>NW_027362764.1:229554978-232054978 GCF_046119375.1 Phyllobates terribilis
TATATGAGCTGAAAATTACATTCTTTAACTTTCCATTTCCCATTATGCATTTTTACTGTAATACATTTTCTAGCCTGCACCGATTTAAAAGTCTTCCTCCCAGGTCTGCCTGTATGTTACTTATCAGGAACAGAAAAAAAAAAACCTCCCAAACCTTCTATAATTAGTCTTGGCACTTCTGCTGCTAGAGATGAATTACATGTGACATCAGTCAGGGCACTACGAGTTAGGCAGCAGGGAGAGATGTTTTGGTTGGCACTTTAGTTATTTTGTTTAGGTTTAAGACCACATAATCTTTTACAATAAATTGATTTACAGATTGCCTTTTTAGTAGATTTTCAAATAAGATAAATGCTTAATTTACAGTGAGCATTTAAATATACTGGGACCATGTCTGTTTAGGAGAATGACACTCCTTAGACCTCATTCACTGATTCATAACACCCCATAAACTGCATTGGAGAAGTGACCAAGTGATCATATCCATTGAGGTCAACATAACTTATCTCCCCATTGCAATCTATTGTCAAGCTTTTCCTCCCTGAATCTGCTTAGAAGAGCCCATGGCTGCTGTGTTTTGGCACAAGGTTAGAGAAGGCTGGGTTTTTATAAAGCTGGGAAATTTGCATCACCTGGCATTTCCTAATGATATGGTGAACAAGCCATAACCCCAACAGGCTACTTAAGGTCTGAAACCTTGGTCAAAGTTATCTGAGCACACAAATCTCCAAGGGGTGCCCAAACTTTTGCATCGGCCCATTTTCCTTTTTGCAATTTTTAAAATGTAAAAGATGGAAAAAAATATATATATTTGTTTGTGTATGTATATATATATTGCCTAAAATACTAAGGAAATGTGTCATCTTAAACTTTAGGGCTTATATAGATCATTTCATCTCAACTTGCTTAACTGTTCACAATAACAGTAATTTTGACCAGGGGTGCCCAAACTGTTATATGCCACTGTACATCTCAATATTCTAAGATTCTTAACTTTTTTTTTCTCTGTTAACTGAGCTGTGTGAGGGCTTGGTTTTGTGCAGATGAGCTGTATTATTTATTGGTAACATATGAGGATACATATGACTCTTTTGATTGCTCTTTTCTACATTTTTTGTGAGAAAAAAGGGGGGTTACTGGAAAATGGCTAAATAGCACTTCTGGTATTTTTTTCCGATGTTCACTGTGGCATTGCCAAATCGGTTTTCCTATAAAGTTATATGAAAGGCTTCATAGGATTACAAAAATGGCAGATAAAGGGGTCGGCAATAGACATCCCGATATTGCTTTGTGGAGAAGTGATAGGGTGACATAAACCCTCAACCCCTTTTATTTGACCACTTAAATGCTTTAGTCACAATTTTCCACAGCATTTAAGGAGTTGAACTGCCACGAGCGCTGTATTTATCCCCTTTCTGTCGTGTGACCTAATAGTACGTCATGGTGACCTGGGCCGATTGAACAAATGACGTACTATTAGGTCATATGGCGATCACGCCCGCACACAAGCGGTGTGGGGCGATCGCTGCCGGGTGTCAGCTGATAGTCATAGCTGACACCTGGTGCTATGCGCAGTGCATGACCAAAGTATCTTCTGCATCTGCAGCGCTGACACCCTGTATAGCACAGGGATGGTGCTCCATCCCTGTGCTATGCAGGCGATCAGAATAAAAAAAGTGAAAGTCATATGCTAACCATATGCTTCGTGGCCAAAAAAAAAAGCTCGAGTGATCCCCGCATGTTTTTTTTTTGGCTGTCTAATAACCATGACACATGCGGAGTGGGTACTCGAGCATGTCACTTGAGCACCCATGATACTTGGTGCATACCCGAGTACCCGATGCAAACTCAAGTAGCGAGCACTTTCACTCCAGACTGATGACAACTTTTTCAATATGACGACCTAATGTTATCAATATCTGTGCCGTACCTCTGGGTTCAAAATGTTCACTATATCCCTGATAAAAATCCTTGAGGAGTGTAGTTTCCAAAATGGGGTCACTTGTGAGGAGTTTCCACTATTTAGGCACATCAGAGTCACTTCAAACGCGACACGGTGTCCACTCTCAATTCCAGCCAATTTTGCGTTCAAAAAGTCACACAGTGCTCCTTCCCTTCTGAACTCTGCTGTGCGCCCAAACACTGTATTTTCCACACATATGGGGTATTGGCGTACTCAGGAGAAATTGCACAACAGTTTTTGGGGTCCATTTTCTCCTCTTACCCCTGTAAAAATAAAAAAAATTGGGGCTAAAACATCATTTTTGTGGAAAAAGTTAGTTTTTTTTATTTTCACGGCTCCATGTTATAAACTTCTATAAAGCACTTGGGGGTTCAGGGTGCTCACCACACATCTAGATAAGTTCCCTGAGCGGTCTAGTTTCCAAAATGGTGTCACTTGTGGGGGTTTTCCACTGTTTAGGCACATCAGGGGCACATCCGCTAATTATTCAAGCAAATTTTACATTCAAAAAGTTAAATGGTGCTCCTTCCCTTCCGAACCCTGCCGTGCTTCCAAACAGTGGTTTTTCCCCACATATGGGGTATCTGCGTGCTCAGGGGACATTGCACAACAAATTTTGGGGTCCATTTTTTCCTGTTACCCCTTCGAAAATAAAAAAAAATTGCGTCTAAAGTAACATTTTTGTGAAAAAAGTTAAATGCTAATTTTTTTCTTCAACATTCCAAAAATTCCTGTGAAGCACCTGAAGGGTTAATAAAGTTCCTGAATGTGGCTTTGAGCACCTTGAGGGGTGCAGTTTTTAGAATGGTGTCACTTTTTGGTATTTTCTGTCATAAAGACCCCTCGAAGTGACTTCAAATGTGATGTGGTCCCTAAAAAAAAAAAAAAAAAAATGATTTTGTAAATTTTGTTGGAAAAATTAGAAATCGCTGGTCAACTTTTAATCCTTATAGCTCCCTAATAAAAAAAGAAAATGTTGGTTCCAAAATTGTGCTGATGTAAAGTAGACATGTGGAAAATGTTGTTTATTAACTATTTAGTGTGACATATCTCTCTGATTTAAGGGCATAAAAATTAAAATTTTGAAAATTGCAAAATTTTCCAAATTTTTGCCAACTTTCCGTTTTTTTTCACAAATAAACGCAAGTGATATCGAAGAAATGTTACCACAGTCATGAAGTACAATATGTCTCGAAAAAACAATCTCAGAATCAGGGGGATCCATTGAAGCATTCCAGAGTAATTACCTCATAAAGTGACAGTGGTCAGAATTGTAAAAATTGGCCTGGTCATTAACGTGCAAACCACCCTCGGGGGTAAAGGGGTTAAAAACTGGTGTTCGTCTTGTCACACAGCTGTCATCTGCTGTGTATGGACCAGGTTCAGCTCTTCGGTCTGCTTCATACAAGTGCACCTGACATAGTTTTCCATGAGCTCATCTTCTGCCAAGGAGAGCCGAAGACCATTCTGAAGGGCCACAGCACTTGACTGAGTATTTCTGTCCATGCTGTTATTTTGGAACCCAGACTCCAAAGTTTTCTGGAAGTGCATTTACTCTGTAAAGGAGATGTTTCATCATGACAACCTGTCCTCAGGAAAACAATCAGCAGTTTTAATATTATTGGGGTTTTCAGAGTTGAAATGATACTTAGTGATATGAACATACAAGAACAGATATAAATATAAGATCCCAGTCATCTTTTGTTACTATAAGCTGAATGGAGGGAAGCTACAGTGATACAACATATTCCTTCATTTCCCTATGTATTGTATGGCTCACAAGAGGAAAAAAGGATTTCCAAGAGGGCTTCTCTGTAGTAGGTTGAAGCCCGATTAATTAAGATTGACATTTTGCATGACAGTCTTAATGAAAGAGACCGCTGGAGTAGGGTTTGCCTAGTTCATTAGGAATATGCATGATAGAGAGTGCACTTACGGTCTAGAAAACTTTCCTTTATTCCATTATAATAAAAATAGAAGAAGACCGTCTAGCAGGGGAGGGATCCGGATGCTAGAGGCAATTCCTCTCTAGCTTGCATATTTTTTATATGCTACATGTATTTTTATTCATGAGAGGTAGTGCAACAGTTTTTCCTCCCCTACCGTATATATGGTAACCACTACCATCAGATCTTTTAGGATTTGCAATGCCGATATGCTTTGACTCTTTTATTTCTAATTTATTAAGAGGTGCACAACACCTAATGAATTTGGTGCACTTCCACCAGAGGTCAGGGACCGGAGTACATTTCTACCAAATTATATACTACCAAAGTGGCATAAGTTTTGATGAATTAGGTGGGTGGGTTTCGTCACACCCATTCCTGATCTTTGCGCTAGGTCTCGGATTTGTGCATAAATTTGGCAACATTTGAAGGTGTTTATGTGATTAAACCAGGAGTAGTTAGAATTTGCCAAAGAGATTTTTTTTTTATGTAAGATTTTCGAATTGTCTCCTCAACAAAGGATTATGTTAAATTAATATTGTTGTCACGCAAGGTATGGGAAAGACTAAGTGCAACACGAACGGAAGAGCGGGGAAGGAAGCCCAGATACTAGGGTAAGGGGGTAATGGAGATCCCTAGGCCGATCTAATAACACCCTGCCTACTCTACCGTCCCTATATTGGTTCCATACCAATCGCCGAGCATGACCCTAAACCCTGTGTATCCCTAGAGTTGGCCCTAGATGGGGAGGGGTGAGCACTGGTCAGGCCCCAATACAAACTAAAGACAACAAGATAGACAAGCAAAGGAGATTAACTTAGCTTGAGCAGACACCAGAGGGGAAACACCAACTGTCCTCCAAGGGCACCAGAGAAGAAGCCAGCCAACAGCTAGTGCTCCAAGGATGCACAAAGGTAAATGGAAGTATCACCGACGGTTTCCTGCAGCAAACAGAGTTTTTAACTCCTCTGCAAGGGTGTGTCAATTAACAGCAGGAGGGAGGTCGCCCCTGGGTCCTAAAGATAGAAGGATTAAGAAGGCGTCTGCAGTGCCAAGTGCTGTGACTGTCTACAGCCAGATCCAGAGTGACTGTCTATAACACCTGACACACCCGTGACAATTGTTCTTCAGTTGGGCCTTATTCTTATTTCTGTGTCTCTCACCAATAGACTACAAATTGATAAGGGTTCTATTTTGAGTGCCCAGAAAGAAAAAAGTTGTAGTATATCTAAAAAATTACAAAAAGCACACAATAGGGCATGAACCTGGCAATAAACTTTGTAGATAGTATGGTTTTGCTCACCTGGCTGGGTTTTATCAGGCACAACACCTATGCAGATACAGATACCAGCTGCTGCTGCTGCGTCTGCAGTAAATGCAATAGTAGAAAGGGATATACGGAGAAATCTGCTGGTCAACTCTGAAACGCGTAGATTAATAAAACTGCTCTTTGTTCAACACCATCTTCTCCATTGCATATCTTCACCAGCAGCGTAGCAAAATTATCAGTATATCCCCTTCTACTATTGCAGAAAAAAAGGACATATCTGTTTCAGACCCAATTTACAGATAAAATTTGCCAGTGCAAGTCAATGAAAATCACAGACCTCACATGGATGCCATCCTTGTGCAATTCATGCGCTGTCCATTTTTCGCTGACTGATTGATACAGGAGAAGCTTTAAAACCCTCATCATTTTTTATTTTTTAGTTTTTGGTTTTTTTTATGGTAAAAATTGATACTGACCAGGCACTGATGAAAATATGGTAGAAATGTGATCCAAAACAATAGCGAAAATCAGTTTTTCACATTTGCAAAACAAAAAGGAATTTGTCTAAAATTGGTTAAGGAGAGTGTGACTGTGATTTGACCCGAGTCCTAAAAGTGGCAGCAAACTGAGTGTACATTGATTTGACCATTGTTAATGGTAAAACCGTTTGATAGGTGCTGCCGCTTTCATGACACAGCCGCATCGCAGGTGTATGTCAGCTGCTTGGTAGTTACATAGTGACAGCTACATCACATCCTACCCTAGTTCTTCATTTTGGGCTAGACAATCAAGTTGATATTGACAAATATGAATAATAGGAACCTTACAACATTTAAAGTGAATATCATGTTAACATGGGAATGTTATAGACCACAAACCTTTCCATCTTGCGAAATGTTAAGAAAACCTTCAGTTTCAGTGCCTCTCTCCTATGTGTCCGTTGCATCCCCTAACACCTGCTTATCTCTTGTAATGAGATGTCTTCATGAGCCTACAGATCATTCATTGCCTAGAAAACACATCTGCAGTTGATCTGAGATGTCATTCCTCATCACATCTCTGGAGGGCACTCTGACATCTCTCAATGTTGCAATTCTTGACTTACATTTAATTTAAAGAAATCCTAATTATGGAACATGTCTTCAGCTGTCTCCATTTTGTGTTTTTCATGCAGTTATGTACCTGCATTTTGGAGTAAGACCGGGGACGTTAATACGCTTGATATCTCTGAGAAAATCACAGCTGCGATTAATTTGTTAGTTCTTACATTCCAAGCTGATTTAATTTACTGAAGGGACATTAAAATTAATTATTTAGCAGTGTGCACTAAATGTGAAAACTATGAACATATTAACAGCCTGAGATTGCTGTTTGCTTAAGCTGTGTGCTAGGAAGGTCATTGGGAAAAGCTTTATTTCATTAAAAAAGGGAAATCTTGGACCACTAGCATAGGATTAAACTGTAATCTCCGCTTCTCCCCAAGAAAATGTTATATGCATTTATTATTAGTTGCTGGAAGGTGCGTTATTAGAAGTCGGTAATATGCAGTATTTCTGACTTTGCTTGAATTCACAGTTGTCGGTAGTCATAAGGGTTTTCTGTTTACCTGGATTACAAATTTCAATTTAATGCATTGTTATAAGGACGTTTGACCTGCTGGGAAAATGCTGGCTTTCTAGTGGATTGTATCATTACATAAACACTTGATCTTGACCGGGCATATCTGCAATGCTGGCAAAAGCATTTTTGTGTGCCATTACCATCACTCAATTAGAGTGAAGTTTTAACAGCTATGCATTCTGTGCTAAGGAGAACTCTCTAGCGGCTTTGAAGGTCATCTGTAAAACAGCTGCGACAAGATTTTCATTTTATCTCATAACTGGTATGACAAGACTTGTCAAGTGCTCTATATGAAAATATCATAAAATTTCATAGGGAAAATGATTTATAGAGACAAGAGTATGAGGACTGCCATGAACGTGGCCTTAATTCTACTCTTTCATTTGCAAGATCATAATCCAATAGTATGCGTATCTTCACTATTTTACGAGGCGCTATGTCATCCACACGCTGCAGATTTTTTTTTTTTTTTGCTCAGAAATGTAACTTGTGATGCAAATTTTAAAATCTGCTCCATGTCAATTTTTGTTGCAGATTTTCCCCTTTGTTTAGTGGGGGAAGTCAAAATCTGTAATAAAATGTAATTGTTGCAAATTTTGCCATGTTTCTCCTGCAAAATTGATAAGTTCAGAATAAAAAACTAAACTCTCAAAGTTTGAAATACTGAAAAAAAACATCCCCCACTTCCCTTGAACTCTCATAGCCACACTTCTGTGGTCCCCCACCAGGCTTTGTACATCATGACCTCCAGTAACCACTCCAGGGTATCAAAGGCATCTCATTGCTGAAGACCCTGTATGTGAGAGCTGGAAGTGTCAGGGTAGGTAACCATAGTGTGTGTGTCTGTGTATTTGTGTTTTTTTGGGGGCAATCTACAGCGGCAAATTTGCCCTAATATCCCCTTTCTTTGCTGTAGATTTGCCACTGAGGATTTCTCTGTGACTTCTTTTTGATTTGCTGGGGAAATCCAGGTTTTCTGTGAATGTACCATCAATTCTAGATGTTTATATGGGATGAACCACACACCTTGTATTTGTCTCACATTTCCAAAACTTTGCCAATTGCTTAGGCTCCTCATCTATCCAATGTTTACAGAGGATTTTCAGGCTACCTGTCCATTTACTCTTGCAGTCTTCTCTGAGCCAATGGAGTGTCATACTGACTCAACGTACATAGGGGAGATGGGTCAACTTGCACTGTTCAAACACACTTGGTTTGCTCTATCATCTTGCTTGTAGACCAGTTTGTCACGCTGATGGGTGTGGACCCACTACGCCATGGACTGGGCTTACCCTGGAGCGGCGTAACTAAGCTTCTACCTGGTCTTCACTAGAGCCTCTGATGGTGAGGTCAGGCTTGACAGCAGATAGCTGCCTGGTACCACTCCAGGGCAGTCCTCGGTACTGCAGCAGCTGATCCCAAGGGTCAGGAATGCAGGTATGGAGTTGGTGTGCCTGGCGAGACAGGAACAGGAACACTGGCAGAACACTGGTGCAGGTTCAGACCGGACAGTTAATTTAGACAGGACGGATTCAGGATTACAGGTACTGGTTCAGACAGGAAGGGTTTAGGTTCAAGCAGATTCCGGTTCAGGCACAGACAAGATGGTTTCATGTTCCGTTACAGACGAGACAGTTTCAGGTTCAAGTTCAGACAGGACGGATTCAGGAACGGGGACCTAAAAACTAAATAGGAAATTGCAAGACTAACTAAACACTGAAGTTTCGTCGGCACCTCCCTACAGGGGAAGGTGCCTTAAATACATGATGTCTCTCAGCAATAGGCTAAGGATACTCTGGAGTACGCGTGCTGCCTTTTTAAAGAAGCAAGGAGCATGCGCTCGCCCTGAGCGCGTTGCCAAGAGACCTGCGCGGCATGCGCCAGCTGTGGAACATGGGAGCTGTGGCAGGAGCCAGGACAGGGTAAACAGAGCAGCCATGGTTGTGAGCATGCCAGCGTTCCTGTGGGTGGGAGGGGGAAGAACCATACAGGGATGCCGGGCCGCCGGCGCTACACTGTTCTGCTAGGGCTCATACAGACATCAGTGATTTTCTTATGCGAGAAAATCAATTCGAGTTTCGTTAGAGTTTGCTCAGTGTGTCAGATTTTACCATCAGAATTTGATCAAAATTTCCCCAGTTTTTCTCGGGTGTTAAACAAAAAAAAATAATGATGGTTTCTCAAGCTGCTCCTATCATACAGTCCATGAAAAACGGACAGCACACAAATGAAATATGAGTGCTGTCCAATTTTTTATAATTTTTTTCACTGACCCATAGACTTGCATTGAAAAATTTGATGAGTCTGTTTTTTGTGCGGACCACCCGGTTCACACAAATACACAAAGATAGGAACATCCACATATACTCTAATAGGTACGAGTTCTAGCCTTCAAAAACGTGGATAGAAGTCATACATGAAAAACTGACATCTGCCTGAGCACTTAAAATGTAAAGAAATGCAAGAGCGCAATAGGGTCTTATCCACGTTAAAAGGGTTGGTATATATATATATACAGTACAGACCAAAAGTTTGGACACACCTTCTCATTTAAAGATTTTTCTGTATTTTCATGACTATGAAAATTGTACATTCACACTGAAGGCATCAAAACTATGAATTAACACATGTGGAATTATATACTTAACAAAAAAGTGTGAAACAACTGAAAATATGTCTTATATTCTAGGTTCTTCAAAGTAGCCACCTTTTGCTTTGATGACTGCTTTGCACACTCTTGGCATTCTCTTGATGAGCTTCAAGAGGTAGTCACTGGAAATGGTCTTCCAACAATCTTGAAGGAGTTCCCAGAGATGCTTAGCACTTGTTGGCCCTTTTGCCTTCACTCTGCGGTCCAGCTCACCCCAAACCATCACGATTGGGTTCAGGTCTGGTGACTGTGGAGGCCAGGTCATCTGGCGTAGCACCCCATCACTCTCCTTCTTGGTCAAATAGCCCTCACACAGCCTGGAGGTGTGTTTGGGGTCATTGTCCTGTTGAAAAATAAATGATGGTCCAACTAAACGCAAACCGGATGGAATAGCATGCCGCTGCAAGATGCTGTGGTAGCCATGCTGGTTCAGTATGCCTTCAATTTTGAATAAATCCCAAACATTGTCACCAGCAAAGCACCCCCACACCATCACACCTCCTCCTCCATGCTTCACGGTGGGAACCAGGCATGTAGAGTCCATCCGTTCACCTTTTCTGCGTCGCACAAAGACACGGTGGTTGGAACCAAAGATCTCAAATTTGGACTCATCAGACCAAAGCACAGATTTCCACTGGTCTAATGTCCATTCCTTGTGTTCTTTAGCCCAAACAAGTCTCTTCTGCTTGTTGCCTGTCGTTAGCAGTGATTTCCTAGCAGCTATTTTACCATGAAGGCCTGCTGCACAAAGTCTCCTCTTAACAGTTGTTGTAGAGATGTGTCTGCTGCTAGAACTCTGTGTGGCATTGACCTGGTCTCTAATTTCAGCTGCTGTTAACCTGCGATTTCTGAGGCTGATGACTCGGATAAACTTATCCTCAGAAGCAGAGGTGACTCTTGGTCTTCCTTTCCTGGGGCGGTCCTCATGTGAGCCAGTTTCTTTGTAGCGCTTGATGGTTTTTGCAACTGCACTTGGGGACACTTTCAAAGTTTTCCCAATTTTTCGGACTGACTGACCTTCATTTCTTAAAGTAATGATGGCCACTCGTTTTTCTTTACTTAGCTGCTTTTTTCTTGCCATAATACAAATTCTAACAGTCTATTCAGTAGGACTATCAGCTGTGCATCCACCAGACTTCTGCACAACACAACTGATGGTCCCAACCCCATTTATAAGGCAAGAAATCCCACTTATTAAACCTGACAGGGCACACCTGTGAAGTGAAAACCATTTGCGGTGACTACCTCTTGAAGCTCATCAAGAGAATGCCAAGAGTGTGCAAAGCAGTCATCAAAGCAAAAGGTGGCTACTTTGAAGAACCTAGAATATAAGACATATTTTCAGTTGTTTCACACTTTTTTGTTAAGTATATAATTCCACATGTGTTAATTCATAGTTTTGATGCCTTCAGTGTGAATGTACAATTTTCAGTCATGAAAATACAGAAAAATCTTTAAATGAGAAGGTGTGTCCAAACTTTTGGTCTGTACTGTATGTAGAACTGCTCACCTTGCGTGGTTGTGTGAGACACAACACTTATAGAGCCAAAATACCAGATGCAGCAGCTTCCAAGAAAACAGTAGATTTAAATAGCAGGATAGGAAATATTTCTGCGCTCTCCGGTATACACCACAAATATTAGTAATAGAATTGTAGATTTATTGTCCATGCGTTTCAGAGTCCACTGACTTTTTCCTAAGAACAACCATAAATAAACCGTTCAACCATGGGCCATTTTCCGTTTTTGCGCTTTCTTTTTTTGCTCCCCTTCTTCCCAGAGCCATAACTTTTTTATTTTTCAGTCAATATGGCCTTGTGAGGGCTTATTTTTTGCAGGACAAGTTGTTATTTTGAACCACACCATTGGTTTTACCATATCATGTACAGGAAAGCGGGGAAAAAATTCCAAGTACGGTGAAATTGCAAAAAAGTGCAATTTCTCAAATTTTTTTTTACCATGTTCACTAAATGCTAAAACTGACCTGCCATTATGATTCTCCAGGTCATTTCAAGTTGGTAGATACAAAGCCTGTATAGGTTCTTTTTTTATTTGAGTGGTGAAAAAAAATTCCAAAGTTTGTTTAAAAAAAAAGAAGTCTCCATTTTTTGGGGGATCTGGGGCCGAGTTAGGGCTTTTTTTGCTTACCGAGATGACGTTTTTATTGATACAATCTTTTGATCGTTTGTTATTGCATTTTATTGCAATGTTGTGGCGACCAAAAAAACGTAATTCTGGTGGTTAAAATTTTTTCTCGTTACGTTGTTTACTGATCGGATTATTTTGATATATATTGATAGGCGATTCTGAATACAGTGATAACGTGTGTATATTTGAATTTTTTTTATTTTTTATGTTGAATGGGGCGAAAGGGGGATGATTTAAACTTTATTATCTTTTTTTTTTATATATATATTTTTTTTAAAAATTTTTTTACATTCTTCAATAGTCTCCAAAGGAGACTAGAAGTTGCGATCATCAGATCGCCTGTGTGTAGCAGAAATGCTCATTGCTATGCCGGCAATGACAAACTCAAGGGTCTCCTGCAGACCCCGGGTTGTCATGTCATCCCATCGGCGACCCGTGGTCATGTGACACGGGCATGGATGGGCGGAACTAATTAACTCACATGTTGCCAAAAAAAATCTATCAGAAGCTTCCAAACACATGTCATCATCATATGGGCAGTCCAGAAGTGTTTAAATATGCAGAAAAAAGAAAGGAAAAGCGCGCTATGTGAAGGACCAGATAACACAATTGATTTGAATTGAGGACGGCCAAAGGGCCACTCACCTACTGGAGTTGTGCACTCCTGCACAACCCCAGTAACTGCCAAGTGGAGGGACGGTGGCTCTCACCGCAATTGTGGGCCGGTATGCTCACCACATGCTGACCGCTGTCTGTGAACGCTTCTTCCGGGTTCCACGTGCTGGGTGCTGCGGACCGCTGTCTGTGACCGCTGCTTCCGGGTTCCTTAGGCGGACCACGTGATCTGCCGCAGACCACGTGACTCAGGGCTGGGTGCGCGTCACCGCAGGTCCTTGAAAGTATGAAAGAGTGGCTCCGATACCACAGATCCTCAATAGATTGTATGGGAAATTTATAGGAAGGATTAACCATGCGATCAGTCGCTGCTCCTGCCGCAAACCCTCTGTGAGGGAATGAAAACAGCAATAAAATGAGGAGAAAAATTGCAGTCTATGGAGCACTGAATTGATCACTAAAAAGCAAATTGGGGCTAAAAATATTTTAATAAGCCCTCTCCACAACGCGTTTCGATAGCCAAACTATCTTCATCAGGTGGTACAGGGATATGAACAAAGAAAAACATTTATAGGCAAACTTTCACAATGATTGGTTGACAAAACCACTAAGAACTGACCACATTTTCAAGGGCCAAATTCAAACCTTCAGGGGCTAATGTGCCAAGTTTAAAAATCCAAAACCTCTCCTTGTTAATTAGGCACGCCAATCGATCTAAAACAGTATCTGGTACGTGATCAATAATAGTAAGCCTTATGGCTCCTGGATCCTTTTGATGGACAATGCTAAAGTGTTTGAATTCACTATGCAATTGGTAACCTGTTCGAATATTGTGTCTGTGTTTATTAAGGCGTGCATGCATAGTTTGTATAGTTCGACCCACGTACTGGAGGTCACATGTGCACTCCAATAGGTAGATCACATATGTTGATTGACAGTTCACATCATATTTAATAGAAAAAAAATGTCCTGTTCTCTGTGATGAAAAAATCTTTTGGGTGCCTTTTTGAATGGCTTTGCAACATAAACACTTTGGCGTGTTACAAGGATGGCAACCTGACCGGGAACCCTCCTGTGGTAACTGCGTTTTTGACTTCAAAGATGTATTACTTGGTGCAATCAAAGTTTGTAGATTTTTGTTCTTCCTGTAAATGATACTAGGTTTATTGGGTATGAATGGCCCTAAAATTGGATCACCCTTCAAAATAATCCAAAACTTGTTCAGGATTTTATGGACAGTGACTCTAGATTGACTAAACGTAGTAACCATACTCCATCTAGCCAACTACAAGGCCACTTTATTTTTACCAGTGGATGATTCTATCCTATCAATACACATATCCTGGGTGAAAGCCCTAGTCCTGGAGAAAGCATCCTTTAATAATCTTTTGGGGTAACCCTTCTGTATAAACCGTTTCCTCAATATTTTTGATTCCACCAGAAATTCGGAATCTCTGGTGCAATTTTTTCGAACCCTCCAGTATTGTCCATAAGGGACATTAGTGATCCACTTTGGGAGGTGTCCACTATCAAACCTCAGATAACTATTTACATCCACTGGTTTAAAAAAGGTTGATGTGAATAATCTTCCCATCGTGTCAATCTGTACCATCAGGTCCAAAAATTGGAGGTCTGTTTCAGAGATGGTTGCTGTGAAGAATAAACCCCACGAATTGGAATTGAGCTCATTAACAAATTTCAGTGCACTCTCACTTGTGCCCTTCCATAAAAAGAATAAATCATCTATATAACGACGGTAAAAAAACATATGGTCAGCCGCCATAGGTAACTGTGTGATGAAGACGGACTCAAAAAACCCCATAAACAAATTGGAGTAACTAGGGGCAAATCTTGTCCCCATCGCACAGCCCCTCACTTGATGATAGACCACCCCTTCAAATGTAAACACGTTGTTGTTCAATATGAAGTTCTTAGTGGTTTTGTCTCCTTTTCTTCCTTTAGATTGATTTTCTCCCCCAGACTGATTTTATCTGTTATCTTTCCTTCATATATTTCTCTTTAATTGCAATGTGTTATATAACATCTTGTTTTTGTGTTTTTATATTAACATTGTATTATTCAATGTTTTTACCAATATGTATTGCTATATTATAGTTTGGCTATTGAAACGCGTTGTGGAGAGGGCTTATTAAAATATTTTTAGCCCTGATTTGCTTTTTAGTGATCAATTCAGCGCTCCATAGACCGCAATTGTTCTCCTCATTTTATTGCAGAATTGTTTAAAGGCATAGTAATCTTAGTGTATGTAAACTTTTGTCTTTGCAGTAAGTAATAAAATGCCTTAAAACATTCTGTCTCTCTCATTATTCTGGCATTTGGAAAATATTAAAAATTCTGGTAATCCTAATTGACCTAAAACGGGAAAGGTTTATTCTGATTTCATGTCAGATATTGAGAAAAACATGCATGTGTGTCTTTTTATATAGTGTATGTGGTATGTATGTATGTGGAACCTTCTGGTTTCAACTGTATATAGGGATAATCTCCTCAGCATTATCCAGGAATCAGTTTGGGTTATAGCCTCACACGTAGCAAGCCAGTTCTTGGTACTCTATTTTCACGGATAGAACACATACCCATTATAAACTACAATTCTATTCACATTTCCTTGTTTTTTCACGGACCATGTTTCCGTGCAAAACTCATGGAGACTTGTCTGATTTTTTTCCTAGTATCCCGGATGAAAAGTGCAATTAGAAGTCCATGAAAAACATATATTAACATAACATGTTACGATTAAGGGCTGTATATCATGTCGAAACGCGTGAACATGATTCTTGCCAGCCTCTCTCTTTATGATGCCACCAGCTTTTTTTTCTTGACACACTGATCCAAAACACTGATAACATTGGTACCATTTTTCATGTACATGTTAAAACACGGACGTGTGAATGAGGTCTAAGAGATCAGTGATAGAGTGTTTGTAAAGCGCTGTGGAATTAATGGCGCTATATAAGTGAGTAAAATAAATGAATATAGTGGATCTGGTGCGTTTTTGATGCTGCTGATGTTTGCGGCATTTCTGCTCCAAATAGCTACATTCATTATTGTGTTTTTTCAGCTACATTATTTGTTGCTTTCTGGTATATCGGGTTGTAAATAAAATGACTTTGCTTTGGAAACTTGCTGTTTGCTGAGCTTTGATTTATTGATAAAGGCATGTGCGGTTTACATGCTGTTTTCTGTGTTTCCACTGCGGATTTTCTGCTCATTTAAGTTTATGGAGAAAATCTGCAGATAAAATGCAAAAGAGAAATTGACATCCTATGAATTTTAATAACGCACCTCAGGTTAATTTCCATAGTGTTAAAAACAGGACAATGGGTATGAGATTTATATAAATCTCATCCACTTTTCTGATTTACTGTTTTGTTTTTTGTGCAAAAAAATATGCAGCCAACAAAATGCACCAAATACTCACCTTTGGAATTTAGCCTTTGCCTAGGTGCAGAGGGTCTATTATGCAAATCACAGTCATCAGAGTTCGATCAGAGTGTGATCCGATTCTCTCCGAAGATGGAGAAAAAATGTCTTCATCTTTCCATTCTTTCAGTCCATGGAAATCGGACTTCACTCAGGAGTCATCTGAGTGCAGTCCGATGATTTCCACAGACTTATTGACTTGCATGGCCAAATGCGATCTGAATATCGGATCCAACTTGGGCATGCTGCTATTTTTTTTTTCTCATCGAACCTGTGCAATCTGAGGAAATAAATCTGACTTGCGATTTGATGGTTTATCAGATTGCACTCAGACTGAAAATACAACAATGTGCACGGACCCATAGGCTGGATTCATGTGTTGTGGACTAGCTACAGGTCTCCTAACCCAAACTTAGCAGCCTCATATACGCCTATCAGGCTACTGAGTTCAGGTCATGACTATTGGGAACATGACAGACGGATGTGTAAATCCAGTCTTTGAGTCTATAGTAATCGGGTTGCGGTCAAATTTTGATTTATTGCTGCAGTCATCGCTGCAAGATTTGTGTAAATGTAAAAAAAAAACACAAAACTTTGGTTTTATTTATTTTATTTTATTCAGTCTGACACTTCCTGCGGCCCACTTACTCTGTCAAGCATTGTCTCTTGAGTTTATACTTTAAAATACATAAATATCTCAGAATATACGGTAAATTTTAACAAATCCACACAAATTATTACCTCTCCCTATTTTTGTTACGCACACAAAGACTATTGTACACAGGTGCTTATCACATATTCACAGAGCCCACATTATATCTAAAGACAAGAGGCAAGCTAGGAAAAGGTGAAAATGGCCGTAGTAATTGTTACGGATCCGGGTGGTGAAACCTTTGTGCTGCGGTGCAAGGAGGGACCAGAGGGGCGTAACTAGGTATCAACTCGGATTGACTAAGGTCGCACGGCGGCTCAATCGACTCCGTGAACCAGGGAAGGACCGAGCAGAGGGACCAGGTGCTACTCTGGGCCAGTCCTTGTATGAGAGCAGGTGACTCCCATGGGTCAGAAGACAGGGACTGACTGGTACAGCAGATGAGTACGGCAGGCAGGTAGATGGACTGGCCGACACCACGGGTAACTGGAAGGAGCCTCCAGATAGGCAGGCTGGTAAGCACGGCAGGTAACAAGCAGGAGCCTCCAAGTAGGCTGGCTGGTAGGCACGGCAGGTAAAGGCTCCGGATAAGCGGACTGGCCAAGCCCATAGACAGACTGGCGGGCTGGGCTATGAGCAGACTGTCGGGCTGGACTGGTAGTCAGGCTGGCGGACTGGACTGGTAGTCAGGCTGGCGGACTGGATTGGTAAGTCAGGCTGGCGGACTGGACTGGTAGTCAGGCTAGCAGCGGGACCTGAGGGCTGAAGCAGAGTAAGTACACAGAGCTACAACCTTGCACGGGCACCTACATTTTGGAGGAGGTGCCTTTTATATGAGAAGTCCTCCGGCCATTGGCCGGGGACTCCTTAGGACTGCGCGCGCGGCCCCTTTACGAGGGAACGCGCGCCCTAAGTACAGTGCCCGGGAAGCTGCGCGCGCCGGCCGGCAGCAGCAGCAGGAGAGCCGGAAGACGCCTGGCCAGGAGTGCAGCGGTAAGGGGGATGGAGTCTCTGCCTGTCAGGAGGCAGAGATGCCGATGCTACAGTAATCATATAGGCGGAGTGCACATGTTTGAAATCATTATTTATGGGCAAATGCTGGGATTATTTTGTAACATTAATTTGTCTGGTATAGCTACTTTTCGGTCTGAGTGTTATCCGTGAAATAAACAGATAGCCCTTGGACCAATGTTATTCAATCCAATGTGGGGAAGATGGGGTGGGGCGGGGAGAGTCAGCACACCGAAATATGTTGTAGCTGTGTTCACCGTATAGGCAGCGCATGGAGGCGCTCAGGTCCAGGCATGGCAATCAACAGGAAAAAAGGAGTCCTCCAGCGATAGCACTATTATCAGGATAAAACGTCACATTTATTGGTGTATTAAGTGTGGCAGTGCCTCTATACACTTGAAAAACCTATGCGTTTCAGCTTACAAAGACTTAGTCATGGTTCAGACATTATTGAATATACCGTCATTAAGAAGTGTTTGTTAAAGACTACATGTCTGATCAAAAGCCAATGAAATGATGCACGCACCTGGTAACAAATGCATCATAAAAACAAGTGGTATATATACTAGAAATGATTAAACACACTAGAAACTACTAAAACATTGAAGCAATCTACAGTACTTCACATATATTGAAGGATGATGTCCTATCTTACATTCATCCTAGTGGGGTTCTCGTATTCAATTTGAAAACCCCAAAGGATTCTCTATTGAGGATTTTCCTTTTGAGATTTCCCTCCATAATTGGCTTGTACACCCTTTCTATACCAGTAAATTTTAGGGTGGAAACGTCTCCTTTATGCGCGTGCAAAAAATACTTGGAAACCGCAGAGATGTTGATGGCTGTGGTATTCGCTGCATCTGACATGTGTCCTAATGGGTTTCTTTTAGGGCCCAATAGTACATCGCACGTTTTGTACCTGACATGTTGTACATTCTATTAGATAAACCACTCCCGCAGTGTTGCAGTTAATCAAACTTTTTATATTAAACCTCTGACCCATGGTATAGGAAGTAAAACTCATGTGCACAAGAAATGCATCTTAAATGTCCACATTTATAAAACCCCTAAATTTGGTAGAGAAAGTAATGGGATTGTTTTTAGTTATCATGTTATTTGTGTTGCGAGAGAGTTTGTTTGCCTCAGTTTCTTTTTGTAATTCCCAGCAAATCCTGTCTAATTCTGCAGCTATTCCATTAGCACGGTTAAGGATGGTATTAGTATAGCCTCTGTCCCCGAGTCTAGTTAGGACTTTGTCAGATTCTGCTTGGAAACCCTCAGATCTAATACAGTTACGTTTAGCACATACAAGTTCCCCTACTGGCATGTTCCTGATTATATGAGGAGGGTGGCATGACTGTGCTTTTAATAATGAATTACTATCTGTAGGTTTTGTCAAGGGAAAAAAAAATTGAGTGAGCAAAAAGGAAACAGCCATAATCAAAAATTCTTGAATCTGCTGGGTGTAAGTACTGTATTTAAGAAAAAATGTAAGGCTCTCGATAGCAATCTGATACGGTATAGAGTGATAAAGTCAAATCACATCGCATGTAAGCCAGTTGTAATTAGACTGCCAAGAAAAGTGGTGGAACGTTGAAACTATGGCTTTTGTGTCCCTAATATGGGCAGTCTCTTACTCAATGACCCTATTCCTGAGATGATCTAGTGCAGTTACATTTAGTACGTATAAGTTCCTCTACCGAGATGTTCCTTATGAAATGAGGAGGGTGGCATGACTGTGCTTTTAACCCCTTCACCACCTTGGGTTTTTGCATTTTCACTTTTTGCTCCCCTTTTTCCCACAGCCATAACTTTTTTATTTTTCCGTCTATATGGCCATGTGAGAACTTGTTTTTTGCGGGACGAGTTGTAATTTTGAATGACACCATTGATTTTACCATATATTGTACTGGAAAATGGAAAAAAAAATCCAAGTGCAATTTCACAATTTTTTTTTTAAAATGTTCACTAAATTTTTAAACTGACCTGGCAATGAGATTCTCCAGGTGATTACGAGTTTGTAGATACCAAACATGTATGGGTTCTTTTTTATTTAAGTGGTAAAAAAAATCCAAAGTTTGTAATAAAAAAAAATTTCCTTTATAAGAAAAAAAAAAAAGTATTTACCAATCCTGTATCAAGATTCCAAACTACCTGGTAATGTTGATCATACTGATGTAAGTTTAGGCTCTATATTATCTTCCAGTCTATTTTTAAAGATGCTAAACAATCAACTGACACCTGGCTCACCTTGAAGAATTTTTATAAATGTGGACATTTAACCGGTTCCCAACCGCCCACTGTAGATAAACGTCGGCGCTTGCTGGGCTCTGTGCAGTGCCGACGTTTAAAAACGGTGGGTGGTCTCGCAGCGCTCAGGACCCCCAGGGTCCTGCAAGCGCTGCGATTCCGGTGCAGAGCGTTGGCTCTGACAGGGGACATCATCGGGACCTGATTGGATCAGGTCCCAGTGATGTTAACCCTTTGCTATGTTCTATATGCCGCGATCTATAGTGATCGCGGCATATAGAAGATAGACAGAGGAGAGGGGGTCGTCTTACTTACCTCTCCGACGACCCCTGATACCTTCCAGGTCCTGGGGTTGCTATGGCAGCTGGAGGTCACAAGACCGCCTCCAGATCTGCCATATATGGTGTCCTGCCTGGCTGAGCCTGCAGCTGAAGCCTGGCAAGAGACTCTGACTGTGAAACAGTCAGCGAAGATCTCATGTAATGTAATACATGTCTATTACATTACATGAGATCAGTGATCAGAAAAATAAAAATTAATGTCCCATACAGGGACTAAGTAAAAATGTTAAAAAAAATGTTTTTAAACTGTTACAAAAAAAATCACAAAATAAATAAATAAAATATTAAACCAATAAATCCGTATATTTTTACAAAACCAAAAAAAGTACACATATTTGGTTATCGCCGCGTCCAAAACAACCCGAGCTATAAAACTGTCACACTATTTAACTCCTTCTGTGCACACCGTAATAAAAATAAATAAAAAACGGAGCAAAAAAATATGCTTTTTCATCATATCGCCAAACAAAAAGTGGAAAAAAATGCGATCAAAAAGCAAAATAGAAATAAAAATGGTACCGCTGAAAACGTCATCTTGTTCCGCAAAAAAAAAGCCGCCATATAGCTCCATCAGCCGAAAAATAAAAAGTTATAGCGCTCAGAATAAAGCAATGCAAAAAAAATATTTTTTTCTATAAAATTGTTTTATTGTGGAAAAGCGCCAAAACATAAAAAAAAATACAGTAAGTGTAGTATCGCTGTATACGTACTGACCCGAAGAATAACACTGCCTGATCACTTTTACCACACGCAGAACGGCATAAAAAAAAACCTCAAAAAACAGTTCCTGAATTGTTGGTTTTTGTTAATTTTACCTCCCAAAAAACGGAATAGAAAGCGATCAAAAAATGTCACGTACCCAAAAATGGTACCAATAAATATGTCAACTCGTCCCGCAAAAAACAAGCCGTCACATGACTGTCGGCCGAAATATGGAAAAATTATAGCTCTCAAAATATGGTGATGCAAAAACTAGATTTTGCAAAAAAAAGCGTCTTTTAGTGTGTGACAGCTGTCAGTCATAAAAACCCGATATAAATCTGGTATCTCTGTAATCGCACCGACCCGAAGAATAAAGTAATCTAATCCGTTATATCACACTAGGAACGGCGTAAAAAATAAATAAAACCAATTCTTCACCTGCTACTGATTTGTTTATTATGTCTCCCAAAGATCGAAGTAAGGCTCTGCCCACATTTATCCTGCGCTCTGCGCTGAGCGCTTACACCAGAGTTTCCATGTAAATCTCTGAAATACGTGATTCAGCCGGAACCCATGACGGAAGATTACCTGTAATGAGGCAGATATAGGCCACTGTGGACGCCGTCTAACCTGGGATCCCACGGTGTCATTTGTTTTAGGCGTGCATAAAAGTGCGGTTGGCCACAGTTTTCTGCACTTCTGAAAAAAAGGACACCGCTAAACAGAGGCCAGACGGAGTCCAGAGTAACTCTGCTGCCTCATTACAGTGAATGGATCCCGCAGGGGTTTCATCTGAATTACATCACTTTGAAATTTAGATGGAAACCCCAATGTAAGTGCTCAGCCTAGAGCGCCGGATAAATGTTACGTAAAATGTTCCCAATAAAAGCTTCAACTCAGTCCTCAAAAAAAGCTAGTCCCCACTCAGTTCCGTCATCTGTTAAAAATATAAGGGACTTCCCAGTTACTGGTAGCAGAAAGGCTCTGGAAAAGCGAAATGGCCCTTGCCCCCCAAAAGAAATTCAGAAAATTTTGTGATCCCAAATCCAAATGCCTATTCTACAATAATTTGTTCTCCAATTGTCAAATAGCACTCCGTCCCCCCCATATCTCGCCGTATGGCTGAGCGGTACGATACATCCACATATGGGGTATTGCCACTTTTAGAAGAAATTGTGTGACACATTTCGGCACCATTTTTACCCATTGCCCTGTGTGAAAATGTAAAATCTGAGGGTAAAACATTTTTTTGTGGTAAAAATATAATTATGCTTTTTTCACTGCCCAATGGTATAAATTTAAAAATTAAAAAATACTCACTACTTCCCTAGATGAATTCCTTGAGAGGTGTAGTTTACAAAATGGGGTCACTTGTGGGGGTTTCTGCTGTTTCGGCATGTCAGCGACTCTTCAAATGTGACATGGTGTCTGCCACCTATCCCAGCCAACATAGCGCTCCTTTCTCTTCCGAACCCTGCCGTACACAAAAACAGTGGTTTTCCCCCACATATGGGGTATCGGCGTACTCAGGAGAAATTGCAAAACAAATTTCATGGTGCAATTTATCCTGTTACCCTTATGATAATACAAAATTAGGGAATGAAAAACATTTTTTGTGGGAAAAATGTGAAAATTTTATTTTTACGGCTCAATATTATAAACTTCTGTGAAGCAGCTGGGGGTGCAAGGTGCTCACCACACATCTAGATAAGTTCCCTAAGGGGTCTAGTTTCCAAAATGGTAGCACTTGTGGGGGGTTTCCACTGTTTAGGCACATTAGGGGCTCCCCAAATGCGACATGGCGTCCACTAATTATTCAAACAAATTTTACATTCAAACAGTCAAATGGCGCTCTTTCCCTTTCAAACGCTACCGTGCGCCCAAACAGTGGTTTGCCTCCACATATGGGGTATCGGCGTGTTCAGGAGAAATTGCACAACAAATTTCATGGTGCAATTTTTCCTATTACCCTTATGATAATGCAAAATTAAGGGATGAAAAACGTTTTTGTGGGAAAAATGTGAAAATTTTATTTTTACAGCTCAATATTATAAACTTCTGTGAAGCACCTTGGGGTTCAAGGTGCTCACCACACATCTAGATAAGTTCCCTAAGGGGTCTAGTTTCCAAAATGGTGTCACTTGTGTGGGGGTCTCCACTGTTTAGGCACATCAGGAGCTCTCCAAACGCAACATGGCGTCTGCTAATTATTCAGACAAATTTTACATTCAAAAAGTCTAATGGCGCTCCTTCCCTTCCGAATCCTGCAGTGCACCCAAACAGTGGTTTTCCCTCACATATGGGGTATCAGCACGCTCAAGAGAAATTGCACAAAAAAATTTGGGGTCCATTTTTTCCTGTTACCCCTGTGAAAATAAAAAAAATTGGGTCTAAAGTAACATTTTTGTGAAAAAAGTTAAATGTTAATTTTTTTCTTCCACATTCCAAAAATTCCTGTGAAGCACCTGAAGGGTTAATAAAGTTCTTGAATGTGGTTTTGAGCACCTTGAGGGGTGAAGTTTTTAGAATGGTGTCACTTTTGGGTATTTTCTGTCATAAAGACCCCTCAAAGTGACTTCAAATATGATGTGGTCCCTAAAAAAAAATGTTTTTGTAAATTTTGTTGGAAAAATGAGAAATCGCTGGTCAACTTTTAACCCTTATAGCTCCCTAACAAAAAAAAAATTTGGTTCCAAAATTGTGCTGATGTAAAGTAGACATGTGGGAAATGTTATTTATTAGCTATTTTGTGTAACACATCTCTCTGATTTAAGGGCATGAAAATTCAAAGTTTGAAAATTGCTAAATTTTCTAAATTTTCGCCAAATTTCCTATTTTTTCACATATAAACGCAAGTTATATTGAAGAAATTTTACCACTATCATGAAGTACAATATGTCATGAAAAAACAATCTCAGAATCAGGGGAATACGTTGAAGCGTTCCAGAGTAATTACTTCATAAAGTGACAGAGGTCAGAATTGAAAAAATTGGCCCGGTCACGAAGGCAAAAACAGGCTCTGGTGCGAAGTGGTTAAGATGCGTTTCTTGTGAACAAGCAAACAAAACTATGAGTTTTACCTCCTATACTACGGGTCAGAGGTTTAATATAAAAAGTTTCATCAATCGCAACACTGTGGGAGTTGCTTATCTGATGGAATATACAACATGTCAGGTACAATATGTGAGATGTACTTTTGGGCACTTAAAGGGAACTTGTCAGGTCCCCCGTGATCCCAGAACCATCAGCAGTTGGGTCTGCATATATAAATTCCCTGCCTAACAGTCTCTATATTACTTTACATTACATAAATAGGTCTTTAGAAAAAGTATTTCTAAAGTCCAATTATGATATGTAAATGAGGGCTTTGACTAGTCGTGGGGGCATTAGTGTTCCCATAGAAGTCGGCTCACTTGGCACGGTTATGCGCAGTAGGGCTCTCTGAAACCGGGACACTTACACCTGGCTTCAGAGAATCAAAGACGAGAGGGGAAGAAGCCGTGCGCATGCGCGAGGTAAGTATAGTGCTTCCCATGAAGCCGCGTTTGCAAGTTATGTTATCACTCCCACAGGGGCGTGATAACACGCTAAGTGGGCTGACTCGTCTGGGGACACTAACGCCCCCACAACTAGTCAAAGGCCTCATTTACATGTTATAGAGATCTGAGGTTGTGGGTTGTAAGTAATCACCTAGGCAGGTTAACAATGCAATAATATTTTATTAATCACCTCCATGGTAATGCAGCAATTCCAAGTAGATGGCCAAAATACAGTTCTCTCAGTCCTTAAGTTCTCAACCTGGAATCAGTAGTTCCACTGGCTTTGGTATCAGGTGATAACCACTGTCTCCCAACTTTTGGTTGGCCCACAGATTCCGTATCTCCAGCCAGTATAGTCTGTAGCCACAGTCCATGATCCTCCAGACGACAGATAAAGTGATGAAAGCACAGATATCCAGTAGCAGCAGTCCTTCAATAAAGTTTAAATCCAAATGACATATCCACAACTGAAGCACGTTTATCCACTTTAGTTGATAACAGATCCTGAACACTCCGTAAGTCATCCATCCATCAGCTCCAGGTCCACAGCCACAGATCCTAACCCTCCAGCATCCTTCCACCAACTCCTAGCCTAAAACATGTCTCTCCTCTACTTCCCTGGGGTCAGCCCCATCCCAGCTCAGAAGTGCTGACACCCTTCCCCTTAAGCATTTACTGGTCGCTAAAACAATGAAAAATATTCTAGAAGCCTTCATCTGAGACTGCCTGTAAGACCCCCTGTGGTGACGGCTCCACTGTGTCTCAATCTACACTCACCTAATGAGATTATTGACTGTTGAAACAATGGACTCCTGAGATAAAGATTAGATTAGTGGAATGCTGGACATTTTACAAGTGAATCTTACATACTGACAAGTAAGCAGAACTATATCAAACCTAACAAGTAAAGGCCCCGTCACACTTAGCGATGCTGCAACGATCCCGACAACGATATGACCTGTCAGGGATCGTTGCTGCGTCGCTATGTGGTCGCTGGTGAGCTGTCAAACAGGCAGGCTCACCAACGATCAGGGGAGCAGCGACATCGTGGAAAGAATCTTTCCACGATGTCCTGCTCCTGGTTACCAGCCTGTTGCTGAAGCAGGAGCAGGCTGGTAACCATGGTAAACATCGGGTTACTAGGGGCACACGCGCACCTAGTAACCCGTTGTTTACCATGGTTACCACTCTGCTACGGTGAGCGGGAGGTTACCGCTCACTTTAGCAGGCTGGTAACCATGATAAACATTGGGTTACTAGGGGCACACGCGCATCTAGTAACCCGATGTTTACCATGGTAGCCACTCTGCTATAGTGAGCAGGAGGTTACCGCTCACTTTAGCAGGCTCGTAACCATGATAAACAACTGGTTACTAGGTGCGCGTGTGCCCCTAGTTACCCGATGTTTATCATGGTTACCAGCCTGATCGCTGCTCCCGCTGGTCACACACAGCGATGTGTGCTGACCAGCGGGAGGGCAAGGACCAAAAAATGGTACAGGACACTTTGCAGCGATCAGCGACCTCACAGCAGGGGCCTGATCATTGCAAAGTGTCAAACATAGCGATATCGCTGGTGAGGTCGCTGTTGCGTCACCAAAACAGTGACACAGCAGCGATCTCGCTAGCGATCTCGCTATGTGAGACGGGGGCTTTAATCACTAATAACACACGATAATAATATTGATGAAAATGGTGGTCCTTGCTGGAAAAGTATCATAGTCTTTAGTAAGTGGGCAGCTCCTCACGCATGTCATAAACAGACTTTAGAAATACTTTTTCTAAAGATCTGTTTATGTATGTAATGTAATACAGAGACTGGTAGGCAAGGAGTTTATATATGCACACGCAACTGCTGCTGGTTCTGGGGGCACCGGGGACCTGACAGGTTCCCTTTAAAGAAGCGCATTAGGAGACACATGTCAGATGCAGCGAGTACTACAGCCATCAACATCTCTGCGGTTTCCAAGCATTTTTTGCATGTGCATAAAGGAGACGTTTCAACCCTAAAATTTACTGGTATAGAAAGGGTGTACAAGCCAATTATGGAGGGAAATCTCAAAAGGAAAATCCTCAATAGAGAATCCTTTTGGATTTTCAAATTGAATGCGAGAACCGCACTAGGTTTGAATGTAAGATAGGACATCATCCTTCAATATGTAAAGCACTGTAGATTGCTTCAATGTTTTAATAGTGTGCTTAACAATTTCTAGTATGTATAGCACTTGTTTTTATGATGCATTTGTTACCAGGTGCGTGCATCATTTGCACTTAGTTTTCATTGGCTTTTGATCAGACATGTAGTCTTTAACAAACACTTCTTAATGACAGTATATTCAATAATGTCTGAACCATGACTAAGGTTTTTCAAGTGTATGGAGGCACCGCCACACTTTTAATACACCAGTAAATGTGAAGTTTTATCCTGCTAATTGTGCTGTCGATGGAGGACTCCTTTTTCCTAATGTTATTCAATGGGACACTGCAGATTAATGATTTTTTTTTCACTGACCAAATTTGCATGTGGAAAAAATCGTAACATAGACTAGTTTCTTTGGTAAGTCAAGTCTATGAGTGTGTAAAAAAAAAAAAAAAAAAATCGGATGCCATATGGAACCACAGTATAACTTTGATTTTTATGGATACATTGAAGTTCTGTAACATAGGAAACTGTAAATTTGTCTTGTAAAGGATTAATTAGCTGCTGCTGTAAAAAAAAAAAAAAAAAAAAAAAAATGAATTGTAAAAATTGTCCCACTTTTCTGGATGAAACTGACCAATTTTTTAATATGCTCGTGTACCCGCCTTACACTGCACTAAACACATATTTAGAAAATGTAAGGAAAAATAATTTTGGCGAGAGTGCTTTTATAAGCATACAACAATAATGAGAATAAAAAATTCACCCTAAGGGCTTTGTCACATCAGATTTTTGGTAGTTGTGTAATCAGATATTTTTGTGGATAGATCACAAACCGATTGCAATGGATGTGCCTTTTCACATGTCCTTTTTTTCATGGACCGATTTGTTTGCAAAAAAGAAAATAGAGACATGTCCTACTTTGTGTTTCAGTTCAAACTCGGCAATGCAAATCAATGGTCTGGTGAAAAAATTAACATAGATATCTTCTAGATTTAACTGTGTAATAGGAAGGAGAAGCTAAGAAATGGATGCAATAAAGATTGGTAATACTGACGCATGGTCCGTAATGGATCCAGCACACTGGCAAAAAAACACAGACCTTATTTCACACACAAACAAAAAAACCTGATGCTTTAAACCAGCCCTACAATGTGGCAGTAGGTAAAATTTATCAGTGGACAGTCAGATCTCAGAAAGGGTTAAAAAATCATATTGGAATCATATGGGGACTTGAGAATTTTGACTAGTTTGGGTTTCATATAATCGCTAATGGTTGTAGACTCCGAGGGGGAAGGAGCAGCAAAATCCTATATGAAGGAGACCTAGCTATGGAGCCAGTGTAGTACTGTAGCGCCGGCGTCCCTGCCCTCTGCTAGGCAGGGACGCTGTTCCCCTCACCTCTCTGCTCCGTGCCCGGCGTCCTCCTCCCGCTCTGCTGGCAGCGCGCGCTCCTTCCCGGCCACTGTGCTTAGGGCGCGCGCGCGCGCTCTCCCTCCCTCTTAAAGGGGCCGCGCGCGCCGTCCTAAGGAGTCCCCGGCCAATGGCCGGAGGACTTCACCATATATAAGGCACCTCCTCCAAAATGGAGGTGCCCGAGCAATGTTGTTGCACTGTTCACTACTCTGCTTCAGCCCTCAGGTCCCGTTGCCAGTTACCTGCCAGATACCTGCCAGATTCCTACCAGCTTGCTGTCTTATTTCCTGCCTGATTATCTGCTACCTGCCTGCTAGTCTGAGGTCCGACGGTCTGCCTTACTACTCCTGTCAGTCTGTCTAAGGACCAGCCTGTCCGCTCACCTGGGAGCGCACTTCAGCCACCTGCCTGCTTGCCTGAGGTCCGACGGTCTGCCTTCCAACTC
Organism: Phyllobates terribilis; assembly: GCF_046119375.1. Lineage (NCBI taxonomy): Eukaryota > Metazoa > Chordata > Amphibia > Anura > Dendrobatidae > Phyllobates > Phyllobates terribilis. The sequence goes on from NW_027362764.1 coordinate 229,583,129, forward strand.
CTGTCAGTCTGTCTATGGACCAGCTTGCCTGCTCACCTGGGAGCACACATCTGCTACCTGCCTGCTAGCCTACCTGGAGGCTCCGCCGTCACGTGCTGTGACCACCTGCCTGTCCAGAGACTTCTGCCCGCTCACCTGGGAGCGCTCATCTGCCGCCTGTCTGTTGGTCTTCCTGGAGGCTCCGCCGTCACATGCTGTGACCACCCGTTCATCCAGAGACTCTCGCCTGCTCACCTGGGAGCTCACGTCTATCATCAGCCGCCACAGGTCGTACCAACCCTTTACCCAGAGACTGCCCCGGTCACTTGCCGTGACCATCTGCCCGTTCATCCAGAGACTGCCCCGGTCACTTGCCGTGACCATCTGCCCGTTCATTCAGAGACTGCCCCGGTCACTTGCCGTGACCATCTGCCCGTTCATTCAGAGACTGCCCCGGTCACTTGCCGTGACCATCTGCCCGTTCATTCAGAGACTGCCCCGGTCACTTGCCGTGACCATCTGCCCGTTCATCCAGAGACTGCCCCGGTCACTTGCCGTGACCTCCAGCCCGTTCACTCAGAGACTGTCCCGGTCACCTGCTGTGACTTCCTGCCCGTCTTCCCTGGTCGCCACCCGCTCCCTTACAAGGACCGCCCCCTTGTATAGTAGCTCAGAGGTTCCGCCTCCCAGACCCGTTACAGTTTGCTCGGGCCATGGAACCCGGTGGCACCCAAGCTCCCTCGCTCTCGGACCTGTGTCATGAACTGTCCCGTCAAAGGTCCCAACAGGAGTCCATCCTGGGTCACCTGCGGAATGTCAATACTCGCCTGGACACTCTGACTGCTCCACCAGCAACCTCCGCCAGTGCCATGTCTCGCAATCCGGCAGCTCCGCTGCCCACTAATACCATGGTATCCTACCCCGGACCCCGGCTTTCTGCACCTCCTCGCTTCGGAGGCGACTCCGCCCAGGCTCGGGGCTTCATAAATCAGTGCACCCTGCACTTTGAACTATTGTCCCACCAGTTTAACTCCGACCGAGCCAAAATTGCATTCATCATGTCCCATCTCACCGGGGAGGCCCTGGCCTGGCTAAATCCTCTATGGGAGAGAGGAGACCCCCTGGTGTCCAATTTGCCTGCTTTTCTCACGGTTTTCCGGAAAGTCTTCGACGAACCCGGACGGAAGACCTCATCCGCATCATCACTGCTACGCCTCCGTCACGGAAGTCTCACCGTGGGCCAATATGCCATACGGTTCCGTACCCTTGCCTCGGAGCTGGCCTGGGATAACGACGCTCTGGTATCAGTCTTCTGGGAGGGTCTGTCCGGCCGTATTAAAGATGAACTTGCCGGTCGGGACATCCCTACCACTCTCGATGACCTAATAACTCTTGCCACCCGGATTGACCTACGGTTCCAGGAGCGTGCCAAAGAGGTCACCCGTGAGAGGAGGTTACCACGTCTAGCTCCTACTTTTCAGAAACCCGTCACTCCCTCCGTCTCTACCCAGGTACACTCTCCTGAGCCTATGCAGGTCGACCAGACCAAGATGGTCAAAACCCGTCAGGACTTACGCCGTGCCGAGGGGAGCAGCTTCTACTGTGGCAGTAAGGAGCACCGGATCCGTACCTGCCCGGAGAGGTCGGGAAACGCCTGTGTCTAGGTTCGCTCAGAGAGGTCGACCTAGACAAGAATAAATCCTCTCCATCTCTGCTGTTGTCAGTCTCAATCGTCTGCGGGGAGAACCGTTATTTCGAACTAGCCCAACTTGACTCTGGAGCAGCCGGGAATCTTATTTCACAGTCCCTGGTAGAGAAATACTGCATCCCCACCAAACCTCTGGCTGTACCCTTGTCTGTTGCTGCCGTGGATGGGGGTCTCTTACCACGCCCCATCCAACTCATCACCGAATCCATTACTCTGCAGGTGGGAATGCTGCATTCTGAGAGTATCTCCTTTCATGTTCTGCCTGGACTCTCCCACGCCCTCTTGCTAGGTCTACCTTGGCTCCAGAGACATGCACCCGTGCTTGACTGGCAGACGGGAGAAGTCCTTCGCTGGGGACAGGACTGCCATAAGACCTGTCTGGTTCCCGTCCATCCCGTCCGTCCTTCTCCTACCCCAGCTAATCTACCTGGACTTCCGATTCCTTATTGGTCTTATGCTGATGTCTTTAATAAAAAGGAAGCAGAGACACTACCCCCTCATAGACCATACGACTGCCCTATCGACCTGTTACCTGGTACTACTCCTCCCCGTGGGCGTATTTATCCATTATCCGCTGCTGAGACCCGGTCGATGTCCGAATATATTGAGGAGAATCTGGCCAGGGGATTCATCCGGAAATCTACCTCCCCGGCGGGAGCAGGCTTCTTTTTCGTCAAAAAGAAGGACGGCTCTCTCCGTCCCTGTATAGACTATAGAGGCCTTAACCAGATCACGGTGAAGAATAAGTACCCCCTTCCGCTCATTCCGGAGTTATTTGATCGTCTGAGGGGGGCTAGAATCTTCACCAAACTGGACCTCCGTGGGGCGTACAACCTGGTTCGTATCCGTCAGGGGGATGAATGGAAGACGGCATTCAACACCCGGGACGGCCACTATGAATATCTGGTAATGCCCTTTGGTCTCTGTAACGCTCCTGCCGTCTTTCAAGAGTTGGTCAATGACATCTTCCGGGACCTTCTCTACTCCTGCGTAGTGGTGTACCTGGACGACATCTTGGTCTTCTCTCCGGATCTCCAGACTCACCGGAGGGACGTTCGTCAGATCCTGCTCAGGCTCAGGCAGAATCACCTCTTCGCTAAATACGAGAAGTGCCTCTTTGAGCAGACCTCGCTTCCGTTTTTGGGCTACATTATTTCTCAGACCGGCCTACGAATGGATCCAGAGAAACTGTCTGCCATCGAGAAATGGCCTCGACCGGAGGGGTTGAAGGCCATTCAGCGATTCCTGGGCTTCGCTAACTACTACCGCCTCTTCATACCACACTTCTCTTCCCGGACTGCCCCAATTTCCGCGCTCACCCGTAAGGGTACTAATCCCAAAGAGTGGCCGCCCGAAGCAGAGGAGGCCTTTCTTTCCCTAAAACAGGCCTTCTCTTCCGCCCCGGTGCTGCATCGCCCGGACGGCAACAAGCAGTTCTTCCTGGAAGTTGACGCCTCCTCCTCTGGAGCCGGAGCGGTACTTACTCAAAAATCATCTCCCGGGAGAATGGTAACTTGTGGCTTCTTCTCCAAACTCTTCTCCTCTTCTGAGCGCAACTATTCCATAGGAGACCGAGAGTTATTGGCCATCAAGCTGGCGTTGGAGGAGTGGCGTTACCTACTCGAGGGGGCTCTTCACCCGGTAATAATTTACACTGACCACAAGAACTTGGCTTACCTCCAGCATGCTCAGAGACTTAACCCGCGCCAAGCCCGGTGGTCCTTGTTTTTTGCTCGCTTTGATTTTGTTCTTCATTTTCGCCCGGCTGACAAAAACGTCAAAGCAGACGCCTTGTCCCGATCCTTTCTGGTGTCCGATCTCGAGGAAGAACCTAAACATATCATCGATCCCGCCAGAGTAATGCAGGTGGCTCCCGTGAGTTTAAATCGTCTCCCTCCCGGTAAGACGTTTGTTTCAGTACCTGATCGGAAGAAGATCCTACACTGGGGCCAGTCGTCTAAACTAGCTGGCCACGCCGGTCAGAAAAAGACCCTCCAGCTTATTGCCCGGCACTACTGGTGGCCTACCCTGCACAAGGACGTAATAGACTTTGTTTCTGCCTGTGTGTCCTGCGCCCGCAACAAAGTCCCGAGACACCTGCCAGCCGGTCGTCTCCTTCCGCTTCCTGTGCCTGCTGCCCCCTGGCAGCATATTGCTATGGACTTCATAACTGATCTCCCCGTCTCCGCCGATTGTACGGTCATTTGGGTGGTCGCTAATCGCTTTTCCAAGATGGCTCACTTTATTCCCCTGCCAGCCCTCCCGTCTGCACCCGAGCTAGCTAAAGACTTTATTCGTCACATCTTTCGTCTTCATGGCCTGCCCCTCCACATCGTGTCGGATCGTGGGGTACAGTTCACCTCACGCTTCTGGAGAGCCACTTGTAAACTGCTAGACGTCACCCTGAACTTCTCTTCCGCTTACCACCCACAGTCCAATGGTCAAGTGGAGCGGATCAATCAGAACCTGACCAGTTACCTCCGGCACTTCGTTAATGCCCATCATTCAGACTGGGTGGATCTCCTACCATGGGCCGAGTTCTCTTATAACAATCACGAGAGCGAATCCTCCTCCAAATCCCCGTTTTTTGTAGTCTTCGGTCAGCATCCTCGGATTCCTTTTCCTGTCTCCACCTCTGTGGACAACCCGGCTGCGGAGTCTCTCGTTAGCAAATTTTCCTCCATTTGGGAGAGTACCCGATCCGCACTCCTTCAGTCGTCCGAACGGATGAAAAGACACGCTGACAAAAAACGCCTGGATCCTCCACAATTTCGTCCTGGAGATAAAGTCTGGCTCTCATCTAAATATGTCCGACTCAAGATACCTTCTTACAAGTTAGGGCCTCGGTTCATCGGTCCTCTGGAGGTCATCAGTCAGATCAACCCGGTGGCCTATAAATTGAAACTCCCGGCCAACTTACGGATCCCTAACTCCTTCCATGTATCTCTCCTCAAACCTGTGGTACTTAACTCTTTCTCCAAGTCTACAGGTACGCCTCCTGCTCCGGTTTCTGCTGAGGACGAGTTTGAGGTAGAGAACATTCTTGCCACCAAAAGGGTAAGAGGAAAGACCTTTTTTCTAGTAGATTGGAAGGGGTTTGGTCCTGAGGAGAGAACGTGGGAGCCCCGGGAGAACATCCATGCCCCTCTTATCCTAGCTAAATTTCTGTCTGGCCTAAAAAAGGGGGGGCCTAAAGGGGGGGGTACTGTAGCGCCGGCGTCCCTGCCCTCTGCTAGGCAGGGACGCTGTTCCCCTCACCTCTCTGCTCCGTGCCCGGCGTCCTCCTCCCGCTCTGCTGGCAGCGCGCGCTCCTTCCCGGCCACTGTGCTTAAGGCGCGCGCGCGCTCTCCCTCCCTCCCTCTTAAAGGGGCCGCGCGCGCCGTCCTAAGGAGTCCCCGGCCAATGGCCGGAGGATTTCACCATATATAAGGCACCTCCTCCAAAATGGAGGTGCCCGAGCAATGTTGTTGCACTGTTCACTACTCTGCTTCAGCCCTCAGGTCCCGTTGCCAGATACCTGCCAGATACCTGCCAGATACCTGCCAGATTCCTGCCAGCTTGCTGTCTTATTTCCTGCCTGATTATCTGCTACCTGCCTGCTAGTCTGAGGTCCGACGGTCTGCCTTACTACTCCTGTCAGTCTGTCTAAGGACCAGCCTGTCCGCTCACCTGGGAGCGCACTTCAGCCACCTGCCTGCTTGCCTGAGGTCCGACGGTCTGCCTTCCAACTCCTGTCAGTCTGTCTATGGACCAGCTTGCCTGCTCACCTGGGAGCACACATCTGCTACCTGCCTGCTAGCCTACCTGGAGGCTCCGCCGTCACGTGCTGTGACCACCTGCCTGTCCAGTAACTCCTGCCCGCTCACCTGGGAGCGCTCATCTGCTGCCTGTCTGCTAGCCTACCTGGAGGCTCTGCCGTCACGTGCTGTGACCACCCGCCTGTCCAGAGACTTCTGCCCGCTCACCTGGGAGCGCTCATCTGCCGCCTGTCTGTTGGTCTTCCTGGAGGCTCCGCCGTCACGTGCTGTGACCACCCGTTCATCCAGAGACTCTCGCCTGCTCACCTGGGAGCTCACGTCTATCATCAGCCGCCACAGGTCGTACCAACCCTTTACCCAGAGACTGCCCCGGTCACTTGCCGTGACCATCTGCCCGTTCATTCAGAGACTGCCCCGGTCACTTGCCGTGACCATCTGCCCGTTCATTCAGAGACTGCCCCGGTCACTTGCCGTGACCATCTGCCCGTTCATCCAGAGACTGCCCCGGTCACTTGCCGTGACCTCCAGCCCGTTCACTCAGAGACTGTCCCGGTCACCTGCTGTGACTTCCTGCCCGTCTTCCCTGGTCGCCACCCGCTCCCTTACAAGGACCGCCCCCTTGTATAGTAGCTCAGAGGTTCCGCCTCCCAGACCCGTTACAAGTACATTGCAAGTTCCAGCTAATATGGGGCGAATGGGGCAGCAAAAAAAGGAGCATGCAAAACATTTGCCTCTGGAACCTTTTGGTCACGTGTGCTTCTCCCAAGTCTCCTGGTAAATCATATAACTCAGACTCGACTATAAGGAGATCCTCTCCCGAGTTGTGTCTTCATACAGTTCTGATTTTTTACTGTAGGCTAGCCCAGCTTGTGTGAATGTGCCATTTTCCGTACATTTTTCACTTTAGTAGCACTTATGATTTTTCTTTTATTAATGTACTTTTTGCTTTTGCCAACTAATGTTTTTCCCCATGGAAAGATAATGATAGTGTGGTGCAATAGAACGCCATAAATGTTTCAGACAGACTGCTATGATTTTATCCCATTCATTCACAATGCGGCAGTCTGCTCTAATCTAAATATGTCTCTGCTTTCAACATTAAGTAGAATTTCTTTTTTTAGTGTTGTATTCAGACTTTCCGAGAAATATAGCGTAAAGGACTCACCTCTTGTAACTCTGTATGTAACAACATTATGCTGTCTATCATTGCTTCTGAAACTGCAAGGCGGGTCTCTCCAATAAGGCACCCCCCATTTATCTGTCAGGTGTAGCTAGGGAGGCAGATTTTGCAGAAATGATAATAAATGTCAAAATAAAATTAAGCACAAAAGGAGTTGATCACTTTCCCAAACCATAGGTATAGATACTAAAGGAAACCTGTCGAGGTAACAACTCATGCTGCCAGAACCACAGGTATCATGAAATAGGTACAGCTGCATCATTGCAGATATCAATGTGTATAGGGAGAGACCTGTCCATCTAGGTGAGCTGCTCCAGCTGACAATTTTCCCTAATCCCAGCTAGTTTTTAACCCCTTAAGGATGGAGCCAATTATGTCCTTAATGACCGGGCCAAATTTTACAATTCTGGCCACTGTCAATTTATAAGGTAATAACTCTGGAACGCTTCAACGGATCCCGGTGATTCTGAGACTGATAGTGATAAAATTTCTTCGATAAGACTTGCGTGTACTTATGAAAAAATAAAAATAAAAATTGGCGAAAAATGTGAATATTTTGCAATTTTCAAACTTTGAATTTTTATGCCCTTAAATCAGAGAGATATCTCACACGAAATAGTGTGATAATAAAAATAACATTTCCCACATGTATACTTTACATCAGTACAATTTTGGAACAAAAATTTGTTTTGTTAGGAAGTTATAAGGGTTAAAAGTTGACCAGCGATTTCTCATTTTTCCAACAAAATTTACATTACCATTTTTTTAGGGACCAAATCACATTTGAAGTGACATCGAGGGATCTATATGACAGAAAATACCCAAAAGTGACACCATTCTAATAACTGTACCCCTCAAGGTGCTCAAAACCACATTCAAGAAGTTTATTAACCCTTCACTTGCTTCACAGGAACTGAAACAACGTGGAAGGAAAAAATTAACATTTAACTTTTTTTCACAAAATATTTTACTTCAGACCCAATTGTTTTCATTTTCACAAGGGTAACGAGAGAAAATGGACCACAAAATTTGTTGTGCAATTCCTCCTGAGTAAGCCGATACCCCACATGTGGGGGAAAACCACTGTTTGGGCACACGACAGGGTTCTGAAAGGAAGGCGTACCATTTGACTTTTTGAATGTAAAATTTGCTTGAATAATTAGCGGATCCCATGTTGTGTTTGGGGAGCCCCTGATGTGCCTAAACAGAGGAAACCCCCCACAAGTGACCCTATTTTGGAAACTAAACCCCTCAGGGACCTTATCTAGATGTGTGTTGATCACCTTGAATCACCAGGTGCTTCACAGAAGTTTATAACGTAGAGCCGTGAAATTAAGAAATCAAATTGTTTTCTACAAAAATGTACTTTTAGCCCCGATTTTTTTTATTTTCAAAAGAGTAACAAGAGAAAATGGACCCCAAAATTTGTTGTGCAATTGCTCCTGAGTACGGACATACCCAGTATGTAGGGGAAAACTATTATTTGGGCGCAGGGCTTGGAAAGAAGGAGATGGAACGCAGACTTTGATAGAATGGTCTGTGGGAGTCATGTCGCATTTGGAGAGCCCCTGATGTGCCTAAATAATGGAAAACCCCGACAAGTTAACCCATTTTGGAAACTACACCCCTCAAGGATTTTATCCAGGGGTATAGTGAGCATTTTGAACCCACAAATACTACACAGAATTTGATAACATTAGATCGTCATACTGAAAATTTTCATTTTTTTCACAAAAATGTAGTTTTAGCCCCAAATTTGTAATTTTTGCAATGGATAATAGAAGAAAACTAACCCCATAATTTGTTATGCTATTTCTCCCGAACGCGATGCTGCCCCATATGTCATCAGAAATTACTGTTAGGCCACACGTCAGGGCTGAGGACGAAGGAGCACTATTTGGTTTTTGGCGCATAGATTTTGGTAGAATAGTCTATGGGCGACATTTGTGGAACTCCAAAGGTGCCAGAACAGCAGAAAAAAACCAAAAGTGACCCCATTGTAGAAATTACACATCTTAATGCATTCATCTACTGCTGCAGTGACTATTATGTAACATCCACGCCAGGCTTTATTCTTATGCCAGTTTAATGCCCATACATTCTGCCCCCATAAAGTGTAGTGCCCCATACATTTCTCCTGGTGGCACACACCCCATAAATTAAGTGCTCTCCCCGCTACAATAATGCCAAACATGTGGCCGTTTACTGTGGTTTAGGCACAGTGGTGCTCAGAAGGAGGGGGCATTTGGATTTGGGAGTGCAGAATTCACTGGATTTTATTTGAGGGGGTGGGAGTAATCGCTTTTCCAGAGTCTTAGTTCTACCAGTAATGTGGGATCCCCTATAGTCCCAGTGACAGATGACGGACCTGAGAGGGGGCTGGTTTTGTGTGGGATAAATTAGGGGTTTTATTGGTAACATTTTGGGGTACATAATTTTTGATTGCTTCCAGAATAAGATAGGATCACATTCTTGTGTTCTACGCTGAGCACTTACGTCGGAGTTTCCGTGTAAATCCCACAAAAATGCGATTCAGACAAAACCCCCAATGGACCAGCCACCACAAAGGCTAATGGAGACACTTTGGAGTCCGTTTGACGTCTGTTCCGGTGGTCTCCATCTTTTTAGTTGCACACAGATCTGTGGTCATCCACACTTGTGCGCTAAAAGAAAGCCTAAAATGATGGTACGCCGCCAAAATAGAGACCAGTCCAAAGGGACTCCATCGGCCTTATAAGTGAGTGGCTCCATCTGGGTTTTGGTGAATTTACATGGAAACCTCAACATAAGCGCTCAGCGGAGAGCGCAGGATAAACGTGAGCCGAGTCTGATTCTGATTTTTTTGGAGGTAGAATGAAGAAATAGACAGCAGTACCAGATTAGTTATTATTTTTATTTTTTTGCGGTTCATTGTGCGGTATAAGTGATTAGTGGATTTATTTATTCTTTGGGTCGGTGCGATTACAGCGATACCAGATTTATATGGGTTTTTTCTAGGTTTTTTTGCTATCGCACAGTAAAAATTTATTTTTTTTTTATAAAAAGCACCGTCTTTTTCGGACTATAAGTCGCACCGGACCATAAGACGCACCTAGGTTTTAGAGGAGGAAAATAAAAAAATTAAAATTTAAGCAAAAAATGTGGTCATGATGCACTTTTAAGGGGAAGGGGGTCTTCTGCCGACACTGGTATAGGGGTAATGTCCCCCAATTCTGACAATATCCCCCATCCTGGTATATATGCCCCCCCCCCTTCCTTTTATACGTGGTCCCCATCCCCATCCTGGTATGCATGGCACCCCTCATCCCTATCCTGGTATGCATGGCACCCCTCATCCCTGTCCTGGCTTGCATGGCACCCCTCATCCCTGTTCTGGTATGCATGGCACCCCTCATCCCCTTCCTGGTATGCATGGCACCCCTCATCCCCGTCCTGGTATGCATGGCACCCCTCATCCCCGTCCTGGTATGCATGGCACCCCTCATCCCCGTCCTGGTATGCATGGCACCCCTCATCCCCGTCCTGGTATGCATGGCACCCCTCATCCCTATCCTGGTATGCATGGTCCCCCTAATCCCCATCATGCTGCACATAAAAAAAATAAACACTCCTACTCACCTTTCTTCTCTCCTCCAGCGCTGCATCCTGTCTGCCTGCACTGATCTCTCCATGTGAGCCGCGCATAATGTCACTGCCATGCGCGGCTCACAAGGAGAGATCAACTGCCGGAAGTCACTGCTCCGCACGCCGGGACCGTGTGCGCGGCGAGCAGTGACTTCAATCTCCTTCATAGCCGGCACACAGCGTAGCCGCGCTGCGGCTCCTGCTGCTGCCGGCTATCTTGTGTGCCCGCTTATTAAAGGGCATGAATATTCACCCCCTCCCCACACCCATGGGCATGTTGAGAGGTTGAATATTCATGCCCTTTAACAGCGGGCACAGGCGATTCCGGCAGCAGCAGGTGCCGCAGCGCGGCTACACTGTGTGCCGCTATGAAGGAGCATGAATATTCACTGCTATGGGCATGGGGAGCAGTGAATATTCATTTTCTTTAGCAGCGGGGACAGTGTAGGCTGCAGCGCGCGGCTGCTGCCTCCTGTGCCCCGCTCCTCCACACTCCACATATATATACACCCCCCCAACATTCGGACTATAAGACGCACCCCCCATTTTCCTCCAAAATTTTGGAGGAAAAAAGTGCGTCTTATAGTCCGAAAAATACGGTAGTTATTTTCGTTGCCATATTCTGAGAGCTGTAACTTTTCTATTTTTTGTGAACAGAGCTGTATGATGGCTTATTTTTTGCGGGACAAGTTCGAGACTTTTTTGGTACCATTTTGGGGCACACAGTAATTTTTGATTGCTGTTTATGCAGATTTTTCAGACACTGAATAAAAACCAGCAATTCAATTAGTGTTTTTATTTTTTATTTTTCGTGCTGTTCAGCATGCGGTAAAAGACATATGACAGATTTGTCCGTCGGGTCGGTACGATTACAGCAATACCAGATTTATATATGCTTTGCTATTTTTACCGACTAAAAACAGTATTTTCCAAAAAAGAACTTGATTTTGCATCATCATATTCTGACAGCTGTAACTTTTTTATTTTTTTGCCGAATGAGCCATATTATGTCTTGCTTTTTGCGGGCTTTTTTTACGTACGACTTTTTGATCAGTTTTTATTCACTTTATGATTAAAAAGCGTCATTTTTGGCATGTTTTTTATTTATTTTTTTACGGCATTCGCCAAACGGACTAAATAACATGACAGTTTTATACAGCGGGTCGCTCTGGACGCGGCAATACCAATTATGTGTACCTTTTTTGCTTTATTTTTGTTTTATCACAAATGCTGTGTTTTGAGTGGTGAAATATATTTTAGTGATTTGTGTGCACTGTTTGTGTGTTATTTTTTTTTTTACTTTTTTACATATTGCATTTCACTTTTTCACCAAGTCCCACTGTGGGACATGTGTGATTGTCACTTTTATTGCTGATCGCGTACACTGCAGTACCTCTGTACTGCAGTGTATGAGAATTGTGAGATCCAGCCTTATTGCTGGATCTCACAGGCCACCGTTCCCTGGGATCATCACATGATCTCAGGGTACCATGGTAACCATTGGGACCCGTGATTCTCATTGCGGGGGTCCGATGGTTACTAAGGGGGTTTTGTGACACCCTTGTAACAATTTAAATATCACTGTTACGATTGACAGCGGTATTTAGGGGGTTAATCCGCCCCGATCGGCATCGAGACAGGCCGAGGCCGATACTGCAGGGTGTCAGCTGTCACACACAGCTGACACCCGCAGTAATCGCCGCCGGGCAGCGCTATTTACTTATTCCACAGCGACGTATTTTAATGGTGCCGTGGAATAAGTATCCTTAGTGACCGCTGTAAAAATGCATTATGGGGGTCATTAAGTGGTTAAATGTGTTCTCGGAAACGCTGAGGCAGATGTCTGCAGTGAGGGAAGCTGTTCTTGTATGGAGCTTCCCATGGTTCGGACAGCACAAACCACCTGACGAGTTCCTTTTTCGACCTCATTCAGACGTCCATGATACTAAACATTTGCAAAAAAAAAGCGAGCCACAATCCATCAGTGGTTTTCATCCCATTTTGATCGGAGTTTCATCAGTTTCAGCTTTTACCATCAGTGTTTCATCAGCGATTTTCACTGAGGAAATAAATTGCAAAGCTTCTCCTATTTATTAGAATGTTAATCGTGGACCGGACACAGACTGTGTATAAAACACGCTTAGAACACATAAGTGAAAAACGGGCGTCTGAATGAGACCTTAGGCTACATTCCCCACCATGAGATTTTGTTGAGTTTTTGATGTTGCAGAATTTCTGTAACATTTCTGCACCTATTATTTCAATTAGATTAATTGTGTGTTTTATTGTGTTTTTGAGTGTCTTTTGTGTTATTTTTATTGCGTTTTTGATGGTGCGGTTTTTGTCTCTTGTTGGTGTGTCATGCTTTTAAATTAAGCTGCTTTGTTTTTTATAGTTCCCGTTCGGCTTTGACATACTTAAGTGCGGATTGCATGCGTTTTTTTTATCCGTTTCCACCACGGAAACACACTAAAAATGCTTCTGCATTTTTTTACCTGCGGAATTTCTGCACCTGAAGCAAGTCTATGGCCACAGCCCCACTATCAGTATTCGGTCAGTATTTTTTCTTAGGAGGGGGAGCCAAAACCAGGTGAGGAACAATCAGAGAAAAGGTATAAGGCTGTTCGCCCACTATACGTTTTTTAAGCGTTTCCGCAGCGGCAATTCCACTGCAGAAACGCTTAAAAAACGCTTGGTAGAAGGTCTGCCATGTTCCCCAATGATAATCCACATGTGCTGTGCACATGCTGCGGAAATTTCCGCTATGGATTATGATTGCGGAAAAATCCACAACACTACCAATTATTTTGCGGAAACGCTGTGTTTTCGCCGCCATTGACTTGCATTGGACCACATGTCATCCGCATCACTGGCTCTGTACATGCGGATAACATGCTTTTCAATGTGCAGCTGGTACCCGAGTTTGGAGAAGTGGAGACTCTCTTCCGGACCCGGGTACCATAGTACCTGTAAAAAAAAAAAAGAATAAAATAAAAAATAAATATATACTTACCGTCTGATGGCCCACAGTGTCCTCGCGGTAGACTAAAGGACCTGCCGACGCCGAGACAAGGACACCGTGGGCCATCAGAAGGTAAGTATACATTTATTTTTTTATTTTTTACCATTCTTTCGGTCACACTATATAAATCCATGCCATTTTCATGGATTTATATAGTGTCACCAAGTTGTCAAGCACTTTCCAAGTGATGCTAAAATCGCTTGGAAAAAACGCTTGACAACCCGCATGCAGAAATGCATGTGAAGAACGCTTCACTTCTGCTTGTCCCTGGCAGGAAAACGCATGTACAATCCGCATGTACAATCCGCAGGCGTTTTTTCTGCCAGGGAGATGCAGAAACGCTCAGGAAAAATCCGGAGCATTTCTGCATCGTGGGCACATAGCCTAATAGAAACAAGTGCACCAATTCTGCATTTATCACCCACTCCTGGTTTTGGCTCCCACTCCTGAGAAAAAATACTGACCGAATACTGATAGTAGGGCCGTAGCCTATGGGAAAATTACGCACAGAAAACTCAGCGTACCCGCAAGAGAAATTGACATGCTGCGGATATGAAACGCGAACATCAGGTGAGTTTACGCTGCCTTTAAAAGAAGCAATGTGGGCATGAGATTTCTATAAATCCCATCAACTTTGCTGGAACTGTAAGACGCTGCTTTTTAGGCACAGCAAGAATGTTCAGCATCATAAAAACGCACCAATAGCTCATCATGGGAACGTATCCTTAATGTTATATAGGGTTTTGGAGGCAAGTGAAAGGTGAGCAGGGCAATATTTTTTTAATATTTTGGCCTGGACTTGATGTACTTGTGGTAAGGCCCATGCATTACTATTTTCTTTGACCCCAGTAGAAAAAGTTTAAGAAGTTATCTTGTGTATGGTGAACAGTGGTAAAGCTGATTGCTTTATGTTTATATCTTGCTTTTGCCATCCTGATTGGGCCTTTTTAGCCCCACAGAAAAAGATGCAGAGTTGGCAATGCTTTTTCCTCACCCTTTATAACTACACTAATGCAGATGCCGTATTTCTTTTCTATGCTTAGGTAATTCATGCAATTTGACAAATTGCAGTGAAAACGATGTTTTGTTTTTAGCATGTAAATGCCACCTTAGAGATTTCTGAACATCAAGTCCCGTATCGTGAATAGATAGATTTTTTCCTTTGCTATTGTTAGAACCTTGCTCTTAGTTTTTTTCCTTTGCTGGTCACATGACCTTGTTGGCCTATTTAATCCTGCTCCGCCCTTCTGGCTTTGCTGGACTTCATTGTATAACTACTTTCTAGCTAGCCTGTGCTCTGTATCTACTCTGTTAGTTTGCTTGGTCTACGGACCTCTATGTTCTATATATTTTGTTTGTTCGTCTGTCTGCTACTATTTCTGTTAGGAGGTGTCCCATTTTCCTCCCAGTCCTTAGTACTTGTAGGGATTCCTTCCCCATATCTATAGGTCTCCGTACAGACTAGCTTAGGACTTTAGCAGGTCTGATCGCAGGATCAGGTTCCCTGTTACATCGTAGGGATTTAGCTGAGTTCTATCGTAGGGACAGATCTCCTCTCTTTCCTTAGCTCTGGTAGCAGAACATAACAGTAAGTCCAGCCAGCAAATTCTCTAAGGAAAGATTTTTTCTGTTCCATCATGGTGTCGGTTCAGGATTTGGCTCATCGCCTGCAGGGACTCTCTCTGGAGGTGGCCGAGCTCCGTCAGCACGTGAGTAACTGTCCTGGAGCACATTTCTTGGAGCCTAAGGTATGTTTGCCGGATTTATTTTTTGGTGAACACCGAGAATTTTTTTCATTTAAAAATGCTTGCTTATTGTATTTTCGTTTGAGACCCAAGTCCTCTGGGGATGAATCCCAGCGCATAGGGTTCATAATGTCACTTTTGCGCAAAGAGCCTCAGGAGTGGGCCTTTTCTTTGCAACCTAGTGATATATGCTTCAGATCAGTGGATAGTTTTTTTTCTGCTTTGGGACTATTATATGATGATCCTGACCGTGTCTCATCAGCCGAGACTGAGTTGAGACGTTTGAAACAGGGATCAGGTAATGTGGAAAAATATTGTACTCATTTCCGTCGTTGGTCTACTCAAACAGGGTGGAACGATTCTGCTCTGAAAAGTCTATTTCTTGCTGGGCTCAATGAAAGGGTTAAAGACCTGCTAATTGCTTATCCTACACCTGAAGATTTGCAACAGGCTATGCAATTAGCTATACGGGTGGATAGGAGACTGCGTGCAAGGGTTAATGAGAGCAAATCCTCTGCTATGTCAGTTTCTGGTTATGAGAATGTGTGTACTAACAGTGGTGAACCGATGGAGATTGGATCGGTGGCACCTCGCTCTCAAGAAAAAGACCGTAGATTTTCTGAAGGCTTGTGTTTCTATTGCGGAAAATCTGGTCATTTGATTAAAGGCTGTGAGCTTCGTATGAAGAAAGAAAAAAAAATGGTCAGTCATGCCCGTATTGCCTGTTTAAATTCCAAGGGTGTATTTTTAGCTGCTTCCACGATTGCTCAAGAAAAATTAATGGAATTTTGGGTGTTGGTTGATTGTGGGTCTACTCTGAATGTAATTGATGGGGGATTCTTGGAAAGACTCAATTTAAAACCCGAACCTTTATCATCCCCCATTGCTGTGGTTTCTGTGGATGGTTCCCCTTTGAAGAATATTACTCTCAAGGTCTGTGAATTTCCTCTCACTATTAATGGTGTTCACCATGAGAAATTGGATTTGGTAGTTTTGAATAACTTGCCTTCTCCAGTAATATTGGGATTGCCCTGGTTAAAATTTCACAATCCTGTACTGGATTGGTCTACCAGTGAAATTAAATCCTGGAGCCATCAATGTTATGACAAGTGTTGTAACGGGCGTATTGCAGCTTTGGATAGGGGAGAATTGCCTGTTCCTATTCAGGATTTTTGGAGAGTTTTTTCTGAGAAGGAATCGCAGGTTTTGCCTCCCCATAGAGACTATGATTGTTCTATTGAATTTGTCCCTGGAGCGACTCTTCCTAAAAGTCGTTTATTTAACCTTACTATTCCTGAGAGGAAGGCTTTGGAGGAATACATACAGACAAGTTTGGCCGCCGGTCACATTAGGCCCTCTAAGTCTCCTGTGGCGGTTGGATTTTTTTTTGTAAAAAAAAAGGACGGCGGTTTACGTCCTTGTCTGGATTTTCGTGAGATTAACAAAATTACTGTACGCAATCCTTACCCACTGCCATTGATTCCTGATCTGTTTAATCAGTTAATGGGGGCCAAGTGGTTCTCTAAAATTTACCTTAAGGGGGCATACAATCTGTTGCGCATGAAGGAGGGTGACGAATGGAAGACTGCTTTTAACACTCCTGTGGGTCATTTTGAGAATCTGGTTATGCCTTTTGGTCTTACTAATGCTCCTGCATTTTTTTAGAATCTTATTAATGACATCCTTAGACCTTTGATCGGCAAAAATGTGGTTGTGTATTTGGATGACATTTTGATTTATTCGCCGGATCTGGAGTCTCATTGGCGGAGCGTACGTGAGGTATTACAGTTATTAATGGACAATTCGCTTTTTGCTAAGTTGGAGAAATGTGAGTTCGCTGTACAGAGAATTAGTTTTTTGGGTTACATTATCTCCAGCGAAGGTTTTGAGATGGACCCGGTTAAAGTTCAAGCTGTACAGGAATGGCCTAGGCCTATTGGTTTGAAATCGATACAGAGGTTTTTAGGTTTCGCCAATTATTACAGAAAATTCATAAAAAATTTTTCTAGTATTGTCAAACCTCTGACCGATCTCACCAGGAAAGGTGCTGATGCGGTTCAGTGGTCTTCTGAGGCCATTGAAGCTTTTGTGTATCTCAAGGAGAGGTTCACCTCTGCTCCCATCCTTATGCAGCCTGATGTGACTAAGCCGTTTTTGGTTGAGGTTGATGCTTCCTCTGTGGGGGTTGGCGCAGTATTGTCTCAGGATAACGGGGATGGATTACATCCCTGTGCCTTTTTTTCAAAAAAATTTTCGGAGACTGAACTGAATTACGATATTGGTAATCGGGAATTATTGGCTATTAAACTCGCATTTGAACACTGGCGCCACTTCTTGGAAGGTGCGGAATTTCCCGTTCAGGTTCTTACGGATCATAAAAATCTGATATATCTTAATGCTGCCAAGCGCCTGAATGCCTGTCAGGCTAGGTGGGCACTGTTTTTCTCGCGGTTTAATTTCTCCGTTACTTACATCCCTGGTACTAAGAATGTTAAGGCGGATGCCTTGTCTCGCAGTTTTTCTCCCATAGTCGTTGCTGAGAAAGAGGAGAACATTTTACAAGAAGGTGTTGTGATAGCTGCTTTGGACTCCGTTTTGGAAGATGAGATTCTTAAAGCACAAGAGAATGCCCCATCTAACACTCCTCATGGGAGGTTGTTTGTGCCTGGGACCTTTAGGAGAGATTTGTTTGTTGAGTGTCACGAATCTCGGTTGGCAGGTCATCCCGGAATCTCTGAGACCAAGAGACTGGTGGGTCGCAGTTTTTGGTGGCCTGGATGGCAGAAGGAAGTCATTAAGTGGATGCGTCAATGTACTATATGTGCTAGATCTAAGTCCTCACATACTCCTGCTGCGGGGTTGCTTTGTCCTTTGGAGGTTCCCAGTGCTCCTTGGACACATTTGGCTATGGACTTTATAACTGACCTTCCCCCCTCTGAGGGTTTTACTGTCATCTGGGTGGTCGTGGACCGTTTTAGCAAGATGTGTCACTTGGTTCCCTTCATCAAACTGCCCTGCGCTAAAACTCTCGCTAAGGCCTTTGTCAAGGAAATTGTCAGACTTCATGGCGTTCCTACTGACATTGTTTCTGATAGGGGTCCTCAGTTCGTGGCTCGTTTTTGGCGTGCCTTTTGTGACAGGTTGGGAGTTCATTTGTCGTTCTCGTCCGGATATCATCCTGAATCTAATGGCCAGACAGAAAGGAAAAACCAGGATGTTGAGCAGTTCTTGCGTCGTTTTGTGGCAGACAATCAAGAGGGGTGGTCTGAGTTTCTGCCACTTGCTGAATTTGCTCTGAACAATCATACATCTTCTTCTGCTGGTTGTTCGCCTTTTTTTTGTTGTTCTGGGAGACATCTGTCGTTTGGGTTGTTCTCCAAGTTGGGATCTGCCGTGCCTGAGGAGGAGAATTTTTCCGGTGATTTGGAGAGAGTTTGGACGGATGTGCGTGGTAATCTTCAGGAGGCCAACAGAAAATCTAAAGACTACTTTGATAGGAAACGACAGGAGGTTTTGTTCGCTGTTGGTGACATGGTTTGGTTGTCCTCTAGGAATCTGCGGTTGAGGATTCCTTCTAAGAAATTGGGTCCCAAGTTTGTAGGGCCCTTTAAGGTGCTTCAGGTTGTCAACCAATCTGCTGTTAGGTTGGAGGTTCCTACCTCCTGGAGAATTAATCCGGTATTTCATGTCTCTCTGTTGAAAAAAGCTGTTGTATCGGATTGTGACGCCTCTGCCTCTGTTCCTCCGGTGGTGGAGGACGGGGAATATGAAATTTCTCGCATCCTTAACTCTAGACGGTATAGAGGTAGTTTGCAGTATCTTGTGGCCTGGAAAGGTTTCGGACCCGAGGATAACTCTTGGGTGAGGTCGGATGATGTTTCCGCGTCCAGACTTATCAGAGCGTTTCACAGGAGATTTCCTGATAAGCCTGGTCCTAGGGGATCCGGAGGATCCTCTTAGAAGGGGGGGTACTGTTAGAACCTTGCTCTTAGGTTTTTTCCTTTGCTGGTCACATGACCTTGTTGGCCTATTTAATCCTGCTCCGCCCTTCTGGCTTTGCTGGACTTCATTGTATAACTACTTTCTAGCTAGCCTGTGCTCTGTATCTACTCTGTTAGTTTGCTTGGTCTACGGACCTCTATGTTCTATATATTTTGTTTGTTCGTCTGTCTGCTACTATTTCTGTTAGGAGGTGTCCCATTTTCCTCCCAGTCCTTAGTACTTGTAGGGATTCCTTCCCCATATCTATAGGTCTCCGTACAGACTAGCTTAGGACTTTAGCCGATCTGATCGCAGGATCAGGTTCCCTGTTACATCGTAGGGATTTAGCGGAGTTCTATCGTAGGGACAGATCTCCTCTCTTTCCTTAGCTCTGGTAGCAGAACATAACAGCTATTGGTCCAATTCTAACAAAATATGTGTCAAAATGACCAATTCGGACATAACTAAGGGTCCTTTTATACCAGTACATTTCTACCCATAGTAAGTGCCAATCTAATGAGTCGATTGTCACTTATTTATAGGTCCCTTTTTGACAGGCCTGTGAAGGGATATGTGGCAGAGCAGGCAGGGACAGCAGATCGATGAAGAATCCAAAAGACCTTTATTGGAACTGAACATAGATATGATTCCTTAGAGCCTGCAATGTGGCCACAACAAAAGGAACAAATCCGGGGGCGCCACCCGGGAATCCAACGCCAAGGAAAATTCAACAGCCCTTAGATTAATTCCTAAGATCCAGGAGGGTGGGCAAGACATCACAATACCCCATGGCCAATGATCACCAATCTCTAATAGACCATACCTTGGCTCCAGGACCTGTCCGCAGCTGCCAGTCCAAGTCCTTCCAAGTCACCACACCAACTGCAAACCCCAAACCTGAGACTTTCCTTTTCTACTTTCTTGGGATTAGCTCCTTGGTTGGGTTGAGATACTCACATCCCACCCCCTTAACTATAAGGTCCATTTAATTCAAATAGTCAAAAAAGGTCCTAAAAGCCCTGTCTCCAGCCAGTCTGAAAAGTTGTGCATCAGCAAGGTCCACTGAAGACACACATGCCCCCACCAGATGCAGGACAAGGAATGCTAATGGAGGCCTAATTATATTATGGTCCATGGAGGCCGCCTGAGGGTAACACACTGTTACAAGGCCAATGGCAATGAGGACTAGCAATCTTTAAAGGGAATCTGTCACCACATTTGACCTATCTAAACTGTTAATATGGACATACAGGTTATAGACTGCTGGGAAAAACTCCTACCTGTATGCCACATATCAATGTCTTGTTGATAAATCATATTTTATCACTTTATGTAAATGACCTCTTCCAGGCTATGGGGAGGACACTGCCTGAAAAATAACTGCCTCCAGAGCTTACTTCACATGAAGGGAGAGTTACCAGTGTGATGTGTGATGGCCACTCTCTGCTCTCCTGATCTAACTGCAGAGCTGGGTGTGATTATACCTGACACATCTGCAGGTTCCTCTCAGGTTCCAGCTCACAGGCAGACAGGGTTGCAATATGGGTGCAGTACAGCAGAGCTCAGAGAGGTGCAAAAAATATGTTTGCATGAAACCAAATTTAATTTACTCTGTTCTGTGTTAGTTACATTCTGCTGATTGATGAGATCAATAAGTTATCACTAGAGGTGAGAGACTTACGGTAGTTCACAGGACTCCAGTCCATTGGCCAGGTGTGTAACCTCTGATTATTAGGAGTCCTAGGCATAGCCTCACCTCCCAGCTTTTCTTTTGATTAGCCCGGTTTGCATCATCATTGCAGTGTGACACACATACATGACGATGTGCCGGCACTGCTAATAAAAAGAGCTGGGAATTCCAGAAAGTAAGATTCGCAGGCCTTCTGTCCAATGATCACAGCCTACAAACCTGATAGATCAGAGTTCTTTGTGAAGCGATTCTCCCATCTCCATTGATCACCTATTCTGTGTTTTTACAGAAGAACCCCTTTGAAGTGCATTAGAATTGGTCAGAGTTGTCTGAAATCTTTGTGTTTAAACCCAGTTTTAATTGGATCTGGTTCTAGGTAAAGTGAGTCAATATTTGTGATGACCATTATACCTTGTGCAGAGGTTGTTGCCCTAAGGCTATGTGCCTACGATGCAGAAATGCTGCATATTTTTTCCGCTTCTCCCTGGCAGGAAAAACGCATGTGGATTTTACATGCATTTTTCCTGCCAGGTAGAATCGTTTGTCAAGCGTTTTTGCATGCATTTCTGCATGCGGGTTATCAAGCGCTTTCCAAGCTATTTTAGCATCACTTGGAAAAGTGCTTGACAACTTGTTCACACTATATAAATCCATGCAACCGGCATGGATTTATATAGTGTGACCAAGTTAGTTAAAAAAAAGAATTAGAATGGTAAAAAATAAAAAATAAAGTTTATACTCACCTTCCGTTGTCCTCCCGGTGTTTTGTCTGCGCTGTCCGGTGTCTTGCATTGGTCGTGCTGTTGTGAAGGACCTGCGGTGACGTCATTGAGCCATGTGATGGGTCACATGACTCAGTGACGTCATGGCAGGTCCTTCAGAGCAGTGCAAGACACCGGACGGCGCAGACAAAACACCGGGAGGACAACGGAAGGTGAGTATAAACTTTATTTTTTATTTTTTACCATTCTTATTCTTTTTTTTAACTAACTTGGTCACACTACTATAAATCCATGCCGGTTGCATGGATTTATATAGTGTGAACAAGTTGTCAAGCACTTTTCCAAGTGATGCTAAAATAGCTTGGAAAGCGCTTGATAACCCGCATGCAGAAATGCATGCAAAAACGCTTGACAAACGATTCTACCTGGCAGGAAAAATGCATGTAAAATCCACATGCGTTTTTCCTGCCAGGGAGAAGCGGAAAAAATATGCAGCATTTCTGCATCGTGGGCACATAGCCTAAATGTTCAGACTGGTAAATCTGCCCAGTGCATGAAAATCTCTACCCTCCTGCTTTGGAGGTTTCTGTGGAAATATTTTGGTACATTCAGTAATGGTCATCATTTGATCTTCTTTATTAGACCTAATATGATAAAGATTATTATTAGTTTTTAGAAGTAATATTTGCATTTGGAAATACTTACAGCACGGTTTACTTGTAATTGCTTTTATTTGCTTGTTGTAGTTGCTGGGAAACTAGAAGGTCTAGTCTATATCCCCTGTATATTGTCTAGTGTATGTTAGCACGGCTGGTGTCTTAGCGTGGAGTGTCCTAGCCGTGCTGCTTACACAAACTCTTGTGCTTGGAAAAAAAAAAGCTCATGTTCTTCTGCTTTATTAAAAAATGGTTCACACTTCATTAAACACTGCAACCTTTGAAACTGGATGAAAAATATGGATTGTAATAATCAAAGCTTTGTGTGAGCATTAAGGTGATTTTCTACATCTAATTTTCCCAGTGCCTGGAATATTGAACTGCTTTTGTGACCATTTTCATTGCATATGAAAAGCACAATAAACTGTAACTGTACATAAATACTGTGAACAGGAGAGGATTACTCTGACGCAGTGCACCATTTCTTTGCAAACCCAATTGTATACAAATATGAATGGGGATATTTTGTGTAGATCCATCACTTATATATAAGGAGGTCTTTACTAGGCCAGATTTTCCTATTACTACTATATCCATGTGTCTTAGTTTTTTAGTATCTCATTTAGGGCTTAATACTGCTGATTGCTTTGCGACGTTTTATCGGATAGCACTCGGCCCAATGTTATAGTATGCAGCAGTGCAGGTCTGCGATTATTTTCTCATGCTGATTCAGTATAAGAAAACAATCGCAACATGCTGCAAGTGGCTGCTAGACTCTGCTCTACTCTATGGATGCATGTGAAACATCGGACTGCAATCGGATGACATCCAAGTGCAGTCTGATGTACTCGCACGGAGTCCATCGAGAAGATGATAAATTAATTTCTCAGTCTTCACAGCACCTGTGCTGCAATTCCGTCTTGCAAGAAAATCGAATCACACTCCGATCACAATCAGATGACGCTTGGCTCTAACTCTGACCGAGCTCGAGCTGAGTGTCATTACCATAATTGGCCCGATTCTCTCGCAAAAGATAATCGACGCCAGTGTGAGCGAGCACTTATAGGGTTACTCACACCTTTATTGAGGAACATTATTTTATAGTACTTGTGAAAACAAGCTGCTTTCCAATTTATTATTAAAATTCCTCTCCTTTGATAATTACAGTTTTAATGTTTACAGCTTGTCACCTGTGTAGCAGCAGTGGCTGGACATGCACAAGCTCTTTCTCTTAGAGCCTGAAAGCACTGCTCTGAAGCTGGCCCTGGACTGCTCGAGCATGCTGTTAGCTCCCCCTTCTGACCAGTTTGGGTGCCACTACACTCCTCTGATCCTGCAGAGGCAAAGCTGCCTCATATAGCACCATCAGAGAGCGCACAGTTCAGGCAAGTAGTGCAGCGATGCTGCTGGTCTGAACTGTAAGGCTGTGTGCCCACGTAGCGTTTTTCAAGCGTTTATGCTGCGGAATTTCCGCAGCGGAAACGCTTGTGAAACGCTAGGTAATCCGCACCCCATGGTCCCCAAGGGGATTCCGCATGTTCTATGCACATGCTGCGGATTTTTCCGCAGCGTTTATGCTACGTACAAAAATCCGCAGCATGTCATTTAATTTTGCGGAAGTGCAGCGGAACTCCCGCCATTGACTTGCATTGAGACGCACAGAAACCGCGACTGTACATTTTTACAAGCGGCTTCTATGCGTCTCTATGTGCGGATGGTACCCAGTTCTGGAGGAGAGGAGACTCTCATCCAGACCTGGGTACCATTGTACCTGTAAAAAAAGTATAAAATAAGAAATAAAGTTTATACTCACCTGTCCGGCGTCTTCTCTCTGAATGCCGGCATCGTTTGAGGACCTGCGGTGACGTCACAGTCATGTGACCGCAGGCCCTTCACCGCTCTGTCTCGCGATATGCCGGCAGCCGGGAACCAGCCAGGAAGCAGCGCTGCAGCCACGCCGGGGCCTCGGGGGTGAGTATAGCTTTATTTGTTTTAATTTTTACGGTTCACACTGTATAAATCCATGCTGTTTGCATGGATTTATACAGTGTGACCTAGTTGTCAAGCACTTTCCAAGTGATGCTATCGCCTGGAAAGTGCTTGTCAATCTGCATGTGGATCCGCATGTATTCTGCAGGAAAAACGCATGCACAATCTGCATGCGTTTTTTTCTGCCAGGGAGATGCAGAAATGCTGCAGAAATTTTCTGCTTCATTTCTGCATCGTGGGCACATAGACTAAGGCTGAGTTCACACGATGCGTTTTTCATGCGTTTCCGCGGCGTTTTTGCAGTTGCGTAAACGCCGCGGAAACGCATGAAAAACGCATGGTAGAAGGGAAGCAATGTTCCCCAATTGAAATCCGCATGTGCTGTGCCCATGATGCGGATTTTTCCGCAGCGTAAACGCTGCGCTCAAAAATCCGCAGCATGTCATTTAATTTTGCGGAAACGCGGCGTTTTCGCCGCCATTGACTTGCATTAGAACGCGCCAATTCCGCAAGACTGCATCTGTACTTGCGTTATTGGCGCGTTCTAATGTGCGGATGGTACCCGGGTGTGGAGGAGAGGAGAGTCTCATCCACACCCAGGTACCATTAAAAAAGCTGTAAAAACAAGAATAAAATAAAAAATATATATATACTTACCATCTGTCGGCCCGCGCAGCGCTCGTGCTTTGTTCCCGGCACTTGCAGTGAGTTGTAGGACCTGAGGTGATGTCAGAGTCATGTGACTGGTCACGTGACGCTGACGTCGGCAGCTCTTTCAATTCAAAGTTGCCGGGAGAACTGAGTGAACAGGACAGCGCGGGCCATCGGAGGTAAGTATATACATTCTCTCGGGTCACACTATATAAATCCATGCCAGTTGCATGGATTTATATAGTGTGACCTAGTTGTCAAGCACTTTCCAGGTGATGCTAAAATCGCCTGGAAAGCGCTTGTCAATCTGCATGCAGAAACGCATGTGAATCTGTATGTGGATCCGCATGTATTCTGCAGGAAAAACGCATGCACAATCTGCATGCGGTTTTTCTGCCAGGGAGATGCAGAAATGATGCAGATATTTTCTGCTTCATTTCTGCATCGTGTGCACATACCCTAAGGCCACATGCACACATTGAGTATTTGTAAGCTAAAACCAGGAGTGGAACAGAGGAAAATAGAAACTCGTGCACCACTTCTGCATTTTTTTCACCACTCTTGATTTTGGCTTACAAACAGTGAGGGGAAAAAACTGACCAAATACTCAACGTGTGCACATGGCCTAAGTCAAGCAGGAGATCATCACCCCTCCGGCACGCAGAAATACTGGAGACTGGTGTGAGGTGTACTACTACTTCACAACATGGGACGTTTCTTCTAAGAGACTAAAAAAGGAACTGCCAAATGTGACAACCAGGTGTGTCTCTATAAAGACCTACTAGAAGTACTATTGTTGTTGAATAACCTTTAGTGTAGAGGAAAAAGTGGTAAAAAAGAGTGGGGCCAATTTATTTTTACTCAAACTTAGAAAGCTTAAAGAGAACCTGTCAGCATGATTTTGTAATTTTAAAGTAAAGACATGGCTGTAATGTGGGTGTAATGCAGATTAAATTGATACCTTTGGTGAAGAAATCCACTTTGTGGTTCTTTTGTAATCAGCATTTTTCTGCTGAATAGGTCTTCTCCTCCCTGTCTGTGATTCCCAGACCTCTCTGCCTGCCTCCAGTCTTTGATTGACAGGTCACTGCTGAGATGTCAAACAGGAAGGCCGGTCATTCACAGACCGGATGCTGGCGGAGGGGCTGGGCAATCACAGACAGGGAGGAGAAGACCCAGTGCACAGTCCAGCCCTTGTGTACTGAAATCTAATGAGCAGAAAACTTCAAATGGTGATTAAAAATAACCTCAAAGCTATCAATTTAATCTTTATTAAAGCACCATTACAGCTATGTTTTAGCTTACATTATAAAATTGTGCTGACTGGTTGTCTTTAAAAGCTTATATAGAACGAAGAACTAGACCAGGCGAGCCGAGGATGTGCCAAATTTATAACAGTGACACATGATGTAAGATATACAGTCATGGCCAAAAGTGTTGGCACCCTTGAAATTGTTCCAGAAAATGAAGTGTTTCTTTCACAAAATTATTGAAAATTATAAGTTTTGTTATATACAGTACAGACCAAAAGTTTGGACACACCTTCTCATTTAAAGATTTTTCTGTATTTTCATGACTTTGAAAATTGTACATTCACACTGAAGGCATCAAAACTATGAATTAACACATGTGGAATTATATACTTAACAAAAAAGTGTGAAACAACTGAAAATATGTCTTATAATCTAGGGTCTTCAAAGTAGCCACCTTTTGCTTTGATGACTGCTTTGCACACTCTTGGCATTCTCTTGATGAGCTTCAAGAGGTAGTCACCGGAAATGGTTTTCACTTCACAGGTGTCCCCTGTCAGGTTTAATAAGTGGGATTTCTTGCCTTATAAATGGGGTTGGGACCATCAGTTGTGTTGTGCAGAAGTCTGGTGGATACACAGCTGATAGTCCTACTGAATAGACTGTTAGCTGCTTTTTTCTTGCCATAATACAAATTCTAAGTAAAGAAAAATGAGTGGCCATCATTACTTTAAGAAATGAAGGTCAGTCAGTGCGAAAAATTGGGCAAACTTTGAAAGTGTCCCCAAGTGCAGTTGCAAAAACCATCAAGTGCTAGAAACTGGCTCACATGAGGACCGCCCCAGGAAAGGAAGACCAAGAGTCACCTCTGCTTCTGAGGATAAGTTTATCCGAGTCACCAGCCTCAGAAATCGCATGTTAACAGCAGCTCAGATTAGAGACCAGGTCAATGCCACACAGAGTTCTAGCAGCAGACACATCTCTACAACAACGGTTAAGAGGAGACTTTGTGCAGCAGGCCTTCATGGTAAAATAGCTGCTAGGAAACCACTGCTAAGGACAGGCAACAAGCAGAAGAGACTTGTTTGGGCTAAAGAACACAAGGAATGGACATTAGACCGTGTCTTTGTGCGATGCATAAAAGGTGAACGGATGGACTCTACATGCCTGGTTCCCACCATGAGGCATGGAGGAGGAGGTGTGATGGTATGGGGGTGCTTTGCTGGTGACACTGTTGGGGATTTATTCAAAATTGAAGGCATACTGAACCAGCATGGCTACCACAGCATCTTGCAGCGGCATGCTATTCCATCCGGTTTGCGTTTAGTTGGACCATCTTTTTTTTTTCAACAGGACAATGACTCCAAACACACCTCCAGGTTGTTTAAGGGCTATTTGACCAAGATGGAGAGTGATGGGGTGCTACGCCAGATGACCTGGCCTCCACAGTCACCAGACCTGAACCCAATCGCGATGGTTTGGGGTGAGCTGGACCGCAGAGTGAAGGCAAAAGGGCCAACAAGTGCTAAGCATCTCTGGGAACTCCTTCAAGATTGTTGGAAGACCATTTCCGGTGACTACCTCTTGAAGCTCATCAAGAGTGTGCTAAGCAGTCATCAAAGCAAAAGGTGGCTACTTTTAAGAACCTAGAATATAAGACCTATTTTCAGTTGTTTCACACTTTTTTGTTAAGTATGTAATTCCACATGTGTTAATTCATAGTTTTGATGCCTTCAGTGTGAATGTACAATTTTCATAGTCATGAAAATACAGAAAAATCTTTAAATGAGAAGGTGTGTCCAAACTTTTGGTCTGTACTGTACATGTTTATTTCCTTTGGAAATAACACTAAGAAAAACAGCGAGAAAAAGGCAAATTGGATATAATTTCCCACAAAACCCCAAAAATGGGCCAGACAAAATTGTTGGCAGCTTACAAAGATTGTGGTTAAACAACTTTGTTTCAAGCATGTGATGCTCATTCAAACTCGCCTGTGGCAAGTAACAGGTGTTGGCAATATGAAAATCACTCCTGAAACCATATAAAAAAGGGAGACGTTGACTCAATCTTTGCATTGTGTGTCTGTGCTTGCTACACTAAGCATGGAGAACAGAAAGAGGTGAAGAGAACTGTCAGGGGACTTGAGAATTAAAATTGTTGAAAAATATCAACAGTCTCTCAAGGTTACAAGTCCATCTCCAGAGATCTTGATGTTCCTTTGTCCAAGGTGCGTAACATAATCAAGAAGTTTACAACCCATGATACTGTAGCTAATCTTCCTGGACGTGGATGGCAGATAAAAATTGAAGAAAGATTGCAACACGATAGTCTGGATGGTCAATAATCTGCCCGAATCAAGTTCCAAATAAATTCAAGCTCTCCTACAGGCTCAGAGTGCATCAGTGTAAAGCTGGAGTCACACTAGAGTATAAAAAATCAGTCCGATGTTGATCCAGAAAAGTAGAACAAGTGTCATGCGATTGCAATGCGATTTTTCTCAACTAACATCCATATGACATGTTTGTGCATTACGTTTTTAACATCATCTTATACATACTGTAATTCTCTATGTAATTTTTAACTAGTTTTCAAACTAATAAAGCAATATTATATACAGATCTAGATAGATTGTATAGATAAATACAATAGAATAGATAAATACAAAAGTTAGATAGAAAGATGTCCGTGAGATACATAATTAGTGCCGTACATGTGTAGTTTACTGTACATTTATTTAGCTAATAAATGAAAATGTGAATTTACTGTATTTGATGAAATGTCAGGTTTCCTTTGGAGTTGTGTGCTTAAAAATTGGACTCCATGCGTGTGCTGTGCGTTTTTTTTTTTTTTTTTCTCCCATTGACTTGAATTGGCGACTGCGATATGATTCTCACAAGCAATCGCAGCATGCTGCAATTTTTTTCTAAGTCAGATTCAAGCTCAGAAAAAAACTCACAGATGAGCACTTGCTCGTTTAATAAAAATGTTTTTTTTTGCATTGTAATCCGTATTATATGCCAGTGTGAGCCCTAAGTACGAATTATTTGTCAACATTTGAATGAAATGAAAAACTAGGGCAGGAGACCATGAGAACCAAACTACTGACACAAATGTAAAAAAAGCTAGACTGCAGTTTGACAAAATGTACATTGTAGTGTGGCAGTGTTCACACTGTGTGGTAATGAGGCAGTGACTCAAGGAAAGTTCAACGTAAATGTCTTTATTTGCAAAAACTCACAATTTAAATTCAAATGATGTCCTCCAGATCACAGCCGGGTGGTCCAAACAGTCCGTATAAACTGGTTGCCGTGGGCGACGGCAGCGCTGTTTGGGTCTGAGGTGCAGCAGTTAGGTTGCCTTCACAGGCCTGTGTTATGCCTTCACACAGGCTTGCAGTGCACAGAGCCTCCTGCACTGCAGCTAGCAAACAAAATACTGACACACCCAATACCTTTGCTGAGGTTTAAATGGAAATCTGTGGCCATGAGCCAATGGTAAGACCTTGGCTGGAGGGAGTGATCCGCCCAACTGCAATCCTGTAGATCACTCAAAAATAAAAGCCCATATCAGGTTTTTTTACTCTGACTTGGTCAAATAGCTTGATCCAGTCCACACTTTTATTTTTCAGTGCAACCACATCTGTACCTGTGATTGCAATACACTCCAGTGGGTTCAATAAGCCTCTATGCACATCCTGGGGGATGCATACCAGCCCTTGCATATAGTTCCCCTCACTGTCTCACAATGTGAATAAGCCAAAATCCCTCCGGGAAAGCGTCTTGTAGACAGATGAGACCAAGATAAAGCTTTTTGGTAAAGCACATCAAACTACTACAAAGAAAAGAACACAGTACCTACAGTCAAATATGGTGGAGGTTAAAAGATGTTTTGGGGTTGTTTTGCTGCCTCTGGCACTGGGTGCCTTGACTGTATGTAAGGCATCATGAAATCTGAAGATTACCAAAGGATTTTGGGTCATAACGTAGTGCCCAGTGTCAGAAAGCTATTTTTGCTTCCTAGTTCATGGGTTTTCTAGCAGAACAATGATCCAAAATGTACTTCAAGAAGCACCCAGAAATGGATGGAAACAAAGCGCTGGAGAGTTCTGAAGTGGCCAGCAATAAGTCCGGATCTAAATCTCATTGAACACTGTGGAGAGGTCTTATAATTGCTGTTGGGAGAAGACACTCTTCAAATATGAGAGACCTGGAGCAGTTTGCAAAAGAAGAGTGGTCCAAAATTACAGTTTTGAGATGTAAGAAGCTTGCTGATGATTATAGGAAGCGATTGATTGCAGTTATTTATTCCAAAGGATGTGCATCTACTTATTAAGTTGAGAATGCCAACAATTTTGTCCGGCCCATTTTTTGGTTTTGTGTGAAATTATGTCCAATTTGCATTTTTTTCTGTTTTTTTTTGTGTTGTTCCAATGCACACAAAGGAAATATTCTTGAGTAATTGCAATAATTTTCTGGGAGCAATACTTCATTTTCTGGAAAAATTTCAAGGATGCCAACACTTTCTGCCATGACTGTATATTTGGGACTTCATTCCCTACATTTGTAGATACTCTTCCTAATGCCTTAGTTTAGTTGTCTTACCTTATGCCAATACTTTGGTGTAATTTTGGAACACTTTTCGATTACCACATCCTTTTTTGTAAAGCAGACTTATTTTCATGTTTTTGTCACAAATTGAGGGATTCTTGCGCCTCTATCTTAGTAAATCTCTCCCAGTATTTTATACGCTTATATTGTACTTTTCCATATCTATGTGCACACATGTGTTTAATGTGAATATTGATGTGGACAGTGAATTTGTTCAGCCTTAGGCCTTATGCAGACATCAATTATTCTCGTATGTGTTCTATCCATGCTTTTTATCCATGTGTTATGAGTGCTGTCTGATTTTCACTGAGCTGTTAATAGAAGAAACTTTGAAAAATTTCTAAACATTTTTTCATACGAGAATAACCGAGGAGACATTCATTATAACATTATTTTAATTTGCAGAGGAACATTGCTTGGCCTATAAGTCTCTTTTGGGTGGATTTGGACTCTCAAGGTGAAAGTTCCCCCTTAAACCTTTTGTCAGAGGTCTCTCACCCAGCCAATTCAGATCTATTGCTTTGTACTGA
Source organism: Phyllobates terribilis (assembly GCF_046119375.1). Classification (NCBI taxonomy): domain Eukaryota; kingdom Metazoa; phylum Chordata; class Amphibia; order Anura; family Dendrobatidae; genus Phyllobates; species Phyllobates terribilis. The sequence goes on from NW_027362764.1 coordinate 229,614,221, forward strand.
TGAGGGGAAAACACCTCAGAACATGTGTATGCAAATAGAGTGTCTGATTTGGCTTTTTATCCTTAGTTATGTGGCAAGACTCTGTAAAAGATCAATATTTGCTTTTAGGATTGCTACCCCTAATAAATGGTACTAAGGTTCAAATCCTTTTCCTCTCTGAAGAAGCTATATGACATAGTGACCAAAAACAGATCCAGTACAATGATGGGGGGAGGGGAACTGTTAACTTTTTTATGAAAAAAATTTGGACATCTTTAAGAGGCCTGAACATGAGGACATAATGTACATCCAAGTTTGGTTACAGGTAGTGGGGACATGTTGACATGGGTGTGAAACAGCAAACAGGTTTCAGACCTATAACACCAAGCATTGACGTTTGGTTCTGTTCGCATTGGCATCATGACTTCAGTTTACAAGAAAAGCTTTGTGGCTGTGCTAGATTTATTTTCTATGTATTCATTGGTCACTATGGAATCTGTTCAGAGTTGTAGTATTTCTGACAATGAACATTGCAATTTGAGAAAATTACTACCTGACGAAACTGAAATTGGGGGCTGCAAACGCTAATGTGAACAGAGTCTTTGTTAACTGTTTTCACAGTTTTTCATTTACACTAAAGTGGATTTTATATTTCTTCTCATTAAAATATTAAATGGAGAAATCAAGAGGTTACAGTCTCTAGATTTGACGCAGTCTGTCTTGTCAGCCACATGGTGCTGTGGGAATGCGATAGAGCGCTGCTATGTTATGTGGCAGGTAATTCATTTCACAGACCAGCTGGCACAGCGTTACATACAAAAATAGCAAACCACGCTTAACTATTTCATTATGCTCTACTGACGATCATATAAATGGATGGTTGAGACTAATGCAGGGGTTTTGCATATTTACAATATTATCCATGTTCACTTATGAAAACCATTGTTGTTTCTTGGCCCTTCTCCATTGGAGATAGCCTTGTTCACCTATGTGTGATGCTGCTGTGAATTTTATATATGCTGCTGTGATCTACATCTTGCCAATATGGCTTCTTGTCATTAGTGGATCCCACTTGTCCGGCTCTCTTAGAATACCGGATTTATAAACCGGGTACTTTAAAGGGATCCTGTCACCAGGAAGATACAGCCAATCTGTAGACACAATGTGATAGAGCAGGAGGAGCTGAGCAGATTGATACACACTGCTCAAAAAAGTAAAGGGAACACTTAAACCACACAATGTAGCTCCAAGTCAATCACACTTCTGTGAAATCTACCTGTCCAGTTATGAAGCAACACTGATTGTGAATCAATTTCTTCTGCTGTTGTGCAAATGGAACAGACAACTGGTAGAAATGATAGGCAATTAGGAAGATATACCCTATAAAGGAGTGGTTCTGCAGGTGGTGACCACAGACCATTTCTCTGTTCTCATCCTTTTTGGCTGTTGTTTTGATCACTTTTTCATTTTGCCATTGCTCTCACCCCTAGAGGTACAGTAGCATGAGGTGGTGTCTACAGTACAACCCACAGAAGTTGCTCAGGTAGTGCAGTTCATCCAGGATGGCACATCAATGAGAGCTGTGGCAAGAAGGGTAGCTGTGTCTGTCAGGACAGTGTCCAGAGCATGAAGCAGATACCAGGAGATGTGGAGGGGGCCTTAGGAGGGCAGCAACTCGGCAGCAGGACCGTTACCTCCTCCTTTGTGCAAGGAGGAACAGAAGGAGCACTGCCAGAGCCCTGCAAATTGACCTACAGCAGGTCACAAACATGCTTGTGTTTGCACAAACGGTTAGAAACCGACTCCATGAGGGTGGTATGAGGGCCCGACGCCCACAGATGGGGGTTGTGCTCACAGCCCAACACCGTGCAGGACGCTTGGCAATTGCCATAGAACACCAGGATTGGCAAAGTCGCCACACACAATACTGAGCCTCATTTTGACTTGTTTTAAGGACATTACATCAAAGTTGGATCAGCCTGTAGTGTGTTTTTCCACTTTAATTTTGGGGGTGACTCCAAATCCAGGCCTCCATTGGTTAATAAATTTGATTTCCATTGGTGATTTTTGTGTGATTTTGTTGTCAGCACATTCAACTTTGTACAGAACAAAGTATTCAATGAGAATATTTCATTCATTCAGATCTAGGATGTGTTATGTTCCCTTTATTTTTTTGAGCAGTGTATGATTTTGTGAGAAAAGATTCTGTACAACTTGTGTTTTAATCATTTAAGCTTCTGCTCTTACTGAGATTTTTGATCCAGTAGGCAGTCCTATAAGTGACTGACAGCAGTCTGTGCATGCACACTTATACAAGAAGCTGTCAGTCACTGGTAAGACCGCTAACTAGACCGAAAATCCCAGAAAGAGCAGAGGTTTAAATTATTAAACCACAAGTTATACTGAAACTTTTCTCACAAAACTATCAATCTGCTCAGCTCCCCCTCCTCTACAACATGGTGCCTGCATATTGGACTGCATTTTCATGGTGACAGGTTCTCTTAAGTAGTGTAGCACCATACCCACCGCTTCCTGCTCTAGTTCAACTCAGTACGTTGCATACTCTGCTTCATTATGCAACAGGCTTGTGCTCCATTCATGAGGCAAACTCAATGTCACAAATCATTTGGGGATTCGTGGCAGCTCTGGGTATGCTGGAATTTAAATGTAGTTTTTTTCCTGTGTTCCAGCAAGGGTTAATGTTAGTCTCTTGCTGGCAGCTTTTTAGGACTGTCAGCTGATGTGGGTACCACTGCCACCTCCCTTTAAATAGCCACATGACCCATCAGCTGACCGTCAGTTATAGAGTTCATTCTATTGCAGACTATCTAAGGCATGTGGAGCCACTGTAGGAGTTCTGTACCCTAGTGCCATTGTTGGAGGTTTGCTGCTGATTATAAGTTAAGTTGTTTTTCTTGCTGCCCGTCCCTTGTTTGTCTTCTTACCCTGTGTAACTGTCACGGGTGTGTCAGGTGTGACAGACAGTTGCTCTGGATCCAGCTGTAGAAGGTCACTGTGCTTGGCATTGCAGATGTCTTCTTGATCCTCTCATCTCTGTAGTATAGTTACTTCTCCCTTTAGGACCCAGCAGCGACCTCCACCTTCTGCTGCTGATTGATACACCCTTGCTTGGTAGTTAAAAACTCTCAGTTTCTCCAGAGAGTCGCCGATGATAGTTTTATGTACCTCTGTGCAGGCTTGGAGTACTGGCAGTCGGCTAGTATTGTCTTTGTTTCCCTTGGAGGACCGATGGCATTATCTCTCTGGTGTCTAAGTGTATCCCCTTTGTTTGTTTACCTTGTTGTCTTTAGTTTGTAGTGGGGCCTGACTATTGCTCACCCCATCCTCTCCCTATCTAGGGCCTAGCTTTAGGGTCATTCGGGGTTTAGGTTCCTGCTCGGCAATAGGTGCAGAACCTATATAGGGATGATGGGGTAGGCAGGGTGATATTAGATCTGCCTAGGGATCTCCACTCCCCCTTTCCTAAGTTGTTGGGCTCCCTTCCCCCTCTTCCCGTCATTGTACACTTATTCCTTCCTTCACCTTGCGTGACAGTAACATTTACCAGTAGTGATAAACCTAGCGTCCTTGTCGGCCAGTTCACTAGCTAGGGTAAATTGAGGTGACCATCAAGGACTAGGCACAAGGCGGCGGGGGGAGGACCCACATAGAGTGTTAGGGGAGCTTAGGGACAGACACAGGTTGGTATCAGGAGGTGTCCCATCTCCTCCCCCTTTGAGCCATCTTGTTGTTACCATTTTTTGTGCCTTCCGTCGGACATCCCATTGTGTGCCCGTGACAGTCAAGCAAAGTCCTCCAGATTTTTTTTTTTTACCTAGACGCTAGCATACCACGGCACAGCTCCTGTGTCATTGTGTCTCGTTTCAATGTACACATTCATGCAGAAAATCAGTGCTTTACTTCTAATGCTTTCTCTGATGAGCTTATCTTAGTCTTCTCTTGATAAACCCAGCCATGTCTCTCACTTTTTGCATGAGTGTCAATTCCCAATGCAACCCACCTTGGTCTTGATTCCTTGTTTTACCCTTGGATACTATTCGAGGTCCTGACTCCTGCCTACTCCTGAATTTCCAGCTCCACTGTCCTGTCTTATGCTCCACTTCTGGTCTTGTTCCTGTCTTTACCGCTGTGTCTGGCTGCCAGCTGCGATTATTTTAGGAATTGACACTAGGGGATAATGATGAAAACCAAGGAATCCCTCAGACTCCACAGCCCTGTGTAAATGGCACAAAACTCATTTTGGCCTAAGAATCCACTTTCTCGCCCCAATTCTGCTCATTTTGTCGGAGCTGCAAGAAACTGGTGTAAAAACACAAAGTTTCAACATGTAGGTTCAACTCTGAGTTGCGCTTAAATTTTGTGACTTTTCAAAGTATTTACATCACAATATCGGCGTGAAAGCTTTGATGCATTGAGCCCATTGACTTTGTAGTAAAAGTTAGTGGTTAATGGTATGACATTACTAATTCTTACCCCAGTCTTGGGGCTCATGCAGACAAGCCTATAAATCAAATGTTTGCTATCTGAGTTTTGAGCAGATAGCACAGGATCACCACGCTGACACATGGTATTACATAGGGCTGTTCAGATGAACGATTTTTCACTCTGTCCGACCACCCGTGGAAAAAAAAAAAAAAGAAGCATACTCTTTTTTGGTACGATATATGGACCAGAATAGTGCATGTAAACGGCTGGCAGCTCTTGCACTTGTCCGATATTTGGAAGAGCACATGGAGCCAATGATGTCTGCAATTTGAAGAGATCACTAGCTCCTCAGTCGCTCATCTGCAACTAGCCTTATTCTGCAATTCATTAGAGAAATTGTAGCAAATTTATTGAGACTCACACCACTTTAATAAGTTTAGCGCAACTTAGACTGTCCTTATGCCAGAAATTAAAATCTACCGTTGCATTAAATAAGCATAATCTATAGTAAACATGTCTGACCATTCTAACCCATCTCCTCCTGCTTAATTTTACTGATGTTTTTCTCGTATGTGGAGAAATTGGACGTGTGAATGAGCCCTTACAGACGGGCACATATTTGATAGCTCCCAAGAGTCGGCACAGGAAATAATGAAATCTAGCTTGTTCTTCAAATAATACAACAAATTGGAAATAAACATCTGGTAAAGACACAATAGTACTTTCAGTGGCCGCTTCACATTTATTAGGTAGCTGTATTTCTTGTGTTGGGAGAAGCTCCAAATACTGTATATTCTGTGGTGTGCACCAACTTGATAATTTTTTATTTGTAAAATGGCATATTTGGAAACTTGAATTATTCACATTGCTAATATTAAGGAAATTAAGTTTTCATATAATATTTCTATGTAAGAGCAATGTGATAAATGTTGTAGGAGGTCAGGAAGTCATTTTCCAAAACTTTTCTTTAGGTAATAAGCAGCTTCTGTACTTCTCTATTACTGTATATGGCCATATGCCCAGGGCTTAATTCTGATTCACCCTTTCCTTCCTCCATTTGACTGAAGTTGGCCATACACAGGAGATAGCTGTTGGCCAAATATTTATTTAGCTGACCACTATCGTTCTCAAATTCCCCATACTCATGAGCGCTCAGCTCAACAGGAAGACAAGAAGACAAAAGGATTGGGTGTTGACATTCCAACAGCCCAATCATTCGGCAGAAAATATCGAGGAAGAGTTGAGAGGTTCCTATACATGCCAGATGGTTGGCCGGTCCTGCTTAATCTGAGGGTACGGCCCACTTTCGTCTACTGTGTAAGGATGGCTCCCTGATAAATACACTGATTTGTGATTTCCATCTCCTGCCATAAATTCTTCTTCTTCACTTCTGTCTGTCACCATTCTGGTTCCTTGTTATGAGTCTAGTTATGTCTGTTACTACCCCTACTGTTCTGTTGTACATTTTGATAAATGTATATTAAAATTTCACTAGTTCTCCTTTATTGTTATTAGATGTCCCAGCATGGCTATTACCTTTTGTTAATTTATACATAATAAAATATGTAGCACCCAAGAGTCACCTAAAAATGTCAAACAATCTCCCTTGATGGCACTTCATTGTTTAATTCCTGGCTTACCAGGCTCAAGTAATGACAAGCTAGTATTATTTGCAGTATATTGACTTTTAAATCAATGTACCGGCTCCCAGTTTATACTGAAATATCAAGGCTAGGGGATAGGTTTGTCATTCCGTACTGTTACTGTAGAATGTAGAGCTTCAGCATCTTTCTTGAACATTATACATATCAAATTTATTTTCAAACACTGGCAAAGAAAAATGAACTGAGGGAGTGATAAAATCAACCAATATTAGTTTAACTGACATAAGATGAATTGCATAGGATAGTAGCATTAGATTCTGTTCTCAAAGGAAAGTAGGAAAAATACAAAATGTTTTCTATAGAAAATATTTGAATTAAGTTTATGTTCCTAGAATGAATGCAACTAAAAAATATTTCTTAAAGTATAAAAATAAAATACAAAACATCAGCTTTCAAACAAATATTTTTTTTTTCTCATTTTAGTATTTCATTTATATGAAATCTCTTCTATTGAAACTTTTATCCCCAAAAAACTTTTTTTCATACAAAAAACAATAAGATACCAATTACTGTATGAGTATGTCTCCATGTTGTAAATACACGTTACGTGTGGAAAATTGGAAATCCACTGTTTTTTACAGTAGCAGCTCGTTCCACAAATATACAAGCTATCACCCACGGAAAATTAAAGTTATGGCTCTCTGAATGAGTGCAGAAAACAAATGCTACCATGAGTTATGGAGAACTGTCATCTCTAGCCTTTCAAACTATAATATGCCCCAATTAAAAAATGTTGCTTGGCCCAGGACACAGGTTTTAAGCAAAGTAAAAGAGTTGTCTGGTCTAAAACTAAAAGTCTGCAGTCATTCTATGTGACTGCAGACTTGTAAATCCTCTGCGTGCCAGGAGGATTCTTCAATACTGGCAGCAAGCGATCATGTGACCACAAGTATGCCATTTGCGTACTTCCGTAAACATTCCGATTAGACTATATCCGGCCTCGCTTAGTGCACTTGAATTGAGCAAGCCCGGACAGTCTAGTCGGGACATGACCGCATGTATGCAAATAGCATGCTTGTGGTTACACCACCTCCGACACCGGAGAATCCTCATAGTGCACTTGATGTGAGGATTCACAAGTCTGCAGTCACATAGAATGACTGCAGACTTGTAGTTTTAGACCAAACAATCCCTTTAAGCTATTGTATTTGAATGTCACCCTTACCAACACCTTGGTTTCTTCTTTCCCATACTTTACATTCCTTTGTTTAAAAAAAATAAATAAAGGGAAAGCACTTCATAGGACAACACATTTTAAAACCGGAATTAATATTCTTAGTTGTATTAGCGTGCTCACCTTGAATAGGTACACTTTAAGCGTAACATCAATAATGACCAGAAAGTAAAGCTCAAAGTGTGTGGCTGCCAGACTGTCATGCCTTGGTTGTCAGATATCCCGGGACCAGGAGCTTATTCCCTGTCCCTAACACTATAAGCGCCCTAGCTATCCATGTTCTCCAGATTACTTCTAATGGTGAAGATGCCGGGGCCACGTGCCTTGCTGAGCTCCTGAATGTCCTCTGTCTGTTACCTCTTCCAACCCAGGGAAGAGGGCAGTAGTAGTGTATGGTAATACACCAGCCAGACTAACAAGGTAATATGTGTAGGGATTTGTACTCACTGAGCCGCGTTGGAGGTAGGCACAGGTTTACACAGTGATGCAGTCCGCGGGTTCAAACAAACTGGTGGTTTATTTAGTGTCCGTACACCAGTGAGGAAACAAAAGTAACAGCCTTTTCCTGGCACAAAAAGGAATAACAGAACAAAGCTCAAAATAACAAGTCCATGCAGCATGGCCGCAGTCGTTTAAACAAAGTGGTTTTCTCTGCCTCCTGCTGAGTCTAAGCTGCACATGCAAGGTCTGCTCACCTTGCCCAACACACACAGACAGACTGAGACAGACGCATCTGTCTTAAATCAGCCTTCCAATACCTGGACTGGAGGTAAGTGAGCCGCTGTCGTCCCCCCGTCCCCCCAGCTCTTTCAGCTGCTCGTAAAACCCGGCCCTGTAATCCGGGCCCATTAAATTCCTCTGAGCACTATGTGTGCTGGAGCCTGCTTCTCCGGGTCCTACATCACCGAAGCTTGGCACTTCGGGGACACATACCTCCCGTTGACGACCTGTCTGGCAGCCACCTTACAAGGGATAAAGGAAAATACCAATCATACAAATAGGCTCTCACAAACAACAGAGGGAAATATCAGGATTGAAGGAAGGGGAAAACCAAATTAGAAGGAGAGGATTTGCACACAACCAAAACCAAGCAACAGTCTTTAGCTAAATCCACCAAACGCCTTCTCAAACAACAGAATTCCACCAACTCTTGAACCATGCAGTATGAAGCTAACTCTGGCAATACCTGCCAGTATATATAGCAGAGGGGAGTGGTTAACACTGAATAGCTGAGAGCATCACTCAGGAAAGCTTCCAGTAGCTCTCAACTGAACAGATTAACCCCTGCACTGCTTGAAGAAACCTGCACCGTTTAATATGAAGGTGAAGTACTTCTAATTAGTGCAGGAGTAGGAGAAATCAGAAAATGCGGTCTTCTGACTTTTATCTGTCGCGGTAAACTCATGACACAGACCTTCTCATCCCGAATATCCTCCGCTGGGTCTAGTAGTGTATGGCTCGCGGTCCCGGGCCTCTTGTGTGGTTCTTTTGACACCTGACCCCGGTGTCCGATCAACTCTGGCATTACTGTCCCTGCCTTCCGACAAATCGAACATGAAGAGGAAGGCTGCAGCTGGTCTCTGACATACTCTTCATGGTAAATTCCACAGAACGCGGGGACAGTGACGCCAGCGCTGATTGGCCGCCGGCGTCACGTGTCACAACAACAGCACAGGAGCCCCGGGAGAGCGAGTGCTGACACCGCGGGAACAGCGCCAGCACGGAAGGTGAGTATAAGCTTTTCTATTTTATCGGGGCTAAGTGTGGAGGATGTCAAGGAGTTGTACAAGTAGTGGACAACTTCTTTAAATCAACACATGATTAAGATACAGTAACTCTTCCTTATTGTGGGACTCATTAGCCACCTCGCTGTTTATGTTCCTACCTTTTGCTATGTGTTTTTGACCTGCGGCTAACTTCACCTATCCCAGATTATCTACCAGCATATATATTTATCATAGCCGTACAAAATTTCCTTGCTGTGACATTATAAATTAAAATCCTCTTGTTCTTCTATTTTATTGTAATTTTTAAGTGATTTGTTTTCACCATCTCTTATTATTCTGCAATATTAAATAATGGTCGGAAAATCTCAGATTTTTCTTTATATTCTTAATATTACATTCTTTTTATTTTCTTTTTTTGTTCTTTTAATTTTCCCTGTTTTTTTTTTTTTCAGTTAGTTTTATAACCTTTCCAACAAGCTGTGATTTTTTTTTCCAAACGTATAACTATCATTTTCATACATTTTTCTATAGTTATGGACTTACCTGTTATAGGTATATCACAAGATTTCAGCTACTACTAATTAGTTTTATTATTTTCCTTTATTAAGAACTAAAGTCCTTTGTTATATTAGGCTTTTATTGCAGATTTTACATTGCAGAGTCAATCCCAATGCAAAAATCTGGAAGATATCCAAAACACATAAGGCGTTCTGTGAAATGCAGAATCTGAAGGATGCCCTCAAATAAACATTCACACTCTATGAAAAAATATATGTGAGTATGTGTGAAGGCTCTTTAAAGGGAACCTGTCCTGACATTCAGCCCGAGCTATGGTAAGCATGAATCAGACATTGGCAACATTAATTGCAGCCATGCATGTTTTACTTTGAAATGCTGCTGTGCTTCAGAGAAAACATGCTGAGATAAGCCGTCCGGGGTCTATACGTCTGGATGACTGTTCTGAGGCAGGTCTCCGGATGCTTTTTCTCGCCTTGCTCTCCTTGACTGAGAGGTCTCTCTGTACACATTCAGACATGGAGAGACCTGTCAATCAAAGGGAGTGGGGTGGGGAGGAGCCGCCAGGGACCTGCCTCCGACTAATCATCCAGACGCATATTTTCCTGGCTGACTTTTCACAGTATGTTTTCTCTGAGACGCCCATCGTTTGTGCAGCATGAATCTCATGACAGGTTCTCTTTAAATCAGTGCTTTTCTAACAGTTAGGAGGGCATCACTGGTGAGGGGTTCACCCAATGTTTGATGAGGTGCATCTGGGTGGCATTTTTGGAAGAAATAATTATATGCAGATAGGACTGTCTCTCACTGCATCAATGTTAGGTTAATCAACATATCATTGATAAACCATATTGTTTTAGTGTGTTCTAGAAACAAGTTTTGAAATAATTTGGGATACATTTAAAATGTATTGTCACAGGCTATGACCAGTGGTGGAGACCAGGTATTACCATATAGGGCCCCAATAGCAAATGATTAAATAGTAACTAAACTTTCCTGATTTTTTTTTTATATATATATAAATTTAGCAGCTTCCTGAATTGCCTGCAGATTGGTGGGTGTCCAGGTCCTGAGACCCCTACTGATCTCGCAGCAGACATCTAATAAATGCACAGCTCAGCAGACAGGAGCAGACTTCCATTTACTTTTCGGTGATGTCACTGTTTGCTAGTACATTAATAAGCTATATTCTTATGAATACTGATTTTTTTTTTTAAATGTGCTCTAACATCAAAAGGCATAAAACCTCCTGAAATGGAAAGTGCTCAATTTTTGTTTATTAATGTTTCTGGCTTCTTTCATTTGGTTCTTTTAATTGACCGTTTAATGTGTGAGAAACACATGGGTGTGTAAAATTATATTCTTTCTAACCCATCCATGCTTTAAATTTGTCTTCTTCCAAGTGAAAATGTAATCTCCCTGATGTATTTAACTTTTTCTTTTATTGTATATGGAAATAACACATCTTACATCAAAGGCCACTTTAAAAGCATTCTATCTAATTGTCTGTAATGATAGGCCTGCATTTGATGTCTGGAACAGCACCAGGCCGCACAATTTCACTGTATAGTTTTTGTAATCACGTATCTTTGCTGATTGTAACTACCTCATCCCTTTTGTCTGTGATTATTTATAGGACAGAAGGCAGAGGATTTATGTTTGCAAGCAAAAGTAATTTGTAGTCTTTATGAAATATGTAATGTAGTGGCTCTATTTGTTGGGAAATATTTGGTGATGTGCACGAACCATGAAATTAAATTCATGAATAGGGTGAAATATTCTTTCCACAGCTAATAAAGACTGCTTCCTGGAAAAGAGGTATTATTTTAAATTGTCTTTACCTGCACTTTTGACATTTCAAGGCCTGTACTGTTTACTTTGTGCTGATTAAATTATTCTTCATTGTCTTAGGATATAGAATTGCTCCCAGAAATATTCAGGTCAAAAAGGTTCTTTTTGCTGTCCTTAAGTCACAGATTGTTGGCTTTTCTTTTTTTTTTTACTATTCATTACCTTATTTGTGTATATTTTTTCTTATATGCACTGAAAATCCTCCTAACTTGTGCAAAAAGCGTGTCCATTCAAGCGGTATTGGTGGGCATCCCTTTTTCTAGCTGTATTGAAAAGGACTGTCTGTTATGCCTGCAGAGGCCTCCCATAAAATATTAGTTTTTGTTATATTTAGATTTGAGCATAAAAGTGACATTTGCAACTGTATTGAAATCTGTAAGGACAAAAAGCGCAATAGGGTCTTATCTGGATAAAGTATGGGCTCACCTGGTTAGGTTGTGTGCTCCCAACCACTGAAAAAACTTATTGCAGGCTGTTGCAGATCCACTGAGAAGGAAATATGGAGAGCTGGAAAAAGTGGGTTAAATCTGCGCTGCCGTCAGAAGGATGATGATAAGACAGAGATCCCCAGTTTGCAGTTTATTAGTCAATGCATTTCGAACTTTCAAACTTCTTCATCAGGACAAACCACGGTGGTTTGTCCTGATGGAGAAGTTTGAAACTTCGAAACGCGTTGCCTAATAAACCGCAAGCTGTGGATCTCTGTCTTATCACCATTCTTCTGATGGCAGCGCAGGTTTAACCCATTTTTTTCCAGCTCTCCATATTTACAGCTGTATAGCATGGTTGCATTTGTTTCTTGACATCTGTCTCCTGTTCATTTTGGCCTGTCTTCTGTACTGGATGACAAGTTGTCTATACTGACAATGTCATTTGGCAACAGTAGCTTGTGATTGGCTAAGGCAGCTCGCTGTCATGTTGGCAGTATGGATGTTATGGCCCTCAGTTTTTTTTTTCATGAGCCCCAAACCAGCTTAAAAGGGTTTACCAGGAAGAAAATATTGATGACCTATACTGTACATAAGAGAGGTCATCAACATGCAGTCGGCCGTGGTCCAACAAAAAGCTGCTGAAATTCTTGTTTCCAATGGTTTCAACATTTGGGATACTGAATATATTGTCAAATTGATGCAAAGTTCAATATTTTAGATGGTCATGTAGTTATATCCATTTGGACAACTAGCTAACTACTATGGGATGTCTCATATGAGTGATATTTTAAATCTATTTTCATTGTTATTGAAATGTGTACATATGGCACATATAGTAGCATATCATTTCTTTTCAATGTTATTGTGCTGAATATCCTAATCCTGACATTCCTTATCATAATCGTGAATCTACTGCAGTTTTTCTTTAGCTATGATATCTGCAATTGATGAATATAAAATTGTCTCTATTTGCATGTTTTACAAGGATGAGAGAGAAAAAGCAATGTGGATTGAACCGTAACAAGTCCATTTGATATAATTTATCATTATTTAATGTAATCTGAAAATCTGTCAACTCAACACAAATGTTAGTTGTTTTTTTTTAATTGTCTATACGGTCAGTGGTATGTGATGCTATAGTTTAAGCAGGAGGCAGAATCACATAAAGGCAATAATGGAAAGAGTCTAAAGGCCACGTTCACACGTTCAGTATTTGGTCAGTATTTTACATCACTTTATGTAAGCCAAAACCAGGAATGGGTGATAAATGCAGAAGTGGTGACTTGTTTCTATTATACAGTACAGACCAAAAGTTTGGACACACCTTCTCATTTAAAGATTTTTCTGTATTCTCATGACTATGAAAATTGTACATTCACACTGAAGGCATCAAAACTATGAATTAACACATGTGGAATTATATACTTAACAAAAAAGTGTGGAACAACTGAAAATATGTCTTATATTCTAGGTTCTTCAAAGTAGCCACCTTTTGCTTTAATGACTGCTTTGCACACTCTTGGCATTCTCTTGATGAGCTCTTACTTTTCCTCTGATTGTTCCACTCCTGGATTTGGCTTACAAATACTGATGTCAAATACTGAACGTGTGAACGAGGCCTAATAGCGGTCAAAATAATAACAGTCAAAATAAATAAAATGGGTAGCAAAACAGTTTTCTAAAAAAAAAACAAAACCAAAAAACCCCGCCCTACATTAAGGGCTGCAAAAGCTTACAGTACCTAGGCATCTATTCAACCAGTATTTGCATTGATAAGCTTGTTGTGGGCTTGTGATTAAAGCAGATGCCAATCTAAACAAGCAGATCTACACTGTAAAGTATGTATGAGGGAAAGAACAGCACTGGGAGCCCATCATGAGACCACAGGTCCGTTTAAGACTCTTTAACCCCTTCCCCACCGGGCAATTTTCAGTTTTTGCGCTTTTGTTTTTTCTTCTCCTTTCGAGAGCCATAACTTTTTTCTTAATTTCCAGCTTTAATTCTGTGGTAAAAATGACCTGGCAATATCATTCTCCAGGTCAGTACGATTGCACTGATACCAAACATGTATAGGATTTTTTTTTGTTTTTTTACTTAAGTAGTGAAAAAAAATTTGTATAAACAAATAAATACGGTACATTTATCTCGGACCAGACGGACAGGATTAATATACAGCGCGGGAGAACTTTAAAAGTTTTTTGGGGGCTATACAGGGGGGGTCGGGGGCTTTATATTACCATTTATGGAAGGCAGCAAGGGTGATGAATAAGGTGATAGTTTTAGTTGACACATGACAAAACTGATGACCGGTCCCTTTAAAGGAGCTGACATTAACATAGCATACGTCCACCATCAGTAATGGGTCAAATTGACAGGCAAGGGTTACACCTGTCAAGTATACAAGTATTTTGTAGTAAGCTTATTTTTCTTATAAATGAGATTCCTAAGCAGTTTATATGTTTTTCTGTTCAGGAAAAAGTAGGTAGTACTTTTTATAATCACTTGGGATGTGGTGATAAAAAAAAAAATGCTAGCAACTCACTTCACTGAAGTGATTCTGAACAGATTGATAGAGAGACACAAAAATTGCATGTGTAGCCCTAGCTTTAAATGGAATCCGTCACTAGGTTTTTACAACACCAACTGAGAACAGCATGATGTAGAGACAGAGACCTTGATTCCACCGATGTATCACTTGGACTGTGTGTGCACAATGAGTTTTTCATAAAGCTTTTGGAGCAGAAACTGAGTGGAAACTCTCAAAATCCTCCTCCAAATCTCAAAACTCCTCAAAAATTTGGAGTTTCTGCTCTGAAAACTGTGCCAAAAAGCTTCGTATTCACATAGCTTACTGGACTACTTGTCATTTTGATAGGTTTCTCTGCTGCAGATCTATCAGTTCTCTGAATGCTGAGCTCTGTATAATCCCACCCACACCACTCATTGGCAAATTTCGTAGGCTACCCCTTAACGCACGTACATGTATGTGTTTTTAGTGGTGATCGCATGTGGAGAGAGCTCAGGAACTGCACTTTCTCCTTACGCTGCAGATACCGGCTATATTGTAAAGCTGACATCTGCCTCTAACAGATGCGGCCAGAGCTTGGCTCTGGCTGCATGTGGTAACGATTTAAACACCACTGTCAATTTTTGACAGCAGCATTTAAATGAAACGCGTGCCATTACTGGCCCCCATTGGCGCCCTGTGATGCATTTGCATCACATCACGATGGGTTACTAAGGAAGCCGAGAGCCTGCTGAAGGACCCATTGATGCCATCTTGGAACGCTTTGAAGCTTAGCTTCAATATTTACTCTATATACTGCAATACTTCAGTATTGCAGTATAAAGAATGTGATCGGATGACTGCAGGTTAAAGCCCCCCAAGGGGGCTAAAACATAAATAAAAAATATATATATATATATGTCCTGTATTATAATTTTTTTCAAATCGCTCCCATAAAATAAATTGAAATACTAATAAAACCTATTTAGTATTGCAGTAATTATAAAAGTCTGATCTATCAAAACAAAGTTAATTGACCTGATCGGTAAACGCTGTAATGAGAGAAAAAAATCAAAATGCCAGAAATGTGGGTTTTTTTGGTCACTAATCATCCATAAAAAATGCAATAAAAACAGATCAAAGCATCGTATACAGGCAAAAATGGCGTCAATAAAACAGTCAGTTCCTCATGCAAAATAAAAGCCCTCTCCGAGCTCAATCGATGGAAAAACAAAAATGTTGCAAGTCACAGAAAATGGCGACATAAACCCCTGCAGCGCTGAAATATCTTCAGCAGACCTATAAACAGTATATTGAGCAGTGATGCTCGAAAGTAGCTTATTTCAGACATGGGACACTCCTTCCGGTCATTGGTGGGGGGGGGGTCTCCACTACTACCACACCTCACCCCAGATATAGTCGTTTGAACCTATAGGTGATACATTTAATAACTGCAATAACTTTTGACAAGTTGTTCTTCTTGTGTAATAAATCATGGTTTGATATATTTTTATAGACCACAGCAGACCTAAAGGGTTTACTCTTACCTCCCCCTTTAGATAACCATTTTTATTTTTTAAGTTATATTTTAATTAAATTTGTATACTTTTTTATTTATGGTAAAAGTTTAAATGCAATAAAGTATACTGAAATAATAGATTTAATTTATGCTTAGAATGCTGTTAGCTTGTGTTGGCAATACATTTCTTTTGTTGTGCCGTTCTCCATAATGTTTTGCCAAATATGGCATAGCTATTGTTTGCTGGAACACTGTCACTGTGACATGGTATTAATGAATTTATGTTCCCTCCAGGAAAACAAGGACAACTGCTCCTTTTATTCTAAATGAAGAAAATGTCACAGTTCTTGTTTTAAATAATCAAAATACGAGCAATTTGTAGCAGCAGAATATTCTAAGGGAACATTTTATATAGATTCACTGCATAGTGTACTCGGCTACTGGCAACATAGACTTGTACAGTGACAGAATTTTTTCAATTAAGACATCTTTTAAGCTGAAGAATAAACATATATATATTTTTTTCAAAGCAGAAATCTCTTTGAGAAGGGGGTACACTCGTAAAGACATGAAATCTCATGCTTTTGTTACACATTGTGCTTTTGTATTACCTATATGTATTGAGCAGCAGAATGAAGTACTTTTTTTGCTGGAACAGGAGATTTGATTCTTGGGGTACCTTTGAAACAGATTTAGAAGTAGATCTTATTCAAAGTCCCCCTCAAATGCTCTTCTGATTAATTTGATTCATTTGCTATTTATATGGTGAGTTTTCTTCAAGCAAGGTTGTGAAAACCTCATCACAGAAAAAAATAAGTTACATTTCACTTCTTTGAGGAGAATTTCTCGTGGAATCCACTTTAAAGCAGCACTTAACCATTGTTTTTTTATTTCACCTCTGGAGTGATTGAACTAATGTAAGGTCCCTGCCTCTAGTAATTTACTTCCCAGCCGCAGTCTCCATCTGTTATCGGCACAGCTCCTGTCGTCTTCTGCAGGTTGTGACCTGTCGGAGCGCTCCAGAGTTTGCTGGGCAAGCTGGAAATCACTACTCAATGTAAGTCTATGAGACCCGGAACAAGGCTCTCCTAAATTTACAATGGGAGCTTGTGACCTTTTTGCGTTGACTTTACATCAGTCAGAAATTGCTGTCACAAGACGGCTCGGGACTGGAGCGAATAGAAGCCTGAGGCTGGTAAGTTTATTACTTGAGGCAGGGAACTTACTGTCACGGGTGTGTCAGAAGTGACTACTGTCGCCCTGCAGTTGGTTGCAGGAGATCTCTACTTTTCTCTAGGACCCAGCGGCTACCTTCCTTTGGCTAATTAATACCCTGGCCTGGGTGTATAAATACCTGCTGTCTGCTGGAGGGAGGTGCTGACGATACTCATTACCCTTTGTGAAGTCTCGGAGCAAGTGCATTACTTCATCCTCTCTGGAGCTTTGAGGACTGATGTTCATCTCTGCTGACGTTGACTAAAAGCTAAGCTATCTTCCCTTGTTTGTTCCCCCTTGTTGTCTTTATTCGTCAGTGGGGATCAACTAGCGCTTATCCTCCTCCCTTCCCTAGCCAAGGCTTAACGCCAGGGAAAGACAGGGCGAGGTTCGCGTGCGGCGATTGGTGAAGAGCCAATATAGGGACGTTAGTGGAGACAGGGTGATACTTGATCAGCCTAGGTCTCCACTCCCCCCTTTCCCTAGAGTCCGGGCTCCCTTTCCCTCTTCGCTTTGTGTTGCACTAAGTCTTTCCTACACCTTGTGTGACACTTACATTGGTGACACCAACCCAGCACTGAAATGGAAAAAAAAAAAGAAGCTGGAGTGGTGCTTTAAACTTGATACTGACTTAAGGCTGCAGAACACCATGTGGGAAAAACAGCCTTTAAATATCCTCCTAAAAACTATTTCAAGGCCATTTAAAAATTGTTTCCGGAAAATTAATGGCTGAGATAAAAAAGTGTTTCCTAGAGTGGATTTTTAATGAAAAGATCCACTTGATTTTCCATCTCGAAAAAAACTTCTTGTGAACATACCCTAGAGGGGTATTCCAGTTCACCGATAAAAAAAAAACTTGAAAGAAGGCTACTGGGTCATTCCATACAGAGCAACAATGCAATACTAATACCAAGAATAATTACCTTTTGGTGACTGTTGCTCCATCTGCACTCTTTGTCCCAGGTAGATTGGGCTAGGCTTAAGCAGCAGCCCATGTGGGTTGCCAACTACAGTTCTTATCTTGCGATTCCCGTTTATCTCAGTCCATTCTCCTTCTCCTGTATTCTTCTGCCTGCTGAAAAGTTGGTCTCAACCTAGTTGCGCATTTTACATTGTGCTCTTTCACTGTTGATCTCAGTTGCATCCTCCTATAACTCTTGTTGCTGGAACTAAGCATGGTCGACCACCAAACTGAAGTTGCAGGCCGTAACCCTAGGCAGGAGCTATAAGCATCACAGTTTGGATTTGTAAGTACCATATTTTTCGGACCATAAGACGCACTTTTCCCCCCTAAATTTGGGACGAAAATGGGGGGTCCGTCTTATGGTCCAAATGTTACTTTACCGGATAGTTGCAGTGGTGGTGGAGTGGGATCGCAGGGCCCTCCATGCCCTCCCTCCTTCAGGAACGCGGTGGCGGTCAGTGACGACGGCAGCAGCAGAAGAAAAAATGAGATGCTGTCGGAGGTGAAGTGGTGAGGCAGAGCAGCTGGGGCCTAGGCCTGGCTGGGGCCGGTGTCGGGCTGTGAGTGGCATTGGGCGGTGAAGCATAGTGGCCTGCATGGCTTTCCGGTGTGCACATCCATCTTCCTGTGTGCGCAGACCTGGAGCTCCGCCGGCCATTTTCCTGTAGATCACAGCTTTAGGAAAATGGCCGCGGCCACCGGAAACCCGTGCACGCCGTTCTGCCTCACCACCGACACTGCTCACAGCCTGGCACCAGCCACAGGCACCAGCCACAGGCCCCGGACCCAGCCACAGGCACCGGCCTCAGTCAGAGACATCGGCGTCAGCCCTAACCACAGGCCCCGGCCTCAACCTCAGCCACCGGCCCCACAGCCTCAGCCACAGGCCACTCGGCCCCAGCCACAGGCCTCGGCCACAGGCACCGGCCTCAGTCACAGGCACCGGCCTCAGTCACAGGCATCGGCCTCAGCCCTAACCACAGGCCTTGGCCTCGGCCACAGGCCCCGGCCTCAACCTCAGCGACAGGCCCCACAGCCACAGGCCCCAGCCTCAGCCCCAGCCACAGGCCCCAGCAACGGGCCCCAGCCTCAGCCTGGTACAGGCCCCAGCCATGCACAGGAACCAGCCAGGCACAGGCCCCGGCCTCAACCTCAGCGACAGGCCCCACAGCCACAGGCCCCAGCCTCAGCCCCAGCCACAGGCCCCAGCAACGGGCCCCAGCCTCAGCCTGGTACAGGCCCCAGCCATGCACAGGAACCAGCCAGGCACAGGTCCCGGCCAGGCTCTGACCCCACAGCATCTCACCCCTTCTGCTGCAGCCACCAGGTTCCTGAGGAAGGAAATGGAGGGCCCTATGATCATGCTCCGCCACCACCGCAACTCCCCTCTGCTGGAGCACCGGCTTATTGCATCCAGGGTCAGCAGCATTCCTCCACTTCAACCGGCTTCCTGAGGGACCCTGCCTCCTGTGACCCTCGCTCTACCGCCTCCCAGGTAAAATATCGTACCTATTCAGACTATAAGATGGACCCCCATCTTATAAAAAAATATTTTTCTTCTTATTTTCCACCCCAAAATTTGGGGTGCGTCTTATGGTCCTGTGCGTCTTATAGTTCGAAAAATATGGTAGGAAGTAAATTTGTGGGAAACTATTGAAAAGATTTGAAGTCTTTATATTGAAGATTTTCATGTTGTACCGATTACTTTCAAAAGCAGTCAAGTTTTGTATATCAGAAAACCCTTCTAACCCCATCACCCCTGGGCCATTTTCCATTTTTGCACTTTCGTTTTTCGCTCACCTTCTTCCGCGAGCCATCACTTTTTTATTTTTCCTTCAATCTGGCCGTGTTAGAGCTTGTGTTTTGGACTAGTTGTACTTTTGACAGTGACCATTGATTTTACCATAAAATGTACTGGAAAATGGGAAAACAATTCCATGTTCGGTGAAATTGTAAAAAAAAAGTGCAATTCCACAATTGTTTTTCACTAAATGTTAAAACTGAGCTGCCATTATGATTCTCCTGGTCATTACGAGGTCGTAGATACCAAACATGTATAGGTTCTTTTTTATTTAAGTGGTAAAATATAAACGTTTGTAAAAACAAAAAAAAATATGGCACCATTTTCCGAAACCTGTACCTTCTCCATTTTTCGGGATCTGGGGCCAGGTGAGGGTTTTTTTTTTGTTTTTTCTTTGCATGCCGAGCTAAAGTTTTTATTGATACCATTTTGGGGTAGATACGATATTTTAATCGCCTGTTATTGAATTTTATTGCAAGGTTGATTTTTTTTCTCATTATGCCGATGTGCTATATTTGCAAAATGGAAATCAAATGTGTAAACATTTCCATCAATATGCATGGACTCTGTTGTACCTCTGCATGTTTCAGAAGTCATGTGAAAATGCCTTTTCTTAGTAATTGCATAAAAAAACGAAAAAAATAAACATTGTGGCAAGCTCCATCTCATACCGCTTTACAGAAAATATCGCCTACATATGACACCTGTTGAAGCATCGTACAACAGCAGCAGCCGGTGTCCCTGCAGTTCTGTGTACAGTCCTTATGGTTATGAAGTACCCTATGTTACAATAATAACTGTGTAGAGCTTTGTGGGCAACAGTGATGAGTTCATTTTGGATTCTGTATCGGCGATACATGTTCAGTGTCACGGGTGAAGGACAAAGATCTATTTGGAAACAGGTTTTGTTTTTGTTTGTTTTTTTTACAAAAATATCTTTTGAGATCTTGCAACTAAAAATGTAAACACAACTATCTTTATACTAATCTTGATAGCCACCTTTTACACTCTTAAGATTCCTTCAAGAACGTGAATTTGTCTTGCTTATAAATGTATTTTTTCATTCTGAAATCACAGCTCTCCCTTCAGCCTCCTCTCCCCATCAGAGTGCCATATATGAGAGTGTTTCATGTAACAAAGTCCTCTGTAATGTAATCTATTAGGATTAGTGTTGAGCGAGTATGTTCTGTCCGAGTACGCTCGGGCCGAGCTCCGAGTATTTATAGCTGCTCGGTGATATGGTTGAATCGCTCCCGTGTGCATGATTTGCGACTGTTTGACAGTTATATTACATGTGAAGAATGTCTATTTCTTACACATTCCTCACATGTAATAAAGCTGTCAAACAGTTGCAAATCATGCACACGGGAGCGATTCAACCATATCACCGAGCAGCTGTAACTACTCGGAGCTCGGCCCGAGCACACTCGGACAGAACATACTCGCTCAGCCCTAATTAGGATGAATGTGTATAGAAAGAGCTGGCTTTGTGGAACAGACTAGTGTCTTAAGGCTTTCAGAAGTGTTCCAGATATCGGAGCTCTGAAACCCCAAGAATTGGGCTCCAGAGCCTCGTCTTGAATGGAGCTGAGGTGTGAATGGTCTGCCTCTACTCCATAGTTCAGTTTATAATCATGTTATTGTAATAATCATCTTTCTAAGTCATTCTATTAGAGATTTTTTCACCTTGCAGTACGGACCACCAGAGGTCTATGCTGCGGACCGCACTAAACTAGGCGGCTTCCTGCTCCTCCCTCTTGGCTACCATCTTCAGTGCTGGATCGAGCACTGTAAGATCCTATGGTGCTCACTCCCACACCTGAAGATAGTAGCCTAGGAGCAGAATGTAGCCTAGTTTAATGCAGCCCGCAGCACAGACCTCGGGCAGTCCGTGCAGCAGGTAAATAGCAAAAACACCAATATTGGAGTGATTTTAAAAAATGATCATACTTCAGAGTCCTGCAATGTAATAATTTTTCTGTTGAAAGTGGAGGTATGCTTCAAAAACTTATAGTGCTTAACACACTGAGACATTACACACTGTACAACTAAATCTAATAACTGTATTGTAGTACACTATTAAGCAAGGACAATTTCTCTCGATTGCTTTGTGGTTCAGATCATACATAAAATATATATTTTAACACGATCGGTGGAAAATAAAATGGTAAGTGAATCTGAGTATAAGTAAAACAAATGAAGTGTAAAGCTCTGACAGTCATTATGCGCGTCTCAATGGAGAAATAATGGGACGTGTGTTATAGCCATTACAATGGTTGCATTATGACGAGGATATTCTTAGCCAATTTGTTGGTGGAGGGTGCCTGACCGAACATATAAAACTACATTTTAAAATTGCACACCTCTTATGTTAAAGTTAAATGGGTTTTCCAAGACTATAATTTTTGATACTGTATATACACAGTCACCTCATTGTACTGATTGACAGGAGCCCGGGAGATCAATCTCAAACCTTGATGTTCTAGTGTCAAGGATGATCAATGATGAGTTTCAATGCTAAAGTACTGAAGAACCCTTTTTTATTATGTTATTGATAATATAAAATGAAAAAAGCAGAAAAAAAGAAAATCACAAATACATCTCTTTTGGTTGCTTTTTTTTTTTCATTTTTGTTTAGTTTTTAAAAAGATCATTCATAAATTTAATTGTGCACATTGTGCTGTTTTTCTTCCTATTTGTCCAGGGAAAATATGTAAATCCAAATTGCCACAAAAACATGAAATATACTCAGATAATAACTAATTCTAATCCTGTGTTGGTGGAAACGATGCTTATATGCTTTCTATGCATACATACTGTTAATATACAGTTTGGTTTCCATGGTAGTCATTTTCAGCCCTTTAGCTTTTAAGTGTTGACCACACAAATCTTGACATCTTGGAATAGAAATGAAGAACCCCAGCTCATCCAGTTCTTACATGATGGAAAATGCAGATGAAAGTTGCTTTGCGCCTCTGCATGTAAGAGGGTTTTGCAAGCATTAAGAGACTGCAGTGCCATTTTTTTCAAAATCTCACATTATCCTTTTAAGGTCTATTTCATTAGTGCAACCCCAAAATCCAGGTATTGCGTAGTGTTAGATCACATCCCATTCAAATAAAAGGTTATATAGGGTAGGTTGAAGATTTATTTTTTTCTACTTTTATGTATTTCCTATAATAACCCCTCCCTATTTAACAGGTTATAACTATTAAAACTAATTATTCCCTATACAAAGGATAGTTGAGAACTTAATGATTTCTGGAAGTCGACCACTTTGACACCTATCAATCCAGAGATCGAGTCTCTGGAACCACGAGAACTGGTCTCTACAACATCGTCCTGAATAGAGCTAAGGTTTACATGCTCTGCATCTGCTCCATTAATTGTCTATGGGACTGTCAAGTATGGCGCTTGGCTGTTTCCGGCAGTCCCATAGACAATGATAGATGAGGGATTACTTGGTATTTTTGGAAAAACCCTTTAAGGTAGCCTATTATCATAGCACAAACTAAAATGTAATTTGCAAAATAAATTAGCAGAATCATAGAAAAACAGCAGACTCAAGCTTTTCATATATTATATTGTTGACCATTTACCTAAATGAGCATTATGTAAATCCACATCTCCTCTGCAGTATCCACAGTGTGAAGATTGGGTTGCTGACTGCATTATCCCTTGGCAATATAAGCTGTGTGCCTAGGGGTAACTGGCTACTAGCTGAATTGACTGTTTAATAACTGGAATGAAGAAGGGGAAGACTGTAGAGTTGAAAGGTACATAAAATTAGAATCTGGTAACGAAACCATAAGGCATGAAAGAGTAAGAGGCCTACCTGAAGGGGTACAAGATAGGATCAGTTTGGTTAAAAGGAGATACAAAATAACAAACCACTATAGAAACAAACACTTGTGGGTTGGTGGTGCCCCGAGGCACAAGAACCTTCTTGAATTTCTAAGATTAAATATAGCGCTTGATATTCAAGAACTTAAAAAAATGATAAACACCAATGAAGAAAGTTGAGAAGCAGTTTCTATGTCCATTCTATCTACTTTCATGGCACTGTGTAAAATCTACTTTTCAGAGTTTAAAATTTAGTATTAGATTAGTAAATTTAAAATGTAGATATTCATATAATTAGAATTTTTTTTGCAATAGCAATTAAATGAATCCAACGCGAGGTGTTATTCGTATCACAGTTTTTTACTCTATTCAGATATCCGCAAGTGCTCTCGAAGTTGAATATTTTACAGCTACTACTTTACCCAAAATCACCTAATTTTCCAGCAGTTCCACTAACAAAACATCCAATCTGTTTTTCATGTATTTATTAATACATGAGAGGTAGAAAGATGTACTTAAGTCCTCGAGGGTATTAGTTCAACCCACAAAATATGGCTGTTTTCTTAGTGAGCAGGCGACATGTGCCCTTTCATCCACTTTCTCGTTAATTGCGTATGCTAGTGGAACAACAAGTAGTGGGACAGCTTTGCTAGCTGATACTAGGCTGCATAGATGATGTTACCTTCCCTGGATAATATGCAGTTTTCTCCTGTTAGTTTGATGTTACCAGCATATGTTTCCTTCCAAGGAGATCATCTGTCTGGCTAGAACTTTAGAAAACATCATTTTTATTTCATTCCATGCTATTTTATTCCCAGTCGTATATACGAAGACCTTGTGACACTGTATTAATATTTACTCCGAGATTCTCATCACCTGCCCTTTCCACCGGGAATAATCTATTTCTTGACTTAATGCTGAAAATGAACAGAAATTGGAAAATGAATTTGTAGCTCATTAGTTATACATTTTTGTAATATATGCATCATTATTCGTTGTTAGCTGCAAAAGTTCTTACTGTGACTGAACATTTGGATTTGACTTGTCAGACCCCTAGAAATAGCCTTTTCATTACTCGCTCACTCCATTATACAGCTGCTGCTAATAACTTCTTATTTAGATAAGGAAATGTACATATTCTGGCATCTAACGTACGTATATCTGTTATTCCTAGCGAGCAGGTAGACAGCTTGTAGGATATGTCTAGTTATTATGTTAAATTTTAACTGCACCCACTAGACACCAGGGGACAATAAGCTGTGCTAATTACAGCGCTGGGAATAAGTGGGTTGGTAGGAGGTAGAAATGTTGGCATGACAGATGTTCTACTTCGACAGTCTGGTGATAATTAATATGAATGTCCTTTTTACTATGAACTTTTCTTTACCTTTTTGCTTCTGTCTACTTTGCTAGCCTGTGGCAGTTCTATACCCATGAGGGTAAATCCTCTCCATTACGAAATGGTGCAGTATCTGAGCTGAATGAAGAAAGAGAAAACAATTTTTGCTTCAGCGAGTTTGAATCACACATCCAAATAATATTGTTTCCAGTCAGAGCCCAGTTATTTAAGTGGTTTTCAGTCAGATCTTGGCTGAACTTGGCAAAAATCAATTGTCATGGTCCGCAGTCCAAGAATTATAAATTATTGATGCCACGTTGGTGAAGCAACTTTTAGTCCAAGTCAGCATAGTTTGGGTTGGTTTCATGACTCTCCATTTATAGTTATTATTGTTCTCATCATGTATGAACATTTTGTTTTGTTATGTAAAAGTATTGTTAGTTACACCATTTTTCTATGATCTATGTGATTTCACCTCTCCATTGCAGATATATTTACATTTATTGCTTTTGTAGTGCAATATGTGAAATCTCTGATTGCAGATCAACTGAGTATTTCTTCAGAATCTTCTCTGTGGACTTGTACTTTCACCCCAGAAACTGACAATCACAGCTCAGTAGCTGATCTAGCAGTCTAAAAAGCGGCCGAACTGTGATTAGCAGCGTCCAGGAGGGAGAGGTGAAAGAACACGCACTGAGAGAAGACTCTAAAGAAATGCCCAAATAAATTACATAAAGATTTATGGATACCGCCTGCGCTGCCAATTATTGAAGACGTCAATTCACAAGTTATCATTGAACTTTTGGGTTTTATTCAACGCATTTCAAAATGTGAAGCACTTCTTCTTCAGGAAACTACCACTCTTCAATTGAATTACAATTAGAGATTTCACATATGGCACTTAAAAAGCACTAAATGTGAATATGTAATGGAGCAACGCAGTGCAAAATTAAAGAAAGTGAACGCTATAAAAACAAAACCCCAAAAATAATAGTGGATGTATAAATTTATTTTTCACTCTTTCAGCCCACTTGACATGTTGTTCCCATTTTTCAGTACATTTTATATGGTAAAATGAATGGTGTAATTCGAAATTACAACTTGTCTGGCAAAAAACAAGCTCTTCTACGGCTATGTCAACAGAAAAAAAAAAAGATGCCTCTTGAAATGACTGGAAAAAAAGGCAAAAATGAAAAGCACCAGATCTTTAAAAAGGTTAAAAGGGGGCATACCCCTATTTGAATGTAGTGGAGGACAATTGTCTGTTCTTTTGGGACTGATCTAGAAATCCAGATGAGGCGATTGCCTAATTTTGTCAGATTTTAATTGCGAATTAATAAGTGCTTTGATATTAATGGCTAAAATTCTGCAATATGACCGCAAGATTATGGCCATGCAACGGACTGGAATCCACAAAACATGACTAAATCTTCAATATAGAAGATCTGTAATATGTGAATGGGGTTTTGATCAACCCATTCATTTGTGTTGGGCTGTATTTGGCCTTGGATTTGTGATATGGAATCAGTAACGTAAATCGACAACAAATCCTTGTTGTGTGAACATGGCCTTAACCCCGTCAAGGCTATTTGGGGTCTTGGGGATGCAGCTATTTTGTCTATTATGAAATATATATAATGCATTGAAAAAATTGTCATTTCTTTAGGGGGGATAAAAAAACTTTATTTTTTTTATTATTTATTTTTTATTTTGTGGTTCTTTTCCCTGTTATCAATAAAATTTGTCACGGGCTTGTCATTTTGTTTTACATGTAGCATTTATTGCAATATTCCAATTCCTGTATTGCCTGTGAATCATACCCTTTGACTTCTTAGGGCTGTCAGTTTTTGTCACTTTCCGCACCCTGAGACTCTTCCCATTCCCTTACGAACTTTGCAACTTTTTTTTCTATAACCTGCTTACAGTACCTCCCATTCACATTAATACCCTAAATATTCTACCGAAGTAACTGGGAAAGGGTTTCTGGAATCTTGCTTCACACCTGACCAATGGACATGAGAATGCACAGTGTCACATAAATTTACCATCATTAGTGGGATTCAGGAAGCAGGATTTTTAGATATTCATACAAAGCAACACATTTTTTCCCCTCATTCAAGATTGCACCAATTAGAGTTTTGCCCCAGGACTGGAGGGTCTCTGCCTAAGGGCATGACTGTGGACTGCTGCCTACTGCTTCATGGTTCAGTTGTGGCCTCCTGCCTCAGGATTATAGACTCAGATTGTATTTTCTCCCTGTGTTAGCGTGGGTTTCCTCTGGGTCCTCCGGTTTCCTCCCACACTCCAAAGACATACGGATAGGGAATTTAGATTGTAAGCTCCAATGGGAACAGTAGTGATAATGTCTGTAAAGCTCTGCGGAATATGATGGCGCTATATAAGCAATGTAAATAATAAATGGACGGCTTCTGCCTATGGGTGACATTAAAGGTCAAGAAATTATTATTTTAAGTACAATTTTTTTTTTACCTGACAAGAGTCTGGCATTTTAGCAGGAGTGTTGACATTTTATTTCTACTGTAGTTATAATGCTTATTCTATATTCCAGAAGATTAATCTTTCAGGCATTTAGAGGGGTTAGCCGCTACTTTATAAGTCTCTTCCTGTGAACTACCATAGATGAGCTCTTTACGAAATACCCTGTTTTTCCAAATTCTTCTCTA
The DNA here is from genome assembly GCF_046119375.1 of Phyllobates terribilis. Taxonomy (NCBI): domain Eukaryota; kingdom Metazoa; phylum Chordata; class Amphibia; order Anura; family Dendrobatidae; genus Phyllobates; species Phyllobates terribilis. Next base: position 229,641,880 of record NW_027362764.1, read on the forward strand.
ATCTAAGCTGCTCTTATGATCACATGATGCCTGGCTGAAAACCCCATGAGGTCTTGTGATGTCATGTCAAATTATCTTTTAATTTTGGGCTCTGGAAACTGACGGGTGGGTGTCACTTGCAATGATGATGGGAGGGGCTCCATTCAGCTGTGCGCTCACACTGCACTTGTGAATGCTGATGAAGACACAGGGACACAGATCTACTTGCAAAAACAAAACTCTTGTGTCTGTATGAATACAGCAGGGCGTATGTATGTATGTATTATAAGGGGTTGGTACTCACTCAGCCGCTTTCAAGGTAGTCACAGGAGCCAGTTTCTTTAAAAATGTCCAAGGTGGGTTCATTCGGACTTCATAAACCGCACTCTCCAGGTAAATGAAACATAGCCATGTCCGGCACAAAGTAACAACAACAAGAAAACAGTCTATTCAATATAATGCTGCAGGTTCGCCCGCTACTAGTCAGTGTCCTGTAGCACAGACACACTGGAGGTCTCCACACCTCCAGCCACAGACACTGAATGAGACACTCGGTCTCTATTTTATACACACGCCCTGGGGCGGAGATTTGTGAGCAGTCAATCCCACCCGTCTCTTATGACTGCTCTTAAAACCTGGCCCTGATGCTCCCAATTAATCCTCTCAGCACTATGTGTGCTGGAGCATGCTTTCCCTTTTTTACATCACTGAAGCTGCCAACCTCAGAGATACATATCTCCCATCAAGGACATGTCCAGCAGCCATCTTACATACCCCCCCCTCTGCCCAAAGCCAGGGGGCTTGGAACCTCCTGCTAACATGCAGTGGACCCTCAACAAAGTGTCAGCATTGCCATGCAGTTTCCCAGGCCTATGCTCTACATGGAAGCTAAAGTCCTGGAGGGCTAGGAACCACCTGGTCACTCGGGCATTGTTCCCCTTCTTCTGTCTCATCCACCTTAGTGGGGCATGGTCTGATACCAGCCTGAACTTTCTGCCTAAGAGGTAGTATTTTAGAGTGTCAAATGCCCACTTGATGGCCAAACATTCCTTCTCCACTATGGAGTAATTCTTCTCACAAAATGTCAGCTTCCGGCTTAGATACATTATGGGGTGCTCCTCCCCGTTCACCTCTTGTGATAGGACCACACCCAGTCCAACATCTGACCCATCCATCTGGACCACAAACTCCTTTGAGAAATCCGGTGCCAACAGCACTGGCTGTTTACACAGCGCCTGCTTTAGCTCCTGGAAAGCAGTCTCAGCTTCTGGTGACCACTTAGCCATAGCCGACTTTGTACCTTTCAGGATGTCTGTCAAAGGGGCGGCTATCATGGCGAAGTTAGGGATGAACCGGCGGTAGTAGCCCATGATGCCCAGGAAGGTTCTGACCTGCTTTTTTGAGAGAAGGGTTGTGGCCAACCCTGGATCGCTTCTGTTTTATTTATTTGGGGCTTTATCATGCCTCAGCCTATGACATAACCCAAATATCTGGCTTCCTCCATGCCCATGGCACATTTCTTCGGGTTGATGGAAAACCCCGCCTTCCGTAGAGCATTGAATATCGCCTGGGCTTTGCTCAGATGGCTTCTCCTATCCTGGCTGTAGATCACAATATCATCCAGGTAAGCCGCTGCATACTTCTTTTGGGGAGCTAGGATCTGGTCCATGGCTCTCTGGAAGGTAGCTGGAGCTCCTTACAACCCAGTCGGCATCCTGGTGTATTGGAAACGCCCATCCGGCGTTGCAAAGGCCGTCTTTTCCTTGGCCTCTTGGGACATGGGAATTTGCCAATACCCCTTTGTAAGGTCAAGGGTGGTAATGTATCTGGCCGGCCCTAGGCTTTCAATTAGTTCATCTACCCTTAGCATTGGGTACCAATCAAACTTAGAGACCTCATTTAGTTTCCTATAGTCGGTGGGCTTCAGGAATCCTATATGGCTTTAGGTTCACTCGGACATGAGGCTCCGTAAGCACCTCATGTTCTACGATCTGAGTACACCCCGGTAGATCCTAGAACATGTCTTTGTTCCATTGCAGCATCTCTTGTCATTGTTGCTTCTGGGCGCGTGACGGCGATTCTGCCACCTTGACGTCTCCCATGTCGGCATCCGACTTCACCACCAAACACGGAGCTTCCACGGGCTCCCTATCCCGCCATGGCTTTATCAGGTTGACGTGGTACACCTGGTAGGGCTTCCTTCTCCCAGGTTGGTGGAGTCTATAGTTGACATCACCAACCTTTTAAACCACTTCATAGGGGCCCTGCCACTTGGCCAGGAATTTTCTCTCCACCGTAGGTACCAGCACCAGTACTTGATCCCCAGGGTTGAAGTGTCTCACCCTCGCTGATCTATTGTACACCCTCAACTGTGCCACTTGTGCTTTGAGGAGATGTTATTTCACAATGGGCATCACCTGTGCAATTCTCTCTTGCATCTGGGCCACGTGTTCGATTACACTCCGGCATGGTGTAGACTCCAACTCCCAGGCCTCCTTCGCTACTTCCAGGAGTCCGTGGGGGTGTCGGCCATATAACAGCTCAAACGGGGAGAATTCAGTTGAGGCCTGTGGGACTTCTCTAATGGACAACAGAAGGTATGGCAGTAGGCAGTCCCAGTCCCGGCCGTCTTTCTCCACGACCTTCTTCAACATGGCCTTCAATGTTTTATTAAACCGTTCCACCAAGCCATCTGTCTGTGTTTGGTAGACTGAGGTCTGAGTTGTGTGATTTGCAGGCTCCTTTACAACTCTCTCATCACCTTTGACATAAATGGAGTTCCTTGGTCCGTTAGAATCTCTTTGGGCAACCCGGTCCTGGAAAAGATATGGAACAACTCCCGGGCTATACACTTGGAGGAGAAGTTTCGTAGTGGCACGGCCTCCGGATGCCTCGTAGCATAGTCCAGTACAACCAGGATGTACTGATGTCCTCTGGTGGACTTGACCAGGGGTTCCACTAGATCCATGGTGATGCACTCGAAAGGGATCTCAATGGCAGGCAGAGGCACTAAAGGGCTACTGAAGTGAGCCACCGGGGAGGTCATCTGGCAGGTGGGACATGACCTACAATAATTCACTATCTTTCGGTGACACCCGGGCCAGTAGAACCTCTGGGGGATCCTTTCTTGGGTTTTTTCTACCCCCAGATGACCAACTAAGACATGTGCATTGGCCATATCGAACACCCTGTGTCTGTATGGCCTTGGTACTAGTAACTGCTCGATTACCTCCCCTCTGAGCTTAGTGACCCGATATAACAACTCCCCATTTACTGCAAAGTACAGATATCGGGTGTCAGCCCCCGGCTCTTGAGCAATACCATTAAGAACAGTTACATTATTAAACGCCCCTTTTAGGGTTAAGTCCCTGAGCTGGGCAGTTCCAAAGTTTGCCCCGAACACCTCCAGCTCAGGGATGTTGGCCTCGGGGATGCTGCCTCATCCCCATCCCCAACAAGCACACAAAGGGAAACTCGTCGACTGCGGCCTGCGATAAAGTTTCTTCAGGGCCGACTTGTTTGTTGCCCAGACAATCCGGCTTCCTCCCACTCTCCCACAAGTCCCAAAACAAGGCAAAGTCCCTCCCTATTATCATAGGGGGCAAGAAGTCCTTGACCACGCCGACCTCATGGGACTCTGTGCCAGTTTGTGTCTATGACCACTCAGGCCACAGGGTAGTCCTTAGCGTCCCCATGGATACAACAGACGCCGACCTTTTTTCCCAGAACCAGCTGATCAGGAACTGTGGCCCTTACTAGGGTTACTTAACTCCCAGGGTCTAACAGAGCAGTCACTTGCATACCATTCACCGACCCGAGGCTGCCTGTGGTCCCTCGCCTGGTTGAGGGACAGCACTGCAGGCAGGATATGCAAAATATGAGCAACGCCGTCCTGCGCTGCAGTCCATTGGCTCAGTTGTCATGGGGCACTGGGCGGCTATGTGACCTGAGGTATGACATCACCAACATACTAATGTTAAGGGGCGAGATTTTTGGCAGCAAATCAGACCTCACCTGTGACTCTAGTTCCCCTCTTTTGGGTGTCCACCCCCTTTTGGGAACCCCAGTATGGAGACGCTACGACCCCGGGCTTTCCTAACGAACTTTCCAACACCTGGTACCTTTCCACCAACCCTACCAGATCATCGGCATTATGGGGATCTCCCTGAGCAACCCAGGCTTGCACCGATCTCGGAAGGGAGTGGATGAACCTGTCCATGACGACCCTTTCCACCATATGTGCTGAGGAGGAGGATTCAGGTTGCAAACAGTTTTGAACCAGGTGCAGGAGGTCGAACATCTGGGACCGGGGAGGCTTGTCACTGCAATAGGCTCAGCGGTGCACCCGTTGCGCCCTGACAGTCAGAATCACACCCAAGCGCGCCAATATCTCCGTTTTTAATTTGGTGTACTCCTTCGTGTCCTGCAGGGCCAAGTCCTGCAGCTCGCCCATTAAATATGGTGCCAGCACCTCCGCCCACTGCTCCAGAATCAATCTCTCCCACTCCGCCACCCTCTCAAAGACCGTCAGGAATGCCTCGACGTCATCACCCAGAGTCATCTTTTGCAAGGCTCTCCTTACCGTCTTCCTGGAGTTGGGGGAGGGGCGGTATCTCTGCTGCGAACTTCCCCCGCTAGAAGCTCCATCTGCCATTGTTGCAACTGAATCTGCTGCATCAGGAGTTTATTAGTCTCTTGCTGCATCTGTTGCTGCTCCCGGTGCTGCTGTTACTGGCTTTGCAAGTGTTGTTTGGTGCTGCTGTTGTTGGCTTTGCAGCTGGTGTTTTAGTAGCTCCTCCATGGTCCCGGACATCTCTGACTGGCTGGCGTCATTTACCCAGGACATCCACAGATCTCTGTGGCAGGTACATGTTTTCCTGGAATCTTGCTTCATTCTCCACCAATTGTAAGGGGTTGGTACTCACTCAGCCGCTTTCAAGGTAGTCACAGGAGCCAGTTTCTTTAAAAATGTCCAAGGTAGGTTTATTCGGACTTCATAAACCGCACTCTCCAGGTAAATGAAACATAGCCTTGTCCGGCACAAAGTAACAAAAACAAGAAAACAGTCTATACAAAGCTGCGGGTTCGCTCACTACTAGTCAGTATTCTGTAGCACAGACACTCTGGAGATCTCCACACCTCCAGCCACAGACACTGAATGAGACACTCAGTCTACATTTTATACACACGCCCTGGGGTGGGGATATGTGAGCAACCAATCCAACCCGTCTCTTATGACTGCTCGTAAAACCCGGCCCTTATACACGCAATTAACCCTCTCAGCACTATGTGTGCTGGAGCATGCTTTTCCGGTTCCACATTACTGAAACTGCCAACCTCAGCGATACATATCTCCCGTCAAGGACATGTCCGGCAGTCATCTTACAGTATGTATATGTGTGTGTGTGTGTGTGTGTGTGTGTGTGTGTGTGTGTGTGTGTGTATATATATATATAATATACAGTACAGACCAAAAGTTTGGACACACCTTCTCATTTAAAGATTTTTCTGTATTTTCATGATTATGAAAATTGTACATTCGCACTGAAGGCATCAAAACTATGAATTAACACATGTGGAATTATATACTTAACTAAAAAGTGTGAAATAACTGAAAATATGTCTTATATTCTAGGTTCTTCAAAGTAGCCACCTTTTGCTTTGATGATTGCTTTGCACACTCTTGGCATTCTCTTGATGAGCTTCAAGAGGTAGTCACCGGAAATGGTCTTCCAACAATCTTGAAGGAGTTCCCAGAGATGCTTAGCACTTGTTGGCCCTTTTGCCTTCACTCTGCGGTCCAGCTCACCGATTGGGTTCAGGTCTGGTAACTGTGGAGGCCAGGTCATCTGGCCTAGCACCCCATCACTCTCCTTCTTGGTCAAATAGCCCTTACACAGCCTGGAGGTGTGTTTGGGGTCATTGTCCTGTTGAAAAATAAATGATGGTCCAACTAAACGCAAACCGGACAGAATAACATGCCGCTGCAAGATGCTGTGGTAGCCATGCTGGTTCAGTATGCATTCAATTTTGAATAAATCCCCAACAGTGTCACCAGCAAAGCACCCCCACACCATCACACCTCCTCCTTCATGCTTCACGGTGGGAACCAGGCATGTAGAGTCCATCCGTTCACCTTTTCTGCGTCGCACAAAGACACGGTGGTTGGAACCAAAGATCTCAAATTTGGACTCATCAGACCAAAGCACAGATTTCCACTGGTCTATTGTCCATTCCTTGTGTTCTTTAGCTCAAACAAGTCTCTTCTGCTTGTTGCCTGTCCTTAGCAGTGGTTTCCTAGCAGCTATTTTACCATGAAGGCCTGCTGCACAAAAGTCTCCTCTTAACAGTTGTTGTAGAGATGTGTCTGCTGCTAGAACTCTGTGTGGCATTGACCTGGTCTCTAATCTGAGCTGCTGTTAACCTGCGATTTCAGCAGCAGAAGGGAAGGAAGGGAGACACAGATCCATTACTAGTGGGTAGGCGGAGCCCCACAGGATAGTTCACCTCAGATTAGAAAAAGTGACGACCGGCCCCTCCAGCTTAGGCTCCTCCTACTCCCATGTCCTCCAGTCTTAAATTTGAGGTCGCAGAGGATAGTCGCTGCCTTTGCAGCTCCTCAGAAGTTTTTTTATTTTTTCCAAGGAGACCTGAACCCCCCGTGGTGTAGAGGTCTCAGGGGGTCTCGGCACTGCTGGGACCCCTGACCCTCCCCTGGCAGATCTGCGTACCCCCTAAGGAGGTCCCCACAGAAGCCTGCCGGCCCCGGGGGATTCAGGGCGCTCCCTGGCGGAGACGCACACCGCATCTTTGGGGTCCCTGCGCGCTCCGCCGTGGGGGGGAGCAAAGGGCCACGGCGCCACACATCCCTGGGGGTCCCTGTGGTGCTCAGCTGGGTAAGTGCTCTCTGTGTGTGGAGTGCTTCAGTGCTCTCTGTGTGTGGAGTGCTTCAGCGGCTGCGGTGGCAGCCGCTGTTACTGTCAAGTGGTTACTGCCTGTTTTTTTTGTCTTTGCAGACGGTGTATGACGTTGACACCACCGCTGCATTCACTGTTAGCAGGGACGGAGGAGCACGGCTCCTTTAGTAGGGGGCGTGGCTTCGCGTCTCTTGACTTCCTGCCATCATAGCTCAGGCAGGAAGCTCCCAGGAAAGCGCGCGCTTTCACTTTTAGCGCTGGCTCCATTAGTATGCACGGGGGGCGTGGCTTCGCGTCGCTTGGCTTCCTACCATCATAGCTGTCAGGAAGCTCCCAGTAAAGCACGCGCTGAGCTGTCCCCGCCCCTCCTGCTTTTCTCCACTTCCGGGTCCTGCTAGCTATCGGCCATTACCTCGTGCACCTCCTGCTCTCTGCTCCCCGCTCCCCGCTCACACACAGACTCAGGAGGAGCAGTCACCGCTGCCAGCTGGTGAGTCTCTTCTGCTTTTTAAGGCAGAAGATCCCCTTTTCTCACTTTTACAGCGCAGAGCACCTTAGCTGACCTGTTAAGGCAGACAAGGTGGGCTTTATCCGGCGCTACCGCTTCTCTGCTGAGAGACACTCTGGGACGCGCTCCTCTGTCCTCTTAAGGCAGAGGGGTTTTGCGTGGTCTGCAGCATTAACCCCTTCTGAATGGGGTCTGGCCTCATCAGGGCAGTTAACCCTTGCTGGTGGTGCACGCTTCTGGTTCAGAGGGTGCATCTCCCCAGTCTGTTAGGTTAACTTTTGCTCTGCAGTGCTGGGGTAGCTTTTCTCCCTCTAAGGAAGAGCTTTAACCCTTCAGTGCTTGGAAAAAAAATTTCTGTGGGAACAGGCTGTTATAGCGAAATCACACATCCTCGGTTACCATACCCATTGTAAGACGCTCGCAACTGACGTGGGGGGCATGTCGGACCAGGGGGCACGGACCTCTCTCCCGACCCGTTTCAGGATCGGTCACACGTATCCGATACTCCCAGGTCTTCGACGGCGTCAGGTTCGACTCTGGTCGGGGGTCTCAGTGATGTTAAAGTGGAGGCGCTCACTCGCTCCGTTGACAGTCTTTCTGACCTCCTGGGTCATTGGGTATCAGCTAAGTCCCAACCGACGTCACGAGGCAAGAAGCGCCACAGGCCTGTGGTGGCGCTGTCTCCTCCGCGCAGCGCATCGGAGGCTTCGGAATCACCGACAAGCTCTGCTGGTGAGATCTCCGATTCTGATGAAGAGGATCGGCAGGGTCGCTCTGCTTCGCTTTTGGGCCACGTGGATACTCTTATTGGAGCCATGCGGGAAGCGTTACAGCTGTCTGAAGAGGTGACGAGGCCTGGCAAGTCGGCCCGGCTGTATCAGGAGTCGCGTCGGGCTCGTTCGACACTGCCGGCGCATGATGAACTTAACGAGGCGGTGGAGAAAGAACGCCTGTGTCCAGATAAACGCTTCCAGGGGATGCGGTTTTTTGATGCCCTGTATCCCTGCTCCACGGAGACTATCGTTAATTGAGTTCCTTTCTCGACCCCCGGACAGGTTTCGTCAGTCTCGCATCCCGTCCGAGCCCAAGCTGGCTGCCGCACTGCTGCGGAAGGTCGACTTGTCTTCTGCAGCAGGGGGTGGTGGTTCCGGTTCCGCCGGAGGACCGGGGAAGGGGGTTTTACTCCAACCTTTTAGTGGTCCCCAAAAAGGAGGACAAGTTTCGCCCCATTCTGGACCTCAAAGAATTGAATTTTCATGTCCGGACCCGGAAATTCCATATGGAGTCTCTTCGCTCCGTCGTGGCGGCCCTTTCGCAGTGCAATTTTTTGGTGTCGATCGACATCCGCGACGCCTATTTACATGTCCCTATCGCCAGGGCTCACCAGCGCTTCCTGCGTTTCGCCATAGGTCAGGCCCATTACCAGTTTGTGGCCCTACCATTCGGGTTGGCCTCGGCGCCCAGGGTTTTTACAAAGATTCTGGCGCCGCTCATGGCGCTCCTTCGAAGGCAAGGAGTTACGATTCTCCCCTACCTGGACGACCTGTTAATTGTGTCGCCCACAGCGGAGGAGGCGGTGACAGCTCGCGATCTCTCCCTTCAGCACCTGGAGGACTTCGGGTGGCTGGTCAATTGGAAGAAGTCGTCATTAGAACCGTCGCAGTCAATCCTGTTCTTGGGGATGCATTTCGACACGGTACGGACAATGGTGTCCCTGCCTCCGGACAAACAAGCGAACCTTCGTCACCATGTCCAGGCTATGAGGTCGGCAATGGCGATGTCCCTTCGGAAGTGTATGCGCCTTCTGGGTCTGATGGTGGCGGCAATGGAAGCCGTACCATTTTCACAATTTCATTCCCGGGGTCTCCAAGATCTTATTCTGACCCGTTGGGATCGATCGCTGGATCGCTGTGTCGTTATCTCCCGCAGGGTGCGAGAGTCTCTTGGATGGTGGTTACGTCCGGAGGTTTTATCCCTGGGGAAATCCTTCCTCCTCCCACGGTGGTCGGTCATTACCACCGATTCCAGCCTGACTGGCTGGGGGGGGGGTTTGGAACGATCTCTGGGTTCAGGGGGTCTGGTCATCAGAGGAGTCGTCTCTGCCGATCAACATCCTGGAGTTGAGAGCTATATTTCTCTGCCTCCGACATTGGACGGTCCCCTTGAGCTGTCTGCCGGTCCGGATTCAGACGGACAATGCGACAGCGGTCGCGTATATCAACCATCAGGGCGGGACGAGGAGTTCCAGACTCATGATGGAGGTCTCTTGAATCCTGGTATGGGCCGAATCCAGGGTTCCAGCCATCTCCGCGATTCACATCCCAGGAGTGCTGAATATCACGGCGGACTTCCTCAGTCGCAAGCAGGTGGATCCCGGAGAATGGAGTCTTCATCCGGAAGTTTTTGCACTGCTGTGCTCCCGTTGGGGGACTCCCCAGGTGGACTTGATGGCATCCAGGCTGAACGCCAGGATTCCGACTTTCATGTCCAGGTACAGGGACCCGGAGGCTGTGGCGGTAGATGCTCTAGTGGCCCCGTGGGACCAGTTTGAGCTGATCTACGTCTTTCCGCCAGTATCCTTACTTCCTCTGGTGATCCGGCGGATCAAACTCAAATGAAGTCCGGCGATTTTGGTGGCGCCGGATTGGCCGCGGAGGGCGTGGTATTCAATGCTGGTGTCTCTTCTGGCGGCGCCTCCCTTTCCACTGCCTCTTCGCCCGGACCTGTTAACCCAAGGGCCCATTCGTCATCCGGGCCTGAAGTCGCTTTGTTTGACGGCGTGGCACTTGAGACCGAGATCTTGACCCGTCGTGGGTTTTTGGCCAAGGTCATTGCCACCTTGCGGGCGGCCAATGGTCCAGCTACGACTAGGATTTAACACAGAACTTGGGAGGCCTTCTATTCATGGTGTTCTGGATCGTCAAGGAACCCGAGGGTTTTTTCCATTCCCAACCTCTTGGCTTTTCTGCAATATGGTTTGGCCAAGGGTCTGGCGGTTGGTACCTTGCGGGGTCAGGTATCTGCACTATCCGTGCTTTTTCGGAAGGCTATTGCCTCGCGCAGGGATGTGCGTTCGTTTTTTCGCGGGGTTGCACGTCAGTTTCCGCCTCGGAGGGCTTTTGTGGCTCCTTGGCGGCTCAACCTAGTCTTGGAGGCTCTTCAGCATGGGCCGTTTGAGCCTATGGATTCAGCTACGCCTTACTTGCTTTCTTGGAAGGTGGCCTTCCTGGTGGCAGTCACCTCTTTGAGAAGGGTTTCTGAGTTGGCGGCACTGTCTTGCTCGCCCCCTCTTCTGGAGTTCCACCCGGATCGCGTGGTGCTTCGTACCCGCGGCGAGTTTCTGCCTAAAGTGGTGTCGCGTTTCCACGTCAATCAGGACATCGTGTTGCCCTCCCTCTGTCTGAATCCGAAAGGTCCAAAGGAGCGAGCCTTGCACTCGTTGGATTTGGTGCGGGCTTTGAAGTTCTATCTTACAATCACGCAGGGGTTTCGGAAGTCGGACTCTCTTTTTGTGATTCCTGCTGGTCGTCGGCGTGGTCAGCGGGCTTCCAAAGACACTATAGCTCGGTGGATACGTTCGGCTATCCTGGAGGCGTACCGGCTCAAGGGCGAGCCTTGTCCGGTTAAGGTTCGAGCTCATTCCACGAGAGCTGTTGGTTCGTCGTGGGCTTTTCATCAGGGGGCCTCGGCAGCGCAGCTCTGCCGGGCGGCTACCTGGCGCTCCGTTCACACTTTTTCTAAATTTTATAAAGTGGACGTGAGTGCTTCCGCCTATGCAGCCTTGGGACGCAGGTCCTGCAGGCGGCGGTGGTTTAGGTTATCTCTTTATCTAGTTTTGGCGCTTGTTGCGCGCTTGCCTTAAGTTGTTGGGGTGTTGGCGATTCTGCCACTGTTTCCCACCCTTGAGTTCTGGACTGCTTTGGGACGTCCCACTAGTAATGGATCTGTGTCTCCCTTCCTTCCCTTCTGCTGCTGAAAGACGGATTTTGGTAAGACCCTCCCATGGCAGAAGTGTATTATTGTTTTCCAGATACGGCCCGACTCCTCTCTGATGGCGGTCATCTGGGCTGGGGTCGGCGCGCTAGGGCTCTGTTCCAGCATTGCCAGCTCATCACAGTTGTCAGGTCCAGTGAGTAGTGCCTGGGACTGTGTGTGTTTTCTGTTATATGCATAACCTGTTCTCTCGCATTTCTGAATTTTCGGAAGGGGTTGTGTTGTTCCGCTGGTGTTGTCTGCTCTTCCTTAGCTTGTGTACGGACTGAAGGACATGGGAGTAGGAGGAGCCTAAGCTGGAGGGGCCGGTCGTCACTTTTTCTAATCTGAGGTGAACTATCCTGTGGGGCTCCGCCTACCCATTAGTAATGGATCTGTGTCTCCCTTCCTTCCTTCGCTGAAAAGGATTTTACAGGTAAGGTCTTACCAAAATCCGTCTTTCTGAGGCTGGTAACTCGGATAAACTTATCCTCAGAAGCAGAGGTGACTCTTGGTCTTCCTTTCCTGGGGCGGTCCTCATGTGAGCCAGTTTCTTTGTAGCGCATGATGGTTTTTGCAACTGCACTTAGGGACACTTTCAAAGTTTGCCCAATTTTTTCGGACTGACTGACCTTCATTTCTTAAAGTAATTGTAACATACCTGGCGGCGTCCTTGCATAGTGGTCCATCTCCCACTGTGCAAGAGCGCGCACTTGATTTCCAGTCCAGACTATCACTTTGGCTTCTTTCCATATGGTCTGCTTTGCTCTGCTCTGTCTGCTTAGGGCGACGCCCGCTGAACTTCCTGTTTCTTATAGCTACTGCAGACACACCCCTGATGCTTCCTCAGCCTATTGCTGTCTGTCACTTGGTATTTAACCCAGCTCCTCCCAGGAATCCTTGCCTGAGCATCTTGTACTGTCAGATGGCTTCTAGTCACTGATGTGCCAGGTCCTGTCTGTTTCCTGCCTTGCGGTATCAGTTCCCATGTCTGAACTGAGTCCTGTCTGTGTTCTCTAGCCAGCTGCCTTTCCTGGAGGCTGTATTTCCTGGCCCGTGTGAACACGCTCTTAGCCTGTTCCTTCTGCCCTCTAGGGGCCGTATACCTAGATCTGTTGTCTGTGTCTTTTCCCAGTGTCTGTTCCTGCCCTAACCATCTTCCAGCCTGTTTCCCATTTCTCTCTACGCCCATATCTTCCCTTTTTCTGCAGAGTCTGAACTCGTACCTAACTCCTGCTCGTTGTCACTGTACTTTCGTTTGTGAGTTTGTGGTCCACTCGCTACTTCACTGCAAGTACCCTGTGGGTATCTGGTTCTGCCTTTCCCTTCCTGTCTGTTCCGTGTGAACAGAGCCCTGTCCCCTCTTCCCTGCTTTGCTCGCCGCTCCGGCGGTTTCTGCCTGCTCTGCCTTGTTCACCGCTCCGGCGGTTCTTGTCTGCTCTGACCCTTTGCTCACTGCTCCGGCAGTCTCGCTCTGCCCTGACCCTTTGCTCACTGCTCTGGCAGTCTTGCTCTGCTCTGACCCTTTGCTCACTGCTCCAGCAGTCTCGCTCTGCCCTGACCCTTTGCTCACTGCTCCGGCAGTCTCGCTCTGCCCTGACCCTTTGCTCACTGCTCCGGCAGTCTCGCTCTGCTCTGACTCATTGCTCACTGCTCCGGCAGTCTCGCTCTGCTCTGACCCTTTGCTCACTGCTCCAGCAGTCTCGCTCTGCTCTGACCCTTTGCTCACTGCTCCGGCAGTCTCGCTCTGCTCTGACCCTTTGCTCACTGCTCCGGCAGTCTCGCTCTGCCCTGACCCTTTGCTCACTGCTCCGGCAGTCTCGCTCTGCTCTGACCCTTTGCTCACTGCTCCGGCAGTCTCGCTCTGCTCTGACCCTTTGCTCACTGGTCCGGCAGTCTCGCTCTGCTCTGACCCTTTGCTCACTGCTCCGGCAGTCTCGCTCCGCTCTCACCCTTTGCTCGCTGCGCCGGCAGTCTCGCTCTGCTCTGATCCTTTGCTCACTGCTCCAGGCGGCCTCGTCCTGCTCTACTCTTGCTTGCCGCTCCGGGTGGCCTCACTCTGCTGTGTTTGTCCACCGCATCTGCGGTTCTGTTCCTGAGTCCCAGTCTGTACTGGGTCCTATCCACTCTGTGCTCCAACCTGTCGTACCTGCCAGTATCTCCCTGCCTGCATACCAGTCGTGCTTACCAACATCCACCTGCCTGCATACCGGCCGTACCTGCCAGTACCTCCCTGTTTGCATAGCAGTCGTGCTTACCAGCATCCACCCGTCTGCATACCTGCCGTCTCTGCCTGTACCCACCAGTCTGTGTGCCAGCCTAACCTGCCTGTTCCTGTATTCCCCAGTGTGGGTCAACAGCCGTGTCCGGGGTCTGACCTGGAGTAGCACCTGGTTCCTCTGCTCGGTCCCTCCTTGGTGCACTGGCGTCGTATGCCATCGTGCGACCTTGGTCGGCTCGGGTGGATACTTAGTTACGCCCCTCCAGGCATTCACTCTCCGGTACGGTCCAGTGGAATCACTACATATACACGCACACGCCAGTCAGTCCGGGCGTGTGCATTACAGTAATGATGGTCACTCATTTTTCTTTACTTAGCTGCTTTTTTCTTGCCATAATACAAATTCTAACAGTCTATTCAGTAGGACTATCAACTGTGTATCCACCTGACTTCTGCACAACACAACTGATGGTCCCAACCCCATTTATAAGGCAAGAAATCCCACTTACTAAACCTGACAGGGCACACCTGTGAAGTGAAAACCATTTCCGGTGACTACCTCTTGAAGCTCATCAAGAGAATGCCAATGTAGCGCTGGCGTCCCTGCCCTCTGCTAGGCAGGGACGCTGCTCCCCTCACCGCTCTGCTCCGTGCCCGGCGTCCTCTCCCCGCTCTGCTGTCAGCGCGCGCTCCTTCCCGGCGTCCTCCTCCCGCTCTGCTCTCAGCGCGCGCTCCTTCCCGGCCCCTGTGCTTAGGGCGCGCGCGCGCGCGCTCCCCTCCTCTTAAAGGTGCCGCGCGCGCCGTCCTAAGGAGTCCCCGGCCAATGGCCGGAGGACTTCATCATATATAAGGCACCTCCTCCAAAATGGAGGTGCCCGAGCAATGTTGTTTGCACCTGTGTCTCACCTGTGCTTCAGCCCTCAGGTCCCGTTGCCAGTTACCTGCCAGTTACCTGCCAGTTACCTGCCAGTTACCTGCCAGTTACCTGCCAGTTTCCTGCCAGTTACCTGCCAGTTTCCTGCCAGTTACCTGCCTGATTCCTGCCTGAATACTTGTTACCTGTCTGCCAGTCTGAGGTCCGACGGTCTGCCTTACTACTCCTGTCAGTCTGTCTAAAGGACCAGCCTGCCCGCTCACCTGGGAGCGCATATCAGCTACCTGCCTGCTTGCCTGAGGTCCGACGGTCTGCCTTACTACTCCGGTCAGTCTGTCTATGGACCAGCTTGCCCGCTCACCTGGGAGCGCTTCTCCGTTATCTGCCTGCTTGCCAGCCCGGAGGCTCCGTTGTCACGTGCTGTGACCACCAGCTATCTCAGAGACTCTTGCCCGCTCACCTGGGAGCGCATCTCCGTTACCTGCCTGCTTGCCAGCCCGGAGGTCCCGTTGTCACGTGCGGTGACCACCAGCTATTCCAGAGACTCTTTCCCGCTCACCTGGGAGCGCTTCTCCGTTACCTACCTGCCTGCCAGCCTGGAGGTTCCGCCGTCACGTGCCGTGACCACCTGCTATTCCAGAGACTCTCGCTTGCTCACCTGGGAGCACACATCTACCATCTGCCTGCTAGCCTACCCGGAGGCTCTGCCATCACAGGTCGTACCTACCCCTTACCCAGAGACTGCCCTGATCACTTGCCGTAACTCCCTGTCCGTTCACCCAGAGACTGCCACCCGCTCCCTTACAAGGGCCGCCCCCTTGTATAGTAGCTCAGAGGTTCCGCCTCCCGGACCCGTTACAGTTTGCTCGGGCCATGGAACCCGGTGGCACCCAAGCTCCCTCGCTCACGGACCTGTGTCATGAACTGTCCCGTCAAAGGTCCCAACAGGAGTCCATCCTGGGTCACCTGCGGAATGTCAATACTCGCCTGGACACTCTGACTGCACCACCTGCAGCCACTGCCAGTACCATGACTCGCAACCCGGCAGCTCCGCTACCCACTAATACCATGGTAACCTATCCCGGTCCCAGGCTGTCTGCACCTCCTCGCTTCGGAGGCGACTCCGTCCAGGCTCGGGGCTTCATAAATCAGTGCACCCTGCACTTTGAACTTTTGTCCCATCAGTTTAATTCCGACCGGGCCAAAATTGCCTTTATCATGTCCCATCTCACCGGGGAGGCCCTGGCCTGGCTAAATCCTCTATGGGAGAGAGGAGACCCCCTGGTGTCCAACTTGCCTGCTTTTCTCTCGGCTTTCCGGAAAGTCTTCGACGAACCCGGACGGAAGACCTCATCCGCATCCTCTCTGCTACGCCTCCGTCAGGAGGGTCTCACCGTGGGCCAATATGCAATACGGTTCCGCACCCTTGCCTCGGAGCTGGCCTGGGATAATGACGCTCTGGTATCCGTCTTCTGGGAGGGTCTGTCCGGTCGTATTAAAGATGAACTTGCTGGTCGGGACATTCCTACCTCTCTCGATGATCTAATAACCCTTGCCACCCGGATTGACCTACGGTTCCAGGAGCGTGCCAAAGAGGTCACCCGTGAGAGAAGGATTCCACGTTTAGCTCCTACTTTCCAGAAACCCGTCATTCCCTCCATCTCTCCCCAGGTACACTCTCCTGAGCCTATGCAGGTCGACCAGACCAAGATGGTCAAAACCCGTCAGGACTCACGCCGTGCCGAGGGGAGCTGCTTCTACTGTGGCAGTAAGGAGCACCGGATCCGTGCCTGCCCGGAGAGGTCGGGAAACGCCTGTGTCTAGGTTCGCTCAGAGAGGTCCACCTAGACAAGAATAAATCCTCTCCATCCCTGCTGTTGTCAGTTTCGATCATCTACGGGGAGAACCGTTATTTCGAACTAGCCCAACTTGACTCTGGAGCAGCCGGGAACCTTATTTCACAGTCCCTGGTTGAGAAATACCGCATCCCCACCAAACCTCTGGCTGTACCCTTGTCTGTCGCTGCCGTGGATGGGGGCCTCTTACCTCGCCCCATTCAACTCATCACCGAATCCATTACCCTGCAGGTGGGAATGCTGCATTCTGAAAGTATCTCCTTTCATGTTCTGCCTGGACTCTCTCACGCCCTCTTGCTAGGTCTGCCCTGGCTCCAGAGACATGCACCCGTGCTAGACTGGCAAACCGGAGAGGTCCTTCGCTGGGGACAAGACTGTCATAAAACCTGCCTGGTTCCCGTCCATCCCGTCCGTCCCTCTCCTACCCCAGCTAATCTACCTGGACTTCCGATTCCTTATTGGTCTTATGCAGATGTCTTTAATAAAAAGGAGGCAGAGACATTACCACCACATAGACCATACGACTGTCCCATCGATCTGCTACCCGGTACTACTCCTCCCCGTGGGCGTATCTATCCTTTATCCGCTGCTGAGACCCGGTCAATGTCCGAATGTATTGAGGAGAATCTGGCCAGAGGATTCATCCGGAAATCTACCTCCCCGACGGGAGCAGGCTTCTTTTTCGTCAAAAAGAAGGACGGCTCTCTCCGTCCCTGTATAGACTATAGAGGCCTAAACCTGATCACGGTGAAGAATAAGTACCCCCTTCCGCTCATTCCAGAATTATTTGATCGCCTGAGGGGGGCTAGGATCTTCACCAAACTGGACCTTCGTGGGGCGTACAACCTGGTTCGTATTCGTCAGGGGGATGAATGGAAGACGGCATTCAACACCCGGGACGGCCACTATGAATACCTGGTAATGCCCTTTGGTCTCTGTAACGCTCCTGCCGTCTTTCAAGAGTTGGTCAATGACATCTTCCGGGACCTTCTCTACTCCTGCGTAGTGGTGTACCTGGACGACATCTTGGTCTTCTCTCCGGATCTCCAGACTCACCGGAGGGACGTTCGTCAGGTCCTGCTCAGGCTAAGGCAGAACCATCTCTACGCTAAATTTGAGAAGTGCCTCTTTGAGCAGACCTCGCTTCCGTTTCTGGGCTACATTATCTCTCAGACCGGCCTACAAATGGATCCTGAGAAACTGTCTGCCATCGAGAAATGGCCCCGACCGGAGGGGTTGAAGGCCATTCAGCGATTCCTGGGCTTCGCCAACTACTACCGCCTCTTCATACCACACTTCTCTTCCCGGACGGCCCCAATTTCTGCGCTCACCCGTAAAGGTACTAATCCCAAAGAGTGGCCACCCGAAGCAGAGGAGGCCTTTCTTTCCCTTAAACAGGCCTTCTCTTCCCCCCCGGTGCTGCATCGCCCAGATGGCAACAAGCAGTTCTTCCTGGAAGTTGACGCCTCCTCCTCTGGAGCCGGAGCGGTACTTACTCAAAAATCATCTTCCGGGAGGATGGTAACTTGTGGCTTCTTCTCTAAACTCTTCTCCTCCTCTGAGCGCAACTATTCCATAGGAGACCGAGAGTTATTGGCCATCAAACTGGCATTGGAGGAGTGGCGTTACCTGCTCGAGGGGGCTCTTCACCCGGTAATAATTTACACTGACCACAAGAACTTGGCTTACCTCCAGCATGCCCAGAGACTTAACCCACGCCAAGCCCGGTGGTCCTTGTTTTTTGCTCGTTTTGATTTTGTCCTTCATTTTCGCCCGGCTGACAAAAACGTCAAGGCGGACGCCTTGTCTCGGTCCTTTCTGGTGTCTGATCTCGAGGAGGATCCGAAACATATCATCGATCCCGCCAGAGTAATGCAGGTGGCTCCCGTGAGTCTAAATCGTCTTCCTCCTGGTAAGACGTTCGTACCAGTACCTGATCGGGAGAAGATCCTACACTGGGGTCATTCGTCTAAACTAGCTGGCCACGCCGGTCAGAAAAAGACCCTCCAGCTTATTACCCGGCACTACTGGTGGCCTAACCTGCACAAGGATGTAATAGACTTTGTTTCTGCCTGTGTGTCCTGCGCCCGCAACAAAGTTCCGAGACACCTGCCGGCCGGCCGCCTCCTACCTCTGCCAGTACCTGCTGCCCCCTGGCAGCATATAGCGATGGACTTCATTACTGATCTACCCGTCTCTGCCGGTTGTACGGTCATTTGGGTGGTCGCTGACCGCTTCTCCAAGATGGCTCACTTCATTCCACTGCCAGGTCTTCCGTCTGCACCCGAGCTGGCTAAAGACTTTATCCGCCACATCTTCCGTCTTCATGGCCTGCCCCGTCACATCGTGTCGGATCGTGGGGTACAGTTCACTTCCCGTTTCTGGAGAGCCACTTGTAAATTGCTGGACGTCACCCTGGACTTCTCCTCCGCTTACCACCCACAGTCTAATGGTCAAGTGGAGCGGATCAATCAGAACCTGACCAGTTACCTTCGGCACTTCGTTAATGCCCACCATTCTGACTGGGTGGATCTCCTGCCATGGGCCGAATTCTCGTACAACAATCACGAGAGCGAGTCTTCCTCCAAATCCCCGTTTTTTGTAGTCTACGGTCAGCATCCTCGGATCCCGTTTCCCGTCTCCACCTCGGCGGACAATCCGGCTGCGGAATCTCTTGTTAACAAATTTTCCTCCATATGGGAGAGTACCCGGTCCGCACTCCTTCTGTCATCCGAGCGTATGAAAAGACACGCTGACAAAAAACGTCTGGACCCTCCTCAATTCCGCCCTGGGGATAAAGTCTGGCTCTCGTCCAAATATGTCCGGCTCAAGATCCCTTCCTATAAGTTAGGGCCTCGGTTCATCGGCCCACTGGAGGTCATCAGTCAGATCAACCCGGTGGCCTATAAATTGAAACTCCCGGCCAACTTACGGATCCCTAACTCCTTCCATGTGTCTCTCCTCAAACCTGTGGTGCTTAACTCTTTTTCCAAGTCTACAGGTACGCCTCCTGCTCCGGTTTCTGCTGAGGACGAGTTTGAGGTAGAGAACATTCTTGCCACCAAAAGGGTAAGAGGAAAGACCTTTTTTCTGGTAGATTGGAAGGGGTTTGGTCCTGAGGAGAGAACGTGGGAGCCCCGGGAGAACATCCATGCCCCTCTCATCCTAGCTAAATTTCTGTCTGGCCTAAAAAAGGGGGGGCCTAAAGGGGGGGGTACTGTAGCGCTGGCGTCCCTGCCCTCTGCTAGGCAGGGACGCTGCTCCCCTCACCGCTCTGCTCCGTGCCCGGCGTCCTCTCCCCGCTCTGCTGTCAGCGCGCGCTCCTTCCCGGCGTCCTCCTCCCGCTCTGCTCTCAGCGCGCACTCCTTCCCGGCCCCTGTGCTTAGGGCGCGCGCGCGCGCGCTCCCCTCCTCTTAAAGGGTCCGCGCGCGCCGTCCTAAGGAGTCCCCGGCCAATGGCCGGAGGACTTCATCATATATAAGGCACCTCCTCCAAAATGGAGGTGCCCGAGCAATGTTGTTTGCACCTGTGTCTCACCTGTGCTTCAGCCCTCAGGTCCCGTTGCCAGTTACCTGCCAGTTACCTGCCAGTTACCTGCCAGTTACCTGCCAGTTTCCTGCCAGTTACCTGCCTGATTCCTGCCTGAATACTTGTTACCTGTCTGCCAGTCTGAGGTCCGACGGTCTGCCTTACTACTCCTGTCAGTCTGTCTAAAGGACCAGCCTGCCCGCTCACCTGGGAGCGCATATCAGCTACCTGCCTGCTTGCCTGAGGTCCGACGGTCTGCCTTACTACTCCGGTCAGTCTGTCTATGGACCAGCTTGCCCGCTCACCTGGGAGCGCTTCTCCGTTATCTGCCTGCTTGCCAGCCCGGAGGCTCCGTTGTCACGTGCTGTGACCACCAGCTATCTCAGAGACTCTTGCCCGCTCACCTGGGAGCGCATCTCCGTTACCTGCCTGCTTGCCAGCCCGGAGGTCCCGTTGTCACGTGCGGTGACCACCAGCTATTCCAGAGACTCTTTCCCGCTCACCTGGGAGCGCTTCTCCGTTACCTACCTGCCTGCCAGCCTGGAGGTTCCGCCGTCACGTGCCGTGACCACCTGCTATTCCAGAGACTCTCGCTTGCTCACCTGGGAGCACACATCTACCATCTGCCTGCTAGCCTACCCGGAGGCTCTGCCATCACAGGTCGTACCTACCCCTTACCCAGAGACTGCCCTGATCACTTGCCGTAACTCCCTGTCCGTTCACCCAGAGACTGCCACCCGCTCCCTTACAAGGGCCGCCCCCTTGTATAGTAGCTCAGAGGTTCCGCCTCCCGGACCCGTTACAGCCAAGAGTGTGCAAAGCAGTCATCAAAGCAAAAGGTGGCTACTTTGAATATATATATACAGTACAGACCAAAAGTTTGGACACACCTTCCCATTTAAAGATTTTTCTGTATTTTCATGACTTTGAAAATTGTACATTCACACTGAAGGCATCAAAACTATGAGTTAACACATGTGGAATTATATACTTAACAAAAATGTGTGAAACAACTGAAAATATGTCTTATATTCTAGGTTCTTCAAAGTAGCCACCTTTTGCTTTGATGACTGCTTTGCACACTCTTGGCATTCTCTTGATGAGCTTCAAGAGGTAGTCACCGGAAATGGTCTTCCAACAATCTTGAAGGAGTTCCCAGAGATGCTTAGCACTTGTTGGCCTTTTTGCCTTCACTCTGCGGTCCAGCTCACCCCAAATCATCTCGATTGGGTTCAGGTCTGGGGACTGTGGAGGCCTGGTCATCTGGCGTAGCACTCCATCACTCTCTTTCTTGGTCAAATAGCCCTTACACAGCCTGGAGGTGTGTTTGGGGACATTGTCCTGTTGAAAAATAAATGATGGTCCAACTAAACGCAAACCAGATGGAATAGCATGCCGCTGCAAGATGCTGTGGTAGCCATGCTGGTTCAGTATGCCTTCAATTTTGAATAAATCCCCAACAGTGTCACCAGCAAAGCACCCCCACACCATCACACCTCCTCCTCCATGCTTCACCGTGGGAACCAGGCATCCGTTCACTTTTCTGCGTCGCACAAAGACACAGTGGTTGGAACCAAAGATCTCAAATTTGGACTCATCAGACCAAAGCACAGATTTCCACTGGTCTAATGTCCATTCCTTGTGTTCTTTAGCCCAAACAAGTCTCTTCTGCTTGTTGCCTGTCCTTAGCAGTGGTTTCCTAGCAGCTATTTTACCATGAAGGCCTGCTGCACAAAGTCTCCTCTTAACAGTTGTTGAAGAGATGTGTGGCATTGACCTGGTCTCTAATCTGAGCTGCTGTTAACCTGCGATTTCTCAGGCTGGTGACTCGGTTAAACTTATCCTTAGAAGCAGAGGTGACTCTTGGTCTTCCTTTCCTGGGGCGGTCCTCATGTGAGCCAGTTTATTTGTAGCGCTTGATGGTTTTTGCAACTGCACTTGGGGACACTTTTAAAGTTTGCCCAATTTTTTGGACTGACTGATCTTCATTTCTTAAAGTAATGATGGCCACTCGTTTTTCTTTACTTAGCTGCTTTTTTCTTGCCATAATACAAATTCTAACAGTCTATTCAGTTGGACTATCAGCTGTGTATCCTCCAGACTTCTGCACAACACAACTGATGGTCCCAACCCCATTTATAAGAAATACCACTTATTAAACCTGACAGGGCACACCACACCTGTGAAGTGAAAACCATTTCCGGTGACTACCTCTTGAAGCTCATCAAGAGAATGCCAAGAGTGTGCAAAGCAGTCATCAAAGCAAAAGGTGGCTACTTTGAAGAACCTAGAATATAAGACATATTTTCAGTTGTTTCACACTTTTTTGTTAAGTATATAATTCCACATGTGTTAATTCATAGTTTTGATGCCTGCAGTGTGAATGTACAATTTTCATAGTCATGAAAATACAGAAAAAACTTTAAATGAGAAGGTGTGTCCAAACTTTTGGTCTGTACTGTATATACAGTATATATGTGTATATATATATATATATATATATATATATATATATATATATATATAATGTGTGTGTATATATATATTGCAAGACAGCGCTAGTCATCATGCGTGGGACATTCGCTGCATCGGGTCAATTAAAGCACACCAGCCACGTTTTCCAGTATTTCACAATCCAGCAGTTTATTACACTTCACTACTGCTTATCACCGAGTCCAACTCAGTGGCTCGCCGACATACACATATAATGTCCAGGAGCCTTTCAAGTGGCAAACAGGCCCACTTGGCTCCAGTTACAGCCTTCAGCCAAGTCACTTATATCAACATCCATATAATGCAGTGTTTTACCTTTGCCGGGTTTTAGCTGCTTCAGTCAGATTTGTTCTGCCACCACTGTGGCTTTACGGCTTCCCAGATGGGGGTCTCCAGCCCTCGTTCCTTCAAAGGCTACTGGTATGTTTTCTCACCTAACATCCAGCCTCTGCCTTCCAGGACTCTTGCCTTCCAAGCCTCTGGCCCTTCAAGGCTACTGGTATCGCTTACACATAAGGATCCAGCCTCTGCCTTTCAGGCTTCACCAGGCTTCAATAGGCCTCACTAGGCCTCACACTCTAACGGTGTCCCACACAGGGAACAGGCCTCACGCCTTTCACACCTGTCTCAAATCTAACAGGGTTTATATATCCTCTAGTGCACACACAGGACCTGTGCTGATGTCACAGTCATGTGATCAGACCTTCTGTATGAACAGGACCTGTGTGATGTCACAGTCATGTGACCAGTCACCTGGGGGAGGTACATGGTCTGCCAAAACACACCCTGGACCATTACAGTAATGCCGCAAGCCGCTGCATTACAATATATATGCGTTCAACCCCTTTAAATATCAACAGATTGACTTGAGATATTTGAATGTTTCCTTGAGACATTGATTATCACAACTTTTGGCCCCTAATTTTGGATATGATTTCTCTACAAAATCTACATAGCTGTCATGGATGAAAGGAAAAAAATTACAGATCACAGTAATTTGATTTTCCAGAACTTATGACATCACCATTCCTATTCCTTTTCTTTTGTTTTGGTTTGGAAAATTCAGTCTTTCTTCTGCTCATGTTAATGAAGTTGCTCTAGATCTACTTTGACGTTCTCTTAAGGAGAAAGTGGTTGTTGTTTTTTTCTTTGCTTTAGGTTTCCTGTCCAGTTGTGGGTCATGACCATCTCTCACTGTTGCTGTCATTGGTTTTGGATAAATCAAATTATCTGCAAGTGTAATTATTATTTTCCATTGTTCTTTGCTGGCAAAGTAGAACTTCTAGCTATGTGCAGACAGAATTCTTTGATGCGATTAAAAACAATGAGTTTTCCAAGTGGAAACTACTTCAAAAACTCCTTCAAAAAAGGAAAGTTTTATGTTTTTTTTCTTTTCCTAAATCATTTCCTGAAGCTGTTTTTGAAGCAATTTGTAAAGGTGTTTTTTTAAAGCTTTTTTTTTCTTAAATAGGAAAGCATAGGAAGAGAATTGCAATCGTTTTCTAGTGCAGTTTTTCAGGCTTTTTTTTGTGCTAACCCGTTATTAAAAAACATTAAAAACTTGGGCTGTACGTAGCCTAACGGTACTACTTCTGTTGAATAACTTGGCCTAACTGGATTCTGGAATATTTTCTGACTACACCTTTCTTAAGATACCAGATCTTGTCATTATTAAAAATAAATCTGAACAAATATAACAGTTAAAAAGAAAACAAAAAAACCCCCACTATATTTAGTGAGATGCACCTTAGCAGATCAAACACCACAAAATCATTGCTTCTTTGTCTTCTCTTACCCAGTATCTACCTATGAGCTGTCAGCTCATTTTCTTGAGGAGCGCATAATCTTGTGATTTTCATCCAGACAGTGAGCTGCTTTTTGTGGATATCTGGCTGCTTGTTTGATTCTTAGTATGTATCAGTGACTCAATTTTCCTTTTCCTTTTGTCCGGGCTCTTTGACCCGTGACTTTTGTTCTTTATTCTTTTCTTTTTCTCACATTATAAGATATCATACTTTTTACTCATGAATCGAATGTGTGGTACAGTTAATAACCAAGTGACTAGTCAACTTTTATCAGTCATTAAAGTATAAGCTCCTTGGGGGTGAATCGGTCATTGGAGAAACCTGTTTTCCATAAAGATTTGATCCAAATGATTTCAATAGATCAGATAAAAGACCAAATTGTATCCAAAGCATGGAGTTGCATATAGCTTGATTTAGTGATCAGACCGGAGTTAGCGAATGTGTAAGGGAGATAACGAGCATATCAGCGGCTTGCGGAACTCATTTATATGGTCTCACCACTGGTACATATGCTGTAGTATTTATAGATAGACATGACATGCTTATAGATTCAACCAAATGTATTTCATGTTCACAAACAGACATTGATAATAATTAAAAAGTCCAAAGCCCAATGTTTATTGTCCGTTAATTTATGCTGCATCCAGTACATTAAAGACAAGCTGTTAAGATACTGCCAGGTACGATCGGGGTACATTTGAGATGGACAGAGATGAACTGGAAGTGGTAGAGGACTTCAAGCTACTCGGATTGATGATCACTCAAGATGCTGTAAAGATACCAGAAATCAATAGAATAGCTATGGGCAAATCAATAATGAAGTCGCTGGACAAGGTCTTTAAATCGAAAAACACGTCACTAGCGACAAAGACACTGGTCGTACATAGTCTGGTCTTTTCTGTGGTAACATACGGATGTGAAAACTGGACGATAAAGAAACAAGATAGAAATAGAAGCAGCCTCTTCAAAATGTGGTGCTGGAGAGTGATGTTATCAATACCATGGATGGCAAGAAGAACAAATAAATCAATTTTGGAACAAATTAAGCCAGACATGTCACTTGAAGCAAGGATCACAAAGCTACGACTTGCCTACTTTGGACACAATATACGAAGAGAGAAATCACTGAAGAAAGCCATCATGGTCGGAAGAATAGAAGGAACAAGGCGAAGATGAAGACCAGCAATTTGATGGCTTGATGCAATCAGAATAACGGTGGAATAGTGGGCTTGCACAAGATTGATCTTCCTACAGATCTTTCATCCATCAAGCCGCCATGGCTCGAGATCAGGCCGAAGGCCAATGGAAAAAAAAACGCATATATTATTAGCATAAAATGTATTCTTTTCTTATTTTAACAATGGATAAATGCCTGTATAAGTGTATATTTTAGGAAATACTCCCTTTGTATATCTCCTCCCCCCCCCCCAAAAAAAAAAGTGTAAACTAAGCCTAAATCATTTGGCTAAATGAAAACTCCCCTCATGTGACCGTGTACAGCTTGTATGACATAATCTGTAGTCTATGGGCAAGGCCCGATTAAGGTTGATGCAAGAAGGACAATTTACGTGTCCCCTTATTGGAAAAAGTTTCATATAATGGATGGCTTAGTTAACCCTGGCTTACACTCACGATATTAATAGATTATGATGGTGTCAGTGGGATCCATAAAAAATGTAGTGCTTATAAACAGGCAGCACCACTGTTCATGTTGGGGAGTCCCTCTAAGTCTTGTCTGTCGGACTTGTATATGAAAACTGCTGTAAACAAGCATAGCAACCAATCACCAACTTTTATTTTTCTCAACCAAATAAAAGCGATGATTCACTGGAATCTCAGGATTTAATATCTGTGATTAATACAAATAGTATATAGTCATCAAACAAACATACAATGTACTGTGCCGCAGCGCCCACAATATATAATTCCAATTATGCATAACACGAGAACACAAAGTACTTACACTATATATCGTATGGGATAATATGCCATCACTCCTTCATGCTAAAAAAGGTCCAATAATTAAGCATTACCAACTGTGAGGCTATGTGCCCACGATGCGGAAATGAAGCAGAAAATTTCTGCTTCATTTCTGCATGTCCTTTCCCGGAAAAACGCATGCGGAATTTGGCAAGCGTTTTTCGCGCGTTTTAGAAGCGTTTTGGACATGCGGAATTGCCTTGCGTTTTTTATTGCATTGACAAGGCAATTCCGCATGCGTAAACGCAAAATTAATGGACATGTTGCGGATTTTTGAGCGCATCAAAAACGCTGCGGAAAAATCCGCAGCATGCGCATTGAAATTGCGGATTCTCATTGGGGACCATGGGGGAAGGATTACCAAGCGTTTCACAAGCGTTTACGCTGCGGAAATTCCGCAGCATATACGCTTGTAAAATGCTACGTGGGCACATACCCTGACAGGGGAAAAGGGTTGGGAAAGTGGGGATAGGGAGAGGAAATCGTGAGTTAAAAATTTTATTGAGGGACAACAAAGAAGGGGAGAGGAAGTAGAAGAGAGGTTTTAATTCTCTTCTTCATCAACAACTGGACTGTCCATGATGGAATATCCTCTCAGCAGGCTGTGGATTACCCTTAGACAATGAGGTTATTTCTTTCAAGACAAACAGTGTCTTCAAAACAGTTCATGGGCGCCAGGCTGAATGGCCGAAACAGTATGATCCCTAGGAAATAGTCCATAAAATGGCTAGCAGATATGAGAATTGATCAACACAAGAGCCAGTAACTAACTCAAAGTATGCGGATCTTCACTGTATGTGTTGCAGGACATTTATTTGTAGGGAGCCATACTTGCCAACATTGCAGTCCCAAATGAATGAACTTTTTCAGCCCACCTTCTTTCTATCCAGTCAAACTTTCAAAATGCCCCTTTTTGTGCTAATTAACATAAACCAAGCAGCTCCGTATATAGATATGTAAGTTCAATGTGTCTGACTCATGTTCCTTGGGCCTAATGTGGAAAATTATTCAGGGTACTATCCGCTAAGAGGTCCTTAACCTTTCTGACCTTGAAAGCCACATTCAGCTATGAAAGAGGGTCGCAAGCTACATCCAGCTCCTGCCCTTTTCACAGTGGTGACACCCAGAGCCCCCCATTACTGGTATAATGACAACCAAAGCTTTTTCATTGAAATCACACCAAGGCAGTATGCCAAGCTCCAGTGTTTCCCATTTTACCCCCATTCAGATCTGCTCTTCTGTGCAGGGCTTCACACAAGTCACCATCTAGAGATCTACTCTCAATAGCTGTTTGCTACACCTGGTGCTAATGCACCAAGCTGACAGACTGCCATGAGCCACACAACACTGGCCCGCGAGCCACATGTCTCTCGAGCTACGGGTTGGGGACCCCTGCTGTAACTATATAGAACATATGCACATCTACTTTAAATTAGTTTGTAAACTTTTCTCACACACAAGGTACATCATCAGTATCGTAAAGTCTATTAGGCGAGTGTGACTCCTTCTCTAAGAGGTAAACACTAGTGGTAGGTAGTCAGGCCCTAAAGGTCCAGTAGAAGAGAAGACTATGATAATTTCTAACCCTGGACCCACATGAGGATTTTCTGGTACTGTGAGAGTTTTCTGTTATGTTTTTGGACTATTTTACTTGTGATTCATGCCCAACCACCCGGCAGAGGAGGTGCATAAAGTAAAGTTCAGTTGATTTTAGCTATGAACTTTGAATTTGTGTAAGCAATCAATAAAACCTTTTCATATGCACGTTCTATGTGAGTAATTTAAAATGTCAGTCATGTGAAACTCAGTCCACTTAACCTACTGTCTGTGCTTTGCTCAAGGACGGCTTAATTTTTGTTAGAAGTTTTGACCTTTCAGTAGATTATCTGCTCAATACATTGAAGGGGAGGGAAACATTGATTTCAGAAGGTCATGTTTTATAGACACAAATCACGTGCATGGATTTGTTTCTGCACAGTGCTTAATAATGCAATGCTTGAGGAGCGTGAAGCTATACAAACAAAATACTGTTATGTATTGCTGTAAGGTTCCTGTCTGTAGGATTAGGAGTTCCTCATTTATTTTCCCTCTTTTACATAAAGTAATATACTAGTTATAAACCTTCATTAATTCTATATAAGTTAATGCTCAATACAATGTCAATGTTATATGACGGGACAGATGCAATTAAAAGTACAAATATTGTCTCTTGGACTTACTTGACCAATAAAATCTAACCCCTGACAAAGCATTTGTGAAATGTGCATTGAGTGTTTGGTGAGTGAACCTCGTTACGTTATTACTACTATTACATCACTATTTCCACTTTATATAACAAGTTTTTCAGTGAATTATCCATTTTTTTGCACTCCAATCTGAACCAGTCTGTGATATTGTACTTTCTGAATATATTTGGAATCATGTACACTTTTGGATACACTGTTTTACTGCGATTGGTGCTCATTTACTATTGGGGTTTCCCTTCTGGCTCCTTTACCAAGTTATCTTTGTGTCTGGTATGTTGGATAACTATGGGTTTTTTTTATCTATTTTCAATAAAAACTATTTTTACTGTTTGTATTTTTTCTAGTCCTGGCACTTTTTTTTTTTGGTTTCCTTACTTCGATCGTGCTGTTGAAACTTTATAACATGCCTGGGGTTGCAATTTTTGTCTTTAATGAAACATAAGGTACAGCTTTGTGTAAAGATTTTTATGCACTTTTTTTGATGACACTTATTTCTTATATTTCACATTAGTTTCTGTTCTTAGGCACATTTTTTCAGTTTATTACTGCAAGTATTCAAAAGATTTATACCAAGTTATGAGGTTATCCCCCTAACCATAGGGAATGCCGGAGATGGCCGAGTTCAGCACTCTGTTATCTCTCGCATTCGCTCCCATTGCGAATGAATAGAGCTTAGCAGCACCTTGCGCCACTTCCGCTCTATTCAGATGGACCTCAGACAATTGGCTATCAGAAAATTATCCCCTATAGATAGAGATAACGTCACATCTCGGTACAAACTCTTTTAGGTGAACGTTCAACTTTTAGAGTCATTTTAAAGTTTAAATTTGGTTCTGAACAATTTCTTAATTTATCTTGATGGCAGTCAGCGCTCCACAGTCCTCTATAGACTGAGATGTAAAAGATGACATGCTGGTCACATGCATTTACCAGGGTGCTTAGGAGTTTACTCTGTACTGTGTTACTGTTGTTTCCAGAGTAAAATAGTATGCAGACTTTTTTAAAAGGAATTTGTCAGTAAAATCATCCCCCCCACCACCCAAACAGCATATATGGACATGCAGGTCTTTGTAATGTAAATCCAATAACCTTTATATCTTCTATCTGTTGATGCATTCCAGGGCAATTTGCATTTTAGTTAATATATAAATGAGGAATTAAGTGCTCTGGGCATGACAAAGTACTTAACAAGCCACTGCTTCCAGATATTGTTTCCTTGTTAAGCACTAGCCTCTTTTAGCTTGATTGATAGCTCACAGTCTGTGTGACACCAGGCAAGGAAATCGGAAAGTGAGCTATCAGTCTAACTAAAAAGACCAGAGCTAGGGAGGAATGGCAACTTTGGGAGGCAGAGGCTCCTTTCACAAAATGTTGTCTTTATAAACTGTGCATTCCAATACAGAGTAGTAGAAATGTTCATAAAATTGTTTTTTTTTTTTTGTTTTTTTCCCCCACTCCGTTGTGGAGATATGTAGTAACGAGGTTACTGGCGCCTATTTTGTTAATTTTCTAATTCGACTGGGCCGTTCATTTCCCTCAGATTTATGGGCATATACTTTCATTCCACTTTGACTCTGTGCAATCGTTAAAAAAGGCTGCATCCACAGGAAACAGTAGATGCCCACACTTCTGTCCTAAAAGAATTGTCCATTGAGAAAAAAAAAGGAAAAAGCGATAACTAGCCAGCTACATGAAAAATATGGAACTCCTTCTATTTTCCTCTTGTCATATCCTACTTTCCCCCTCTTTTCCATTGTGTATACTGTCTTTTGTGAACTGAGGTTTTTGTTTTTTGAATTACACTGAATAACTGCTGATGCTAAATAATGTTATTTCTTATCAATTAAGTATATGAGGCTAATATACTTATAATTCTTATTGTACATATGTTACCTATTGTGATCTTTTCAGCAGTATATTTCATTTATGATCACCATTTGTTACATTTTATTTGCAATAATAAAACTTATTGTACTATAAAAAAAATAATCTTTTTAATAGGGTATTTAAGTTGTAAAAAGTTACTCCTGGATAGGTGATAGCCGGTACATTTTTGAACAGCCGCTGTACCTGCCGCATGGTACAGACATTGACATCAGTCTGACATAAATTGGGACTATCGGTAGAGATGTTCTAGAAATTGGGAATATCCTTAGATGTGTTCTAGAAATTAGGAATATCTGTAGAAGTATTCTGTCGTGTACGATTACACCTACAAGCCCTTAAACAGCGGAGGCGTAAAGTTGTGGCTCATGTGGTCTGATTAAGTCGTTCCTATCGAGAAGAGTTGCGAACAGTGAATATTAGAGAAGTATAAGTAAATAAGGAATATGTAGGTCTAGTAAAGGGGGAAAGATTTTCTTTTTTTCTTTAAATAATTAAATATTGAATTTACATGCAGGTCAGAGAAGAAAACGGCAATTTTCTTGTATAAGGCTCAGTTTGTGGAACATCTAGTGAGACAACTGTATATCAATAATCTGCAAGTGTGCATTCAACAAACAGAAAACGTTAAATATTTCAATTTCTTCATGAAATGCTGGTACAAAATGAATGGAGGATGTGGTGCATATTCATGACCTACAACTGTTCCTGCTACAATGTTGTCTTCATACCTTTCGTTGTGTTCCAAGTCAGTATGAATAAAGTATGCCACAGGCTTTTTGGGATTCTCCCAAATCCTGCTGGACCCACAGAGGTATGCTGCTCTGTGCATTCAATAAAATCCATCAAATCTACCTCAACTGACTGAATATTTAAGCATAGGTTCTGCAGCACATGGATACAATCTTATAAAACATTTCTCCAGAGACTTTTTAAATATTTAGTGATATTTACTCAGATGCCAAAGCTCTGAATATTGCATGAGTGTTTCTGCCTGCCTGATCTTACAACAATAAATATTCAGATGAATTTGTAGAAACAATTATATATATTTGTTTAAATACCTTTAGAGTAGAACATCAGTGTATGCTGGCCAAACAATCTATGAGCATCTAATAAATTGACTCCCTGTTTCCATATAGTTGACAGCAAAAGTTTTACTCATTTTCATAGATAAATTATTTAATGCAAAAATAGTGTTGTGGTTCAATATTTGTTACTTAACCAAGTTTAGTATACAAGCATTTTTGTTAACGATCAGAAGCATAGCCTTTGTATTCTCCTTCTGGCTCAAATCCAAAATTCAATTTTCTGGAAACTCGCATCCATTTTATACATTAAAGCGGTTGTACGTTAATCGAATAACCCCTTCTTAATTGCTATACTCCACCTTACATAGTACCATTTTTCGTCCGAGAAAGTGAGAGTGAAGCAGCCGCTGATTGGCTGCAATGCTCATGTGACATAATGTCACACGAGCCCTGGGAAAGCCAGTGCCATCATCACTGGAATGAAGCTGGCACTGGAAGTGATTATAGGCTGTTATTTTATAAGGGGGACTATAGCAATTGAGAAGGGGTTGTCCAAGAATCCCTTTAAATGCATGATTAGCGTTCACCTGAGTCTTCTTGGGTTTTACTATATACAGTTCCTTTATGCTCATTTTAGTGCATTTTATGCTCTGATATATGTGAAAACCACCCTAAGCCAATTCCATTATGTTCAATAAGAAATTAATTTTGACATTCTTACGACCACAGATTTTTTTCCACCACAGAGCTGAACACCAATTCAATCAGTGAGCTCTCACTTACTAAAGTGGTTTCTATATGAATTCCCACCAATAAACCACAGCAAGTAGCCACATGTGAATTAGCCGCATTTAATATGGTTCCGAATCTGGGTCAGAATTTTGAGGGTAATGCTACAACAAACAATTCTACAACAAACACACATATTTTTCCACGGAAAACATTATAAATTAAAAATAGTCTTAATTTCCTCTTAATAGTCACAAGAAGACCAATCTCCGAATTCAGACAGAATTATATCCACCATATGGCGACCTCACAGGATTTGCGTTTTGAGGGAAACAAACTGATACACTAGAACTACAGACAGCCAACAGACAGAATATATAGACAGAATAGAAAAATATACAATGCAATGTCGACATGAGGTCATACAAGCCTCATATGAGTTTCACTGTTGGTTTTCCCTACTATGACTTGTTTTTACCTTATGTAGATTTGGTATTATACATTACATGATGTTTAGCCATATCTTGTTCATATTCTTTGATGGAAAGTCCTAATCCAATAGTCTATATAACAACTTATCATAATAGTCTATAAAATTGTCTAATAATCCCATGGTCTATTGCATTAAGAATTTTAGTAAAGATAAACCTTTATTGACTTTATTGCCTCATTCACTCTACAAGACTCCCTGCTTGCATTGGGAAAGAGCCCTGTTGTAAAGTATTATTTCTGAATTTTGACTAGCAGTGAGGTTATAATTTTTACGCTTTTCTCTATAACTTATTACTATTTTGACCTGTATAATAATAATTATTCATGCTGCCAAGTTATCAGTTATTGATATTGTTAATGATGTTCATTTACATTTTTTATGTGTTGTATTTCGCCAGATGTTATGGATGTTCACTATTGCAAATTGGGAAACTATTAAAATCTTGATCTTAAAATTTTATATAAATGGGTATCATATCATATTTGAGTTCATGTTTAGCCAAGCAGTTATTTTGCAGGTCTTTTATCCAAGAATTGGAGAATGTTTATGGACCTTTATTCCCCTTAACATAACCAGATTTTCTGCATCTATTATCCAATTTAACTTGTGTGTTTGAACATGCCTACAACTGTGAACATTTCTTTTTATTGTGAAGAAAAAAACAAATAGGACAAAATAACTGAAAACTTCAGTGTGCATAACTATTCACCCCCTAAAGTCAATTCCTTGCAGAGCCTCATTTTGTGACCATTACAGCTACAAGTCGCATTGGATAAGTCTCTATGAGCTTTCCATATCTTGCTACTGGGATTTTTGCCTATTCATCAAGGCAAAACTGCTCCAGCTCCTTAAAATTATATGGTTTCCTCTGGTGAACAGCAATCTTCAAATCTGACCACAGATTCTTTATTGGATTAAGGTGTGGGCTTTTACTAGTCCACTGCAAAACATTTACATGTTTCCCCTTAAACTACTTGAGTGTTGCTTTAGCAGTATTTTTTGGAAAGGTAAATATCCGTCCCAGTCTCAAATCATTGACAGACTGATACAGGTTTTGCTCAAGAATATCCCTGTGTTTCGCACCATCAATTTTCCCCTCGACTCAGACCATTTTCACTGTACCTGCCACCGAAAAATATCCCCACAGCATCATATTTCACTGTAGGGATGGTGTTCTTCGGGTGATGAGCTGTGTTGGTTTGGCGCCAGACATAGTGTTTACCTTCGTGGCCAAAAAGTTAAAATTTTGGTCTCATCTGACCACAGCATCTTCTTCCATACATTTGGGGAGTCTCCCACGGGTCTTTTGGCAAATTCAAAACAAGCCTTATCATTTTTGTGTATGAGTAAAGGCATTTTTGCCCACTCTTCCATAAAGGCCACCTCTATGGAGTGTACAGCTTATTGTGGTCGAATGGACAGATAGTCCAGTCTCTTCTTGGGAACTCTGCAGCTCCTTCAGGGTTACCTTTTGGTCTCTGTGCTGCCTCTCTGATTAATGACCTCCTTGCCCGGGCTAAGAGTTTTGGTCGGCGACCTTCTCTTGGCAGGTTTGTTGTGGTACCATGTTCTTTCCATTTGATGATGATGGATATGATGGTGCCCCGGGGGATCATCAGTGATTGGGATATTTTTTTTATAATCCGACCCTGACTTGTACTTCACAACAACCTTGTCCCTGACTTGTTTGGAGATATACTTGGTGTTTAATGATGTTGCAGCCTCTATTGCCTTTCAGAAAAGGTGTGTATGTACTGACGGGCCATGTGACCCTTAGATTGCACACAGGGTGGACTTCCTTTCAATAAGCATGTGACTTATGAATAATTTAAATGTTTAGGGGATTCATAGCAAAAGGGGGTGAGTACATGTGCACATGCCAATTTTAATTTATTTTGTCCCATAATTTTGAACTTATGCCTAAATTTTTCTCACTTCACTTCACCAACTTAGACTATTTATTGCTGATGCATCACACAGAAATCGGATTAAAAAAATAATTAAACACAGGTTGTAATGTAACAAAATAGGTAAAAAAAGCCTTAGGGGGTGAATACTTTTGCAAGATGCTTTAGCAGTTATAATGTCCCTTTACATGCAATGTTGAGGAGTATATATGTTATATACAACCCCTGGCAAAAATTATGGAATCACCTGGCTCAGAGGATGTTCATTCAGTTGTTTAATGTTGAAAAAAAGCAGATCACAGACATGGCACAAAACTAAAGTCATTTCAAATTGCAACTTTAGGGCCCTAAGAAGCACTAAAAGAAATCAAGATTAAATCAAGATTAAAAATGTGGTACTCAGTAAGGGTAATTTTTTTCAGACCAAGCAGAGGGAAAAAATTATGGAATCACTCAATTCTGAGGAAAAAATTATGGAATCATGAAAAACAAACACACAAAAGAACACTCCAATACATCACTAGTATTTTGTTGCACCACCTCTGGCTTTAATAACAGCTTGCAGTCTCTGAGGCATGGACTTAATGAGTGACCAACAGTACTCTTCATCAATCTGGCTCCAACTTTCTCTGATTGCTGTTGCCAGATCACCTTTGCTGGTTGGAGCCTTGTCATGGACCATTTTCTTCAACTTCCACCAAAGATTTTCAGTTGGATTGAGATCCGGACTATTTGCAGGCCATGACATTGACCTTATGTGTCTTCTTTCAAGGAATGTTTTCACAGTTTTTGCTCTATGGCAGGATGCATTATCATCTTGAAAAATGATGTCATCATCCCCAAACATCCTTTCGATTGATGGGATAAGAAAACTGTCCAAAATATCAATGTAAACTTGGGCATTTATTGAAGATGTAATGACAGCCATCTCCCCAGTGCCTTTACCTGACATGCAGCCCCATATCATCAATGACTGTGGAAATTTGCATGTTCTCTTCATGCAGTCATCTTTGTAAATCTCATTGGAACGGCACCAAACAAAAGTTCCAGCATCATCACCTTGCCCAATGCAGATTCGCGATTCATCACTGAATATGACTTTCATCCAGTCATCCACAGTCCACGATTCCTTTTCCTTAGCCTATTGTAACTTTGTTTTTTTCTGTTTAGGTGTTAATGATGGGTTATGTTTAGCTTTTCTGGATGTAAATCCCATTTCCTTTAGGCTGTTTCTTACAGTTCAGTCACAGACATTGACTCCAGTTTCCTCCCATTCGTTCCTCATTTGTTTATTTGTGCATTTCCTGTTTTGGAGACATATTGCTTTAAGTTTCCGGTCTTGACGCTTTGATGTCTTCCTTGGTCTACCAGTATGTTTGCCTTTAACAACCTTCCCATGTTGTTTGTATTTGGTCCAGATTTTAGACACAGCTGACTGTGAACAGCCAACATCTTTTGCAATATTGCGTGATGATTTACCTTCTTTTAAAAGTTTGATAATCCTCTCCTTTGTTTCAATTGACATCTCTCGTGTTGGAGCCATGATTCATGTCAGTCCACTTGGTGCAACAGCTCTCCAAGTTGTGATCACTCCTTTTTAGATGCAGACTAACGAGCAGATCTAATTTGCTGCAAGCGTTAATTTTGGAAATGAAAATTTACAGGGTGATTCCATAATTTTTTCCCTCTGCTTGGTCTGAAAAAAATTACCCTTACTGAGTACCACATTTTTAATCTTGATTTCTTTTAGTGTTTCTTAAAGCCCTAAAGTTGCCATTTGATATGACTTTAGTTTTGTGCCATGTCTGTGATCTGCTTTTTTTCAACAACATTAAACAACTGAATGAACATCCTCCGAGCCCGGTGATTCCATAATTTTTGCCAGGTGTTGTAGATTGCACTTAAAGAGACATTCTCTCTCTGTCTCTCTCATCATAGAATTATGGAAATCACAGGATGGTAGACATGGTAATGATATACAAATATTTAAAAATGGAAGCAAAATTTACAAAACATCTCAATTTATTCAGTATAGAGTATGAGAGCCATGCGCAGAAATACCCGCACTTGCCCACCTTGGCATGCATCAATGAGGTTATTAATGGTTGTCTGAGGAATGTTCTGCCACAATGAGTACACTTGGGAATGCAAATCATCATGAGCCGCCACTGCTGTTGGCAGCTCCCTTTGTGATTGCCGACCAGTGACGTCCCAAATGTGCTCGATGGGAGACAAATCCGGACGCTGTAGTCTATGGTAGTAACCTTAGGCCACGCAAGCTGTTCAAAGTAGCATGAGCAACATGCGGCCTGACATTGTAGTGCTGAAAGATGGCTCCTATGACACTTTGGAAAATTGGTCTCATCACTGGTTCCACAGCTAAATCAATGTAACAAAGAGCAGTTACTGTACCTGGAATGAAGACTAGAATGGTTCGGCAAGCATACATTATGCCACTGCAACCCCACACCATAATCCCATCATTTATTATATGTTAGTTGTAAAAACTTGGAAAAACAAAAGATTGACTATCTAGCTTTGTTCTCATGAGCTTTAATTATACATGCTTTATTTCCTTGTAACACCATTTGTAAACACATCCGTTATAATGGTTATTTGTGCCTTTCTGAACACTGTAGTGGTGTGTTTCTTTGTGCAGATTAATTTAATGATGCGATTTTTGTTAATTTATGCAAACTTTTAATGTCTCTGTAGGCGATCACCTTGCTGACTGAGCTGATTAGAGACAATTTCAGGAACAGCAAGTTAAAACAATGCCTCTTGCCGTCTCTTGGAGAACTCATTTATTCTATTGCGATTCAAGTAAGTATTAACTAAAATAGCTGAATTCACAATTTGAAGTTTTCTAATAGCTGCAAATTTTTACAAAAGAATGAGAGTCACTCATCTTCAGCTCCAGCGCTACCTTTCCAATGGTCTCTGTGTCTACTTTCCTGCACTGATGACGTGCACATGATTGCTGCGCCCAGTGACCTCAGTGGTGATACCTGTATGAACGGCACAAGACTGCGGAGACCATCAATAGAAGCCTTCTCATTGCTGAAGGAAGGGTGATATCAGATGGGCAAAGACCATGAGAGCAGCAATTCTAGAGCGGAAGGGATTTAAAAACATATATCCCTTTAACTTTAAATGCTCATGTATGGGATTAGGAGGTGATTGGTACAAAGCTTTTACCACTTTAAAAATCTAATATTACATATGTTTCGACTTAAATCAACATAATAAATAAAGGTGGGGCATTGCATGACTTTAAGGTAACTATCTTATTATAAGAAACAGCAGTAGAACTGAACAGCACTCCATGGGATACCGGTCATTCATCCCACTGGCACATCCACAGCCATATGTGGCACATTCTGTTTTCATATACACCACAAGCATTGCTGTGATATCAGTGACACACTCGGGTACAGACTTGGGTCACCCAAGGCAATCCCCAGAGTGCAGACGACCTAGTAGAAACATACCAGGTCGTTGAGAAATCCTTCGGGAAACCGGGTATAGTCACTTCCCCATACTGAGATGCCCAAAAGGGGACGGGTTCACCACGGAAGGGGTTCAGAGCCACAACTGGGGGCGTCCCACTTCCACTGAAGGTGCCGCAAAGACTGCTGTGAGGGATATCGTTTGTTGGCGGAGTCACAACCCTGGACACGTAGCCGCCCGGTGTCATATATCCCCTAATCCAAAGGACTGCAGCCTAGTCAGACAGTGTTCATATTATGCTAATCCAGCCTGCAGTGTCGACGGTCAACCCGACGAAGGTCCTCAGGTGTATGCCGTGTCCATTAATGGAGTAAGGGTGCTTGGACTATTGGACTCTGGGAGCCTGGTGACCCTAATCTGTGCCACCCTTCCCCACCAGCTGATCCCTACCAAAGCTGTGGGCGTCTGCTGCATACATGAGGACGCCAAGAATTACCCAGTGGCCAGTGTGACAGTCAGAGCAGACTGTGGCACCCAGTCCCAGGAGATCGGGTGGTCAGGGACCTGATACATCCCGTCATTTTGGGGTGCGGTTTTCCCTTGTTCTGGGACTCGTGGGGGAAGGGATCCAGACTGAGTCCCGTGGACAAAACCCACGACCAAAGAGAAATACCCTGATCGACATCGGAAGTAGATGAGTTCCCACTGTGTGTACTTGCCGGCGACGAGGACAAGACTGTGACAGATGTGGCCGACTTCCCTGAATTAGAGGTGTCCGGAGAGATCTTTGGGTCAGCTCAAGTTCTGGACTTGACCTTGAAAGGAGCGTGGGACAGTGTTACTGTTTGTAATGGTGTTACTCAAGAGTCAGGGCGGACAACAGGTATCCACACTTTGCAGTTCAGGAGGAGCTATTCTACCGGGTAACTAAACTAAAAGGTGAAGAGGTAGTGAAACAGCTGTTGGTTCCAGGGCCATACCGTCGGAGGGTGTTGGACATGGCCCACTCACATATTCTGGGGGGACACCTAGGGGTTGAGAAAACCCAGGAGAAAATAATGAAGAGGTTGGCCAGGATGTTACCGGGAAATCTTGAACTATAGTAGGTCCTGCCCTACCTGCCAGATAATCCCGCCCACCTCCCATTTCTGTAGTTGCTTAGTTCCACTACCGGTAATAGATGTCCCCTTTGAGAGAATTTTCTATGGACCTAGTGGGGCCCTTAGTCAAATCAGCCTGGGGCCACCAATACATTCTGGTGGTCATGCACTATGTGACCCTGTATCCAGAAGCTGTACCGCTAAAGAACTCATCAAGTAAGTGCATAGCCAGGGAACTTGTCCATATATTTGCCAAGACCGGTCTGCTGAAGGAAATACTAACTCATCAAGGGACTCCGTTCATGAGCAAGGTAATGAAGGAGCTGTGTAGGGTCCTCCAGATTACCCAGCTGCGAACCTCCGTTAACCATCTGCAGACAGATGGCCTAGTAGAGCGCTTTAATAAAATCCTAAAATCGATGCTCAAGAAGGTCGTAGAAAAGGATGGACGTGACTGGGACTACCTGCTGCCATTCCTGCTTTTCTCGATAAGGGAGGTTCCACAAGCCTCCACTGGCTTTTCCCCATTTGAGTTACTGCTTGGACGAAATCTGCCAGTGCTCCTGGGTATCGCTAAGGAAACCTGGGAAGCTGAGGTTACGCCACATCGGAGTATCTTTGAACATGTCGCCCTAATGCAGGAAGGAATGGCGAAAGTGATGCCTATCGTGAAGGCACAGGAGGCCCAGGCAAGGGTCTATAACCGATCGGTGAGGCCGACGCACTACCAGCCTGGGGACTTTGTTTTGATCCTAATCCCTACCGTTGAGAGCAAGTTCCTGGCCAAATGACAAGGCCCGTATGAGGCAGTGGAGAAAATCAGTGAAGTTAATTATAAAGTCCACTAACCTGGTCGAAGAAAGACGCATCAAGAGTACCATGTGACCCTACTCAAGCCGTGGCGAGACCGGGAACCTGTGGAAGCTCCTTGCCTGGGAACTGCTACCGGAGGCAAGGTGGAAGAGGTCACGATAGCAGAGACTCTATCGCCAGCCCAGAAGCAACAATGTCGAGAACTACTACAGCGGAATCGTGACCTGTTCTCAGAGTTGCCGGGGTGTACTCAGGTGGTAGAGCATGATGTGCTAACAGAGCCTCATATACGAGTGAACCTGAAGCCCTACAGGATTTCTTAAGCATGCCGAGAGGTGATCTCAACAGAGGTGAAACGGATGCTAGACCTCCGAGTGATAGAGGAGTCAAAGAGTGGATGGTAGAGTCCCATCGTCCTCATGCCAAAACCCAACGAGGAGTGGAGGTTTTGTAACGACTACTGCCGGCTGAATGAGGTGCCCAAGTGTGACGCATACCCGATGCCCCGCGTCGATTAACTCATCGAGAGGCTTGGACCGGCAAGGTATATCACCACCTTAGACCTGACGAAGGGCTACTGGCAGATCCCCATCTCTCAGACGGCTAAGGAAAAGACGGCTTTCTTGACACCTGATGGGTGTTTCCAATACACTTGGATGCAGTTCGGACTGCAGGAGGCTCCAGTCACCTTCCAGAGGGCTATGGATCGTATCCTAGCCCCACATAAGAAGTATGTCGCAGCCTACCTTGACGACATTGTGATCTTTAGCCCAGACTAGGCTAGTTATCTACCTAAGGTACAGGCGATTCTGCATGCTCTAAGGAAGGCGGGATTTACAATAAATCTGAAAAAATGCCCTGTTGGAAAGGAAGAAGCCAAGTACTTGCACTATGTTGTCGGGAAAGGCGAGATAAAGCCACAAGTTAATAAAGTGGAAGCAGTCCAGAACTGGCCGCAACCGCTCTCCAAAAAGCAAGCGAGAGCATTTCTGGGAATGGTGGGATATTACTTGTGGTTTATCCCAAATTTTGCCATGATGGCCGCGTCACTCATGGATCTACTCTAAGGCATCAGATCAACAATGGTGAAATGGACAGAGGAAACCCCAGAGACTGCGTTCCAACGGTTGAAGCTAGCACTGTGTAAGCAGCCGGTCTTGGTCGCGCCAGACTTTGAGAAAGAGTTCGTGGTCCAGACAGACTTTTCAGAAGTTGGTCTAGGAGCCTTACTCTCTCAAGCGATAAATGGGGAAGAACATCCCATTCTCTATTTGATATGGAAGCTCTCGTCAATGAGCGAAACTTCGTGATAGTTAAAAAAAGAGTGCCTAGCCATAAAATGGGCCGAAGATGCACTGAGATACTACCTACTAGGCCGGTAGTTTAGACTGGTGTCAGAACATGCCTCGTTGAGAGAAAAGAGAGGTAAAAATGCCCGGGTAACTAGGTGGTTCCTAGCACTACAAGACTTTAATTTTCATGTAGATCACAGGCCCGGGAAACTACATGGAAATGCTGATGTTCTCTCTAGAATTCCATGTCTGGAGTCTGAAGATGCCCAAACCCCTGGCTTTGGGCAGAGGCGGGAATATGTGACAAAGTCACTGGCAGAATGCTGGAGGGGAGATACATGTCTCTGAGACTTTTTGCTTCAGTGATGTAAAACATGGAGATTTCTCTTGCACATTAGATGCAGAGAGGGTTAGTAGCCAGAGTTACTAGGGCATGCTTTACAGGTGGATAGCTAAGTGCTGGGAGGGAAGCTATCCACCCTATCTCCACTCCAGGGTGTGGTTTAGGGGCTATAAAAAGCCAGCCGTTTGACTCAGGAGGTGGTCAGTATCTGGAGGCCAGCTCCAGAGAGAGGAGTGTGTGTTTGTTCCTGCTAACCCTGAACTGTGTAGTTTTTGTTGCTAACCCGGCATAGCTGGACCCC
Organism: Phyllobates terribilis; assembly: GCF_046119375.1. Lineage (NCBI taxonomy): Eukaryota > Metazoa > Chordata > Amphibia > Anura > Dendrobatidae > Phyllobates > Phyllobates terribilis. The sequence continues at coordinate 229,683,602 of NW_027362764.1, forward strand.
GGCCGGTGCAAGGACTTTGCTGGACTCTTTTCTTATTTTGTTTGACATTAGGCTGGATGGGCTGTGTTTCTTTTCATGAACTTTACATTGGTTTATGCTGCTTAAATCAACCAACTAAAAATTTAAAGAGACAGTGTTCCGTTTATACCTCAATGCTTAGCCGAGTGAGCCGATCTACCACAACATTAAAGGGGTTGTCTGGGTCTACGGTATAGATGACCTATCTACATGATGAGTAATTAATAGGAGATTGGTGGGGTGTTACATCCGACGTCGCTACCAATCAACTGTTTTTTTCTCTGGCACCAACCAGATGTAAACAGTTTCAATGGAGCCGCTGAGTGCAGCTCCTATCAAAGTGTAGGGGCCACTGCCTGCTGTTGCCGGCTGCTGTAGTGCAGCTCCTGTTCTTTTGCATCAAAACCGTGCTGCAGCAGTCAGCAAGAGCTGCTACACTTTAAATAGAACTTCACTCTGCAACTCTGTTCAATGTGTGTACATCCTTTCGGAGCTAAAATCAGCTGATCGGTGGTGGTGTACGACCTCCACTGTTCTGCTATTGATGGCCTATCATGCAGATAGGTCATCAATACCGTATGCCGGACAACCCTTTTATGTTAAAACGATGTGGAGTGTTGTAATTTATTATTTTATTTAGCAATGGACTAAAAGTAATAAATCATGTACATGTGCCATATAAGCCATGTAAAACACTGAGCAGTAAAGGGAGTGGTATATGCAAGAAACAATGAATACAATGACAGGGAAGGATACTGACCAGCGTTCATGGTGAATGCACTGCTGCCATTCCACATTCCATTGCGAGTTGCTCACAAGCTTCCTTAGGGAATGGTTCCACACAAACACTCTTCATATCCCGAAGGTTTCATAGGCTTCTTCTGTGAACTCTGAGCTTTAATTCCTTCCATACATTTTCTAATGGATCCAGGTCTGGTGATTGGCTAGTCCGTTCTAGCAACTATATTTTCTTTCTCTGAAACCAATTGAGAGTTTCCTTGACTGTGTTTGGGATAATTGTCTTACTGAAATGTCCACTGTCTTTTCATCTTCATCCTTTTAGATGGCAGCAGATTATTATCAAGAATGTCTCTGTACATTTGTCTATTCATCTTACCTCAATGATATGAAGTTTGCCAGTGCCGTATACTGAAAAATTATCTTTTACTAAGTGTCAGGATTGCTTTCTAATTTCTGAGACCTCTCAGCTGGTGTCATGACTTTCCATGGCTCTTTGCACCTCCTTCTTCATGTGTTCTTTACTTTTTCTGTGTCATTTCTCATTATTACACATAACTTAATATAGGGCCATCTAAAGATGATTTCTTTTTCTGTGTAGATTGGATGGTTTGTTACCGACAATTGGTGAGAATTTCATAGCAATAGCAACTTTAGAAATCTATTTACTTAGAAAATTGGTGACATTTTCAATACTTATTTCATCTGCTGTAATTTATATTCTACTTTCTGCACATGTTTATGCTGGTAGCCATTTTGTCTGAGATTCTTTTTAACAGTCTGCAGAAATCTACTTTACCACAGCCATACGGACCATAGGGAGTAGTAGACTAGACATGTACATTAACTTTTATGGGGGATTTTCCTATATATGCTCTGTGTAGAGGTTATTGGGGGATGAAGAGGTGAGCTATGATAATCCCCTAGTGTGAATACTGGATCCTGTGTCATCTATGTATAGGTGATGCATATCACTATAGTCCTGCTTTTGATGATAATGAATTGTCTGCTGAGAAGTGATCTCTACAGAACAGGGAGTGTCAGTCTATTATGAGGCTGTGAAAATGGCGATCAGCTACATTTTTAATATAGATGTTTTTACAAATAAAACTTGTTCTAAAGAATACATCATTTCCCAATAGAATTTTTAAGTCTAAATTCCCACATTTATGTATTACCGGATCAGAGGTTTTTTTTATAGAGTATCTTCTGAACACATAACTGGAATAATAAAGAGTTAATGCATCCTGCCAGTACCTAGGCAGTGAGATAATATCAGCTCCTTCTTCATTGGGGTTATATAAATCAATACACCCCATGTATTTCTTAGCAACAACAGGACTTACATACTGTACTTCCAAGTCCCTGGATTCTTCACATTTCCTTCTCATCCAGTCCCACATGTAAGAAAAGGTGGAGGCGAAGCTGCAGGGAAAAATGGGACATCAATGTTGACTCCAGGAGAAATACATTGTATCGATAGTTAATTCCTGGGCATGTCATATGACTAGTGTCGAATGTTATTGCTTTAATTAGTGCTATCATGCGAGAGTTAAAATCTCATGCTTGGTAATAATATGCTGTAAATGTTGTTTGTTAGTTGGATAGGGCTAAGGGATATTGAGCTACATTTTATGCTTCTTTGTACAAAGTTTGACTTTGGTTTTCATAGCGGCAGCGGGATCGATTACGGATTGAATAGCACAGACTGCTGTTTCAGTGAAATATTTTGCTCAATATAAAGTAACCCTAGACTGGCAACATACATTTTAAGTTTAACAGAGAAGCATTAACTTCTGTCAGTGTTTGGCAAGCATTTCTACAAAGATAATGATCCTGTCATTTGTATCTGTGAAATCATTGGATGCCATCTTGTGCTTCACAGCACGGGATATTTCTCAGGGTTTCGACGCTCACTTCTGACATCTTTTTCGATACGTTTCCCCCTTATTTTCTCATTGTCGTCCTTACTCGTTATTGCACTTTTTAATTTCTATTTTGCACCACGAGGTGTTCATACATCAAGGTGACAAATGCAATAGATTTAGGGATTGTCACGATCTTGTTCATTAGCCCTGATTTCTCTCACGTCAGTATTGGTGTACATCTGCTGGAATTTCTTTAATGAAGCTTGACTAGTCAACGGGAGAAGGAACACTGACATTGCTAAATTGAAATATACATGTAGTATCCTGAAAATAGGACATTGGGACCCAGAGGCATAGCTTAAAGCTCCTGGGCCTAAATGCAAAATCTGTGCAAGGACACATCTAACCATCCCAGGCCTTTTACAGTGCTACTGTACCTTTTAATGCCCTTGGGCCCCTTCAGGCAGAAGGGGTTTGGTCCAACTACGGTCAGTATACCCATCGTAGCTACACAGCTCTTCGTCATGCCATAGTCTTGCTGATGATCCTTATGCAAAGCTGAATAATTAATCTAAAGCAAGTGGGAAAAAAAACTAAAAATACTTTAACACCAAGGATCTTCTTTTTATTTTTTTCTTCTACTTGAGACAATGACTTATGGTGATTAATTCCATTGAAGCTATTAGTGCTTTGCCATTGGGCTGACCTCTGGTATATCCAATTTGTGCTGGCTGAGCCGGGGAAAAGATTTCCCAGTACTTTCCATTAGGCCACATTCACACGTTCAGTATTTGGTCAGTGTTTTACATCAGTATTTATAAGCCAAAATCTTGAGAGGAACAATCAGAGGAAAAGTATAATAGAGACACGTCACCACTTCTGCATTTATCACCCACTCCTGGTTTAGGCTTACAAATACTGATTTAAAATACTGACCATGTACTGAACATGTGAATGTGGCTTTAAACTGAGCCACCAAATATTTAGTCTGGCGGGTGCTGTTATTGAGCCTCCATCTGCCTGTAACTGCACTTATCACTGTGCTTATTGGCTGTCGCAATAGCTGCCCTTTGTCACCCAAGAACCCACAAGGCTAACAATGAGATCACAAGATACCGATGGGTTGTCAAACAATTGTATATATCCCAGAAACAGTTTGCCCTGCAAAAAAAAAAAAAAGCCCTTATACATGTGCGTCAACACAAAAATAAAAAAAAGTTATAGATCTCTTATGTGTTTTAATTAGCAAAACATAAAAAAACTGTATATATTTGACCTTTGTAAATAAACATTAAAATTGCTAGATAATTTATAACACACAGTGAACACCAAACTACAACTCGTCCGCAAACAAAGAGCTATATGTCAATGTCAAATTATAAAAACAGAATGGCTCATGGAAAAAAGGGACAAAAAATAAGAGATGCGACAATTGGAATTGGTGATAAGTAGGGATGAGCGAACCCGAACTTAAAAGTCCGGGATTCTTACTGGATATTTAGTTTGCGGAGCTAAACTCCGAACACAGACTTCTCCCAGAAGTCTGTTTTAATGTTTGGAGTTCCAGAGAGAGAGAGAAAAAAAAATATATATATTTTCAAGTTCCAAGGTTCGGGTCCCAATTTTTTTCAATGGGGTTCAGGCTCAGGGTCAAGTTCTGGTACCTGAAGCAAACTTTGGACTAAAGTTCGGGTTAGGTACCAGAATCCGAATTTCCATGGGTCCGCTCATCCCTAGTGATAAGGAGTTAAAGCTCACATCCTAATTATGTACTGTATATGGGCTTTGCTTCAGTAGCCCTTTTTCAGTGGCAGATTATATTTTCTATCTTGCACTGTTGAAATCCATTTGAGGTTGTGCTCCTCCCCCATGTATTTCCCATGACTTTGGTATAAGGCGAAAAGTTAAACTCAAATTCAGACTTCCATGAAACAAAGTCCATGTTTGGACCATTATGAATGGACTAGCCTCAGTCTTTTCCATCCTTTTTTCATGCACATCTGATTTCGGCCTCATTTTATATTTTGCTCTTTCATTGATGAGCACTTTGATTATTTTTTTAGTTAAAGCCTGCTTTAAAGGGGTTGTGCACTACTTGGACAATTGTTTCTGAATCCCTATGTTTCCCCAGTAGTAAAATAATTGCACTTATACTCCCCTCCGGTGCCGGCGCCTTACCAGCGGTGTTGACAACGGCTTTCCCAGGGATCTTGTGAGATTGTTATGTCTCGCAATCCCTGTGGCCAATCCTCGCTGGCTTCACTCTCCTCTTCTCTGGACGTAATTGACATCTAGAGGAAGTAAGAGCTCCAGATGTCAATTATGTCTGGAAGTAAGGAAAGTGAAGCCAGCACTAATTGGCCACAGGGATCACATGACATAACAATGTCACGCGTTCCGGTTCTGACACCACTTGAACAGCGTCGGCATAGTTGTTGGTTGAGATGCTCATTTACAGCACTAAGGTTTTCATGTCCTAATGTTATGTTCACATACCATTTGCCCCTATTTCAGTGGCTCCACCAAGGCTTCGAACCCCTGTAAAATTGGATTGGGGCCTTCCAGAAAACTCAGACATTTTTTTCTCATTTGTCATCCGTGTACAATCTGTTTTTATACAGCAGCAATTATTAAGAATTGACAAAACCAAATAGAGGTTCCTGTATTGTAGAATTGTTTTGTATCTGTAAAAGTCGGATGCTACATGGTGTCTCTGTATGGAATCTGATTTTTTTGCACACCCATAGACTTGAACAAGCGAGTCTCATCTGACATATGGTAGAAACTAGTGCATGCTGCAATGTTTTTTGTTCCTATGCTCTGTTTCTGTCTTTATTACCCATTTGAATAAAATTGGTCTGAGTGCTTTCTGTGTGCTGTCCATTTTTTTTTTAGACAGGACTCTAATCAAAACAATGGTTGTTTGAACTTGGTCTTAGGGTCATGGTGAGACCATGATGCAGACAAATCATGACAGTCGTATTGATTGATTATATGGAATGCCTGCATCTGATTGCTTATTGTTAATGGCCTCTTAGTTTTTCATAACTGAATGGCCATTAACCTCTGTAATTAATTTCTCTATGATTTATCTGACAGCCACCTACGAATGTCAGGATGATATGGTATCATGCCTAGCCATGTACTATTCACTGTGTGTGACCCTACCCCAAGAGCAATTCTGAATTAAAGGTGTATTCTCAAGTTATTAAACCATGAAAATAAGCAAATTTGCTATCGACTTTATTCTTCTGTCTGCTGTCATTCTCCTGCAATGACAGCTTTTATCTTACATAGTGTACAGGTTGTTTCCATGAAGCTCAGCCACTAGTGTCTGGACATACCCTGTCTGATAGTGTGATGTATTTCCATTCTAGTAGTGTGAAGTATTTCCATTCTTGTTGAGGAGTTAACTCCTAACTTACCAGTCAGCTCTCTCCAGCCCATTAATTTATATACAGCAGTTAGCTGCTCACCTTCCTCCTCCTCACTCCCTGCTACTGACAGGACTCTTATTAATCCTGTGTAATCACAATCCCCCAACAACCAGCATCATGTCCCAAGCCATATTCTTGTTCAAATGCCTTATTGCCTATGTAAGTAAATACAGTGATAACAGTGTAAACTTCAGAACAAATCACTGATGGCTGAATATGTTCCAGCAGAACTAGTGCTGGGCTTTATACTTCTAAAAATAGTACAGCTCCCCTGCTCACCAGAACTGTCACTTAAGGAGTGGTGGCCGGCCTGCTAGAAATCAGGAAGTATGGAGAGTGCAGAGCTGTGAGGCGCTAAAGAGACAACGTGAGAATAACCCTTTAACCATAGCACAGAGCCTAAGAAGAAAATAAACAGAATCGTAATTGTGCAGGTAGCTGAAGATACACGTAACGTTTTGTACATGCATCAGTTGTATTATACTTGCATAGATTTTACTTGTCCTTAAGGCTCGAAATACACAGCGAATTTGGCTTCGACACAGGTCGGGCAACCAAAGGTTGCCATGTGCCACTGCTACGTCGCAGCAATTTGCATTCTACTGGCTACTAGCTTTTGCAATTTGTGTGTTGCGAAACCCTAGGCGTAGCAATGTGCCCCCCATTCACCTGCTTTATATATTTATGTAGCGGTGGCTCATATCAACCTTTTTTGTTGCCGAAGTTAACGTGAAGCCCCAGCCTAATAGGCAGACACGCTGAAATATGCACTTATTCCTTGGGAAAATTAGCTACATTGATGGCATCAGGTCAAAAAGCACAAAACTTCTATAGTATATTTCTACCAAATTTAATGAGAACCAGTGAGGCACCATCCATGACTGAACAAGGTCTAGTTCACTTGCCGTGATACCTAGTAATATTAACTTGTTGCTGTGCACTATTTACATAAAAAAATAAAGAAATGCTTAGATATATATACATGTATATTTATGTACACACATTCTATCTATCTATCTATATATATATCTATATATCTATATATATATATATATATATATATATATATATATATATATATATATATAATTTGTGTGTGTGTGTGTGTGTAATATATAGTACAGACCAAAAGTTTGGACACACCTCATTTAAAGATTTATCTGTATTTTCATGACTATGAAAATTGTACATTCACACTGAAGGCATCAAAACTATGAATTAACACATGTGGAATTATATACTTAACAAAAAAGTGTGAAACAACTGAAAATATGTCTTATATTCTAGGTTCTTCAAAGTAGCCACCTTTTGCTTTGATGACTGCTTTGCACACTCTTGGTATTCTCCTGATGAGCTTCAAGAGGTAGTCACCGGAAATGGTCTTCCAACAATCTTGAAGGAGTTCCCAGAGATGCTTAGCACTTGTTGGCCCTTTTGCCTTCACTCTGCGGTCCAGCTCACCCCAAACCATCTTGATTGGGTTCAGGTCTGGTGACTGTGGAGGCCAGGTCATCTGGCGTAGCACCCCATCACTCTCCTTCTTGATCAAATAGCCCTTACACAGCCTGGAGGTGCGTTTGGGGTCATTGTCCTGTTGAAAAATAAATGATGGTCCAACTAAACGCAAACCGGATGGAATAGCCATGCTGGTTCAGTATGCCTTCAATTTTGAATAAATCCCCAACAGTGTCACCAGCAAAGCACGCCCACACCATCACACCTCCTCCTCCATGCTTCATGGTGGGAACCAGGCATGTAGAGTCCATCCGTTCACCTTTTCTGCGTCGCACAAAGACACGGTGGTTGGAACCAAAGATCTCAAATTTGGACTCATCAGACCAAAGCACAGATTTCCACTGGTCTAATGTCCATTCCGTGCTCAAACAAGTCTCTTCTGCTTGTTGCCTGTCCTTAGCATTGGTTTCCTTGCAGCTATTTTACCATGAAGGCCTGCTGCACAAAGTCTCCTCTTAACAGTTGTTGTAGAGATGTGTCTGCTGCTAGAACTCTGTGTGGCATTGACCTGGTCTCTAATCTGAGCTGCTGACTTGGATAAACTTATCCTCAGAAGCAGAGGTGACTCTTGGTCTTCCTTTCCTGGGGCGGTCCTCATGTGAGCCATTTTCTTTGTAGCGCTTGATGGTTTTTGCAACTGCACTTGGGGACACTTTCAAAGTTTTCCCAATTTTTCGCTCTGAATGACCTTCATTTCTTAAAGTAATGATGGCCACTTGTTTTTCTTTACTTAGCTGCTTTTTTCTTGCCATAATACAAATTCTAACAGTCTATTCAGTAGGACTATCAGCTGTGTATCCACCTGACTTCTGCACAACACAACTGATGGTCCCAACCCCATTTATAAGGCAAGAAATCCCACTTATTAAACCTGACAGGGCACACCTGTGAAGTGAAAACCATTTCCGGTGACTACCTCTTGAAGCTCATCGAGAGAATGCCAAGAGTGTGCAAAGCAGTCATCAAAGCAAAAGGTGGCTACTTTGAAGAACCTAGAATATAAGACATATTTTCAGTTGTTTCACACTTTTTTGTTAAGTATATAATTCCACATGTGTTAATTCATAGTTTTGATGCCTTCAGTGTGAATGTACAATTTTCATAGTCATGAAAATACAGAAAAATCTTTAAATGAGAATGTGTGTCCAAACTTTTGGTCTGTACTGTGTATGGATATGTATATATATATATATATATATATATATATATATATATATATATATATATATAATATGTGTGTGTTGTGTGTGTTTGAATACAGATATATTATGGTATATTATACATTGTTAAATGCAAACAAAAACACAGAAAAAGTTAAACATTTTTAATACCATTTTGCTGCTGAGTTGTTTTTCTGATTTATTACTACTTTAATACAGGAGGAAAAATCCGATCACCCCAGAGAGATGTGGACCGTTCCCCTGGCTGCTTACACTCTACTAATGAGGTGCCTTCGGGAAGGGGTAAGACTTCTTTATTGTCCTCTCTAGAAATCCTCCACTGTAATAACCCCTCAGGCATCATGTGAGAACTGTAGCCTGCAGCAGTGCAGTATCTTGTCAAGCAAGTATAGCTTCAGAATTTAAATAGCAGTAACCCAGCAATGGACCGGTGCGCGGGGTAAAAAGAGAAATGTACTTTTCCCTTCAGCTTGAAATTAACACGTTGTTAATTAACGCCAAACCAAGACATACGAACTAAGTGTTCTTCTGAGACTGAATAATGCGGCTGATTACAATTGGATGTGAACAAGCCTCAGCCATAAAGGAATCCATTGATTTCTAAAGAGAGGAAGTAAAATGTCACGAAATATATGATTGTAGTGTGACAAATAACTCCGGTGTGGCCCCATAAAGTAGAAAACCATGAGTCCAGTGCTGCAGTCTCCGTTTCTTTTAATGACTCAAGTCTCACATGCTCTTAGGTTTGCTTAAAAATGAATTTGCTTATACATGAAACAAGCTTCCCGGCCCTCCCCGGCCCCTGCCTCAATTAGGGAGAATAACATATAATCACCATATAAATTGTTTGCTCTAGTAGTTTCTAAAAGCCCACTTGACATTGTTTCTGCTCTCGGCAAAGCCCAAGGCGAAAAACAATTCTCCCTCGGCAGGAAAAATCTTGATAAATATTGTTCTTTTTGACATGATTATAATTTGCAGATCAGTAAATGTGAGAACATTGCTTAAGTTTGATACCACAAAAAGAGGGAAAAAAAACCCATTGAACATTGTGCAACCTCCTGTTTTTGGAATCCTTCCAGGATACTGTAATAAACATGTATCTAGCTGTCAGTGCAAGTCACGTAGGCTCTTAGATGTGTGGCGTAAATACTGTTGCTATGTGGTATTATATTTCTACTGTTTTCTCAATGGCAAAAGCTACACTTTGTGACTTATTGTAATCTAGCCTTGTCAGGGCTTATCTATGAGCAGTCTTATATCTGATTATTGTCATCCCTATGGCATTTGCTTGGCTGCTTTTAAGGTTATACACATGTATGTCTAGTAACTTCATAAACAAACTACTACAACCTTGTAGCTCCAGCAGATGCTCTTAAGAAATTTTTTTCTCATTATTCAAATAATTGGCTTTGTATTTAATACATAGAGAGACCTGTATAAGTGTATACAGGTCTCTATACTTAACGTATGCACATACACTTAGCTTGAGATCTCAGACAAAAGAGCCCTCTCTATGACATACATATGCCTTAAAAAGGGGTTGTTCAGTACTTCATTTTGTTTCACTTTTTATCCTAGAGGTATTTGCTTTGTAATGTGCCTTACCATATAGTATAATCAGATCCACATGGATATGCTGTTCTGAGTATGGGTAACAGGATCCTCAGTCCCTTATTCCAGCGACTTGCTTGATCATGCATGGAATTTTCACCTGCTTGGGCCTTCCACCAATAAATGGACCACCTTTCTTCGGCCTTGCACAAATAAATGAAGTTGTCATATACATGGGCATACAGAAGCACTCTTTCTCACAGCATGTGCACACTGTTTCTCCCTTGCTTATTCTGTCAGCAACTGTATTTCAAACTACCCTTGTCCTATATGTCACATGCCCACATAGCAGTTCTTGTCTAGACATGTTGGTGGAAGAGGGGACCGAGACTCAAGTGACCAGTAGCAGGAACAGCTCATCTGTGAGTAGATCATCAACCTTTACCCTGACAAAGATTTATCTCATGCATATTTAAAAGGTGGCTACTCCATGTCCAAAGACATATGAGATACTAATGACAGGGCTAGCGTTAAAGGGCAACAAACAGAGCAATTTCCCAGGTCCCCATGGAGAACCTCCACAGCTAAAGATATGGTGAACTGATCATTCTGTGACTGCCTGCCTTTGCAAACCAGAAACTGCAGTGATAAATCCAGTGAAGCATTATCAGTGCAGTTTCTGAGATTCGAAGCGAGCTTGTGACGAAACAGCTTCTTATCTTAATCAGCCAGAGGTCTGGATTTATTGAGCCAAGAGAAATACACGATTGTTTTTATGTTGACTTGTGAATGTATGTGTATTTCTGTGGCTGGTCAAGAAGGACATACTATTATGTGTATAAACCTGAATGTTGATTTCTCTTCGTCTGGAAACAATAATGTTTGTGAATATATGCTGATTACATATTATACTAAAACCAGCTAGATGTTGATTTACAAGAGCCCACTCCTATGTAAATTGATAAAATGCACAAACAATGAGACTTGAGCCCTGTGGAATAATACCCTCCCTAATCCTTGCCCTATGCATGTGTACTTGAAAGGACAACTGTAACTATTTAAGGGACATATGTATCTGTAGCAGAGAGAATTGAAAGCGAGAATCAAAGGTCAGACAGACTCTTCAGGACATCAGCTTGGTAGCATGGCTCAATCCAGAGAGACACAGATTTGGATTCTACATGATTCCGGCCTCAAGGTACATGGCCCTGACTGGAAGGATACGGATCTGCTCCATTGACCATCAGAGAACCATGGATATATTTGGGGAGACCAGGTTGAGACGATGAAGTCACCTGGCCCCATGGATATGTTGTTTGGGGTTGCCAGGTGCTACCCTCCCGCGCCTGGAACCCTTGGAGACATTCAAAGAAGCCAGATTGGGACCAGCCGGTCATCTGGCTCCATGGAAACTCTCGGAGAGGCCAGGGTGGGACCCTCGGGTTTCCTGGCCTTGTACCTTGATGAACTGTCAGCTTCCTAAGCTTGCCGCTACCTCCTCTCTGTGGGCGTCCGCCAAAAGCGGGGGGCTACCGGTTGAGGTAGTTGGCCTTGGAAGTCCCAAAGTCGCAGTTGCTCTATTCCCATTGGGACAGTGGAAGGGTGATACTGTGTAATTTTGCACCATCTTTGGTATTTGCTGGGACCGTTCTGTGTTTATTGTTCGTTTGGTGGTTCAATAAAGTATTGCCACACTGTTTTACCCTCACCCAGTGTTGTCTGAGTGGTATTACGCCCACAGAAGACCCTGTGTCTTCATAGACCTTTGTTGACATCATAGTTATGTAACCAAAGGTCCTTCACACTGCAGAGTGTGGAGGTACGGAAGAGAAGGCGAGAGCCCAGTATATCCTTCATAGGGAGTCTGTCAACAAGTTTTTGCTATATAATCTGAAAGCACCATGATGTAGGGTACAGAGACCTTGATGCTAGCATTGTCACTTACTGGTCTGTGTTTGGCTATTTCAGTACAGTGTTTTATCAGTACAGGACAAACTGCCAGACAGTGGTGTGAGCGGGGTTATACAAGGCTCAAAATTCTGAGCTCTGCTACAAGTTCAGCAGTGAAAACTGATTCTATCACAACTGCTATCATCCTGCATTCAGCATGCTGCTGTGAGATTACATTGCAAAAACCTGCTGAAAGAATTCCTCTAGACTTTTCTTGTATTTTTCATAATTTGTGTTTCTAACTCGATAGTGTGTCTGTGTAACATGCAGTGTGTGCAATAAGCAGTGTCTGTATGTCAGTTTTGCATGAAATGTGTTTTCTAATATTAATGTGTGTGTGGCATTCAGTTGGTGTGTGTAACATGGAGTGCACATCTAGCATAAAGTGTGTATTTTGTATCATGTCTGAAAGACACAAACACAAATGATCAATGGACTCTGGGAGCCGGCTGTCAGCTTAACAGCCGGCTCAGAGAACGGCCGACTCCCATTCCGGGGGGCAGCAGAATGCAGCCGCCAGGGGAGACCCCATTGACCACCGCATTTGGCGGCTCGACTGCGCCCCTCTGCTAGCTACGCCCGGGCCAGATGCCCCACCTGTTCCACCTTACATACGCCTCTAATATGTACGTGTGCTGACAGCTTTAGGCCTCATGCCGACGTCTGTGGATTTCGGTAGGATCTTGGACCACTAACGCACGGACTGTCTGCGGGTCTCCCAACCCAAGCGTGACAGCCTCATAGAAATATATGAAGCTTTCATTCTCTGGTCAGAAGAGACGCAACCAGTCCATACTTTGCAGTCCGAGATCAGAGCAACCAAGATCCACCGACATCTGCCTAAGCCCTTAAAATCAGATCCCACACGGACAGGACAATGACCAATGTTATTAAGTAGGGCTTTTCTGATGACATCTGGATCGACTGGATGAAAAAAATGCAGTAGTATCTTATGTATTTTCTATGAGACTTAGATGGACAAAAAAAAAATCAGGTCACATACGGATCATCTATATTTTGTTCCATTTTTATGAATACATTTCAATTATTAATATAGTAAATTATATTTGGTTTTGGCAATTTTTTAATTTGCTGATGTATAAAAACGGATGCCATACAGATGTAAAAAGCAGACATACAGATGGCTATGGATGACAGTGTGTTTTGAAAATTTTTCATATGTTCATCTCAACTTGGTCTTAAAGGGAATCTGTCAGCAGGTCTTTGCTACATTTCAGGGTAGCATGATGTAAGGGCAGAGACCCTAATTTCAACGATGTGTCATTCAGTTTACTGGATGATGCAGTTTTGATGAAAAATTATTTTATCTGCTGCAGATATCCCAATTCTCTGAATGCTGAGCTATGTATCACCCCAACCACACCACTGATTGGCAGCTTTTAGTATACACTGTGCATGAGCAGAAAGCTAGCAATCAGTGGTGGGGGCGTGGTTAGACTAGATGACAGCAGGATTACTAGTCCTCTAGTGATAATCTCCTGCTGAGAAAACAATGATTTTATAAAAACTACACTAAGCTGCCCAATAAGTGACACGCAGTTGAAATCAGGGTCTTAACCCTACATTGTTACTCTCAGATTATGTTAACAAAAATTTTGTTACAGATTCCTTTTACAGACAGACAGTTTAAGAGTTTTGTAAGGGGTTTTAAATACGTTCAAAAAATCTCAACCTAAATTTACTAATTTATTATTGTTGTAAAGTGCAATGTGTCACGAAAAAATATTCTCAGAATCACATGGATGTGTAGTAGAATTCCAAAATTATTGCTATGTAAAGTGACGCATCCCAAATGGTGCTGCTTCCTAACGTCCCGAGTAGGCTACATCATTAAGAGATTAAAAAAACATAGAGCTCTTGTCCTGGGCAGATGGAATGGGATTGCCAATATCTTTCCAATATGAATGGTGAATGAATGAATGAAACAAAGTACAGAAGTTTAGTTACTAGATTAAATCAAATAAGTATAAGACTAATCTCATATGATACACATTGCACATTTTTCGATTGCAGTTGTACAATATATAATAACCATGTGCAAATAAGAAATAATCTCCACTTTAACCTGACAAAAAGGTAACGTCTTTTGAAATCTAGATACTTGTTAGAAATTCATTTTTCAAACATAAGCTGGTTCTAGTTCTCCTTTAAGCATATTATTCCTATGATGTTTGTATCTATGCAAATGTTGAACCTGTCAATGTATATAAATGTAAATGCGTATCATGAAGAAGCATCTCCATTCTTTTATAGAATATCTCCTGTTATTTTTTTTCTACTTACTTAGAATCCTTCTGGAAGAGCTGTATTATACTTGACATGCTTCAAACCATTTTTCTGAAGTGGGGATGCATTTACGTTTAATATCTCATATTTCATTAAATATTGAGAAAGACACTGTTAGTGATTTTTGTTGTAAGGAGAGATTTCATCAATTTGAATTAGTATTATTGTCATTGCTGCACGTATAGCCATGTTGTTCCTGTTAATGTAAAGGCAATGCTGCCCATATCTTCCTTGAGTGACATGTTGATATCTGTTGATATCTGTACTATGTTTGTACTAAAGACTTCATTGTAAGCGGTCAGATCTACTCTCTAAACTTTTTTGTCCTGAAAACAAATCAGGCTCTCTTCCCGCTCACATTGTGGAAGTTAAGGCCCCTTCACACTTAGCGACGCTGCAACGATCCCGACAACGATACGACCTGTCAGGGATCGTTGCTGCTTCGCTATGTGGTCGCTGGTGAGCTGTCAAACAGGCAGGCTCACCAACGATCAGGGGAGCAGCGACATCGTGGAAAGAATCTTTCCACGATGTCCTGCTCCGGTTACCAGCCTGCTGCTGAAGCAGGAGCAGGCTGGTAACCATGGTAAACATCGGGTTACTAGGGGCACACGCGCACCTAGTAACCCGTTGTTTATCATGGTTACCACTCTGCTACGGTGAGCGGGAGGTTACCGCTCACTTTAGCAGGCTCGTAACCATGATAAACAACGGGTTACTAGGTACGCGTGTTCCCCTAGTAACCCGATGTTTATCATGGTTACCAGCCTGATCGCTGCTCCCGCTGGTCACACACAGCGATGTGTGTTGACCAGCGGGAGGGCAACGACCAAAAAATGGTCCAGGACACTTTGCAGCGATCAGCGACCTCACAGCAGGGGACTGATCGCTGCAAAGTGTCACACATAGCGACATCGCTGGTGAGGTCGCTGTTGCGTCACCAAAACCGTGACACAGCAGCGATCTCGCTAGCGATCTCGCTATGTGAGACGGGGGCTTTACACATGAAAGTGGTGTTTCCCATAAAAGCTTGATTCTTGCTTACATTCTCTTACCTTGGTTCTCCAAGAATGAGATAAAATGGAGTGCCTGATACAATTCAAACTGCAGCCCGTCCTTGTCACGTGTCAGAACCGTCAGCAGACTAAAGACATAATGCTCCCGAGACCTGCGTCTCAACTGATAAGAACTGTACCACACATACCTCGTTGGCAGCTGGGAGCATGGCTGTGATATGTGACGAAATATGTTTTAACCCATGTTGTGCTCAGTGAGGAGATCTCCAGCTTCATTCTCCTCCTCCTCCGTCAGTCGGACAGCTTTATTTGCAGTACTTTATAGCAGTACTTCTTCACATATGACAGCCGTGCTCCCGGTCGCCGCCTGAGATGTTTGATATGTTAGACCTGTTAGACCTGAGAGAAAAAAGTTGGAGCACTTACTTTGAAAATCCACGTCAGAATGGCTATATAGTCCTGTTTGAAAGTTTTTTTGTCCTGATATTAAACCTTTCCCTACGTAGGATGCAATAGTACATCGTACACCAGGCCCCATGTATAGGATGGGCTCAGGAACTGAGCCTGCACCATACTTAGCAAATGCCAGCTGTTTCACACAGTTGGCATCTGCCTGTAGCTGCAGCAACTGGTACGGTGTATCCATTTAAATGCTGCTGTCAATCACTGACTACAGAATTTAATTATTGTAATCTGAGCTTACAATTTATAAGGAAATGGGGATGATATAAGATAAAATGTGCTTGTTTTGTACAATAGTTCAGCTGTCTTTTGCATTAAATAGTGTAAATAAGGCTGAAGAAGATAGTAACCAGCCTGTATCTGTGTATGCACAGATAAGAGGTGCATTAAAGTGTAAGGGGTATGTATGGGGGATACTCTTGAAAGAAGGAAGATGGTCTCGGGAAATGTTGATAGAATTCATTACTTACTAGCCTTTTTGGTGCTGATTTGAAGCTACAGTTTTTTAAGTTTTTTTAAAGAACATAAAAGCTGTGATTGCGCACTTAAAAAAAAAAAAACAACGCAGTTCCATTTTTAAAACTTCCCTTACAGCAGATTAGGAAAAAATGCACCAAAACCATGCCATTCAAAAGGATCTTTAGATGGACATTGGGCAGGAGTTTTCATGAAAACCCAAACACTTTGCTTGTACTGTTAGGCCGTGTTAGACAGTTAATGTAAATTCTGCATTTTTTTTGTGCTTTTTTTTTTTATTTTTGCGCAGAAAAACTTTGGACTGTGCCATTTTTGAGCATTTTTTTTTCTATAAAGGCTTCTATGGTGAGCGTGAAAAAAAACAGAAGTTAGTTTTTAAGTGCAGATTAAAAAGAATTCTGGGCTATAAAAAAAAATAATTTAATATACTGCTTCAAATTTGCACCAAAAATGTATCAAATAAAGGATAAAATTCTTAAAAAAATGCAGTAATCAGAAAAGATTGTTATTGCGTAATTTGGTACACACATATGCAGAAAATATGCAGATAAAAAGCATTAGAAAAAATTGTTGACACTGCCTTGCGCGTTTGACTAAATGGCTCTTAAAAAAAGCAAAATCTCACATAGTGAAGCTTATGTCAAAATTTAAAAGTTATGGCTGCTGCAACGATGAGTGAATTAATAAAAAATAAATTCAAGGTTCCAAACCATATTAGATACAGCGAGACAGTCCCAGATTTGGGTCTACTCCCTGCATTACTGGGCCGTCTGCTGAATGTTCCTCACTGCCACCATGCTTCATCTGACATCTCCTCCTACCAGGGTAGACGGAAATTGTATGTATGACTAGGGGTGTGGCCACGAATTTGTTGCTGCATGCACCACATGGTTTGTCCTTTGTCCATCTTTATTTTCTGTTGGGAAGCGTGTGTGTGTATGTATGTATGTATGTGTGTGTGTGATATATTACACAGGTTATGGAGCAGGGAGTGTGTACATATATACACTCTGCTACATACATACAGATGTAAGGGAGAGGAGGGAGATGGCAGAAATATGCAGGGAGATAAGATAGTTGTGTCTGCAGCCTTATGCTGATAAGTAGTGAGTGAGCTCTGCTGAATAGAGACCCACCCACCACACAGCATGAGAGTCACATGACTGTGAAGTTTTGTCAGATTCCAGAGCCAGGAACTTAGGGAGAATCTGTCGTGATTGTACAGGAATGCAGAGCATTCTGAGACAGAGTTCATGTGACCAAGACAGCAAATCAGGTTACAGAAAGATTTGGGAAAGCAAAGTATTTACAAAAGAGCTTATCTATGGCAGTTCGTTCACATGAAAGACTTGGTAGTTGCCAACCTCTCTGAAGGGAATGTGTGACAATTTTTTTGTATTAATAATTATTGACTAAATTTTTTTAATACAAAATGAAATGTGGTGTTTTTAATGTTTATTCATTTTTTCTTCAGCCGCCGGGGGCCGCTACCTATATTTGTTGGTGTGTAGTGTCCGATTGCATCTCCTATACTGGGCTGTCCAGTTCATAGCTGTGGGGGGGCGCTGGGCACCAGTTTATTCTAGTACAGAGCTGTGCTCTCAGCTACAATTTTCACCTGTCACCGGTCACACGGTGTTTAGCAGCAAGCAGTGTCAGGAGGTTTGGGCAGAGGAGGTAGGCAGAGCACCAGGTCAGAGGCCGTGAGCACAGGTCGGGAAGCCTGGTATTGTACTACTAATGCCAGGCTACTGACCTGTTCTCACCTCTGGAAGAAGTTACCACCACTGTCATTCCAACAGTGAAAACAGCTCTGTATCCTTGGATTAGTAGTACCATGTGAAGCTGCCCGACTTGTGTTCACCGCCGCGGTCTCCACAGTACTAAGAGCACAGCAGAGAAATCATCACACTGCTGTGCACTGCACACTGACTAGGCTCTACACAGTCAGTGGAAAACTCAGAAGAAGCAGTAAAGAATCATTCAGATGTCCGTGCATTACTGACATCTGAATGAGGCTTTACACTGATTAAGCAGAGCTGTGTATCTAGTATCATCATGCAGGGGCAGACATATCATCGGTGCAACCTGTGCCATTTCTACCTACAATGCAGGTGGAATTTTGCATTGTGTTGAGCTGTGTTCTTGCACAAGGACCCACATCTGTCTGTGTCCATCAGTGCCATTATGTGTTATGTAATCCGCTGAGCCATGTATCTAATCCTATTCCATAAGGGGCAGGGAACTTAGATTATAGCATCATTCCAGCTCTGCAATAAAAAAAAAATTGCTGGAGTGATGCTTTAACCAGAAGATAGATTCTGCAAACAGATTCCAATTGACTGTAATAAATGTAATATTAGAATACATGCTCAATGTTCCTCCATAAGCATTATCATTTCTTTTCATTCACTTTTCAATTATTTTAAAATAGAAGGCTAACACAAAGTGCAGTGAGTTTTCTACTTTTATAACCATGGAGATATATTGTCACGCACAGTGTTGGAAAGACTAAGTGCAACACAAAGGGATGAGTGGAGGGTAGCCCAAACGCTAGGGAAAGGGGGAGTAGAGACACCTAGGCAGATCTAATATCACCCTACCTGTCCTACAGTCCCTATATAGGTTCTGTACCTATCGCCGAACAGGAAACCTAATCCCTGTATATCCCTAGAGCTAGGCCCTAGATAGGGAAGGGGGTGGGTGAGCAGTGGTCAGTCCCCTCTATAAACTAAAGACAACAAGGGAGACAAACAAAGTGGGGAAAACTTAGCTTGAGTAGACACCAAACGTCCTCCAAGGGCACCAAGAGGAAGCTAGCCGACTTCTATTGCTCCAAGCCTTGACAAGGGAAAGTGAGAATATCACCGGCGACTCCCTGCATCAGACTGAAAGTTTATAAACACCCAGAGCAGGGTGTGTCAATCAGAGCAGGAGTGAGGTTGCCACTGGGTCCAAAAGTAAGAAGGCGTCTGTAATGCCAAATGCAGTGACCTTCTGCAGCCAGATCCAGAGTGACTGTCTGTTACATCTGACACACCCGTGACATATATATTTTGTGTGAAGACCTTCATAACGGTCACTCAAACTGTTTTGGAAAATATTTTCCCACTGTACACACCATAGCATAGTTATAAGACAAAATATTGTTGACATTATTGTAAATACTAGATGGTGGCCCGAATCTAACGCATCGGGTATTCTAAAATATGTATGCGGCCGACCGGGCGCGACTGATCAGCGAAGCAGTGTTTAAATGGGTTGTGCACTACTTTAAATTAACCCCCCAATGTATCCCCCCGGGGCCCCTAATGAATTTTGTAATTACGTCATGTTGTCAATACTGCTTGTGACAACATCGCTGACCACGCGGCAAGTGTGAAGGGAGGACCGGGGAGCAAGGCTGCCGGTCGGGGTACTTCTGCTGCGAGCAGCCGGGAGATGACAAGCTAGCACCGGTCATCTCCCGGCTGCGTCGCCGCTGATCTCCCGATGGGTGGCCTGCGTCTTTCAAATCCGGCGCCAATTCGCGGCCGGGCTGCGCCAGTCGCTGATTGGTCGCGGCCGTCTGGCCGCGACCAATCAGAGAAGCGGTGTTTTAAATTTCATGCCAATATCGCTGATTGGTCGCGGCCGGGCGGGTGCGACCAATCAGCGAAGCGTGTTTCAAATCCGTCGCCAGTTCGCGGCCGGACTGCGCTCGTTGCTGTTTGGTGGCGGCCGACGGCCGCGACCAATCAGCGAACCGTGTTAGTGGGGAGCTTCGCTGCCTGTGCGGGTACTTCCGCTGCAAGCAGCCGGGAGATGACCGGCTAGCGCTGGTCATCTCCCGGCTGCATCGCCGCTGACCTCCATGCGGCTACCGTCGGGAGATCAGCGGCTAGGGCCGCTGATCTCCCGACAGTAAGTGTGAAGGGAGGACCGGGGAGCGGCGCCGCCTAGGCCGCCAGTCGGGGTACTTCTGCTGCGAGCAACCGGTCATCTATCGGCTGCATCGCCACTGACCTCCGTGCGGCAGATGAGCCACAAACGGCCGCCATCTTGTTCTGTCCGTCCAGGAAATCCCGCCTCGCTGATTGGTCCAGCCGCGGCCAATCAGCGACGCGGGATTTCCTGGACGGACAGACAGACGGGATAAGCCGATTATATAGTACAGTCATGGCCAAAAGTTTTGAGAATGACACCAAAATTATATTTTCACATGATCTGCTGGCCTCTGGTTTTTATTAGTGTTTGTCTGATGTTTATATCACATACAGAAATATAATTGCAATCATATTATGAGTGCCAATAGGTTATATTGACAGTTAGAATGAGTTAATGCAGCAAGTCAATATTTGCAGTGTTGCCCCTTCTTCTTCAAGACCTCTGTAATTCTCCCTGACATGCTCTCAATCAACTTTTGGACCAAATCCTGACTGATAGCAGTCCATTCTTGCATAATCAATGCTTGCATTTTGACAGAATTTGTTGGTTTTTGTTTGTCCACCCATCTCTTGATGATTGACCACAAGTTGTCAATGGGATTAAGATCTGGGGAGTTTCCAGGCCATGGACCCAAAATCTCTATGTTTTGTTCCATGACCCATTTAGTTATCACCTTTGCTTTATGGCAAGGTGCTCCATCATGCTGGAAAAGGCATTGTTGGGCGCCAAACTGCTCTTGGACGGTTGGGAGAAGTTGCTCTTGGAGGACATTCTGGTACCATTCTTTATTCATGGCTGTGTTTTTAGGCAATACTGTGAGTGAGCCGATTCCCTTGGCTGAGAAGCAACCCCACACATGAATGGTTTCAGGATGCTTTACAGTTGGCATGAGACAAGACTGGTGGTAGCGCTCACCTCTTCTTCTCCGAATAAGCTGTTTTCCAGATGTCCCAAACAATTGAAAAGGGGATTCATCAGAGAAAATGACTTTGCCCCAGTCCTCAGCAGTCCACTCCCTGTACCTTTTGCAGAATATTAGTCGGTCCCTGATGTTTTTTCTGGAGAGAAGTGGCTTCTTTGCTGCCCTCCTTGAAACCAGCCCTTGCTCAAAGAGTCTCCGCCTCACAGTGCGTGCAGAAGCACTCACACCAGCCTGCTGCCATTCCTGAGCAAGCTCGGCACTGCTGGTAGTCCGATCCCGCAGCTGAAACAGTTTTAAGATACGGTCCTGGCGCTTGCTGGTCTTTCTTGGGCACCCTGGAGCCTTTTTGACAACAATGGAAGCTCTCTCCTTGAAGTTCTTGATGATGCGATAGATTGTTGACTGAGGTGCAATCTTTGTAGCTGCGATACTCTTCCCTGTTAGGCCATTTTTGTGCAGTGCAATGATGGCTGCACGTGTTTCTTTAGAGATAACCATGGTTAACTGAAGATAAACAATGATACCAAGAACCAGCCTCCTTTTAAAGTGTCCAGTGATGTCATTCTTACTTAATCATGACTGATCGCCAGCCCTGTCCTCATCAACACCCACACCTGTGTTTATGGATCAATCACTAAAACGATGTTAGCTGCTCCTTTTAAGGCAGGACTGCAATGATGTTGAAATGTGTTTTGGGGGTTAAAGTTCATTTTCTGGGCAAATATTGACTTTGCAAGTACAGTAATTGCTGTTAAGCTGATCACTCTTTGACATTCAGGAGTATATGCAAATTGCCATTGCAAAAAATGAAGCAGTAAACTTTGGAAAAATTACTATTTGTCTCATTCTCAATACTTTTGGCCATGACTGTAGATACTTCTCTAATAAATGAAGGGAACACTTTACGATCACTGTATAACCCCAAGTTCAACTTCAGGACTATTGATCCTCCAGTTATTAAAGGCTCACATGGTGAGGTGAATTCTCTAAGACTAAAGTTTGAGTGGTCAGCACAGAGTAGACTGAAGGTGATAGCACAATGGGCAGAGCAGGTTACAGCAGAAGACACAGAGCCAGGAGTAATATGCACAGGAAATGATGATTAGACTGTTCAGGACTTGCAGCAGTATGTACAGTGTGAACAAGTCTAGAGAAAAGTTAATAATGCTTACAGCAGACAAAGGGTTAACCAGCAAACCTGTGCATAGCGCTGGCAGCAGTGATCAACAGGCAGAATTGTTTGAAGAGATAGTATATTCTGATGTAGCAGCATTACAATGTCCGCATGTCCAGAGATGAGTTTGTTATGCTTACAACACACAAAGGAATGGTTGTAGATCGGAGCCAGGAAGTAAATGCAGATTGTAGAAACAAACGTGTTTGCTGAGATCATTGCCAATTGAGAAATCTGGTAACATAAACTCCAAGGCACAGGTAGTTAACTGAACACAGAGCTTAATACTCAGACACAGATGAGGGTTCAATGGCTTGTACTGGGACCTATTCTCATATTCCAGCACTGTGCAGCTCACTTGGCATTTGCCAGAGAACACCAGAATTGGCAGACCTGCCATTTTTGTCTCCTCTTCTTTCATGTCTGTCACATTTAACCCCATTTGTGAAGAATGTGGAGATGCCATTGTGAACGTTATGCTGCCTGCAACATCGTGCAACTTGACAAGTTTAGTGGTTGGTCAGTGATGTTTGGGGTGGCATATCTTTGAAGGATTGCACTGCCTGCATTACCCTGACTGCTGTTAAGTACTGTTATAAAATCACTAGCGCTGTTGCAGTCAGCTTCATGTGTCAGGGTGTGTAGAAAGTTTTTGGATGATGAAAATATTGATGCCATTGCCAGGCCCTCATGTTCCCCATGCTTCAATCTAACTGAGAACATCTGGGCCATTATGTAACGGTTCATCCAATGCTGCCGGAAGATCCCTAGGATACTATCCACTGTCTCATCAGGAGCAGACCTAAACATTGTTGGGCATTCATACAGGCAAGTGGAGGCTTTATAGCATGAGTTGCTGTGATTAAATTTTTGCAAGTTGTATATGAGAGTTAGGCTCACCAGGTGAGGTGGATCCTCTAAACACCAGGTCTGGGTGGGCAAACAGACCCTAGGTGTTGATGCAGCAAGCTGGAACTCATGAAGGCAGCCAGGACTTGGTACACAGAGGAATATCAGGAGCAGCAGGATGGATGACGTGGAACCCAGCAGGGATGGAAGCAAGTAAAGCATAGTATGCACAGAAGGTGGAGCACGCCAAACAGAGGTATAGAAACTCAGTGCCAAGACTTGGGTGTGTATAAGCGGGCCTTAAATAGGTCTAGGGAGATTATGTCATTGATCTACTCCGCACAACATGCAAATTTTGATGTGGAGAACAGTAGACGGCAGCGGTCCCAGGGGAAGGAAACCGAACCACAGGTGTGTAACACTGAACAATGTAAGTTTATATATTAGAAAAAATATATAAATATAAATTGCTGATAAAATGTCTTCTTATTGAGAACACACTACTATGACACTGCTGGTAGTACAGGTCAAGTTAGACCTTATTGTATTTTCTGTATTCCTGATGATCTGCATGGTAACAGATCAATGTTTACTGATTTGACAACTATAAAAGATAGCCCATTGGAAATGCTTCTCCGAGGTCTGTATAAGTCAGTGGAAACATAAAGATATAGCAAATGTTATCTGTTGGGGAAGTGTTGCTTATACTGTTTTGTGAGCTATGCAGGGACAGGCCAGGAGGATTATTTATCACTTTCTTCCTAATCTTTATTAGGCACTGTAAATTGGCATTGATTAGCAATAAGTGTAATCATAAATTAGGAGAATTAGTTTATACCATGCAGTAGATGTGTTGTGGGAGAAGCTAGCAGTAGCAGCCAAAGATAACAGTTCAATAGATGACTTAAATATTGAATTGAAATAATTTACTTTCATGTATTATATCTGTCATACACAGAAGAGACTCTTTATATATATTTTTTCTTTATAAATACACAATTTTATTCTTATTTTATTAGTAATTTAGTATTGCGGTCACATTTTCTGTTATTTTAATTTTCCCATAATCTATATAATTCATACAGTATTTGGACATAAGTATTTGAGCACCTACGCATTACACCTACAGGATCTTTTATGACATCCCTTTACAAATACATAGACCTCAATGTGGAGTATGGTGAAATTAACATACAAGCTGCAGAGCTGAATATCAATCAATGTGTTGGGGACTGCAGAGAGAATAAAACTTCATTTTTCTCCCTGTAGTCGCTGGTCTAGTAAGCCTGCCATGATTTAAATGCTATTTACCTGCAGATTACCACTGTAACTGCAGCTAAATAGCATAAATATGGGGTGGCAGTTTACCTGTAAAGCTGAAACTAGCTGTGTTTTTAAGGGATAAGGAATTTACTTAATTAAATTTGAAAGACTTTTTTGAACCTGATTCATTAAGGCTTGTGTTGTGCACAAAAATATTCTGACTTATTAAAGTGTTTAATGCCGGAATTCTCATGTAAAAACGTTAGTAAATTAGCCCCTTTGTCACCTTGTCTATTATTTTACAAGTTTTGTTTTACAGTATTTGATGCAAAAAATGTATTACATTTTGCTGAACTATAAGGTTTCTAAAAATTGTAAGAATTGTTTCAATAACAGCACTGCATAATTCCTCAATATTTGTCCTTCTGTTTATGTATTTTACCTAATGTCCCAAGATACTGAATCTTTTCTAAATTTTTACATATAACCAGCCTATAGGTGTGATTTAATAGGTAATATTAATCCCATTTCCACTATGTGCTGTTTTATTATGAGGCTGAAGACTGTGTGTTTCTTTATTTTCTTTTCTATTTTTAGTCTGTATAGTGAGTCACTGGCACAGCCTTGAAATACATATTATTCATACTGATCTCTTTTCTGTATTTTTTCTAGCATGTTTTTGTATTTTAATGTAATTTTTGTTCTCACTTTTTTAGCATGCAATTAAATAAATAGGTGCGTTATTGGTGTGGCTTAGCCTGATATGTGAGTAGACGTGTATATTCTGGAGCTTCTGTTGTGCTTCATGAAGGAATTTCCACATTCTGCTTACTGCCTGCTGATTGCATTTTACAGCTGTGTGAACTACCTGGGTGGTCTTTCGACCAACCATGACCTGGAAAAAATGAAGATTCTGGCCAAGAGAGAGAGATGCCAAGAGTAGTGGCTTTGTGAGGGCTACTTAGACCACCAAAGCAGCGGCCATGACTAAGTCCCAGGTGTTAGAACCCTCCTGTTTGTTTTTTCCATCTTGTGTTTTGCGGTCACGTGACCATCTGCTTTTATATTCCAGCTCCACCCTTATGGCTGTGCTGGACTTCAGTGTTTGACTGTTTCTCTAGCCTGGCGCTTAGGTGCCTTTCTCTGTCAGTTCGCTAGGTCCTCTGGGACCTCTAGTACATTTTTTTTCAGGCTGTGCAGGAATGGCCTAGGCCTATTGGTTTGAAATCTATACAGAGATTTTGGGGTTTTGCCAATTATTACAGGAAATTCATTAAGAATTTTTCTGTAATTGTTAAACCTCTAACCGATCTCACCAGGAAAGGTGCGAATACGGCCCAGTGGACTACTGAGGCCATTGAAGCGTTTGAGTATTTCAAAGAGAGGTTCAGTTCTGCCCCTATCCTTATGCAGCCTGATGAGACCAAGCCTTTTTTGGTCGAGGTCGATGCTTCATCGGTGGGGGTCGGAGCAGTTTTGTCTCAGGAGAACAATGGTGGAGTACATCCTTGTGCCTTCTTTTCGAAAAAAAATTCGGAAACCGAACTGAATTATGATGTTGGAAATCGGGAGTTGCTGGCTATTAAACTTGCATTTGAACATTGGCGTCATTTTTTGGAAGGCGCTAGATTTCCTATTCAGGTTTTCACAGATCATAAGAATTTCATCTATCTGGATGCTGCCAAGCGCTTGTATGCCCGTCAAGCTAGGTGTGCCCTTTTTTTTTCTCGGTTTCATTTTTCTGTTACCTATATCCCTTGTACTAAGAATGTTAAAGCCCATGCTTTATCTCGCAGCTTCTCTCCTACGGGCGGTGCCGAGGAGGAGGAGAGCATTTTACAGAAAGGAGTTGTGGTGGCAGCTTTGGACTCCGTTTTGGAGAATGGGATTCTGAAAGCTCAAGATGATGCTCCATCTAACACTCCCCATGGGAGGTTGTTCGTGCCTAGAGCCTTTAGGAGTGATTTGTTTGTGGAGTGTCATGAGTCTCGGTTGGCAGGTCATCCAGGAATTTCGGAGACTAAGAGACTTATTAGTCAAAGTTTTTGGTGGCCTGGATGGCAGAAGGAAGTCATCAAGTGGGTGCGTCAGTGTACTGTGTGTGTTAGGTCAAAGGCTTCACATACTCCTGCTGCGGGGTTGCTTTGCCCTCTGGAGGTTCCTAGTGCGCCTTGGACGCATCTCACAATGGATTTTATTACTGATCTTCCTGTGTCCGAGGGTTTTACTGTCATCTGGGTGGTCGTGGACCGTTTTAGTAAGATGTGTCATTTGGTTCCATTCATTAAGTTGCCCTGCGCCAAGACACTCGCTAAGGCGTTCCCACGGATATTGTTTCTGATAGAGGACCTCAGTTTGTGGCTCGCTTTTGGCGTGCTTTTTGTGACAGGTTGGGAGTCCATTTGTCATTTTCGTCTGGTTATCATCCTGAGTCTAATGGACAGACTGAAAGAAAGAACCAGGATGTTGAACAGTTTTTGCGTTGTTTTGTGCGGACAATCAAGAGGTGTGGTCTGAGTTTCTGCCTCTCGCAGAATTTGCTCTTAACAATCATACATCCTCCTCTGCTGGGTGTTCTCCTTTTTTTTGGTATACTGGGAGACATCCGTCTTTTGGTTCGTTCTCCAAATTGGGGTTGGCGGTGCCGAAGGAGGAGAATTTTTCCGGTGATTTGGAGAGAGTTTAGACTAATGTACTTTGCAACCTCCAAGCTAACTAGAAGTCCAAGAAGTATTTTGACAGGAAACGTAAGGAGGTTTTGTTTCCTGTGGGTGACATGGTTTGGTTGTCCTCGAAGAACCTGCGGTTGAGGATTCCCTCTAAAAAAACTGGGTCCTAAGTTTGTGGGTCCATTTAAAGTGCTTCAGGTTGTTAACCCATCTGCTGTTAGGTTGGATGTCCCTACTTCCTGGAAGATTAATCCTGTGTTTCATGTTTCCTTGTTGAAAAAGGCTGATGTATCTGATAGGGATGCCACTGTCACAGTTCCTCCTGTGGTGGAAGACTGCGAATATGAAATTTCTCGTATCTTGAATTCTAGATGGCATAGAGGGAGATTACAGTATCTTGTCTCCTGGAAGGGTTTCAGTCCCGAAGACAACTCTTGGGTAAGGACGGATGATGTCTCTGCTCCTAGGCTTGTTAAAGCTTTCCACAGGAGGTTTCCTGATAGGCCTGGGCCTGGAGGATACCGAGGATCCTCATAAAAGAAGGGGTACTGTTAGAACCCTCCTGTTTGTTTTTTCCATCTTGTGTTTTGCGGTCACGTGACCATCTGCCTTTATATTCCAGCTGCGCCCTTATGGCTGTGCTGGACTTCAGTGTTTGACTGTTTCTCTAGCCTGGTGCTTCGGTGCCTTTCTCTGTCAGTTCGCTTGGTTCTCTGGGACCTCTAGTACATTTTTGTCAGTTTGTCTTTTTGTGTTCTGCAACAACTTCTCTGTTTAGGAGGTGTCCCATTTTTGTCCCAGTCCTTAGTTCTTTTAGGGACCCCTCCCTTAATTCTATAGGTCTTCGTTCAGACTAGCCTAGGACTAAGGCGGGTCTGTTCACTAGGAACAGGCAGCCCGCTACATCGTAGGGATTCAGCTTAGTCTTATTGTAGGGACAGCTTTCCCCTATCTTTCCTTAGTACATGTTGCAAATCATAACACCAGGACGTTGTGGTGCATCCAAGGTTGTTTTCCCAAACTACAGAACACTTACTTGCAATTTATTTTCCTCCAGGTTTTGATAATTTTTGGTGATTTAAGTGATGCAGGCACGGTCTGTCTACTGGAGATTTTTGAAGCTCCCTGCTTTGATTCCAGATGGTGATGGTATAAAACTGGCACCATCAGCTGTTAGTTGTCAAGAAATATGACACCTCTCTTTCAATATGCATATACTGATGGGCATCTTCTGGGAGAATGCAAATCACCCTCACCCAACAAGCACTCCATGCTTCAGCACCGCCCTACATCTCCTCTCTCATCTCAGTCTACCACCCTATCTGTGCTCTCCTTTCTGCTATTGACCTCAGATTAACATCCTCAATAATCTGAACCTCCCACTCCCATCTCCAAAACTTCTCACGTGCTGCGCCAATTCTTTGGAACGCACTACCCAAGACTCTTAGATTAACCCCCAATACCCACAGTTTTAAGTGCGCCCTAAAAACGCATTTCAGACTGGTCTATTGCCCACCTCCCTTATCTAACTATCCCTTTTTTTCTCTTTTTTTCATTTTCTTTTTTTCCCCTCCCATAATAAATTTCTTTCCAAACCAGGTCCCTCGTATCATCTGTTCACACACCCTCATGTACTTAATAGACTTATGAGTCTATACTTGTTCACATTCTGGTTGGTGACTGGTTCATTTAGCATTAGGTGATTACCCTATTTATTACATTGATGGTTGACCGTACAATACAAGCAATTGATACCATCCACCTTTCATGTCTTCCCTATTTCCTCATAGATTGTAAGCTTGTGAGCAGGGCCCTCTCTCCTCCTGGTATCTGTTGATTTATGTGATTATTGTTATTCTGTAATGTCTTTTATTGTCTGTACAAGTCCCCTCTA
Source organism: Phyllobates terribilis (assembly GCF_046119375.1). NCBI lineage: Eukaryota > Metazoa > Chordata > Amphibia > Anura > Dendrobatidae > Phyllobates > Phyllobates terribilis. The sequence goes on from NW_027362764.1 coordinate 229,712,823, forward strand.
AAATATAAAGTGCTGCAGAATATGTTGGCGCTATAGAAATAAAAATTATTATTATTATTCTATAGGCAACAACCTGTAAGAAGTAAGAAAGCAGTAAAGGGGCATATAAATGAGCTGGAAGATCAGCTTCTGCTCATTAAGCAGGTTGAAGAGGATCATTTCTAACCTGGCTACCCTAAGGGTATGTGAACACATTCAGGAATTGAAGCAGAAATTTCCTGAGCATTTTTGCCTTTCCCTGGCAGAAAAAAACGCAAGCAGATTGTGTTTTTGACACGTTTTTACATGCGTTTTTTTGAGCATCAATGAATGATTTTTGGAGCTAAATAAGTTATTTGGTGGGACATTGCTTAAGCCCTTGGATTACCATAAGAACTGGGGTGAGTATATTGGTTCATTTAAATGATTAAAGAATGGGTCTGTTGTATTTTGAATAAAGTGTTTACATTGTGTGTTTTTTTTTATTTGTTTGGTCATGAAAAGGTCTGATTAATCACCAAACAATAAGCTGGGTGTCAGCTAGTCCCATTCACCCAATCTTCATTAGCATTTCTATTTACGTAATTTATGCGACTGCTGTGAGCTGTTTTTTTAGCCTGGAAAGGTGCCACTAGGCAAACATTTCCCTGGCCACTAAATAACATTTCACAGCTGGTTTGTTAGCCTCTACGCCCCCTCAATTAGCACTCAGCAGCACTTTGGACACAATGTATTAGAACGCGGTGTTCTAATTCCGCACTTTTGTTGTCTGTACATGTGAATCCACCGCATATAATGACACTTCAATTGATCAAAATCTGCAGCGGAGACTAGGCTAGCAGAAATTGACATGCTGTGGGTGAGTTTGGGTACATGGCCACAATCAGGAGCCGCTGCAGGTTTGACACTGCGTGTTTATACAGCATCAAACCTGCAGCGTCCAGATGTTACAGCATAGTGGATGGGATCTCTTGAAATCCCATGTCCGCCATGCTTGCATCAGAGGCTGCGAACCACACGTGGACACTGACATGCGGCACGTCTTTCAGGATCGCAGCATGTCAATTTCTCTTGCGGAGTCGCTAGTCTCCGCAACAGAAATTTGACCACTAGAATGTATAGAATCCGGTAAATCTGCATGGTTCCGCGAACACATGTGGATTTACCTGCGTTCAATAGAATGCAATGTTTTGCACGCAGCAAAAGTTTGCATCCAAAGTGCTGCAACGTCTGAATTATGGCCACAGAGCCTAAAATAAAAAAAAAAATGGTATGGGCTCCTGCGTCATTTTTATAACCAGCAGAGTGAAAGCTGACTGCTGGGAGCTGCAAAGAGATCCCGCAGAATCCCACTGCTGCCACCACTTGTGATGAAGGGCACCACAGAGATCCCGCAGAATCCCACTGCTGCCACCACATGTGATGAATGGCACCAGAGAGATGCTGCAGAATCCCACCATTGCCACCACTTGTGAAGGATCCGCACTTCGCCCCCCCCTTCACCTGAAGTTACAGATTACTCAGACGGAACACGTGATACGGATCTGCCCTTTGCACCAAGGTGACGTTCTGCACCCCCACGGGGATGCGTAAGGTCAGATTGGTACAGTTCTACACCAACACCCCCTGTCCACACGGGTACATCAAGGTACCGTGAGTGAGAAGAGCTGCCCACTCAGTCACTGACATGGCACTCCACTCGCTCACACCCCTGAGGCCCCTCTCACTGACCCCAGTGAAACAGAACCCTGTCAGGCTGGTAGAGCTGCTACCAGTTCCAATTAAATATAATTTCCGCTAGCGGACCGGGGGATTATATCGGGGCAGGAACCAGCCCCGGTAGCATGAGGATTAAGCCGAACAATGGATGTGTGGATTCGCGGATAGGGATAAAAGAGCAACCAAAAGTTAAATTATATATTTAATCGCCTTAAGGGCACACTAGACAATACACTATATACAGCGCTCAAGCCAGGAAACTTAAGACCTCACAAGAGCCGTTTTCAGGAGATCACTGCACTTTCCTGTAGCACCAGCACAGTCCCTCACCCTCAGGGTCTTTTAGGATGAGTTTTGACTCGGCGATCACCGGAATTCCAGCAGGATATAATAAGGATTCTAGGAGCTCTGCTCAAACACGTCCACTCAGTCCAAGAGCATAACCACCCCCACCCACCCCCTTCAATATCAGGATATTAAACTGTGTTTGAAAATCTTGCAAATCCCATACTGTATGTACTGTCAAGACAACCTTTGTATCATTGCATTAGACTCTTCCCATTCTTTTCTAAAAAACATAGGATTTTTCAAACTGGCTGGATGATAAGGAGACTCATCTTTGATGTAGAGACACTAAAGAAAAACTGGTGGTAATCATACAGTTACTTGATGTAAGGTGCAAGGACACTTTAATGTGAACTCTTGATGCAATTATGACTGTTGGCTGGATGGCAAATAGATCTGTACATAATGGAAATGTTAAATGTCAATTGTGATACAAAGACTCCCTAAATGTACTCATGTACAAATAAGTTATATGAATGTTTATAAACTCTAATGACCGCGAGTTGTGGATATTCCATTTTTTTTCTTTCTGTGTGAACAGTAAACCCGGTATATTATATGGAGAGGTAGTCAATTAACTGGGTTTGGAGATGTTGTAATGTAAATAAAAGTTGGATGCGTATCGTCAATGTAAGAGCCACAAATACGGAACAGTACCATTGGGACAATGCACTCTCTGACCATATCTAGTATCAAAGTTATGGCAAGGAACGTAAGGTGGCTAGTGGATGCATACAACATATATGCAATCCTAACTATGATGCCAAAGTTTCAGCCACAGTTTTTTGTCTGTGTGAGACATACTTCACAAAATACCCCATTACATTTTTTAAAGCACCACTCTAGTGCTAACAGTAATGTATGTTCCCTGTTTGTAGTTAAATATTTACTGGTCGCTGTCTTCTGCTATTCTCAGTGCCACTCCGGTCCTCTTCTACTAGTTGTGATTAGCCGGATCACTCCATTGTTTGCTGGGTGGACCAGAAGTCACTTCCCAATGAAATAGACAAAAGTGGGTTGATCAACCTCCAATTTGCAAGGAAGAAAATGGGTACTTATCCCAGTGAAACAGGCCACACTACTCATTACTTCGTCAGAAAATTAATATTGTATAAGGCAATAGCACACAAAGATTAGGCACAAAACTGAATGTTTTTGAATGCCATTAATTTTCTACCTTCATAACCAAAAAACATTGTTGCACTGCAAAGTGAAGTATAGCAACCTTTCTGGTGATGCAACTTTCGTCAGGCTAGGAATTGGATATATGTGGAATGTCACTTTCCTCTCTAGCCACTGAATGTTGTACTACTAGGTGCCTTCTCCTGTGGACAGTAGTCATTTCCACTCTCTCTCACTCTGGGTCCTTAGACAGTCCAGTGATTCCATCCCTTAATATACTCGTACAAGTGGACAGTCTGCATTTTTTTCATCCAAGAAGGACATTCCAAACATATCCAATTAATAGCTTGACGAACTATAAATTACCAACAAACATAGCTATACTTCACTTTGCGGTGTAATAAAATTTTTTGGGATATGTGGGTAGAAAATTCAAAGCACTCAAAAACATTCCGTTTTGTGCTTAATCTTGGTGTGTAACTCCTTTATACAATACTAGTTTACTTCTCAATGTAAGTCTATAAGAGCAAGAACAAGAATCTCATAGACCTCATAGACTTACATTTAAAGCTAGTGACCGTTAGCTCAGTCAGGTGTTGCGGTCACAAGATGGCAGAATGGTGCTGGAGCAGCGCCAGTAAGCTCAGAAGATGGCGGCTGGTAAGTATTTTACTATAGGCAGGGAACAGACATTAGTGATACTAACTACTCCAGGGCTGAAATAAAATAAACACTGGAGTGGTGCTTAAAAAGAGCATGAATTGGAGAGACCTACATTCCACATTTCAACACATGCTAGAGTTATGGAAAAAGGCATTCATAATAATATTCCTTTTACATGTCTGCATTCTTCGATCAACCAAAATTGCAGATATAGATTTTGCACAGTTTATAATGTTCAGCAGTCAATGTCCCCCTCCTTTTTCTGGTGACGTCATGAAGTGTGTTGTCTTTTGTGGACGCATCACCACAAGTACTAATGTTAATTATTAGAGATTTTCTGAATTTTCAGCCCTATTGGGATAAAACTAATAATGTTAGTATACCAAATGACTCCTAATATACTATTCTGGTTATTATCTTGATTGAAGTAGGGTTGTGTGACATATGGAGCTAAAAACATCTTCAACAGTATTCCTGCTATTTTTGTTCCCGTGGTCCTCTATCCAAAATAGATTTGACAATAGTTATTAATTGCTGTCGTATGTAAAGGATATGGAGTAACTTTTCAAGAAGTATCTCAGATCAAGCTTCACTTTAAAGGTTTCAATATCTTTCGTTCTTGGTGGAATCGTTAGGAAAATTTTTGGGTGACTATTTTGGTTGCATGTTTTATATAATAATGCCAATCTTTTGTCTGAAATAAAGCATTTTATGAACTTAAATGTACTACCTGAATCTTTCTCAGTTTGGGTTGCTGAAATCCATTTGTTTGTGTAATATTCATCAAAGATACTAGTAGAAAGGTAAAAAAATATGGAAACCCCTTAAATTGTTATTCTTGTGTTGTGAAATTGGTATAAACAGTATGAAAATAAGCAATCTTGAGCGGAATTTGCAGGGGAGGGGGGAATATGGATATGAAGCTAATAGGCGGAGATTTCTTCGCGTCACTTGGACGTGAAGCTTGCCAAAACTGATTTAATAAAAAGGTATTACGAAGCAACTAGACCTCTAATATGGGACATACAAGTATGTTTAGATTCACATTTCTATCACCTGTATACCCATATTAGAGGTCTGATAGGTCCCAGGGGGTGACAGATTCCCTTTAAGGCACAGGATACATCCATGTATATTATGGCACTCAGACAAGGTATACAGGAGTGAATGATGATTATGATGAACAATATTAGACATTACAGAGTAACCTGCTTGCAATCTATGAATTAATAATCGCGAAACTCAAAAAATAAATAATGCTCATATTGTGTGGTTCATCTTTTATAATAGATAAGAGTATTCATGCAATGTTGCATGACCCAGTCGTGTATGTATTTGTACAGATATTAAATGTTGCTGATTGCATGTACTGCATGGGAAGCAAATAATAGAATGGACCTGATTCTGAGGAAAATATAGGGAGAACAAAGAAAAGTTACATTAATGAAGTGATACGCTTACATAAAAAGATGTGTTTTAGGGCACACTTAAAACACTAGGGATTAACTTGACTACCTGGGGCAGTGCATTACATAGAACTAGTGCAGCACAAGAAAGCCCCACAGGAGTGGGAATGTCAAATGATCGAGGCTGTTAGTCTTAAATCATTAGCAGAAAGGAGCGCACAGGTAGGGTGATAGCAGCGGTGAGAGAAAAGATGTAAGACTGCAGCACTGTGGAGAGCTTAGAGCGTGAAAGTGATAAGTTTGTGTTGTGTTCTGAAGTGGATGAGCAACCAGTGCAATGGCTGGCACAGGGTTTAAGCATCCGTGCGGCCCTGGACAGATGTGATTTGCGCTGCTGCACTCTCGATGTATTGGAGGGAAGGGAAAAGAGGTTAGTAAGAAGAAGTAGTGAGTTGAAGTCAAGATGAAAAAGAAGTAATGCAAAAGAGTTATTACCATTTCACTGGTAGGAAAGTGGCAAATTCTGGGGATGTTTTTGAGGTCCAGGTAACACAAACGAGTGTGTGATTGGGTATGGGTGCAAAGGAAAGATCGGAGTCAAATATCACCCCATGAAAATGGGCATGCTACTTGGGAGTTATGGTAGTCCCACATATGGAAATTGAAATATATGTTTAGAGGGATGAATCCCAACTTTTGGTAAGATTCGTTTTCAGATAGAGAGAGAACATGCTAGAACCAGTAGACAATCGGTGGTATTTTGCTCTAGTGCGTCAGGACAAGATGTATATAATTTTGCTGTCATCAGCAGACAATTCTATAAACCAAATGTGTTGATAGTTTGTCCAATAGTGGCTTTGTACAAAGAATGTAGGGAGGGACCTAGGATCAAACTCTTTTTAACCCTGAGAATAGGGAAGAGAAGGGCCTAACTTGTGCTTGAACTTCCTGTTGCAGAATCCCAGCATGCAGAGAGAGATCCCACCTCTCAGTGAAAGAGCAAGAGGTCGCATGATTTTGCATTAACATAGCTCCGCTGCATACTATACTAAGCTGTTACCAAACCGTAACATCATTAGAGTGGTTACAAGGCGGTAAAATCTTAGTAAAGTACACGGTAGCACTGGATTACAGCAAAAGAGCGAGATCTCACCAGATCACGCTATTTCCCTACAAGAGGGGATGAGGAACCATGTGGGATTCTCTCTACATACCATTATCCCACAACCCAGAAGTAAGGCCCTGACTTTTGCTAGATTTATTATTGTGCTTATTTATTATGTTTACTTCTGTAGCACCATCATATTCCATAGCATTTGACAAGTATAATAGAGTAAAGGTCAAAAATATAATAAAATAATTAGGCTCGAGGTGTGTGGCTATAAGCTCAAAGCAGTGCATACATTTTTAATCCATTTAAACCCATGGCTTGACACATTGGGTGTGCATTCAGATTAGCTGAAACACAAATATTTGGAGGAGACTTCCCTCTGAGCAGTACTTTATTTAGACAAGACCAAATTTGATGGTGTAGTTGGTTTAATTGTTATGATATTAGAAAACAACTGTCAGACTTTGTGTTAAAGTTAATTAAACTGAATCTGTCACCAGGTTTTTGCCACCTTATCTGAGAGCAGCACGATGTAGAGACCAAGACCCTGATTCTAATGATATGTCACTTATTGAGCTGCTTGCTCTAGTTTTGATTAAATCATTGTTTTATAGAGGAGATTTAAGCAGGAGATTTTCATGGAGTATTAGTTAAGCTGCCACTATATTGTCCTCCATATTCTTGGGCTCTGTATATTGCCTCCTCTACCACTGATTTGCAGCTATCTGCCTATTAACAGTGTAGTCAGAAAGCTGCCTATCCCTATCAGTGGTGGGAGCATGGTGTTATGCTGAGCTCAGCATTCAGAGAACTGCTAGATCTGCAGCAGATATATTGGCGATTTTATCAAAACCGCATCAAGCATCCCAATAAGTGATACATCGCTGGAATCTGGGTCTCTGCCCCTACATTATGCTGCTTTCAGAAGGGCAAAACCCAAGACAGAATCAAAATGAACTGTAATGCAGCGGCTTGCTGCATTACTAAAATGTCCAGGGGGTGTGTTCTGGCTGACCACTTACCTCCCCTTCAGGTGACTGATCACATGACTGTGACATCATCACAGGTCTTGTGCGCACAGAAGAATATATAAATCCTGGTGGTTTTGAAACAGTGGAGAGGCAAGAGGCCTGGTCCCTGTGTCTGGGACACCTTTAGCCTTGGAAGGCAAGAAGCCTGGTCCCTGTGTCTGGGACACCATTAGCCCTGGAAGGCACGTGGCCTGGGGGGCCACACCTGGTGAGCCTTAAGCCACAGTTTTGGCAGAACAGAGCTGATGGAAGCCGCTAGACCCAGCAAAGGTAAAAACGCTGCTTGATATGGGCATTGATATTGTTATCTTGCTGAAGGCTGTATCTGGAGCCAAGCGGGCATATCAGCCACTGAAAAGGCTCTAGGATATTACATGTGTAACATGCCTGCGAGACACTGAGATGGACTATGTTATAGGCAGTTTATGATGTTTAATAAACTGCTGGACTGTAGATTACCGGAAAACGTTGCATGTGTGTTTTAATTGACCTGGTGAAGTGAGTGCCCCGCAACATGATGAATACCGCTACCTTACAGAACATATACCCTGCTGTAAGTGAATAAGTAAAAGCAATAGTGCATATAAATAACGTAGCGTACTTAGTAAACACCATTTTTGATTAGAACAAAAAAAACATACCACAGCGTCAAGATATACCACAATTAGGCTGTGTGCCCACGATGCTTTTTTAAGCGTTTCCGCAGTGGCAATTCCGCTGCAGAAACGCTTAGAAAATGCTTGGTAGAAGGCCTGCCATGTTCCCCAATGATAATCCACATGTGCTGTGCACATGCTGTGGAAATTTCCGTTGCGGGTTATCATTGCGGAAAAAAACGCAGCACTACCAATTATTTTTCAGAAGTGCTGCGTTTTCGCTGCCATTGACTTGCATTGGAACACATGTAATCCGCATCACTGGATCTGTACATGCGCATTCCATGCGTTTCAATGTGCGGATGGTACCCAGGTCTGGAGGACAGGAGACTCTCCTCCGGACCCGGGTACCATAGAACCTGTAAAAAAAGAATAAAATAAAAAATAGATATTATATTTACCTTCTGATGGCCCCCGGTCTCCTTGTGTTCGCTTGCCGGCAGATCGCGGTGGACTGAAGGACTTGCGCTGACGTCATTTAGTCATGTGACGGCAGGTCCTTCAGTGTAGTGTAACGCGAGCTGCCGGCAAGCCAGAACGGAGCAAATCAGGACTCCGGGGGCCATCAGAAGGTAAGTATAGATTTTTTTTTTTTTTTTTCCGTTCTCTCGGGTCACACTATATAAGTCCATGCTGTTTGTATGGATTTATATAGTGTGACCAAGTTGTCAAGCACTTTCCAAGTGATGTTAAAATCACTTGGAAAGTGCTTGTCAACCCGTATGCGGAAATGCATGTGAAGAACGCTTCACATCCGCATGTCCCTGACAGGAAAAACGCATGTACAATCCGCATGTACAATCCGCATGTACAATCCGCATGCGTTTTTTCTGCCAGGGAGATGCAGAAACGCTCAGGAAAAAATTCGGAGCATTTCTGCATCGTGGGCACATAGCCTAAGGATGGTCCTAACCTCTAGTATTAAAACCTTACAATGTGTCAAAGGGACGTCAATGTGAATAAGGGCTGAGCAGGACTGGGTCCCGAACATGAATACTCAGCAATGGGAAGCTATAAATGTAATGTCCAGCACAAAGCAAGGGAGGGCATACCCTTACCTGCACTAAATGTAGATTATGCTCTCAGATGGGGTAGAAAAACCTGGGGACAGATTCCCTTTAGATGATGACATCTTTAAAATTCTAGGACATTGAAAAGATTGTTATGGGGAATATTCAGTACCCAGTTACCTGTGTCTCTGCAATTTTTGCATGGTTCAATTTGGTATGATTGTTGAACAAGGCTTGCTTATCTCTATCCAAAAATGGTGGGATGTTTGATGTTTATGTGACTATTTTTAAACATTGTGTCTTTTTTCGGAAATCAAAAATCTTGTAAAAATTCTTCAATAAAAAAAAGATCTGATTTAGATTAAAACAAAGTAGGGATGTATGCACTGTCCTTTTTAAACTTGTTGCCAGTCTATTTGAATTGCCTGAGTTTCTCAGTAGAGTGTTTTATGCCCAGGATGGCATCTAGCATTCAAATTTTAGCTAATGCTAAAGTGTTACAGCGCTGCTGTCTCTTATCTCATTCTGCTTGAACACCCTTGTGCACTCATTGTACTAATTTTTTTCATTATCACAATACCAAGAACAACTCCAGCAGCAGCTTTATTGAGTAAAATAAATGGATGAGTGAAACCAAAAAAGTTAGTGAAAAGTAATGTTTAACATCATTTTACAGTCACTTTTCTCAGTATATTTTGGGTATCTTTGCAAATGTATTACTTTGCCTATCTTTCACCAATCTTAAAACATAGTATTATATCCTTTTCACATTAACAACTATATTCACAATTCTACAGGCTGCTTAGATAATTTTCTGATGGCTTAATATCACTGTAGATCTTTCCCTTGTGGTTTGTATTTTAGAAAGTGTAATTTTTTTACTACCCACTAAACAATAATCTTGAATGGAAAAAAAACAAGGCAGCCCAAAACATTATCTCCTAAAATATCAGCTAAACGTTTAAGGTGGCTGTACACACCATGAAGTTGCTTAAATGCACTGATTTCCAATGTGGCTGAATATGTAAAGACTCTCAGATTGTATATCTGCAGTGTATTTATTTAAGTGCTTCAACGTCTTGAAGCTACGAGAGGTGTTGTGCAAAACCATCTGGTAGGAAGCTATATTTTGACTTCTCAATTTATTTGCTACATTGAAGATAGGTCATATTCTCCCATCACTATCACACTTCAGTTAGTGAAGCACTCTACTTGGTGAATCATACACATTATGGGACTAGGTAAAGCCATCTGAATTGTGCAGCTTTGGAAAAATACTGGCTGTAACTTGGGAACAGCAAATGAAAAATAAAAATAAAGTGTCTGTAATCCTAGTTTTTTTTTTATTTCTTTTATATGCATTAAATATCAGGCATCCACAGATTATATTCAATTGCATAGTCTTTCTGATTATACCATTTCAAATTAAGTGAAATTTCAAATGGAATTTAATAATTTAGAAAGATATTTCATAATTCAGCTGTGATCATATGAAAAGAGTTAATCTACCCTTACGGGGAAACTATTATCAAAAAATGACCTATTGTGTAAGTCAGGTTTTTGAGTTGTTTTTCTTCCATTACTTTGGCAATTTGTTTTCAATATCAAGATGTCCATTTAAACCCTTCATGACATCCGCCATGCATGTAAGGCGCTGCGGGAGGTGCGTTGCACTCCGAGCTCCAGCGCAATCAAAAGCGGGTGTCAATGCTACATGAGAGCTGACACCCTGCAGCAATGCCCACGATTGGTACTTAGCACTGATTGCAGGCGTTTAACCCCTTTATGCTGCCGACAGCGACATTGATCGGCATAGCGAGGTAGGGCGCTCCCTCCCTGCTTCTGATCGGCCCAACGACATTGTGATCGCGTTGTGCGGATGGACTTCATGGTGACCCCAGGCCGAAAAATGGCCGTGGGGTCACCTAGGTACGGTGACCTGTAAGCCCCTGTTCAGCGAAACAGCTGACACGCCTCCTGTCTGTGTGCGATGCACAGATCTAATGCCCTGCTATGCAAAAACATTGTATGGTATTAGATCAGCAATCGGGGCAGGGAAAGTTGGTGTTTCATCCTGGAACAAGGTAAAGTAAAATTAAAAGCTTTTTAAAAAAATGAAAAAATAAAAAAAAATGAATCCAATAAGTGCATATATTTATGTAAAAACACAATAAACAAAGTACACATTTTTTATCACCGCGTCCGAAACAGCCTGACCTATAAAACTGTCCCACTAGTTAACCCCTAAAATGAACACCCTAAAAATAAAAAAGTGGCAAAGAACCATGCTTTTTGATCATACCGCTGAACAAAAAGTGGAATAAAATGTGATCAAAAAGTCTAATTAATGTAAATAAAAATGGTATCGCTGAAAATGCCATCTTGCTAAAAACAAGCCACCATACAGCTCCATCAGCAGAAAAGTAAAAAAGCTATAGCTTTCAGAATAGAGCGATGCAAAAACATATATATTTTTTCAATAAAATTGTTTGTATTGTGTGAAAGCACCAAAATATAAAAAAATTATATAAATGTGGTGTCGCTGTAATTGTACTGACCCGAAGAATAAAGTTTCCTTATCACTTTTACCACACAGTGAACGGCATAAAAAAACTCAGAAAAACAATTCCTGAATTGCTGTTTTTTGTTCATTCTGCCTCCCAAAAATCAGAATACTAAGCAATAAAAAAAATGTTCTCATCCTGCAAAAAACAAGCCCTCACATAACTGTTGGCAGAAATCTAGAAAAAATATAGCTCTCAAAATATAGGGATGCAAAAACTGTTTTGCAAAAAAAGCGTCTTTTAGTATGTGAGAGCAGCCAAAGAGAAAAAAATCATGTAAATCTGGTATCGCTGTAATCGCACCGACCAGAAGAATAAAGTTGTTCAATCACTTATACCGCATGGGGGGGAAATTATTTTCCACCTGCTGTTGATTTGTTCATTCTGCCTCCCAAAGATCCCAGTAAGGCTCGGCGCACATTTATCCTGCGCTCTACGCTGAGCTCTTACACCGGGGTTTCCATGTAAATCTATGAAATAGGTGATTCAGACGAAACCTAACGGAAGATTCCCTATAATGAGGCAGATGGAAACCCTTTGGATGTTGTCTGGCCTATGAAGCGGCAGTGTCCATCTTTTTTTTGGCCAGATGGAATCCAGAGTAATGCTGCTGCCTCATTATAGTGAGTGGATCTCTCGGGGGTTCATCTGAATCATGTCACTCAGAGATTTAGATGGAAAAAAAATTGATCAGAATTTGATCATTGAGTCCATTGTACAGTCGTGGCGAAAAGTTTTTTCAGATCTTTTAGTCAGATGTTTCTATGGTTACTGAAGTACAATTATAAGCACTTTGTAGGCTTTTACAATTTTATTGACAAATGCATCAAATTTATGTAAATACTCAATATTAACAGTGTTGACAATTATTTTGCAAGACTTCAGCAATTTTATCTTCGCATGGTAGACATCAGTTTCTAGGCCAAATCCTTTTGAGATTATCACAATTTCTGTGTTTTTGTTTGTCCACCCATTTTTTTGATGATTGATCAACGGGATTGAGATCTAGGGATTTTTCTGGCCATGGACCAAAAATGTTTGTTCACTTTGACACTTTTTGTTATCAATTTTGCCTTTTGTTGCTCTTGGAAGATGTTTATATCCCATTCTTTATTCATAGCAGTAGTTTTCCTTGGCAGGAGAAGATAAAAGGAGGAAAAAGAACAGAGAGCGCTGCCTGAGCTTAGTAATTAATTGTAACACTGTGGAAAGGTGAAGTGTATGTAATGAACTCAACCTAAAATGGTTGTGCTGGACAGGCACAACACTGGCAGAAAATTTAGTAGAGGACTGGAGTTTCTCCTACGGTATGCTGCTCATCCAATGCCGTGGTAGTGTGCTTTTCCTGGCCCTGAAGCCACTCTACCATGGAGGTATACAAGGAAAGGAGAAGTTGGGATGGCGCTTCCATTTGAATGTGGAGATCAGACAGTCCATATATCCATATTAAATTTTTTGGTACAAAAAACTGTGTTCACCTGATGACGACTCATAGAATTTGAAAAGCGTTGTGTTTTTAAAAAGTTTTTTATGGTAAATGTGGTTTGACAGTAAAATCTGTTTTTAAAACCAATAAATTTAACATGGATATATGGACTATCTGATCTCCACATTCAAATGGAAGCGCCATCACAACTTTCTTCTTTCCTTGTATATTCTTTATTCATGGTATTGTTCTCAGGCAAAATTGTGAGTGAGCGAGCCTATTTCATCGGATGAAAAGGCTTTACTTTTGGCATGACACTGGGCTCATTGTATTGCTCACCTTTCATTCTCCATACAATCATTCTTCCAGATGTCCCAAACAGCTTGAAGGATTGGGGGGGGGGGGGGAGGAGGGTTTCATCAGAAAAAATAACTTTGCAGGAAGTGCAGCAATTGAACTACAGATGTCTAGAGTAAAGTTATTTTCTCTGATGAAGCCTCCTTCACATATGAAAGAATGACTATTCCAAGAAAAAAAGGTGAGCATTATTATGAGTTCTGAGTCATGCCAGCAGTGAAGTATCCTGAGTCCATACATGTGTTGGGTTGCTCTTCAAAGATGGAGTGGACTCACTCACAATTTTGCCATAGAACACTGCCACAAATAAAGAAATCGTATCTAAACATCTTGCAAAAGCAACTCTCTCCTCAATTTGATGATGAACACTGCTTTTTCCAGCATGACATAGCACTATGTCACAAATCAAAAGTGATTACTAAGTGGCTTGATGAACAAAACACTACAATTTTTGCTCCAAGGACAGGAAACTCCCCATATCTCAATCCCATTGAGAACTTGTGGACAAACAAAAACATAGAAATTGTGATAAACACAAAGCACTGATTTGGCAAGAGTGGGTTGTCATCAGTCAGGATTTGGCCCAGAAGCTGACATCCAGTATGCCTGGGTGAATTGCAGAGGTCTGGAAAATTAAGAGTAATTTTTAAGTCATTAAATAAACTTTTTGCATTTGTCAATAAAAGTTTGAAAATGTATGAAAAACTTATAATTGTACTTCAGTAACCATAGAAGCATTTGAATAATAGATCTAAAACCACTAAAGAAGCCAACTGAAAAACAATATTTGTATCAGTCTGAACACACGATTTCCATAAACAGGAATTAAGGCTGAGTTCACACTATGCGTTTTTCATGCGTTTCCGCGGCGTTTTTGCAGTTGCGTAAACGCCACGGAAACGCATGAAAAACGCATGGTAGAAGGGCAGCAATGTTCCCCAATTGAAATCCGCATGTGCTGTGCCCATGATGCGGATTTTTCCGCAGCGTAAACGCTGCGGTCAAAAATCCGCTGCATGTCAATTAATTTTGCGGAAACGCTGCTCTTTTGCCGCCATTGACTTGCATTAGACCGCATGGAATCCGCATCACTGTATATGTTGATGCGCTTTTCATGCGGTCTAATGTGCGGATGGTACCCGGGTGTGGAGGAGAGGACTCTCATCCAGACCCAGGTACCATTAAAAAAAAAAGAATAAAATAAAAAATATATATATTCTCACCTTCTGACGGCCCGCGCAGCGCTCCTGCTTGGTCCGCGGCACTTCGGGGTTGAATGAAGAAAGACCTTCGCTGACGTCAGAGTCATGTGACGGGTCACGTGACGCTGACGTCGGAAGGTCCTAAAGTCTTCACTGCCGGCAGCCGGGACTGAGCGAAGCAGGACACCGGGGGCCATCAGAGGGTAAAGTATATATTTATTTTTTGACATTCACACACTATATAAATCCATGCCGGTTGCATGGATTTATATAGTGTAAAGTTGACAAGCACTTTCCAAGTGATGCTAAAATCGCTTGGGAAGCGCTTGTCAACCCACATGCGGAAATGAAAGTGAAGAACGCTTCATTTCCGCATGTCCCTGGCAGGAAACCGCATGTACAATCCGCATGCGTTTTTTCCTGCCAGAGAGATGCAGAAACGCTCAGGAAAAAATCCTGAGCATTTCTGCATCGTGTGCACATACCCTTAGAGTCTAAAAAAGCTTCAGTTGTAAGACCTTTTTTGCCTCATGTGATTTGGGTGTGTCTCTTGATTGGCTTAGTATTTAAAGAGAACCTGTCATAAGGATCATGCATGTTAAACTTCAGTTATGGGCATAAAGGCACTGTTTAAACTGATTTCATAGGTACAATCATTGTAGAAATCTGCAGCCTAGTTGCATTAGAAGTTTTGATGCAATAAGCTGTTTATCCATCGGTGAGGAACTGTGGGTAGGGTCTTCGTCTTTGCCACGGCCCCTCCACTGCCTCTGATGTCTCTGTATCTTCTAATTGTTTTAAATTTCGCACATTGATCTCTTAGCAGATTTCAGGAAAATGACTCCAGTGTAGGCACTTGCTCACATTGATGTTGTTGAGGGCTTCAGTAAAATGGCACCGGTGTCGAGAGACGAGATCGCAATAATTTTACTGAAGCCCACCAGGAGGTCATTATGCGCATGGGCCGACACTAGCGCCATTTTCCTGAAGTCCACAGCTAAATCAAAGTGTGCAAGCGCCGCCTGTGGTTAGGAGATAGGGACACCAGTGGCAGCGGAGGGGCTGTGGCAAAGCTGAAGACTCTACCCACGGTCCTGCCCCACAGTGCCACCTTGCTGCACGAAATACTTATTGCACACAAAACTTCTAATGATTAAACAACAACCAGGCTGCAGATTTTTACACTGAAGGTACCTATGAAATCAGTATAACATTGCTTTTATTGCCATACCTTTAATTTAACATGCCTGATCCTGATGACAGGTTCTCTTTAAGCATCATGGGTAATTTGGAGATCAAGGTCGGATAAAGATCATTGGATTGTGAAATGGAGTTGTAATCATGATTGAATCAAGTCTGGAATTTTATTGAAGGAAGTGGACCGAACCTCTTACAGTGTTTTCCTTTCTCTAAACGTAAAGCTTCTCATTTAAAGAAAAAAGCTCTATTTTATTCTCATTCGACCAGAAAACATTGTTTCAATACCCTCCAGGTGATCTTTAGCAAAGTACCGATGGGCAGCAATGTTCTTTCTGGAGAGCAGTGGCTTTCTGGAGAGCAGTGGCTTTCTCCTGCCATGTATGCCTTTGTATTTTAGTTTCCTCTTTATGGTAAACTCACAAATATGTGAGACCTGGCGGCTATATACCACTCATGAGAGTCGCAGAGTCACTCTGCCCTCTGTGAGACCCGACTACTTTGATGAGCGGTATAGTTACTGACGTTACTGCTGTTCAGAGCCGCTGGGTTTCGCAGAGTGCAGCAGGACCTTGAGTGGCTGCTGCTTCAGCCTATGGAGCTTCAGTCTCTGAAAGAGGCTCCATAGCCTTTGGATATCTGATTGAGGGATTGTCGTGGGAACGCCAAGGACTTATGTATGTCGGACCTGTGTGGGAACATTTTGTTTTCAAATAAATGGTGAGCGAGGGACAGTGTCTTGTCATTCTTTCTCTCTTTTTATGTTTTTTAGGTTTCCATTTGTGGACTACGTCGGATTCCCTGGACTGCGGCGGATCTACTTAGCTTTTTTTTTTTTTTTTATAAATTGGGGAACCAGGGAGAGTGTTGGGCTGTGTTTTTCAAATGAAGTATTTTTGTTGTGTGTTTTTATTTTTTATCACTGGATTAGTAATAGGGATGTCTGATAGACACCTCTACATTACCAACACCAGGGCTTGATGCTAGCTGTGAATTTTGACAAATCACAGCTGACATCAACCCCAACTAACTATTATTACCCTGATTGCCACCGCACTAGGGCAATTGAGAAGCAGCAGAATTTGTGCATGTACTGTAATGTGCCACTTCTGGGACGGCTGCTGGGTGTTATTTTTAGGCTGGGATGGGCCCAATAACCATGGATCTTAATAACCTGATAATATCTGCCCACAGCTGTCTGCTTTACCTTTGCTTGTTATCCAAAATAGGGGCGACCTGGAGATTTGCCTTGTTGACAGGATCTATATTCCATCTAGTCTGGGACTGCTCCCTGATGAGACAATTTTGGACAAATGTACAAACTCTGATTAAACAGGTCTTTGATTTAGACCTAGTATTAGATCCTCAACACTGTTTACTTACTATTTTTTCCCGCAAAACATATCTAAAAGAACAGTTAGAATTCTTCTAAACATATGAACAGCCACAAGATGTCTGATAGCTTCTCAATGGAGCCAATCCTCCCTCCAGTTTATATATGAGTTATACACCAGGATCAAAGATATCAGAAATTTCAAATATCGCACTGCTCTGAAACGACGAAGATAGCTGCGTGAAAAAATATTCCTTTATGTACAGCTCTATACATAACAGAGCAGGGGTGGGAAATAATTTTCCTGAGGGGCCCACATGAGAGACCATGACTGTTATGGACGGCCGAACCAATAGGCTGAAATTAATTCTGCTCAATATTAATATTAAAATATTAATTATGATTATTTTATATAATTAATTGTATTACTTAATATTAAGCAGAATTAAGTATGCTGACAGCCCCTGTATACCATATGAGCCCATACACAGCCACCCTATATACACTGAGCCCACACACAGCCTCCTAAATACTGTATGAGCCCCCTATATACAGTATAAGCCCTCACATAGTCCCGCTATATACAGCATGAGCCCTCACATACAGTGGTGGTAAAAAGTTTTTGCCTCCTTCCTGATTTCTCATTGATTTGCATATTTGTCACACTTAAATGTTTCAGATCACAAAACAAATTTAAATATTAGACAAAAATAACACAAATAAACACAAAATGCAGTTTTTAAATTAAGATTTTTTATTTTTAAGGGAAAAAGAAATCCAAACCTACAGGGCCCAGTTTGAAAAAGCGATTGTCCCCTAAACCTAATAACTGGTTGGGCCACCCTTATCAGCGACAACTGCGTTAAAGCGTTTGCGATTACTGGCAGTGAGTCTTTTACAACGCTCTGGAGGAATTTGGCCCACTCATGTTTGCAAAATTGTTGTAATTCCGCCACATTGGAGGGTTTCCAAGCATGAACAGCATTTTTAAGGTCATGCCACAGCATATCAATCAGATTAAGGTCAGGATTTTGACAAGGCCACTCCAAAGTCTTAATTTTGTTTTTCTTAAGCCATTCAGAGGTGGTCTTGCTCGTGTGTTTTGGATCATTGTCCTGCTGCATAACCCAAGTGCACTTCAGCTTGAGGTCAGGAACAGATGGCCGGACATTCTCCTTCAGGATTTTTTGGTAGACAGCAGAATTCATGGTTCCATTTACCACAGAAAGTCTTTCAGGTCCTGAAGCAGCAAAAACAGTCCCCGACCATCACATTACTACCACCATATTTTACTTTTGGTATGATATTTCTTTTCTAAAATGCTGTGATATGTATATATGTGGATGTTGCTGCGGGGTCTTTTGTGTCCTCTCTGATGAATCGCCGCTGCGCTCTTGGGGTAATTTTGATCGGCCAGCTACTCTTAGGAAAGTTTACCACTGTTCCATGTTTTTGCTATTTGTTGATAATGGCTCTCACTGTTTTTCACTGGTGTCCAAAAGCTTTTGAAATGGCTTTATAACCTTTTCCAGACTGATAGATCTCAATTACTTTGTTTCTTAATTGTTCCTGAATTTATTTGGATCGCAGCATGATGTCTAGCTTTTGAAGCTTTTGGTCTCCTTCACTTTGTCAGGCCGGTCCTTTTTAAGTGATTTCTTGATGGAGAACAGGTGTCGCAGTAATCAGGCCTGTGTGTAGCTAGGGAAATTGAACTCTGCTTCCCAAAGATGGTGGGCAATCACTTTTTTCACACAGGGCCCTGTAGGTTTGGATTTATTTTTTCCTTAATAATAAAGACCTTCATTTAAAAATTTCATTATTTGTTTACTTGTGTTATCTTTGTCTAATATTTAAATTTGTTTTATGATCTGAAACATTTAAGCGTGACAAAGATGCAAAAGAATAAGAAATCAGGAAGGGGGCAAACACTCTTTCACACCACTGTAGCTCCCTAGATACAGTATGAGTCCTCACATAGCCACCTAAATAGTATGAGACCTCACATAGCTCCCTATATGCAGGAGGAGTCCCTACATACAGTAGCTCCCTATATACAGCATGAACCCCCACCTAGCCTCTATATACGGTATGAGCCCCTACATATCTCCCTATATACAGCATGAGCCCCTACATGCGCAGATTCTGGTTACTTTCTCTCCTGCCTGATGAGAGTACTGTCCCATTGCATAGTTCTTTCTGTGATCAGAAGGATGCTGTGTTAGCACTCTCCTTGATCATAGGAAGCTGCCTTTGGTCCACAAGATGTACATTTTTTTGTTAGCAAGATTTTTTTTCTTCCTAAGAAATGGATCTTTTAGTAAAAAAAATATGGTATTTAATTGAGGGAAATAAAAACATGACTTGTAAACCCTAAAACCTTAAAGACAGCCTCAGACTGGTTTGTGGAAGATGTAGCCACTGGATGCAGTAGACCTTGTAGAGCCGTGGGATAAGGCCCCTTCTCAGCTGAATTTGGCCACAAATAATAAAGATTATCGTAGCTACTATAGATGAATTAATACATATACACGCGAGCACTCATCAGCTTACTATAGAATTAATCTTGGATCCAGAAGTATAAATACCACTGTGTGCCTTTTATTTTGTGGTATAGTTTCATCAGTGAAATAATTAGATTTTGGAGGTCCTTTAAAATAATGCACATTCAATCTCTTGTCACTATCAGATTTAATAAAAAATGAACATGAATAATTTTCCCATCTCCATTGTTATAATAATTAGTTCCTATTCTGTTATTATCTCCAACTTCATAATGAACTCTAAATAATCATGTTTTAAACTCTAAAATTTTCAGATTTTAATTTGCTTAATATTGGTTTTGTGAAGTTTTTCCTTTCCTTTGACTTATGCTAATAGCCTTGTTGTACTAGTCTAATTAATGTGCCGAGTGTTTTTCCCTTACAGTGTTTAGATTGGCTCGGCTGAATCCTACAATTAAACTGTGCATTTCCTCCATTTTCTTTAATTGTAGTGCCAATTATGCCAACTAATCAATAGATGCAGAAATGAAGAAACCGCACATCCTCTCTTTCAGTAAATAAGTCAGTGAATAAGGAGGGTTTGTTACTGCATCCACACAGTATGAGTTTGAGTTTTTAATCCTCGGGAAAGGTAGAGGCTATTAAGATGAAGGATATTTGATGTATTTGAGCTTTAAATACATTTGTTTAATTCCCTTGTGCTAGTCTTACATGGCAGAGGTACATTTTATTGATTTGGTTTCTAATGTCACTAAATATTCATGAGATTTTGGATGTAAATGTTTAATGTCAATACTTTGGCACCTCTAAGATTGGGCGTTTCGCTCTGAGCAAATTATATTCTTGATTGCATCTTGAATGCTATAAGGTCTGCATCTACTGTATAAGCACTTATGTCTGTTGAGGTAGAAAAACAGAAATGGGTGTGCCATGTAGATGTGTTTTCTAGCATAATGTAGAGGACCCTTATCCCTGATATTTATATAGTGATTTTAGGAATGGTTACAAAAGCCTAGAGAACATTACTCACACTAGAATACTTACAGTAGTACATTTATTAGTTATATCAGTTGTTATTATATAACTAAAAAAATCAATAAAAAAACTCATATGAGCTACAGAATCTGCTACCCTTACAATGTAACTACTAGCTACTGAACCCGTTCTACGTCCGGGTGGCGAGCATTTTTATTGGTATATGGTCTCCCATGCTGGTATTTGCTGCCCCACTCCTGGTATTTGTGCTGCCCCCATCCTGTCCCCACCATCCTATCCTGGTATGCATGGCACCCCTCACTCCCAATCCTGGTATGCATGGCACCTCTCACCCCCAATCCTGGAATGCATGGCACCCCTCACCCCCAATCCTGGTATGCATGGCACCCCTCACCCCCAATCCTGGTATGTGTGGTAACCCATCCCTTATCCCTATCCTGGTATGTATGGTATCCCTCATCCTGGTATGCATGGGCCCCTCACTCACATCCTGGTATGCATGGCACCCCTCATCCCCATCCTGGTATGCATGGGCTCCTCATCCCTATCCTGGTATGCATGGTCCCCTCACCCCTCCAATCCTGGTGTGCATGATCCCCTCACCCCCCAATTCTGGTATGCATGGTACCCTCACCCCCCAATAATGGTATGTGTGGTCCCCTCACCCCTCATTCCTATCCTGGCATACATGGTACCCCTCATCCCTATCCTGGTATGTATGGTACCCCTCATCTTGGTATGCATGGCACCCCACATTCCTATCCTGGTATGTATGGTACCCCTCATCCCTATTCTGGTATACATGGCACCCCTCACATCACTATTCTGGTATGCATGGCATCCCTCACTCCCCAATCCTGGTATGCATGGTCCCCTCACCCCCCAATCCTGGTATGCATGGTCCCCTCACTCCCCAATCCTGCTATGCATGGTCCCTTCACCCCCCAATCCTGGTATGCATGGTCCCCTCACCCCTCAATCCTGGTATGCATGGTCCCCTCACCCCTCAATCCTGGTATGTGTGGTCCTCTCACCCCCCAATAATGGTATGTGTGGTACCCCTCATCCTGGTATGAATGGTCCCCTCACCCTGCAATCCTGGTATGCATGGTCCCCTCACCCCCAATCCTGGTATGTGTGGTACCCCTCACCCCCAATCCTGATATGCATTGTCCCCTCACCCCCCAATCCTGGTATGCATGGTCCCCTCACCCCCTAATCCTGGTATGCATGGTCCCCTCACCCCCCAATCCTGGTATGCGTGGTACCCCTCACCCCCCAATCCTGGTATGCATGGTCCCCTCACCCTCCAATCCTAGTATGTGTGGTACCCCTCACCCCCCAATCCTGGTATGCATGGTCCTCTCATCCCCCAGTCCTGGTATGCATGATCCCCCTCACCCCACAATCCTGGTATGTATGGTACCCCTCACCCCACAATCCTGGTATGTATGGTACCCCTCACCCCCCAATCCTGGTATGCATGGTCCTCTCATCCCCCAGTCCTGGTATGCATGATCCCCCTCACCCCACAATCCTGGTATGTATGGTACCCCTCACCCCACAATCCTGGTATGTATGGTACCCCTCACCCCCTAATCCTGGTAAGTGTGGCCCCCTCATCCCTTTTACACTGTACACACATACAAAAAAAATGAACACTTATGCCGGAGGCTGGGGAGGAGTGCGGCACCGGAGCACCGCGCTGTCCGGCACTATTTTGCTGAAGACACACTGCAAATGTGTCTTCAGTAAAAAGGCGCCGGATAGCACTATGCGCATGCGCCGATCCGACGCCTCACTCCTGCCCCGGTCTCCAGCGAAGAGAGGCGCCACAGCAATTCTCCTCCCGGTCAGGTAAGTATGTCAGTATGGCGCCGGAGATCGCGGTATGCGTTCAGTGCCTACGCATGCCGCGTTCTCCGGCGCCATACACTCCTCTTACCTGTAACGGCTCCATGCGTGCTTCTGTCTGGAGCCAGACTGCGCGTTGCAGACAGAGACACGCTTGCAGCGTTATATTATAGATCTGCTCATAACAGGCATTGGAGTAGAATCTGTATTGAGCCATTTAAATATTGGTAAGAACCTGAGACAAAGAAAATATTTTTGGGGTGAAACTAGAGGGTATGCTGTAAAGTATTTTACCATCCATTAGTATGTGACATTCATTTAAAAAAAAGATAATAGAAGCTTGTTTTATTATAGAACACCATCAAAATGATTAACAAATTCTTGACCAACATTTTGAACTACAGTCTTACTCAAAAGAATCTGGTGTATTTTGGTTTTTAATGCTAACCCCGATTTAGGAATGACATCTGATTCTTATTCCTAGAGCTTGTATGAGACTTCCAATGCTTTCTACAAGTTTACTCTTTGGATGGACCTTGGGGCCAGTCCTCTTCAAATTTAACTTTCCTGACTCCTTTTTTTTCTTTCTTTCCATTTTTAATCTTTCATGTTTTTTAACTTTTTTTCCTTCTATCTTTGGCATACCTTTCCCTCAATTTCTTCTCAAACTACCTTGAAAAAATACACAATGTTTCAGGTTGCTGTACTTGTTAAAGAGAATCTGACAGCTGATACATGCTGCTTGTGGATTGGGCAGCTTGTATCAGGCACTGGCTGTAAGAACTCAGATAGGTATTTAAGACTGTGAAACTCTGTGGCATTTCAGAGAAAAACATACTTTAAAATCCACCGGGGACCAAGCCATGCTGGGGCTTATTGAAACATTTCGGTCCCCGGCAGCTTCTCCCTGCCCGCTGCCCTTGATTGACAGATCTCTGCTTGTACATTCACAAAGGCAGGTACCTGTCAATCCAGGGCAGCAGGTGGAGAGAAGCTGCCAGGGACTGAGCCGTGCTGGAGACTTTACGGACATGCTCCTTTCGATGTCCCAGTTACAGTGATAAAAAATGCACAATAAATAAAAAATATTTGTTCCTCAGAGATTTTTATGACCTTTTTAAGGACAAATTATGTAAAACATATTTACAGTTTTTCAGGTGTTTAAAAATATCGGTAAAAAAAATAAAACGTCCACACTATAAAAAAAATATGATAGTCCAATTTTTTTTCATACAAAATGCATTTTATTGCTTTTATATAACAAAATAAATGATTACACATTTTAGGTATCAAAACAACCACAGTAACCTTGAGAAATTATTAAATAAGTTATTTGGTACGAAGCATGAACAGTAAAAATAAAAAATAAAAAAATATCTAAAAATTGCTTTTTTTCCCCCTATATTTGTACTTCAAAAAATAACATTTATATAATTTACATTGTAATTTAAATGTACCCCAAAATAGTACTAAAAACTTATACAATTTGTCCTGCATACAACAAAGCTTCATACAGCCACTTCAGTGAGAAGAAAAAAAAAAACTCATGGCTGCTGATAAGCAGAGAGGCAGAAACCAAGAATAAATATTTGGTCATTAAGGGAGTTAAAACACCAGGTTTAAGTTTTTACTTTCTCTGTTTTATAGGAAGAACCCATAATTCAGCATATGACTGCAAAAATTATTGAAAATGTCTGTACAACAGTAACGTCACATGTCCAAGGATTCATCAATGCAGAGATTGGACCTGCACTTTGGTATTTGTTCACGCATTCAACAGTTGATTCTCTTAGGATCACAGCCATATCGGTATGTAAATTCATGAATATTCTCTAATTACAAAGTCATTATGGTCATTTTCCTCCAAAACTCATTCATACTAGAAAATATTCAAGTTGATTACACTTTACATCCGATACCAGATTTAAATGTCTAGTAGTCTGGTTCCAGTTTCTGTAGTCTCCCATTGCTAACGTGTTGTTTATTTCTGAATTCTGTTTGTATTTGCACCCAAAAGCGCATTGCAAACCTTATCCCGGCATTTTCTATGGGATTTTGGAAGATCTATGCACATGATCAAGAATTTTTCAGACCGGATTTCATGTGCGGAAAAAGAATCAGCATGTCCATTCTTTGTGCGGATTTGCCTGCTTTTTTCCTATACAATGCATTGGGAAAAAAGCATGGCATATCCGCAGGCAAAAACGCACAAAAAGAGGCATGTAAATGCAATAAAACACATATACAACACGCAGAATTTCTGCAGTGTTTTTGAGGCCAAGAGGTGCAGGACCTTGCAGAAACACTGCAGAAATTTCTGCAAGCAATTCCTGATCGTGCACACATAACCTACATTTCACCCTTGGTTTTGGCATACAAGCACTGATGCATAATACTGACCAAATACTGATGTGTAAATAAGCCTTTAGGTCACATTCACAAGTTCAGTATATGGTCAGTATTTTACATCAGTATTTGTAAGCCAAATCAGGAGTGGGATAAAAATACAGAAGTGGTGACATGTTTCTATTATACTTTTCCTCTGATTGTTCCACTCCTGATTTTGGCTTACAAATACCGATGTCAAATACTTCCCAAATATTGAACGTGTGAATGTGGATTTACTAAGCCAGATTACTGCCTATAAAGAGCAGAAATAAATCAATATAACCTGTCCATCTAAATAATGGTCAAATGCCATATCAGATTTCACTTTGAAAACGTATGAAAACACCTAAATGTCTGGACCAAAAAGTTTATATGGCTATGCAAGCAAAGTCGATATTCCAAATAATTTAAGAAAACAACAAAATTTATTCTTTACTCAAAATATGCAAAAAATAATATACACACGTAAAGAACAAAGATGCCTCACAGCTTGAGGGACACATGAAATGGACCTGTATGTACATAATACATGTGTGAACTAGGTTGCAGTGTTCTAATCCCAGTGAAGTACTAGCATCCATATAAAATAATCATTATCATGGATCAGATGAGTTTATACTAGTGTAGATTAAAAAATGTATAAGCCAAAGTAAATTTCCTGATGGCACAATAGTACTGTTTAATATTGTGTCTTTATCAAGGTCATAGGTGTATGTCAGGTCCCCATGGGGTAGAGGGACATTGGATCTGACATACACCTGTGTCCTCGATAAAGACCCACTATTGAACAGTACTATTGTGCCCATGAATATCCCCGAAGTGTCCATGATCGAGTATGTCATGCCGCTCCCTGACAAAATGCATATATACAGCAGATGAAATAAGTACTGAACGCGTCACCAATTTTGTAAGTAAATATATATTTCTAAAGGTGTATACCCCTTTTTCACATGTTAAGCGCCATGGAATTAATGGTGTTATAATAATAAATAATAATAATAAAGGTGCTATTGACATGGAATTTTCACCAGATGTTGGTAACAACCCATCCAGTTCACACAGGCAAAGAAATCAAAACATAGATGTCCTTAAATTAAGTTATGTGTAATAATGAGAAATGACAAAGGGGAAAAGTATTGAACACATGAAGAAAGCAGGTGCAAAAAGTCATGGAAAGTAATGACACCAGGTGAAATCTATCAGTAATTGGAAAACAATCCTGCCACTTAGAGAAAAATAATATCAGCTGGTTCAACTGATGGCCTATAAAAAGGTGTCTCATTACCAAGGTGCCACTCAAGAAAAATCTCATGATGATTAAAACCAGTGAGCTGTCTCAGGACATTCGCAACCTTATTGTTGCAAAACATGCCGATGGCATTGGTTACAGAAGAATTTCTAAACCACTGAAGGTTCCAGTGAGCACTGCTTGGGCCATAATCCAGAAGTGGAAAAAACATCATTTCACCATAAACCAGCCACGACCAGGTGCTCCCTGCAAGAAATCAGACAGAGGAGTGAAAAGAATTATCAGAAGAGTTGCCCAAGAGCCAGGGAACACACGTAGAGAGCTACAGAAAGACCTGGAATCAGCAGTAACATTTGTTTCAAAGAAAACTATAAGTTACTAGATGGTGGCCCGATTCTAACGCATCGGGTATTCTAGAATAGGTATGCGGCCGACCAGGCGCAATCAGCAGAGCGGTATTTAAATTTGGCTCCAAAATCGCTGATTGGTCGAGGCCGGCAACCGCGACCAATTAGCAAAGCGGTGTTAAAATTTGGCGCCTATATCGTAGATTGGTCACGGCCGGCGGTCGCGACTAATCAGCAGAGCGGGGTTTAAATTTGGCGCCAATAATGCTGATTGGTCGCGGCCAGCGAACGCGACTAATCAGCAGAGCGGAGTTTAAATTTGGCGGCAATAATGCAGATTGGTTGCGGCCGGCGGTCGCGACCAATCAGCAGAGCGTTATTTAAATTTGGCACCAATAATGGTGATTGGTCACGGCCGCGACTAATCAGCAGAGCGGTGTTTAAATTTGTCGCCAATAATGCTGGTTATTCGTGACCAGTAACCGCGACCAATGAGCAGAGCGGTATTTAAATATGGCGCCAATATGGCTGATTGGTCGCGGCCGGCCACCACGACCAATCAGCAAAGCGGTGTTTAAATTTGCCGCCAATATCGCTGATTGGTCGCGGCCGGCGACCGCGACTAATCAGCAGAGCGGTGTTTAAATTTGGCGCCAATACTGCTGATTGGTCGCGGCCGGCCACCGCAACCAATCAGCAGAGCGGGGTTTAAATTTGCCGCCCATATCGCTGATTGGTCGCGGCTGCCGTCCGCGACCAATCAGCAGAGCGTTGTTTAAATTTGGCACCAATCTCGCTGATTGGTTGCGTATGGCATCAGCGACCAATCAGCAGAGCGTTGTTTAAGTTTGGCGCCAATCTCGCTGATTGGTTGCGGGCGGCCGCGACCAATCAGCAGAGCAGCGTTTAGATTTGCCGCCCATCTCGCTGATTGGTCGCGGCCGGCCACCGTGACCAATCAGCAGAGCGGCGTTTAAATTTGCCGCCCATCTCGCTGATTGGTCGCGGCCGACCACCGCGACCAGTCAGCAGAGCGGCGTTTAAATTTGCAGCCTATATCGCTGATTGGTCGCAGCCGGCGACCGCGACCAATCAGCAGAGCGGCGTTTAAATTTGCAGCCTATATCGCTGATTGGTCGCAGCCGGCAACCGCGACCATTCAGCAGAGCGGCGTTTAAATTTACCGCTTATATCGCTGATTGGTCGCGGTGGCCGGCCGCGATTAATCAGCAGAGCGGCGTTTAAATTTGCCGCCCATCTCGATCATTGGTCGCGGCCGGCCACCACGACCAATCAGCAGAGCGGCGTTTAAATTTGCCGGCCATCTCGCTGATTGGTCGCGGTGGCCGGCTGCGATGAATCAGCAGAGCGGCGTTTAAATTTGACGCCCATCTCGCTGATTGGTCACGGCCGGCCACCGCGACCAATCAGCACAGCGGTGTTTACATTTGCCGCCCATCTCGCTGATTGGTCGCGGCCGGCCACCGCGACCAATCAGCGTCGTATTAGTGTGGGCCCGGGAGTGGCGCTGCTTGTGCTGCTTTGTATTAGCGAGGACCGGGGAGCGGCGCTGTCTGTGCGGCTCCTTATGCTGCGAGAAGCGGGGAGATGAGCGGCTGCTCGCAGCAGAAGCATCCCGACCGGCGGTGCCGCTCCCCAGTCCTCCGTTCACACTTGCTGTCGGGAGATTAGCGGGCCAAGCCGCTGATCTTCCGACGTTAGCCGCATGGAGGTCAGCGGCGCCGGTCGGGGTAGTTGTGCTGCTAGCGCCGCTCATCTCCCCGCTGCATCGCCGCTGACCTCCGTCCCGCAGATGAGCCGCTAATGGCCGCCATCTTTTTTCAGAAATCCCGCGGCGCTGATTGGCCGCTGCCGGACCAATGAGCGACGCGGGATTTCCAGGACAGACAGACAGACAGGATAAGACAATTATATAGTAGATGTACTTAATCTTCATGGCCTATATGCACGCTCACCACGCATAACTCCATTGCTGAACAAAAAGCATGTTCAAGTGCTTTTGAAGTTAAGCCTGTGAAATACTGGGAGGATATAGTCCTGGTCAGATGAAACCAAAATTGAATTCTTTAGATGCCATAATACACACCATGTTTGGAGGCCAAAAGGCACTGCATATCACCCCAAAAACACCGTACCAACAGTGAAGTTTGGAGGTGGCAGCATCATGGTGTGGAGCTGTTTTTTAGCATAAAGCACTGGCAAACTTCATATAATTGAAGGAAGGACAAATGTACCAAGACATTCTTGATAAAAATCTTTTGCCATCTGCCAGGACAATGGAAATGAAATGAGGGTGGACATTTTGGCAAGACACTGATCCCAAACATACAGCCAAGGAAACTCAATTGGTTTCAGAGACCTGACCTGAATCCGATAGCATATGTGTAGAAGGAAATAAAACTCAGAGTTCATTGAAGAATGTTTATGTGGAAGAATGGGCCAAAATCACACCTGACCAATGCATGCTACTAGTTTCTCCACACAGGAAGCATGTTGAAGCTGTCATCACCAATAAAGGTTTTTGTATTGTATTACATAAATTTCAGTAAGCGTGTTGAATACTTTTTCCCTGTGTCATTTCTCATTATTACACATAACTTAATTTATGGACATCTATGGTTAGATTTCTTTGCCTGTGTGGATTGGATGGGTTATGACTAGTGTTGAGCATTCCGATACTGAAATATCGGGTATCGACCGATATTCGCTGTATCGGAGTTCCAATACTGAGTTCCGATACTTTTACAATATCGAATACCGGAATCGGAAGTTCACATAATGCCTGCGCTCTGCAGTGTCTCTGAAGGATGACAAGCTGGATGGCAGCGCTCAGCTGCGAACCAGCCTGTCATCTCAATGCCATACCAGCGTGGGAGAATTCTCCTGCTCAAGCGCTGACATTACATTATCTCCCTTACATTACAATTAAATGGAATAGCAGGAATTAATATTTTTTTAAGACGTTAATGCCACAGCCATGGTGGTTGTGGCATTACAGTGGTTGCCCAAATCGATGGGAACAGTACTCACAGTGAAACATGAAAAGCCGGCAATTCATCAGCGGCATACACCGGTACCCGACAATTTAGAACAGAAAGAATAGAGCTTCACACATAGATTAGATAGATAGAAACATGTCAGTCACATATATAATAAGTACAGTGATAGTGTTGATTACTGTACTTGTCATTTAGTGTAAAGGATTTATTTAAAAAGAATAATAGTGTTTTCATGCACCGTCTCTTTAAAAAAGCCGGCCGGCAATTCAGCAGCGGTACCCGACACTTTAGAACAGAAAGATAGAGCATCACACATAGATTAGATAGATAGAAACATGTCAGTCACATATATAATAAGTACAGTGATAGTGTTGGTTACTGTACTTGTCATTTAGTGTTAAAATAAAGGATTTATTAAAAAAAAATTGGCGTGGGGTTCCCCGTAATTTTAGTCTCTAGCGGAGGTTAAGCAGACGGCTGGGGCAGATGTTTGAAGCCTGGGAAGGGGATAATACCCACGGAGCTTCCCAGGCTACTAATATCAACCCCCAGCTGAATACCTAGCCTTTACTAGCTATTAAAATGGGGGACCCCCCAAAAAAATGACGTGGGGTCCCCCCTATTTTAATAGCTAGCAAAGGCTAGGCAGACTTTTCCCACGCTGTCAGTGACGTGCATGAGGTGAGCTGAGTTCATTGGACATGACCTCGGCTCATCTGGATGCCGTCACAGCCTGACACTGAGGAGCGCAAGCAAGCCTGCGCTTCTCAGTGTCTGCGGGATGACAGGCTGGATGGCAGCGTTCTGTTGCGATCCAGCCTGTCATCTCGATGTAGCAGAGCTGGAGCTGTCCTGGGAACCATCGAAAGGTAAGGATGATGTTGCTTTATTATTTTTCTTTTATTGCAGAAGACATTGGCTTCAGCTGGAATGGGCGTGATGGTAGGTATGGTTTAATTTAGAACAATAAAGAATTGTGTCTTTATTTAAATTAAAGGAATTTATTCTGGGTGTTTGTGTTTTTTTGTAACTTTGACTATGGGGTTAGTAATGGGGGTGTCTTATAGACGCCTCTCCATTACTAACCTGGGCTTGATGTCAACTGGCATTATAAGCTGACATCAACCCCAACCCTATTACCCCACTGCCACCGCTACAGGGCAGTGGGAAGAGCGAGGCTAAGTGCCAGAATTGGCGCATCCTATGGATGCGCCATTTCTGGGACGGCTGACGGCTGGTGTTTCTAGCCGGGGAGAGGGCCAATATTCATGGCTCCCTTCCTGGGCTATTAATATCAGCCCCCAGCTGTCTGCCTAGCCTTTGCTAGCTATTAAAATAGGGGGGACCCCACGTCATTTTTTTTTTTGAGGTCCCCCATTTTAATAGCTAGTAAAGGCTAGGTATTCAGCTGGGGGCTGATATTAGTAGCCTGGGAAGCTCCATGGGTATTACCCCCTTCCCAGGCTTCAAACATCTGCCCCAGCCGTCTGCTTAACCTCCGCTAGAGACTAAAATTACGGGGAACCCCACGCCCGTTTTTTTTTTAATAAATCCTTTATTTTAACACTAAATGACAAGTACAGTAAGCAACACTGTCACTGTACTTATTATATATGTGACTGACATGTTTCTATCTAATCTATGTGTGAAGCTCTATTCTTTCTGTTCTAAATTGTCGGGTACCGGTATATGCCGCTGATGAATTGCCGGCTTTTCATGTTTCACTGTGAGCACTGTTCCCATCGATTTGGGCAACCACCTCCCCCAATACATTCTACATTATTGTTAGTTGTTTTCCTTCATGTAGAATTAACCTACAAGGAAAGAAAGGATTTATTTTCATTCCGATATTTCTGTCCCATTGACTTGCATTGGTTTCCGGTATCGGAATCGGCGATATCCAATACTTTTTGAGTATCGGCCCGATCCAATCCGATCCGATATTTCCTGATATCGGAAGGTATCGCTCAACACTAGTTATGACTGACATCTGGTGAGAATTTCATGTCAATAGTATCTTTAAAAATATATTTATTTGGCAAATTGGTGACGTGTTCAATACTTATTTCACCCACTGTATGTATGGATGCTAGTACTTCACTGGGATTATAACACGGCAACCTAGTTCACACATGCATTATGTTCACGTCCATTTCATGTGTTCCTCAAGCTGTGAGGCATCTTTGTTCTTAACTTGTGTATATTATTTTTTGTATATTTTGAGTCAATAATAAACTTTGTTTATTATTATTTGTATTATTATTTGTTTTTTTCAAATGATTTGTAATATTCACTTTGCTTGCCTGGTGTAGATGGCCGCCGGACAGTTCCTTGAAGGGAGATATGTATCTCCCAGCTTGGTAGCTTCGGTGATCTAAAACCGAGAAAGCATGCTCTAGCACATTTAGTGCTGAGAGGGTTAATAGGGCGCGTTTTTACGAGCAGTCATAAGAGTTGGGCGGGATTGACTGCTCACATATCCCCACCCCAGGGCATGTGTATAAAATAGAGACTGAGTGTCTGTGGCTGGAGGTGTGGAGACCTTCAGATTGTCTGTGCTACAGGACACTGACTGGTAGCGGGCGAACCCGCAGCACTGTATGGACTGTTTTCTTGTTTTGTTACTTTGTGCCGGACAAGGCTATGTTTCGTTTACCTGGAGAGTGCGGTTTATGAAGTCCAAATAAACCCACCTTGGGCATTTTCAAATAAACTGAGTCCTGTGACTACATTGAAAGCAGCTGAGTGAGTATCAACCCCCTTACACTGGCCATATAGAATTTTTATTCCAGACTTTAGGTATTTCTTTAAACAACAGTCTTTGAAAGCCTCGTTTTCGGTCTCATTGACTTATTTTGAGAAGTGACCTATGGCTTTCCCAGCAAACACTGGAGCAATCTAGCAGGTCACAAACTGCAGGAGACGACCGGAGCGGCACCGAAAACAGAAGAAGATGGCAGCAGGTAAGTATATTACTATGGGCAAAGAACTTATATTAGTGATACGACTCCGGTTGTAACATTAAAAATAACACCGTAGTAGTGTTTTAAGCCCCCGCCCTCGTGGATTGATGCAAACTGTACAGAGAAGACCTTTTGCTAATTTGCTGCTGTGTTAACTTGGAAGTTAGGGGAGCTCAAGACAGTGATTGCTTGTAGGCCTGGATAAATGATCTGATTAGCTGATGAACTAGTGTTTTGATTGTTCATAGGTTGATCTCTGCCATGTTTATCCCGGCAAATGATCTGGAATAATTATTTTTACAAACACTATTTAGGTTGATTAATTATTGGACTGTATATAGGCGTCTTAAAGGGGATGTCCAGGATTTATATATTGATGACCTATGCTAAGTATAGGTCGTTCGTATCAGATCGACCAGAGTCTGACCTGGCACCCCCACCGTTTAGCTATTTGCAGCTCCTGCTATGGCCGGATGTATGGCTTTTTGTAATGGCCATTCTTGGGTGCTGCAGCTCATTTTCTATTGAAGAGAATAGCAATTAACAGATGAGTGTTTTTTTATTTTAAAGAACTTGAACTTCTCCTGTGAGGCACACTATGTTCTGGTGACATAATGGTCAATTTATTGCAGGCCTCTCCTGCTGCACTTTCGTATGGTGGATTCCACCTTTCCCACACACCCCCACCCCACCGGCAAGCATGGTGGAGGAATAGGTTTCCTCCTATCAGATAACTGCTCCTTCACCCAAATCCCACTGCTGCCCTCCATTACTCTCCCCTCTTTTGAGGTGCAATGTATGCGCATCTACTCCCCCCTCCAACCTCCAACTGGCTGTCATTTACCGCCCCCCAGGATCAACCACCACCTTCTTTGACCACTTCACCACCTGGCTACTTCATTTCCTCTCCGTTGACATCCCCACTATCCTCAGGGGTGACTTCAACTTCCCGATTGACACTTCCCTCTCAGCTGTTTCTAAGCTTCTAACCCTCACTTCCTCCTTCGGCCTTAATCATTGGTCTTCTGCAGCCACCCACAAAGATGGCCACACACTGGACCTCATCTTCACCCGCCTCTGTTCCCTATCTAACCTCTCTAACTCACTTCTCCCTCTTTCTAACCACAACCTACTTACATTCTCTACCCTCTCCAGGGCACCATTCCCCACTCCACAAACTTGCACACCCTCGCAGAAATCTTAAACACCTTTACCTACACTCACTCTCTGAATCCCTTCTCCCTCTTACAGACATTAGGTCTTTACATGAAGCAGATGTTGCTGCCACTTTATACAATACCTCAACAGCTGCAGCTCTCAATTCGGTCACCCTCCCTCACACATACCAAAGCTCCCACAATCAACAGACAACCCTGGCATACCAGCCTAATTAAAGAACTGCGAAGGGCCTCCAGGGTTGCTGTGCATAGATGGAAAAGGTCCCAGTCCAATGAGCACTTCATCGCATTCAAACAGTCCCTCACTACCTTCAAGTTCACACTCACTGCAGCAAAACACACATACTTCTCATCCTCCCTGTCTCACAACCCTAAACAGCTATTCAACACCTTCAATTCTCTTCTCCATCCCCCAGTGCCTTCTCCCTCTCCTCCTCTCCTCTTATTTCACCTGAAGACTTTGCCTCATTCTTCAAGCAGAAGATTGACACCATCAGACAAAGCTTTTGCCTAAAGTCCCCACGGCCCCTCCCCACACCTACTCAATCCTCCTCCTCCATAACCACCTTCTCCACCATTACTGAAGATCAACTTTCCTCTTTACTCTCCAAATCACACCTCACCACCTGTGAACTTGACCCAATCCAATCCCACCTCATCCCAAACCTTACCACTATCTTCATCCCAACCCTAGCCCACCTTTTCAACCTGTCACTAACAACTGGTGTCTTCCCCTCATGCTTCAAACATGCCTCGATCACACCCTTCCTCAAAAAGCCCTCCCTTGACCCATCATGTCTGACTAGCTATCGCCCCATATCATTTCTCCCCTATGCCTCAAAACTACTGGAACAACATGTCCATTCTGAACTGTCCTCCCACCTCTCCTCCTGCTCCCTCTTTGACCTCCTACAATCTGGTTTCCGACCGCACCATTCTACTGAAACTCCACTTACTAAAGTCACCAACGACCTACTAACCGCCAAATCCAAGCGACACTACTCTGTCCTCCTCCTCCTGGACCTGTCATCTGCCTTCGACACAGTGGACCATTCCCTCTTACTCCAGACTCTCTCATCTCTTGGCATCACAGATTTGGCCCTATCCTGGATTTTCTCATACCTAACAGACTGGACATTCAGTGTCTCCCACTCACACACCACCTCCTCATTTCACCCCCTATCTGTCAGTGTCCCCAAAGGTTCAGTTCTAGGACCCCTACTCTTCTCCATCTACACCCTAGGCGTGGGACAGCTCATAGTCTCATGGTTTTCATTATCACCTCTATGCCGACGACACACCAAAATCCCACAATGTCTGTCCTCTATTTCATCTTTCTTTTCTGCTAGATTTCTAAAACTTAACATGGACAAAACAGGATTCATCATCTTTCCGCCATCTCATTCAACCCAACTGACCTATCTATCAACATCAATGGCTGTCCACTCTCCCCAGTCCCTCAAGCTCGCTGCCTTGGGGTAACCTTGGACTCTGAACTCTCCTTCAAACCACATATCCAAGCCCTCTCCACTTCCTGCCGACTCCAACTTAAAAATGTCTCTCGGATCCGCACATTCCTCAACCATGAATCTGCAAAAACTCTAGTGCACGCCCTCATCATCTCCCGCCTCGACTACCTCAACCTCCTGCTCTGCGGCCTCCCTTCCAACACTCATGCACCCCTCCAATCTATCCTAAACTCTGCTGCCCGACTAATCCACCTGTCCTCCTGCTATTCCCCGGCCTCTCCTCTCTGTCAATCTCTTAACTGTCTCCCCATTGCCCAGAGACTCCAGTTCAAAACCCTAACCATGGCCTACAAAGCCATTCACAATCTGTTTCCTCCATATATCTCTGACCTAGTCTCTCGGTAAATACCCGCACGCAACCTCCGATCCTCACAAGATCTCCTTCTCTACTCCCCTCTAATCTCCTCTTTCCACAATTGCATACAAGATTTCTCCTGTGCATCCCTCCTACTCTGGAACTCTCTACCCCAAGATATCAGACTTTCGCTGACCATGGAAACCTTCAAAAGGAACCTGAAAACCCACCTCTTCCGACAAGCCTACAACCTGCATTAACAATCACTCCACCATACCGCTCCATGACCAGCCCTACTCTCACCTACTGTATCCTCATCCATCCCTTGTAGATTGTGAGCCCTCGCGGGCAGGGTCCTCGCTCCTCCTGTACCAGTCGCCATCTCGTTTTGTTTAAGATTATTGTAAATGTTTTTGCTATGTATACCCCTTTTTCACATGTAAAGCGCCATAGAATAAATGTTGCTATAATAATAAATAATAATAATAATTTAGCATCAACTATTAGGCTATATTCCCACGATGAGCTTTTGGTGAGTTTTTGATATTGCAGAATGTCAACACCATTTCTGCACTTATTATTTAAATTGGGTTACTTGCGGTTTTTCATTGCGTTTGTGTGCTGTTTTTTAAGCGTTTTTAGCACTTTTTTTTACGCTGTGTTTTTTGTCTCTTTTTGATATGGCATGCTTAAAGTAATGCTGCTTTGTTTTTGATACTTCCTGGTATTTGGCTTTGACAAAACTTTAAAAATATACTTAGGTGTGGATTACACACGTTTTTGATGCTTTTCCGCTGTGGAATTGCACTAAAAACGCATGTGCATTTTTTTACCTGCGGATTTTCTGTATCTAGTTCAAGTCTATGAGGAAAATCAGCACAGAAAACTCAGCGTATCCGCAAGAGAAATTGACATTTTGTGGATTTGAAACATGCATTTTTGATGCAGAAAAAATATGCAGCATCAAAAACACACCAAAACCTCATCATGGGAACGTTGCCTAATTTTATTCAAAAGTTCTAATCAAGCAAGGAATAACTAAAACATAACTTTTAATAAATAATAAATATATTAATAAAATAAACGACATAAAGTGCTAAGTGCTCTTGTAACCGAAATGAACACACAAATGTACCGGGAGATGCTTCCTTACAAATGAAGACACCACCATTCGTCCATGGCAATATTATATATCATTCATTCTAAATCCACCAATAAACATCACCCTTATACAATGGATTCTCATAAATAATCCTTTTTAAAAAAAATAGATCAAAATGTAGTATTGACAACAATGTCTATTATATCCAAATACATTGTGTGAACCACATTAGCCTATGTAATCCTCCTAACACATTAGCCATATAGATAGGGTGCCCCTTTTGCCATTAGGACTTATCTCCACTGTGTTTAAAAGAAAGCTCTCACCCAGACGCTCCAAATTTCCTCCCAATACATAGGTGATCCAGCAGATCAAGATGGAACGTCCCGACGCGTTTCTCAATTCATCAGGGGCTATGGATTCCGGTAGTTAAGATCAAACGTTATGACCGTCCGTGCTCTCGGGAAGCCCACGCTATCAGCTGCTGCCCAACTGTTTGTGTCCGTTCTGTTTTATACATTCACCGCATTAGCGGTTACACACTATGACGCACTTCCGGTCCCATGATGCTCCACAACCGGAAGTGACGTGTGCCGTCTCCAAGCGGGCTGGAACGCACAACTACAGCTGGTGGACCGCACTCCTCACTTCCTGTGATGCGCCCCATCAACCATATCACTTAGGTAATTTATAATTCAAAAACCGGCACATGGCGATCTACATACATAGCAACATCATAATAAGACCCACATTAACCTCGGTCTTCGTGCCGGTTAAATCGTATAGGCCATACACTTCCTGCCCTATCAGTTTACCCTAAATTAGTACATGCAAGATTCTCTCCTATATAGTTTATAAATGGGAACTGGGAAAACAAACTCCTCTCAAACAGACTGCAAAAGATGGGTATTATTAATTATCCTGTAATCATGGGCACAAAAAGAGGTTTATAAAAAATGTGCCAAACCAAATATGTGGACCTGCGGACCTCCTGACGGAAATTATGGGTCCCCTATTTAAACCATAACAATTACTCATCATGCTGACCCTACTTATGTTACACGAGCACTTAGCACTTTATGTCGTTTATTTTTTTAATAACTTTTAATAAATATATGTTTTAATTATTCCTTGCTTGATTAGCACTTATACATTGGGAATAAACATTTGCCCATAGCTGATATTTCATTTTATTTAAAACCTTGGATTACATTTTTTTTGTGTTCCGGTACAACTTGGACCAGAATTGTGACAACCTTTTACTGCCATATATACCCTTATTCTCAGGGCTTTTATTAAATTTATTCTATTAACCAAAGGTTTTAAAATTAGTATTGCCCAGATGAATAGAACCACATAAAACACATACACTTAGCAAGAGGAGAAGTGGACTGAGTGTTCGTCTTCCTTACTGTACTAGTATATAGCTAGAGCCATATACACTCACTTTGCCAGATTTGTGGTCCCATAAAAATTAATGGTGTGCTGTAAATTTCTATAAAAAAAAATTGCTGTGCTGTAAAACATGTGGCACAAATTGTTATCATTTTCTGTAGTATTTTAGAGCAAGCATATGTCTTTTAAGTATCGCATAAAGTGTCTGTCTTTTGTGGGCAGCATCTATTACCTGTGTATTATTGTGTACGGCTAGTAGCCCTTGTTGAAACTATCAAGCAGCAAACTTTTATAAATGAGCGCAATCTACCCTTCTGTCAAGTTGTATAGACTGTTATTATAGCCCTTTTATTCTGCCTAGTGATGTCTTAAGAGATTATATCGTCTTCTTGCCTACCATATTACAGTGCAGGAGTAAACGCGATTTATGTGTTTGTCTAGATTGGTTTGTGGATTTTTTGTGCAATCCTAGCACAGTTGTATGGTCTTGTCTAAGGATGGTACTTATTTTACTTTTACTTGAATCAAGCTGAACTGAAACGTATAAATATAAAATGCTGTCTAGTGTACATGATGTACAGGGGTTATGGAGTCCAATCAACTGAAAAGGTCCAAGTGCTTACTAGCATTTCACAGCAGTAAAGACGTAACTGGATGCTGGACGGTACAGGTGCCGAGGCTATTAGACAGGGTCCCGCGAAAATCATGCATTATTCATTTCAATGGGACCTAGGCGTGAAACATACTGGTTGTTATATGGTTGCGTCAAAATCTATTCCGCCCAGTGTGCTTTTCTGTTGCAACATGAGCAATGTTAGATCGGGCAGAAGAATATGCCTAAGGACTATCTCACACGAGTGTATAACTTGGTCTAGTGCTATGTGATGATTTATCTAATAGCACTCGGACCAATATTCTGCAATGGGGCAGTGCAGAGCTACGTTTTTTTTCTACGGGTCAAAGCAGTCTGCGGAAAAAATTGCACCATGCTACGATTAGCTCTGCAAAACGGATTCAAGTTTATGGGTGCGTTTAAAACATCGGGCTGCAGTCGGATGTCATCCGAGTGCAGTCTGATTTACGCAAACAGAGACAATGGACAAGATGGGGAAATTAAGTTCTCCGTCTCCTGCACACCTGTGATACGATTCTCTCATGTGAGAGAATCAAATCACAGTAAGATGACACTCGGTTCTGGTCAGAGTTTGAGCTAGGTGTCATTACGGAAGAGAGAATCATCGCTCATGTGACCGTAGCCTAAAGGACATCTCTGTAAAGCCAGGATCTTTTGCATGTAAATATGATACATTCTTTTTTATGTTAAAATGTGTTTTCTAGGAATAACAAAAAAAAAAATAACATTCTCAAAGAACTCTAAAATTCCCCATCTGTTTGAGTCCCCTTCCACATATGTTTACCTACATAATGAAGTCACTAAAGCTTTAGCTCATTACTAGTGTTGAGCCACCCCCGTAGTGTTCGAGTTCGGTTCGGTTCGTCGAACACCCGTGTGTTCGCCGAACTGTTCGTCGAACTGTTCGTCGAACACCTTCGAACACCGTTAAAACCAATGGCAGGCAAACAAAAACACATAGAAACACATAGAAAACACCTTCAAAGGTGTCCAAAAGCTGACAAACTGCTCAGAAGACACAACTAACACATGGAAAAGTGACAAGTACATATTGTCATGCGAAAAGAAAAGAGGTGGAGGAGTAAAAGGAGGGGGAGACACAGATATAGGCATGTCATGCCCTTCTAAAATCCAAAAAGTGAGAAGCCGACACGTTCAGTCCGCTCCTGCCCGTGCCACCTCCGCGTCGCCGGGTTTGTGCCAGAGCCGCGGTGAACCCTGACGGCCAGCCCCCCTCTCCCAATACTGGTGCCTGTCCGCTGGTGGGTCGAGCGAGCCCCCCTGTGGTGGAGGCAGCTCTAAGCTTTTTAATTTAAATTGTCTCTCTAATTTGAATGAATACACTTTAAATCCATTTACAAGGATCTATTGGAGGGCAAGTCTCATGCCAGCAGCCGCGTAATTCCAGCTCCAGTAGCGTCCACTAAAGCTGCTGCAGTTAAAAAGCTTTTATAAGGATCGAGCTCGGCTGTCCACCGCAAGGCATCCTACTGCCAGTCCCAGCCCCTATGCCTTGGGGTGCCTCCTGATGCTCTTCACTGAGTATCCCGTGGTCCCGAAGCATTTCCTTTGAAAAAATTAAGTGTCCAAACTACAGGTGGTGTAGCTTGCTTAACAGCCGGGATAATCCGCTGACTAGCAGACACTGCTACTAGGCACAAAGTATTTCCTGGGCTAGATGCAGTTAAAAATTTGCAATTAGATACTCTCGTTGGATGCTGAGAAAGCATTCCATAGAGTCTCCTGGCACGCCATATATGATTCTCTTAAAATGCTTGGGGTAGGGGTCTAGGGGACCCTTTTATAGCCAAAATCACGGCCCTGTATCGCAATACGTCACCTAGGCTGAAGATAAATGGAACTGTAGCACCCTGAGGGCTCGGTTGCTACAGAGGTATTGCACCTCACCCAGAGGTGTGATATCTCACTCTCAGGTAAGGATGTAGTGTGGATCAGGACCCGACACCTGCATGCATTACACCACATTGCCGTGGGGCAGGGCGACCAATATGCCCCTGAGATGGGCACGACAGTCCCTGTCCCTGGCTGGAGTGGGGGGAGGGAACACTGAGGAAGGGGAACCCTGTAGTGCAGGAGCAGGGAGGAAGCAGTTCCTGGGTGCATTGAGAAGGGAGTATAAAAGGTGGGCACCATCTTAGTTCAGTGCAGAGAAGTCTGAGCAGAAGTGGCAGGGAGCAGGGGCTCTGCATGAGCTCTGCTCCGGAGGCGGGCCTAGTAACAGAGGCCCAGGCCTGGAAGAGGGAGAAGGAAGGAAGAGGAGCGGAGAAGGCTCCAGGAATGAGGAACGAAGGGATCCCAGGGGTGCGGACGGGCGAGTCGCCACCGCACGCCCGAATCCACCTGCGTGGAGGGGTCAGGCCAAAGGGGGAGACCGGTCCCCGAAACTAGTGGAGGCAGGAAACGACCCTCAGCTAGAAACAGGAGGCTGTGACATTTTATGTGGCGCAGCCCCTCGCTACACCCGCTAGGAAGGCACCACATAGGGTCAGGGAAACTGGCGCCAAGTTTACCAAGAGGAGGCCCGAGGCAGCCGGACAGAAGGGTTGGTAAGAAAGGCCAGACAAAGGACACACAAAGGGGGTCCTGTGAAGCGCTCCAAAGTTATCTGGGAGTTGTCTGAGCCCCTCACCTGGTGAGCACAGTACGACGTGGGCAGCCGTTACCTGCAGACGTGGTCTGGATAATAAGAACTGTGAGTAAAGGCCCTGGACTGCATCACTGACTCCGTGTCGTTACTGCTGCTGCCCTGCACCATCACCCCCATCCTCCGCATACACTGCCCTGAGGCTATACTCCTCCCGTGGGGAGTTATGCTACGCTCTGCTGCACCCACAACACCAGCCTCAGCGGTCTGCCCTGCAGCGGCGGTTCACTCTGACCGCAATCCACGGGTGGCGTAGTCGGACATTTAAACATCAAAACCACATAAATAGTTCCGCCACTGGTTTGACCGCCCTGAGCCACGGAACCGGGTCGCCGCCACGGAGACTACAACCACCAGCATCCACCAAAAAGGGTCCGGCTCCGGGTGTCCCAAGGCCCAGGGGGCGCGTCAGTACATTTTCATCACCTTTCACAATCACCAATGGGACAAGGCAGGGATGTTCTCTGTCCCCTCTCTTATACATCCTAGTGACGGAGCACCTGCTCTCATCAATTCGCCATAACCCCAATATTAGGTGGATTGAGGTGGGAGGCACCGAGTACAAG
This sequence comes from Phyllobates terribilis, assembly GCF_046119375.1. NCBI lineage: Eukaryota > Metazoa > Chordata > Amphibia > Anura > Dendrobatidae > Phyllobates > Phyllobates terribilis. Next base: position 229,754,629 of record NW_027362764.1, read on the forward strand.
TGCTCTCTATTTGCTGATGATGTCCTAGTATATATCACTCAATCACATATATTCATCCATGCTGTTATGGCTGAAATAGATCACTTTGTTACATGCTCAAATTTTAAAATCAATGCAGCGAAGTCTGAGGCCCTCGATGTCTCCCTCCCCAAATCCATATAGGATTCCATCCAGTCCAACTTTCCCTTTGCCTGGCCCTCACAGGGTATCAAATACTTAGGAATTCCTATTCATAGAGACCTCTCCCATCTATGTTATCTTAATTTTGGGCCCTTTATTGAACAACTCCATACAGACCACGGTTGGCAAGTTAGAACTGTAAGATTCACTACGTGAACCACTGGTGTTTTGTGGAAAAGCACATGTACACTGTGTTCCAAATTATTATGCAAAAAGTGTTTAGGAGTGATAAGGGAAGAATTTGTTTGTTTGTCAGTTAAACTCATTGATGGTGATGTGTGTCAGGGCTCTTTATATCACTGTAAGCAATTGCAGACACCTGTGCTAATTAGTTTGGCAGGTGTGTCCAATGAAAGGCAAGACTACTTAAGAAGGCTCTCTCACATTATTAAGCAGCCTACATTTTCTGCCAAAATGGGAAAGAAAAAGGATGTGTCGGCTGCTGAGAAGCAACAAATTGTGGAGTGTTTAGGTCAAGGCATGACTACAATCAACATTGTGCGATGATCAGGATGAAGTGTCTTGGCAATCAAGAAGTATGTAGCTGATTCACAGTACACACGTGTGCGTGCTGATAAGGGCAAATTGAGGACTCTTTCCTACAGGCAATTACGTCAGGTTGAAAGAGCAGCGGCAAAAAAGCCTTGTCATAGCAGCAGACAAGTTTTTGAAGCTGCTGGTGCCTCCAACGTCCCCCAAACAACAAGATGCAGGGTCCTTCAGAGGTTTGCAGCTGTGCATACGCCATCCTGTCGACCTCCTCTATCCACTTCACACAAGCAGAAACGGCTCCAGTGGGCCAAACATTACATGAAGACTGATTTCAAAACTGTTTTGTTCACGGATGAGTGCCGTGCAGCGCTCGATGGTCCAGATGGATGGAGTGGAGGATGGCTGGTTGATGGACACCCCACGCAAACACGGCTACAGCGCCAACAAGGAGGAGGTGGAGTAATGTTTTGGGCTGGAATCATGGGGAGAGAGATTGTCGGCCCCTTTAGGATCCCTGAAGGCGCTAAAGATGAACTCCATAATGTATGTGGATTTTCTCAAACAGCACTTCCTGCCATGGTTCAAGAAGAAGAACCGTGTATTTCACAGCAAGATCATTTTTTTGCATGATAATGCACCATCTCATGCTGCACATAAAACATCTGCATCTCTGGCTGATATGGGCATAAAAGGGGACAAACTTATGGTGTGACCCCCATGCTCCCCTAACCTCTACCCCATTCAGAACCTTTGGAGCATCATTAAAAGGAGTGTCTATGATGGCGGGAGGCAGTTCACATCTAAGCAACAGCTCTGGGAGGGTATTCTGTCCTCATGCAAAACAATTGAAGCAGAAACCATCCAAAACCTGACAAATTCAATGGACGAGAGAGTTCAGAAGCTCCTTTCGAACAAGGGGTCCTATGTGAAAATGTAACATCACCTAGAATAAAGTTTTGAGTTGAAAACTGTTTGATTTCAGTTTCTAACAACCTGCTAATGCTTATAATTTCAAAAATGACCATTTTTTTGGTCTTTATTAAAATGAAAAGGTTGATCGAAAAGTTTGGGGGATCTAAGAGTGTGGCAACCCAGTAGTCATGATTACTTCGAATTCTGACAATATGAGGGTCATGCTGCAGGTAGTGCAGCAAGAAGGCACTTATGTGTCTTGCGCTTCTCGGAGCCCCAAAATTATTTTCCGGGCTAGATGCAGCTAAAAATTATTATTAATTTTAAATCTGGTGAAGCTTTAGTATAGATGGCCTAATAGGATCAGTGCTGCACACTGCTACAAAGCCCAAATTATTTTCCAGTCAAGATACAGATAAACATGATTAGTAATTTTAAATCTGGTGGAGCTTATTATAGATGGCCTAATAGAATCAGTGCTGCACACTGCTACAAAGCCCAAATTATTTTCCAGCCAAGATACAGATAAACATGATTAGTAATTTGAAAGCTTAAAACGGTTGGTAGGGTGATTTTAACCAATCATCCATCTTTTACTCTCCCCAGGATGACACAGGGGTAGAAAAGTCGTTTCGGATCCATGATTTGTTCATCTTTATGAACGTGAGTCTGTCTACATTATCAGTGGAGAGCCGCGTGCGCTTATCTGTCAGCACACCACCAGCAGCGCTGAACACACGTTCAGACAGAACGCTGGCTGCGGGGCATGACAAGATCTCCAAGGCGTAAGTGGTTAGCTCCGGCCATTTATCCAGATTGGAAGCCCAAAAAGAGCAAGGGTCCAGTGACACAGTCATGGCTTCAATGTTTACTTGGAGATACTCCTGTACCATCGTCTCTAGGCGTTGACTATGTGTCAGACTTCTTGTCTCCTGTGGCCTTGCAAAGGATGGGCTAAAAAAGTGGTGAAATGATTCCGCAAAATTGATGTTACCAGCAGATACTGTGGTTCTGTTACGGTTTGAGTGCTGAACACTTGACGGTCCCACGGTTGGCAAGTTGGAACTGTGAGATTCACTACGTGCACCACTGGTATTTTGTGGAAAAGCACATGTAAGATTCTGCAACAGTCTCTGCTGATACTCCTGCATGCGTGCATCCCTTTCTATGGCAGGAATAATTTCTGCAAATTTACTTTTGTACCGGGGATCTAACAGTGTGGCAACCCAGTAGTCAGGATTATTTCTAATTCTCACAATTCGAGGGTCATGTTGCAGGTAGTGCAGCAAGAAGGCACTCGTGTGTTGCGCATCCAGGAGCACCAAGTCCCTGTTGTGTTGGTGGCGAGGTAACAATCATGCTTCCTTCCTCTGTCCTCTCCCCCCAATCTCGCACAACAGAAATGTGATCAAGGTCTCCCTCATCTGATGAGTCTTCCATCAGTTCGTCCTCCACTTCTTCCTGGGCTCCTGCACCTTCCTCACTAGTTTGGCTGCTACCATGCGCCCTGGTAAAACCATCTCCCCCACCCTCACATGCCTGCCGCCTTGGTGCTGCCGACCGTCTGGACCTTGCAGATGTTAGCCCTTCCGCATACAACTCCTCCTCCTCTACTTCCTCCACCTCCTCTTGTGCCACCACCTGACTCCGAATTCTGTTTAACATGTGCTCCAGCATGTAAATCACCGGAATAGTCATGCTGATAATGGCATCGTCAGCACTAAACATCTTCGTCGCCATTTCAAAACTGTGCAGAAGGGTGCATAGGTCCCTGATCTGAGACCACTCCTCCAGCGTGATTTGCCCCACCTCTGGATCTCGTTGGCCCAGGCTATACGTCAGAACATATTGCACCAGGGCTTGTCGGTGCTGCCACAGTCGCTGCAACATGTGCAGAGTTGAATTCCACCGGGTAGGCACATCGCATTTTAGCCGGTGAAGTGGCAGGCCCAACGACTTCTGTAGAGATGTAAGTCGCTGAGCTGCGGGATGCGAACGGCGGAAGTGAGCACACAGCGACCGTGCCCTCTGCAGAAGGCCATCTAGTCTGGGATAGTGGGCTAAAAATTGCTGGACAACCAGGTTCAACACGTGAGCCATACAAGGCACGTGTGTGACATTGCCCCGGCGAAGGGCCGCACCCAGGTTTGCAGCATTGTCGCACACGGCCTTCCCTGGTTTCAGGTCCATTGGAGACAACCATTCATGAAATTGGTTCTCCAGAGCTGACCACAAATCCTCAGCTGTGTGACTCACATTTCCCAGACATTTCAATGTAAAAACCGCCTGATGACGTTGAGCCCTACTGCCAGCATAGTAAGGAGGTGTGCAGGATCCCTTCTGCGCAGTTAGAAAGCTTGTGGCATGACCAGACAGGCTTTGGGTGCAAGTGGAAGACCGAGAGGAGGTTGAGGAGGCAGAAGCAGTGTAGGAACTTTGACATAAAGAGGATTGACGCACAACTCGTGGGGACGGCAAGACTTGGACAGCAGCCCCTTGTCCTGCTGTCACCATAGTTACCCAGTGCCCAGTCAGCGACATGTAACGCCCCTGTCCATGCCTACTCGTCCAAGTGTCTGTGGTGAAATGCACCCTGTCACACACAGAGTTTCTCAAAGAAGCGGTGATGTTGTGTGCGACATGCTGGTGGAGCGCAGGCACACCTTTCTTTGAGAAGTAGTGCCGACTGGGCATCTGGTACTGGGGCACTGCGACGGACATAAGGTCTCGAAAATCCTCTGTGTCCACCAGGCAGAAAGGCAGCATTTCTGTAGCCAAGAGCTTGCAGATGGTGAAATTCAACCTCTTAGCTTTCTCATGGCTCGGAGGAAATGGTCTTTTACTTGTCCACATCTGAGGGACCGAGGGCTGGCTATTGTGCTTAGACGGGGTTGATAAGGGTGTCCCCGGCAAACTGCCGGTCTGTGAGGAAGATGCAGGCGGACATGTTAGGTTGCCTTGATCCAAAGGTGGTGCTATCGATGTCGGACAGCGCTCAACACCAGCTGGTGTTACCACCTCCAAAGAAAATGATGACCTGCCAATCACGCTGGCTGTTGCGGGTAAAGAGGTGGCAGGTCTGCGCCCCAAAACAGGTGTGACTGCTGTCCCCCCAGTCACAGAGGATGAAGAGGCCGCGGATGCACAAGATATGGCAGACGGTGGTTGGCCCGGCCGGCTAGGCCCCATTGTAGCACACTGAGCTTCCCACTGCAACTTATGCTTCATGTCCATGTGCCGGTTCATGCATGAAGTACTCAAACTATGTATTTTTTGGCCTCTACTTAGCTTTTGCTGACAAATGTTACAGATAACACGAGTTGGGTCATCTTTATCGATCTGAAAAAATGCCCAGGCTATGCAAGGCTTAGCACCCATGCGACCTGAAGAGCCACCACGACTTGTGGTGAGAGGCAGAGTTGTGTTTGAGGATGCAGTTGTTGACGTGCTTCCAGTACTACGTCTCTGTCCAGGAAGGCGCAACCTGACCTCGTCGTCACTAGCATCTCCTCTGCTGACCTCATCTCTTGGCTGACTGTGAGTTGACAGTAAGTGGGATCTCCAACCTCATCATCATCACCCTGTGCGTTATCACACCCGTCGTCCTCAGAGCCAACCTGTTCCTGCCCTGACAAAAAACTAAAGTTGTCGCTCCAATCAGGTATTTGAGTCTTATCATCGTCTTCCTCATCGTCTCCACCAACAGGAGTTACAGTTTGGGAATGAGGGTCTACATTATGGTCAGAACCTTCTGCGTCTGGTCCTGGATCCGACTCATAAAGATTCTGGGCATCAGTGCAGATCATTTCCTCGTCTGGATTCACAGAAGCGCTGGAGTCGACCTCTGATTCCCAGGCTATAGTATGAGTAAACAGCTCTGCAGACTCAACCATCTGTTCTACCTCATTCTCAGACGGGCAGCTGGAGATTTGGGAGCTGTGAGGAAGCAAGTGCGATTGGGGTGACACCTTTGAGGACTGGAGTATTTGTGATGTTGAAGTTGATGTGGAGGAGAGCCCACTTAAAGGAGCACTTGATATCCGTTGAAGCACCTGCTGTTTTTGTGCCTCATCTGGAATTTGTAGCGATTGGCGTGGCCGTAAGAAAGGGATCTTATCACATTGTCCGCTAAAAGAAGTAGACATTTTAGTTTGGCTGGAAGATGGTCTTTCTTCTGCAGATGTTACTCTTGCTTTAACACCTACCCCACGGACACAACCTTTTTTCCCCTTCCCAACACGCCTATTCCCCTTTCCACCAGAAGCAGGCCTTTTTCCACTCATTTTGGTGGTTAACTAATTCACAACTCTGGAGTTGTTTGCACAAAAAAACAATGGATGGGAACCGAGCAGAGCTGAGTGGCCAAACTGTGGTATTAGGCCAAAACTATTGGCTGGGTTAGATGCAGAAAAAAATTATATTCAATTTGCAACCTGATGGAGGTCAGTATAGATGGACTAATAGAACAAGTCCCACACACAGCTAGAAGCCCAAATATTTTTTCAGAGGTAGATGCAGAAAAATTTTTTATTCAGTTTGCAACCTGATGGAGGTCTGTATAGATGGATTAATAGAACAAGTCCCACACACAGCTACAAGCCCAATATTTTTTCAGAGGTAGATGCAGAAAAAAAATATATTCAGTTTGCAACCTGATGGAGGTCAGTATAGATGGACTAATAGAGAAAGTCCCACACACTGCTAGAAGGCCAAATTTTTTTTCAGAGCTAGAAGCAGACAAAAAAATATTTTGAATTTGCAACCTGATGGAGGTCAGTATAGGTGGACTAATAGAACAAGTCCCACACACTGCTAGAATGCCAAATATTTTTTCAGAGCTAGATGCAGATAAAAATTATATTCAATTTGCAACCTGATGGAGGTCAGTATAGATGGACTAATAGAGAAAGTCCCACACACTGCTAGAAGGCCAAATATTTTTTCAGAGCTAGATGCAGATAAAAATTATATTCAGTTTGCAACCTGATGGAGGTCAGTATAGATGGACTAATAGAGAAAGTCCCACACACTGCTAGAAGGCCACATATTTTTTCAGAGGTAGATGCAGAAAAAAATATATTTGTAACGTGTCCGGGAGGCGGAACCTCTGAGCTACTATACAAGGGGGCGGCCCTTGTAAGGGAGCGGGTGGCAGTCTCTGGGTGAACGGACAGGGAGTTACGGCAAGTGATCAGGGCAGTCTCTGGGTAAGGGGTAGGTACGACCTGTGATGGCGGAGCCTCCGGGTAGGCTAGCAGGCAGATGGTAGATGTGTGCTCCCAGGTGAGCAAGCGAGAGTCTCTGGAATAGCAGGTGGTCACGGCACGTGACGGCGGAACCTCCGGGCTGGCAGGCAGGTAGGTAACGGAGAAGCGCTCCCAGGTGAGCGGGCAAGAGTCTCTGGAATAGCTGGTGGTCACCGCACGTGACAACGGGACCTCCGGGCTGGCAAGCAGGCAGGTAACGGAGATGCGCTCCCAGGTGAGCGGGCAAGAGTCTCTGAGATAGCTGGTGGTCACAGCACGTGACAACGGAGCCTCCGGGCTGGCAAGCAGGCAGGTAGCGGAGAAGCGCTCCCAGGTGAGCGGGCAAGCTGGTCCATAGACAGACTGACCGGAGTTGTAAGGCAGACCGTCGGACCTCAGGCAAGCAGGCAGGTAGCTGATGTGCGCTCCCAGGTGAGCGGACAAGTTGGTCCTTAGACAGACTGACCGGAGTTGTAAGGCAGACCGTCGGACCTCAGGCAGGCAGGCAGGTAACAAGTATTCAGGCAGGAATCAGGCAGGTAACTAGCAGGAAACTGGCAGGAAACTGGCAGGTAACTGGCAGGTAACTGGCAGGTAACTGGCAACGGGACCTGAGGGCTGAAGCACAGGTGAGACACAGGTGCAAACAACATTGCTCGGGCACCTCCATTTTGGAGGAGGTGCCTTATATATAATGAAGTCCTCCGGCCATTGGCCGGGGACTCCTTAGGACGGCGCGCGCGGCCCCTTTAAGAGGAGGGGAGCGCGCGCGCGCCCTAAGCACAGCGGCCGGGAAGGAGCGCGCGCTGAGAGCAGAGCGGGAGGAGGACGCCGGGAAGGAGCGCGCGCTGACAGCAGAGCGGGGAGAGGACGCCGGGCACGGAGCAGAGCGGTGAGGGGAGCAGCGTCCCTGCCTAGCAGAGGGCAGGGACGCCAGCGCTACAGTACCCCCCCCTTTAGGCCCCCCCTTTTTTAGGCCAGACAGAAATTTAGCTAGGATGAGAGGGGCATGGATGTTCTCCCGGGGCTCCCACGTTCTCTCCTCAGGACCAAACCCCTTCCAATCTACCAGAAAAAAGGTCTTTCCTCTTACCCTTTTGGTGGCAAGAATGTTCTCTACCTCAAACTCGTCCTCAGCAGAAACCGGAGCAGGAGGCGTACCTGTAGACTTGGAAAAAGAGTTAAGCACCACAGGTTTGAGGAGAGACACATGGAAGGAGTTAGGGATCCGTAAATTGGCCGGGAGTTTCAATTTATAGGCCACCGGGTTGATCTGACTGATGACCTCCAGTGGGCCGATGAACCGAGGCCCTAACTTATAGGAAGGGATCTTGAGCCGGACATATTTGGACGAGAGCCAGACTTTATCCCCAGGGCGGAATTGAGGAGGGTCCAGACGTTTTTTGTCAGCGTGTCTTTTCATACGCTCGGATGACAGAAGGAGTGCGGACCGGGTACTCTCCCATATGGAGGAAAATTTGTTAACAAGAGATTCCGCAGCCGGATTGTCCGCCGAGGTGGAGACGGGAAACGGGATCCGAGGATGCTGACCGTAGACTACAAAAAACGGGGATTTGGAGGAAGACTCGCTCTCGTGATTGTTGTACGAGAATTCGGCCCATGGCAGGAGATCCACCCAGTCAGAATGGTGGGCATTAACGAAGTGCCGAAGGTAACTGGTCAGGTTCTGATTGATCCGCTCCACTTGACCATTAGACTGTGGGTGGTAAGCGGAGGAGAAGTCCAGGGTGACGTCCAGCAATTTACAAGTGGCTCTCCAGAAACGGGAAGTGAACTGTACCCCACGATCCGACACGATGTGACGGGGCAGGCCATGAAGACGGAAGATGTGGCGGATAAAGTCTTTAGCCAGCTCGGGTGCAGACGGAAGACCTGGCAGTGGAATGAAGTGAGCCATCTTGGAGAAGCGGTCAGCGACCACCCAAATGACCGTACAACCGGCAGAGACGGGTAGATCAGTAATGAAGTCCATCGCTATATGCTGCCAGGGGGCAGCAGGTACTGGCAGAGGTAGGAGGCGGCCGGCCGGCAGGTGTCTCGGAACTTTGTTGCGGGCGCAGGACACACAGGCAGAAACAAAGTCTATTACATCCTTGTGCAGGTTAGGCCACCAGTAGTGCCGGGTAATAAGCTGGAGGGTCTTTTTCTGACCGGCGTGGCCAGCTAGTTTAGAAGAATGACCCCAGTGTAGGATCTTCTCCCGATCAGGTACTGGTACGAACGTCTTACCAGGAGGAAGACGATTTAGACTCACGGGAGCCACCTGCATTACTCTGGCGGGATCGATGATATGTTTCGGATCCTCCTCGAGATCAGACACCAGAAAGGACCGAGACAAGGCGTCCGCCTTGACGTTTTTGTCAGCCGGGCGAAAATGAAGGACAAAATCAAAACGAGCAAAAAACAAGGACCACCGGGCTTGGCGCGGGTTAAGTCTCTGGGCATGCTGGAGGTAAGCCAAGTTCTTGTGGTCAGTGTAAATTATTACCGGGTGAAGAGCCCCCTCGAGCAGGTAACGCCACTCCTCCAATGCCAGTTTGATGGCCAATAACTCTCGGTCTCCTATGGAATAGTTGCGCTCAGAGGAGGAGAAGAGTTTAGAGAAGAAGCCACAAGTTACCATCCTCCCGGAAGATGATTTTTGAGTAAGTACCGCTCCGGCTCCAGAGGAGGAGGCGTCAACTTCCAGGAAGAACTGTTTGTTGCCATCTGGGCGATGCAGCACCGGGGCGGAAGAGAAGGCCTGTTTAAGGGAAAGAAAGGCCTCCTCTGCTTCGGGTGGCCACTCTTTGGGATTAGTACCTTTACGGGTGAGCGCAGAAATTGGGGCCGTCCGGGAAGAGAAGTGTGGTATGAAGAGGCGGTAGTAGTTGGCGAAGCCCAGGAATCGCTGAATGGCCTTCAACCCCTCCGGTCGGGGCCATTTCTCGATGGCAGACAGTTTCTCAGGATCCATTTGTAGGCCGGTCTGAGAGATAATGTAGCCCAGAAACGGAAGCGAGGTCTGCTCAAAGAGGCACTTCTCAAATTTAGCGTAGAGATGGTTCTGCCTTAGCCTGAGCAGGACCTGACGAACGTCCCTCCGGTGAGTCTGGAGATCCGGAGAGAAGACCAAGATGTCGTCCAGGTACACCACTACGCAGGAGTAGAGAAGGTCCCGGAAGATGTCATTGACCAACTCTTGAAAGACGGCAGGAGCGTTACAGAGACCAAAGGGCATTACCAGGTATTCATAGTGGCCGTCCCGGGTGTTGAATGCCGTCTTCCATTCATCCCCCTGACGAATACGAACCAGGTTGTACGCCCCACGAAGGTCCAGTTTGGTGAAGATCCTAGCCCCCCTCAGGCGATCAAATAATTCTGGAATGAGCGGAAGGGGGTACTTATTCTTCACCGTGATCAGGTTTAGGCCTCTATAGTCTATACAGGGACGGAGAGAGCCGTCCTTCTTTTTGACGAAAAAGAAGCCTGCTCCCGCCGGGGAGGTAGATTTCCGGATGAATCCTCTGGCCAGATTCTCCTCAATATATTCGGACATTGACCGGGTCTCAGCAGCGGATAAAGGATAGATACGCCCACGGGGAGGAGTAGTACCGGGTAGCAGATCGATGGGACAGTCGTATGGTCTATGTGGTGGTAATGTCTCTGCCTCCTTTTTATTAAAGACATCTGCATAAGACCAATAAGGAATCGGAAGTCCAGGTAGATTAGCTGGGGTAGGAGAGGGACGGACGGGATGGACGGGAACCAGGCAGGTTTTATGACAGTCTTGTCCCCAGCGAAGGACCTCTCCGGTTTGCCAGTCTAGCACGGGTGCATGTCTCTGGAGCCAGGGCAGACCTAGCAAGAGGGCGTGAGAGAGTCCAGGCAGAACATGAAAGGAGATACTTTCAGAATGCAGCATTCCCACCTGCAGGGTAATGGATTCGGTGATGAGTTGAATGGGGCGAGGTAAGAGGCCCCCATCCACGGCAGCGACAGACAAGGGTACAGCCAGAGGTTTGGTGGGGATGCGGTATTTCTCAACCAGGGACTGTGAAATAAGGTTCCCGGCTGCTCCAGAGTCAAGTTGGGCTAGTTCGAAATAACGGTTCTCCCCGTAGATGATCGAAACTGACAACAGCAGGGATGGAGAGGATTTATTCTTGTCTAGGTGGACCTCTCTGAGCGAACCTAGACACAGGCGTTTCCCGACCTCTCCGGGCAGGCACGGATCCGGTGCTCCTTACTGCCACAGTAGAAGCAGCTCCCCTCGGCACGGCGTGAGTCCTGACGGGTTTTGACCATCTTGGTCTGGTCGACCTGCATAGGCTCAGGAGAGTGTACCTGGGGAGAGATGGAGGGAATGACGGGTTTCTGGAAAGTAGGAGCTAAACGTGGAATCCTTCTCTCACGGGTGACCTCTTTGGCACGCTCCTGGAACCGTAGGTCAATCCGGGTGGCAAGGGTTATTAGATCATCGAGAGAGGTAGGAATGTCCCGACCAGCAAGTTCATCTTTAATACGACCGGACAGACCCTCCCAGAAGACGGATACCAGAGCGTCGTTATCCCAGGCCAGCTCCGAGGCAAGGGTGCGGAACCGTATGGCATATTGGCCCACGGTGAGACCCTCCTGACGGAGGCGTAGCAGAGAGGATGCGGATGAGGTCTTCCGTCCGGGTTCGTCGAAGACTTTCCGGAAAGCCGAGAGAAAAGCAGGCAAGTTGGACACCAGGGGGTCTCCTCTCTCCCATAGAGGATTTAGCCAGGCCAGGGCCTCCCCGGTGAGATGGGACATGATAAAGGCAATTTTGGCCCGGTCGGAATTAAACTGATGGGACAAAAGTTCAAAGTGCAGGGTGCACTGATTTATGAAGCCCCGAGCCTGGACGGGGTCGCCTCCGAAGCGAGGAGGTGCAGAAAGCCGGGGTCCGGGGTAGGATACCATAGTATTAGTGGGCAGCGGAGCTGCCGGATTGCAAGATATGGCACTGGCGGAGGTTGTTGGTGGATCAGACAGAGTGTTCAGGCGAGTATTAACATTCCGCAGGTGACCCAGGATGGCCTCCTGTTGGGACCTCTGACGGGACAGTTCAAGACAGAGGTCCGAGAGCGAGGGAGCTTGGGTGCCACCGGGTTCCATGGCCCGAGCAAACTGTAACGGGTCCGGGAGGCGGAACCTCTGAGCTACTATACAAGGGGGCGGCCCTTGTAAGGGAGCGGGTGGCAGTCTCTGGGTGAACGGACAGGGAGTTACGGCAAGTGATCAGGGCAGTCTCTGGGTAAGGGGTAGGTACGACCTGTGATGGCGGAGCCTCCGGGTAGGCTAGCAGGCAGATGGTAGATGTGTGCTCCCAGGTGAGCAAGCGAGAGTCTCTGGAATAGCAGGTGGTCACGGCACGTGACGGCGGAACCTCCGGGCTGGCAGGCAGGTAGGTAACGGAGAAGCGCTCCCAGGTGAGCGGGCAAGAGTCTCTGGAATAGCTGGTGGTCACCGCACGTGACAACGGGACCTCCGGGCTGGCAAGCAGGCAGGTAACGGAGATGCGCTCCCAGGTGAGCGGGCAAGAGTCTCTGAGATAGCTGGTGGTCACAGCACGTGACAACGGAGCCTCCGGGCTGGCAAGCAGGCAGGTAGCGGAGAAGCGCTCCCAGGTGAGCGGGCAAGCTGGTCCATAGACAGACTGACCGGAGTTGTAAGGCAGACCGTCGGACCTCAGGCAAGCAGGCAGGTAGCTGATGTGCGCTCCCAGGTGAGCGGACAAGTTGGTCCTTAGACAGACTGACCGGAGTTGTAAGGCAGACCGTCGGACCTCAGGCAGGCAGGCAGGTAACAAGTATTCAGGCAGGAATCAGGCAGGTAACTAGCAGGAAACTGGCAGGAAACTGGCAGGTAACTGGCAGGTAACTGGCAGGTAACTGGCAACGGGACCTGAGGGCTGAAGCACAGGTGAGACACAGGTGCAAACAACATTGCTCGGGCACCTCCATTTTGGAGGAGGTGCCTTATATATAATGAAGTCCTCCGGCCATTGGCCGGGGACTCCTTAGGACGGCGCGCGCGGCCCCTTTAAGAGGAGGGGAGCGCGCGCGCGCGCGCCCTAAGCACAGGGGCCGGGAAGGAGCGCGCGCTGAGAGCAGAGCGGGAGGAGGACGCCGGGAAGGAGCGCGCGCTGACAGCAGAGCGGGGAGAGGACGCCGGGCACGGAGCAGAGCGGTGAGGGGAGCAGCGTCCCTGCCTAGCAGAGGGCAGGGACGCCAGCGCTACAATATTCAGTTTGCAACCTGATGGAGGTCTGTATAGATGGATTAATAGAACAAGTCCCACACACAGCTAGAAGCCCAATATTTTTTCAGAGGTAGATGCAGAAAAAAATATATTCAGTTTGCAACCTGATGGAGGTCTGTATAGATGGATTAATAGAACAAGTCCCACACACAGCTAGAAGCCCAATATTTTTTCAGAGGTAGATGCAGAAAAAAATATATTCAGTTTGCTACCTGATGGAGGTCAGTATAGATGGACTAATACAACAAGTCCCACACACAGCTAGAAGCCCAATATTTTTTCAGAGCTAGATGCAGAAAAAAATTATATTCAATTTGCAACCTGATGGAGGTCAGTATAGATGGACTAATAGAATGATGCTATGCCCAAAAGATTTTACTTCACTAGGTGCAGTAAAAAAATTGGTATTCTATACACAGGTGGTATATCTTGCAACACAGATAGGCTACTCCACTGACTAACACACTCTGCAATAGGCCAAAAAGGATTAGCTTTGCTAGATTCAGCCAAATGCTGTGAAAAAAACTTGCACAGCACTGGCACAGACCTGCCTGGCAAAAACTGATAGGAACTGATGTAACCTAGTCCTGAAAAGGACTGCAATTACAATTAGTCTTTACTCCCACAATCTATCTATTTAAGAGCACAGACCTGCCTGATAAAAGTCGTAGGAAATGCTGTAACCTAGTCCTTAAAAGGACTGCAATCACAACTATTCCCTACTCCCAAGCTATCTGTAGATTTGTGCGAAAATTGGCTTGAAATTAACAAGGTATAGCGCACACAGCAACAGCGGTGCCGTCTAACACGCAGCTGCAGCAGTGAGAAAATGGTGGCGACGGGGAAAATGGCTTGGTCTTATAGGGCAAGGACATGTGACATACACTGCCAATCACACATGCCCTTGCTTGTGTGAAAAAAAGCACTTCGCTCCGTGTGTGCGCTGCTGATAGGCTGACAGATTGCACCTCCCCACTGTAAATGCGGGAAAGAGAAAAAAAAAATGGAGATCTTCATTGTTCCTGCAGAGATCCATCCCCTGCCCCTCCCCCCACCCCGCTGTACACTCAAACTGCGTATTAACATTAATTTTCATCATTACTGAGAAAAAATCCAGTTATGATTTTGGTGCACGAACAGTTATTGAACATAACCTCGAACAGCCGAATTTTTCTCAAATTGTTCGTGTTCGCCGAACGGCTCGAACACCGCCCAAAACAGCTCGAATTTGAGATTGGCGAACAGTTCGAGTAGAACAACGCTCATCTCTACTCATTACCATGACATGTCACACTAGGAAGGACACACAGAAGAGGGCCCCTGTACAGTAAATTGGCCCTTTGCAGTCCAGTAGTTCATCATAATGTACCTTATTATGTATCTGTGACAGAATCTTCTTGCTGCTTTGGAGGTGGAAGTGGGCACCCTTACCTCTTGGGTCCCAGTGCGGCTGCACAAGTTGCACCAATGATATGGCCGCTCCTGTGTCACATCGTTAATGACACCTCATCATTTACACATTGCAATTAGCATTATAGTACAAAATAAATCCTAGGCCACTAAGTTAAATCTCACTATTGCCCAGCTGTCCAGGTGTAAGACCTACAGCCCAGTACCTCAAAACATATATCCTGCGTTAAAGAAGCCCTCCTCCCATCAAAATTATTCTCCTCTTAATATATTGCAGTCATCATATCTTATAGCACTAGCACTGTGTACTTACAATTGTTTATTTTGCTCTTCTACCCAGCTTATTCTTCTGTTTTCCATTAGGTCTATGACATCTTTTGATTAAAATCTGACCAGCTGAATCCTAAGCTGTATGTAGAAAAAGGAGGTAAATTTTCCCTGCATGAGTCATGAGTCACTGCAAAAGTATTTGGCAGGGGGAGGGGGGAGCAGCTGGGTGTCAGTAGTTGAAGAGGGGAATGATAAATGCAAGGACAAGAGGCTTCCTGTTTCTACATAGAGCAGAGAAAAGAGAAGAATTAGCTGGGTAGAAAGGCAAAATGAGCAATTGTAAGTGCACAGTGTTGTATAATCTGATGATTACGATATATTAAGAGGATAAAAACTTTGATGGGAGTGTTCTTTTAACACCGTTATTTTTCATGATTGCCATAGGAGCCTGGGTTTACTTGTATTCTTGCATCTGGATGTCAAATATACAGCATTTATATTTATCCATCGCTGAGCTGATTTTGTTTCACATTCTCCTAAATAAATAAATAATAGACACCCAAGTGCAGAAAGCCTGACAGTGGAGAAATTTTTATTACTGATATAATTAAATATAGGAATTGTAAAGTGACAGCTTCTCCTTAATGTTTCTTAATGTAACAGAATTGTAGATAATGGCTTCATAATTTCTCTATTCATAGAATACTTTTTACCCAAGAAAATATTGAAAGACTTTGCAGGAAAACTCTTCCTAAAAAGCCACAGTAATTACCTTTTTACAATGGCATTAAAAATACTGAAGAAACATTAAAGTATAGAATAATGATAGTGTCATTTCCAGGGTCAGCTACATGGAAAATCTTTGAATTCGGCAGTTGTGAAATCAGATAATTAATTTGGCAAAAAGGGTAAAATAATTAAAAGTTGAATCCCAAGTTTCTAGTTAATATATTTAAGGGATATTCCAGTTACTACCACTTAACACTTTTCAACAGGATAGACAATCACTACCAGTTTGTTGGTGGTCTGACTGCTGAGATCCCAATGGTTGTCAGAATGGGAGTCTTCTGTCCCCACTGCTTGAATAGGGCTCTGATTCTGCATGACCTCTGCTGATCTATTGGAGGTCTGACTGCTGAGACCCCAATGGTTGTCAGAATGGGAGTCTTGTGTCCCCACTGCTTGAATAGGGCTCTGATTCTGCATGACCTCTGCTGATCTGTTGGAGGTCTGACTGCTGAGACCCCAATGGTTGTCAGAATGGGAGTCTTGTGTCCCCACTGCTTGAATAGGGCTCTGATTCTGCATGACCTCTTCTGATCTATTCAATTTCTATGGGACTGCCAGGGATAACTGGGGACTGTACTGCCCTATTTCCGGAAGTAGGACCATCAGCTGTGTATCCACCTGACTTCTGCACAACACAACTGATGGTCCCAACCCCATTTATAAGGCAAGAAATCCCACTTATTAAACCTGGCAGGGCACACCTGTGAAGTGAAAACCATTTTCGATGACTTCCTCTTGAAGCTCATCAAGAGAATGCCAAGAGTGTGCAAAGCAGTCATCAAAGCAAAAGGTGGCTACTTTGAAGAATCTAGAATATAAGACATATTTTCAGTTGTTTCACACTTTTTTGTTAAGTATATAATTCCATATGTGATAATTCATAGTTTTGATGCCTTCAGTGTGAATGTACAATTTTCATAGTCCTGAAAATACAGAAAAATCCTTCAATGAGAAGGTGTGTCCAAACTTTTGGTCTGTACTGTATATGCTTTTCATTTGCACTTGGGAGTTGCCAGTGATATCTTTACAACTACCTGATTTGGAGCTGGAGCAGTGAGCAGAGTTTGGAGCAGGCATTTGGAGTTGTAACAGGAGCTATCTGTGTGAGGTTGGTTTGGGTGTTTGTCTCCTTATCCTTATTCCCAATTGATTTTCCTCTCCTTCTCCTTCCCTATATTCCACTTGTTTGTGAGTATTTTTGTATGATTGCAGTTTTCTTTTCTTTTTATCTGTTTCTTCTCTTTGTCTTTACGTTAGAGCAAGACTAGCGATCCTGCTATACCACCCACGAGCCAGGGTGATACTCAGGGTAAGGCAGCGATAGGAGCGTGATCTCTGCACGGGGTGAAAGAACCCATCTAGGGATGCCAGGGGAGCTCAGGGTGGCACAGGGCAAGAATCAGGTGTGCCCATTGTTTCCTTCCCTAGTGGCAGAGCTCCCTTTTCCAACTGTTTTGCTTCCATCAGAAGCGTGACACTCAGCCACAGTTCACACTGAACAGGCTGCATCTTCCACATGTTTTCTGTAGCTCCAACACACAGACTGCTCAGCTTTCCTAGCTAACCCATGCAGTCTCCCTTGAGAGAGAGAGACTCTGGCATATCTCTCTCCCAGCTATAGCTCACATTTTGGCTGGTCACTCACCAACTGTAGCATACTTGACTCTACTCCATCCAGTAGACTAACACAACTAGAGAACACAGGCCCTGGTTCTATTAAAAAGCTAGGCATTTGCATCTAATCAAATCCTGCAGAGCTAGGACTTATCCCTGTCCTTTCCGGCTCTGCCATATAGTATAAAGAGTAATCTTTGTTTCTCGTTTATAATAGGATAATTGTATCCAGTGTCAAAAGCACAACAGAATAATCCTAAATTAGAAAGCTTTCAAGCTGAGGGATATTCTGTTGCTGGCTCAGGCCTTCCCTCTTAGGCCTCATTGAGATGTCCGGTTTTCGCGTACAAGTGCTATCAATATTAGATATGCAGGTCTTCTTACTGCAGTTCCCAGTAATGCACCAACGACTTTCTGAAGTTTTACATTACATTATTGATACTTGTGTTTTTCTTTTTCTATTTGACTTGTTCTCCACTATATTAGTAATTGTATATGTCCATATTACACATAAAGTCCTGCTTTGATGAAAGGTACACTTTAAATACACTCTCTTAAAGTGAGGCAATTTACCATATTTTTCGGACTATAAGACCGGTGTGGACCATAAGATGCACCTAGGTTTAGAGGAGGAAAAAAGAAAAAAAATGTAAGCAAGAAATGTGGTCACGATGCACTGTTAAGGGGGAGCGGGTCTGCTGCTGACACTGGAATAGGGGTAATGTCCCCAATTCTGATAATATCCCACATCCTGGTAGATATGCCCCTCCATCCTATTATACATGGCTCCCATCCCCATCCTGATATGCATGGCACCCCGCATCCTTATCCTGGTATGCATGGCACCCCTCATCCCTATCCTGGTATGCATGGCACCCCTCATCCCTATCCTGGTATGCATGGCACCCCTCATCCCTATCCTGGTATGCATGGCACCCCTCATCCCTATCCTGGTATGCATGGTACCCCTCATCCTTATCCTGGTATGCATGGCACCCCTCATCCTTATCCTGGTATGCATGGCACCCCTCATCCTTATCCTGGTATGCATGGCCCCCTCATCCTTATCCTGGTATGCATGGCATCCCTCATCCCTCTCCTGGTATGTATGGTACCCCTCATCCCTATCCTGGTATGCATGGCACCCCTCATCCCTATCCTGGTATGCATGGTACCCCTCATCCTTATCCTGGTATGCATGGCACCCCTCATCCTTATCCTGGTATGCATGGCACCCCTCATCCTTATCCTGGTATGCATGGCCCCCTCATCCTTATCCTGGTATGCATGGCATCCCTCATCCCTCTCCTGGTATGTATGGTACCCCTCATCCCTATCCTGGTATGCATGGCACCCCTCATCCCTATCCTGGTATGCATGGCACCCCTTATCCCTATCCTGGTATACATGGCACCCCTCATCCTTATCCTGGTATGTATGGCACCCCTCATCCTTACCCTAGTATGCATGGTCCCCCTAATCCCCATCAGGCTGCGCAAAAAAAAAATAAACACTCCTACTCACCTTTCTTCTCTCTCCTCCAGCGCTGCATCCTGTCTTCCTGCACTGATCTCTACATGTGAGCCGCGCATGACGTCACTGCCATGCGCGGCTCACAAGGAGAGATCAGCTGCTGGAAGTCACTGCTCCCCACGCTGGAACTGTGTGCGCAGGGAGCAGTGACTTCATGCTCCTTAATAGCCGGCACACAGCATAGCTGCAGCGCGACTCCTGCTGCTGCCGGGCGAGCGCATGTGCCCGCTGTTAAAGGGCATGAATATTCACCCCCTCCCCACGCCCATGGAAATGCAGTGGATGTTGTGCATTTGGACTTTTCAAAAGCTTTTGATACGGTTCCACACAAAAGGTTGATACATAAAATGAGAACAATGGGGATAGGGGAAAATATATGTATGTGGGTTAAGAATTGGCTCAGTGATAGGAAACAAAGGGTGGTTATTAATGGAACACACTCAGACTGGGTCTCAGTTAACAGTGGGGTACCACAGGAGTCAGTATTGGGCCCACTTATTTTTAACATATTTATTAATGACCTTGTAGGGGGCATACAGAGTAGTATTTCAATATTTGCAGATGACACTAAACTCTGCAGGGTAATCAATACAGAGGAGGACAATTTTATATTACAGGAGGATCTATGTAAACTAGAAGCTTGGGCTGATAAATGGCAAATGAGCTTTAATGGGGATAAATGTAAGGTAATGCACTTGGGCAGAGGAAATAAAATGTATAATTATATGCTTAATTGTAAAACACTGGGCAAAGCTGTAACTGAAAAAGACCTGCGTGTATTGGTGGACGACAAGCTCACGTTTGGTGGCCAGTGTCAGGCAGCTGCTGCAAAGGCAAATAAAATAATGGGATGCATTAAAAGAGGCATAGATGCTCATGAGGAGAACATAATTTTACCTCCATACAAGTCACTAGTGCGACCACACTTAGAATACTGTGTACAGTTCTGGTCTCTGGTATATAAGAAAGACATAGCTGAACTAGAGAGGGTGCAGAGAAGAGCAACCAAGGTTATTAGAGGACTGGGGGGTCTGCAATACCAAGACAGGTTATTACACTTGGGGTTATTTACTGTGGAAAAAAGAAGGCTTAGGGGTGATCTTATTACTATGTACAAGTATATGAGGGGACAGTACAAAGACCTTTTTTTTTACTGATCTTTTTACTCTGAGGCCAGAGACGGGGACAAGGGGGCATCTTCTAGTTCTGGAGGAAAGAAGGTTTAATCATAATCACAGACGGGGATTCTTTACTGTAAGAGCAGTGAGACTATGGAACTCTCTGCCGCATGATGTTGTAATGAGTGATTCACTGCTAAAATTTAAGAAGGGCATGGATGCCTTTCTTGAAAAGTATAATATTACAGGTTATATATATACTAGATTCCTTGATAGGGCGTTGATCTGGGGAACTAGTCTGATTGTCTTATGGAGTCGGGAAGGAATTTTTTTCCCCAATGTGGAGCTTAGTGTTTGCCACATGGGTTTTTTTTGCCTTCCTCTGGATCAACATGTTAGGCTATGGGTTGAACTACATGGACTTAGACTTCCTTCAACCTTAAAAAAGCGATGTTACTCTGGCGCCACTATTCCAATGCTCCCTGTTACTGAGCTGCGGTGGGGACTTCCTATTTACAACATCTGACAGCTGTAGCCAATCACTGGCCTCAGTTGTCTTTGATTATAGCTATTTTAATAGCTCTGTCCCTTGCCTATTGAGCACTGTCAGTAATAGCCATGTGAATCTGTCATTAGTGTTAACCACATTTAATACACGTTGAGTATTTGGATGTAGAAATTTCTGCACCATTTCTGCATCTCTTGGCAAGAAAAATGCAGCGGCATTAACACGCGTTTTCGATGCATTTTTGCATGTGTTTTTTCACCTGCGTTTTTCTACCATTTTTGGACAACAATGACTGCTATAGAGATAAATAGATATAAATAGACAGATATATAGACCTATAATTGCACAACCCCCCGACATATTATAAAATTTCGCTTTTTGAAGCCTATTGGACAGCTTTTTATAATTTAATAAATGAAAAAAGACGACGTGGGGTCCCCATTTTTTGTAATCAGCAAAGGTAAAGTAGACAGCTGAGAGCTGATATTATCAGGCTGGGAAAATCCATGGTTATTGGGTCCTTTGCAGCCTAAAAATACCGACCCACAGCCGCCTCAGAAGTGGTGCAAAACATTAGATGCGCCAATTCTGATGCTTCGTAACGGCTCTTCCCGATGCCCTGGTGCGTTGGCAATCAGAGGTAATGGGGCTTGAGATTGATGTCAGCTGTGACTTGTCTAAAAACACAGGTGACATCAAGCCCTGGTGTTAGTAATGGAGAGGTGTCTATCAGACATCTTCCGTTTTTGCTTGCGTTTTCGCATGCTGTAAAATAATGCAAGCAAAACACTACAAAAACGCAGCAAATCTGCATTCATTTTTTATACCTGCATTTTTATAGCGTTTTTGACTGATTTCACTGAAGTCAGTTGGTGAAAAAACGCTGCAAAAATGCAGAAAGAACTGACATGCTGCAGATTTGAATAAGCACCAAATCTGCAAGTCACAAATGAGCAACGTGTGCATGAGACTTCTGGATTCTCATTCACTGGGATCAGGATTCCTTCAGGTTTTGTTGACAAATCCATGCAGCAAAAATGCAACATGTGTACACAGCCTTAACCTGCTGACATTAGATTGATAAGAGGTAATGCTGTACCTACGCTGATGGTTATGCTACCTGTATGACTGAGAAAAACAAGTTTTAAACCCCCTCACATTGTGATCACCAGTGTCCCTGGTGGCGGTCCCTTTAGTGTTGTGCCCGAGGCTCTGTGCGCTGAATGGTCCCTTATCCCAATGAAGAGGCTTCTCCACAGTACTTCATGGCATTGTGAGAGAAGTCTGTAATCAGGGCTGCAGCTATGTGTGCAGTATACAGGGCCTCCTGGAATTGCTCCATATTGGCTACATACTGAGTCTGACAGTAACAGACACGGTATAGCCCTGATGGGAGTAGTTTGCTGTAAAATCGCATTTTATGATGTTTTTTGCAGTAAAAGCACATTCTAGGTTTTATCTTTTTTTTTTTTAATTTATAAAGAGGCAGAAAACCTGCTATTGTATTGACCTGATTCTGTCTGCGTACACGTTATATACCTGTAACTGACGGCAAACTGCACCTAGGATGAGGAAATTCTTCAGTATTTTAATTTCACATCATATTTTACCATATTCCTTGTTTAACATTAATTCTTTCTCTAGTAATCTGCTTTTTTGTGTGACATGTGGGGCAAATATGCAATTTTTCCATTTATTTCCTTTCTATATGATTAAATTAATGGAAATTCATCAATGTACATTTCTTTCTGTGATTCTTAATCATAAAAGAAAATAATAGCTATTGGAAATGATTAAACACCTTTTATAAAGCTGAGAAATGCCTCGGCATTGGTTTTATTAATGAGAACATGAGAAGGCAGCCTTGAAGCATGGCATAAGTGATGGGAGACGGTTTTAGAGAGCGGGGTAACTGAACAATTTATGGTCTGTTTTAGGCTTTATGCAGGATCACTCATCACGCTCCCTCAGCTTTCCAGAGTGTCATTGAGAAAGTGGGACTTGTGTCGGTGATCAGCACATTAGTGACGGGAATAGCCAAAGTGCAGCAGTACATGCTGACCATGTTTGCTACAATGCTGTCAGCTGGAATACATCTCCAAAGGCTCACACAAGAAAAGGTAAGAAACACTTTATAATGTCTGCTGACAGTTTCTCTAAATTTAACTAGGCACAGGACATTGTGTGAATTAAAGTAGATGCTGCAGCTAATGCTTCTGCTCCTTTAGAGAAGTCTAACTTGTGACGTTAATTATATAAAGGAAAAATCAAATGTGAGTTTATATATACATACATTGTCAATAAAGGACCTCCTGCCGCTGCCATGAAACATTTCCTGTCATCTTAAAATAACAATTTATTGTGAATCTGGTATCCGGGATGATGCAAAGAATTTAAATGATTTATTTTAAAAAAAATTCTAGGATTTGAAACACTTTGTTTGTTTTTTTCTTACAAAATCCAAGAAAAAGAACCCCCAAAAATAAAAATGAACATATACCTATACCCTGCAGCAAGTCAATCAGTAAACTGTAGTAGTACATGCCAACTGTAACGGGCTGAGTGGTGGAACCACTGTGCCGAGGACCGAGGAGAGCCAGGAGGGGTGTGACTGGGGACCTCAACAAGACCGACCTCTGATGTATCGTGGCTTGACGATTCCATGATCCGTGGAGAGACTATGGAGGCGAGACCAGGTGCTACTCCGGGACTAACCTCGGGTGGATGGCAGCTGATAGCAGCTGACCCAAAAGGGACAGGAGGCAGACACTGTCAGGGATGGTGGAGTTGACAGGCACAGTCAGGTATGGCTGATAGACAGGCGGGCACAGCTGATAGACACGTGGCCAAAGCTGATAGGCTGGCGGGCATGGCTGATAAGCAGGTATATAGGAATACAAGCACAGGGACCTGAGAACTTACAGGAGTGTTATAAACAAACTTACAGCGTTACTTAGGTACCTCCAAGTTGGAGGAGGTGCCTTAAATAGTAAGTGGCCTCCAGCAATTAGCTGGGGACACTTTAGGACGGCACATGCAGCCTCTTTAAGAGATGAAGAGTGCGCGCACCCTAAGCACAGTGCCTGGGATCTGCGCGCTGTGTGCTTACGCCAGGCAGTCTCAGAGCAGGAAGAGGAAGGAGGAGCAAGACACTCCGGCCGTGGGCCGCAGCCGCTAGAGAGTCGGCATCTCTGCCGTGGAAGGAGTCAGAAGGTAGAGACGCCTGCGTTACACCAATGACATAGGGTACTATGTTTTCGCTATTTTGATCAAAGAAGCATAAAAGCCATCCCACCAACGTCAAGGTGTACCCATTGGGATGGTTCAAACCTGTCTCTAGTATTATGACCGTACCATGTGTCAAACGACGTCAGTGTGAATAAGGGAAGAGCAAGACATGACCAGACTGAGACACCCATCCATGGGAAGTTATACGGATGAAATACTTAGCTCAGAAAGGGGGGGACCATACCCTGTTATTACTAAATACAAGAGATAACAGCAAAACCAAAAAGCTGATCTGGGCTATAAGCTGATATATGTTCAAAGTGTAAGAGCATGTTCACACTGTGTCCATTTCACAGACTCCCCCTCTTCCCTGGCTCCATGGCCTAAGTGTCACTGCGTCCTCTGATACACTTATATTTTTGTTCTTGACTGCTGCATAATGGGGGCACAATGGTTAGCACTGTTGCTCTGCAGCACTGGGGTTCTGTGATCAAATCACACCAAAGACACCAGGAGTTTATATATTCTCACCATGTTTGTGTGGGTTTACTCTGTGTAAATTGATCTCCTTTCACACTACAAAGATATATTTGATAGGGAATTTAGATTGTCCCAGTGGGGACGGTGATTATAATGATGTCTTTAAAGCACTTCATAATATGTTGGTGCTATATAATAAAGGATGATAATAAATCCAAAATTTTCCTGGCTAAACCACTTACATAATATATATGGCTGCATCGGATTGCATGACACATTTACACACTTGGGGATAGCTAACATACTTCATACAGATGCAAATGTTTTTGAATATTAGAAATATGTGGGATAAAACTCTGATCATGGCAGAGGATGTTTTTTTGGTCTTTTATGTTTAATCCCATTGACAAAAATTGTAGCCATTTCGTCCCCAGCCTGTAATGACTGCTTACATTCAAGTTTGCTGGGAGTGTAGATGAGACAAACTTTATTTGCTTTATTTTGTGCTCCAAACATTTGTTACACTCTTCAAGGGGTAGTCTCATCTACTATCTTCAGAAGATCACGGGAAGGTGGGGGAATGGCAATGCATTCCTGCAGTCTGACATTTTGGACCAGTGACATGGCTGCGCCCTTAACCCAAACTGTGTGCACACAGTTGCAATGTTGCAAGCAGAGGCAGCTTTACCCCAGACTAGTATTGGACTGGATGGAGCTTCTTTGCTATATATAGAGCTTGAAAGCGAGATCGACCACCACTGACTGCAGAGATGACCTGGACAAGGAGCAATTAACTATGGAATTAAAAATCCCTCAGTTCTTGAGAACAGGTAAGATTGTTAAAAGGTAAATTGCTAAATTACTTGTTTTTGTAAGCATTTTGCAGTTTTACCTTTTTAAAAGATGACACATCTCCTTTAACTCTGGAATCCCTGGCGCAAATTTACCAGTCAATTTTTTTAATTTTCTTTTCACAACCACAATAATGCTGTAAAAGTTACATCATGTTTTTTGACTGAGGTTCATCATTTCACTAGATCGTTATGTATTTGACCCCAACTTTAACACCTTCATAACATCTGCTGCACATGTACAGCACTGCAGGAAGTGTGTTCTCGCAAACCATTGTACATGCATGGCACCAAAAGTTCCGGTCACCGCACTGCATCGCGCCGTGACCGAGTTAAGATGGCAGCTGTCCCTGATAGCAGACCATCCCTGCATGTCGTCATGGGGGCTGTACCAGCTCCCCCTGCGTCGGCGATCGCTGTGATTGGCCGGTAAATTCTGAACGCCCAATCACAGCATTTTATCAGTGAAGATCAAAAAAAAATCAGTGTGACAGTCAAAATGGATGGGGTGATCGCAGCTTTACCTCTGTTTATTAACCCTTTCCTGACAAATATGTTACTGGCCAATTGGAACCAAAAGGGTTAATTGAAAATGACCATCGTGATTGCTGATCTCCACAGTTACCTGAGAGAGATGCTTCATTGGTGGCCAATGCGATTCTCCTGTGATCTGACTGTTTCCTGTGATCCTGTGCTGTCATCTGTGTGACCGATCTGTGATCACAGCAGCAGTTCCCAATCCATGTTCCAGCTCCCCCTCCTCAAACCCCCCGTTGTGTTAGTGATGTCCGTTTTTCTTTTACAGCGCCGAGTAACTTTATAGGTAGTGCATTAGTGTAGTGAACGTCACTGTAATTTGTTTATGCAAAGTTGTTTTTTTTTACTTCTACTGATTTTTCTTTTCGTTTGTGTTTCTTCTACTTGTTTCTTCTTAATGTTTCTTCTGAACTTTTCCATTTTTTTCTCTACTTTTTATAGTAAATTTAATAATAAATACTACCCATTTTATATGCCCCACACAATTCATGTGTAAAAGCACCACTTAAACACACATCTCCACTGGTTAGAAGAATAAAGTAAAAATGGCCCTTCGTCAAGAAGACGCAAGTCAGCAGATGAGGCATGTGCTTTCCTTGTTTCCAACACCAATTCAGGCATTGAGGAGGATCCCACATTCCTCTGTTTTTCTTCTTTCTCCTCCTCATCTAGTGAGGTGGGACCCCGAGCAATGCGCCCTACGACTGAGGCAACTCCTTCAGAAATTTATCCCATATGGACTTAGCCCCTGAAAATTATCAGCCTCTTATTCCAGATTTCATGAGAAGCCTGGGAATCCAATTTGACGCTGCAGGCCTCACTGACATTGTCTTTTTCAAATTCTTCTTCAGTATATAACAAATCTTATGGTGGACCTGATGAATTTATATGCCCATCAATTTTTACCCCAAATTCCACATTATCATTTGCCAGATGGACCCCAGTAAATGCAGAAGAAATGATGACATTTTGGGATATTGTGCTGCATGTGGGCATAGTCCAAAAAGCAGAGTTTCGGTAATACTGGAGTACTGATGTATATATAGCACACCTGTATGGCCGTGACAAGGACATGATTTGAAGCAATCCAAAAATGTTTTCATTATAGTGATAATGCGCAGTGTCTGAGACGATCTGAGACGATCCTAAATTTGATCATCTATACAAATTTCGGCCAGTAGTTGAACATTTCAGCAGAAAATTTGCTGAGGCGTACAACTCCCAAAGGGACATTTGTATAGATGAATCTCTGGTTCATTTCAAAGGGAGGCTAAAATTCCAACAATACCTGCCCAGTAAGAGGGCCAGGTACGGAATTAAACTGTACAAGCTGTGAGATAGTACCTCACGGTACACCCACAGATTTTTCCCACTGTCCTGGGAGTGAGTGGGAAAATTGTGTGCAATTTGGTGCACCCACTGCTGAATAAGGGTTATCACCTCTACATAGATAACTTTTATACCAGCATCCCACTCTATATTATTATTATTATTATTATTGATTTATATAGCGCCATTGATTCCATCCACTCTTTAAAACCCTGTCTGTCAGAGCTACTGTTGCAAGTGGTACTATGCGCAAAAATCAGAGAGGCCTCCCTAAGCCGCAAAGTGGGCAACAGCTGAGAAGGGGCGAGAACCCAATGTACCCAATGTAGTGACAACATGCTAGTGGTCAAGTATAAGGACAAGAGGGATGGACTTATCTTGACCACAATACATCGTGACAATAACGCCCATGTCCCTGTTTTGAGGTACCACAACAAAAGCCCCAAAACCAGATTGTATCCTGGATTATAATAAGATCATGGGGTTGTAGATCTCTCAGATCAGGTCCTGAAACCATACAGTGCCATGCATAAAGCAAAGTATTATACAAAAATCTAGTCGTGCACATGGTACAGGTAGCACTGTACAATGTTTTTGTGCTTTTTCGATGTGCAGGCAATACAGGGAACTTCCTTGAGTTTCAGGAGGCAGTCATCAAAGCCCTAATGTTTGGCAGTCAGGAAGGTGAGGGTCCCAGTACATCTGAAACTGAAGGTGTCCGTATTGTAAAAGGGCAACATTTTCCCAGTGAGGTTCCCCAAACTACGAGGAAGGGAAGAACACAGAAAAGGTACAGAGTATGCTCCAAGAGGGGAATCCGAAAGGGCACAATTTACCATTGTGAAACCTGCCCTTAGAAGTCTGGCCTTTGTATTAAGGATTGCTTCAAAGCTTACCACATATCTATGAATTGATAAAATTTGGTTTTACCCTGTTAACATAATAGCATTTTCTGATGTACTCCACACAATATACACATATCGCCACATTATAAATTCATACACCAGTTAAAAAAAAAATGCATTATTAGGCTATGTGCCCACGATGCAGAAATGAAGCAGAAAATTTCTGCAGCATTTCTGCATCTCCCTGGCAGAAAAAACGCATGCAGATTGTGCATGCGTTTTTCCTGCAGAATACATGCGGATTCACATGTGTTTCCGCATGCGGACTGACAAGCACTTTCCAGGCGATAGCATCACTTGGAAAGTGCTTGACAACTAGGTCACACTATATAAATCCATGCAAACGGCATGGATTTATACAGTGTGATCGTAAAAATAAAAAAAATAAAGCTATACTCACCCCCGATGCCGCCGCCTGTGCTGCAGCGCTCGTCCTGGCTTCTTCCGGGTTGCCGGCACATCGCGAGACAGCCTGCGGTCACATGACCGCGACGTCATCTCAGGTCCTGGAAGGAGAAGCGCTGCCGGCAAGCAGAGAGAAGCCGCCGGACAGGTGAATATAAACTTTATTTTTTATTTTATTCTTTTTTCACAGGTACAATGGTACCCAGGTCTGGATGAGAGTCTCCTCTCCTCCAGAACTGGGTACCATCCGCACATAGAGACGCATAAAATCCGCTTGTACAAATGTACAGACACGGATTCTATGCGTCTCAATGCAAGTCAATGGTGGCGCTTCCGCAAAATTAATGAACATGCTGCGGATTTATTTGCGCTGCAGAAACGCTGTGGAAAAATCCGCAGCATGTGCATTGACATTGCGGAATGCCATTGGGAACCATGGGGTGCGGATTACCATGCGTTTTTGATGCGTTTCCGCTGCGGAAATTCCGCAGCATAAACGCATGAAAAACGCATCGTGTGCACGCAGCCTTATCATTACTATAAATATACCTCTGGATAATTTTTTTGAGAGGTGTAGTATCCAAAATGGTGTCACTTGTGGGGTTTTTTCACTGTTTAGTCACATCAGGGGCTCTCCAATCGTGACTCAGCTCCTGCACACCATTCCATCAAAGTCTATGCTCCAGTATGTCACTCCTTCCTTTCGGAGCTTGGCAGTGTGTTCAAACAGTAGTTTTCAACCACAAATGGGGTATCGGCGTACTCAGGAGAAATTGCACGACAAATTATGAGGTCCATTTTCTTCTGCTATCCTTGTTAACATTAAAAAAATGGGGGTTACAGCAACATTTTTGTGGGAAACATTTGATTTTTTTTACTTTTTCATAGCTAAACGTTATAAAGTTCTGTGAAGCACCTGAGGGTTTCATTGTGCTGACCACACATCTAGATACATTCCTTCAGGATTGTAGTTTCCAAAATGGGGTCACTTGTGCCTAAATAGTGGAAATCCTCCACATCAGGGGCTCTGCAAACACGTCATGGCGTCCGCTATTGATTCCAGCCAATTTTGCGTTCCAAAAGTCAAATGGTGCTTCTTCTCTTCCGAGCCCTGCCGTGCGCCAAAACAGTAGTTTTCCACCACAAAGCAACATGTTTGTGGGAAAAAGTAACATTTTTATTTTTTTCCTTCCATATTTCTTTAATTCCTGTGAGGCACCTGATGGGTTAATAAGCTTCTTGAGCAGTTTGAGGGGTGCAGTTTTTAGAATGGTGACACTCTTTAGTATTTTCTGTAATATAGGCCCTTAAAAGTCACTTGAAATGTGATGTGGTCCCTAAAAAAATTGGTCTTGTAAATTTTGTTGGAAAAATGTTGGAAAAATTGCTGACAAACTTTTAACCCTTCTAACTTCCTAACAAAAAAAACCTGATGTTTCAAAAATATTGCAGATGTAAAGTTGAGATGTGGTAAATGTTATTTATTAACTATTTTGTGTAATATAACTCTCTAGTTTAAGGGCATAAGAATTAAAAGTTTGAAAATTGTATCTTGAAAGAGCTACAAAATGACATACCCAAAATCGGAAAAATAGAAACTTCTTGGTTAGGGAAGATCATTCTCTACAAAATGTCTCTTTTACCAAAACTCCAGTATATCTTTCGCTCAATTCCTATACTTATTGTTGGAATTTGGTTAAAAAAATTACAAAAACAACTATCCAAACTTATTAGGAGTTCCAAACCTCCAAGGATTGCTAAACCTAGATGCAGAGCATTTATCCAACATTATTATACAGAGCAAAATTTATTTTCAAAATCTTTGAATAAATCCAGTTGAATGGAGTTGGAAAACTTTTTCAATAAGTATATGCCTATACATATACCAATTCTATCACACTTATTGAATCATTCATCAAATCTTACATCTCTCCCAATTAATAATTCTATTTTATTAGCATGGAAAACTCTATATAAAACCACTAAGTCCAACTTAATACCAATTAGATTGCAAAAATCCCCATTTCTATATTTATAAAGGAAATTGCACATTTTAACTATAAATTGTGGGAGTGGAAGGGAATTTCAGATTTATCTAAGATATTGAGTGATAACCAAGAAGACTCTTTTATGACTTTCCAATATCTCAAGATAAAATACGACCTCCCAGAAATATAATTTTTTACATATTTAGAAGTGAGAAAATACCTCAGAAACAAATGTAAATTTCCTCTAATGCTTCCTAAAGAAGTATTTTCACTCATTAGCAATCCGGACAATAAATCTATGTGGAATACTAAACATATTTATTCTTTGCTCAACAATGATGTCATATTCTCAAAACAGAAATATATGTTGGAGTTGGAAAAGGATTTGGGCACCAAATTTTCAGCTGATAAATGGCAAAAAGCGATAAAAATTTCCTTTAAAAACTCATCCAGCGCTAATGTACACGAATCATATTATAAAACCATGACAAAATGGTATTATACCCCAGCAAAACTTTATAGAATATTTCCCAATCAATCTGAATTATGTTGGAGAGACTGTACCCAAAAAGGTACTCTTTTACATATATTATGGGACTGCTCGTTAATCTCTTCTTTTTGGACAGAGGTTTTTGAGTTGATTAATAAAATATGCAACATAGATATTCCACCTACTCCTCAATTAGCCACTCTATCTCTGGGAATAGATGATTTTCCACTTAAAGTAAGATCTATAATAATACAAATTTTTCTTCTTGCCACGACAGCACCCACTTGAGAGAGGGGATCCACCCATAGGGACAGAAAACCTACAAATAAAAAGGGGCTGTCCCCCTCACCTCCTCAGTTTGGTTTCCTGTCCTTATGGAAACCTGCAGTAATTAGGCTTACCTGGGTCCAATCAGCCTCTGTGTGGTCTCTGAGGAAACGGCAGGGTCTGCAGCGTCGGGAGAGCCCTGCCTGACAGACTCTCCCGTCGTCTGAGGAATGGATGTCACAAGGTCATCGTTTGGGGTAGGCCGCCCTGACTCGTGGGAAAGGAACAGGCTGCACTCATCCAGGAGGCGCAGTGTGCGGACATCGGGGCCGGGACTTCAGGGTTTCGGCCGCAGCGCATGCGCACTGGCCATTTAGCGTTCTGAACCCGGAAGTGCTATATACTGCTTCCGGGCGGGCCGGGGGATGTGTGCCCCGGCATGGAGAGGGCGGGCTGCATTGTTAGAACTCGGTGTTTGACTGCAGAGTTTGTACCCACAAGATGTCCTCTTCAGGGGCTTCAGAGGTGCACCCACCTGTGGTGGATGTGCAGATACAGAGCAGATCTAAGAGCAGCAGTGGACGCTCCAAAGAAGGTAACTCCACTGATAGGAGTGAGCAGAATAAGAAATATGGTCCGCCATCATCTCGTGCTGTGCTTCCACTTCCAGAACCGGTACCACATTAACATGCTTCACTGGGTGAGTGTTATGAGTCTCTACCTATTAAGATGATTCCCCTTCTTTCTGTATACCCCCCTTTTTAGACTAAAAGAGCCAAAAATCTCAAAGACAGGGAATGTGCTTTGTGCTCGCAGCCCCTTCCTGACATTTTTTCTAAGCGGCTGTGTCGGCATTGTATAGACCAGACACTGCAGGAGGAGTCGTCCATTAAATCCACAGACATACGTGCCATAATTAGGGAGGAACTCCATTCCCTCAGGGATGTAGCTCACTCTGGGAAGCATAAGTCAAAATCGAAAAACATTTCCCCTTCTACCTCCTCTTCAGATAGCGACCAGGCTAGATCTCCTAGTCCCTCGAAGTCGTCATCATTATCATCTGATGAGGAGGGGAGATCCTGCTTTCCCATAGAGAGCATGGATAACCTAGTCAAATCGGTAAGGAATACGATGGGAATGGTAGAAACAAAAGAGTCAAGGTCAACACAGGATATTATGTTTGCAGGACTCTCTGAGAAAAGGAGACTGTCCTTTCCAGTTATTACATCTATTAAGGATCTGGTCCGAAGGGAATGGGACAGACAGGAGAGACGGGGTTCCCTTCCTTCATCCTCCAAAAGGAAATACCCCTTCGATGATGAGGATTTGGTGATCTGGTCCAAAGTTCCAAAGGTAGACGCGGCTGTCGCCTCTTCGTCCAAAAGTTCTACCTTGCCCGTGGAAGACTCTGGGCTACTGTTGGATCCTTTAGATCGTAAATCAGAGATGCTGCTCAAACACTCATGGGAAGCCTGCATGGGAGCCTTTAAACCAGCCATATCTGCCACATGTACAGCAAGATCTATGTTGGTCTGGATAGATCAGCTGGAAGACCAGATCAAGAACGAGGTTTCCAGGGAGACCATGGAGACAAAAAAAAAAGGATCCCTGTTTGGAGGATCCTCCTCAAAGAACGGCAAAAAATTCCTCTAGACCTGATATCCCGGTGGGTGGCAGGTTGAAGTTCTTTGACCAACAATGGGGGAAAATTACCTCTAATGCTTGGACTCTTAGTCTAGTTTCATCAGGATTAAAGCTGGAATTTCGTCAGATCCCTCAGGACTCCTTTATAGTAACTTCTCCGCCCTCTTCCAGACAACAGCAGGCTCTCGAATTAGAGATCCGGAGCCTGTTATCCAAAAATGTCCTGATAGAAGTTCCTGCGGACCAGGAAGGAAGGGGGTTCTACTCCCCTTTGTTGCTGGTCTCTAAGCCAGATGGTTCCTGTAGAACTATCATAAATTTGAAGAGATTAAACTCCTTTCTACATTTCCATACCTTCAAAATGGAGTCTATAAGATCTACAATTATGCTTTTATTTCCTAGATGTTTCATGGCTGTCCTAGACCTAAAGGATGCTTATTACCATCTGGCCATACATACAGAATACCAACAGTATTTCACAGTGGCGGTCAGCATGGATGGACATCTCTGCCAATTTCAATTCGCAGCAATGCCGTTTGGCCTCTCCATGGCTCCCCGTGTCTTCACCAAGATGATATCAGTGGTGATGGCCTATTTACGTCATCAGGACACACTCATTGTGTCTTACCTGGATGACTTTTTGGTGGTAGGACGCTCTGTCGCACAATGCAGAGATCGCCTGGCTAACACAATTTCATCCTTGCTGACTCTGGGGTGGATAATCAACCTGGAAAAATACAGACTGGTCCCACGGTCTCTTCAGTCATTTCTGGGTCTGCATCTAAATTCCGTAAGTTAGCAGTGTCTCCTACCAGAAGAGAAAAAATTGCTTATCATGAATAAAGTTAGAGGAGCTATAGAACAACCTCACATATCCTTAAGAAACGCTATGTCCCTGCTAGGGTCCCTAACATCTTGTATCCCAGCAGTTCAGTGGGCCCAATTTCATACTAGGTGTTTACAACAGGAAGTCCTCTGTGCAGAAGAACTGTTACAGGGCCTACTTAATGGCTGCCTGACTCTATCCTTAGAAGTGGTCAGATCCCTGTCCTGGTGGTTGGATCTGAATAATCTTTCCAGGGGGGTTCCGTGGGTAGTTAAGCCCTCTAGAGTAGTAGTGACACATGCTAGCCCTGTAGGATGGGGGGCCCATTTGGGGACCAACCTAGCCCAAGGTCGATGGTCATTAACAGAAGCAGAGAACTCCTCAAACTTGAGAGAATTAAAAGCCATCAAACAGGCATTGCATCACTTTCTCCCACAGCTGCGAGGGTCTCACGTCAGAATTCTGTATGACAACGCCACGTCGCATACGTCAATCGACAAGGCGGAACTCGATCAAGGACTCTGATGTCTACTACGGTGGAGAACCTCGGGTTGGTAGAATCCCGTCTTCTCTCTCAGCCCTTCACATCAGAGGCGTGGACAATACCAGAGCGGACTTCCTAAGTCGCCATACTCTCCACCAAGGAGAGTGGGTCCTCTGTCACCTGATCTTCAGGAAAATAGTGAAGTTGTGGGGTCTTCCCGATATAGACCTGTTTGCTACCAGGGCCAACAGAGAGGTCAAGAGGTTTGCCTCCCTAAACATGCCAGACCATCCGGAGATGGTCGACTCTCTCCAGACTCCTTGGGACTTTCATCTCGCTTATGCGTTTCCACTGATGAACCTGCTTCCAGTAGTTATCAGGAACATCAGGGAGGAAGGAGCGAGGGTAATCCTCATCGCTCCCTTTTGGCCCAGAAGACCATGGTTTTCATGGCTCATAACCGTGTTGGTGTCAGACCCCTGGATCCTACCATCAGGTCCGGGCCTGCTATCTCAGGGTACATTCCGTCATCCTGAGGGGTCTCCACTTGACGGCGTGGAACTTGAGAGGCAGTTATTAAAGTTAAGAGGGTTTTCAGACAACCTGATCAACACCCTACTCCAAAGTAGGTAAGACTCCACAACCAGATTATACAGTAGAGTGTGGAGGAAATTCCTAGAATTTCATGCTGCCCCTTTCTCCAATGAGGTGCCAATACTAGCAGTTTCTTCAGAAGGGTCGAGAGCTGGGTCTTTCAGTTAGCACCCTGAAGGTTCACACATCAGCTCTAGGGGCATTATACAGCTATAATATTGCGGGTGATAGATGGGTCTCTCCATCTTCATCGCAGCATGTGAACGTAGCACCCCTGTCCACATAGCTCTTTTACCTCCCTGGGACTTAAATCCTGTCCTTGAGGCCCTCATAGGTCCACCATTTGAGCCTTTGGAGTCAGCCTAAGATGTCTATCTTTAAAAACTGCTCTGCTAGTGGTGCTAACTTCAGCCAGAAGAGTTAGCGATATTCAGGCTTTGTCTATTGATCCTCCTTTTCTGTCGGTCTTTCCAGATAGGAAAGTCCTGAAACCTGATCCATCCTACCTTCCTAAAGTTGCTACCAGGTTTCATAGAAGTCAGGAAATCTTTCTTCCTTCCTTTTTTTCCGACCCTTCTACTCCTGAAGAACACAAGTTTCACACTTTAGACGTTAGGAGGTCAGTCCTACATTACATAGATAGAACCCAGTCCTGGAGGCAGAGTAGGGCTCTGTTCGTGTCCTTTCAGGGCCACAGGAAGGGGTCTGTAGTTACAAAGAGCACCTTGTCTCAATGGATCAGGGATGCCATATGTCTGGCCTACTCGGTGAAAGTTCCCCAGAGGGCATGAGGGCCCATTCAGCACGGGCCATAGTTTCCTCCTGGGCTGAGAAGGCAGACCTCCCAATTGACTTGATATGTAAGGCAGCTACATGGTCTTCACCATCCACTTTTTACAACCACTATAGACTTGACTTGTCCTCTGACTCTGACTTTGTTTTCGGGAGATCTGTCCTCAAAACGATGGTCCCTCCCAAGTGATGGTTCTCTGAAAATCTCTCAAGTGGGTGCTGTTGTGGCGATAAGAAAAGACTAGATTACTTACCGGTTATCGTGTTTTATGGAGTCCACGACAGCACCCACTCCCTTCCCTCCCTTACTTTACACGGACTTCTGGTGTACCTTGAGTGTGATTCACTATTAGTGGTAGTTGTGTTTATATGTATAGTAATTGTTGATTATGAAGATTATGTTAACTTAGCAGTTCCTCTCATGCTCTGTAAAACAAACTGAGGAGGCGAGGGGGACCGCCCCTTTTTATCTGTAGGTTTCCTGTCCCTATGGGCGGATCCCCTCTCTCCAGTGGGTGCTGTAGTGGACTCCATAAAACACGATTACCGGTAAGTAATCTAGTCTTTCTTGGTAACAAAGCTGTTATTGTTGTCTAAATGGAAACAAACATTTATTCCTTCAATTACAGAAGTTATAGACAGAATTATGAACAATAATATGTTTGAATATACATATGCAATCAGAAATAACACACTTTCAACATATGACTTGAAATGGTCCATATGGAACTCGATATATCCTCATAAATAGATGTCCTTAAACTCAAAACATATGATCAAAATTTGTATAACGGGAATCTATACCATTAATTTTATGATTGAATAGACTAATGTTCTTTTCTCTGCAAATATTGTATTGTAAGGTGCAATTGGTTCAGTTGACCTTTTATGGATATTTTTCTATTTCTGTTCCTATGTCCCTCCTTTCTACATTCTGTTTATCCCTTCCCTTATCCTCCCATTTTTCTTGTTACATATATTATTTCTATGTATATTTCCTTATGAGTATATTGTAACCCTTCCCTTAAAAATTACTAAAAATAATTTGAAGAAAAGTTTGAAAATTGTGAAGTTTTAAAACATTTTGCTAGAATTCAGATTTTTGCACAAATAATGGCAAAAGATATCGACCAAAAATTTACCACTAACATGACGTACAACATATCACGAAAAAACAATCTCCTCAGAATCACTGGGACAGTCTGAAGCGTTCCAGAGTTATTACTTCATAAAGTGACACTGGTTAGAATTGTTACATTTTGCCTGGTCAAGAAGTTTGAAAACAGGCTTTGGGGGTGAAGGGGTTAAATCAAGTTCCGGGGCAGAAATAGCAGAATTTCAGTTTTTTGTTCACTTCGTACCCTAAAATGAGAAGAAAAAGAGATCAGAAAGTTGTAGGAACCCCAAAATAGTAATGATAAAAACTACAGCTTGTACTCCCTCCCCCTTCCCCTCCAAAAAAATCCCTGATACAACTGTATTGATTTAAAATGTTAAAAATGTATAGCTCGTTGAAGGTTTGCAATAGCTATAAAAAATGATGAAAGGCAGACTGGGGCTCTTTCGTCCAAGGGCCTAGATAACCCGACCCTGTATAGTGGTGTCACTCGGAGCAGAGAATGAACCATTAGCTGCACATCTACCTCTATGTCTTCCATGTGATGTTGTCATTGTCAGGATTGTTTTACCATTGTACTTTATTAGAGATTAAAATACCAACATAACAAATCCACCATATGAGTCCTCTAAATAAAAGGCCCTCAGCATTATTACAAGGTCTGTCTTTCTGTCCGGACTTCAGTGTGTGAACGTTTTTTCTTTCCTATTCCATTTATTTTATCATGCACACAGCTTAGTATAGAGGATATCCAATTTTTGACAGTATGGAATTATGCCAACCTTGTCTCTCCAACAGTAAAATGGACAGTTGTGCTACAATATGAGACTATTTATTGAGCTTCTCTGCGTATAACTTTTTTATTTATTGATTTACTTTTTTAGTTTTTCTACCTTCTCCACCCTTATCCCCAAATAAAAAAAAAATCTTAGATATTACGTCTCTTGTAAGTAAGGCAATAATCTGACTTAAACTGTTTGGTCACAAACCTGTCACTACAATATGCACCTAAGCCATAACTCTTTCATTCACAAGGGCTATAATGCATTGTACTATTAGATTGCTTAAGAAAAACTAATAGAAAAGAAAACCATAAATTGTATTTGTATTGTTTCCAGAAAATAGATTAGAGTGGTTTTCTTGAACTTGCTGAAAATTGTCCCTTCTGGTCATGCCAGACATTAAATATATTGCTTGGATATAAAACGACGTTGGACATAATGGCTTACCCTTTAAAGCCTTTATAGCACAGAAGGCTCTTAACTAATACATTTGACAAAAAAGTTCTTTACAATTTATAGTAAATATTCACAGCACTGTATGAAAATAGGATTTTTATAGTAATTCTTAACATACAGACAAGATGGGAATATTTTAGATTTGCATTGATTACATATCGCCAATTGTAAGCTTCAACTTTTTGCTTTCTTGCATAAATTTATCTCTTAATTCCATTTTTTTAATTTACATATAGAATTAATGTTTAAAAAAGTTGAGAAAATGGGTAAATGCATTTCTTTTATGTGTCTTTTATTCATTCCTAATTATAATATATGTAATAGTGTCCAGAGCTGAATTAGAAGTTCTACCTTTTTTTCTTGAAGGCTGTTTGTTTCTTGCTCAATTTTCGCTTGGTCATTTCATTTTCGGAAGTGACATCTTCAGACTAGAATTTAACATAGAAAAGCATTTCAATCCATCAACTCCCTTAACTCCCCATGTCATACAATTATGTCATGGTAAGTGGGTCATTTCCGCAAATTAAAGGCTACTATTAATATACGACCTGACTCTTGCTGTAATGGTTTGGATCAGAAAAAGCAATTCCCTGAAAAAGGACATAAAGTAAAAAAAACACCCCTTACTCACCAACAAGGGGTTACAATATCAGTGCACTAGCAGGATGCTGCAGACCCCCATGATGAAGGCGGAGGCAGTATAGGACGCCAGTCACACAGAGATACCTGTGATGCACAGTGTCTGGCTATTGATGCTGCCCATACTATTAGATCAGGCGGGCTGATCAGCACCATATAAGTGCACCCCACAAGGACAGACACCCCAATTTACCGAACCAACATTAAATGGCCTCGCTGTATCCTGCATAAAAATGGAAAAATGTGCAATAAGAGGATAAAAATGATGTATAAAATACATAAGATATTGGTCGATATTGTGGCTCGTAGGAAGAAAAAGTGACTAGGGCCACTGGGCTATATACTTTGACATTATCAGAAACTTGGTATTCAATAATGATGCCCTGTTTGTGAGTTAGGATGAAGGAGAGAACATGAGCTTTTAAGGGAAAGGCATAACAAAGATAATGTACATGTTACGCTTTCTACAGATTCTACATACCTAGATGCTAGTTCCTGCTCACCGCAAAGTGTGTTGATATGAGCTTGACAATGAGGCAGAAAGTGGCTTAGGAGACTATTGCTAGGTTGGTACAGGCTATCCTTGCGTCTGAAGTCTAATTTAAAATAAAATATAATATTTATTCCTTATGTAAACATAAAGAAAAGATAAAAATGCATAATCACTGTTTTTGGTCCCTTGACTTCCACAAAAAAATTGAACAGCTGCCATGAACTTTAATACAAACTGAGCTGTAGTACCAAGGAGTGGCCACTAAGCAGAGCTGTGCTGTTCTTGCTCTGTACACTGATTATAACCGGTCGCCACCAGAGCTGGTAACAGCTGATCAGTGGGGTTGCCAGGCATCAGGCCCTCACCGATTTGATATTCAGACCTATCCAAAGAATATGTCTTTGAACACCTACTGGCAAGTATAAGAGTATTATTTTATCATAGATGTAATATTTTTATCATCGTCTTACAAGTCATTTTCCTGAAATTTTTATCGATTATAAAAGTACCAACTTAAAGGATACACTGCAATCTATGGCCAAATCCTGTCTGCTATCTTAGCTAAGGCTGGATTCACATTTTCACAGGAGATATGCTGCCACCAGAGGTGTCTGGCAGCAGCTTTTTTTTAACATATTCTTTGGCAGCAAATGAAGAAAACAATGGAGGTGCACATGCGTGGCCACTGCTTCATTAAGAGCTGGCACTTTTGATCCCCTTTATCAGGATTTTTGGGGGTCCCAGTGTTGAGATGCCCAGCGATTCTAAGATTTGTGTGATGCATCAGCACTAAATAATCTAAATTGGTGAAGTGAAGTGAGAAAAACACAGGCATAAATTAAATGTATGGGATCAAATAACTAAGAATAGGCATGTCTATATGTATTCACCCCTTTTGCTATGAAGTCCCTAAAAATTTCTGGTATAAGCAATTACTTTCATAAGTCATATGCTTAGTGACAGAAAGTCCACCTTTGTGCAATCTAAGTGTTGCAAGGTCTGTCAGTATATGCACACCTTTTCTGAAAGGCCATGGATGTGGCAACACCACTAACAAAACAACACCATGAAGACCAAGGAGATCTCCAGGGACAAAGTTATTGAGAAGTAAAAGTCAGGGTTGGGTTATTAAAAAATATCCCAATCTCTGAGGATCCGCCGGAGCACCATCAAATCCATTATCATCAAATGGAAAGAACATGGTACCACAAGAAACCTGCCAAGAAAGGGCTACCCACCAAAACTCTCAGCCCGGGCAAGGAGGGCATTAATCAGAGAGGCAGCACAGACACCAAACGTAACCCTGAAGGAGCTGCAGAGTTCTCAAGCAGACAGTGGAGTATCTGTCCATATGACCACAATAAGCCGTGCACTCCATAGAGGTGGCCTTTATGTAAGAGTGGACAGAAAAAAAGCCTTTACTTACACTCAAAAATTGTAAGGCTCGTTTTGAGTTTGCCAAAAGACGTGGGAGACTCCCCAAATGTATGGAGGAAGGTGCTGTGGTCAGATGAGACCAAAATTTAACTTTTTGGCCACCAAGGTAAATGCTATGTCTGGTGCAAAACCAACACCGCTCATCACCCCAAAGAACACCGTCACAGTGAAACATAGTGGTGACAGCATCATGCTGTTATTTGGCAGCAGGGGCAGAGAAAATGGTCCGAGACAAAGGGAAGATGGATGGTGTGAAATACAAGGATATTCTTGAGCAAAACCTGTCTCAGTCTGTCAGTGATTTTAGACTGGGATGGATGTTCACCTTCCAACAAGACAATGACCCAAAGAATACTGATAAAGCAACACTCAAGTGGTTTAAGGGGAAACGTGTAAATGTTTTGCAGTAGCCTAGTCAAAGCCCAGACCTTAATCCAGTTGAGAATCTGTGGTCAAAGTTGAAGATTGCTGTTCACCAGAGGAAACCATCTAACTTGAAGGAGCTGGAGCAGTTTTGCCTTGAGGAATGGGCAATAATACCGGTGACAAGATGTGGAAAGCTCATAGAGACTTATCCAAAGCGACTTGCAGCTGTAATTGCCACAAAAGGAGGCTCTACAAAGTACTGACTTTAGGGGGCCTGAATAGTTATGCACACTGAAGTTTTCAGTTATTTTGTCCTATTTGTTGTTTACTTCGCACTAAAAAGAAAAACAAATGTTCACAGTTGTAGGCATGTTCTTTACATGAACTGATGCAAACCCTCAAAAAAATTTTTAGGTTGTGAGGTAGCAAAACACGAAAAATGCCAAGGGGGGTGAATACTTTTGTCAGTCACTGTATCCTGTGGATAGGTGATAACTTGGTAAGTTGGGAAACCACTTTCTTGTAGGAGGTGCATATGAATATGTGGCTTCTGCCTTTCATCTACACTGCTCAAAAAAATAAAGGGAACACTCGAATAACACACCCAAAGTTGAATGTGCTGACGACAAAATCACACAAAAATCATCAATGGAAATAAAATTTATTAACCAATGGAGGCCTGGATTTGGAGTCACCCCCAAAATTAAAGTGGAAAAACACACTACAGGCTGATCCAACTTTGATGTAATGTCCTCAAAACGAGTCAAAATGAGGCTCAGTATTGTGTGTGGCCTCCACGTGCCTGTATGACCTCCCTACAACGCCTGGGCATGCTCCTGATGAGGTTGCAGATGGTCTCCTGTGGGATCTCTTCCCAGACCTGGACTAAAGCATCCGCCAACTCCTGGACAGTCTGTGGTGCAACGTGACGTTGGCGGATGGAGCGAGACATGATGTTCCAGATGTGCTCAATCTGATTCAGGTCTGGGGAACGGGTGGGCCATTCCATAGCTTCAATGCCTTCATCTTGCAGGAACTGCTGACACACTCCAGCCACATGAGGTCTGGCATTGTCCTGCATTAGGAGGAACCCAGGGCCAACCGCACAAGCATATGGTCTCACAAGGGGTCTGAGGATCTCATCTCGGTACCTAATGGCAGTCAGGCTACCTCTGGCGAGCACAAGGAGGGCTGTTTGCCCCTCCAAAGAAATGCCACCCTACACCATTACTGACCCACTGCCAAACCGGTCATGCTGAAGGATGTTGCAGGCAGCAGATTGCTCTCCACGGCGTCTCCAGATTCTGTCACATGTGCTCAGTGTGAACCTGCCTTCATCTGTGAAGAGCACAGGGCGCCAATGACGACTTTGCCAATCCTGGTGTTCTGTGGCAAATGTAAAGCGTCCTGCATGGTGCTGGGCTGTGAGCACAACCCCCATCTGTGGACGTCGGGCCCTCATACCACCCTCATGGAGTCGGTTTCTAACTGTTTGTGCAGACACATGCACATTTGTGGCCTGCTGGAGGTCATTTTTCAGGGCTCTGGCAGTGCTCCTCCTGTTCGTCCTTGCACAAAGGCGGAGGTAGCGGTCCTGCTGCTGGGTTGTTGCCCTCCTACGGCCCCCTCCACGTCTCCTGGTGTACTGGCCTGTCTCCTGGTAGCACTTCCAGCCTCTGGACACTACGCTGACAGACACAGAAAACCTTCTTGCCACAGCTCGCATTGATGTGCCATCCTGGATGAGCTGCACTACCTGAGCAACTTCTGTGGGTTGTAGAGTCTGTCTCATGGTACCATGTGTGAAAGCACAACCAACATTCAAAAATGACCAAATCATCAGCCAGAAAGCATTGGTACTGACATGTGGTCTGTGGTCCCCACCTGCAGAACCACTCCTTTATTGAGTGTGTGTTGATAATTGCCAATAATTTCCATTTATTGTCTATTCTATTTGCACAACAGCATGTGAAATTGATTGTCAATCAGTATTGCTTCCTAAGTGGACAGTTTGATGTCACAGAAGTTTGATTTACTTGGAGTTATATTCTGTTGTTTAAGTGTTCCCTTTATTTTTTTGAGCAGTGTATATGAGTGTTACCTGAACCCTGTCCTCACTGCCCCCTATACATCATGTTTTCTGGATTTCCTTATTATTGCAATGGTGCGAAAACCTGTGGCAATTTCTGATGCCTTAATAAGAATTCCATCACCTGTGCAATACTAAGGAAATCCTGAAAACAGGACGTGTTGTGAGCCGTGAGGACTGAAGTTTGGGGAACTCTGATCTATATGAATGTGCTCCTCTAGCATTACCACCTGTGGTTCTCTGCTGTTACTAAACAGAAACAAAAATTGTCAACCATGTTGTTGTCATTTTCTTCTTTTTTTACTGAAATTACTAACATTGTAATCTACGTATAATTTTTTTTTCATAGTTATTTTTTACTTGTGGATAATCACCTGTTTTAAACTGGTATCGTGATTATTCTTCAACTTTTTACTTTGCTTTAATGTTTCTTTCTTATTGTATGATTTCACACTCATCTGGTTTTTTTTCATTTCTTTTTCAGGACTTTGTTACTAAAATAGTTCGTGTTCTGGAAAGCCCTTCGACAGCAATAAGAGCAAAAGCTTTTCTGGTCATCTTACAAGTTTTAATTAGCAACAAAGAGATGTTACTTCTTTGCTGCCAAAGCAGGTAAATCTGTCAATTTTGTTTTGTGCTTTACGTTAGCAGTAAGAATGTATAAGAGATCTAGTGAAAAATGCTCCTCTTAAAGTATCAGAATAAAATTCTGAAATTTTAAATCTCATGCATTCTTATGAAGTGGAATTAGTTTTCTTCCATATACGATTCATGTAAGACTCTACCTAGAAGCCCAATGACTCGATCCTTCCCCAAGGATTATCCAGCCAGCGTGCCTTGTCATAATTAAAGGGAATTTGTCTTTTTTTTTTTATAGTCCTGCAATAATAAGACTAACTCTTATACATCAATAATAATATATCCATCATGTTAGAAATTGGTAAATCAGATCATTTACTTTCTGCTCTCTTGTAACTGCATTGTGTTATTTATTTTCAGTTTTACTTATTTTTGTGGCATTTTGGTTTTCATTAAGCTTAGATACTGTCAAGATAAATTATGGTATATCAGGTATCTTGTCAGAAGTGATCTTGGTGTCTACAGTTGAGATGGTGATTTCATTAATAATCACTCTAGCTGACAGTCTGTTCATAGGTATAGTCATATGGACTATAATTTGTTGTGAGGAATGGATTGTCTAACCTAGAAAATGTATGCAGAGTCAGCAAGCTTTTGGCATCATTTTATGTTGGTTGCCCATTAATTATTTCTATTAGTGTTGGCTTTTGCAATAGAAAACCATATCTAGGACACTATATAAGCTCTGTGAATTATAATGATATTTCAAGTTTTTGGTTGGTCTTATTTGGTTTTCCTAATTAACAGGAAAGAAATGTGTTGTAAAAGGGAATTGGCATAGGTATATTTGCTATTGAGGGAGCCTATATAGATGCTCTGGGGCTCATATAGTAATGGGGGCCTTTCATAGTTAGTCAGACATCTGAATG
The DNA here is from genome assembly GCF_046119375.1 of Phyllobates terribilis. Taxonomy (NCBI): domain Eukaryota; kingdom Metazoa; phylum Chordata; class Amphibia; order Anura; family Dendrobatidae; genus Phyllobates; species Phyllobates terribilis. The sequence continues at coordinate 229,798,699 of NW_027362764.1, forward strand.
GGATGATAGTTACAGCTGCAACCAGGGCTGTGGAGTCGGTGTCCATTTGGTTAAGTTGGAGTTGGAGTCGGTATAAAATGGACCGACTCCTAAAATATCTAATACATTGGGTACAGTAATACAATGCAGGATGTGCTGTAAATATTTTCATAAGCATTTGGAAAAGTTATGAAATGTCCTATAAATGTGTGTTCTGTTCCTGATCTAAGGATCTCGGCTTTTAATTACATCATTACATTACAACTTATGCTTAGTTAATTAATCCAGGGATTTAATCTGACTGCCAGATTGGTGTCGGGAAGTGAATTTTTCCTCAATGATGTAAATTGGCCTATACCGCATGTTTTTGTTTTTTTTTGCCTTCCCCTGGATCAACGCTGCGGAATAGCTGCAGTGCACAAGAAATAGGCTGAACTGGATGGACGCTTGTCTTTTTTCGGCCTTATAAACTATGTAACTATGTAATTGAGGTGAATCTGTGCTGCACTTTATGTACACTCTCAGTAGTGAGGCCATGCTGTGGAGTCGGAATCGTGGAGTCTGTGAAGTTGAGGAGTTAGAGTCGGTGGTTTGGCTTATTGACTCCACAGCCCTGGCTGCAACTTGTACTGAGCAGTGTGAGATTTCAGCAGTAGCAGAAAGGGCGACCACTGAGGAGCTGTTAGACTAGGTGGGCAGAGATTGTTTACAATTTCAAAAAGGATTAACATGGATTAATTAGGTACAAATGACTTGTCTGGTTTAAGGCATCTGTTATGTATGCAGTTTGTATTGTAAAAACTAATGACAGATCTGTTTTCAAAATACTATAAAGGCCGACTAAAACCATGATGAAATTATCAGATGAAAATTTTTAAAGAGCCTTGCACAGACTACAATAAACATAAATATGAGCATGTCTGAGCTCACTGCATAAGTGCGAAACTCCAAGGATCCCTTCAACACCATCTGGTTCCGCCAGATTCATTTTCAGACCTCACATGTGTCTGAGGGGTGCAGATCAGAGGGGGCTCCCTCTCTCACCTGACACAATCACGAGGGCCTGATGGTTGCCATGACAGCAGGAGGTCAAATAATGACAACCTGATCTGTCAGCTACATTGGCCTGTTAGACAATGCCACAATGGTCTAAAAGGCGTTTTGTCAGTGTAACACTGCATGTGCATTTCAGTGCATTAGATCAGTGATCAGATTAATAAAAGTTAAAGTTTCATAAAGGGACTAAGTACAGTAAAAAAAAAAAAAAGTAAAAAAAAAAAACCACAAAATAAAGGCGAAAAAAATATTATGTCAATAAATACATATATTATTGCAATAAAAAAAATTAGAAAAAAAAGTGGCATAAAGTATGATAAAAAAGTAGAATGTAAATGAAATGGTGTATATTAAAACATGATCTCGTCCCTCAAAAAACAAGCCCCCACTCAGCAAAGCCAGCGGAGAAATGAAAAAGCTATAGCTCTCAGTAGATGGTGATGGAAAAACAATTATTTTTTTTCTATACAATTGTTTCAATTATGTAAAAGCAGCAGCAAAACATAAAAAAAAGATATAAATGTGGTATCGCTGTAGTCGTACTGAACTGAAGAATGATAAAAGAGATAGGATAGAATTAAACAGTGAACAGCATAAAAAATCCAAAAACTAATGAATTGCTGTTTTTTGTTCATTCTGCCACCCAAAAATCAAAATAGAAAGCGATCAAAAAACCTATGTGCCTGAAAATGGTAACAATAAAAACTACAACTCATCCTGCAAAAAGCAAGCCCTCAAATGACTGTCAGAAGAAATATAGAAAATGTAAAGCTCTTAAAATATGGTGATGCCCATGTGCCTCCTCTGATGCATTTTTAAATAGTTCCAAAAAAAAACATTCATCTTCGCCAAATTGCTCATCAGGGATCCCTTCTCCCACTCGCAACCATTCTACAAGATAAATCTCCCACAATGCGCCAGAATTTTGAATATCTTCAACTGAAACACTTCTATCGCTCCCCAGCAAACAGAAACGAGCATGTACGTCCCCGATCAGCCTTTGAAAAATTATATATCTCTTCAACGAAAGTAGACCATGCAGTCTCAAACCTATATAAATTATAACTATCACTGATAATACATAGATTAAATATTACATGTTTATTGGTATGCCTTAAAATATGAAAAAAACAAAAACAAAACAAATCACAATATATTAAATAGAAGAAATCTAAATAGTGATACAGATAAATATGTATCAAAATATCTCACACAGATAATACATAGTATGTATACACATTGTATACATAGTACAGAGTATGCAAGACTCGATGCGTTTCTCCCAAGCAGTCGGCTCATCAGGAGCACATACTCTGTAAGTTAATTTAAAAAGATTCATATAGAAATAGTTTTCATAATTCATGGTACTTTTCTCATGGGAGTAGTGATGACCCCTCAGTAAAGTGCCTTGTGCAGAGCTTGGAAACCATATTCCACTGTGCGGACCACTGTTCAATATTAGGTTCCTTCCACCAAATTATCAATAAAGTGTCATGTGCCCTTGGTGGGGCAGTACTCCAAGAAGTAGATGGATGTAATCCAACCTAGATAGTTGGACTGTTGCTCTGATGCCACATGCCATCCCCTACACGCATCCGTTAAGAAACAAGCATTCTTCACATGTATTAAAGCTGTCAAACAGTCGCAAATCATGCACACGGGAGTGATTCAAACATATCACCGAGCACGCGAAGATACTCGGTACTCGCCCGAGCATACTCACCGAAAGGGTTAACAGAACATACTCGCTCATCACTAAACCCAACAGAACAGTCCATATAATGAGGCAGCTGTAGTCAGGGCTGTGGAGTCGGTAAGCCAAACTCCGACTCCTCAATTTCCCTTATACCGACTCCGATATTGCTTATATTTAAGTGAAAAATGTATTGTAGTACAATGTGAACATCAGACATTTAATCATTTTTATGATACAATAATCAAGATATTTAGATAGAATATAATATATATTTATTGGAATACAACTTTAGAACACAAAAAACTGTAATAAATTGTAAATATTTAATACACTATGTAATATCGATTATATATATATACAGTACAGACCAAAAGTTTGGACACACCTTCTCATTTAAAGATTTTTCTGTATTTTCATGACTATGAAAATTGTACATTCACACTGAAGGCATCAAAACTATGAATTAACACATGTGGAATTATATACTTAACAAAAAAGTGTGAAACAACTGAAAATATGTCTTATATTCTAGGTTCTTCAAAGTAGCCACCTTTTGCTTTGATGACTGCTTTGCACACTCTAGGCATTCTCTTGATGAGCTTCAACCTCTCTACACTAACTTGGGTTGGAGGCAAAGCCGTAACCACATGGGCAACATCTCTAACAATTTCCGGGTATAAAGGAACGGTTGAATTTTTCTATTTCTTTGAGAGCAAGTGAAACATTTTGCTGAAATATGGTCAATCTACTTGCTATAGGAGACGGAGTGAAATCTTTTTCCTTGCGGCAACGCTTTGCCTGCTCCATGTCATCCAAATACTTGTCAAAGTCCTCATCTGATGAGGATGAAGATATGGCAGCAGTAGCACTGTCAGGACCCAAGTCCTCTTGCTCCTGGCAGTCCTCCTGTAGGCCACTCATCCTAACTGCTACCTCAGTCAGAGCTTCTTTTCCTTTAGTAAGCTGTTGATCATCAAGCAGTATACGATGACTTGGGTCCACATAAACAGCTGCCAGAAAAAATTTATTTTCCAATAGCTGTGTCTCTCTCCGTTTCATTGAATCAGAAATGCCATCTGCAATTAAACCTCCTCTTTGGGACAGGCAAAATAGCAAATTCTTCCACTCCCTTATGAAAATGTCAGGAGTTAGATCCTCAGCTTGTAATTTTTTAGTCACGGTAAATGGGTGATTAAGCAATTCCTTCCATTCAGCCACCTGTGTCCATTGACCTTCATTTAGGGTTACCTGAGGGTTCGCCATATCTATAAGAAACGGTTTTAGTTCAAGCAATCGCTCAATCATTAAATAAGTGCTGCCCCACCGAGTTTCCCAAATTCCTATGAAAAAATATTCCCCACAAATTGCATTGATCTACTGCACCCAATTTATTATATATTTTAGGAGTCGGAATCGGTCCATTTTATACCGACTCCACCAAAATGAGCACCTACTCCACGACTCCGACTCCAACTCCACAGCCCTGGCTGTAGTTACTTTGGACTCTGTCTCGCCTATGATATGGCGGTGTCTCCCTTTTTAAGCGTGCATAAAAGCTCAGCTGACCACAGTTTTGTGCACCTCTGAGAATACCGACACCACTGAACAGAGGCCAGGGGAGTCCAGAGTAACTCTGCTGCCTGCTTATAGTGAATGGATCTCTTGGGGGGTTTCATCTGAATCGTGTCATTCGGCGAGTTAGATGGATACCCCCATGTAAGTACTCAGCAGAGAGCACAGGATAAATGTGATCCAAAAAGTTATATAAAATATTCCCAATTAAAGCTTCATCTCAATCCACAAAAAAAAAACAAGTCCTCACTCAGGTCCGCCATTTGTTAACGGAGACATAGGGGTTTCCACATTACTGATGGCACAAAGGCTCTGGAAAATCCCCCAAAAATAAATCCAGCATATTCTGTACTCCCAAATAAAAATTATATCCTCCCTTCTGAGCCCCACATTGTGCCTAATCCGCAATAAGCAACCTCATATTTATCAGCATTGTAGTGAGGAGAGCTCACGTAATTTACAGAGTGCGTGTCTCCAGTAGCACAAGCTGGGCACATTGTACAGGCACTACAATACCAGATTTGCAATTTTCACTTCGCAACATCCATTGTTGCTTGTTTCTGGAAAATAGCCATGGAGTCAAAATTGTCACTACACCTGTAGATTAATTCGCAGAGGGGTGTAATTTCCAAAATTGTGTCACTTGAGAAGGGATTCTGCTCTTCTCAGTGGTTCTGAAATTGGAATCCACAAACTATTCCACGAAAATCTGTGCTTCAAGAGTAAAATAGCGCTCTGTCCCTCCCGAGTCTCGCCGTGTGGCTAAGCAGTACTGTAGATACACATAATGGGTATTGCCAGGGCCGGCTCCAGGTTTTTCTGGGCCCCGGACGAAAGAGTCTCAGTGGGCCCCTTTAACACATACCATGATTCATGATGCAGAGATACGGCGGAGAAATATAAATATAAATATATATATATATATATATATATATATATATATAGTACAATGCAAAGTTTTCACTTCTTACATTACATGAGTGATATCTATTGTAAATTCCACAATAGCTCAGAAACCGGTGAATCGCTCCACACAGAATACTGGCCCCCATATAAGGCTCCATACGGAATACTGGCCCCCATATAACGCTTCATACGGAATACTGGCCCCCATATAAGGCCCCATACGGAATACTGGCCCCCATATAAGGCCCCATAAGGAATACTGGCCCCCATATAAGGCCCCATACGGATTACTGGCCCCCATATAAGGCTCCATGCTCAATACTGACCCCCATATCAGGCTCCATGCGGAATACTGGCCCCCATATAAGGCTCCATACAGAATACTGGCCCCCATATAAGGCTCCATACGGAATACTGGCCCCCATATAAGGCTCCATACGGAATACTGGCCCCCATATAAAGCCCCATACGGAATACTGGCCCCCATATAAGGCTCCATATGGAATACTGGCCCCCATATAAGGCTCCATACGGAATACTGGCCCCCATATAAGGCTCCATACGGAATACTGGCCCCCATATAAGGCTCCATACGGAATGCTGGCCCCCATATAAGGCTCCATACGGAATATTGGCCCCCATATAAGGCTCCATACGGAATACTGGCCCCCATATAAGGCTCCATACGGAATACTGGCCCCCATATAAGGCCCCATACGGAATACTGGCCCCCATATAAGGCCCCATACGGAATACTGGCCTCCATATAAGGCTCCATACGGAATACTGGCCCCCATATAAGGCTCCATACAGAATACTGGCCCCCATATAACGCTCCATACAGGATACTGGTCCCCTTATAAAGCTCCATACAGGATACTGGCCCCCATATAACGCTCCATACAGGATACTGGTCCCCTTATAAAACTCCATACAGGATACTGGCCCCCATATAACGCTCCATACAGGATACCAGTCCCCTTATAACGCTCCATACAGGATACTGGCCCCCATATAATGCTGCATGCATGCTGTTACCCCCCAAATAATGCCCCATACAGGCTGTCCCCCCCCTTATAATGCTCCATGCAGGCTGTTACCCCCCACATAATGCCCCATACAGCCCCCCCCTTTTAATGCTCCATGCAGGCTGTTACCCCCCACATAATGCCCCATACAGGCTGCCCCCCCCCTTATAATGCCCCATGCAGGCTGTTCCCCACCTTATAATGCCCCATGCAGGATGTCACCCCCCCTCTTTATAATGCCCCATGCAGGATGCCCCCCCCCTCTTTATAATGCCCCATGCAGGATGTCCCCCCCTCTCTTTATAATGCCCCATGCAGGATGCCCCCCCCCCCTTCTCTTTATACTGCCCCATGCCTCCATACATTTAAAAAAAAAAAATCAAATACTCACCTCCCTTCTGCTACCTGCTGCCCGCTGCTCGGGTCCGAACTCCAGCGTTGTCGGCGTCTTCCCGCTCAGCGCTCCCTGTGACGGCTCAGGGGAGGGCGCGGTGTAAAGACGTCACCGCGCCCTCTGACCTGAGACGTCACAGGGAGCGCAGAGCAGGAAGACAGCTGATCTGCGGAGGCACAGGGAGAGGTAAGTATCCAGCTGCCGGGGCCCTGAGCAAGCGGTGGAGAAGGGCGGGCGCTGACACCGCTCTCCTCCGCCCATAGCCCAGTGGGGTGCGCGACCGCCAGTGGGCCCCTCTGCCTGCTCAGGGCCCCGGCATTTGCCCGGGTGCGCCGGGTGCTGACGCCGGCCCTGGGTATTGCCATATTCAGCAGAAATTGTGTGACAAATTGTGCTGCAATTTTTACCCTTTTTCTGTTGTGAAAATGTAATATCTAGGGCTAATTTTCATACCCTATTCTAATAGTTTCAACAGATACATGTGATTGTGTTCATAATTAGTCACAAAGGCATAAGGATCTCCCCCTTGACCCTTTGCCTTTTCTTTTCTTCTCTCTTTTCTCCATTCTTTTCTTTTTTCTTCTTATATGGCTTTTCAGATACAATATAGAATTTTCCTCAACATATATGATTCTCTTATAGGCGGTTACCTTACAAATATTATATTGTTCAATATACTACCATTTGAATTATTTGAAAAAGTGACCCCATTTGAACTTTGGACATTTTTCTATAATTCTATTTTGTTATATTTTCTTCAAAATTGAATACAATATATCTTTCTTGATTTGCAAAATGTAAAATGATTAATAATTAATTCTTAATTGATGTTTAATAAAACAGATTGAATATAAAATCTAGGGCTAAAACAAAATTTTTGTGTAAAAATTTAAATTTTTTTTCTACACCGCTCAATGGTATAAAATTCTGTGACTCACCTGTGGTGTCAATATGATCACTGCACCCCTAGATGAATTCATTGAGGGGTGTACTTTATAAAATGGGGTCACTTTTGAGTGGTTTCTGGTGTTCTGGCTCCTCAGGGGCTCTGCCATTGTGACGTGGCACATGCAAACTATTCCAGCAAAATTTTAACTCCAATATGATGCTTTTTCCCTTCTCGGCTTTGCACTGTGTCTCAAAAAGTAATTTTCAGCCACATATTGGGGTATTAGCGTACTCAGAAGAAATTGTATAACAAATTGTAACATCTGTTTTCTCCTATTATCCCTTTTGAAAATTTAAAACTTAGGGCCAAAGCAAAATTTTAGTGCAAAAAATTGCAGTTTTTCATTTTCACAGCCCAATGTTACACAATTCTGTGAATCACATAAGGGTTCAGAATGCTCACTACACTCCAATGTGAATTCATCAAGAGGTGTAGTTTCCAAAATGAGGTCACTGGGAGCTTTCTACTGTTTTGGTATGTAAGGGGCTTTGCAAACGCGACATGGCATCCGCTATATATTGCAGACATTTTTGCGCTCCAAAAGTCAAATGGTGCTCCTTCCCTCCCGAGACATGCCGTGCGCCCAAACTGTAGTTTTACATCACATATGAGGTATCGTCATACTCAGCAGAAATTGCACACCAAATTGTGTAGTCCAATTTCTACTGCTACTCTTGTGAAAATGAAAAATTTGGGGCTAAAGCAACATTATGAAAAAAAAATTGTGATTTTTAGTTTTCACTTGTGGGTTTAAGATGCTCATTGCCACCTAGATGAATTCTTTGTGTGGTATAGTTTCCAAAATGGGGTCACTTGTGGCGAGTTTCTGCTGTTTTATCATGTCAGAGGCTCTTTAAATGCATGATAGTGTCTGCAATCTTTTCCAGCCAAAATGGTGCTCCTTTCCTTCCGAGTCCTGCTGTGCACCCAAACAATAGTTTTCAACCACATATTGAGTATCTGTGTACTCGGGAGAAATTGCACCAAAAAATTGTGTGGTTCATTTTCTCCTATTACTCTTGTGAAAATTTAAAATTTGGGTCTAAAACAACTTTTTTGTGTAAAAAAAAAAAGGAATTTTTCATTTTCAAAGCTCAATGTTATACAATTTTGTGAATCACCTGTGGGTTCGAGCTTCTCACTACATTTGTAGATTAATTCTTTGAGGAGTGTAGTTTCCAAAATTGGGTCACTTGTTGGGGTTTCTGCTGTCTTAGCATCTCTGGGGCTCAGCAAATGCAACACGGGGTCCATAATCTATTCCAGCTAAAATTGCGCTCCAAAATGCAAATATCGCTCCTTCCCTTCTGAGCCCTGCCATGTGCCCAAACAGTTGTTTTTCCCCCACATATGGGACATCACCGTGATCAGGAGAAATTACACAACAAATTGTATGCTCCATTTTCTCCTGTTATCATTGTAAAAAAACAGGAAATGAAAATGTTGGGTCTATAGCAACATTTTTGTGGAAATTAACTAATTTTTCACTTTTTTGTTTCTGCTTTGTTTTAATTCTCGTGAAGCTCCTAAAGAGTTACCAATCTTCCTAAATATGGTATTGTATACCTTGAAGGGTGCAGTTTTTAAAATGGGGTCACTTTTGGGCATTTTCTTTTACATATAGACCCCCAAAAGACGCTTCAAATGTGAAGTGGTCACTAATAGGTTTTGTAAATTTTGTTGGTGTTAAACTTTAAACCCTTCTACATTTCTAACAAAAAAAATGTTTAAAAAATTATGCTGATATAAAATAGACACGTGGAAACTGTTACTTAAAAAATATTTTTATTGGTATTAAAATTTTTCAAAATTTTCATTAAATTTCTAATTTTTTCATAAATAATCGCAAATCATATCAAACTAAATTTACTACTAATATGGAGTACAATGTGTCACAAAAAAGACAGTCTCAGAATCACTGGGATATGTGGAAGCATTCTAGAGTTATCACAAAAAGTGACGCAGGTCATAATTGAAAAATTTGTCCGGAAGGTGAAAACAGGCTTCGATGGTACTTCGTTAATATATCATATTGTTTAAAATGATTGTCAGGGATCAACAAACTGATTTCCTATATGTAGCACAGGTCTTTAACATCAGATCATAGAGGGTCCAGCACCCCCACTAATCAGCTGTCATCTGTGCCATATAGATGTAAACAGTGTATGGAGCCATTACAGCCCAACTCAGAACACGGTTTAGAGGCCACCTCCGTGAACTGCAGCTCAACTCCTATACAAGTAAATGTCCATAACATCCACGTACCGCAGATTACTGCTAGTTGGTGGTGGTCTGCCACTTGGCACCCCCAACAATCTGATATTGATGGCTTTATCCTATGAGTAGGTCATCAATATGTTAGTCCAGGAAAACCCTTCTAATGCACTTTACATAGATATCTGCATGTACTAAATTGAAGTATTACTTATATTCCTTTATTTCTCCCTGTGTTTTTTTTTTCACTCCCTCGTTCAGTTTGTTAATATACAGTACAGACCAAAAGTTTGGACACACCTTCTCATTTAAAGATTTTTCTGTATTTTCATGACTATGAAAATAGTACATTCACACTGAAGGCATCAAAACTATGAATTAACACATGTGGAATTATATACTTAACAAAAAGTGTGAAACAACTGAAAATATGTCTTATATTCTAGGTTCTTCAAAGTAGCCACCTTTTGCTTTGATGACTGCTTTGCACACTCTTGGCATTCTCTTAATGAGCTTCAAGAGGTAGTCACCGGAAATGGTTTTCACTTCACAGGTGTGCCCTGTCAGGTTTAATAAGTGGGATTTCTTGCCTTATAAATGGGGTTGGGACCATCGGTTGTGTTGTGCAGAAGTCAGGTGGATACACAGCTGATAGTCCTACTGAATAGACTGTTAGAATTTGTATTATGGCAAGAAAAAAGCAGCTAAGTAAAGAAAAACGGGTGGCCATCATTACTTTAAGAAATGAAGGTCAGTCAGTCTGAAAAATTGGGCAAACTTTGAAAGTGTCCCCAAGTGCAGTTGCAAAAACCATCAAGCGCTACAAAGAAACTGGCTCACATGAGGACCGCCCCAGGAAAGGAAGACCAAGAGTCACCTCTGCTTCTGAGGATAAGTTTATCCAAGTCACCAGCCTCAGAACTCGCAGGTTAACAGCAGCTCAGATTAGAGACCAGGTCAATGCCACTCAGAGTTCTAGCAGCAGACACATCTCTACAACAACTGTTAAGAGGAGACTTTGTGCAGCAGGCCTTCATAGTAAAATAGCTGCTATGAAACCACTGCTACTGTCCTTAAAACAAGTCAAAATGAGGCTCAGTATTGTGTGTGGCCTCCACGTGCCTGTATGACCTCCCTACAGCGCCTGGGCATACTCCTGATGAGGTTGCGGATGGTCTCCTGTGGGATCTCCTCCCAGACCTGGACTAAAGCATCCGCCAACTCATGGACAGTCTGTTGTGCAACGTGACGTTGGTGGATGGAGTGAGACATGATGTCCCTGATGTGCTCAATCGGATTCAGGTCTGGGGTTACGGGCGGGCCAGTCCTTAGCTTCAATGCCTTCATCTTGCAGGAACTGCTGACACACTCCAGCCACATGAGGTCTGGCATTGTCCTGCATTAGGAGGAACCCAGGGCCAACCGCACCAGCACATGGTCTCACAAGGGGTCTGAGGATCTCATCTCGGTACCTAATGGCAGTCAGGCTACCTCTGGTGAGCACATGGAGGGCTGTGCGGCACTCCAAAGAAATGCGCCCGCACACCATTACTGACCCACTGCCAAATTTGTCATGCTGAAGGATGTTGCAGGCAGCAGATTGCTCTCCATGGCATCTCCAGACTCTGTCACATGTGCGCATTGTGAACCTGCTTTTATCAGTCAAGAGCACAGGGCGCCAGTGGCGACTTTGCCGATCCAGGTGTTCTGTGGCAAATGCCAAGCGTCCTGCACGGTGTTGGGCTGTGAGCACAACCCCCATCTGTGGACGTCGGGCCCTCATACCACCCTCATGGAGTCGGTTTCTAACCATTTGTGCAGACACATGCACGTTTATGGCCTGATGGAGGTCATTTTGCTTGGCTCTGGCAGTGCTCCTCCTGTTCCTCCTTGCACAAAGGCGGAGGTAGCGGTCCTGCTGCTGGGTTGTTGCCCTCCTAGGGCCCCCTCCACGTCTCCTGGTGTACTGGCCAGTCTCCTGGTAGCGCCATCAGCCTCTGGAAACTACGCTGACAGACACAGCAAGCTTTCTTGCCACAGCTCGCATTGATGTGCCATCCTGGATGAGCTGCACTACCTGCACTACCTGAGCCAGAAAGCATTGGTACTGAGATGTGGTCTGTGGTCCCCACCTGCAGAACTACTCCTTTATTGAGTGTGTCTTGATAATTGGCAATGATTTCCATCTATTGTCTATTCCATTTGCACAACAGCATGTGAAATTGATTGTCAATCAGTGTTGCTTCCTAAGTGGACAGTTTGATTTCACAGAAGTTTGATTTACTTGGAGTTAAATTCTGTTGTTTAAGTGTTCCCTTTATTTTTTTGAGCAGTGTATATCTCTCAAAAGACTGACCGTCACTTCTAAACGGAAAGTCAAAGACACATTGCTTATTTTTGACTTGCAGATTTGGTGCAGAAAATAATCTGCGGCATGTCAATTCTTTGTGCGTTTCTGCCCTGCATTTTTAACCCTTGACTTCATTCAAATCAGTCAAAAATGCAGGGAATAACGCACCAAAAACGCGCGTTTTTACAGCTGCGTTTTTCCTGCCAAGAGATGCAAAAATGGTGCAGAAATTTTACTCAACGTGTGCACATACCCTATATGTAACTAACAATTTAAAGCTGCACTCTTTTAAACGCTATAGTATGCAGACATTGAGTATATGAAATTGGAACTGCATTACTGCTCTAGAAAATAAGTTAGAAAATTAAGATACTTAGAGCATAAATTGGTCAATTCATGTGAGCCCAATAGCCAACGAGAAGGCGACCCTCTCTACTGGGACTCTAACCTAACATGATTCCTCTCCCGGGCTATAGGCTGATGGGTGAATTGCTTAGTCAGAAGGTGTGTATTATAAATATCAAAAGACTGATCATCACTTCCAAACAGAAAGTCAAATATAACTGACTGAGCACTCTCCCCCATCAGCCTATGGCGGTGTTAAACAAAGCTTGATTCTGCCTGCCCGTATGATTGTAGGCTTTTAGCTCTGGATAGGAATCATATTAGGTTAAGGTCCCAGCAGAGAAGGTCGCCTTGCCGTTGGCTATTGGGCACACATGAACTGGCTAATTTATGCGCTAAGTACCTTTCATTTTTTTGCTTATTTTCTATAGCAGTAATGCAATTCCAATTTCATATATTAAGTGTCTTCATACCATAGCGTTTAACAGAGCGCAGCTTTAATTTGTGCCGTTTATCTCATATTTTAGTGCTGCTAAAAATATGAATTAAGGCAAAAAATTTGGCCCATTATTTATAAATTGTCCTCATACATGCGAGTCCCATAATGTAATTTTGTTCATGTCAGTCACTTCTTGTATTCTACTGAAAATGTAATTCCTATAGCAACATGAGAATATGGAGCTGAATTTTGAGTGAGCCGTCATGGAGCTGCTCATGCTGCTTTTTCACACTTATACCATAACCACTTAGCTTTTCTTTGTAAAAAACCCTAGTGATAAATATACTGTTCTGAAAACTGTCAGTTATGTTTTAAGGCTCAGTGATAAAATGTATTGACGTGGTGTGAATGGATGTCCCAGTCTGTGGGTTTTCAGCTTGTCAGGTACAGCAATTTGTTATTAAGTAGATAATTGTATTTCAAGCTTGAAAAAATTGGCCTAGTCAGAGTAACCTGAAACACTGTTTTGTCTCCAAGCCTTTCGTGAATGAAGGTAAAATGATTTTTTTCTGTGGCCACTTCTGTATTCAGGAAAATACTACAGGCACTAATGGCAATTTTATGACTCTGCTCATATGTATGTGAGAGGCTGTCACAACTATGGAACACATGATCAAAAGTCGACATACCGTCTGGTGTCCATCCACGGTGTGACAGATCAAGTCAAACAAGTGAGAACAAGCGTCTTGACTTCCCTTTAAATGAAAATGATAATGCAGATATGAGAAGAGGTCCAATCTTTAAGGCGAAGCCAGTCCAGGTTTTCCTGCAGCTAGTGCTAAATTCAGATTTTTGCCCCCCCCCCTTCCTCCCACTCCCATAGACAGCTTAAGCATTAGGCCAAACGGAATGGAGTTATCATTTCACTGTCTTGGGGCATCCGCAACACGTTTTTAGTTGAATGTTATGTTTCATTCACATTTGGCAGTCGTGTTGAGATTTTTTTTCCCCCGAAACGGAGCCAAAGGGATGTTGCCTAAATTTTAGATTAAAAAAAAGAGTGTTGAAAAAATGCCGATAATACCAGCAATACAGTCAGTACTAACAATACCAATGGTACAAACAACACTGACAATTCCATCCATGCAGACAGTACTGACGATACCAATTATACAGACAGTACTGGTGATACCAATAATATAGACAGTACTGACAATACCAATGGTACAAACCAACACTGACAATTCCAGCAATACAGACAGTACTGATGATACCAATAACACAGACAGTACTGACAATACTAATAATACAGACAGTACTGCTAATACCAACAATACAGACAGTACTGATGTTACCAACAATACAGACAGTGCTGACAATACCAGTAATACAGACAGTGCTGACAATACCAACAATGCAAACAGTACTGACAGCACTGACAATACCGACAGTACAGAAAATACTGACAATACCAGCAGAACAGACAGTACTTATAATACTAACAGTATACAGTACTGACAATACAGACAATACCAGCAATAACGGCCGTACAGACAATTCCAACAATACTATTTATACTGACAATATGCTCACAATACCAATAATACCAGTAAAACCTACTATAATAACTCCAACAATATAGACAATATCTCCAGATCTGCCTGATTTAAATTTGTTGCATGAGCCAAAAATACCACAAACATTAGTGATGCCCATTATTTGGGTTTTCTGAAAGTTTTAAAATTTTGCATTACAGAGGATGTGAATAAGAACAACCATTACTCAATTGTTAAATCCGCCGCCACTCTAACATTGATGCTTTGGTGATCCCTTAGGTATTTTTGTTTGTTTTCGGATCTGTGGCTGAAGGGTTCAGGGTTTGCTGGCTCGGTTAAGAAACCAGTTAACTCTGAAGAGGTATCACCACACCCGGAGTCGGATGAGTTTCCCTTTTGTGTTCTGGTGGAGGATGAGGAGGTAGTGTTCCCTGAGTCTGACATTCCGGAGTTAGGGGTGACCAGTGAAAATTTTGGGACCGCACAACATAGGGACCTAACTCTCAGAGAAGCCTTTAACAATGTCACAGTCATAAATGGGATTGCACAGAAGCCAGGAGCTGAAACAAGATTTCCCTATTTTATGCTGAGTGGGGAGTTGTTGTACCGGCTCACGAAAGTGAGGGAGGAGCTTGTGGAAGAGTTAATAGTGCCGGGCCCCTATAAACGGAGGGTGTTGGATACGGCCCATTCACATGTCTTGGGTGGCCATCTGGGAGTGGAAAAAACGCAGGAATGAATCATGCAGAGGTTCTATGTGTCCAGATGTCACCGGGAAATATTAAAGTATTACAGGTCCTGCCCTACTTGCCAGTTAGCCGTCCCCACCTCCCACTTTCGTGCCATTACCCATTATTGAAGTGCCGTTAGAGAGAATTGCTATGGACTTGGTCGGTCCCCTGGTTAAATCTGCTATGTTGGTCATCCTGGACTATGCCACATACTATCCTGAAGCAATCCCCTGAGAAACTCCTCTGCAAAGAGTATAGCCCACAAATTGTTCCACGTTTTTTCCCGGACAAGTTTACCAAAGGAGATCCTGACCTACCAGGGAACACCCTTTATGGGTAAGGTGATGAGGGAGTTATGCAAGGCCCTGCAAATCTCCCAGCTGAGGACTTAAGTGTACCATCCTCAGACAGATGGCCTTGTGGATGTAGCGCTGGCGTCCCTGCCCTCTGCTAGGCAGGGACGCTGTTCCCCTCACCCATCTGCTCTGAGCCCGGCGTCGTCCTCCCGCTCTGCTGGCAGCGCGCGCTCCTTCCCGGCCACTGTGCTTAGGGCGCGCGCGCGCTCCCTCCCTCTTAAAGGGGCCGCGCGCGCCGTCCTAAGGAGTCCCCGGCCAATGGCCGGAGGACTTCACCATATTTAAGGCACCTCCTCCAAAATGGAGGTGCCCGAGCAATGTTGTTGCACTGTTCACTACTCTGCTTCAGCCCTCAGGTCCCTTTGCCAGTTACCTGCCAGATTCCTGCCAGTTTACTGTCTGATTCCTGCCTGATATTCCGCTTACCTGCCTGCTAGCCTGAGGTCCGACGGTCTGCCTACCGACTCCTGTCAGTCTGTCTAAGGACCAGCTTGCCCGCTCACCTGGGAGCGCTCTTCCGCTACCTGCCTGCTAGCCTGAGGTCCGACGGTCTGCCCTCCAACTCCTGTCAGTCTGTCTATGGACCAGCTTGCCCGCTCACCTGGGAGCGCACATCTGCTACCTGCCTGCTAGCCTACCTGGAGGCTCCGCCGTCACGTGCTGTGACCACCTACCATTCCAGAGACTCCTGCCCGCTCACCTGGGAGCGCACACCTGCTACCTGCCTGCTAGCCTACCTGGAGGTTCCGCCGTCACGTGCTGTGACCACCTGCCATTCCAGAGACTCCTTCTTGCTCACCTGGGAGCACACATCTACCATCTGCCTGCTAGCCTACCTGGAGGCTCTGCCATCACAGGTCGTACCTACCCTTTACCCAGAGACTGCCCCGGTCACTTGCCGTGACCTCCTGCCCGTTCTTCCAGAGACTACCCCGGTCACTTGCCGTGACCTCCTGCCCGTTCTTTCAGAGACTGCCCCGGTCACTTGCTGTGACCTCCTGCCCGTTCATCCAGAGACTGCCCCGGTCACTTGCCGTGACCTCCTGCCCGTTCACTCAGAGACTGTCCCGGTCACCTGCTGTGACTGCCTGCCCGTCTTCCCTGGTCGCCACCCGCTCCCTTACAAGGACCGCCCCCTTGTATAGTAGCTCAGAGGTTCCGCCTCCCAGACCCGTTACAGTTTGCTCGGGCCATGGAACCCGGTGGCACCCAAGCTCCCTCACTCTCGGACCTGTGTCATGAACTGTCCCGTCAGAGGTCCCAACAGGAGTCCATCCTGGGTCACCTGCGGAATGTCAATTCTCGCCTGGACACTCTGACTGCTCCACCAGCAACCACCGCCCGTGCCATGACTCGTAATCCGGCAGCTCCGCTGCCCACCAATACTATGGTATCCTACCCCGGACCCCGGCTTTCTGCACCTCCTCGCTTCGGAGGCGACTCCGCTCAGGCTCGGGGCTTTATAAATCAGTGCACCCTGCACTTTGAACTCCTGTCCCACCAGTTTAACTCCGACCGGGCCAAAATTGCCTTCATCATGTCCCATCTCACCGGGGAGGCCCTGGCCTGGCTAAATCCTCTATGGGAGAGAGGAGACCCCCTGGTGTCCGACTTGCCTGCCTTTCTCACGGCTTTCCGGAAAGTCTTCGACGAACCTGGACGGAAGACCTCATCCGCATCATCTCTGCTACGCCTCCGTCAGGGAAGTCTCACCGTGGGCCAATATGCCATACGGTTCCGTACCCTTGCCTCGGAGCTGGCCTGGGATAACGACGCTCTGGTATCCGTCTTCTGGGAGGGTCTGTCCGGCCGTATTAAAGATGAACTTGCCGGTCGAGACATTCCTACCACTCTCGATGACTTAATAACTCTTGCCACCCGGATTGACCTACGGTTCCAGGAGCGTGCCAAAGAAGTCACCCGTGAGAGGAGGTTCCCACGTCTAGCTCCTACTTTTCAGAAATCCGTCACTCCCTCCGTTCCTCCCCAGGTACACTCTCCTGAGCCTATGCAGGTCGACCAGACCAAGATGGTCAAAACCCGTCAGGACTTACGCCGTGCCGAGGGGAGCTGCTTCTACTGTGGCAGTAAGGAGCACCG
Organism: Phyllobates terribilis; assembly: GCF_046119375.1. Lineage (NCBI taxonomy): Eukaryota > Metazoa > Chordata > Amphibia > Anura > Dendrobatidae > Phyllobates > Phyllobates terribilis. The sequence goes on from NW_027362764.1 coordinate 229,816,370, forward strand.
GATCCGTACCTGCCCGGAGAGGTCGGGAAATGCCTGTGTCTAGGTTCGCTCAGAGAGGTCGACCTAGACAAGAATAAATCCTCTCCATCTCTGCTGCTGTCAGTCTCAATTATCTGCGGGGAGAATCGTTATTTCGAACTAGCCCAACTTGACTCTGGAGCGGCCGGGAATCTTATTTCACAGTCCCTGGTAGAAAAATACCGCATCCCCACCAAACCTCTGGCTGTACCATTATCTGTCGCTGCCGTGGATGGGGGCCTCTTACCACGTCCCATCCAACTCGTCACCGAATCCATAACTCTGCAGGTGGGAATGCTGCATTCTGAGAGCATCTCTTTTCATGTTCTGCCTGGACTCTCTCACGCCCTCTTACTAGGTCTACCTTGGCTCCAGAGACATGCACCCGTGCTTGACTGGCAGACCGGAGAGGTCCTTCGCTGGGGACAGGACTGTCATAAGACTTGTTTGGTTCCTGTTCATCCCGTCCGTCCTTCTCCTACCCCAACTAATCTATCTGGACTTCCGATTCCCTATTGGTCATTTGCTGATGTCTTTAATAAAAAGGAGGCAGAGACATTACCCCCTCATAGACCATACGACTGTCCTATCGACCTGTTACCCGGTACTACGCCTCCCCGTGGGCGTATTTACCCATTGTCCGCTGCTGAGACCCGGTCGATGTCTGAATATATTGAGGAGAATTTGGCCAGGGGATTCATCCGGAAATCTACCTCCCCGGCGGGAGCAGGCTTCTTTTTCGTAAAAAAGAAGGACGGCTCTCTCCGTCCCTGTATAGACTATAGAGGCCTTAACCAGATCACGGTGAAGAATAAGTACCCCCTTCCGCTCATTCCAGAATTATTTGATCGTCTGCGGGGGGGCTAGAATCTTCACCAAACTGGACCTCCGTGGGGCGTACAACCTGGTCCGTATCCGTCAAGGGGATGAATGGAAGACTGCATTCAATACCCGGGACGGCCACTATGAATATCTGGTAATGCCCTTCGGTCTCTGTAACGCTCCTGCCGTCTTTCAAGAGTTGGTCAATGACGTCTTCCGGGACCTTCTCTACTCCTGCGTAGTGGTGTACCTGGACGACATCTTGGTCTTCTCTCCGGATCTCCAGACTCACCGGAGGGACGTTCGTCAGGTCCTGCTCAGGCTCAGGCAGAATCACCTCTTCGCTAAATATGAGAAGTGCCTCTTTGAGCAGACCTCGCTTCCGTTTTTGGGCTACATTATTTCTCAGACCGGCCTACGAATGGATCCAGAGAAACTGTCTGCCATTGAGAAATGGCCCCGACCGGAGGGGTTGAAGGCCATTCAGCGGTTCCTGGGCTTCGCCAACTACTACCGTCTCTTCATACCGCACTTCTCTTCCCGGACTGCCCCAATTTCCGCGCTCACCCGTAAGGGCACTAATCCCAAAGAGTGGCCGCCCGAAGCAGAGGAGGCCTTTCTTTCCTTAAAACAGGCTTTCTCTTCCGCCCCGGTGCTGCATCGCCCGGACGGCAACAAGCAGTTCTTCCTGGAGGTTGACGCCTCCTCCTCTGGAGCCGGAGCGGTACTTACTCAAAAATCATCTTCCGGGAGGATGGTAACTTGCGGCTTCTTCTCCAAACTCTTCTCCTCTTCTGAGCGCAATTATTCCATAGGAGACCGAGAGTTATTGGCCATCAAGCTGGCATTGGAGGAGTGGCGTTACCTACTCGAGGGGGCTCTTCATCCGGTAATAATTTACACTGACCACAAGAACTTGGCTTACCTCCAGCATGCCCAGAGACTTAACCCGCGCCAAGCCCGGTGGTCCTTGTTTTTTGCTCGCTTTGATTTTGTTCTACATTTTCGCCCGGCTGACAAGAACGTCAAAGCGGACGCCTTATCCCGATCCTTTCTGGTGTCTGATCTCGAGGAAGAACCTAAACATATCATCGATCCCGCCAGAGTGATGCAGGTGGCTCCCGTGAGCCTAAATCGTCTCCCTCCTGGTAAGACGTTCGTATCGGTACCTGATCGGGAGAGGATCCTACACTGGGGTCATTCGTCTAAACTGGCTGGCCACGCCGGTCAGAAAAAGACCCTCCAGCTTATTACCCGGCACTACTGGTGGCCTACCCTGCACAAGGACGTAATAGACTTTGTTTCTGCCTGTGTCTCCTGTGCCCGCAACAAAGTTCCAAGACACCTGCCTGCCGGTCGCCTCCTTCCGCTTCCTGTACCCGCTGCCCCCTGGCAGCATATAGCTATGGACTTTATAACTGATCTCCCCGTCTCTGCCGGTTGTACGGTCATTTGGGTGGTCGCTGACCGCTTTTCCAAGATGGCTCACTTTATTCCCCTGCCAGGCCTCCCGTCTGCACCCGAGCCGGCTAAAGACTTTATCCGCCACATCTTCTGTCTCCATGGCCTGCCCCTCCACATCGTGTCGGATCGTGGGGTACAGTTCACTTCACGTTTCTGGAGAGCCACTTGTAAATTGCTGGACGTCACCCTGGACTTCTCCTCCGCTTACCACCCACAGTCCAATGGTCAAGTGGAGCGGATCAATCAGATCCTGACCAGTTACCTCCGGCACTTCGTTAATGCCCACCATTCTGACTGGGTGGATCTCCTGCCATGGGCCGAATTTTCTTACAACAATCACGAGAGCGAATCTTCCTCCAAATCCCCGTTTTTTGTAGTCTTCGGTCAGCATCCTCGGATCCCATTTCCCGTCTCCACCTCGGTGGACAATCCGGCTGCGGAATCTCTTGTTAACAAATTTTCCTCCATATGGGAGAGTACCCGGTCCGCACTCCTTCTGTCATCCGAGCGTATGAAAAGACATGCTGACAAAAAACGTCTGGATCCTCCTCAATTCCGCTCAGGGGATTCCGCTCCAAGTATGTCCGGCTCAAGATTCCTTCCTATAAGTTAGGGCCTCGGTTCATCGGTCCTCTGGAGGTCATCAGTCAGATCAACCCGGTGGCCTATAAATTGAAACTCCCGGCCAACTTGCGGATCCCTAACTCCTTCCATGTATCTCTCCTCAAACCTGTGGTACTTAACTCTTTCTCCAAGTCTACAGGTACGCCTCCTGCTCCGGTTTCCGCTGAAAACGAATTTGAGGTAGAGAACATTCTGGCCACCAAAAGGGTAAGAGGGAAGACCTTTTTTCTAGTAGATTGGAAGGGGTTTGGTCCTGAAGAGAGAACGTGGGAGCCCCGGGAGAACATCCATGCCCCTCTCATCCTAGCTAAATTTCTCTCTGGCCTAAAAAAGGGGGGGCCTAAAGGGGGGGGTACTGTAGCGCCGGCGTCCCTGCCCTCTGCTAGGCAGGGACGCTGTTCCCCTCACCCATCCGCTCTGAGCCCGGCGTCCTCCTCCCGCTCTGCTGGCAGCGCGCGCTCCTTCCCGGCCACTGTGCTTAGGGCGCGCGCTCCCTCCCTCTTAAAGGGGCCGCGCGCGCCGTCCTAAGGAGTCCCCGGCCAATGGCCGGAGGACTTCACCATATTTAAGGCACCTCCTCCAAAATGGAGGTGCCCGAGCAATGTTGTTGCACTGTTCACTACTCTGCTTCAGCCCTCAGGTCCCGTTGCCAGTTACCTGCCAGATTCCTGCCAGTTTACTGTCTGATTACTGCCTGATATTCCGCTTACTTGCCTGCTAGCCTGAGGTCCGACGGTCTGCCTACCGACTCCTGTCAGTCTGTCTAAGGACCAGCTTGCCCGCTCACCTGGGAGCGCTCTTCCGCTACCTGCCTGCTAGCCTGAGGTCCGACGGTCTGCCCTCCAACTCCTGTCAGTCTGTCTATGGACCAGCTTGCCCGCTCACCTGGGAGCGCACATCTGCTACCTGCCTGCTAGCCTACCTGGAGGCTCCGCCGTCACGTGCTGTGACCACCTACCATTCCAGAGACTCCTGCCCGCTCACCTGGGAGCGCACACCTGCTACCTGCCTGCTAGCCTACCTGGAGGCTCCGCCGTCACGTGCTGTGACCACCTGCCATTCCAGAGACTCTCGCTTGCTCACCTGGGAGCACACATCTACCATCTGCCTGCTAGCCTACCTGGAGGCTCTGCCATCACAGGTCGTACCTACCCTTTACCCAGAGACTGCCCCGGTCACTTGCCGTGACCTCCTGCCCGTTCTTCCAGAGACTGCCCCGGTCACTTGCCGTGACCTCCTGCCCGTTCATCCAGAGACTGCCCCGGTCACTTGCCGTGACCTCCTGCCCGTTCATCCAGAGACTGCCCCGGTCACTTGCCGTGACCTCCTGCCCGTTCACTCAGAGACTGTCCCGGTCACCTGCTGTGACTGCCTGCCCGTCTTCCCTGGTCGCCACCCGCTCCCTTACAAGGACCGCCCCCTTGTATAGTAGCTCAGAGGTTCCGCCTCCCAGACCCGTTACAGTGGAAAGGTTTAATAAAACATTGAAGAGTATGCTGAAGAAGGCCCCATAGAAAAGGACGGTAGAGACTGGGACTGTCTCCCACTTTATCTGCTGTTCTCTCTCCTTTAGGTTCCACAGGCCTCTACGGGGTTCTCGCCATTTGAACTCCTGTATGGCCAACAACCAAGGGGTCTGCTTGATATATCAAAGGAAACCTGGGAAGCTGAAGTCACGCCCCACAGAAGCGTCATCGAGCACTTTGCACCGATGCAGCAGAGGATTGCTAAGGTGATGCCCATTTTAAAAGAACATCTCTCCAGGCACAAGAAGCTCAGGCCAGGGTCTACAACTGGTCAGCCAGAGTGAGGCAGTTCAATCCGGAAGACCAAGTCCTCGTGCTAATTCCTACTGTGGAGAGTAAATTCTTGGCCAAATGGCAAGGGCCGTATGAGGTGGTGTAGATGCTTGGTGATGTGCACGAAGACTGAAACCACATCAGATCTACCACGTCAACCTTATCAAGCCATGGCAAGACAGAGAGCCGGCTGAAACTCCCTGCTTGCTGGGCAAGCCAGAAGGCGAGGTTGGAGGTGTTGCCATAGCGGAGACGCTGTTGAAGGCCCAAAAACAGCAGTGTCGAGAGTTGCTGCAGAAGAACAGGGACCTGTTCTCGGAATTGCCGGGGTGCACAAAGGTCATAGAACATGAAGTTGTGACGGAGCCACATGTGTGCATAAACTTGAAGCCCTATCGGATTCCGGAGGCCCAACGAGAATTGATCTTCAAGAAGGTGGAGCTTATGTTGAAACTTGGGGTCATCGAGGAATCCAAGAGCGGTTGGTCGAGCCCGATCGTCCTGGTCCCAAAACCCGATGGCGAATGGAGATTGTGCGATGACTATCGGAAGTTGAATGAGGTCTCCAAATTCAACGCATATCCAATGCCACGCGTTGATGAGCTGATAAAGAGACTTGCTCCAGCATGGTACATAACCACCTTGGATTTAACGAAGGGATATTGGCAGATCACCATGTCACCAGAAGCCAAGGAGAACACTGCATTTTCTACGCCCGTCGGATGATTCCAATACGTCCGGATGTCGGAGCATACGTGGACAATATTGTAATCTTCAGCCCAGACTGGGGAAGTCATTTGGAAAATGTCCAGGCAGTGTTTGATGCCCTAAGAAAGACTGGGTTTTCAATAAACCCAAAAAATGTGCAATTGGGAAAGAAGAAGCCAAATTCCTGGGATATGTAGTGGGTAGAGGCAAGATAAAACACCAAATCAGTAAAGTGGAGGCAACCCAAACCTGACCAAGACCACTTTCAAAGAAGCAAGTTGGATCCTTTCTAGGAATCGTGGGATACTACAGGAGGTTCATCCCAAACTTCGCCACGATGGCCGCACCCCTGGCTGACCTCCTTAAGAGAACGAAATCAGCAATGGCCAAATGGTCTGAAGAGGCAGAGACGACCTTTCAGGGGCTCTGTGTAAGCAACCGTTCTGGTTGCCCCCGACTTCAAGAAAGAATTTATACTCCAGACAGATGCCTCAGGTTAGGAGCAGTCCTTTCCCAGGAGATACACGAGGAGGAGCACCCTGTTCTCTACCTGAGTAGGAAGCTGTCCTCCTGTGAAAGGAATTATGCTGTCTTAGAAAAGGAATGCTTGGCCATAAAGTGGGCGGTGGACAAGCTACGGTACTATCTTTTGGGACGATATTTTAAACTGGTATCAGACCATGCCCCACTGGATGAGGGAAAAAATGCTAGGGTCACCCACTGGTTTTTAGCCCTACAGGATTTTAACTTCCATGTAGAACATAGAGCAGGGAAGCTACATAGTAATGCCGATGCCCTCTCGAGAATCCCCTGTCTAGTGGTAGAAGGTGCCAAGCCCCACGGCTTTAGGCAGAGGGGGAAGGTATGTAAGGTGGCTAACGGACACATAGTCGATGGGAGGTATGTATCACAGAGATGGCTGACCTCTGTGATGTAACACGGAATGTTGCTCTAGTGCACCTAAGCACTAAGAAGACTGTTTGGTGCACCTGGGGCCAGGTTACGGGCAGCTGTGAGAGATAGGCCTGTCTGGCTGCCCACATACCTCACCTCTGGGTGTGGTTTAAATATAAAATGGAGGCCGTTGTTTGGCACATGGTCTGTGTTTGGAGGGAGAAGGCCTCCTGTGTGTTGTTTTCTCTAGGCAGAGTCAGTGACCTGGACGCTACCCAGCTTGTGTGCCCACTGGACTTTGCCTAAAGGACTCTTTGCTTTGTTTCCCTGAACAGAAGACGGTTTGTTTTTCCTTTTGTTTTTTCTTTGGTTTATGAAGTAATAAACCTACATGGACATTTAAAGGAACATGCCTCCTGTTTGCCTCCCAATGCATCCAAGTGAGTAGAAGCCCCACTATATAATATAAATAAATATATATATATATATATATATATATATATATATATATATATATATATATATATATATATATATATATATATATATATATGTATATATATAAATATATAATATATGCACACACGTGCTCACACTGACCTACTATGGTTCATCTGTAATTTGACCTCCCAGGAGAGCAGTGGAGGAGTCAGGTACAGATTGATGATCTGCAGACAACAACAGAAAGATTAAGGCAGACATCTTCCTGCTGCCATGCTCCATAGTCTGCAATGCTTTGACTCCACCCCCTCCCTCTCTGCTCTGTGGACACTAGAGATTCCTGGCAGAAGCTCCCAGCTCAGATGACTACTGCTGCAGTGTACACAAAACAACAGGTGAATAAAACATCTGATTGCTACTGCTCTGTGTATTCATCAGCTACAGCAATAATTCAATTTGTAATGAAGAGCCAATGAGAACTGATATGAGCTTGCACCAGCAACTGCTCAATTTAAATGCCGCTGTCAGAAATTAACAGAGGCAACTAAATAGTTAATAGTAGTGTTTGGAGCTTTGCTCCAGCCACTGCAATTAGAGACAGATGTCTGCTGTGTAACAGCATCTGCCATGTGTGGAGCGGACTCAGCTCCTGAGCCCGCTCCACACACTCCAACTTCCTCTGATGCATTACCGAGGCTGACTTTCTAGGCAAGAATTTCAGAGGGAAGCAGAGGTGGGATTAAAATTTTTTAACATTGATTTCCAGTTTGCGAGAGGGGAACCACACTTTTTTTCAGACCATGCTTCTTTCTGCAGACCACACCCAGTTCTTGACCCTTCCTCACCCATAAAATATAAGTTACTGTAACCAAAATTAAAGGCACATTTTCCTGCTGTCCTATGTAACAACACACATTACACACAGTGGTGCCTCTTGGAGTACTGATAATGTAGGTGTTATATAAGTACTTCACAAGATTACAGATTCTACACAGATCATAGAGCACACAGAGATAGGACCCCATATTACTGCCCCCACAAAATACAAAGGTTATTACCACCAGCCATCATTAGATTGCGCACCATACAGGAACCACAGTACTGATTAGACACAGAGATTATCACAAGGTGACAACTTTGGAGTTGTTGTTATCCCTTTCATCTTAATCTGGTCCAAACACCATGATGACTTTTCACATCGACAGCTAATCTTTGCAGAGTTCCCTGTTTTCTGGCCTACTGCAAGACACTGTCTGCCTTGTGAACTATAACTACCACAGTGTGCACCCTTATTAGGTATAACCACCAGGGCTGTGGAGTCGGTAAGCCAAACCTCTGACTCCTCAATTTCCATGACTCCGACTCCCTCATACATGGCTCATGTTTAAGTGATAAATTTACTGTAGCACAGATTCATCTCAGCTAAAAGTCTAGACCCTTAGATCAGGAATAGGACTGACATTTAGGCTGCGTGCCCACGTAGCGTTTTACAAGCATTTATGCTGCGGAATTTCCGCAGCATAAACGCTTGGTAATCCGCCCCCCATGGTCCCCAATGACAAGCCGCACTTTCAATGCCCATGTTGCGGATTTTTCCGCAGCGTTTATGCTGCGCTCAAAAATCCGCAGCATGTCCATTCATTTTGCGGACACGCAGCGTAATCGCCGCCATTGACTTGCATTGAGACGCATATAATCCGTGTCAGTACATTTGTACTCACGGATTATATGAGTTTCAATGTGCGGATGGTACCCAAGTCTGGAGAAGAGGAGACTCTCATCCTGACCTGGGTACCATAGAAAACTGTAAAAAAAAGAATTTAAAATAGAAAAAAAAGTTTATACATGGCTCAATGACGTCACCGCAGGTCCTTCACACTACCGCAAGCAGTGCAAGACACCGGACCGAGCAGACAAAACACCAGGAAGACATCGGAAGGTGAGTATAAACTTTATTTTTTTTATTTTTCACCATTCTTATTCTTTTCTTTTAACTAACTTGGTCACACTACTATAAATCCATGCCGGTTGCATGGATTTATATAGTGTGAACAAGTTGTCAAGCACTTTTCCAAGTGATGCTAAAATCGCTTGGAAAAGCGCTTGATAACCCGCATGCAGAAATGCATGCAAAGACGCTTCACAAACGCTTCTACCTGGCCGGAAAACCGCATGTAAAATCCGCATGCATTTTTCCTGCCAGGGAGAAGCGTAAAAAATATGCTTAATTTCCGCAACTTGGGCACTTAGTCTAATAGGACATTTCATAACTTTCCCAAATTCTTATGAAAAAATATTCCCCACAAACTGCATTGAACTACTGTACCCAAGTTATTATATATTTTAGGAGTTGGTCCATTTTATACCGACTCCACCAAAATGGGCTCCGACTCAGACTCCACAGCCCTGATAACCACCACAGTGCCCTCTGTTATTTATCTATAATCACTACATTGTCTGCCATTATAAACTATAACCTCACACTGTCTCCCTTATGAACTATAACTGCCACACCTTCCCCCTTATGCTGTATTACCACCACTTTCCTTCCTTATGAACTACAATCTCCACACTGTCCTCCATTATGAACCTTAACCTTCACTTTGTCTGCCTTCTGAACCTTAACCACAACACTGTCCCTATCGTCAGTCACCCGCACACTGCCCATTCTATATACTGTCTCCCATACTGCCCTCCCCACTCTGCCCAGTCTCAATACTATTCCATCTCTCACAGTTTCACCCCTCTGGTTAATTTCCCCCACACTGTGCCCTCACACTGTCCCTCTTACACAGCCCCTCTATACTGTCCCCTCAGACCTGTGTCCCCCACATTTGCTCAATTTCTCTACTGTGCCTCCACCCTTAACACTTTTCCTCACTTTTAGTGTGCACTAACACTACTGCCTCACCCCTTCCCTCAATGAAACTCGCCTGTTTTGTTTTTTTAACTCCATGGAGTACTTACCTTCCAGCCTTTTTCACCTTCTCTGCAGTGCCACAGTGATGTTGGAAATGTGGTAAACATTAAATCCACAATCTCCACTAATTTAGAAAGCATTATTAAAACCATTTCTAACAATTTTACCGGCTTTGGTAATTCTGATCTCTCTTGGATGGGGAAAATTTTGGTAATAAAGACATTCATACTCCCCAAAATTCTCTACGTATTTAGAACCCTACTGCACATTATTCCCTCTTCTTTCCTTATCAAAATCCAAAATTTGATAAATTCTTTTATCTGAAACTACAAGAAGGTAAGAGTTGCCTCCGACATACTTTATAAAAATAAGTATAATGATGGTTTGGGCCTCCCCAACATTTACACTTACTATTTAGCTAATCTGATAAAACAAAGTATATACTGGCTCAGACAGGAACCCGTACCCGCTTGGTTACATCTAGAACTTTCTCAAAACAATAACTGTCCCCTCCAAGATTTGTTATTCAGGCATCTGTTTAAGTCTCCTTTATGTGAACCTTCACACCCCATTTTCCAGGCTTTGACTAATGCCTGGAAGATACTGGCCCAACCTCGCAGAGGATCCAATAAATTTGATCAAGTTAAAAATTTCTTCTTATCCCTTAGCAACCCATATATAACTTTTCAATTCCCATCTCATGGACTCAGTCCGGAATAAAAAAAAATCAAAGATGTATACAATGGCAACAATTTTTTAACCTTCAGAGATCTCAAATCTAAATTTTTCCTGGTATCCTCAGATTTTCTATTTTTTACAATTCTGAAAGAACACGTCCAAAAATTCCTTCTTAACAAATCCCTGTAATCAGAAATGCTTTCCTCCCTCCTTTGCAATATTGACCATAAGATTTTTTGGAGCACCAAAAATCTATCCAACTGCTTCAACAAAGACAACATTAAAGTTAACAATGTTTATGTGTTACGGTGGGAATCAGATATAAATATATCATTGCACCTGTAACAGTGGGAAAATTCTATTAGCTAATCTTGTGCCTCTAACATTTCTATGACACTCCATGAGTCATTCTATAAGCTACTAGTTAGATGGTACTATACTCCCTCCAGACTATCTCATATAAATCCTGAAAATTCTCCACTTTGTTGGAGGAATTTTCGCCTACTTAATTAATTTCAATACCCCCCCCCACACTGCATGTCACAGGGATGAGGGTCACAGGGTATCCTTGTGGAGCAGGGATCTTCTGTGCAGGCACCTGCGAGTCACTCTACCTTCCCAGCGCCTGCGCAGAAAATCTTTGCTCCACAAGGATGCACAAACTGCCGGAATTACCGCACCTTGCGTACCAGGTAAGTTGCGCAACCGCGGGATCCTGCACTGGAACTGCACGTCACAACATCCTGTGACGTGCAAGAGGGGGGGATATTGAAATTAAGTAAGTAGGCGGGGATTTCCTGGCGTCCCTCGGACGCCAAGCATGGGTTAAATGATTTTATAAAAATCATTTTCAAAGCAATCAGATCTCTAATATGGGACATACAGGTAAGTATAGATTCACATTTCTATCACCTGTATGCCCATATTAGCGGTCTGATAGGTCTCAGGGAGGTGACAGATTCCCTTTTAAATGTGCTATTACTTTAGATGAGGATGGGGAGGAGGGAAGGGTTGTGTTATTACGAGAGCAAATAATGGGTTAATGGGGTTATTATGGATAAAGGGGCAATGGGGGACATTATGGGGCAATATAGCGAGGGGCAGTGGACTTTATGCTGAGAGGCAGTGTGGGGGAGATATGGAAAGGGGCAGTTTGGAGGTTATTTTTAAACTAAAGTATGGCTCTTCTTAGTGCAAGGTTCTCTTTAAGAACCTGTATAAATTTTGGTGCAGCCCTTTAGTCAGAATATAATACACTGCTCAAAAAAGTAAAGGGAACACTTAAACCACACAATGTAGCTCCAAGTCAATAACATGTGAAATCTACCTGTCCAGTTATGAAGCAACACTGATTGAGAATCAATTTCTCCTGCTGTTGTGCAAATGGAACAGACAACTGGTAGAAATGATAGGCAATTAGCCACATACCCCCTATAAAGGAGTGGTACTGCAGGTGGTGACCACAGACCATTTCTCTGTTCTCATCTTTTTTGGCTGTTGTTTTGGTCACTTTTGCATTTTGCCATTGCTCTCACCCCTAGAGGTACAGTAGCATGAGGTGGTGTCTACAGTACAACCCACAGAAGTTTCTCAGGTAGTGCAGTTCATCCAGGATGGCACATCAGTGCGAGCTGTGGCAAGAAGGGTAGCTGTGTCTGTCAGCATAGTGTCCAGAGCATGGAGCAGATACCAGGAGATGTGGAGAGAGCCATAGGAGGGCAACAACCTTGCAGCAGCTCCGTTACCTCCTCCTTTGTGCAAGGAGGAACAGGAGGAGCACTGCCAGAGCCCTGCAAAATGACCTCCATAAATGTGCATGTGTCTGCACAAACGGTTAGAAACCGACTCCATGATGGTGGTATGAGGGCTCGACATCCACAGATGGGGGGTTGTGCTCACAGCCCAACACCGTGCAGGACGCTTGGCATTTGCCACAGAACACCAGGATTGGCAAAGTCGCCACTGGCACCCTGTGCTCTTCACAGATGAAAGCAGGTTCACACTGAGCACATGTGACAGACGTGACAGGGTCTGGAGACGCCGTGGAGAGCGATCTGCTGCCTGCAACATCCTTCAGCATGACCGGTTTGGCAGTGGGTCAGTAATGGTGTGGGGTGGCATTTCTCCATGTGCTCGCTAGAGGTAGCCTGACTGCCATTATGTACCAAGATGAGATCCTCAGACCCCTTGTGAGACCATATGCTGGTGCGGTTGGCCCTGGGTTCCTCCTAATGCAGGACAATGCCAGACCTCATGTGGCTGGAGTGTGTCAGCAGTTCCTGCAAGATGAAGGCATTGAAGCTATGGACTGGCCCGCCCGTTCCCCAGACCTGAATCCGATTGAGCACATCTGGGACATCATGTCTCGCTCCATCCACCAGCGTCACGTTGCACCACAGACTGTCCTGGAGTTGGCGGATGCTTTAGTCCAGGTCTGGGAGGAGATCCCACAGGAGACCATCTGCAACCTCATCAGGAGCATGCCCAGGTGTTGTAGGGAGGTCATACAGGCACGTGGAGGCCACACACAATACTGAGCCTCATTTTGACTTGTTTTAAGGACATTACATCAAAGTTGGATCAGCCTGTAATGTGTTTTTCCACTTTAATTTTGGGGGTGACTCCAAATCCAGGCCTCCATTGGTTAATAAATTTGATTTCCATTGATGATTTTTGTGTGATTTTGTTGTCAGCACATTCAACTTTGTACAGAACAAAGTATTCAATGAGAATATTTCATTCATTCAGATCTAGGATGTGTTATTTCAGTGTTCCCTTTATTTTTTTGAGCAGGGTATGTACACTATACAGAATAATAAATCTCATATTTAGATTTTATTTTACCTTGTAATTTTCACTATTCTGTCCCTACCATAACGTCTCATTATAACCTTTTGAATTGTGGGCCAAAATATCTATTTTTCAACAAAAAAAAATGTTTTTGTTTTAAATGAAGCATTTAATTAGCTTGACTTTAATGAAATACCCTTTTTTTCTTCCAGTTATAACTTTTGGTTAAAAGTAGAAAGAAAGAAAACCCAAGTGCCTCTCTTGTTGAAATATATCACGTTTAGCTAAAATTGCTTTGAAGTTAATGAGGACTAGTAACATTTTTTTGAACCTATTGCTGAACCAATATCTAATGGGATTGTTTATCAAGCAAATGGGTTCAGACCTGTGAGATTTCATACGTCCCATAGCCAAGCCTGCTTTGTACTATGATATACTGTTTTCTATTTAATATAGCTGTTTTAAATCATACAGCAGGTAATGGTAATGAATGTATATTGTTAGCAGACATGAAAGGGTGTCATATTTAATTCCTTATCATTTAGAATACCATGGTGCACTGCAGAGCATTTAATGCAATGATAAATCACTCTCCTCTGGCTCAATATGTCAGTTCCCTTCAAGTTTCTTCGGCTTGACTTTGGTGACATTGGAAGCATGATATATTATTTTATGTTGTCAGAAGGGCTAATCTTTTGCATTGACTTGTTTTCAGACTTGTGATGTACATTGAAAGAGACAGCAGAAAAACCACACCAGGAAAAGAGCAGCAAAGCGTCAACGAATACCTGTCAGTATGTCTGGACCTCCTCATCCATCACATAGTACACCAGCTGCCAGGAATTCTGGGTAATTTAATAGGATTCAAAAAGATTGCATTGTGTTTCTTATAGTTCTTTTAATGAATAACTGATTTTCTTACATTAAATGTACAGTATGATTGTAATTTTTTTATTTTGAAAGTTGAGGTGGGATTTTAATTGTTTCAATGATATCCTCATACCAAGAAACATCTAGTCGTAGAGGCTTAATAAAAAGTCTGTTTACTATACGCGCAATATAACTACTGCAGCAATAGCTCTGTGTGTTTCTTGAAAGTGCAATGATGTATTACTGACTTTTACTTTTTGTTTCTTTTACGTTTTATGGAAACCCTAATAAAAATGTATACAATAAAAGAAAATATATATACAGGGTGATGCAAAAGTAGGTGGACAGAAAGTGTAATAAGGTTATGAAGGGGGAGATTTCTCAAACATGGTGTAAAGTGAAATTGGCTCAGTTGCCCTTAGCAACCAATCAGATTCCACTTTTCATTCCTCACAGACTCTTTGGAAAATGAAAGGTGTAATCTGATTGGTTGCTAAGGGCATCTGAGCCAGTTTCGCAGATCTAGTTTTCACAGATAGATCTCCCCCAAATCTGTTTTCTTTTCAGATAATTCAGATAACACATAATGGCAAATAATTTAAATACAGATCAAAGAAAATGGATTTTAACAGAGTATTGGAAATCTCAAAATGCTGAAACCGTTAGAGCAAATTGGGTGTAAACATTTGGTACTCAAGCCCCAAAGAGACAAACCATTTACCGCATTTGTGACAAATTCAATTCCGCTGGCTCAATCCTTAATGCTCCAAAAACTGGTCGACCCAAAACCGTCTGTACAGATGATAATAAACAACTTGTTGCTGAAACATTTGTTCAGAGTCCAAAAAAGTCCACAGAAGAGCCTCTATGGAATTGGGAATTTCACGATCTTCTATCATGCAAATCCTGAAATCTATTGGGTGGAAAGCTGATTCTCCACGTCTAATTCATAGTTTATTGGAGGATGATCCAGACAGACGGCTGCAATTTAGTATTTGATAAATCTTCCCCTTCATAACCTTATTACACTTTCTGTCCACCTACTTTTGGACCACCCTGTATATTAAGTTTGTTCACTATATAAGATTACCGTATTTTTCGGACTATAAAACGCACCAGACCATTAGACTCTCCTAGGTTTTAGAGGAGGAAAATAGAAAAAAATGTAAGCAAAAAATGTGGTCATGATGCACTGATAAGAGGAAGGGGATCTGCTGCTGACACTGTTATAGGGGTAATGTCCCCCAATTCTGTTAATATTCCCCATCCTGGTATATGTGGCCCCTTCCTTCCTGTTATATGTTGCCTTCATCCCTATCCTGATATGCTTGGTACCCCTCATCGCCATCCTGGCATGCATGGCACCCCAATCCCCCATCCTGGTATACATGGCACCCCAATCCCCCATCCTGGTATGCATAGCACCCCCTGATTCCCATCCTTATATGCAAGGCACCCCTCATCCTGGTATGCATGGCTGCCCTCATCCTGGTATGCATGGCTGCCCTCATCCTGGTATGCATGGCTCCCCTCATCCTGATATGCATGGCTCCCCTCATCCTGGTATGCATGGCCCCCCTCATCCTGGTATGCATGGCCCCCCTCATCCTGGTATGCATGCCCCCCCTCATCCTGGTATGCATGGCCCCCCTCATCCTGGTATGCATGGCCCCCCATATCCTGGTATGCATGGCACCCCACATCCTGGTATGCATGGCCCCCCATATCCTGGTATGCATGGCCCCCCTCATCCTGGTATGCATGGCCCCCCATATCCTGGTATGCATGGCACCCCAATCTCCCATCCTGGTATGCATGGCACCCCAATCCCCCATCCTGGTATGCATAGCACCCCCTGATCCCCATCCTGATATGCAAGGCACCCCTCATCCTGGTATGCATGGCTCCCCTCATCCTGGTATGCATGGATCCCCTCATCCTGGTATGCATGGCACCCCTCATCCTGGTATGCATGGCACCCCTCATCCTGGTATGCATGGCACCCCTCATCCTGGTATGCATGGCCCCCTTCATCCTGGTATGCATGGCCCCCCTCATCCTGGTATGCATGGCCCCCCTCATCCTGGAATGCATGGCCCCCCTCATCCTGGAATGCATGGCCCCCCTCATCCTGGTATGCATGGCCCCCCATATCCTGGTATGCATGGCACCCCACATCCTGGTATGCATGGCACCCCACATCCTGGTATGCATGGCACCCTTCATCCCTCATCTTGGTATCCATGAACCCCCTCATCCCTCTTCCTGGTATGTGTGGCACCCTTCATCCCTCTTCCTGGTATGTATGGCCCCCTTCATCCCTCTTCCTGATATGTATGGCACCCTTAACCCCTCTTCCTGGTATGTATGGCACCCTTCATCCCTCTTCCTGGTGTGTATGGCCCCCCTCATCCCTCATCCTTGTATGCATGGCACACTTCGTCCCTCTTCCTGGTATGTATGGCCCCCCTCATCCTGATATGCTTGGCAGCCCTCCATCCTGGTATGCAAGGCACCCCCTGATCCCCATGACGCTGCACACAAAAAATAAACAATTATACTCAACTCCTCTCTGCTCCAGCGCTGCATCCTGCTCTGCTGCCGACACTGATCTCCCTGCCATGCTCCCTCACACTGTGAGATGCTCTTCTGGAATAGTCACTGCTCCCCACTCCAGGAGCGGCTCAGCGGTCATGTGTGCCCGCTATTAAAGACCATGAATATTCACTACAACCCATGGGCGTGGGGAGCAGTGAATATTCATTTTCTTTAGAAGTGGGCACAGTGTAGGATGTAGTAGCCGGCTACTGCCTCCTGTGTCCTGCTCCTCCGCCAATGCCGCTCCCCCCACCACCCACAGCATATATATATTATATATATTTGGACAATAAGACGCACCCCCCACTTTCCTCCAAAATTTTGGAGGAAAAAAGTGCATCTTATAGTCCGAAAAATACGGTATGTTTGAGAGTTGTGTTCACTTTTTGTCCACTTATTCTTACTCTCTGAACAACTGGCATGGTTCGTGTACCACTTAGCAACTAATGTTTCCAGGCCGAGAATGTGCATACAATAGATATATGTGCTCAGAGAATAATATTTGTCAGTAACTACAACCCCAATTCCAACAAAAAGTTGGGACGCTGTATGAAACGTAAAGAAAACAAAAATGCAATAATTTGGAAATCTCTTATAGCCATATTTTATTCCCAATAGAACATAGATCAGAAGGTGAAAGTTAGACATTTTTTTCATTTCATTAGAAAAAAATTGCCTCATTTAGAAAATGATGGCTGCATCACATCTCAAGAAAGTTGGAGCATTTCCTCTTCTTTTTGCAATAGTCTGTAAACATCTGGTAAGTGAGGAGACCACTTGCTGGAGTTTTGGGAGAGAAATGTTGTTCCATTCTTGACTGATTTGGGTTCTAGCTGCTCAACAATCCTTGCTCTTTGCCATCTTTGTGGGATTTTTAATTTCGTAATACTCCAAATGTTGTCTATTGGCAAAAGTTTAGACTACATGCGGCCACTTCATCACCCAAACTCTTCTTGCTACAAAGCCATGCTGTTGTGATGGATGCAGTATGTACCGTAGTTTAGCATTGCTAGGTCTTGCCTGCCATTGGCTCCCATTGTCTGGATGGGAGCATGTGTTGTTCTAAATCCTCTATATAATGCGGAGCACCACTGAGAGCAAGCTGTATGGTCCCTATCCTTTCAAGTTGACAGGACAAGGCACCCATATTTTTTTTTTTAAGATTTTCAGATTTTGATTTCTGACCACAGAACAGCTTTCCATTACTCCTCAGTCCATTTTTAATGAGCTTTGGCCAACAGAAGATGGCAACGCTTCTGGATTGTTTTGATATATGGCTTGACACAAACTGTGTCCACAGGCAATGATTTCTGGAAATATTCCTGAGCCCAAGCTGGGATTTGCATAACTGAATTATGCCTGTTTTTTAATGCAGTGCTGCAGATCACAGGCATCCATTATTGACAATCAGTGTTGTCCCTTGTCCATATGGATTTCTCCTGAATCTTTTGATGAAATTATATAGTGTAGATGGTGGAATATTCAAAATCTTTGATATCTATAATATAAAGCGGGATGCGTGTCTCTGTCTGAAGCCTCGATAGACTGCGCATGCGTGACGCGCAGTCTGGCTCCAGAGAGAAGCAGACATCCAGCCGTTACAGGTAAGAGGAGTGTATGGCGCCGGAGATCGAGGTATGCGTAGACACTGAACGCCCACTGCGATCTCCGGCGCCATACTTACCTGACCGGGAGGAGCGTTGCCGCAGCGCCTCTCTTCGCTGGAGACCAGATGCACAGTGAAGGCGTCGGACCAGCGCGTGCGCATTGCGCTATCCGGCGCCATTTTACTGAAGACACATTTACAGTGTGTCTTCAGCAAAATGGCGCCGGACAGCGCGGTGCTCCTGCGCCACACTCCTCCTCCGGCAGAACAGGACACCGCAGCGCTGGAGCACAGAGAAGAAATGTGAGTATAACTGTTTATTTTTTTTGTATGTGTGTACAGTGTGAAAGGGATGAGGGGGCCACACATAACAGGATTGTGGGTTGAGGGGACCATGCATATATCAGGATTGGGGGGTGAGGGGTACCACACATACCAGGATTGGGGGTGAGGGGTACCACGCATACCAGGATTGGGGGGTGAGGGGTACCACACATACCAGGATTGGGGGTGAGGGGTACCACGCATACTAGGATTGGGGGGTGAGGGGTACCACGCATACAAGGATTGGGGTGAGGGGTGCCACACATACTAGGATTGGGGGGTGAGGGGTGCCACGCATACCAGGATTGGGGGGTGAGGGGACCATGCATACCAGGATTGAGGGTGA
The DNA here is from genome assembly GCF_046119375.1 of Phyllobates terribilis. Lineage (NCBI taxonomy): Eukaryota > Metazoa > Chordata > Amphibia > Anura > Dendrobatidae > Phyllobates > Phyllobates terribilis. Next base: position 229,835,272 of record NW_027362764.1, read on the forward strand.
GGGGTGCCACGCATACCAGGATTGGGGGGTGAGGGGTAACACGCATGCCGGGATTGGGGATGAGGGGTGCCACGCATGCCGGGATTGGGGATTAAGGGTGCCACGCATGCCGGGATTGGGGATGAGGGGTGCCACGCATGCCGGGATTGGGGATGAGGGGTACCACGCATGCCGGGATTGGGGATGAGGGGTGCCACGCATGCCGGGATTGGGGATGAGGGGTGCCACGCATGCCGGGATTGGGGATGAGGGGTGCCACGCATGCCGGGATTGGGAATGAGGGATGGAGTGCCATGCATACCGGGATGAGGGATGGGGTACCATGCATACCAGGATGAGGGATACCATACACACCAGGATAGTGATGAGGGGTGCCACGCATACCGGGATTGGGAATGAGGGATGGGGTGCCATGCATACCAGGATGAGGGATATCATACACACCAGGATAGGGATGAGGGATGGGGTACCATGCATACCAGGATGAGGGATACCATACACACCAGGATAAGGATGAGGGGTGCCACGCATACCGGGATTGGGGGTGAGGGGTGCCACGCATACCGGGATGAGGGGTGCCACGCATACCGGGATTGGGAGTGAGGGGTGCCACGCATACCGGGATTGGGGGTGAGGGGTACCACGCATACCAGGATTGGATGGTGGGGACAGAATGGGGGCAGCACAGATACAAGGAGGGGGGCAGCACATACCAGCATGGGAGACCATATACCAATAAAAATGCTCGCCACCCGGGCGTAGAACGGGTTCAATAGCTAGTTTTTTATTACGGAGCATTTTTTTTTTTTACTTTTTCAACACAGTTGTTCACAGATTGGTGAACCTATGATCATCTTTGCTTCTTAGAGCCTCTGCCTCTCTTAGGCTATGTGCCCACGATGCAGAAATGCTCAGGATTTTTTCCTGAGCGTTTCTGCATCTCCCTGGTAGAAAAAAACGCATGTGGATTGTACATGCGTTTTCCTGCCAGGGACATGCGGAAGTGAAGCGTTCTTCACATGCATTTCCGCATGCGGGTTGACAAGCGCTTTCCAAGCGATTTTAGCATCACTTGGAAAGTGCTTGTCAACTTGCTCACACTATATAAATCGATGCAAACAGCATGGATTTTGTATACTGTGACCGAAAGAATGGTAAAAAAATAAAAAAATAAATATATACTTACCTTCTGATGGCCCCCGCAGTCTTGCTTCCCTCCGTTCTCCCTTGCCGGCAGCGGTACATTGAAGGACCTGCCGACGTCAGCGTCGCGTGACCCGTCACATGACTATGACGTCAGCGCAGGTCCTTCAGTCCATCGCGAACTGCCGGCATGCACCGGAGGAGGAGCGCACCGCGGGCCGTCAGAAGGTAAGTATATATTTATTTTTTATTTTATTCTTTTTTTTACAGGTTCTATGGTACCCAGGTCCGGAGGAGAGTCTCCTCTTCTCTAGACCTGGGTACCATCCGCACATTAGAACGCATGGAATCCGCATGTACAGATGCAGTGATGCGTAATCCATGCGTTCTAATGCAAGTCAATGGCAGCGAAAACGCAGCACTTCCCCAAAATAATTGGTAGTGCTACGTTTTTTTCCGCAATGATAATCCGCAGCGGAAATTTCTGCAGCATGTGCACAGCACATGCGGATTATCATTGGGGAACATGGCAGACCTTCTAGCATGCGTTTTTTTAAGCGTTTCTGCAGCGTTTTTGCCGCTGTGGAAACGCTTAAAAAACGCATCGTGGGCACACAGCCTAACATGCTCTTTTTATTCACAGTCATGTGACTTAGTTGAAAATGGACCCTCCAGATGTTTTTCATTAGTATTGCTCACTTTTCCAACCTTTTGTTAAGCATGTTCAAACTTTTTTGAGATTTTATGCTGTCATCAATTTCTAAATATGTTATTTTTTCAAATGAAATGAAAAAAATGTCTACTTTTCACCTTCTGATCTGTGTCCTATGTTCTTTTGTGAATACAATATGGTTATAAGAGATTTCCAAATTATTGCTTTCTTGTTTTCTTACATTTTAAACAGCATCCCAACTTTTTTTGGAAATAGGGTTGTAAGTAATTACAATAAATCAATTATTTTGCTTGATTCGCTGTTTCACCTTGTTCCCTAACTTGCAGATTTACCAGTTTATTAAATATGTTGGGAGAATCAGTTTACTTAATACCTTATTAAAGAATATGTACACCTTCTGGGTCAATTTTTTTAGTACATAAATCCATGTATTTGTAAAAATAATAGTTTAGATAGTTTCATTTAAAATGTTGAACTCTTTGGCTTCTACAGTATCTGTGTATCACAGTATAAAGCAGCATGAGTAAAAGGCTCCCAAACACATTAGAACAAAGTTTGCTGAATGTGCTGATTTCAGTATAACCTGATGATCATCTCATCTTGTTCTCTTGAAGATAACATAGTGCAAGGTGTGTAGCATGGGTCGAGGTAGATCACAGGCACAATATCAGTTGTACCCATAGAAAACACAGCTGACAGCAGAGAGAGCGAAAATCAAGTGCTTCTCCGTATCAAGGGAATATGGATCCTTCATGAGCTGTAGAAGGAAAAAGCAGTCCAAGAATGAGGATGTGCTAGTACAAGAAAGCTAGTGTAGACAGCTGCTTTCTGGACACACACACCTCACAGCCAGCAAGTATTACTTGGAGGGATATGCCAAAATTAGAAAAGTGTGAAACTAGGAGCAGGATAAAAATTGCATATAAAAGGTCTGAAAAGGGATGAAGGAATAAAGATTGCTGCGTTTAGCTTTTTTTTAAACTGCAACATACTAACATATGTTAAATGAATGTTTCCAATGTCAAAAATGTCAGTTGCCTTGAACCTGTTTATTAAGTATTATTATGGGTGTACATTCGTTTGCCTTTTTTTGTACACACCATAATTTTCAGTTTGATTAAGGTAATTAATTATTCTAAGGATATTTTTGAGCTTAAAAATCACTTACTTTAGGTTAAAATGAATCGTTCACCTGGTTTTTGCCACTTAATTTTAGAGCAGCATAATGGTGAAGACAGAGACCCTGATTCCAGCGATGTGTCACTTACTCGGCTGTCTGCTGTAGTTTTGATAAAATCACTGTTTTATTTGCAGAAGATTATCACTATAGGACTAGTAAACCTGCTGAACTGTAGCCCTCTATATTCATGAGCTCTGTATAACCTCGCCCCCGTTACCACTGGTTGGCAGCTTTTTGCCCATGTACAGTGTACACAGAAAGTTGCCAATCATTGTTGTGGGTGGGGTTATACAGAGCTCAGCATTCAGAGAACTGATAGATCTGCAGCAGAAAAAAATGACGTTATGAAATGTACAGCAAGCCGCCCAGTAAGTGATATATTTTTATATCAAGTTCTCTTCACCTACACCATGCTGCTCTCAGACAGGGTAGCAAATACCCGGTGACAGATTTCCTTTAAATAATAATATATGTAAACCAACAGTTTGTTGATTTGAACTCAGTGTATTATTTAATCTTCACATCTTCGTTCTTTTCCTTACAGGTGATATTCTCAATTCCCTATCAAATGTGTCTGGACGTAAACATCCATCAACTGTTCAGGCTAAACAGCTGAAAATGTTCCTTCCTAATATGGCAATAATACTTCATCTTGTAACATCCCAGGTTCAGTATTATTTATTGTGCTTGCTTTTAAAGCCTGCATTACATAGATAATAAATAAAAGCACAAATGTAAAAGGTTAATGCTTTTTTTTTTTTTTTGTAAGTAAGTGTATCAATACATTATTCATTATTTTCATTTCATTAGATTGGGACATGTAAAATTAAAAAACATTGCTCAGAGTGGTTTTGCTGTTAAAGTGGGGTCATTTTTGGTCCTGGTTATGCATGGAACGGAAAACCAATCTCCAATTTAAAGTGATATTCCCATCTCCAATATTCTATCCCAATATGTAGTAGGTGTAATAATAATATTAGAAAATATCTTCAATTAGAAATATAGTATAGTTCTTCTGATTCGCTTTGTCGCTTACCCATGTGTAGGGCATTGCAGTAGCTTGGGTATCCATGGTTACAGCCACTAATAGTTAACTGTCACTATATGAGTGGTCGTAACCATGGATATCTAAGCTACTGCAATGCCCTGCACATGGGGTAAGCGACATAACGAATCAGAAGAACTATACTACATTTATAATTGAAAGTATTTGCTATTATTATTATTATTATTATTATTATTATTACACCTACTACAAATTGAAATAGGATCTTGGAGATGGTAATACCCCTTTAACTTAATGCTTATGGAATCCATTGAATCACAGCACAAATATATCATACATATTTGCCCTGTTCTTTGACACTACCACTCTAAAATGCCACCTTTTTCCAATTCAGTTTTATTTAGATTTGTAAAATGACAAGCATATAAAAAAGAATTAACAAGGTTTGACTGACAAAAAAAAATCAAACAAAATGATATAGTGAGAGAGGTGGAAAGGGTGCAGAGGGTAGATAAAGAAAAATTGAGTTATACAGAGTAAATTGAGAGGGGGTAAATCAGCATCTATAATCATTATATGATTGCCCTATAGATGGTTATTCACTGCTGAGAGAAAGAAATGACCAAGAAACTACAGGGCTAGTAAAAGTAAAACATCAGGCCAGAGAAGACAGTGGGAGTATTAAATTTGTGCCAGGCAATCAGTGTCAAATTCCTGGAACTCCATTCAATCCCTACATATTATTGATGTTGATGATTGAGAAATAATATCTCTCATCCTATTAAGACAAGAAAATTTGGAGAACCATTCTTCTAAAGTAGGAGGGAGAGTTAGGGTTACAGTTCTTCTAAGGAGGAACAAGAACGATAATTTTTCCGAGGAAGAACATTTTAGCTGCTGAGGATTTATCAGGTAGAAAACATTTTCTCAATTGGTCCATTGTGTATGCTCCAAATATGTTCTGAGCTCCCTTTTCCATGGAGAACAATATGATGGGTGCTTCACAAAGTCCTGAGCAACAAGATAACCATAAAGCAAAGATATGGTATATGAAGGAAGGGTCCACAAGAAGCACAGCTTCTCATAGTCTCGGAAATCTCTACTTCGCTGCATATCTTTTTGAATTTTTGAGTAAGAGAGTTGCATTTATATGTAGTCATAATTCCCTTTCGTTGATATGGGGTTACCCACTTTAGAGGAATCAAGGACATGCGTGATAAAACATGCACAAATAGGATAGGGTGATATTTTCATTTTTAGAAGTTAGTCGCAGTGTAAGTGCTGTACTAGCTGAAATTGTTGCTCGTGGACCCAATGGTCCATTATTTTCATTAATTTTTATGATTTTTATATTAGTTTGCATATTGTAAGGCCAAACTGGTGTAGTATGTGCTAAAAGACATATTTAAAATAGAGTCCAGGGACTTGACGACGGCATGGACACACTGTCCTTATGAAGAGTTACTTCTAAGTGTAATGGAAAAGTCCAGTACTCTAGCGTGTAGTACAGCATATTATATTTCTTACAATCCAGTTAGTCTAGCTTACCTTACCTTTTTGTTTGGGTTTGACGAGTACACTTCCGATTGATTACAAAGATGTCCACCTAACAATATGAATTTATAGAAACTAAGGTGTAGGAACTCACAAAAAGTAGATGGTATGGTGATGGGTCTACTCTGGAAACTGTGCAATAGTCTGGGCAATGTGTTCATCAGTAATATATTTGGCCATCCATGAAAAATGTTTCCAAGCCATGAGTTTAAGTTCCTGTGGATTTGTGTTAGTAGGCGTTAAAAATCTATCCCACTTATTTTACCTCGGTTTTAATGTATATGGAGCCTCTGATATCGCATGTCATTTAATGGCTAAATAAATGGAAAGTTAGAATGGGTAGAAGTCTGTTTTGATTGGAAAATGGATGACTAGAAACAAAATGATCTTGCTCCGCTAAGATAGCGGGTATGAAGGTATGTGGTTGGGTGATATAATAGTACGACATCTTCAAAGACATTTTATTTCAATCTGCCCAATAGTGACAACCTTAATATTGGGAGTTTCACAGATAAAGAAGTGAAATGCTCTATTATGAAAACATACAGTAATAGAGAAAGGGGGTATCGTTGGCTTGTACTGTTGATGATTGTAGGTTATAAATGGAACCCTCTCCATACTTTCAGCCCAGTTGATGGGTTACAGTAACCAGTAATGTCCAAAGATATAAGTTCAGAAAGAGGAGGTTGCAGACTATCTGCTAGTATTTCTGGCATAAAAGGGTAACACAATCTCCTTTGTGTCTAACCGTTATTGCAGTTATTGAACCCCCATCAATAGGGGATGTTGCATTCCCTGAGGATGTCAGTTAATAGGTTTAAGTGCGGCTCCTATATATAGCATCCTCCTTGACAAATCTTGCAATATTACAAGTTTTCAACCAAGTTACTTTTTTGAAGGATTATTTCTGGCTTTAGTGAGGATCTCTTCCTTAATCTTGTAAAAGTGAACCTGACAGATGACATCTCTGAGTTAGTTTGGGTCACGGCCCAATGGATGGAGAGCTCAGTGGGTGCTTTCAAGTTCAAGTATGGTTGAGGGTAGAGGGATTGATTTGTTATTGAATAGGCGAGTTAATGTTAAGTAGTTACATAGTTAATATTGCTGAAAAAAGACACGTCCATCAAGTTTAACCAAATGGATAATGTATGTGGTAAAGGTACAGCCATAATTCATGAACTAATCCCATAAAATAGCTATTTCTTCTCTCCTAATCGATTGACTTATTCAACATTCAGAACAAGAATTTTATACATTTACATAAGTATCTACAAGTATTTATGCTATTCTCTCCTCCTTTCACCTCTCGTCTCCTCCTGTTATTGGTTGTGTTGCAAATGAATTGGAGGGTATTGCTTTTGGGGTCTCAGCAGGGATGAAGCATTTGTGTTCAGCTCCTTTTTGAGAGATTTGGGTTTTGCAGGACCCTTGGTATCCCTGCTGTGTAGAGGATGATAGGGTTTCCAGCATGCCTGCTGATCTCCTGGAGCTGGTGGTTGGTTTGTGCCTTGTAAGTTTGTTAAATCTTGAGCTTATGTATTGCTGTTGTTTGGAGGGCGGATGCAGATTGGGTTAGTGTTTTTATAGTGGCAATTTATACGCATCAGTGGTTGTGGAGCAAATTCTTAAGGCAACTTGAGTAAGTCCCTGAGTTCTCTGATGGACCAGCACTTGTGTTAAGCAGAAACAAGGGTCTTAACTGTAGACTGGCATGAAATGCAGGACTTCTCACTGAAAACGTACACGTGAATGAGCTTTGGTTATTGAATTGATCAAGCAGGGGGGTTGGATGTAGCAGGGTAGCATTTCTGACTTTATCAGATTGGGCCTAGTTTGCTTGTATTGGAGGGACAAGAGACTACAATGTTTCTTCTGTTAAAGCAGAAGATGTACCAAGTTCCTTTTCAACTATGAGCAATAGAGATGGGAGGAGGATTGCAGTAGGACCAGTATCGTTTAATTATTACTTCCAGAAGTTCTGGTGTGGGAGCTCATAGTGCTGTTTGAGGGCAGTATAATGAGGTTTGCAATAATGACACCGTTGGCTGCACAGTCAAGAATAGAGAAACAGCAGGGACTTTGCTGAGCTCTCCATTAGTGACAGGCTGTGGTGGTGAAGAGGAGAAGGCAGCAAAGTTGTCACTGCTCTCTGCAGAAGCCTCAGTGTGTTCAATTGCAGGATCAACTCACTTACTGATAGGCTGGATGTGGGTTCATCCCCCTTTGTGATTAGGCATTGTGGAAACCGTGGGGTCCAAATGAACAGTGCAGAAGAGTTCTGCTTCCACTACTATAGCTGACATTGGCTTTCCTTGTGCTAATCCAGGCACCTGTCTGTACTCTTTCAAGGTCGGCCAGGTTCCCTCTTAAACACCATTCTTAAAGGAAATCTGTCACCAAATTTTTGCTATGAATCTGATAGCACCATAATGTAGGGGAAGAGAGCCTGATTACAAGGATGTGTCACTTACTAGACTGTGTTGTTTCAATACGATCAGTGTTTAAGCAGGAGGACATTATCTCTACAGGACAACTAGCCTAATGTCTCCTAGTCCAACCACGTTCCCGCCACTGAGTAGCTGCTTTCTGTCAATATACGGTGTGCACAGATAGCTGTTACTCAGTGGTGTGGCCAGGATTACACAGAGCTCAACATTCCCAGCCTTTTAAATCTGCAACAGAGAAAACGGTGGCTCTATCACAACTGCTGCAGTCTAATTACATAGCAAAACCTTCACACAGATTCCCTTTAAGGCAATTTTGGGTGGTTGTCTCATAAAGATTTCACTGTATACTGTTTTTCTATAATAATCAATATGCTTATGACAATGATAATATTCTAACAATTCGTATACATTGTCAGATGATTGCACCATATTTCCATCATCTGAAACAATTATTTTCTGTTAATATTTTTGTGTACATTTTTTTGAAAGCTTGTTACATTAAATGTAAGTATGTTGCCTAGTCTACATTTTCTGCACAGTAAAACATGTTTTCAAGGAGTAGAATTCCCCAGAGGGTCCATATACATTATGCCCTGTTATTAAAGACCATTTTCTTAATGCTGTTATTATTTCTTTTTCTATACAGGTATTTCGTTCCCAGGTGATCACTGATGAATTCATTTACAACTATGGCACGTTACTAGTAAGTTTAGCTTCTTAATATGTGACTATACGATTGTGGATAGATTATATTCCCCCTCGACTCTTTAATGAAGATACAAATGCAATTTGCATTTCATATACCTTATTCCAGTCTTAATTACAATCCCAGGGGAGGCCAGGTTTTATCCACACTAACACTGTTACGTAAGGATTCCAGTTGATTGGGCTATGCTGTTAAGTATTTTTTCCTGTTTTCTTTTATAGGCAGCCATACATTACACATTTATTTCTTCCATTTAAAGTATATATTATATTACTTTTATCAAGTAGATGAGAAGTTATAAAATAGTTGAAAAGTGGTAGGTGGCAGGTCGTGGTACGATGTCCAGGATAGTATACGAAGTGTCACCCTGGTCATTGTCGTCAGATATAGCCAAAAATGTAATGGTGCCTTCTAACTTATGATGGGGGGGAATGTCCATATCATCATGAGAAGAACCACATATAGACAGCTATAATGTAATCGTTGCTTACCAGTGCCTTAACTGTCCTTAGGGGGTGGGTCATTTTGTGGTAAACCTTGTTTTTAGCGGTCATTTTCCCTGACAATTTTGGATTTCTTATCTTTTGAGATGTGTAGGCTATTTCTTGCTATTGCCAAATAATACTGTATCCTATAGCATCTTAACCTGAGAATTTCCCTTTCATGAGCTATTTACTACTGCTTACATATACTGTATTGTATAGTTTTCCAAGCTAGAGGTAAATTTATATATGTGCTGACTAGTGGATGAGAATCTAGTCAGCCAATCCCACCAGTATGCTTGATCTGTCAATTGTGGAGAGTCCTAATAGTGTGCATATTGCACACTGTGAGGATTCGCTAATCTGTAGTTAGATAAATTTACATCAAAGCCGAAAAACTTCTTTAGCCTTTATTTAGTCTACATTGATCACACTGAAAAATCTTCATAAAACTTGATAAATGTAGTGGCCTACTCCTATAATATATATGAAAGTACTGGCATTTCCTCACCCTTATTTGATAATATACTGATCTGATTTTATATGAAGTGCAAATGTTGTTAAAGGGTTCGTGCCAAATTCAGAAGTTATCCCTTATCTATAAGAGATCCTGATCGCTGGCACCCAAACGCTGTGCTTGGCTTCCTCTGGCAGTCCCATAAAGAATGAATAGAGTGAAGAGGCACCTGCTCGACCTCCATTCCATTTTAGCTGGGCTTTTCAGAGCTCTGTTCGTGGGATCAGTTGGGGTACAAGCAGTTGGACTAGCAGGGATTGGAAAGTTATCCCCCACCTTTTGGATAGGTTTTAGCTTTCAAACTTGGTATAAACTCTTTAAAGGGGTTGTCCACTTTTGGGAACATTTTATTATTTTGACTTGCATACATGTACACTACCGTTCAAAAGTTTGGGGTCATTTAGAAATTTCATTATTTTTGAAAGAAAAGCACATTTTTTTTCAATGAACCTAACATTAAATGAATCTGAAATACACTTTATACATTGTTAATGTGGTAAATGACTATTCTAGCTGCAAACGTCTTGTTTTTATTCCAATATCTACATAGGTGTATAGAGGCCCATTTCCAACAACCACCACTCCAGTGTTTTAATGGTAGATTGTGTTTGCTAACTGTGTAAGAAGGCTAATGGATGTTTAGAAAACCCTTGCACAAGTATGTTAGCCCAGCTGAAAACGGTTTGGCTGATTTGAGAAGCTATAAAATTGACCTTCCTTTGAGCTAGTTGAGAATCTGGAGCATTCCATTTGTTCTGTAAAACTATCAAAATGGCCAGAAAAAGAGAACTTTCATGTGAAACTCGACAGTCTATTCTTGTTTTTAGAAATGAAGGCTATTCCATACGAGAATTTGGCAAGAAACTGAAGATTTCCTACAACGGTGTGTACTACTCCCTTCAGAGGAGAGCACAAACAGGCTCTAACCAGAGTAGAAAGAGAAGTGGGAGGCCCCGCTGCACAACTGAGCAACAAGACAAGTACATTAGAGTCTCTAGTTTGAGAAATCGACGCCTCACAGCTCCTCAACTGGCAGCTTCATTAAATAGTACACGCAAAACACAAGTGTCAACGTCTGCATTGAAGAGGCGACTCCGGGATGCTGGCCTTCAGGGCAAAGTGTCAAAAAAAAGCCATATCTGAGACTGGCTAATAAAAGGAAAAGATTAATATGGGCAAAAGAACACAGACATTGGACAGAGGAAGATTGGAAAAAAGTTTTCTGGACAGACGAATCAAAGTTTGACGTGTTTGGATCACACAGAAGAACATTTGTGAGACGCAGAACAACTGAAAAGATGCTGGAAACGTGCCTGATGCCATTTGTCAAGCATGGTGGAGGTAATGTGATGGTCTTCGGTTGCTTTGGTGCTGGTAAATTGGGAGATTTGTACAAGGTAAATGGGATTTTGAATAAGGAAGGCTATCACTCCATTTTGCAACGCAATGCCATACCCTGTGGATAGTTCTTGATTGGAGCCAATTTCATGCTACAACAGTACAATGACCCAAAGCACACCTCCAAATTCTGCATGAACTACTTAGGGAAGAAGTAGGCAGCTGGTATTCTATCTGTAATGGAGTGGCCAGCGCAACCACCAGATCTCAACCCCATTGAGCTGTTGTGGGAGCAGCTTGACTGTATGGTACGCAAAAAGTGCCCATCAAGCCAATCCAACTTGTGGGAAGGGCTTCAGGAAGCATGGGGGGAAATTTCTCAAGATTACCTCAGCAAATTAACAGCTAGCATGCCAAAGGTCTGCAATGCTGTAATTGCTGGCAAGGGAGCATTCTTTGACGAAAGCAAAGTTTGAAGGAGAAAATTATTCTTTCAAATAAAAATCATTATTTCTAACCTTGTCAATGTCTGGTCTATATTTTCTATTCATTTGAAAAATAAAAGTATGAGTTTTCATGGAAAACACAAAATTGGCTGGGTGACCCCAAACGTTTTTGAACGGTAGTGTATGTGAGGGCAAAAATTTGGCACAGTTTGCCTTCTATAATCTCTATGTTGCACTATCTATTGTTAAATTAACTGGGAATACATCAGTGAGCTCATTCTGTCAGTCTTTTAGGAAAGTTTGTAGCTCTTTTAGGGTATGTGCCCACGTAGCGTTTTACAAGCGTATATGCTGCGGAATTTCCGCAGCGTAAACTCTTGTGAAAAGCTTGGTATTCCGTCCCCCATGAGAATCCGCACTTTCAATGCCCATGCTGCGGATTTTTCGGCAGCGTTTTTGATGTGCTCAAATATCCGCAGCATGTCCATTAATTTTGCGTTTAGGCATGCGGAATTGCCTTGTCAATGCAATAAAAAACGCAAGGCAATTCCATATGTCCCAAACGCTTCTAAAACGCGCAAAAAACGCTTGCCAAATTCCACAAGCGTTTTTCCGGGAAGGGACATGCAGAAATGAAGCAGAAATTTTCGGCTTCATTTCTGCAACGTGGGCACATAGACTCGTCCAGAAAAAAAGGGATGACTCTCAGCTGATTTATCAACACAGACAACATCAAAGCTGAATGTGCAGGGAAACAAAGTATGTAAAAGCCAAACGGTTCAAAATTTGTTATTGAAACCCAATCGAACAAATGATTTTTTAGCTCTAAATACATGTATTAAGGAAAAAAAAAATTCCCCAAAGGTGGACAACACCTGTAAGTTTTACTCATAAGGATTTGAAGATTGAACATTATAATGGGATTGTAATAAGTGAATATCCTGCCCACAAGGCCACATACCCATTAAATCCCTTGTGTCATTTTATTCTGAAGGTTAAACAGGCATGTTGGCTCCACTGACATCCACATTTGGAGGTGAGCAGGGCCGGAGACCTCACATCTGCTCATACCTGCCAGGTCGGTATTGTGCTCCTGTCCTGTTTTAATGAATGGGTGCACAATACCTGCTGCTTCACATGCAACTCGACAGGCATCAGTAGACGTGGTATCACCAATGCATAAGTGTTCAGAGTCAGAATACTGCTTTAATATAGAGATGGGCAGATTGATATGTGAGACTCCAGTCCTTCGGCCAAGTCCGTAGCCGCTGGAAGGGAGGCTTGCAAATCTCATACCTTCCAAGATCCCTTGCATAGCTTTTTATTATCCAGATCCGGTGCAATGTCATCTGTGCGTCATGCCGCAGTGATGACTTGCTCCAGTCAGTCTACTCAATAGCTGCACTGTGGATCACAAAAGGTGAGAAATGTGCCACTTCCATCCTTTCACTTCCATGAAGCCCAGCTTTTCAAGTATATTTAAAAATACATCTATCATAATAACTTTATTTCACCCAAAAAATTTTAATAAATAAAAACCCTAGAAGTTTAAACCAACTCCCTTTTATTATTCCAAAAATAAAAGGCATATTTTGTATCGCCTCATACATAAAAGCCAAAACTATGAATATATAACATTATTTATCCCCTATGGTAAACGCCATTGGAAGAAAAAAATCTATATGCTAGGATTGATGTTGATTGCTTACCTCATTTCGTCAAAAAAATAAATAAAAAGCAATCAAGAAGTCACGTGTATTCCATATTGCCCAGGTACCAATAAAAACTATAGCTCATCCTGCAAAAAAAGAAGCTCTCACACAGCTGCAGCCGGCTCTGACATCCGCTGACGTCACGACAAGTCCAGGTTGCAGCCGAGGGTCCCTCTTCCGTGTTCCACTGGTGGCTGCTGGGGTGTGCACGTCACACCCCGGCATCTATCGCGCGCTCTCCCTGTCCCCATTGATTAGGAAAGCGTGTGGTGGATGCTGGGTGTGACGTGGGGAATAACCCCGCCCACATCCCAGCAGCCACTGCGGTGACCCCAGCGCTGAGTCACGCCTCCCTTGACGTGACGTCAGCGTGGGGGTCACGTGCTGCCTGTGAGCGGCCACCGATAGCGCTGCTCACAAGCAGAAATAGCACCAGGAGGTAATTAGAAAGAAGCTTCGATTTATCATTAAAACACATTGGCATATTTTTAAAAGTACTGGACAACCCTTTTAAATGTAACTAGAGTTGTGTGGCATTCATCATCTGGTTTAGAAGTGCATTGTTCACAATGAAGTGGTCATCCATGTGGGATGTGGCCAAAGTACGTCCACTTCTCTGTCGTTCTGTGACTCTTCCAGTCTCTATCTCTGTTGCAACCTGCTGATGACACTCTGACACTCTAAGCTCAGTGGCGACTTTCATCTGAAAACATCCTATTTGAAGTCTCGCAATGGCAAGATACTGTTGATCAATTGTTAGGTGTCGTCTTGGTCTCATGATGTCAAAATGTGAATAGCATGATGAGGAGGACTGTTTAATAACAATTCTAAGTGAATCCTGGAATTTATTGGGCGATTTCATCGATCAAACATCTGTTGTGAATTTTGCCATTAAGCTCCCTGTTGGAGAACAGCAACTAGTGCAAAAAGTACTGAAACATTGAACGGTTGGACATGTGCATTCAAAAGTTTAGAGACGGTCACATGAAGTTCACCTGAAAAGGTTAGCTAGTGTGCATTTTAGATTCAACCTGAAATTTCACCCAAAAGCCAAATCTCACAGAATAAGAATTTTTAAAAGTCAATTTCAGTGAGGCCTGTCGTGTCAAATTTTATTCCTGAGCTGCAGATGAAATCTGGAATAAGAGGCTGAAAATTTTCAAAGGGTGCAATCCATATGGGACAAATTGCTGAAGGGGTTGCCTCGGTCCTAGGGTGCCTTGCTGTGGGTCACTCCTCACTAAATCGGGAGGAAGAAGAAAAACAGAGGAATGCGGGATCATCCTCACAACCAGAATCTGTGTCGGAGGCAAAGAAAGCATATGCCTCCTCTGCGGAATATCCATTTTTATTTTATTTTTCTAAACAGTGGGGATGTGTGTGTAAGGCTCCGTGCCCACTATGAATTTTTCACGCGTTTTTGCCTCGGAATTTCCGCAGCGAAAATGCTTAAAAAACGCTTGCTAGAAGGTCTGCCATGGTCCCCAATGATAATCCGCATGTACTGTGCACATGCTGCGGAAATTTCCGCTGCGGATTATCATTGCGGAAAAATCCACAGTATGTCCATTATTTTTGCAGAAACACGGCGTAATTGCCACCATTTACTTTTATTGAATCGCATAATATCCGCATGATTACATGTGCACATGCGGATATTAAGCGATTCAATGTGCGGATGGTACCCAGGTCTGGAGAAGAGGAGACTGTCATCCAGACCCGGGTACCATAGTACCTGTTAAAAAAAAGAATTTAAAATAAAAAATAAACATTATACTCACCTTCTGATGGCCTGCGGTCTTCTCTCCGGTGCGTCCTGGCTCCTCGGCGGCTCGCGATGGTGTAAAAGGACCTTCCATGATGTCATTTAGTCATGTGACAGGTCACACGACCGCTGACGTCGGCGGTCGCGTGATCTGTTACATGACTAAATGACGTCATGGAAGGTCCTTTTACACCACCGCGAGCCGCCCAAGACACCGGACGCACTGGAGAAGGAGACCGAGGGCCATCAGAAGGTGAGTATAATGTTTTTTTATTTTTTACCATTTTTATTCTTTTTTAACTATTAACTTGGTCACACTATATAAATCCATGCCGGTTGCAGGGATATATATAGTGTGACCAAGTTGTCAAGCACTTTTCCAAGTGATGCTAAAATCGCTTGGAAAAGCGCTTGATAACCCGCATTGCGAAATGCATGCAAAAACGCTTGACAAACGCTTCTACCTGGCTGGAAAAATGCATGTAAAATCTGCATGCGTATTTCCTGACAGGGAGACGCGGAAAAAATCAGGAGCATTTCTGCATCGTGGGCACTTAGCCTAAGTGGTGTTTTTACACTTGTATTGTCAGGGGCGTGTATGAACTGTACTATTTATCATTACATTTACTATAAAAAGTAAAGAAAAAATAATAGAGAAAAAGGTAGGAAAAAGGAAAAATTTTGAAGAAACACTTGGACAAAAAAAAAATGAAAAGAAAAATCAGTAGGAGTAGTACGAGAACAAATGCTCAGTGCAAAATGCAATTGGGTTGTGCACGCAGGCCGAGCACTTGTTAAAAAAATATATATATATGTATATGGCAAAAAAAAGTGCACCAAAAATGCAATTGGAGATGGATGGCATGGGTGAGAGAGCTGGAACAGGGATTGGGAACTGCTGCTGCTGTGATCACAGATGAGCACACAGATTATTGCACAGATTACAAGATCTCAGAAACTGGCCAGCAATGAATTCTTTCTCGGATACACAGAGAGGCTATACAACTGCTTTGCACAGCAGATCTGTGGGAAATAAGGCGTGCAGTGCGGCAATCGTTATTTTAAATTAACCCTTTTCTCGCCGATTGGTTAGTAACTATTGGTCAGCCAATCGGTGCCAGAAAGGTTAATAAACAGAGGTGACGCTGAGATCATCCCATCCATTCACTGCTATGATTGATTGTTTTTTTTCAATCATAGATTGTCACATTGCTTTATTTTTTACTTTATTGTTAAAACCCTGTGACTGGTTGGTCAGAATTGACCGGCGAATCACAGTGATCATCTATGCAGGGAGGCGATACAGGCCCCCATGACGACGTGCAATTGATGATCTGCTGTCAGAGACAGCAGCCATCTTAACTCGGTCACGGCGTGATGCAACGTGTTGACAGGAACTTGCGGCACCGTACATATATGGTGGATGTCGTGACGGGGTTAAGGTATTACTTTCTTCAACTTCATATGACCTATGTGCCCATGTAAACTGCCACCTTACAGATTCCCTTTAAGCTTTAATTGGGTTATTCGCCAGTAAAACTTATATTGCTAGAAAGTTCTATAATATAAACTTGGCACAGACAGCGACTACCATGGCTCACGCTGCAAATACATTTTCTTTAGCGGTAATCCAGGTGCGCCGAACGTCTGTGGAGAAAATCCAATTTAGCCGAAGATTTCATCCATTATAAGTTTATGCTTAAAACATACAACCTCGCCCTTCACCTTTTAAAACAAACCTACTTCAACACCCTCATCACCTCACTATCCAATAATCCTAAACTACTCTTTTAACACTTTTCACTTTCTCCTCAATCCTAGAGCGCGGTCCCCCACCACCAACCTCAGCGCTGATGATCTGGCCAATTATTTCAAAGAGAAAATTCACCATATCCGATAGGAAATTTTCTCCCAATCCCCTAATGCTATGCATTATCTTCCCTCCTGTACTGCATCTTGCTCACCTTCTGTCTTTGAACTAGTCACGCAAGAAGAAGTGACCAGGCTCCTTGCATCTACTACCTGCACCAGTGACCCTATTCCCTTACATCTCTTCCAGTCCTTTTCCCCTACTGTCAACTCTCACCTAACTAAAATATTTAATCTCTCCCTCTCATCTGGTATTTTTCCCTCCTCATTTAAACACTCCAGCATACATCCACTGTTTAAAAAACCATCCCTCGATCTGAACTGTGCTGCTAACTACAGACCTGTCTCCAACCTTCCCTTCATCTCTAAACTCTTGGAACACTTGGCCCACTCCCATCTAATCTTCTATCTCTGATAACTCTTTTCAACCATTTACAACCTGGTTTCCGCTCTTTACATTCTGTTGAAACTGCCCTCACAAAAGTCTCTAATGATCTATTAACAGCAAAATCTAATTGTCACTACTCCCTGCTGATTCTCCTGGATCTCTCTGCATCATTTGACACTGTGGATCACCAGCTCCTCCTCACTATGCTCCACTTTGTCAGGCTCAAGGACATTGTTCTTTCCTGGTTCTCCTCCGACCTCTCTGACCACTCCTTCAGTGTATCTTTTGCAGGCTCCTCTTTCTCTCCCCTTCCCCCTCCTTCGGAGTTCCTTAAGGTTCAGTCCTAGGCCCCCTCCTTTTTACCTTGCACACCACCCCATTGGACAAACAATCAGTAGATTTGGTTTTCAGTACCATCTCTATGCTACTGACACCCAATTATACACATTGTCTCCTGACATCAACCCTGCATTACAACAAAATACCAGTGATTGTCTTTCTGCTGTCTCTATTATTCTGTCCTCCCTCTATCTAAAACTGAATCTATGAAAAACTGAACTCCTTGTGTTGTGCTCCTTCCTTAAACCTCCCTATGCCCGATATTGCCATTTCCATGTGTGGTTACACCATTACTCCCCAGCAACATGCCCGCTGTAACTTTTGTCATATTTGATTCAGATCTTTCCTTCACCCCCACATTTGATCACTTGCTCGCTCATGTCATCTACACCTCAAAAACATCTCTAGAATTCGACCTGTTCTTACCTTTGACTCTGCAAAAACGCTTACTGTAGCTCTTATTCATTCTCGTCTGGACTATTGCAACTCTCTACTAATCGGTCTCCCTTTTACCAAACTCTCCAGTCCGTCCTGAATACAGCAGCCAGATCATATTCCTTTCCAACTGCTACACCGATGCCTCTACCATGTACCAGTCGTTGCACTGGTTGCCCATCAGTTCTATATAAACTTATCACTCTCACCCACAAAGCGCTCCACGTTTCAGCACCACCCTAAATCTCCTCCCTCATTTCAGTCTATCACCCTACCCGTGCCCTCTGTTCTAGTAATGACTTAAAACTAAAATCCTCAATGATCCCAACCTCCCATTCCCATCTCCAAGATTTCTCGCATGTTGCGAAAATTCTTTGGAATGTACTACCCATGACAATTCAATTAATTCCCAATACCCACAGTTTTAAGCATGGTCTAAAAACACATTACTTTAGACTGGCCTATCGCCTCACCTCACTTATCTAACTATCCCTGTTTGGCCCATACAAAATTTTCCTTAAAATCATGACCCCTGTAGCATCTGTTCACACACCCTCCATGCACTTAATAGCCCACTGTGTCTGTGCTGTACACATACTGGCTGATGACTGGTTCACGTAATGTTGTATGCAGACCGTATTTAGTATATTATCGTACGATAGAAGCACATTTTACCATTTATCTTTAATGTTTACCCTATTTCCTCGTAGATTGTAAACTGGCAAGCAGGGCCCTTTTGGTATTGGAGCTATGTTTATTCTGTAATGTCTTTATTGTCTGTACAAGTCCCCTCTAAAGGTATGTGCCCATGATCCGTAGCCGCCTGCGGCCCCAACGGTGCTGAATGGTCGCACGGCTTCTGCCCTAATTATGCAAATGAGTTGCGCTTTTTTTTTTTTCACATGCTGACTTTCCTTATTAATGTTAATCTATGGGGAAAGTCCACATGTGGACCCACAAGAGAAATTGACATGCTGCGGGTCTGAAAGACGCACCGCAGATCAGATCCGTTTCCGCGGGTGATCCGCAGGTGCACATGGACTCATAGTGGACATGGGATTTCTAGAAATCCCATCCACTATGCTGTAACATCTGGACACTGCGGATTGATGCTGCATAAACACACAGCTTCAAACCTGCAGCGGCTCCTGATAGTGTGCACATACCCAAAAATAGTAAAGTGCTGCAGAATATGTTGGTGCTATAGAAATAAAAATTATTATTATTATTGATAGAAAAATAAGCCATTCTCCCTGTACTGATAACTAACTGGTCCAGTTTCCATACTTTCTGGTCCTTTAACCATTTAATTTTTTTACTTAATGAAAAAGTAGAAAAAGCAATCTGACACCAGTTGAAAAAAGTTAACTTTTTTTTATTATTTTATTTCCATCTTTTTTTATAGCAAAGTTACTTGTTTTTTTTAAAATAACAATTACAAAGATGGAATAACAGGGTATCATTATGAATACATTTAAACCCACCTCCACCCCTCCCCCCTTTTTCCCAAACCCAGCCAGAACATGCCACTCTTTTAAGACTGGTCACACACAGCCAAGGATTTTATTTCCATCTTAAAAGTTATATGTAAATTAAAACTTGAGACACATGTGGTCCTACCCGTTTCTAACTCCCATGAGTGTCCTTAATCCTATGAGAATTTAAAATAAAACATTTTCGTTTTTTTACTTTTTTCAACTGATGCTGGATTGAAACTTTTTGACTTTTTCATTGTTCTCTTGAGGAGACCAGCCTGGAGTTGTCCGAGCATCATTGGAGAGATTCGTGATTGTATTTCTCCACATGACAGTGATCTAAAACTACACTTTTCCTATGGTTGTGTCTTCTTCCTGATGCAGCGATGGTTTACGGAAGGTGGTTGTAACTCATTAGAATAATATCACATAGAAATTGAAGTTATATAATTTCATATTTTATATATAGGTATAAAAAAAAACATAATCATAAAAAAGTAAAGGGAACACAGTGCAACAAAAGAAGACCTTGTCATGCCAACTGTTAAGCATTAAATGGGTTATGTTTCACCCAGTAGCATTCGAAATAATGTGTGGACAGAGGAAAGAATGGATTCTACTTAATATCAAATCAATTTCTCACAGTTAGGCTAGGTTCGTACCTAGACCTAGTGCAGAATGCTGTGCTATTTTTTACCTATAAAATAATGAGCATGAGGACAAATTATACGCAAGACCCTTAGTAGGCAGCAGGCTCATAATTTGAACATAATGACAGAAAACCGATGGACCTCATTATGAGTAAATAAGGTCCATCTGGTGCCGCTGGTGTTTGTCATATGTTGGGTCCGTCCCTGGCATCAATTCTGTCTTAATTCTAATTGCTAATTTCCTAATAGGGAAAAACTTTATTCCTAATGCCGATGTGAACCCAGTCTGAGTTTAAAAAAAATTTAAGCTGAAAAGTTAAAGGAGTATTCCCATCTCCAAGATCCTATCCCAATATGTAGTAGGTGTAATAATAATAATATTAGTAAATACCTCCAATTACAAATGTAGTATAGTTCTCCTAGGTATTTGCTAACATTATTATTACACCTACTACATATTGGGATAGGATCTTGGAGATGGAAATACCCCTCTAAATCTTATAACTAACAAGCAATGTACATGTCCCCGGCAGACTATGGGGTTCTTGGAGAGAGGGGCGGCACAGCTTGATTCAGTAATCTTTGCTATTGGGTGGCAAATGCTTGTGCAGGACAAGTCAGCGAACTGGGGTAACTAATGCTTTTGTTTTGGGGTTATAAAACATGACACCACAAGGCTCAGAATGTTACCTTCTCTTCTGGCGTCATGTTTCAATTGAAAACATACTTAAAAATCAAGCTTGAGTAACTAGGATTGTTCCGGGCTCCTCAGTTACATTCATCAGTCTTAAATGTTAAAAAGATGATTCCCTGCTCACCTCTGTGAAAGCAATTGCAGGGTTCTCGGCAGGAGAAAGCCATTCCTGCCTGGTGGGGCACAACAAAAATTCAAGGAAGAAAGTCATGCTTCAGCCATTTTCCAAATAAAATAGTAAGCTTTATTCCAACATCTTAAAATCGTGACATTCTGAAGTATATCCAAAAAGATTTAATCCTTTTTCCTACGACGTTTCAGACCATACCCAGGTCCTTATTCATGAATAAGGATGGAGTTGTGCTCAGGATCCGAGCTCACTCAACACACAGCAGAAGCCTGCTGTTTTATACAGCCAACATCTGACTTTTAATAGCAGCAACCGCAGCAATCTCTGATCACTCCTGTTTGCACCTTACGTGCTGCTGTCATTCTCTGACAGTGGCCTTTAAGTAGTGCATTTGCATTATGATGCCATGTCATGGGCCATGCCACTCCTTTGAGCAATCAAAAGATCATAAATTCAGCTTCCCTATTGTTTCACCGGCGGCGTCTTTGAGTGAATAAAACACAAATGTACCAAAATAGGCACATTTGTTTTTTTCACCTGATAAAGACACCTGTATGGCATTGAAAAGCGTTGTGAATAAAAAAAACCTTATTACCATCATTGTTAAAGAATTGGTTTATTTCAGCTGCGCAGCCCATCTAAGATGTTTTATCCAACTGGATCCAATATTTCCACCAGGTGAGCGTTGACCAAGCTCTTACCCACTCACCCTCCATAGGGTATCACCCTACTGTGCTCTCTGTTTCCCACATCTAGATTTCTTCAAACTTTTGCATAGGCTCTTACATGTATGTGTGTGTATAAATATGTAGAGAATTATTTTTTTTTTCTCTTAACAATCTTTACTACTCTTCAATTCTTAGCATAGTAATATTAATCTGGGAATACCAGAGAGATGAAATCAGGAGTATTGCTGTGTACTGTATGTCTGCTGTTGATAATTAGAATATGAAATTTGTTCAGTAGGGTCTGGTATATGCAGCGTTCAAGAAAATAAAGTGACTCGTGTTGATTTAATTTGTATGTATGCACTTTCCACGGGGTATTGATTCCAAGAAAACTGATTACTTTCATTTACAATTTATTAGCCTCAAGTGTAGAATTGGCAGCAAAATGTGAAAGTCTGGTAATATTTGTTTCATAAAGCATATAATGAGGTGATAATAAAAAAAAAAATGCAAAATCCTAAAATATCTTTATTTGATCTAATTAGAATGTTAATATATTAGAAGGTGATAATGTTTTTTGTCTGTGTTTTACGGCTTTAGGATTCATTGCCCGTGATAGTAAAACAACATCCTATTGCGATATGAATTTCAAATCCCTTCAGCAGTGCTCTATATAGCTGCAGAGAATGCATTACCAAATGGAAATATAATTCCTGCTATTTTCATTTATATTAGATGCTGAGCTTGTATGATTTTTATGAAGATTTTTGTTGAATGTATATTGTGCTCGCAGTTTTCCCAAAAGTCGTGAGTTTAGAATTCCACTGCAGATTATCTATTAACAGCTTCTTTCACAGTACAGTATGTTCATAAAAGATAATAAAATGTGCCAACCCAGAAGACTAAAAGCAGGAAATGAGAATATAGAATTTTAGTAATGAGAAGATCAAGTTAGCCAGAATCTATTGTATGAAAAAAACAAAACAAGTCAACACGATGTTTAAAATGGCTTATCCCCTGTGAAATTCGGGCATTTGATACTATATGCTATAAATGTCCAAAAGATCCTAGCCTGCCTCTGAGACCCCCATCATTCTCAAAAACTGGGTCTGTACATGTGCCATAAAAGTGCCACTTGACTCAAAGTCTTAAATATACTGATCTAGCAAAGCAGAGTGTAATTTTGTATAAATTCTTCTATTACTACTATTGAAGGGGTTGTCCAGTGAAAAAATGTTATCACCTTTCCAAATGTTAGATGATAACTTGCTAATCTGTTGGTGTCCCACCACCGAGATATGCACTGATTGGTAGATGTGGGGATTTCTATCCCCGACGCAGAACTTTTATCCCTGTTGCAAAATATTGTGGCAGGTCAGACACCTAACTATCTCGCCATTCATCCTCTACGGGCCTGCCAGAAAAAGCTGAGTGCAGTGCTCAGCAGATCAGTAGAGAATAAATGCACCAGTTGCTGAGCATGCAAATGGCCCTTCCATTGTAAAGGGGATAAAAGCAGGTTACTGCCTGCAGTTGGACATCCACAAGTGAACAAGTCATCACTTATCCTGTGGATAGGTGATAACTTATTTTCACCATAAAAACTCTATAAATGTGACTTTATAAGAACTAAAGTACAACCTTGAGGGGTTTTCCATGATTAGCATTTAATCCACCCCTGTTCTAAAATGTAATATGCAGACATTTCACAATTTACCATTTGTATAGTGTCTGTGTTTAGATTTTCTATTGCAGATCATATCACCACTTCACCAGTGTTTTTTGCTTGGTTGATACCATATCGTACATTGGTCATGTGGTTTCTTTCTTGAAATCCACTTCCCAAATGTACAGTACATCATCAGTGAAGTCCTTACAAAAGCAATCATGTGCTGTTCCATCAGCACAATTGCAGTGTATGGCATGGAAGGAGGAGAACACCTCTCTGTTGAACCCTTAAATGCTACAGTAGCTATAGGTCACAACATCTAAGTGACAATACAGAGGAGGATAGCCTCTGTCACCCCATTGACCCTTCTGTGACCTGATCACTGAAACTCTTTTATGTTAGCCATCTTTGCGCTCTTACAAATCCCAGCAGCAGATAGGGGTTCATAGGATATCTATATAATGACAAGAAATATTGCAAGCAATTAAGTGATCACAGGCCCAAGTCTTCTAGAGCAGTGATGTCAAACTCAAACACACAGAGGGCCAAAATAAAAAACTTGGTCAAAGTCACGGGCCAAACAGTATACAGTATAATGTGCCCCACATAGTCCTCCATACAGAATGACCCCACATAGGGGTGCTGGTTCTGGTGTCGGGGGCCAAATATAACCAACCTGTGGGCCAGATTTGGCCCACGGGCCAGAGTTTGACATGTGTGCTCTAGAGAAAATAAGGATAATGTGAAAAATAGTTAAAAATGTTTTTCTGAAAATATGATTAAAAATAAGTTTTGAATTCTGCAAAGAGAAAAATCTGAAAAACACCCACATATTTAGTATCACCGCATCCATGGAAGTTCGGGTGACTAAGGCCAGAAGACATTCCTGCCGTAAAGTCCGCACCTCCTTGTGAGTGTTAAGGGCTACATCTAGGGGGATTCCTTAGATTCAACACCCATGTATCCAGTGCAAAAAATTATTGTATCCTAAGGATGCACTATTTAGTCACGAGAAATGTAACCATTGTGGATAGTTTTACATATGGATCCTGTGCAAAATTGTGGACACTATCTAATGTATAATACTCTTGCTCTATTTTAACCTTTGATATGCTTATTCTTAGTGAACATAAGCTAATATTCTGCAAGTTCTACAAAATAAATTAATTATAAGTCAGCTCTTTGAGGCTTAAAGTAAGTCTTGGTTCAGTTTCAATTAAATTTTTTTTTCCCAATATTGTAAATGGTTGACCCCTTCTGCCTTAAGCTTGTTGCAGATGTCATTGCTCTATTAGCTGCCATAGACAGCATTCTTCAGTCAGCAATGGAAAATGAAATATGGGAGGTATATATAGGAGACAGGACACACAGTGAGTCACAACCACCCGAGGAAGCCCACACGAAACGCGCGTTGGGGCTGCTGATGTAGCTGGTCCCACACAGGTTTACTATGGGTAAGATGACCTCCTCTCTCCATCTTGTATTTTGAATTTCATTTTCCACTGCTGCATTGGAACATACACTAGCATCTGATATATTTACCTCTGCAGTACATGAGCCATGGTAGTTTAGGTGGTTTTATTGATTCAGTGAGATAGTATTGTCACATGTCAATTAGAATAAACTTTCTCTAGATCTAAGGAAAATACTGTGACTCTGCACTAGCACGTTATATAGACTTTGATCTGTAGATATTATATGGGCTCACCTGAATGGAATATGGAAATATCAACATATATTATTTGACTGTTATAAAGACTTATGAAACCATGGCCTGTTTATGAATTGTGGATTAGCTGCTTCAAACATCTGTGTACTTGATTGCTGACCTCTTTAATATGAATGGCAATGAGTGTTAGCCTGTTTTTATATATTCAATAAAATAAGTTTCTTATACTATATATAATAGCTTGGATTTTGGCTCCATGATTTTTTGTAGAAATTTGGCATTCTTCAGTCAACCTAGTACAAAAGCGAGTAGATGAGTTGCCTATTGCAACCATTCATATGTACTTGGGAGTCTTGGGAGTCAGACTACTCCAATTACACATTGAAGACCTGTTTGTTCTGCTGTTAATTGAAGGATTTCATGGAGGTTGGACCTCTACCAATCACAAATTCAAGCCCTTATTTTAACAAAAAGCCATCAATATACATTCTGGTAAACCCCTTTGTATAAAAGTCCCATAGATTTACATAAGAAATTGTCAAATTTTAAAATATACTGTATTTACAGAATTTTTTGTTTAAAGATTATCTATCACCGTCTTATCATTTTAAATCATCCCTGATGTGGTAGTTTCAAACCTAATGTACAGGGTGGGCCATTTATATGGATACACCTAAATAACATGGAAATGGTTGGTGATATCAACTTCCTGTTTGTGGCACATTAGTATATGGGAGTGGGAAAACTTTTCCAGATGGGTGGTGACCATGGTGGCCATTTTGAATCCATCTTTTTTTTTTTCAATGGGAAGAGGGTCATGTGACACATCACACTTATTGAGAATTTCATAAGAAAAGCAATGGTGTGCTTGGTTTGAACATAACTTTATTCTTTCATGAGTTTTTTACAAGTTTATGACCACTTATAAAATGTGTTCAAAGTGCTGCCCATTGTTTTGAATTGTGAATGCAACCCTCTTCTCCCATTCTTGACACACTGATAGCAACACCGCAGAAGAAATGCTAGCACAGGCTTCCAGTATCCGTTGTTTCAGATGCTGCACAACTCGTATCTTCACAGCATAGACAATTGCCTTCAGATGACCCCAAAGATAAAAGTCTAAGGGGGTCAGATCAGGAGACCTTGGTGGCCATTTAAATGACCCACTTTCCAGGAAACTGTTCATGTAGGAATGCTCGGACCTGACACCCATAATGTGGTGGTGCACCATCTTGTTGGAAACACTCAGGGAACATGCTATCTTCAGTGCATAAAGAGGGCAACGCATCATCATGTAGCAATTTCAGATATCCAGTGGCATTGAGGTTTCCATTGATGAAGAATGGCCCCACTATCTTTGTACCCCATATACCACACCATACCATCAGTTTTTGTGTTCCAACAGTCTTGGAGGCATCTATCCACTGTGGGTTAGTGTCAGACCAATAGCGGTGGTTTTGTTTGTTAACTTCACCATTACCAAAAAAGTTTGCCTCATCACTGAACATAATGTTCTTTGTAAACTGAGGGTCCTGTTCGAATTTTTGTTTTGTCCATTCTGCAAATTCAGTGCGCCGATCTGAGACATCCTCGTTGAGATGCTGCAGCAGCTGGATTTTGTAAGGGTGCCATTTGTGAGTAGCTAATATCCTCCGAAGGGAAGTTCGACTGATGCCACTCTCCAGTGACACGCGGCTAGTGCTACACTGTGGGCTCTTGCTGAATGAAGCTAGGACAGCCACTGATGTTTCTTTATGAGTGACAGTTTTCTTGCGTCCACATTTTGGAAAATCTAACACTGAACCTGTTTTACGAATCTTGGCAAGCAGTTTGCTAACTGTAGCATGGGAGATGGGTGGTCTCGTAGGGTGTCTAGCATTGAAATCTGTGGCAATGACCCGGGTACTGCGTTCACCAGATATCAACACAATTTCTATCCGCTCCTCACATGTTAACCTCTGCGACATGTCAATGGCTGTAAACAAAGAGAAACTTGTAAATAACTCATGAAAGAATAAAGTTGCGTTCAAACCAAGCACACCATTGTTTTGTTTCATTTGAAATTCTCAATAAGTTTGATGTGTTACATGACCCTCTTCCCATTGAAAATAATAAAGTTGGATCCAAAATGGCCGACTTCAAAATGGCCACCATGGTCACCCCCCATCTGGAAAAGTTTTACCCCTCCCATATACCAATGTGCCACAAACAGGAAGTTGGTATCACCAACCATTCCCATTTAATTTAGGTGTATCCATATAAATGACCCACCCTGTATATTATATAGAATATTTATTACTCTAACCTTATGGTGTTGTGATAGGGGGCACAACACGAAATGTCGCATGACATGAATCACACTGCCGCTTTCCCGCTGCTTCAACCCAAGGTCCAGGTTAATAAATCCAATCAATATGAATGCTCACAATCTCTGAGAAACAGAGAATGGTGGAGGCAAAAAGTTGTGACCTATAGAAATAGAAAGCCTTCATGTTGATTTGATTTCTCTTTTCACCCTTAACCCCTTAACAACATCTGACGTCCTAATACGCGTCTGTGCCCTGGGACTTAAGAGCCAGACCCATATTAGTACGTCATGGCGATCGCGAGCGCACACAGGCTGTGCGGGCGCGATCGCCGCCGGGTGTCAGCTGATTGTCACAGCTGACACCCGATACTATGTGCAGGGAGTGGCCCTGTACCGCTCCCAGCACATTAACCCCCGCGATGCTGCGATCGAAGTCGATCGCAGCATTGCGGGGGCAAGGGGAGGTGATCGCAGATACTCGCCTCCTCTTCCGGCTTCCAGCGCTGTCTGCAAAGGTTTCCCGGGTGTTGCCATGACGACCCGATGTCGTCATGACAACATCCGGGTCAACAGGCAGCAGGAAGATTGTTTGGACATGCGCAGTGCATCTCCAAACAATCTTCTCCCCGTCCAGCGCTGACAGCCTGCATGACACAGGGATGGTGCTGCATTCCTGTGCTATGCAGGCGATCAGAGAAAAAAAAAGAAAGTCCCAGAGTGGGACAGAGTAAAAAGTGTAAAAATACCCAGAAAGTGAAAAAAAAATTGCAAAAAAAAAAAATAAATAAATAATCCACCAAAAATAAAAATATAATGTACCCATCAATAAATATTATTATAAAAAAAAAACAAAAAAAAACAATAAAAGTACACATATTTGGTATCGCCGCGTCCGGAACAACCTGACCTATAAAACTGTCCCACTAGTTAACCCCTTCAGTGAACAGGGTAAAAAAAAAAAAAAAACCGAAGCAAAAAACAATGCTTTATCACCATACCGCCAAACAAAAAATGGAATAACACGCGATCAAAAAGACAAATATAAATAAAAATGGTACCGCTGAAAACGTCATCTCGTCCCGCAAAAAACAAGCCAACATACAGCTCCATCAGCCGAAAAATAAAAAAGTTATAGCTCTCAGAATAAAGCTATGCTAAAAAATATTTTTTTCTATAAAATTGCTTTTATTATGTAAAAGTGCAAAACATAGAAAACCGATATAAATGTGGTACCGCTGTAAATGTACTGACCCGAAGAATATAGCTACCTTATCAATTTTACCACACGTGGAACAGAATAAAAAAAAAACAAAAAAAACACAATTCCTGAATTGTTGGTTTTTGTTTATTCTGCCTCCCAAAAATCGGAATAGAAAGCGATCAAAAAATGTCACGTGCCTGAAAATGGCACCAATAACAACGTCAACTCATCCCGCAAGAAACAAGCCGTCACATGACTGTCTGCCAAAATCTGGAAAAATTATAGCTCTCAAAATATGGCGATGCAAAAACTAGATTTTACAAAAAATGCGTCTTTTAGTGTGTGACAGCTGTCAGTCATAAAAACCCCATATGATTCTGGTACTGCTGTAATCACATCGACCCGAAGAATAAAGTAGTCTAATCACTTATACCGCACGAGGAACGGCGTCAAAAATAAACTCTTGGGTGAGGATTGGACTAGGGTTAGGGCTGGGTTTGGGGTTAGGGTTGTGCTAGGGTTAGGGTTGTGCTACGGTTAGGGCTGGGGTTGGGGTTAAGGTTGGGGTTAGGGTTGTGATGGGGTTGGGATTTTTTTCAAAAGAAAAAAAGATGACGATATGGCGACTAGTGTTGAGCGCAAGTGCTCGCTACTTGAGTTTGCATCGGGTGCTCTGGTATGCATTGAGTATCGTGGGTATTTGAGTGACATGCTCGAGTCTCTGCCCCATAGGCTTCGCGGCCAAAAAATCCCATGCACGAGCGATCCCCGCATGTTTTTTTTTGGGTGTCTAATAACCGTGAAACATGCGGAGCAGGGACTCGAGCATGTCACTCGAGCACACGCTGTACATGGTGCATACCTGAGTACCCGATGCAAACTCAAGTAGTGAGCACTTGCGCTCAAGACTAATGACAACTTATTCAATATGATGACCTAATGTAAACAAATTCTGTGTCGTACCTCTTGGTTCAAAATGTTCACTATACACCTTAATAAAATCCTTGAGGGGTATAGTTTCCAAAATGGGGTCACTTGTGGGGGAGCTCCACTGTTTAGGCACATCACGGGCTCTCCAAACGCAACATGGTGTCCGCTAACAAATTGAATGGAAAATCGGCTCAAATTGTTAGCCGACGCCATGTTGCGTTTGGAGAGCCCCTGCGTGCCCAAACATTGGAGCTCCCCCACAAGTGACCCCATTTTGGAAACTAGACCCCCCAAGGCACCTATCTAGATGCATGGTGAGCACTTGGAACCCCCAGGTGCTTCACAAATTGATTCATAAAAATGAAAAAGTGTTTTTTTTTTCACTTTTTCATTTTTACGAATCAATTTGTGAAGCACCTGGGGGTTCCAAGTGCTCACTATGCATCTAGATAGGTGCCTTGGGGGGTCTAGTTTCCAAAATGGGGCCACTTGTGGGGGAGCTCCACTGTTTAGGCACATCAAAAGCTCTCCAAACGCAACATGGTGTCCGCTAACAATTTGAGCCGACAATTTGTTAGCGGATACCATGTTGCATTTGAAGAGTCCCTGTGTGCCCAAACATTGGAGCTCCCCCACAAGTGACCCTATTTTGGAAACTAGACCCCCCCCAAGGTACCTATCTAGATGCATAGTGAGCACTTGGAACCCCCAGGTGCTTCACAAATTGATTCATAAAAATGAAAAAGTGTTTTTTTTTTCACTTTTTCATTTTTATGAATCAATTTGTGAAGCACCTGGGGGTTCCAAGTGCTCACCATGCATCTAGATAGGTGCCTTGGGGGGTCTAGTTTCCAAAATGGGGTCACTTGTGGGGGAGCTCCAATGTTTGGGCACACAGGGGCTCTCCAAACGCAACATGGTGTCCGCTAACAATTTGAGCCGATTTTCTAGATGCATAGTGAGCACTTGGAACCCCTAGGTGCTTCACAAATTGATTCGTAAAAATGAAAAAGTGAAAAAAAAAAACACTTTTTCATTTTTACGAATCCATTTGTGAAGCACCTGGGGGTTCCAAGTGCTCACTATGCATCTATATAGGTGCCTTGGGGGGTCTAGTTTTCAAAATGGGGTCACTTGTGGGGGAGCTCCAATGTTTGGGCACACAGGGGCTCACCAAACACAACATGGCGTCCGCTAATTATTCAAGCAAATTTTACAATCAAAAAGTCAAATGGCGCTCCTTCCCTTCCGAGCCCTGCCGTGTGCCCAAACAGTGTTTTTTCCCCACATATTGGGTATCTGCGTGCCCAGGGGAAATTGCACAACAAATTTTGGGGTCCATTTTTTCTTGTTACCCCTGTGAAAATAAAAAAAAATTGGGTCTAAAGTAACATTTTTTGTGAAAAAAGTTAAATGTTCATTTTTTTCTTCCACATTCAAAAAATTCCTGTGAAGCACCTGAAGGGTTAATAAAGTTCTTGAATGTGGTTTTGAGCACCTTGAGGGGTGCAGTTTTTAGAATGGTGTCACTTTTGGGTATTTTCTGTCATAAAGACCTCTCAAAGTGACTTCAAATGTGATGTGGTCCCTAAAAAAATGGTTTTGTAAATTTTGTTGGAAAAATGAGAAATCGCTGGTCAACTTTTAACCCTTATAGCTCCCTAACAAAAAAAAATGTTGGTTACAAAATTGTGCTGATGTAAAGTAGACATGTGGGAAATGTTATTTATTAACTATTTTGTGTGACATATCTCTCGAATTTAAAGGCATAAAAATTCAAATTTTGAAAATTGCAAAATTTTCAAAATTTTCGCCAAATTTCCGTTTTTTTCACAAATAAACGCAAGTGATATCGAAGAAATTTTACCACAATCATGAGGTACAATATGTCATGAAAAAACAATCTCAGAATCAGGGGGATCCGTTGAAGCGTTCCAGAGTAATTACCTCATAAAGTGACAGTGGTCAGAGTTGTAAAAATTGGCCTGGTCATTAACGTGCAAACCACCCTCGGGGCTTAAGGGGTTAAAGGGGTTTTCCCATGAACAAAAGTTAATTTTATTCAATAGATCTTGGAATAATAGTAACTTCCACAATTGGATGTGTTGAAATAAAATGTTTCTGTGCTGAGATAATCTTATAAATGTGCCCCTGCTGTGTACTGTGTAATGGCTGTGTCTGACCATGCATTAACATGGTCTGATCATACCACAGCTCCTGGCAAATGGAGGATACAAAAGAGTGCACAGACATTACAACACGAGATCGCAGGTGATTGTTTTTGTGAGGTAAAACATTTCACTGCTTGTTTTTAAACAATGTTTTACTTCAAAGAAATAAAAGTTTGTGATCTCCTGCTGTAATGTCAGTATACTCTCTTTTGCTTCCTCCTCTGCCCAGGAGCTGTGGTATGATCAGACTATATTCCTGCACGGTCAGACACAGCCACTACACAGTACACAGCAGGGACACATTTATAAATCTCAGCACAGGAGCATTTAATTTAAACACATCCAATTTTGGAAGTTATTATTATTACAAGATCTATTGAATAAAATGAACTTTTGTATGTGGGAAAACTCCTTTAACTAGAGATGGGCGAACTGAACCTGAAATGTTAAGTGTTCGTATCAGACAGTCATTGTCTTGGGCAGAATGACAAACATGGACTTTCTGTGGAAATCGGTCGCAGTGTTCGGACTCCGGGAGGTAAGTTTGTGGTGTTGCAGAGGACAGAGAGAGAATTTTTCCTGTCAGAGTTCGGGAATCCTTTATTTTAATGGGGTTCGGGTTCTGGTTGAAGTTTGGGTGCTGCTCTGGTACCCGAACCGAACTTTTACATAAAGTCAGGATAGGTTACCAAACCCGAATTTCAAGCGGTCTGCCCATCCCTAACATTAACTCCTGCTCAACAGCTTTTAGTTTTAAATTGTACACTTTTGACTAAAGGAGTACTTGCAGTTTTCTCTCTGGGGCTATTTTAGACCCTTCCTGTTCTTTCACAGAAATGTGTACCATGACATCTCTATACGCAATTGGTATCACAGAATCCACCCTTCACTCTAAGGCCACGGCCCCACTATCAGTATTTGGTCAGTATTTTTTCTCAGAAGTCGGAGCCAAAACCAGGAGTGGGTGATAAATGCAGAATTGGGGCACTTTTTCTATTATACCTTTTCTCTGATTGCTCCTCATCTGGTTTTAGCTCCCACTCCTGAGAAAAAATACTGACCGGATACTGACCAAATACTGATAGTGGGTCCGTGGCCTAAGCTCCCACTGCTCCTGCTGCCTTCACAAGGACTTTTGCACAAGCTTATTAGATGCTTCAATACAAAAGATCAAATCTCAGTCAATTTGTTGCTGCTACTGTTCATGTAGATTTCCTGAACAGCATAAAAAAGCCCTGTGGCAGTGTGAAAATTGTAAGATTTTTTTATTTATTTATTTAAATACAGATTGTGATTATAGAAAAATTTGAAAAAATACCAAAATGTGTTTTTTTTTTTTAAATACATTTAACAGATGAGCCTTATTTAAACAGTAGGTCATTTCCTGGTGACACATTCCCTGTAACTATCATTGGTTACTGATTAATATTGTTACTTTGTTACTGATCGGTATCTGCTGTTTTAACGATGCCGGCTGCACTTGTTTAATCTAAAACACAAGATCTCTTGATAACAAGAAAAATTTCACGTTCTCCTGATAACAAGTAAAATCTTGGATCTCAGAAATTTTGATCCTGACTCATGCTGAAGAGTCGGTTCCTTTACAACCTGCAAACAGACAGTTTTAATTCTTTTTTTTTAATCACTTATTTTAGAAAAAGATTTAAGGCTAGGACTAGCTCATGTATTTTGCCATAAAAATTGCCGTCATAAGGAAATAATAGGTAATCTTTAAAAACTGTACAGAAATGTTACATTTAAGAATATATTTCTTTCATTCAGTATATACATATTTTTAAGAAAGACACTTAATGAGCTCAATTTTCTCTGTACTGCGCCATCACAAACATTCACATTTGTCCTTGTTTTTAAGCTGGAATTTGTAAGTAGCTGCAGTCTGATCAAGGTAAGTTCTGTATCGAGCGGCAGAGGCAGAGAGATCCGCTGCTTCCAGCAATTTAATATTTGACAATACTTTCCCAGCCTGTATAAGAAAAACAGAATTTGCAGTCCTCAAGCTAGATAAATCTATTAGTCTCCGATCTAAAAGCACAGGCTCCAGAACTGCTTTTCTCCCAGTTCCAGGTTGTATTATATAAATCATATCCTGTGGGTTATCTCAAACCAATCTCACAGGAGTAGAGTGATTCAACTCAGAAGAACAATATGAACCATGGGACACCAAACATATTTTAAATAGTAATTACTTGCCAGAGACCATTAAAAGAATCCTTTTTTAAATGAAATATAGCTTGTCTCGAAATCCCAGTGGGAAGTTATTAGAGATTGGAGTGGAAGATAATATAATCAGAAATCCCTTTCTCAGTCCTACTCTAGGGAACTTCATTGGACACAGTTCTTGTGAGATTGTTATAACTTCTACTGTTCTATCTTCGTGATACAGTATATGGTTATTTCTATACTCAGACTCTTGAGTTGAAGGACAGCATACCACCATGTTCCACTTAATTCTGCTCTCTGTTAGTCTGTATCGTATGCTTAATATCCATTCTAAAGGCAATTATAGGGCAGGCTTATCTGTACTGCCTAGAAAACCTGCAGAAATAACTTAAATTCATACTTTATGTTACCTACAAATGAAGGCAGCAGACTGGATGAATGTTGCGTCTCCCTGTGTTCTGGAGTCTCGTGTCACAAATAACGGCTTTATTAGAAATCACAGAAAATCTGTTGTCAGGCTACTGTATGCGCTGGAGAATGTACATTAATTATGGAGAGACTAGTGTAAATTAGAGAGAAAGATGACAGGTTTCACAGGTCCCTGTTGGTGTAGCTGACAGATTTTCATATTTTTAAAGATAACCAAAAGAGACATATCACAAAAAGGTAATTTGTTAAAAACACAGCTTCTTTTTATTAGAAATAACAAAATGTGTAATCCTATGGATTTCTTTGGTCGTTGAAGACCAGGAAGGTAAGACATATACTCTGTAGTCCTGCTTTTTTTCCTATGTCAATAATTTATTTCTCACTGCTCACATTGTTTAACTGAGATGTGGTAGCCCAGGCTTAGACATGGTTTATCTACATAACTATAACTCTTACTAAGTTACTGCCAGGTAGTTAGTGGCATTTTAGGAAATTTAGGACTGCTCTCCTAGGCCTACCAACCAGTTACAGCCCTCCTAGACCTGCCGCCCAGGGACGGCTCTCTGCGCCCTGCCGCCCAGGCACGGCTCTCTGCGCCCTGCCGCCCAGGGACGGTTCTCTGCGCCCTGCCACCCAGTGATGGCCCTCTGCACTCTACCGCCCAGGGACATCGCTCTTAGCTCTACCGCCCACGAACAGCTCTTTTATAGTCCTACTACCCAGGGACAACTCTGATCCCTATTACCCAGGGACAACTGTCTTATAGCCACTGGCTAGTCCATGCACATACTGTGTTGCACGGACATCTGCACGAATTCTTACAACTATAAGTGGTCCTTTGAGGCCAACCATAATCCTGATGTGGCCCTCTGTGAAAATGAGTTTGACACCCCTGAGCTAGAGAGAAATAAGGGGAAAAACACTGTAAGGCAGCAGAGTTTTGTATTAGAAGTGTGGAGGGTCTATCTGGAGGTCCATCCTTTTTTGCATCTCTCCTAATACTGGCCCACTCACCTTTGTGTGTTGTGTTTCGAGCACAATATCTAAAGAAGCATAGAATTATGAACAATTCAGCTGCTTCTGCCTTTCTTGTACTGGCAATAGAAACCCTTGTTCAGTTGTAGAATGTTTAAATTCAGTGGGATAAACCAAAAACTTGGACAAATATCACAACCCCGCTGCTATTAAATGGTGGATCATTCAATTGGAATACGCATGATAACTAATTTTGGATGTCAACATCTGCCCGTTTCGCGGTTGGACTGACCCTTTTGAACAGAATATAAAAATATTGTTTTATATTCAAATTTAGGGGGGTTGGTCAGACCACAAAACATGTAGCTGTAAACATCCCGAATAAAGTTTCTAATCAGCATTTTCTAGTTGAAAGATCCATCATATGCCAGAAGTGCGACTGTGATATATTCAGTCAGGTTTCTTAGTTAACTCATTGGCTTCAAACATCATGCATCCGATAAGGGGTTACTATTTACCGTGGCAGAGACAACCATCTGATATTGAGAGCATTATATGCCAGGCAATTCTCTCCGAGAAACAAAGGTATGCAAATTTGCTCTTTTCGAAGAGGAAGGAAGCTTTGTTTATATGGCCAACTATTGGACAAAGTTAAGCTTCAAGTCAGTGTCTGTCCCCTTAACAAGCCTTGCAGCATGTGAAGCACATTTACACAAACCTCAATATATCCTTGTCATTTTACAAGGTTTGTTAACTGGTTGGATATTGATTTGTATGGTATCAATGCCACCCATTGGAGACAATCCAGATAGTCTTCTTTTTCTGAAGGACAGCTAATTGCATCCATGAGATAAATCACTGGAACATATTCAAGGATAATGTGATTTCAGTTTTTTTATTACGTGTCCTAATTATTATCTCCATTATTGTTTTAATAATATTATAGAATATTTGTGTTTTGGTTTAGATGTCATATTTGCCTTTACCTTGCTAAACCACAAATTAGTACTAAACGTTTCTGAATATATGATGTTTTTTTTTTTAGGTAACAATGATACTGATGGCTATAGTTAAGGTGGTGTACACCCATTGTCTCATAACTTTATAACTAAAGTTGCTGTCAACCAGTAGTCTTTTGGACAGTTGTATCATAGGAGGCGTTGATTCCTTTTCAGTCATTTACTGTCATAAAGGAAATTGTCATTCTATTTTATTTTGTATGTATAAATGTCATGCAAGGTGTGGGAAAGACTAAGTGCAACACAGAGGGAAAGGGAGCCCAGACTCTAGGGAAAGAGGGGAAGTGGAGACCTCATAGGTTGATCTAGCGTCACCCTGTCTCCCCTAATGTCCGTGTATTGGCTCTTCACCAATCGCCGTATGCGTGCCTCGCCCTGTCTTTCCCTGGCGTATGGCTATGGCTAGGGAAGGGAGGAGATGAGTATTAGTCAATCTCCACTAAACACTATAGACAACAAGGGTACACAAACAGAGGGAAATTGCTTAGCTTTAGATGACTCCAGACAAATGTGCACAAGTCCTCAAGCTCCAGAGAGGATGAAGTACTGCTCTTCGCTCTTCTCAAAGCCTTCACAAGTAGTAATGAATATCACTGGCACCTCCCCATGATACACAGCAGGTATTTATACACCCAGACCTGGTATTTAAGTAGCTAGAGGAAGGTAGCCGCTGGGTCCTAGAGGCAGCCTCTAAGAAGATGTCTGTAATGCCAAACGTAGAGATCTCCTACAACCAACTGCAGGGCGACTGTCTGTCACTTCTGACACACTCGTTACAATATCATTCTACTCCTGTTTGCATCTCTAAAATCCTAAAATTACTATTGGCATCTGCTACAAAATCTTTTATCTTATAATGTCTTCCATGTACCTTTGAATACATTGTTCCCCCAACCAGTGACTCCAGAGCTATATGCAGCTCTTTGGGTCCATGCACATTGCACTGCTGGTGTTTGCAGGTGCAGAGGATTTCATTGAAACCTCTGGCTGAGAGTTATGACTGCCGGCAGGACCTGGGCACAATGTTTAAGTGTTAAACATATAAATAAGACTGTGGCTCCGGTTGCCCAACCACTTGGATTTCTTCATATCAGAAATTTCCAGCTTTGTATTCCTATTCTCATTTTTTTGCACAGTGATACATTTAACCTTTTTTTTTCATTTGGGTCAGTACCATTTTTTTTTTAAAGGTATAATGATCTCTACTGTATTATAATGTAATAGCCTGCCAGCCACCAACATGTGTCTTTACAAATGCCTGTGAAGCTATCCCTTTGGGCTGGGGAGTAGTTCTTTCGGTGGCTCTGTGCCAGAGTCTTCTGTCTACCATGTGGCTTAGCCACACTTTGTATCACTTAATTCAAACAACTTCTTAAATCAGTTCCATAGTTTCTTCACTGAGAGCAACATCTAGTGGAGACAATGAGTATTACAAAGTTTACTGATCTCTTTTGAATAACATATAGACATTTATAAAGAGAGACAGCAATGAGCTTGTGTACATTGTCAGACAGTCACATTTGTAAAGGTTGGTAAGTTTTGCCAAGCCTTTCACATACATGGATTCCTTTATGGTAATTATAACTTTATCAAGAATTCTGAATAATCAACTAAGGAGTTTTTTTTTACTTTTTGTTTTCGTTGCTATCCAGGCTTTTTCAAATTTTTGCATCTCTGTTTTATCAAGTCATGAAGTAATATGGAAGTGGGGAATGTGTAACTGTACTTAAACTGTACTTAAAGAGGTACTCCCATCTCCAAGATCCTATACCAATAATATAGTAGGTGTAATGATTAGTGTTGAGCGAGCATGCTCGACACTACTCGGTACTCGCCCGAGCATCTCGCTACTCGGGATGTTCGGCGAGCACCGAACATTTCCGAGTAACTCGGGTGGGAGCTCGGGTCTCTGCCCTGCACGTTTGGCGCTCTTTACAGAGCCAATGAACATGCAGGGATTGCCAGCCAGTCACTGTAATGCCGCAGCCATGTTGTTTGTGGGCATTACAGTGATTGGCTAGCCGCACAGTGTCACCTCAAGTATTTAAAATCGGGCGCCGCCATCTTGGACACAGTCGCTCCGGATCAGACAGTGTAGGGAGAGTGCTGCTGAGTTAGGGAGAGATATATAGTGCAAAATAGTTAGTGTAGGGTCTCTAAAGGCTGCCAAATCAAACAAACAGTCCTTCTCAGGACTAATATCCATCCCAGATATCAGGCAGGCAGGCTGTATAGGAGACACAGTGGTTATACCAACAAACAGTGCATTACAGTCCTGTGTGCTCCTGCTGGTCAAATTGCTAGACTTATCCCCCGGTCTCAGGGGCCAGGAAAAATCCTTTTTTTCTTCATTTAAATCCTGTATTTTTTTTCCTCAGTCAGACTGTACAAATACGCGTCTTATTAACCTTTTGGTATCCCTCCCCCCCCAAAAAAAAAAAATTGAGTGTGTCTGTGACTGTTCAGAAACCAATATATCTGTTTAAAATATTCTGGTGTAGGCCACATAACTATAACTGTGGTTTTGCAGTTCCACGGTTCAAATCTCTGTATTATCCAGCTTTTGGCCTTTTTTACATAAAAAAAACAGTAATAGTGTCTCCCTGACTGTTCAGACACAAATATATCTGTTTTAAAATATTCTGGCATAGGCCAGATAAGTAGAAGTTTGGTTTTGCAGTTCCACGGTTCAAATCTCTGTATTATCCAGCTTTTGGCCTTTTTTACATAAAAAAAAACAGTAATAGTGTCTCCCTGACTGTTCAGACACAAATATATCTGTTTAAAATATTCTGGTGTAGGCCAGATAAGTAGAAGTTTGGTTTTGCAGTTCCACGGTTCAAATCTCAGTATTATCCAGCTTTTGGCCTTGTTGCATAAAAAAAACAGTAATAGTGTCTCCCTGACTGTTCAGACACCTATATCTGTTTAAAATATTCTGGTGTAGGCCAGATAAGTAGAAGTTTGGTTTTGCAGTTCCACTGTTCAAATCTCTGTATTATCCAGCTTTTGGCCTTGTTGCATAAAAAAACAGTAATAGTGTCTCCCTGACTGTTCAGACACCTATATCTGTTTAAAATATTCTGGTGTAGGCCAGATAAGTAGAAGTTTGGTTTTGCAGTTCCACTGTTCAAATCTCTGTATTATCCAGCTTTTGGCCTTTTTTACATAAGAAAAAAATGTAATAGTGTCTCCCTGACTGTTCAGAAACAAATATATCTATTTAAAATATTCTGGTGTAGGCCAGATAACTAGAAGTTTGGTTTTGCAGTTCCACGCTTCAAATCTCTGTATTATCCAGCTTTTAGCCTTTTTTACATAAAAAAAACAGTAATAGTGTCTCCCTGACTGTTCAAACACAAATACCGTATATTCCGGCGTATAAGACGACTTTTGAAGACTGAAAAATCTTCTGTCTAGTCTGGGGTCGTCTTATACGCCGGTAATGTTTTTGAACTTTCAGAAATTGACATGCGGGGATACTCTGGGGGTGTTAATAAGCTGCCGTGGCCGTATCCCTGCCATGTGGGAGTTAATATAAGGTGGAGGGAGTTAAAATACGGCGGCGGTAGGTCCAGACAGTCAGCGCTTCTGTGCTGAAACTGACACATCGCTGCGCTGTGTCTTCTCAGGCCTGGGACACAGCGCAGCGTATTCCCAGCAGCGGAGACAGACAGAACCTAGCGAACTTTTCTGACACATCGCAGTGTCTTCCCAGCTCCGGACACAGCGCAGGGCTTCTGTGCCGACAGCTTTCACTTGTCACAGAAGCGCTGCGCTGTGTCCGGAGCTGGGAAGTTCGCATCGCTTCTGTGACAAGTAGTGTTGAGCATTCCGATACTGTAATATCGGGTATCGGCCGATATTCGCGGTATCGGAATTCCGATACTTAATTCCGATACTTTTACAATATCGAATACCGGAATCGGAAATTCCCATAATGCCTGCGCTCTGCAGTGTCTCTGAAGGATGACAAGCTGGATGGCAGAGCTCAGCTGAGATCCAGCCTGTCATCAGAATGCCATCCCAGCGTGGGAGAATTCTCCTGATTGTTTAAAAGCCGGCGGGCGGTAAAAAGCCGCCGGCTTTTAAACAATCACACAGCCCCATACTGCTTCCCCGCAACCTCCCACCCCGATCCTCCGCTCCCCTCGCCACCTCCCATCCCGATCGTAAGTTAGGACCGGGCGGGGAGTGCAGCACAAAGGAGCGGGGAGCGAAGGACCCGGGCGGGGAAGCCGGCAGTGAAAAGACTTCACCGCCGGCTTTCCCGTTCTGTGCTGCGCTTTCCCGCCGGTTATTTCAAATGAACAGCTGAGGTATCAGGTGATGCCGATCAGCTGTTCATTTGAAGTCGCCGCGGTGCCCTCAGAGGGTTCATGTGAGTTCATGCTTGACTGCATTGCATGAACTCACATGAACTTTCCCACGGTCTCACAGGTCAGCCTCACCTCCCAGACCCGTCCTGTGCGTGTGTCTGCGAGTGTGTGTGGGGTGTCTG
The DNA here is from genome assembly GCF_046119375.1 of Phyllobates terribilis. NCBI lineage: Eukaryota > Metazoa > Chordata > Amphibia > Anura > Dendrobatidae > Phyllobates > Phyllobates terribilis. The sequence continues at coordinate 229,875,942 of NW_027362764.1, forward strand.
TGCGATGTCTGCGGGTGTGTGCGGTGTCTGTGAGATGTCTGCGAGTGTGTGCGGGTGTGCGCGGTGTCTGTGCGATGTGTCTGCGATGTCTGCGAGTGTGTGCGGGTGTGCGCGGTGTCTGTGCGATGTCTGGGGGTGTGTGCGGTGTCTGTGCGATGTATGCGGTGTCTGTGCGATGTCTGCGGGTGTGCGCGGTGTCTGTGCGATGTGTGCGGTGTCTGTGCGATGTGTGTGGGTGTGCGCGGTGTCTGTGCGATGTGTGCGGGTGTGTGCGTGCAGGCAGACATAGGCTGATGTGACACTACTACTCCCATCGGCCTATGTCTGTCCCCCGTCCACTCGTGCCAGCAGGATCAGCTCGATGGGAGCAGTAGTTCCCATCAGCCTGATCCTGCTATATAAATTGCCCTACTGTGTCCCCAATAAATGTTAAATACATGTCATTGGTGGCCAGTGGTTACCTACAATAAATTAGTTCATACATTACCTGTCCCCTCCGATCGCCACCTAAAATAAAGTAAAAAATAAAAAACTACACCTATACTCACCTAGACACCTAATTCCCCGAAGCCATCGATCTCCTGTAATAAAATATAAAATAATAAACCACAACCTTATCCTTACCCCTCTGTAGTAGTCCACGAGTGTCCCACGAAGATCTCCAGTTCAGAGCAGCCACATAGAATGTGACCGCTCTGAACCGCTGCCGCCGCTAGAATGACGGGGCCGTAAAGCAGCCCCGTCATTGCATAAGCGGGTTCGCCGGAGTTCAGGCAGCGCTGCTCCGGTTAGCTGCTTTACGGCCCTGCTGTATCGTGAGAAATTCCCATGGTACAGCAGTGCCGTAAAGGAGGTCTCTGGAGCTGCGCTGACTGACTGCACTCCGGTGACCTCAGTCAGTGGCTCCCGCTGCCGGGAGCGGACGTGTTCCCGGCAGCGTGAGCTTACAGCAGCCATGCACAGCTGTCACCATCTCCAGATGTGACAGCTGTGCATGGGAGATCAGCGCAGGAACGTTGCCAGGTAACTATTTTTTTTTTAGTAAACTAAGAATTAAATAAAATGGTGTGGTTTATTTCAAATAAATTATTTTTTTCTTGGTGTAGTGTGTGTTTTTTCTTTTTAACACTTTGTAGGTTAGTAATGGGGGTGTCTTATAGACGCCCATCATTACTAACCTGGGCTTCATGGCAGCTGGCGCTGACATGAACCCCAGCCCTATTACCCCCTGCCACCGCACCAGGGCAGCGTGGAAGAGCGAGGCTAAGTGCCAGAATTGGAGCATCCTATGGATGCGCCATTTCTGGGGCGGCTGACGGCTGGTGTTTCTAGCCTGGGAGGGGGCCAATATTCATGGCACCCTTCCTGGGCTATTAATATCAGCCCCCAGCTGTCTGCCTAGCCTTTGCTAGCTATTAAAATAGGGGGGACCCCACGTCATTTTTTTGGGGGGTCCCCCATTTTAATAGCTAGTAAAGGCTAGGTATTCAGCTGGGGGCTGATATTAGTAGTCTGGGAAGCTCCGTGGGTATTACCCCCTTCCCAGGCTTCAAACATCTGCCCCAGCTGTCTGCTTAACCTCCGCTAGAGACTAAAATTAAGGGGAACCCCACGCCAATTTTTTTTTAAATAAATCCTTTATTTTAACACTAAATGACAAGTACAGTAATCAACACTGTCACTGTACTTCATATATATGTGACTGACATGTTTCTATCTATCTAATCTATGTATGATTCTCTATTCCTTCTATTCTAAATTGTCGGGTACAGATGCTGAATGGCCGGCCGGCTTTTTTAAAGAGACGGTGCATGAAAACACTATTATTTTTTCAAATAAATCCTTTACACTAAATGACAAGTACAGTAAGCAACAATGTCACTGTACTTCATATATATGTGACCGACATGTTTCTATCTATCTAATCTATGTGTGAAGCTCTATTCTTTCTGTTGTAAATTGTCGGGTACCGGTGTATGCCGCTGATGAAAATGGATGATAGTAATGTTGTTGTTGTATGCCTTATGTTTATGAGTGACAGTTTTCCTGCTATATACCTGCATGTCATAAGAATTTAAATTAAAAAAGGACCATGTTAAATTCAAATCTGTTTTTTTTTTATTTTTACCGGTGTTTGGTATGCGTTGGAAAAGGGGTAGTCTTATACGGTGAATATATCCTAAACTCTATATTTTAACAGGAAAGTAGGGGGGTCGTCTTATACGCCGGAATATACGGTATATCTGTTTAAAATATTCTGGTGTAGGCCAGATAAGTAGAAGTTTGGTTTTGCAGTTCCACGGTTCAAATCTCTGTATTATGCAGCTTTTGGCCTTTTTTACATAAAAAACAGTAATAGTGTCTCCCTGACTGTTCAGACACAAATATATCTGTTTAAAATATTCTGGTATAGGCGAGATAACTAGAAGTTTGGTTTTGCAGTTCCACGGTTCAAATCTCTGTATTATCCAGTTTTGGCCTTTTTTACATAAAAAAAACACAGTAATAGTGTCTCCCTGACTGTCCAGACACAAATATATCTGTTTAAAAGATTCTGGTGTAGGCCAGAGAAATAGAACTGTGGTTTTCCTCTTCCACGGTTCTAATCTCCTTTTTATTACCCTTTTTCCATTGATAGTGCAAGTGTAAGCTATTTTGCTTCATTTACAATGAGCAAGGCGCGTGGCAGGGGACATGGAACTGGACATTCTGGTGATGGTGCGTGTAGAGGACGGGCCGTGGCCAAGGTGAAAATGTGCCACAACCAACAGCCACATCTTCTTGCTCCCACTTCTTGACCGAATTACTAGGGAAGCACACTACAACACCAGTATTGCGAACTGATCAGTGTGAACAGGTTATTAATTGGATAGCAGATAATACTTCCAGTTACCTGGGCACCACCTCTGGTCTGTCTTCCACATGGTCAAATCTTAGTAGCCGTGAGTCTCGACCGCATACTCCTCCTCACCCTGATGGCCCACCATGCCGAGTGTCGTCAGACAGCAACTGGTCCCACAGTTGGACACTCTGAAGAGCTGTTCACTGGTCCATTTCCATATTTGTGCCCCTCGCCTGCTCCGCTTGAAGTGGTGGAACAGGAGATCCCATGTAGCGATGCCCAAATATTTGAACAGCCATGGCCAGAGGAAGTCGACGCTGGCAATTTGTCACAAGAGGTGGACGATGACGAGACACAATTGCCACGAAATGAGGAGGAGGATCGTGGTGCGCAAGTGGAAGAGGAGGAGGTGGTGGATGATCTAGTAACTGACCCAACGTGGCAGGAGGACACGCAGAGCGAGGCCAGCAGCACACAGGGGGAGGGAGGCAAAGTACCCCAACAGGCAAGAAGAAGCAGTGTGGTGGCCGCACACAGAAGGCGGGCAACAGTTCCCCGTAACACCAACACGAGGGACGTTGCCAGTACAACCGGTAGGTCCCTCCAGAGTCTGGAATTTTTTTAAAGACTCTGCTGATAACCCCAAAAAGGCCATTTGTACCACCTGCCATGCCAGCATCAGCAGGGATGACAAAACTACCAGCCTGACCACCACCAGCATGATCAGGCACATGTCAGCAAAGCACCCGGCTTTGTGGGGTGAACCCCAGGGTCCACGACCAGTGTCAGCGGGTGTCAACACTGCTTCTTCCGCTGTTGTGCGTGTAAGAGAACCCCCTGTTGTGTGTGCAAGGCAATCCCCTGTCCATACTGCATGCAAAGATGCCTCCTCCTCTCAGTCTTCACTTGTTATGGCAGTTTCTCAAGAAACAGCATCAACGTCCACGTCCCACCGCAGCGTTCAATTGTCCATATCCCAAACCTTTGAACGAAAGCGCAAATTCGCAGCCAACGCCCCACAGGCCACAGTCCTAAATTCGCACATTTCACGACTGCTTGCGTTGGAAATGCTGCCTTTTAGGCCGGTGGAGACGGAATGCTTCCGCAACCTTATGGCAGTGGCCGTCCCTCGGTACTCGGTCCCTAGCCGACACTATTTTGCCTGGTGTGCCATCCCCGCACTACACAAGCACGTGTCCCAAAACATCTGCCGTACCCTCAACAACGCAGTTACTGGGAGAGTCCATCTCACAACGGACACGTGGACAAGTGCTTGTGGCCAGGGACGGTACATCTCCCTGACGGCACACTGGGTAAACATAGTGGAAGCCGGGACCCAGTCAGACCTTGGGACGGAACACATGCTCCCCACACCGAGGATTGCGGGCCCTATGTCAGTCAGCTGCCCCCACAGTGTACAGCTCCTGCGCATCATCCTCCTCATGTTCAGCCTCCATCTCAGATATCACCACATCAGTTACAAGCTGGAAGCACTGCAGTACTGCCTCAGCCAAGCGGCAACAGGCTGTGCTGAAACTCATAAACTTAGGTGATAAACATCACACTGCTTGTGAGTTGTGGACAGCTGTGAAAGAGCAGGCAGATCTGTGGCTGAGACCGCAGTACCTACATCCAGGCATGGTCGTGTGTGACAATGGCCGTAACCTGGTGGCGGCTCTGAGGCGAGGCGAGATCACACACGTACCATGCCTGGCTCATGTGCTTAACCTTGTGGTTCAGCGGTTTCTTAAATCATACCCCGAGTTGCCAGATCTGCTCGTCAAAGTACACCGCCTGACAGCTCATTTTCGGAAGTCGGTTACAGCTTCCGCCGCCCTTGCTGCGTTGCAGCAGCGTTTGCAGCTTCCGGCACACCGACTGGTGTGTGATGTCCCCACACGTTGGAACTCTACCCTCCACATGTTCCAAAGGATTTGTGAGCAGAAGAGAGCAGTTGTGGAGTACCAGCTGCAACAAGGCCGTCGATATTCAGGTCAGACTCCACACATAAGACCTCAGGAGTAGACCTGGATGTCTGACATATGTACCATCCTGACAAACTTTGAGGAGTCCACCAAGATGGTGAGTGGCGATGACGCCATCATTAGCGTCAGCATCCCACTTGTCTGTCTTTTGCAACGCTCTCTGCCTAGACTTAAAGAGGAGGCATTGCAGCCAGAGTATGATGAGATGGATCAAGAAGCCGTAATGGGCTATTACACACAGCCCAGCCTCATCTCATCCCAATGTGCATCGGGGGACAATGAGGGAGAGGAGGAGGAGGAGGCGGAGGAAGAACAGGAGCTGGTATCATGCGCTATAGACGGTAGTACCTGTACAACTGTCATACTGTCAGTTCAGTGTGGGTGGCCTGAGGACAGTGGGGAGGGGGAGGAGGAGGAGGAGAGCATGGTCAGTCGTCATCTTGGTGAGCACACGGAAGTCTTGCCCGTTACCAGTCTGGCACGCATGGCTGACTTTATGTTACGCTGCCTTAACCGTGACCCTCGCGTTGTCAAAATGTTGGGTGACAGTCATTACTGGTTGGTGACACTTTTAGACCCCCGCTACACGGAGAACTTTCACTCTCTTATTCCTGAGGTGGAGAGGTCTACAAAAATGGGGCAGTACCAGAAGGCCCTTGCTGCAGAACTGTTAAAAAAATTCCCATCTGAACAAGCTAGTGGCAGAGGTCACAGTTCATTGACCAACCAAGGCGTACAGGCAAGAGAGACGCAACTCCAATCCAGCAGAGGCAGGGGAACACTGTCAACATTCTGGGACAGTTTTCTGAGACCCGCCCAGCTTACAGGCCCTGAGGCGCGGGGTACTCTCACAAGGAGTGGAAAGTTTCAAAAGATGGTGAGGGAGTACCTTGCTGACCGTACCAGCGTCCTCCTTGATTCCTCTGTGCCTTTTAATTATCGGGTATCCAAGCTGGACACTTGGAATGAACTCGCTCTGTACGCCCTGGAGGTCCTGGCCTGCTCTGCCGCTGGCGTGTTATCCGAGCGTGTTTTTAGTGCCGCTGGGGGAATTATAACTGATAAGCGCACTCGCCTGTCAACTAACAATGCTGACAAGCTGACTCTTATCAAAATGAACAAGGGCTGGATTGGGCCAGACTTCTCATCACCACTAAATGACAGCAGAGTAACATAAAGTCAAATCCACTGTGTTCTTTCAGGAGGTGTATTCCCATGCACCGCTTCACACCCACACATGGGTATATGCTTCCTCATTTCGGCTGTTTTTTGCTCTTCTCCTTATCCTCAGCCTCCACCACCACTATACCACCAGAGTGACCTTGGTCCTTGTTGCCAGTATTGCAAGTTCCTCCGTCCTAATTTTTGGCAGCTTTTGCTTGGAAGGCATAGGCAAAGACTATGGGAGACCCACTCCCCAATAATGGGAATAATGTTTTTAATATGCTGTACTGCATGGCTCTTGTAAGGGGCATTGCAAGTTCCTCTTTCCTAATTTTTGGCAGCTTTTGCTTAGAAGGCATAGGCAAAGACTATGGGAGACCCACTCCCCAATAATGGGAATAATGTTTTTAGTATGCTGTACTGCATGGCTCTTGTAAGGGGCATTGCAAGTTCCTCCTTCCTAATTTTTGGCAGCTTTTGCTTCGAAGGCATAGACAAAGACTATGGAGGACCCACTCCCCGATAATGAGAATGCGTTTAATATGCTGTACTGCATGGCTCTTGTAAGGGGCATTGCAAGTTCCTCCTTCCTAATTTTTGGCAGCTTTTTCTTGGAAGGCATAGGCAAAGACTATGGGATACCCACTCCCCAATAATGGGAATAATGTTTTTAATATGCTGTACTACATGGCTCTTGTAAGGGGCATTAAAATCGTCTTGTTAAGCTACTGTGACCTCCATCACTCTTCCAAGGGGCATTAAAACAGTCTTGTTAAGCTACCGCGACCTCCACCACTTTTCCAAGGGGCATTAAAATTGTCTTGTTAAGCTACTGCGACCTTCACCACTTTTCCAAGGGGCATTAAAACCGACTTGGCAAGCTACTGCGACCTCCACCACTTTTCCAAATGGCATTAAAACCGTCTTGTTAAACCACTCTGAACTCCACAGCTCTTCCAAGGGGCATTGAAATGTTTTTAATTACCTCTAACCTCCACGACTCTTCCAACAGACATTGCATTTCCTCTTAATTTTAGTCAGCTTTTGCTTTTCAATGCGTAGGCGAACACTAAGGGAGACTCACTCCCCAATAATGGGTAGAAGGTTTTAAGTACGCTGTAATCCACATCTGTTTCAAGGGGCATTGCAGTTCCTCATAATTTTTGGAAAGCCTTCCATTCACTGCTTAGGCCAATAGTGTACAGGAGACCCAGTTGCTATAAATGGAAAAAACAGTTTAGTTAAGGCCCTCTGACCTCCATGTCACTTCCAAGGGGCATTGGAGTGCCTCGAAATTTTTGTTAGGCATTGCACTCACTGTATGCCTTATAACTGTGTAGCCAAACCGCTCCTTTTGGTTCAGAAACATATCCTACAAGACATGTGTGGTTGACTGGCCTGATATTGATGTGAATGGTCCCTGTTCCTCCTGCTCTTTCTCCTTTGCCACCACCTCATCCATCATTCATCACCTGCAGCTTTGTTTTAACGGGAGTCATAGAACTGGGATAGTAGCAGCAATCCTCGGAGGAGGTAGGATATGCTCCAAAACACTGACCACCTCAGGCCTAGCCACTACTACATACATGCGCTTGCATTCCAAGGAACAGAAAGCTAAGGAGATGGATGGTCTCATGATCATGAATAATTTACTCGTTGTGTAGGAGGCCGACCACTGCTGCTGTCTACCTTCTGAACTTTGTGTTGAAGCCTGATTGACCCAGGACCCGCAGTCCTCTATATCTGGAAGACGTGTTGCATCCCAGTGTCCAACTGTGTCCCGGCTTCCACAATATTAGCCCAGTGTGAAGGCACCAGTGAGATGGACCATCCCTGTCCACATTCACTTGTCCACGTGTTTGTGGTTAGGCTGTCCTTCAAATAGGGGCGGCTGGGGACCATTTATGGACACCCGGCCACCCCATGGCGGCTGGGGACCAAGCGTGGACACCTGGCCGCCGGGCGGCTGGGGACCGAGTATGGATACCAGGCCACCGACGCAGCCATGACGTGGTCGCCAGATTCCGCCTCCACATGCCTAAAAGGCCCAATTTCAAGTGCAAGCTAGCTAGCAGTATGGTATTGCAGCCTGGGGGTGGGTGGGTGGCAGGCTGCACCCTTGCGCTTGCATTCCAAGAAAACAAAGCAGATGCTAACTTCTATCATCATCATGCTCCTCACCTTGGCCTTCTCAACTCCCCTGATGGAGAAGCCAGGGCCCACCGGAGGAGTCTGGTTGTCTGGTGGGCTCGGCCAATGCTGCCCTAAAGCAGGCCAGGCTAAGAAAAGTGTGGGGAAAATTACCGGGACAAATAGGGGTGGCTGGGGACCATTTATGGACACCCGGCCGCCCCCTGGCGGCTGGAGACCAAGCGTGGACACCCGGCCCCTGGGCGGCTGGGGACTGAGTATGGATACCAGGCCGCCGACGCAGTCATGACATGGTGGCCAGATTCCGCCTCCACATACCTAAAAGGCCCAATTTCAAGTGCAAGCAAGCTAGCAGTATGGTATTGTAGCCTGGGGGTGGGTGGGTGGCAGGCTGCATACTTGTGCTTGCATTGCAAGGAATGGGGGAAGTACAATTGAACACTGCCCTGCGACAAGGACTTGCAAGTCTAATGCGGCAAGAATCACTTCTGATGGGCACACTTTTAGGCTGTGACCTGGGTGTCAGAGATGCTTCCAGGGGTCTTCCCCATGCTGTTCCCATGTCTTCTCAGCACTGTATGCATGTGTCACACAGCACATGGGCAGATAAGGTTGTAAAATGTTAAAATGACATTTCCCGGTGAATGCATTTGTCACGGTTGAAAGCAATACAAAAGTGCATAAAAAATGCTACTTGTGAACATAGCCCAAGGTGTGGAGGAGTATTTTTGTTTTTGGTTATTTATTTTACCTTATACACAAGTCTTTACACTGGAAAGGATGTTCCTTAACATATTTCACAGGAAAGCACTTTCAGTTTAGTTTTTGAACGTTTTATTGTGAGCCCGTAAAAGTGACTTAATACCTCTGACCACGTTGTTGACAGCAGTGACCTGGTAGTCAGAAATGCTTCCTGGGGTGATTCCTATGCTGTCCCCATGTCATTTGAGCACTGTGACTATTGTTTTGGGCATTTTTTAGGCTTTCTACAGACTGCCAGGGGTGCTGCCGCAAAAATGCTCGGGTCTCCCATAGACTAACATTGGGCTCGTTGCTTGGGTCGAGTATCATGGTGAGCTCGGCCCGAGCTTCGAGCATCCGAGCATTTTAGTGCTCGCTCAACACTAGTAATGATACTAATATTAGCAAATACCTCCAATTAGACATATAGTATAGTTCTTCTGATCCGCTCTGTCGCTTACTCCATGTGCAGGGCATTGCAGTAGCTTAGGGATCCATGGTTATGACCAGTCATATAGTGACAGCTATTAGTGGTTGTAACCGTGGATACCTAAGCTACTGTATTGCCCTGCACATGGGGTTAGCGATATAGTAAATGAGAATAGCTATACTACATTTCTAATTGGAGGTATTTGCTAATATTATTATTACACCTATTACATATTGGTATAGCATCTTGGAGATGGGATTACCCCTTTAATGATACGTGGTTGCCTATTAAGAGCGGATAGATTTTCCATTAAAATCAATAGAGTGCTTACTTTGTGCTTGTTATTGCCATAAGCATCAATGGAGAGCCATTGACAAGTACAGCTACCCTCTCTATAGCTTTAAATACGTTAAAATTTCTCCGTGGTTAGCATTGTAGCCCTGCAACACTGGGGTCCTGGGTTCAAACCCAAACAATGACAGCGTTTGCAAGGAGTTTGTATGTTCTCCCCGTTTTTGCGTAGGTTTCCTCCCACACTCCAAAAACATACTGATTGGGGCTCACAATCTAAATTCCCTATGGCGACATTGATGATAAAGTCTGTAAAACACTGCTGAATTTCATGGCATCATATTAGTGAGTACAATAAAGAAAAAAAAAAGGACACTTTGAGCGGGTGAACAGTATGCCTACCCATTACTCACAAAATGTAAATGTACCAGGGGTGTGACCCACACCTATCTGTAAACCTGTGGATATACCATAGATGTGTATGATGGCATACACTCTTAACTGCTATGATATTGAAGGTTGATTACAGTGACATGGTCTAGTTGACTACTCTGCCAACCTTTTTGTATTCAGGATAAAAGGACATGTGTAAGCAAAGCATTGGCACATTTTGGGAAATATATTCTTCCTGTTTAACATATGTAAAAGGGTTAAGGTCATGTTTTCTAATGTTTATATTTATTTTACTAATAACTTTGATAAAAGCATAAAAAAAAATCAACTGGTTTCCTTTTTTTCAGAACCAAATTAAATCTGTGGATACTGGTGAGACTAATTTGGAAGGAGCAGTGGGTAAGTGCATCTCAGGGCAATCCACAACATGAAAGAATTACTAAAACAAAGGTTAATTGAGACTCCAAGAGTCCTACAACACAACAATGTCTTTTTTTTGTGTGACCAGGTCAGGCTGCGTCCGATGAACTGATCAGGACAGCTCTGTCAGCGTTTGAAGCTGTGACACAGCATCCCGTCTTGTTGACACTTCACCACTCCCCAGTAAGTCTTGGCAGCACTTGAATCAATATTTTCCTACAAGTTGGAGCGATTCCCAATATCCTTCCAAACAATCGTTAGCTTTTAGGGTCATGCCTAAAGCTATTTAAGCAGTGAAGCATTAACAGCTTTCATATCTTATCTGTAATATTTTCATTCCTTTACTGCATGTCATGTTATTCACAGGTGACCCAGAACATGTCGTAACTTAAATCATATTGCATGTTATTTTAGGTTGTCAAAAAGGAATTGTCAATAGAAATTGTTTTTGAGAAAACAAAGTATTTTAAAAATTGTTTTGTATTCAAGCAGTTTTACATCCTTTAGCTCAGTACCTTTTGGATAGTGTCTAGTAGCTATTTAAAATATTAAAGGGGTTGTCCATGTTTGTGTTAAAAGGGATGTTCAGAACTCGGACAACCCTCATTCTTTTTACCTATTGTGTTGCAAATATATTTAAAGAAAGGTTGTAATATAATCCAATTTGTGTGTGATGCATCAGCATTAAATGGCCTAAATTGGTGAAGTGAGAAAAATACAGGCATAAATTAAATTTATAGGATCAAATAACTAAAAATTGGCATGTGCATATGTATTCACCCCTTTTGCTATGAAGCTCTTAAACATTTCTGGTGCAAGCAATTACCTTCATAAAGAAGTCCACCTGTGTGCAATCTAAGTGTCACATGGTCCATCAGTATATACACTTTACCTTTTCTGAAAGTCCACAGAGACTGCAACACCATTAAGCAAGAGGCACCACTAACCAAACAACACCATGAAGACCAAGGAGGTCTCCAAACAAGTCAGGGACAAAGTTGTTGAGAAGTACAGTAGTGTTCAAAAATATGAGTTAAGCACACAATATTTATACTAGTTTTTTTCCCCATGCATTGGGAACATTGCACACTGTTTTCTAATTCAAAAGAGAAAATGTATATTATTTTTAACTACCATATATACTCGCTTATAAGCCGACCCGAATATAAGCCGAGGCACCTAATTTTGCCACAAAAAACTGGGAAAACTTATTGACTCGAGTATAAGCTGAGGGTGGAAAATGCAGCAGCTACAGGTAAATTTCCCCATCCTGGTATGCATTGCCCACTCATCACCAATCCTGGTATGCATTGTCCCCTCATCCCCAATCCTGGTATGGATGGCCCCCTTCATCCCCAATCCTGGTATGCATGGCCCCCTTCATCCCCAATCCTGGTATGCATGGCCCCCTTCATCCCCAATCCTGGTATGCATGGTCCCCTTCATCCCCAATCCTGGTGTGCATGGCCCCCTTCATCCCCAATCCTGGTATGCATGGCCCCCTTCATCCCCAATCCTGGTATGCATGGCCCCCTTATCCCCAATCCCTGGTATGCATGGCCCACTTCATCCCCAATACTGGTATGCATGGCCCACTTCATCCCCAATACTGGTATGCATGGCCCCCTTCATCCCCAATGCTGGTATTCATGGCCCCCTTCATTCCCAATCCTGGTATGCATGGCCCTCTTCATCCTCAATCCTGGTATGCATGGCCCCCTTCATCCCCAATCCTGGTATGCATGGCCCCTTTCATCCCCAATCCTGGTATGCATGGCCCCTTTCATCCCCAATCCTGGTATGCATGGCCCCTTCATCCCCAATCATGGTATGCATGGCCTCCCTTTCCTGGTATACATGGACCCCCATCACTGCACACATGAAAAAAAATAAACACTTCTACTCACCTTTCTTTCCTCTGCTCTAGCGCTGCTTCCTGTTCTGCCAGCAGCTGATCTCAGCATCTGAGCAGCGCATGACGTCACTGCCGTGCCACCTCAGACGCTGAGGTGAGCTGAGGGGATATTCACTTCTCTCCACACCAGGACTATGGGTATAGACAAGAGTGAATAGTCATTTTCTGTAATAGCGCACACTGTAGCCTCAGCCGCCGGCTTCCTGCTGCGGCTCAGCTATCCTCTGTGCCCACTACTAAAGAAAATGAATATTCACTCTTCTCGACTTCTATGGGCGTGGAGAAGGTGAATATTCATTTTCTTTAGCAGCGGGCACACGAGGTAGCTGCAACAGCCAGTTCCTGCCTGTGCCCTGCTCCTCCGCCCCTGAACCGTCCCCCCATAGCCGGTATATATTATATAAAAACGTATATATGAGTATATACCCGAGTATAAGCAGAAGGAAACTTTTTCAGCATAAAAAAAATGTGTCCCACAATTTTTTGGTATTTGTTGGCTTTGCCTCAGAAACAGCATTTTTTATGTCTCCCCACAAGTGTTCTATCGGATTAAGGTCCTTGATTGGGCTGTCCTCTCCATAATCTCAATTTCGTTGGACTGGAATCAAGATTATGCTCGTTTACTGGTGTGTATAGGGTCGTTGTCTTGTTGAAACAACCATTTCAAGGGCATATCCTCTTCAGCGTAAGGCAGCATGACCTCTTCAAGTATTTTAATATATGCAGACTGGTCCATGATCCCTGGTATGCGTAAATAGGTCTGGCACCATAGTAAGAGAAACATGCCCATATCATGATGCTTGCACCACCATGCTTTACTGTCCTCAGAGTGTACTGTGGCTTGAATGCAGTGTTTGGGGGTCGTCTGCCAAGTGTCTGCAGCAAATAGAACAATTTTACCTTCATCAGTCCACAAATTGTTTCTCCATTTCTCTTTAGGCCAGTTGATGTTTTCTTTGACAAATTGTATCCATATCAGTACATGTTTTGTTTTTTATTTTTTTTAACCACTTCGCGCCAGAGCCTGTTTTTGCCTTCGTGACCAGGCCAATTTTTTCAATTCTGACCATTGTCACTTTATGAAGTAATTACTCTGGAACGCTTCAACGTATTCCCCTGATTCTGAGACTGTTTTTTCGTGACATATTGTACTTCATGATAGTGGTAAAATTTCTTCGATATAACTTGTGTTTATTTGTGAAAAAATCGGAAATTTGGCGAAAATTTTGAAAATTTTGCAATTTTCAAACTTTGAATTTTCATGCCCTTAAATCAGAGAGATATGTCACACAAAATAGTTAATAAATAACATTTCCCACATGTCTACTTTACATCAGCACAATTTTGGAACCAAATTTTTTTTTTGTTAGGGAGCTATAAGGGTTAAAAGTTGACCAGCGATTTCTCATTTTTCCAACAAAATTTACAAAAACATTTTTTTAGGGACCACATCATATTTGAAGTCACTTTGAGGGGTCTTTATGACAGAAAATACCCAAAAGTGACACCATTCTAAAAACTGCACCCCTCAAGGTGCTCAAAACCACATTCAAGAACTTTATTAACCCTTCAGGTGCTTCACAGGAATTTTTGGAATGTGGAAGAAAAAAATTAACATTTAACTTTTTTCACAAAAATGTTACTTTAGACCCAATTTTTTTTATTTTCACAGGGGTAACATGAAAAAATGGACCCCAAATTTTTTTGAGCGATTTCTCTTGAGCGTGCTGATACCCCATATGTGAGGGAAAACCACTGTTTGGGCGCACGGCAGGGTTCGGAAGGGAAGGAGCGCCATTAGACTTTTTGAATGTAAAATTTGTCTGAATAATTAGCAGACGCTATGTTGCGTTTGGAGAGCTCCTGATGTGCCTAAACAGTGGAAACCCCCCACAAGTGACACCATTTTGGAAACTAGACCCCTTAGTGAACTTATCTATATGTGTGGTGAGCACCTTGAACCCCAAGGTGCTTCACAGAAGTTTATAATATTGAGCTGTAAAAATAAAATTTTCACATTTTTCCCACAAAACCGTTTTTCATCCCTTAATTTTGCATTATCATAAGGGTAATAGGATAAATTGCACCATGAAATTTGTTATGCAATTTCTCCTGAACACGCTGATACCCCATATGTGGAGGCAAATTACTGTTTGGGCACATGGCAGGGTTTGAAAGGGAAGGAGCGCCATTTGACTTTTTGAATGTAAAATTTGTTTGAATAATTAGCGGACGCCATGTCACATTTGGGGAGCCCCTAATGTGCCTAAACAGTGGAAACCCCCCACAAGTGCCACCATTTTGGAAACTAGACCCCTTAGGGAACTTATCTAGATGTGTGGTGAGCACCTTGCACCCCCAGCTGCTTCACAGAAGTTTATAATATTGAGCCGTAAAAATAAAATTTTCACATTTTTCCCTCAAAAAATGTTTTTCATTCCCTAATTTTGTATTATCATAAGGGTAACAGGATAAATTGCACCATGAAATTTGTTGTGCAATTTCTCCTGAACACGCCGATACCCCATATGTGGAGGCAAATTACTGTTTGGTGACATGGCAGGGTTTGAAAGGGAAGGAGCGCCATTTGACTTTTTGAATGTAAAATTTGTTTGAATAATTAGCGGACGCCATGTCACATTTGGCGAGCCCCTAATGTGCCTAAACAGTGGTAACCACCACAAGTGCCACCATTTTGGAAACTAGACCCCTTAGGGAACTTATCTAGATGTGTGGTGAGCACCTTGCACCCCCAGCTGCTTCACAGAAGTTTATAATATTGAGCCGTAAAAATAAAATTTTCACATTTTTCCCATAAAAAATGTTTTTCATTCCCTAATTTTGCATTATCATAAGGGTAACAGGATAAATTGCACCATGAAATTTGTTGTACAATTTCTCCTGAGTACGCCGATACCCCATATGTGGGGGAAAACCACTGCTTTGGTGTACGGCAGGGTTCGGAAGAGAAAGGAGCGCTATGTTGGCTGGGATAGGCAGCAGACACCATGTCACATTTGAAGAGTCGCTGACATGCCAAAACAGCAGAAACCCCCACAATTGACCCCATTTTGTAAACTACACCTCTCAAGGAATTCATCTAGGGAAGTAGTGAGCATTTTTTAATTTTTAAATTTATACCATTGGGCAGTGAAAAAAGCATAATTATATTTTTACCACAAAAAAATGTTTTACCCTCAGATTTTACATTTTCACAAAGGGCAATGGGTAAAAATGGTGCCGAAATGTGTCACACAATTTCTTCTAAAAGTGTTAATACCCCATATGTGGCTGTATCGTACCACTTAGCCATACGGTGATATTTGAGGGGGAAGGAGTGCTATTTGACAATTGGAGAACAAATTATTGTAGAATAGGCATTTGGATTTGGGAGCACAAAATTTTCTGAATTTCTTTCGGGGAGCAAGGACCATTTTGCTTTTCCAGAGCCTTTCTGCTACCAGTAACTTGGAAGTCCCTTATATTTTTAACAGATGACGGACCTGAGTGGGGACTAGCTTTTTTTGAGGACTGAGTTGAAGCTTTTATTGGGAACATTTTACGTAACATTTATCCGGCGCTCTAGGCTGAGCACTTACATCGGGGTTTCCATCTAAATTTCCAAGTGATGTAATTCAGATGAAACCCCTGCGGGATCCATTCACTGTAATGAGGCAGCAGAGTTACTCTGGACTCCGTCTGGCCTCTGTTTAGTGGTGTCCTTTTTTTCAGAAGTGCACAAAACTGTGGCCAACCGCACTTTTATGCACGCCTAAAACAAATGACACCGTGGGATCCCAGGCTAAACGGCGTCCACAGTGGCCTATATCTGCCTCATTACAGGGAATCTTCCATCATGGGTTCTGGCTGAATCACGTATTTCAGAGATTTACACGGAAACTCTGGTGTAAGTGCTCAGCGCAGAGCACAGGATAAATGTGAGCAGAGCCTTACTGGGATCTTTGGGAGACATAATAAACAAATCAGTAGCAGGTGAATAATATTTGTTTTATTTATTTTTTATGCCGTTCCTAGTGTGATATAACTGATTAGATTACTTTATTCTTCGGGTCGGTGCGATTACAGAGATACCAGATTTATATCGGGATTTTATGACTGACAGCTGTCACACACTAAAATACGCTTTTTTTGCAAAATCTAGTTTTTGCATCACCATATTTTGAGAGCTATAATTTTTCCATATTTCGGCCGATAGAGTCATGTGACGGCTTGTTTTTTGCGGGACGAGTTGACATTTTTATTGGAACCATTTTTGGGTACGTGACATTTTTTGATCGCTTTCTATTCCGTTTTTTGGGAGGTAAAGTTAACAAAAACAAACACTTCAGGAATTGTTTTTTGAGGTTTTTTTTATGCCGTTCTGCGTGTGGTAAAAGTGATCAGGCAGCGTTATTCTTCGGGTCAGTACGTTTACAGCGATACTACACTTACTGTATTTTTTTTATGTTTTGGCGCTTTTACACAATAAAACAATTTATAGAAAAAAAAATATTTTTTTGCATTGCTTTATTCTGAGCGCTATAACTTTTTTATTTTTCGGCTGATGGAGCTGTATGGCGTCTTTTATTTGCGGAACAAGATGAAGTTTTCAGTGGTACCATTTTTATTTCTATTCTGCTTTTTGATCGCATTTTTTTCCACTTTTTGTTTGGCGATATGATGAAAAAGCATATTTTTTTGCTCCGTTTTTTATTTATTTTTATTACGGTGTGCACAGAAGGAGTTACATTACATGAGATCAGTGATCAGAAAAATAAAAATTAATGTCCCATACAGGGACTAAGTAAAAATGTAAAAAAAAGTAAAAAAAAAGTTTTTAAACTGTTAAAAAAAAATCACAAAATAAATAAAAATAAATAAATAAAATATTAAACCAATAAAGCCGTATATTTTTACAAAACCAAAAAAGGTACACATATTTGGTATCGCCACGTCCGAAACAAACCGAGCTATAAAACTGTCACACTAATTAACTCCTTCTGTGCACACCGTAATAAAAATAAATAAAAAACGGAGCAAAAAAATATGCTTTTTCATCATATCACCAAACAAAAAGTGGAAAAAAATGCGATCAAAAAACAAAATAGAAATAAAAATGGTACCGCTGAAAACGTCATCTTGTTCCGCAAAAAAAAAGCCGCCATACGGCTCCATCAGCCGAAAAATAAAAAAGTTATAGCGCTCAGAATAAAGCAATGCAAAAAAAAATATTTTTTTCTATAAAATTGTTTTATTGTGTAAAAGCGCCAAAACATAAAAAAAAAATACAGTAAGTGTAGTATCGCTGTAAACGTACTGACCTGAAGAATAACGCTGCCTGATCACTTTTACCACACGCGGAACGGCATAAAAAAAAAACCTCAAAAAACAATTCCTGAATTGTTTGTTTTTGTTAATTTTACCTCCCAAAAAACGGAATAGAAAGCGATCAAAAAATGTCACGTACCCAAAAATGGTACCAATAAAAATGTCAACTCGTCCCGCAAAAAACAAGCCATCACATAACTCTTTCGGCCGAAATATGGAAAAATTATAGCTCTCAAAATATGGTGATGCAAAAACTAGATTTTGCAAAAAAAAGCGTCTTTTGGTGTGTGACAGCTGTCAGTCATAAAAACCCGATATAAATCTGGTATCTCTGTAATCGCACCGACCCGAAGAATAAAGTAATCTAATCAGTTATATCACACTAGGAACGGCGTAAAAAATAAATAAAACCAATTCTTCACCTGCTACTGATTTGTTTATTATGTCTCCCAAAGATCGCAGTAAGGCTCTGCTCACATTTATCCTGCGCTCTGCGCTGAGCACTTACACCAGAGTTTCCGTGTAAATCTCAGAAATATGTGATTCAGCCGGAACCCATGACGGAAGATTCCCTGTAATGAGGCAGATATAGGCCACTGTGGATGCCGTCTGGCCTGTGATCCCACGGTGTCATTTGTTTTAGGCGTGCATAAAAGTGCAGTTGGCCACAGTTTTGTGCACTTCTGAAAAAAAGAACACCGCTAAACAGAGGCCAGACGGAGTCCAGAGTAACTCTGCTGCCTCATTACAGTAAATGGATCCGGCAGGGGTTTCATCTGAATTACATCACTTGGAAATTTAGATGGAAACCCCGATGTAAGTGCTCAGCCTAGAGCGCCGGATAAATGTTACGTAAAATGTTCCCAATAAAAGCTTCAACTCAGTCCTCAAAAAAAGCTAGTCCCCACTCAGTTCCGTCATCTGTTAAAAATATAAGGGACTTCCAAGTTACTGGTAGCAGAAAGGCTCAGGCTCTGGAAAAGCGAAATGGCCCTTGCCCCCCAAAAGAAATTCAGAAAATTTTGTGCTCCCAAATCCAAATGCCTATTCTACAATAATTTGTTCTCCAATTGTCAAATAGCACTCCGTCCCCCCCAGATCTCGCCGTATGGCTGAGCGGTACGATACAGCCACACATGGGGTATTGCCACTTTTAGAAGAAATTGTGTGACACATTTCGGCACCATTTTTACCCATTGCCCTGTGTGAAAATGTAAAATCTGAGGGTAAAACATTTTTTTGTGGTAAAAATATAATTTTGCTTTTTTCACTGCCCAATGGTATAAATGTAAAAATTAAAAAATACTCACTACTTCCCTAGATGAATTCCTTGAGAGGTGTAGTTTACAAAATGGGGTCACTTGTGGGGGGTTTCTGCTGTTTCAGCATGTCAGCGACTCTTCAAATGTGACATGGTGTCTGCTGCCTATCCCAGCCAACATAGCGCTCCTTTCTCTTCCGAACCCTGCCGTACACCAAAGCAGTGGTTTCCCCCCACATACAGAGTATCGGCGTACTCAGGAGAAATTGTACAACAAATTTCATGGTGCAATTTATCCTATTACCCTTATGATAATGCAAAATTAAGGGATGAAAAACGTTTTTGTGGGAAAAATGTGAAAATTTTATTTTTACAGCTCAATATTATAATCTTCTGTGAAGCACCTTGGGGTTCAAGGTGCTCACCACACATCTAGATAAGTTCCCTAAGGGGTCTAGTTTCCAAAATGGTGTCACTTGTGGGGGGTTTCCACTGTTTAGGCACATCAGGTGCTCCCCAAATGCAACATGGCGTTCGCTAATTATTCAAGCAAATTTTACATTCAAAAAGTCAAATGGCGCTCCTTCCCTTTCAAATGCTGCCGTGCGCCCAAACAGTGGTTTGCCTCCACATATGGGGTATCAGCGTGTTCAGGAGAAATTGCACAACAAACTTCATGGTGCAATTTTTCCTATTACCCTTATGATAATGCAAAATTAAAGGATGAAAAACGTTTTTGTGGGAAAAATGTGAAAATTTTATTTTTACAGCTCAATATTATAAACTTCTGTGAAGCACCTTGGGGTTCAAGGTGCTCACCACACATCTAGATAAGTTCCCTAAGGGGTCTAGTTTCCAAAATGGTGTCACTTGTGGGGGGTTTCCACTGTTTAGGCACATCAGGGGCTCCCCAAATGCAACATGGTGTCCGCTAATTATTCAAACAAATTTTACATTCAAAAAGTCAAATGGCGCTCCTTCCCTTTCAAACCCTACCGTGCGCCCAAACAGTGGTTTGCCTCCACATATGGGGTATCAGCGTGTTCAGGAGAAATTGCACAACAAATTTCATGGTGAAATTTTTCCTATTACCCTTATGATAATGCAAAATTAAGGGATGAAAAACGTTTTTGTGGGAAAAATGTGAAAATTTTGTTTTTACAGCTCAATATTATAAACTTCTATGAAGCACCTTGGGGTTCAAGGTGCTCACCACACATCTAGATAAGTTCCCTGAGGAGTCTAGTTTCCAAAATGGTGTCACTTGTGGGGGTTTCCGCTGTTTAGGCACATCAGGAGCTCTCCAAACGCAACATGGCGTCTGCTAATTATTCAGACAAATTTTACATTCAAAAAGTCTAATGGCGCTCCTTCCCTTCCAAACCCTGCAGTGCGCCCAAACAGTAGTTTTCCCTCACATATGGGGTATCACCATGCTCAAGAGAAATTGCACAAAAAAATTTGGGGTCCATTTTTTCCTGTTACCCCTGTGAAAATAAAAAAATTGGGTCTAAAGTAACATTTTTGTGAAAAAAGTTAAATGTTCATTTTTTTCTTCCACATTCCAAAAATTCCTGTGAAGCACCTGAAGGGTTAATAAAGTTCTTGAATGTGGTTTTGAGCACCTTGAGGGATGCAGTTTTTAGAATGGTGTCACTTTTGGGTATTTTCTGTCATAAAGACCCCTCAAAGTGACTTCAAATATGATGTGGTCCCTAAAAAAATGTTTTTGTAAATTTTGTTGGAAAAATGAGAAATCGCTGGTCAACTTTTAACCCTTATAGCTCCCTAACAAAAAAAATTTTGGTTCCAAAATTGTGCTGATGTAAAGTAGACATGTGGGAAATGTTATTTATTAACTATTTTGTGTGACATATCTCTCTGATTTAAGGGCATGAAAATTCAAAGTTTGAAAATTGCAAAATTTTCACCAAATTTCCTATTTTTTCACAAATAAACGCAAGTTATATCGAAGAAATTTTACCACTATCATGAAGTGCAATATGTCATGAAAAAACATTCTCAGAATCAGGGGAATACGTTGAAGCGTTCCAGAGTAATTACTTCATAAAGTGACAGTGGTCAGAATTGAAAAAATTGGCCCGGTCACGAAGGCAAAAACAGGCTCTGCTGCGAAGTGGTTAAGGGGGAACTTGTGAATGTTTTGGAGTGGCCAAGTAAAAACCCAGACCTTAATTCAATTGAGAATCTGTGGTCAGCCTTGAAGATTGCTGTTCACCAGAGGAAACCATCTAACTTGAAGTTGCTGGAGCAGTTTTGAGTTGAAGAATGGGCAAAAATCCCAGTGGCAAGATGTGCAAAGCTCATAGAGACTTATCCAAAGGGAACTGCAGCTGTAATTGCTGCAAAAGGAGGCTCTACAGAGTACTGACTTTTTAGAGGGGTGAATACTACTGCACACCGAAGTTTTCAGTTATTTTGTCCTATTTGTGTGCAGCACGGTGGCTCAGGGGTTAGGTCCTGGATTCAAATCCCACCAAGGACAACATCTGCAAGGAGTTTGTATGTTCTCCCCGTGTTTGTGTGGGATTCCTCCGGGTTCTCCGGTTTCCTCCCACGTTCCAAAGACATACTGATAGGGAATGTAAATTGTGAGCCCCAATGGGAACAGTGCCCATAATGTCTGTTAAGTGCTGTGTAATTAAAAGCGCTGTTTAAGTGAGTAATGTTGTTTGCTTCACAATAAAAAGAAAAACAAATGTTCACAATTGTAGGCATGTTCTTTACATGAACTGATTCAAACCCTCAAAAAAACAGTGAAATTCCAGGTTGTGAGGTAGCAAAACAGAATAAGTGCCAAAGGGGGTGAATAATTTTGCATGCCACTGTATATTCTCACTGGTAAAATGAAAATACTCATACTCTCCTCTCTTACTGGTGCTGTTCCAGCGCTTTCGGCACCAGTTTTCCGAGGCTTGTGGCCGCGAATGGGCTGCACTGTTCACACCTTTCCTGAACATCCAAGATTCGCCAGAAGAAAGTGAGAGCCTGATAATGCACACTGATTGGCTGCAGTGCTCACGTGGCATAATAATGTCATGCGAGCCTCGGGAGACTAGATTCTGAAATGACGGGAGATGAGTATAGGTTATTTCTATTTATCAAGGGTTTTACCTAGTAGTGGACAACCCCTTTAAATGCCCAAGTCCCCTGATTAAAATAACAAAAGCTTACACTCATATCCTACAGCAACACTATTCCAGTGATGTGTGCTCCTTGTCAGACATTCGCTCTGATGGAATATCGATGAGCAACAACTGATCGGCAACCGCTGATTGACTGCAGCACTCACTTGACATAACAGTGTCATGAGAGAGACGAGTAGCTGACGCCCGAGGATAAATATAAGCTTTTCTTATTTTATTCAGAGAAGTCTGGCATTTAAGAAGGGTTTATCCAAGTATTGGACAACCTATTTCATGTTTTACAAACTAACAATTAGGGTATGTGCACACGATGCAGAAATGAAGCAGAAAATTTCTGCATCATTTCTGCATCTCCCTGGCAGAAAAAACGCATGCAGATTGTGCATGCGTTTTTCCTGCAGAATACATGCGGATCCACATGCAGATTGACATGCGTTTCCGCATGCAGATTGACAAGCGCTTTCCAGGCGATTTTAGCATCACCTGGAAAGTGCTTGACAACTAGGTCACACTATATAAATCCATGCAAACAGCATGGATTTATATAGTGTGACCCGAGAGAGTGTATATACTTACCTCTGATGGCCCGCGCTGTCCTGCTTTACAAAGTTCCCGGCTGCCGGCAACTTTGAATTGAAAGACCTGCCGACGTCAGCGTCACGTGATCCGTCACATGACTCTGACGTCACCGCAGGTCCTACAACTCACTGCAAGTGCCGGGAACCAAGCGGGAGCGCTGCGCGGGCCGACAGAAGGTAAGAATACATTTATTTTTTATTTTATTCTTTTTTTACAGCTTTTTTAATGGTACCTGGGTGTGGATGAGACTCTCCTCTCCTCCACACCCGGGTACCATCCGCATATTAGAACGCGCCAATAACGCAAGTACAAATGCTGTCTTGCGGAATTGGCGCGTTCTAATGCAAGTCAGTGGCGGCGAAATCGCCGCGTTTCCGCAAAATTAATTGACATGCTGCGGATTTTTGACCGCAGCGTTAACGCTGCGGAAAAATCCGCATCATGGGCACAGCACATGCGGATTTCCATTGGGGAACATTGCTTCCCTTCTACCATGCGTTTTTCATGCGTTTCCGCGGCGTTTACGCAACTGCAAAAACGCCGCGGAAACGCATGAAATACGCATCGTGTGAACTCAGCCTTAACATGCAGTTTGGTTTCTCTCGCATTTAACCAGTTGTTGTACAGATAGACAGGGTGGCATCATTTATTCATTCTGATAATAATAATAATACTTTTATTTCTATAGCACCAACATATTCCGCAGCACTTTACATTTTAGAGAGGACTTGTACAGACAATAAGACATTACAGAATAACAATAATCACATAAATCAACAGATA
The DNA here is from genome assembly GCF_046119375.1 of Phyllobates terribilis. Lineage (NCBI taxonomy): Eukaryota > Metazoa > Chordata > Amphibia > Anura > Dendrobatidae > Phyllobates > Phyllobates terribilis. The sequence goes on from NW_027362764.1 coordinate 229,899,392, forward strand.
CTAGAGGAGAGAGGGCCCTGCTCACAAGCTTACAATCTATGAGGAAATAGCGGGGGACATGAAAGGTGGATGGTAACCATTGCTTGTATTGTACGGTCAACCATCAATGTAATAAATAGGGTAATCACCTAATGCTAAATATACCAGTCACAATTCTAGTTGTTGATGAGGGTAACAAGCACATGGATTCTACACTGATGACTGCTATTGCAGACCACAATAAAAGGACATCAACTTATTATACAAGTAATTTCTGCTTGTGCTGGAGATAGAAAAGTTGAGATGACAGCATACATCCAATGGGGATTCTTTTCGTTCATAGTTTCTAATGTCTATATGACAAGTCAAGAGTTTTTTAATTAAATATATCTACCACTGATCAGTAGAACAAGGATTTAGAAGTTCTCTGTGTGAGGGTGCATGTGCTGCAACTGTTTCACTCACTGTCTATAGGACTGGTGGTTATACTTCTCACTTGTGATCCATTCACACAGGAGACTTTTGCCTCCCTTTACTCTGGGCTGATCTGAGTCTCAGCAGCTTGATCTTCAGCTTTCATACAGTTATCACCTATGATACGTGATGAATGGTATTTATGGGGCAACCCCTTTTAAGTAAACCTCCACTAATATCCAAAATATCTTTGGTGTTCATTGGACATATCCAGTGGATGCTGCCACCTTGATCAAATTGGACAAGCTCTGGATAAAATTTAGCAATACTAGTCATTTTTACCAGGAAATTATACTTTATTGGAAAAATCTTGTTTCAATTCCTTCTGGAAATATTTAGGGTGGAAAAAATGGCTACTGGCCACGTCTCTGAAGCCTCTTGTATGTCAAAATACAAAAGATTAAATGTTAAAATTTAAACAAAGTAAATCATCAATTTTTTTTTAAATCACAATTCTTGCTGGGCGCAAGACGACATAGATGTGACAGTTGCTCTTTAAGAATTCAGTCGCCAGGATTACATTTTACTTTTAATTTAAAAAATAGAATTATTGCATTTATGAATAGAGATGACTAATATTGAATATATAACAATGCCCTATGAGCAGGTTAGGAGGTAATTCTTAATGTGGCTGATCAATACTGATACTGAAATGTTAATAGGAAAGTCTTCTTCCTGGCCTAAAGCCCTAATTTGTGCCAGACCCCAGAGGCCTGGATATATTGAGAGGTGAGCGATTATTAGTATTTCCTGTGAGAATTTGACATAGCTGCTTGCATTCTTATGAGAAATTAAAAGTCAAAGTATGGTTTTCCTACTAGAATTCGTAATACAAATTGATTTCTTAGACTAAAATGCTGGTACTTATAACCCTGATACATGTACTGTCAGGCACTGCTTAAAAATGTACAATAACTTTATCATCTATGTATTCACTGTTGGATTTTAAAGTATATACCCCCTAAAAAAAGAGGGGGAAAAGCCAGTGGAGGTAACGTTATCCTGTTAAATAAAGTTGTTAGAAAATTCTTTTCAGCCTTTTCTTTTTTGGCAATGTTGGAGACAGGATCCTATCCAAAAAATCATGTCCCCCTTAGCTAAACCCTTTATAGACCTATTTGATATTAGTGCTCCATCAGTTATATTATACCTTTATTAGGCTATGTTCCCACAATGAGCTTCTGGTGAGTTTTTGATGCTGCATGTTTTTGCTGAGTCAAAAACGCAGCTTCTTAGAGTTCTAGTAAAATGGATGGGATTTATAGAAATTTGATGCCCACTGTGCTCCTTTTTAAAGCTTCGTATACTGCTGCGGTCCGTTTTTAAAATCCGCAACATGTCAATTTCTCTTGTGGCTACATTGAGTTTTCTGTGTGGCATTCTCCCATAGACTTGCATTAGATGCGAAATTCCGCAGGTAAAAAACGTACATGTGTTTTTAGCTTGTTTCTGTGGCGGAACCGCATAAAAAGCGCATGTAATCCACACCTAAGTATGTCAATAAAGTTTTGTCAAAGCAAAAATCATAAAGTATCAAAAACAGTACAGATTTGTTTAAAGCATGACAAAAAAATGCAGCTTCAAAAACACCATAAAAAACACATATAAACAACCCCGCAAGTAACCTAATTTAATTAAATAACCTAATTTAAATAATAGATGCATAAATGGTGCAAAAAAAAATGCAACATCAAAAACTCACCAAAAGCTCATTGTGGGAACGTAGCCTTAACGATAATTTTCTCCTATTTTTAGATATGAAATTCTTTGCGTATTGATTTCATACTATATCTGTGTAGCTTTACAGTTTTTCTGCCTAGATAAATTATATAATTCTGGCCACATGCAGCCACCACCAATGTAACTGATAATGATACAGATTTATACATCTAGTTTTGACAACTGTGGAAATCCTCATGCACTCAGCTACATTTTCTGTTGCCTGAAGCAAAAATTAAGATGGCCCCCCATCTCTAGCCCCACAAAAAAGTGCAGACAAAAATAGAATCTAAAATTAAAGGAAGACTGTCAACTTTGAAATCCATATCAAAGTAATCACAAATTCTTGTCAGGATATTGCGTTAGAAGGAGATATAAACCAAAGAGTGCAGCAACATGCTGTATGCACTAAGATGTATGTACCCACCAGCCACAACAAGGCAATCTTTCTCTGGAGGAGACTTCAACCATTTATATCAGACATGCCTCTTTTGGGACAAAAGCCTAGAAATGTAAAGGGAAGGTAAGATTCATTGCCAATTATAAACAGCCTTGGGCTGATAATGAGAGTGATCACCCAACTAACGACGTACCCAGTCACTACCTCCAAATGTACAGGTGCATCTCACTAAATTAGAATATCATCAAAAAGTTAATTTATTTCAGTTGTTCAATACAAAAAGTGAAACTCATATATTATATAGAGTCATTACAGAGTGATCTATTTCAAGTATTTATTTCTATTAATGTTGATGATTATGGCTTACAGCCAATGAAAACACAAAAGTCATTATCTCAGTAAATTAGAATAATCAACAAAAAACACCTGCAAAGGCTTCCTACGCGTTTAAAATGGTCCCTTACTCTGTTTCAGTAGGCTCCACAATCATGGGGAAGACTGCTGACTTGACAGATGTCCAGAAGGCAGTCATTGACACACTCCATAAGGTCCTAGAGTTCCAATTTTCATTTGGAAATCAAGGTCCCAGAGTCTGGAGGAAGAGTGGAGAGGCACACAATCCAAGCTGCTTGAGGTCTAGTGTGAAGTTTCCACAGTCAGTGATGGTTTGGGGAGCCATGTCATCTGCTGGTGTAGGTCCACTGTGTTTTATCAAGACCAAAGTCAGTGCAGCCATCTACCAGGAAATTTTAGAGCACTTCATGCTTCCCTCTGCCGACAAGCTTTTTGGAGATGGAAATATCATTCTCCTTGGTACCTGTCCACAAAAGTACCAATACCTGGTTTAAAAACAACAGTATCACTGCGCTTGATTGGCCAGCAAACTCGCCTGACCTTAACCCCATAGAGAATCTATAGGGTATTGTCAAGAGGAAGATGAGACACCAGACCCAACAATGCAGACGAGCTGAAGGCTGCTATCAAAGTAACCTGGGCTTCCATAACACCTCAGCAGTGCCACAGGCTGATCTCCTACATGCCACGCCGCATTGATGCAGTAATTGATGCAAATGGAGCCCCGACCAAGTATTGAGTGCATTTACTGAACATACATTTCAGTAGGCCAACATTTCAGATTTTAAAAACATATTTCAAGCTGTTGGTATAAAGTATTCTATTTTTCTGAGATAATGACTTTTGTGTTTTCATTGGCTGTAAGCCATAATCATCAACATTAACAGAAATAAACACTTGAAATAAATCACTCTGTAATGACTTTATATAATGTATGAGTTTCACTTTTTGTATTGAAGAACTGAAATAAATTAACTTTTTGATGATATTCTAATTTAGTGAGATGCACCTGTACCATAGAGGGGGTTTATTAGGCACCCAATTGGTGACACAATCTCGGTGAGTTTGCATGACCACTGCAAGGTACTAGGGAACTGACAAATAGAAAATGAAATTGAGTGGGTGAATGTGGTGTTTAAGCCACGACAAAGGATGACCTTTATTAGTTTTTATTATTGGCACCTCCCTCCTTTATGTACCTTTTTTCTCTGATGGATTTTTTATTATTAATAGTGATCTCCCAACTTTTTGGATTCCATACTGAAGGTTTTAGTGAGATGTACCTGTATGTCATAAACAAAAACTTATCAACACTTCCTAAGAGAACTAAACTAGTCTGAACAGGTGCAAGCAGCTGTGACTAAGTTTTATACCAACCAAAGACTGCAGCAGCACACTGCATGTGCTAAGATGTATGCAAGCAATGAATATGTGAAACTTAAACTGCAGTACTGCTATGTAGAATATACTTATAAAAATGAAGGCATGCACTTTGTGGACATGCACTGCTCTGAGCAACTCAATATAAACATAAAGAATGTTTTCTCCAAATCAATTCAGTGGATTTTGAATCTAAGGCCACGGCCCCACTATCAGTATTTGGTCAGTATTTTTTTCTCAGGAGTGGGAGCCAAAACCAGGTGAGGAACAATCAGAGGTGTAATAGAAACAAGTCACCAATTCTGCATTTATCACCCACTCCTGGTTTTAGCTCCCACTCCTGAGAAAAAATACCAACCGAATGCTGACCAAATACTGATAGTGGGCAGTGAATAGACCACAGTAAAGCTATTCAACAGGACAATAACACCAACCAAATACCAGGGGTTTGCATACTAACAGACTGACACAAACTTTGTTTTTCACATTTTTCTGCTTCAGTATTTGTAGATCTTTGTAGTCAGATGTTTATCTGGTTACTGAAGTACAAGTATAAGCTTTTCATAAGTTTTTAAACTTATATTGACAAATACTTAACTTTATGCAGAGACTCAATATTTACAGTGTTGACTGGTATTTATTAAGATTTCTGCCCCTTGCCCTGACTTGCTGGATATCTGCTTTTGGGCCAAATCCTGACTAATGACCCATTCTTGCCTAATCAGGGTTTGGAGTTTATCACAATTTCTGTTTTTGGTTTCTCCACTTGCTTATTGAGTATTGACCACAGGTTCTTACTGGAATTGAGATCTGGGGAGTTCCCTGGCCATTGACATTTTTCGTTCACCGAACCCCTGAGTTATCACTTTTGCTCCATCATGCTGGAAAAAAGCATTGTTCATCTTGAAATTGCTCCTGGGTGGTTTAGAGAAGATACTCTTGGAGGATGTTTAGATACCATTCTTTATAGTGTTCTTAGGCCAAATTGTGAGTGAGCCCACTCCGTGGATGAAAAGCAACTCCACACATGAATGGCCTCGGAATGCTTTACTGCCGGCATGACTCAGAACTCATAGTAGCGCTCACCTTTTCTACTCTGGACAATCAAGCTTCCCGATGTCCCAGTCTGAAGGTGGCTTCATCAGAGAAGATAGCTTTACCCCAGTTCTCTGCAGTCCAATCCCTGTGCTTCCTACACAATGTCAGTCTGTTTTTCTTGAAAAGAAGTGGCTTTTTTATTGCCCTTTTTAACGCCAGACCAGTCTCCAGCAATTTATATATAATATATATCATATAATCAATATCATAATATTTTATAATTTATAATCTTAAATAATATTATATAAATGTACTATTGTATTGTAGTATATAAAACAAGCTATTAGATGTTTGCAGGTTCAAGTCTACCAAGGAAACTAAAAAATAAAGTGAAAAAAAAAAAAGTTTTTAACCCCTTTCCGACCAAGTCAGTAATAGTACGTAGCTGTGCCCTGGGACTTATGGACCAGCTACGTACTATTAAGCATAATGCGATCGCGCCCGCGCACAAGCGGGGCGATTTCCACCAGGTGTCAGCTGATTGTCACAGCTGACACCCAGTGCAATGTGCAGGGAGCGGTCCTGCACTGCTCCCAGCACATTAACCCCCGCAATACTGTGATCGAAGTCGATGACAGCATTGCGGGGGCAATGAGGAAGGTCAGCGCCTGTACTCACCTCCTCTCCGGCCCCCAGCGATGTCTGCGGCGGCTACCGGATGTTGTCATGATGACCCGATGTCGTCATGACAACATCCCGGTCACCAGGAGGCAGGAAGTTACTTCGGTCATGCGCAGTGCATGACCAAAGTAATGTCTCCCCTGTGTGCAGCGCTGACAGGCTGCATGGCATAGGGAGCTGCTGCTCTCTATGCTATACAGCTGATCAGGCTGCAAAAAGTGAAAGTCCCACAGTGAGACCATGTGTAAAAATAAAAAAAAGGGTGGGAAAGTGAAAAAAAAATAAAATAAAAAAATTGTAAAAATATAAAAAAAAAAAAGTGAAAAAAAAATAATCCCCAAAAAATGTAAATGTATTGTACCCATAATATTTATTTATTATGAAAAAACAAACAAAAAAACAGTAAAAGTACATACATTTGGTATTGCCGCTTCTGGAATGACCTGAGCTATAACACTGTCTCACTAGTTAACCCCTTTAGTGAACACTGTAAAAAATAAAAAACAAAACAAGAAAACAATGCTTTATCATCATACCGCCAAACAAAAAATGGAATAACACGCGATCAAAAAGGCAAATGTAAATAAAAATGGTACGCTGAAAATGTCATCTTGTCCCACAAAAAACAAGCTGCCATACAGCTCCATCATCTGAAAAAAAAAAGTTATAGCTCTCAGAATAAAGCGATACAAAAAAATAATTTTTTCTAGAAAATAGTTTTTATTGTGTAAAAGCGCCAAAACATAAAAAAATGATATAAATTAGGTACCACTGTAAACGTACTGACCCGAAGAATAAAGCTGCCTTATCAATTTTACCACATGCGGAACGGCATAAAAAAAAAAATAATTTTGGAATTGCTGGTTTTTGTTAATTTTGCCTCCCAAAAATCGGAATAGAAAGCGATCAAAACATGTCACATGCCCGAAAATGGTACCAATAAAAACGTCCTTTACATGACTCTGTCTGCCAAAATATGGAAAAATTATAGCTCTCAAAATATGGCAATGCAAAAACTAGTATTTGCAAAAAAATAGCGTCTTTTAGTAGTGTGTGACAGCTGTCAATCATATGAACCCGATATGAATCTAGTATCGCTGTAATCGCACCAACCCAAAGAATGAAGTTGTGTAATCACTTATACCACACGAGGAACGTAAAAAAATAAACTCTAGGGTTAGGGTTGGGCTAGGGTTAGGGTTGCGCTAGGGTTAGGGTAGGGTTAGGGTTCGGCTTGGGTTAGGGTTCGGCTTGGGTTAGGGTTGGGGTTGTATTGGGGTTGGGCTATGGTTAGGGTTGGGCTATGATTAGGGTTGGGTTACCGTTAGGGTTGTGGTAGGGTTAGGGTTCTTCTTGGGTTAGCGTTGGGGTTGTATTAGGGTTGGGCTGTGGTTAGGGTTGGGCTGTGGTTAGGGTTGGGATTTTTTCAAAAGTAAAGAAAAAAAATGATGACGATATGGCAACCAGTGTTGAGTGCAAGTGTTCGCTCCTTGAGTTTGCATCGGGTGCTCGGGTATGCACTGAGTATCGCGGGTGTTTGGGTGACATGCTCGAGTCTCTTCCCCATATGCCAAAAAAAACGTTGCTGGGATCGCCTTCCATGCACGAGTGATCCCCGCATGTTTTTTTTTGGGTGTCTAATAACCGTGAAACATGTGGACGGGGACTCGAATATGTCACTCGAGCACCCGTGATACATGGTGCATACCTGAGTACCTAATGCAAATTCAAGTCGTGAACACTTGCGCTCAAGACTAATGACCACTTATTCAATATGATGACCTAATGTTATAAAATTCGGTGTCGTAACTCTGGATTCAAAATGTACACTATACCCCTTGATAAAATCCTTGAGGGGTCTAGTTTCCAAAATGGAGTCAATTGTGGTGAGTTTCCACTATTTAGGCACATCAGGGGCTCCCGAAACGCGACATGACATCCGCTCTTGATTCCAGCCAATTTTGCGTTCAAAAAGTCACATAGTGCTCCTTCCCTTCTGACCTCTGCCGTGCGCCCAAACAGTATATTTTGCCCACATATGGGTTATTGGCGTACTCAGGAGAAATTGCACAAAAGGTTTTGGGGTCAATTTTCTCCTCTTACTCTTGTGAAAATAAATAAATTGGGGCTAAAACATCTTTTTTGTGGAAAAAGTTTGATTTTTTTATTTTCATGGCTCCATGTTATAAACTTTTGTAAAGCACTTGGGGGTTCAGGGTGCTCACCACACATCTAGATAAGTTCCCTGAGGGGTCTAGTTTCCAAAATGGTGTCACTTGTGGGGAGTTTCCACTGTTTAGGCACATCAGGGGCACATCCGCTAATTATTCAAGCAAATTTTACATTCAAAAAGTCAAATGGTGCTCCTTCCCTTCCAAACCCTGCTGTGTGACCAAACAGTGGTTTTCCCCCACATATGTGGGGTATCTACTTACTCAGGAGAGATTGCACAACAAGTTGCATGGTGCAATTTCTCCTGTTACCCTTATGAAAATGGGGGCTGAAAAACATTTTTGTGGAAAAAATTAGAAAATTTTATTTTCATAGCTCCATATTATAAACTTCTGTGAAGCACCTGAAGGTTCAAGGTGCTCACCACAAATCTAGATAAGTTCCTTGAGGGGTCTAGTTTCCAAAATGGTGTCACTTATGGGAGGTTTCCACTGTTTAGGCACATCAGGGGCTCCCCAAACGCAACATGGCGTCCGCTAATTATTCAAGCAAATTTTACATTCAAAAAGTCAAATGGCGCTCCTTCCCTTCCGAACCCTGCCGTGCGTCCAAACAGTGTTTTTTCCTCACATATGGGGTATCTGCGTGCTCAGGGGAAATTGCACAACACATTTTTGGGTCCATTTTTTCCTGTTACCTGTGCGAAAAAAAAAATTGAGTCTAAAGTAACATTTTTGTGAAAAAAGTTAAATGTTCATTTTTTTCTTTCACATTCCAAAAATTCATGTGAAGCACCTGAAGGGTTAATAAAGTTCTTGAATGTGGTTTTGAGAAACTTGAGGGGTGCAGTTTTTAGAATGGTGTCACTTTGGGGTATTTTCTGTCATAAAGACCCCTCAAAGTGACTTCAAATGTGATGTGGTCCCTAAAAAAAATGGTTTTGTAAATTTTGTTGGAAAAATGAGAAATCGCTGGTCAACTTTTAACCCTTATAGCTCCCTAATAATAAAAAAAAAAAATTTGGTTCCAAAATTGTGCTGATGTAAAGTAGACATGTGGGAAATGTTATTTATTAACTATTTTGTGTGACATATCTCTCTGATTTAAAGGCATAAAAATAAAAATTTTGAAAATTTTCAAAATTTTAGCCAAATTTCCTTTTTTTCACAAATAAACGCAAGTGATATCGAAGAAATTTTACCACAGTCATGAAGTACAATATGTCATGAAAAAACAGTCTCAGAATCAGGGGGATCCGTTGAATCGTTCCAGAGGTATTACCTCATAAAGTGACAGTGGTCAGAATTGTAAAAATTGACCCGGTCATTAACATGCAAACCACCCTTGGGGGTAAAGGGGTTAAAATAATATATATAAAAAAATTTGAATCTCCACATTTCTCCCCTTTAGAAAAAAATAAACGTATTTGGTATCGCTGCGTCTATAAAAGTCAAATCTATTAAAATATAACATTTAGTAACCTATATAGTGAATGTTGTAAGGAGGAATACAATCAACATGGTAGAATTTTTTTTTTTCAGTTTCTGAAATTCCACCAAAAAATTGAAGCAATTAAAATGTCTTATCTACCCCAAAATAGTATCAATCATCAGCCCAGTTCACAAAAGAAAAGCCCTCACAGCGCCATCAACCTAAAAATGAAAACTTAACTGCTCTCAGAATATGGTAACACAAAGTTTGGTATAGCCATAATTTTGCTAACCTTTAGAATCATACTGCCAGTTCATTTTTAGCACACAAAACAAAACCCCAAAAACCAATGGCGGAATTGCGTTGTTTTTTTTTCACAACTTCACCAGAATTGAAGTTTTTTTTCCGTTTTCCATTACATGGTATGTTAAAATGAATGATGTCATTCAAAACTTCAATTTGTTCTGCAAAAAAACTAGCCCTCAGTTGACTTTGTCAACAGAAATATAAAATATCTATGGCTCTTGAATGATAGAGCGGAAAAAAGGAAAGCGCAAAAATGAAAAAACACCCTAACATAAAGGAGTTAAATAGTGTCCACCATTTAACAGTGGCTACTCTAAAGCTCATGCAGCATAGTATAATGTTTCTGGTCCCTCACTTTCCTCACCTCCTCCTGGACCATCAAGTCTTTTGTTCCTCCTTCCTGATCTATTGTTTTCCCATCTTCCTTTCTATCCCTCTGTCTGTATTCTTCACTTCACAATTTCCACTGATTGCTTTCTTTTTTAATTTCTGTGTTGTTCTGCTCCTTTTTCCATCCCCCTCTGTTCTTCTTCCTTCTTGCTTTTGGAGGGCATAGGTATCAAACTCAGTAGATCCTCCTTATCTGTTGGTGTAGAGGGCAGACCTAGAAGGATTTTGTCTGCTACTCACCGACCACATGCAGTGCTTGGAGAATAGGTGATTACTCACTAGCAATACTGAAGGGAGGTAGATCTAGTATTAAAGGGGTTATCCAACTTTTGTGACAATTGTTTTTTTTTTGTTGTTTTTCTAAATTTGTGTATTTAGGGCTAAAAAATATTTTTGCAACTGGGTTTGATTAAAAATTGAAGTGATCATAAATCATTTGAGAGGACAATTAAAAGAGTTACAAACGCTACCATAATTCAATCTGAAGGAGCTTATTGATGGATTCTCAACTCAACTCATAGAAAGCAAATAGTGGGAAAAAAATTCTTAAACCCAATTGCAAAAATTGGCCCAAATACATGCTTTTAAGTAAAAACTCAGCCAAATGTGCATGTGTTCTCAAATGGGGCAGGGGGAATAAGCCCCTGTCAGACTTCTTTGAGAGAACAAAGGATTGAGCATGTTAAAATCTAACATTCCTTACCTTTATTATTCTTGACATCTGCTACCTGCTACCAGGAATTTCTATGGAAGCATATACATTAGGCAGCCTGCCAGTCTTGCAGTAATCAGTGAGTTCACCTACCATTCATCTAATCTGTATGGATGCAACTAGTATTTATTTGTAAGGCTGGGCTCACATCACATTTTTGTAGCTAAATAAATCTAGACACCAGTTATCAAACCTTTTTAAGGACCAGAGGACATTCATTAAATGTAGAGGAAAGGCGAATCCAGCAGTTAAATAGGAAAGCATTCAGACTGGAATGCCCTACCGCAAGAGGTAGTGATGGCAGACATTATAACAGCTTTCAAAAAAGGGCTGGATGATTTTCCTCGATACACATAATATTGTGGGTTACAGTTAAATTAGACAAAATGTTCAATTGGGGGAGGAATGTTGAACTTGATGAATCTAGGTCTTTATTCAACCTATGTAACTATGTTACTATGGAAGCTGAAGCTGAGAGGAACCTGCAGATGTGTCAGGTATAATCACACCCAGCTCTGCAGTGAGATCAGGAGAGCAGAGAGCGGCCATCACACATCACACTGGTAACTCTCCCTTCATGTGAAGTAAGCACTGGAGGCAGATCCTCATCCAGATCAGTGTCCGGCCCATAGATCTTAACAGCTCATTTACATATAAGAAAAACAAGGATCTCTCTGGAATAATACATGGAGTCGCAGATATCATTTTATCAGCTTCCTATGACCTGCATGTCCATATAGATGGCTTAAAAGTGTTGATCCTACTGACAGATTCCTTTTAAGTGCAAAATGATGCAGCTTTCTAAATTATCTTCATAAAAAATGTCCTACAACTCTTCAAATTACTCCATAGCCTTAATTTTTTTCAAGACAAATATTTTATATACATATAAGAGTGTTGACTCTGGATACATGTTTCATTAGGGAAGGTAGATTGGATTCTCCCTCTAATGAGAAGCAATTACCATATTTTTCGGACTATAAGACGCACTGTTTAACAAGAAACAGAGGCTGCAAAAGCTGAACAGATGAAGGACCTCCTGCACGAGTAATTCCAGGACCTTCCAGGTCATGTTACTGATCACATGACTTGCAGGGCATTTCACTTGATTAATAAAAGCACCTTCAACTTCTCAACTCCTGCAGTCTTCCTGGAGGTCCCCATCAGGAACTGCAGGATGTGGTAATGTATAGTGTGTGTAAGTAAATGTGCCTGTAGCTGAACTGTGTGTATATGTGCATGTTGCAGAGCCGTGTATGTCTATGGGCACGTAGCAGAGCCCTGTATGTCTATGGGCACGTAGCAGAGCCCTGTATGTCTATGGGCACGTAGCAGAGCCCTGTATGCCTATGGGCACGTAGCAGAGCCCTGTATGCCTATGGGCACGTAGCAGAGCCCTGTATGCCTATGGGCACGTAGCAGAGCCGTGTATGTCTATGGGCACGTAGCAGAGCCCTGTATGCCTATGGGCACGTAGCAGAGCCGTGTATGTCTATGGGCACGTAGCAGAGCCGTGTATGTCTGTGGGCACGTAGCAGAGCCGTGTATGTCTTTGGGCACGTAGCAGAGCCATGTATGTCTATGGGCACGTAGCAGAGCCCTGTATGGCTATGGGCACGTAGCAGAGCCCTGTATGTCTATGGGCACGTAGCAGAGCCCTGTATGTCTATGGGCACGTAGCAGAGCCATGTATGTCTATGGGCACGTAGCAGAGCCCAGTATGCCTATGGGCACGTAACAGAGCCCTGTATGCCTATGGGCACGTAGCAGAGCCATGTATGCCTATGGGCACGTAGCAGAGCCCTGTATGTCTATGGGCACGTAGCAGAGCCGTGTATGTCTATGGGCACGTAGCAGAGCCATGTATGTCTATGGGCACGTAGCAGAGCCCTGTATGCCTATGGGCACGTAGCAGAGCCGTGTATGTCTATGGGCACGTAGCAGAGCCCTGTATGCCTATGGGCACGTAGCAGAGTCCTGTATGCCTATGGGCACGTAGCAGAGCCCTGTATGCCTATGGGCACGTAGCAGAGCCCTGTATGCCTATGGGCACGTAGCTGAGCCATGTATGCCTATGGACACGTAGCAGAGCCCTGTATGCCTATGGGCACGTAGCAGAGCCCTGTATGCCTATGGGCACGTAGCAGAGCCCTGTATGTCTATGAGCACGTAGCAGAGCCGTGTATGTCTATGGGCACGTAGCAGAGCCCTGTATGCCTATGGGCACGTAGCAGAGCCCTGTATGCCTATGGGCACGTAGCAGAGCCCTGTATGCCTATAGGCACGTAGCAGAGCCCTGTATGCCTATGGGCACGTAGCAGAGCCCTGTATGCCTTTGGGCACGTAGCAGAGCCCTGTATGTCTATGGGCACGTAGCAGAGCCCTGTATGTCTATGGGCACGTAGCAGAGCCCTGTATGCCTATGGGCACGTAGCAGGGCCCTGTATGCCTATCGGCACGTAGCAGGGCCCTGTATGCCTATGGGCACGTAGCAGAGCCCTGTATGCCTATGGGCACGTAGCAGAGCCCTGTATGCCTATGGGCACGTAGCAGAGCCCTGTATGCCTATGGGCACGTAGCAGAGCCCTCTATGCCTATGGGCACGTAGCAGAGCCCTCTATGCCTATGGGCACGTAGCAGAGCCCTCTATGCCTATGGGCACGTAGCAGAGCCGTGTGTATAATGCACACTGCAGAGAGACACTTACAGTAGATTTATTACCTCCCTATTCTACCCTAGTACATTAAAATAAGTAAATGATAATGACTCATCCTAGTTACACCACTAAGAAAGTTTTAATTAATAAGAAAAATGTTTTTCCTATTTCTTGCTGTCTAAACCTGAGGTGCATCTTATGGTAAGGTGCGTCTTATAGTCCGAAAAATATGTGAACCTGATAAGCGAGGCGTGTTGTCTCCGACACTGCAATCTTAGATAGATAGATATTCAGGCATTTGATTGGGTTTTGATTAAGTTAAATGAATTGTACTGAAGTTTAGACTGTTTCCACAATTCCACATAATGTGAAAGAAGCCTTACATGTTTACCCTGTCTTACCTGTCACATTGGCAATTAGCCACCATTCTATATAGAAGTAACAGCAACGGAGTCCTTCAAACCCAATGTAGCTAAATAGCTATACTTCACTCATGGACAATGCGGGTATACCCTGTTCTTTGTCATTCCATTTCTCATGCTTTAATTCTTTAATAACCTCCTATTTGGTTTTATTCCTAAAAGAGCATGTTTAAGTAGAGCTCCAGCAGACAACATTGGTCAAGAGAAATGGCTCACTCATGTCACCCTCTCAAACTGCAGTGATAAAGATAACTGTGTTTGAGGCTAGTCTAAACTGGATAGACCATGCATGTCTAATCAGTAGAACACTTGCAGCTCTCCATTTACCTTTTCCAGATTATAGATAGACAAGTAGTTTAAGCATTACAGAGTTATCATTTTGGCCTATGGTACCTAATAAAGATATTGACTAGTATTTGCAATAATTCTTTATTGTTTTAACTAGTGTTGAGCGAGTATGTTCTGTCCGAGTACGCTCGGGCCGAGCTCCGAGTAGTTACAGCTGCTCGGTGATAAGGTTAAATCGCTCCCGTGTGCATGATTTGCAACTGTTTGGCAGCTTTATTACATGTGAGGAATGTGTAAGAAATAGACATTCCTCACATATAATAAAACGGTCAGTCGCAAATCATGCACAGGGAGTGATTCAAACACATCACTGAGCAGCTGTAAATACTCGGAGCTCGGCCGAGCATACTCGGCGAAAGGGTTAATAAAACATAGTTGCTCAACACTAGTGTTAACCAATGAGTGTCATGTTTATATTCCAATGATTTTTATTGAATTTTATGGTAATACAAACACGAACGCAAACAAGGTTCGTAAAGGGCAGGGGATGAGGGAAGGGAGAGGGGGTGGAAGAAGGGAAGGAGGATGAACAAGTGATTTAGTACAATTTGTCCAAAACAAAACAAATTACAGGAAAAGTAAAAC
This sequence comes from Phyllobates terribilis, assembly GCF_046119375.1. NCBI lineage: Eukaryota > Metazoa > Chordata > Amphibia > Anura > Dendrobatidae > Phyllobates > Phyllobates terribilis. The sequence continues at coordinate 229,914,439 of NW_027362764.1, forward strand.
TTACAATGACACAATGGAGGAATGCATGTCAATTTGTGCATTTTTATAGCAATAACTAAGCATACACTCTGAAAAAAACAGAAGAGACCCCTGCCGGAAGGTTTTAATAATGAAGAAATATATGATTTCTGTGAACTACTCTTAGTCAGGGAATTTTTTGGACCATAAGGATCATTTTTTTGAATTCCTTGTAGAACCATTAATGCTTGATGCGTATCTTATCTCGTATGATTTGTGAAGTGAAATCCTGCCTAATATTTCAAAGAAACGGGGGGGTTCTGGTTTCTTCCAGTTGAATGCAATGGAGTTTTTGATTACCAAACAGATATGAATAATGTGAAATCTTGTTTGTGAAGTCAAAGATTCCAATTCTAGAGATAAAAGGGCTTTTTGGGGTGTAAGCATGATTACTTGGCTTGTTAGACTGTTAATTAATTTTGAAGTTTGTGCCCAGATTTTCCTGATTTTGGACATTCCCAGAAAATATGAAGCAAGTCTCCATGCTGTCCACAGTTCCTCCAACATAGAGGAGAGTTGTTGGGGTCAATATGTGATAGTCTTGAGGGGGTATAATACCAACTTGAAAGGATTTTATAAAATCCCTCATGCAGCGCCATGCAAATGTTTGAGGAGTATGAGCATAAGACATTTTCCCACATTTCTAATGTAAAAGATGAGCTGAGGTCTGCTTCCCACCTTTTCATAAATGTAGTTTTAGTTGACAAGTCATGTTTGTTGAACCTACTATAAATGTACTTCAAACTCCAAAAGATTTTGTGGTCTATGTTACAGAGTAGATTCAATGAAGCTTCTGATAATTATCTTTTGTTGGAGAGAAATAGCATAATCAGGTCTTTTGTCGATGAGTAATAGAAGAAATCACTTGATGCCAGTTTAAATTTAGATTTGAGTTCTCTGAAGGGGATAAAGTTAGTACCGTCAAAAATGTCTTTAATTTTGTTTATATCGATGGATGACCAATGTGGAGGGAACGGGTGTTTATATATTGCGGCGATAAACGAAAGAGGGAGGTTCATAGAGTTGTTAGAGTTGTTTTTATTCCTTTTAAGATTAGAGAGCTTTTCCCAGGCGAACATAGCTGCTTGGAAAATAGGGTGGGATGAAACGGAATGAGATTTCTTAAAGAATTTGTTAAGGAGTGAGTTATGAGGGGGAAGATTATCGTTAAGCCGTGTCTCTAGTTCGATCCATGCTGGGGGGTGTTTTTGGCTTAGCCAGTATTGACTCTGTTTCACTATGTTTGCTAGATAATATGCGTTAATGTTGATGAGTCCAATACCACCATTGGCCTTGTTTCTGTATAATAGAGCAGTCGGAGTCCTCGCCTTCTTACCATTCCAAATGAAGGAGTTGATAAGATTTTGCATTCTGGTTATGTATGAGTTTGGAATAATCAGAGGAAGATTTCTTAGGACATACAGGATTTTGGGTAGGACAGATGTTTTTATGATTAACGACTTACCTAACCACGAGAGGTCTTTGTCACTGTAATATAGTGTGTCCTTGGTTATTGTCTCTAAAATTGATTCCATGTTTTTATGAATGATTGAATTAATATTTTTTGTAATGATAATTCCCAGATAAATGAATTGTTCCTCTTCCCAACCGTATTTAAAGTCCCTTTTAATTTTGTTTATTGTAGTGTCGCTTAAATTAAGTTGGAGTATTTTTGATTTGTTGTTATTTATTTTGAAATACGATATATCCGAGAAATTATCAAGGGTATGTGTGACCTCTTTGATGGAACTAAGAGGGTCTGATAAAGTGAGTAGGATGTCGTCTGCGAAAAGATTAATTTTAAATTGTCGAGGGCCGACTTGGATTCCTTTAATGTTTTGGTTTTCTCTAATTTTCTGCGCAAGGGGTTTAATTGCCAAGACGAATAATAAAGGTGAAAGAGGGCAGCCTTGTCTAGTTCCATTGGTTATTTTTATTGAGCTTGAAAGATGATTGTTGGCGTATATCTTAGCCTTGGGATTGGAGTATAGGGCTAGAATTGAAGATAAAAATTTTTTATCGAAGCCAAAATTCGTGAGGGCATGTTCTAAACAAAGCCAATTGTGTCAGTCAAACGCTTTTTCGGCATCTAATGTAAGAAGAGTTGAGGGCATTTTCGATGAGTTTAGTAATTTAATAATGTTGATAAGACGTCTTGTCCCATCCGTGGACTGTCTTTTCTCAACAAAGCCAATGTGGTCACTATTGATTATGGTTGGTAAAATAGATTTTAGTCTATTTGCTAGCACCTTAGCGTATATTTTAACGTCTGTGTTAATGAGGGAGATGGGTCTAAAATTTTTGACGTTTTCCAGGTCTCCTTTGGATTTGGGGATAAGTATAATTGTGGCTTTCAACATTTCGGCTGGGAATGATCCTTGGGAAGAAGCCTTATTGAAGATTTGAGTAAGATGTGGGGCCAGAATATGGTCAAAAATGTTAAAGTATTCATTAGTAAATCCATCGGGGCCAGGGGATTTATGTGATTTTAATTGTCTGATTGTGTCGGTATCCTCTTTTTCTGTGAAGGGGGACGTTAAAAATTCTAAATCTTGGTTGCTAATTTGGGGGAGTTTGATAGAGGAAAGAAATCTGTTAATTGAATCTTTATTAGGCTTCGGGACAGAATCGTCCATATTGATGTTGTATAATTTGTGGTAATAATTAGCAAAAGTAGAGACTATTTCTTTGGGGTGATATTTATATGTGCCATCTTCCGATAAAATTTTATCGATTCTATTGTGTAGTCTTTTTTTCTTGATGCGACGCATCATGAAATTTGTCGGTTTGTTCAAATAAGTATACATTTTGAATTTTGAGTTTTTGACTAATGAGTCGAAAGAGGCGAAAATTTCCTTTTTTAGTTCTAGTTTCAGATTATTGATTTCTTGCCCAATTTTTTGCGAGGGCGATTGTGAATTGGCTTGGGTCTCTTCTTTAGATCTAATTTGGAATTGTAGATCAATGATTTTTGCCCTGTTTTTCTTTTTAATGGAAGAAGACAGTTTCTTCATTACCCCTCTGAGGACCGCTTTGTGAGCGTTCCAGTAAATGAAGGGGCTAAGGGATTCGTCTTCATTCTCTTTGAAATTGTAACATACCTGGCGGCGCCCTTGCATGGTGGTCCATCTCCCACTGTGCAAGAGCGCGCACTTGATCTCCAGTCCAGAATGTCTCTCTGGCTTCCCTCCATGCTGTCTGTTTGTGTCTGTTTCTGCTGCCTAAGGGCGGCGCCCGATCACTTCCTGCTTTTTGTACCTGCTGTGGGTCACACCCCTTGTGCGTCCTCAGCCTATTGCTGTCTGTCACCTGGTATATAACCCAGCTTCTCCAATCAGTCCCTGCCTGAGCATTGTGTTTCATTCAGTGTGTGCTTGCACTCTGAAGGTGCCAGGTCCCGTTCTGTGTTCTCTTGTCTGCCTATCCTGGAGGCTGTATTTCCAGGCCTGTCTGAACACGCTCCTAGCCTGTTCCTCCCGCCTTCTAGGGGCCGATTACCTAGACCCGCTCCTGTGTCTTGTCTGTCCTGTCTGAACACGCTCCTAGCCTGTTCCTCCCGCCTTCTAGGGGCCGATTACCTAGACCCGCTCCTGTATCTTGTCTGTCCAGTCTGAACTCGCTCCTAGCCTGTTCCTCCCGCCATCTAGGGGCTGATTACCTAGACCCGCTCCTGTATCTTGTCTGTCCTGTCTGAACACGCTCCTTGCCTGTTCGTCCCGCCTCTCTGGGGGCCGTATTCCCAGACCCGCTCCTGTATCCCGCTGCAGTGTCGGTCTCTTCCGTACACTCAGTTCCAGTCTGAACTCTCTCCTATCCTTTACCTGTTTTGCCTCTATGTCCGTTCCTTTCCTTTTTTCTGCAGAGTCTGAACTCGTACCTAACTCCTGCTTGTTGTCTCTGTACTCCCGTTTGTGTGTTTGTGGTCCACTCGCTACTTCACTGCAAGTACCTTGTGGGTATCTGGCTCTGCCTTTCCCTTCCTGTCTGTTCCGTGTGAACAGAGCCCTGTTCCCCCTGCTCAGTCTCGCTCCGCTCTGACTCCTTTGCTCACTGCTCCGGCAGTCTCGTCCTGCTCTGCTCTTGCTCACCGCTCCTGGCGATCTCGTCCTGCTCTGCTCTTGCTCACCGCTCCAGGCGGTCTCGTCCTGCTCTGTTCTTGCTCACCGCTCCAGGCGGTCTCGTCCTGCTCTGCTCTTGCTCACCGCTCCAGGCGGTCTCGTCCTGCTCTGCTCTTGCTCACCGCTCCAGGCGGTCTTGTCCTGCTCTGCTCTTGCTCACCGCTCCAGGCGGTCTCGTCCTGCTCTGCTCTTGCTCACCGCTCCAGGCGGTCTCGTCCTGCTCTGCTCTTGCTCATCGCTCCAGGCGGTCTCGTCCTGCTCTGCTCTTGCTCACCGCTCCAGGCGGTCTCGTCCTGCTCTGCTCTTGCTCACTGCTCCAGGCGGTCTCGTCCTGCTCTGCTCTTGCTCACCGCTCCTGGCGGTCTAGTCCTGCTCTGCTCTTGCTCACCGCTCCAGGCGGTCTCGTCCTGCTCTGCTCTTGCTCACCGCTCCAGGCGGTCTCGTCCTGCTCTGCTCTTGCTCACCGCTCCAGGCGGTCTCGTCCTGCTCTGCTCTTGCTCACCGCTCCAGGCGGTCTCGTCCTGCTCTGCTCTTGCTCACCGCTCCAGGCGGTCTCGTCTTGCTCACCGCTCCAGGCGGTCTCGTCCTGCTCTGCTCTTGCTCACCGCTCCAGGCGGTCTCGTCCTGCTCTGCTCTTACTGACCGCTCCAGGCGGTCTCGTTCTGCCCTGCTCTCGCTCACCTCTCTGGGCGGCCTCACTCTGCTGTGTTTGTCTGCCACATCTGTGGTTCTGTTCCAGAGTCCCAGTGTGTACTGGGTCCTATCCCGCCTGTGTTCCTACCTGCTAGTGCCTTCCTGTCTGCACTCTAGCCGTGCTTGCCTGTACCCGCCTGCCTGCATACCAGTCGTGCCTGCCTATTCCCACCAGTCTGTGTGCCAGCCTAACCAGTCTGTTCCTGTATTCCCCTGTGTGGGTCAACAGCCGTGTCCGGGGTCTGTCCTGGAGTAGCACCTGGTCCCTCTGCTCGGTTCCTCCTGGGTGCACTGGCGTCGTATGCCGTCGTGCGACCCTGGTCGGATCGGGTGAATACCTAGTTACGCCCCTCCAGGCATTCACTCTCCGGCACGGTCCAGTGGAATCACACGCACACGCCGCTCAGCCCGGGCGTGTGCATTACAGAAATAGTATTTTAGGCTTTCCTCTATTATGGCTCTGTATTCTGGTGTACAAAGGAGGGTAGGGTTACATTTCCAGAGAAAGTTGTTTGTAAAATACGGGCCTAACCTAATTTCTCCTAGCAAAGGAGAATGGTCCGAGATGGTTTTTGGAAGGATTTAAATTTTGTCAAATTTTGAAATGGAGAAGACATCAGTTAATAATAAATCAATTCTAGATGCTGAATGGTGAGCATCTGAGAAGAATGTAAATTCCTTTGATGTGGTGTTAATACACCTAAAGATGTCAAACAATTGTTTTTTTGCTAGCCAAGGATTCAGAGAAGCAGACAAGCATCTTTTAGGGGAGGAGGAGTCCAAACGGCAATCAGAGACTATATTGAAGTCTCCTAAAATAATTAAATCCACTTTTCTAGTTTTGGAAACTTTTTTCATTACTTTGTTGAGAAAACAAATTTGTCCTCTGTTAGGGGCATAAACATTTACGATTGTACAGATTTGGTTATTGATTTTACAAACAAGAATATGAAATCTGCCGTGTGGGTCGATGAGTTCCTCTTCAAATTTGAAGGGGATGGAGTTTTTGATGATGGTAGCGACCCCAGCCTTCTTTTTATTATTGTTTGTAGATTCAAAAATATTTGAGAAATTTTTATGACTGAATTTGGGGTGGTTGGTTTCAGAGAACTTTGCCTCTTGCAAGCAAATTTATATCTGCTTTGTGGGAATTAAGTTCTTTCCAAAAGGTGTATCTCTTGTTTGGGCTATTTAGCCCTTTGACATTATAAGATAAAATCTTGATGCTCATAATGAAGTACTCCTATGCAAGATTAGTTGAGGGGGACAGGAATCTAAGAATTGGAATCAAGATATGTGTATTATATTGTTTGGATGGTTTCACAAGTTAACGCTTATATTTGTGTCATTAAATATGTGAACAAAACACAAACGAAAGACAAATCGAATAGTAACAGTAACAAAACCTTTAGAACGTTTGCACAAAGCAATTAGAAAGGTATATGAAAATTTGTACTTAATGAAATCACAGTTTTTCTGGAGGGAAAAGTTCGTGAAAATGTCCAGTGCAAGACAGCCTTATTGCTGAAAGAGAGAATCCCAATGTGGAGAAGTCCAGGTAAGGTTGCAAAAATTTGAAATATAAAGCATAACATCTTACATATTAATTATGTAATGAAACAGTAATATAATTATGACTTTACATTGAGTCATTCAGAAGTTAGAGAGAAACCTACAACCTTAATAGACTTAGCAAAATATCATAGGTTTTCCTAAAGTAGGAGTAGAGATTACATAAGCCGGGAGGGAGGTCAGCGATTATTTCTCGGGGGGAGAAGAGGAACTTTGAATGAGGGGTCATCTTTCAATGAGGCTATAAATTTACGTCCTTCTTCTGGAGAGAAGAGGACAACGGTTTTTCCATTGTGAGAAACTAGTAATTTTAATGGAAAGCCCCATCTGTAAAACATGCCCAGTTCCCTCAGGTGAGTGGTGGTGTCTCTGAAAGATTTCCTGGCTTCTATTGTCTCTTTAGACAAGTCTGTGTATATTTTTAGATTATTGTAGGGCTCTGGGAAGGTTTTTTCCTCCCTGATGAAATTTTTCTTTTGTTTGAAAAAAGTGGATCCGTAGTATTGTGTCTCTTGGGATATCTGCAGGAATTGAATTAGGGCGAGGTAATCTATGGATCCTGTCTATGATCAGCTCCTGATTGGATAATGAAGGCAATATTTTTTTGAATAGTGATTTAACGTAGTCTGAGAGGCCATGAGGTGGAACGTCTTGTAGATTGTGAGCCCTCGCGGGCAGGGTCCTCGCTCCTCCTGTACCAGTCGCTGTCACATTGTGTTCAAGATTATTGTAATTGTTCTTTTATTATACCCCTTTTCACATGTAAAGCGCCATGGAATAATAAATAAATAATAATAACTTTTTCCGGTATACCGCGTATTTTAAGATGGTTTCTACGGTTACGGTCTTCCAAGTCTGCCAATTTTGCTTTAAGTTTACTGATTTCTACATGGGTGTTAATCTGGTCAATTGTCAATTTTTTCGGTTTTGTCTTCAACTGAAGCGAACCTTTCCTCGTTTTCCTCAAGTCTTTTATTAAATGTTTGGAAGGTAGAGTTTATAAGTTCTGTTTGTTTGTCCAGGGTTATTTTCATGTTGTCATTGATTACTTTTGCCAGCTCCAACGTGTATTGTTGTTTGAGGTTAAGGGGAGCTCTCTGAGGTTGAATGTATTATGGGTAACTTTGTCAGGAGTCTTGAGCACATGATCTATTTTCTTTTTGTTTTTTTCGGGACTTAAATTTGGGGAGGAATCTGCATATTCAGAGTCTGAGTCAGACTCAAGGTGTTCTTGTGAAACTGTGCCCTTATGACCCCAACTTTCCGGTTTTGGTCTTTTATGAAAGCTAGAGGTATCCATTTCTTCACTATTCACCTTATTGGTTATGGTTGATGGAGAATATTCCTTGTTTGGATCTAAAATTGGAGGCGAGTAAGAAACGGGTAAATTTTGAGGAGGAATATGTAGGACCTCTTTTTGAAGATTTTTCCTGGAAACTGGTTTGTCCTCTCTTTTGAGGGGGGATCTGGATTTGAGAGGGCTGACCAAATCTGGAGACTCCTCTGTAGCATTACAGTATGAGTGATATTGAAGGCTTTTTTCATTTGACTGTTTGGATTTATTTACAGAATTAGGAGGTTTGCTTACTGTGGAGGAACTTTTTTTATTCCCACTCATGATTGACCTGTTTCAGTCAAACCGAAGCTGGATGAGTACTCAAGTTTTTGCACGCTCACAATATTTTGTTTGACGTGGTTGATTGAATAATTTATTTAGCCAAGATAAACGTTTGAAGAGGTTTGAGCCAGTGCAGTTATATTTAGTACGAACCTGTGGAGAAAAGTACTGTTAGATTAAGTGAAATGAGAATCCAGCTATAGTGAACCAATTATGGGAAAATTAACAAAGGCAGTAAACCAGGCTTGGTTAGGCTAGATATTCAACCTGCTAGTAAAATAGTGACGCAACAAGAATATGCAAAATTATGCTAGCACAATTGTAGAGATATGTTTGATACAGACTTGGCAGAATTTAGTAACAGAGGTATATTGTGAAATCAACAATGTCGAGTTGCTGAATAAACAGAGTCAGGTTTCACAACAGGTTTAGAGGGAAAGGTAGACCTGTTGTATTGCAGATAGGCTCTCAGCCTAATACTGGAGCTGTACTTATTAAAATTGAGAAGAGGAGCTCCGCTTTGTGTCAGATCATAGAGGGAGCCGTTGTGAGCTGTAGATCCTAAACACAGCACCCCCCTTTACTTGGAGCACCGGAAGGATAGTAATTAAAAAAAGAAAGAAGGGGGGGCAGTGTAGGGAACAATGGAGACACAATGGGGTCTATGCTTTTCTGCCTCGCTCCCCAAGGTAACCCGGTGTCTGGAGGTTGTTAATAGGAGAGTTGTAAAGAAAGAGAGGGGGGGACAAAGGAAGCAGAGGGGACGCTTTGCAATAGGAATCCCCTTCCACTGCTCCCCAAATCCAGGGGATTGCAATGCCCTGCTTATCCCCCTGAAGGATCCCAGTGTCAGGAGGATGCTGGCAAGAAAGTCACGTGACCCTGAGGTAGTCCGGTGTTAAGGGAGCGATGTCTCTTCACCAGAGCTCTGCCGCCAGCTGGCTTATCAAGTGGTAATAACCTAAGCGCCCCGCGTGTCTCCCCAAGATCAAAGGGAGCTGGCTTCACACCGGGTGGGTGGGTACAAGTGTTATGAGTGGCAGCTTGGTGATCCGGGATGAACAGAGGATTAAATAGATGGCGGTGGAGTATTTAGATGTACGCTTAGTGCTGTAAGTCTTGAGCGCTACACCTCCTGTTATCTGCATCGCAGTACAGCACAGCACTATCGACAACAAGAGGGAGGGGAGCGAGCGGAGGCAGAGGCCGCGATAGAAGCGTGTTGCGGGGGGAAGCCCCCTCCACCCCTCCCCAGGTCCAGGGATCTGCGGTGTCTTGCTTCACCCCCCGAAGGATCACGCTGGCTGAAGGGAGCTTTCAGGAGAGTCTCGTATCGGTATGGAGGGCTGCTCAGGAGCGGTGGCTTAAAGACGGGACTCTGCCTCCGGCTGGCTCTGCGGGGTGACGCGTACCAAACCTCTCCCACACGCCTCTCCGAATCAGGAAGGCCCTCACTCACCAGGTAAATGTTAACTGGGCAGTGGGGGTTGTCACTCGCCTGTCGGTATCACCGCCGGTCCGTCACCTGAGATGTTCCTCCGCGCAGTAGCCGCTGTCCTCCCTCTGCCGGTGCTGAAGCGCTGACTCCGCTCTTTTCCTCGGGGTTGCTTTCACTCCGGATGCCGCAGACAACCGCTTCAAAGTCCGGTGGTCTCAGATGGCCGGGGTGGCTATAGCGATGTTCTGGGGAGTAATGGCGCTGATGAGGATGTCCCCTACCTCCTTCTTCCCTCAGGGGAGCTTGAGCGCTACTTCCGGTCGCAGGATCTTCGTTCCGCCGGCATCCAAAGTCTGCAACTGCTTCAGTTCTGGTTTGTTTTTTTTCAGGAGTGGTCTCAAAATGCACCTGAGACTATCCCCAATCGATTCCTGTAGGATTATTTGGGATATTTTCTCTTGAGTCGCTTTGTAGTAGCGTTACGGTCTTTGCCTGCACGGAGCTCAGCTCACCAGCCTCCTGCATTCATTGAGCCCAGGCCACGCCCCCGAGTGTCATGTTTATAATAATATTGATGCTCCCTTTGAGATACTCAACTTCTGAAGGGCTTAGGGGAAGGTATGGGAAAAATCCAGTGGCGTAACGCCAATGGCGGCAGGCCACGCCACTGCTATGGGGCCCGTGAGCCAGGGGGGCCCAGAAGCAGCAGGATAATGAGGAGGATAGGTGAGTGTTGTGGGGGGGGGGTTCAGCGGTGGAGGAGTGGGCACACGCAGTAGCCGCTTCTGCAGCTACCACGTGTGCCCGCTGCTAAAGGAACATGAATATTCCCTCTTCTCCATTCCCATGGGCGTGGAGAAGAGGGAATATTCATTCTCTTTAGTAGCGGTCACGGAGGAGCGCTGAGCCGCGGCCCCTGCTGACAGTGCCCGCTACTAAAGAGAATGCATATTCGCTCTTCTCCACGCCCATAGTCCCGGCGTGGAGAGGAGTGAATATGCCTGTAGCAGCAGCTCACCTCGGCATCTGAGAGCGCGCACTGCTCAGATGCCGACGTGAGCTGCTGGCAAACAGGACACAGCAGCCCAGGAGCAGAGGTGAGGAAGGAAGGTGAGTATAAGTGTTTATTTTTTTGTGTATGCAGTGATGGGGCCACACATACCAGTATTGGGGGATGAGGGGGCCACACATACCAGGATTGGGGGATGAGGGGGCCACACATACCAGGATTGGGGGATGAGGGGGCCACGCATACCAGGATTGGGGGATGAGGGGGCCACGCATACCAGGATTGGGGGATGAGGAGGCCACGCATACCAGGATTGGGGGATGAGGAGGCCACGCATATCAGGATTGGGCATGAGGAGGCCACGCATACCAGGATTGGGGGATGAGGGGGCCACGCATACCAGGATTGGGGGATCATGGGGGCACGCATACCAGGATTGAGGGATCAGGGGGGCCACACATACCAGGATTGGGGGATGAGGGGGCGATGCATACTAGGATTGGGGGATGTGGGGGCAATGCGTACCAGGATTGGGGGATGAGGGAGCAATGCATATCAGGATTGGGGGATGAGGGGTGCCGTGTGTACCAGGATTGGGGGATGAGGAGTGCCATATGTACCAGGATGGGGAAATTTACCAGTAGCTGCTGCATTTCCCACCCTAGGCTTATACTCGAGTCAATACTTTTTCCCAGTTTTTGTGGTAAAATTAGCGGCCTCGGCTTATACTCGGGTCGGCCTTTTTTAAAAGATACAGTATTTTAAAATCAGAGAGTACGTGATGCCCATAATATAATACTGCTCAACACATCCTAGATCTGAATGAATGAAATGTTCTCATTGAATACTTTGTTCTGTACAAAGTTGAATGTGCTGACAACAAAATAACACAAAAATCATCAATGGAAATCAAATTTATTAACCAATGGAGGCCTGGATTTGGAGTCACCCCCAAAATTAAAGTGGAAAAACACACTACAGGCTGATCCAACTTTGATGTAATGTCCTTAAAACAAGTCAAAATGAGGGTCAGTATTGTGTGTGGCCTCCACATGCCTGTATGACCTCCCAGAACATCTGGGCATGCTCCTGATGAGGTTGCGGATGGTCTCCTGTGGGATCTCCTCCCAGACCTGGACAAAAGCATCCGCCAACTCCTGGACAGCCTGTGGTGCAACGTGACATTGGTGGATGGAGCGAGACATGATGTCCCAGATGTGCTCAATCAGATTCAGGTCTGGGGAATGGGCGGGCCAGTCCATAGCTTCAATGCCTTCATCTTGCAGGAACTGTTGAGACACTCCAGCCACATGAGGTCTGGCATTGTCCTGCATTAGGAGAAACCCAGGGCCAACCGCACAAGCATATGGTCTCACAAGGGGTCTGAGGATCTCCTCTCGGTACCTAATGGCAGTCAGGCTACCTCTGGCCAGCACATGGAGGGCTGTTCAGCCCTCCAAAGAAATGCCACCCCACACCATTACTGACCCACTGCCAAACCGGTCATGCTGAAGGATGTTGCAGGCAGCAGATCGCTCTCCACGGCGTCTCCAGACTCTGTCACATCTGTCACATGTGCTCAGTGTGAACCTGCTTTCATCTGTGAAGAGCACAGGGCGCCAGTGGCGACTTTGCCAATCCTGGTATTCTGTGGCAAATGCCAAGCATCCTGCACGGTGTTGGGCTGTGAGCACAACCCCCATCTGTGGACGTTGGGCCCTCATACCACCCTCATGGAGTCGGTTTCTAACCGTTTGTGCAGGCACATGCACATTTGTGGCCTTCTGGAGGTCATTTTGCAGGGCTCTGGCAGTGCTCTTCCTGTTCCTCCTTGCACAAAGGAGGAGGTAACTGTCCTGCTGCTGGGTTGTTGCCCTCCTATGGCTCCCTCCACATCTCCTGGTATATGCTCCATGCTCTGGACACTGTGCTGACAGACACAGCTACCCTTCTTGCCACAGCTCGCACTGATGTGCCATCCTGGATGAACTGCACTACCTGTGCAACTTCTGTGGGTTGTACTGTAGACACCTCCTCATGCTACTGTACCTCTAGGGGTGAGAGCAATGGCAAAATGAAAAAGTGACCAAAACAACAGCCAAATAGGATGAGAACAGAGAAATGGTCTGTGGTCACCACCTGCAGAACCACTCCTTTATAGGGGGTATCTTGCTAATTGCCTATCATTTCTACCAGTTGTCTATTCCATTTGCACAACAGCAGGAGAAATTGATTCACAATGTGTTGCTTCATAACTGGACAGGTAGATTTCACAGAAGTGTTATTGACTTGGAATTACATTGTGTTGTTTAAGTGTTCCCTTTTTTTTTCTTTTTGAGCAGTGTACTATATGGAGGATTATGGGGGGCGTATCATGCTATATGGAAGTCTATGTGAGGCCATTATAATATTTTGACGGCTATGTGGAGTGCCATTATATTGTATGAAAGCAATTATATGGTGTGAAGGTTTGTGTGGGGTCCATCATACTGTTTCGAGGTCTGTGTGGGGGCCATTATACTATTTGGAGCGCTAGTGCGGGCCATTATACAGTATGTAGGCCCATTATACTGTATTGAGGGCTGTGTGGGAGTCACAGTTGGGGGATCATACTGTGTTAGGGTCACCCTACGTTGCCTTGGGAGTTGAAGTGGGGTACAATAGGGTCATTATACTGTGCATGTGGAGGCTAATGTGGAGGAATGCACCATGGGGGTAACATACTGTGTTTGAGGGGCACTTTTATTGGCATCATACTTTATGGGGGCATCTAGGACTTCAGCAGGAGGAAAATTACTGAGTAAATGCTGGAAAGTTGTGAGATCTGCTCTTCTGTGACACAGAATCATTTCTATTTACGCCCCTGGAGAAATTGTTTTGTATGATTAAAAAAGAAGTTAAAAAATGTCAATAAAACTGTTAAAAAAATCATACTATTTTGCTATTGTAGAGTCTGTTTCACTCCTTCACAAAGCTGGTTGATCTGCAGCTAGTGACATAGAACTTGCAACACACTGCTCCTGTCTGTATCCCCTCTGTTTGCTTTTTTACTCTTTTTGAGTTAGAGGTAGCACCAGGAGCGTTGGTAGTACTCTTCAAATTAAAGTATGGAAAGGGAGAGAACAGGGCCGGCTCCAGGTTTTTCTGGGCCCCGGGCGAAAGAGTCTCAGTGGGCCCCTTTAACGCATACCACGATTCATGATGCACAGATACCGCAGAGAAATATATATATATAGTACAATGCAAAGATTTCACTTCTTACATTACATGAGCGATATCTATTGTAAATTCCACAATAGCTCAGAAACCGGCGGATCGCTCCACACAGAATACTGGTCCCCATATAACGCCCCATACGGAATACTGGCCCCCATATAACGCCCCATACGGAATACTGGCCCCCATATAACCCCCCATACGGAATACTGTCCCCCATATAAGGCCCCATACGGAATACTGGCCCCCATATAAGGCCCCATACGGAATACTGGCCCCCATATAAGGCCCCATACGGAATACTGGCCCCCATATAAGGCCCCATACGGAATACTGGCCCCCATATAAGGCCCCATACGGAATACTGGCCCCCATATAAGGCTCCATACGGAATACTGGCCCCCATATAAGGCTCCATACGGAATACTGGCCCCCATATAAGGCTCCATATGGAATACTGGCCCCCATATAAGGCTCCATACGGAATACTGGCCCCCCTATAACGCTCCATACAGGATACTGGTCCCCTTATAAAGCTCCATACAGGATACTGGCCCCCATATAACGCTCCATACAGGATACTGGTCCCCTTATAACGCTCCATACAGGATACTGGCCCCCACATAATGCTCCATGCAGGCTGTTACCCCCCACATAATGCCCCATACAGGCTCCCCCCCCCCTTATAATGCTCCATGCAGGCTGTTACTCCCCACATAATGCCCCATACTGGCTGCAGGCTGTTGCCCCCCCCCCTTATAATGCTCCATGCAGGCTGTTGCCCCCACATAAAGCACTATGCAGGCTGTCCCCCACCCCCCTTATAATGCCCCATGCAGGCTGTTCCCCCCCTTATAATGCCCCATGCAGGCTTTCACCCCTCCTCTTTTTAATGCCCCATGCAGGATGTACCCCCCTCTTTATAAAGCCCCATGCAGGATGTACCCCCCCCCTCTTTATAATGCCCCATGCAGGATGTCACCCCCTCTCTCTATAATGCCCCATGCAGGCTGTCACCCCCTCTCTCTATAATGCCCCATGCAGGATGTCACCCCCTCTCTCTATAATGCCCCATGCAGGATGTCACCCCCTCTCTCTATAATGCCCCATGCAGGATGTCACCCCCTCTCTCTATAATGCCCCATGCAGGATGTCACCCCCCCTCTCTCTATAATGCCCCATGCAGGATGTCACCCCCCCTCTCTCTATAATGCCCCATGCAGGATGTCACCCCTTCTCTCTATAATGCCCCATGCAGGCTTTCATCCCCTCTCTCTATAATGCCCCATGCAGGATGTTACCCCCTCTCTCTATAATGCCCCATGCAGGATGTCACCCCCCCTCTCTTTATAATGCCCCATGCAGGATGTCACCCCCTCTCTTTATAAGGCCCCATGCAGGATGTCACCCCCCCTTATAATGCCCCATGCAAGATGTCACCCCCCCCATATTATGCCCCATGCCTCCATACATTAAAAAAAAAAATCGAATGCTCACCTCAGTCCTCACCTGCTGCTGCTGCTCAGATCCGGACTCCAGCGTCGCCGGTATCTTCCCGCTCTGCGCTCCCTGTGACGGCTCAGGGGAGCGCGCGGTGGAAAGACGTCACCGCACCCTCTGACCTGAGATGTCACAGGGAGCTCAGAGCAGGAAGACAGCGGATCTGCGGAGGCACGGGGAGAGGTAAGTATCCGGCTGCCGGGGCCCTGAGCAAGCGGGGGAGAAGGGCGGGCGCTGACACCTCTCTCCCCCGCCCATAGCCCGGCGGGGTGCGCGTCCGCCAGTGGGCCCCTCTGCCTGCTCAGGGCCCCGGCACTTGCCCGGGTGCGCCGGGTGCTGACGCCGGCCCTACGGAGAGAAGCATCCAAGTCTTCAAGAACACAGATCTTAGAGTCTGTACTATATCAGAGTATAGATTGTGAGAATACCCACAGCAAACTATGCCGGGATGGGGCAGAGCCATGCATCACACGTAGTGTCAGTATGCATGGCCAAAAATGATTCCCTCAGAGGCTTTATAACAGGGGTAGAGCTGTACAGAAGTAAGAATGTACTGGTACATGAAAACTAGTGGAAGGGGCAGCATCCGAGCCACAAAGACCTCCTAGCCAGCATGTCCACAGGAGAAAAGTCTGAAAATATGAGTAGGTTGCGAAGTGCAAATTAGCGGGTCTTAAATGTATAAAAGAAACTCAGAAGATGTCTGAAAATTGCAGTCTTAAATTTAGTGCAACCTTTTAAACTCAAGTTAACCAGTAACATACTTTTCAATATCAATGTATATTGATTTAAATATTATTTTTAAGCTCATGTAAGGATGTTTTTAAGTGTGGAAGCTAGGTAGCAGTGACTAAAGTCACATCACTTTTAATTGTAATGTAGTGTTGATGTGACAACCTTACAGTAATTTTCATGGGAGGACAGATTGTACTACTGTGTAATCAGCATTACTATTAATTTATGCTCTAGTCAGCAATGAAACGTTTCAGTTCGTTGCTAGATATTACAGACGACTCTCGAAATCTGTTGCTGTTAGGAAAGTATTTTTTTTATGGAACCTGTAAACATTGCTAGGGTAATAATTAGAAGGAAAGTAGAAGAAATCTTTTAAGGAATCCATATTGTCATTATTATTTATCATTCAACCATTATGCTGAACTGTAAAAACACTAGTGATAGAAGGATATGATCCAAAGGACATTTTCCAAGTATAAGTCATGTTTTATTTAAGCAGTAATATGAATATTTATATGCTTAGTGAGTAATTCTGCTGCTCATGTTATGGGCCATTATGATTTGAGCAAGCAGCGGGAAGGCTATGTGATCAGTTTTACTACTACATTGTTTTAATATTCCAACCAATATATCAACAATATATTCACATTTGTTCTGAAAATGTTCATTTGTACATCGGGTAACCCCTAATATAATTAGAAGTATAAATTATATTGCCTTTTATTGAGGGTGTATGTTCTTGTATGCATCTATATTGCTGTTAATGTAACATTTGTAACTTTTGAATGTCTTTTAAAATCTTATTAAATGTAACAGGTAAAATACGGTAAGTATGTTAAAAGGGTTGTCGGTCCAAATCGATAAGTTTTCAGACTTATGATGCGCTGCAGGGATTTGCCGGTTTCTGACCTGGGACTGGAGGATATGTATGAGTTATCCATACTCCCTGCCAGTGGGCGCGGCCTTGCTCCATGCACCGAGTGACTGCAGACTTATTAATTTGAACCGGACAACTCCTTTAAAGAGTCTGGTAGCTGGGGTTTCTCCCACTGCAACCCCATTGTTTACAAGATCTAAACTCTAGGGAGATGCATATCCCTTGGTCTCATGGATTATTAAGGACCACATGCTAAAAAGTATTTAATCTGGAAAAAGCCCTTTAATACATGTCAATGTAGACCAACAGTGCTTGACCTGGTAGTCTGAGGTATGTAGCTTAGTTATCTCATGGCCACAAATATGGTAATTCATAGCACCTAGTGATGAGTGAGCACTAAAATGCTCTGGTACTCGTTGTTCGAGTCGAGCAAATTGGAATGCTCAAGTGCTTGGTCCGAGCAACAAGCCCAATGTAAATCTATGGGAAACGCTAGCATTTCCCCCCACCCCCCGGCGGTCTGTTGAGGGCCTAAAAATTGCCCAAATCGATGGGAACAGTGCTCATATGACATGGGAACAGCATGGGGAAGACCGCTACAAGCTTCTCTGACTCCCAGGTCACTGCTGTCAACAGTGTTGTCAGAGGTATTATGCTACTTTTACGGACTGACAATAAACATACAAAAACTAAACCAAAATGGATTTTCCTGGGAAAAATGTTGAGGAACATCTTTTCCAGGGTAATGACTTGTATCTAAGATAAAATAAATAACCAAAAACAAAAATGCTCCTCCACACCTTGGCCTATGTTCACGCGTAGCGTTTTTGATGCGTTTTTGCACTTTTGCGTTGCTTTCAACGATGAAAAATGCATTCACTGGTAAATGTCATTTTAACATTTTACTACCTTATCTGACCATGTGGTGTGTGAGACATGATCAGACACATCCTGTTTCATTTATGAAGGAGGGACTCTGAAAGTCACAAACACATTTTTTATAGGGCCATCAGGCGGCCCTCATTATTCTTAAAGGGCCAGCAGTCGGCCCTCGCTAATGTTAGAGAGCTATCAGCCTGCTATGCTTTGTTGTTCCCATTATTAACGATTGGGTCTCCTATACTGTTATTGCGTATCCAGTGACTGCAAAGGCTGCCAAAATTTTGGACGCACCCAATACCCCTTTGAAGAGACATAGAGGAGGGTCTCATTAAAAAATATATTCCAATTATAAAAGGAGTGGGTCTCCTATAGTGGTAATGCCCATGCACTGACTGCAAGGGCTGCCAAAATTTGGGATACCAATTTAAAGACACATAGAGGTGGACCTCAGTAACGACATGTACCTATTAGAAAGGAGCGGTTCTGCTATGCAGTTATTGCATATGCAGTTACTGCAATGGCTGCCTAAATTTTCAATACATCACAATACCCCTTTGAAGAGACGTAGAGGGGGGCCACAGTAACGGCATGTTCCCATTAGAAAGGAACGGGCCTCCCATACTGTTCTTGCGTGTGCAGTGACTGCAACGGCTGCCAAAAAATTGGAGGCACTCCAATTCCCCTTGCAAGAGACGTAGTGGAGGGCCTCATGAAAAAAAATGTTCCCATTATTAGGAAGTGGGTCTCCCATACTGTTATTGCCAATGCAATTTGGAGCCACTCCAGTGCCCCTTGCAAAAGACGTAGATATGGTGGTGGAGGATGAGGAGGAGGAGAAGAAGGAGGACAAGAACAAATAGACAAAATCAAGAAGCATATACTCATATCTGGGTGTGAAGACAGAGGTGTATGGGAATAGAGTTAGACCTCTTAAAAAAAAGACACTGTATTTGAGTTTATGCTACGCTGCTATCATTCGGTTGTGTTGAGAAGTCTGGCCAATCCAGCCCTTGTTCATTTTTATAGGAGTCAGACTGTCAGCATTTTCAGTTGACAGGCGGATGCGCCTATCAGTTATAATTCCCCCTGTGGCACTAAAAACCCGGTCTGACAAAACGCTAGTGGCAGGTCAGGCCAGGACCTACAAGGCATAGAGATCCAGTTCATGCCACATGTCCAGCTTGGATACCCAATAATTATAAGGCACAGAGGAATCACGGAGGACATTGGTATGGTTGGAAACGTACTCCTTCAGCATCTTCCCAAACTTTTTCCTCCTTGTGAGACTACCCCGCGCATCAGGGCTTGTGCGATGGTAGGGTCTGAGAAAACTGTCCCAGAACTTTGACAGTGTTCCCCTGCCTCTGCTGGTTTGGATATGTGTCTCTTTCCCCTGTACTCCTTGGTTGTCCAATGAACTATGACCTCTGCCGCCAGCTTTTTTCAGATGGGAATTTTTTTAATAATTCCACAACAAGAGCCTTCTGGTACTGCCCCATTTTAGCAGACCTGTCCGCCGCGGGAAAAATAGATAGAAAGTTCTCCTTGTAGCATGGGTCTAGAAGTGTCGCCAACCATTAATGACTGTCACCCAAAATTTGGACAACACGATGGTCACGGGAAAGGCAGTGTAACAAACTCAGCCATGTGTGCCAGACTGCTAACAGGCAAGACTTCCATGTCCTCAACAAGAGGACGATTGACCCATGCTCTCATCCTCCTGCTCCTCCTCCTCCCTCTCCTCAGGCCATACATGCTGAACAGACGGTATAACAGTACCTTCTATAGCGCAGGAAACTAGCTGCTTTTCTTCCTCCTCCTCTTCCTCATTGTCACCCAATCCACGTTGGGATGAGATGAGGCTGGGCTGTATGGAATCACCCTGTATGGTTCCTTGCTCCATCTCATCATACTCCGCCTGCAGTGCCTCCTCATTAATTGTGAGCAGCGAGCGTTTCAGAAGACTGAGAAGCGGGATGGTGACGCTAATTATGGCGTCATCGCCGCTCATCATCTTGGTGGAGTCCTCAAAGTTTTGGAGGATGGCACATATGTCTGACATCCATGCCCACTCCTGAGGTCTTATGTGTGGAGGCTGACCTGAATACCGATGGCCGTGTTGATGCTGGTAGTCAACAACTACCCTCTTCTGCTCACAAATCCTTCCCAACATCTGCAATGTAGAGTTCCAATGCTTGAGGACATCGCACACTAGTCGGTGAGCTGGAGCTGCAAACGCTGGTGTAGCTGACTTTCTAATATGGGCTCACGGTGTACTTTGACATTTAGATCCGGGTAGTTTTTGAGAAACTGCTGAACCATCAGGTTAAGCACCTGGGGCAGGAATGGTACGTGTGTGAGCTCGCCTCACTTAAGACTCACCACCTCCAGGTTCCGGCCATAGTCACACACGACCATGCCTGTCTGTAGGTTCAGCAGTGTCAGCGACACATCAGCCTGCTCTTTTAGAGCTGTCCACAACTCTTCACCATTGTGCGGTTTGTCACCTAAGCATATTAGCTTCAGCACAGCCTGTTGCCGCTTGGCCGAGGTAGTGCTGCAGTGCTTCCAGCTAGTGACTGATGTAGTCATTTCAGAGATGAAGGCGTAACTAAGTTTCTACCCGATCCGACCAAGGTCGCACGACAGCTAACGACGCCGTGCACCAGGGAGGAACCGAGCAGAGGGACCAGGTGCTACTCCGGGCCAGACCCCGGACACGGCTGTTGACCCACACCGGGGAATACAGGAACAGGCAGGTTAGGCTGGCACACAGACAGGTGGGTATTGGCAGGCACGGCTGGCATTCAGACAGGTGGGCACTGGCAGGCACGGCTGGAGTGCAGACAGGAGGATACTGGCAGGCACGGCTGGTATGCAGACAGGAGGGTACTGACAAGTACGGCTGGCGTGCAGACGGGGAGGTACTAGCAGGTCGGAGCACAGGCTGGATAGGGTCCAGTACAGACTGGGATTCAGGAACAGAACCGCAGATGCGGTAGACAAGCAGAGCAGAAAGGAACCGCTGGAGCGGTGGGCAAGGCGGAGCAGAGAGGTACCACCAGAGCGGTGAGCAAGCAGAGCAGTGAGAAACTGCCGGAGCGGTGAGCAAGGCAGAGCAGGCAGGAACCGCCGGAGCGGTGAGCAAGGCAGAGCAGGCAGGAACCGCCGGAGCGGTGAGCAAGGCAGAGAGGACAGGGCTCTGTTCACACTGAACAGACTGGAAGGGAAAAGCAGAACCAGATACACTCAAGGTACTTGCAATGAAGTAACGAGTGGACTCTAATCTCACAAACGGAAGTACAGCGACAACGAATAGGAGTTAGGTGCAGGTTCAGACTCTGCAGAAAAAGGGAAGCTACGGACATAGAGAAAATCAGGTAACAGGCTAGGAGAGTGTTCAGACAGGAACTGACACTGCAGCGAGATACAGAAGCGAGTCTGGGTATGCGGCCCCCAGAATGGCGGACAAACAGGCTAGAAGACACAGATAACAGGTCTGGGTATGCGGCCCCCAGAAGGCGGGACGAACAGGCTAGGAGCTTGTTCAGACTGGCCTGGGAATACTGCCTCCAGGAAGGCCTACAGGCAGGAAAAACAGAATAGGACCTGGCACGTCAGAGGCAAGAAGCCCTCTGAGGATAAGAGTTGCTCAGGCACCAGCTTCAAGATGGCGCTGGTTTAAATATCCAGTGACAGACAGCAATAGGCTGAGGACGCATTAGGGGTGTGCCCACAGCAGCTACAAGAAACAGGAAGTAACTGGGCCGCCGCTCTAAGCAGTCAGAACAGAGACAAACAGACAGCATGAATGGAAGCCAGGCTAGCAGACTGGACTGAAGATCAAGTTTGCGATCTTGCATAGTGAGAGATGGTGCACCATGCAAGCCCGCCACCAGGTATGTTACATTTTTCATTTTTATTTTATTTTGTCTCTTTCTGTACTAGTTTCCATATATATATATATAATCTTTTTTTTGTATGAATTTTATTACTGATCTTCATTGTAACGGATAAGAGGTGAACTTTGACATGTCACGTGCCCTTTTGGCGCCTATATATTAATTCCAACTCCTGTTAAAGCTGTTTGTTTGTCATTGCATCTTTATTGTGGTTCTATACTGAAGAAGTCTGATGACTTTGAAACGCGTAGATAATAAAACCGCATTACTTCATCCCTCGTGTGTCCTGGATCCTGCCTGTGGACTCTTACCAGCAGCGCAGAGGAACCACTAAACCCTCCATCTCCGCTTACTCTTGGTTTTTCTAACCTGTGGATCTGCAGCAGCTGATCATAATGCTATATATTGTTGTGTACTTCACAACTTTACCAGGTGAGCAATCACTCTTCTCACTATTTTGTTTACTATCAGATAAGACCCTGTTGCGCTATTTTGCTCTCTAGATCCTGGTAAATTCTTATCTAAATCCTCTTATTGAATTTGATGCATTCTACTCCAAAGTGCTGCTACATTGAGACTGATGTGTTTAATGCCCGTGTTAATGAATCGAGCTCAAAATATTTGAAACAAGCACAAGCTGCTCTCATTACAAACAGTATCACACCTGTGCATGTTGTGTGTCTGTTATTGCAACTCACCTCCATTGAATTGAATTGAATGTGATACCATGCTTAACCTGTGGATAAGTGTGGCTCTATTTTTTAAAGAACTCCATTTTACTTCAGCTGTTTAGTGTACCTATTCTATTTTTATCTCCCCATAAAAAAAATTGCTAAACGTTATATATAAATTTGCATCACAAGTCCCTCAAAATGGTGATATTTAAAAAAAAAAAAACAGAAAAACGGCAATAGAAAACAATTAAGGATTTTGGATGCAGTGATGAACAAAATGCTTAATATTTAAGGCCTAAAATTAGGCATATCATTAAACCATCCTAGCTTTATGTCCCGCAGACCAAGATTTGTTATTACAAGCAATCTCTGGCGGCATCTAGCACATGCACCGTGAAATGAGGTGTTCTGGCCTCCAACTATCCATGCATCAGATGCTGCAAGAGCTGGCATGTAATGACATATCCTGGCCTTTGGATGTTAATTCAGCCAGGACTATATGACTCCTCAAGAGCCTTTGGCCGACCCCTTGCCTATTTTTCATTTATTTACATATAGGACATTCTGAATATATAATTCTAAAATGGATATTTCTAACTGAGAGAAGTGTTTCAAGACTTTTCCCCAGCAGTACAATACGGTAGTCTTAATGGGACTGAAAATCAACTGGTTTGGTTTCTGGAGTTAACTATTGAATTGTTCCCAATGAAAACCATAAGCCAGTACCGGGTCCTCTGGAGTAAGTGATACACTTAGGAATAGCTTTTCTTTAATAAGTTTTTAAAAAATATACAGACTGAAGTAAAAGGGGATTAGCGATCACAGTGTAGTAAGAAAAAAGTATAATTATACAGAGCATTTCTTTGCAATAATACTCATAAAGCTATTGGAAATTCTCCACAGCAAAAATAGTAGCTAAAAACAGTACATTAAACTTAAGACCTCATGATTTCGGTGACGATAATGCCTGATAAGCGTGCTATGCCATAAAAATATATTAGATCTAAGGCCTTACATTTAACCTAATAGAATACGTATAAAAGCAACTGAAATATAAAAACATAGAAAGTATGGAAACAGAGAGGAAAAAGAGTATGAGAGTAAAATTCTAATAAGAATGGAGGGGAGGAAGAGTAGAAAAAAAAAAGTTAGAGGATAAGAAAAGGATAGGGTGGGTTAGAAACAGAGGAGCAAGCTCCTGTACAAAGGGAAAGGGGTGGGAAGAATGCCTGGATACAAACTGCATGCGGAAATAAAAGCACTATATAGTGCATATACCTTGAGACGTAGTATGTGTGACAGCAGTCGGTGTGGACCCACTGTGCCACTGGCTGGACTTACCATGGAGGGGTGTAACTAAGTGACTACCTGGTCTTCACTAGAGCCTCTGAAGATGAGGATAGTCTTGGGCCGTTGGGGTAGTCACCAGGTGCTACTCCATGGCAGTCCCTGGACCTGCAGCTGCTAACCTAAGGGTTAGAGGCACAACACGAGGTGCAGAGAGCAAAGACTGAGACTTGGTCAGACAGTCTGGGGTTGGGTCGGGCAGCACAGGATCAAAATACGAAGCCGGGGTCAGGAGTAAAGAAGTCAGACAAAACGAGTAAACAAGCCAGATCGGTAACAAAATAACCAAAGTAAACATACACCTAGAAAAATTACCAGAGTCGGACTGAAACTAGGAACCTAAGTTCAGGAAAAGTGTGGCGGGAGGCGCTGCCTAATATAAAATCTGCTGGCAGGGGATAGGCTAGGGAAGCAAAACTCTGCAGAACACAACTGGTTATATTCCTGCAGAATCTGGCCGTGTCTCCCTATAGCTTGGTGTAGACAGCAGGAGGATGCAGCAGTGCTGCAAGAGGTAGCTCATCAAGACGGCCTTACACAGGGAGGAACCGAGCGGAGAACGCAGTGAGTAGGATGGCGCCCACTAATCGTGCGAGTCATCTGCTTGACAGTATGCCAGTAAAAGACACAAAGGAGCAGGGCTGTGGAGTCGGAATCTATGTCCACTTTGGTGGAGTCGGTATGAAATGGACCGACTCCTAAAATTATATTAGTTGTTATAGTAGTTCAATGCAGTATGTGCTGTAAATTTTTTTATAAGAATTTGGGAAAGTTATGAAATTTCTGTTCTGTTCCTGATCTAAGGATCTAGGCTTTTATTTGAGATGAATCTGTGCTGCACTTTATGTACATGCTCAGTAGTGAGGCTGTACTGTGGAGTCTGAGTCGGAAATCAGGGAAATTGAGGAGTCTGAGGTTTGGCTTACCGACTCCGCAGCCCTGCGAAGGTGAATGAGGGGCATACAGGCACCTCAGACTTTTTTAGGTCTTTTTGCATTTTTCTTGAGTGTATTTTTGGGTATTTAGTCTATATTTTTACGTACATGTTTTCTAATGTTTTTCATACTTGGTTCATTTATGTGTTTCATATTTATTCGACTATTGCGAGGGTTTTTTTTTTGCCTGTTGCATTACTGACCATTACAATCCACACTTTCTGATGTTTGTCTTTCAGTCTAACCTCTCCCTTTTGCTATGTGTATATCTGTACTATATGTACTTCATAACAACAGCTTGAAAAATGTTTTTAAAATCTGAAATGTTGGCCTACTGAAATGTATGTTAAGTAAATGCACTCAATACTTGGTTGAGGCTCCTTGTGCATCAATCATTGCATCAATGTGGTGTGGCGTGGAGGCGATCAGCCTGTGCCACTACTGAGGTGTTATGGAAACCCAGGTTGCTTTGATAGCAGCTTTCAACTCGTCTGCATTGTTGGGTCTGGTGTCTCTCATCTTCCTCTTGACAATACCCCATAGATTCTCTATGGGGTTAAGGTCAGGTGAGTTTGCTGGCCAATCAAGCACAGTGATACTGTTGTTTTTAAACCAGGTATTGGTACTTTTGGCAGTGTGGACAGGTGCCAAGTCCTGCTGGAGAATGAAATTTCCATCTCCAAGAAGTTTGTCGGCAGAGGGAAGCATGAAGTGCTCTAAAATTTCCTGGTAGATGGCTGCGCTGACTTTGGTCTTGATAAAACACAGTGGACCTACACCAGCAGATGACATGGCTCCCCAAACCATCACTGATTGTGGAACCTTCACACTAGACCTCAAGCAGCTTGGATTGTGTGCCTCTCCACTCTTCCTCCAGACTCTGGGACCTTGATTTCCAAATGAAATGCAAAATTTACTTTCATCTGAAAACAACACCTTGGACCACTGTCCTGGTCTTTTTCTCCTTGGCCCATGTAAGACGCTTCTGGCGTTGTCTATTGGTCATGAGTGGCTTGACACAAGGAGTGCGACACTTGTAGCCCATGTCCTGGATACGTCTGTGTGTGG
The DNA here is from genome assembly GCF_046119375.1 of Phyllobates terribilis. Taxonomy (NCBI): domain Eukaryota; kingdom Metazoa; phylum Chordata; class Amphibia; order Anura; family Dendrobatidae; genus Phyllobates; species Phyllobates terribilis. The sequence continues at coordinate 229,940,041 of NW_027362764.1, forward strand.
TGGCTCTTGAAGCAATGACTCCAGCAGCAGTTCATTCCTTGTGAATCTTCCCCAAATTTTTGAATGGCCTTCAAAAATGGCCTCTGTGAACAGCCAGCTTCTTTAACAATGACATTTTGTGGCTTACCCTCCTTGTGGAGTGCGTCACTGACTGCCTTCTGGACATCTGTCAAGTCAGCAGTCTTCCCTATGATTGTGGAGCCTACTGAAACAGACTAAGGGACCTTTTTAAAAGCATCGGAAGCCTTTGCAGGTGTTTTTTGTTAATTATTCTAATTTACTGAGCTAATGACTTTTGTGTTTTCATTGGCTGTAAGCCATAATTATCAACATTAACAGAAATAAACACTTGAAATAGATCACTCTTTTTGTAATGACTCTATATAATATGAGTTTCACTTTTTGTATTGAAGAACTGAAATTAACTTTTTGATGTTATTCAAATTTAGTGAGAAGCATGTGTATATTTATTAATAATCTTTTCAATTGCTTTATTTTCCCCTATTTTTCCTTTATTGGGTACATTACTTGTATTATTGTCATTGTCCCAGTTGGAAAATTCTTTTGATGTTAAAACGTTTTGGAACTTGTTCAGTAAAGAAAATGGATCACAGTGTAAAACATAATTGTATTACTGAAACCATGCCATACACATGGGTAGACAAAGAACACCAAACGACACACATAATTGTCTGATTCAAGATTTTTACTCAATATATGCTTTGCTATGTGCTACCTTTATATAGCTGTCAGTTTGTTTGGCAGATAGCTAGTGCATTTGACCCTTCCCTGCATACTACGTTGGGTTATTCTAGAATATATAAGTTTAATAAATAAATTAATAAACATTTATCAAACCACTATAGATTTTCAATAAATTATATTAGTCTTAACTTGTGATACTTTGTTCTAGTTCTAATTATGAATCTAATACACTTTAATGTTTTACTTAAGTGGCTAACCTTTAATTGAACTTAGTAATAAATGTGGCTTTAATAGCAATAAGATTGATAGTGAGAACATTTCCAAGTTCTTAGTTGGCACCTGAAAAGTCTTTGGCTGCCCTTTTAAGTGACTTTTGTTTTCACTGTCAAGCATTGCCATTTGATGTATGTTACTTTCAGTGCTGTCTAGAGTGTTTAATTAAAACTTAGGTTAACATTTTATTCTTATTTACCGTTAGTTTATATATGAACTCCTTGCACATGCATAGCCATGTTTTCTGCAGTTGCATATAGAATAGGTTCTCTTATATTAAATTTTTTGATTTCTAATGTTTGGCGGGTTGTACCCCCTGGAAACTTTTGTATGGTTAAGTGGATGGGGCTAAACTTTATCATTTCATCCTGCAGATCGGCTGAGGTCTGGGTAGTCAGACTCCCAATAATCAAGCATTTATGGCCATTACAGGCCATAAAAAACCTGAAAACCTGTTTAGTCTATATCCAAGCCATGATCACATGCAGGGCTGGCTCCAGCTTTTTCTGGGCCCCGGGCGAAAGAGTCTCAGTGGGCCCCTTTAACACATACCACGATTCATGATGCACAGATACTACAGAGAAATATAGGAATAGTACAATGTCAAAGATTTCACTTCTTACATTATTACATGAGTGATATCTATTGTGAATTCCACAATAGCTCATAAACCGGCGAATCGCTCCACACAGTATACTGGCCCCCATAAAATGCTCCATACAGAATACTGGCCCCCATATAACGCTCCATACGGAATACTGGCCCCCATATAACGCTCCATGCAGAATACTGGCCCCCATAAAACGCTCCGTACAGGATACTGGCCCCCATATAACGCTCCATACAGGATACTGGTCCCCTTATAATGCTCCATGCAGGCTGTTCCCCCCACATAATGCCCTATGCCGGCTGTTCCCCCCTTATAATGCCCGATGCAGGATGTCACCCCTCATATAATGCCCCATGCAGGATGTCACCCCCCATATAATGCCCCATGCAGGATGTCACCCCTCATATAATCCCCATGCAGGATGTCACTTCTCCCCCCATATAATGCCCTATGCAGGGTGTCCCCCCCCCCATATAATGCCCCATGCAGGATGTCCCTCCCACCCATATAATGCCCCATGCTGGATATCACCCCTCATATAATGCCCCATGCAGGATGTCCCGTCCCCCCCATATAATTCCCCATGCAGGATGTCACTTCTCCCCCCCATATAATGCCCCATGCAGGATGTCACCCGTCATATAATGCCCCATGCAGGATGTCACCTCCCCCCCCATATAATGCCCCATGCAGGATGTCACCCCCCATATAATGCCCCATGCAGGATGTCACCCCTCATATAATCCCCATGCAGGATGACACTTCTCCCCCCATATAATGCCCTATGCAGGGTGTTCCTTTCCCCCCCATATAATGCCCCATGCAGGATGTCCCCCCCCCATATAATGCCCCATGCAGGATGTCCCTTCCCCCCCATATAATGCCCCATGCTGAATATCACCCCTCATATAATGCCCCATGCAGGATGTCCCCCCACATATAATGCCCCATGCAGGATGTCCCCCCCCATATAATGCCACATGCTGGATGTCCCTTTCCCCCCATATAATGCCCCATGCAGGATGTTCCTTTCCCCCCCCATATAATGCCCCATGCAGGATGTCCCTTTCCCCCACCATATAATGCCCCATTCAGGATATCACCCCCATCTCTTTAAAATGCCCCATGCCATATGTCACCCCCCCATATAATGCTCCATGCAGGATGCCACCCCCCCATATAATGCCCCATGCCTCCATACATTAAAATAAACAAATCAAATACTCACCTCACTTCTCCTCACCTGCTGCCGCTGCTCAGGTCCGGATTCCAGCGTTGCCAGCGTCTTCCCGCTGTTATGGCTCAGGGGAGGGCGCGGTGGAAAGACGTCACCGCTCCCTCTGACCTGAGACGTCACAGTGAGCGCACAGCAGGAACACAGCGGATCTGCAGAGGCACGGGGAGAGGTAAGTATCCAGCTGCCGGGGCCCTGAGCAAGCGGGGGAGAAGGGCGGGCGCTGCCACTGCTCTCTTCCACCCATAGCCCGGCGGGGTGCCGGACCGCGAGTGGGCCCCCCCGCCTGCTCAGGGCCCCGGCACTTGCCCGGGTGCTGACGCCGGCCCTGATCACATGGTATCTGTAGTACTACTGTCCTCAGTGGCAGATGGCTCTATGGGTCTCCTCAGGGTCCCATCAATGGGTGTGATGCAAACCTTTGCAACCCTTATAGCAAAGCCACCGCCATTGTGTTTTTGTTCTACCAAGTTGCACAATCTTGTGTAATCTTGAGCCATCTGTTTTATTACCATCTACCATTGTAGTATAGGGTGTCTATGATGATGCAGGAATGGTAGATGCTCTTAATTTCATGATTTAGCTTTTTTTCCTTACAGGAACAGTTCTAAAAAATGCTTCCATATTTGTTTATGCACATCAGGTTATGTGCTATGTTTCCTTATTAAAGAGAACCTGTCAGCAGGATTTTGCTAGGTAAACTACAGGAATTGTCATGTTGGCGCTGTTACACTGATTAAAATATATGCGATGAAGAAATCCATTTTGTGGTTCTTGTGTAATCTGTGTTTAAAATTTTCATTTAACGATATGCTCGTGCTTTGGGGCGGTCCAGTGGGCAGGTGTTTTCTTGGTGCTCTGGCCTAGAGCACCAATTAAAAGCCCTGCTCACAGGTCTGCCCCGAAGCACGAGTGTATCATTAAATGAAAACTGCAAGCACAGATTACAAAAGAACCACAAAATTGATTTCTTCACCGCAGGTATTATTTTAATCAGTGTAACAGCGCCAACATGACAATTCCTGTAATTTACCTAGCAAAATCCTGCTGACAGGTTCTTTTTAAATGCAATAAAGAAAATTACAAACAACTATCATGGGGGAAGGGACTATAGGCCATTTTTAGGCTGCATTCACAGGCTCGTTTTTGGTAGGACTGTCCAAAATTGGTGCAAAACTGTTAAAATTCAATTACAGTTGTGGCAAAGAAAGAAAATGCTTTGCATCCTCAACGTGTGAATGCAGCCTTATAGAGTAAAAAAAAAAGTTGTAAAAAAATGTTTGTAGCTTTGCACTTCTTCCATCAATTTTTAAAAATGACTAGAGAAGTGGGTAGGGTTTCATAAGAGGAACTCAAGTATATACAGTACAGACCAAAAGTTTTGACACACCTTCTCATTTAAAGATTTTTCTGTATTTTCTTGACTATGAAAATTGTACATTCACACTGAAGGCATCAAAACTATGAATTAAAACATGTGGAATTATATACTTAACAAAAAAGGGTGAAACAACTGAAAATATGTCTTATATTCTAGGTTCTTCAAAGTAGCCACCTTTTGCTTTGATGACTGCTTTGCACACTCTTGGCATTCTCTTGATGAGCTTCAAGAGGTAGTCATCGGAAATGGACTTCCAACAATCTTGAAGGAGTTCCCAGAGATGCTTAGCACTTGTTGGCCCTTTTGCCTTCACTCTGCGATCCAGCTCACCCCAACCCATCTCGATTGGGTTCAGGTCTGGTGACTGTGGAGGCCAGGTCATCTGGCGTAGAACCCCATCACTCTCCTTCTTGGTCAAATAGCCCTTACACAGCCTGGAGGTGTGTTTGGGGTCATTGTCCTGTTGAAAAATAAATGATGGTCCAACTAAACGCAAACCGGATGGAATAGCATGCCGCTGCAAGATGCTGTGGCAGCCATGCTGGTTCAGTATGCCTTCAATTTTGAATAAATCCCCAACAGTGTCACCAGCAAAGCACCCCCACACCATAACACCTCCTCCTCCATGCTTCACGGTGGGAACCAGGCATGTAGAGTCCATCCGTTCACCTTTTCTGCGTCGCACAAAGACACGGTGGTTGGAACCAAAGATCTCAAATTTGGACTCATCAGACCAAAGCACAGATTTCCACTGTCCATTCCTTGTATTCTTTAGCCCAAACAAGTCTCTTCTGCTTGTTGCCTGTCCTTAGCAGTGGTTTCCTAGCAGCTATTTTACCATGAAGGCCTGCTGCACAAAGTCTCCTCTTAACAGTTGTTGTAGAGATGTGTCTGCTGCTAGAACTCGGTGTGGCATTGACAGGGTCTCTAATCTGAGCTGCTGTTAACCTGCGATTTCTGAGGCTGGTGGCTCGGATAAACTTATCCTCAGAAGCAGAGGTGACTCTTATCTTCCTTTCCTGGGGCGGTCCTCATGTGAGCCAGTTTCTTTGTAGCGCTTGATGGTTTTTGCAACTGCACTTGGGGACACTTTCAAAGTTTGCCCAATTTTTCAGAATGACTGACCTTCATTTCTTAAAGTAATGATGGCCACTCATTTTTCTTTACTTAGCTGCTTTTTTCTTGCCATAATACAAATTCTAACAGTCTATTCAGTAGGACTATCAGCTGTGTATCCACCAGACTTCTGCACAACACAACTGATGGTCCCAACCCCATTTATAAGGCAAGAAATCCCACTTATTAAACCTGACAGGTCACACCTGTGAAGTGAAAACCATTTCCGGTGACTACCTCTTGAAGCTCATCAAGAGAATGCCAAGAGTGTGCAAAGCAGTCATCAAAGCAAAAGCTGGCTACTTTGAAGAACTTAGAATATAAGACATATTTTCAGTTGTTTCACACTTTTTTGTTAAGTATATAATTCCACATGTGTTATTTCATAGTTTTGATGCCTTCAGTGTGAATGTACAATTTTCAAAGTCATGAAAATACAGAAAAATCTTTAAATGAGAAGGTGTGTCCAAACTTTTGGTCTGTACTGTTTTTTTTTTTTTTTCTGCTGCATGGATGTGTGTCACGCTTGGACACGACTATGTCCGACGGACAGCACAACATGAAATACAGCGGGACTGAAAAGGGGGAGGAAGGCCCTCACAGTAGGGAGCGAGGGATGGGACACCTTTTATCACCAACCTGTATCTGTTTCTAAGCTCCCCTAACGCCCTATGCGGATCCTTCCCCCTGCCACCATCATGTGCCTGGTCCGTTACTGTCACCTCAACTAGCCCTGGCTAGTGCTCTGACCGACAAGGACCCTAGACTTGTCACTACAGGTAATGAACATGGTAAGTTGACGAACAATGGACTGGCAGTAAGAAAAGCAACTTAATTTAGAATCTGCAGCAAGGCTCCAACAACTGCACCAGGGTACAGATCTCCTACAGCTGCTCCACCACAGTCACAGTAGAACTCCACACCTAGCTGGTCTGCATATAAGTAACTCTATAACAGACGATCAGCTGGCTGGTCATGTGACTAAAGAGAGGTGGGAGTGGTTACAAACCAACATCAGCTGATCAGACAAACAGAACTTGCCAGCAAGAAACTGAAATTAGCTCTTGCTGGACCAAAGGGAAAAACAACATTTAAATTCCAGCAAACCAGAGCTGCCGTGAATCCATTAATGATTCATGACAATCTGTGTCAAAATGCAAGTGAATATAAGAATGATATGTCCTAAGAACAGCACTGTTATAACTATGTTCCCATAATGTCGGTGTATAGATTGTGCCATTATAATCTGGGAAGAAAATCTACTATTCTACCATAATCACTTCTAAAATCTAAAAACTACTCAAGTTGCTAAAATTCAAATGTGTTTTATAAAGTTGGTGAAATAACTTAAAGGGGTTGTCCCACCAACAAACTTCATTTCAATAGGTTTTGTAATAATAATAAGTTCCACAATTGGATGTGTTTAAAAAAAAATGTTCCTGTGCTGAGATAATCTTATAAATATGCCCCTGCTGTGTACTGTGTAATGGCTGTGTCTGACCGTGCAGGAATATGGTCTGATCATACCACAGCTCCTGGGCAGGGGGGGGGGGGGTTAAAGAAAGTATACATACATTACAGCACAGGATCGCAATTAATTTTTTTCTTTGAGGTAAAGCATTTTTTAAAAACAAGTAGGGAAATGTTTTAGCTCACAAAAATAATCAGCAGCGATCCCATACTGTAATATCAGTATGCTCTCTTTTGCTTCCTCCCCTGCCCAGGAGATGTGGTATGATCAGACAATGTCCCTGTAGGGTCAGACACAGCCATTACACAGTACACAGCAGGGGCACATTTATAACATGTTACTATTCCAAGATCTTTTGATTAAAATCAACTTTAAAATAACTTTGTTCATGGGAAAACCTCTTTAAGGCTAAATCCTAACTCCTTTTACAGCCATATGTCATTTTTTGTTATCATCACTTTTCACAAGGCAAAACCTTATTGCTACGAAACAGTGGGTTTGAAAACGGAGGTTATAGAAGGACTTCAGTCTTGTGTAGTAAATCTCTGCATCTCCACAAATCCAGATGATCATTTTAATTACAGGCTTTGAATGCAAAACCCCTTAGTTTGTGGAGAAACTGATTTCTATTTTTGCTGTGACAGTAATTCAGTCCAGGCCTTTTCTTACTGTTTTAGGTTGTGGACGCTATCCTCCCACCTTTAGTCTCCCTGGTGTGCAGCCAGAATGGTAAGTTAGGCCACATCAAGTAAGCCCCAGTGCAAATTCAACATTTTGTTTCAATTACACTGCTACATGGTAACATTCTTGGCACTTTTGTGTTTTCTAGTGGAGTGGAGGCTGTTCAGCTTGCGGCTACTTGCAGAAACCACATCACTGCTTGTAAGCCATGAGGCCGTAGCTGAAGAGAGGAACGAGAGCCTTCAATCCAACGTGACATTTCTGTCTTTGGTCAGAAAGGCTTTACTTCCACAGTAAGTCCTCTGGCTGTGCTTATGGGGTTAATGTGATTCTTTATCTGGTATATAATTTCTATTCCTCATGGGCTGAGTAAATGTATATCATTTGTATGAAATACATTTCATTGTGGTTAGTACTGCACACCCACCTGACCCAACAATTGGGCACAAAAGAAAATTATTGGCATCCAATATGCTACCAACCTTAAGGAGTGATTTCATGTTTTGCCCCCAGCTAGTCTATTTATAACAATCTTCTACTTAGTAATAGCAGACTATTTGCTAAAACCATGTTTTTCAAATCCATAAGTAAAAAAAGTTATCAGCACAAATTCCAGAACGTTGAACTTTCCTCGATTAAAATCACTGTGACGCTGCAAAACTGCACAACTAGTTAATTGGTAGGCTATGTTCACACGTTGTGTTTTTGCAGCAGTTGTTTTTCTACAGGCAAAACCTGCTCTCTTAGGGTATGTGGCCACGATGCAGAATTGAAGTAGAAAATTTCCGCAGCTTTTCTGTATGTCCTTGCCAGTAAAAACGCTTTTTTACTTTACACGCGTTTTTGCAGCGTTTTTACATGCGGATTTGACTTGCTTTTTTCAAATGCATTGTGACCTCCAATCCACATGCGGAAACGCACAAACGGACATCCTGCGGATTTTTCCGCAAGGAAAATCCACTGCGGAAAATTCCACAGCATGTGCACAGAACATGCGGATTTTCATTGGGGACCATGGGGCACATATTACCAAGAGTTTTTAAAGCGTTTCCTCTGCGGAAACTCCACATCAAAAACGCTTGAAAAAACGCATAGTGGGCACACAGCCTTTGGCTGCGTTCCCACAATGAGCTGTTGGTGCGTTTTTGATGTTGCAGAATTTCTGCACCTATTATTTAAATTAGGTAATTAGCATTTTTAATTGCGTTTTTGTGTGCATTTGCTTTTTTTACCTGTGGACTTCTCACATCTAATCAATTTGGCATGTTGTGGAATTAAAAAACGCACCGCAGGTCAGTTTACGCAGGCTTAATAAGAAGCACAGTGGCCATGAGATTTCTATAAATCCCATCCACTTTGTTGGAACTATAAGACACTGCATTTTTGACGCAGCGAAAACACGCAGCTTCAAAAGGGCGAAAAAATCTGGGAACATAGCCTAAGCAGTAAAGAAGCTGCTTACAAAAAGCCAGTTTTGTTGCATTTTTGCTGCTTTATTTTGTGCAGAATATGTGCCATTTGTCTACAATAGATGCTTAATAAAGTTCATTTTATTCACCAAAAACACAGCAAAACCTCATGTTTTTTTCTTTGCAGCTTTGTTGCACTTTCTCATTGTTTTCTATTGGTGAAAAGTGTAAAAATTGACATGCAGCAGATTTAAAAAACGCTGTTGTTTTCCAATTCAGTCAGGAATTTCTGAAATTTCATAGCTTTTTCTGGTTCTGTAAAAAGCAGCTTTTGAACTGCATAAGAAAACGCTGCTAAAATGGAACGTGTGCGCATAGCCTTACTTGTTTTAACATTTCCAGGAAACTGTTACTGGGCAAAAGAAAATCCTTCTTATATTCTAAGCCTGCTTGTGTTTCTCCCAAATGTGATGTACCAAAAGTACAGCATGCGTCTACCAGAATCAACTCAAGTCTGCCTTGCATTTGATGTACGGGACTCAATTATGCTTGATCATACCCACAAAAAAGCACACTATAATACCAAAATATTAAAATTTGAGAGTCTTCAGTGGTTGATACCTTTTAATGGCTAACTGAAAAGATGGTAACAAATAGCATCTTTCGAGACTACTCAAGCCTCTTCATCAGGCATGGTATATAACAAAAAAGAAATGTAAAAAATTGTAGTATGTAAGTATACGCACATCCCATTTTTTATCAATCCTCAGCCCATGCCCCTCAATGGGAACAAAAAAAATTGAGGGAAATTTGTAAATTCTTGTACAGATAGCTTTATTAAGATGCACTAAATTTCAAACATTTTTCAATAAGCCTTTGGTGGTGTTTTTCATTATGTTTTCATTTGTTACAGAGAAATATGGGGAAAAATACACCTTACAATACTTTTTCTTGAAGAAGAAAAAACCATTAAAACACCACAATAAATACTACATATTTAGATCTTTCAAAATATTCCTAATAACTTTAAAGTAACATCTGGCCAGTGGCTTTTGTGCTAAAAAAGAACACCATTAAAAGAATGTAAACGGAACATAGACTTGAAGGGGTTGTCTGCTTTCAGAAAACTTTCTACTATAAGCTAAAGTAATTATAAAACAGAGTAGTACTTATCCTGCCCAGGTACAGTACCAACTCTAAACAGTGCTGAGGCCAAACTGAGCTCAGAAGCTTGTATCTAGATTAGCAGAGCCGGTGAGCTCAGTGATTAGCTGCTGTGCTGTCGACATGACGTCACCACTGCAGACAAACAGCAGAGACAGGGGCAGTGGTGGAGAGCCATAGCTGGGATCACAAAGGGTAAATAACACTGTTTGTTTTTTGTAACTAATGTAGCTTATTGCTTGAAGTTTTATGAAAATGTACAACCCCTGTCATCTATAGAAAGAGAGGAGACAGCTGATGCCAGACGGCTCTGGGGAACAAATTTTTTTGTTTGAATTTGAACTGCCTGCCCCTCACCTCCCCTGACATACACATTAGACGGTCAGCTGATTCTGCCAATATCATAAAACATTGCAGAATTTAATTTAATGTGTATGTGTGTCTTAATGGATTATTTCCACATTGGCAATATTTTTTTTTACTTTGTGAAGTATCTGCATCACTATAGTTAATGTGAAATACAGGCCCAACTTGAAGTTTTTCTTTTGCATCTTTGTATTTATTTTTCATCTCCTTCTGCTCCTCTGTACATCCAACTTCACAGAGCTGAATGGGTGGTCCTATTCTTAACTGCTAAAACTACATTTCCCAGCAGCACACTGCTTCTTCTCAGTGCTGCAGACCTCCCTCTCCTTTCCTGTGTGCTTCCTGATAGAGATCTATAGATCTCACCATGAGCCAATTTTATTGATATAGATTAGAAGACCATAGATGTGATTTGAATGTAGTGACTGTGACCCACTATTTGACCCACCAAAGTTGATTGCTATTGTTATGGAGACCCTCTTTCTTTAAGGAGAACTTTGGAATAGACAGCGAAAGGGTCTTCACATTGCCAGTGAGATTCAAATTAAGGTACTTCATCGATGAAGGGAGAGAGACAGAATACATGTGACATGCATTGTCAGCAGGTAGAGTCTTCTGGTGTGGCAACATAGACTCACCATATTTATTAGCTAGACAAAAAGCGGAACTTCATTGTTACGTACAGCTGAACAGGAAACCAAAATAGACTTATCAGTAGTAAACACATTTCCCTTGTCCCAATGTAAAAACTTTCTCAGGGACTTCACAGGAAACCAGTATCTTAGTCAGACATTTCCCAATGTATGTCTTAAAGCACTCAAGCAAAGGCCTCATGGAATAGATTGTTTTTTCTAAATTAATAATGATATCTAGGTATTAAAAATTAACCATAACAATTCCTCCCTTTTTATTATTTTACAAAACAATTTATTCATCAGCTACTTCCCCATGCTATGGAAGCCTGGAGGGGACGAACCCTGTTCACCGACAAATATCTTGCTTGTAAATCTCATCATATATGTTTATAGGAGAAGTGTCATTATATTTTGCAGGCCTGTGATGCTTAATCTTGTGTGTTTTCTTGGATAGTCTCTTAATAGCAAATATACTAATCCTGGCAACTATATACACTAGTAATATCAAAATTCCTATTTGTAGAATACCTTGTAGGATACCCATTAGCCATCCACCTATACCCTTGAAGCAATTGACAGGATTAAGAAATGAGAAAGTGTCGCTCCACCAGGAATCTTTGTTGACATGATGTTCTTGGAGCCACGCATCCCTCAGTTCTCTAACTATCTCTATCTTAGTCTTTACCTGGAAATTTCCTGCAGGGTCTATGTAGTGGCTACAGGTAGGGTCTATTATCTGACACATCCCGCCCTCTCTAGCAGTGAAGTAATCTAGCACTATGGTGTGTTGGTTAGTAACTGCAATTAGTTGTTTCTGTACAATATTAGATGTATTGAGAATGTCAAGAATCTGGAAGATCTGGTCATCTAGATAATCAGTCGCCTCTACCAACTTATCCCACATTTGCATTATGAATGGGTAAATGAATAAAACACTAAAAAATTTGTTAGCCACCCCTATTTCTACAAGATGTGGTTTACCATTTGGTCTGGGCTTGTGGTCTGCAGCTCGTCTGTACAGTGTGTAGCGGGATTGCTTTAATATGTACTCTTGTGTGTGGTACTATAAAAGTAGAAGGTGTCAGAAAGGCCAGTGTGCAAACTCCTGTGAAATTATTGGGTAACCACTTGTCAGCCTGATGTCTACATACAATATATAAACTCTCTGGTGCTCCAGCAACAGTGTTGTTGAACAGACTAGCAATCCATTTAGGTAACAAGGTGGTGCTTAATTTTTCCATAATTCTTTCCTGATACTGAGTGTCATTTGAGGTAAAACCTGATATTAGATTTTGCAAGGTGACATTTACACAATGAAGCTTAGGATTGAGAGTGGCATCAACCGCTATACACTGCGTAGAAGTGGTAGCAGATCCATTACACTCTGAATAGTCAGCTGTAGAGAAAGGAAACCCTCTGGATTTTATCTGAATACAGCTGCAAGAGGTAAAGTTCGGATAACAGGAGAGGTCGACACGACTGGTCGCCCAAGGCATTTCAGTCTGACTTAGAGGTGGACCACTCCTGTTAAACAACAACCATGGCTCAGTCACCCAAGCAGCTACAGTTAGACCTACAGCCTTCTTTTTCTTTGTTGTTCTTAATCTAATGGGAAAAGTGTGGTTACTTAAGTAAAACATTTCATTCAAAGTCACTGGAATAGCTAAATAAGGCATAGTATTGGAGGATGTTAGACTATGGGTGCATATCCAACAGTACTTAGGATGGTCATTAGAGTTCATGTCTTGGAGTAAGACTTGGTGATGCTTTATCAGTTTGTTATCCCAGTTCTCTTTAAGTACTTCATGGAGAGTTAGGGCAAAGGGTACGGTTGCTATCGCCATAGTCCAAACAAACAGGGTCATCATCTTTGCTGCTGCTGGGGTTCAAACTCTTTTTGCAATGGCTGGTGTGGATCCAAGTGTCCTTGCCTTGAAGCTTGACAGAAGTGGCAGTGGTTAACTGCACTTGGAATGGTTCACTGTATCTGGGCTCCAGTAGTCTCATCATATTTATCTTTACCACGACCCAGTCTCCTGGTACCAATGTGTGAGTGGCGCTGAGGCAATTGGGGTCTGGGATAGAGGAAAGAACACGATTATGAGTAACAGTCAAATGTTTATGCAACTCCAGAACATATTCAGTGAGAGAACCACAGGAGGCCTGCAGCTGCTGTGGGAAATACAACCCTGTCTTAGGGACGCTACCAAACAGTATTTCATATGGGGACAGCTTCTCCCTCCCTCTTGGGGTGGTCCTCACTGAATACAATGCTATGGGCAAACAATCTACCCAGGACAAGTGTGTTTCTTTCTTGCACTTTTGGTTTTTTAGCTTCAAGGTACCATTGAGACGTTCCACCTTCCCACTACTTTGTGGATGATAGGGAACATGGAAAGCCTGTTCTATCCCAAGAGTGACCATGATTTGTTTCATTAGTTCCCCAGTAAAGTGGGTTCTTCTGTCACTTTCTATAGTTTCGGGCACCCCATATCTACAAACCACCTCACTGATCAATTTTTTAGCAGTAGTTTTTGTGTTTGCTTTAGTCACCACCCAAGCTTCTGGCCACCCAGAGAAAAGGTCAATGCATACCAGGGTGTATTCATAATTACCCACCTTAGGTAGCTGTATGTAGTCCACCTGCAGTCTCTGAAATGTGTTATCTGGTTTTGGTGTGCATTTTCGTGGGACTCGAATAGGCCTACCAGGGTTATGTTTTGCACAAACTAGACATTCTTGAACGTAATTTGCTGCTGTATTAGGGAACCCTGGGGCACACCAGTTTTGTAGCACGACTGCACACATAAAACCCTTTGAGTTATGCACTGGAGAATGTGCAAGGGCAGCCATCATGGGGAACAAGCAGCGTGGAAGGCAAATACGTTTGTTTACCTGCCATACCCCTGACACTGACTGTACGGCACCCGCTTTGACCCATGCATTCTGCTCGTGGGGGGGAGCCTGGGTCTGGAAGACCTGCAGTAGTTCGAGTTCCACGGCCACTGGGACCGGTGCAGGGGATGTCTCCTTATTTGAAAGGGGGCTTCCTGCACTCCCTGACTCTGATTCTCCTAGGGTTCCCGCACTTGCGATAGCCAGTATCTCTGTCAGAGGTAATCGTGCTGCTTCCTTAGCCGCCTGGTCGGCCAAAGCATTCCCTACTGCAAGGGGAGTTTGTTCCCGAGTGTGTTCTGACACTTAGACTATGGCTGCCCTTCGGGGAAGGGTGAGTGCTGTGAGTAGCTGCTCTACCGCTCGTGCATTCCTTATAGGTTTGCCAGCAGAGGTCAAGAAATTACGGCTTCGCCAAATGGCGCCAAAGTCATGTGCAACACCATAAGCATATTGCGAGTCAGAAAATACATTAATTTCTTTACCTTTTCCCAGATTACACGCTGCAGCGAGTGCTTTAAGCTCTGTCTCTTGTGCAGAGCAGCTGGAGGGGAGTGGTTCTTGTATCACTGCCTTACCATTGTGGACTACTGCATACCCGGTGATGAATCATCCTTGTTCACTGTCCCAAGCTCTGGAACCATCTACAAAATATTCAGCAGAGGGGTTAGTGAGTGGTACATCAGTAATATTTGCCAAGCCCTTTATTTCAGCTTCCATCAATGCTTGACAATCATGTTCATGTGCCATATCAAATTGAGCTTCCTCATCTGCTAATTTGAAAAACAAGGGAAATCTTGGCTCATGGTCTCTCCCTCTTCCCCATCCTGATACTTTCCTCCCTTTTCTAAATCCACTGGAAGTAGTGTAGCTGGATTTAGAACATTACAGCATTTGATAGTTATATGGGGAGGTGTAAGAAGTGAGACTTCATATTTTGTCAACCTTGATGCTGAGAGGTGACAGGTCTGAGCCTGTTGAAGTATTTCAGATACAGCATGAGGAACTTGAAGTGTGAGGGAGCTTCCTAACACTATGTCCTCTGTATTTTTAACAAGTTCTGAAGCAGCTGCTACAGTTCTAACACAAGTAGGAGAACCCATAATGACTGGATCAAGGGTTACAGAGTAATACCCTAGAGGGCGCTGCCTACCACCATGTTCTTGGGTAAGGACACCAGACGCATGTCCAGCTTGTTCGTGGCAGTACAAAGTAAAAAACTTGTCATAATTTGGTATACCTAGAGCTGGTGAGGCAGAGAGAGTGAGCTTGAGGGTGTGAAATGCATCAATAGCCTCAGAATTAATGGTGAAAGGCTCAGCTTTGAGTCATTGGTACAATGGGGCCATAATACTAGAGGCATTTCGTATCCAGAGACGGCAGTACTGGACTAGGCCCAAGAATGCCCGAAGGGACTGGGTAGATCTTGGAAGCGGTATTTTTAGTATAGCCTCAATCCTCCCTGGGCTGAGATGCTTAATGCCTGGAGACAGGCAATGCCCAAGGAAAGTGACTGTGGACTTGCACAATTGGAGTTTATCTTTTGAAGCTTTGCACCCATTTTCTGCTAAGAATATCAGCAGAGTTTGAAATTCATTGTGGCATATCTGCTCAGTGGTGCAGCAAAGAAGAAGGTCATCCACATATTGTAAGAGTTTGGTAGATGAATCAAAGGGGCACCAGTTATCGAGTACAGTCTTTAGGGATGTGGAAAATAAGGAAGGGGAGTTAGCAGCTCCCTGAGAAAGGACTGCCCATGCATACTGAGCACCCCTGTGGGTGAAGGCAAAATAAGAGGTACACTCCGTGGACAAGAAGACAGAGAAAAAAGCATTGGCCAGATCAATCATTGTGAAACAGGTGGCTGTGGAGGGGACCTGATTCAGGAGAGTATGGGGGTTGGGTACAAGTGGAGTATCCACTATAGTTACTGCATTAACTGCCCTAAGATCATGTACCATACGATAGGCTATGGGTTGTCCAGGTGGGGTTTTCTTTTTGACTGGGTACAGGGGAGTGTTAAATGGGGAGGTTATAGGAATAACTAGACCTCTTAACAAAAGCTCCTGGACATTCTCATGTATTGCTGCATCCTGAGCAGCACTTAAAGGATACTGCTTTATACAGGGGGTTGGGCACCTGGTTTAAGTTTTACAGTCACCGGAGGGATGGGTAGTTTTCCCACATCAAGTTTGCTACATGCCCACAATTGACTGTATTGTCTAGAACTGAGGGAATTGTTAGGGATAGAAGACTACACAATGTGTCATCATCCAGGGGGTGGTCATCTTGGGGCCATTTGGAGTGAATTCTATGCAGGCAACACATCTGTTCCCAACAAATTAAAAGGCACATCAGGGGAAACTAAAACCTGGGTTACAATTGAAATTGAGTCATGCAAATTTAACCGGAGAGGATGAGTCATTTGTAATTTAGTAAGTCGTCCTTCTACCTCTTCACAAGTCACATAGTCGGGGGACAAAATGTCCTCTGGAACATGTTCTTGCATTAACACTGTACGGGCTGCTCCAGTGTCTACCATGAATGAAATAGTTTGTCCCTCCCCCAGAGATACGGGGACAGTGAGTGTGGGTCCCTGGGGGGTGACAACGGGGAAGAGGGAGACATCTGGATTGCCAGTTTCCTATGGAGGGGGCTGGGTAGTGGCTGTTGATTTTGCGGGACATTTGATGGATAGATGTCCTTTTTGCTGGCAAGACCAACATTTTACATTGCTGTAATCTCTACTTCCTCCTCTCCCTCCCCATCTTCGCTTCCTGGGCTGCACAGGAGCCAAGTTAACCCTTTTCTTTGACTTGCTTTCTAGTTCAGCACCTCGGGCTATTTCCTTTAAATCAACCCATTGCATATTGCGCCACTCCGGGCGACTAGTGCGTGCTGCAGTCTGAACCGTAGGTGTAAGACCATTCATAAAACACTGCAACAATATTCTGCGATCCTTATCATCATTATGCTCATATCCAAAATCCAACCATGTTTGTTCTAATACAGAGGCATATTCTGAGACTGACTGAGCCTTATCCTGTACTACAGTTTGTAACAGGTCTTGTTTTTTATCCTGCTCTGCCTGTGCCCGGTTTTGCATCCTTTGTATAAACACCCGACCCGACTCTGATGT
Organism: Phyllobates terribilis; assembly: GCF_046119375.1. Lineage (NCBI taxonomy): Eukaryota > Metazoa > Chordata > Amphibia > Anura > Dendrobatidae > Phyllobates > Phyllobates terribilis. Next base: position 229,957,120 of record NW_027362764.1, read on the forward strand.
ATTTTTAATCGCTGCTTCCTGGCCTGGCTCCATCTGAATAATTTCCATAAGTAAGGGGTCACTGCCTTTCTGCTGAATGACAGAAGCTAGATCATCCCATGTAGCCCGATATGCCTCCTGAACACCCTGGAGGCGCATTCTAAATGTTAAGGGGTTTTTTAGGGGATCTGGGAGCTGTGTAGCGAGGGCAATAAGTTCACTGGGGGACCAAGGCTGATATGTTTCTATTGGCCATACTTGGGGGGGGGGGGGGGATCGTGTACCTGAACATTATCAACCATCCTAGGAGGTTAAAACTGTACATGACTAGTGGTCCTCATAGGGAACAGAGGCACCCTGGGTGTTGTCCCTGGGTGTGAAAACCCACAGGGCCTGCAACAATTAACCCCAGGGGGATTCTGATGACCACAATGTCTGCAAGTCCATCCCATTGACCCAGCATAAGGCTGTGGCGCTGAAGGGGATGCAGAATTTACATCAGGTACAGAGACTACAGGGGTTTGAGAGTTTTTCAAACTATCATAGATTACATAGACAGTTCCATGCCTGGTTTCCTCTGATTTATGTTCACTCATTGAGAGACTTTTTGCTACTTCTAACAACATCCTAGCCTGCTCTAGTTTGTTTTTATCTTTCAACCACCCTTCCCAATTGCAGATATATTTCTCCCATTCCTTCTCTTCCAAATTTCCCCACTTTCCCATACCAAATTTCCTCAATATTATTTCACATCCCTCTACTGCTTCTTTCCCTTTCAGTCTCTCCACTATCTCACATGCTGGAACTGGGGCCTCGCCCTTTAGGTTAGTCAATTCCTTACTGTTGCCAGTCCCCATGACTGCAACCACTGTGCCAGAGTTACCGCAGAACTCTCTTCAACACACCTAAGCCTCTCAGACTCTAAATTTGATCCCTTCCCAGTCTCCTCTGATCCTCGAAAAACGGATCTGATCCTGTCCCTGTCTCCTCTGAGCCTCGGAAGACAGATCTTTAAGGAAGTACTAACACCGCTTTTCCAGCCCTGTGAGCTAGGGAGATTCTTACACACAACCAAACAAATAACAATACCAAGCCTACTGCTCCAACTACTATTCCAATTATTTCTGCATGATCATATAACATTTCCCAGTTCAGAGGTTTTCCTTCTACACCTTGTAAAGGCACTGCGTGACAACTATATCTGCAGTAAATGTTACTTTTTATACTATATGTTTCCCAGTCTGGGTATACAGGCTATGCAAGAACTTCAGCTACTATGATTTTCCCTCTCTTGAGCTTACACAAAACAGAACACAGACACTGAGGACAACGATTCTGATTCATCAAAAACGACTTAACAATCATTCAATGTACACTGCACATTCGCTGATATTAATCCCCCTGCTGTATTCGGGCTAAAAGCTGCATTCATTTACCCCTTTCTTGAGGGTGCCCTTATCAATTTACAGGGGAATTCAATACTAGTGTTGAGCCACCCCCATAGTGTTCGAGTTCGGTTCGGTTCGTTGAACACCCGTGTGTTCGCCGAACTGTTCGTCGAACTGTTCGTCGAACACCTTCGAACACCGTTAAAACCAATGGCAGGCAAACAAAAACACATAGAAACACATAGAAAACACCTTCAAAGGTGTCCAAAAGCTGACAAACTGCTCAGAAGACACAACTAACACATGGAAAAGTGACAAGTACATATAGTCATGCGAAAAGAAAAGAGGTGGAGGAGTAAAAGGAGGGGGAGACACAGATATAGGCATGTCATGCCCTTCTAAAATCCAAAAAGTGAGAAGCCGAGACGGCCAGTCCGCTCCTGCCCGTGCCACCTCCGTGTCACCGGGTTTGTGCCAGAGCCGCGGTGAACCCTGACGGCCAGCCCCCCTCTCCCAATACTGGTGCCTGTCCGCTGGTGGGTCGAGAGAGCCCCCCTGTGGTGGAGGCAGCTCTAAGCTTTTTAATTTAAATTGTCCCTCTAATTTGAATGAATACACTTTAAATCCATTTACAAGGATCTATTGGAGGGCAAGTCTCATGCCAGCAGCCGCGTAATTCCAGCTCCAGTAGCGTCCACTAAAGCTGCTGCAGTTAAAAAGCTTTTATAAGGATCGAGCTCGGCTGTCCACCGCAAGGCATCCTAGTGCCAGTCCCAGCCCCTATGCCTTGGGGTGCCTCCTGATGCTCTTCACTAAGTATCCCGTGGTCCCGAAGCATTTCCTTTGAAAAAATTAAGTGTCCAAACTACAGGTGGTGTAGCTTGCTTAACAGCCGGGATAATCCGCTGACTAGCAGACACTGCTACTAGGCACAAAGTATTTCCTGGGCTAGATGCAGTTAAAAATTTGTAAGTAGATACTCTCGTTGGATGCTAAGAAAGCATTCCATAGAGTCTCCTGGCACGCCATATATGATTCTCTTAAAAAGCTTGGGGTAGGGGTCTAGGGGACCCTTTTATAGCCAAAATCACGGCCCTGTATCACAATACGTCACCTAGGCTGAAGATAAATGGAACTGTAGCACCGAGGGCTCGGTTGCTACAGACGTATTGCACCTCACCCAGAGGTGTGATACCTGCATGCATTACACCACATTGCCGTGGGGCAGGGCGACCAATATGCCCCTGAGATGGGCACGACAGTCCCTGTCCCTGGCTGGAGTGGGGGGAGGGAACACTGAGGAAGGGGAACCCTGCAGTGCAGGAGCAGGGAGGAAGCAGTTCCTGGGTGCATTGAGAAGGGAGTATAAAAGGTGGGCACCATCTTAGTTCAGTGCAGAGAAGTCTGAGCAGAAGTGGCAGGGAGCAGGGGCTCTGCATGAGCTCTGCTCCGGAGGCGGGCCTAGTAACAGAGGCCCAGGCCTGCAAGAGGGAGAAGGAAGGAAGAGGAGCGGAGAAGGCTCCAGGAACGAGGAATGAAGGGATCCCAGGGGTGCGGACGGGCGTGTCGCCACCGCACGCCCGAATCCACCTGCGTGGAGGGGTCAGGCCAAAGGGGGAGACCGGTCCCCGAACTAGTGGAGGCAGGAAACGACCCTCAGCTAGAAACCGGAGGCTCTGACATTTTATGTGGCGCAGCCCCTTGCTCCACCCGCTAGGAAGGCACCACATAGGGTCAGGGAAACTGGCGCCAAGTTTACCAAGAGGAGGCCCGAGGCAGCCGGACAGAAGTGTTGGTAAGAAAGGCCAGACAAAGGACACACAAAGGGCGTCCTGTGAAGCGCTCCAAAGTTATCTGGGAGTTGTCTGAGCCCCTCACCTGGTGAGCACAGTACGACGTGGGCAGCCGTTACCTGCAGACGTGGTCTGGATAATAAGAACTGTGAGTAAAGGCCCTGAACTGCATCACTGACTCCGTGTCGTTACTGCTGCTGCCCTGCACCATCACCCCCATCCTCCGCATACACTGCCCTGAGGCTATACTCCTCCCGTGGGGAGTTATGCTACGCTCTGCTGCACCCACAACACCAGCCTTAGCGGTCTGCCCTGTAGCGGCGGTTCACTCTGACCGCAATCCACGGGTGGCGTAGTCGGACATTTAAACATCAAAACCACATAAATAGTTCCGCCACTGGTTTGACCGCCCTGAGCCACGGAACCGGATCGCCGCCACGAAGACTACAACCACCAGCATCCACCAAAAAGGGTCCGGCTCCGGGTGTCCCAAGGCCCAGGGGGTGCGTCAGAACATTTTCATCACCTTTCACAATCACCAATGGGACAAGGCAGGGATGTCCTCTGTCCCCTCTCTTATACATCCTAGTGACGGAGCACCTGCTCTCATCAATTCGCCATAACCCCAATATTAGGTGGATTGAGGTGGGAGGCACCGAGTACAAGTGCTCTCTATTTGCTGATGATGTCCTAGTATATATCACTCAATCACATATATCCATCCCTGCTGTTATGGCTGAAATAGATCACTTTGTTACATGGTAAAATTTTAAAATCAATGCAGCGAAGTCTGAGGCCCTCGATGTCTCCCTCCCTAAATCCATATAGGATTCCATCCAGTCCAACTTTCCCTTTGCCTGGCCCTCACAGGGTATCAAATACTTAGGAATTCCTATTCATAGAGACCTCTCCCATCTATGTTATCTTAATTTTGGGCCCTTTATTGAACAATTCCATACAGACCACGGTTGGCAAGTTAGAACTGTAAGATTCACTACGTGAACCACTGGTGTTTTGTGGAAAAGCACATGTACACCGCGTTCCAAATTATTATGCAAAAAGTGTTTAGGAGTGATAAGGGAAGAATTTGTTTGTTTGTCAGTTAAACTCATTGATGGTGATGTGTGTCAGGGCTCTTTATATCACTGTAAGCAATTGCAGACACCTGTGCTAATTAGTTTGGCAGGTGTGTCCGATGAAAGGCAAGACTACTTAAGAAGGCTCTCTCACATTATTAAGCAGCCTACATTTTCTGCCAAAATGGGAAAGAAAAAGGATGTGTCGGCTGCTGAGAAGCAACAAATTGTGGAGTGTTTAGGTCAAGGCATGACTACAATCAACATTGTGCGATGATCAGGATGAAGTGTCTTGGCAATCAAGAAGTATGTAGCTGATTCACAGTACACACGTGTGCGTGCTGATAAGGGCAAATTGAGGACTCTTTCCTACAGGAAATTACGTCAGGTTGAAAGAGCAGCGGCAAAAAAGCCTTGTCATAGCAGCAGACAAGTTTTTGAAGCTGCTTGTGCCTCCAACGTCCCCCGAACAACAAGATGCAGGGTCCTTCAGAGGTTTGCAGCTGTGCATACGCCATCCTGTCGACCTCCTCTATCCACTTCACACAAGCAGAAACGGCTCCAGTGGGCCAAACATTACATGAAGACTGATTTCAAAACTGTTTTGTTCACGGATGAGTGCCGTGCAGCGCTCGATGGTCCAGATGAATGGAGTGGAGGATGGCTGGTTGATGGACACCCCACGCAAACACGGCTACAGCGCCAACAAGGAGGAGGTGGAGTAATGTTTTGGGCTGGAATCATGGGGAGAGAGATTGTCGGCCCCTTTAGGATCCCTGAAGGCGCTAAAGATGAACTCCATAATGTATGTGGATTTTCTCAAACAGCACTTCCTGCCATGGTTCAAGAAGAAGAACCGTGTATTTCACAGCAAGATCATTTTTTTGCATGATAATGCACCATCTCATGCTGCACATAAAACATCTGCATCTCTGGCTGATATGGGCATAAAAGGGGACAAACTTATGGTGTGACCCCCATGCTCCCCTGACCTCTACCCCATTCAGAACCTTTGGAGCATCATTAAAAGGAGTGTCTATGATGGCGGGAGGCAGTTCACATCTAAGCAACAGCTCTGGGAGGGTATTCTGTCCTCATGCAAAACAATTGAAGCAGAAACCATCCAAAACCTGACAAATTCAATGGACGAGAGAGTTCAGAAGCTCCTTTCGAACAAGGGGTCCTATGTGAAAATGTAACATCACCTAGAATAAAGTTTTGAGTTGAAAACTGTTTGATTTCAGTTTCTAACAACCTGCTAATGCTTATAATTTCAAAAATGACCATTTTTTTGGTCTTTATTAAAATGAAAAGGTTGATCGAAAAGTTTGGGGGATCTAAGAGTGTGGCAACCCAGTAGTCATGATTACTTCGAATTCTGACAATATGAGGGTCATGCTGCAGGTAGTGCAGCAAGAAGGCACTTATGTGTCTTGCGCATCTCGGAGCCCCAAAATTATTTTCCGGGCTAGATGCAGCTAAAAATTATTTTTAATTTTAAATCTGGTGAAGCTTATTATAGATGGCCTAATAGGATCAGTGCTGCACACTGCTACAAAGCCCAAATTATTTTCCAGTCAAGATACAGATAAACATGATTAGTAATTTGAAAGCTTAAAACGGTTGGTAGGGTGATTTTAACCAATCATCAAGCTTTTACTCTCCCCAGGATGACACAGGGGTAGAAAAGTCGTTTCGGATCCATGATTTGTTCATCTTTATGAACGTGAGTCTGTCTACATTATCAGTGGAGAGCCGCGTGCGCTTATCTGTCAGCACACCACCAGCAGCGCTGAACACACGTTCAGACAGAACGCTGGCTGCGGGGCATGACAAGATCTCCAAGGCGTAAGTGGCTAGCTCCGGCCATTTATCCAGATTGGAAGCCCAAAAAGAGCAAGGGTCCAGTGACACAGTCGTGGCTTCAATGTTTACTTGGAGATACTCCTGTACCATCGTCTCTAGGCGTTGACTATGTGTCAGACTTCTTGTCTCCTGTGGCCTTGCAAAGGATGGGCTAAAAAAGTGGTGAAATGATTCCGCAAAATTGATGTTACCAGCAGATACTGTGGTTCTGTTACGGTTTGAGTGCTGAACACTTGACGGTCCCACGGTTGGCAAGTTGGAACTGTGAGATTCACTACGTGCACCACTGGTATTTTGTGGAAAAGCACATGTAAGATTCTGCAACAGTCTCTGCTGATACTCCTGCATGCGTGCATCCCTTTCTATGGCAGGAATAATTTCTGCAAATTTACTTTTGTACCGGGGATCTAACAGTGTGGCAACCCAGTAGTCAGGATTATTTCTAATTCTCACAATTCGAGGGTCATGTTGCAGGTAGTGCAGCAAGAAGGCACTCATGTGTGTTGCGCATCCAGGAGCACCAAGTCCCTGTTGTGTTGGTGGCGAGGTAACAATCATGCTTCCTTCCTCTGTCCTCTCCCCCCAACCTCGCACAACAGAAATGTGATCAAGGTCTCCCTCATCTGATGAGTCTTCCATCAGTTCGTCCTCCACTTCTTCCTGGGCTCCTGCACCTTCCTCACTAGTTTGGCTGCTACCATGCGCCCTGGTAAAATCATCTCCCCCACCCTCACATGCCTGCCGCCCTGGTGCTGCCGACCGTCTGGACCTTGCAGATGTTAGCCCTTCCGCATACAACTCCTCCTCCTCTACTTCCTCCACCTCCTCTTGTGCCACCACCTGACTCCGAATTCTGTTTAACATGTGCTCCAGCATGTAAATCACCGGAATAGTCATGCTGATAATGGCATCGTCAGCACTAAACATCTTCGTCGCCATTTCAAAACTGTGCAGAAGGGTGCATAGGTCCCTGATCTGAGACCACTCCTCCAGCGTAATTTGCCCCACCTCTGAATCTCGTTGGCCCAGGCTATACGTCAGAACGTATTGCACCAGGGCTTGTCGGTGCTGCCACAGTCGCTGCAACATGTGCAGAGTTGAATTCCACCGGGTAGGCACATCGCATTTTAGCCGGTGAAGTGGCAGGCCCAACGACTTCTGTAGAGATGTAAGTCGCTGAGCTGCGGGATGCGAACGGCGGAAGTGAGCACACAGCGACCGTGCCCTCTGCAGAAGGCCATCTAGTCTGGGATAGTGGGCTAAAAATTGCTGGACAACCAGGTTCAACACGTGAGCCATACAAGGCACGTGTGTGACATTGCCCCGGCGAAGGGCCGCACCCAGGTTTGCAGCATTGTCGCACACGGCCTTCCCTGGTTTCAGGTCCAGTGGAGACAACCATTCATGAAATTGGTTCTCCAGAGCTGACCACAACTCCTCAGCTGTGTGACTCACATTTCCCAGACATTTCAATGTAAAAACCGCCTGATGACGTTGAGCCCTACTGCCAGCATAGTAAGGAGGTGTGCAGGATCCCTTCTGCGCAGTTAGAAAGCTTGTGGCATGACCAGACAGGCTTTGGGTGCAGGTGGAAGACCGAGAGGAGGTTGAGGAGGCAGAAGCAGTGGAGGAAAAATGACATAAAGAGGATTGACGCACAACTCGTGGGGACGGCAAGACTTGGACAGCAGCCCCTTGTCCTGCTGTCACCATAGTTACCCAGTGCCCAGTCAGCGACATGTAACGCCCCTGTCCATGCCTACTCGTCCAAGTGTCTGTGGTGAAATGCACCCTGTCACACACAGAGTTTCTCAAAGAAGCGGTGATGTTGTGTGCGACATGCTGGTGGAGCGCAGGCACACCTTTCTTTGAGAAGTAGTGCCGACTGGGCATCTGGTACTGGGGCACTGCGACGAACATAAGGTCTCGAAAATCCTCTGTGTCCACCAGGCGGAAAGGCAGCATTTCTGTAGCCAAGAGCTTGCAGATGGTGAAATTCAACCTCTTAGCTTTCTCATGGCTAGGAGGAAATGGTCTTTTACTTGTCCACATCTGAGGGACCGAGGGCTGGCTATTGTGCTTAGACGGGGTTGATAAGGGTGTCCCCGGCAAACTGCCGGTCTGTGAGGAAGATGCAGGCGGACATGTTAGGTTGCCTTGATCCAAAGGTGGTGCTATCGATGTCGGACAGCGCTCAAGACCAGCTGGTGTTACCACCTCCAAAGAAAATGATGACCTGCCAATCACGCTGGCTGTTGCGGGTAAAGAGGTGGCAGGTCTGCGCCCCAAAACAGGTGTGACTGCTGTCCCCCCAGTCACAGAGGATGAAGAGGCCGCGGATGCACAAGATATGGCAGACGGTGGTTGGCCCGGCCGGCTAGACCGCATTGTAGCACACTGAGCTTCCCACTGCAACTTATGCTTCATGTCCATGTGCCGGTTCATGCATGAAGTACTCAAACTATGTATTTTTTGGCCTCTACTTAGCTTTTGCTGACAAATGTTACAGATAACACGAGTTGGGTCATCTTTATCGATCTGAAAAAATGCCCAGGCTATGCAAGGCTTAGCACCCATGCGACCTGAAGAGCGACCACGACTTGTGGTGAGAGGCAGAGTTGTGTTTGAGGATGCAGTTGTTGACGTGCTTCCAGTACTACGTCTCTGTCCAGGAAGGCGCAACCTGACCTCGTCGTCACTAGCATCTTCCTCCACCTCCTCTGCTGACCTCATCTCTTGGCTGACTGTGGGTTGACAGTAAGTGGGATCTCCGACCTCATCATCATCACCCTGTGCGTTATCACACCCGTCGTCCTCAGAGCCAACCTGTTCCTGCCCTGACAAAAAACTAAAGTTGTCGCTCCAATCAGGTATTTGAGTCTTATCATCGTCTTCCTCATTGTCTCCACCAACAGGAGTTACAGTTTGGGAATGAGGGTCTACATTATGGTCAGAACCTTCTGCGTCTGGTCCTGGATCCGACTCATAAAGATTCTGGGCATCAGTGCAGATCATTTCCTCGTCTGGATTCACAGAAGTGCTGGAGTCGACCTCTGATTCCCAGGCTATAGTATGAGTAAACAGCTCTGCAGACTCAACCATCTGTTCTACCTCATACTCAGACGGGCAGCTGGAGATTTGGGAGCTGTGAGGAAGCAAGTGCGATTTGGGTGACACCTTTGAGGACTGGAGTATTTGTGATGTTGAAGTTGATGTGGAGGAGAGCCCACTTAAAGGAGCACTTGATATCCGTTGAAGCACCTGCTGTTTTTGTGCCTCATCTGGAATTTGTAGCGATTGGCGTGGCCGTAAGAAAGGGATCTTATCACATTGTCCGCTAAAAGAAGTAGACATTTTAGTTTGGCTGGAAGATGGTCTTTCTTCTGCACCTACCCCACGGACACAACCTTTTTTCCCCTTCCCAACACGCCTATTCCCCTTTCCACCAGCAGCAGGCCTTTTTCCACTCATTTTGGTGGTTAACTAATTCACAACTCTGGAGTTGTTTGCACAAAAAAACAATGGATGGTAACCGAGCAGAGCTGAGTGGCCAAACTGTGGTATTAGGCCAAAACTATTGGCTGGGTTAGATGCAGAAAAAAATTATTTTTAATTTGCAACCTGATGGAGGTCAGTATAGATGGACTAATAGACCAAGTCCCACACACTGCTAGAAGCCCAAATATTTTTTCAGAGCTAGATGCAGAAAAAAATTATTTTTAATTTGCAACCTGATGGAGGTCAGTATAGATGGACTAATAGACCAAGTCCCACACACCGCTAGAAGCCCAAATATTTTTTCAGAGCTAGATGCAGAAAAAAATTATATTCAATTTGCAACCTGCTGGACGTCAGTATAGAAGGACTAATAGAACAAGTCCCACACACTGCTAGAAGCCCAAATATTTTTTCAGAGCTAAATGAAGAAAAAAATTATTTTTAATTTGCAACCTGATGGAGGTCAGTATAGATGGACTAATAGACCAAGTCCCACACACTGCTAGAAGCCCAAATATTTTTTCAGAGCTAGATGCAGAAAAAAATTATATTCAGTTTGCAACCTGATGGAGGTCAGTATAGATGGACTAATAGAATGATGCTATGCCCAAAAGATTTTACTTCACTAGGTGCAGTAAAAAAATTGGTATTCTATACACAGGTGGTATATCTTGCAACACAGATAGGCTACTCCACTGACTAACACACTCTGCAATAGGCCAAAAAGGATTAGCTTTGCTAGATTCAGCCAAATGCTGTGAAAAAAACTTGCACAGCACTGGCACAGACCTGCCTGGCAAAAACTGATAGGAACTGATGTAACCTAGTCCTGAAAAGGACTCCAATTACAATTAGTCTTTACTCCCACAATCTATCTATTTAAGAGCACAGACCTGCCTGATAAAAGTCGTAGGAAATGCTGTAACCTAGTCCTTAAAAGGACTGCAATCACAACTATTCCCTACTCCCAAGCTATCTGTATATTTGTGCGAAAATTGGCTTGAAATTAACAAGGTATAGCGCACACAGCAACAGCGGTGCCGTCTAACACGCAGCTGCAGCAGTGAGAAAATGGTGGCGACAGGGAAAATGGCTTGGTCTTATAGGGCAAGGACATGTGACATACACTGCCAATCACACATGCCCTTGCTTGTGTGAAAAAAAGCACTTCGCTCCGTGTGTGCGCTGCTGATAGGCTGACAGATTGCACCTCCCCACTGCAAATGCGGGAAAGAGAAAAAAAAATGGAGATCTTCATTGTTCCTGCAGAGATCCATCCCCTGCCCCTCCCCCCGCCCCGCTGTACACTCAAACTGCGTATTAACATTAATTTTCATCATTACTGAGAAAAAATCCAGTTATGATTTTGGTGCACGAACAGTTATCGAACATAACCTCGAACAGCCGAATTTTTCTCAAATTGTTCGTGTTCGCCGACCGGCTCGAACACCGCCCAAAACAGCTCGAATTTGAGATTGGCGAACAGTTCGAGTAGAACAACGCTCATCTCTATTCAATACCCTCAGAGTACTACCTTACCGTGAAGGATTCCTCTGTTATAGGCAATCACACTTCCCTGATCCTCTTACGGACCGATTTTCCTCTCCACCACATGTGAAGGAACACACCTAACGGGATCCCTTATCAAGCAGAGACCGCAGTCCCTTATTGGTCAATCAAAAATCATTCAGTCCCACATTCATGAATCCTCATAGTTTACAATATCATACCAGACATTTATGACGTAGACAAAACAAACAACTTAAAACAATCCTCTGACTCCTGAAATATACAGAAGAACTGCAGAGGTGCCTAATCCCGACACGCTGGGCAAGGTTGATTACTCGTCACTTCATTCAATTATCATTCAACCGTCATTCAATCGTCAATCATACATCTAAAGACCACATTGAAACATATAAGACAACAAAATCAATCACTGGTAAGAGTTCAGAAATGATTGTCTTGTTAGGACCACCAATTACCCGTCCTGGAGCCCTCTAGGTAGTACTGAATTAGTAGTAATACAAGGGATTACTTACCGCGGATTTCATTTAGTAATTCCCAGAGAGATCCTTGTTGACGGGTCCAGAGGAGGTCCACTTATGACAATCCCGGGTTTCGGCACCATGTACTGTTATGGAGACCCTCTTTGTTTAAGGAGAACTTTGGAATAGACAGCAAAAGGGTCTTCACATTGCCAGTCAGATTCAAATTAAGGAACTTCATCGATGAAGGGAGAGAGACAGAATACATGTGACATGCATTGTCAGCAGGCAGAGTCTTCTGGTGTGGCAACATAGACTCATCATATTTATTAGCTAGACAAAAAGCGGAACTTCATTGTTACATACAGCTGAACAGGAAACTTTACAAACTCCACATTACATTGGTGGTTCATGGGGATCTTCAAAGCCAGGTCATTTTCACGCTTGCATGTATAGCAGAGCTCAAGCATAACATAGCTGAGCTATGCTACAACACCGCTGTCAAGGCAATGAGGAAGCTGTGAGAGCGTCTGGAGAGTGTTGTATTAGACAGTGTCATAAGTACCTTTGTCTTTAATGAGTTTTAGAAAGTCATTAGGTGCAAATGCATCTGGTATCAGTGCGAACTTCTGCATAGCATAGCAAAGCTGAACTGTGCTAAAATCCAGATGTCATATGTTTTATTACGGTATGTGCACACAATGCGGACAAGCAGTGCTTTGGATGCAGCATACTTAATGGAGTTTTCCCACGAATAAAAGTTCTTTTTAATCAATAGAGCTTGGAATGATAATAACTTTCACAATTGGATGTGTTTAAAGAAAATGTTCCTGTGCTGAGAAAATCTTATAAATGTACCCTTGCTGTGTACTGTGTAATGGCTGTGTCTCACCATGCAGGAACACCGTCTGATCATACCACATCTTCTGGACAGGGGAGGAAGCAATAGAGTATAGAGACAGGGCAGCACTGGATCACAGCTGATTCTTTCTTTGAAATAAAACATTGTTTAAAAACAGTCAGGGAAATGTTTTACCCAATAAAAAGAATCAGCTGTGATCCCATGCTGTAATGTCTGTATACTCTCTTGCTTCCCCCCCTGCCCCGGACATGTGCTATGATCAGACCATGTTCCGTACTTGGTCAGACACAGCCATTACACTGAGGAAAATGTATAAGATTATCTCAGCACAGGAGCATTTGATTTAAACACATCCAATTGTGGAAGTTATTTTTATTTCAAGATCTATTGATTAAAATTAACTTTCGTTCGTGGGAAAATCCCTTTAATGCTGTGTCCAAATCGCTGCATTTTATTGAACGCAGGTGAATCCGCATGTGTTCATTGAACCATGTGGTTCACCGCATTCAATACATTGTACTGATCAGATTTCTCTTGCGGAGACTAGCGACTCCGTAAGAGAAAAGACGCGCCGCATTTCCATGTCCGCGGGTGACCAGCATACACAGATGAACGCATAGTGGACATTGGATTTCTACAAATCCCATCCACTATGCTGTAATATCTGGCCACTGCGGGTTTATAGGTGCAGATTTAAAGATGGGTTGTATTGATTGTATGTACAGAAAACTGAGACCACATTATAATTTTGGCAATAGCCTGTTAAAAAAAAATTACTTTCATCATTACAGTACAAAAAGAAGCAAGTATGCTACCCCATAGTAAAAATAACATGTTTATAAAGTGCACATACAGACTACATTAGTTTAATGTGTAGCGGTCTATAGGTGTCTGCTTCAAGGCCTTCTTAGTAGATAGAATTTTAGGTGTCAACTAATAAACCAATGTAGTTTTTTTCCATTTATCAGCTAAAATCTATGTCATAATGAAATGTCACATTGACAGAGAAAACCTCAGAAAATTAGCACATTTTAAATTGGCTGTTGCTCTTCACGTAGCCGCAGTGGTTGCTTATATTCTGTAATGATCTCATAGTATTTATATATGGCCTAATGCTTTTATTCAGAATTGCTTATATTAAGGTTATTTAAATAGTGAAGTCTATGTGGTATTATATTGGGTTTTTCACTATAAAGTAGTTTACATAATAGTTTGAATATCTGAATATTGTGACAATTTTAACAGAGTTAGACTGACTAATTAACATTTATTAATTGTAGCAATGCTATGTGGAAGGAGCTGAGAAATGATTTTGTTTCCAGACTGCAGATGTTATAGACTTATAATTATCTAATTATGCTGCATCACAGTTAGGGGGATTATTAAGAATAACAATGCAAATATTAATATATGCCCACTGCACATTGCGGCTTCACATTAAATAGTAATTCATTCAGCTTGCCTGGGCAGGTTCATCTCTTGACAGCTGTCACAACCTTTCCGAGTGCTTCCAGAGATCATCTATTGCCTATGGTGACTTCACTTTCAGCGACCTGAATGACTTCTAGGAATCTAAAAGAGGAGCTAAATGATACTTAAAAAGAGTATATAGTTAGCAACTGCCAGAGAAATATGGTTAATTAAAAAGTGATATAATATTCAACAGCTTATTTGACCTATTAATTTACATTTCTGACCTTCCTTAAAGGGAACCTGTCAGTTGTTTTTTACCCCCAAACAGACATTACTATCCCGTTTTATTCTTGTACTTTTTAATTGTGTTTTTAGTAGCTCAAAGAGAGGCTTCATTTTGCTGAAAATATTGAAAAAGTTTTTTTCTAAAAAAAAGTTTTATGCCCCATCATATTTAATGATAAATGATCTGTTCGCAGTCAAGGAGGTGGAAATGCTCGGGAGATAGGCCAAGCTGGCATTCATCGAAAACCAACCAATGTAATTGGTGTCAGAGAGGACAGGGTTCATCCAATCCCTATCCCCATTCAAACCTGAATGTGCGGAATTAGGCAGCAGCAAGTTTACCTGTCTCCGAGCTTCTCTGCCTTTGCATACAAACACAGTTCAGTTACAGGAGAGGAATAGCCGGGTAGTGCTGGCAGTTTTGGGGGGTGGAGAGGGGGAAAAAACATATCATAGTTTGCCTTTGGAAAGGTTTGATATAACTAGAAAACCCTTTGATTTCAGGCTTCTATAATATGGTCTAATAAAGATGACCTACTTGGTCCATACTTTGCCCACTAAAACGTTTCCTGCCCTTTGGAATAGGAAAGGTGAAGGTAAAATATGAATATAGCATTTATTTCCTATGAGACTTCAGAAGTGTCGAAGGTCCATTTTGTCTGTGCACTCCTTCACTTTTTTTTATTGCAAGAAGGTTAAAAGCTGATTCAAAAAATTTGAGATTATGGAAGAGAAGCATGTACTGAAAATCCTAATTCAGTTTTGTTATCATCATGTCAAAGTGAACGTGTCGTTTGATTCATGCTGTCCAAGTCACACGCAGCATAAATCAGATCCTGACTGCGATTGCAACTAGGTGTATTTTTTCTGAAATGCTCTGGATTTTCAGAGAAATTATGCTTTAGCCCCTTTACAACCCAAGGTGGTTTGCACTTTAATGACCAGGCCCATTTTTACAATTCTGACCACTGTCACTTTATGAGGTAATTACTCTGGAACGCTTCAACGGATCCCCCTGATTCTGAGATTGTTTTTTCGTGACATATTGTACTTCATGATTGTGGTAAAATTTCTACGATATAACTTGCGTTTATTTGTGAAAAAAATGGAAATTTGGCGAAAATTTAGCAATTTTCAAAATTTCCCACATGTCTACTTTACATAAGCACAATTTTGGAACCAAAATTTTTTTTTCATTAGGGAGTTATAAGGGTTAAAAGTTGACCAGTGATTTTTCATTTTTCTAACAAAATTTAGAAAACCATTTTTTTAGGGACCACATCACATTTGAACTTACTTTGAGGGGTCTTTATGACAGTAAATATCCAAAAGTGACACCATTCTAAAAACTGCACCCCTCAAGGTGCTCAAAACCACATTCAAGAAGTTTATTAACCCTTCAGGTGCTTCACAGGAATTTTTGGAATGTGGAAGAAAAAAATGAACATTTAACTTTTTTCACAAAAATGTTACTTTAGACCCAATTTTTTTTATTTTCGCAGGAGTAACAGGAAAAAATGGACCCCAAAATTTGTTGTGCAATTTCCCCTGGGCACGCAAATACCCCATATGTGGGGAAAAAACACTGTTTGGGCACACGGCAGGGTTCGGAAGGGAAGGAGCGCCATTTGACTTTTTGAATGTGTTACGGAGACCCTCTTTGTTTTAAGGTGAACTTTGGAATAGACAGCAAAGGTCTTCACATTGACAGTGAGATTCAAATTAAGATACTTCATCGATGAAGGAAGAGAGACAGAATACATGCGGCATGCATTGTCAGCAGGTAGAGTCTTCTGGTGTGGCAACAAAGACTCACCATATTTATTAGCTAGACAGAACAGAACTTAATTGTTACATACAACTGAACAGAAAACCGAAATAGACTTATAAGCAACAAACACATTTCCCTTGGCCCAGCGTAAACCTTCTTATCAAGGACTAAACAGGAAACAATTATCTTAGTCAGACATTCCACAATGTAAAATCAGAAAACACTCAAGCAGACTTCAGACATAGCAAAAATATAAATAGTTTTTTTTCTAAATTAATAATAATATCTAGATATTAAAAAATTAACCTTAACAACTCCTCCCTTTTTATTATTTTATAAAACAATTTATTCGTCAGCTACTTCCCCATGCTATAATAGCCTGAAGGGGACGAATCCCGTTCACCAACAAATATCTTGTTTGTAAATCTCTTCATATATGTTTAAAGGAGAAGTGGCATTATATTTTGCAGGCCTGTGATGCTTAATCTTGTGTGTTTTCTTGCATAGTCTCTCAATAGGAAAAGTGTAGTTGCTTAAGTAAAACATTTCATTCAAAGTCACTGGAATAGCTAAATAAAGCATAGTATTGGAGGATATTGGACTATGGGTGCATATCCAACAGTACTTAGGATGGTCATTAGAGTTCATGTCTTGGAGTAAGACTTGGTGATGCTTTATCAGTTTGTTATCCCAGTTCTCTTTAAGTACTTCATGGAGAGTTAGGGCAAAGGGTACGGTTGCTATCACCATAGTCCAAACAAACAGGGTCATCATCTTTGCTGCTGCTGGGGTTCAAAATCTTTTTGCAATGGCTGGCGTGGATCCAAGTGTCCTTGCCTTGAAGCTTGACCGAAGTGGCAGTGGTTAACAGCACTTGGAATGGTTCACTGTATCTGGGCTCCAGTGGTCTCCTCATATGTCTCTTTACCACGACCCAGTCTCCTGGTACCAAAGTGTGAGTGGCGCTGAGGCAATTGGGGTCTGGGATAGAGGAAAGAACACGATTATGAGTAACAGTCAAATGTTTATGCAACTCCAGAACATATTCAGTGAGAGAACCATAGGAGGCCTGCAGCTGCTGTGGGAAATACAACCCTTTCTTAGGGACACTACCAAGCAGTATTTCATATGGGGACAGCTTCTCCCTCCCCCTTGGAGCTGTCCTCACTGAACACAATGCTATGGGCAAACAATCTACCCTGGACAAGTGTGTTTCTTCCATGCACTTTTGGATTTTTAGTTTCAAGGTACCATTGAGACGTTCCACCTTCCCACTACTTTGTGGATGATAGGGAACATGGAAAGCCTGTTCTATCCCAAGAGTGACCATGATTTATTTCATTAGTTCCCCAGTAAAGTGGGTTCCTCTGTCACTTTCTATAGTTTCGGGCACCCCATATCTACAAACCACCTCACTGATCAATTTTTTAGCAGTAGTTTTTGTGTTTGCTTTAGTCATCGCCCAAGCTTCTGGCCACCCAAAGAAAAGGTCAATGCATACCAGGGTGTATTCATAATTACCCACCTTACGTAGCTGTATGTAGTCCACCTGCAGTCTCTGAAATGAGTAATCTGGTTTTGGTGTGCATTTTCGTGGGACTCGAATAGGCCTACCAGGGTTATGTTTTGCACAAACTAGACATTCTTGATCATACTTTGCAGCCGTATTCGGGAACCCTGGGGCACACCAGTTTTGTAGCACGACTGCACACATAACACCCTTTGAGTTATGCACTGGAGAATGTGCAAGGGCAGCCATCATGGGGAACATGCAGCGTGGAAGGCAAATACGTTTGTTTACCTGCCATACCCCTGACACTGACTGTACGGCACCCGCTTTGACCCATGCATTCTGCTCGTGGGGGGGAGCCTGGGTCTGGAAGACCTGCAATAGTTCGAGGTCCACGGCCACTGGGACCGGTGCAGGGGATGTCTCCTTATTTGAAAGGGGGCTTCCTGCACTCCCTGACTCTGAGTCTCCTGGGGTTCCCGCACTTGCAATAGCCAGTATGTCTGTCAGAGGTAATCGTGCTGCTTCCTTAGCCGCCTGGTCGGCCAAAGCATTCCCTACTGCAAGGGGATTTTGTTCCTGAGTGTGTGCTGACACTTTGACTATGGCTACCCTTCGGGGAAGGGTGAGTGCTGTGAGTAGCTGCTCTACCGCTTGCGCATTCCTTATAGGTTTGTCAGCAGAGGTCAAGGAATTACGGCTTTGCCAAATGGCGCCAAAGTTATGTGCAACACCATAAGCATATTGCGAGTCAGAAAATACATTCATTTCTTTACCTTTTCCCAGATTACACGCTGCAGCGAGTGCTTTAAGCTCTGCCTCTTGTGCAGAGCAGCCGGAGGGGAGTGGTTCTTGTATCACTGCCTTACCATTGTGGACTACTGCA
Source organism: Phyllobates terribilis (assembly GCF_046119375.1). Taxonomy (NCBI): domain Eukaryota; kingdom Metazoa; phylum Chordata; class Amphibia; order Anura; family Dendrobatidae; genus Phyllobates; species Phyllobates terribilis. The sequence goes on from NW_027362764.1 coordinate 229,975,435, forward strand.
TACCCGGTGATGAATCATCCTTGTTCACTGTCCCAAGCTCTGGAACCATCTACAAAATATTCAGCAGAGGGGTTAGTGAGTGGTACATCAGTAATATTTGCCAAGCCCTTTATTTCAGCTTCCATCAATGCCTGACAATCATGTTCATGTGCCATATCAAACTGAGCTCCCTCATCTGCTAATTTGAAAAACAGGGGCAAATCTTGGCTCATGGTCTCTCCCTCTTCCCCATCCTGATACTTTCCTCCCTTTTCTAAATCCACTGGTAGTAGTGTAGCTGGATTTAGAACATTACAGCGTTTGATATTTATATGGGGAGGTGTAAGGAGTGAGACTTCATATTTTGTCAACCTTGATGCTGAGAGGTGACGGGTCTGAGCCTGTTGAAGTTTTTCAGATACAGCATGAGTAACTTGAAGTGTGAGGGGGCTTCCTAACACTATGTCCTCTGTCTTTTTAACAAGTTCTGAAGCAGCTGCCACAGCTCTAACACAAGTAGTAGGACCCATAATGACTGGATCAAGGGTTACAGAGTAATACCCTAGAGGGCGCTGCCTACCACCATGTTCTTGGGTAAGGACACCAGACGCATGTCCAGCCTGTTCGTGGCAGTACAAAGTAAAAAACTTGTCATAATTCGGTATACCTAGAGCTGGTGAGGTAGAAAGAGTGAGCTTGAGGGTGTGAAATGAATCAGTAGCCTCAGAATTAATGGTGAAAGGCTCAGTTTTGAGGCATTGAAACAATGGGGCCATAATACTAGAGGCATTTCGTATCCAGAGACGGCAGTACTGGACTAGGCCCAAGAATGCCCGAAGGGACTTGGTAGATCTTGGAAGGGGTATTTTTAGTATAGCCTCAATCCTCCCTGGGCTGAGATGCTTAATGCCTGGAGACAGGCAATGCCCAAGGAAAGTGACTGCTGACTTGCACAATTGGAGTTTATCTTTTGAAGCTTTGCACCCATTTTCTGCTAAGAATATCAGCAGAGATTGAGATTCATTGTGGCATATCTGGTCAGTGGTGCAGCAAAGTAGAAGGTCATCCACATATTGTAAGAGTATGGTGGATGAATCAAAGGGGCACCAGTTATCGAGTACAGTCTTTAGGGATGTGGAAAATAAGGAAGGGGAGTTAGCAGCTCCCTGAGGAAGGACTGCCCATGCATACTGGGCACCTCTGTGGGTGAAGGCAAAATAAGAGGTACACTCCGTGGACAAAAAGACAGAAAAAAGCATTGGCCAGATCAATCTCTGTGAAACAGGTGGCCGTGGAATGGACCCGATTCAGGAGAGTATGGGGGTTGGGTACAAGTGGAGTATCCACTATAGTTACTGCATTAACTGCCCTAAGATCATGTACCATACGATAGGCTACTGGCTGTCCAGGTGGGGTTTTCTTTTTGACTGGATACAGGGGAGTGTTAAATGGGGAGGTTATAGGAATAACTAGACCTCTTAACAAAAGCTCCTGGACATTCTCATGTATTGCTGCATCCTGAGCAGCACTTAAAGGATACTGCTTTATACAGGGGGGTTGGGCACCTGGTTTAAGTTTTACAGTCACCGGAGGGATGGGTAGTTTTCCCACATCAAGTTTGCTACATGCCCACAATTGACTGGGTATATCCTCAAGCCAAACAGGATGGGAATGAGTTTTAGAGTCTGTATTGTCTAGAACTGTGGGAGTTGTTAGGGATAGAAGACTACACAATGTGTCTTCATCCAGGGGGGTGGTCATCTTGGGGTCATTTGGAGTGAATTCTATGCAGGCCCCAATTTTCTGCAACACATCTGTTCCCAACAAATTAAAAGACACATCAGGGGAAACTAAAACCTCGGTTACAATTGAAATTGAGTCATGCAAATTTAACCGGAGAGGATGAGTCATTTGTAATTTAGTAAGTCGTCCCTCTACCCCTTCACAAGCCACATAGTCGGGGGACAAAATGTCCTCTGGAACATGTTCTTGCATTAATACTGTACGGGCTGCTCCAGTGTCTACCATGAATGAAATAGTTTGTCCCTCCCCCAGAGATACGGGGACAGTGAGTGTGGGTCCCTGGGGGGTGACAACGGGGAAGAGGGAGACATCTGGATTGCCAGTTTCCTATGGAGGGGGCTGGGCAGTGGCTGTTGATTTTGCGGGCATTTGATGGATAGATGTCCTTTTTGCTGGCAAGACCAACATTCTACATTGCTGTAATCTCTATTTCCTCCTTGGTGGTTACTTCCTCCTCTCCCCCCCCCCCCCCCCATCTTCCCTTCCTGGGCTGCACAGGAGTCAAGTTAACCTTTTTCTTTGACATGCTTTCTAGTTCATCACCTTGGGCTATTTCCTTTAAATCAACCCATTGCATATTGCGCCACTCCGGGCGACTAGTGCGTGCTGCAGTCTGAACCGTAGGTTTAAGACCATTCATAAAACACTGCAACAATAATCTGCGATCCTTATCATCATTATGCTCATATCCAAAATCCAACCATGTTTGTCCTAATACAGAGGCGTATTCTGAGACTGACTGAGCCTTATCCTGTACTACAGTTTGTAACAGGTCTTGTTTTTTATCCTGCTCTGCCTGTGCCCGGTTTTGTATCCTTTGTATAAACACCCGACCCGACTCTGATGTATTTTTAATGGCTGGTTCCTGGCCTGGCAGCATCTGAGTAATTTCCATAAGTAAGGGGTCACTGCCTTTCTGTGGCCTGATATGCCTCCTGAACACCCTGGAGGCGCATTCTAAATGTTAAGGTTTTTTTTTGGGGATCTGGGAGCTGTGTAGCGAGTGCAATAAGTTCACCTCGGGACGAAGCCCGATATGTTTCTATTGGCCATACTTGGGGATCGTGTACCTGAACATTATCAACCATCCTAGGAGGTTGAAACTGTACATGATTAGTGGTCCCCATAGGGAACAGAGGCACCCTGGGTGTTGTCCCTGGGTGTGACGACCCACAGGACCTGCAACAATTAACCCCAGGGGGGATTCTGATGACCACAATGTCTGCAAGTCCATGCCATTGACCCAGCATAAGGCGGGGGTGCTGAAGGGGGTGCAGAATTTACATCAGGTACAGAGACTACAGGGGTTTGAGAGTTTTTCAAACTATCATAGATTACATAGACAGTTCCATGCCTGGTTTCCTTTGACTTAATGTCACTCATTGAGAGACGTTTTGCTGCTTCTAATCACATCCTAGCCTGCTCTAGTTTGTTTTATCTTTCAACCATCCTTCCCAATTGCAGATATATTTCTCCCATTCCTTCTCTTCCAAATTTCCCCACTTTCCCATACCAAATTTCCTCAATATTATTTCACATCCCTCTACTGCTTCTTTCCCTTTCAGTCTCTCCACTATCTCACATGCTGGAACTGGGGCCACGCCCGTTAGGTTAGTCAATTCCTTACTGTTGCCAGTCCCCATGACTGCAACCACTGTGCCAGAGTTACCGCAGAACTCTCTACAGCACACCTAGAGCCTCTCAGACTCTTAATTTGATCCAGTCCCAGTCTCCTCTGATCCTCGAAAGACGGATCTGATCCTGTCCCAATCTCCTCTGAGCCTCGGAAGACAGATCTTTAAGGAAGTACTAACACCGATTTTCCAGCCCTGTGAGCTAGGGAGATTCTTACACACAACCAAACAAATAACAATACCAAGCCTACTGCTCCACCTACTATTGCAATTATTTCTGCAGGATCATATAACATTTCCTAGTTCAAAGGTTTTCCTACTACACCTTGTAAAGGCACTACGTGACAATTATATCTGCAATAAGTGTTACTTTTTATACTATATGTTTCCCAGTCTGGGTATACAGGCTAAGGAAGAACTTCAGCTACTATGATTTTCCCCTCTTGAGCTTACACAAAACAGAACACAGACACTGAGGACAACGATTCTGATTCATCAAAACCGACTTAACAATACGTCAGTCATTCAATGCACACCGCACAATCGCTGATATTAATCCCCCTGCTGTATTCGGGCTAAAAACTGCATTCTGTTACCCCTTTCTTGAGGGTGCCCTTATCAATTTACAGGGGAATTCAATTCCCTCAGAGTACTACCTTACCGTGAAGGATTCCTCTGTTATAGGCAATCACACTTCCCTGATCCTCTTACGGACCGATTTTCCTCTCCACCACATGTGAAGGAACACACCTAACGGGATCCCTTATCAAGCAGAGACCGTAGTCCCTTATTGGTCAATCAAAAATCATTCAGTCCCATATTCAAGGATCCTCATAGTTTACACTATCATACCAGACATCCTTGTTGATGGGTCCTGAGGAGGTCCGATTATGACAATCCTGGGTTTCGGCACCATGTACTGTTACGGAGACCCTCTTTGTTTTAATGAGAACTTTGGAATAGACAGCAAAGAGTCTTCACATTGCCAGTGAGATTCAAATTAAGATACTTCATCGATGAAGGAAGAGAGACCGAATACATGTGACATGCATTGTCAGCAGGTAGAGTCTTCTGGTGTGGCAACAAAGACTCACCATATTTATTAGCTAGACAGAACAGAACTTCATTGTTACATACAACTGAAAGAAAGCCGAAATAAACTTATAAGTAACAAACACATTTCCCTTGGCCCAGTGTAAACCTTCTGGTCAAGGACTTCACAGGAAACAAGTATCTTAGTCAGACATTCCACAATGTAAAATCAGAAAGCACTCAAGCAGACTTCAGACATAGCAAAAATATAAATTGTTTTTTTTCTAAATTAATAATGATATCTAGATATTAAAAAAATAACCATAACAACTGTAAAATTTGCTTGAATAATTAGCGGACGCCATATTGCATTTGGGGAGCCCCTGATGTGCCTAAACAGTGGAAATCTCCCACAATTGACACCATTTTGGAAACTAGACCCCTCAGGGAACTTATCTAGATGTGTGTTGAGCACCTTGAACCCCCAGGTGCTTTACAGAAGTTTATAACATTGAGCCGTAAAAATAAAATTTTCACATTTTTCCCACAAAAATGTTTTTCAGCCCCCAATTTAGCATTTTCTTAAAGGTAACAGGAGAAATTGCACTATGCAGTTTGTTGTGCAATTTCTCCTGAGTATGCAGATACCCCATATGTGGGGAAAATACAGTGTTTGGGCGCACGGCAGAGTTCAGAAAGGAAGGATCACTGTGTGACTTTATGAACGCAAAATTGGCTAGAATCGAGAGCGGACGCCATGTCGCGTTTGGAGAGTCCCTGATGTGCCTAAATAGTGGACACCCCCACAAGTGACCTCATTTTGGAAGCTACAGTTTGAACCCAGAGGTACGACACAGAATTTGAGAACATTAGGTAATCATATTGAATAAGTTGTCATTAGTCTTGAGCGCAAGTGCTCGCTACTTGAGTTTGCATCCGGTACTCTGGTATGCACCATGTATCACGGGTGCTCGAGTGACATGCTCAAGTCCCCGCCCGCATGTTTCACGGGTATTAGACACCCAAAAAGAAACATGCAGGGATCGCTCGTGCATGGCTGGCAATCCCCGCAAGGTTTTTTATGGCCGTGAAGCATATGGGGCGGAGACTCGAGCATGTCACTCGAGCACCCGCGATACTCAATGCATACCCGAGAACCCGATGCAAACTCAAGTAGCGAACACTTGCGCTCAACACTAATTGCCATATCGTCATCTTTTTTTTTTCTTTACTTTTGAAAAAAAAAAAACAACCCTAACCCTAGCACAATCATAGCCCAACCCTAACCCTAGCCCAACCCGAACCCCAACCCCAATCTTAACCCTAGCACAACCCTAGTTTATTTTTTACGCCGCTCCTCGTGCGGTATAAGTGATTAGACGACTTTATTCTTCGGGTCGGTGCGATTACAGAGATACCAGAATCATATCGGGTTTTTATGATTGACAGCTGTCACACACTAAAAGACGCATTTTTTTGTAAAATCTAGTTTTTGCATCGCCATATTTTGAGATCTATAATTTTTCCATATTTTACCCGACAGAGTCATGTGACAGCTTGTTTTTTGCAGGATGAGTTGACGTTTTTATTGGTGCCATTTTCAGGCACGTGACATTTTTTGATCGCTTTCTATTCCGATTTTTGGGAGGCAGAATAAACAAAAACCAACAATTCAGGAATTGTTATTTTTTTTTATTTTTTTATTCTGCTCCGCGTGTGGTAAAACTGATAAGGTAGCTTTATTCTTTGGGTCAGTACATTTACAGCGGTACCACATTCATATGGTTTTTCTATGTTTTGGCCATTTTACATAATAAAAGCAATTTTATAGAAAAGATATTTTTTTGCATCGCTTTATTCTGAGAGCTATAACTTTTTTATTTTTCGGCTGATGGAGCTGTATGGCAGCTTGTTTTTTGCGGGACGAGATGATGTTTTCAGCAGTACAATTTTTATTTATATATTTTTGATCGCGTGTTATTCCATTTTTTGTTTGGCAGTATGATGATAAAGCATTGTTTTTTGCTTCGTTTTTTATTTTTTATTTTTACCGTGTTTACTGAAGGGGTTAACTAGTGGGACCATTTTATAGGTCAGGTCGTTCCGGACGTTTAGGCACATCAGGGGCACATCCACTAATTATTCAAGCAAATTTTACATTCAAAAAGTCAAATGGTGCTCCTTCCCTTCCGAACCCTGCTGTATGCCCAAGCAGTGGTTTTCCCCCACATATGGGGCATCTGCTTACTCAGGAGAAATTGCACAACAAATTGCTTGGTTCAATTTCTCCTGTTACCCTTATGGGGCTGATAAACATTTTTGTGGGAAAAATGTGAAAATTGTATTTTTACGGCTCAATGTTATAAACTTCTGTGAAGCACCTGGGGGTTCAAGGTGCTCACCACACATCTAGATAAGTTCCCTGAGGGGTCTAGTTTCGAAAATGGTGACACTTGTGGGGGGTTTCCACTGTTTAGGCACATCAGGGGCTCCCCAAATGCAATATGGCGTTCGCTAATTATTCAAGCAAATTTTACATTCAAAAAGTCATATGGCGCTCCTTCCCTTCCGAACCCTGTCGTGCGCCCAAACAGTGGTTTTTCCCCACATATGGGGTATCTGCGTGCCCAGGGGAAATTGTACAACAAATTTTGGGGTCCATTTTTTCCTGTTACCCCTGCGAAAATAAAAAAAATTGGGTCTAAAGTAAAATTTTTGTGAAAAAAGTTAAATGTTCATTTTTTTCTTCCACATTCCAAAAATTCATGTGAAGCACCTGAAGGGTTAATAAAGTTCTTGAATGTGGTTTTGAGCACCTTGAGGGGTGCAGTTTTTAGAATGGTGTCGCTTTTGGGTATTTTCTGTCATAAAGACTCCTCAAAGTGACTTCAAATATGATGTGGTCCCTAAAGAAATGGTTTTGTAAATTTTGTTGTTAAAATGAGAAATCGCTGGTCAACTTTTAACCCTTTTAGCTCCCTAATAAAAAAAATTTTGGTTCCAAAATTGTGCTTATGTAAAGTAGACATGTGGGAAATGTTATTTATTAACTATTTTGTGTGACATATCTCTCTGATTTAAGGGCATAAAAATTAAAATTTTGAAAATTGCTAAATTTTCTAAATTTTCACCAAATTTCCATTTTTTTCACAAATAAACACAAGTGATATCAAAGAAATTTTACCACAATCATGAAGTACAATATGTCACGAAAAAACATTCTCAGAATCAGGGGAATCCGTTGAAGCTTTCCAGAGTAATTACCTCATAAAGTGACAGTGGTCAGAATTGTAAAAATTGGCCTGGTCATTAATGTGCAAACCACCTTGGGTTGTAAAGGGGTTAAACTCCGCTTCGCCGATTCAGAGATAGTGGCACGGAACTTAACCCCCAGTCACAGCGCAACGTAGTTCACTCACATTTACTGAACAAGTTCTGCCAGTCACAGTGCCACGTAGTTCAGTCACGTTTTCTGGACAAGTTCTGTCAGTCACAGTGCCACGTAGGTCAGTCACGTTTACTGAACAAGTTCTGTCAGTCACAGTGCCACGTAGGTCAGTCACGTTTACTGAACACGTTCTGTCAGTCACAGTGCCACGTAGTCCGGTCACGTTTACTGGACAAGTTCTGTTAGTCACAGTGCCACGTAGGTCAGTCACGTTTACTGAACAAGTTCTGTCAGTCACAGTGCCACGTAGTTCAGTCACGTTTACTGGACAAGTTCTGTCAGTCACAGTGCCACGTAGTTCAGTCACGTTTACTGGACAAGTTCTGTCAGTCACAGTGCCACGTAGGTCAGTCACGTTTACTGAACAAGTTCTGTCAGTCACAGTGCCACGTAGGTCAGTCACGTTTACTGGACAAGTTCTGTCAGTCACAGTGCCACGTAGTTCAGTCACGTTTACTGGACAAGTTCTGTCAGTCACAGTGCCACGTAGTTCACTCATGTTTACTGAACACGTTCTGTCAGTCACAGTGCCACATAGTTCACTCACATTTACTGAACACGTTCTGTCAGTCACAGTGCCACGTAGTTCAGTCGCGTTTACTGGACAAGTTCTGTCAGTCACAGTGCCACGTAGTTCAGTCACATTTACTGAACACGTTCTGTCAGTCACAGTGCCACGTAGTTCACTCACGTTTATTGAACACGTTCTGTCAGTCACAGTGCCACGTAGGTCAGTCACATTTACTGAACACGTTCTGTCAGTCACAGTGCCACCTAGTTCACTCACTTTTACTGAACACGTTCTGTCAGTCACAGCGCGCTGAGCAGATACTTCTTTACTGTACGCTATCACGATTTACTCTTCCTGTCTTCCAATGGGTCGTAAGCGAAAATACGCCAATGAGGATGACAGAATAAACTACATACATATTCTAGAATACCCGATGCGTTAGAATCGGGCCACCATCTAGTTAATAATAATCTCCCAACTTTTGGATTCCATTCTGAAGGTTAGACGTTAAGCAGGAACCTCACTTTGTATAATAGAGGTTACCCCCTTTTTCAGTGATATACAATATTATTATTTCTTATATTATCATAGTTGCCTCTGTTTTCTTCTCTCCGCTATCCACAGCTACATGTAACATTTCTTTCTAAGAGTTATCGGACAAAAATAGCCCTTTGAGAGGCGCTAGCAGAGCCTTTTGTTCCTTATTTCAGCATTTTTAACTTCATGTAAAATATTTACTAATCTCCATATTATGGGTGCGCAGTTTTAATAAATTGTACTTTATTCTGAAGGCTATAGAAATTGCTTTTGCTTTGAATTACTGTAACCCGCTGCTTGTTTACTCATGCATAACACAACCCATATATTTGTTCTTTTCATAGATATCTGCAGTGTGCACAGAACTTTGTGTTTAAGTACAATGGTTTATTTTTTATGTCATACAACCAAATTTTTCAGTCTCTGACCTTGTTGAAATTGCAATAAAATTACAATAAGATAATTAACAAAGGAGACGAGGAGCAACGTGGAAAGCCTTGGCAAATCAGTTTGAAAATGAAAAATTGAATTATAATATTTTGTATTACTTTTAGTAGACTTTATTGTTCGTTTTCTGCATTAAAGCTGAGCACAGAGTCCTGCAGAAAGAACTTTATATATGCTGTGGAGAAATTCTCTATATTCCATTATAATGCGCTGTCAGTCAGTCATGGATATTTAATCACATTATCATTTAATAATGAAGGCAAAGGTTCCTTGGTGGTTAAAAATGTTACTGCCATTTTGATTACCTGTTCTAACCTAAAACTTATATACCTGCAACCCTACGTAACAGCATTACTCTTCCCTTCATTCAAAATCCTTTGAATGCAGGCACCCCAATTATAGTTTTCAGTCTAATTTCTTGTCCACCATAATAACACCTTTCTTTGGAAACATTAATACTCCGTGTTGTGACATGTTAAACATAGAAAAGGATATATTTTACTGTGAAGATTTGATGTTGTGGGTTGTAAAAATCACCTAGGCAGGTTAACAATACAACTATTTTTTATTCCTCACGGCCATGGTCTTGCAGCAATTCCGGGAAGATGGTCACAATACAATGTCCCCAGTCCACAAGATCCTAACCCGAGATCGATAGTTCCACTGCCCTCGTACCCGGTGATACCCACTGTCTCCCAAATTTTGATTGGCCCACAGCTTTTGGTTTCTCCCGCCGGTATAGTCTGCAGTCACAGCTTATGTTCCTCCAGACGCCTGATATCCCGACCGCAGCACGTGTATCCCCCTCCAGCCAACAACAACAGTCCTTAGGATAGTTACTCAAATCCAGACCACAGATCCCACAAGCATAGCACGTGTAACCAGCTCCAGCAATCAACTGATCTCCAATCTCCATAGGTCATTCATACCTGGACATCAGGACCTCAGCAAAAGATCCTCTCCCCTCGACGTCACTGCACCAACTGCCTCACTAAACATGTGGCTTATTGTTCTCCCTCTTCTGGGATTATTCCCTTGGATGGCCAGAAGTGTTCACACCCTCCCCCTTAAATGTTTGCTTTTAGCTCAAAGAATGAAGAGTATTCCAGAAGCTCAGTCTCCAGCCTGTCCACAGGGCTGTGCACTACAGATGCCCTCTGAAGAGAGAAACAAAGACACACATGCCCCCACCAGATGCAGGATAGAAATGCTAATGTAAGCCTTATGTATACATGAGATCCAGCCCCCATGTCCTCCTCTGCTTACTGTCACTGAATGGAAATACCGACTCTTGAAGCTGAACACTCTCCAGGAGAGGAGAGGACCGTGCACCCCTAACTGACGAGCAAGCAAATCTCCAATAAATACAACAATAAGATCGACGTACCGGTGTTGCTGGGAAAAGTCTGTGGTCATCTCCTCACATTTACTATTTTAGGAGTCCTTGATATGGTAATTCAATGTGATTTTCAATATATACAAAACCCACATCACATTTGTGAACAAGCACAACAGTTGTAGTTTATTACCTATCCTGTTGATAAAGTGTCTGATCGGTGGGGGTTGTATCACTGTGACCACTGCTAGTCATGAGAAGGGGAGTCCGAAGTTCCAAGTTTAAATGCAATGGTGGCCACGCAAAGTAACTGTCAATCTATTCATTGTATAAAGGACTGACGAAGATAGCTGAGCGCTTTACAACCCCAATGTATAAAAGCCATTTACAGGATATTGAAGGACCCAAGCATCTGCTCTACTTATAATTGGCCAGTGTCTATTATATGGATACTGAATATCTGAAAGTTTCCAACAAGTCTCTGCTCTGAAGTTTTCTTCAGTTCTTGTGTGTTTTCATGAGAGTTATCAAAAGTATGTAATACATGCGGTTTCTCATCCGATATATGTAGAAATCATAAAGTTAGTAGTGACAAGTTTTATTTTTCACATATTGAAGAAATGTAACTGGAAAGAGGCTGATTATTTCCATTCTTGTAGGTATGACAGAATCATTTTGGAGCCTGACCCTGTGCCAGTGTATGCATTAAAGTTGTTGGTGGCTTTGACTGAGTACAGTCCACTTTTAATCAGGTAAGTGTGCATATAGATAAGAGGTATTGGTTTCTACCTTGTTTTTTTGCAAACCTGATTCTTTCACAGTACAGACACACTGCACAAATCACAGTGATAGGGAACCTTTTCAACAGCTGATTTGTTTTGATCATCTCATTCATTCCTATGTAGGGGACTCCTTAACACTTGTCCAATTTTATCATAATTTTCTACACTTATTTATATGACTGTAATGCTAGTAGGGTACATTGTTAAAGTACTCCCAGCACTGCTACCCTCTGCAGTTTGATAAAGAAAGATAACTGAGTGCTATTCCTGAGTGCTGTCAGGAGGAGCATTATGTATGTAGCATTGCCCACCCAGTGTAGTATAGAAAATGCTGAAGTAACAATGGAGAGATGGAAACTTATGCATCTGCCCAGTGTTTTGCTTGCATGTAAGATCCAATTATATTCCAGAACTCACTTTTCTGAGACCCTGCACCATCTACCTTACTAATTTGTCTTTTTTTGTAGATTTTCTTAAAAATCCACTGCTACTTTGCAAAAAAGTTTTTTCATTCACATTCAGATTTGTCATGTTGCTGTTTTTTCTATACTGTTAAAGGGAATGTGTCACTCCCTGGGCGATATCAGACCTCTACTATGGGTATACAGATGATAGAAAACTAAATCTATACATACCTGTATGGCCCATGGTAGAGGTCTGATTGCAGAGAAATCTGGTTTTATAAAGTCTGTTTTCCAGAGATTTGGCGTCTTGAGGACGCTAAGCAAACCCCTCCTATCTGCTTACTATTCCCCTAAATCGCCGCCTCTGTGCTAAATTACCATATTCCCCCCCTCCCCTGCACGTTGCAGGGCCCTGTGACGTTCCCTGCTCTGCCTCCCCTCCTGCGCATGCGCAATGCGCCGCTCCCATGGAGCGCGCTTTGTTTCCTTCCTGCCCCGTTTGACTGTGTACTGCCAGCGGAGCGAAAGTCTCAGTGACTCACTGTCGCTTGTGCAATACAAAGCTGCAGCGCAGTATGCAGCCAAATGGGGCCGGAGGGAAACAAGGCGCGCTCCAAGGGAGCGGCGCTTTGCGCATGCGCGGGAGGAAAGGCAGAGCAGGGCACGTCACAGGGCCCTGTGACGTGCAGGGGATGGGGGGAATATGGTAATTTAACACATAGGCGGCAATTTAGGGGAATAGTAAGCAGATAGTAGGGGTTTGCTTTGCATCCCCTGGACGCCAAGCCTCTGGAAAACAGACTTTATAAAACCAGATTTCTCTGCAATCAGACCTCTACCATGGGCCATACAGGTATGTATAGATTTACTTTTCTATCGCCCAGGGGGGGTGACACATTCCCTTTAAAAACTAAGCAAAAATCCATAATGAACTTTATAGTAAATGTAAACTTTGTTTCTCTTGTAATGAAAATGCATTGACCTGCAGAAGTCCTAGATGCAAAATATAAATGTTCTACTCTGTGATTAATTGTTTTGGTAGATTTTCCCTTATGGAGTGTGAATAGAAATTGCCTGGCCTTGCCTGAACTGAGAAGCTGTAATTATACTTACACAGTATAGTGCAGTAATTTCTTTTTGTTGTTGTTTCATTTCTGAAAGGGACATTGAAGAGAGCAACCTTGTTCCTGTTCTTTTCCAAGTCATTTTGGTAAGAATAAGTTTAATTTTATGGATTTAGACTGTTATTAATCAGTTTCTTACTGATAGGTAGGGGACCCTATGTAACCACAGAGGTTTAGATTTGGGTGTTAAATAGCTCCTTGTATAGAGCACATTATGCATAGTACCAGAGGTTTAAAGTCTGTCAAAGGGCATCAGCTCTAGAAGACTACCGTGGACCAATTTGACTCTAGCCACTTCGTCTGGCAGAACCTAAAAGAACCCCAGCCTTGACCCTTGCATCCCTAGACAAGACTAGGACAGAATCATAAGACAAAACTGTAGTCAGTGGAATATCAGACATAACAGATTGTCAGACAAAAACAAGGTCAGACAGGCTAAGGGACCAAAGATGGTTGTGGGATCTTGCTCTGCATGCCGGGATACCACAATCAAGAAATTCGGGCCCAATTTTTGCTAGAAAGTCAGGTTCTTTTGGGAGGTAATAGAGATAATTATGAGTATTTTTTTATAATAACTTTTATTTAGAAAAGTAACAAACCTGTGGCTGCCCACTCTTTTATTAAATGAAGAGGCGGCCCCAAATGAGTGATGGGCACCCTTTAAGCCAAAAGCGACTGGTATGGTAAGAATTTTAAATATTACATCTCTTCTATTAAAACAATTAATTGTTATTTGTGCTGAATTCAACGATGCCTTCACGCTTATTACAGGATATCCAATTTCTAAATAAAAGAAAAAAATGGGATTGTGATAAAAATAAATAGTACTCACTTCTTTTCCTCCAGTCATCCAGAGCTGACACTACAGTGGAGCTCTCAGTCTTTGTTTACTAGCTATCCCACTTGGCTGCGGTTTTATGTGCTGATACCACCACGCAATGCTGCAGTATGATGCCAGTAGTATTCATGTGAACATGGCGGCCACTGATTGGCTGCAGCTGTATCAAGTTGATTAGCAGTAGTTGGAAGTGGGTACCTTTAACTCTTACGCCCCTGTGCAGTTGCCCAGGTTGCAACAATGGCATGTCCGCTTTGTTTTGTTTCTTTTCAGTAATAAACAAAGACTGGGAGTACCACCATAGCTAGTTTTAGCTAGATAACCCTTCAAGTTTTGTATTGTAATGTATAAATAAATATATACAGTACAGACCAAAAGTTTGGACACACCTTCTCATTTAAAGATTTTTCTCTATTTTCATGACTATGAAAATTGTACATTTACACTGAAGGCATCAAAACTATGAATTAACACATGTGGAATTATATACTTAACAAAAACGTGTGAAACAACTGAAAATATGTCTTATATTCTAGGTTCTTCAAAGTAGCCACCTTTTGCTTTGATGACTGCTTTGCACACTCTTGGCATTCTCTTGATGAGCTTCAAGAGGTAGTCACCGGAAATGGTTTTTACTTCACAGGTGTGCCCTGTCAGGTTTAATAAGTGGGATTTCTTGCCTTATAAATGGGGTTGGGACCATCAGTTGTGTTGTGCAGAAGTCTGGTGGATACACAGCTTGATAGTCCTACTGAATAGACTGTTAGAATTTGTATTATGGAAAGAAAAACAAGTGGCCATCATTACTTTAAGAAATGAAGGTCAGTCAGTTCGAAAAATTGGGCAAACTTTGAAAGTGTCCCCAAGTGCAGTTGCAAAAACCATGAAGCGCTGCAAAGAAACTGGCTCACATGAGGACCGCCCCAGGAAAGGAAGACCAAGAGTTACCTCTGCTTCTGAGGATAAGTTTATCCGAGTCACCAGCCTCAGAAATCACAGGTTAACAGCAGCTCAGATTAGAGACCAGGTCAATGCCACACAGAGTTCTAGCAGCAGACACATCTCTTCAACAACTGTTAAGAGGAGACTTTGTGCAGCAGGCCTTCATGGTAAAATAGCTTCTAGGAAACCACTGCTAAGGACAGGCAACAAGCAGAAGAGACTTGTTTGGGCTAAAGAACACAAGGAATGGACATTAGACCAGTGGAAATCTGTGCTTTGGTCTGACGAGTCCAAATTTGAGATCTTTGGTTCCAACCACCGTGTCTTTGTGCGACGCAGAAAAGGTGAACGGATGGACTCTACATGCCTGGTTTCCAGTGTGAAGCATGGAGGAGGAGGGGTGATGGTGTGGCGGTGCTTTGTTGATGACACTGTTGGGGATTTATTCAAAATTGAAGGCATACTGAACCAGCATGGCTACCACAGCATCTTGCAGCGGCATTCTATTCCATCCGGTTTGCGTTTAGTTGGACCATCATTTATTTTTCAACAGGACAATGACCCCAAACACACCTCCAGGCTGTGTAAGGGCTATTTGACCAAGAAGGAGAGTGATGGGGTGCTACGCCAGATGACCTGGCCTCCACAGTCACTAGACCTGATCCCAATCGAGATGGTTTGGGGTGAGCTGGACCACAGAGTGAAGGCAAAAGGGCCAACAAGTGCTAAGCATCTCTGGGAACCCCTTCAAGATTGTTGGAAGACCATTTCCGGTGACTGCCTCTTGAAGCTCATCAAGAGAATGCCAAGAGTGTGCAAAGCAGTCATCAAAGCAAAAGGTGGCTACTTTGAAGAACCTAGAATATAAGACATATTTTCAGTTGTTTCACACTTTTTTGTTAAGTATATAATTCCACATGTGTTAATTCATAGTTTTGATGCCTTCAGTGTGGATGTACAATTTTCATAGTCATGAAAATACAGAAAAATCTTTAAATGAGAAGGTGTGTCCAAACTTTTGGTCTGTACTGTATATATATACACCTGTGTTTTGAGAAATACCGGTATAATACATTTTACCGGTCCCATTACATAAAGCTGTAAATCAATGAACATCAGAGTAACTTTACAGAGGAATTTAACAGTTCTCTGCCCTTGGGAAGTGACACTAGAGATACAGACATGGTTTTAGGAAAGAGCTTTTCGTAAAGCAGGATTATACCTGTAGCAGCTTTAATACTGTAATTACTGAAGGTATTCATGCATAGGATGGAGATAATGCTGCCTGCTCTACCTGAATGTGAAATAACCTGTATAATAAAACATCTGTGTGTTTTGTGCAGTTATGGGAGAAAATTAATTTATGACCTATAGTTATGGTGATAAACCACCCAGAGTAAGACAGAGATTCAGACGTAAACACTGGAAAAGTGACATTTGCTTTACCTGTACATAAAATAAGAAAACTTTGGAAATGGAACATTGCCTTAAAATCCACTAAACCCCGGATTTATATGACAGTGCTTATATTCTTTTTATTTTAAGGCAGGAACATTTCTCCAGAATTAATAGCAGCACTTTTGTGAAATAAATACTTTAAATGTAAGCTATAAAAAACAGTTAGCTAGAATGATGTTGCTTGTCTAAGAAATTAAGGCTATTAAGCTTTAAATTTCTGGATATACTGTGACTGGAAAATACTTTTTTTTACTGGGTTACCATCTATTGTAATGTTTATCCATAAGAAAATTCCTACTCTATTTGTCATATTATTGCTTTATTCTATCATGCTTTGTATGGTGGAGATGATAAAGGATTTGAAGAAGAACGTTCGACACAGTAAGCATTTTCTTCCAACCCTGATATGGCCATTGAAGCATGTTTATGCCGTCCTAGACTTTAGGGGCAATATTCACAGCGTGATTTATTTTAATGGCTTATCCATAGATTATGCCAATGTGTGATCTGTAGGGGACTGTCCAAGTAAATATGGATATGTTGCAATACCCAACATAGCCACATGGATGAGAGTAGCGTTTTATTGATAACAGTACTGCACTAAGATCCATGGCTTCCTCCCTCTGATGGGTGCCCCCTGATAACACATACACTGTGATACCGTAACACAAAACTCTTGGGACACCTACACATTATATTTAAAGGAGCACACCAAACTCACCCAACAATGCCATTGGTCTGTGCAATGGGTCACAATTATGCTGGAACAGAAAAGGGCTTTTGCAAAATGTTCTCACGTATTCAGAAGCATAAAATTATCCAAAATGTCTTGGTATACTGAAGCATAAACATTTTCCTTCACTGGAACTAAGGGAAATAAACCAAACCCTGAGAAACAACCCCATACCAGTCAGTACCTCTCCTCAACTAAACATTACAGGAAGAACAATGCAATAAAGCCGGTAACATTTTACTGGCATTTGCCAAACCTAGACTTGTCCATCAGACGAGTAGACACGCGTGATTCGTCACACACAGAACTTCTTTCCACTGCTCCATAATCCAGTGGCTTCATACTTTACACATTCCATCCGATGCCCAACCATCGAGTCACATATCTTCACGGCACACAGTTTTTGTGCTGATGTTTATTCTAGAGGAGATTTGGAACTCTGCAATTACGAGGGACATTCATTAAAGATTTTCCCTGACCCACTTCTATTTATCACAGGATGCTGAAACTTCACATGTGTAATGATATAAGTCTCTATAGGTTACGTGCGAATTTGCATATCATAACTGATAACGGTCTTGATTTTACAGGTGGTGAAGTGGTGTGAGGTTTGATAATAATGAACCCAGTGGAATACAGAGCAGTCATCAAGTTCCTTTACTTGAAAGGCCGCACACCAAAGGAGACGTTCGATGAGATGAAAGAGGTTTCTGGTGATGATTCCCCATCATATGATGTAGTCAAGAACTGGCATCGTCTTTTGAAATGTGGTCGGACTTCGGAGCAAACAGCTCCAATTCCAAGGTGACCCCACTCTGCTATTGATGAACACACCATCCAGCAAGTGGAGGTCTCTATTTTGGAAAATCGCCGCATAACCATTCACCACCTAGCCCAAAATGTCAAGATTAGTGTGGGATCCGTGGAAAAAATCATCCAAGACCACATCTTCACATGCATAAGGTATCTGCTCGCTGGGTTCCTCGGCTGCTTACACCTTTCTAGAAGCAGGAACTAGTCGAATGCTCTCAGGCTCTATTGACAATGTGCCATGGAAACCAGGAGGACTTTTTCAACAGACTGATCACACAGGATGAAAGCTGGGTCCATCACTATGATCCTGAGACTAAAGTCCAGTCAATGCAATGGAAGCATCATGACTCACTGCCTCCAAAGAAGGCACGTGCCCAACCCTCGGCAGGCAAGGTCATTCTCACAGTATTTTGGGACCATCACGGAATAGTGTTGATGGATTTCCTAGCAAAAGGTACCATGATCACTGAGGCATACTATGCTTCACTGCTGCGGAAATTGCGGGAGGCCATCAAAACCAAAAGACGTGGCATGCTCACCAAAGTTGTCCGCCTTCTGCAAGACAATGCACTAGTTCACAACTCACATGTTGCCCAAATGGAAGCATGCTCCTGTGGCTTTGATATTTTACCGCATCCCCGTTGTTCACCCGACCTCGCACCATCGGACTTCCTTCTCTTTCCAAAAATGAAGTTATTTTTTAAGGGCAAGCATTTTCCAGATGATGAGACTCTGATTTCCGAAGTCACAACTTGGCTTTTGGAGCAACCTGTCGACTTCTACAAGCAAGGTGTTTACAGTTGCTTAAAGAGATCGGAGAAATGTGTGTCCCTAGGTGGCACCTATGTAGGGAAGGACTAATAACTGTGCCAAGTTTCATTGCTCTCAATCCACAGGAAGTGGGTCAGGGAAAATCTTTAATGAACGCCCCTCATAAGTCAGAAGAGCATTGGTGACTTTTATGCACCTCAGCACTTTTCATTCACGCTCTATAACTTTACATGATCTACCACTTTGTGGCTGCATTACTCCCACTTTTCAGTAATACCACTCACAGTTGATCATGGAATATTTAGAAAAGAAGAAGTTTCATGAACCATTATTTTTAATCTTTAAAGATTCCATAATAACAGGGTCTGTACCACAGGACTGGCGTTTAGCAAATGTGGTGCCAATATTCAAAAAGGGGACAAAAACTGAACTTGGAAATTATAGGCCGGTAAGATTAACCTCTACTGTTGGCAAAATCCTGGAGGGTTTCCTAAGAGATGCTATAATAGAGTATCTGAAGAAGAATAACCTCATGACCCAATATCAACATGGGTTTACGAGGGACCGTTCCTGTCAAACTAATCTGATCAGTTTTTATGAGGAGGCAAGTTCTGGACTGGACCAAGGAAATGCAGTGGATGTTGTGTATATGGACTTTTCAAAAGCTTTTGGTACGGTTCCACACAAAAGGTTGATACATAAAATGAGAACAATGGGGATAGGGGAAAATATATGTATGTGGGTTAAGAATTGGCTCAGTGATAGGAAACAAAGGGTGGTTATTAATGGAACACACTCAGACTGGGTCTCATTTAACAGTGGGGTACCACACGGGTCAGTATTGGGCCTCCTTCTTTTTAACATATTTATTAATGACCTTGTAGGGGGCATACAGAGTAATATTTCAATATTTGAAGATGACACTAAACTCTGCAGGGTAACCAATACAGAGGAGGACAATTTTATATTACAGGAGGATCTATGTAAACTAGAAGCTTGGGCTGATAAATGGAAAATGAGCTTTAATGGTGATAAATGTAAGGTAATGCACTTGGGCAGAGGAAATAAAATGTATAATTATATGCTTAATTGTAAAACACTGGGCAAAACTGTAACTGAAAAAGACCTGGGTGTATTGGTGGCCGACAAGCTCACGTTTCGTGGCCAGTGTCAGGCAGCTGCTGCAAAGGCAAATAAAATAATGGGATGCATCACTAGTGCGACCACACTTAGAATACTGTGTACAGTTCTGGTCTCCGGTGTATAAGAAAGACATAGCTGAACTAGAGCGGGTGCAGAGAAGAGCGACCGAGGTTATTAGAGGACTGGGGGGTCTGCAATACCAAGACAGGTTATTACACTTGGGGTTATTTACTGTGGAGAAAAGAAGGCTTAGGGGTGATCTTATTACTATGTACAAGTATATGAGGGGACAGTACAAAGACCTGTCTACTGATCTTTTTACTCTGAGGCCTGAGACGGGGACAAGGGGGCATCTTCTACGTCTGGAGGAAAGAAGGTTTAATCATAATCACAGACGGGGATTCTTTACTGTAAGAGCAGTGAGACTATGGAACTCTCTGCCGCATGATGTTGTAATGAGTGATTCACTACTAAAATTTAAGAAGGGCATGGATGCCTTTCTTGAAAAGTATAATATTACAGGTTATAAAAACTAGATTCCATGATAGGGCGTTGATCCAGGGAACTAGTCTGATTGTCATATGGAGTTGGGAAGGAATTTTTTTCCCCAATGTGGAGCTTAGTGTTTGCCACATGGTTTTTTTAAGCCTTCCTCTGGATCAACATGTTAGGCTATGGGTTGAACTAGATGGACTTAGTCTTCCTTCAACCTTAAAAACTATGTAACTATGACTTGTGGTATCCTATTACAGTACCATGCTCAAATTCAGGGAGCTTTTTAGAATGACTGATTCTTTCACAAATGTTTTTAAGGGTAGACTTCACAGCTAGGGGCTAGATTTTCTACATCTACGGCAATGGAGCTGAATGCAAAACCTCATTTGAATGCTCAAAAGGTATGTCCCAAGACTTATGTCCATGACCATCAATGTGGAAAATACCTCTAACCCTTTCACTGCCAAAGACATATGTAACATGTCTAAACACTTGTCTCCGCTTGAATACCAGGCTCTGTATTCTTGGAGTGGAACAGCAGTGATGGTAAAGGGGAAGCTGATTGTGATATTAGAAAAAGAGTTTGTTATTGCCATCTCCCCCTGTACAGTCTACTTTTGTGACCCTGGTGGTGAGGGAAAATAAACGATAAACTTTTCTTCTTGCTTTCACGCATCTTACCTGTCACATCTCCAGCAGGACCCTGCTTCTATCACCAGATACAGCCATATTCATTTTGTGGGAGGCGCTGGTGATAGAAGAGTCGTTGGAACCAGATGCTCTGGACAGCGCAGCCTCTGTCCAGACACTATGATTTGAATGTCTAGGGCCTGCAGTGCCTTCCAGTTGGGCAGTATGAGTGCGTGTGCTGTTCAACTGGAGTTATCAGCTCCCAGCTCCAGCCAATTTAAGAGTATCACACTACTTAAGCTTCCAGCTTACTGCTAGAAGCTGCCAGATATAGCCTTGCGCTCCTCTGGTTCAGTCTTGTTAGTTCAACTCCAGTGTAGTGTGTTTGTTTCGTGTTTTTGAGCTTGACTTGTTTTGTTGACTATTCTTGCGTCTTCCGATTTTGTACTCTTCCTGCCCTCTTGGTTCTGTCCTGGTTACCTGACCTCCTGCCAACCTGCACCACTGTACAACAGCTTATTCCGTGACCCCAGCCAAGGGGCCCCTGTTAAGTCCACATCCCTGTACAGGAGTTAAAGGATGAAGACCTGGGAAACCCCTGGGATTTGATAACCAGAGTGACTTAGGCTAAGTGCCCACTATGCAGAAATGCTACAGATTTTTTCCGCATGTCCCTGGCAGGAAAAACGCATGCGGATCTTACATGCGTTTTTCCTGCCAGGTAGCAGCTTTTGTTAAGCGTTTTTGCATGCATTTCTGCATGCAGGTTATCAAGCGCTTTTCCAAGCGATTTTAGCATCACTTGGAAAAGTGCTTGACAACTTGGTCACACTATATAAATCCCTGCAACCGGCATGGATTTATATAGTGTGACCAAGTAATAGTTAAAAAAAAAGAATAAAAATAGTAAAAAATAAACATTATACTTACCTTCCGATGGCCCCCGGTGTTTTCTCCGGTGTGTCCTGTCTGTTGTACATCTCGCGGTGGTCTAAATGGACCTGCAGTGACGTAATTTAGTCATGTGACAGGTCACGCGAGGAATGGTCAAAAATCCCAGTGACAAAATGTGGAAAGCTCATAGAGACTTATCCAAAGCAACTTCCAGCTGTAATTGCCTCAAAAAGAGGCTCTACAAAGTACTGACTTTAGTGGGTTGAATAGTTATGTACATTGAAGTTTAGTTATTTTGTCCTACTTGTTCGTTTCACAATAGAAAATAAAATGTTCACCGTTGTAGGCATGTTCTTTACATAAACTGATGCAAACACACACACACACACACACACACACACACAAAAAAACCAGTGAAATTCCAGGATGTAAGGTAGCAAAACACGAAAAATGCCAAGGGAGGTGAACGCTCTCACAAATCACTCAACCATCTGCTCATTCTCTCTATTTTCCTTCTCTTAGTCACAGATGATATTTCTCCTAATCCAGGACCTTCTTGTAATAATTATACTAACTCCTTTCCTGCTACACTCAGAAACCCTGCTAACCTCATTAATATTCCTTGCATGCCTTCTGTCTCTTTTAATTGTGCCCTTTGGAAGGTGCGGTCAGCATGTAATAAACTCTCCTACATCCATGACTTTTTACTTTCAAACTCCCTTAACATTCTTGCTCTCACTGAACCCTGGATCCAGCAGTCGGACACCACCGCCGCCGCTGCTCTCTCATATGGTGGCCTACACTTCTCTCATACCCCGAGACCTGACAACAGATCAGGCGGAGGTGTTGGTCTGCTCCTTTCAGCAAAATGTACTTTTCAGGTTATCCCCCCACTATCCTCCCTCATCTTTCCTTCTTTTAAGGCCCACACAGTCAGACTCTACCAGCTCTTATTCCTGCAAGTTGCATTTATGTATGGCCCTGCAGGCCCCACCCATCAGTTCCTGGATCGCTTTGCCACCTGGTTTCCAAACTTTCTATCCTGCGACATCCCCACTCTCATCATGGGGGACTTTAACATTCTCATTGGCGATCCCCTCTGCCACTCATCTTTTATTGCTAACTTCCTCCTTCAGCCTTTCACAGCTTACTAACTCTCCTACACATGAAGATGGTAATACTCTTAACCTGATCTTCGCCTGGCTCTGCTCAGTACATGACTTTACTAACTCTCTTTTTCTGCTTTCACACCACAACCTTCTTTCATTCTCTGTCAAGAATTGTCATCTTTCTCAAGACAGCCCCACTTTCCGCACTTATAGAAATATACGTGCCATTAACACCCAAAAATTTATGAAGAAGTTGCAGTCCTCGTTGGCCCCGATCTCCTCCCTCTCATGTCCTGACTCTGCACTGAAACATTGTAATGATACATTGCAGAGTGCCCTGGATGAAGCTGCACCTCTTACACATAGAACAACTCGGCACGGACGGCGACAACCCTGGCACACGCTGAAAACACGTTTTCTCCAGCAGTGCTCCAGGTGCGCCGATCGTCTGTGGAGAAAATCCAACATGGCCGAAGATTTCATCCATTATAAATTTATGCTTAAAACATACAACTCTTCCCTTAACCCCTCCAAACAAACTTACTTTAACAACCTCATCACCTCACTATCCAATAATCCTAAACGCCTCTTTGACACTTATCATTTTCTCCTTAATCAAACAGCACAGGCCACGACCACAGACCTCAGCACTGACGAGCTGGCTAATTATTACAAAGAAAAAATTGACCATATCCGACAGGAAATTTTCTCCCTATCTCCTAATGTTATGCATTTTCCTTCCTCCTACATTGCATCTTGGTCACTTTCTGACTTCGAACCAGTCAGGCAAGAAGAAGTGACCAGGCTCCTTGCATCATCTCACCCTACTACTTGCACCAGTGACCCTATACATCTCTTTCAGTCTCTTTCCCCTGCTGTCACCAATCACCTAACTAAAATATTTAATCTTTCCCTCTCATCTGATATTTTTCCCTCCTCATTTAAACACGCCAGAATAGATCCACTACTTAAAAAAACATCCCTTGACCAGAACTGCGCTGCTAACTACAGACCTGTCTCCAATCTTCCTTTTATCTCTAAACTCCTGGAGCACTTGGTCCACTCCCATCTAATCCTCTTTCTCTCAGATAATTCTCTTCTTGACCCTTTACAAACTGCTTTCCACTCTTTACATTCTACCGAAACTGCCCTCACTAAAGTCTCTAACGATCTGCTAAAGCTAAATCTAATGGTCAGTACTCCCTGCTTATTCTCCTCAATCTCTCTGCAGTATTCGACACAGTGGATTACCAGCTCTTCCTCACTATGCTCCATTCTATTGGCCTCAAGGACACTGTTCTCTTTTGGTTCTCCTCCTACCTCCTTCACTGTGTCTTTTGCTGGATTCTCTTCCTCTCCCCTTCCCCATACTGTCGGGGTTCCTCAAGGATCAGTCCTAGGCCCCCTCCTTTTCTCCTTGTACACTCCCCCTATTGGACAAACAATCAGTAGATTTGGTTTTCAGTGCCATCTCTATGCTGATGACACCCAATTATACACCTCTTCTCCGGACATCACCCCTGCATTATTACAAAATACCAGCGAATGTCTTTCCGCTGTCTCTAACATCATTTCCTCCTTCTATCTAAAACGGAATCTGTCAAACTGAACTCCTTGTGTTTCCTTCCTTCCATCATTACTCCCCAGCAACATGCCCTCTGTCTTGGGGTCATCTTTGATTCAGATCTTTCCTTCATTCCTCACATCCGATCACTCGCCCGCTCATGTCACCTACACCTCAAAAACATCTCTAGAATTAGACCTTTTCTTACCTTTGACTTGGCAAAAACTCTTACTGTAGCTCTTATTCATTCTCGTCTGGACTATTGCAAATGTTTACTAATCAGTCTCCCTCTTACTAAACTTTCCCCTCTCCAATTCATTCTGAATGCAGCATCCAGGATCATATTCCTCGCCAAAAGCTACACCGATGCCTCTTTCCTGTGCCAGTCATTGCACTGGTTGCCCATCCAATACACAGTTCAATTTAAACTTATCACTCTCACCCACAAAGCTCTCTACCGTTCAACACCACTCTACATCTCCTCCCTCGTCTCAGTCTACCACCCTACCCGTTCTGCTAATGACTTAAAACTAAAATCGTCCATAACCCAAACCTCCCATTCCTGTCTCCAAGATTTCTTGCGTGCTGAGCCAATTGTTTGGAATTCACTACCCAGGACAATTCAATTAATTTCCAATACCCACAGTTTTAAGCGTTCCCTAAAAACCCATTTTTTTAGACTGGCCTATAGCCTCAACATACTTATCTGTCCTAGTTTGGCCCATACAAAAAATTTCTTCAAAATCATGTTCATACCATCCATGCACTTAATAGCCCTCTGTGTCTGTACTATACACATACTGTCTGGCGACCAGTTCATGCAGTGTTATGTGCATACCCAATTTAGTATATTATGGCTGTATTATACAATATAAGCACATTTTACCTTTCGTGTCTCCCCTATTTCCGCATAGACTGGAAGCTTGCGAGCAGAGCCCTCACCCCTTTTGATATTTGAGTTATGCTTATTGTGTAACGTCTTTATTGTCTGTACAAGTCCCCCCTAAAATTGTAAAGGGCTGCGAAATATGTTGGCGCTATAAAAATGGAAAAATTATTATTACTTTTGCAAGCTACTGTAATATGTTGTTTTTTTTAATTATTTTATAATTAAGATTTTATTTGCGTTTGTTTAAAGTGTTAAAATTGTCCTGGTAGCACTGTGTGAGACTTGGTTAAGTGCTAGAGCAACCAGTATGATCCTCTGTGGCAGTCCATCTTAACCTCTGCAACTCGCATCCTCGACCTGGCCTCTTGGGCAACTTTGGCTCTTACTAGGCCCTGTGGCCAGTGACATCATGAGGCTTAGTCAGCAACAGAGATACCCTGGAACCCAGGCCGAGGATGACAGGTGCAGAAGTGAAGACTGGCTGCCACAGAAGACCACACTAAATGCAAATCAGTTGCTCATCTCTACACTTATAGGGTATGTTAGAGACTTTCTTTTGTACACATTTTTTTTAACCTTGCTAAAGAAGTAAGGCACTGGGTGCCCTAGACTTTACTGATATCTTGTAGCACAAAGTATTAATGTCGCTCAATTGTAATATTATTCTAGAATAATTTAAATCTAAAAATGGAGACAGACACAGAAAATACAATTTATGCACGCTGTAAAAGTTTGTTTGTTGAAGAAAGCCCTTCAAGGTAGCTGAATCCAGGTTATTGCATATATAAAAGGTCCTATAAAAAATGATGGATTTTACTACTAAAATCTGAAGTTAATGATTAGCAACTCTGAACTTTTCTGCTCTTTCAGGCATCATTTGTAAACTGTATTTCAATGCATATATAATATTGAATTTTGTACTATTAGTTTTTAATGTATGTGTTTTCAAGAATGGGAAAATGATTTATTGTGTTTTTCTCTAAACATTTATTGCACCTTTCGGCATTTTTCTTAAAGAGAATAATCTTCAGCACAATCTATTTATTTTTATGAATACTTTTGTTAAAATGTGTGAATTGAAGAAGGAACTTCAGATTTTGCTCATTAGAAAGTATATTCTTAAGTTTTCTAAAATATAAATGGAATGTCAATCGATCATTGTCCTCCACTCTGAATAATTACATATTGTGGTCCTTCCATTACATCAAGATGAGTGTGCTTGTTTATTTGTCAATGTGGCTATTAGAGATGAGCGGTGTTCGACTAGAACTGTTCGCCAATCTCAAATTCGAGCTGTTTTGGGCGGTGTTCGAGTTGTTCGACGAACCCGAACGATTTGCAAAAAATTCGGCTGTTCGAGGTTATGTTCGATAACTGTTCGTGCACCAAAAGCGTGTCCTGCATGTCTGGCGCTATTTAGAGCACCAATCATGCAGGGATTGTCTGCCACTCACTGTAATGTCACAGCCATGGTGGTTGTGGCATTACAGTGATTGCCCAAATCGATGGGAACAGTGCTCACAGTGAAACATGAAAAGCCGGCAATTCATCAGCGGCATACACCTGTACCCGACAATTTAGAACCGAAAGAATAGAGCTTCACACATAGATTAGATAGATATAAACATGTCAGCCACATATATACGAAGTACAGTGAAAGTGCTGCTTACTGTACTTGTCATTTAGCGTAAAGAATTTATCAAAAAAAATAATAGTGTTTTCATGCACCGTCTCTTTAAGAAAGCCGGCCGGCAATTCAGCAGCGGTACCCGACAATTTATAACAGACAGAATAGAGCTTCACACATAGATTAGATAGATAGAAACATGTCAGCCACATATATACGAAGTACAGTGACAGTGTTGCTTACTGTACTTGTCATTTAGCGTAAAGGATTTATCAAAAAAAATAATAGTGTTTTCATGCACCGTCTCTTTAAAAAAGCCGGCCGGCAATTCAGCAGCGGTACCCGACAATTTATAACAGACAGAATAGAGCTTCACACATAGATTAGATAGATAGAAACATGTCAGTCACATATATATGAAGTACAGTGATAGTGTTGGTTACTGTACTTGTCATTTAGTATTAAAATAAAGGATTTATTATTAAAAAAATTGGCGTGGGGTTCCCCTTAATTTTAGGCTCTAGCGGAGGTTAAGCAGACGGCTGGGGCAGATGTTTGAAGCCTGGGAAGGGGGTAATACCCACGGAGCTTCCCAGGCTACTAATATCAGCCCCCAGCTGAATACATAGCCTTTACTAGCTATTAAAATGGGGGACACCCCAAAAAAAATGACGTGGGGTCCCCCCTAATTTAATAGCTAGCAAAGGCTAGGCAGACAGCTGGGGGCTGATATTAATAGCCCAGGAAGGGAGCCATGAATATTGGCCCCCTCCCAGGCTAGAAACACCAGCCGTCAGCCGCCCCAGAAATGGCGCATTCATAGGATGCGCCAATTCTGGCACTTAGCCTCGCTCTTCCACGCTGCCCTGGTGCGGTGGCAGGGGGTAATAGGGTTGGGGTTGATGTCAGCTTATAATGCCAGCTGACATCAAGCCCAGGTTAGTAATGGAGAGGCGTCTATAAGACACCCCCATTACTAACCCCATAGTCAAAGTTAAAAAAAACACAAACACCCAGAATAAAGTCCTTTAATTGAAATAAAGACACAATCCTTTATTGTTCTAAATTAAACCATACTTACCGTCACGCCCATTCCAGCTGAAGCCAACGATCTCCTGCAATAAAAGAAAAATAATAAAGCAACCTCATCCTTACCTTTCCATGCTTCCCACGACAGCTTCAGCTCTGCTACATCGAGATGACAGGCTGGACCGCAGCAGAACGCTGCCATCCAGCCTCTCATCCCGCAGACACTGAGAAGCGCAGGCTTGCTTGCGCTGCTCAGCGTCTCTCTGTGACGACATCCAGATGAGCCGAGTTCATGTCCAATGAACTCGGCTCACCTCATGCACGTCACTGACAGCGTGGGAAAATTCTCACGCTGAAGCGGTGAGTGCAGGAGAATTCTCCCACGCTGTCAGTGACGTGCATAAGGTGAGCTCATGTCCAATGAACTCAGCTCACCTCCTGCACGTCACTGACAGCGTGGGAAAATTCTCCTGCACTCACCGCTTCAGCGTGAGAATTTTCCCACGCTGTCAGTGACGTGCATGAGGTGAGCCGAGTTAATTGGACATGAACTCGGCTCATCTGGATGCCCTCACAGAGAGACACTGTGGAGCGCAAGCAAGCCTGCGCTTCTCAGTGTCTGCGGGATGAGAGGCTGGATGGCAGCGTTCTGCTGCGGTCCAGCCTGTCATCTCGATGTAGCAGAGCTGGACCGGTCCTGGGAACCATGGAAAGGTAAGGATGATGTTGCTTTATTATTTTTCTTTTATTTCAGGAGATCGTTGGCTTCAGCTGGAATGGGCGTGATGGTAAGTATGGTTTACTTTAGAACAATAAAGAATTGTGTGTTTATTTCAATTAAAGGACTTTTTTTTGGGTGTTGTGTTTTTTTTAAATACTTTACTAGAAATTCATGGTGGTCATGTCTAATATTGGCGTGACCCCATGAATTTCGGGCTTAGGGCCAGCTGATAATGCCAAGCTGGCCCTAACCCCTTTATTACCCAGTGAGCCACCGCATCAGGGCCCTGGATGAGTTGGGTACAGCGCCAGAAGATGGCGCTTCTATGAACGCGCCATTTTCCGGGGTGGCTGCGGACTGCAATTTGCAGCGGGGGTGGCCCAGAAAGCTTGGGCCTCCCTGCGCTGCGGATTCCAGCCCCCAGCTGCCTAGTTGTACCTGGCTGGACACAAAAACAGGGCGAAGCCCCACGTCAATTTTCTTTAAATTATTTCATGAAATAATTAAGAAAAAAAGGGCTTCCCTATATTGTTGTATCCGGCCAGGTACAAATAGGCAGCTGGTGGTTGGGGGCAGCCCGTTCCTGCCTGCTGTACCTGGCTGGACACAAATATAGTGCGAAGCCCCACGTCAATTTTTTTTAAATTATTTCATGAATTTCCTGAAATAATTTAAAAAAATTGAAGTGGGGCTTCGCACTATATTTGTGTCCAGCCAGGTACAGCAGGCAGGAACGGGCTGCCCCCATCCACCAGCTGCCTATTTGTACCTGGCCGGACACAACAATATAGGGAAGCCCTTTTTTTCTTAATTATTTCATGAATTTCATGAAATAATTAAAAAAAATTGAAGTGGGGCTTCGCACTATATTTGTGTCCAGCCAGGTACAGCAGGCAGGAACGGGCTGCCCCCAACCACCAGCTGCCTATTTGTACCTGGCCGGACACAACAATATAGGGAAGCCCTTTTTTTCTTAATTATTTCATGAATTTCATGAAATAATTAAAAAAAAAGTACGTGGGGCTTCGCCCTATTTTTGTGTCCAGTCAGGTACAACTAGGCAGCTGGGGGCTGGAATCTGCAGCGCAGGGAGGCCCAAGCTTTCTGGGCCCCCCCCGCTGCAAATTGCAGTCCGCAGCCACCCCGGAAAATGGCGCGTTCATAGAAGCGCCATCTTCTGGCGCTGTACCCAACTCATCCAGGGCCCTGGTGCGGTGGCTCACTGGGTAATAAAGGGGTTAGGGCCAGCTTGGTATTATCAGCTGGCCCCAAGCCCAAAATTCATGGGGTCACGCCAGTATTAGACATGACCGCCATGAATTTCTAGTAAAGTATTTAAAAAAAACACAACACCCAGAATAAAGTCCTTTAATTGAAATAAAGACACAATTCTTTATTGTTCTAAATTAAACCATACTTACCATCACACCCATTCCAGCTGAAGCCAACGATCTCCTGCAATAAAAGAAAAATAATAAACCAACCTCATCCTTACCTTTCCATGGTTCCCACGACAGCTTCAGCTCTGCTACATCGAGATGACAGGCTGGACCGCAGCAGAACGCTGCCATCCAGCCTCTCATCCCGCAGACACTGAGAAGAGCAGGCATGCTTGCGCTCCTCACTGTCTCGCTGTGACGGCATCCAGATGAGCCGAGGTCATGTCCAATGAACTCGGCTCACCTCATGCACGTCACTGACAGCGTGGGAAAATTCTCACGCTGAAGTGCTGAGTGCAGGAGAATTCTCCCACGCTGTCAGTGATGTGCATGAGGTGAGCTCATGTCCAATGAACTCAGCTCACCTCCTGCACGTCACTGACAGCGTGGGAAAATTCTCCTGCAATCAGCGCTTCAGCGTGAGAATTTTCCCACGCTGTCAGTGACGTGCATGAGGTGAGCCGAGTTCATTGGACATGAACTCGGCTCATCTGGATGTCGTCACAGAGAGACGCTGAGCAGCGCAAGCAAGCCTGCGCTTCTCAGTGTCTGCGGGATGACAGGCTGGATGGCAGCGTTCTGCTGCGGTCCAGCCTGTCATCTCGATGTAGCAGAGCTGAAGCTGTCGTGGGAACCATGGAAAGGTAAGGATGAGGTTGCTTTATTATTTTTCTTTTATTGCAGGAGATCGTTGGCTTCAGCTGGAATGGGCGTGACGGTAAGTATGGTTTAATTTAGAACAATAAAGGATTGTGTCTTTATTTCAATTAAAGGACTTTATTCTGGGTGTTTGTGTTTTTTTTTAACTTTGACTATGGGGTTAGTAATGGGGGTGTCTTATAGACGCCTCTCCATTACTAACCTGGGCTTGATGTCAGCTGGCATTATAAGCTGACATCAACCCCAACCCTATTACCCCCTGCCACCGCACCAGGGCAGCGTGGAAGAGCGAGGCTAAGTGCCAGAATTGGCGCATCCTATGAATGCACCATTTCTGGGGCGGCTGACGGCTGGTGTTTCTAGCCTGGGAGGGGGCCAATATTCATGGCTCCCTTCCTGGGCTATTAATATCAGCCCCCAGCTGTCTGCCTAGCCTTTGCTAGCTATTAAATTAGGGGGGACCCCACGTCATTTTTTTGGGGGGGTCCCCCATTTTACTAGCTAGTAAAGGCTATGTATTCAGCTGGGGGCTGATATTAGTAGCCTGGGAAGCTCCGTGGGTATTACCCCCTTCCCAGGCTTCAAACATCTGCCCCAGCCGTCTGCTTAACCTCCGCTAGAGCCTAAAATTAAGGGGAACCCCACGCCAATTTTTTTAATAATAAATCCTTTATTTTAATACTAAATGACAAGTACAGTAACCAACACTATCACTGTACTTCATATATATGTGACTGACATGTTTCTATCTATCTAATCTATGTGTGATGCTCTATCTTTCTGTTCTAAATTGTCGGGTACCGCTGCTGAATTGCCGGCCGGCTTTTTTAAAGAGACAGTGCATGAAAACACTATTATTTTTTTAAATAAATCCTTTACACTAAATGACAAGTACAGTAAGCAACACTATCACTGTACTTATTATATATGTGACTGACATGTTTCTATCTATCTAATCTATGTGTGAAGCTCTATTCTTTCTGTTCTAAATTGTCGGGTACAGATGCTGAATTGCCGGCCGGCTTTTTTAAAGAGACAGTGCATGAAAACACTAATATTTTTTTTGATAAATCCTTTACACTAAATGACAAGTGCAGTAACCAACACTGTCACTGTGCTTCTTATATGTGTGACTGACATGTTTCTATCTATCTAATCTATGTGTGATGCTCTATTCCTTCTTGTCTAAATTGTCGGGTACCGGTGTATGCCGCTGCTGAATTTGCCGGCCGGCTTTTTTAAAGAGAGTGTCTTCTGAGCAGTTTGTCAGCTTTTGGACACCTTTGCAGGTGTTTTCTATGTGTTTCTATGTGTTTTTGTTTGCCTGCCATTGGTTTTAACGGTGTTCGACGGTGTTCTAAGGTGTTCGACGAACAGTTCCTCGAACATCCCGGTGTTCGACGAACCGAACCCGAACACTACGGGGGTGGCTCAACACTAGTGGCTATGCATTTTATACAATTTGCAAACCCTTGCATACCAGACTTTAAGACTGTAGATCAGTGCCTTTATTGTGTATGGTCTTGGCATGCAATCAAGATTTACAGTAGCTTAATCTGTTAAAGAAACATCAGAGTGCTAAGTTGACAGTTCGTGGACGTTCACAGAAAATCAAAGTACAAATTACAACAAGGAATTGCCAAACACAGCTTAATACAATTTGCTTGCTTAATAATATTGATGTTTATTTTTGACTACAGCGCTTACATTCACCATGTTAAAGAATTGGTACTTGCTTTTGTTAGTGGGAACTTTTACGTTTTTTTAAGTAGTTCTGTACTCTTTTTATTACTTTGTTCATGAATTGTTCAATCATTGACCTCAAAATCATAAGATTTGGTTTCTCTTTATGTACTTTTATGTTGGGTGTATATTCCATGGAAGTAGAGGAATATACCAATAAATATTTAATATTGTATGGCCAACAAGGTTAATAGTTGGGAGTTGACAATTGCATTTCTTCTGAACATTTATTTAAAGCACACCTGTCAGCAGGATTGTACTCAGTAAACTACATACACTGTCAGGTGGGCGACATTACACTGATTAAAATGATGCCATGGTTGATGAAATCCGTCCTGTGGTTCTTGTGTAATCTTTACTTTCAGTTTGGAGATATTGATATGCTTGTGCTTCGGGGCAGCCTGTGGGGGGGCGCTCTATCTGGTGCTCTGCTTACATATTCATCTGTATGCTCTTATGACAGCTCACTGTGCCTTCACTGACCTGCCTTATATTTTACATAATGCATCTAGTAAACGCGTCAAAAAATGGTGAAAAAACGCTTAGTGTGAACATAGCCTTAAACTGGTGCCAGCTCTGTTAGTTAGAAGACCTTTCAGTTAGTAAAGATAATCCAACTTTTGTAGAATTTATTCTTATTTTTGTCAAAAAATTGATGTAACATGAACCAAACATATTCCTTCTTTATAGTGAAAGCACAATAATGATTAGAATACATGTTAAGTGTTAGAAATATATTCTCCGCAGTCTGAACTCAGTGTGTAGCGTGTCAGGCAGAGGAAGCTCACGTAGTCGGCCTAGTGCAAGCAGTTGTGAGTTGATAATTATTCATCTGAGTAACCAAAGCACATATAGATTAAATAGAAATATCATGAATTATTGGTCCCAAAATTAAGAAGCTGTTGCATATCTAACCTATACTGAACCAGAAAAGGTTGTCTTTTTTGGGATGACATTACAGTTTTAAACAGTCGTTAAGCCCCAAGTTCTCTCATTAACCTCTAAATCTTTAAATGTAGCGTCTAATGTAGGCATTGGATTTCTGTATTAAACACCAATTTTATCCAGTACTTTGGATGAAAATTATTTCACCCTCCAGCCAATAAACAATGCTAGGCTAATGAATCATAAAACATTTTAGCTTGGGGATTGGGAAAGTTTCCTGACTCTCTTATGAGGGGTATGCAAGGTCAATGATCGAATTAAGTCCTGATCAGAAGTACAAACAAAAGAATACACATTACATTTTTCTTCTGCCGGTAGTTTTTGTTCTCAGGCCATATTTAATATTCTGTGAAGATTCAGTCCCAAGATAGCAATGTTAGCAATGTTGTCCAGCTCATCTTCACAGAGTATTGATTAACCGACAAACTTTACTGCCGGTGTGAAGATTCGTCATATTTAGTGTATGGTGTACTATAAACCAACAAAACATTTTTTTTTATGTAGCTGGTACTTGGAGACTTAAAACTTTTCTGATTTTTTTTTTTTTTTTACTAATAATTTAATGCCATTTTGCCAAAGTTCTTTTTTACTATTATTGCACCCTGATACACGTTTATAAATGTGCTTCAGTGTGGCATTAAAATAATTATCCTATGAGATACACATATTCTCTATCCTCGGCATAGATTGCTGTGATCCCGACTCTTGGGAACACCACAATCACTAAAATACGGGTTCTAAGTTCCCCATGTCTCCTCATCTGAATGGCTGCACATGGAGTATCTTTCTGAAAATTCCTTTGCAAGCTGGGTTGGCAATTGATATACCTGCTATATATTTCATTTAGTCTTGTATTTGGAGCTTTCAGCAGAAAGGCTGAAGTAATATGCCAGAAGCCAATAATTCAGTTAAAATCAAGACCAGTGTGAAGTGGGTCCCAAGGGTCGTCTTACACGGGCTGCCCACGAACAGCACAAACCTATGATATAGGAAGTTGATTAACATATCACAATGATCATTAAAGAGATTCTACAATTTTTCGTTTACTCTCTGCCCATATGAAAGGTGCAATCAATGACAAACAAGCATTTTTTCATTTCTTGTTTAATCACTGGGCAGATAAACTCCTGATTGCTATATACTCTATATTTACACTTTTTTCCCTACATCTGTGCTTTCCATTTCCTAATTTAAGTACTCTCCCTTCTAAATTATCTCTGGACTGAGAACAGAAAAGTAGTTTCTAAGCAAAATCTTTACTAGAACACTCCAACTATCAAGCATCATTTGTATCATTAGTCTCCTGATATGGATGGAGGGATCCTTTGGTCTGTAGGGCCTGGATGTGATCTTAGTCTAGCAATCTTGTTCCCTCTTAGGCACGGAATTATAGGTAGGATGTGACCATAACCAGTTGATCTTCTAGAAGACTAAACTCTAGGAGTGATGTCATTTGCTTAGTACATGCAGACAGGAGGACATTGTTTGCAGCAGAAAGAGGAATCAAAGCGAAAAAACAGGACTACACTCTTGTGACTCTACATGTTGTATCTGGTACAATACTGTATGCCACGCTTGTCACTGAATTGAAAACAATTGAAGCTCTTTTGCTTGTCAGTTTACAATTTTAGGCAAGGCAAAAGTTTAAAAAAAAGTTAAAGCCGTTATCATTCAAGTGAAAAGTTGTTACCATTCTCAGTTTGCTTTGACCACTTATCGGAGTGTTGATTCTCTAACTAAAATTTAATTGACCTTTGTTAGACTAGAGTGCAGAGTCTAAGGGATCCTCCCTCGCTTTTACCTCTCATCCCCAAAAGGAGATATAGACGTATCAGCTAGAAGATCCCTAGTATACTCATGAATTTGTGGCAGTAGCACTGATACAATAGTAGTGCATAGTGAGGCTAACCTTGTGTGGTGGATTCACTAAGCTGCAGTTTGTGGTAAACAAATCGGTTTGTGGTGATGGCACATCCAGCTGACACGTGGAACAGCAAGGATCTGGACAATGGGCTTTGCTGTTCAGCAGGCAAGCAAGTGGAGAACACATCGGAATCCATAGATCCAGGAGTATAGGCAAATGCAAAAGCTGAAGATGTAAAATAGCCCCGAATTACTTCAACGTAGCAAACAAGTCCAAGTAAGAGTTCATAATGTTTGCAGCAGATGAAGTGTTAGGCAACAGATCTGAACCAGGATGTAGATGCAGTTTGTAGAAACAGCAGGAGTTTGCAGAGATGATTGCAGATGAAGGAACTGGATGGTGGCACACTTCAAGACCACGGCAGCTGAAGACATCATTTACTGAATGCTCAAACAAACAGGTGTGCCTGTTAACTTTAAGAGGCCTTGAGTGATGATGCCAAAGATGTACGCCAGGCAATTTGTGAATACTGATGTGCAGGACAGAAAAGGGTGGTGAAGATAGGGGCAGGGAGTGGAGCACTGCCTTTGAGTCGAAACATGTGCTAACAGGTAGTCATGAACAGAAACCAGAATTGTTATTGGAAAGATAATTCGAAAAGTGACCGACCAAAGAACAAAATGTGAATGTAGCCAGTCATGGGTAGAACAACAGGTACTAGGCTAATCATGCAAGGCCTAAACAAGAAAAATACACAGGAAAAAGTCCAAAGTCAGGAAACAAACAGGAGTCAAAACAGGACCAATGATACTGCTGTCTAGCTGCAACTAAAGATTATAATAGCGGACTTTCAAACTAGAAGGGCCACAGTAAAGAAGAGGAGCCATAATTGGGCAGGTTAAAGTGTTCTATTGCTTGGATGTCAGCTTTGCCAGAACCAGTAAAAGTGAATTACAAAGTTATCCTGAATTTAGTTTCTCAAAAATATATTTTGGTAAAATAGCCTTCTATTGAGCAAATATAGTCATAAAATACAAACAAGAAGCAAGTCCAGACTTATGTTTTTTCTATTGGTGACAATTTATTGATTTAATTTCCCCAGATGTTTCTATTTGTTTCATTTAATACACTTGTTTAAATATGAATGTACACATATTAAACTCTGACAGATAGCGTGTTTTCTGTTTAACACTCTAAATTGCATTTATCATCAAGCATATTTGAAATCTGATACTTCAAAGCTCATACAATATCTACAATTTTGCTTTGATATCTAAGCCCTTTAAAGATATCTTTCAGAAATTATTTTATTTTTCCTTTTTGATCTTTCTAAAAGACCTATCAGCTCTTTTAGATTTTTTTTGTTTCTCAAAGATCTTGGATTTTTCATCATATTTTCTTTCATTCACAATACAATCTGGATCTATGTAACGTTAAGCATATTTAAGAATCTACAGTTTATTTAGTTGTTTAATAGGTTGGATCTGAATATTATATTGAATTTTGTTGTTTAATATATTGGATCTTTGATTGATTTGTAATTTCATTGACTTCATTCAAGCATTTCATAATATGATTGTATCTACCTAAGTGTTGCTATCACTTTAACCATTGCTTGTTCTTTTATATCTTATCTATTTTGTAAAACCTTAGACCAAGAACATAACAAATGTCTTTTTGGGTCATGGTCTGACATTTTTAGGGACATTTAATTAGATAAAAATAAGAAGTGTAATAGAAAGTGTATAGGGCAGATAGAAAAATTAAATAACTGCTTGCAGGCAAAGATAAGATTCCTTGACTGCTTTTCCTGCACTCATGTCAAATGTTGTAGGCCGTTCATAGTGCATGAATGACAGCTCTTGCTCTTGTCTTCTGGGAAAACCACTCCGGATTGCAAGGACCATTGACATAGTTAGGAAGCGCAGGTTTGTCAGCTTTAACTTATAGCCTTTTTTAGGGAAACTAATTAAAAATGTGTATATGTATTTATAATACAAAGTTCGAGCATAATGGGCTGCCCCAATTAAATCCCTTTGCGCACCACGCCTTACATGTATGTCATGGTGATGTATTAATTATTGAACCATGGTGTACATCAATGGCTCGGGGATGGAGCAGCCACAGGTGCTGTGCCTGTGTCATCCACAGTTGGAGTCGGGTGTTACATACAGCTGGGCTCCCAGTGCAGCAGCCAGGATCCCTGCTATGTGTGATCCTGGCAGCTTAATTCTTCACATGCTGTGTTCATCATGTAAAGACTTTGACATCGGGAGATCACTCTGTCAGCCCGTGGGCACCCCTGCAACATGATCGCGTGGTGCCAGTGGGCTGCCATGTCAGCCGGTAGCCTAACAATGGCCTATTTTTCTGCCATGTATAGCAGCCTATCAGATTCCGCAGAGGCAACCTGTCAGTCAAACACTGACAGACATAGTAATACATTGTGCAACATAAGTGATACAGTGTATTATTAACGCAAGCAAACGATCGCATATGGAATTACTAAGTATTATAATAAAAAAAACGTAAAAAAAAATTCGAAAAAGCTCTAAATTTCAATTTTAATAATGAATGTATAAATTTGTAAAAATTAATAAATTACCTCCTGCAATTACAACACATAATTGGTAATGCCTGATTTTTAATGACCTGTACTATAAATCTATTTCATTTGTATATCACGATGAGTGAACTCTAAAAAAAAAGAACAATGCCAGAAATGCTTTTCTTATTTATGCTGCTTAAAAAAAAATAAAATCAATAGGGATCAAACAGTTGCATGTACCCCAGAATAGTACCACTGAAGAGAACAGCTCGTTGCACAAACAACAAGTCTTTATACATCTAAAAAGGAATGAAAAATATATAGCTCTCAAAATATAACGACCTTCCCTCTACAAGTAATTTGTTGTAGAAAGAGCCCTACTGCAAAATTAGTAGAATATAAAAACACATACAAATTGGGTATCACTGTAATCATGTCAAACATCAGAATAGGTAACATAATTATACTGCAAGGTAAATGCTGTAAAAAAATTGTTGTTCTATATTCATCCTTGGAACAAAAAGATGGAGTAAAGATGATCAGTAAATTGTATGTACCCAAATGATATTAGTGAAAACTACAGTTTGTCCTGCAAAATCTAGTCCTAAAACAGTTAACAAAAAAAAAAAAGTTATGGGTCTAAGAATCTTGGAATAACAAAAAAGAGTTATTTCTTTTTATTTTAAGAGGTTTTTTTATACAAAACAAGTAAAAAAAAAAAACAACAACACACATTTGGTATCATCTTAATTTTATTAACACATACGGAATAACAATGATGTGTCAATTATCCAGAATGGTGTTTTACAAAAAAATGTATTTTTATAATTCAGAATTAATGTACCCTATGGTTTTTTTTGTGGGGGGGGGGTGGCATTTAAACTGCAAAATAAATGTGAAAAAGTGCTGTTAAAAATACTCCTTTTAGGCTGTGTTCACACGATGCGTATTTCATGCGTTTCCGCGGCGTTTTTGCAGTTGCGTAAACGCCGCGGAAACGCATGAAAAACGCATGGTAGAAGGGAAGCAATGTTCCCCAATGGAAATCCGCATGTGCTGTGCCCATGATGCGGATTTTTCCGCAGCGTTAACGCTGCGGTCAAAAATCCGCAGCATGTCAATTAATTTTGCGGAAACGCGGCGATTTCGCCGCCATTGACTTGCATTAGAACGCGCCAATTCCGCAAGACAGCATTTGTACTTGCGTAATTGGTGCGTTCTAATGTGCGGATGGTACCCGGGTGTGGAGGAGAGGAGAGTCTCATCCACACCCAGGTACCATTAAAAAAGCTGTAAAAGAAGAATAAAATAAAAAATAAATGTATTCTTACCATCTGTCGGCCCGCACAGCGCTCCCGCTTGGTTCCCGGCACTTGCAGTGAGTTGTAGGACCTGCAGTGACGTCAGAGTCATGTGACGGGTCACGTGACGCTGACGTCGGCAGGTCTTTCAATTCAAAGTTGCCGGCGAGGGAGAACAGATTGAGCGGGACACCGGGGGCCATCGGAGGTAAGTATATACACTCTCTCGGTTCACACTGTATAAATCCATGCTGTTTGCATGGATTTATATAGTGTGACCTAGTTATCAAGCACTTTCCAGGTGATGCTAATCGCCTGGAAAGCGCTTGTCAATCTGCATGCGGAAACGCATGTGAATCTGCATGTGGATCCGCATGTATTCTGCAGGAAAAACGCATGCACAATCTGCATGCGTTTTTTCTGCCAGAGAGATGCAGAAATTTTCTGCTTCATTTCTGCATCGTGTGCACATACCCTTACAATGATCTTGAAGTGTAAACAGGCTGGTGATCACCCGATGAATGAGCAAAATGCTCGTTCATCCGGCAAAATGATCTTTTGTGTAGCATGAAAGATCATTGTTCTCGGAAGTACATGGTTCTGTGTACACAGGACTGGCACTGCCGAGAACCTTGGCAGCCTATGCACACTATTCGATCTAATATAGATCACTTATCGTTTACTTTGGTCTGGCTGTGTAGACAGACAGGCATTCAAACAACCGCCGGTCAGTAAAAGTTTACCAATAGGCGGTCGTATTGTGCCACCAGTTAGTCAATGTAAGTGGACCTTAAGGTTAAGTGCCCACGTAGTGTTTTTGTAGCGTTTTTGCGGTGTTTTTACAGCCGCAAAAACGCTTGTAAAACAGTCTGCCATGCAAAGCAATGTGAATTCGGATGTGCTTTGCACATGATGCGCTAATTTGCGCGCCGAATCCGCATTGCGTTGCAAAATGCAGCATGACCATTTCTACCGCGATTACGCTGCAAATTCGTGGCCATTGAGAAACATTG
Source organism: Phyllobates terribilis (assembly GCF_046119375.1). Classification (NCBI taxonomy): domain Eukaryota; kingdom Metazoa; phylum Chordata; class Amphibia; order Anura; family Dendrobatidae; genus Phyllobates; species Phyllobates terribilis. The sequence continues at coordinate 230,015,641 of NW_027362764.1, forward strand.
AAACGCAGCAAACCCGCAGGTATATGTGGATTTGCTGCATTTCAATTGAATTCAATGGCCGTGAATTTGAAGCGTAATCGCGGTGCGTGTGGTACCCGGGATGAAGAGGAGACTACAACTCCTCTTCATCCCGGCTACCACACGGTGAAAAAAAGAAATAAAAAAGTTAAAAATAAACAAAACCTGTATATTCACCTCTCCGGCGGCCCCCGGTCTGCTCCCGGCCACATCCTCTCCTTGGCGTCCCGCAGTGTACTGTCAGGACCTGCGGTGACGTCATTTAGTCACCTGATGGTCATGCGACCGCTGACGTCGGCGGTCAGGTGATGGTCGCGTGACCATCAGCTGACTAAATTATGTCACCGCAGGTCCTGACTGTACACTGCGGGACGACGAAGAGAGAGGATCGCCGCCGAGAGCAGACTGGAGGAGACCGGAGAGGTGAGTATACAGGTTTTTTTTTATTTTTAACGTTTTAATACTCTTTTTTTTTTACTATTGATGCTGCATTTAAAGCATCAGTTGTTCACACATTATAAATCCATGCCGGTTGCATGGATTTATATTGTGTGACCAACTTGTCAAGCACTTTTCCAAGTGATGCTGAAAATCGCTTGGAAAACTGCTTGAGAAAACGCATGTAAAAACGCTGAAAAAACGCATGTAAATCTGCATGCGTTTTTTTCTGCCAGAGAGAGGCAAAAACGGTCTGCATCAAATCTGCTACATGGGCACATAGCCTAACAGTCTAATGCTAGTTAATAGTTAACCAATATCTCAATATAGAATATTTTACTGTTTTAAAATCTCAATAATAATTTAAAGGCAATTACTATTATTGATTCTTTACCTTTTAAAGATGTATAAAATGCTACCATATAGATCGGATATGCCAGTACGTTATGGTTGGTGGGGACCTAACCAATGGAACCCCGTTTATATCTCAAAATAAAATGGCTGCATGATGATTTAGAGTTGTGGCAGCCGCGCAGTCTTTCCCTGCACTTCGGCACCCTGACTACCGGCTGTGCAGGGAAACTGCAGCAATGCATATAAAAATTACATCCATGAGGAAAAGGGTTGGGGGTAGGTGAACAGTGCAACACTGAGCTGAGCTGTGATAAAGAACGCCAGATCGTTTCGAAACGCATTGCACTGTTCACTCACCCCCAACCTTTTTCCTCATGGATGTAATTTTGATGTGGATTAATTAAACGCATGTTTTTGTTTGGAGCTGGATACCCTAATTTCCTTTGACATTTATCACGTTTTGATCAGAACATTTTCCGTGCTCATGAACCACATAGGTGAGCTGCCTTTACTCCCTTGTTATAAACGCAGCCATGGTTGATTTTCTAAGGAAAACAATGAAGGCCCCTTGGTTCTAGGGGTCCCTTAGAGTCCCAGAGGTTGGAATCCCACTGATCAAAAAATTCTAGTATGCCCCAGCGGTACGCCTTCACTTTGGGCTATGAATAACTCTTGAGCAGTGAGGAGACATTTTTCTATGGATTTTTATTTGTGTGATAGGAGTAATTTCCTGCATGTCACAAGCTGCATAATTTAGTTCGCCTGGCTTGAGCAAAGCTTATAAATTAAAGTGAATTATTTATAACTATAACCAATTCTTGCATAGCGAAATTCAATGGCGTCAACTTTAGCTTTGTCAAAACTGTGTAACAGGCATGTAACTTCTAAAATGTGCTCTATATTCGGAACAGATATCGCCATTGTTTTAAGATAATTGTTAATGCCACATTTTACTCATGCGTCTTTATATTCCAATAACTAGGTTGAGAGTGTGTTCTTTCCAAATTGCAAAGAACTGCGTTGTAACTAAATTTTCTCTCAAAGGCGTTAATTAGTTTTCTCATACTGAATCATCAAAGATCCCCCCGAGCAGCAGTGAAAAACACATTTAGTTTCTGCGTTTGGTACCATTACATTTTGTATTTGCGAGCAATGGGCAAATGGCTGCAATCTGGTCGTCTTTCTGCAATTTAGTTTCAGTGCATTTAAAAATATCTGTTCTTCTTTGATGTTTCATTAGATTAAAATTCATGTTCCAGCTCTTCATTAAAAGTAGGTAATGCAAGATTATTATTCTATTGTTTTCATGTTGATAGGGTTTTTGTGTAGCATGGTAACGAACAATTGCTGATTTAATCTCTCTTTCTCCATGGCAAGTTAATGGATTAGAATTAAAATTATGTTTCTCCATCTCTGGCTCTTATCCTTCAGAGACATCTGACCAATGTTTTCTGAGCAATTGAACACAAAAAAACAAACATCCCCTTCTGTAGTGGTACATTTAATTACAGGCCTTCAGGATTAAAATCAGTACAATGAGCGGGAATAGAGACGGTTGGTGATCTTGAATCTAAAAGCAGACAACAAGCAGGAAAACCACAATGCAAAATAAATAAAGTCCCCTATACATTGTAGATGGCTGTCGGCTGAATTATAGTTCAACCAGAAGCTTTTTTGCCCATTTTTCCCATGTATAAAAGTGCTTGCTCATCCGGGGTCTGTTCTGTTCTCTGTGAGCTGACTAGTCTGGCAGAGACTTATCTCTATGGGTCCCCATACACATTAGACGAATGTTGACTGAACTTGCCGATATAAACGGGTTTGGCTTACGGTCTAATGTCTATGGGGCACTGGCCGTTTTGATGGTTAGGAGAGATGTCAATTGCTTATGTTCCATTTCGGACTGATGATCGCATTATTCTCCCCGAAATAAGCTGCTGGCCAATGTGTTAGTTGCTACTTTTCTTCTAGAAAGCAGAGGCTCGCTCGGAGCTAGCGCTCTTGTGTTTGGGAATATTGGCTGAGATGGTGCCTGCCATACAGTTGACTAAAGCAACATTCCACTGACATCCATCCAATGTGCATGGCCAGCCTTAGAAAACAAAAGTATCTACAGTCTGAAATCGGACATGCTGGATCCTTATCTCCCCCGACATCATCTGTTGGGGGCCCCCATGCATATTTCGTTGTCGGCTGAATCTGATAGTCTAATGTGTATGGGGGCGTAGAGACTAGGCTTAAACACGTGGGAGAGATTTATTAACCTCTTTAAAATACGAAAAAATGTGTTGTCTATCGCAACCAATCACAGTACAGCTTTTATTTCATAAAGTTTTCCAGCAAATCTGTGAAATATGATTGTCACACATATACAGTGTGGGCCATTTATATGGATACACCTAAATTAAATGGGAATGGTTGGTGATATCAACTTCCTGTTTGCGGCACATTAGTACATGGGAGGGGGAATACTTTTCCAGATGGGTGGTTACCATGGCGGCCATTTTTAAGTTGGCCATTTTGGATCCAACTTTATTTTTTTCAATGGGAGGAGGGTCATGTGACACATCAAACGTATTGAGAATTTCATAAGAAAAACAATGGTGTGCTTGGTTTTAACGTAACTTTATTCTTTCATGAGCTTTTTACAAGTTTATGACCACTTATAAAATGTGTTCAAAGTGCTGCCCATTGTGTTGGATTGTCAATGCAACCCTCTTCTCCCACTCTGGACACACTGATAACAACACCACAGAAGAAATGCTAGCACAGGCTTCCAGTATCTGTTGTTTCAGATGCTGCGCATCTCGTATCTTGATGGTATGGTGTGGTATATGGGGTACAAAGATAGTGGGGCATTCTTCATCAGTGGAAACCTCAATGCCACTGGATATCTGAAATTGCTACATGATGATGTGTTGCCCTCTTTATGCACTGAAGATGGCACGTTCCCTGAGTTTTTCCAACAAGATGGGTGTCAGATCCGAGCATTCCTACATGAACAGTTTCCTGGAAAGTGGATTGGTCGTCGTGGGCCAGTTGAATGGCCACCAAGGTCTCCCGATCTGACCCTCTTAGACTTTTATCTTTGGGGTCATCTGAAGGCAATTGTCTATGCTGTGAAGATACGAGATGTGCAGCATCTGAAACAACAGATACTGGAAGCCTGTGCTAGCATTTCTTCTGCGGTGTTGCTATCAGTGTGTCAAGAGTGGGAGAAGAGGGTTGCATTGACAATCCAACACAATGGGCAGCACTTTGAACACATTTTATAAGTGGTCATAAACTTGTAAAAAACTCATGAAAGAATAAAGTTACGTTAAAACCAAGCACACCATTGTTTTTTCTTATGAAATTCTCAATAAGTTTCATGTGTCACATGACCCTCTTCCCATTGAAAAAAATAAAGTTAGATCCAAAATGGCTGACTTCAAAATGGCCACCATGGTCACCACCCATCTGGAAAAGTTTTCCCCCTCCCATATACTAATGTGCCACAAACAGGAAGTTGATATCACCAACCATTCCCATTTAATTTAGGTGTATCCATATAAATGGCCCACCCTGTAGTTTGCAAAATATAATTGAATAGCCTAAAATCCACGATAATATTAAGAATAAAATTTTACTAAAGCCTGCTATTTTGAGATAGAACCATTATTAATATTATTATTATGCATATTCTGCAGCACTTTACATACATTATTATTATTATCGCTGTCCCTATTGGGGCTCACAATCTAGATTCCCTATCAGTATGTCTTTAGAGTGTGGGAGGACACCGGAGAACCCGGAGGAAAGCCACACAAACACGGGGAGAACATACGAACTCCTTGCAGATGTTGTCATTGATGGGATTTGAACCCAGGACCCCAGCGCTGCAAAGCTGCAGTGCTAAGCACTGAGCCACAGTGCTGAACCATCATCTTGATCCACGGTGGAGGCCATGCTTTTTTGCATGTTTTTAATTCAGTTGATTGAGATGAAACTCTGAGATTGTGAGAGTGTTGAGGGATTAGACCCTTTTCAATTTGAGAAACAGATCTTGAAACTTTGAGCAAGTAATAATAGATAATACCAATCACTTCTGTCTAGAAGAGCTGAATACAAATAAAAGAGAGGCAGGCTTTCCAATTAAAGAAGATATGCCATTCTCGGGCATTGATATCACCAGGTTACAGAGCATGAGAGTCTGGTTACTATATAGACATATTACACTTGTTATGGGGATGAGGTCAGCAACACCATGCTTTTACTCTGGTTTGGGATGAAATGAAAGATCTACGTTAATGTGATGTGGGATTAGTAATTTAGGATAAAATGATTTGGTTGCTTAGATAGATAGCCTGGCCATTTACAAGTGGCTTTTTTAAGGAAGGCAGTGACTAGTGACCATATATGGGGCGCGTGTAGGTGTAAGAATTTGACATTTTCCTCCTTCCAAATGTCTCACATTCCAGCAGGCATATCTTTTTTTTTCTGCTGCTTCACAATAAATATGTAGACTTTTATTATATGAGCCCTCATCTTAATTATATTTTTTTCAAATATTGATACACTACAAAAGTAGATAAAAAACATCCATTTGGAACGGCAGATAATCATGTTTTGGTCTGCTCCTGTGCCGCTCATTCATTCTCAATGGTTTTACTGCTTCTCTACAAGTGCATGTAGCTACAAGGTCTCTGGAGCATTAAATGCATTTAAAATCAATGAGATATTTGAAAAGAAAACCTTCCAATAAACTTAGAATGTCTACCTTAGTTTTATGCAAACGCATTCTTCTATTTGCTACAGTATTTCATTTCCTTTTGTTTAACCAGCTGTTGCTCAGTATTCAGACACTCTAGGGTCATTTTATGGTCTGAAGTGGTTGATCTCTATGCACTTACAAAACTCCCCATGCAAAGCTGTGCTCATCTATGCTGCAAGCGGTCAATTTTACTCTAATTGCTTAATATATAAAGCAATATAAATTACTATATTACTCTCTTTCCTCCAGAGTCAACTTTATTATTAAGCAATTCAACAAAAAAAATGTTCTCATCAAGCATATTCAGCATTTTCACTCAAGTCCGCTATACGTAGTTTTTTTTTCCCCTTAATCCTTTGGATGAAGCAGAAAAGATAGTCAAGTTGTTATCCAATTCTTAGGGCATTGCAAAGTAATAAATATAATTACTTGCAAATTAAATAAATCTGCAATTTATAAATGGGATTTTGTAAGACTTTTATCAATGTACTGTAAATGTCTTGCTTATTTTCTGTGCAAGATACACAACAAAAATCTGCAGCAACACAGCTACGCTTGAACTTACCCTAAAATTGGAAGTTCACTAATTTGGCACCAATTGCTATATGTTGCACACCTATCCCAGGCTTTTTCTCCCTTCTCCTGGGTCAGCTGCCCTCTTTTGTTCTCCATAGTTTTGCAGGTTGACCAATGTGGACTAATGACATCATCTCCCTAGACCTATTTAAGGCCCATTGTCTTGGGATTGAGTCTCCAGTGTTCCTTGTTTGGAATGGTCCATTATCTGTACTACGGTGTTTCTTCTCGCATCAATCCCTGGGGTCCGTGTGCCCACCCAGACCACCTCATCCAAGAGAGCCCTAACACTATAAAATATCAATATCTATGACTTTGTAAATAATCTGAATTACTTATTTGGTTCAGTAATATATGAAAAGACTGACCGTCACTTCCAAACAGAAAGACAAATGTGAACAGGTGGTAGCTCATCTATATGTAAGTAACAAATTAAAGCTGCAATCTGAAACGTTATAATATGTAAACATTGAATATATGAAATTGGAATTGCATTACTGCTGTAGAAGAGCCAGAGTCAAGGCGTACCCCTTTGTTGGGATCCTGACCTAACATGATGCCTCTCACAGGCTAAAAGCCTACAATTATATGGGCTAGTAGGATCAAGCTCTATTTAAAACTACCATAGACTGATGAGAGGAGTGCTCAGTCAGAAGGTGCTCATTACAAATATCAAAAGACTGACCGTCCCTTCCAAACAGAAAGACAAATGTGAACAGGTGCAAGCTAAGAGAACCACTCTATATGTAACTAACAAATTAAAGCTGTACTCTGAAACGCTGCAGTATGTAAACTTTTACTATAAATTGGTGTGAGAACATGCTCTTACATACTGCATGCACACCAGTTTATATTCCAGTTCATTTCTTGAGGTTTTTTTAGTTTAGTGTGCACAAGTGCATATAAAGTTGTGGCCTGCCTTTTCCTTGAGCTGGAAGTCTATTCATCTTGCTCACCATGTCTGTGTGTCCACTAGCTTAGCTTAGTCTCTCAGCCCTTAACCACACGTATGTCACTTGAGAAACTGTAAGGTTTTAAATATTAGAGTTAGGACTGTCCCAAATAGGGTCCCTGTGACGATATGGGATGGCTTTTGCATTATTTTGATTAAAATTATATTAACTAAGTACCCAATATTAGTTTCATGCACTATTGCTGTTTATTCATTTATTGCGGGGTATTTGCGTATTATGTTTCTGTCTTTGGTATTTTCTATTGGTTTATATTGTTTTATCTAGGCTGCAAATATCTGACAGCATGGGATTTGTAATATATATTCCAGTAAGTGACTGTGGATACTACATTATCTTGTCTTTTCTCTGCCTACACTCTTCATGTTTCCTTTGCCATCCCTATGCAGGTGCATCTCACTAAATTAGAATACCATCAAAAAGTTAATTTATTTCAGTTCTTCAATACAAAAAGTGAAACTCATTTATTATATACAGTCATGGCCAAAAGTTTTGAGAATGACACCAAAATTATATTTTCACATGATCTGCTGGCCTCTGGTTTTTATTAGTGTTTGTCTGATGTTTATATCACATACAGAAATATAATTGCAATCATATTATGAGCACCAATAGGTTATATTGACAGAATGAGTTAATGCAGCAAGTCAATATTTGCAGTGTTGCCCCTTCTTCTTCAAGATCTCTGTAATTCTCTCTGGCATGCTCTCAATCAACTTTTGAACCAAATCCTGACTGATAGCAGTCCATTCTTGCATAATCAATGCTTGCATTTTGCTAGAATTTGTTGGTTTTTGTTTGTCCACCCGTCTCTTGATGATTGACCACAAGTTCTTAATGGGATTAAGATCTGGGGAGTTTCCAGGCCATGGACCCAAAATCTCTATGTTTTGTTCCATGAGCCATTTAGTTATCACCTTTGCTTTATGTCAAGGTGCTCCATCATGCTGGAAAAGGCATTGTTGGGTTCCAAACTGATCTTGGACGGTTGGGAGAAGTTGCTCTTGGAGGACATTCTGGTACCATTCTTTATTCATGGCTGTGTTTTTAGGCAAGACTGTGAGTGACCGATTCCCTTGGCTGAGAAGCAACCCCACACATGAATGGTTTCAGGATGCTTTACAGTTGGCATGAGACAAGACTGGTGGTAGCGCTCACCTCTTCTTCTCCGAATAAGCTGTTTTCCAGATGTCCCAAGCAATCGAAAAGGGGATTCATCAGAGAAAATGACTTTGCCCCAGTCCTCAGCAGTCCACTCCCTGTACCTTTTGCAGAATATCAGTCGGTCCCTGATGTTTTTTCTGGAGAAGTGGCTTCTTTGCTGCCCTCCTTGAAACCAGCCCTTGCTCAAAGAGTCTCCGCCTCACAGTGCATGCAGAAGCACTCATACCAGCCTGCTGCCATTCCTGAGCAAGCTCGGCACTGCTGGTAGTCCGATCCCGCAGCTGAAACAGTTTTAAGATACGGTCCTGGCGCTTGCTGGTCTTTCTTGGGCGCCCTGGAGCCTTTTTGACAACAATGGAAGCTCTCTCCTTGAAGTTCTTGATGATGCGATAGATTGTTGACTGAGGTGCAATCTTTGTAGCTGCGATACTGTTCCCTGTTAGGCCATTTTTGTGCAGTGCAATGATGGCTGCACGTGTTTCTTTAGAGATAACCATGGTTAACTGAAGAGAAACAATGATACCAAGAACCAGCCTCCTTTTAAAGTGTCCAGTGATGTCATTCTTACTTAATCATGACTGATTGATTGCCAGCCCTGTCCTCATCAACACCCACACCTGTGTTAATGGATCAATCACTAAAACGATGTTAGCTGCTCCTTTTAAGGCAGGACTGCAATGGTGTTGAAATGTGTTTTGGGGGTTAAAGTTCATTTTCTGGGCAAATATTGACTTTGCAAGTACAGTAATTGCTGTTAAGCTGATCACTCTTTGACATTCAGGAATATATGCAAATTGCCATTACAAAAAATGAAGCAGTAAACTTTGGAAAAATTACTATTTGTCTCATTCTCAATACTTTTGGCCATGACTGTAGAGTTATTACAAACAGAGTGATCTATTTCAAGTGTTTATTTCTGTTAATGTTGATTATTATGGCTTACAGCCAATGAAAACACAAAACTCATTATCTCAGTAAATTAAAATAATTGACAAAAAGCATCTGCAAAGGATTCCTAAGCATTTAAAAGGGTCCCTTAGTCTGTTTCAGTAGGCTCCACAATCATGGGGAAGACTGCTGACTTGACAGATGTCCAGAAGGCAGTCATTGTCACACTACACACTACACAAGGTCCTAGAGTTCCAATTTTCATTTGGAAATCAAGGTCCCAGAGTCTAGAGGAAGAATGAAGAGGCACACAATCCACGCTGCTTGAGGTCTAGTGTGAAGTTTCCACAATCAGGGATGGTTTGGGGAGCCATGTCATCTGCTGGTGTAGGTCCACTGTTTTTTATCAAGACCAAAGTCAGCGCAGCCGTCTACCAGGAAATTTTAGAGCACTTCATGCTTCCTTCTGCCGACAAGCTTTTTGGAGATGGAAATTTCATTCTCCAGCAGGACTTGGCACCTGTCTACACTGCCAAAAGTACCAATACCTGGTTTAAAAACAACAGTACACTGTGCTTGATTGGCCAACAAACTCGCCTGACCTTAACCCCATAGAGAATCTGTGGGGTATTGTCAAGAGGAAGATGAGAGACACCAGACCCAACAATGCAGACGAGCTGAAGGCTGCTATCAAAGCAACCTGGGCTTCCATAACACCTCAGCAGTGCCACAGGCTGATCTCCTACATGCCATGCCACATTGATGCAGTAATTAATGCAAAAGGAGCCCCGACCAAGTATTGAGTGCATTTACTGAACATACATTTCAGTAGGCCAACATTTTGAATTTTAAAACCATTTTTCAAGCTGTTGTTATAAAGTATTCTAATTTTCTGAGATAATGACTTTCGTGTTTTCATTGGCCATAATCATCAACATTAACAGAAATAAACACTTGAAATAGATCACTCTGTAATGACCCTATATAATACATGAGTTTCACTTCTTGTATTGAAGAACTGAAATAATTATAGTGAGATGCACCTGTATATACACCATACCAATTTACTCTAGACTTATAGCAACATAAGGATAGGGTCAGATCATTGATAGGAGACAGATGCACCCAAGTTGGTAAATATTCCATATGGTATAAATCCTTACACTTCAATAACTCTAAAGTTAGTATACCTTTAACTTGTATTACCTTGCATTTTATTGTATACTGTTTGTATATCTGTGTTACCCAGGGTTTTTATTGTATTTTTTCCTAATCCAGGAAAGTTAAGATATCATAGGACGGAATTTTGAGATGATTATTGGTGTGCATACTTAGGCTTCTTACCAAAAGTATTAATGTGCATTCTTACACTCTATTATCAATGATTATCTTTACTAGCAATTTACTGTCCAAAATATGGTGCATTGTTACTTCAATACTGCATTCTATTTGTTAGCAACTTTTCATATTTGTGGCAAGAATTACCTGTCAGTATGGACATGGTAGGGGCTTACAAGCGGTTTCATGTGAACAGTTTTCCAAAGGATTCATACCTAGCTGGAATTGGCACCTGAGGTATGCAGCAATTTATTGTTAGAAATACATATAGTGCACAGTTGGTATAAATAACAGCCTAAAATGTCTCTGCAGTTAATAGTTAGGTCCTTGTAACAGGACGTCACTATTGATTCTTGGCTGGAGTTGGAAACAGAAATGATAAAATATTATCCACAGCATAAATTGAAAAAGAGCTCCTAGTAGGCATGCTGTCTTTTCCGGAGAAAAAGCACAACCTCAATAGCGCATCTATATAATTAGGTATTGGCCAGAGGTTGAACATTTACCATAGTTTATGCTGTGCTTATATTCCAAGGGCCTGATTTTTTTTGCTCCCTGTTGAGTAAATAAAATCCTTTATCATACTGTCATTTTAGACTTAAACATACATACATATACATGATATAAACATACATACAAATATACTTTTGTTCAAATGATGTAAAACTGGAACACTAAGTTAAAGAATTATAAGTTACCAAGTGTCTTTAGCAACTATGTTGTTTTATAGTTCTGTGCAAAATGTTTAGGCAGGTGTGGGAAAAGTGCTGCAAAGTAAAAATGCTTTCAAAAAATAGAAGTATTAATGGTTTACTTTTATCAATTAACAAAATGGAAAGTGAAAGAACAAAATCTAAATAAAATCAATATTTTGCCTTCAGAACAGCATTAACTCTTATAAGTACACTTGTGCAAAATCAGAGATTTTGTTGGAGTATAGTCAGATGTGTGAGTAACCAGTTATACCAAGCTGGTGATAATGATCATCATTTTCATATGTAGATTGAAACAGTTAGAGCTGTTTTAGATTGGTCCAATGTTGGATCTCAATGCATGGCCTGACCCAAGTGTAACAGCTTCATATATTTCTATGAGGCTGCCATGCTCAGGTCAGGAGATATACGGCCACCCGTGCATTGCGATCTGACATTGGACTGATTATCCCGGACATTTTAAATAGCCCTCACTGTATGAAACAAAAAATCGCTATGTACATCGTGTTCCAAATTATTATGCACATTCTATTTTTCTCTGGTTTTCCTAAATGGCAGATTGGATTACAATTGAGTCAGTATCATGTTCAAATCATCAACCTTTAGTGTATAAATCGATTTTATTGGAGACAACTCGCAATGATAACAGTATTATTTTCAAAACTAAAAAACTCAAAATGTACTGTTCCAAATTATTTTGTACAAGAGCTTTGAAACATTTTATAAGTTGTAAAGAACTAAAAATGGTCATTTTCATTTACTGAAATCCAAGCTTTTTCAGTCAAAAACATCTTAACAGCCCAAGTTACATGTTAACATAGGGCACCTTTGATATCATCTTCACAATTTTTGCATCCATTGAACTTTTGAGTTTTTGGATAGTTTCTTTGCAGGATGTTAGAATTGCCTTCCAGAGCCGCTGTTTTTATGGGCACTGCTTCCCAACCTCATAAATCTTTTGCTTGAGGATACTCAATAGGGTTGAGGTCAAGGGAGGATGGTGGCTACACCATGAGTTTCTCTCCTTTCTGCCCATAACAGCCAGTGACTCAGATGTATTCTTTGCATCATGAGATGGTGCATTGTCATGCATGTAGATGATTTTGTTATGGAAGACATGGATCTTCTTTTTGTACCATGGTCAATAAAGAACTCTATATACCTTGCCGTGGTTATTTTCACACCTTCAGGGATCCTAAAGGGGTTTACCAGCTTTCTCCCCATGATTCTGGCCCAAAACATGACTCCACCCCTCATTGCTGATGTCTCAGCAGAGGCGTACAAAGAAGTCATGGCATCCCATAGCAGTTCTAATTTGCCCTCCACCCTTCCCCCAACAAAAAAAGAATTAAATAATTGTTGGGGTCACAGAAGAGCATGTCTCACAAAAGTTCCAGACTTTACGTTGTAAGTTTCCTCCTGTTGAAGTCCTAGATTCCTCTTTCATTGCCCCCATAAAGTATGATGCCTACAAAAGATGCTAACCCAAGTGTCCCCAAATATGTCTTGATTGACCTATGCCACGAAAATGTGACTTTGGACAGACGTGATAAATTATACACATGCATTTTTCTATTTTCTTCTTCATCTTCAGAAACAGATACAAACCCAGCAGCAGACAGAGGAGTCAGTGACTGTGCCCCTGCTGCTCGGTGATAGTAAGATTACTATTAACCCTTTATTTTGCGCTGTTTAAATATTTTAGTTTTTCCGATACCACTCGTCGAGACCTATAAGCATTGAGTATTAGAAGTTCAACAAAGTGTGATCCAATCTTCGCTTCATGTCAGTAAAACAAATTCAGTAAGAAGTTGAAAGACATATCCTTCAATCTACATCTTGATGCTTGATACCTTCTCCTGATACGGACAGATGGTGTTGTGAATTATGAAGTCCCAGCATGGCTGGGGATTAATAGGCAAACTGTATTTATGGTAATCAGTAATATCAGGGGACGCCATTGAGGTACATGATAACATATGTGCTATGAGCTGAGAAACATTAGATATATGGCAATATTTAATGTACCACTTATGGTATATTAGATGTAGTGCTTGTGCTGCATGCAATTTTACCATGGCGAGCACGGGTCAATCTCATTAAAACCGTAAAACTGAGATTAGCGGAAAAGAGACATATACTATACTTTTTTCTTCCATGTTCTCGAATGTGCCAAAGTCTGCATCAAATCTTGACTTCTGAATATAGCCCTATAGACAAGTCCTTTAAGATCTAAATCTGCTGCACAATAATTATCCCTTATGCCAACCACTTAACAATCATGCTGATTCCTTCATCTAAGGCCATGTTCCCATGCTTTTTTCCAGGTACATTTCTTTTTTGCAGATGTCTGCACAAAAGAAATCTTGGATTATTGCATTTTTTGCTAAATTTTTTTCTGCATTTTACCTTTTTTATGCGTTTTATTGTGAAGATTTAAATCAGCTTTTTTTCATGCATTTTTTAGAGCAAAAATGCAGGTGATTCTGTACTTAAAAACACAACTGCGTTTTTACATGCGTTTTTTAATGTTCAGCCTAGAAGCCTATATGGATAATCTCACCAAATACCAGTCTTTAAACACACAGAGGACATGAGTTTTCATGTAATCACATGCTTGAACTGTTGAAGGCAGCAGATATTCTGCACAAAGAATCTGCGTAAAAAACACGGCATGTGCTCTAGGTGGGTATATGGCCTTAATCTATATGTTCTTGTGCCTATTTACATATGTTGAGTTTTTCAGAGGAACTAACTTAGATTATTTCCATCTGATGGGTAAGAAAAGTGACACAAACTTATTTTACTCCAACACAGTGGATTTTAAAAGAAAAGAAAGCAAAAAAAAACTGTTCATGACCAGCTACAGTACAGACCAAAAGTTTGGACACACCTTCTCATTTAAAGATTTTTCTGTAGTTTCATGACTTTGAAAATTGTACATTCACACTGAAGGCATCAAAACTATGAATTAACACATGTGGAATTATATACTTAACAAAAAAGTGTGAAACAACTGAAAATATGTCTTATATTCTAGGTTCTTCAAAGTAGCCACCTTTTGCTTTGATGACTGCTTTGCACACTCTTGGCATTCTCTTGATGAGCTTCAAGAGGTAGTCACCGGAAATGGTTTTCACTTCACAGGTGTGCCCTGTCAGGTTTAATAAGTGGGATTTCTTGCCTTATAAATGGGGTTGGGACCATTAGTTGTGTTGTGCAGAAGTCAGGTGGATACACAGCTGATAGTCCTACTGAATAGACTGTTAGAATTTGTATTATGGCAAGAAAAAACAGCTAAGTAAAGAAAAATGAGTGGCCATCATTACTTTAAGAAATGAAGGTCAGTCAGTTCGAAAAATTGGGCAAACTTTGAAAGTGTCCCAAAGTGCAGTTGCAAAACCATTAAGCGCTATAAGAAACTGGCTCACATGAGGACAGCCCCAAGAAAGAAAGACCAAGAGTCACCTCTGCTTCTGAGGATAAGTTTATCCGAGTCACCCGCCTCAGAAATCGCAGGTTAACAGCAGCTCAGATTAGAGACCAGGTCAATGCCACACAGAGTTCTAGCAGCAGACACATCTCTACAACAACTGTTAAGAGGAGACTTTGTGCAGCAGGTCTTCATGGTAAAATAGCTGCTAGGAAACAACTGCTAAGGACAGGCAACAAGCAGAAGAGACTTGTTTGGGCTAAAGAACACAAGGAATGGACATTAGACCAGTGGAAATCTGTGCTTTGGTCTGATGAATCCAAATTTGAGATCTTTGGTTCCAACCACCGTGTCTTTGTGCGACGCAGAAAAGGTGAACGAATGGACTCTACATGCCTGGTTCCCACCGTGAAGCATGGAGGAGAAGATGTGATGGTGTGGGGGTGCTTTTCTGGTGACACTGTTGGGGATTTATTCAAAATTGAAGGCATACTGAACCAGCATGGCTACCACAGCATCTTGCAGCGGCATGCTATTCCATCCTGTTTGCGTTTCGTTGGACCATCATTTATTTTTCAACAGGACAATGACCCCAAACACACCTCCAGGCTGTGTAAGGGCTATTTGACCAAGAAGGAGAGTGATGGGGTGCTACGCCAGATGACCTGGCCTCCACAGTCACCAGCCTGAACCCAATCGAGATGGTTTGGGGTGAGCTGGACCGCAGAGTGAAGGCAAAAGGGCCAACAAGTGCTAAGCATCTCTGGGAACTCCTTCAAGATTGTTGGAAGACCATTTCCGGTGACTACCTCTTGATGCTCATCAAGAGTGTGCAAAGCAGTCATCAAAGCCAAAGGTGGCTACTTTGAAGAACCTAGAATATAAGACACATTTTCAGTTGTTTCACACTTTTTGTTAAGTATATAATTCCGCATGTGTTAATTCATAGTTTTGATGCCTTCAGTGTGAATGTACAATTTTCAAAGTCATGAAAATACAGAAAAATCTTTAAATGAGGTGTGTCCAAACTTTTGGTCTGTACTGTATATTTTCTCATATATGGCAAAGCAATATACATCACAGTTCATGAATAAATCTTTGGCCACTAATTGAACATATAGCTTTCCCTAGCTAAACAGATGAACGACCTACTGCTCAGCACCATAAAACAAACACACGTTACCCATACTATTTCTTATGATTGTTTCTGTAGGCTGTAGAATGATGTGAACAGCTCTCACCGTATTTAATGACCTGTCCTCAGGATTGGTCATCAATATTTGATTGTTGGGGGTCCATCACCTGGCACCCCCACCAATCAGGTGTTAACCGTTCTATCAATTGGGTGTAAACATTTCATGGAGCTGCACTGCACATCTCTATTCAATTTGTAGTTGCTGCTGTCAAGTACTGACTATCCGCTCCCAATCTCTTGAATAGGAGCTGATCTGTAGTTCTAGACTGCGGCCGATACATGTCGAGCGGAGTTGTGCTGTACAGCTCTGTACAATGTTTACATTCGGCTGCCGTCGGAGCTAATAGTAGACCCCCACAGATCTGCTCTGGATGACCCATGGATAGGTCATCAATATGAGATGACAAGACCACTCCTTTAATTAGACTAATTGGACAGCCAAAGGCATGGACTGGCTGGATGGACTGGCTCTCCCAACATTACAAACCAGGTCCTATTTTGGATTTTGAAATAAGAAAATTCAGAAAAAGTGCTTTTCTCTGCTGCATTCTTCCACTGGTTTCCTGAAATATGCCATTTCATGATAAAAACTATATTTTGAAACTGCCCCGCTACATTATATATCTGCTTTTTAAAGGGATATTCCAGCTCACTTTCCATGTTTAGAGGTGAGCGAGGCCAGTGACATCTACTGATATCTGCTGTGTCATGAGTGCGAGTGGCAGGCATTGTGCACCCGTTTTAATGAAGATGGTTGAAGGTATTGTGTGTTAGACAATGTCTGTATTGTTGTTCTAATTGAAAAGGATAGCAAGTGTTGCTTTAGTGTGTCTGTAAATCGAATGGGTGCAAAAATGGACTTTATATTGTCTATACAGCCTAATTGCTCACATATAATTTAAAGGGATTGTCCCTTTTCAGAAAACTTTTGTATAGCTCATTGTAAAAAGCTAACTGCACATTGCTTACCCTCCCATAGTCCAAGGCAGTGTCTCTGCTGCTGTCCTGGTCTCCGCTCTTTGGCTTTAGTGATGATGTCACATCGACTGGGTTACAGTAAGTCACTAAACTAAGCGGCCCTGCCCATGTAGATGGCATGAGCCACTCCGAGCTGCTGAACTTGGTGATCAACTGCTCTGGACCTCGGGAGAGTAGGTAAAGCATAGTTTGGTTTTTAACACACCAATTGTGCATGCAACTAAAAAAGGTGGCAAACCCCTTTAAATTTAGTCACTTTATTCTTCTATACCTATACATTCTGCTTAATCAGTGGGAATTTTAGATGCTGGCTCACTGACTGTAGGGTGTATAGAATTTTGGACCATGGAAGTCACTTGTTACTTTACATTTCTTGACAGTTTCTTCTTCCTCTTTCTATTTGTTTTTTTCTTTCTAGCCTTAAAATTCAGTACACGCTGTCCTGGCTGCTCGCATCTGGATGGCATAGCAGCAGCATAATGCTAAAAGCAAAAAGGCTTGCAGTTTTGATCGATAACAACAGAGCCTGGAAAAACACTGGAGGCCTGAATAAGATTCCCTTTCTTTCAACAGCACAAATAAAATGATGCACAAAATGGAAGTCTAATGCAGTCCATTTAATGCAAAACTCTCTAGGGAATGGACTAGATATTAGACCTGCTGCCCTTCTTATTAAGACCCCTAGTGCTCAGGATGCTTACTGGGTGAACAGCATCTCCATATCAGACACCTTGTTGCCAGTGAGTGAAATTCTAATTATGTCTTAAAGATCTTGGTGACAATCTCAGAAGCTGGGTTTTCATCATTTTTAAATTATTACCTAGGTCACTGTGGGATTGGCCAGATAATAGTGACCTGTGACCACCCATTAATCTCATGGGACTTCATTGTGGAAAAATTAGACTTGTTTATCATTGCGAGCAAAATTGCTTCGGTAGGTTTCTTCAATAGACAGAAGGCAAATTATAGAAAATAATGTAGTAAAAATGGAGCCAGAGTGTGCTTAATGGCACATGATTATATTTAATTTTCTGGCTATTTCAGTCATTATGGCTGCATTATCCTCACTGATACCTAATTTAAGCTAGCTGCCAATGAGTTTTGTTAGCTCACTTCCCTGGAAGATGCATTGAAGCATTAATCGTCTATCATTGCCGCTCATGTTTAGTCAAAATTATACTAATACTTAATATTTTTTTTGCCAAATCCTGTGTCCCATTTATTTGTTTTAAACTTTGCTGTTCAAAATGTCAAATTATTGCTGTAAAGCTCTGTTTATTATCCATTAGGTGCCTGATAATAAAAATGTTCTGTACCTTTTCTGTGAACCCGCATAAAATAAGTACAAGAGTCTACAAATTATATAACATAGACATAATGAGGGCTAAAAATCTACAGATATTGTATAATATTTCTTATACGATCTGCCTGTACAAAATACCTGTTCAAACAGGCATGGCTGAGCAGGTCAAGGTACCTTCCCACCTTCTTGTTTTGCCTGCATCTCTGCCCTTCTCCTCCTGTAAAACCAGAACATTTAATTAACTCCTTTGTGACCAGGCCATTTTCCGTTTTTGTTTTTTGCTCCCCTTCTTCCCAGAGCCATAACTTTTTTTTTATTTTTCGGTCAATATAGCCATGTGAGGGCTTATTTTTTACCGGGACAGGTTGTACTTTTGAAAGACCCCATTGGTTTTTCCTTATCGTGTGCTGCAAAACAGGTAAAAAATCCAAGTGCGGTGAAATTGTAAAAAAAAGTGCAATTCCACAGTGATTTGGGGTTTTTTTTGTTCACTAAATGTTAATACTGACCTGCCATTATCCAGGTCATTATGAGTACATAGATAGCAAACATATGTAGGTTCTTTTTTATTTAAGTAGTGAAAAAAAAATCCAGTTTGTTAAAAAAAAAATTGTGGCGCCGTTTTCCGAGACCTGTAGCGTCTCCAATTTTTGGAGATCTGGGACAGGGTGAGGACTTTTTTTTGCGCGCTGAGCTGACGTTTTTATTGATACCATTTTGGGGTAGATCCGATGTTTTGATCGCCCGTTATTGCATTTTATTGCAATGTTGTGGCAACCAAAAAAACGCAATTCTGGCGTTTAGATTTTTTTTTTCGTTACGCGGTTTACCAGTCAGATTAATTATTTTTAGATGTTGATTGATCGGGCGATTCTGAACACGGCGATACCAAATATGTGTATATGTAATTTTTTTTATTATGGTTTTATTTTGAATGGGGCGAAAGGAGGGTGATTTAAACTTTAATATTTTTAAAAACTTTTTTTTTACTTTTTGCAAGCTTCAATAGTTTCCATGAGAGACCAGAAGATGGAATTATCTGATTGCCTCTGTTACACATAGGCGATGATCAGATCGTCTGTGTGTAGCAGAAATGCTCACTTGCTATGAGCACCGACTGCTGGGCTGCGCTCATAGCAATCTGGCAATGACAACCGCAGGGGTTTCCTGCAGACATGCCAACCTATTGGTGACCTGTGATCATGTGACACGGGCGCCGATGAGCAGCGTTAGTGACGCGCTTCCTGTAAGCGTGAGTTAAATGCCTCTGTCAGAGATTGACAGCGGCATTTAACTAGTTAACAGCCGTGGGTGGATCACAATTCCACCCGCGACTGTTAGGGGCACATGACAGCTGTACAGATCAGCTGTCATGTGCCTGGAAAGGTGCGGGCTCAACACCGGAGCCCACACCAAAGGGAGGGACCCGACATGTGTTGTAATAGTATGGCACATGTCGGAAAGGGGTTATCCAAGACTAAATTTGTTTTTTGGCTCATGATAACAAAATACCAGGCAGGTAGTTGCTAACAAGCTGCCTGTTTTTTCCAGCGCCTGCTCAGAATGGTCACTGACTGCTCCTGCCGGCGATTCAGCTGCTCCATATCAACAGAGCAGCTCTTCTAGTCTGCTTTGTTGACGGGATGTGACTGCTGATGTCATGCTATTAGACAGCCGGCTTCTCGCAGTTAGGCAGCAGATAGCCAACTTTCAATTATCATGACATCGGTAGTCACGCCCTGTCAACAGAGTTGAGTGGAAGAGATGCCACCGCTCTGTCAATGTGATGACTGTGGAAGCTGCAGAATCGCTGGCAGGAGCGGTATGTGACCACTCTGACCCGACTGAGATCTGCGCTGGGCAGAACAGGCAGGTAGTTAGCAACTACCTGCCTGTTAGTTCATAGGACCACAGTAAAAAAGAAATTATATAGTCCTGGACAACTCATTTAAGGAAAAAGAGGGCAGAAATAGGTGTAAAAGAAGTGGGAAAGTGCACAGAACTATTTGGCCAAGCCAAGGTTGCCCCAATTGCATATGCTTTGTCTGAACAGTCATTTTGTGCTGGCAGACTCTTAAAAAATCTAGCTACAATAAATAAGAATACCTTACCTCTGAATTGTTGCCATCCCTGATACTTTATTATCAGAGGAGCTTACCACCAAATAGTCCATTGCTTCTCAATATTTCTAAGCAAAGTAGCCCCTAGTCAAGTATCGAACATCATTCAAGTACATCCAAGGTTTGGTCTCAATTTATACAACATATAAGATATACCTTTTAAATACAGAAAGTGAGACCAAGACTGGAAGTCTTCACCATTGATGCCCTACTCAGGCACCAAGCCTGCTTACTCATTAATGACAAATATTACTACCTTTGACGTTCTCTGTGCTAAGAAAGTCATCAGCATTTTCTTGTATTCTGCCTATAACAGTAAGAGAAAAAGCTGCCATGAACAGATGTTTAGGGCATTGGAAAGCAACTCTCAAAACTCTGCTGCTGTATTTTGCTGCTTGCTCCTCAACACTCCAACCCTTTTGACTCTTCCCCACCAATTTCAGCCTTCCGTCTTACCTTCTGTCCTAAAAAATGTCCCCCTTAATTGCCTATTTACCATTGTAACCTCCTATACTGTGTGGGTCACTTATGTTGATTGGAAGTAGTTTTTGAATTCCATTTTCTCATTTTCCTATAATTAATGTAATGATATGTTTTCTATAAGTTACTCTCACATTAAAACTTTTCAGACAGTTTCACCTATCTTCTTACTTGCTGTCATTAAAGTTGGCCAAATAAATTAAAAGTACGTTGAACCCTTGGATCCTGAAGGGATCATAGGCTTTAAAAAAATCCACTGTGTTGGAGTAAAATTCTTCATGTCACAAAATTACATTCATCTAAAGCTAAAGACCCTTCAGAAAGGCCTGATTCATCAATCCGTTTTTTTTTCCCAAATTATGGTGAAAACCTAAAATATAGCAAATTGCACAAAATTGTTTGTAATTGTTGGCATTAAAAACTTAGACAAAGTTGTGGGCTAACATTGATATTTAAAAAAATGTCTACAACTGAGGAAATTTTTCCTTATCATCAAATATAATGATGAAACTTTTCATATGGAAACAAACTTAAAGTGCTTGTCCCTCAAAGTTCATTTTAATTAAAAGATCTTAGAATAAAATTAGCACATCACAAATGAGGTATACTGGAATAATATAATATTTAATGTAACAGCAGTAAAAACCATATGGCCCAATGGCCTAATTTAAATATGTAATAACAAAGATAAAGAATCTTGAATGAATAAATAATATAGCTAATACAGTATAATGCCTACAAAACTGCCCCCCAAACACAGTATGATATCCCCACAGTGAATTCCTCCACAGTACCCTCCACACACCGGGTATAATGACCCTACTGTACCTCCACAGCAAAGTATTGTGACCCATCACAGTATGATACCTCAACTGTGATCCTCACACAGACCTTCACACAGTATAATGGTCCCCACATAGTCCTCCATACAGTATAATGGGCCCCACATAGCCCTTCATACAAAAAAATGGGCCCCACATAATCCTCCATACAGTATAATTGGCCCCACATAGTCCTCCATGCAGTATAATGGGCCCCACATAGTGCTCCATAAAGTATAATGGGCCCACATAGTCCTCCATACAGTGTAATGGGCCCCACATAGTCCTCCATACAGAATAATGGGCTCCACCTAGTCCTCCATGCAGAATAATGGGTCCCACATAGTCCTCCATACAGTATAATTGGCCCCACATAGTCCTCCATACACTATAATGGGCCCCATATAGTGCTCCATATAGTATAATGGTCCCATTTAGTGCTGCATACAGTATAATACACCCCACATAGTGCTCCATACAGTATAATGGCCCCACATAGTGCTCCATGCAGTATAATGGCCCCACATGGTGCGCCATACAGTATAATAGACCCCACCAAGTGCTCCATACAGTATCATGGCCCCACATAGTCATCCATACAGTATAATGGCTCCATATAGTCCCCAGCATCACGGTCCAAATATAATCACCCTGAGGGCGAGATTTGGCCCTCAGGCTAGAGTTTGATGTGTGTGCTCTAGAGGGAGTGTGGCCGAGCTTGTAAATTATGACAGAAATATATTTACTCTCTAGAGCAGACCTGGGCCAATTGCGGTCCACGGCCACAACTGGCCCTCTGACTGTTCCATTCCTGCCCTCAGACTGAGACAGCCGAAGGGTTGAAACAGTGGCCCACTGGCTGCACCATACCCTCCCTCGAACGCCATCCATCCGCCACCTGCTGTCACTGCAGCAGTGAATACATTGGTGGAGGACGGTCCTGCCAGCTACATCTTCCACCAATCAGCGTATGAGACAGTGGACACGATGACTTCATTTCATCGCATCGCTGCTGAGACTCAGTGCACAGGAGACCGGAGTAGAGCACCGGAAGAACTGGATCGGGGTGAGTATGTGTATACATTCTTCTATATATATCACACTGTATATATTGAGGCTATATGGGGCTCACACATTGCATATGGAGGCTATGTAGGGCTCACACTACATATATGGAGGTCATGTGGGGCTCATACTGTATATTTTTTGGTTATATGGGGGCTCAAACTGTAAATAAGAGGCTATGTGGTGACTCACACTGTATATATGGAGGCTATGTGGGGCTCACACTGTATATTTAGCGACTATGTGGTTCTAACACTGTATTTCGAGGATATTTGGGGCTCACTGTATATATGGAGGCTATGTGGGACTCACACTGTATATAGGAGGCTATGTGGGGGCTCACACTGTATATTGGAGGCCATGTGGTGGGCTCATACTGTATATAGTTAGGCTATTTGGGTCTCATACTGTAAATTGAAGAATATTTGGGGATCAAACTGTAAATAAGAGGCTATGTGGGGGCTCACACTCTATATATGGAGGCTATGTGGGGCTCACACTGTATATATAGAGGCTATGTGGGGCTCATACTGTATATGTTGAGGTTATGTAGGGTTTCATACTGTATATATGGAGGCTATGTTGGGGCTCACGCTGAATATATGGAGGCTATGTGGGGCTTACACAATATATGGAGGCTATGTGTGGCTCACACTATATATGGAGTGTATGTGGGCCTTACACTATATATGGAGGCTATGTGGGCCTTACAATATATATGAAGGCTATGTGGGGCTCATACTGTATATTGAAGGCTATATAATGAGCTAATACTATATATAGTGAGGCTATGTGGGCACATGCGGTATATAAGAGGCTATGTGGGGTACATGTTGTGTATCAGACGCTATGTGGGGCTCACTCTATATATAGTGAGGCTATGTGGGGGCTCATACTGTATATAGGAGGCTGTGTGTGGGCTGATACTGTATATAGGAGGTTATGTGTGGACTCACTGTATATTGGCGGCTATGTGGGGGCTCATACTGTATATTGGCGACTATGTGGGGGCTCATACTGTATATTGGAAGCTATTTGGGGCTCATACTGTATATTGGAGGTTATTTGGAAGCTCATACTGTTTATTGGAGGCTATGTGGGGGCTCATACTGTGTATTGGAAGCTATTTGGGGGCTCATACTGTGTATTGGAAGCTATTTGGGGGCTCATACTGTATATTGGAGGCTATTTGGGGGTTTATACTGTATATTGGAGGCTATTTGGGGGCCCCTTTCTGTTTATTGGAGGCTATGTGGGGGCTCATACTGTGTATTGGAAGCTATTTGGGGGCTCATACTGTGTATTGGAATCTATTTGGGGGCTCATACTGTATATTGGAGGCTATTTGAGGGCCCATACTGTATATAAGAGGATATGTGGGGGCTCATTCTGTATATAGGAAGCTATGTGGGGGCTCATACTGTATATAGGAGGCCATGTGGGGGCTCATTGTGTATAGAGAATCTATGTGGGGGTTCATACTGTATATAGGGGGCTATGTTGGGGCTCATTGTATATAGGTGGCTATGTGGGGGCTCATGCTGTATATAGGGAACTGTGTGTGGACTCTTACAGTTTATAGAAGGAATGTATGTGGGCTCATACGTCATATAGGAGGATATCAGCATACTTGTATATCTGCTCAATGTTAAGTGATACCATTAATATTAATATAAATAATTATATTTAATATGCTAATATTAATATTGAGCAGAATTTATTTCAGCCTATTGGTTCAGACCTCCACAATAGTCACGGTCTCTCATGTGACCCCTTGGGAAAATGAATTGCCCACCCCTGCTCTAGAGTATATTACTTGCTGTGATGTAAGGTAGCTGAAAGATGCATGTGCGTCTTACTCCCGCAGACTCATCATCAATACTAGCATAAAAAATTGCCAGTCCTAATGAATCTGGACAATAGTGGATTTTTTTTTATTGCATTCACACAGGAGATGATTACTTTTACTAGAAAATGTTGGTTTAGTCCGTCTATCTGTATAGTGGTTTTCTATTGGGCAAAAGAGGCATGGGCCTATGATGGATCTGTTGGGAATGACAGATACTGACAGATACTTAGGATCAGGAGTCGATTAAAGTACAATTGGTCCAGTATTCTCCTTTTAATAATTTTATTAAAAATAGTTTTATTGCTTTAAAGGGGTTGTTTGGTTCTTTTATTTCTTTAAGATATGTCATCAATAAAGATCAGTCAGGGCTCGACACCCGGCACTATTGCTGATCAGTTGTTTCCGATGTCAACGATGGCCTGATGTGCTTAGTTATGGAGCCGAACCGCGTAGCTCCTTCAACTGCATAGTGGCTGCAGCATGGTACTGCAGGTCCACCCCTATTTATTCTAATAGGGATGGATGTGCAATGCAGTAAATGGAGCTGTGCTGTGCAGCTCTGCAGCTGATCACATCCTGCCACCGCCGGCACCTAGAGCAGTTTTTTGTGGGGTTTCTGGGAGTCACAATCCCACTGGTCTGATAGTGATGACCTATCCTAAGGATAGGCCTTCAATGTTAGAGCACCAGACAACCCCTTTAATTGAAGGAGCCTAATGTGCAGGGCATATTGTGCATGCAGGCTCCAGAGATGTATTCCGGTGCTGCGTTTGAGAACTCATGTTTAACTCTCAGTAAGATCAATGCCACACACATTATGTTCTTACTCTAAAGTGCACTTGTAAATATATATTTGGAAATGCCAGGGTATGATATACCCTTGCGGTGGCATCACATTTGTATTCTGTATTCGCTTCTGGTGATGTATTGTTTGCTTGCTGTGTCTTTGAGAAATTGTTTGCTTTAATCAGACTTGTCATTTTTGGGTTAGCAGTACAGATAAGAGCAGCGCTAAACAGATTGCTTGTCTTCTTATACTGTGGGCAAAAACACAAAAGAGATGCCCTCTATCCTCGGGGACCTCTGTCCTTGCTGCACAATCCCTCTGCATTTCTGTCGTGCGAATCCTAGTGATGCACGGCTGGTTCTCTCGCCACATTATCTGCCTGAAGGCATGGTACTGTAACATCATCCATAAGAAATTGCCAGCCTCATGGGTACAGTTGATAAAGTGATAAACTAATTTAGGCCGCGGCTTTAAACATCACTGAGGTTTTAAAGTTGCCTTTAGCTGTAGCTGTGATATAATAGAGTCTGCACATTACAATAATGAAACTGGAGTGGAATATAAATGCATATTTCACTTTGTGTCTTCTAGAAATGTACTTTTATATAGATGTAAGCACATTTAGATTATGCAATATAACACATTGCACATAAGCAAAAATATACAATTGTCTTCGGACTATGGTATGGTCTTATATAATTTCTTTAAGGTTCTGATGTATTTCTTTTAAATGTACCTTTCAAGACTTTACCCAGTTGCATATATTGTATAATTACATTTGCCTTTTATCTGATAATTTTACTCGCTATCGTTATGTATTTAATGTCAGGTTTTTGGTACTTTTAGTGGCATAAATATTGCTACATACTGTATACTGTACTGTTACCTCTGCCAGAAAACTAATCAGTGAACCAGGATCTGTTCACACTTGTGTTATTAAAGACTTCTTTCCCATTAAATATGGAAGATAAGAGAATATCATGGCCTGTGAGCAACACAGAAATGGCCGACTACCGTCTTTCTCATAGGCTATAATGGAGAGTGACCAGACTCACCACAAGGTACCCCCATTTCGTGGAGGCCCCAGCAGTGTGTAAATATTTCATAATTTTTAAGTTATTACTGTGATTTTTTTTTATGGTGCCAATTTGTGTATATAAGCCAGCCTCTGTTTCTTAAAGGAAAGATGTCGCAAGGTTTTCCCCATTTAAAGTACGGCACCATTAGGGCCTCTTTTACAGCATACTCGAATGCTGTAAAAATGTCCCCAATCCAGTCTACAGATCCCAAAAAGGTCCTGTTGTGATACTCACATACAGTGCAGTCCAATGGACATCTCCTCTCTTCTTACGATCGCCATCTTCCTTCCATGCTTTGTGTTTGTGACATGTCATAATTCATCCACACAATGTCCCCATCGCTCTCCTGTGCAGGCGCACTTCTCTTTGCCCTGCTGAGGGCAGAACACAGTACTGTGGTGCACATGCGCCCGTTGAGGCCAAAGAACGGCGATGACCCACAAGTAAAGCCGGTGCATGCTCACTATAGTACTTTGCTCTGCCCTAAGTGTGAAGTAAGCCTGCACAGGAGCACAATTGGGAGACACTGTGTGAATGACGTAGGACGCATTATCTAGATGAAGCAGGGAATGAGGACGGCGACCATAAGAAGAGAGGAGACGCCGGATCAAGACCAGAGATTCCCATCGGATCAGACCACCCCATCTGTGAATATAATAAAAGGTCTTGGTCATGGCTTGGTTTGGGGTTTCGATCCAGTTACCTGTTGCTTTGTGGTCAGTTCTTGTGCCTGTTGAGCTGTAGCTTTTTTTCTTCCCTGTCCAAATGCTGATTCTTTCATTGTCCTTTTTCTCCCTTCTTGGCTTGCTCCTTTCCAGGTGTTTTCCATTTTCTCATTTTGGTTTGCCCTATCACTTTCTGGATGAGGCTTTACATAGTATCCCTTCTCTGCACTCCTTGCTGGCTATATTTTCTGGTGGATGTACATTTAGGTGTTCCAGCTCTTTATCTTAGGGGTTTATCTTGCTCAGTAAAGACCGATTGTATTCTTGCGGTAAGTTGGTTTGCTTTCCTTCCAGCACCTTTTCCTTTTATCTCTGTTAAGTTCTTGGGAGGACTTACTAGTTCCTTTTATTTTTGGTCTCCTTATCGTTCTGTCCTTCACCTTATTTGAATGTGTCTTAGTTTTTCATGTTGGGTTTTTGTTTCTCTTCTCACACTTTCCTTT
Source organism: Phyllobates terribilis (assembly GCF_046119375.1). Lineage (NCBI taxonomy): Eukaryota > Metazoa > Chordata > Amphibia > Anura > Dendrobatidae > Phyllobates > Phyllobates terribilis. The sequence goes on from NW_027362764.1 coordinate 230,043,132, forward strand.
CCCCTTGTTGGTAATGTGTTGCGTCTTTCCCCATGGTTCATCAAGAGGTACGAGAAATCCTTCAACGGCCTTTTAGGAAGCCAAGTCCAAGGTGGTCTTTTTTAGTTATATCATTCCAGTATGCTGTAAAAGAGGCCCTAATAGTGGTGGCCATACTTTATATGGGGAAAACCTGGTTGCAGATTCCCTTTAGTTAGATTTTCTATCCTCATCATATTTTTGGGCTATGGTTCTCTCTCATATAAATTCTTATCTTCACTCTATTTTTAGTTTAGGACAATATAACAGAGAGACTCAATTTAATTTTTCTCAGTTGTTAACAATTTAGTGGTGGGAGAATCAATTTGTAGGACTCCGGTCCTTAGCCTGGTCCCACGGAACGGGAGGTCTGCGAATCTCCTTACCTCCTGGCATTTCTGAGTCCTCTTTTGATTAGCTGGAGTGGCGTCATCATTGTGGCGTGACACACACATGAAACTGTGCCAAAAGAATGGGAGCCGGGAATGCCGGGAGATAAGGTGTTATGCAGGTCTCCTGTCCAGCAATCACAGATTACAGACCTGGACCAGACCTGGTCCTGAAAATTAGGGATGGTGCTCCATGCTCTTATATGGAGTTATTTGAGCGTGCTCAGGTTCAGATAGAGGAGCCAGCGTGCTCGAGTCAAATAATTGGGTAGCCGCGGCCACATGTATCATGGCTGATCAACTGCCACTAAACATGTGGAGAATGGCCATGTATTGGGCATTCTACACATGTTTAGCGGCAGTATGTCAGCCACGATACATGCTATCGCTGCTACCTGAGCATTTGACTCGAGCTTGCCGGCTCCTCTATCCTAACCCGAGCACGCTCGAATAACTCCGTATCCAAGCATGCTCGATCATCCCTACTGAAAATCAATTCTCTCATCTCTAGTTAACATATTTCCATGTATGGGTATGGAGGATCTTCGTTATGAGAAAAGATCAAAAGGTTTAAATTCATTTAGTTTTGAGATGAGATGACTAATTGGGGACCTTATTAATTTGTACAAGTATATAAATGGCCCATACAAAAAATATTTATTTTACTAATTTATATAGCACCATTAATTCCATACCGCTTTGCAAACCTTATCGGGGCTCACAATCTAGATTTCCTATCAGTATGTCTCTGGAATGCTGGAGGAAACCAGAGTAACCAGAGGAAACCCACACTAACACGGGGAGAACATACAAACTCCTTGCAGATGTTGTCCTTGGTGGGATTTGAACCCAGGACCCCAGCGCTGCAAAGCTGCAGTGTTAACCACTGAGCCACTGTGCTGCCCATGGTTAAAAGCTGTTTCATGTAAAACTTGCTCTGTTGGAGAAAAAACGCTTCAGTATCCATAGGTCCCAAGGCTTCTTTACCACAAAAACATTTAACCTGTAGAGCAGCCTACCTCGGGAGCAGGTCATAAAAAGGTCTTACATGTTTTTTAAATAGAAAAGCTCAAATACTTATGCAAATGTATCAAATTCTTCAAATTCTTGTTCTGAATGTTGATCTAGTCAATGGTCACTTGGGATCAGAAGGGAAAAACTTGCTCTTTAGGGCTGCCTGGATCCATGCATTATGGATTTACCTAAATGCAATTCCCTTCATTCATTCCCATCCATTGGTTGAATTTGATGGATATGTGTCTTTTTTTTCAACTGTATTAACTGTGTAGCTAGGTAACTACTTTTGCTTTGTTTCGAACATGAGAGTACTTCAAAGTCTTTTGGTCACCTTGTGTTAATGTATTAAATCTTAATTTGTTTGAGCCCTACATTCGATGTCTTTTTAACTTTGCATTATCAGAGTATTCTACTTTAGCGACATAAGCTTGTGTCATTTTCTTCTCTTGTGCATCACTTGTACAATAACTGATCTTGGCGTTGTCAACTTTCTGTCTTCTTTTGAAATGCCATTACAAAGCCTCTAGATAAATCAAACTTTAGATTAACCTTGTTGCTTTGATATTAGTAGCGGCTCATAAATACTATAGTTTTAAAGTTGTTTTTTTTAATTGCTGACATACTGTATATAGTCTGAGTCAATCAAGCTTTTCAATATTTCATTATATCGTATGAGAACACCTTCATTTTACACTTTGAATTTATAAAGCTCAGCCCATCGATTAATCAGAATTATTTGTGGAAGAATTTTGCAGTATTCAAGGTGAGACATCAGGTCCACTGCACATCATTGATCAGGATTGACTTAAGAGGTCCCATCCTCTACAACCTCCATTATCTCAAAAGTTGGAGAGCTGCAGTTTGAAGACCTCTGGTTTATATGAGCATGTATTTAGATTTTCTATAACAGATTAAATGTTTGTCCAAGGTGGAAAAAAAATTGCCCAGTGCTGTTTTTTTGTTCCAAAAGTTGTATGAGAAATAACAGAGAAACGCCACTGCGCACTGGTTTTCTGTTGTCTGGGTCTGGCCTCTCCTTGGTGCTGATGATTTAATGTATGATACTGCTATCCAATTTTCATCTAATTAATTTATTACATCCATAGTATTTTTTAAAAATGGAATAACAAGTGGGATCTAGAAGTGAGAATTTGCCCTGAAAGCTGATTGTGCAGTCACATTGTGCAGTTGTTTATTGCAGACACACTACATAAAATATTCTAGTCCCCGTCCCCCCCCAATATTCTGGCTTGGCATCTGGTGTTTGCACCAAACACATGTAAACAGATATCAGAGCTTCCTTGGCTTCAATAAGGTGGGTAAAGCAGCAACAATATTGATTTGTATAAATGCATTGTCAAGGTGAGAATTTGTTAGACAGCGGCTTCCAAGGTCCAAATTCCAAATACCAGCACAGATTTCAGCATCACCTCCCCTGCCTGGTCTCTTGATTTAACTTTTGACTCTGCAAAAAAATCCAGCCCTGATCCATCTTTGTCAATGCAAGACGGACTTCTAGCGCAGTGAGAGGTCAGGTTACATAGCCTATTAAACTCTGGAGAAGGGAGGTGGCGGAGGAATGAGGATCAACCGGCACATTGAGAGACTAGGCAGACAAAAAGCAAAAAAAACAATCAAGCCTGTTCTGCTGCTGCTTTCAATAAATGTATTTCACACCGGAGCTGCATTCACAACTACACAGCTCAGTACTGCTGTATGTTGTCTTATATGCTGCTTCTATTTGTGTGCTACTTAAAGAGTAACCATTGTTTTAATTTTGTTTTCCATAAATTAATAGTATGTGTAAAAATAAAAAACGTTATATTATATCTAGTGTTGAGCCAGTATGTTCTGTTTCGAGTATGCTCAGGCTGAGCTCCGAGTATTTATAGCTGCTCGGTGATGAGGTTAAATCGCTCCCGTGTGCATGATTTGCGACTGTTTGACAGCTTTATTACATGTGAGGAATGTGTAAGAAATAGACATTCCTCCCATGTATTAAAACTCAAACAGTTGCAAATCATGCACACGGGAGCGATTCAACCATATCACCGAGCAGCTATAAATACTCGGAGCTCGGCCGAGCATACTCGAAACAGAACATACTCGCTCAACACTAATTATATCCTATTGAATAATCTGCTTTTTTTTCTCCTCCTGGACTGCTAGTGTTCATTAATTCTCAAAATTCTTAAAACCTGTTTTAAGTGAATACAGACTTTCCCATTACTGAGATAGGAGATGACAATTGGTTGTCATAAAGACCTGTAAGGGTCATTTCAGTGTAACTTACAGGTTGTCTACCTTAAAGGGGTATTCCCATCTCCAAAGATCCTATCCTAATATGTAGTAGGTGTAATAATAATATTAGCAAATCCCTCCAATTAGAAATGTTGTATAATTTTTCTGATTCGTTATGTCTCTTTCCTCATGTGCAGGCATTGCAGGACTTTAGGTATCTATGGTTATGACTTCTAGCAACTACCGAACTGTCACTATATCAGTGGTCATAACCATGGACATCTAAGGTCTTGCAATGCCTGCACATGAGGAAAGAGACATAGCGAATCAGAAAAACTAGATTACATTTCTAATTGGAGCTGTTTGCTAATATTATTATTATACCTAGTACATATTGGGATAGAATCTTGGAGATGGGAGTACCCCTTTAAGCTCCTCCATCCTTCTCTATAAAATTTTAAAAGCACCAATTGTTATCTTTCAGTAATGGGAAAATCTGTCTTCACTGAATACAGATTTTACTCCTGAATTGAGAGTGAAAGATCAGTCCAGGAGGTAAAAGAAGCAGATTTCTCAGATAAGATAAATTACAAAGCTGCTCATTTTCATGTGCACTATTAATTTATGAAATAAAAATTAAAACAATAGTTACGCTTTAAGGAAAGAAGAGCAGGAATCCTTCATTTCTTTTTGTGTTGTGTATAGGAGACAAAATAGCAGCTTTTCTCCGCCCACTGGCTAAGAAAGAACTGAAAATTGCAGAGAGAAAAACTGGTGAAAAATGCAAGATACAACTAATATGGGCAGAAATAATGTTATTCCTCATGTATACACATGACAGAATATTTTCAAAAGTTAGCTGAAACTACAGGTACGCTTTAATTTTTAAAATAGCCTTGGTAAAAATAAAGTGGTTGCTATGTGCAGCGGTGTTTCATTCAGACAGTTTTGATAAATGAAGCCCAGTGTGTTTGGACTTCGGCATACTTACCTAGAAGGAGAAGAATAAGTTGATGTGTTGGGACCAGCCCTCCTTATAGCTCAGCCATACATCACGTGTGGTTTATGATTGCACCTGTGGAAGAAGGCAAATTTGTACAGAGTGCCCAAAGTTAATATCCACACACTTTGCATCCACTCTTTTTTACTTTGACCCTAATTTGGGCTGTGTCAGTATCTTTTTGTGAACAGAGTTGATTGAATAAGCATATAAACAGTTGTATATTTTTACGTATAATCAGATTTGCTACTTTCCTTGTATTTCTTTGCAGTGCCCTTGGTGTTTCATGGCTGTCCTTCTTAAACACAGAAGCAATTAGTTTTGAGAAGGCTGATTCTTCAGGGTCCAGTGCTTCCATGCCTTTCATTTGTAAAAGCTGCACATTTTAATGAAGTTGTTTCATCTGTGTTGCCAAACACTAGAATTTTGCTGCTTCAAGTCTAATTATCTCAGTTGGCGATTGCTGTGTTTTATTAAAGCTGTCAAACGTACTGTTCATTAAATGCCCACATTTGCGGCATCTCTCCCACAAATAACATCAACTTGTTCTGCTGATGGATTGAAAGAACATATTTCCTCCTTAATCTTGACAAATCGATTTTACCAGTCATAACACGTTCTTATACTGTTGGACCCCTTGTGGTGAGCATTTGTGTGTGTCAAACTGATAGAGGTTCTTGTAAAATCCTCCAAGAAATATGTTAAAGATTGAGGAACCAAAGAAACTGAACAAGTTTGGCTGGAAGACCATTCAAGTAAAATGGCAATGGAAAAAACGGCCCGTTAGGCAAGTGTCAGATGAGCATATTATAGCTCCATTGTTATAGACACAAGTCCACAATTATAGTGACTCAAAGGGATTGATGATGCTGTCAATTTAGGTCATTGGCGCCATGTTTGGCTGGCCTTGCAGCTGTCTAGAATTGTACCGTCTTACAATTGCAGGGCTGTGCACCTTACCACATAACCAGAATAGGTTTCCATTACTTGTTATTAAACAATTAAGACCCAAATTAATCATTTTGTTTTAAAACCTTTGGATTTTAATCGTTTTAAGGTAACATACAAGCAAACAAACAAATAAATTCAAATGTTTATTACAGGTTACAAAATGTTGGAATATCAAAGAAAATAGTGAAAACTAAGCCTCCAATGATTGTGTGCATATTCTGATACGTACACTCCATGCCACATGTCATAAGTTGGTGCTGGGAGTTGGACACTTTGGGCATTCTGTAGCAAATTAGTTATTTTTATCATTTTGACTGTTACTTAAGCACCTATTTAAATACATGTGGTAGGTACTCTAGAAAAGGAGACCTATGCTGCTGCAGAAATGCTGTATTGAAATCCACAGCAGGAAAGCAGCAGACATTTTTATTGTATTCTAAGAACCCAACTGGACTAAGAAAAGTTTACTATACATGCCATCCCATGTAAAACAATTACTGTGTATGTTAGATTTATGTGGCATACCATATTGTGAATTAGACAATGCATTTGTTCTGAGTGACAAATTAATGATATTGTATGAGTGCACTTTATGCACGTATTTCCATCTATCATTTATCGAGACAATAACTTGTGTGTCTTAATAGCTTTGTTTTTTGCTTTTTATATAGACTGGCTTTAATACTTCTTTTTTGTTCCATTTATTATGTGGTCCTCAGACATGAATAAAGGATATTGTCATGTTAGGGTTTGTAAATAAATCTTTCTTCTTACATGCTTCAGAAATAATTAGACCCACTGGTGGAAGGCAGTAAAAGATACATTTATCTTCCGAAAGTATAGAATAGATCTGAAAAACTGTTCCTGTTTAATAAAAGACAGATCTCAGAAATATGTGGCTTCTGGGATTGCACAGTGTGCAGTGAAGTCACCATCTTCTGCACCGCGAGGAAGCTTCTTATGTGCAGTAATTAGAAGTAACACAACTACATGGACAGTGCGAGGTGCTCATTGTGTTGACTTTGTTTATTGCAGACACATCAAGATAATGTGCTTGGAAATGTCATTCAGAACGTGATCTCCTTATTATACAATTTGGTCGCGCAGAAAGACACAAATATGAAGCTTCTCTATGAGCAAGGTAAGTACATCATACATAATTTGTGTATTTAGAGATACATTTCCTCTGGGGGAGGAGTTTTCCTCATAATATTAGCCCCTGAATTCTGTAAATTAAAGGGAACCTATCACCAGGTTTCCCTTTTTTAAACTGCTGCCAGCACCTTATGTGCCTCCTAATTAAGATCCTACCTATCCATTCAGTGCCCCCTTGGAGCCAGGCATACTGCTAAAAATGATCTTTATGCCCCCATCTTCTGGTATGGCAATCAGGACTGAGCGGTCGGATGGGCATGTACAGACCAACCTTAGCGTCTGCTGAATGCGCTCTAACCTGACCCTTCTGCTTTTGTATAATGGGGCCAGGTGAGAGAGCTCACCGTTGATCCGTACATATCCCTTGGACCGCTCAGTTCTGATTACTATATAGGGATAGTGTTATAAAGAGAACAATTTTAGCAATGTGCCTGGCTGAAAGGGCGCACGGAACGAATCTTTAGGATCTTAATTAGGAGGCACATAACAATCTGGCAGAAGTTTAATAACGGGAATTCTGACAACTGTTTTCCTTTAAATCCAATTTGTTACACCGTGTAAAATTAAGTAGACTAGGTACAGAGGAGTTGGGCGTCGGTCCTGTGCCAAAATCCGCATTAAATCTGATAAACTTTCTGCATCCAATGCAAGTTAGTATTTCATATCCTATTCACATGTAGTAGCAAAAATCCCTGTGAATTACTGAGTATGCTCCTCATTTTTAAATCTGCAGCGTGCACTATATTTCCAGTGGAAAAAACGTGGATTGGTCCTATTGAATGACATGAAGGCTCGTCTACACATTTGTGGAAGAGATTCAAGTGTCAGCTTTGGATTTCTGCAGCAGATTGATCTGCAAAATGCAGGAAACTCTTGAATATTTGAACATACGTTACCATAATGCATCCTGTTCTCATTCCTCTGAGATCCTCCATTACACATCCATGTACAGTGTGTTTTCACAATCAATGAGCAGCAGCCTGCACCCATGTGCCCACAGAAAGGCAATATACACTGTGTTCCAAATTATTATGCAAATAATATTTTCTCAGATTTTCCCAAATTACCTACAGTTATATGAAAAAGTTTGGGCACCCCTATTAATCTTAAGCTTAATGTTTTATAAAAATTGGTGTTTTTGCAACAGATATTTCAGTTTGATATATGTAATAACTGTTGGATACAGAAATGTTTCTGCCTTGAAATGAGGTTTATTGTACTAACAGAAAATGTGCAATCTGCATTCAAACAAAATTTGACAGGTGCATAAGTATGGGCACCCTTATCATTTTCTTGTTTTAAATACTCTTACCTACTTTTTACTGACTTACTAAAGCACTTTTTTTGGTTTTGTAACCTCATTGAGCTTTGAACTTCATAGCCAGGTGTATGCAATCATGAGAAAAGCTACTTAAAGTGGCCACTTGCAAGTTGTTCTCCTGTTTGAATCTCCTCTGAAGAGTGGCATCATGGACTCCTCAAAACAACTGTCAAATGATCTGAAAACAAAGATTATTCAACAAGCTGTCTCAGAGATTTAACCTGTCAGTTTCCAATGTGAGGAACATAGTAAGGAAATGGAAGAACACAGGGACAGTTCTTGTTAAGGCCAGAAGTGGCAGGCCAAGAAAAACATCAGAAAGGCAGAGAAGAAGAATGGTGAGATCAGTCAAAGACAATCCTCAGACCACCTCCAGAGAGCTGCAGCATCAACTTGCTGCAGATGGTGTCACTGTGCATCGGTCAACTGTACAACGCACTTTGCACAAGGAGAAGCTGTATGGGAGAGTGATGCAAAAGAAGCCGTTTCTGCAAGCACGCCACAAACAGAGTCGGCTGAGGTATGCAAAAGCACATTTGGAGAAGCCAATTTCTTTTTGGAAGAAGGTCCTGTGGACTGATGAAACCAAGATTGAGTTGTTTGGTCATACAAAAAGGTGTTATGCATGGCGGCAAAAAAACACAGCATTCCAAGAAAAACACTTGCCCACAGTAAAATTTGGTGGAGGTTCCATCATGCTTTGGGGCTGTGTGGCCAATGCCGGCACCGGAAATCTTGTTAAAGTTGAGGGACGCATGGATTCCACTCAGTATCATCAGATTCTTGACAATAATGTTCAAGAATCAGTGACAAAGTTGAAGTTACGCAGGGGATGGATCTTTCAGCAAGACAATGATCCAAAACACCGCTCCAAATCTATTCAGGCATTCATGCAGAGGAACAATTACAATGTTCTGGAACGGCCATCCCAGTCCCCAGACCTGAATATCATTGAACATCTGTGGGATCATTTGAATAGGGCTGTCCATGCTCGGCGACCATCAAACTTAACTGAACTGGAATTGTTTTGTAAAGAGGAATGGTCAAAAATACCTTCATCCAGGATCCAGGAAATCATTAAAAGCTACAGGAAGCGACTAGAGGCTGTTATTTTTGCAAAATGAGGATCTACTAAATATTAATGTCACTTTTCTGGTGAGGTGCCCATACTTATGCACCTGTCAAATTTTGTTTGAATGCAGATTGCACATTTTCTGTTAGTACAATAAACCTCATTTCACGGCAGAAGCATTACTGTGTCCAACAGTTATTACATATATCAAACTGAAATAGCTGTTGCAAAAACACCAATTTTTATAAAACATTAAGCTTAAGATTAATAGGGGTGCCCAAACTTTTTCATATAACTGTATATGAATTGCAGTCATTGTAATTTTCCAGTCAAATAACTATTAGAGTACAATTGAAAGGTTTTTGTACAAACTGCCTATGATAACAGTATATAAAAAAATCAAACTGCACTCAAAATGCATGTTCCAAATTATTATGCACAGCAGAGTTTTCAACCTTTTCATTTTAATAAAGAACAAAAAAATGGTCATTTTTGAAATTATAAGCATTAGCAGGTTATTACAAACTGAAATCAAACAGTTTTCAACTCAAAACTTTATTCTAGGTGATGTTACATTTGCACATAGGCCCCTTGTTGATAATGCCCCGTCTCATGCTGCACATAACACATCTGCATCTCTGGCTGCTGTGGGCATAAAAGGGGACAAACTTATGGTGTGGCACCCATGCTCCCCTGACCTCAACCCCATTGAGAACCTCTGGAGCATCATCAAAAGGAGTGTCTATGATGGCGGGAGGCAGTTCACATCTGATCAACAGCTCTGGGAGGGTATTCTGTCCTCATGCAAAACAATTGAAGCAGAAACCATCCAAAACCTGACAAATTCAATGGACGAGAGAGTTCAGAAGCTCCTTTCGAACAAGGGGTCCTATGTGCAAATGTAACATCACCTAGAATAAAGTTTTGAGTTGAAAACTGTTTGATTTCAGTTTGTAATAACCTGCTAATGCTTATAATTTCAAAAATGACCATTTTTTTGTTCTTTATTAAAATGAAATGGTTGAAAACTCTGCTGTGCATAATAATTTGGAACATGCATTTTGAGTGCAGTTTGAGTTTTTTTTGTTTTAAAAATATACTGTTATCATAGGCAGTTTGTACAAAAACCTTTCTATTGTACTCTAATAGTTATTTGACTGGAAAATTACAATGACTGCAATTCATATAGGTAACTTGGGAAAATCTGAGAAAATATTATTTGCATAATAATTTGGAACACAGTGTAAAGCTGCCAATCCCAGCACTCCCCGCTGTCTGATGTGCTCCAATTAATTACAGCACGTGCCGGACTTTTCTTCCAGCTATAGTTAGTGTGATACTCTGAGGAGCATACAGCCAATGTTGCACTTTACATTAAACCTCAGCTGTTTTGCTGCACTTTCTCAGCTCATTAACACAAATGGCTACTGTAGATGATGCTGAGGTCTTCTGTGTGCATGTATGTGACTCGCCCCCTGGGCCGAGGGGCACCCGGAACCGGGCTTCTGGGGGTTGTAGTCTCCTTGGCGGCGACCCGGTCCCGTGGCTCAGGGTGGTCAGGCCAATGGCGGTCTTTTGTGGGGGCTTTTATGATCTAATGTCCGACTACGCCACCCGTGGATTGCGGTCAGTGCGAACCGCCGCTGCAAAGCAGACCGCTGGGGCTGATGGTGTATGCAGCTGAGGTAGTGTGACTCCCCACGGGAAGAGTGCAGCCCCAGGGCAGTGAAGTTGATGGTGGGGGTGATGGTGCACGGGCGTCCCAGCACTAGTAGTGCTGTATGCGGTGAGAAAGCACAGAGACAAGGTGTTGCAGTTCAGGTTCTTTACTCACATTTCTCAGCCAGGTCACTTGTGCACAGGTAGGACCGCCCGAGCCGTGCTGCATCCACCAGGCAGGGGGCTCGGTCAACCCCCAGGTAATTCCAGAGTGTGGCACAGGACTCCCTTCTGTCCTTTCGTCAGCCGTGCCCCACCAGTGACGCTACTTATGTCCAGCTGCCTCGGGTCTTCTCTTGGGAGGCTGGGTGTCCACTTCCCTGACCCTATGTGGTGTGCCTTTCTAGTAGGTGTAGTGAGGGGTCGCACCAGTAAATGGTCACGACCGCCGGTCCTTGGCTGAGGATTAGTCGCCTCCACCAACTTGGGATCCGGTACCCTGTTCTGCCAACCCGTCACCCGCAATTTCCTGGGTCCTTAGGGTTCCTTCTGCCTTCGTGTCTCTGGGCTTCTCTTGGTGTTCTGTTCCTTCTTACTTTCCTTTCTGTTTCTTTCTGTATCTGTTCTTTCTGCTGGCTCTGGCCTTCACTCTAGGCCTGCCTCGTGGAGCTGGGCCCAGACTGAGCCACAGCTCCCTGTCAGCCCTCTCTGGCTGAACTCCTCTTCTCTTCTCCTCCTGACTGAACTGACCCAGAACTAAGATGGTGCCCACCTTATATACCTCCCTCTCTGTGTATGAGCCCAGGTGACTTGCAACCAATGGGCTCCTACCTATGCCCAGAGACCGTCCCCTCCTGCTCCTACATCACTGGGTTTTCCTCCCCCTCCCCACTCCAGCCAGGGACAGGATCTGTCGTGCCTGCATTACTGTCTAATGGGAGCACCGTTGAGCTGTCCCCCGGAAATGGGGTGTGTGTGATGCATGCAGCTAAACGAGCCCTGGTCCACACTCCATCCTTACCCGGGAGTGGAATATCACACCTCTGGTTGAGGTGCAATACCCCTGTAGCGGCCGAACCCTTGGGGCGCTACATATGGTAATGCATGTATCCTGTGCAGATGCGGCTTGTGGTGCTTTCACATTGTTTTCAGGCACCTGTTCAGTGGCTCTGTCGGGGCTTACGTCTGAACCACCCCGCAAAATAGGAATTGGACACCGACGGGTCCATGGACTATAGTGATGCAGACAGAGCGAACGCCTGCTCTGACGTGCATCATTTTTGGGCGTATACGCCTACTGGAGACGGCCACCCAGACATAGTAGACTGCGTCTGGGTGTTCACCTCCAGTAGTCGTATACACCCGAGAATGATGTACGACAGAGCTCGCGTTCGCGTCCATGGCCCTGTCAGCGCATACGCTCGAATCCCGTTTTGCGGGCAGTTCGGACATAAGCCCCGATGGAGCCACTGGATGGGGTATATTGTGGTATATCTGCATATGTAAAGTCATTGAAATAGGACACAAAACACAACCAAACAGAAAATAAACTAGTCAACTGTCTTGGATTTTTGAGATAAAAATGACATGTCCTGTAATGTCCTAATAGTAGTCACCCCTTTAACTACATAACCATGGTGGTCATTTACACTCTGCTCCCCTTGTTCTATGGCAAACACCGGCTCACAATATGGTCAAACAAATGATTTCCTATGAATTACTTTATTTTAAGTGTTGTAAAACTGATCATGACTGGGAAATTGAACTATCGTTATTGTATTAATCTTTCAATAAGCTTTCCATATTGCCAGTGCTTATGTCAGTACCTGTCTCCATGTCAGAATGTCTGTATAATATGATAGTAAGATGAACATTTATGAGTCCAGCTATACAATGCATAATTTAATGAGTCCAAGTGCCCAAGATAGACTGAGAACTGCGGCTTGTAGTAAGCAGTATGAGATCTCAGCATGAAGGAGGAACACTGAGGAGCTGTCATCCAGGCCAGCTGAATGGAGAGTGAGAATTAACTTCCTACAGGATTATTCAGTCATTGTGACATGGACTTTCAAAGTAAATACAGCATCCTTATCAGGTCTAAGAGATCTATTTTTTAATGTTTGCATTTTGTATTGGGAAATCTGCTGACCGATTTGCACGAAGAACAGTGATGACTGTGTAGAAATTTTTGTGGAAGTGACGGTGAATTGTATTCCATAGTTACCACCACTTCAGTAATTTATAAAGCTGCTTGTCATATGCCATTATTTCTCTTTGTTTTTCTAAGTTCTTCAATCAAAAGTCAAAGGCTGATTCATTAAGACTGGCGTTGTATAATTCAGTCTTAATGAAAGGGCCTGGTGGAGTAGGAAGTTCCAGATTCAGGAAGAGGCGTACACCACTATTGGAATTCATCACATCTTTTCAGTGGCATGCGCCTCTGTGCGTCTTGCCAGAAATGCTACCTGAAATAACAGTTTTGGCTTAATTAATTGCATACCTTTAGATAAATTCGGTGGTGCCACCATCCCCCACCCCACCTAAGCTCTGTCCACTTGGGCAAAACTGACAAGGACTAGCATGAAAACTGCAAAGGTTGCAAACATTTTGCTCAATTTCAGGTTGAGCAAAAATTTTTGCAATTAATCAAAGTGTTTTGCATCAGATTTCTGGCATAAACACTTTGTTGAATTGGCACCTTTGAGTAAGAATTAAAAAAAAATTTCAGTTTGTCATCGCATTGTGTTGTTTGCAAATCACAACTAAAAGCCGCTTCATTGTTAATTTCCACTCTGTGATCTGCAGTTTCATTGCATAACCCTGGGGCGATTAACACTGAAAGCGCATTTAGCTGCAGTCATTTGCGAAGCGCAGTAAGTTATGTCACAATCAAAATAATTCCTAAAGTGTAACCATCGTTTTAATTATATTTCATGAATCAATAGTACACGTGAAGATATGCAACTTTGTAATATATCATAGAAATCTGCTTCTTTTCCTGGACAGATCTTTCATTTTTAACAGTCTCAATTCATGGGTAAAATCTGTCTTCAGTGAATACAGATTGTTACATTACTGATAGATTTTTAAGTTACTGAGATATATCATCATCAGTTGCAACTGTTATCTGTCAAGAATGAGAAAGAAGCTGATTTCTATGATAAAATATATTATAAAATTGCTTATTTTCACATACACTATTGATTTAACTGGTAAAAATGCATCCTAAAAGTCTTTTTTTTACATTAAAGGGAATCTGTCACCCCCTGGGAGATATAAGACCTCTAATATGGGCATACAGGTTATAGAAATATAAATCTATACATACCTGTATGGCCCATATTAGCGGTCTGCTTGCAGAGAAATGTAGTTTTATAAAACCGGTTTTCATCTGCTTGGCGCCTGGGGGACGCCAAGAAATCCCCAATTATCAGCTTATTTTGCATTTTCCTCCCCTCCCCTGCACGTCACAGGGCCCTGTGACGTGCACTCTTCTCATTGACTCCCCGGCGCCTGCGCACTACAGCACTGCAGGTAAAAATGGGGCCGGGAGGAAAAAAAACGCTTCTTATGTTAGCGGCGCTTTGCGCATGTGCGGGGTGTCAATAAGAAGAGCGCACGTCATAGGGCCCTGTCACAGGGGAGGGGAGAGAAATGCAAAATAAGCTGATAGGCGGGGATTTCTGGGCTTCCTAAGCAGATAGGCGGTGATTTCTTGGCGTCCGTCCGGGCGCCAAGCAGATGAAAACCGATTTTTAGAAAACTACATTTCTCTGCAATCAGACTGCTAATATGGGCCATGCAGGAATGTATAGATTTACATTTCTATCGCCTGTATACCCATATTAGAGGTCTGATATCTCCCAGGGGGTGACAGATTCCCTTTAAGGCGAGCACAATATGTGAAGTAAATATGAAAAAAATGCATACATAAATAAAAAGCAGGGGGAAAAAAGCCACTGGTAATCCAAATTGCTGTTACTAACCCCACGTCATGAACAAAAAACATGTCCGATACATAAAGATAATTGTTATGGAAAGGGGAACAAAATGTAAAATGTACGGTATTTCATAGTCCTTTGTGGTTATAACAAAAAAAAAATGAAAAATAGGAAAAGCAGACACATTTCTTTGGTTTTCCCACCAATATCACACAATATTCGCAAAAAAAAACAACGTAAAATATGAAAAGCTTGAAAATTCAGCCCAATATATCACAATAAAGTGCAAAAATTACTTGAATATCCAAATGAGAACATTTTTTGCTGCTCATTAAAACGTTTGTATGAAATAAAAACAAAATTGTGCCTGGTCAGGAACGGGGGTCAATGGCCTGGTCTTGAACTGAGCGCCCAATAAATGCTCAAAAGAATGAACATATGTAATTCTATGTAAAAACGAGTTGCTTTTCATAAGTTCAATCTATTGAGCTTCTTTTAACCCCTTCAGGTTTCCCATGACCCCAAAAGAAGTGACCTCTCCATTTTTCCAGCAGCTTACGCTAAGGAAACGCTCTATACTTTTATATTAGAAATCAACGGGAGCCTAAAATGATGCCCATAAATTGTCTGGACTTCTTTTTGAGTGTTTTGTCAGAGGTTTTGCTTGAAATACTAGCACTACAGGAAAATGGCAGAAAAAAGACTCCTCAAAAACACTACAAAAAATGCTCAGTTATAAAACTCACCGGCGATCAAAATCATCGAAAACGTGCTAGGGAAATGATAAAAAAAAAAAGCTAAAACAAACAGCAGTTTAGGGAAAAAAAAAACACTGATGTTTCAATGAAGGATCTTCGTCTTGAAAAACTCGGTGGATTTGTCGGTCTGAAAAAGACACTGAACGCACAAATGGCTGTTACCAAGTGGAGCAAATACAGTTATATGAAAAAGTTTGGGCACCCCTATTAATCTTAAGCTTAATGTTTTATAAAAATTGGTGTTTTTGCACAGCTATTTCAGTTTGATATATGTAATAACTGTTGGACACAGTAATGTTTCTGCCTTGAAATTAGGTTTATTATACTAACAGAAAATGTGCAATCTGCATTCAAACAAAATTTGACAGGTGCAGAAAAGTCACATTAATATTTAGCAGATCCTCCTTTTGCAAAAATAACAGCCTCTAGTCGCTTCCTGTAGCTTTTAATGAGTTCCTGGATCCTGGATGAAGGTATTTTTGACCATTCCTCTTAACAAAACAATTCCAGTTCAGTTAAGTTTGATGGTCGCCGAGCATGGACAGCCCTCTTCAAATGATCCCACAGATGTTCAATGATATTCAGGTCTGGGGACTGGGATGGCCATTCCAGAACATTGTAATTGTTCCTCTGCATGAATGCCTGAGTAGATTTGGAGCGGTGTTTTGGATCATTGTCTTGCTGAAAGATCCATCCCCTGCGTAACTTCATCTTAGTTACTGATTCTTGAACATTATTGTCAAGAATCTGCTGATACTGAGTGGAATCCATGCGTCCCTCAACTTTAACAAGATTCCCGGTGCCGGCTTCCCAAAGCATGATGGAACCTCCACCAAATTTTACTGTGGGTAGCAAGTGTTTTTCTTGGAATGCTGTGTTTTTTTGCCGCCATGCATAACACCTTTTTGTATGACCAAACAACTCAATCTTGGTTTCATCAGTCCACAGGACCTTCTTCCAAAAAGAAATTGGCTTCTCCAAATGTGCTTTTGCATACCTCAGCCGACTCTGTTTGTGGTGTGCTTGCAGAAACGGCTTCTTTCGCATCACTCTCCCATACAGCTTCTCCTTGTGCAAAGTGCGTTGTATAGTTGACCGATGCACAGTGACATCATCTGCAGCAAGTTGATGCTGCAGCTCTCTGGAGGTGGTCTGAGGATTGTCCTTGACTGATCTCACCATTCTTCTTCTCTGCCTTTCTGATGTTTTTCTTGGCCTGCCACTTCTGGCCTTAACAAGAACTGTCCCTGTGTTCTTCCATTTCCTTACTATGTTCCTCACAGTGGAAACTGACAGGTTAAATCTCTGAGACAGCTTTTTGTATCCTTCCCCTGAACAACTATGTTGAATAATCTTTGTTTTCAGATCATTTGACAGTTGTTTTGAGGAGCCCATGATGCCACTCTTCAGAGGAGATTCAAACAGGAGAACAACTTGCAAGTGGCCACTTTAAGTAGCTTTTCTCATGATTGCATACACCTGGCTATGAAGTTCAAAGCTCAATGAGGTTACAAAACCAAAAAAAGTGTTTTAGTAAGTCAGTAAAAAGTAGGTAGGAGTATTTAAAACAAGAAAATGATAAGGGTGCCCATACTTATGCACCTGTCAAATTTTGTTTGAATGCAGATTGCACATTTTCTGTTAGTACAATAAACCTCATTTCAAGGCAGAAACATTACTGTGTCCAACAGTTATTACATATATCAAACTGAAATAGCTGTTGCAAAAACACCAATTTTTATAAAACATTAAGATTAATAGGGGTGCCCAAACTTTTTCATATAACTGTACATTTTTATGGAAGGTTTCATGTGTTTGCTCAGGAGTACTTACTGTTTTCACAAAATTAGTTACAACCTATCAAGTTATGTGCATCTGCTCAGTGCTGTGCATATATGTGGGCATTTTTGGACGTAAATTGTGTACACTGCCAGTGCATGATGTGTGTGAACTCTGCAGGGCATTATCTTGGCAATGCAAGGCATAATATACTGTACTTTGGCTATATGACTGATGTTCCTGAGCCTATTATGCTTGTCCACAGCATTGAAGTGTGTAAGTGCACCTTAATGTTAATGTGAATTGCAAACAAGCTGCATGTTTAGTTCTAATTTTGGATACTAAGGGCCGCAATGAAAAATGATGGTGAATTATACACATTAATTATTCTAACATTAAATAGGTTTTCTTAGACCTTATGAGTTTTGGAGAACCCCACTTAATGCACTGCAGTTGCAAAATAAACTAAACTATATTATATACAGTGCTGTGAAAAATGCTGCAAAGTAAGAATGCTTTAAAAAATAGAAGAGTTAATAGTTTATTTCTAGCAAATAACAAAATGCAGAGGGAATGCACAAAAGGATAATCCGAATCAAAGCAATATTTGATGAGTCCACCCTTTGTCTTCAAAATAGAATAAAAGCATCAATTCTCCTAGGAAAACTTGCACACAGTTTCACAGTTTTTGAAGAAATTCAGCATAAAGGTTGTTCCAAACATCTTGGAGAGCGAACCACAGATCTTCTGTGGATGTAAGCTTGTCCAATCCTTCTGTCTCTTCATGTAATCTCACGCAGACTCAATGTTGAGATTAGGGCTTTGTGGAGGCCATATCATCATTTACAGGACTCCTTCTTCTTTAAGCTTAAGATAATTCTTAATTATATTGCCTGTGTGTTTGAAGTAGTTTTCCTGCTGCAGAATATTTTCTAGCCAATCAGACACCTCCCTGATAGTCTTGCATGATGGATAAGTACCTGCTCGTATTTCTCAGCATTGAGGACACCAAGAAAAACTGTGTGCAATTGTACCTAAAAGAATTTATGCTGTTTTGAAGGCAAAGGATGGTCACCCCAAATACTGATTTGATTTTAGATTTCTCTTTTGTTCATTCACTTATTAATTTTGGGGCTTTCATCTCACGATCCTCTTGTCCCCTGGTGGCGGTTCTAGTGTAGATGGTTAACATTGCTAATATTTGTCATTCTGAAGTGCAAGAGTTGACCACTGTGGCCATGGAATATGCCTGTGGATGTTATGAAATTATAAGGCTATGTTCACATATTGTAGATTACTTGTAGAAATTCCTGCTACATAAAAATCCATTCAATAAATATGAATGAATTGATTTCTTCAAGTCCCTTTGAAAAGAATGGAATGGTTGGATACATTAGTGTGTTATAAATACCCAAAGGCCATAGTTTTACATGCCATATTTGCTTTTGATCTGTGATGTGTATTCTGCACCTCAAATCCAAAATAGACTATAGTGCAATATATTTGAATGGAGTGGACAATTCTGCATGAAAAAATAGCTCACTGCAAATTTTCAAATCCACATTATGCTCATCATGTTGCAGAAACTAGATCGGATATGGAAAAATTATGTGCCGTGTTGCTTCATTCTAATTTGAATACAGGCAGGGCTGTGCAGTCGGAGTCGTGGAGTGTGAGTCTGTTTCCATTTTGGTGGAGTCGGTATAAAATGGACCGACCTCTTTTCGACTCCTAAAATATATTATAAATTGGGTTCATTAGTACAATGCAGGAGATGCTGTAAATGTTTTCATAAGAATTTGGGGAAGTTATGAAATGTCCTATAAATGTCTGTTCTGTTCCTGATCTAAGGATCTTGGCTTTTAGTTTAGATGAATCTGTGCTGCATTTTATGTACATGTTTAGTAGTGAGGCCGGGCTGTGGAGTCGGGAGTCAGAGAATTTGAGAAGTTGGAGGTTTGGCTTGCTGAATCCACAGCCCTGGATACAGAGACAGGATATCAGATAACCGTAATAATCTTTTTTATTTATATAGCGTCAACATATTCCGCAGCGCTTTACAATTCAGACAATTTACAGACTTTATGGGCACTTGTCCCCATTGGGACTCACAATCTAGATACCCTATCAGTATGTCTTTGGAGTGTGGGAGGAAATTGAAGAACCCAGAGGAAACCCAAGCAAACACGGGGAGAACATGCAAACTCCTTGCAGATGTTGTCCTTGGTGGGATTTGAACACAGGACCCCAGCGCTGCAAGGCTACAGTGCTAACCACTGAGCCACCGTGCTGCAACCTTAATAGATGGAACAGTGTAGAAATACAGCGGTTGTCCTGAACCTGGTCCTGAACCAAAGAATCCCTAGAATAGGTCACCAATATCAGATCGGTGTGTGACCATCATTTGGTATTCCAGTCATGAATAGTTACCTATTTCTGTTATTGCCAGAGGAATTATTTATTCATTATGCTCACTTGTATAGCGCCATTAATTTCCACAGCGCTTTATAACATTATACTAGACATTATAATCGCTGTTTCCATGTAGACTCACAATCTAAATTCCCTATCTGTCTTTGGAGTGTGGGAGGAAACCGGAGAACCCAGAGGAAACCCAGCAAACACAGGGAGAACATACAAACTCCTTGCAGATGTTGTCCTTGTTGGGATTTGAATCCAGGACCCCAGCGCTGCAAAGCAACAGTGCTAACCACTGAGCCACCGTGATGCCACAGTGCACACAGCATACCGAGCCAATACACAACAGCTCTGTACACTGTATGTAGTGGTGATTCTCAGGTACTACAGCTAGATCCCATGCACTTTAATCGGAGCAGAGCTGCAGTATCAAGAATGGCCACTAAACACTGAAAGGCGCTATGGGGTTTTAGATTCATACGCTGTGTACTTCCACCTGTGGCTGAACCTAAAAACAGCAGGTTAATCATGGTGTTAGACCCCCATCAATCTGGTAATGATGGCCTATTATACTTTTTGGGCAACCCCTTTAAGGCTAGTTGCATTTTTTTTATCATATCATTGATGTGTTCAGTCTCCAAAAAACCCTTTAAGGTTGTACAAAAGCGAAAAAAAAATTCTAGCATATTTTGCTGTATTTTGCTATGTGAATACTTACAGTTCTATATAGTAAGGCATGGCAAATCATCATTATTCCATAGAATCAAGCAGATAAACCTGTGCCACTGAAGGATTTTATGGTGCCATTATGTTTTACTATTTTCTGTTCTGCAGGCGTTTATTTCATACACGTTAGACTGTTTGGTTTAAAGCTCTGAATTCTGTGCAGATTCTGAAAGTAATTTTTACTGTTACAACAGGAATGCTAAAAACTGTATTATCATGTAGTGTCTCGGGACACCACATCTACTTATTAATACTCTGACTTTAGGGAGGAAAAACTGCATTCACATAAATGTGAAATGACAGTTCTTATCAAGCTACGCACATTTATTTTCCCATGTCAGTAAGAATCCTAATGTCCCAGTAGACTTTCGATATGATATATGATGATAGGGATGTAAAACGACATTTTTAATACTTCTCAACTGTAACCATTTGTAGTATGTTAAAAAAAGGAGTATTTCTTACACTATTATTGCCCTCCTGTTTACATTAAATCATAGGGTGGGCGGTGGCTGTGTGTTGAATAAATCAACTTTTTTTTTTATCTGACCTGGGTGTTTCCTGGCTCAGAGCGTGGCGCCCTGTGGATTTCCACTGCCCACCATTCGTCCTCTGATTATTCAGCAGAGGACAGATAAGAATTTTATAACCGAAAATCAAAATGAGCTCGCTGAGGGTTTCCTTGTTAACCCATTCTGCAGAATGCTATGAACTGTATTACTTATAGGATGTAAAAGCCAATTGGTACAACATTTTTAAAGAAATCCAAAATACATGCATTTAGGTTGAAAACTTTAAAAAGTTGTATGGTATAGCATCCAATGCCGTTCATCCAAATTTTGGTGCAAAATTGTGGCAAAAAGTAAGCCAACAGGTGATGTAGAGTTGGACCAGACTGTGTAAAGATGCCTCAAATTTATCAAACAGTGTTATCAACTATGACTGAACCTGTAGAAGCGTTGGGGTAACGTGAAATGGCAGTAGTCTACACGCTACCTGCATTCCCTTGATACCAGATTTTATGCCTTCTCATTGAAGCTAATAAAGGATGGGTTTTAAGGAATGGTGAGTGACACTTTTTTCCTTTTCTTCTGTTGGATTATAAACTTTTGTTGGGAGCTGAGCACCATAATATCTCCGTGAACCCAAATTGAGATCTCTATTCCAAAGTCATCAAAGGCACAGAATGGATAGTGTCTCATTGCTCTGTTTTTGGGAAAATTGTGAGTAAGCGCCACTCTCTTGGATGTAAGGCCTCCACACATGAATGGTCCCACGATTCTTTACTAGTTGCATGACACGGGGCTAATGATAATGCTAACTTTCTTTTCCAGGCAATCATTATGGCAGCACGGTGGCTCAGTGGTTAGCACTGCAGCCTTGCAGCTCTGGGGTCCTGGGTTCAAATCCCACCAAGGACAATATCTGCAAGAAGTTTGTATGTTCTCCCTGTGTTTGTGTGGGTTTCCTCTCAAACTCCAAAGACATACTGATAGGGAATCTAGATTGTGAGCCCCAATGGGGACAGTGATGATAATGTCTGTAAAGCGCTGAGGAATATATTAGTGCTATTTGAAAAATAAAGATTAAGATTATTCTTCCAGTTGTCTCAAACAGTCTGGAGATGGTTTCTTCAGAGAAAATATCTTTAAAGTCCATCCCCTGTACTTCCTGCAGAATGTCAGCCTGTCTCCTCCTCAATCCCTCTACCTGCTTTCCTCCTGGATTGGTTGATGCGGATGGGCAACCTATGTCATCCACAGATCACCATGAATCTTGTACCTATGCCACTAAGGGCAATGCAAAGACTTATAATGCACCAGCACCTATTAACCCAGAAGTGAAGTCAGTGGCTGTGCAAATGCAGTACGGAACTTTGCTCTGCTCTTAAGTAGGGCAAGATTCGCTGCAATCTGTGCATAACATGGGCTGTAACATCCACGTCAATCAAGCTAGGAGGACTGCAACGAGAAAAGAAAGAAGACACACATTGGACCGGAAATCAGTGTATGCCAGAAGTCTATAAGGTATTTGTTGGCATATGCAGAGGTAGTTAGGGACTTACATACGGCCCGATGGACTGGTAATAGAGCAGTTGGTGGTGACTAGTGATGAGCGAGCACTAAAATGCTTGGGTGCTCGATGCTCGGTTCAAGCAAATTGGAATACTCGGGTGCTCGACCCGAGCAACGAGCCCAATGTAAGTCTATGGGAAACTCGAGCATTTTTCAGGCTGCTCCCCCGGCGGTCTGCAGAGGGCCTAAAAATTGCCCAAATCAATGAGAACAGTGCTCAAATTACATGGGAACAGCATGGGGAAGACCCCTGGAAGCATCTCTGACTCCCAGATCACTGCTGTCAGCAACGTTGTCAGAGTATTACGCCACTTTTACGGACTCACAGAGGGCCTAAAAATTGCCCAAATCAATGAGAACAGTGCTCAAATTACATGGGAACAGCATGGGGAAGACCCCTGGAAGCATCTCTGACTCCCAGATCACTGCTGTCAGCAACGTTGTCAGAGTATTACGCCACTTTTACGGACTCACAGAGGGCCTAAAAATTGCCCAAATCAATGAGAACAGTGCTCAAATTACATGGGAACAGCATGGGGAAGACCCCTGGAAGCATCTCTGACTCCCAGATCACTGCTGTCAGCAACGTTGTCAGAGTATTACGCCACTTTTACGGACTCACAATAAAACATACAAAAACGAAACCAAAATGGATTTTCCTGGGAAATATGTTGAGGAACATCCTTTCCAGGGTAATGACTTGTATATAAGGCAAAATAAATAACCAAAAACAAAAATACTCCTCGACACCTTGGGCTATGTTCACACGTAGCGTTTTTGATGCACTTTTGCATTGCTTTCAACCAAGACAAATGCATTCACCAGGAAATGTCATTTTAACATTTTACAACCTTATCTGGCCATGTGGTGTGTGACACATCATCACACACATGCATACAGTGCTGAAAAGACATGGGAACAGCATGGGGAAGACCTCTGGAAGCATCTCTGACTCCCACGTCACTGCCTAAAAGTGTGCCCATCATAAGTGATCCTTGGCGCATTCGAAGATGCCTCCCGCCATGCACCTGTCGTTGCAGACTTGGAACAATCACCGTCCACGTCCTTGTCCCAGTGCAGCGTTCAGTTGTCCCTACCCCAGCGTTCAGTTGTCCCTACCCCATTCCTTGGAATGCAAGCGCAAGTATGCAGCCAGCCTCCCACCCACCCACAGGCTGCAATACTATACTGCCAAATTTTTGACAGCTGCTTGCACTTGAAATGTGGCCTTTTAGGCTCGTGGAGGCGGAAGCTTTTCATAACCTCATGCCGGCGGCGGCCGTGTGTCCATATTAGGTCCCCAGCCGCCACTGTTTTTCTCGGTGTCGTCTCCGCCTTCCACAAGCATGGGTCCCACAACATTACCCGTGTCCTCCACAGTGCACTTACTGGGAAGGACCGCCTAACCACAAACACGTGGACAGGTGAATGTGGCCAGGGACGGTACTGAGCCAGTCCACAGCTTTTTTTTGCTGAGTTATATTTCACCACAGCCATATTCTTTAGCTCGGTGAAAGGACTTGGGAAACCATATCTACCCAGCTGTCATTTCTCCCAGGAAGTCCTCTAAGGGTATGTGCACACGATGCAGAAATGCTCAGGATTTTTTCCTGAGCATTTCTGCATCTCCCTGGCAGGAAAAAATGCATGCGGATTGTACATGCGGTTTCCTGCCAGGGACAAGCGGATGTGAAGCGTTCTTCACTTTCATTTCCGCATGCGGGTTGATAAGCGCTTCCCAAGCGATTTTAGCATCACTTGGAAAGTGCTTGTCAACTTCACACTATATAAATCCATGCAACCGGCATGGATTTATATAGTGTGTGAATGTCAAAAAAATAAAAAATAAATATATACTTTACCCTCTGATGGCCCCCGGTGTCCTGCTTCGCTCGGTCCCGGCTACCGGCAGTGAAGACTTTAGGACCTGCCGACGTCAGCGTCACGTGACCCGTCACATGACTCTGACGTCAGCGAAGGTCCTTCTTCATTCAACCCCGAAGTGCCGGGAACCAAGCAAGAGCTGCGCCTGCCGTCAGAAGGTGAGTATATATATATTTTTTATTTTATTATTTTTTTTTTAATGGTACCTGGGTTTGGATGAGAGTCCTCTCCTCCACACCCGGGTACTATCCGCACATTAGACCGCACGGAATGCGCATCAACATATACAGTGATGCGGATTCCATGCGGTCTAATGCAAGTCAATGGTGGCAAAAAAGCAGCGTTTCCGCAAAATTAATTGACATGCTGCGGATTTTTGAGCGCAGCGTTTACGCTGCGGAAAAATCCGCATCATGGGCACAGCACATGCGGATTTCAATTGGGGAACATTGCTGCCCTTCTACCATGCGTTTTTAATGCGTTTCCGCGGCGTTTACGCAACTGCAAAAACGCAGCGGAAACGCATTAAAAACGCATCGTGTGAACTCAGCCTAAAGCAGCTTTTGCAGAAGCAATGGCAGCCCGTCCAACATCAACTCGCACTTCTCGGTGGTGCTTTGACACACAAACATCTTTCTTTGCGCATTTAATTTCATGACTATAGAGTTGGGCAATGGCCTGATCTGCAATCCGGTTTAAGAAATAACATGCATAAGCACGTCCGATCCACATTAAAAAAAACAGCCCTAGAGTGTCTGGGAACCTTCCCCCACACTTTTCTTAGCCAGGGCTGCTTCTCGGCAGGGTTGGACGGACCCACCAGAAAACCGGAGACTCCTCCGGTGGGCCCTGGCTTCTTCTTCAGGAGAGTTCATAGTGCCGAGGTGGTGAGGCCATGATGATGATAGAGGCCACCATCTGCTTAGTTTTCTGTTACTTGAAATGCAAGCGCAAGTATGCAGACAGCCACCCACCCACTCACAGGCTGCAATACTAAACTGCCAGAATTTTGGGCAGCTGCTTGCACTTGAAATGGGGCCTTTTAGGCTCGTGGAGGCGGAAGCTTTTCACAGCCTCATGCTGGCGGCGGCCGGGTGTCAATACTCGGTCCCCAGCCGCCACTATTTCTCCCGGTATCGTCTCCGCCTTCCACAAGCACGGGTCCCACAACATTACCTGTGCCCTCCCCAGTGCACTTACTGGGAAGGACCGCCTACCCACAAACACGTGGTCAAGTGAATGTGGCCAGGGACGGTACGGAGCCAGTCTACAGCTTTTTTTGCTGAGTTGTATTTCACCACAGCCATATTCTTTAGCTTGGTGAAAGGACCTGGGAAACCATATCTACTCCAGCTGTCATTTCTCCCAGGAAGTCCTCTAAAGCTGCTTTCACTTGAAATGTGGCCTTTTAGGCTCGTGGAGGCGGAAGCTATTCACAACCTCATGCCTCGTGTCCATACTCGGTCCCCAGCCGCCACTATTTCTCCTGGTGTTGTCTCCGCCTTCTACAAGCGCGGGTCCCTGAAGTACTGCTGGTACTTTTCTGTGGGAATCTGCTTGCCGCCTACCAGCCTGGAATATTTCCAGTAAACTATGGTACAACGCCATGGTATTAGCACTGCCCCCAGTACCAGTAATGAAGCCTTCCCCAATTTCCTTCTCAGGAATTTTATTTGGTAGACTGAGTGGCTGCCCAAATACATTAGTTTCTCACAAAGGAGCTGAAGATAGAGTGGCAGTAGGTGCAAGTTTCTCCAGCCTGTTAGATATCAGAGGGTGAACGGCAGCAGATTGAAGCCTTGCAGCACTGGGATCCTGGGTTCAAATCCCAGCAAGGATAACATCTGCAAGGATTTTGTATGTTCTCCCCGTGTTTGCGTGGGTTTCCACCTCAGTAAAAAAGCAGCCATAGAGTGTCCGGGAACCTTCCCACACACTTTTCTTAGCCAGGACTGCTTCTCGGCAGGGTTGGACGGT
Source organism: Phyllobates terribilis (assembly GCF_046119375.1). Lineage (NCBI taxonomy): Eukaryota > Metazoa > Chordata > Amphibia > Anura > Dendrobatidae > Phyllobates > Phyllobates terribilis. Next base: position 230,069,513 of record NW_027362764.1, read on the forward strand.
CCCACCAGAGAATCCTCTGGTGTGCCCTGGCTTCTATTCAGGAGAGTTCATGATAGCGCTAACTTTGCAGCTGCTACGGGGCTCTTGAGCGGGGGAGAAAGGTGAGCCCTCAGATTCAAATCCTCTGGTGGGCACAATGTTTTTCAATCTGAAACTGCTTCTCAGTGGGAGTTGTAGTTCACCACAGCCATATTCTTTAGCTCAGTGAAAGGACCGGCATAGAGGGAAATCGTATCTACCCCGGCTGTCATTTCTCCGTCACCAGGTTCCGCCCATTGTCACACACGACCATGCCTGGCTGTATGTTCAGCGGTGAGAGCCACAGATCAAGCTGTTGTGTTACAGCTTTCAACAACTCTGCAGCGCTGGGCGGTTTGTCACCTAAGCATTAAGCATGTTATCTTCAGCACAGCCTGTTGCCGCTTGGCCAAGGCAGTGCTGCAGTGCTTTGAGCTTGTGACTGATGTGGTCATTTTGGAGATGGAGGAGGTGGTTCAGGAGCTGAACAATGTGATTACATTGAGGTTACATTGGCGACTCTGTTTTTATACTAAAGAACTTTCCTACTGGGTTTTGTTTCCTGTTATTTTTTTAAGGCAAATGCATTCACTGGGAAATGTCTTTTTAACATTTTACAACCTTATCTGGCTATGTGGTGTGTGACACATCAACAGACACATCCTGTTTCATTGATGATCGAGGGACACTGAAAGACACATAGAGCAGGGCCACAGTAACGAGTACGACATGTTCCCATTAGAAAGGAGAGAGTCTGCTGTACAGTTATAAGGTATTCAGTGAGTCCAACAGCTGACCAAGTTTAGGAAAAACCCCACTAAGAATTTAAAGACACATAGAGCAGGGCCACAGTAATGACAAATTCCCATTAGAAAGGAGAGAGTCTGCTATACAGTTATAGGGTATGCAGTGAGTCCAACGGCTGACCAAATTTTGGAAAAACCACACTAAGAATTTAAAGACACATAGAACAGGGCCACAGTAACAAGTACAACATGTTCCCATTAGATAGGAGAGGGTCTGCTATACAGTTATACGGTATGCAGTGAGTCTAATGGCTGACCACATTTAGGAAAAACCCCACTAACAATTTAAAGAGACATAGAGCAGGGCCACAGTAACAACAAATTCCCATTAGAAAGGAGAGAGTCTCCCATAGTGTTGGCCTATGCAGTGAATGCAAGGGCTGCCAAATATTTGGAGGCACTTCAATGCCCCTCGGAACAGACGTGGAGGAGGGCCTCATAAAAAAATGTTCCCATTAGAAAGGAGCCGGCCTCCTATTCTTGTAATGCCCATGCACTGAGTGTATGGGCTGACAAACATTTACCCCTGGGGGGTATACATGAACATACTGTATAAAAAAAATTTTTTACAGGCATCATAAACACCCTTTAAAAAAAATATGTGGGTGTTGCATCAAGGACCACGGTCACTCTGGTTATATGCTTGGATACCCAATAATTATAAGGCACAGTGGAATCACGGAGGACATTGGTACGGTCGGCAAGGTACTCCCTCAGCATCTACCCAAACTTTGCACTCCTTGTGAGAGTACCCCGCGCCTCAGGGCCTGTGCGATGGGAGGGTCTGAAAAAACTCTCCCAGAACTTTGACAGTGTTCCCCTGCCTCTGCTGGATTGAAGTTGTGTATCTCTCACCTGTACTCCTTGGTTATCCAACAAAGTGTGCCCTCTGCCGTCAGCGTTTTCAGATGGTAATTTTTTTAATAGTTCTGCAACAAGGGCCTTCTGGTACAGCCCCATTTTTGTAGACCTGTCCGTCTCAGGAATAAGAGATATAAAGTTCTCCTTGTAGTGTGGGTCTAGAAGTGTCACCAACCAGTAATGACTGTCACCCAAAATTTTGAGAACGCGAGGGTCATGGGAAAGCCAGCGTAACAACATAAACTCAGCAATGCATGCCAGTCTACTAACAGGCAAGACTTCCGTGTCCTCACTAAGAGGATGACTGACCATGCTCTCCTCCTCCTCCTCTCTGTCCTCTGGCCATCCACGCTGAACAGACGGTATGACAGCTGTGCAGGTAGTACCGTCTATAGTGCATGAAACTAGCTCCTGTCCTTCCTCCTCCTCCTCTTCCTCATTGTCACCCAATGCACATTGGGATGAGATGAGGCTTGGCTGTGTGTAATCACCCTGTATGGTTCCTTGCTCCATCTCATTGTGCTCCGCCTGCAATGCATCCTCTTTGATTGTGAGCAGAGGATGGTACATATGTCTGACATCCATGTCCACTCCTGAGGTCTTGTGTGGAGTCTGAACTGAATACCGACGGCCTTGTTGATGCTGGTACTCAACAACTGCCCTCTTCTGCTCACAAATCCTTCCCAACATCTGCAGTGTAGAGTTCCAACATGTGGGGACAACACACACCAGTCTGTGAGCCGGAAGCTGCAAACGCTGCTGAAACACGGCAAGGGCAGCGGAAGCTGTAGCTGAATTTCTAAAATGGGCACACAAGCTGCGTACTTTAACAAGCGGATCCAGCAGCTCCGGGTAGGATTTGAGAAACCGCTGAACCACGAGGTTAAGCACATGGGCCAGGCATGGTACGTATCTGAGCTCACCTCGCCTCAGAGCCGTCACCAGGTTCCGGCCATTGTCACACACGACCATGCCTGGCTGTAGGTTCAGTGCTGTGAGCCACAGATATGCCTGCTCTTTCAGAGCTGTCCACAGCTCTTCAGCATTGTGCGGTTTGTCACTTAAGCATATTAGCTTTAGCACAGCCTGATGCCGCTTGGTCGAGGCAGTGCTGTAGTGTTTCCAGCTTGTGACTGATGTGGTCATTTCGGAGATGGAGGCTGAGGAGGATGAGGTGCAGGAGCTGTAGACCATGGGGTCAACCCTGATTGACCTAGGGCCCGCAATCCTTGGCGTCGGGAGGACGTGTTCCGTCCCAAGGTCCGACTGGGTCCTGGCTTCAACTATGTTATCCCAGTGTGCCGTCAGCGAGATCTACCGTCCCTGCCCACAAGCACTTGTCCACGTGTCCGTGGTTAGGTGGACTTTCCCGGTAACTGCGTTATTGAGGGCACGGCTAATTTTTTCGGACACTTGATTGTGTAATGCGGGGACGGAACACCAGGAGAAATAGTGGCAGATGGGGACCGAGGGACGGCCGCTGCCATCAGGTTGCAGAATGCTTCCGTCTCCATGAGCCTAAAAGGCAGCATTTCGAGCGCAAGCAGTCGTGAAATGTGAGAATTTAGTAGTGTGGCCTGTGGGGCGTTGGCTGCTTATTCGCCCTTGCGTTCCAAGGACTGGGGTATGGACAACTGAACGCTGCGCTGGTACAAGGACATGGACGTGCTTCCTGATGCGCAACGACAGGTGCAGGTCAGGAGGCATCTTCGCATGCACCATGGACAGATGATTGGCTTGCATGCACAACAGCGGAAGAAGCAATGGTGTCACCTGCAGACACTGTTCCTGGACCCTGGGGTTCGGCCCACAAAGTCGGGTGCTTTGCTGCCATGTGCCTAATCATGCTGGTGGTGGTCAAGCTGGTCGTTTTGCCACCCCTGCTGATGCTGGCCTGGCAGGTGGTGCAAATGGCCTTTTTGGGGTTATCGGCAGAGTCTTTAAAAAAACAACCAGACTCGGGAAGACCTAACAGTTGTACTGGCAACTTCCTTCGTGTTGGTGTTACTTGGAATGGTTGCCTGCCTTCTGCCTGCGGCCACCACACTGCTTCTTCCTGCCTGTTGGGGTGCTCTGCCTCCCTCGGCCTGTGTGCTGCTGTCCTCGTTCTGCATGTCCTTCTGCCAGGTTGGGTCAGTTACTATATCATCCACCACCTCGTCTTCCACATCCTTCTCCTGACTTTCTGGCAATTGTGTCTCATCATCTTCCACCTCTTGTGACACTTTCCCACCATCGCCTTCGTGTGACCGTGGCTACTCAAATATTTGGGCATCGCTACACGCGATCTCCTCTTGCTCCACTTCAAGTGGACCGGGCGAGAGGCCCAAATCTATAAATGGAAAAGTGAACAGCTCTTCAGAGTGTCCAAGTATGGGATCAGTTGTCTCTGGGCACTCGGCATGGTGGGAGGAAGGAGGATCAGGGTGAGGAATATGCAGTCCAGACTCACGGCTACTGAGACTTGACCGTGTGGAAGACAGGGTGGTGATGGTGGTGGTGGTGAAGTGACTGGAAGCATTATCCGCTATCCAACCAACAACCTTTTGACACTGCTCTGGGTTCAATAGTGGTGTGGTGGGGTCCCCTAGGAATTGGAACAGGAAGGTCAGGAGAGAAGATGTGGGTCTTTGTTTGGCACAATTTCAGCTTGCCCACGGCCTTGTCCTCGGCCTCTGCATGCAGCAATAGCATCACGTCCAGTTCCCTGACCCTTGCCACGTGCCTTGCCCATTTTAAATAGAGGACAGTATCTTCCACGCTCACTACAAATGACTGAGTTTGGAGCGAACTTATATGTCATCCATGTGACGGAGAAAACAGAGTTTTAAATACTTGGCCTGTAGGTAAGTAGTTTGAACAGCAAACTGCTGTGAATTGCTTCACGGACACACTAAAGGAAATTTCTAATGGGGGCCAGAAATGGCAGTATTTTCTGACAACGTATATGTGATCCGTTTGACGGAGAAAACACAGTTTTAAATAGCTGGATTTCTAGTTCTGTGCACATGGTCAGGAATTTTTCTGTGTAGATTTTACTCGCAGAAAAAATACGGACATAACCTATTCTTGTGAGTTTCTGCATGCGTATTTGCCTATACAATGCATTGGAAAAACACATGGCAAATACGCGTCAAAAACGCATGTAAAAACCGCGTGCGTTTTTCTGCCAAGGAGATGCAGAAATGCTCAGGAAAATTTCTGCTTAATTTCTGCATCGTGGGCGCTAAGCCGAATGCCACAACCACCATGGCTGCGGCATTACAATGAGTGTCATGCAATCCCTGCATGTTGATTGGCGCTCTAAAGAGCGACAAACATGCAGGGAGTGGACCCGAGCTCCCGCCGAGCAACCCCGGAAATAGTCGGCGAACGCCAAGCATCTCGAGCAGTGAGATGCTCGAACGAGCACCGAGCAGTAGCGAGCATGCTCGCTCATCACTAGTGGTGACTTTAGTTTAAATTGGGAAAACCCAATGACTGGTTCCCTTTACTAATGTAAATTGCCAGTATAAAAACTGAAGCAGCATACTTTGTGAAATCCAAAGTCTCAAAACATTTTGCCACAAATGCATATAGCTACATTTTAACAATTTATTTTATGGTCTGGCTGTAACAGATAGAAATAAGTATGGTAGGCATTCGGTGATAAATTCAGGCAGGTACTCAATGGTATAATAAATCCAATGACTGTGGAAAATAATGCCATGGCACTTCCAGTTGCCGAAATAGTGTATAATTTCATATCAGCAGGTCTGTACAAATGGGCCAACGTTTCGGTCAATCAACCTTGTTCACGGCCTACAGAAATTACATAAATGCATTTGTAAGTAAATCCACAGAGAACCCACAATGTTCATTATACAGCACTAACAGAAGTTCATAAAACATAAGGAACATGAATAAAACAAAAAAAATAATTCACGGATAGAATATATGACATCATAGTGTATAATTTATTTCTGCAACTGGAAGTGCCATGGTATTTTCTTTGGTCATTGGCTGTAACAGAGATATTAAAATGTGGTTACCATATATTATGGTCCTCAACTTTAGTTTTGTTCAGTCGAACTGTGTGGTTGCAGATCATCTTTTTTCAGATCATCATTTCAACATCACAGGGAATGTTTGTGTTGATATGCTTTCCTTTTATTTAAAGGTTGTTTGTTGGAGGCACCAATAATTTTATATATGCACATTGCCTCTTCAGAGAGGAAGAGTACTTGAACTCTGTCATATGGCAAGACTCGTTAAATGATCAATAGTAACTTTTAGGATTGCTACTTCCAATCGGTGGCACTAGAGTTCTAGTCCTCTTCCTCTCTGAAGAGACAATTTGCATATTTAATTTCCCAGAGGAGCATTGCAAGACTTATAAGCCTCCTCACATTGGTATGCCAGACTAGACATGTCACTGTCCACAAGGAGAAACATTACCCCTTCGATCCCAATAATTTATGACACCGTCTCAGCCTTATTTCGGTTTTAAATGTTTGATTCTAACAAGAGAGTGTGAGCTTATGAGTCCTAATGTATTTAGGCGCTAAACTCAGGCTTGACTCACCTGGATCAATTGACAGCCTGCAGCTTGTACTGAACAGTGTGAGATTTCAGCAGCGGAGGATTTCAGCAGATTGAGTTTGGGTCATGAATATACTTGGACTCAATCTCTTATCTCTTAAAGGACTCAATTTTATGAAGGATTATACAGCCATTCTGATATGAATTTTCAAAGTAAACACACCAGTCTAACACATGTATTTAATAATGTATGCACTTTTTATTTTGAAATCTAGTCACAGAACCTTAAAAGTTGCCTGACACTGGCTTTAGCCAGAAGATGGCTGCAAGTTCCCAGTCAATTTATTTTTGGAGGGGACAGATGTTTGTAGCGCACACTAACACTAGATAGGGAGTAATACAATAATAAAACTCTTTGACCTACTGCATATAAAAGGCACTCCAGTGCACTTTTTTTTAAAGAACTCTCAGTTTTAAAGGGCAGTAATGGCTCTAATTTTAGTATACTGTAAGGGTTTTATTCAGCGTTGAAATATACATGGTTAATTGACTTCTGAACAAATTGGTTTAGGTACATTGGCTTTTTATGTATGATTAATTAGGCGAGCCACACCCACACACCTCTCTTTGGCTGCAGAACAAAAGATTTGATAAGCATTAAAGGGTAAATAAGGAGATGAAAGCCCCTGCTTCTAAATGTTTTGTGGACTGGGGATTGATGATGCAGTGCATTGCTTAGTGCTTTTATATCGTTTGTTTGAAGTGATAAACTGATTGTTTGATCTTTCTTTATTTTGTCTAGTATCGCTAATGTTATTAGTCATATACAAATAATATATATGCATGTGTGTGGTCTTTTTCTGTCCAGGTGTACAAAGGGACAATTTTCTCTGAAAACAAGCCAAGAAGGGAAATAAAGTCCATTCTGTCTAGCATGACACCATGAAAAGAAAAAATTTAGTTTTGACCCTAATACAGCCCACAGTAAATATTGTGTACACTCTTGCATTACAATCAGCGCATTATAAGTGCAGAATAGGCACAGTGTAGGCTTTAAAAGATAAGTAGAAAAAAACTTTGCCACTAATAGTTGCAAGTGAAGAAAGTAGCTTAATTCAGTCGAGCCACGGAGCGTATAGATCCGGACAGCTCAGGACCCTCCGACCACTTCCTGCACAGAAATACCCTAAGAGAGGCCCTGTTTGACTGAAATGTTGGCTTAATCTGTATTCACATGGGTTGGTTTAGTTTAATAAAGCTTCTTTCTTTACTTGCAACTATTAGAGTGCCAAAGTTATTTTCCACTTATTTGAAGACTACTTCTTACTTCTGAGCACCTACTTGACATTATAGTAGACCGAACCTATTTGCTGTATATCTGCTTTAAAAGATAACCATTTTATTTTACTATTTGTAGGAGTTGTAGACATACATCAATGTTGATCACTTTCTACCTCCATAATCCATATGCCCCTTTTAGGTTTCATGTCAGAAATATTTTAGTGCCAGTTAGACCTTGCAAATTTCAGGGGAAATGCTAGGTCCCCAAAAATAATGTGTTTCCACCCTACTCACAGCCACAGCCATTGCTTACATGCACCATATCAGCAGTATCCTATGAAAATCAGTACTTTGGGGCCTTGTACCTGACGCACCCCTTGGGCCGTGGGGTACTCTGTCCCGGGCCGGTCGTTGCTAGGGGAGATGTCACAGTGGCGGTGACCCGTTTCATGACCCAGGGCGGTCAATAAAAGGGGATAATTACAGGGGATTTATAGTTTGTATATACAGTTTGTGACGCCACCTGTGGTATGCGACTATATGGAGCCGCCGCTGCGGTGCAGAACCTCTGGAGCCGATGTTAGTGCAGCAGAGTTTGTTCAGCTCTCCACAGGCAGAGCTTAGCTCCAGGGCAGTGTAGATGGTGATGTTATAGATGTTGCTGTGCAGTGTAGTGCAGGGGATGATGGCGCAGCAGTAATAATTCACAGAGACATTGGGGTGCAGTCTTCCGGATTTACTCACAGTTCTCACTTTGCTCCTGGTTACAACTGCAGATCATAACTTCCCATGTCATTCTGTGCTTACTCAGGGAGGGGTTCAGCCAACCCTCAGGTACCTCGTGAGTACATAACAGGACCCCCTTCTGTGTGTTCCTTCTGGCCATCTTCCTGCACCTCACACGCAGTGTCCCAATCCAGTGACCGCGGACCTTGTCGGGCGACGTCTTCTCTGTCCCCTGGGTCCTCTATGGCCACCGTTTCGGTGAGATAGATGTGTCTTTTGGGCTGCAGCACCTGAAATGCTGCACCCTCCGGTTACCTAGTTGAATATTACAATTCTCACTAGTTAGGGGCCGGTCCCCTCTGCGACCCTATCCCTCCACCGCCTGGTAGATTCGGGCGTACGGGTGGCCTCCAGCACTGCCCGTACCCCTGGGATCCTTTCTTCTTCACTCCTGGAGCCTTCACTCTGCTCCTGTTCCTTCCTCCTCTCCTTCTCATGGGCCTCCTCCCTCAGGCCCGCACTTACCCTGAGCAGAGCTCCTGCTCCCAACTCCTCCTCTGACTCTCTCCTCAGACTCACTCCCTCTAGAATGTTCCACCCTCTTTTATATCGCTTCTACTGAGCTCCCTTGAACTACTTCCTCCACTCACACCCACTACATGGTTCCCCCCACTCCAGCCAGGGACAGGGCTCAGCAGAGGAGCAGTGCATCTTGCCCCTCCTGCCGGTCTGGAGTAGTGTAGTGTTGGATGCAGGTGTTAGGGTCCCGGGCAGTACTCCTTCCTTACCTGAGAGTGAGATACCACACCTCTGGGTGAGATGCAGTACCTGTGTGGCGACTGAACCCGCAGGGGCGCCACATACCCACTTCGTTTTTCAGTCCTGTACCCGAATAGTACAGACCAAAAGTTTGGACACACCTTCTCATTTAAAGATTTTTCTGTATTTTCAAGACTATGAAAATTGTACATTCACACTGAAGGCATCAAAACTTTGAAAGTGTCCCCAAGTGCAGTTGCAAAAACCATCAAGCACTACAAAGAAACTGGCTCACATGAGGACCGCCCCAGGAAAGGAAGAACAAGAGTCACCTCTGCTTCTGAGGATAAGTTTATCAGAGTCACCAGTCTCAGAAATCGCAGGTTAACAGCAGCTCTGATTAGAGACCAGGTCAATGCCAAAGAGAGTTTAAGCAGCAGATACATCTCTTCAACAACTGTTAAGAGGAGACTGAGTGCAGCAGGCCTTCATGGTAAAATAGCTGCTAGGAAACCACTGCTAAGGACAGACAACAAGCAGAAGAGACTTGTTTGGGTTAAAGAACACAAGGAATGGACATTAGACCAGTGGAAATCTGTGCTTTGGTCTGATGAGTCCAAATTTGAGACCTTTGGTTCCAACCACCGTGTCTTTGTGCGACGCAGAAAAGGTGAACGGATGGACTCTACATGCCTGGTTCCCACCGTGAAGCATGGAGGAGGAGGTGTGATGGTGTGGGGGTGCTTTGCTGGTGACACTGTTGGGGATTTATTCAAAATTGGAAGGCATACTGAACCAGCATGGCTACCACAGCATCTTGCAGCGGCATGCTATTCCATCCGGTTTGCTTTTAGTTGGACCATCATTTATTTTTCAACAGGACAATGACCCCAAACACACCTCCAGGCTGTGTAAGGGCTATTTGACCAAGAAGGAGAGTGATTGGCTGCTACGCCAGATGACCTGGCCTCCACGGTCACCAGACCTGAACCCAATCGAGATGGTTTGGGGTGAGCTAGACCGCAGAGTGAAGGCAAAAGGACCAACAAGTGCTAAGCATCTCTGGGAACTCCTTCAAGATTGTTGGAAGACCATTTCCGATGACTACCTCTTGAAGCTCATCAAGAGAATGCAAAGAGTGTGCAAAGTAGTCATCAAAGCAAAAGGTGGCTACTTTGAAGAACCTAGAATATAAGACATATTTTCAGTTGTTTCACACTTTTTTGTTAAATATATAATACCACATGTGTTAATTCATAGTTTTGATGCTTTCAGTGTGAATGTACAATTTTCATAGTCATAAAAATACAGAAAAATCTTTAATTGAGAAGGTGTGTCCAAACTTTTGGTCTGTATTGTATACACTAACATATACAATAATTCAGTCTCCAAATAATACTTTGACACTATGGTTTAAACTACCAAAAAGGCCAATAAGATCGCCATTTTGACCAAATAATTTGGAAATACCACTTCTTACATGCTTTGCGGCTGTATGATTACACTATACAGTACTGAAAGGTGATCATCCAGAATTTTTAATTTATTTTTAAACTGCTGCCACTGCTCTAAAATAATAAAATAAAAACTACTCACCTAGTCTTTACCCCAGTTATCCAGCGTTGACCCTTTTGCGGACCTACCTGTCTTCTATTGCATGCTGTCTGCACATGACCGCTGCAGACAATCAGTGGCCGCAGTGATTATATACACTACTACTGACATCATGATTCTTATATGTGATGCCAGTAGTATGGGACATGACAAGGGCAGACATACTGCCTGTGGAGCCGGTGCAGTTGCACAGGGGCCCAGAGAGGGTGGGGGGCCCATCATCGGAAACTTCATCATTATGTCTTCTCTGTTTAAAAGACATAATTACTGGCCATCAGGTGGCAGCATTACAGAACTGCAGCACAACATTCTGCTCTGCGGGGTCTTTCTATACCACTAGAGGCTGTCGGAACAGAAGGAGAGAGGGAGTGTTATGGAGACCCTCTTTGTTTTAAGGAGAACTTTGGAATAGACAGCAAAGGGTCTTCACATTGCCAGTGAGATTCAAATGAAGATACTTCATCGATGAAGGAAGAGAGACAGAATACATGTGACATGCATTGTCAGCAGGTAGAGTCTTCTGGTGTGGCAACAAAGACTCGCCATATTTATTAGCTAGACAGAACAGAACTTCATTGTTACATATAACTGAACAGAAAACCGAAATAGACTTATTAGTAAAAAATTTCCCTTTGCCAAGCGTAAACCTTCTTGTCAAGGACTTTACAGGAAACAAGTATCTTAGTCAGACATTCCACAATGTAAAATTAGAAAACACTCAAGCAGACTTCAGAGATAGCAAAATATAAATTGTTTTTATCTAAATTAATAATGATATCTAGATATTAAAAAATTAACCATAACAACTCCTCCCTTTTTATTATTTTACAAAACAATTTATTCATCAGCTGCTTCCCCATGCTATAAAAGCCTGGAGGGGACGAATCCCATTCACCGACAAATATCTTGCTTGTAAATCTCATCATATATGTTTATAGGAGAAGTGGCATTATATTTTGCAGGCCTGTGATGCTTTATCAGTTTGTTATCCCAGTTCTCTTTAAGTACTTCATGGAGAGTTAGGGCAAAAGGGTACGGTTGCTATCACCATAGTCCAAACAAACAGGGTCATCATCTTTGCTGCTGCTGGGGTTCAAAATCTTTTTACAATCGTTGGCGTGGATCCAAGTGTCCTTGCCTTGAAGCTTGACTGAAGTGGCAGTGGTTAACAGCACTTGGAATGGTTCACTGTATCTGGGCTCCAGTGGTCTCCTCATATGTCTCTTTACCACGACCCAGTCTCCTGGTACAAAAGTGTGAGTGCCGTTGAGGCAATTGGGGTCTGGGATAGAGGAAAGAACACGATTATGAGTAACAGTCAAATGTTTATGCAACTCCAGAACATATTCAGTGAGAGAACCACAGGAGGCCTGCAGCTGCTGTGGGAAATACAACCCTGTCTTAGGGACACTACCAAGCAGTATTTCATATGGGGACAGCTTCTCCCTCCCCCTTGGGGCGGTCCTCACTGAATACAATGCTATGGGCAAACGATCTACCCAGGACAAGTGTGTTTCTTCCATGCACTTTTGAATTTTTAGTTTCAAGGTACCATTGAGACGTTCCACCTTCCCACTACTTTGTGGATGATATTGAACATGGAAAGCCTGCTCTATCCCAAGATTGACCATGATTTGTTTCATTAGTTCCCCAGTAAAGTTGGTTCCTCTGTCACTTTCTATAGTTTCGGGCATCCCATTTCTACAAACCGCTTCACTGATCAATTTTTTAGCAGTAGTTTTTGTGTTTGCTTTAGTCACTGCCTAAGCTTCTGGTCACCCAGAGAAAAGGTCAATGCATACCAGGGCATATTCATAATTACCCACCTTAGGTAGCTGTATGTAGTCCACCTGCAGTCTCTGAAATGAGTAATCTGGTTTTGGTGTGCCTTTTTGTGAGACTCGAATAGTCCTACCAGGGTTATGTTTTGCACAAACTAGACATTCTTGAACATACTTTGCAGCCGTATTCGGGAACCCTGGGGCACACCAGTTTTGTAGCACCACTGCACACATAACACCCTTTGAGTTATGCACTGGAGAATGTGCAAGGACAGCCATCATGGGGAACAGGCAGCGTGGAAGGCAAATACTTTTGTTTACCTGTCATACCCCTGACACTGACTGTACGGCGCCCGTTTTGACCCATGCATTCTGCTCGTGGGGGGGAGCCTGGATCTGGAAGACCTGCAGTAGTTCGAGGTCCATGTCCACTGGGACCGATGCAGGGGATATCTCCTTATTTGAAAGGGGGCTTCCTGCACTCCCTGACTCTGAGTCTCCTGGGGTTCCCGCACTTGAGAAAGCCAGTATCTCTGTCAGAGGTAATCGTGCTGCTTCCTTAGCCGCCTGGTCGGCCAAAGCATTCCCTACTGCAAGGGGAGTTTGTTCTCGAGTGTGTGCTGACACTTTGACTATGGCTGCCCATCGGGGAAGGGTGAGTGCTGTGAGTAGCTGCTCTACCGCTTGCGCATTCCTTATAGGTTTGCCAGCAGAGGTCAAGAAATTATGGCTTCTCCAAATGGCGCCAAAGTCATTTGCAACACCATAAGCATATTGCGAGTCAGAAAATACATTAATTTCTTTACCTTTTCCCAGATTAAATGCTGCAGCGAGTGCTTTAAGCTCTACCTCTTGCGCAGAGCAGCTGGAGGGGAGTGGTTCTTGTATCACTGCCTCACCATTGTGGACTACTGTATACCCGGTGATGAATCGTCCTTGTTCACTGTCCAAAGCTCTGGAACCATCTACAAAATACTCAGCAGAGGGGTTAGTGAGTGGTACATCAGTAATATTTGCCAAGCCCTTTATTTCAGCTTCCATCAATGCCTGACAATCATGTTCATGTGCCATATCAAACTGAGCTTCCTCATCTGCTAATTTGAAAAACAGGGGCAAATCTTGGCTCATGGTCTCTCCCTCTTCCCCATCCTGATACTTTCCTCCCTTTTCTAAATCCACTGGTAGTAGTGTAGCCGATTTAGAACATTACTGCTTTTGATAGTTATATGGGGAGGTGTAAGGAGTGAGACTTCATATTTTGTCAACCTTGATGCTGAGAGGTGACGGGTCTGAGCCTGTTGAAGTATTTCAGATACAGCATGAGGAACTTGAAGTGTGAGGGGGCTTCTTAACACTATTTCCTCTGTCTTTTTAACAAGTTCTGAAGCAGCTGCCACAGCTCTAACACAAGTAGGAGAACCCATAATGACTGGATCAAGGGTTACAGAGTAATACCCTAGAGGGTGCTGCCTACCACCATGTTCTTGGGTAAGGACACCAGACGCATGTCCAGCCTCTTCGTGGCAGTACAACGCAAAAAACTTGTCATAATTCGGTATACCTAGAGCTGGTGAGGTAGAAAGAGTGAGCTTGAGGGTGTGAAATGCATCAATAGCCTCAGAATTAATGGTGAAAGGCAGTTTGAGGCATTGAAACAATGGGGCCATAATACTAGAGGCATGTCGTATTCAGATACGGCAGTACTGGACCAGGCCCAAGAATGCCCGAAGGGACTTGGTAGATCTTGGAATGGGTATTTTTTAGTATAGCCTCAATCCTCCCTGGGCTGAGATGCTTAATGCCTGGAGACAGGCAATGCCCAAGGAAAGTGACTGTGGACTTGCACAATTGGAGTTTATCTTTTGAAGCTTTGCACTCATTTTCTGCTAAGAATATCAGCAGAGATTGAGATTCATTGTGGCATATCTGGTCAGTGGTGCAGCAAAGGAGAAGGTCATCCACATATCGTAAGAGTATGGTGGATGAATCAAAGGGGCACCAGTTATCGAGTACAGTCTTTAGGGATGTGGAAAATAAGGAAGGGGAGTTAGCAGCTCCCTGAGGAAGGACTGCCCATGCATACTGGGCACCTATGTGGGTGAAGGCAAAATAAGAGGTACACTCCGTGGACAAGAAAACAGAGAAAAAAGCATTGGCCAGATCAATCATTGTGAATTAGGTGGCTGTGGAGGGGACCTGATTCAGGGGAGTATGGGGGTTGGGTACAAGTGGAGTATCCACTATAGTTACTGCATTAACTGCCCTAAGATCATGTACCATACGATAGGCTACTGGCTGTCCATGTGGGGTTTTCCTTTTGACTGGGTACAGGGGAGTGTTAAATGGGGAGGTTATAGGAATAACTAGACCTCTTAACAAAAGCTCCTGGACATTCTCATGTATTGCTGCATCCTGAGCAGCACTTAAAGGATACTGCTTTATACAGGGGGGTTGGGTACCTGGTTTAAGTTTTACAGTCACCGGAGGGATGGGTAGTTTTCCTACATCAAGTTTGCTACATGCCCACAATTGACTGGGTATATCCTCAAGCCAAACAGGATGGGAATGAGGTTTAGAGTCTGTATTGTCTAGAACTGTGGGAATTGTTAGGGATAGAAGACTACACAATGTTTCATCATCCAAGGGGGTGGTCATCTTGGGGCCGTTTGGAGTGAATTCTTTGCAGGCCCCAATTTTCTGCAACACATCTGTTTCCAAGAAATTAAAAGTCACATCAGGGGAAACTAAAACCTGGGTTACAATTGAAATAGAGTCATGCAAATTTAACCGGAGAGGATGAGTCATTTGTAATTTAGTAAGTCGTCCCTCTACCCCTTCACAAGCCACATAGTCGGGGGACAAAATGTCCTCTGGAACATGTTCTTGCATTAATACTGTACGGGCTGCTCCAGTGTCTACCATGAATAAAATAGTTTGTCCCTCCCCCAGGGACATGGGGACAGTGAGTGTGGGTCCCTGGGGGGTGACAACGGGGCAGAGGGAGACATCTGGATTGCCAGTTTCTTATGGAGGAAGCTGGGCAGTGGCTGTTGATTTTGCTGGACATTTGATGGATAAATGTCCTTTTTGCCGACAAGACCAACATTCTACATTGCTGTAATCTCTATTTCCTCCTTGGTGGTTACTCCCCCCCCTCCCCCCCATCTTCCCTTCCTGGTCTGCACAGGAGCCAAGTTAACCCTTTTCTTTGACATGCTTTCTAGTTCAGCATCTCGGGCTATTTCCTTTAAATCAACCCATTGCATATTGCGCCACTCCGTGCGACTAGTGCGTCCTACAGTTTGAACCATAGGTTTAAGACCATTCATAAAACACTGCAACAATAATCTGCGATCCTTATCATCATTATGCTCATATCCAAAATCCAACCATGTTTGTTCTAATACAGAGGCATATTGTGAGACTGACTGAGCCTTATCCTGTACTGCAGTTTGTAACAGGTCTTGTTTTTTATCCTGCTCTGCCAGTGCCCAGCTTTGCATCCTTTGTATAAACACCCGACCCGACTCTGATGTATTTTTAATGGCTGGTTCCTGGCCTGGCGGCATCTGAGTAATTTCCATAAGTAAGGGGTCACTGCCTTTCTGCAGAATGACAGAAACTAGATCATCCCATGCGGCCCGATATGCCTCCTGAACACCCTGGAGGTGCATTCTAAATGTTAAGGTTTTTTTGGGGGGATCTGGGAGCTGTGTATCGAGGGCAATAAGTTCACCTCGGGACCAAGCCTGATATGTTTCTATTGGCCATACTTGGGGGGATCGTGTACCTGAACATTATCAACCATCCTAGGAGTTTGAAACTGTACATGACTAGTGGTCCTCATAGGGAACAGAGGCACCCTGGGTGTTGTCCCTGGGTGTGAAGACCCACAGGACCTGCAACATTTAACCCCAGGTAGATTCTGATGACCACAATGTCTGCAAGTCCATGCCATTGACCCAGCATAAGGCTGGGGTGCTGAAGGGGGTGCAGAATTTACCTCAGGTACAGAGACTACAGGGGTCTGAGAGTTTTTCAAACTATCTTAGATTATATAAACAGTTCCATGCCTGGTTTCCTCTAATTTATGTTCACTCACTGAGAGACGTTTTGCTACTTCTAACCACAATCTAGCCTGCTCTAGTTTGTTTTTATCTTTCAACCATCCTTCCCAATTGCAGATATATTTCTCCCATACCTTCTCCTCCAAATTTCCCCACTTTCCCATGCCAAATTTCCTCAATATTATTTCACATCCCTCTACTGCTTCTTTCCCTTTCAGTCTTTCCACTATCTCACATGCTGGAACTGGGGCCACGCCCTTTAGGTTAGTCAATTCCTTAATGTTGCCAGTCCCCATGACTGCAACCACTGTGCCAGAGTTACTTCAGATCTCTCTTCAACACACCTAGAGCCTCTCAGACTCTAAATTTGATCCCGTCCCAGTCTCCTCTGATGCTCGAAAGACGGATCTGATCCTGTCCCAGTCTCCTCTGAGCCTCGGAAGACAGATCTTTAAGGAAGTACTAACACCCATTTTCCAGCCCAAAGAGCTAGGTAGATTGTTGCACACAACCAAACAAATAACAATACCAAGCCTACTGCTCCACTTACTATTGCAATTATTTCTACATGATCATATAATATTTCCTAGTTCAAAGGTTTTCCTTCTACACCTTGAAAAGGCACTGTTTGACAATTATATCTGCAATAAGTGTTACTTTTTATACTATATGTTTCCCAGTCTGGGTATACAGGCTAAGCAAGAACTTCAGCTACTATGATTTTCCCTCTCTTGAGCTTACACAAAACAGAACACAGACACTGAGGACAACGATTCTGATTCATCAAAAATGACTTAACAATACGTCAATCATTCATTGCACACTGCACAATTGCTGATATTAATCCCCATGCTGTATTCGGGCTAAAAACTGCATTCAGTTACCCCTTTCTTGAGGGTGCCCTTATCAATTTACAGGGGAATTCAATACCCTCAGAGTACTACCTTACCGTGAAGGATTCCTCTCTTATAGGCAATCACACTTCCCTGATCCTCTTACGGACCAATTTTCCTCTCCACCACATGTGAAGGAACACACCTAACGGGATCCCTTATCAAGCAGAGACCGTAGTCCCTTATTGGTCAATCAAAAATCGTTCAGTGCCATATTCAAGGATCCTCATAGTTTTCAATATCATACTAGACATTTATGACGTAGACAAAACAAACAACATAAAACAATCCGCCGACTCCTGAAATATACAGAAGAACTGCGGAGGTGCCTCATCCCGGACATGCTGGGCAAGGTTGGTTACTCGTCACTTCATTCAATTATAATTCAACCGTCATTCAATCGTCAATCATACATCTAAAAACTACATTGAAACATATAAGACAACAAATTGAATCACTGGCAAGGGTTCAAAAATGATTGTCTTGTTAGGACCACCAATTACCCGTCCTGGAGCCCTCTAGGTAGTACTGAATTAGTAGTAATACAAGGGATTACTTACTGCGGATTTTATTCAGTAATTCCCAGAGAGATCCTTGTTGACGGGTCCAGAGGAGGTCCGGTTATGACAATCCCAGGTTTCAGGCACCATGTACTGTTATGGAGACCCTCTTTGTTTTAAGGAGAACTTTGGAATAGACAGCAAAGGGTCTTCACATTGCCGGTGAGATGCAAATTAAGATACTTTATAGATGAAGGAAGAGAGACAGAATACATGTGACATGCATTGTCAGCAGGTAGAGTCTTCTGGTGTGGCAACAAAGACTCGCCATATTTATTAGCTAGACAGAACAGAACTTCATTGTTACATACAACTGAACAGAAAACCGAAATAGACTTATTAGTAACAAATTTCCCTTGGCCCAGCATAAACCTTCTTGTCAAAGACTTTACAGGAAACAAGTATCTTAGTCAGACATTCCACAATTTAAAATTAGAAAACACTCAACAGACTTCAGACATAGCAAAAATATAAATTGTTTTTATCTAAATTAATAATGATATCTAGATATTAAAAAATTAACCATAACCGGAGAGAGAGGGATGGTGGCCTAAGCATCTGCAGAGCCAGTCAGGACAAGTAGAGATAGCTCCCCTGCAGTCCTCGCCATTCTGTGCAGTGTCCTCCTCCTCTCTGTATATACCTGGTTATGGTTTCTGTGCAGAACGTGTTAGGCCCTTGCAGCTCCAGAGACTGGGTGAGATGCTCTTTAGTAAGTATATGTATTAGTTTGTATACTGTATGTGTATACGCTGTGTTCATTTCTAATGTGCAGTTTTCTCTGTGTAAATGAGTGTATGTGGCGCTGTATCTGCATTCTTGTGTATGTATGATTGTGGTTTTACAGGAAGATTTTATGCTGTAGTGTTTTGTACCTGGCGGACAGAGTTTGAGCAATATGAGGGCCTGTTCACATGATGTTTTTCATCCATGTTTAGAAAGTATGTTTGGAAACCAATCAATTTATGTGCTAAATGTGTCACTTGCCTTGTATTGCCAGATGGAGGCCATAATAGTGTTATCATTTGTCCTCCGTCTGACCAATAAGCATAACACACAAAACAGGTATAGGATAGTGCTGTAGACGACTTTATATCACCGCACAGTATCCTGTAAAAGAGCCCACGTTATAACGACAAATACCCTATAGATAACAGATGCCGCTCATTAACTCTCCATGTCTGGGAGCTCCAGTAAGTTCCGTTCTCATATATGAAGCCACCACACTAGAGCTCCCAATGGTACCCAAGAAGACACCAATGCTTTTTTCAATACTAAACATTGTGTATAGTGTTTTCTTTTTTTCTAAATTGTTAATTTGACTGTTAAAGGGAACCTGCCATTTGATTCATGCTGACCAGACCACGGGCGTGTTTGCAGTCAGATATATTTTTTTTCTGAAACAATGCAGAGTTTCAGAGAAAACATAGCTTAAAGGCCGGCTTCTCCCCACACTGCTCTAGATGACAGATCTTTCATCTGTGTACCTGTCAATCAACTGGATTTGTTCTGGGAGAAGCCAGCTGGACGTGGCAGTGGATAACTCTAATCTATTTTATGGTCACCGGTCAGTTCTGTAAAACACCAACCCAGCATTTTATTTCACTGTCAGCGTGGTATAACCTAATGTAAGTTCTCTGCCCCTAGTAATATATTAAGCTGCCGCTGTCTTCTGCTCTTTCCAGTGCCGCTCCAAGCTCGATTGTCCATCTTGTGATCGTGACTTCTGATTGACCGGAAGTCTGAGGTAGTAGTCACAACAAGCTCTCAATGCAAGTCTATGAGCCTCGTTTTGGCTCTCATAGAATTACATTGAAAAGTGACCTCCAGCTCACCCAGCAAGCACTGGAACCATCTGGCAGGTCACAACCTGCAGAAGACCATGGCTAGCGGTGGTGCATTTGCACAGTTGCAGAGCAGAACCGTACAGCTCTGTCATTTTTTTGTAGTGGTCAAAGCTGAGTACTGCAGATGCACCCATTTCGATTTGAATAGAGTCGGATGTGCATTACCCAGTCGAGTCGTGGACACTATACATTTGACGGAGCTGTACTCTATTGCTCCGCAAATGAGCCCTTTCCGGACGCCACTAGTCCTGGGAACAGTTGATCGGTGGTTGCTGATCAGCGGGGGTCACACCCGTATGGATCTGGTATTGATGACCTATCTTAAGTATAAGCCATCAATATTAAAGTACTGAACAGCCCCTTTAAATGCCCTGTCTTAGTGACAGGTCACCTGCTGAGGAGGATTCTGTGCAGGAAATAGCACACATGCCACATGCTGAGTATCCCCATTGAATAGTGGCACTTTGCAAATAGATCCGCAGTATATGAAACAGCACGTCTGAGACTAAATCAAGTTAACAATTGCTCCATCTGTAAATATGTATGTATATTTTGTATGTTTGGTATGGAAAGGAGGGGGCCCCAAGCACATTTCTTGCACAGGGGCCCTCCAGTGTCAGTGTCCGCCAGTGGGACATGACCACTCCAACCAGCAATTAGTTTCAGCAGTTGCATGCCACCAGCAGGTAAACAATGACCAAGAGCTCTGCCGGAGGGTCAGTGCTGGATCATCAGGGAAAAGACTAGGTGAGTAGTATTTATTGCATTACAGTAGAACAATGGCAGCCATTTATTAAAGAAAAACAAGTTGGATGACCCCTTTATATCCAGTGAATCACACGTGATGTCTTCAAGTCACTGAGGAACTAAAAACCATTTAAGAGTGGTACTTGCACTCGGCCGAAAAATTGGAGGTTTATGCCCCAGATGCCCTGAGCTGGTATGCCACTGGCAAATGCCATGTCAGTATAATGTACTACCCACAGGAATCTACACTGCTCAAAAAAATAAAGGGAGCACTCAAATAACACATGCTAGATCTGAATGAATGAAATATTCTCATTGAATACTTTGTTTTGTACAAAGTTGAGTGTGCTGACAACAAAATCACACAAAAATCATCAATGGAAATCAAATTTATTAACCAATGGAGGCCTGGATTTGGAGTCACCCCCAAAATTAAAGTGGAAAAACACACTAGAGGCTGATCCAACTTTGATGTAATGTCTTTAAAACAAGTCAAAATGAGGCTCAGTATTGTGTGTGGCCTCCACGTGCCTGTATGACCTCCCTACAACGCCTGGGCATGCTCGTGAGGAGGATGGTCTCCTGTGGGATCTCCTCCCAGACCTGGACTAAAGCATCCGCCAACTCCTGGACAGTCTGTGGTGCAACGTGAGGTTGGTGGATGGAGCGAGACATGATGTCCCAGATGTGCTTCAGGTCTGGAAAACGGGCGGGCCAATCCATAGCTTCAATGCCTTCTACTTGCAGGAACTGCTGACACACTCCAGCCACATGAGGTCTGGCATTGTCCTGCATTAGGAAGAACCCAGGGCCAACCGCACCAGCATATGATCTCACAAGGGGTCTGAGGATCTCATCTCGGTACCTAATGTCAGTCAGGCTACCTCTGGCGAGCACATGGAGGGCTGTGCGGCCCCCCAAAGAAATGCCAGTCCACACAATTACTGACCCACTGCCAAACCGGTCATGCTGAAGGATGTTGCAGGTAGCAGATCACTCTCCACGGCATCTCCAGACTCTGTCACCTCTGTCACATGTGCTCAGTCTGAACCTGCTTTCATCTGTGAAGAGCACAGGGCGCCAGTGGCAAGTTTACCAATCCTGGTGTTCTGTGGCAAATGGCAAGCATCCTGCACGGTGTTGGGCTGTGAGCACAACCCCCATTTGTGGATGTCGAGCCCTCATACCACCCTCATGGAGTCGGTTTCTAACCGTTTGTGCAGACGCATGCACATTTGTGGCTTGCTGGAGGTCATTTTGCAGGGCTCTGGCAATGCTCCTCCTGTTCCTCCTTGTACAAAGGCGGAGGTAACAGTCCTGCTGCTGCTGGTTTGTTGCCCTCCTACGACCCCTCCATGTCTCCTGGTGCACTGGCCCGTCAACTGGTAGCGCCTCCAGCCTCTAGACATTACGCTGACAGACACAGCAAACCTTCTTGCCACAGCTCGCATTGATGTGCCATCCTGGATGAGCTGCACTACCTGAGCAACTTCTGTGGGTTGTAGAGTCCATCTCATGCTACCAAGAGTGTGAAAGCACAACCAACATTCAAAAGTCACCAAAACATCAGCCAGAAAGCATTGGTACTGAGATGTGGTCTGTGGTCCCCACCTGCAGAGCCACTCCTTTATTGAGGGTGTCTTGATAATTGCCAATAATTTCCATCTATTGTCTATTCCATTTGCACAAAAACGTGTTGTCAATCAGTGTTGCTTCCTAAGTGGACAGTTTGATTTCACAGAAGTTTGATTTACTTGGAGTTATATGCAATTGTTTAAGTGTTCCCTTTATTTTTTTGAGCAGTGTAGCAAATGATCAGGTGAGGAGCTGTATGACAAGATTCTCACTCCTCTTCAGTCGTCTTCTTCGCTGTTTTTCTATGGAGAAAAGCTGCAAGCATCTTTATGGCCATCGTATTTTTTATATTGGATTTTTTTTTTTATAAAGGTTGCAAAGTCACTTCCAACAATTTCCATTGGGAAATATTGATTTTGCCTTAACTAACGGATACCTGTACACATCTGTATTATTACTACATCTTGTGTCAGTCTTTAATAGGGCTCCCATAGAGCTGCAAAATGCCTTTATTGCTCCTCCATAGGCCTCAAATTTTACAAAAAGGCATTCAGAATTGTTTTTTTTAATATGAATATGAAAGGAAAAACATAATCTTTGCTTTGTTTCCGAGCGACTCTGTTTATATAGCACCCGAAGGAGTATGTATACCTCCACAGACTCTATGACTCCATACTACTGTATCTGTGGTAAAATACTGCTGTGAGCATGATTACTGAGGAGAGAAAAAGCCTATACAAAATCTAACTATTAAGATGCATGTGGGTTTTGTTTTTTTGTTTGGTTGTTTCTTAAACAGCCAGATTAAAGACATCATCTCCACAGTTATATTGTCCGAAAAGGATTTCAGCCTATTTTATCCCTCAAGCCAACAATTCAAATAGGCCACAAAATAAGGCAGTCTATGCATCCAAGAAAATATATTTAATTGCTGATATTTCAGCTTAGCTGCTCTCTTGGATACACTTCAGGCTTCAAAATGTTTACTCCTAAGATGAAATGCTGCACACTTGAATGCCGAGCAAACACATTTATGTTCTGGGATACAGATAATGCCACCTTACTGTTTAAGATTTTTTTTTTAAGTCAGTGACTAGTGCTTTTCTGCTGTTTTTTAAATGCAAAGACATTTTTATGGCTAAAAAAAAAAGACAAATTCATAGTATAAATGCTTTGGTGCAACACAGCCAAAATAAAAATAAATACATTTGCAATTCCAAACTATAGGAGGGCAGATAATATAGTTGACACAAAAGTGATGCGGTTTCCAGAATAATTACATGGGTGACTTCGATATATACATGGTGGACCAAAAGTAGGTGGCCAGAAAATAATAACATTTATTTTGATTTATATATAAAATTATATTTACTAACACAAGCATAACATTGACAATTAAATGTTATTCTGAACAATAATGCAAAAGCCCTTAAATTTTATCAACGCAGGTGCTCAAACTGTTTTCCATTACAATTTGCACAGCTTTGAAGTCTGCCTCTTACTCTTCGACAACCCTTTTTGCACAAGTCTCTTTGGGTATTAATTTCTTGAAATGCGTCTCTTTTCGACTATAAACTTTGTCCTTGAGTACTCCCCAAAAGAAAAAATCCATTGGGGTCAAGTCTGGTGAACGTGCAAGTCAATCAAGTGGGCCTCTTCGGCCAATCCATTTATTAGGAAATGTTTTATCAAGATACTCACGGACTACTCTTGAATAATGTGGAGGGGCCCCATCTTGTTGGAAATAAAGGTCTTTTGAATTAGGCTGTTGCTGTAACTGGGGAACAACTTGATTCATTAGAATTTCGAGATACTTATCTCCTGTGACTGTTTCATCAAAAAATATTGGTCCTAAAACACCAAAACTTGAAATACCACCCCAAACATTGACACCAGGCTCATTTAGTTGTTGCTCTAATGTTAAATGCATGTTCTCATTATACCAGTAAATACAATTATGTCTGTTAATATGGCCGGATAATTTAAAAGAAGCTTCATCACTCCACATAATGTTATTTAAAATTACTGGATTTTCTTCAATTTGGTTAAGCATAATCTCACTAAATTGCAGCTGCGTGTCTGGATCATCCTCCAATAAACCATGAATTAGACGTGGATGATAAGCTTTCCACCCAATAGATTTCAGGATTCGCATGATAGAAGCTCGTGAAATTCCCAATTCCAAAGAGGCTCTTCTGGTGGACTTTTTGGGACTCTGAACAAATGTTTAAGCAACAAGTTGTTTATTATCTTCTGTACAGACTGTTTGGGATCGACCAGTTTTTGGAGCATTAAGGATTGAGCCAGTGGCATTGAATTTGTCACGAATGTGGTACATGGTTTGTCTATTTGGGGCTTGAGTACCAAATGTTTCAACCCAATTTGCTCTAACGGTTTCAGCATTTTGAGATTTCCAATACTCTGTTAAAATCTATTTTCTTTGATCTGTATTTAAATTATTTGCCATTATGTGTTATCTGAATTATCTGAAAAGAAAACAGATTTGGGGGAGATCTATCTGTGAAAACTAGATCTGTGAAACTGGCTCAGTTGCCCTTAGCAACCAATCAGATTCCACCTTTCATTTTCCAAAGAGTCTGTGAGGAATGAAAAGTGGAATCTGATTGGTTGCTAAGGGCAACTGAGACAGTTTCACTTTACACCATGTTTGATAAATCTCCCCCTTCATAACCTTATTACACTTTCTTTCCACCTACTTTTGGACCACCCTGTATCTGTAAAGTGTCTTGAAAAAGTATTGATACCAGTGATCTTTTCCACATTTTTTCTCATTACACCCTGTTAGGCAGTGACTGGGATCGTATACGAGGGACGTTATATATACCCCAGAATGTATACAGAGTCCTATTAAACCCGTTGGAGTGCATTGCAGTCACGGACACAGCTGCGGCTGCAATGCAGGAATGAAGGTGAGCATTGGACCTGGTCAGGCTATCTGGCTAAGGCAGATTAAGTAAAACCCGGCAGGGCCTTCATTTCTTGGAGTAGGCTACAGGAAGGCAGTGGGGCGGCCTCCTCCCTCCAACCCGGGTTTTCCAGTGGCTCTTGCCACAGGTCCTTTAAAAACCCTGCATTAAGGGTTAGAGTTGTTCAGTGTTGGGGCCTGCTAGGAGCATAGCAGGAAACCTTGGCGGGCCTGTTTGTAGCTGAACCCACGCCTGGGAAGGTTCTGCACCCTTCAGGCTCTGAGCGGCCCGGCGCAGCCATTGCCCACGGCAACCGTTGTTTATGGACTTATGTTAACCCGGCTGCGAACTGGAGGACTTTCCGTTTACCCGTGAGTTGCTGAATATCATCTGCTTATGTTGGACTTGCTTGGGTCACTGCCTCAGTTACTGCACGGTGTGAACACCGCCACCTTACAGCTTGGTGGGGAATGCGGGCATTGTGACTGAGGCATACCCCACCGGCAGCTGTATGACCACAGTCCGACCTGCCAGCTTTCAACCCAAACCCGTGGACAAAATGGAGGAGCTGTTAAGGCAATTGATCCTCACGCAGCGGTAGCAGCAGGAGCTGATCATGCAACAGCTCACAGCTCTGCGGGAGACGCCGACGGCACCAGCCCCGGAATGTCGAGAGGCCCGGGACAAGGTTCGCTCAGCTTGAGGAAGATGGAACCGGAGGACGACGTGGAAGCCTTCCTCACCATCTATGAACGCACGGCAGAGCGGGAAAACCTACCAGCCGGCCAGTGGGCGGAAGTGTTGGCTCCATTTTGGTCGGCAATGCCCAGGTGGCTTACTTCGACCTCAGTCGGGAGGACGCCCAGGACTACCAGAGGCTCAAAGGTGAGATCCTTGCCCGACTGGGGGCCAATACATACGTGAGGGCTCTGCGCGTCTTTTCATGGGCTTTTGTGGAGACCCGACCTGTCCGGTCTTGGGCTTATGACCTTCTGCAGCTGGTAAAGAGGTGGCTCCAGCCTGAGACTTTGACTCCAGCCCAGATGGTGGAGAGGGTGGTGGTCGACCGGCTGGTGAGGAGTCTGCCGGCCGCTATCCAACGTTGGGTGGGGCAAGGGGACCCTGGCACCCTCGACCAGGTGGTCAGCCTGACCAAGCGGTACTCGGTCACTCAGAACTTTATACGGGACTCTGCCCCCTCGCGACATTGTCACGCCGGACCCTGCCAACCCAGGAAACGGGAAAGGGGTCGCGTCCCTCTGCTGAGGACAATCAGCACCGTACCCGTGCTGAAGGGGTACACCGGAGTGAGAGTGGCAGGAGACCGGTTCCCTCCCAAACGGTCACAAGAACTAACAGTACATCCACCATTAGGTGCTGGCGATGTCAGGGGCCGGGACATTTGGTTGCTAACTGCCCCCTGACTACGGAGCCAATGGACTGCGGGTATAACCGCTGGGTCTCACTGTACACCCAGACCATCTGCAGTGCGAGTGCCGACCCCCCGGACACTGAACCCCAACTGTGCCAGGTACTGGTTAATGGGTACCCAACGGAGGCCCTCTTAGACTCGGAGAGCCTAGTGACTTTGGTACATGAGATGCTGGTGGCAGGAGACAACCCCAGAGGATGGACAGTCGGCATTGTGTGTAACCATGGGGACCTCCGAAAATATCCAACCGCGGAGGTAGTTTTGTCCACTCCATGTGGGGACACGAAACATGTGGTGGGGGTGGTAAAAACTCTTCCCTATGGGACTGTGTTTGGAAGAGACTTGCCCCTGTTCTGGACTCCGTGGAAAAACAAAAAACACTCTCCCCAGGTAAACTTTATTACGGGCGCTGTATCCGAAGAACCCGAGTCAGGGGTACCTGCCGTAGGGGTGTCCAACCTAGGAACAGAGTGTGACCCCGATAGTTTTCCCCTAGGGGTGCTGGCACGAGAGGTCGAGGAGACCCCATCGATCCCCGAGCTGGAAGTGTCCTGGGGCACGTTTGGGACAGCTCAGCTACAGGATCCCACCCTGACTCGGGCGCGGGAAAGGGTGTTAGAGGTAAATGGTGTAGCTCAACAGCCTGGTGCAGATACTGTGTTTCCACGCATGGTGGTTAACAGTGAGTTGCTCTATAGGGTAGACAAAATCAGGGACAAGGTCGTGGAACAGTTAGTGGTACCTCAGTCGTACCGTCGGACGGTTCTGGAGATGGCACACACCTGCTCGGTGGACACTTAGGGGTTAAAAAGACACAAGAGCGTATCTTGCAGCGGTTCTTTTGGCCGGGGATTTACACGGAGTTCCGAAAGTACTGCGAATACTGCCCCGAATTTCAGCTGACCACACCCACCGCAAGTTGTCGTAGCCCATTGGTACCTCTGCCAGTGATAGAGGTACCTTTTGGACGGATTGCAATGGACTTGGTAGGGCCCATTGTAAAATCCACTCGTGGCCATCAACATATACTGGTGGTCGTCGACTATGCCATCCGGTACCCGGAGGCTATACCGCTACGCCACACCTCAGCGAAACTGCACGGGAGCTGTTTGCCAGATTCTGTCGCCTTGGGCTACCTAAGGAGATCCTGACGGATCAAGGGACCCCTTTTATGTCCAAGGTGACCAGGGAACTGTGCAAACTGCTAAAAATAAAACGATTGCGCACCTCAGTGTACCACCCTCAAACCGACGGGCTAGTAGAACGGTTCAATAAAACCCTCAAGCCCATGTTAAAAAGGTGGTTTCTAAGGACGGAAGGGATTGGGACATGTTGCTACCCTATTTGATGTTCGCCGTCCATGAGGTACCCCAGGCTTCCACAGGGTTCTCTCCCTTTGAGTTATTGTACGGCAGACACCCTCGGGGTTTGTTGGATGTAGCCAAAGAGACGTGGGAACAAGAGCCGACTCCACACATATAATTGAAGACGTGGCTAGTATGCAGGACCGGATCGCGGCGGTCATGTCCATCGTGAAAGAACATCTGTTAGATGCCGAGGCAGCACAGAGGCGCACATATAATAATAAAAGAGCCACGGTCATTTCTTTTAACAAGGGCGATCAGGTATTAGTACTTGTACCCACAGCCGAGAGTAAGCTCATGGCCAAGTTGCAAGGGCTATATGAAGTTCGAGAAAAGGTGGGGGAGGTAAATTACCGGGTGTATGAGCCCGGAAGGAGGAAACCTGAGCAGCTTTTTCATGTAAACCTGCTAAAACCTTGGAAAGATCAAGAGTGTTTAGTTACAGACGTCACTCCGGGCATGCCGCCAGAAAGTTCTCTACCTTCAGCCGGGGTTGCAACCGTACGAATGAGACCGTACCGGGTACCCGAAGACCGGAGGCAAGCCATCACGGCTGAGGTAAAACAAATGCTCCAGTCATCGAGGAATCACGGAGTGAGTGGGCTAGCCCATCGTATTGATCCCGAAACCAGACGGATCGTTACACTTCTGTAACGATTTCCAGAAATTAAATGAAGTGTCGAAGTTGGACCTTTATCCAATGCCCAGGGTGGATGAGCTGATTGAGAGACTGGGGCAGGCCTAGTACTTTACCACGCTCGATCTCATCAAGGGTTACTGGCAGGTACCTCTTACGAAATCGGCCAAGGAAAAGACCGCCATCATAACTCTGGAGGGTCTGTATCACTAGGTGGTCTTACCTTTTGGGTTACATGGGGCCCCGGCGACATTCCAGAGGCTGATGGACATAGTGCTCAAGCCCCATCAGGAGTACGCGTTCGCGTATCTTGATGATATCATCATCTTTAGCACCGACTGGCATACGCACCTATCCCAGGTACAAGCGGTGCTGGATTCTCTCAGAGCCACTGGGTTAACGGCAAACCCCAAAAAATGTGTGATAGTGCTAGAGGAAGCCCGATATTTGGGGTATGTGATTGGCCGAGGAGTTATCAAGCCCCAAATCAATAAAGTTGAGTCCATTAAAAACTGGCCTAAACCGTCAAGTACAAAACAGCTGAGGACGTTCCTTGGCATCCTTGGGTATTACCGCCGGTTTATACCTAATTTTGCTGGGAGAATGGGGGCCCTGACCGATCTATTGAAAGGAAAAAAATCGGTAATTGTTCAGTGGAACCCTCAGGCAGAAGAAGCGTTTGTCCATGAAGTTGGCCCTGTGTGGACAGCCGGTCTTCATCAGCCCCAACTTCAAGGAAACCTTCATTGTACAGACATATGCCTCGGAGGTAGGCCTAGGGGCTGTATTGTCACAAAAAGTGAATGGTGAAGAGCACCCGGTCACCTACTTGAGTAGAAAACTTCTCCTGGCAGAGAAAAACAATAGCGTGGTAGAGAAAGAGTGTTTGGCTATTAAGTGGTCCTTGGAATCGCTACATTATTATTTACTCAGGCGTCAGTTCCGCTTGGTGACGGACCACTCACCCTTGGTATAGATGAAGAACGCCAAGGAGAGGAATGCGCGAGTCACCAGGTGGTTTCTGTCACTGCAAAATTTCAGTTTCTCTGTAGAACATCGCGCTGGGAAGTCGCAGGCAAACGCGGATGCCCTGTCCCGGGCACCCCGTATGGTGACAAATGTTCATCTCCACAAGTTTGAACAGAGGGGGGGGATATGTGAGGCAGTGACCGGGATCATATACGAGGGACGTTATATATCCCCCAGAATGTGTAAAGAGACCTAATAAACCCGTTGGAGTGCATTGCAGTCACCGACACAGCTGCGGCTGCAATTCAGGAATGAAGGTGAGCATTGGACCTGGTCAGGCTTTCTGGCTAAGGCAGATTAAGTGAAACCCGGCAGGGCCTTCATTTCTTGGAGTAGGCTACAGGAAGGCAGTGGGGCGGCCTCCTCCCACCAGCCCGGGTTTTCCAGTGGCTCTTGCCATAGGTCCTTTAAAAACCCTGCATTAAAGGTTAATGTTGTTCAGTGTTGGGACCTGCTTAGGAGCATAGCAGGAAAGCTAGGCGGGCCTGTGTATAGCTGAACCCACGCCTGGGAAGGCTCTCCACCCGTCAGGCTCTGAGCAGCCCGGCTCGGCCATTGCCCACGGAAACCGTTGTTTATGGACTTATGTTAACCCAGCTGCGAACTGGAGGACTTTCCGTTTACCCGTGAGTTGCTGAACAAAATCTGCTTATGTTGGACTTGCTCGGGTCACTTCCTCAGTTACTGCACGGTGTGAACACCGCCGCCTTACAACCCACAAACCTAAATGTACACTGCTCAAAAAAATAAAGGGAACACTCAAATAACACATCCTAGATCTGAATGAATCAAATATTCTCATTGAATACTTTATTCTGTACAAAGTTGAATGTGCTGACAACAAAATCACACAAAAATCATCAATGGAAATCAAATTTATTAACCAATGGAGACCTGGATTTGGAGTCACCCCCAAAATTAAAGTGGAAAAGCACATTACAGGCTGATTCAACTTTGATGTAATGTCCTTAAAACAAGTCAAAATAAGGCTCAGTATTGTGTGTGGCCTGCACTTGCGTGTACGACCTCCCTACAACGCCTGGGCATGCTCCTGATGAGGTTGCCGATGGTCTCCTGTGGGATCTCCTCCCAGACCTGGACTAAAGCATCCGCCAACTCCTGCACAGTCTGTTGGTTGATGGAGCGAGACATGATGTCCCAGATGTGCTCAATCGCATTCAGGTCTGTGGAACGGGCGGGCCAGTCCATAGCTTCAATGCCTCGATCTTGCAGGAACTGCTCACACACTCCAGCCACATGAGGTCTGGCATTGTCCTGCATTATGAGTAACCCAGGGACAACCGCACCAGTATATGGTCTCACAAGGGGTCTGAGGATCTCATCTCGGTACCTAATGTCAGTCAGGCTACCTCTGGCGAGCACATGGAGGGCTGTTCAGCCCTCCAAAGAAATGCCACCCCACACCATTACTGACCCACTGCCAAACCGGTCATGCTGAAGGATGTTGCAGGCAGCAGATCGCTCTCCACGGCGTCTCCAGACTCTGTCACATCTGTCACATGTGCTCAGTGTGAACCTGCTTTCATCTGTGAAGAGCACAGGGCGCCAGTGGCGACTTTGCCAGTCCTGGTGTTCTGTGGCAAATGCCAAGCGTCCTGCACAGTGTTGGGCTGTGAGCACAACCCCCATCTGTGGACGTCGGGCCCTCATACCACCCTCATGGAGTCGGTTTCTAACCGTTTGTGCAGACACGTGCACATTTGTGGCCTGCTGGAGGTCATTTTGCAGGGCTCTGGCAGTGCTCCTCCTTTTCCTCCTTGCACAAAGGAGGAGGTAACGGTCCTGCTGTTGGGTTGTTGCCCTCCTATGGCTCCCTCCACATCTCCTGGTATCTGCTCCATGCTCTGGACACTGTGCTGACAGACACAGCTACCCTTCTTGCCACAGCTCGCACTGATGTGCCATCCTGGATGAACTGCACTATTTGAGCAACTTTTGTGGGTTTTACTGTAGACAGTGCCTCATGCTACTGTACCTCTAGGGGTGAGAGCAATGGCAAAATGAAAAAGTGACCAAAACAACAGCCAAAAAGGATGAGAACAGAGAAATGGTCTGTGGTCACCACCTGCAGAACCACTCCTTTATTGGGGGTATCTTGTTAATTGCCTATCATTTCTACCAGTTGTCGGTTCCATTTGCACAGCAGCAGGAGAAATTAATTCACAATTAGTGTTGCTTCATAACTGGACAGGTAGATTTCACAGTAGTGTTATTGACTTGGAGTTACATTGTGTTGTTTAAGTGTTCCCTTTATTTTTTTGAGCAGTGTATTTTATTGCCATTTTATATGATATACCAACACAAAGTAACCACGAGTCAATACTTTGTAGGACCAGCTTTCGCTGCAATTCCTGCTACAAGTATTTTGGGGTATGTCTCTACCAGCTTTGTACATTTAGAGGCTGAAATTTTTGCCCATTCTTCCTTGCAAATTAGCTCTAGCTCAGTGAAATTGGATGGAGATCTTCTCTGAACAGCAATTTTCAAGTCTTGTCACAATTTTCTCAATGGGATTTGGGTCTGGACTGTGAGGCTGAGTGCCCACGTAGCGTTTTTCAAGGAATTTCCGCAGCATAAACGCTTGTGAAACGCTAGGTAATCCTCACCCCATGGTCCCCAAGGGGATTCCGCATGTTCTATGCACATGCTGCGGATTTTTCCGCAGCGTTTATGCTGCATACAAAAATCTGCAGCATGTCATTTAATTTTGCGGAAGCGCAGCGGAACTCCCGCCATTGACTTGCATTGAGACGCATAGAAACCGCGACTGTACATTTTTACAAGCGGCTTCTATGCGTTTCTATGTGCGGATGGTACCCAGTTCTGGAGGAGAGGAAACTCTCATCCAGACCTGGGTACCATTCTACCTGTAAAAAAAGAATAAAATAACAAATAAAGTTTATATTCACCTGTCCGGCGGCTTCTCTCTGAATGCCAGCATCGCTTGAGGACCTGTGGTGACGTCACAGTCATGTGACCGCAGGCCCTTCACCGCTCTGTCTCGCGATATGCCGGCAGCCAGGAACCAGCCAGGAAGCAGCGCTGCAGCCACGCCGGGGCCTCGGGGGTGAGTATAGCTTTATTTGTTTTAATTTTTACGGTTCACACTGTATAAATCCATGCTGTTTGCATGGATTTATATAGTGTGACCTAGTTGTCAAGCACTTTCCAAGTGATGCTATCGCATGGAAAGCGCTTGTCAATCTGCATGCGGAAACGCAAGTGAATCCGCATGTGGATCCGCATGTATTCCGCAGGAAAAACGCATGCACAATCTGCATGCGTTTTTTCTGCCAGGGAGATGCAGAAATGCTGCAGAAATTTTCTGCTTCATTTCTGCATCGTGGGCACATAGCCTGACTGAGCAATTCAAACACATCAATATGCTTTTGTCTAAACCATTGTATTGTAGCTCTGGCAGTGTGTTTAGGGTAGTTGTCCTGTTGGAATGTGAACCTAAACCCAAGTCTCAAGTCTTTTGCAGCCTCTCACAAGTTTTCCTCCAGGATTGCCCTGTATTTAGCTCCATCCATCTTCCGATCAACTATGACCAGCTTCCCTTTCTCAGCTGAAGAAAAGCATTCCAGCATGATACTTCCACCACCATTTTTGACAGTGAGGATGTTGTTTTCCTAGTGATGTGCTCTGTTATTCTTCTGCCACACGGCTGTTTGCTTGATATTGGACTGAATACAAGCAAATGGTATTAGGGGGCTTCTAGTAGCCAGGAGCAGGCCACGCCCCTGGATGTGTGACGTAAAGTCCCAGATGGACGGGGAGTACCAACGCGCAGCTCCTGCTTCACAGAATTACAACTACTGTGAGGATGGAAAACAGTACTGTTCATATTATCCTAAAAGTTTATGAAGTTATGAGCATTGGGATAATTTTTTGTCTCCCGAGTCCCATTTTTTTTATTTCACTATTGATTAGGTATCCGTAATATATTTTCTGGGTTTCTGGTCTCCCGTTTTTAGCGCTGCTCCAGTTCCTCTTCACCATTTGCAGCGCTGACTGGCCAACTCACACTGTGAACCATTACTTTCTTTCCTAAGAAAAAAACATTACTTTCTTTCTTAATAAAAGAGTGTAGCCCCATAGACTTATATTGAGAAAGTGAATCCTGGTTATACAGCAAACACTGGAGTGACCCTGCTAGTCACAACTGCTTTTATGTAGTCGAGGAGATGAGCTGTTCTGGAAAAGAAAGAAGGCCGCTACCTGTAAGTAGTTTCCTACACACACAGAATGTACAGTTATGCTCAAAAGTTTACATACCCCGGCAGAATTTTCCTTTCTTGGCCTTGTTTCAGAGAATATGAATGATAACAAAAAAACTTTTTCTCCACTCATGGTTATTGGTTACAACTACCACAAAAGACTTCAAGCTGTCATTGATGTTAGAGGGGGCAAGGGGCAATACACGGTATTAAGAACTGGGGTATGTGAACTTTTGATCAGGGTCAGTTGGATGTTTTTGGTTGTCATTAAGATTTAAAAAAGAGAAAACACAGTAGTTTGACAATAAATTGCTTCAGCCAACCAATAACCATGAGTGGAGAAAAAGTTTTTTTGTTATCATTCATATTCTCTGAAACAAGGCCAAGAAAGGAAAATTCTGCCGGGGTATGTAAACTTTTGAGCATAACTGTACATTACTGATACCTAACCAATAGTGAAATGGAAAAAAAAGAGAACACTGGACTGGTAGTTTTTCCTTTATTTTTTTGGAAAGTACATATCCAAGTGTTTTCACTCAGGACTTTATTTCAGGAGATATTTTAAATGCTGTACTTAAGCTCTCACATTGATGTTTTGTATTCCCTAACTGTGTACAGTACAGACCAAAAGTTTGGACACACTTTCTCATTTAAAGATTTTTCTGTATTTTCATGACTTTGAAAATTGTACATGCACACTGAAGGCATCAAAACTATGAATTAACACATGTGGAATTATATACTTAACAAAAAAAGTGTGAAACAACTGAAAATATGTCTTATATTCTAGGTTCTTCAAAGTAGCCACCTTTTGCTTTGATGACTGCTTTGCACACTCTTGGCACTCTCTTGATGAGCTTCAAGAGGTAGTCACCGGAAATGGTTTTCACTTCACAGGTGTGCCCTGTCAGGTTTGATAAGTGGGATTTCTTGCCTTATAAATGGGGTTGGGACCATCAGTTGTGTTGTGCAGAAGTCTGGTGGATACACAGCTGATAGTCCTACTGAATAGACTGTTAGAATTTGTATTATGGCAAGAAAAAAGCAGCTAAGTAAAGAAAAACGAGTGGCCATCATTACTTTAAGAAATGAAGGTCAGTCAGTCCGAAAAAATTGGGCAAACTTTGAATGCGTCCCCAAGTGCAGTTGCAAAAACCATCAAGCGCTACAAAGAAACTGGCTCACATGAGGACCGCCCCAGGAAAGGAAGACCAAGAGTCACTTCTGTTTCTGAGGATAAGTTTATCCGAGTCACCAGCTTCAGAAATCGCAGGTTAACAGCAGCTCAGATTAGAGACCAGGTCAATGCCACACAGAGTTCTAGCAGCAGACACATCTCTACAACAACTGTTAAGAGGAGACTTTGTGCAGCAGGTCTTCATGGTAAAATAACTGCTAGGAAACCACTGCTAAGGACAGTCAACTTGCAGAAGAGACTTGTTTGGGCTAAAGACCTCAAGGAATGGACATTAGACCAGTGGAAATCTGTGCTTTGGTCTGATGAGTCCAAATTTGAGATCTTGGGTTCCAACCACCGTGTCTTTGTGCGATGCAGAAAAGGTGAACGGATGGACTCTACATGCCTGTTTCCCACCGTGAAGCATGGAGGAGTAGGTGTGATGGTGTGGGGGTGCTTTTCTGGTGACACTGTTGGGGATTTATTCAAAATTGAAGGCATACTGAACCAGCATGGCTACTACAGCATCTTGCAGCGGCATGCTATTCCATCAGTTTTGTGTTGGACCATCATTTATTTTTCAACGGGACAATGACCCCAAACACACTTCCAGGCTATGTAAGGGCTATTTGACCAAGAGGGAGAGTGATGGGGTGCTACGTCAGATGACATGGCCTCCACAGTCACCAGACCTGAATCCAATCGAGATGGTTTGGGGTGAGCTAGACCGCAGAGTGACGGCAAAAGGGGCAACAAGTGCTAAGCATCTCTCCTTCAAGATTGTTGGAAGACCATTTCCGGTGACTACCTCTTGAAGCTCATCAAGAGAATGCCAAGAGTGTGCAAAGCAGTCATCAAAGCAAAAGGTGGCTACTTTGAAGAACCTAGAATATAAGACATATTTTCAGTTGTTTCACACTTTTTGTTAAGTATATAATTCCACATGTGTTAATTCATAGTTTTAATGCCTTCAGTGTGAATGTACAATTTTCAAAGTCATGAAAAAACAGAAAAATCTTTAAATGACAAGGTGTGTCCAAACTTTTGGTCTGTACTGTATATGTTAGTGCAGTAACATTTTGTAGTATGGTAATATACTCACCTATTGCTGTCTTCTCCGGTATCCAGCGTCTTTACGCTCCTCTTCTGAGTCATGTTGGAAATTCAGACTCTTTAGATCACATTTAGCTCTATTTATGTGCTGGAAATCTCTTTTACAAAAGAAGCCTATGGAGCCTTGTACTGACACTCCATAGGCTTTCATTCAGGGTCATAGAGAGTGCCTTGTGATCCGGAGAGTGTGAATTTCCGTCACGTGACTCAGAAGAAGCACAGAATGGCGATGGATGCCAGAGAAGACGGCGATTGCTGCATATATTAACACTACACTAATATTTATACAAGTTTAGGAAATTAAAAAATTATCAGAAGTGCTTCTTTAATATTCATGGGTGCCTAATGTTGACCACAACTGTATGACATGTGTACGTAACTGTTTAGGTAACAAGTATAGATGACTGTTCGACATTCTGTAATGCAGCTGTCAAATAGATAAAAATGTTTTTATTTTTCATCTTTTTTGGGGGAAAAAGTTTTAACATTTTCTTTCTGAGATTCTACAATGGATAAGTAATCTTGTTTGTTGTAATCATACAGAAGAAATGTGGTATTTAAGGTAGTTTTATCTCCATCAGCTTTTTTGAAAATTATTTTTATATAATATATTCTGTTCCCTGAGGCGATAGTCAGCCAACGTCTATTTTTGTGCTTACTAGCTGTTTTGCTGCTGTGTTTGCATGCTTGTTAACCACATCTAAGATCAACATTTATTTGCTCATAGTAATCCTATATTAAGCTTTTCATCCTAGCAGATATACCTTATCTTGCTAAGGAACTACAGCCAAAGCATGCCATTTGTCATACAAATTTCCATTTAACAATTTAACAGGTGACTTTTCTATCACCTCTACGTCAATTTTGACGTCACTGTTAGGCATTATACTTCTAGATAATTTGCTGTCCACTTACCACTAGCTTCTACTTATGCATCAAACACTGTTTCTTGACACTTCCTTTTCTTATATTTTAGCTTTCTAAAACCTTACTGTCACTTTCTGTTCTTGCATATTTAGTATATATGTTTTTGCATATTTAGTATATAAAATACTGCCTTGCCTTATTTTACACTGAATGGTCAATTACACATGTGATCCTAGAATGCAGCATAAAATCATGTGATCACAATTTCTGCAGGTCTGTTTTGGTGTAAATCTACATTAGAATGAGAAAATCGAGTGATCTGAGCAACTTTAATCAAAGAATAGTCGCTAAACTTGCCAGGACCAGTATTTCATAAACTTCCAAACTTGTGGGTTTTCTCATGAAACAATGTTAACAATGGTGTCATCGAGAAAGAAATATCTAGTGTAAGGAGACCCTGTGGACATAAATAACTTGCCAGCGAAAGAAATCAGAGGAAAATGTCTGGAATGATTCCGACGAAGAAGTGGTGCACGGTCAAGCAATGCTGGTCCTCCATCTAACATAACTGAACACACTCAACTCGTCGTTACTTAGCACAGATGGGCTAAAAGTGCCGAAAATCAGCTGAATTGCCAGAATGTGACCTCATCCAGTGGTTTTACGCGTAGAATACATACCCATTATAATCTTTGCCGCTATTCACATGTCCGTGTTTTATGTGAACCATGTATATGCAATAACATCATATTGTTTGGAGACACGGATCAAAATTACCCGTACAAGTATTTGGGTCTGTGAAAATCATGGACCACATACAGGTGGCATTAGTGCTGAATCTGTGTGCTGTCCGTGATTAACATTACAATGGATAGAAGAAGCTTTGCAGTTTTTATTTAATTATTTTTTGCATATGATGAACACTGATGGTTAAAAACTGATACACTGACCAAACACTGATGAAATCAGATCCAAAGCGCTGATGTAAATCAGACTGGCTTTTGCGATCATGAAGAATCACGGACTTCTGAGTGAGCGCTAAAGCAAACAGAAAAACAAGACTCCGGTTGGCAAAAGAGTATTGCAAGGTCAGATTAATCCAGATTTCTATTGCACCTTGCTTATGGAAGGAAAGGTCAGAATTTGGCATCTGTTGGCATCTATTCAGAGGATGTCAGTGCCTTTGTCTAATTTGCAAATTGTCTCTTCAGAGAGGAAGAGGACAAGAACTCTAGTGCCACCTATTGGAAGTAGCAATCCTAAAAGTCAATGTCGACCCTTAAACAAGCTACTAGACACTATCCTGCCTGCACAATCCAATATTCCTGCATCTTAATTCAACACTAAATGGTATAGAATTGCTGAGGTTCTAAAATCCACAAAAGGTCCAATATGCCATACGATGCGTGGCCACTCAGTGTCTGTGGAATATGTGCTTAGCTATTCCCTCTCTTCTTTTATTGACAGATTGATTGTTTGATTGGAGCTAAGCTGCTATACAATAAACTGCCAATGGACAATAGTACTGTAGTGCTGTTTCTTGAAATATAACTAAAAAGCAGACCCTATTATTCTAATTGCAGACAAAATGCCTGTAACTTGCCACATCTGACTGATAATTGTTTGATTAATGATCCTAAAGGTAATCTGTCAGTAGGATCAACCCTCCTAAGCCGGGCATGTGGGCATGATGGTCATAGAAATTTGAATAAAATGATATCTTGATATCTGTGATTCAATGTCGTATTCCCAGGATATCTGTTTTTATTATATGTAAATGAGGTGTTAAGATTTATGAGTCGGATACTGATCTCCTTGAGAATCTGTCTCCGTGGCTTATTTTAATGAAAGGGGGTGATATCAGTGTGACATGTAATGGCTGATATTTTACTTTCATAATCACACACGGTTCGGTAGTGAGATGAGGACTAACACAGTACAGCAGAAGTGAACTTTGTTTCACTACAGACATTTGCAACAGCAGTTGTCCTCTCATAGTGCTGGCAGCTCTGCTGTACTGTCCCTTGTACTGTCCCTTCCCCCACACTGGCTGCCTGTGAGATGGAAGCTAAAAGCACCACTCCAGCAGTTTTTTTTTTAATTGCAGCGCTGAAGTGATGCTATTAAGGTAAGGTCCCTGCTCCTAGTCTTATACGTGCCAGACGCTATCTTCATCTATTTTCCACGCCGCTCCTGTCAGTCTCCAACAGTTTGTGACTTTCTGGATCTCACCAGTGTTTTCTGAAGCCTGCTGGAAGTTACTTTTCAATGCAAGTCCAAGAAAGCCTCGTTCTGGCTCTCACAGACTTGTATTGAGAGATTGTGTCCTTTACCTCTGACTTCCGGTAAGTCATTAGTTGATGGCACATGATGGTGGCACGAGACAGGAGTGGCGCCGGGAAGAGCTGAAAACAGCTGGTGTTGAGTCTAATACTAGGTGCAGGGGCCTTACATTAGTAGCACCACTCTATCGCTGAAATAAAAAGAAAACCGCTGGAGTGGTGCTTGAAGCACTATGAGAGGGCACATGTGTTAGTACAACAGAAGTGAACTTTGTCTTATTACAGTGTTAGCTTTATTGTGTTAGTTCTGATCTCACTGTAGAGCTGTGTGTCAGCATGTGAGCAGAGTGTCAGTCATTACAGATCACACTGGAATAAAACATCGGATTGCAGATATCAAATTAGAATTTTATTAAATTTTATTTGACCTACATGCCCATATAAACAGCTTAGGATGGTTGATCCTACTGACAGATTCCCTTTAATCCAAAATATAATTTGTAAAATTACTTTTCTTTATAAACAAGACAATTTTTTGTAATCTGCTACTGCACACATCGGATTCTCCTACTTGTGTCCCAATGTCAGCTTCTTACCATCTGTTAATGACTAACCACTATAACCACTATAGCTGTCTATGCATGTAAGACAGCTGTCTATAAAGCTTATAAAGCTGTCTATACATGATAAAGCTGTCTATACATGTAAGACTGAGCTCACACGAGTGTATGCAAAATCGTCTGTTTTATATACAGAAAAAAATGACTATTTTTCATCTGTATTCTCATCTGTATGCTATCAGTGCGTCATCTCTGTGTCCGTATTTTACGTCCATATGCCATCCATGTGTCCGTTCTTTACATCCGTATGGTGTCCGTTTTTTACTTGAACAATTTAATAAATGATAAATACGGTTTCTTATCTTTATAGTTGTAATGTATGTGATCCGTTTTTTACACATCAATTGACTTATTTTTTTAAAATGGGCGAGTCTGATCCAGAAAACTGCAATTATTTACATGCAGACCATCGGTCCTTGTGTAAAAAATTTTATGTGAACCAAAGCACTGACTTGCATAGTACGTTATCAGACATAGTACTTGTGGTCACTAGTAATAGCAGTTGGAAGTATTTGCTATACAAACCTGTAGGCATGACATCGTTAACACCTGACCTCTGGCCAGGTGCCCTAGATGCTTGTTTGATTGTGTCCCGATTTAGAGCATATTTTCATGTGCAGCCACAGTTAAATAACCGCCAATCGGCTACATGCAATACAATCAGTGGTTGTTTAATGGCCTGTTAAGGCCGGCCAACTGCACTTTTCAACGAGCAGTTGTTAATATTGATAGATGATGTGCTGCAGAGACAAACATACATTGACAAATGTATGAGCCTTTTGTCGGCCTGTTAAGACTGGCCGATGTTTGTTAAACAAGCCTTCCGTAGAACGCTCTTTCCCGATCGATCTAATGGACCTTTAGGTGCTGTTTTGGAGTAATAAATTGGTTATATCAGCACTGAATTCTCTTATCACTATTCTCCTACACTGCACTGCTAGTTACTTAAATACACTTTAGATGAAACCAGACGTGTTGTTGGTCGCGCAGTCAAGGTTCTGTCCATCTGCAACTGCCAATGGCATGATCATGTTTCAAAATCATGTGGCCATTTGGCTACATGGCCAACCCCATCTATGGTTTTACCTTTTAGGTTTGTTAGGTACTGGCTGTTTGTGCCAAATTCAGGTGTTTCTAGATTGATGTACTATTTTAATTCAACAAACTTCAGTAAATTTTACTAATGCTAATCACGCAGTACTTTCCACATAGATATTAGAAACATAATAAAAAAATAATAAAGAAAATGTATGATATATATAATTTTCCAAATGAAAAGAGAGGAGCGTGCAACAAAAAGAACTATGCCAGATATTTCCATCTTGACTACACAGAAAATAAGTGTAGCTTACACTTTGTATTTAGTCCTTTTATTTGAGATGGATTTCAGATGAATGCTATGGAGGTGCCGAGAGTGTTGAAAGTGCACTTGTGCCTTAATAGGAAACAAACACCATTAGAATTGGACTATTTTCAAAAAAGCCAGAACATAGCAGGACTGCAATTTCTTGTAACAATATGTTTGGAGGACAGAGAATGAAAATCCAATCAGCAAAGAGATACAGAAGAGTAGTTCTGAAGAGGCTGCTAAGAGCGAGTGAGGTGAAATGACATTGAAAGTCATTACAGATGGAAAATGCAGCAAAGGCAACACCTGTCATAGAGCAATGAAAGGAGTGTGCTGCTAACATATTACAAGAGCTGACACGCAGGCCTGGTACAAAATTAATCGATTTTCATTCAGGTGATTCAATTAGAACCTGTTTTCTATTATGCTTTACATTTTTTCATCGTGTACCGCTTGCTTGCAGAGAAGATGTGCGGAAGTGAAGGGATTATTGCTAATAGATAGAATGTCATCAATATGTCCATCTATTATGTGCAACATTTTTAATTTTTGCATTGGCATCAATTATATGCAAGATTATCCTTTTTACACAAAAGTAGTAGGTTTTCTTTATACTTGTTTTCAATTGACAACCTTTTTATTACCTATCCACATAATAGGTATTAACTTGCTGATCAGTGGGGGTCTGTCCACTGGGACCTGCACCAATCAGTAGATCGGGGTATTTTTATCTCCGATGCAGAACTTTTATCCTCATTACAAAATGGACAGGCAAGTCATAGAATCATAGAATCATAGAATCATAGAATGGTAGAGTTGGAAGGGACCTCCTGGGTCATCTGGTCCAACCCCCTGCTCAAAGCAGGATTCACTAGATCATCTCAGACAGATGTCTGTCCAGCCTCTGTTTGAAGACGTCCATTGAAGAGGAACTCACCACCTCTCGTGGCAGCCTGTTCCACTCATTAATCACCCTAACTGTCATAAAGTTTTTTCTAATATCTAATCTGTGTCTCCTCCCATTTAGTTTCATCCCATTGCTTCTAGTCTTTCCTTGTGCAAGTGAGAATAAAGATGATCCTTCTACAATGTGACAGCCCTTGACATATTTGTAGACAGCTATTAAGTCTCCTCTCAGTCTTCTTTTTTGCAAGCTAAACATTCCCAAATCCTGCAACCGTTCCTCATAGGACATGGTTTGCAGACCAGTCACCATTCTGGTCGCTCTTCTCTGAACTTGCTCCAGTTTGTCGATGTCTTTTTTAAAATGTGGTGCCCAAAACTGTACACAGTATTCCAGATGAGGTCTGACCAAAGAGGAGTAAAGACCGATAATGACTTCACGTGATCTAGACTGTATGCTTCTGTTAATACATCCCAGAATTGTATTTGCCTTTTTTGCTGCTGCATCACACTGTTGACTCATGTTCAGTCTATGATCTATTAGTATACCTAAGTCTTTTTCACATGTACTGTTGCTTAGCTCTATTCCTCCCATTCTGTATATGCTTTTTTCATTTTTATTGCCCAGATGTAGTACTTTGCATTTTTCCCTGTTAAAAACCATTCTGTTGGTTGCTGCCCACTGCTCCAGTTTATTTAGGTCTTTTTGAATCCTCTCTCTCTCTTCTCTAGTATTAGCTATCCCTCCTAGCTTTGTGTCATCAGCAAATTTAATCAGTTTACCCTCAATTCCTTCATCTAAATCATTGATAAAGATGTTGAACAATACAGGTCCCAGGACGGAGCCCTGTGGTACCCCACTTGAGACATTCATCCAGCTGGATGTGAAGCCATTTACAACCACCCTTTGAGTCCGATCACTAAGCCAGTTATGAATCCACCTAACAGTTGCCTGGTCCATTGCATACTTGGTCATTTTTTCAATAAGGATGATGTGAGATACTTTGTCAAATGCTTTGCTGAAGTCAAGATATACTATATCTACAGCATTTCCCTGATCCACCCAGTCAGTGATTCTGTCATAGAAGGAAATTAAGTTAGTCTGACATGACTTGTTAGTTACAAACCCATGCTGACTCTGGTTAATCACTTCATTCTTATCCATGTACTTACATACATGTTGTTTAATAATTTGTTCAAAGATCTTTCCTGGTATAGAAGTCAGACTCACCGGCCTATAGTTCCCTGGGTCCACCTTCTTCCCCTTTTTGAAGATAGGAACAACATTTGCTCTTCTCCAGTCTTCTGGGACTTCTCCTGTTCTCCAAGAATTTTCAAAGATTATGGAGAGTGGTTCTAAAATTTCTTCTACAATCTCCTTCAGTACTCTGGGGTGTAATTCATCTGGACCTGGAGACTTGAACTCATTTATGTTAGCTAAATATTCCCTCACAATCTTTCTGTTTACTGATAACTTGGATTCCTCTATTCCTTTAAAAGGACAGTGAAGATCAGTTGATGTTACATTTTCTTTCTGAGAGAAAACAGATGCAAAATAGGAATTAAAAAGTTCGGCCTTCTCAACATCCTCTCTTACCATTTC
This sequence comes from Phyllobates terribilis, assembly GCF_046119375.1. Taxonomy (NCBI): domain Eukaryota; kingdom Metazoa; phylum Chordata; class Amphibia; order Anura; family Dendrobatidae; genus Phyllobates; species Phyllobates terribilis. The sequence continues at coordinate 230,113,112 of NW_027362764.1, forward strand.
TCCATTTTCATCCTGTAAAAATCCTATAGCATCTTTGACTTTTCTTTTACTTTTGACATACCCCCAAAATCCTTTTTTATTGCTTTTGACATCTCTTGCAAGCCTTAATTCATTGTCAGCTTTAGCTAACCTGATACGTGCCCTGCAGGATCTGCAGACTGCATTATAATCTTCTTTAGATATGCCTCCCTCTTTCCATTTAATAAACATTTCTTTCTTTCTTTTTAGCATGTGTTTAAGTTCTGTGTTCATCCATCCTGGTTTCCTTAAATGCTTCCCATTCTTCCTACTTTTCGGGATTGTTAACGATTGTGCTTTGAGAATCTCATTTTTAAAAATTTCCCATCCTTCCTGGACATTTTTGTCCTTAAGGACATCCAGCCATTGGATCCCTCCTATTCTCTTTCTGAGTCTCTTAAAATCTGCCTTTCTAAAATCTAACCTTGAAGTTTGAGTCTTCACATGTCTTCCTCCTCTAGTTATCCAAAATTCTATAATAGCATGATCGCTGCCTCCTAGGGTCCCAGCCACCTTTACCTCCTCAACCATTTCCTCCCTGTTTATAAGGATTAGATCCAAAGTAGCAGATCCCCTTGTTTTTTTCCCTACCTTTTGGAAGATAAAGTTGTCAGCAAGAGAGGATAAGAATTTGCTTGACCTGTTAGTTTTACTTGAGAGAGACTCCCAACAAATGTCTGGATAGTTGAAATCTCCCATGACCACTACGTCATATTTTTTGGAGAACTTGGTCATTTGATACATAAAGAGTTCATCCATATCTTCAGCTTGCCCAGGTGGCCTGTAGTAAATGCCTACAATGGTGTCCTTTCTGTTGTTCTCTCCTTGTATTCTTACCCAAACAGTTTCCACAGAACTCCCAGTCTCTGAAGCTTCAATCTCTGTGCAGATATACGCTTTTCTAACATACAATGCAACACCTCCTCCTCGTTTATCAAGTCTGTTTCTTGCAAATAAGTTGTATCCTTTTAGCCTTTTATTCCAATCATGTGTATCGTCCCACCAAGTTTCAGTGATTCCAATGACATCATATTCCTTTTCCTGCATTAGTAGTTCCAATTCTCCTTGTTTGTTGCCCATGCTTTGTGCATTTGTATAAAAACATTTTAGTTTGTGATTGGTTTCTCTTCCTCCCATATTTTTATTATTTAGATTTTTTTGTCTTTGTTCTTCTTTTCCACTTCCAGTAGCAGAGATCTCAATAGTATTTGTCAGCTGTATGGCTTTTTCTGGCCTTTTGCTTCCCTTCCCACATTGTTCTAGTTTAAAGCTCTTCTGATGAGTGTAGCAAGGCGACTTCCAAATACATGTTTTCCAGTCTTCGTAAGGTGCACCCCATCTCTAGCAAGTAGTCCATCGTATAGGTAATTCATTCCGTGATCCAGAAATCCAAATCCTTGTTGACGGCACCATCGACGTAGCCAGTTGTTCACCTGTAGAATCTTATTCCACCTCATTGTTCCATGGCCATCCACTGGGAAGATGGATGAGAAGACCACCTGCGCTCCCAATTCTTTCACTTTCTTGCCTAAGTCTTCAAAGTCACTGCAGATGGTTTCCAGGTCCTTTCTTGCGGTGTCATTTGTCCCCACATGTATTAGCAGGAATGGGTAGTGATCTGTAGGTCTGAAGAGTCTTGATATCCTGTCAGACACATCTTTAATTTTTGCTCCTGGAAGACAGCACATTTCTCTTGAGGTTATGTCTGGTCTGCAGATAGCGGCCTCTGTTCCTCTTAACAGGGAATCCCCCATGACCACCACTCTCCGTTTTTTCTTCACAACATTCTTCTTTCTCCATCCAGGAGGATTCTGAGGGCTTACAAGGTTATTCATTGCTGGCAAAGTCTTATCTTGCTGTATTTCTTCATGGTTCTCCTGTGTGAGAGCCTGGTACTGGTTCCTGAGCAGTATGGGTGCTGACTGCCTCTCGATCCTCCTGCTTCTGTGGGTCACATGCTTCCATTCCTCTGTTTCGTCAGGTGCAGTTCGGATTTCTTCTCTTTCTGAATCATGAAGAGATAATTCTGCTCTGTCTAAGAACTCTTCACCTTCCTTAATGATTTTCAAGGTAGTTAACCTCTCTTCTAGATTTCGCAACTTTTCCTCCAACAGGGACACAAGCTTGCATTTCTGGCATGTGAAGTCTGGCTTTTCCACTGGCAAGTCTGTGAACATGTAGCAGGATATGCAGCTCACCAAATGGCTCCTGGACTCTTCCATGTTCTTATTGTTAATGTTCTGAAAACAGTGAAAAAAGCTTAAAAAAAAAGCTTCAAAATGCGCGCGCCGGTAGGCGCGCGGTTTACCGATGTCCTCTTTTCCGCTCCAACAGCCAAAATCCAGTGTTCTTTGAGCTTGCGGAGACTCTTCACTTACCCCAAAATGCAGTGGGAATATGCAAATTATCTCCTCAGGACTCCTCCCCTGGTTTACCGATGTCCTCTTTTCCGCTCCAACAGCCAAAATCCAGTGTTCTTTGAGCTTGCGGAGACTCTTCACTTACCCCAAAATGCAGTGGGAATATGCAAATTATCTCCTCAGGACTCCTCCCCTGGTTTACCGATGTCCTCTTTTCCGCTCCAACAGCCAAAATCCAGTGTTCTTTGAGCTTGCGGAGACTCTTCACTTACCCCAAAATGCAGTGGGAATATGCAAATTATCTCCTCAGGACTCCTCCCCTGGTTTACCGATGTCCTCTTTTCCGCTCCAACAGCCAAAATCCAGTGTTCTTTGAGCTCGCGGAGACTCTTCACTTACCCCAAAATGCAGTGGGAATATGCAAATTATCTCCTCAGGACTCCTCCCCTGGTTTACCGATGTCCTCTTTTCCGCTCCAACAGCCAAAATCCAGTGTTCTTTGAGCTCGCGGAGACTCTTCACTTACCCCAAAATGCAGTGGGAATATGCAAATTATCTCCTCAGGACTCCTCCCCTGGTTTACCGATGTCCTCTTTTCCGCTCCAACAGCCAAAATCCAGTGTTCTTTGAGCTCGCGGAGACTCTTCACTTACCCCAAAATGCAGTGGGAATATGCAAATTATCTCCTCAGGACTCCTCCCCTGGTTTACCGATGTCCTCTTTTCCGCTCCAACAGCCAAAATCCAGTGTTCTTTGAGCTCGCGGAGACTCTTCACTAACCCCAAAATGCAGTGGGAATATGCAAATTATCTCCTCAGGACTCCTCCCCTGGTTTACCGATGTCCTCTTTTCCGCTCCAACAGCCAAAATCCAGTGTTCTTTGAGCTCGCGGAGACTCTTCACTTACCCCAAAATGCAGTGGGAATATGCAAATTATCTCCTCAGGACTCCTCCCCTGGTTTACCGATGTCCTCTTTTCCGCTCCAACAGCCAAAATCCAGTGTTCTTTGAGCTCGCGGAGACTCTTCACTTACCCCAAAATGCAGTGGGAATATGCAAATTATCTCCTCAGGACTCCTCCCCTGGTTTACCGATGTCCTCTTTTCCGCTCCAACAGCCAAAATCCAGTGTTCTTTGAGCTCGCGGAGACTCTTCACTTACCCCAAAATGCAGTGGGAATATGCAAATTATCTCCTCAGGACTCCTCCCCTGGTTTACCGATGTCCTCTTTTCCGCTCCAACAGCCAAAATCCAGTGTTCTTTGAGCTCGCGGAGACTCTTCACTTACCCCAAAATGCAGTGGGAATATGCAAATTATCTCCTCAGGACTCCTCCCCTGGTTTACCGATGTCCTCTTTTCCGCTCCAACAGCCAAAATCCAGTGTTCTTTGAGCTCGCGGAGACTCTTCACTTACCCCAAAATGCAGTGGGAATATGCAAATTATCTCCTCAGGACTCCTCCCCTGGTTTACCGATGTCCTCTTTTCCGCTCCAACAGCCAAAATCCAGTGTTCTTTGAGCTCGCGGAGACTCTTCACTTACCCCAAAATGCAGTGGGAATATGCAAATTATCTCCTCAGGACTCCTCCCCTGGTTTACCGATGTCCTCTTTTCCGCTCCAACAGCCAAAATCCAGTGTTCTTTGAGCTCGCGGAGACTCTTCACTTACCCCAAAATGCAGTGGGAATATGCAAATTATCTCCTCAGGACTCCTCCCCTGGTTTACCGATGTCCTCTTTTCCGCTCCAACAGCCAAAATCCAGTGTTCTTTGAGCTCGCGGAGACTCTTCACTTACCCCAAAATGCAGTGGGAATATGCAAATTATCTCCTCAGGACTCCTCCCCTGGTTTACCGATGTCCTCTTTTCCGCTCCAACAGCCAAAATCCAGTGTTCTTTGAGCTCGCGGAGACTCTTCACTTACCCCAAAATGCAGTGGGAATATGCAAATTATCTCCTCAGGACTCCTCCGGACACCTGACCTCTGCTCCATTCATTCTCTATGGGGCTGCCGAAAATAGCCCAGTGCATTGTCAGTAACCCCATAAGGAATTGATGGAGCTGCGGTTAAGCATGCACGCTGCCACTGCATTGTAACCAGTATAATAGTGCCTCCTTCTGCCGATCGGTCCATATCTCAGCCGGACCCCATCGTTCAATAAGTTAGCAATTCTGTGGATGGGTAATAACTTGTTTTCACCAAACAACCCCTTTACCTTGCAATGATGACTCTTCTAAATATCACTTTTTTTGGAAAGTGCTGTTATCTTTTCTGATAGATCTTTGATTCATTACAATGAATGTGCCTTCCCACACATCCTTTTTTTTTTGCAGACCGATTGCAAAAAAACATGTCCTAGGACTTGTCCTACTTTGATCTGTGTTTCGGATCAAACTAACCAATGCAAATCAATGGTAATTTGTGAAATAAAACAACAGATAAAAAGCAGATTTCATCTGTGTCCTGTCTGTATTCTACCGTTCAATGAGTACCAGATAAAGTAGGTACAGGACTCGGTCCATTGGCCACGTCTGCAATCTGTGACCGCTGGATGGGATCCTTGAGAACCGCTTCCTTTCTCCCATCATCGGTGGCTCTTCTTTTGATGAGCCAGCCTGGCACATCATTGTGGTGCACATATGACATCGCGTCAGACTGGCCAATCAAAAGAGGAGACACGTATCCCATCTGGTAAGACGCGGTTCTCAGGGCTTCTGTCCAGTGGCCACAGATTACTGACTTGGCCCATGGACCGGTCTTGCAAATCGATTTACAATAAGCCTAGTAGTAGAAGAAGTAGTAAAGATTTTTTCTTTTCATCATAGTAAAAAATGGTTTCATTAACTGTTAAAACTGACACAGACCAAAGATGAATTTAGTGTGCTGTAAAAAAGCAGATTGTATTTCACATATGACAAAAAATGGCATGTGAAACTGGCCTAACTTGAAAGACACCACCTAAGATAGGGCCTGAAGACCATTCTTTTCAATACATTTGTTTTGTGGTGAAAAAAAAAAATTAAAAAAACACGACAAATATTTTTATCTATGATCACAGATATAAAACTTTTTTTTTTTCTTTTGGTGCATATTGGTAATCCTCAGCTGTGATGGTTTATTCAACTTTTATTTTTGAGTTACAATTCAATGCAATCCTTTTAAATCACTCACTATCGATCATTATACATCCTGACACTTTCATGTTTATAGCAACATATACTAGACTGTATTACAACCCTACAAATAAAAGTCTTCTATGAGGCCTTTCTGTACTAGTTTTTTTCTTGTGTAAATCTATATTCAACTGCCAGATACAAAAATTCTATAAAATAATACAGCACCATGTGGAGGCACTAAACGGCATTGATAAAAGAACATGTGCCTTGTACAGCCTCAGTAAAATAAAAAGCTGGAGCGACAATAAGCACAATAAGTCGTATCCTGTTTACAAGGGAAAAAGATAAAACGGCATTTGCTCACCTGGTTTGGTTGTGACAGTCACAACCCCTTTGTTAGCTTGTTAGGTGATAAGGTGGATGTAAATCCCTGCTGCCGGAGATCCAATATACAATAAGAAACCAAATACAGTATGGATGTGTTTTTTATTTGTCAACGCGTTTCGAGGTAGTCGTACCTCTTCATCAGGACAAACTACAATTATCTGTACAGCCTCTGATCACAATAGACGTTGCAGTGCTGCTTTTGTACACTTAGGAATCATATACTTCTGCGACTTGATATATTTTTTAAACAATGAACCAATAATAGCACCTTGGTGTATTTAGCAGAAAATTATGTAATGCATGCTTTGCCCTAAAATATGCTGTTTGAGAAATATAGTTTTACATTGCTCTTCCCTAATATATAATTTCTGTTTCACATAAGACATCTTTTATGAAAACGCTTCGATAAACCAGTTTACGCAAAGTTCCCTTTGTTTCAGTCAATTACTATCAGCACGTGTAAACTTGAAGCTTAGAAAAAGCCAAAATAGCACAACTGGTAAAAAACCACCGTAATTATATTGAGCAAATGTAAGCGAAACACTGACAGTTACATTTCAGTGCACAAAATACAATTCTAATTACTTATAATCGAGAAAAGATTCAATTAGAAATTTTAGAATGCATATACGCAGTGATTTTTTTTTTTTTTACATAATAGAAGTGATTTTCATGTACGGTAATTGGTGAGTATTGCTTAAGCTCTGGAGACTAAGTATTAAATTGTTAAACTATTGTTAAACTCCAGCATATTGTTGTTTTTTTTAGTTTAGACTGTATTAATATAAGTGGGAGTTTTATCAGTAATGTCTCCCAGTGTGTGAATTTACAGCTCGACATAAAGTATTCAAATTAAGCCACATTTATCAAAATGGTGCACATGGGGTTCTAAATTTAGCAAAGCACTCCACACAAGTCTTCTTTTCCTTATACCATAAAAACTTCCCTTGCTTACACCTTATTCCTTACACCACAAGCATGGTTGTGCCTTATGCATTAGAAAAATGACTTGGATGGACCTTGTCAGTCATAATGGGTTAAGCCAAAAACTATCCCACAGTATTTAGCAGCCCACCTGTTTCTGACGGTCACATCTGTAATACATAGTTTGCATAATAAGAAATCTTTCAAATATCGCTTTGCTTTTAAGTGTCATTTTTGTAAGTTTTTAGAAAGGGCTCATAGTCGGGCCCGATACCTAGCCAGTGCTTTTGTGATTTAATTAACAGCACTGACCTCTGTTTCTCTTACTGTGGTACAGCTGCAGTGAAAAATATTGTATAATATCCAGTTGATTCTGGCGGGCCCTAGAAGAATCAGCTCTTTACAATCTGTATATATGGGATGGACCCTCCAAATGAGATGGAACTGTCTATACTGGAACAACCATTTAAAGTGATTGAGTAGGGGGATGTAGCTAGCGGTGTTCAGGACTAGATGTACTTCTGCAAAACTCTGTATATTGCTAAGAAGTTAGGCTTCTAAGCCAATGTTTGCTTCCATGGAATTAGAGGAACATCAAACAAAATTTCCTACCAGACTTGCTGTATGTTCAGAGATTCCATGTGGAATCCACCACAAGATAAAACAATATAACTAGGGACAGCGAGAGGTAATATATTTTCAGAAGCTAAAGTTATGTCTAAGAGACAGTTGAGAGTTGCTCGTGTAATCCATATAGAAAACACAGCACACTCCAATATTCAATTCTTCAATTAGGAAATTTTGACTTACAAAATCGGATACAAATCCAAAAGAATCATGTGGAGAGACAGCTGGTTATAATTCAGTGATCTGTGACAAAATGGAAAACTTTTCACAAGCCTTGATCTTACTATTACTGATGTTAGAATGGAAGAGTATAAAGCCCTGTGGACTGACGCTCAATGAACTCTGTGAAGGTACAGTACAGACCAAAAGTTTGGACACACCTCATTTAAAGATTTTTCTGTATTTTCTTGACTATGAAAATTGTACATTCACACTGAAGGCATCAAAACTATGAATTAACACATGTGGAATTATATACTTAACAAAAAAGTGTGAAACAACTGAAAATATGTCTTATATTCTAGGTTCTTCAAAGTAGCCACCTTTTGCTTTGATGACTGCTTTGCAGACTCTTGGTATTCTCTTGATGAGCTTCAAGAGGTAGTCACCGGAAATGGTTTTCACTTCACAGGTGTGCCCTGTCAGGTTTAATAAGTAGGATTTCTTGCTTTATAAATGGGGTTGGGATCATCAGTTGTGTTGTGCAGAAGTCTGGTGGATACACAGCTGATAGTCCTACTGAATAGACTGTTAGAATTTGTACTATGGCAAGAAAAAAGCCGCTAAGTAAAGAAAAACGAGTGGCCATCATTACTTTAAGAAATGAAGTGGAAGTCTGTGCTTTGGTCTGATGAGTCCAAATTTGAGATCTTTGGTTTTAACCACCGTGTCTTTGTGCGACGCAGAAAAGGTGAATGGATGGACTCTACATGCCTGGTTCCCACCGTGAAGCATGGAGGAGGAGGTGTGATGGTGTGGGGGTGCTTTGCTGGTGACACTGTTGGGGATTTATTCAAAATTGAAGGCATACTGAACCAGCATGGCTACCACAGCATCTTGCAGCAGCATGCTATTCCATCCGGTTTGCGTTTAGTTGGACCATCATTTATTTTTCAACAGGACAGTGACCCCCAAACACACCTCCAGGCTGTGTAAGGGATATTTGACCAAGAAGGAGAGTGATGGGGTGCTACGCCAGATGACCTGGCCTCCACAGTCACCAGACCTGAACCCAGTCGAGATGGTTTGGGGTGAGCTGGACCGCAGAGTGAAGGCAAAACGGCCAACAAGTGCTAAGCATCTCTAGGAACCCCTTCAAGATTGTTGGAAGACCATTTCCGGTGACTACCTCTTGAAGCTCATCAAGAGAATGCCAAGAGTGTGCAAAGCAGTCATCAAAGCAAAAGGTGGCTACTTTGAAGAACCTAGAATATAAGACATATTTTCAGTTGTTTCACACTTTTTTGTTAACTATATAATTCCACATGTGTTAATTCTTAGTTTTGATGCCTTCAGTGTGAATGTACAATTTTCATAGTCAAGAAAATACAGAAAAATCTTTAAATGAGAAGGTGTGTCCAAACTTTTGGTCTGTACTGTAGGTGATCTGAATAGTGCCGGTTCTTCTGTGTTATCTACTCACCAGCTATAAAGCTCTGATAGTGCTGATTATCTACAAAGAGCAGTTATGCTGTGGCTGCTGGCAATGAAGATGGTGGAACATCATGCTCAGAGAACAGTCAGGTCTGTTTGGTGAGGCAAGTGTAAGTATCTCAGTCAGTGTCCATGTAGGTATGGAGTAGTCTCCGTCAAGTAGATGGAAACGCGCATCTCTATGATCTACAAAACAAATGAGTATTATGCCCTGGGAACGAAAGTGCAGTGTCTTAACTCTGTAAAGTGACAATCAATTAGCCATTTCCTCTGTGGCAGTCTTTGGCTATGTTGTGGCACTCATGGAGTAAGAAAGCTGCGCAGAATGTTGCTGGTAGAGAAAGATTGGGTGCCATTTTTTGACACAGGTGGGAAGCTGTGAAACCCTTTTCCAGGCGGGAAAGACTGACTTTTCTGTGAAACCCTCTTCAAGAGTACAAAACTATGGCTCTACTGTGAAACTCTTCAGTGGTACAAGACTGTGGCTCTATTGTGAAACTTAGTTCTAGACGTACAGGATTATGTCTCTTTTTTTAAACCTTTCCCAAGTCGTGTAAGACTATGGCTCTATTGTGAAATCCTCTTCCAGGGTTACAAGGCTATGTCTCTATTGTAAACCCGTCTTTCAGACGTACAATAATATGTCTCTACTGTGAAACCCTCTTTCAGATTAACAAGATTATGGCTTTATTGTGAAACCTTCTTCCAGGGTTACAAGACTATCATTATTTTGAAACCCTCTTCCAAATGTACGAGGGTCAGTCAATAAGTAATGCCTCCTATTTTTTTTTCTCCTTTTAATTTGCAAGAAATTTAAATGCAATTACATAGGTTGAAAACCACAACATTAACGATTAATTTGTCACTTTTCAATATAATCTCCATCCATTTCCACAGTCTTGGTCCACCGTTTAACAAGGGCATGTATTCCAGCATGGTAAAAAGCATTCTTGGGACCCACCGTGCACAAACTTTTCTGTATCCCAGTTGTCCAATAATTTTCATCACACTGCCTTTACTGAGGCAGATAATGGCACACAATTCATCTGCAGTCACCCGGCAGTCACCACGAATGATGTCATCGACTCGCTGAATGTTGCTTGGAGTCACTGCGGTTACTGGCCTGCCACTCCGCATTTTGTCAGCCAACGGTGATGGCCCTTCAGCTGTGTTACAGCGACGAACCCATCGTCTGACCATACTGACATCCACTATTGCATCACCGTACACATTTTTCAGTCTCTCATGAATTCGAATGGGCGTTTCACCTTCTGTATGCAAGAATTCAATCACAGAACGTTGTCTAATACGAACATCGATGTCAGCCATTTTGCAAATGGATACAGTCCTGCCACCTGTTGGTGCAGGAAGTTGCAATTGCTGTGGATTGGAGAAGAAGGTTTGAGGAATTGTGCCAAATTCGAATATCTAATATATATAATTGTCTTATCCCGTCTGTCTGTCTGTCCAGGAAATCACACGTCGCTGATTGGTCAGGCCGCGGCCAATCAGCGACGCGGGATTTCAGAAAAAGATGGCGGCCGTTAGCGGCTCACCCTCACACGCTCACCCGCACACGCTCACACTCACCTGCTCACCCGCACACGCTCACACTCACACCCTCAGACGCTCACCCTCAGATGCTCACCCTCACGCTCGGACGCTCACCCTCGGACGCTCACCCTCGGACGCTCACCCTCGGACGCTCACCCTCAGACGCTCACCCTCGGACGCTCACCCTCACACCCTCATGCTCTGACTCTCACGCTCGGACGCTCACCCTCGGACGCTCACCCTCGGACGCTCACCCTCGGACGCTCACCCTCGGACGCTCACCCTCGGACGCTCACCCTCAGACGCTCACCCTCATGCTCTGACGCTCACGCTCGGATGCTCACGCTCTGACGCTCACGCTCAGATGCTCACACGCTCATGCTCACACGCTCTGACGCTCACACTCGGACGCTCACGCTTTGACGCTCACGCTCGGACGCTCACGCTCGGACGCTCACGCTCATGCTCACGCTCGGACGCTCACGCTCGGACGCTCACGCTCTCACGCTCAGACGCTCGAATGCTCATGCTCTGACGCTCATGCTCACGCTCTTATGCTTATGCTCAGGCTCTGACGCTCACGGTCGGACGCTCACGCTCAAACGCTCATGCTCAGGCTCTGACGCTCACGCTCGGGCGCTCACGCTCTGACGCTCACGCTCACGCTCTGATGCTCATGCTCAGGCTCTGACGCTCACGCTCAGACGCTCACGCTCTGACGCTCAGGCTCTGACGCTCAGATGCTGACGCTCTGACGCTCACTCTCTGACGCTCACGCTCGGACGCTCACGCTCTGACGCTCATGCTCACGCTCTGACGCTCATGCTCAGGCTCTGACGCTCATGCTCAGGCTCTGACGCTCATGCTCACGCTCTGATGCTCACGCTCGGACGCTCACGCTCGGACGCTCTGACGCTCACGCTCGGACGCTCACGCTCTGATGCTCTGACGCTCACGCTCGGACGCTCACGCTCTGATGCTCTGACGCTCACACGCTCACCCTCACACGCTCACCCTCACACGCTCACATTCTCACGCTCCCACGCTCACCCTCACATTCTCACGCTCCCACGCTCACCCTCACACGCTCCCATGCTCACCCTCCCACGCTCACCCTCCCACGCTCACCCTCACACACTCACCCGCTTACACGCTCACCCTGTGCTAGCCGGTCATCTTCCGGCTGCTCACAGCAGAAGTTCCCCGACCGGCGGCCTTGCTCCCCGGTCTTCCAAAATTCATTAGGGGCCCCGGGGGGATACATTGGGGGGTTAATTTAAAATAGTGCACAACCCATTTAAACACTGCTTCGCTGATTAGTTGCGCCCGGTCGGCCGCATACATATTCTAGAATACCCAATGCGTTAGAATCGGACCACCATCTAGTTTAACATAACTACCTTATTTAAGGAGAAAAAAAATAGGAGGCATTACTTATTGTCTGACCTTCATACAAGACTATAGCTCTATTGTGGAACCATATTCTAGGCACACAAGACTATGCCTCTACTGTGAAACCCTCTTCAAGGGTACAGAACTATGGCTCTATTGTTAAACCATATTCAAGGGTACAAGACTATGGCTCTATTGTGAAACCATATTCTAGGCACACAAGACTATGCCTCTACTGTGAAACCCTCTTCAAGGGTACAGAACTATGTCTCTATTGTTAAACCATCTTCAAGGGTACAAGACTATGGCTCTATTGTGAAACCATATTCTAGGCACACAAGACTATGCCTCTACTGTGAAACCCTCTTCAAGGGTACAGAACTATGTCTCTATTGTTAAACCATCTTCAAGGGTACAGAACTATGTCTCTATTGTTAAACCATCTTCAAGGGTACAAGACTATGGCTCTATTGTGAAACCCTCTTCCAGACGTAAAATAGTATGGCTGTACTGTGAAACCCTCTACCAGACGTACAAGATTATGGCTCTATTGTGAAACTCTTTTTCAGGCAAACAAAGACTATAGCTCTACTGTGAAACCTTCTTCAGGGGTACAGGACTATGACACTGTTATTAAACCATCTTCAAGGGTACAAGACTGTGGCTTTAGTGTGAAACCCTCTTCCAGACATACAAGATTATGGCTCTGTTATGAAACCTTTTTCCAGGGGTACAAGACTATGGCTCTATTGTAAAACCCTCTTCCAAGGGTACAAACTATGAAACTCTATTATGAAACCCTCTCCTAGGGATGAAAGACTATGGCATTATTGTGAAACCTTCTTCCGGGAACCCCAGACTATGGCTCACACGCTTTATTCTTGCCAGGCTAGATAAAGACATTAAATTCCTCGTTCTCTTTTGCAGAAGGTATGCGAAAAAGAAGTAGATTATAAATGATGTAAAATGTAGAACAGCTGGATGTTCTTCACCAAAGTGAAATAGAAGGAAAGCGTTCTTATGCAAATTGAAGGTTGTGCTATTTTTAGTCCTATCATAGTTTCCTTTTGCTTAACAAACAAACACAAGAACATTTTTCTATGATTAAATTAACCCTTGTTAGACCTGCTCTTCGGAAAGCATTTTTAGAAATCTGTTCTCGCTATATAAATATCTCATCCTGCAAAATAAAATCCATTTGTTTGCCTAAGTGCATAGTACAAGATAGTCACTGCCAATGTTCTCAGAAGCGTGCTGCAAGCAAGCCACGTTTTTATGTAAATGTCTGTGAATTATAATTAATATATGCTGCCATTAATTATTAAAAATCCATCACTTCTTATGCAGAATCTGAGCGATGTAGATTTTAGTAGCTTATGTTTTGTCATCCTTCACTACCTTTATACTTGTGCACTGTTTCCTTCCATCGGGTTTGGATAGTCGTTGGGCTCAATGTATATACAAAATTTTATCATGTCAGGATTTCCCCCTCCATAGCAGAAGTACTAAGCATGCAGTTTCTGTTCAATTGTGAATGCATTATATTTCTAGTTTTATATGATGAATTAATTTTTTCAGATCTAGTGATAAGTGGTGACATCTCTGTTGTCCCTAGGGTCCAGTAGTTTGGGTTATTTGAGTCCCTGGTACTCGATAGTTTGCTTTTTCCAGTGCCTGTATATAGTGGCCTGTTGACTGCAGTATTTGGTGCTCTTGAGTCCTGTTGCAAAAACCTTAAAGGGGTATTCCCATCTCCAAGATGTTATACAAATGTGTAGTAGGTGTAATAATATTAGCATATACCTCCAATTAGAAATGTAATATAGTTTTTCTGATTGGCTATGTCCATTTCCTCATGTGCAGGCATTGCAGGACCTTAGGTATCCATGGTTACGACCACTAGGAACTAGCTAAGTAACTGTCACTATATCAGTGGACGTAACCATGGATACCTAAGGTCCTGCAGTGTCTGCACATGAGGTAAGAGACATCGCTAATTAGAAAAACTATGCTACATTTCTAATTGGAGGTATTTGCTATTATTATTACACCTACTACATATGGGATAGAATCTTGGAGATGGGAATACCCCTTTAAGGTGTGTATACACTAGCCGACTCACGGATTTAAATGGCTACTGATTGCCTACATACAAGCCAATTGGTGGTCAGTCAATAATCTGTTTAAATAGGCCGACCACAATTCTAATGCTCTTAGAAAGATCAGTAATAGATCATTCTGTTCGCATAGACTGTCATTATTCTTGGCAGCACATGTCCTGTTTACACAAGACAATGTTCTGCCGAGAATGAGGATATTTAAGCAAGCTTAAAAATCATTTCACCCTGCAAATGAGCATTTTACTCATTTGCCGGGTGATCAGAGAATGTAAGCTGCACAATTATCAGAAAATAAACTTTCCTGGGAACGCTAGTTCTTGATAGTCAGCCAGTGTAAGTGCACCCTTAGTGCATGGTGGTTTGTTCATCCAGTCCCTGGTATACAGTACTTGACTGATCTCTCCTACTGTGCTTCTTCTCCTGTTGATAGCTTTGGCTTCATTGTCATGAGGGTAACATTTTCATTTAGTAAGGAACACAGCATTTTCCTGTTGTCTAGAGATTTTTATTCATTGTATAATAATTTTATACTCTAACAGAAGACATAATGAAGAACCAGAAGAACAAAACATTAAAAAAAAAAAAAAAAAAGTTAAATGAATTTACGGGCCCTTAGCGTGTTAACCTTGCTCTGGCAGGTACAACCATATTATTAAACTATATATTATCTTATGCTTAAGTGGCATAAAAAATAGGCTTATGAATATTTAAAACTTTTTTATATTTGCAGATCACTACAGTTGTTGATCTTCAGGGAATTCATATTTAATACATTTTCTATCAATTATGATACTTGCATGCTTTAAATGGGTTGTCCAGCTAGATAATATCTTTATTTTCTTTATTCTAGTGTAAAATTAAAATCTATACAACTTACTCGCATATATATAACCGTCAGTGGTGCTACACTTTGGTTTGATACAGCGCTTACTGTGTCAAGTACTGTGTATGAAGGTGATTGGTTGACTGCCACATTCTGTCTCCATGTATTGGCTGTGACAGAAATGGGGGCTGGCTTAGCTACTGAAATGAACCAATCAGTAAGCCACCATCATATTCTGCAATGGTCTCGTGCCGACATAGGACGCCCTCTTCAGTGTCGAACCCAAGACGAAGTGCATCTCCTGGGACCAGTGCTGACGGCAGAACTTTGATGAGTGTGTTCTACTTGTAATAACAGTTACTTAAAGGAAACTATGCGTACTCTCCCCAGGTCCAGTGCTGTCTTCATTTCCTTGGCTCTGTTGTTTGTCTGCAGCAGTGGCATCACGTCCACAGTGCTGCAGACTAAAAATGAGCTAAGTGGCTCTGCAGGACCTAGTGAGTGTAAGTAAATCTCAGTTTGCTTTTTTTTTTTTTTTTTACAGGTAGCTGAGCTTACGGGCAAAACATTTTTTGTAAGGGGACAACGCCTTTAAAGTAAATGAAGGTGCACATGTTAAACAGGAACCTAAATCAAATTATTGGAAAGCTGAATACAGGTGTGGATAGAGGCTAACAAGTGAATGAATATCAAAAAAGAAAAAGTGACACACATCTGTAAATCTGCTAAATTAATTTTTAAAGGAGTTGTCCAGTACTTTATATTAGCCCCCCCCCCATTGTATCCCCCCCGGGGTCCCTAAGACTTTTTGTAATTACCTTACATGGCAGATAATGCCTGTGAGCGGCGCTATCACTGGCCGCTCACAGGCATCACGTGACCCCCGGCTGCAGCCAGCTCTGACATCCGCTGATGTCACGACAAGTGCTGGCAGCATTGAGGGGTCTTTGTCTTCCGCCCTCCAGGTGGATGCCAGGCTGTGGGCGGGGTTACCCCCCCTCCCGCGTCACACCCGGCATCCACCGCACGCTCTGCCTCTCCCCATTCATTGGGAAAGCACGTGGTGGATGTTGGGTGTGACGCGGGGGGTAACCCCCGCCCATAACCCAGTACCCCAGCGCTGAGTCACGCCTCACTTGTCGTGACGTCAGCACGGGGTCACGTGATGTCTGTGAGCGGCCACCGATAGCGCCGCTCACAGGCATTATGAGCAACGTAAGGTAATTACAAAACGTCTTAGGGGCCCCGGGGGGATACATTGGGGGGGTAATATAAAGTACTGTACAACTTCTTTAATGAAAAAAAAAAACTAGACAAAAAAAGTTAAAAACAATAAAACATTCAAGTTAAATGCAAAAACCATGGCCCTAAAATTGGGCAAGAAATCCCCAAACAAGGAAAGAAACCTGCAAACAGTACCTTAACAGGATTGGCCAATCTTTTGTTGAAAGTCTGCAGTCACTCCAAGTGACTTACTGACTTCTGAGTAATTACACTGTGTGCACCACACGCTGTCAGGATTCTCCAGTGTTACCCCCAATATACATACTTCAAGCCACATTCCGACTAGACATGCTTGGCCTCGCTCATTTGACGTTTATTGAGCAAGGCCAAGCACATCTAGTTGGCACACGACCGCATGTATACAAATCACATACTTAAGGTTACGTAACCGCCCGCTCTCACCGTCAACACTGGAGAATCCTAATGGTGTGTGGTGCATACTCTGCAAGGATTAATAAGTCTGCAGTCAACTAAAGTGACTACAGACTTTCATCAAAAGACTGGACAAATAATTATATTTTTATAATCCTAAACTGGAGCTCAACATTAGATGTTTGTCTGTAATAGTAATATTTATTAGGAATGTGAAAGAAACTTTAATCTATTTCATGGGGCCTGCTGCATCCTGTGGTGCATTAATATTGTGACCAGGTATTGGTAAGTATGGCTGCTTTTTTTATCTGATATGCTTTGGATGTTATGTTCTTTTCAGTGAATGACTTTGTTTCATGATATTATTAATTGGTATATTACCTTTTTTTGTTAACATGGTAATGTATATTTTATATGTGCAGGGTTGGTCCATCATGTTTCAAACTTGATTGTGGAAACAGCAGCGTTGTATCTGGACATTGACAAAAGTCGTCTGAAAGCTGCTAATGCACAGCTACTTTCACTGCTTGACGTTCTGCGTTGCATTCTAAAATACACATCTGGTGTAGTACGAGTGGTCATTCAGGTATGGGAAAAGTGCATACAATTCATCAGTATACTTAATATACAGGGAGACTCAAAAAGAATGGTGCAGATTTATAGCTTCAGTATTCACGAGAACATAACACAAACTTATTAACATGAAAAGACATAAGTTTTATCTGTTCACTATAAAAGTACAAAGTGATTTCCATTGGTGACACGGCAGATGTCTAGGTGGTAGTCCAGTTCTGTCCAGACGCATTTGAGTATTTCCTCAGATATAGACTCCACTGTTTAAGTGATGCGTTGTCTTAGGTTGATTCAACATATTTTGTGCTGATCTCCATGATTGCCAGATCTAACACCCCTCGCCTTCTATGGGGTGGCATTAAGGACTAGGTCACAGGATGAGAACGACCTGTGATAACGCATCACTGAAACAATGAAACGTCTGGATAGAACTGGGCTCCCACCTAGACATCTGCTGTGTCACCAATGGAAATGACTTTCTACTTTTGTAGTATGTAGATAAAACATGGAGGGATATTGTGTCTTTTCATGTTAATACATTTGTGTTAAGTTCACTTCTCTATTAAAACCGATGGAATAACTTTGGCCCATCCTTTTTTAATCTTCATGCTTTGCTCCATTTTGTTTTCTGAAAGAATTTTCTGTATACATATTTAGTAAGGCCATAAGAACGCAGATGATAAAAGATAGTTATAACAAGATAGTTCTCCTTAAAACTAATGTATTTTGTATTTAATTTTTGTTTCATTAATTAGATATTAAATGAGAAATCATGTTATTTTTTAATGTTGTAGCAATTTATATTTTACATGTAGAAATTTCCAGTGGACACCCACAGTAGTGTTCAAAATAATAGCAGTCCAATATGACTAACCAGATTAATCACTGTTTTTGGTATAAATTATATTTCCACATGTCAAACAATTTAACAGTTGGTGCAGTAGAGTCTAAGAAAAGCAACAGACTCCGCATTCATGATCTGCATGTTTTTGAGTCTGTGTATTTGAATAATTAATTGAAAGGGGGTGTGTTCAGAATAGTAGCAGTGTGGAGTTCAATTAGTGAGGTCAATCATTCTGTGAAGAAACAGGTGTGAATCAGGTGGCCCTTATTTAAGGGTGAAGCCAGCACATGTTGTACATGCATTTCTCCTTGAAAGCCTGAGAAATATGGGTCGTTCGAGACATTGTTCAGAAGAACAGCGTACTTTGATTAAAAAGTTGATTGGAGAGGTTCAAACTTATAAAGAAGTGCAGACAATGATTGGCTGTTCAGCTAAAATTATCTCCGATGCTTTAAAATGGAAAACAAAACCAGAAAGACGTGGAAGAAAACTGAAGACTACCATTCGAATGTATCAAAGAATAGCCAGAATGGCAAAGGCTCAGCCTATGATCAGCTCCAGGATGATCAAAGACAGTCTCAAGTTACCTGTGAGTACTGTGACAGTTAGACGCCTGTGTGAAGCTAATCTCTTAGCAGCAAGTCCCAATGTTAAAAAAAAAAAAAAAAAAGACATGTACTTAAGTGGATAGAATATTTTCCAAAGAACACATCAACTGGCCTAAAGAGAAATAAAGAAACATTTTGTGGACTGATGAAAGTAAAATTGTTCTTTTTGGGTCCAAGGGCCGCAGACAGTTCGTCATATGACCCCCAAACTCTGCGTTCAATCGACAGTACACTCTGAAGACAGTAAATCATGGTGGTGCAAGCATCATGATATGGGCATGTTTCTCTTACTATGGTGCTGGACCTATTTACCGCATACCAGGGATCATTGACCAGTTTGCATATATTAAAATACTTGAAGAGGTCATGTTGCCTTACGCTGAAGAGGATATCCCCTTGAAATGGGTGTTTCAACAAGACAATGACTCTAAACACACCAGTAAACGAGCAAAATCTTGGTTCCAGTCCAACAAAATTTAGGTTATGGAGTGGCCAGCCCAATCCCTGGTCCTTAATCCGATAGAACACTTGTGGGGTGACATCAAAAATGTTGTTTCTGAGGCAAAGCCAACAAATACCAAATAATTGTGGGATGTAGTCAAAGCATCGTGGGCAGGAATAACATTTGACAGGTGCCAGAAGTTGGTTGTCTCTATGCAACATAGATGTGAAGCAGTTCTAAAAAACTGTGGGTATACAACTAAATATTAGGTTAGTGATTCACAGGAATGCTAAATCCTCAAAAAATGAGTACATATTGTGAGTTTGTAAAGACAAATGCAGACTCTGCTATTTTTTAGAGCATCCCGATGTTTATTTTTTGTTATTTTCTGTAAAGCAGTTAAAAATTATATACATTTCTCTTCATGTTTTGAATTAGAAAACAGTGTGCAATGTTCCCAATGCTTGGAAATAAAAAGTAGTATAAAGATTTTGTGCTTAAAGGGAATCTGTCACCCCCTGGGAGATATGAGACCTCTACTATGGGCATACAGGTTATAGAAAAGTAAGTCTATACATACTCGTATGGCCCATAGTAGAGGTCTGCTTGCAGAGAAATGTAGTTTTATAAAATCTGTTTTCACATGCTTGGCGTCCCCTGGACGCCAATAAATCCCTGCCTATCTCTTTAGTTAGCCTAGAAATCCCCACCTATCTGCTTATTTAGCATTTTCTCCCCCTACCCTGCACATCATAGGGCTCTAAGCAGATAGGCGGGAGTTTCTGGGCTAACTAAAGAGATAGGCAGGGATTACTTGGCGTCCAGGGGACGCTAAGCATGTGAAGACAGATTTTTTAAAACTTCATTTCACTGCGATCAGACCTCTGCTATGGGCCATACAGGTAAGTATAGATTTACATTTCTTTTACCCGTATGCCCATATTAGAGGTCTCATATCTCCCAGGGGGTGACACATTCCCTTTAACTCATGTTTTTGAACACAATGTTATTATTTTGAACACTACTGTGCATAAGAGACATATCATCTTTCCTTCATAGTGGACATATATGAAAAGTATTACTTCCTCGTTCTGCGTGTGTAATGCTATGTTTACATTGTGTTTTTGGCATTAATGTAATCTATATGTCGGGAAAAGCTTGTATGTATACTTGTTTAAAGCAGTATACTTTTTAACAGAGGCAGTGTTGAATGTCTAAAATTGGCATCCATCATCTATAGACTAATATTGTGAGTTTTTTGTATGATGTACTCATTAAACCCTTTGGGTGATAGATGTGATCGATACCACTATTATGTATCCTCTTAATGTATCCATCAACCAAAGACCAACATGGCATCCATTTAATAGATACTACATAAAGGATAGATTTGAGAAGCTCATGACCTATCCGTTGAAAATTTATGTGGATAAGATTCCACATGGTGGCATCCATCAACCATAGGATTCAATTTTTAAAGTAATATACTTTTCATGTTTGTTTTTTACTGGACTTTGTGGTATAGAATGGTATAGTGTTACAATGTTATACACTTTTTTTTTGTGGTATTCTGATATATACTTGCTAGACAAATGCCAACAGGACACATCTTTAGACTGTCTAGCAGTAGAGCCCAATAAATAAGTTTAGCTTGTGTGTCGAGAACCTAAGAAAAGGAGGGCAACAACGCAATGTGAGCATAGCCTATAGGAAAGGGAGGAGGGAAAGGTCTATATGTTGTCAGTAAAGATATATTTATACTCTTAGGTTTTCCCCTGTGAGAACAATTCTTTATTTTTAACCCTATTTCCAATCAGGAAATATATACTATGTTCTCTCTGATGTCAAATTTAGGTAGAGATCTTTTTTCCACTACTAAAGCAGTGAACTGAGCAGTTGCATCTTCTCACTGTACCAAATAACAGATGTACTAGAATTTATTCACACATCACGGTCATGTTTTGAGCTTTTTTTTTCTCAGCAATTTTGTAAAAATCAAGGTACAAGTAAGCAAACATGATGTTTGAATATCCCTTTAAGAAGTGAATAAGAACAGAATTTTAGAGATGAGACTCACTTTCCGCTTTAGAACTCGTCATTTGTCCATCCGTAGTATAAATTAAGATACACCATAACCTAATTGAATTCAAAACATCACAAAGGAGAAATAAAGTTACTGTTTTCGCTTTGCCTAAAACATTCCATCTTTGTGGGATTTACACATTCTTTGTTCTTTTTTTATCTGTCCTATTTTTTTTTTTTATTAGCAGGTGAAAATTACTTATGACACATTTTGCTTTACACTTCTATGCTCCAAAATATTCAGTGTGAATGTTCTCAAGATGCTGAAAACATGACAGTAATTCTAGAAATATACTTTTATTTTCTAGGCTCAGAAGACTGGGCAAAATGGAGACACTCACACAGCCGAGGAGCTTCTCATTGTGAATAAACCTCTGACAGATTTAATCAGTTTACTTGTTCAGCTGGTAAGTTGTTCTAATTACAAACTTTACCAAACTCTATAGCTGTATTCCGCACATGCAGCAATTAAAAAAAAAATGAAGGAAAAAGAGTTTGTTTTATGATATTTTCACATTTTGCAGTTGAATCATGGTTTGTGCCAAATTTTGTAGAAACATGGCAGTGTTTTGCAGACATTTTGAAAGGTAGCTGTCAATACAGCCTATTACTAAACTAAGTCACTCGCAGATATGTTTAATTTAATCATGAATATGTTTGTTTAATCATGAATTAAGGGTGTGCAGTCACTCCAAACGCGTTGATGTCACATGTCATGTAAACTGTACTGCTAACTTTGTTTGTCCTCTTCTGAGCACTTTTGTGAATAAAAGCATATCCACAGTTCATTGGGCTGGATCCTTCCATTTCAGAGAAAAGCATAGCCAATTAGCCGCCAGGGACCAAGCCGCACGGGAGACTAGTCGGACAAGCCGGTCCCTGGTGGCCCCGCTCACCTTGAGTGACAGTTGTCTCCTTATACGTGCACGAACAGAGACCTGTCAGTCACTGGCAGTGGGTGGGGAAAAGGTATCGGGGACCCACCTGTCCGCTATGTTTTTCTCTGAAATGCTGCAACGTTTCAGAGTTGAAGATATATGGCTGATACTTGCTGCTTGTGGATCAAGCAGCATGCATCAGCTGTCAGGTTCCCTTTAATTCTGTACCAAGTAAGCTTCATAATAGGTAGAGTATCTTCAATTTCTAAAAATAATAATGCTAGCTTGTGTTAAAAGTATGAAAATTATCCTTCATAAATATTGTGGCTTAAATGGTTGACTTTTTTTTAGAATTTTTGTGGGTTTAGATTAGTTGGTTTTATAACTATACAAGTGCCACCATTTTAAAGTAAATGCAATTAGTTGATATTTTAATGTCCTTTTTTTCTTCCCGCTTGTCCAAATGTTTCCCAAAACAAAGTGATTATACATAAATCTCCTTTCTTAATTATATGTATTACTCATTTTTCCCGCATGTCAAGTCACCTCTCATTAAAATGTTAATTTCCTTATTTTTATTTAACGTTTTTACAAAATGGATAGTTTAAGTTCCGCGTAGGTGACCTTTTAAAAATGTCACTCTTAATCACCTTGCTTTGTTGTGATTTTGGCGATTTAGCTGCATTTCTGATTTAAAGTGTTTTTCACCCTCTTGGGATGACATAAATGTACTTGCGTTCAGCTTAATCTACTGTATCCCACCTTGGGACAAAGGTGATTTGCAAGCCAAAGCCTTTCTTTTGTAACATGAACACAGGCAATGTACATTGCTACCTCAGAGATACATCTTAGTAAATATTTAGTAGAATAGCAAACTATGGACAGTGTTTTCTAATGTTATAGTGCACAAGGAGGCTTGATAGATAGAGATACAATGGATGTAGACACTAGTTTTTGCTAGATATTATTGCAGCCCTCCATCCAAAACTAAGTAAAATATATTTGGTTTAAAGGGGTATTCAGATTGTGAATAGTTGTAACCAGATTTACCCTGTCCTCTGGAGAGGTAATAACAGTTACATCAATTTGAATATAGCCGCTGAGACCCCCATTAGTCACCAGAATAAGGAGTCTCGAATTCCCCATGTGAACAGAGCGGCGGTCGATATGAATGCTCAGCCCATCTTCTGACTATGACTGTTAAACCGTCAGGGTTCATCAAGTGTCCAGTAGGCTTTCCTAAAATGCGCTGACTCTCACTACTAAAATGTCCCCAAGCCCTCCCCTTAGGTGTTGAATGACTGTGTCAGTTTTCGGCGCACAGTTAATTCCATGGGAGGCGCATGTGCAGCGACTTGTCTGTTGGGGTAATACCCAGTGAGGTACTTCACATGCGGTGAACTCTACAACAGCTGTCATTGTGGCAGGGAGAACAGTTCGCCTTTCTGAATACAAGGACCTGATTATCCATTTGCTGGCTATACCTTTTGGCTAAGATCAACTGTAGTATCTGCTCTTATCAGTGGGTTTCACCTGGCCTGCTGATGTAGGGCAAATACACTAATGCACACTGGGTGGAAACTTTAGGGTGTACGCTGGGTGGCTTATATAGTTGTCCTGTCAGTTGAGAATGGGACAAATCATTTGAGAGCCAGAGATGCAGAAGAGTTTGCCAGGGTGCTGACTTTGGGGACCCTGAACTCACTTGGTGTGGGACTCCATGTCATTTCTGCCTGAGGCCACTGGCTTAAAAAGGCTACCTCGGACAGACTTGGCAATAGCCACTCCATCTGTCAGACTCCAGAAGAACCCGATTACCTTTAACCCCTATACAGGGATCTGGTTTTACAACAGGATCCAGTGGATTGCTACCATGGAAGGGCTGCCATCCGAAAGTGCGAACCAGAGGTAGGAATGGCCGCCAAGCAGGGTGAAAGCCAAGAGGTCACATCAAGAACAGAATCATAGTGCAGATCTGTGATTTTTTTCTCATGGCGATTCAGCATGAGAAAACAATCGCAGCATGTTGTGAGTGGCTCCGTTAATCGGATCACTCGCATCCATACAAGTCTATGGGTGCGTTCAAAACATCAGACTGTACTCGGAAGCCATCCGAGAATAGTCTGACATCCGTGGACACAGAGAATGGACAAGATGGAGAAATTAAGTTTTCCTTCTTCTCCACACATGTGCTCCAATTTTCTCCTGAGAGAGAATCGGATCACACTAAGATGACACTCGGATCAAACTTGACAGAGTTTTTCCGGTGACTACTTTTTGAAGCTCATCAATAGAATGCCAAGAGTGTGCAAAGCAGTCATCAAAGCAAAAGGTGGCTACTTTGAAGAACCTAGAATATAAGACATATTTTCAGTTGTTTCACACTTTTTTGTTAACTATATAATTCCACATGTGTTATTTCATAGTTTTGATGCCTTCAGTGTGAATGTACAATTTTCATAGTCATGAAAATACAGAAAAATCTTTAAATGAGAAGGTGTGTCCAAACTTTTGGTCTGTACTGTACATCAGTGTGAGCAAACATTTACACTGTAAAATTCTTCACTATTTATTGTATTTGTCACTGTGTGTTCTCTTTATTACTGGTGTCCAACTCTGAATGGTATTCTCTCCTGAACAGTCTAGGGGGGATATGTATGGCCATTAGGTTCCTCACTCGTTTGCAAAATCATGACTCTCTTGTCCCAGGGGTCTCTCAGTTCCACTGGGGTGGCAAGACAGGTGGATGCTGAGAGCAAGATGAGCTCGACCCAAGCTTCAGTGAAGAAAGATCACTAATCCCTGACCCTTACTGTGACTCTAGTCCAGTGGACAGGGAGCTGTTTATTGGGGGTCCTTTTTTGTGTAACACATGTAACATTTTACGTATACACAGAATGAAAATGGTAAAAGAAAAATCTTCTTTCTGTCGCGCCCCCTCTTTTTTTGTCTGCTCTTATTTAAACTATAGCCTCTTGTGTATTAACAGTACATACTCTTTAATGTATCTGTGACTTTCTTCTTAAAGACTGTAACTTGTATGTCCTGGATTTACTTGTTATAGCCAGAATATAAAGGACAGGAAAACTTGACATTGCTGGATATATACAATTTCTGGATTCATCGAATAGTCTTGTTTATCAGACAAATGATCGCTTGGCACAGGACTAGTGCTGACAGTGCTGTGACAGATTACAGCTCACCGCCTTTAGCTCTTCCCATCACTAGTTTAAATTAATCAAAGGTCCAGCGCGGTGACAAATGAATTGGACATGGAAAAGATTTGAGGTGATACAACTGCTTCGCATTAGAAAATACTTGTGTACCTGAATTGAAGTAATGCCTTAAAGCAAAATTTAACTCAAGTTTTAATTGATATATACCATTCAGCCTTAACTATAAAACCACCTGCATATATTGTATAGATGCCGTTCATGCCATCAAGATTTTAGCAGCAAATCCTTTGTGCCCTGAAAGCTCAATGGATTGGACTTGCTTTTCCAGCACAGTTGTCACGGGTGTGTCAAGTGTGACAGACGGTCGCTCTGGATCCGGCTGTAAAAGGACACTGCGCTTGGCATTTCAGATGCCTTCTTGATCCTCTCATCTCTGTAATGTAGTGATATTCTTCTCCCTTTAGCACCCAGTAGCGACCTCCACCTTCTGCTGCTAATTGACACACCCTTGCTTGGTAGTTAAAAACTCCCAGTTTCTCCAGAGAGTCGCCGGTGATAGTTCTATGTTCTTCTGTCCAGGCTTGGAGTACTAGTAGTCGGCTAGTTTATTCTTTGGTGACCTTGGAGGATGTAACATCCCTGGTGGCGTGCTGGCAAGGCTTACCACCTCCCACCATGCAAGACCGCCATCTTACCTATCAGTCCAGGCTGCACACTTTGCTCCAGTGCCTGCTGTGTGCATGTCTCTTATCTGATTGCTTAGGGCGGCGGCGCGGTTACTGCCTGATTCTTAGAGTTACTGTGTACGCACTCCTAATGCGTCCCCAGCCTATTGTTGTGAGTCACTGGATACTTAAACCCCCTCCACCCAGTAGGAGGTGCCTGAGCAACACTTTCTTTC
Organism: Phyllobates terribilis; assembly: GCF_046119375.1. NCBI lineage: Eukaryota > Metazoa > Chordata > Amphibia > Anura > Dendrobatidae > Phyllobates > Phyllobates terribilis. The sequence continues at coordinate 230,139,246 of NW_027362764.1, forward strand.
AGTGTGTTCAGTGCAACTGAGTTGCCTGGTCTTGTCCTGTATCTTGTCTGTTTCTGCCACCCTGGGGGCTGAGTAGCCAGGCCTATTACCTGTATCTGTGACTTCTAGTCTGTTCCACCACCCTGGGGGCTGTATACCAAGGCCCGTTACCTGTATCTGTGACTTGTAGTCTGTTTCTGCCATCCTGGGGGCTGAGTACCCAGGCTCATTCCTGTATCTTGTTCTTGGTTCAGTTCCTGCCTGAACAGTGTCCTAGCTCGTTACTTGTTTGTCTCTATGTTCGTATCTTCCCTTTTCCTGCAGTGTCTGAACCTTCACCTAACTCCAACTCGTCTCTATACTTCTGTTTGTGAGTTTAGTGTCCACTCGCTACTTCATTGTAAGTACCTTGTGTGTATCTGCTCTGCTTGACTACCGCACCTGCGGTTTTGCTCTGCTCTGCTTGTCTACCGCACCTGCGGGTTTTGCTCTGCTCTGCTTGTCTACCGCACCTGCGGGTTTTGCTCTGATCTGCTTGTCTGCCGCGCCTGCGGCTTTGTTCCTGTATTCCAGTCTGTACTGGTCCCTATCCTGCCTGCGTTTCTACCTACCATTATCCACCTGTCTGTATACCAGCCGTGCCTGCCAGTACCCACCTGTTTGCATACCAGCCGTGCCTGCCAGTACTCACCCGTCTGTATACCAGCCGTGCCTTTCAGTACCTACCTGTCAGTATGCCAGCCTAACCTGCCTGTTCCTGCATTCCCCGGTGTGGGTCAACAGCTGTGACTGGGGTCTGACCTGGAGTAGCACCTGGTCCCTCTGCTCGGTTCCTCCCTGGTTCACGGAGTCGACTGAGCCGCCGTGCGACCTTGGTCGGACCAAGTTGATTATTAGTCACGCCCCTCCAGGCACTCCTCGGTTCATGGTCCAGTGGGATCACTAACCAGAGCTCACGCCAGTCAGTCCGGGCGTGTGCGTAGCAGAGGACAGTTGGCGTCATCTCTCTGTTGTCTGCTCAAGCTAAGTGTGTCCCCTTGTTTTTTACCTTGTTGTCTTTAGTTATAGTGGGTCCTGACTAGTGCTCACCCCGTCCCCTCCCTACCTTGGGCCTAGCTCTAGGGAGATTCAGGGATTAGGTTCCTGCTCGACGATAGGTGCAGAACCTATATAGGGATGATAGGGTAGTCAGGGTGATATTAGATCTGCAAAGGGGTCTCTACTCCCCCTTTCCCTAGTTGTTGGGCTCCCTTCCTCCTCTTCCCGTCGTTGTACACTTGTTCCTTCCCTCACCATGTGTGACAACAGCCCACAAATGACTGGATTTAAAGGGAACCTATCACCATGAAAATGCATTTTAATCTGCAGGTATCATGTGATAGGGCTGGGGGAGCAAAGTAGATTTATATACACTGCTCAAAAAAATAAAGGGAACACTCAAATAACACATCCTAGATCTGAATGAATGAAATATTCTCATTGAATACTCTGTTCTTTACAAAGTTGAATGTGCTGACAACAAAATCGCACAAAAATCATCAATGGAAATCAAATTTATTAACCAATGGAGGCCTGGATTTGGAGTCACCCCCAAAATTAAAGTGGAAAAACACACTAAAGGCTGATCCAACTTTGATGTAATGTCCTTAAAACAAGTCAAAATGAGTCTCAGTATTGTGTGTGGCCTCCGCGTGCCTGTATGACCTCCCTACAATGCCTGGGCATGCTCCTGATGAGGTTGCGGATGGTCTCCTGTGGGATCTACTCCCAGACCTGGACTAAAGCATCTGCCAACTCCTGGACAGTCTGTGGTGCAATGTGATGTTGGTGGATGGAGCGAGACATGATGTCCCAGATGTGCTCAATCGGATTCAGGTCTGGGGAACGGGCGGGCCAGTCCATAGCTTCAATGCCTTCATCTTGCAGGAGCTGCTGACACACTCCAGCCACATGAGATCTGGCATTGTCCTGCATTAGGAGGAACCCAGGGCCAACCGCAGCAGTATATGGTCTCACAAGGGGTCTGAGGATCTCATCTCGGTACCTAATGGCAGTCAGGCTACCTCTGGCGAGCACTTGGAGGGCTGTGCGGCCCTCCAAAGAAATCCCACCCCACACCATTACTGACCCACTGCCAAAACCAGTCATGCTGAAGGATGTTGCAGGCAGCAGATCGCTTTCCACGCAGTCTCCAGACTCTGTGACATCTGTCACATGCTCAGTGTGAATCTGCTTTCATCTGTGAAGAGCACAGGGCACCAGTGGCGACTTTGCCAATCCTGGTGTTCTGTGGCAAATGCCAAGCATCCTGCACGGTGTTGGGCTGTGAGCACAACCCCCATCTGTGGACGTTAGGCCCTCATACCACCCTCATGGAGTCAGTTTTTAACCGTTTGTGCAGACACATGCACATTTGTGGCCTGCTGGAGGTCATTTTGCAGGGCTCTGGCAGTGCTTCTCTTGTTCCTCCTTGCACAAAGGCGCAGGTAGCGGTCCTGCTGCTGGGTTGTTGCCCTCCTATGCCCCCCCCCCACATCTCCTGGTGTACTGGCCTGTCTCCTGGTAGCACCTCCAGCCTCTGGACACTACGCTGACAGACACAGCAAACCTTCTTGCCACAGCTCGCATTGATGTGCCATCCTGGATGAGTTGCACTACCTGAGCAACTTCTGTGGGTTGTAGAGTCCGTCTCATGTTACCACGAGTGTGAAAGCACAACCAGCATCCAAAAGTGACCAAAACATCAGCCAGAAAGCATTGGTACTGAGATGTGGTCTGTGGTCCCCACCTGCAGAACCACTCCTTTATTGAGGGTGTCTTGATAATTGCCAATAATTTCCATCTATTGTCTATTCCATTTGCACAACAGCATGTGAAATTGATTGTCAATCAGTGTTGCTTCCTAAGTGGACAGTTTGATTTCACAGAAGTTTGATTTACTTGGAGTTATATTCTGTCGTTTAAGTGTTATTTTTATTTTTTTGAGCAGTGTACATATATAGTTTTGTGAGAACAGATTCAGTATAACCTGTGTGTTAATCATTTAATCCTCTATTCGTTCTGGCATTTTCGGTCCAGTGGGTGGTTTTATCAGTGATTGACAGCAATCTCTGTACGCACATTTATACAAAGAAAGCTGTCAATCACTGATAGGACTGCCCAATGAACTGAAAATCCCAGAAAGCGCAAAGGATTAAATGATTAAATCACAGGTTATACTGAATCTTTTCCCTCAAAACGAAATATCCGTCTACTCCATTCCTCCTGTCCCCTTTAAAAGCTTTATAAGCTAGTATTTTGTGGGAGGTGCAGTAACCGAGAAAACAGCAATTTTCTTGGCTCTCTGTTGTTTACTATAAGGAAAAAGTGGGATGATTCAAACCTATGTTTTTTTTAATTGTTTAATATTTTCTACAAATTTTATTAGTGCAAGATTATCGTGAACAAGTGGAACACTCGTTTCTCAATATTGTTCAGTCTAAGCAGGATGCCGATCAACCAACAAACAAGAAGAACTCTCGGTGGTCTGAAAAAATTATCTTTTGTGGTTCACAAGAGATTGTTTCTCAGCACTGCATTGTCCTGTAAAAACAGGACATGTGTTGCCGAAAACAATGGCCATCTATGTGCACTGAATAATATATTACAGAATTTTCAGTACACATTGTTAAGAGCTGTTTTCTTGTGCAAACAAGCTATTAAATTAATGGCGTTCACTAAAAAATGTTGCTGATTGGATGTCATTTAGTGTCGCCAGTCTGTTCGTGTAAACGAATAGTAAAGGTTTGTCCCACGAACAAGTAATTCATAGATCTTGGAATAAAATAAGTCCCAACATTGGATGTGTTGAAAAAAAATTTTCCTGCATTGAGCTAATCATATAAATGTCTCCCTGCTATGTCCTGTGTATCGGCTATGTCTGAACATGTAGGGACATGGTCTGATTTTACCACAGCTACTGGCCAGGGAGGAAACAAAGCCATAAAGCTTATACAGACAAGACAGCATGGAATCGCAGCTGATTCTTTCAGTGAGGTAAAACATTTCCTTGCCTGTTTCATCACAGGAGTGAGTGTTTTTATTCTGCCGTGTCTCCAGCTCTCTGAGCCCATCATAAATAAGGTTAGTGACATATGAGCTCATCAGTAGCCAGGGCTCCTACCTCACTGACTTGATCTATGATGAGCTCAAAGGACTGAGGACGTGGCAGAAACACTCGCTCATGTTTCAAAGGGGATGGCTGCCGTGTTTTAGACAAATGCTTGTCTTATTAATGGCCAAACCAAAAATACATGTGAATGGTTAAACCTGAAGTAATAGCTATCGTCCAAATGAACTATCCGCCATCTAAATTTTAATGGCTTATTTAGCAATGTGATGAGAAAATCATTTTACGATAGAATGGCAGTCATAAAACAGGTTTTCTTTAAATCCCAAAATTTGAACATTGAAGTTTGACATATACTATATGTACAAATCTTCTGAAAGAAACAGAATTATTTGGTACGCCCCACTGGGTAGTTATCCATTTGTTGATAGTTTCGCCAAGCCATTTATCAATAATTAAAACAGCAGTGTATTTCCACATACTCTGTTGAACAAATTAAAGCTCCAACATTGGCTTGAAGTCTCACTCATTAGACCATGAAACTTGACAGCTCTGAACTTTAGTGTTATTAGTTAATGAAAGCTATTACCACTGATCTCCTTTCATCTGACTTGTACTATTAGCACTAAAGTCACATAAAAGCTTTCCATGTTGAAGCTTATATTTTCAGCTTAAAGTCTGGACAAAGTTTAATGACTGTGGGGGCTTTAACATTTAACTGGACAAGGCCTACTTTTCTATTCTTTTTGTTATAAGAAACACTTCGGTTTAATCATATTAGTATAGGGTTTTTGGTACCTAATCAACGTTATTTAATATTTCAGCATGCCTCATTTGTCTTTGAATTGATTTCTGCTTTAAAGATTGTGTGGTCATTAATTAGTTTATAGAAGCTTTCCCGGTGGCAGACTTTTCCCTGCACTTCGTGTACTTATACCTATAAGACAATTTTGTTATCAGTATTACTTTGTAAATACCCTTTATAATAAAGAAATCTTTATTTTTATACACCTCGTCATGAAATATTTACCCATTAGATTAGGATATCCTGTTCTGGATGCACCTCTTTTTTTCTTAGGCCATGACTGTCGGCGCTTCAGCATTCATTCAAGATACGGTATTGACTTCTATGTCAAGGCTTAAAACCGAACACTAGTTTTCCTTATTGCCTGTAACATGTAGAATATTGTATATATCCTATCCTTGACCGTGATTGGTGAAATGAATAAATGATCTTGTCAGCTCTATAGAAGGGACTGTGCTAACACCTACACTGTGTTCCAAATTATTATGCAAAAAGTGTTTAGGAGTGATAAGGTAAGAATTTTTTTGTTTGTCAGTTAAACTCATTGATGGTGATGTGTGTCAGGGCTCTTTATATCACTGTAAGCAATTGCAGACACCTGTGCTAGATAGTATGGCAGGTGTGTCCAATGAAAGGCAAGACTACTTAAGAAGGCTGTCCCACATTATTAAGCAGCCTACATTTTCTGGCAAAATGGGAAAGAAAAAGGATGTGTCGGCTGCTGAGAAGCAACAAATTGTGGAGTGTTTAGGTCAAGGCATGACTACAATCAACATTGCCAAGACACTTCATCGTGATCATCGCACAATCAAGAAGTATGTAGCTGATTCACAGTACACACGTGTGCGTGCTGATAAGAGAAAATTGAGGACTCTTTCCTACAGGCAATTACGTCAGGTTAAAAGAGCAGCGGCAAAAAAGCCTTGTCATAGCAGCAGACAAGTTTTTGAAGCTGCTGGTGCCTCCAACGTCCCCCGAACAACAAGATGCAGGGTCCTTCAGAGGTTTGCAGCTGTACTTAAGCCATCCTGTCGACCACCTCTATCCACTGCACACAAGCAGAAACGGCTCCAGTGGGCCAAACAATACATGAAGACTGACTTCAAAACTGTTTTGTTCACCGATGAGTGCCATGCAACGCTCGATGGTCCAGATGGATGGAGTGGAGGATGGCTGGTTGATGGACACCCCATGCAAACACGGCTACGGCTCCAACAAGGAGGAGGTGGAGTAATGTTTTGGGCTGGAATCATGGAGAGAGAGATTGTCAGCTCCTTTAGGATCCCTGAAGGGGTAAAGATGAACTCCATAATGTATGTTGAGTTTCTCAAACAGCACTTCCTGCCATGGTTCAAGAAGAAGAACCGTGCATTCCGCAGCAAGATCATTTTCATGCATGATAATGCACCGTCTCATGCTGCACATAACACATCTGCATCTCTGGCTGCTATGGGCATAAAAGGGGACAAACTTATGGTGTGGCCCCCATGCTCCCCTGACCTCAACCCCATTGAGAACCTCTGGAGCATCATCAAAAGGAGTGTCTATAATGGCGGGAGGCAGTTCACATCTACGCAACAGCTCTGGGAGGGTATTCTGTCCTCATGCAAAACAATTGAAGCAGAAACCATCCAAAACCTGACAAATTCAATGGACGAGAGAGTTCAGAAGCTCCTTTCGAACAAGGGGTCCTATGTGCAAATGTAACATCACCTAGAATAAAGTTTTGAGTTGAAAAATGTTTGATTTCAGTTTGCAATAACCTGCTAATGCTTATAATTTCAAAATTGACCATTTTTTTGTTCTTTATTAAAATGAAAAGGTTGAAAACTCTGCTGTGCATAATAATTTGGAACATGCATTTTGAGTGCAGTTTGAATGTTTTATTTTTTAAGAAATATACTGTTATCATAGGCAGTTTGTACAAAAACCTTTCAATTGTACTCTAATAGTTATTTGACTGGAAAATTACAATGACTGCAATTCATATAGGTAATTTGGGAAAATCTGAGAAAATATTATTTGCATAATAATTAGGAACACAGTGTAGTCTTAAGTGTAAAAGGTATTAGGCGCAAACTCTAGTGGTTATTAGGTGTAAAAAGTATTAGGTGCAAACTCTAGTGGTATTTTAAATCTACTGTTTCCGTCTATGACCGAGATCGTGTGAAGAGAGAGTCTGAAGTTGTTGACTTCCTTCTCTGTGACTACCCTTATATACAGTGGCGTGAAAAAGCGTTTGCCCCTTCCTGATTTTTTTGTTTGTCACACGTAAATGTTTGAGATCATAAAATACAAATATAAATATTAGACAAAGATAACACAAGTAAACGAAAAATGCAGTTTTTAAATAAAGGTCTTTATTATTAAGGGGAAAAGAAATCGAAACCTACAGGGACCTGTGTGAAAAATTATTGCCCCCCTCCATAAAACATAAATTAACTGTGATTTATCACATATTTTGGAAGCAGAGTTCAATTTCCATAGCCACACACAGACCTGATTACTGTCACACCTGTTCTCAATCAAGAAATCACTTAAATAGGTCCTGCCGGACAAAGTGAAGGAGACCAAAAGAGCTTCAAAAGCTAGACATCATGCTGCAATCCAAAGGAATTCAGGAACAAATGAGAAGTAAAGTAATTGAGATCTATCAATCTGGAAAAGGTTATAAAGCCATTTCTAAATCTTAGAGACTCCAGCGAACCACAGTGAGAGTCATTATCCAAAAATGGCGAAAACATTAAACAGTGGTAAACCTTCCAAGGAGAGGCCAGCCGACCAAAATTACCCCAAATCGCAGTGATGATTCATCCAAGAGATCACAAAAGACCCCACAACAACATTCAAAGAACTGCAGGCCTCACTTGCCTCAGTTAGCTCAGTGTTCATGACTCCTCCATAAGAAAGAGTCTGGGCAAAAATGGCATGCATGGAAGAGTTCCAAGATGAAAACCACTGCTGAGCAAAAAGAACATAAAGCCTTGCCTCAGTTTTGCCAGAAAACATCTTGATGATTGCCAAGACTTTTGGGAGAATACTCTGTGGACTGACAGGACAAAAGTTGAACTTTTTGGAAGGTGTATGTCCCATTACATCTGAGTTAGAATTAACAGAGCATTTCAGAAAAGGAACATCATACCAACTGTAAAATATGGTGGTGGTAGTGTGATGGTCTAGGGCTGTTTTGCTTCTTCAGAACCTGAAAGACTTGCTGTGGTAAATGAAACCATGAATTCTGCTGTCTACCAAAAAATCCTGAAGGAGAATGTCCGGCCATCTGTTCGTGACCTCAAGCTGAAGTGCACTTGGGTTATGCAGCAGGACAATGATCCAAAACACACCAGAAAGTCCACCTCTGAATGGCTTAAGAAAAACTAAATTAAGACTTTGGAGTGGCCTAGTCAAAGTCCTGACTTTAATCCGATTGAGATGCTGTGGCATGACCTTAAAAATGCGGTTCATGCTCGGAAACCCTCCAATATGGCAGAATTACAACAATTTTGCAAAGATGAGTGGGACAAAATTCCTCCAGAGCTTTGTAAAAGACTCATTGCCAGTTATCGCAAACACTTGATTGCAGTTGATGCTGCTAATGGGGGCCAAACCAGTTATGAGGCTTAGGGGGAAATCACTTTTTCACACAGGGACCTGTAGGTTTGGATTTCTTTTTCCCTTAATAATTACCTACATTTAAAAACTGCATTTTGTGTTTACTTGTGTTATCTTTGTCTAATATTTACATTTGTTTTGTGATCTGAAACATTTAAGTGTGACAAATATGTAAAAGAATAAGAAATCAGGAAGGGGGCAAACACTTTTTCACACCACTATAGCTATTGCTTAAAAATCAATTACAAAAACAGAGTTGGTACAGCAATATGTTCACTCCCAAATTGACAACCATTTCTCAGAGATACTGTCAATGAATTGATTTGGCTGAAAGTACCCGGGAACCCTTTAACTATGTTCACTTAGACCATTACAAGTGGTTACACTGAAAACATCTAAGTACAGAGCTGACCTCTCTTAATGTTATATGGCTTGCGTTATTGCCAGATGTATGACGCATCCCGATCCTGATGATTTGTAAAGAGTCTGTCCGCTTTCTGTAAGAAAAAAACATAATGCAAAACTAACTGAAAGAACAAGACCTAACAGTAGTGTGGACATGTCTTACATTTTCCCAGCAAACTTAAAAGGGGGATTTCAAAATCTGAGTGTATTTCTGAAAATTCCTTTTTTTTTTTACTTATTTTACTATAAGCAGGTTTTTGTACCCCCAGCTGATCTAATCTGTATGAGATTGCTCTAATACAGATTAATTTTGTACCCTTGTTTTTTCAATCCTTTATTCTATTCCGGAGGTTTTTATTTTATGTAAATAATTTGCCAGTGTAGTGGGCTTGGCCGTGCACTTACACCTTTCTGGCTTTATTCACCACCCACCGTTGTCCTCCGGTCCTTGAATGACAGGTCACTCTTGTCTGAGTAACGTCTCCACTGCCAGAGATCTTGCATTGGCGCTATCATTTTCTCTCTGGAGCGCCACATGGGCAGTCAAGTCCTGATGTTTTAAGAACCAGACTGTGCGAAAGATCCTGTACAACGTCTCTGGCATGGGTGGCGTGTCACTGAGACACTAGTGACCTTTCATTCAGTGACCAGAGGATGGCAGTGGGCTAGGAGAGAGGCCGGAGAGATGTAAGTGCACGGCCAAGCCCCCTTCACTCGCAGATCATCAACATAAAAATTTGAAAAGCGGTTACTCAAAAATGGAATAAAAGTTTGAAAAACAAAGGTACGGAATTAATCTGCATTACATTGACCTAACACAAATTAGATCATTTGGGAGTACTAACACCTGCTGACAGGTTCCCTTTAATGTATGATGCAAAACATTTTTAAATATACCTTCAGCATTGCAAAAGACTGAATCTACTATTGCATCCCATAGTTCATCTAACGGAGCCTTTGTTTAAAATGACAGTTTGTGGTATGATGACCAGAGACATCACAAGGCTATGACAGCCCATTATGGCACAGCCACACTTAAACAACATAGACATTAAAGGGTTTTTCCAAAATTCACTTCAAAATAAAATCTTGAAAAACTCCTGTAATAGAACAAACATTGTAGGAGATTATTGAAAACTTGGGCATGGGTAACTCATCCACTTTATCCCAGCGCCAGTTTTGATAAATTAATTTTACAATATCTTAATAGAGATGCTCTCTTTTCCAGTTAACAAAAAATGAAAAATTATTATATTCATTTAATAATTTGCTGCAGTTATTGCTTATAGATCAATAATTGCCACTTACAAAATGACAGATATGACGGTATGCTCTATATCGTATGTTCTATTCATGGTATTATGTAACCAACATGTTATTCACAGTCTTTTAAATCAAGTACATTTCAATACGTTGTAAAGTGCAATACTTTGATCTTCACGTTTCAGATATCCACTTACATAGCTTTGAAATTGATACATTGTTGTAACTAGAAAGTGTTCATTACAGTTTATTACACATGGTGCTGGGAAATGTTGTCAAACAAAGGATGAGATGCATGGATGAGTGACAGCTGCGTTTAGTAGTGAGAAATGGACCACGGGCAAATATTGATTACATTAAAACTCCAACTAGAGTCAACTGGTTATTGGTGTATGTCCTAAATCTATTATGTTCAGATGAGTGGTGAAACGCCTTCATTGTGCCCGTTGTACATGAACCTTTCACCCTGTAGCCAAAAATTGATTTTGCTATGCACAACGAAGACTCTTTCTGCTCCTCCTAGTTTTACATCAAGTAGGATAGAAGTGGGAATTTTGATAGACATGCTGAAGATACTTTAAACCAAATATCACTTTCTTTTTTAACATGACTGTACTTGAAATCATGTGAAATTCAAGTCCACAACAGACTGCACATGGAACCACAGTAGTTAATAGTCCAATTTACATGAATGATTTTCCACATGGACACACAGTCCAAAGAAAAAAAGAAAAGGCAGCATGCACCATTACATTCCATTATGTGGAATTGAACCACAGGACCCACATAGATGCACTGCAGGCAGGTGCTCAGAACTCCCTGCCAACAAAGACATGTTCACCTTATCTGCCACTAGTGGTGCACTCTTGTGAGCTCCATCTTAGTGGATTTTGGAAGAGAAAATAAATCCTTGTTTGTTTAGTTTTCAGTTGTTTTGGTATAAATTATAAAAGGTTGCTTACTGTCTTTCTGCATTTTGAGGGGAAATAATGTGATTATATTTTTAAAAGACCCTCATCTAAAATTCCTAGTACTTGAAATCTGAAAGAACTTGTTCCTACTGAACACTGTGCCCCTGCTGAAATGTGGAATTACTTTAAAGATTGGAGAGGGGCTGATAAAGAAAAATCATTCAGTGACAAATTTCTGTGCTTGATAAATAATGGATCATTACATTGTAGTTGTATTCTTTATTATAGGAAAGCTCTATTTTCTATGCAACAAGGAGAGTCATGCACTGTCCCATAGACAATGAATGGAGTGGGGAAAATAAAATAAAATTCAATTTAATGATTTAAAAATCATACAGTGTGATTTTCTGTTTTTTTTATTTTTTGATTCTGTTTGCCAAAGTTGAAGAAGTGTACTTAAAATAAAAATTACAGACCTCTCCATTCTTTGTAGGTGGGAAAACTTGCAAGTTTGGAAGTGTACTTCTTTTACCCACTGTACATGCTCTATCTTCACTTCTTTCAGAACGACCTCTGCATCCCTCTTTTCTTAGGAATCATGGGAGTCGCTTTGGTTAGACCCCCAGCAATAACTAATTTATCCTTTATTCTATGGATAAGGAATAACTTTTAATCTTTGGAAAATCCCTTTAAGGCCTGCTGTAAATCGAGAACACACAAAGTCCTTGCGGTTCTGTACTACATAGCCTTGGTACTCCATGGGCTGCTGCATGTTGCTTCAAAAAATACCACATCCCATTCTTTCTTTACCAGTCACTGCTCCCTACTTTTATTAGGTATTCAATGGAATTTAGAGCCGGACTCATTGCTGGCCACTTCAGAACTATCCAGTACTTTGTTTCCATCCATTTTTGGGTGCTTCTTGAAGTATGTTTGGGATCATTGTTCTGCTGGAAGACTCATGACCTAGGACGCAATCACAGTTTTCCGACACTAGGCACTACATTGTGACCCAAAATCTTTTCATAATCTTCAGATTTCATGATGCCTTGCACACAGTTAAGGCACCCAGTAAAAAAGGCAACAAAACAACCCTAAAACATCTTTGAACTTCCACCATATTTGACTGTAGGTACTGTATTCTTTTCTTGGTAGGCTGCATTCCATTTTCGGTAAACAGTAGAATGATGTGCGTTACCAAAAAGCTCTAGCTTTGTCTCATCTGTTCACGAGACACTTTCCCAGAAGGATTTTGGCTTACGTACATTTTGGAAAAATGCAGTCTAGCTTTTTTATGTCTCTGTGTCAGCAGTGGGTTTCTCCTGGGTCTCCTGCCATCGTGTTTAATTTCATTCAAATGTCAACAGATAATTCGCGCTGACACTGATGCACCCTGAGCCTGCAGAACAGCTTAAATTTCTTTGGAACTTGATTGGGCTGCTTTTCCACCATCCGGACTATCCTGCGTTGCAACCTTTCATCAATTTTTCTCTGCCGTGCACGTCCAGGGAGATTAGCTACTGTGTATTGTAAACTTCTTGATTATGTTTCAGACTGTGGACAAAGGAACATCAAGATCTCTGGAGATGAACTTGTAACCTTGAGATTGTTGATATTTTTTAACAATTTTGGTTCTCAACCCCTCAGACAGTTCTCTTCTCCTCTTTCTGTTCTCCATGCTTAATGTGACACACACAGACCCACAATGCAAAGATTGAGTCAACTTCTCCACTGGTTTCAGGTGTGATTTTCATATTGGCCACACCTGTTACTTGCCACAGGTGAGTTTAAATTAGCATCACATGCTTGAAACAGTTGTTTACCCCTTTATTTTCGAAAGGTGCTAACAATTTTGTCTGGCCCATTTTTGGGATTTTGTGTAAAATTATCTCCAATTTGCCTTTTTTTCTCATTTTTTTGTGTTCCAATATACACAAAGAAAATAAAAATGTGTATAACAAAACAAGGAATTGCAATAATTTTCTGGGAGAAATACTTCATTTTCTGGAACAATTTCAAGGGTTCCAACACTTTCAGCCATGACTGTTATAGTCTATGAGGTCAGAAAGCAACCCAAGTTAACCTCTAAGCAACAAATGGCCTATTTCACATTAGCTAATGTTAATGTTCATGCGTTCACCATCAGTGTTGTGCATGGCAGTGTTGTGCATGGCAGGATTACATGAAGAAAGCCACTGCTCTCCAAAAAGTACATAGCTGCCACCTACAGTTTGCAAAATAATGATACAATGGGGTGTGGCCACTTTTTAATAACATCGGAGAGTGTTACCAAACATCGACTTGCGTAATTTTCACCAATTTTATCAAGGTGTGAAATTTGATAAATATGGAGTGGCAGAGTTTAAGTGAGCATGCTAATGCAAATTAAGCAATTTTTGATAAATGTGGGCCTGTGTATTTGAATCTTGAAATCTGGTGACAGATACAGTTTACAAAGTATACTGCAAATATTGTTATATAGATTTCTTAGACCTGATGAGGCTGGTGTTTTTAATTTTAAAAGCCATGTTACACTGTGCATATGCAGTGAACATTTCCTTATGTTTTCTTGTTACATCTACAAATTTAAATGTATTTTTTTGGAATTTTATGTGCTATACCAACGCAAATTAGCAAGTTTTTGTGAAGTGTAAAGGAAATGTTACATGGTTTTCTAAATATTTTAAAAATATAAATCTGAATTTGTGACTTGCATTTGTATTCAGCCCCCTCTAGTCTGATACCCTTAAATAAAATTTTGAGTGACTAATTGCCTCCAGAAGTCACATAATTAGTAAAATGAATCCACATGTGTATAATTTATTCACAGCTGTTCTGTGAAGGCCTTAGAGGTTTGTTTGAGAACATTAGGGATCAAACATTATCATGAAAGCAAAGCAACACACAAGAGAGGTCAGGGATAAAGTTGTGGAGAAGAGTAAAGCCGGGTTAGGTTATAAAAAATAGCCCATGCTCTGAACATCTCACAGAGCACGGTTCAATTCATCATCCATAAAATGGAAGGAGTATTGCACAACTGCAAATTTACCACAACATGGCTGTCCACCTAAACTGACATCCCAATCAAGGAGAGCAATAAAGAGTAGCAGCCAAGACGCATATGGTCAGTCTGGAGGAGCTGCAGAGATCCACAGTTCAGGTGGGAGAATTTGTCCATCAGACAACTGTTTGGCCACGGCCCCACTATCAGTATTTGGTCAGTATTCGATCAGTATTTTTTCTCAGGAGTATGAGACAAAACCAGGTGAGGGACAATCAGAGTAAAGGTATAATAGAAACAAGCTCACCAACTCTGCATTTATCACCCACTCCTGGTTTTGGCTCCCACTCCTGAGACAAAATACTGACCGAATACTGATAATGGGGCTGTGACCTTGTCATATTCTCCACAAATTTGTCCTTAATGGAAGAATGGCAAGAAGAAAGACATTTTTGAATGCAAGCCATAAGAAGTCCTATTTGCAGTTTGCAAAAAGCCATGTAGAAGGTGCTCTGGTCAGATGACACTAAAGTAGATATTTTAGGGCTAAATGCAAAATACTGTGTGTGATGGAAAACTAACATGGCACATCACCTTGAAAACACCATCCCCACTGTCAAACGTTGTGGCACCATCATGCTTTGGGGATGCATTTATTTAGCATCGACAGGGAAGCTGGTCAGAGTTGATGGCAGGGAAGGTGGAGCTAAATCCTGGAGGAAAACCTGTTAGAGGCTGCAAAAGACTTGAGACTGGGGCATAGGTTCACCTTCCAGCAGGATAAGGCTATAATGGAATGGTTTTGATCAAAGCATATTCATGTGTGTGAATGGCCCAGTCAAAGTCCAGACCTAAATCCCATTGAGAATCTGTGGCAAGACTTGAAAATTGCTGACCACAGATGCTCTCCATCCAATCTCCATGAGCTAGAGCTAGTTTGCAAAGAAAAATGGGCAAACATGTAAGCTTTTAGATGCTGGTAGAGACAAACACCGAAACACTGGCAAAAGTTATTGCTGCTATAGGTGGTCCTACTAAGTATTAATTTGCGGGGGGCTTAATACAAATGCACATCACAATTTTAAGATATCTAGTTTTAAAATAATTAGAAAACCTTGTATTATTTCCTTTACATTCACAAATGCTTGCTGCTTTCTGTTGGTATATGACATCAAATCCTAACAAAATATTTAAGTTTGTGGGTGTAACCTGAAAAAATGTGGAAAAGTTCACAGGGTATGAATACTTGTTCAAGGCACTGAAAGCCTTTTCAATGTAAGTGCACCAGTCTCATCAGGTCAAGGAAGAGTGTTTAATAACATATGCAGTTTGTATAGTGAAATCTGGTGATGGATCTTTAACCCATACATTGAAAATTCAACCCAATAGTGTACAATGTGGCTGCCTAGTAGACTTTCCCCTTCTCTTTGCCTCGACCAGAGGGTTCAAATAAAAAAAAATTGTATGTAGGAATTTTATCCCAGGGATGTCGGTGACATTTTGTATCCTTAAATGCTACACATAAAGCAACTAAAGAATGGAAGTAAACAGGGCAGAAATAAAATATTCCGTTTGAGCAGATGTTTCTATATAAAGGGCTGTTGGCTCATATAACATATTAAAACCAGAAGACATGAAGTATATTCTAGAGATTAGGTGCAGAAAACAATGCCTTTAGAACCGACTGAATCACTGCGATGTAATAAAATCCAGTGCAAGAGCTGTATGTGATCTTTGATGCAGAAGTGACAATTTTATCCCGCTGTAGTTTTTAGGGCATTCTAATTTTAGCACAACAATGAAACTGAAATATCCCCAGGGCACACTTGCTGCAGTACATTAACCAGGCTATATAAAAGTACATTTAATAGAAAATTACATCTACAGTGGTTCTTAAAAGTTTGTGAACCCTTAAGAATTTTCCATATTTCTGCGTAAATTTGACCTACAACTAAATCAGATTTTCACACCAGTCCTAAAAGTAGATAAAGAGAACCAAATCAAACAAATGAGTCAAAATTTTTTAGACTTTCTCATTTTTTTTAAAAAGGAAAGTGATCAAATGTCCGTGAGTGGTAAAAGTATGTGTACCTTTGCTTTCAGTATCTGATGTGAACCCCTTGTGCAGCAATAACTGCATCTAAACATATCCGGTAATTGTTGATTAGTTCTGTACATTGACTTAAGGGAATTTTAGCCCATTCTTCCCTATAAAACAGCTTCAACTGTGTTGTGTAGGTGGATTTTCTCCCATGAACTGCTGGCTTCAGGTCCTTTCACAACATTTCTATAGAATTCAGATCAGGACTTTAATTTGGTCTTTCCAAAACTTTAACCTTAAATTTTGTTTTAGCATTTTTTTCTAGCACAACTTGTGTTCTTTGGGTCATTGTCTTTCTGCATGACCCACGTTCTCTTGAGCTTCAGCTCATGGACAGATGTTCTAACATTTTTCGTTAGAATTTGCTGATATAATTCAGAATTTATAAATCCATAATTGATGGAAAGTCTTTCACCGCGCACAGCATCTTTGTAGCCTTCCGTGAGGGACATTGCTACTCCCCACGGCTCCCCTCATGAACCCTGGCAAGTACAGGGGGAAACGCGTTGGGACAAGTGAAAATTTCATGTAAAATCATTATGGCTGATAAGTATTATGTTGTTTTCCCATATTCATTGTGTTTCTGATATATCTGATTAGGGGACATTATGCGTTATTATTGGATTCAGTCAAAATTGTGTATATATTTGTATGCTGGGGATGAGTGAATAACTCCTGCTAAACCATCATGGCTGAAGAGTATTAAGGATTTAACGGTTTTCCATATTCATGGTGTTTCTGCTGTTCCTGATTATGGGACAGTATGAGTTATTAGTGGATTGAGTTAAAAAATTATAAAAGTATATAGCTGCATGCTTATTTATTGGTGTGTTGAGCAGGTTAAATTCCAGGGAAGTGTGGTATGAGTAATACACATGCATCTAATGACTATTGGGTGTAATTTGTAACATTGATTAATCTGCACAAGACATTTACCTGGCTAAACCCCAACATCTATTTCCCTGCATTCTTAGGTGCTCTTTTTTGACTGGACACTTATGATTAACATGTTAATGAGTATATACACCTGTATTTGAATCGGTGAACTACCACTTTTCCTGGACATGGGTTATGTATTAGACAGTTTGTTAAGGATACAAATTTGTTCAACATTTGAACAAGTGAACGATTTATTCAATATTTCATATAGGCTATTTTTAGGCCAAATATATTTACTTTGGATTGACATCTTTTTTGGGTTACTGTGTGTGCTGTTTTTTTATTTTAGTATAGGGGTCAATAGGGTGTTGTGGGATGCCGACATTGAGCGTGGGCGCCATATCTCAGACATTAGGGTATCGATCTCCGCTGTCAGGTAGGCTGACTGACAGGGATTTCTAGGGTAAGAATAGCCCGGATAACTATCCTTTTTCAACTTATTTGTAAGTCCTGAATAAACCCTGTTGGGCCCTCTCTGATTACACCTCCATACTATTTTTAGATTATTTTCATTTGTTTGAGTACAGTACTTTTAGTCTACTAATAAAAGTTAATTCTTAGGAGTCTATTTCTGCCTTTGGTTCTAACAACACGTCCTGTACCAGATGGAACAAAGCAGGCTGAAACTATAATACTGCACCCACAATGTTTTGTAGACCATATGAGCATTTTTTTTTGCTGTAGTGGTTTTTCTTTCTCCAAATAAAAAGCTTCCCATTTAAACAAAAAAAATATTTTAGTCTCATCCTTACACAAAACAGTTTTAATAGCATTCTGGCTTGCCTAGGTGATTTTTAGCAAACTTCATTTAGGCAGCAATGTTCTTTTTTGGATAGCGTGGCCTTCTCCTTGCAATCCTGCCTTGCACACCATGGTTGTTCAGTGTCCTACTGATGGTGGACTCGTGAACACTAACATTAGCAATTGTGAGAGAATCCTTTTGTTGCTTAGAGGTAACCTTGGGTTCCTGTGTGATTTCGCTATTATACACATTGCTCTGAGAGTGATCTTTGCTAGTCGACTACTTCTGATGAGGATAATAATGGTCTTGAGTTTCCTCCATTTGTCTGATTCTGGATTTGTTGAGTCCAAAAACTTTTGAGATGTTTTTGTAATATTTTCCAACCTGTTGAGCATCAACAACTCTTTTTTGGAGATCGCCTTTGTTTGTGCCCTGATAGACTTAAGCAAATATGTTGTGAAGATCAGACTTTGTTAGATCCCCGATCTTTGAATAAAACAGATCTCCCACTTGCACCTGATTGTCATCCCACTGATTGAAAACACCCCACTCTTAATTTCACACTCAAATTATCTTCTAATTCTAATTTTTCATATACTTTTGCTGCTCACAGACATAATATTGGATCATTTTCTTAATTTAAAAAAAAGTAAATTCAAATATTTTTGACTCGTTTGTTTAATTTGATTCTCTTTGTCTACTTTTAAGGCTTGTATCAATCTCTTGTAGTTCTAAGTCAAATTGAATCGAAAATATAGAAAATTCTGAAACTTTTAAGCACTATTGTTTGTTGGGGAGGTCTGCATCATTGTTGTGCAACTCCCCAGGAAAGAGTTAAGTCTCTAGTTGGATGTTGTTATAAAGACACTTGTGATTTATCTGCTTGGTATAGAAAGCAGTGACAAACGTGTCATAGGTACTGCAAGTCTGTAGGAATGCTCCAATAAGCTAAATATACTGCTTGTCATGCCAGTTACAGGAAAATAATCTTTAAGATGTGAGGTGTACAACGATTTTAAAAATTATCAGACGATAACCAGCTCTTTCAAAGTGAAAGTAAATTTTCACCTTCAATTCCCATTTTTTTTCTTAATTTTAAGTAGGTTTAAAACTATTGTGTAATAAATTTCTTTATAGTGATTGGAACTTTATTTTTTTTAATTTTTTTTCATACAAAGCTGTACATACAGTACAAAATGTAGTAATCTTCCATGCTTTCCCTTAGAGGCAGTTTCCTGAATTTGATAATGTATAGTACAGACCAAAAGTTTGGACACACCTTCTCATTTAAAGATTTTTCTGTATTTTCATGACTATGAAAATTGTACATTCACACTGAAGGCATCAAAACTATGAATTAACACATGTGGAATTATATACTTAACAAAAAAGTGTGAAACAACTGAAAATATGTCTTATATTCTAGGTTCTTCAAAGTAGCCACCTTTTGCTTTGATGACTGCTTTGCACACTCTTGGCATTCTCTTGATGAGTTTCAAGAGGTAGTCACCGGAAATGGTTTTCACTTCACAGGTGTGCCCTGTCAGGTTTAATAAGTGGAATTTCTTGCCTTATAAATGGGGTTGGGACCATCAGTTGTGTTGTGCAGAAGTCTGATGGATACACAGCTGATAGTCCTACTGAATAGACTGTTAGAATTTGTAATATGGCAAGAAAAAAGCAGCTAAGTAAAGAAAAACGAGTGGCCATCATTACTTTAAGAAATGAAGGTCAGTCAGTGCGAAAAATTGGGCAAACTTTGAAAGTGTCCCCAAGTGCAGTTGCAAAAACCATCAAGCGCTACAAAGAAACTGGCTCACATGAGGACCACCCCAGGATAGGAAGACCAAGAGTCACTTCTGCTTCTGAGGATAAGTTTATCCAAGTCACCAGCCTCAGAAATCGCAGGTTAACAGCAGTTCAGATTAGAGACCAGGTCAATGCCACACAGAGTTCTAGCAGCAGACACATCTCTACAACAACTGTTAAGAGGAGACTTTGTGCAGCAGGCCTTCATGGTAAAATAGCTGCTAGGAAACCACTGCTAAGGACAGGCAACAAGCAGAAGAGACTTATTTGGGCTAAAGAACACAAGGAATAGACATTAGACCAGTGGAAATCTGTGCTTTGGTCTGATGAGTCCAAATTTGAGATCTTTGGTTCCAACCACCGTGTTTTTGTGCGACGCAGAAAAGGTGAACGGATGGACTCTACATGCCTGGTTCCCACCGTGAAGCATGGAGGAGGAGGTGTGATGGTGTGGGGGTGCTTTGCTGGTGACACTGTTGGGGATTTATTCAAAATTGAAGGCATATTGAACCAGCATGGCTACCACAGCATCTTGCTGCGGCATGCTATTCCATCCGGTTTGCGTTTAGTTGGACCATCATTTATTTTTCAACAGGACAATGACCCCAAACACACCTCCAGGCTGTGTAAGGGCTATTTGACCAAGACGGAGAGTGATGGGGTGATACGCCAGATGACCTGGCCTCCACAGTCACCAGACCTGAACCCAATCGAGATGGTTTGGGGTGAGGTGGACCGCAGAGTGAAGGCAAAAGGGCCAACAAGTGCTAAGCATCTCTGGGAACTCCTTCAAGATTGTTGGAAAACCATTTCCGGTGACTACCTCTTGAAGCGCATCAAGAGAATGCCAAGTGTGTGCAAAGCAGTCATCAAAGCAAAAGGTGGCTACTTTGAAGAACCTAGAATATAAGACACATTTTCAGTTGTTTCACACTTTTTTGTTAAGTATATAATTCCACATGTGTTAATTCATAGTTTTGATGCCTTCAGTGTGAATGTACAATTTTCATAGTCATGAAAATACAGAAAAATCTTTAAATGAGAAGGTGTGTCCAAACTTTTGGTCTGTACTATACATTATCAAATTCAGGAAACTGCCTCTAAGGGAAAGCATGGAAGATTACTACATTTTGATTTCCTCATAATATAAGGGCTATGCAGCCGATATATCATCAATAGTTGTTGTAGTAGAAGTATCATCAGAAAATGACCTGTTTTTTATATCCGGTTTTAGTGTTAAATATATATATATATTTTTTTAAATTGTGATGTTTTTTTTCTCCTTCACAATCTTTATTAAACTAAAATTTAGAAATCTTGCAATTTTCACAATGACCACTTGGGCTCTTTAAGACTCTAATTTATTATTATTTCAGTAAATGCACATATACATTAACCACAATGGACAGACTCTAACCCTATCTTTTGTATTGAGCATCTAATAAGCACATGCAAAGGTCACTGTGAATATTGCATTTATCAGCCGTGTATAGATGTGTTATCTGTAATTGGAATCCTGCCTCTGCTAATAAAGAGCTCACTGAAAAATCCTATTAAAAAAGACCTTTAGGTTATGTGCGCACGATCAGGAATTGCTTGCAGAAAATTCTGCAGCATTTCTGCAAGATTCTGCACTTTTTGGCATCAAAAACGCTGCGGAAATTCTGCGTGCTTTTGATGCGTATTTTTGCATTTACATGCATTTTATGTTCATTTTTGCCTGCGGATTTGCTATGTGTTTTTTCCAATGCATTGTATAGGAAAAACGCAGGCAAATCCACACAAAGAATGGACATGCTGCTTCTTGTAGCATCGGCGTCTCTGCCCCCTGCCAGGCAGAGACGCCGTCCTCCTTACCACCGCGCTCCTGGTCCGGCGTCTTCCGGCCCTGCTGTTTCCTGGGCACTGTGCTTAGGGCGCGCGCGCGCTCCCTCCCTCTTAAAGGGGCCGCACTCGCCGTCCTAAAAAGTCAGGCCTTCTATGTACTCCTCCAAGGCCTGAAAGAAAGGCCTTGGAGGAGTACATAGAAACTAACCTGGCTGCTGGTCACATTAGACCTTCTAAGTCGCCTGTGACAGTCGGATTCTTCTTTGTTAAAAAAAAGGACGGCGGTTTACGTCCATGTCTGGATTTTCGTGAAATTAATAAGATTACCGTACGCAATTCCTACCCATTGTCGTTAATTCCTGACTTGTTTAACGAGTTAGTGGGAGCCAAGTGGTTTTCAAAAATTGATCTCCGGGGGGCATACAATTTGTTACGTGTGAAGGAGGGTGATGAATAGAAACTGCTTTTAACACTCCGGTAGGTCATTTTGAGAATCTGGTGATGCCCTTCGGTCTTACCAATGCACCTGCATTTTTTCAGAACCTTATTAATGACATCCTGAGACCTTTCATTGGTAAGAATGTGGTTGTGTATTTGGATGACATTTTGATGTATTCACCAGATTTAGAGTCCCATTGGCTGAGTGTACATGAAGTTTTGCAGTTACGGAGTGATAATTCACTCTTTGCTAAGCTGGAGAAATGTGAGTTCGCTGTGCAGAAAATTTGTTTTTTGGGCTACATTGTCTCCAGCGAGGGCTTTGAGATGGACCCTGTGAAGGTTCAGGCTGTGCAGGAATGGCCTAGGCCTATTGGTTTGAAATCTATACAGAGGTTTTTGGGTTTTGCCAATTATTACAGGAAATTCATTAAGAATTTTTCTGTAATTGTTAAACCTCTAACCAATCTCCCCAGGAAAGGTGCGAATACGGCCCAGTGGACTACTGAAGCCATTGAAGCGTTTGAGTATCTCAAAGAGAGGTTCAGTTCTGCCCCTATCCTTATACAGCCTGATGAGACCAAACCATTTTTTGTCGAGGTCGATGCTTCATCGGTGGTGGTCGGAGCAGTTTTGTCTCAGGAGAACAAGGGTGGAGTACATCCTTGTGCGTTCTTTTCGAAAAAAAATTCAGAAACCGAACTGAATCATGATGTTGGAAATCGGGAGTTGCTGGCTATTAAACTTGCGTTTGAACACTGACGTAATTTTTTGGAAGGCACTAGATTTCCTATTCAGGTTTTCACAGATCATAAGAATTTGATCTATCTGGATGCTGCCAAGCGCTTGAATGCCCGTTAAGCTAGGTGGGCACTTTTTTTTTCTCGGTTTCATTTTTCTGTTACCTATATCCCTGGTACTAAGAATGTTAAAGCCGATGCTTTATCTCGCAGCTTCTCTCCTACGGTTGGTACCGAGGAGGAGGAGAGCATTTTGCAGAAAGGAGTTGTGGTGGCGGCATTGGACCCCGATTTGGAGATTTGGAGAATGGGATTCTGAATGCTCCATCTAACACTCCCCATGGGAGGTTGTTCGTGCCTAGAGCCTTTAGGAGTGATTTGTTTGTGGAGTGTCATGAGTCTCGGTTGGCAGGTCATCCAGGAGTTTCGGAGACTAAGAGACTTATCAGTCGCAGTTTTTGGTGGCCTGGATGGCAGAAGGAAGTCATCAAGTGGGTGCGTCAGTGTACTGTATGTGCTAGGTCAAAGGCTTCACATACTCCTGCTGCGGGGTTGCTTTGCCCTCTGGAGTTTCCTAGTGCGCCTTGGACGCATCTCTCTATGGATTTTATTACTGATCTTCCTGTGTCTGAGGGTTTTACTGTCATCTGGGTGGTCGTAGACCGTTTTAGTAAGATGTGTCATTTGGTTGCATTCATTAAGTTGCCCTGCACCAAGACACTCGCTAAGGCGTTTGTTAAGGAGATTGTCAAGCTCCATGGCATTCCCACGGATATTGTTTCTGATAGAGGACCTCAGTTTGTGGCTCGCTTTTGGCGTGCTTTTTGTGACAGGTTGGGAGTTCATTTGTCATTTTCGTCTGGTTATCATCCTGAGTCTAATGGACAGACTGAAAGAAAGAACCAGGATGTTGAACAGTTTTTGCGTTGTTTTGTGGCGGACAATCAAGAGGTGTGGTCTGCGTTTCTGCCTCTCGCAGAATTTGCTCTTAACAATCATACATCCTCCTCTGCTGGGTGTTCTCCTTTTTTTTGTTGCACTGGGAGACATCCGTCTTTTGGTTCGTTCTCCAAATTTGGGTCGGCGGTGCCGGAGTAGGAGAATTTTTCCGGTGATTTGGAGAGAGTTTGGACTAATGTACGTTGTAACCTGCAAGAGGCTAACAAGAAGTCCAAGAAGTATTTTGACTGGAAACGTAAAGAGGTTTTGTTTACTGTGGGTGACATGGTTTGGTTGTCCTCGAAGAACTTGCGGTTGAGGATTCCCTCTAAAAAACTGGGTCCTAAGTTTGTGGGTCCATTTAAAGTGCTTCAGGTTGTTAACGCATCTGCTGTCAGGTTGGATGTCCCTACTTCCTGGAAGATTAATTCTGAGTTTCATGTTTCCTTTTTGAAAAAGGCTGACGTTTCTAATGGGGATTCCACTGTCACAGTTCTTCCTGTGGTGGAAGACTGTGAATATGAAATTTCTCGTATTTTGAATTCAAGATGGCATAGAGGGATATTACAGTATCTTGTCTCCTGGAAGGGTTTCGGTCCCGAAGACAACTCCTGGGTAAGGACGGATGATGTCTCTGCTCCTAGGCTTGTTAAAGCTTTCCACAGGAGGTTTCCTGATAGGCCTGGGCCTGGAGGATCCGTAGGATCCTCATAGAAGAGAGGGTACTGTTAGAACCCTCCTGTTAGTTTTTGCTATCTTGTGTTTTGCGGTCACGTGACCAGCTGCCTATATATTCCAGCTCCGCCCTTCTGGCTTGGCTGGACTTCAGTGTTTTTTGCCTGTCTCTCTAGCCAGGTGCTTCGGTGCCTATCTCTGTCTAGTTTGCTTGGTCCTCTGGGACCTCTAGTACTTTTTGTCAGTTTGTCTTTTTGCTCTGCAACAACTTCTGTTAGGAGGTGTCCCATTTTTGTCCCAGTCCTTAGTTCTTTTAGGGACCCCTCCCTTTATTCTATAGGTCTCCGTACAGACTAGCCGAGGACGAAGGCGGGTCTGTTCACAAGGAACAGGCTGCCCGCTACATCGTAGGGATTCAGCTTAGTCTTACTGTAGGGACAGCTTTTCCCATTCTTTCCTTAGTTTATGTTGCAGATCCTAACATATATTATCTAATGAAGAAGAAATCTGCACGCTGTTCCAACATACAGAGATCTGCACCCATTTCTGTAACCCCCTCCCAATACACATTATATGGCGGTCAGCAGAATGATCAGCTATCTCCCATAACTCCTCCACAAACAGGAGCACTCTCTATGAGAGAGCAACTGCCAGACCCCTCTGCTTTTCTTGCAGAGAGCAAATAGATCAGCCTTAGAAATCTGATATGTTGGATCTTTCTCACCCAAGACATCATCCGTCGTGGAAGAGCCGCAAAGTGCACATACACATTAGACTGTTGGCCAACCGCTAGGTTCATGTGACGTTAGTTTGTGTATGAATGCCTTAAAAACAGACACTTATAAACATTCCCACAATCTAATTATTTTTGACAAAGCACAGTAAATGCATACTGTGAGGCAGTGAGGGGGATCATATACAAGGGCCGATACGTGTCCCCCAGGATGTGCATAGAAACATGCTGAACCTGCCGCAGAGCATTGCAATTACAGCCACAGCTGTAGTTACAATGCAAAATAAAAGAGAGTGTGGACTTGGTCAAGCTATTTGACCAAGTCACAGTTAGTAAAACCTGACATAGACTTTTATTTTTAGATTGATCTGTAGGAAAGTAATGTCACGGGTGTGTCAGTTGTGACAGACAGTTGCCCTGCAGTTGGTAGCAGGAGATCTCTTCGTTTGGCATTACAGGCACCTTATTAGATCTGTCTCACTCTAGGACCCAGTGGCTACCTCCCTCCGCCTAATTGACACCCAGGCCTGGGTGTTTAAATACTTCCTGTTTGCTATAGAGAGGTGCCGGTGATATTCACATGACCCTTTGTGAATGCTTGGAGCTGTTGCAGTCTGCTTACTTCCTCTTTGGTGATAAGAGGCCATGTGTGTGTAATCTCTCTGAAGTCGGCTCAAGCTAAGTTACTTCCCCCGTATCTGTCTCTCATTGCAGTTTTAGTTGTTAGTGGGGACTGACTAGCAGCGCTCATCCCCCCTTCCCTAGCCAGGGCCTAGCTCTAGGGAGATATAGGGTTTTAAGTTCCTGATCGGCAATTGGTGAGAAACCAATATAGGGACGGTAGGGAAGACAGGGTGATATCAGATCAGCCTAGGAGGTCTCCACCCCTTCTTTCCTTAGTGTCTGGGTTTCCTTCCCCTCATCCCTTCGTGTTGCACTTTGTCTTTCCTACACTGCGCATGCAAGTAATGGGACAGGTCATTCCCTACACTGTGGGGCTTGGGAGTGGCCCATGTCCACGATTCCCATTTAGACTTTAAGTTAAGGTTTCAGTGTATCAGTATTTGGTTTTGCAAGTACAGAGCAGGAGGTCTCTATATGTCAAGTCTGAGACTGAACACAGGTCAGAGACAGAGAGAGCAAAGCCATTGCCGCACCCACGAGTTTCACAGTGGTGCAGTCGCCCATGGCAACGGATTAATACTGACTGTTACGGACGATCCAGCTGTGAACCGGAGGATAACTTTTGAGTTTATTTTCGTAGGTTGCCAAAATAAAGACATTTGAGTTGAATTATCTTGGGTCCCTGACTCATTACCGCACTGTCGTGAAAGCCGCTGCCTTACAATACTTATTCATAGAATCATAGAATTTTATAGTTGGAAGGGACCTTCAGGGTCATCTGGTCCAACTCCCTGCTCAATGCAGGATTCACTAAACCATCTCAGACAGATGTCTGTCCATCCCCTGTTTGAAGACTTCCATTGAAGGAGAACTCACCAACTCTCATGGAAGCCTGTCCCACTCATTGATCACCCTCACTGTCAAAAAGTTTTTTCTAATATCTAATCTGTATCTTCTCCCTTTCAGTTTCATTCAATTGCTTCTTGTATTTCAATGTGCATATGAGAAGAGGGATGATCCCGCTACACTGTGATATCCCTTCAGATATATTTGTAGACAGCTATTAAGTCTCCTCTTGGCCTACTTTTTTGCAAGCTAAACATTCCCAGATCCTTTAACCGTTCCTCGTAGCACATACTTTGCAGTCTGCTCACCATCCTGGTAGCTCTTCTCTGTACTTGCTCTAGTTTTTCAATGTCTTCAGTGTGGTGCTCAGAACCCAACACAGTATTCCAGATGGGGTCTGACCAAAGAGGAGTAGAGGAGGATAATTACTTCGCATGATCTAGACTCTGTGCTTCTCTTAATACAGCCCAGAACTGTGTTTGCCTTTTTTGCTGCTGCATCACACTGTTGCTGTTGCTTAGTTCTATTCTTCCCATTCTGTAGATGTAATTTTCATTTTCTTGCCTGGACGTAGAATCTTGCATTTCTCCCTGTTAAATACCATTCTATTAGTCACTGCCCATTTTTCAAGATCGTTATCTAGATCCTTATAAAGCCTTTCTCTGTCTTCTCTAGTGTTAGCTATCCCTCCTAGCTGGGATTGGTTATTGTTAATATACAAACCAATCCCAGCATAAAATTACTTTCTTGTACCTTTGTATCTTTTTTTCAATTTCTATATGCCCCTTAGTACATCCAGCTTCACACAGCAAAATGGGCACTCCTGTTCTTATATACTAAAATTGCATTTCCCAGCAGCACTTGCTCATCCTCAGTGCTGCAGACTCCTTTTGCATCTCCTGTGTGCTCCTCCATAGCTCCAACTCTGAGTTATCATCAAGCTAATCTAAGTGTAGAAGTCACCTTATATTTCTGTGTGCTCTCTTTTCCTGTGCAGCACCCTGCCTGACCAAGTTTATCACTTACATCAGTATAGCTGCAGTGTGGTTTACATCATTAGCTGGTGCTAGCAGAGCTCAACTCTTCTACACTCCTTCATAATGGCAGTGCAAAGTTGAGTTTGTTGCCTGCTGCCGATAGATCCGTGATGTAAAAATGCAAATGCTGCTCTATTGATGCATATGGCAGAAGATAATTTTTCATAATATGCATTAAAAGAGCAGCATTAGCAGTTTCACATCACTGATTTGTTGGCAACAACTGCAACTTATCTCACCCACTTATGCAGCCCCTTTTACACTATATCTCTCCTCTTCCTCTCTACCCTCTTTATACAGTTCATCCAGCAGTATATCTCTTCTTTCTGTCCTCTCTATATACAGGCCATATTGTATTATATCTCTCCTTTCTGTCCTTTGTATATAACCCATCAACATAGCCAAGAACATTGCTCTTCTTAGTTGCCAGCACACAGGTACACTGCTGCTTCCTGGTATGTTCCCTGAGCTCTGCAGTGGAATGAAGCCTCCATCACCTTTTTGTGATATTGTCCCTCATTGTAGAAGCTCTATTTTAGACACAGCATAGCTATGTTGGCAGGATGCCAGTTGAGAGAGACTGCACTATGCAGGATCGACCAGGGTTCCTGAAACTACAGAAATGTTCCAATGGCAGCTTAAGGTAAAATAGATCCTTGAGAGACATTTTTATGAGGGTGATATGCATAAAACGAGGTAGATTTAAAAATAGACCATATTGTGATTTTGGGAAAACCCCTTTAATCTACTTTACTGCTAGGAAGCATCCAGATCTGATCTCATTACTAGCATTCACTACATGCATGCTCTATAACGTATCATCAAACAAAAAAGCAAGAACAAATGCAAAGTCCCTGGTTAATTTGAAATATCTGACACCAGTCACAATACATTACTCAGTGAAGAAATTCGGGTAATTTCTTTTATTGCATTAACTCATGAAAAATGGTGGCCTTTATTCTATCTGCAGTTAGTATTAATGAAATGCAGATGAGCTCATTATACCCTAAATATATTCATTTTCTATTCATTAAACTGTAGAAATGTTAGCACTGAGTGAGAATAGAAAATGATGTAATGCCTACACCTACTATTAACCTCAATCAATCCATTTTGATGGTGAGGAAGAAGAAAAATTGTCCTGAAACATAATAGATGTGTTCACAAGTTCTCCAACAGTGTACTAATAGACATTTCTGGAAGCTGCTGAATCTGGATATATAACTTTCTATGGGAGTAATTATAAGAACACATGCATTATGAATGTTCACATACTAAATTAACACTTCTCATTGCTTTTACCCTCAATCTGACAGTTCCATTTCTCACAAATGATAATTGACTGTGTTATTGCCAGTGCAACTTTACTGAACCTTGTTCTGACTCCTGTAACATGGAAGTTTTGCCATGATGGGGCCTAGAAAATTAAAATTTGGGGTGCAATATTAGGTAAAAAAAAACCTGGCTAATATAGATTACACATATATATATATTTATATATATATATATATATATTGCTTTCTCAATATATATATATATATATCTACTGTATATATCAACAGTGTCCAATAACACATAACTTTTTTTTTTCCAGCGCTGGAGTGACGTTTTAAATGTAAGCCCCCCGGCCCTGTTCTTAAGCTCACCTTCTGATGGCTTCACCTTTTACTGACTCCTCTCCGGTCCCGCGGAGCCATCTTATGTCTATACCTTCTGACTTTTTGGAGGTCAGAAGTTACGTCACAAGAGCTCAGTGCAACTCTACGAGAGCCAGAACAAGGCTCTCATAAAAATGTATTGAAAAGTGACCTCCGGCGCACTCGATGAATCACTGGAGTTACCGGCTGGTCATTTTTTACCAGAGAAGGGGAATTACATTTAAAGCACCACTCCAGCGGCGCAATAAAAAAACACTGGCGTGGTGCTTTAATCTTAAATTTAAAAGATATCAACTAGTGATGAGCGCAAGTGCTCATTACTTGAGTTTGTTGCACTGAGTAGCGCAGGTGCTCGAGTGAGATGTCCACGTCCCCACAGTCGTATGTTTCGTGGAAGTTAGACAGCCACAAAACATGCGGGGATTGCCTGACAAACACAGACAATCCCTTTAGGTCTCTATTTATTTTTGGATTTCCTGTGTTAGTTGTCTACTCTAGATACCCTACACCCCACAACTACAGTATACTGCTATTGTTTGATATTGGTCGTGATCCTATGTGTAGCAACTTCGCAACCTAGCATTTTAGGTTTCATTAAATTACTTTTCATTTTGGTTGAACACCATTATTTACAAATATATATATATATATATATATATATATATATATGTATATACATATGTATTGTGGCAAGACGACTCGCTCGGCTCTCCTGGAGGCAGACTCAGGACACACGTTCCCAGGTTTCCTTTCTGCTGGTTTATTATCAGCCATAAACTCATGCAGGTTTCACAGGAAAAACAAACATGACCCCTCTGGGTTAAACGGAAAAAAAAACAAAACAAAGTATAACTCAGTCCATAGATGAGCGGGTTCCGCCTGCTCTCGGTAGCATAAACTGCACTGCTAAAGTCCTTGTGAAAAGCTCTGCAGCTTCCACAATACTGTCTGGAGACTTCCCTCTCCAGACCACACTCCACTGGAAAAAAACAGGACTGAGCTTTTACACATTGCTCAGCCACACCCTGAGGGGAGGTAGGGGGAATGGCATCCCGCCCTCTTTGCCATTCCCATAAAACCGCACACCCTTTAACAGAGTAAATCTACCAGCATATAACATGCTGGCAGAAAAATAAAGTAGGTCTTAGTTCACACAGGAGAGCATCCTGAGTGACACATACCTCCCCTCACATATAAAACCAGTGACACTGTCACAGTACATATATCTATATATAGATATCTATATAAATATATGTATATTTATATATATATGTATATATATATATATGTATATTTATATATATATATATATGTATATTTATATATATATATATATATATATATGTATATTGATATATATATATATATATATATATATATATATATATATATATATATATATATATACAGGTGCTTTTCACAAAATTAGAATATCATCAAAAATGTTATTTCAGTTCTTCAATACAAAAAGTGAGACTCATACATTATATAGAGTCATTACAAACAGAGTGATCTATTTCGAGTGTTTATTTCTGTTAATGTTGATGATTATGGATTACAGCCAATGAAAACACAAAAGTCATTATGTCAGTAAATTAGAATAATTAACAAAAAACATCTGCAAAGGCTTCCTACGCATTTAAAAAGGTCCATTAGTCTGTTTCAGTAGGCTCCACAATCATGGGGAAGACTGCTGACTTGACAGATGTCCAGAAGGCAGTCATTGACACACTCCACAAGGAGGGTAAGCCACAAAAGGTCATTGCTAAAGAAGCTGGCTGTTCACAGAGTGCTGTATCCAAGCATATTAATGGAAAGTTTAGTGGAAGGAAAAAGTGTGGTAGAAAAAGGATATTCGTATATATCCTCCAGGATGCGCATAGAGGCTTATTGAACCCGCTGGACTGCATTGCAATCACAGCCACAGCTGTGGTTGCAGTGCAAAATAAAAGTAAGTGTGGACTGGCTCAAGCTATTTCACGAAGTCATATTAAGAAAACATGGGCTTTTATTTTTGGAGTGATTTAGAGGATGGTAGTAGGGCGGGTCACTCCCTCCAGCCCGGGTCTTATAAGTGGCTCATGGCCACAGTTTTCAACTTAGATTGATAGCAGCAGAGTAGGAAGCTATGTGCACTGCAAGTCTGTGTGAAGGCTGAACACAGGCCTGAGAAGTCAACATAACTGATGCACCCATGAGTGACACGGCGGTGCAGTCTCCCATGGCAACAGTTTTTTTTTTGTAGAGACTGTATTGGATGACCCAGCTGCGATTCGGTGGATAAAGCTGCCTTTACCTGTGTGAGTTTTTGCACAATAAAGACTTTAAGTTGGACATTCTTGAGTCACTGTGTTAAATCGCACTGTGTGAACACCGCCGCACTACATATGGTGGAGAATGCGGGCAGTGTGAACTGAAGCAGCCAGTTTCAGTGGCAACAGCAGGAGCAGCACCAGCATCTTCAGCAGCAATAGCAGGAACAGCACCAGCATCTTCAGCGACAACATCAGGAGCGCAGCAACAGCAGCACAATCAGCAGCAGCTGCGGTACCAGCAGCAGCAGAAGACTAACGACCTGATTCTGCAACAGATTGCAGCCCTGCGAGAGACGCCCTCACCGCCAACCCTGATCCATTCTAAGGCCTGGGACAAAGTCAAGTCGGCACTGAGGAAGAAGAGTCCTGAGGACGACATGGAAGCTTTCCTCATTGTGTTTGAATGCAGAATGGAGTGGGAGAGCTTGCCAATTTCCCAGTGGGCTGAAGTGGTTGCCCTGTTCCTGATGGGAGATGCCCAGAAGGCCTACTTTACCTCAGTCGGGGGAATGCTCAGGACTATGGAAAACTCAATGGTGAGATCCTTGCCCGACTGGGGGTTAATACTTGTGTACAGGCACAACGTGTGTACCAGTGGTCTTTTGTGGATGCCCGACCCGCTAGGCGTACGACTTGTTGCAGTTAGTCAAAAAGTGGCTCTAGCCTGAGACCTTGAACCCAGCTCAAATGGTGGAGAGAGTAGTAGTTGACTGATTGGTACAAGCTCTGCCAGCAGCAATACAGCATTGGGTGGGGCAAGGGGACCTAGATAACCTAGACCAGGTGGTTAGCCTGATAGAGCTTTATACTGCCACCCAGGATTTCATATGGGACTCTGCCTCACTGCGGGTATGATGCCGGGCCCTGCAAGCCCAGGGGCCTGGGAAAGGGACACGTCCTTCATCTGCAGACAGTCAGAACTGAGCCTATACAGAGGGGGTACCCTGGAGTGAGGGTGGCAGGAGACCAATTTCCCCCAAATCAGTCTCGAGGACTTGGCGGAGCCACCACTATCAGATGCTGGCGATCCAAGGTCCGGGACTATGGCTGCCAACTGCCTCCTGACTGCTGAACCCATGGACTGCGGGTTTACTCGCCAGGTGTCAATGTTTGCCCTGACTGTCTGCACCGCAAATGCAGACACTGCACAAGGTGAACACCAACTGTGCCAGTTACATGTCAACGGGTACCAGATGGAGGCTCTATTGGACTCAGGGACCTCAGTGACACTTGTTCATGGGTTCACTAGTTGCTGGGGACAACCCCAATGGTCGGGAAAATGGGGTTGTCTGTATTCATGGGGGTCTCCGATAATATCCGACAGCGGAGGTTACCTATTCCACCCCGTGTGGGGAAATTAAACATGTGGTGGGAGTGGTGAAGACTCTTCCTTATGGGACTGTTTTGGGAAGAGACTTGCCCCTGTTTTGGTCCCTGTGGGAGAGTAAAATGAATCCTCCCAGGATAAATGTCTATCCAGATACTGAACCCAAAGGTCCGGAGCCAGGGAAGGGATATTTGCCGTAGGGGTCTCCAACATAGGGAAAGAGTGTAATCCCGATCGGTTTCCCCTAGAGTTTTTGGCAGGAGAGGTCGAGGAGACCACATTAGTTCAGGAGCTGAAAGTGTCTCGGGGGACTTTTGTGACAGGCCAGCTCCAGAATCCCACTGTGACCTGGGCACAGGAAAGGGTGATAGAGGTAAATGGGGTGGATCAACAACCGGGTGGAGAGGCGGTTTATCCGCAAACGGTGGTCAACCAGGGTTTACTATATGGGGTTGTCAAAATCCGGGATGAAGTAATGGAACTGCTGGTAGTGCCCCAGTCCTATTGTCGGGCGGTACTCAAGATGGCTCACACACACCTGCTAGGTGGCCACCTAGGGGTTAAAAAGACGCAAGAATATATTTTACAACGGTTCTTTTGGTCCACGATTTACGCCGAGGTTAAGAGGTTTTGTGAGTCATGTCCAGAGTGTCAACTTACCACACCCAACGCAAGCTTCATGAGTCCATTGGTACCTCTGGCCATTATAAAGGTACCTTTTGAGCGGATTGCTATGGATCTGGTGGGGCCAATAGTAAAATCTGCCCACGGCCACCAACACATATTGGTGGTAGTAGATTATGCCACCCGTTACCTGGAGGCAATTCCGCTTCGCCACACCTCGGCTAAAATTATCCTCCAGGAGCTGTTTGCCTTGTTCTGTCGCTTTGGACTACCAAAGGAGGTCCTTATGGACCAGGGGACTCCTTCTAAGTCCAAGGTCACTAAGGAACCGTGAAAGCTGCTCCAGATAAAACAATTTTGCACATTGGTGTACCATCCACAGACCGACGGATTAGTTGAAAATTTAACAAAACCCTTAAATCCATGCTGAAAAATGTGGTTTCCAAGGATAGGAGGGATTGGGACATGTTACTGCTCTATTTAATGTTTGCTGTCCGCGAGGTACCACAGACTTCAACAGGGTTCTCACTCTTTGAGCTATTGTATGGCAGGCATCCCAGGAGGTTGCTGGACGTAGCCAAAGAGACATGGGAACAGGAGCCTACGCCCCATAAAAGCATAATAGAGCATGTGGCGAGTATGCAGGGCCGGATTGCGGCGGTCATGCCTATAGGGAAAGAACATCTAATAGATGCCCAGGCAGAGCAGAGCATATACAGTGGTGGCCAAAAGTATTGGCACCCCTGCAATTCTGTCAGATAATACTCAGTTTCTTCCTGAAAATGATTGCAATCACAAATTCTTTGGTATTATTATCTTCATTTAATTTGCTTGCAAGGAAAACACAAAAGAGAATGAAGCAAAATTCAAATCATTGATCATTTCACACAAACCTCCAAAAATGGGCCAGACAAAAGTATTGGCACCCTCAGCCTAATACTTGGTTGCTCAACCTTTAGCCAAAATAACTGCGAACAACCGCTTCCGGTAACTATCAATGAGTTTCTTACAATGCTCTGCTGGAATTGTAGACCATTCTTCTTTGGCAAACTGCTCCAGGTCCCTGATATTTGAAGGGTGCCTTCTCCAAACTGCCATTTTGAGATCTCTCCACAGGTGTTCTATGGGATTCAGGTCTGGATTCATTGCTGGCCACCTTAGAAGTCTCCAGTGCTTTCTCTCAAACCATTTTATAGTGCTATTGGAAGTGTGTTTTGGGTCATTGTCCTGCTGGAAGACCCATGACCTCTGAGGGAGACCCAGCTTTCTCACACTGGGCCCTACATTATACTGCAAAATTTGTTGGTAGTCTTCAGACTTCATAATGCCATGCAAACGGTCAAGCAGTCCAGTGCCAGAGGCAGCAAAGCAACCCCAACACATCAGGGAACCTCCGCCATGTTTGACTGTAGGGACCGTGTTCTTTTCTTTGAATGCCTCTTTTTTTTCCTGTACACTCTATGTTGATGCTTTTTCCCAAAAAGCTCTACTTTTGTCTCATCTGACCAGAGAACATTCTTCCAAAACGTTTTAGGCTTTCTCAGGTAAGTTTTGGCAAACTCCAGCCTGGCTTTTTTATGTCTTGGGGTAAGAAGTGGGGTCTTCCTGGGTATCCTACCATACAGTCCCTTTTCATTCAGACTCCGATGGATAGTACGGGTTGACACTGTTGTACCCTCGGACTGCAGGGCAGCTTGAACTTGTTTGGATGTTAGTCGAGGTTCTTTATCCACCATCCGCACAATCTTGCGTTGAAATCTCTCGTCAATTTTTCTTTTCCGTCCACATCTAGGGAGGTTAGCCACAGTGCCATGGGCTTGAAACTTCTTGATGACACTGCGCACAGAAGACACAGGAACATTCAGGTCTTTGGAGATGGACTTGTAGCCTTGAGATTGCTCATGCTTCCTCACAATTTGGTTTCTCAAGTCCTCAGACAGTTCTTTGGTCTTCTTTCTTTTCTCCATACTCAATGTGGTACACACAAGGACACAGGACAGAGGTTGAGTTAACTTTAATCCATGTTAACTGGCTGCAAGTGTGATTTAGTTATTGCCAACACCTGTGCCACAGGTAAGTTACAGGTGCTGTTAATTACATGAATTAGAGAAGCATCACATGATTTTTCAAACAGTGCCAATACTTTTGTCCACCCCCTTTTTTAGGTTTGGTGTGGAATTATATCCAATTTGGCTTTAGGACAATTCTTTTTGTGTTTTTTCATTGAAGAAAAATTAAATGAAGATAATAATACCAAAGAATTTGTGATTGCAATCATTTTCAGGAAGAAACTGAGTATTATCTGACAGAATTGCAGGGGTGCCAATACTTTTGACCACCACTGTAATAGAAAGGCCATGGTCAGCTCCTTTAAAGAAGGGGATCGGGCATTATTTTTAGTGCCCACAGCAGAATGTAAGCTCATGGCCAAGTGGCAAAGGCCATATGAAGTCCAAGAAAAGGTTGGGGAGGTGAATTACAGAATATTCCAGCCCAGGAAGAGAAAACCTGAACAACTGTATCATATAAACCTGTTTAAAAGCAAGAAAAGACAAGGAATGTATGATTACAAATGCGACTCTCCGGTCGTATTGTCTGGGGACCCTCCGACACTGGCCCGGGGGAGGCTGGGAGAGAGATAAAGATAAGCGACGCTCTTTCTAAACCGCAGCAACGGGAGGCTTGGAAATTAGTGCAGCAGAATACAGACGTATTCTTGGAACTGCCCAGCTGTACATCTGTGATCCAACATGACATTGTCACCAAGCCTTCGGTAAGAGTACGAATGAAACCGTACCATGTGTCAGAGGCCCGGAGGCAAGCCATCGCGGCTGAGGTAAAACATATGCTCCAGCTAGGAGTTATTGAGTAGTCCAGGAGTGAATGGGCTGGCTCCATTATACTGATTCCGAAGCCGGACTGTTCATTACGATTTTGCAACGTCTTCCGAAAATTGAATGTAGTATCAAAATTTGACCTTTAGCCAATGTCCCGGGTGGACGAGCAGATTTGAGAGACTGGGGCAGGGCCAGTATTTCACCACGCTCGATCCGACCAAGGGTTAATGGCAGGTGCCTCTGACAGAATCTGCGAAAGAAAACACAGCCTTTATAACACCGGAGGGTCTCTATCACTATGTCTTTTTGCCTTTTGGGTTACATGGGTCCCCGGCCACGTTCCAAAGGCTGATGGACATTGTGTTGGAGCCCCATCAGAAGTATGCATCAGCTAATTTGGATGATATTATCATCTTTAGTACTGACTGGCATACCCACCTGTCCGAGGTACAAGCGGTGGTGAACTCGCTCAGAGCCCCGGGCTTGACAGCAAACCCAAAAAAATGTGCGATCGGTCTCAAGAAAGCCCAATACTAGGGGTATGTGATTGGCTGTGGGGTTATTAAACCCCAAATAAACAAAATCAAGGCTATTCAAAACCGGCCCCACCTCTCAAGAGCGTTCATCGGCATCATTGGGAATTACCGACGGTTTATACCTAATTTTGTCGGGAGATCGGCATCCCTGACCGATCTCTTAAAGAGAAAGAAGTCAGTCATGCCTCGGTGAAGTCCTCAGGCGGAGAATGCGTTCCGATCCATGAAGTTGGCATTGTGCGGAAAGCCTGTCCTCACCAGCCCCAACTTCAAGAAAGGCTTTATAGTACATACGCCTCTGAGGTAAGCCTAGGAACAGTGCTGTCACAGGAGGTGATGGAGAAGAACATCCGGTTACCTAATTAAGTAGGAAACTTACCCCGGCAGAGAAAGATTATAGCATAGTGGAGGAGTGCTTGGCCATTAAGTGGGCCTTGGAGTCCCTACGTTACTATTTGCCCTGGCAACAGTTTTGCTTGGTAACTGACCATTCACCCTTGATCTGGATGAGAAATGCCAAGGAGAGGAATGGTCACCAAATGGTTTCACTGCAAAATTTTAGCTTCACGGTGGAACATTGAGCGGGGAAGGCGCAAGGGGATGCCCTGTAACGCGCACCCTGTATGTTGACAAACCCCACAAGTTTGAACAGAGGGGTGGGGGTATGTGAGACAGTGAGGGGAATCATATGTGAAGGCCGGTATGTATGTCCGAGGATCATCAGCACCATCATCATTCTCACCTACTGCTTTGCATACACTTCCACCTCCACGTCTATTGCATTACCAGTTCTCCTTTTATGTGCCAAAGAAACATGTGTTCAGTCATCCAATTATATGGAAACTGTACTCCCATATGTCCAGATTAATTACAATTTATGCTAGACCACCTGCAATGTCTGGCCGTTCCTCCGTATAGCCTGGTGGACACTCACAAGCAGTAGCTGCATGTAGCAGAGATGGAATTTCTGAAAGAGGCAGCTCAGCGAGATGACCTGAGATTGGAAGGATCAGAACAGTGACAACAGAGAGTTGGGCATCACATATCGCCCTTGCAAGTTGCCAGCCTGACACAACAAACTCATCTTCATTCTAATTTTTGGTGAAATTTAATATATTGTGACTGCATCTGGGTTGAATTTTCCCAGTAGCACTTTGATCAGGATTGTGAGTAAGGGCAAATTTGTTGAAAACGATCAAACCAAAATTCTTTGACTTCTTTTACTGCAACCTTCTTTAGCAAAACTATCAATTTTTTCCAAAACTGTTCAGAAATGTTTGCACAGCAAACAGTTTCTGACCGTATGCCTGACCAGGAAAACTCTTTCCACTCCCTGCAAAATCAATACTTTCACGTGTGTGTGTGCGTGTACGTGTGTGTTTGTGTGTGTATGGCCCCTGCGCAGGGCAGGACAGAAAGAAATAAAAATTGTTGAGAATTATGAAAACCAAATTCTTAGTATTCTATGACTGCAATCTTCTTTAACAAATTTATAATTTGCTTGCCAAAATTGTTCAGAAATTTGGGGGCTGGTGCTCTTAGCATATTAGAAGGATAATCGGTTGACTGCATGTTCAGAATTCTTTGAATTCCATAAGTGTAATTTTCTTTAACAAAGTTAACAATTTTAGAATTAACTGAGACAGCATCTATTAAAATATCTATGATAGGATGGACCATATAGTTTATAAGAGCAATTACTGATGCACGTCAGCAAACAGAGTTGCTCCACCTGAACAGCCAGGTTCAGTCCTACCTAGACTATGTTCTTTCTCAAGAAAATTCCCTGAGCTCCGATCCTATGGATTTCTGGCTCAACAAATAGAACTGGTGGAGAGACTTGTCCCAGTCAGAGGGGGTGTTCAGCATGGTTGGTGATTTGTCAAACCATAGCAGACGAGGTTATCCGCTACAAGTGTGTAAAACCTAGTATTTGTCAAATTGAATCAGACATGGATCAAGGCAAACTTTCGTTGACTGAGATTAAATTGATCATAACATCTATATGTCTGCATGACTTTGTGATGACTGTCGTTTACACCGGTCAGTAGCCACCAGTACCAATGGGCCACATTCAGCCGGGCATCTACTTCCTGTCCGTCATGCTATCTATACTAAGCTACTGTTGTTGTCGGGGCTGCAATTGCTGGCCTTAAACTGCCAAGCATATTATTGCCTTTCCTTGATAACTCTACCATGCTACAGCTCCTGCAGCCACTCCACAGACACGCCAGCCATATGCCTTCTGGTTGCCCACTGTGTTTTCTAGCACTAGTCTGTACTTTTGCTGCTTGGGCTGCTGTTGCTGGCCATAAAACTGCTAAGCAACTTTTTGCCTGCCCTGTCCTAACTCTCTACCATGCTGCGCCTGCCTCAGCGACTGCACAATCACGAGAGTCACTCATCTTCTGCCTGCCCATTGTATTTTATATTGATGGACAGTACTACTGATGCTGGGAAACTTACTCTCGTGTTTTTTTTACCCACAAGAAAACGGTCTGAAAATAGGGCTAATATTTTTAAAAGACTTGGTGACAAGCCATAACTTCTTGCCTAATCAATTTAGAGTTTTTTTTTCACTTCTAGTTCACTCCTCTACATTAAATATAGTATAGTACTTTTGTTCTGTCTTCTTAATTAAAGGGATAATTTTTGGATGGCTTAAGAAAAAAACTTAACTTTCTTAATTTAGCAAAGTGAAAACATCATTATTCTCCACAAACAGGGATAATTGTTGCCCCACAGCTGTGTGAAAATGCCATGGCTTCTTCCATTTGCACCACCTGCTTAGAAACAAAAGCAATGCCTGCATCTGCCCTGGTTTATATAATTTAGGTAGCCAAAAAGTCTGATACTGCAGTGTGTTATTATATATGCTGTTGGTAACCATTCATTTTCCCTTAGTTAGATAGGTTGAAGTAATTTACGGCTTAAAAATGGTGTGTTTGCATTACAGAGCTCAAAATTTGTTCATTTGAGCCCAAGGGGAACTCACTGTGTCCTACACATATTTTCTATGCAATTCGAGGCATTGTAATTATGCTACTTGCACAAATTTATTCAACGCAATTTAATTTTGGGGGGAAAATTTGTCAAAGTTGGAGAATTTGAATTTCAAAAGATCTGCTGATCTCTATTCCATACCTGATGTGCATCAGGCCTTAGTTACAGAGAATGGGCCACCAGTCCAAAAGTAACTTGTTTTTGCTCTTATTTTATTCCCGCTGTTCCTCTGAAAATTTAGCTTTTTTTCTTTAGTGCTAGATTTTTAATGTCTTAGACAAAGGGCAGGGGCTCACAGAAAAATAATGCAAAACAGTTTAAAGATATGCCCCAGAGGACCCTGTGAGGCATGGTCAAGCAGCGGAAACAGAAAAGGAGCAAAACTGTCCACTTTTGACTTAGTCCTTCTTAAACAATACAGTACTCTCTGTAATAACTCTCACCAGTATTAGTAGTTGCCAAGTAAAGGGTTATTATTTCAGGCAATGTAGTTAATATCTTTTCCTCTAGACAACCATTTTTAGCTAAATATTTACAACTGCCTTTATCATACTGTTCTCTTGCGGTCAGTATTACTTAGATTTGTATGTCCCAAGTATATTGTGCTGCAGTGCTCTATAATTTGTGTGTTAGCCTTAAACACCTCATAAATCTGTATTTTTATTAGCATCTTCTGATTGGTATTTCAAGGTTGTTGCTACCTAAGTGAATACCTCTGAGAGAAAGGTTCCTTGTGGAGGAAGTAAATCAATGCAATTTACTTATGTGCTATGATTTGTGGGGTGAAAGCCTAGCTTTCACATCCGCAGAAAAGAAAAGCTATTTCATGTTGCTTTGAGTAGCTGCTTGATGCAGTCATTCTGAAAATAGATTGTAGTTTTCTATTTTTTTCTCTTGTTTCTTCAACGTGGAATTATAGCTTGTGAGAGATGACAAATTGACAGCTCTAGAAAGTGCAGCCATCAGTCATACAGTAGTCTGCCGCCACAGAATTACTTGCTTTACTCTCTTAGGTATATGTAGTATGATTCTGCAGATATCATACAGTACAATATATTTTCTCATTTTATGTATGCAGCCCCCAAGTGTGACGCAAAGCTGTATAACACTGTTCCTTTCATACATTTATTAATCAAATAGGTTTACAACATTTCACCTGTACTGGATTGCAGAGTATGCAGACCTTGCTTTCTTTATACTGGGTTTATTCCAATGATATGTATAGTGGAAATTAGATAATAGTATCTATGAAAGGGATTGTCCAGATAATAAAAACATAGTTACATAGCACATTTGAAAAAAGACACTTGTCCATGGAGTTCAACTAAGTGATGAGAAAGGATAAAGAGAATGGGGCTTAGGTACATCAGTAATACATGACCAGTCTTCCTGAAAGAGGCCGCCTGATCCTGAGTGTCGATCGACCAGATCAACATTCAGAATAAAAATTTTACGCATATACAGTGGGGAAAATAAGTATTTGATACACTGACGATTTTACAAGTTTTCCCACCTACAAAGAATGGATAGGTCTGTAATTTTTATCCTGATGTCATCGGTCACATGATATACTTCGGGTCTCATTTTTCCGCGACATTTAGGCTGCCGGATATACACCATTTTCTACCGGCCTTTCTTTTGGTTGGCCATACCCTCCTTTTTAAATCCCACTGGTTCTAAGGAACAATATCCCCTGACGAAGTACTCCCCGTCTGAAACGCGCATCGGGGCTGTGCTGATATCATCTTTGGACCCATTGTTCAGGTACAGTCATTTCCATTTCTGCCTCCCCTCCGCATTGTGAGGATATTATACATCCACATTTTACCATTTTGTGCACTCATGTGGGTGGGCAGACATACTTTATCATTCATTGTAGATGGTTGCCCATGGTGCCTGGTGACATTATATTTTACTTATCAATAAAGCACCTTCTAATTTGTCTACATCATTGCATGTATTACCATCACCTCTGTATTTGATAGATTGGCAGCACTTTGTTGTGTAATATTTTTCTGTGGTCCATTTATACCATGTTTGTTGATTGCATATCATTTTTGTATTTATATTCTTGATTGCGGACAATCACGTGTATGTATTGCCACTATAACCATCCAGTTAATAAAGGAGTGGTTCTGCAGGTGGGGACCACAGACTACATCTCAGTACCAATGCTCTCTGGCTGATGTTTTGGTCACTTTTGAATGTTGGTTGTGCTTTCACACTCGAGGTAGCATGAGACGGACTCTACAACCCACAGAAGTTGCTCAGGTAGTGCAGCTCATCCAGGATGGCACATCAATGCGAGCTGTGGCAAGAAGGTTTGCTGTGTCTGTCAGCGTAGTGTCCAGAGGCTGGAGGCGCTACCAGAAGACAGATCAGTACACCAGGAGACGTGGAGGGGGTCGTAGGAGGGCAACAACCCAGCAGCAGGACCACTACCTCCGCCTTTGTGCAAGGAGGAACAGGAGGAACACTGCTAGAGCCCTGCAAAATGACCTCCAGCAGGCCACAAATGTGCATGTGTCTGCACAAACGGTTAGAAACCAACTCCATGAGGGTGGTATGAGGGCCCGACATCCACAGATGGGGGTTGTGCTCACAGCCCAACACCGTGCAGGACGCTTGGCATTTGCCACAGAACACCAGGATTGGCAAAGTCGCCACTGGTTCCCTGTGCTCTTCACAGATGAAAGCAGGTTCACACTGAGCACATGTGACAGACATCGTAACAGCGTCTGGAGATGCCGTGGAGAGCGATCTGCTGCCTGCAACATCCTTCAGCATGACCGGTTTGGCAGTGGGTCAGTAATGGTGTGGGGTGGCATTTCTTTGGAGGGCCGCACAGCCCTCCATGTGCTCGCCAGAGGTAGCCTGACTGCCATTAGGTACCGAGATGAGATCCTCAGACCCCTTGTGAGACCATATGCTGGTGCTTTTGGCCCTGGGTTCCTCCTAATGCAGGGCAATGCCAGACCTCATGAGGCTGGAGTTTGTGAGCAGTTCCTGCAAGATGAAGGCATTGAAGCTATGGACTGGCCCGCCCGTTTCCCAGGCCTGAATCCGATTGAGCACATCTGGGACATCATGTCTCGCTCATCCACCAACATCATGTTGCTCCACAGACTTTCCAGGAGTTGGCGGATGCTTTAGTCCAGGTCTGGGAGGAGATCCCACAGGAGACCATCCGCAACCTCATCAGGAGCATGCCCAGGCGTTGTAAGGAGGTCATACAGACACGTGGAGGCCACAAACAATACTGAGCCTCATTTTGACTTGTTTTAAGGACATTACATCAAAGTTGGATCAGCCTCTA
The DNA here is from genome assembly GCF_046119375.1 of Phyllobates terribilis. NCBI lineage: Eukaryota > Metazoa > Chordata > Amphibia > Anura > Dendrobatidae > Phyllobates > Phyllobates terribilis. Next base: position 230,182,396 of record NW_027362764.1, read on the forward strand.
GTGTGTTTTTCCACTTTAATTTTGGGGGTGACTCCAAATCCAGGCCTCCATTGGTTAATACATTTGATTTCCATTGATGATTTTTGTGTGATTTTGTTGTCAGCACATTCAACTTGTACAGAACAAAGTATTCAATGAGAATATTTCATTCATTCAGATCTAGGATGTGTTATTTGAGTGTTCCCTTTATTTTTTTGAGCAGTGTATATTCAATGTCTAATTGATATTTGGATCTGACATTCGGTGGTTCTCCTCTTGTTGTGTTCTTATCCCAATGGTCTGAAATTCATCGTGTCCATATAGCACACAATTCTCATTCCACAGGTTTTCACATTGACCATTGGGTCTCTTTTGAAATCTCCTGTTTATGTGGCTATCCTTAGTGTGTTTTGTGTCTGTAATTTTTATCGTAGGTACACTTCAACTGTGAGAGACAGAATCTAAAAAAAAATCCTGAAAATCATGTTGATTTTTACATAATTAATTTGCATTTTCTTGCATGAATTAAGTATTTGATACAATAGAAAAACAGAGTTTACTATTTGGTACAGAAACCTTTGTTTGCAATTACAGAGGTCGGACATTTCCTGTAGTTCTTGATCAAGTTTGCACACACTGCAGCAGGGATTTTGGCCCACTTCTCCATACAGATATTCTCCAGATCTTTCAGGTTTCAGGACTGTCGCTGGGCAATATTGAGTTTCAGCTCCCTCCAAAGATGTTCTATTGGGTTCAGGTCTGGAGACTGGCTAGGCCACTCCAGGACCTTGAAATGCTTCTTACTGAGCCACTACTTAGTTTCCCTGGCTGTTTGTTTTGGGTCATTGTCATGCTGGAAGACCTAGCCACGACCCATCATCAATGCTCTTACTGAGGAAAGGAGGTTGTTGGCCAAAATCTCGCGATACATGACCCCATACATCCTTCCCTTTGCAGAAAATCACCCCCAAAGTATGTTGTTTCCCCCACGATGCTTCACGGTTGGAACGGTGTTCTTGGAGTTGTACTCATCCTACTTCTTCCTCCAAATACGGTGAGGGGAGTTGATACCAAAAAGTTCTATTTTGGTCTTATCTGACCCGATAACCTTCTCCTATGGATCATCCAGATGGTCATTGACAAACTTCAAACTGGCCTGGACATGTCCTGGCATGAGCATGGGGGGCCTTGTGTTCCCTGCAGGAATTTAATCCATGACGTCGTAGTGTGTTACTAACGGTAATGTTTGAGGCTGTGGTCCCAGCTCTCTTTAGGTCATTGACCAGGTCCTCCCATGTAGTTCTGGGCCAATTTCTGAACTTTCTCAGAATCATCCTTACCCCAAGAAGCGAGATCTTGCATGGAGCCCCAGACTGAGGAAGATTGAAAGTCATCTTGCGTTTTTTCCATTTTCTAATAATTGCACCAACAGTTGTTGCCTTCTCAACAAGCTGCTTGACTATTGTCCTGTAGCCATTCCCAGCCTTGTGCAGGTCTACAATTTTATCACTGGTTTTCTCAGACAGCTTTATGGTCTTGGCAATGGTGGAGAGGTTGGAGTGTGATTGATTGAATGTGTGAACAGGTGTCTTTTTTACAGGTAATGAGTTCAAACAGGTGCAATTAATACAGGTAATGAATGCAGAGTAGGAGGGCGTCTTAAAGAAAAACTAACAGGTCTTTGAGAGCCAGAATTTTTGCTAGTTGGTAGGTGATCAAATACTTATATCAATAAAATGCTAATTAATTGTGTATAAACCATACAATGTGATATTCTGAATTTTTTTTTTAGATTTTGTCTCTCACAGTTTGAGTGTACCTACGAAAAAAAATTATAGAGCTCTCCATTCTTTGTAGGTGGGAAAACTTGCAAAATCGGCAGTGTATCAAATACTTATTTTCCCCACAGTACATAAAAAAAAGTATTTATTTTCTTCTAAAAAAAAAAAGAAAGATCTAAGCCCTTTTTGAAACCATTAACAGTTCCTGCTGTGACCAGCTGCTTAGGTAAGCTGTTCAACTGATTAATTGTTCTTAGGCTATGTGCACAGGATGCAGAAATGCTTAGGATTTTTTCCTGAGCGTTTCTGCATTTCCCTGACAGAAAAAAACGCATGCGGATTGTACATGCGTTTTCCTGCCAGGGACATGCGGAAATGAAGCAGTTACCCACTGACATATCCGCATGCGGATTGACAAGCGCTTTCCAAGCGATTAGCATCACTTGGAAAGTGCTTGTGACAACTAGGTCACACTATATAAATCCATGCAAACAGCATGGATTTATATAGTGTGACCCGAGAGAGTGGTAAAAATAAGAAAATAAATGTATAATTTACCCTCCGATGGCCCCCGGTATCCCGCTCACTCCGTTCTCCCTTGCCGGCAACAATGAATTGAAAGACCTGCCGACTTCAGCGTCACGTGACCCGTCACATGACTCTGACGTCAGCGCAGGTCCTTCAACTCACTGCAAAGTGCCGGGAACCAAGCAGGAGCGGTGCGCGGGCCGACAGAAGGTAAGTATACATTTATTTTTTACTTTATTCTTGTTTTTACAGCTTTTTTATGGTACCTGGGTGTGGAGGAGAGTCTCATCTTCTCCACACTCGGGTACCATCCGCATATTAGAACGCGCCAATAACGCAAGTACAAATGCAGTCTTGCGGTATTGGCGCTTTCTAATGCAAGTCAATGGCTGCGAAAACGCCGCGTTTCCGCAAAATTAATGGACATGCTGCGGATTTTTGAACGCAGCATAAACGCTGCGGAAAAATCCGCAGCATGGGCACAGCACATGCGGATTATCATTGGGGAACATTGCTGCCCTTCTACCATGCGTTTTTAATGCTTTTCCGCAGCTTTTTGCAGCTGCGGAAACGCTGCGGAAACACATTAAAAACGCATCGTGTACACACAGCCTTATAGTAAAAAAGATTTGCCTCCTATGAAAATGTAACCTTTTTTTCTCCAGATGGAGGCAATGCCCATGAAACAGCTTTTCACCATATTCTTTTTGTATGGGTCATTTACAGTGCCTACAAGTAGTATTCAACCCCCTGCAGATTTAGCTGGTTGACACATGCGGAATTAACTTGGCATTGTGACATTTGTACTGTAGATCAGCCTGGAAGTGGGAAATGCACTGCAGCAAATTTTGTTTTTGTTTTTTGTTTTTTTTAAAAACGTTAAAAGTTAATTCAGAGTGTCATTTATTATTCAACCCCTCAAACCACAAGAATTCTGTTTGGTCCCCCTAAAGTATTAAGAAGTAGTTCAGGCACCAAGAATAATGAGCTTCACATGTGTGGATTAAAGATCTCTTTTGCCAGCCTTTTCTGACTATTTAAGACCCTCACCAAACTTGTGAACAGCACTCAGACATGGTCAACATGGGAAAGACAAAGGAGCATTCCAAGGCCATCAGAGACAAGATCGTGGAGGGTCACAAGGCTGGCAAGGGGTACAAAACCCTTTCCAAGGAGTTGGGCCTACCTGTCTCCACTGTTGGGAGCATCATCCGTAAGTGGAAGGCTTATGGAACTACTGTTAGCCTTCCACGGCCTGGACAGCCTTTGAAAGTGTCCTCCCGTGCCGAGGCCAGGCTTGTCCGAAGAGTCAAGGCTAACCCAAGGACAACAAGGAAGGAGCTCCGGGAAGATCTCATGGCAGTGGGGACATTGGTTTCAGTCAATACCATAAGTAACGTACTCCACTGCAATGGTCTCCGTTCCAGACGAGCCCGTAAGGTACCTTTACTTTCAAAGTGTCATGTCAAGGCTCATCTACAGTTTGCTCATGATCACTTGGAGGACTCTGAGACAGACTGGTTCAAGGTTCTATGGTCTGATGAGACCAAGATCGAGATCTTTGGTGCCAACCACACACGTGACGTTTGGAGACTGGATGGCACTGCATACGACCCCAAGAATACCATCCCTACAGTCAAGCATGGTGGTGGCAGCATCATGCTGTGGGGCTGTTTCTCAGCCAAGGGGCCTGGCCATCTGGTCCGCATCCATGGGAAGATGGATAGCACGGCCTACCTGGAGATTTTGGCCAAGAACCTCCGCTCCTCCATCAAGGATCTTAAGATGGGTCGTAATTTCATCTTCCAACAAGACAACGACCCAAAGCACACAGCCAAGAAAACCAAGGCCTGGTTCAAGAGGGAAAAAGTCAAGGTGTTGGAGTGGCCTAGTCAGTCTCCTGACCTTAACCCAATTGAAAACTTGTGGAAGGAGCTCAAGAATAAAGTCCACATGAGACACCCAAAGAACCTAGATAACTTGGAGAAGATCTGCATGGAGGAGTGGGCCAAGATAACTCCACAGACCTGTGCCGGCCTGATCAGGTCTTATAAAAGACGATTATTAGCTGTAATTGCAAACAAGGGTTATTCCACAAAATATTAAACATAGGGGTTGTATAATAATTGACCCACACTTTTATGTTTAAAATTTAATAAAATTCAACTGAGCAACATAACTTTTTGGTTTGTAAGATTTATGCTTCTGTTCATAAAACCTACTCTCGTTTGCAGTTTGAAGGCTCTAACTTATTTGCATCTTATCAAACCAGCTAAATCTGCAGGGGGTTGAATACTACTTGTAGGCACTGTATGTACTTGTACAATTGAATCCTGTACCCTCTTAGACGTCTGTTCTCAAGACCTAAATAAATTACATTTTTGATCTTTCCTCATAACTAAGATCCTTCATGCCCCTTATTAGTTTTGTGGCTCTTCTTTGTACTTTTTCTAACTCTAGGGCATCTTTTCTATGAACTGGTCCCCAGAATTGAACTGCATATTGAAGATCGGATCGGACTTACGCTTTGTAGAGTGGAAGTATTATGTCCATTTCCCACAAGTTCATACCTTTTTTACTAGATAACAAAATCCTGCTGGCCTTAGAAGCCTCAGATTGATATTACATGCTGTTATTTAATCAGCGATCAAGAAGTACACTCAGATGCGTCTCCACATGTGACTTTCCTAGTGTTATTCCTCCTATAACATATGATGCCCACATATTAGTGCCCAGGTGCATAACTTGACAGTTATCCACTTTGCCAAATTGATGTCTAAACAATCAGTTTTTTTTTTCAAGTCAATTTACAATTTATGAACAACTTCCATAGACTGCCCTAAACTACGTCGTTTGGTGTCGTCTGCAAAAATATTAATCCTGTACATTAAATAAGAACAAACCCAGCACTGAACCGTGGTATGCCACTTATAAATGGAGACCATTTAGCGTATCAGTCATTCACCACAACTCTCTGGGCACGGGTATTTGAGAAAGTTTTCATTCCAATTACAAACTTTACTTTCTAAAACTTTAGGCATTTATGTGGGACATTGTCAAATGCCTTCTTTAAATCCAAAAACACTATATCCACAGTTGCCCCCATCTAGGCTTCTACTTTCTACAGGTTTTCTTCATAAAAAATTTATCAGTATAGTTTACAACGCCTGTCCTTAGTAAAAACATCCTGGCTATCACATATACACTGTGTTCCAAATTATTATGCAAATAATATTTTCTCAGATTTTCCCAAATTACCTATATGAATTGCAGTCATTGTAATTTTCCAGTCAAATAACTATTAGAGTAGAATTGAAAGGTTTTTGCACAAACTGCCTATGATAACAGTATATTTTTTAAAAAATAAAACACTCAAATTGCACTCAAAATGCATGTTCCAAATTATTATGCACAGCAGAGTTTTCAACCTTTTCATTTTAATAAAGAACAAAAAAATGGTCATTTTTGAAATTATAAGCATTAGCAGGTTATTACAAACTGAAATCAAACAGTTTAAAACTCAAAACTTTATTCTAGGTGATGTTACATTTGCACATTTGCTTGTTCGAAAGGAGCTTCTGAACTCTCTCATTCATTGAATTTGTCAGGTTTTGGATGGTTTCTGCTTCAATTGCTTTGCATGAGGACAGAATACCCTCCTAGAGCTGTTGCTTAGATGTGAACTGCCTCCCGCCATCATAGACACTCCTTTTGATGATGCTCCAGAGGTTCTCAATGGGGTTGAGGTCAGGGGAGCATGGGGTCCACACCATAAGTTTGTCCCCTTTTATGCCCACAGCAGCCAGAGATGCAGATGTGTTATGTGCAGCATGAGACGGTGCATTATCATGCATGAAAATGATCTTGCTGCAGAATACACGGTTCTTCTTCTTGAACCATGGCAGGAAGTGCTGTTTGAGAAACTCAACATACATTATGGAGTTCATCTTTACCCCTTCAGGGATCCTAAAAGGGCCGAAAATCTCTCTCCCCATGATTCCAGCCCAAAACATTACTCCACCTCCTCCTTGTTGGCGCCGTAGCCGTGTTTGCATGGGGTGTCCATCAACCAGCCATCCTCCACTCCATCCATCTGGACCATCGAGATCATTTCATGCATGATAATGCTGTTAATGCTGCTGCTTGACATTGAGTACTGCTGCTCAGCTTACATGTAACCAGAATGCCCAAGTCCTTCTCCTATTCTGTAGTTACGATTATGACGCGCCCCCTGGGCCATATTCTTTAGGGGAATACCCGGAGCCGGATCAGATGGGGGTTGTAGTCTCCGAGTGGCTGTGACCCGGTCCGTGCCCAGGGTGTCAAGCTCAGTGTGTGGCAGTCCTTACTGATGTTACAAAGTTCTTTATGTCGACTACGCCACCCGTTGGATTGCGGTCACTACGGCCGCCGCTGCAGCAGGGTCCGCTGAGGCTGATGGTGTTGGTGCAGCTTTAGATGGTATAACCCCCAACGGGAGGGGTATGGCCTCAGGGGGTCAGGTGCAGAGGATGGGGGTTGTGGTGGTGCAGCGTAGATGTTAAGTAAAGACAGAGTCGGGTTGTGCAGTTCAGGGTGTTTACTTACTGCAGATATTCCGGTCACTCCGGCCTTCAGTGACCACCCGAGCCGTGCTGCGTCCACCAGGTCCTGGATTCAGCCAACCCCCAAGCAAGTCCGGAGCGTGTCCCTGAGCCCTCCTTCTTGTCCTTTCTTCTGGCCGTCCCCACCAGGGATCCACCTAGGTCCAGCTCCCTCGGGCCTTCTGTTGGGAGACCCTTGGCCTTGGGTTCCCTGACCCTACACGTGGTTTGCCTTCAGGGTGGATGTGGTGGGTGGCCGTGGCAGATCCTGCCCACGGCCTCCGGTCTCTGGCTGAGGTATGCTTTAGCCCCCACCAGTTTGGGATCCGGTACCCTATTGCCAACTCTTCACCCTAGGTTTGTATATGGGTTCTCAGAGTTCCTTTTTGTTTCCCCCTCTGGGTCTCTCTTTCTCTCCTCTCTCACTCTCTCTCTTGGGCTGGGGCTGCTCTTCTGCTCTCCTCCTCTGGCTTCTCACAGACTGACTCCACTCTGACAGACTGACTGACCCTGATCTTAGATGGTGCCCACCTTAAATACTCCCTCTATGTGTGAGCTCAGGTGACCAGCACCCAATGAGCTCCTATCTTTACCCAGGCTGCTCCCCCTATCTGCCCCTACACTACTGGGATGTACCACCCCCCTCCCACTCCAGCCAGGAACAGACTCGGTCGTACCTGCACATTTCTAAGTGGGAGTACCGTTGGTCTGTTCCTCGGAAATGGGATATGTGTAGTGCATGCAGCTGACCGAGCTCAGTTCCACACTCCATCCTTACCCGGGAGTGGAATATCACACCTCTGGGTTGAGGTGCAATACCCCTGTAGCAGCCGAATCCTCAGGGTGCTACATTTATACTCCCATTTATTTTATATGTAGCAATAGGATTACTCCGTCCTTGGTGCATTACTCTACATTTATCTACATTGAACCTCATCTGCCAAGTGTTTGCCCATTCAGTCATCTTATCCAGATCGTTCTGCAATATTGTAACATCAAGATCAGATTTTAATATCCTACATAGTTTGTTGTCGACACTTTGCTCACAATCCTATCCACTAAGTCATTAATTAAAAGGTTAAAAAGAATCTGTCCTAGCACAGATCCCTGTGGCACCACACTGCTGACTATATCCCATTTAGAGAATGTACCATTTACAATGACCCTTTGCTTCCTATCATTTAGCCAATTCCTTACCCATCTACATATAGTTCCCCCAAGTCCTTGCTGCTGTAGCTTCAGTAAAAGGCTGCTATGTGGTACAGTATGCAGTGTGTGTATATGCAGTGTGTGTATATATATGTGTATATGCAGTGTTTGTATACATGTGTATGTGCAGTGTGTGTATATATGTGTATGTGCAGTGTGTGTGATGACATAATTATATTTGAATAAATGTTGATATTGTTGTTCATGGAGAAAAGAAAATAAGACATCCCCTGAAAATAAGCCCTAACCCATCTTTCAGAGCAAAAAATAATATAAGACCCTGTCTTATTTTCAGAGAAATGTGGTATTGGTGCTCATTTGACGCCACTGTTAAAGTTTATTTTATTGTTCATTAACCTGTATATAGAATGGGTTCTCTTGAGCCAAATCAACCATTTATTACTATATTTCTTTTGTTTATATATTTTGTGTTTTTGTAATCCAAAAAAGTTAATAAAAACATTCTTTTAAAAAAAAAAAGTAATTTTGCCTTCTTTTAATCCTGAGTGACCAACTCTCCATTACCATCATTTAGGAGACCCACCTGTGTGGACTGTTTTTGTTGTATTTATACATTTAAAGAATTTGGGGGAATTTGTCCTGCCCTTCATTTTCTACTTTATGTATTCTAAATCTGAGGGGGTCTTATAAATCTGTGGGGATATACAATTTTCTCTTTAAAACATGATATATTTGATTCAGGTTATTGTAAAAATAAGAAAAATTCTGTTTTGCATATGATAGTGCAGAAAGTACCCATATACTATTATGTCCATCCCAGGAACCTTTTTAGAAATAGAAAATATCTAGTTAAAATTTTTTTTTAAAGGATATGCATTTTATTTTTTCTACTATATGTTTATTTATTTGTTATGCTTTGCATCATCATATTCCACAGCTCTTTACATACATTATACTTAAATTGAATTGATGAAACCAAAATTAAATTCATGAGTTGTAAAAATGTGCCCATATAACAAACCCAAATATAAATCTGTGGCTTACAATGTGTAATAATATCTGCGTTAGAAAAACTTTTCAGTCCACAAAGTATTTCTATTGCATATGGTGCAGTTTAGAAAATCACATTTAAAGGTCAATGTGTTGTCTACGTGCACAAGGGACTGCACACTGACCAAATAAGCATTTGAGCAAAACGATTTGCAGGAACCTGTCTCAAGTCAGGACCAATGACTTTCTATGTGGCCACTGAACCATGGTCTTCCAAATCTTTTGCTCACCTCTACAAATAAGTCAGGTTGATGTGTTAGTTCACATGAGAAAAATTGCAGTATGCATTATTCTACTGTTTTGTGGACGAGACATTGCTAGCTTCAATAGCACATATCTTGTGCACCCATCCCCATTGTACATGAGCTAACCGAGCTGTAAATGAATGTGACCAGTGTGAGAATTCAGAGTTTTGCAAAATTAGCCTTAAGACGCCCCTACACATAAGACCAATGTCTGTCGAACTACTCTGATATCGACGAAGTTGCTCAACAATTCTGTGACTTTTGGCATTTCCACTCCAGATTTGGCCAGCTTAGCCAAAATGGGTAGAACTGTGGAGGGGCGGGGGAAGGACAGGGCATTGCGCTACCTCAGTCTTAGTGAATCAGCCCCAATATGTATTTCATATACACTTCACTCTTCCACTGCTTTCCCAGTGGAAGACCTCACAAACAAAAATTAATTTGCAAACATTTTTCATAGCCTATTTTTTCCATAGATATTGTCAATGATTACCAGAAACTCTCACGTGAGCCTCTTGGCTAGATTGGTAATGTAGGAAGATATTATTTTTTAAACTAAAAAGAGAAAATAAAGAACTTTTACCCGTAGAGAATAATGCTAGAGCTTTTCTTTTTAGCTGCCATCAGAAGACCCAGAAATCTATGAAAACTCATCGCAATGCCTATCACTGATGGTCCAGCTTTATGGTGGAGACTACCAGGACAGTATGACCCCAGATAACATGGAAAGTTTTGCTCAAGTTTTGATGACCAAGAGGGAACCCAAGCAGCAAAAACTCCTGCTGAGAGTAATTAAGAGGCTGGTAAGTCAATAGACATGTGTTATTATTCATTTTGTGCCATTTTAGGTTAACCATTATGAACATGGTTAGCCGGTATGGCCGCCTATGATAAATCTTCTAACAATAACAATACATCATAGTTATGAGACACAATTTTATGCTCAGTATTGTATGGATGTAAAAGTATTATCAAAATCTCTAAAGAAGATTTCTAGATGTCTTTGTACAAATAAAATTAAATTTTTTTATACTTACAAATTCTAGGGATTAAGATATAACTTTCATTATTATGTAGTTAAAAGATAAAAAATTGTGAACTTTTACTCTGAATACATTTTTGTACAGTCATTATGAGATAATGCAACAAGTGTTTCTGAGCACTTGCTGAAAGCATTCTACACATGCACAGATACAGGAATCAGAATCCTTATACCTGAACAACAGCTGAAAGCCTGCAGTGCCTGTGCATAAAAGCACAGTCCGGAAAGTGGTCACACGATTAGCCACCATCTTGAGTGCAATGAACGTGGTGGCTGCTGTTCGGTGTAAACACTTCTGCACATTACCTATGTGACTACCACTATCTTTAATGCAATGAACATGGTGGCTGACATCCAATGTTTACATCCATAGTGCTCAAGATGCACTACCACATCCACATCACTCAAAATTCTGGAGGTCCTGACACAGGCACAGAAAGCTTCCAGCTCATGTGCACATCTGATCTTAGGCAGCGCAGAGTAAGCAAAAGTAGTTCATATGGTTGCTAATGCCCATACACAACAGCTTGGGCTTTGCAGAAATTTAACCAAAAAGTGATTAACAGGGCAAGCAAACTCCCATGCCACTCCAGCTTCATTTCTATCTACCCAAGTTTATTAAAGTGAAATAAAGAGGCAGATTGCAAGGCACTTGAATATTTAAAGGGGTTGTCCATGTTTCTGATGAAAGTCTGCAGTCACTCCATGTGGCTGCAGACTTAAGAATCCTCACAGCGTGCGTATTGCATGCTTTCAAGATCCTCTGGTGCCAGTGGCGAGAGCAGGCAGTCATGTGACTGCTAATTTGCAATTTACATACTTTCAGCCACATTGCAAATAAACATGCGTAGCCTCGCTCAATACAAGTGAATTGAGGCTGAGAACGTGTAGTCGGCATGTGGCCAGACGTAGGAAAGTCGTCACATGGCCACCCACTCTTGCCTGTGGCACCGTAGAGTCCTGACAGCATGCAGTGCTCACACTGTGAGGGTTGAGAAGTCTGCTGTCACCTAGTGTGACTACAGAATTTTATCCCAAATCTGGACAACCCCTTTAAGTGACAAGAAGGTCATTGCTTTTTGTTGTTGTTGTTGTTGTTATTGTTGTGGTGGTTGTAATATTCTGTATCATTCCATGATGTCCAGATTATTCTGTTTGCTGTACAGGGAATTTGACCTATTTTATTTTATAAATGAATGAAACACAAAGAGTGAGATTCAGGGAGTAAACCCGATACTATGAACCAGATATCTGGTTTGTGATTAGTAATGTGACCCAATGAAGATGTAGATATTACTAAACCTACATATTTATCTTTTTACATGCCAGGTGCTCTACCGCTCCATCAGCCCCATATTGTCTTTTTATATCAGTACAAGCTCCTAGTCCTTTTATATCAATGAATTATTCCATTACCTTTTTTTGGAATGTCCTCGTGATAAGGGAACAAGTAGAAGGTATCTTAAAATGCTTTGCAAATAGGTATTTTTGTGTACCGCATAGCTGGACTAAATCTCACAGCAGACAGGCGAATGAAAGAAGAACGACTTTAAGCTAGCTTGGAGTTTGTGGGAGAACAGAAGATGTGCTAGCAAGACATCCTTATATTACATTTTTATAATGGTTTTAAAAGAAGCCATTACATTGTAATGTGTCCAGTAAACTACATCATAAGTTTATAACAAATGTAATCAGTGCGATAATAATGTTCAGTCCTACAGCCCGTGGTTTGTGGTTTTATGATAACATGGCAGATTCACTCTCAGACACAAGTAGCAGTGTAACTCTCTGTGCTTGCTGAAAGCAGATAACCCCCATCATTATCATTAGCATTTTATGTTACATGTCCCATGCTGGGAATCTCAATTTCCATTAGTGGTGAAAATTCATATCTGCTGAATATACAAGAAAACAACCTTTGTAAAGATATTACTTGTCATAGTCATGTAATATCCTAGACAAGATTACAGAGGTACATTACCCTATACAATCGCATCATCAAGCAATGCAATTGTACACTGATGGTCGAAGACTTACTGTAATGTATGGCTAGAATATAGGACGGTAATGCTCCACAAAGCAACCCCATAACATTGCAAGCACCGTGTTCCTTCCAGAAGACAGAAAGAGCATATGCAAAGCAAAACTCCTTTTTTTACGGGGCTCAGTGTGTAATATATTTGCACAGGTTATTTCATTGCAGATAAAGGTTATGTCCTGATGTTATTCTCACAATTATCTATTTATTTGGCTTCCCTACGGTAATGTTTGTACATTCGTAGCTACTGTGTGCTGTTCTACCAAATGACTAGACTACAATGAGCTTTGCTTTATAATACTCTGTTTTTTTGTGAATTCAGATGTTTTGCAGTAAAGGGTTTCCATGCTCCTCATCAATAATGCAGTGGACAATAACAATCCAATCTGCATTGCTATATTAATAATAATAAAGCTTTATTAAATAAGGTGTTTTTTTCAATTGAACATTCCCAGATCATATACCCTATGCTGACATACTGACATCATGGAGGGGGCCCCAATTTTATTTTATGTTTTTTTGGTACTTTTCGTAAATGCAAGGATGAAAGAGTTTATCCATTGTAATGTAAATTAAGCCTAAACAATTTATCACTTATTCAAGTAATAGGTTTATTCTTGAATAGCCCTTTAGATCACTGTGGGTCCCAATGCTGGCAAAACCACCAATCATGACTTGGGTCCCTCATTTTCACCTGGATGCTAAACCATGTCCAGGAAGAATTGAATGCAACATTAAATCTATCACACTGATGAAGAGCAAGAACTTGAAAGGGAACAGAGCACACCAGACCATAGGGTGATAGCCTATCACGAAGACAATGGAGATCAAACTTACCTAAGGAAGTTATATAGGCACAACTCCTGTAAAAGCGTAATATCAGATGCTGCTGTCATATGGCCTGGTGGATGAAATCCTCCAGGATAATTGACCAGATAGGACTATGCACAGTGTTGGAGTGGTAAACAGCGCTGCCGAAGTAAAGATCCTTTTGCAAGGTATAGATTAATCTGTTTTTATTACACAATGGCCTTCGACACTGAACCAGCGTTTTTTTCAAGTATAAAACCAACTGTACAGCACACATTAAGACCCGGGTTTAAGAAAAGGGCTTTTTAAACCCATCTGTCTGGATGTGTGCTGTACAGTTGGTTTTTGCGCTGTGTAATAAAAACAGCTTAAACTATACGTTGCAAAAGGATCTTTACTTCAGCAGGACAACCAGGCACCATGCATTGTCCTATCTGGTCACACTGAGTGCTATGCTCAGCAATCTCTGGGTATCTTCAGCACCATACACTTGATTAGAGCAGCAGGGCAGAAGCACCATTCAAATCCCTGATTCACTTTGGAGGCCATGGGAGATTCTTGCAGTCAGTGGGGATCCCATTGGTGAGACCCACACCAATCTTCAGTTAAATGACCCTTATACCACATAATAGAACTCCTTCTTCTTGAAGTACCATGTACAGCTTTTCTCGAAAGCTGTTATCCACTAGCAATCAATAAAACAACCAGTGCACATAAACGTTTTTTGCTCCACGACTTCTTTGTAATAAACTTCAATTCACAGCATACATTTTTCTTCAATATAAAGGGAATAAAAGGGGAAGACCACAAAACATCCATTTTACCATTTTATCCCTGATGCAGTGCCTCTGCAGTGTATTGCTGGAATTGAGCCGTTTATACCTAGTTTACAAAGACTTATTTCACCCTGGTGATAATGGTGATTGATTTTTCTTTGCTATATTTATATGGAAGAATAATGTATCATGTTAATTATAAAGAAGTATTGGAAGGAAAAACTTTTTTGGGCTGTTTTATTGCCACACACAGTCCAACACTTAGCACCTATGCCATGGATAAGTGGTAACTTGTTTAGGCTGGAACACCCCTTTAACTGTTGAATAACACAGGTATGCAAAATTTGGGTTTATGAAAAATTTTTCAAATCCAATGACTGATCCTTATGTTTTCTTATGCCCTGATTTAAAAAAACACTTCTATTTTTAACCATCACATATGGATTTTGCACAAAACACACGTGAAATTACCTACAAGCGAGATGAACAAGAACATTTTTTATTGTAGCCAAAAATGTACACAATATTATATATAAAAATTTATTGAACATTCATTCTGCAACTTTATTGGAAATGAATTCTTGCACCTTTTCCTCTTCTCATCTAAGCTTCCCTTGATACATTTTCTCTTACAGAAGGCTTGCAGATCTTTTCTGTGAAGCATCCAGCAGTAGTCCCCTATCATGTTCACGTTCCATTTACCTTGGTATCGTCGTTTCATCTCCTTGATATCCTGATGAAGTCTTTCTCCTTGCACATTCACTAACCGCACCAAGGTTTTCAGGAGAGTAGTCCAAATGGGAATGTAAAAAATGTAACTTCAAATTCATCAGACAACCCAAGGCTTTGAAATGTTTCAACATGTTCTCCACAATGAACTTAAATTTTGGATCTTTCTTGTTACCTAGAAATTTCTTCATGACTTCTTTAAAAGAATCCCAAACCCTTTTCTGAACAGCTTTCATTTTTGGTTTGAACATGTCGTCCTCCATGAGTTTCCGAATGTCAGGACTCACAAAAATGCCTTCCTTCAGTTTTTGTCACCAGTATGTCAGAAGTGACAGACAGTCACCCTGCAGTTGGTTGCATGAGATCTCTTCGTTTGGCATTACAGACAACTTCTTAGAAACTGTATCACTAGGACCCAGTGGCTACCTTCCTCTGGCTAATTAACACCCTGGCCTTGGTGTATAAATACCTGCTGTGTGCCAGAGGGAGGTGCCTGCGATATTCATTACCCCTTGTGAAGGCTTGAGCAAGAGCAGTACTTCTTCCTCTCTGGTGCTAGAGGACGTGTGCGCATTTGTCTGGAGTCAACTAAAGCTAAGCGATTTTCCCTTGTTTGTCCCCCCTTGTTGTTTTTAGTGTTCAGTGGGGATCGACTAATGCTCATCCCCTCCCTTCCCTAGCCTGAGTCTAACGCCAGGGAAGGACAGGGCGAGCTACGCCAATATAGGGACGTTAGTGGAGACAGGATGATACTAGATCAGCCTAGGATGTCTCCACTCCCCCTTTCCCTAGAGTCTGGGCTCCCTTTCCCTCTTCCCTTTGTGTTGCACTTAGTCTTTCCCACACCTTGTGTGACAGTTTTGCTTTGGACAGTCCCTAAAACTTGGTACACAGGTACTTAAAAGTCTCTCCTTCTTTCAGTAGAGCTTTCACAAACTGCTTAATCAGTCCAAGCTGAATGTTGAGTGGTGGCAGGGGAACTTTAGTGAGATCAACTAAATTTTATGCAACTATGTTCTTGAGTCCAGATTGCAAAGATGTTCTCGTTGGCCAACTTTTTTGGCTCCATTGATGAGTCCTATCCCCGGGTGTCCCATTCACACAAAAACCGTGTACTTCATGTATCCTCCTTCCTGCCCAAGCAGCAAATAGAGGACTTTCAGATCACCACTTATTGACCATCCTTAATCTTCATAGTTAAGTTTCTAGAGAATAAAGCCTAAATTCTCATAGCTTTCCTTCAAGTGCACAGAATGCCCTACAGGCACTGAAGCAAACTTGCTGCCATTGTGCAGTAGCACAGCTTTCACACTTTTTTTTGATGAATCAATAAAGCTTCTCCACTCGTTCACATTGTACTCAATGTTAAACTTTTCCATCAGCCCAGGAACATAACTGCGATACACTAGAGCACGCTAAAACGAAAGCTTTTTCTTCCCTTTAGACCACTGTTGTAGTTCTTCTACACAAACAGAACACACTACATGTGGAGCCCACGACTTGTCCTGATCACCTAGTTTTACACTAAAGTACGCATAATACACTTTTCTAACAAAGTTGGTAATGTTCCTTTGTTGTTTCTTCACAACAACAACTGCAAATGTAGCAAAAGTTGTCTGGTCTGGTGAATTATGACACCTCTTTGTAGCCATTTCGATCACATTTTTAGAAACAGAAGCTTAATCCACCACAACCACTAAATACTTAAAATGTAAAGTGCTGCGGAATATGTTGGCGCTATGGAAATAAAATTATTATTATTATTAATACTGAAAGGAATTATGATAAGTACATCACCACACTCTTATGAGCTTTGTCTAAAGAAAATCTGCCTTTGCTCCCCATAGCAACCAATCACAGTGCAGCTTTCAATTCTTCTACTGCTGAGGTAAATTGAAAGCTGTGTTCTGATTGGTTGCTATGGACACCACCACACTGTTTATGAACTGTGACAAAAAAAAAATTCTGTTTTTACTGCCCATAACAACCAATCACAGTGCAGCTTTCATGTCTTATACTGCTGAGGTAAAATGAAAGATATGATATGATTGGATGCTATGGACACCACCACACTCTTTGGAAGCTGGGTTAAGAAAATCTCTGCCCACAGCTGCCAATTGCAGCACTGCATCGATTAATTTCTAATCAATCTAATGACACCAAAATCATCCACCAAAGGTCACGCAAAGGGGTCAAAGTGTGGTGCAAGAAAAAGCCTATGGTGTCAGTGTATGGGAAAATAACTGTATGTGATGACATTTTTTACGATATTTTTACTGAGTCCAGCGATCAAAAGTGTATAAAAATCACCTATTTTCAAACAATTTTACCAATGCAGATCTGTGTAATTTTACATTTTTACAATTTCTCACCATTTTCAGTATGTCTTTTGATGTCAATAGTGAATAGTTTACCTTCACAGACTGAAAACCCATCTTGAATATGCCCTAGCACTGCAGCAAGTTAGTGACAATGTCGGCATAGATGAGAATTGCTAGGGCGGTTTATGCCATTGCTGTCTTTAGCTTTACCATAGATTTAGCTTTACATAGCAAAAGTAAATTGGGAGTTTGCAGCCAGTACTTGGTTGGATGGAAATAAAAATTTAGAATAAAGATATTTTATCATTAGACCCCTTTAAGAAATTATGCAAATATAAAGTCACTTGGAAATAGATATGTACTAAATTATTGCCTCCCAATTTACTTTGGCTATGTAATTTACCATGCAAATAGACAGCGTGTCTGAAACTCTTAACACATCAGGATGACAATCAGAGTGTCAGATATTAAATGTAAAACACCCCTGTAGTTTGAGTGCTAAATAAATAGGCATAATTAAAAAAAAAAAAATGTTTTATTCCTATCAGGATTTGAACTCTTAACACTGTATTTTCAGAGGCTAATGCCTTACCATTGCACTATCCAGTCAAGTGCTACTAACTGACAATTTTTCTTGTCTTATGAGATCAACCATGAAAATACTCAGGGTGACTAGAAGTCATTGTGATTCTGATTCTGATGTGTGAAGAAAGTTACACATCAGACTCACACATCAAAATCAAGCATCATTTGAATTTTGCTTGCTTGCAGTCTGTGCATAAGTCCCAATGAGTTTTAGACAAGTTTGCACTGAAAATCATATAACCAAATAGAACTCCTAGTTTTTTACAACTGAGTTTATAGCTCAGTGGTTAGTGCACTGGTTTTGGGACACAGAATTTTGGGTTCAAGTCCCATCAGCAAACAGTTAATTTTTTTTTATTATTATTACAGTTGTAAAAGTCACTTGTCAGTCACTTGTCAGAATCGCTCATCAAAATCACTTGTCAGAATCACTTGTCAGAATCACTCATCAAAATCACTTGTCAGAATCACTCATCAAAATCACTCGTCAAAATCACTTGTCAGAATCACTCATCAAAATCACTTGTCAGAATCACTCATCAAAATCACTTGTCAGAATGACTTGTCAGAATCACTCATCAAAATCACTTGTCAGAATCACTCGTCAAAATCACTCGTCAAAATCACTTGTCAGAATCACTCATCAAAATCACTTGTCAAGATCACTTGTCAAAATCACTTGTCAGAATCACTCGTCAAAATCACTTGTCAGAATCACTCATCAAAATCACTTGTCAGAATCACTCGTCAAAATCACTTGTCAGAATCACTCATCAAAATCACTTGTCAGAATCACTTGTCAGAATCAGTTATCAAAATAAGTTCTCAGACAAGATATTTAGCCTCAAACTGACATCATTCTGATGTTTGATTTTCCCCTTCTCCCATGACAGCACCACCTGAGAGAGGGTATCCGCCCACCAAGGGCAGGAACCTACTGAATAAAAATGGCGGTACCTCTCTTCCGCATCAGTCTTGGTTCCTGTCCTTGATGGGAGCCTCTCCAAGGTGGTACCTCGTACCTTTCGTGGGGTCTGGAATGGATCCCGGGATCGATGCAGCCTGGAGGCCGTGAAGAGACAGCAGATGGACTTCTGTTCCCAGCCCCATCTTGCTGTGCCCGGCTCTGCGTGTGGGGGGGGGGGCGCCTTTCGGGGTCCTCTCCCCCGTGCGCCGGGTCCTGCAGCCGGGTCTGCGCACGCACGATGGTCATGGCTGGGCGCGCCGGCAGGTATTCCGGGCTGCGCACGTGCGGGGTCGCGTCGCGCCCTGTGACGTAGCATGCCGGAAGTCCGGGCTGCACACGCGCAGGGTCATGTCGCGCCCTGGCGCGAGTGCGCCGGAAGCCCGGGTCTGCGTTTGCGCGGGGTATGATTTCTGGATCATCCCCGTGCAAGCGCGCCGGGAGCCGCTGGGCTGCGCACGCGCAGGAGGGAAAAAAAAAGGAGGGAAAAAAAAGGAATAATATATGTATTTTATTATAAATTAAAAAAAAAAAAAAAGAAAAAGAAAAAAGAAGATAATCAGAAAAGAGAGAGCACACTGCTGCCGGAAGGGGAGGAGCCCAAAGGAGGTGGAGCCCGTATGCCTTTAAAGAATGGGAAGCTGTCAAGATGGCGGTGTCTGCATCCCCGTCATCATGAGTGAGGAGCCGCAGTCACCTGGGCAGCAGCTGTCACCTCCGCAGGAGGAACAGCAGCAGCCACAAGCACCTAAACAGCGTAAACAGGTCAAGCAAAATGTGAAACAACCGGACCAACGGGAGTCTTCCCATCACCAGAGCCACAGCAGTGGGGGTCGTACGAGTGCCGGCAGAACCGGTTAGAAAAAATCTCGTGAATCCACCTCCGCCAGATGGGAGCGTTCATGTGAACGGTAACCACCGCCTCCGGTACCCTAGTCTGAACGGCAGTGTGGTGAGTGATCTTCGTGAAAGTTCACCTTAGTAATGTGCTCTTCTCTGTTTTTTCTCTTTTCTCTCCTTTCATTTCCTTCTGGTTGTTAGGGACCAAAAAAGAGTAGTTCCAAAAATAAAAATAAGGAGTGTGCATTATGTAAAGATAGCCTTCCCAACTCCTAAGCTAAGAACCTTTGCTCGGATTGTATACAGAAAACTATAGCGGAGGAGTCCCCTAGTTTTTCTATGAACTTAAAAACTTTAATTCAGACAGAGGTCAGGGATTCCTTAAAGAACTTAACCTCTCGTAAGAGGAAGAAGCAGAAACGGGTTTCCTCGGACTCAGGGGAATCAGTAGAGTCCCGTTTCACGAGGGAATATCTTTCCCCCTCTGACCTCTCTTCATCGTCTCCATCAGAATCTTCGGATGATGATGGAGGGGGTAGGCCGTGTTTTTCGGTGGACAATACGGAGAAATTGGTCAAGGCTATCAGAGTGACTATGGGTATTGCCGATGCCAAAACTCCCAGAACAGTTCAGGACGTCATGTTCGAGGGTTTAGATCAGAAGAGGAGACGTACATTCCCAGTTAACGAGAGGATCAAGACTCTTATAGATAGGGAATGGAAAAAAACAGAGAGGAAAGGCCAGCTGCCTTCTTCTTCTAAGCGGAGATACCCCTTTGAAGAGGAGGATGCGGCTACGTGGGACAAAACCCCTAAAATTGATGTGGCCATCGCGGAGTCCTCAAAAAGATCCACACTACCCTTTGAGGATTAGGGGGCCCTAAAAGATCCGCTTGATAAAAAGGTGGAGTCTTTTTTAAAGCAGGTCTGGGAGTCCTCAGCAGGGGCTCTGAAACCGGTAGTGGCAGCCACCTGCACCGCCAGGTCTATGATGATCTGGCTTCAACAGTTAAAGGACCAGATCAAAAGGAATGTCTCTAGAGAGAAAATTCTATTGGATCTGCCTCTTTTGCAGGGGGTGGCTGCATTCCTTGCAGATGCATCGGCAGATTCAGTTAGGCTGGCTACCAGGTCAGCAAATCTTTCTAATGCAGCCCGCAGGGCATTATGGATCAAGAGCTGGCCAGGGGATGTGCAGTCAAAATCTAAACTCTGCTCAATCCCTTGCAAAGGGGACTTTCTTTTCTGGGAAGGCCTTAGATGACATCCTGGATAAGCCAGCGGACAAGAAACATGGGTTTCCTTCTGTGTCTGCTCCCCGATATAAGAGCTCCTTTCGGAAAAGGAAATACAATCGGAGCAAGTTTCCTAGAGACCAAAGTGGTTGGAGAGACAGGAAGCCGAATAACAGAGGCTTCATGTTCGGTGGTCCATCCTCCGAGAGTAAGAAAACCCCTAAGTGACGGACCTCCCCAGGTGGGAGGAAGGTTGTCCCACTTCCTTCCCGCCTGGGAAAAAATATCGTCCAGTGCTTGGATTCTAGGGATAATCAGGAGGGGGCTGAAGTTGGAGTTCAAAAACATTCCCAGGAACACCGTCAGAATGTCAGCCCCCAGAGGCCTAAGGGAGCAGATAGCCCTGCAGCAGAAAGTACTCACTCTGGTTGTGAAGGGGGTTCTAGTAGAAACTCCTGTACCCGAGCAGGGGAGAGGATTTTACTCAACTCTCTTCCTAATAAAGAAACGGATGGCTCCTTCAGAACCATTGTCAACTTGAAGAAGCTGAGCGACTATTTGATTTACAGGCCATTCAAAATGGAATCAATAAAATCGGCCATAAAAATGTTGTTTCCAGAATGCTATATGTGCGTCCTCGATTTTAAGGACGCCTACTACCACGTCCCAATCTTTCCTGCACACCAACAGTTTCTGAGGGTAGCTGTACGGTTCGGCAAGCACATAAGGCATTTTCAGTTTGCAGCTCTTCCCTTTGGCATCTCCATGGCTCCAAGGGTTTTCACAAAAAGTCACAGCGCATCTAAGAGAGAAAGATATACTAGTCATCCCTTACCTGGACGATTTTTTAGTGGTGGGCAGATCAAAACAGCTCTGTGCACTGGCTCTGGCAGAAGTCATGGCCAGTCTAAATGGCCTGGGGTGGATGTTAAACTTAGAAAAATCGAGACTAGAACCAAAAAAGTTTCAGTCATTCCTGCGTCTCATTTTGGACTCGGAAAACCAGACCTGTTTTCTGCCAGAGGACAAGAAACTGAAGATCAGCTCCCTCATATCACGCGTAATCAACAATCCATCCATGACATTGAGGAATGCAATGTCTCTATTGGGTACAATGACATCTTGTATCCCAGCAGTTCAGTGGGCCCAGTTCCATACCAGACGTCTTCAGCAGGAGATCCTGACAGTAGACAGACGGCTCAGAGGTCGCCTGGATGTAAGAATATCCCTTTCGAGTTTAGT
This sequence comes from Phyllobates terribilis, assembly GCF_046119375.1. Classification (NCBI taxonomy): domain Eukaryota; kingdom Metazoa; phylum Chordata; class Amphibia; order Anura; family Dendrobatidae; genus Phyllobates; species Phyllobates terribilis. The sequence continues at coordinate 230,204,313 of NW_027362764.1, forward strand.
AATCAACTCGCTGGAGTGGTGGATGAATCCGGAAAATCTATCTCTGGGGGTTCCTTGGTCTTTCCAGGTGTCGGATATGATTACGACAGACGCAAACCCAGAAGGCTGGGGAGCTCACCTGAGGAGGTCATTCAAAACAAGGCGTCTGGTCGGACAGCAAGACGGGTCTCTCCTCCAACATGAGGGAGCTGTTGGCAGTCAGAAATGCTCTAGTAGAGTTCAGTTCTCTTCTTCAGGGTCATCACATCCGAATAATGTCGGACAACGAACGACAGTCGCCTACATCAATCATCAGGGGGGTACCAGATCCCTCCCTCTGCTGTTAGTAGCGGACCAGATCCTTCGCTTTGCGGAGAGTCATCTATCTACGCTCTCGGCGCTGCATATAAGAGGAGAGGAGAACGTAAAAGCCGATTTTCTAAGCCGACACATCTTGAGACAAGGAGAATGGGAATTGAATCCAGCGGTATTCCAGCAGATTGTCGGCAGATGGGGACAACCTCAGATAGATCTGTTTGCGAACAAACACAATCGGAAGATCAAAATCTTTTGCTCCCTGAATCCAAAGGAGATGCCGTTTGCGGGAGACGCGCTGCAAATTCCTTGGGACTTTACCCTGGGCTATGCCTTTCCCGCTCTAATGGTGATCCCTACTATCCTGAGGAAGATCCGAGAAGAACAGGCGAGGGTTATATTGATCGCCCCGTTTTGGCCCAAGAGACCATGGTTCACTTGGATGATGAGAATGTCCCAGGCGGATCCATAGGTTCTTCCGGACACCCCAGATCTCCTCAGGCAGGGCCCAGTCTTCCATCCCCAAAGATCGGGCCTGCATTTGACGGCCTGGATTTTGAAAGGTCACTACTAACGCAGGAGGGGTTCTCTCCAGGTTTAGTTACTACTCTACTGGCGAGTAGGAAGCCGGTGACTACTAGGATCTATGGCAGAACCTGGGCTAAGTTTCTGTCTACCTCGGATCAGTCCGCCAAAGGGAGGGTTCCTATTGGGGCCATCCTGGAATTCCTTCAGAAAGGCATAAGCATGGGGCTAGCCACCAGTACCCTTAAGGTACAAGTATCAGCTCTGGGGGCACTATATAATTATGACTTAGCAGCGAATAGGTGGATCATTAGATTCATTAAAGCTTGCAGTAGATCTAGACCTATTCCTACTCCAAGGATGCCTCCTTGGGACCTTAATCTGGTTCTGGAAGCACTAACCAACCCCCCTTTGAGCCCTTAGAAGAAGCTTCGGAGAAAATTCTCACCTTAAAAACAGCCATGCTGGTAGCTCTAACTTCAGCTCGTAGGGTTAGTGATCTGCACGCGCTGTCAGTTAACCATCCGTTCACGCAAGTGTGTATGGATAGAGTAATCTTAAGACCAGACCCGGCCTATCTTCCAAAAGTAGCCTCCAAATTCCATAGGACACAAATAATTACTCTCCCTTCCTTCTATCCTGACCATAGGGATTCGGAGGAACAAAAGCTTCACACTCTAGATGTTAAGAGGGTATTAGTCCAGTATTTGGAGGTAACGAAGGCCTGGAGGAAAAGTGACGCCTTATTCATTTCATTTCAGGGGACTAAGAAAGGGCTTAAGGTTACAAGGGGGACCATAGCTAGGTAGGTCAGGGACACCATTGGCTTAGCATACTCTTCTAGCAATATGCCAGTTCCAGAGAACCTGAAGGCCCACTCCACCAGAGCTGTGGCTGCTTCCTGGGCGGAGAAAGCGGATGTGCCCATCGACATCATATGTAAGGCGGCAACTTGGTCATCCCTCGCTACATTTTACAAGCATTACCGTCTTGACCTTACCTCTTCTGCTGATCTGTCCTTTGGGAGGAAGGTGTTGCAAGCGGTGATCCCTCCCTTTGGTGTCTGATCTCTCTAAATCTCTCAGGCGGTGCTGTTATGGGAGAAGGGGAAAAGATCCTAGTTACTTACCGGTAACGGGATTTTACAGAGCCCATGACAGCACCCTATTAATTCCCTCCCCTTTATCACTTATAGTGCGCACTTCTTAGGGTGTTTTATTAAGAAATTTTTAGGTGATAGTTATGTACTAACCTATTTTTCAGAGGCCCTCTCATGCTCTGAAACAAAACTGATGCGGAAAAGAGGTACCGTCCTTTTATTCAGTAGGTTCCTGTTACCGGTAAGTAACTAGGATCTTTTGATATCTGATCATGTCCTAAAATGGACACTGTACCACAGTGTTCGGTTAAGTGCAGGTGCTGGGCAGGTTAATAATGCTATTAACATGCAAATTAACCCCATATCTACAGGTTAATGGCATTTGCTCTAGTGACAGGTTCCCTTTAACAATGGATAAGTTAAAAACAGATGAAACATGGATGTAACTCTGAAGTACAAAGTCTGTCTTCATTGTGTCATCCATTTTCCACGGATCGCTGTTGACTTTAATGGCTGAGTCTGATCTGCAAAACAGATGAGTATGGGACATGTTCTGACTCTAATGGAACGGAGATACAGACCCATTTTTAAAACTGTTGTGTGTATGGATCAATTAAATTGTTCTGGTACGTTTTCCATGCTCTTGAAACTGTGCTGGGAGACACAACCAAGATCTTTGTAATGGATTGCGCCATCCTAGAGATGCTGGACTAACTAAGCAACTTCATTGGGCGCATGTTATGCCTCATGCTACTGGTAGTGCTAAAAACACAAGCAAAATACAACAATAGAGAAGAATCACTCAGGAAGGATGAGAAAGTAAATGTCTATGGCCACCAACTGCAAATCCATTCCTTTTTTGGTGTGTGGAGCGGAGTAATACTTTTAATTTTTTTTAGTTATGTATTTTGTTAATATTGCAGTTTTGTTTGTTGAAGTTGTTTTCTCAATATTCCAGGCTACTATATACTCTGATGTCGGGCCTGTCTCCTTGTAATTGCTTCCATAATGCACTTTGGTAAAAGGACATAAAATTCTATACTTAGCCAGATTGCCAAATTTCCCATATTGGCTTACAGCAATGTTTTTCTGCTGGTCGGGGCCTCCTGTTACTAGATCTCTGAATCTGATGACTATCACCACATACTGCATTTACTAAGAGGGAGTTGAGTGCCATTTAAAAGCTTTTCTACAAAAATGAAAATGTTAGACCTCATTAAAAACCTGGCTCTGCCTGATTTTGCACCTGATGATCCTGCACTTCATTGCATATATGGCAGGCATCAAAACAAGAATAAGTGGTCATAGTCTGCATTTATGTTTGGACATCCAGTGCTCCTTTGTGTCGCAGAAAACAAAGTACGCATGTTTTTTTTTTTCTAAACACCTGCATAGTCTACACAGAAGCATTTGCTTGGGGGCCTGTATGTCCCCAGCCACTGCTATTCTGCCTAAAGACAAAAAAAGGAGCTTGTGCGGCAACCTCTCGAGGTCAAGTGTTCCACAGGATAATAATGGTAACTTACAAGCCCTAGAGTGTTCTAGCCCACATAAATCCTTTACGAAATATCCAATTTCCTGGAGAGGATGGCATCTCTCTATCTTCAAGACCTCAAGGTGAAATAGATATCCTCATCAAAAGAATGATGTGACAAAATGAAAATGGAAGCCTGCACCTGTAGAACGATGAGGAAAATGTGACATTAGCTGTGCTCAGCTACAGCAGCCAGGTGAGCAGCTTCAGCTTTGAAGTATTTGGTATGCTGGAACAGGTACCTGCGTGCTAGCTTTGCTACTGCATGGGCGGCGCCATGTCACATAACAAAGGCAGTTACTTACCTTTAGTCATCAGGTATAATGCAGCCCAGCACAAAAGCTTCTATCTCAAAAATGATGTTCTATGTGCGGTCATGCATCCTCAGTAGGAAAATGCAGAAAAGGAGTTAAATTAGTAAGATAAAGCTGTCCTGGGGTCCGATGTCCTTCTCCTTAGATGACTGCTCTATTTTGGCAGTACAATTACATAAATGTCTGTTTTCTTCCTTGGGCCGATTGTTTTCATGTAGGATTGCTGCTTCCAATAGGTGGCACTATTGAGTTCAAGTCCTCTTTTTCTCTGAAGAGGCAATTTGCATATTTTCTTCTTAAACATTTATGGCATGTCCACTGCTCAGACCCCTATCTACTGCCAGAACATGAGACCATCAAACTACTGGCTTGAATTGAGAATTATTATTATTTTTTTAATATATAATTTTTATTAACTTTTTCAAAAAGAAACAAAACAAACCAGATTAAGGTGATAATCAGATACCTGTTGGCAGACAGGGTATAAAGAGATAGTACTTACATATTTGATTAGTAAAGCAAAACAATATAATATAAGAACTTAACTATGTAACTTACATCAGTTTAATTAACATGCAATCCAGTTGATACACTTGTTAGATTAGACCACCTATGTTAGTATTATAGACCTTCACCAAATGATCCTTCCATTCCACCCCCCCCCCCTCAATCCAGGCGTAATGGACCTAGGCTATCCCCAAGATCTTCCAGAATGTACCACGCCGTGGAAGTGAAGGGTTCCACCATTTTCTTTTTTTCATTTAATGAGCAGCAATTTACAATAAACTATTTCCATTTCGGAAGAAATTTGCCAGCTTGCCTTTCCTTATTGCTAAGGGCGTCTTGTTGCTCTATTCCCATAAAATGTTTCATTTGAGCTGTTAACTCTTCAATGGGGGGGGGGAGTGTTGGGTTCTAGCCAATATTTAAGTAATTGTTTTTTTGCCAGGATAAGTAGGGTGTGGAGCAATTTTGGAGGGTTTCCCCTCTTCCCCTCAGGGTTTTCTGTGTTGTTCCAAAAATGTAACAAGGCTAGATAAGGGGAAAAGGTATAACCCGGACCCAATATGGTGTCGATCATAGCTGATACTTGTCCCCAATGTGAAACTGAAGCCGGGCATGACCATAGGCCGTGCATGAGGTCGGATAGTGGAAGGTGGCATTTAGGGCAAGCTGTTAGCCTGTTTGAAAGCGGGTCTTTTTTAGGTATGTTAAATGCATAGATGGCACCATGCATTATTTTATATTGCGCTTCTCTCCAATGTGTTTTCTTATTGAATTGAGAAGTTTTTGTGAGTTATGGGCTCCTATTTTGGAAATAGCTGTGGGTCCCAGTGGTAAGATCCACAACTATCAGACATTTATGGCATATCCAAAGGATGTTCCCTTTAAAGGGCATCATTTAGCATATTCCACTCCATAAATTATCACTGCTAAATAAATGGAAAGGATGTCATCTGATGCAGGACACATCAATCGAGAGCTGAGGGGTTTGGAATGGGTTGGTGACCCTAACTTAGGACACTTCACTGAAAACGAAAAGGTCACCAACTGGTTTAAAAACAAAATTAGCCCAACTCCAGGTTGCTTTGCTGCATATGCATCAAGTGATGTTGTACTGCAGCCTACATCTTCCCACCTGCTCTACAAATGTTGTCGCTTCATCATAAATGATAACATATTGTCAGAATATGTGGGAGAGCAGCCAGCACATTGGGGTTGCCAAGATCGCCTCCTCAGTTAGAATGGAAGTGTGCACCACCGTCTCTCCTCCTCCCAATTGAGGAGGAAAAAAATGGAGTATGACAGCCAACATTTTACTGGGACTAAGAAGCTGGGATGGGAAAATGAGGTATCTTTCTCTATTTATGCTGGATAGTGGTACTTGTTGCTGGTAGGAAAGTATTTTATGCTGCACTGTGGTATTTGGTGCGTTGGCGTATTTCTTTGACGTGTTTGTGCTGCATTGTGCTATGTGGTTGTTTTGGGGAGGCATTTTGTGCTGCACTGGGGTGTGTTTGGCACTGCTGGGGAGGTACGTTGTGCTCCATTTTGGTATTTGGTTGGCACTGTGTGGGTACTGTGAGCATTGCACTGTTGTTTGCGTGCTGCTACACAGGCAATACAGGCGCTGCACCGCAGTATTGTAGAAAACGTTTGAGAAGCCCTGCATTAGCGTATGGCACGTGACTAAATAAAATATACATTTTTCAGGTATGCTTGGCTTGTCATAGCTAACATGTTAGCTTTGAACTTATTTTGCAGGTCCTCAAGGTTGCAAGTTTGTATGGTGGAATCTGCTGACAGATATCTTTCTAAGGAGTCATTTCATCAGGACAACCCTTGGCTAAATGCTCTATTAACTTTTCCCAGCAAAAGCCTCCATTTCATCAATCGTATATTCAATATCTTATTTTTAGTTTCTGTGTGGAAAGAAATTCTAATCAATTAACTCTGCACTGTCCAGACTTGTAATTTGCAGGTTTTTAGGCTGTCCTCTATCAGAAACAACTGGCAAAGTGTTGTATGGTTAATTGCAGAATCTTTATTGAAGTATAATTAAGTTCGATCATTACTTTGTAGAATATTGTCAAAGGATTCATTTCAATTAAAAGGGATATAACGTATGCTATACTGTTAGTGATTATATACTACAAAAATCCCCCGTCGCATTTTATAAGATAGGAAATGGAAATTGTCATAAACCTCCATAGGAAATGCCATCCCTGCCTTAATGTAGTTAAACTTGACAGATCCAAACAAAATCCAAAATGCATAAAATAAATAAATCTAAAAGTGACAGTTTTTTGCCACTTATGGCACTAATTTAGCTTTGATGCTGTTTCATGCTTTGGTACTGTATGCACTGTGTCTGGTTTGTGTGATATACAGGTAATTGGTTGGCGCAGAGGTTTAGAGTATGTGCAGTCACACAGATGTATGTCTCTCGCATGAATGATTTTAGTGTCTTTCCATCAATTTACTCTTAAAAGTAATTACCGACCTGTTAGTCTGAGAATTCGCAATATATACTGACCAAAGCACATTAAACAGAAGGGGCCCTGGAATAAAACTGTAAATGTATCTATAGAGGACCAAAAATATTATTTCCAGATATTTTTTTTAACAGAATTTGTAAATTTCAGCTTCAAACTATTGGTCACAACATTTTAGTTAAAATTATACAGTTTATGCCCATATAAACTAGTCAAAATAGGTGTATAAGGTGCTGATATTTAAAAATGTGCCGCAAGTGAAAATAAACAAGTATCTAGCTCAAAGTGTGCCCAAAATTAACCTAGTAGAATAATAAATGTGCTGTTGTGTTTCTGGATCAGAAATTGTAAATTGATTTGGATTGTTATCCAATAATTAGCTAGTCTTGGATCGTGACCGATGATCTAGCCAAGTATGTTTTTGTAGTTACTGTTGTAACATGTAACATTGTGAACTTATAAAACTTATTTTAAAGCACCACTCCAGCGGGGTTTTTTCTCAGCCCTGGAGTAGCGCTGTAAATGTAAGTCCCCTGCCACCGGTCATATACTCAACATCTTCACCGTTTTTTCGCACCGCTCAGTTCCCGCGACGCCATCTTGTGAGCACAGCTTCATCACAAGCTCTCAATACAAAACGAGGCTGTCATAGATTTGTATTGAAATGTGACCTCCGCGCTGCTCCATGAAACACTGGAGCTGCCGGCAGGTCACTTTTTGCCGGAGACCGACTGGAGCGGCGGCGAAAACAGATAAGAACGTCGGAAGCGGAGTTTCAGGCAGGGGACTTACTTTTAAAGCACCACTCCAGCTGTGCAATAAAAAAAAACGCTGAAGTAGTGTTTTATTATTTCTTCTTTATGTACATAGTAATAATAATGTTTCTTTCTCATGTGATCATAGGTCCAGTGCACGTGGTTGCATTTAGGTTCTATGTTACATTTAACTCAAATATGGCACCATATTATCTGGTGGCCCTTACTTACTAATAACAGAAAACCACAGCTCACCACACCTGTAATCTGTTCATCCAGGGTGCTCGGCAGCATGAACAGAGCTTGTCAATATATTCCAGTAAGAGAAAAGCCAGCACTCCGTCCTTCTTGAGAAAACTCCGTATTTATTGTAACTTTATTCCATATGTGCTAAAACCACTGAACACAGGTGATTATACATCTGACACAGATGTTTGATGACCTGTGTTCATTGGTTTTAGCATGTATGCAATAAACGTACAATAAATACGGAGTTTTCTCAAGATGGTCGAAGAAGAATTGTAGCATTCTCTAACATACCATATTACATTAAATATTAAGTTCGTTCACCGCTAGATTCATACACAAGGAATAGACACGTGCATGAGGTCTTACAGCTATACCAAATAATCCAGTGCCTCAGAATAGGTCCACAACATTATTTGTGTGTGGCAGTAGGATAACACCGAGCTGAAGGCCTGTTTAGTACTGAAGTGCAATGCAAACAATGTCTAATAATTTTGGTGGTTTGAGTAGATGGACACTAATTTATAAAAAGTTGAAGGATTATTCTCATTTCAGACATTCACGTAATATATACGGTTTATGTCATAAATGTCTGATGAATGGAGGGTGATGGTCCCAGAGATGGGACCTTTTTCCTTAGAGTTGGACCTCATCTCATGCCGTGTGACAGAAGAAGTTGCTGCTTTCTCCATTGATTGTTATAGGAATTATGAAAATAGCTGAACAAGTGTTTTTTGTTTTTGGGAACCTCAGTCCCAATGGAACCCTTGTTGCCTAAAGTGTAAATAAACTTTGGAACATTCTCTGCAGATCATTGGGGGCCCAGGTTCTAAGACCTTCAGCGATCTCTCAAAACACTGCTCAGAAGTGCGCAACTAAGGAGTCAGAGGCCCACAACTCCTGCCTGAGCGCAAGCACAAAGAGTGTCTACATATAGTCTTTCTATGGAGAATGTACACTGTGCTGTGCATGCGCTAAGGCAGGAGGTTATCACTTCTGCCTCGGAAGCTGCACACTTCTGGGCAGTGTTTTGAACAATTGGTCTGGTCTCAGTAGACCTTCACCAATCGGCATTGAATTTAAGAAAATAGTGAATATACAACAATGCTCCAAATTTTGTTGTACTTACAGACCCAAGAGAGAACATTTTCTCTTTAGTTCTCTATATGTGTAATTAATGCTTGACTTTCTCCTAAGATTGAGAACCTCCTGACACTGTCCCTGCTTGTTTCTGAATCGTGAAATACTGCCTACCCAGAGAGGGCAGAATATTGGTTGAATGGCTGCCTAGGAGCAGTATGTTCCTTTCTTCCTAGTGCATAATGTACTCTATAGTAAAGCAAATAAATGTAGCCAGAGATCCGATGACATTTCTACCATAAACATAGGAACGCAGGAATAAAAGTACACAATGCTGGAGCTGTAGGTTTTATTTTCTCGTCTTCTCACTTGTTTATTTTTGAGTTGCAGATAGCCTGTTATACTGCTCTGCCAATGGAATACACTAATATAATCTTCCCACTCTCTCTGTAATGCACTTGAGGTTTTTAGTGTCACAAGAAAATAAAGATGCTTTCAGAAAAATGTGGAGTGAGGCCTATCATTTCACAATGTGATGCCGTAGTCTGTCAGAACCTGTCATGATATGCAGCAAGACATAAAAGTGTTTTTCTCCAGCAGCTACATTTTCTATTACTCTCCTTTGTACAAATCATAACCAAATAGGTTGCAGTGCGAGAAGGTAAATAATGTGTAGAGATTGTTTGCATTCTATTCTTTCTGCTACATTTAATTTTCTGCCAAATTAGCAGGGAACATGCCAAGTTTCCTCCAGCCTTATAATTTTATCTGCTGCCAGCATTGTTTTCTAATGTTTAGGTCATGCAAAAATCAGAAAGGTGGCGTGAATGTTTCTAAAAAGTTGCAGGTAGTAGTATTGCCAGAATTGGGTGATACTGGATTATTAGGTACTATTTTAGGATATTTATTTGTAGGATGGATATGGATACTCTATGGGCATCACTTATATGTATTACACATACATACGTAAACAGAAGTGAAACCTAACTGAAGAACGTATAAAATGTGCTTTGATGATCTCATGAAATTGGCCTTCCTGATTTCTGTCAACTTCATTGCACACACCATTGCCAGATTGGATGTAGATAGAGATATAGATGGTCATTTGGATCTACAGTGTCTACAACAACAGTAAACCTGTTAACTTAGCCTGTATTATTATTATTATTATTATTTATTATTATAGTGCCATGTATTCCAATCAACAATCTCAGACAATACAAGACCTTTTTATCCCTTCCTTACTCCTACCAAGAAGTTGTTCCATCCCCCATTAGCATGCTTAAGCTCAAACTGTTTTGTCCATCATCTTGAGGACCTCTGCAATGGGAGGTTTTTTTTTTACTCACTTGAGTCTTCCCTTCAAAGGGTGGAAGAATTGGGTGTCCTCACTTCTGATAAGAGTTTTAACCTGGTCAGTGCCTGGGAAGTAGTATCCGTGAATTACACGCTGTGCAAATTGTTTCCCTCAGTTTCTCCGAGGTTTAAACCAGACAATCCACTTTTCCGCAGGATTTTCAAATCCCCAAGCTGCACAAGGTTCTTGCTCAGCAGTTCTAGGGGGGTAATACTACTTATCTTATTACATCCAAAAACAAGGCTGGCTCTGTCAGATACCCGATTCGTGTAGAACCCGATTCGTGTCTGAGTTGCGTCTGTTAACTTGTTCATAAAAGTCACAGCCTTTTTCTGCTGTATCATCAAAAATTAATCATAAATGGTTCCTTTATTGTTAAAGGTAAACTATCACCAGATTCATCCTCCCCAATCCGTGGCATGACTCAGAGCCTGATTGCACAATTGCAGTCACGTATATCTTTTTCTGAAATGCGCCAGAAGGCTTTTGTTGCGCCAGAAACGCATCAGGTTTTTAAGTTGTGGATCCTTGAATGGGAATTTTAAATATAGTTTGCTGATTTTATCGGATAGACGTGCCTGGATTTTTCCTCTTTTTCAATTAAGCTTTAAAGATGCTGCTTGGCACCATAGTCCGGTGCCATCCGCAGACAGCTTTTCCCATTCCTAAAAGAGGTGACTGACAGATGTTTCCCATAGCAAGAAAACTGTCACCTAGAGTAGTGCTTGAAAAAAAATGGCTAGGAGCATGCTGGACTACTCTACTCTCTGGCTATAGTCCCCGGCCAGATCTCCAAAGTATATTTTCTCTGAAGGAGCATTTATGAGAAAAATATACCTTCCTCCCATCTTTCAGCCAGGCTCTGATTCATGCTGCCCGTGGTTGGGCAGCATGAATCATATGACAGGTTTCCATTAATGGCAGCACAGTTTTTGCAAAACCTTACAGCCATTAACAATAAGCGAATAAATAGTTATTCCCAAAAAATGAAGTTATTCCCTATTAATTGAGGATGGAATATATTTATTATTTATTTTTAGAGCATCATTGATTCCATGGTGCTGTACGTGAGAAGGGGTTATATACAAGATACAAATATAAAATACAGTGAACAAACTAACAATGACAGACTGGTACAGAAAAGAGTGGCTTACAGTCTACACAATAATGGGGAAGGAGACAGTAGATTAGGTGATTGTGGCAGCTTCGGTGGTGGTGAGCTGGCAGGGAGGTCATTGCAGGTTGTAAGCTTTCTTGAAAAGATGAGTTTTCAAGTTCCATCTGAATAGGGAATACCTTGTTGATCTCTATGGGACTGACTGCTGGGACTCTCAAATATCGCAAGAATGGGACTCTAGAACCCCGTGAAAAGGGTTGTGTAGCCCCGTTCTGAATGTAGCTGTGGTGCACATGCTCAGCCTGCACTCCATGCATTGTCTATGAGTCTGCTGAGAAGATTGTTCAACTATTTCAGTTAGTTCCATAGAGAATGAATGGAGCGAAGTCTGAGCATTCAGAGATCAGCTTTCAGGATCACTGGTAGTTCCAAGCAGTTGGCCCCCCACCAATCAGCAAACTATCTACTATCCACTGGATATCCAGTGGACAGGGGATAACTTCACTTTTTTGGAACACCCTTTATTCATTCCCAACCCAGATTAACATAACATTCCATACAGTGCACCCCTGTTGTATAAATATTTAAATTTCACAGAAATCAGTCACCAGACCCCCATCCCAAAAGATTCTGAGTACTGCTGTGCCACTTTGCCACATTAACTACATAAACAGTTGAGTGTTGCCGCCATTGTGACGCAACAAGATGATCACAAACCAGTGGCTGATTGACAGCAGAGCTCAACAACATTAGAAGTACTGTATGAGTGATTATTCTCACCTGGTGACACAGCCAGCAATGGACAATTGTGTATCCCATGCCAAAAGCACTTCACTCCGGCGAGTAGGATGAAGAAGCATCCTGCTGCGTGAGTGCATCTTACAGATTATGAGGCAGCCACAGATGATTTACTCCTCTCAGTCTTCTTTTTATACAATACTGTCCTGCAGTACATAGTATCTCAGCCCCTCTATATACAATAGCATCCAGCGATATATCACTCCTTTTGGTCCCTCTATATACAGTCCCACTCCTGCAGTATATCACTCCTTTCAGACCCTCTACATACAGCACCATCATGCAGAAAATCACTCCTGTCCGCCATTTCTATACACAGCCCCATTCTGCAGCACATCACTCCTCTCTCAGCCCTTTTATACAGATCCCTATCTTACAGTACATCACTCCTCTAAGCCCCTTTATACACAGCTCCATCTTGTAGTACATGACCTCTCTAAATCCTTCTATACACAGCTCCATCTTGCAGTAATTTGCTCCTCAGCCCCTTTAGATTCAGCCCAATCATGCAGCCCATCATTCCTCATCCTGTCCAGATGCAACCTCTTACTGCAGTACATCGCTTCTTTGTCCCTTCAGATACGGGCTCTATCTGGAGGGGAATAATGACCGGGCCTGTGTGGGAGGGGGGCACACCGATACCATTTTCACCTTGGACACATATTTAGGTGAGATGTATTGCGGCACAGAGACCCACCGTCTCCCTGCACTGCAATACATGCCGCTGGCCAATCAGAGGTCAGAAGCTGATATTGGCTTGCCAGTGACATGCGGTGCATGGCAGTGATGTCATGCACTGCCAATGCCAGCATTCCGAAGTTAGCTGCCAACTCCTGCTCCGGTTTCAAAAGGGGATGCCACACTGCGTGGGAGCCGAGGAAGATAAGAATAATAGTTTTTTGTTTTTTTTTAAATGAGCTAGAGAACACCGGAAGGGGCCCAGAATGTGGGAGAGGGGGCATTAAACCAGGATGGAGACATTATAACAAGATGGGGACATTATACCAGGTTGGGGACATTATACTAGAATAAGGACATTATACCAAAATAGGGACATTATAACAGAACTAGATGGTGGCCTGATTCTAACGCATTGGGTATTCTAGAATATGTATGCGGCCGACCGGTTGCGACTAATCAGCGAAGCAGTGTTTAAATGGGTTGTGCACTACTTTAAATTAACCCCCCAATGTATCCCCCCGGGGCCCCTAATGAATTTTGTAATTACGTTATGTTGTCAATACTGCTTGTGACAACATCACTGACCACGCACAGTCAGCACGTAATTCCCCCGGCTGCAGCCGGCTCTTGCTTCCGCTTACATCACGACTATTTGCGGCTGCAGCCAGGGGTCTCCTGTTCCGCGTAACACGGTGAATGAAACGTGACAGAAGTACATCACACACTGTGACTGACAAAACATGTTCAGTATGTCATGGGCAGTTGGTGAGTCACATGACCACATGGGCAGAGTCAGCCCTGCTCTCTCCCGACTTGTTCTGAATTCCCGCGTCGCTGATTGGCCGCGGCTGGACCAATCAGCGACGCGGGATTTCCTGGACGGACAGACAGATGGGATAAGCCGATTATATAGTAGATGGGGGACATAATAATAGTAATTTTTTATTTCTATAGCGCCAACATATTCCGCAGCACTTTACATTTCAGAGAGAAATTGTACAGACAATAAAAGACATTACAGAATAGCAATAATCACATAAATCAACAGATACTAGAGGAGAGAGGGCCCTGCTCGCAAGCTTACAATCTATGAGGAAATAGGGGAGACACGAAAGGTGGATGGTAACAATTGCTTGTATTGTATGGTCCAACCATCAATGTAATAAATAAGGTATTCACAAAATGCTGAATGAACCAGTCGCCAACCAGTATGTGTACCAGGGCTGTAGAGTCGGAGTCGTGGAGTCGGAGCCAGTATAAAATGGACCAACTCCGACTACTAAAATATATTAAAAAAAAATTGGGTACAGTAGTTCAATGCAGTTAGTGGGGAATATTTTTTCATAAGAATTTGGGAGAGCTATGAAATGTCCTATAAATGTCTGTCCTATTCCTGATCTAAGGGTCTAGACTTTTAGCTGAGATGAATCTGTGCTACAGTAAAGTTATCACTTAAACATGAGCCGTGTATGAGGGAGTCATGGAGTCGGAGTTGGAGTTTGAGTCGGTGTCATGGAAATTGAGGAGTCGGAGTCGGAGGTTTGGCTTACCGACTCCACGGCCCTGATGTGTAAAAGTACAGACACAGAAGGCTATTAAGTGCATGGGGGTGTGTGAACAGATGATACGGGGATCCTGAATCTGAAGAAAATTGTGTCTGGGAAAACAGGGATAGTTAGAAAAGTGTGGTGAGGCGATAGGCCAATCTAAAGAAATTGTGTTTTTAGGCCACACTTGAAACTATGGGTATTGGAGATTAATTGAAGTATCCTGGGTAGTGCGTTCCAAAGAATCGTTGCAGCATGCAAGAAATCTTGGAGATGCGAGTGGGAGGTTTGGATTATTGAGGATCTTAATCTTAGGTCTATAGCAGAACAGAGGGCATGGGGGTAGGGTGGTAGACTGAGATGAAGGGTGATGCTGAAGCATGGAGCGCTTTGTGGGTGTGAGTGATGAGTTTATACCATTATACCAGGATGGGGACATTGTAACAGGATGGGGACATTACACCAGAATGGGAACATTGCAGCAGGATGGGGGACATTATACCAGGATGAGGACATTATAACAGAATGGCGACAATATTCCAGATTAGGGACATTATACCAGGATGTGGGAATTTTTACCAGGAAGGGACCCATGAGGGGCGAATATGTATGTCTTTATAGGATCTAGAATGCTACAAGGTCCCGTACATCTGACCAACATGCAGGTAGGGACCTAGGTCCAAATTTTGCATCCGGGCCCATCGGACGTAGTTGCGCCACTGAGCCCCATCCTGCATTATACTGCTCTTTTCAGTCCGGCTAGTTACAGCCCCATTCTGTAGCACATCGCTCCTCTTAGCCCACCCAGATACAGCCTCAGATAAAGCGTGTTCAGATACAGTACATCGCACCTCATCACATCCAGGCACAGCCCCATCATGGAGCCCATTTTGCAGTACATCGCTCCTATTAGCTTATCCAGATACACCACCAGAGATTGGTACATACCATGACCCTCAACTCCTCCAGATACACCCCGTCTTGCAGTATATCAATTATCAGCCATATTCTGCAGTACGTTGTTTTGCTGCTTTTGGTACTGGGTGCCTTGACTGTGTGCAGGGCATCATGAAATCTGAAGATTACCAAAGGATTTTGGGTCGCAATATAGTGCCCAGTGTCAGAAAGCTGGGTTTGCATTCTAGGTCTTCCAGCAGGACAATGACTATAAACATACTTCAAGAAGCACCCAGAAATAGATGGAAACAAAGCAAAGAGAGTTCTAAAGCTGCCAGCAATGAGTCTAGATCTAAATTCCATTGGACAGCTGTGGAGAAATCTTAAAATTGCTGTTGGAAAAGACCTGGATCAGTTTGCAAAAGAAGAGTAGGTCCAAAATTCCAGGTGAGAGGTGTAAGAAGCTTATTGATCATTATAGAAAGTGATTGCAGTTATTTATTCCAAAGAATATGTAACCAAATATTAAGTTGAGGCCAACAATTTTATCCAGCCCATTTTTGGGGTTTTGTGTGAAATTATGTCCAATACGCCTTTTTTCTCAGTTTTGTTTCTGTTGTTCCAATACACACAGGAAAATAACATGTGTATAACAAAACATGTGTAATTGCAGTAATTTTCTGATAGAAACTAGGTGGATATCTATGACACATATTGTCTCATTCAATATCCCTTAGATCCACAAGAGTAGTCTTTTCTTTTGGGTATTTTCTGCTACTTTTTTTTCTCAGTGAATGACAAACAATCCGATTATTCTCATGCTTTTTTTTTATCTAAAAAAAAACCCTGATTATTTGCCAGATCTCTTAGCCCTCAGCCATTTATTGTGCACAGGCTTGTCACTCCTTAGAAAATTTTCTCTTTCCTGGTCTTCCTTCTCCTTTCCCCTTCTGCCTTGTACACTGAGGGTCAGTTGGAGGGCTTCTCAGTGATCCTTGTAGCTCCAGACTAGCCTTATCAAGCCTGATATTCCAACCTGCTTCATTTGATCACTCATGATTCATGGCCTCTACCTCTGTTTTCAACCCATTCTCAGGGTCTGTAACATAGTAACATAGTTTTTAAAGCCGAATAAAGACTTGCGTCCATCAAGTTCGACCTATTAGTTCTGTAATTGCTAAAGTTGATCCAGAGGAGGGCAAAAACCTCAAATGATTTAGCCAATCTTCACCTGAGGAAAAGTTCCCTCCCGACTCTGAAACCAGCAGTCAGAATAAATCCCTGTATCAACCTACTATTTTATTTTATTTTTAAGTATATGCTGAAATCTGCCTGGTATCTAGAAATGCATCCAGTTCCCGCTTGAACTGGTGTAGTGAATCCGACATTACCGTCTCCTCACTCAGTGAATTCCATATTCTCACTGCTCTTACCGTAAAGAACCCCTTCCTATGCTGGTGCTGAAACCTTTTCTCTTCCAGTCTTAGTGAGTGCCCTCTTGTTACCGTAATATCCCTCCTTTTGAACAAATCCCGGGCAAGATCTCTATACTGTCCCCTAACATATTTGTACACATTTATTATGTCCCCCCTCAACCTTCTCTTTTCCAGGCTGAATAGTCCTAGTTTTGCCAACCTCTCTGGGTATTGCAGTCCCTCCATTCCCTTTATTACTTTTGTTGCCCTCCTTTGTACCTTTTCAAGCTCATTTATATCCTTCCTATATATTGGGGCCCATAACTGAGCACAGTATTCCAAGTGTGGTCTGACCAGTGCTTTGTACAGTGGAAGAACAATGTTCTCATCTTTTGCAGCTATACCTCTTCTGATTCATCCCATTACCCTGTTTGCCCTTACAGCAGCGGCCTGACTTTGGGCACTCCAATTTAGTTTGCTATCAATCAAGATGCCCAAGTCCTTCTCCATCTCTGAATTCCCCAATGATTTCCCATTCAGTGAGTACTGGTGACTTCCATTTTTCCTTCCCATATGTATGACCTTACATTTCTCCTCGTTAAACCTCATTTGCCATTTAATGCTCCACCTACCCAGCTTATCCAAATCCCTCTGTAGGTCTGCACTGTCCTCTTTTGTATTAATTGTTTTACATAACTTTGTGTCATCTGCAAATATTGATATTTTACTATTTATCCCGTTGACTATGTCGCTAATAAAGATATTAAATAACATTGGGCCTAGTACAGACCCCTGTGGTACCCCACTAGTGACGCTTACCCAATCTGAGTATATTCCATTTATAACCACCCTCTGCCTTCTATCCCTTAGCCAGTTAGCTACCCACTTGCAAACATTTTCCCCCAGTCCCATCATTCTCATTTTATATACCAACCTATTATGTGGCACGCTATCGAACACTTTTGAGAAATCGAGATACATGACATCCACTGGTTCCCCCTGATCTAGTCGAGAGCTAACCTCCTCGTAGAAGTCAATCAGGTTTGTTTGGCAGGAGCGATTCCTCATGAATCCATGTTGGTTCGGGGTTAAAAGATTATTAGCATCAAGATGCTCCATAATTGCCTCTTTAATGAACCTTTCAAAAATTTTGCCCACAACGGACGTCAGACTCACCGGCCGATAGTTTCCGGCGTCACTTTTTGCTCCCTTTTTGAATATTGGCACTACATTCGCCTGTCGCCAATCAAGTGGTACAGACCCAGTCTCAACAGAGTCCTTAAATATAAGATATAACGGTCTGTCTATCACATTACTTAGTTCCCTTAGTACCCGTGGGTGTATGCCATCAGGTCCTGGTGATTTGTTTATTTTAATGTTACTGAGGCGTTTCTGTACCCCAACTTGGGTTAGAGTTGTCATACTTAGTGGAGGATTAAGCTTGTCACTTCTCATTTCGCCTGTTAGTTCTATTTCCTTTGTGAAAGTTGTCAAAAAAAAATTATTTAATAGATTAGCTTTATCCTCATCTTTCTCTATGATTTTGCCTTCATCACTTTTTATCGGTCCAATATTATCCGATTTAATCCTTTTACTATTTATATACGTAAAGAACAGTTTGGGATTTGATCTACTTTCCATAGCAATACGTCTCTCTGTTTCCTCCTTCGCTATTTTTATTTGTTTTTTGCAGGTTCTCGTTTTTTCCTTGTAACACATTAGTGCCTCCTTACTGTTTTCCTGTTTTAACCTCTTGAATGCCTCTTTTTTGCTATTTAACGCCCCTTTTACGTTCTTGTTCAACCATATTGGTTTCCTCTTATTTCTGGCCCTTTTATTCCCATACGGTATATATCTCTCGCACCGAGTATTCAGAATTCTTTTGAAGGTTTCCCATTTACTATTCGTATTCCTTTGATTAAGAACTTTGTCCCAGTCAATAAGTTGGAGGTTTTCTATCAGCTGATCAAACTTCGCCCTCCTAAAGTTTAATGTTTTTGTTGTTCCCTTATTGATGACCCTACTGAAGGGCATTTTGAAATCGATAATATTATGATCGCTATTACCTAGGTGCCACCCTATCTGTACCTCAGTTATTCTATCAGGCCTATTAGTCAATATTAAGTCTAACACGGCCTTCCCTCTCGTTGGTTCCTGCACTAGTTGGGAGAGATAATTATCCTTAATATTTGTCAAGAACCTTTTTCCTTTCTGAGATCTACAGGTTTCTGTTTCCCAGTCAATATCCGGGTAGTTGAAATCCCCCATTACAATCACTTCATTATGTTTTGCTACTTTGTCTATTTGTCCTAATAGCAGATTCTCATTCTCCTCTGTTATATTTGGTGGCTTATAGCAGACCCCCAGTAATATTTTATTATTATTTTTTGCCCCCTCTATCTCTACCCACATGGACTCGACCCCCTCTTCTCCCTCTCCTATATCTTCCCTTAGTCTGGGCTTTAGACATGACTTTACATATAAGCAGACTCCTCCGCCTTTCCCCTGTTTCCGGTCCCTTCTAAATAAACTATAATCTAATAAATTTACCGCCCAGTCGTAGCTATCGTCTAACCAAGTCTCTGTTATACCTACGATGTCATACCTCTCCTCCGATATAAGCGCCCGCAGCTCATCCGCCTTATTGGTCAGGCTTCTTGCGTTGGTCAGCATGCAAGATAAAACTTTGGGGTTATTTAGCATCCTATTCTTCTCTAACGATCTAACTGTACTATCCCCACCCCCCTCTCCACCCTCATTATATTCACTTCTCCCCTTCCCCCTTGCTTGCCTCACATCCCACCTATTTCCTTGGTTTCCCCCCCCGTCTCTAGTTTAAATACTCTTCCAACCTATTAGCCATCTTCTTCCCCAGCACCGCTGCACCCTCCCCATTGAGGTGCAGCCCGTCCCTACGGTAGAGCCTGTAGCCGACTGCGAAGTTGGCCCAGTTCTCCATGAACCCAAACCCTTCTGCCTTGCACCAACTCTTTAGCCACTTATTCACCTCCCTAACTTCCCGTTGGCGCTCCTGTGTGGCTCGCGGGATTGGTAGTATTTCTGAGAAAACTACCTTGGAGGTCCTTGCCCTAAGCTTCCTACCTAGGTCCCTGAAATCATTTTTAAGGACCCTCCATCTACCACTCACTTTGTCATTGGTGCCGATGTGGACCATGACTGCTGGGTCTTCGCCAGCCCCACCCAGTAACCTGTCAACCCGATCCGCGATGTGCCGGACTTGAGCGCCAGGGAGGCAGCACACCGTTCGACGATCCCGGTCTTTGTGACAGATTGCCCTGTCTGTCCCCCTAATAATAGTCACCCACTACCAGGACCTGTCTTGCCTGCCCTACACTTCCCCCCTCCCCCTCATTACTGGAGCATACACTCCCCCGGCGGTCAGAGGATCTGTCGTGCTCCAATAATGCCGGTTCTGAACCAGCCTTCCTATACTTCTTCCCTCTATCCCTCCTAACTGTTATCCAACTCCCTGCCTGTTCAGCCTGCACTTCCCCTCTATGCTCCACCCCCAGTATTGACCCATTGAGTGTCTGCTCGGTGAGCAGCAAACTCCGCTCCATGTTGTCGATGCTCCTCAGTATCGCTATCTGAGCACTTAGATCCAGAATTTTGGCTTCCAAGTGCACGATATGCTCACATCTCTCGCAGCAGTATGGATCCTCGAGCAGTAGCTCACGGAATGCATACATTGCGCAAGATGTACACTGCACGGCTCCGGCCAACATGGACGTCATTCTAAATATGGGGATACAGTCAGTATATATATACAAGTACAAAACACAATTATTTATATATAGGTGTATGGACGGGGATCAATTAGGGATGTGCAAGTGTATCAATTATATATCGGCGGGGGATCAGTTAAGTATGGACGGGGGATCAATTAAGTATCAATTAAGTATGGACGTGGAAATCAGCTGAGTAGGTCAGGTGGATTAATTAAGTATGGATGGTGTGTCAATTAACTATGGACTGGGGATCAATAAATATGGACTGGGGAAATAATTAATTGTGGACTGGGGAATCAATCAATTAATTATGTACAGGGGGACTGGGGGTTAATTAAATATGGATGGGGATAAGGCAAATAAATAGGGACTGAGGGATCAGTAAAAGTGGACAGGGGGAATCTATTAAATATGGACAAGGGGGTCAATTGATTATGGGCTGGGGGGGGCAATCAGTTAAATGTGGTCGGGGGATCAATTAAATGAGGACGGGGGGTCATTTTAAATGTGGTCAGAGGGATCAGTTAAATATGGACGGGGGGTGATCAGGGGAATCAATTTAAATATGAACTGGGGGATCACTAAAGGTGGCCGGGGGAGTTGTACTAAATATGGATAGGGGGGAGATCGATCAAATATGGACAGGATTAATTTAAATAAGGCCGGGGGTGGGGAGCACTTAAATATAATACAATTACAATACAAATACAATACAGTACAGTACACACTCGGGTTCAGTAGGGCCGCTTATCGCGGCCTCCTGCCCCTCACTCACCTCCTCTAGGGACGCTGCACGCTATCACAGCTATCACAGCGCGCTTGCCCCTCCGGTCGCCTCTTACCGGTCCTCCTGGTCACCTCCTGGTCACCACCACCTGGCGCCCTCCGCTGGCCGGCGGCGCTGCACGCTATCACAGCGCTCTCTTGCGCTCGTCCCTCTGGTCGCCTCCTACCGGTCCACTCGGTCACCTCTGCCTGGCTCCCTCGCCGGAGGGCCGCGAGCCGAGTCGAGACCACTCCGCCCGCCGTACGCCGCTCACCACAGCCACACCACAGCCCACATGCTCACACCCCGCGCGCGCTCTCACTTCCGGTCACCTGAGACGATATCTGTGCAGAGTGATAGTGGAAAGACCGTTCTGGTAAGTGGTCTGCCGTTCCTCCCCTTCTTATCTAGTGTCTGTGAAAGATGACGTTTGTAATTTATTCTGCATAATTTTTCGGACTCATAATTACAGCTCAGAAGCCTTAGCCTGCTAAGATTTATCTCTTATATTTGGAAGTCTTACTTCCTTGATACGAGTTTCTGATTTTCCATCCTATGAGATTTTCCACTTCCAGAATCTTGTCCTTCTCCATACATTTTTTCCCCATTCAAGCACACATTTGTGCATTTTTACACCCTTCCTATGGTCTTTGGCCCTTTGCAAGCGGGTCTAGAATGCTTCGGAGGATCTTGGCACCTCACTGTATTCTTTTTCTGCTCTAAATTCTTCCTTTGAGCTGCTGTTGATCATTGCCATTACTCGTGTGTCCTTTTCTTCTTTTCGATCAGAACAGGGTGGTCTCCGTTTTTTTTTTCCAAGGGTCGTTCCTTCCCTTCATGACCAGAATAATATGGTCCTATCATGCTTCTGGATTCGAACCCTTGATTCTGTTTTCTTTGGTCGGCGTCTCTTTCTGCTGAGCCATTACTGTTACAACTTTTCTTTGTGTGTTTTTGTACTGTTATCTTTGTTTCTGTCGATTTTGGGTAACAGGTGTTTTTCATTTACTCTGTTTGTCCTATCACCTTTTGGATGCAGCTTTAAATACCTTCCCCTACTGGTGTATCCTACTGGTGATAGACGTTGTTGGATTCAATCATTGTGCTGTAGTTTGGGCTGGTTGCAGTTGCTTTGTGGTGATTCCTTTTCTACTTAGGGAATTGCTACTCTAGGAGCTGCTAAGGACATTCAGGGTAAGCCGCCATCTAGTGGGGGGCACTATTGCGTTACCTTAGGGTGCGAACTTCCGCGGTCAGGCAGCGACAGACTAGGTTCAGAGAAGTGCTTTTCCTAGTCTGAACAGAGACCTGTCAGGTTCAGGTATTTGTCATCCTGGTTTGTACGTTACCGATGTGATTGTGCTCTGGCAGTCATAACAGGCTCCTCTCTAACTGTTGTTGACTACTTAACATTTTCAGGAATGTTTCCCACACTGCTTTGATCAGGACTATTGGGGGTATTCGATTGTTTCTGGAAGCCCTTCTGAGTTCTGCTTCTACCTTTTTGACCATTGATAGGTCTCATGGGTTTTGGGATCTTTCCGAGATGACCTTGTTTCTAGTGACCTGTGCTCTTGGTTTTTGATTACAGACACCTTCAGCTCCATGGGTATAACTGTTCCCTTTTTCTTCTCTGCGCTTTGATATCGGGTTGTTAAAGCTTTTTGGATGGTTAGGCATCCAGCTTTCATCCCCAGGTCAGCGAGACAGCTATATGGGCTTTGATATGCAACTTACCCAAGCTTTCAAGAATCTCATAATGGCAAATTCCAATTCCAGCTGAGTATATAAACTGTGTTTGTGCTAGGCGGTCTGCAGACTTTGTTTCTGGTATTACCTACTTTCTGGGACTGCTCTAGAATGGCCAATAGTGTTGTGGAATTGTTGTACTTGCCTTAAAACCCCTTTTTTGATGAATATTTTGGGTGACACAGATCCCACTCTGTTTTTTTTCCACGATTGGTTTTGATGGCCTTTGAGCATCATTCTTTTCCTCAGGTTCAGTTAGTGTTGGTTCATGCTTGTTTCAGTTACTAAATTGCTCTCCTACTACTTTTGGCACAAAACTCACCTTCCTAAGGTCTGAGGAGATGGTACAGCCCACCGAGCAAAGACAGCAGTTTTTTTCTACCCAATGTCAACCTCTTAGTACATAGACCGATGGTGCTGTGTTCCCCTAATGTATTCAACGAGAAAGAAATTTTACAGTGCAAATATCCAATTATTATTATTTTTTTGCCAGTAAAGCTCCTGGCGCAAAGACTTTCATTGAGCTAACAGAGCGTCTTTTTGGCCTTCATCATAGTAGTATTCCACTGCATACCTTTTTTTATTTTTTCATTGTTATAAAGGAAAGCAATAGTGGTTGTCGAATATAGGCTACGTTTGTTCACACGTTGCATTTTTGCTGTGTTTTTTTCTCCATATTAAAAGATGCTTTTCACAGTACCAGCAAAAGCTATGAGATTTCAGAAATCTCATGCACATGCTTGCCTGATTTGAAAAACTGCTGTTTTCTTGAAAACTGCAGCATGTCAATTCTTTCAGTGTTTTTGCAGCATTTTTTCACCCATAGATGGCAATGATTAAGTGCAAAAAAGAAGCAAATACAGTTGCCATCAGTTTTTGCAGCGTTTTTAGTGAAAAAAAAATCATGTACAGCAGCATGTAGAACAAATTTATTTTTTTGATTTTTGCCAAGTGTAAACCAAAATGTCTTGGTGTCCTCACATGAACATGGATGTTAGTAGTAGTACAGTTTAATTAAATTAGTATTATGTGTAAAGTAAACAATCCGTGACCATCTGAATGCCTTACCAATGTATGAAAGTGAAAAATACCTGACCAACTCAATGGCCCTGACCAATGTGTAAAGTAAACAGTGCCTGACCTACTCAATGCACTGCCAAAGTCTTAGGTAAACTCTGCCTCACCAATTATCAACAATGTAAGATACTAGTTGAAAGTGGACTTGAATTGGGAACCTCCCATTTTCCCCAGCTCTCCTCTAGCCCCTTTCCACACCCCAAGACCATCGAGTATGGATTCTAAACGACAGCAGTAGTCTTCCAGGCAAGACGCCGGGAAGTTCTCTTGACATGGTTTCAATATTTGAATCGAAACATCAATGGTATTTTAAGTTGTCTTTAAGTTTCAAATTTACACATTGATAGTTAAATTCAATCCATATTCTGTAAGATGAAGTTTTAAAATTTCACATGCAAATATTGTACTGAATGTCTATTAAAAAGGGCTGTCCAGGACATTTTTATAACTTAGCAGGGAGTCTAACATGTGAAATCTTGTGAACACTCATATGCGATCAGCATGCTTGGGATCACGTGCCAATTACTGCCTCTTTTGCATCCCTCAATGGACTCATTTGATGATGTAGCTGGGATGTATATTTTGACAACACAGCTTCTAATCTTAATTACCCAGACAACTAGATTTGTTAAGCCAGGAGAAATACACTATTATCTTTGTGTTTACTTTAGAATTTGTGTTTTTCTTTAGCTGGTCAAGAAGCACATACTAGTATTTGTATAATCCTGAATGTTGACTTCTCTTTGTCTGGAAACAATAGTGTTTGTTAATATGCTAATTATATATTGTACTAAGCCAGCTAGTTGTTGATTTACAAGAGCAGGGGGATACCAAACAATGAGACCTGAGCCCTGCACCTTAGCCACAAATGTAAATATAAAAAGGGATTTCTATCCTGCTGCATAGAGAATCAGAGAGACTATTCAGGTCAGTAGTTTGGTAACATGGCTCCAACCAGAGAGACACAGATTTGGATTCTACAGTATTCCAGCCTAAGGGTACATGGCCCTGACTGGAAGGATACAGATCTGCTCCATTGACCATCAGAGAACCCAAAGATACATTTTGGGAAACAAGGTTGGGATGATGAGGTTACCTGGACCCATGGATATGTTGTTTGGGGTTGCCAGGTGGGACCATCCAGTCGCCTGAAATCCATGGAGATGTTCAGAGAAGCCAGATTGGGACCAGCCAGTCATCTAGCCTTATGGAAACTTTTGATGAACCAAGGGTGGGACTCTCGGATCTCCTGGCCTTGTAATTTGATGGACTGCCAGCTTCCTAAGCTTGCCGCTACCTCCTCTCTGTGGGGGCCTGCCAAAAGCTGGGGGCCACTGGTTGAGGTAGCTGGCCCTGGAAGTCCCAAAGTCGCAGCTGATCTATTCCCAGCGGGCCAGCGGAAGGATGAGACTGTGTAATTTTGCACCATCTTGGGTATTTTCTGGGACCGTTCTATGTGTTTATTGTCCGTTTGGTGGTTCAATAAAGTATTGCCACACTGTTTTACCCTCACCCTGTGCTGTCTGAGTAGTATTATGCCCACGGAAGACCCCGGGTCTTCACAAATATGTATACATATACTACAGTAGTGTCCAGCAGGGGCATACGTAGAAATCATGGGGCCCATAGCAGAAGTTCTGATTGGCCCTCCCAACAAAAAAAAATTAATATTCGGTGGGGTCATAGAAGAGCATATCTCACAACTTTGCAGCCTTTACAAAGTAATTTTCCCCCTACTGAAGCCCTGGATTCCCCTTTCATTGCACCAATAAAGTATGATGCCAACAAAAGTGCGCCTCAAACACAGTATGATACCCCCACAGTGAATTTCTCCACAGTACCCTCCACATGCTCAGTATGAGTAACCTACTGTACCCCACCTCAGCTCCCCCATCAAAGTATGGTGACCTCCAAAACAGTATGATCCCCCAACTCTGACTCGCACACAGCCCTCCTTGTAATATAATGGGCCTACATACAGTATAATGGCCCCCAATAGCCCTCCAAACAGTTTAATGGCCCCCACACAGTATGATGGACCACACACAAACCTTCACACTGTATATTTGATTGCATACAGTATAATGGCACCCACATAGCTCTCCATAAAGTATAAAGACTCCCACATAGCTCTCCATAAAGTATAAAGGCTCCCACATAGCCCTCCAAATATTATAATAGCCCCCACATAGTTCTTCATGTAGTATAATGGGCCCCATAGTCCTCCATATTGTATACTGCACTCCATAGTGCTCCATATAGTATAATGCACTCCCCATAGTGCTCCATATAGTATAATGCACCCCCATAGTCTTCTATATAGTTTAATGCACTCCCCATAGTCCTCAATATAGTATAATGCACCCTCAATAGTCCTCCATACAGTACGGTATAATGCACTCCCCATAGTCCTCCATATAGTATAATGCACTCCCCGTAGTCCTCCATATAGTACAATACACTCTCCATAGTCGTCCATATAGTATAATGCAACCTCCCTAGTCCTCCATACAGTATAATGCACTCCCCGTAGTCTTCCATATAGTATGCACTCCCCATAGTCTTCCGGGTAGTATAATGCACTCCCCATAATCCTCCATATAGTACAATGCACCCCATAGTCATCAATATAGTATAATGCACTCTCCATAGTGCTCCAAATTGTATAATGCACTCCCCATAGCCCTCCATCTAGTATAATGCACTCCCCATAGTCCTCCATACAGTATAATGCACCCTCCATAGTCCTCCATACAGTATAATGCACTCCCCATAGTCTTCAATATAGTATAATGCACTCCCCATAGTCTTCCATATAGTATAATACACTCCCCATAGTCCTCCATATAGTACAATGCATCCCATAGTCATCAATATAGTATAATGCACTCCCCATAGCCCACCATATAGTATAATGCATTCCCCATAGTGCTCCAAATAGTATAATGCACTCCCCATAGCCCTCCATATAGTATAATGCACTCCCCATAGTCCTCCATACAGTATAATGCGCTCCCCATATTCCTCCATATAGTATAATGTGCTTCCTATAGTCCTCCATGCAGTGTAATGCATCCTCCATAATCCTCCATACAGTATAATGCACACCATAGTCTTCTATATAGTATAAAGCAATCCCTCTAGTACTCCATATAGTGTAATGCACTCCACATACAGTACAGACCAAAAGTTTGGACACAACTTCTCATTTAAAGATTTTTCTGTATTTTCATGACTTTGAAAATTGTACATTCACACTGAAGGCATCAAAACTATGAATTAACACATGTGGAATTATATACTTATCAAAAAAGTGTGAAACAACTGAAAATATGTCTTATATTCTAGGTTCTTCAAAGTAGCCACCTTTTGCTTTGATGACTGCTTTGCACACTCTTGGCATCCTCTTGATGAGCTTCAAGAGGTAGTCACCGGAAATGGTCTTCCAACAATCTTGAAGGAGTTCCCAGAGATGCTTAGCACTTGTTGGCCCTTTTGCCTTCACTCTGCGGTCCAGCTCACCCCAAACCATCTCGATTGGGTTCAGCTCTGGTGACTGTGGAGGCCAGGTCATAGCGTAGCACTCCATCACTCTCCTTCTTGGTCAAATAACCCTTACACAGCCTGGAGGTGTGTTTGGGGTCATTGTCCTGTTGAAAAATAAGTGATGATCCAACTAAACGCAAACCGGATGGAATAGCATGCCACTGCAAGATGCTGTGGTAGCCATGCTGTTTCAGTATGCCTTAAATTTTGAATAAATCCCCAACAGTGTCACCAGCAAAGCACCCCCACACCATCACACCTCCTCCTCCATGCTTCACGGTGGGAACCAGGCATGTAGAGTCCATCCGTTCACCTTTTCAGCGTCGCACAAAGACACGGTGGTTGGAACCAAAGATCTCAAATTTGGACTCATCAGACCAAAGCACAGATTTCCACTGGTCTGATTTCCATTCCTTGTGTTCTTTAGCCCAAACAAGTCTCTTCTGCTTGTTGCCTGTCCTTAGCAGTGGTTTCCTAGCAGCTATTTTACCATGAAGGCCTGCTGCACAAAGTCTCCTCTTAACAGTTGTTGAAGAGATGTGTCTGCTGCTAGAACTCTGTGTGGCATTGACCTGGTCTCTAATTTGAGCTGCTGTTAACCTGCGATTTCTGAGGCTGGTGACTCGTATAAACTTATCCTCAGAAGCAGAGGTGACTCTTGGTCTTCCTTTCCTGGGGCGGTCCTCATGTGAGCCAGTTTCTTTGTAGCGCTTGATGGTTTTTGCAACTGCACTTGGAGACACATTCAAAGTTTGCCCAATTTTTCGGACTGACTGACCTTCATTTCTTAAAGTAATGATGGCCACTCGTTTTTCTTTACTTAGCTGCTTTTTTCTTGCCATAATACAAATTCTAACAGTCTATTCAGTAGGACTATCAGCTGTGCATCCACCTGACTTCTGCACAACACAACTGATGGTCCCAATGCCATTTTTAAGGCAAGAAATCCCACTTATTAAACCTAACAGGGCACACCTGTGAAGTGAAAACCATTTCCGGTGACTACCTCTTGAAGCTCATCAAGAGAATGCCAAGAGTGTGCAAAGCAGTCATCAAAGCAAAAGGTGGCTACTTTGAAGAACCTAGAATATAAGACATATTTTCAGTTGTTTCACACTTTTTTGTTAAGTATATAATTCCACATGTGTTAATTCATAGTTTTGATGCCTTCAGTGTGAATGTACAATTTTCATAGTCATGAAAATACAGAAAAATCTTTAAATGAGAAGGTGTGTCCAAACTTTTGGTCTGTACTGTAGTCCTCCATGCAGTATAATGCACCCCATAGTCCTCTATAGAGTATAATGCACTCCCCATAGTCCTCAATATAGTATAATGTGCTCCCCATAGTCCTCCATACAGTATAATGCACTCCCCATAGTCGCCCATATAGTATAATGCACTCCCAATAGTCCTCCATATAGTATAATGCACCCCCATAGTCCTACATAATCCATACAGTATAATGCACTCCCCATAGTCCTCCATACAGTATAATGCACTCACCACAGTCCTCCATAGTCGTTACAGTATAATGCACTCTCCATAGTCCTCCATGCAGTATAATGCACTCACCATAGTCCTCTATACAGAATTATGGCTACCACAATGTACTCATTAATTTAAAAAAAATATTCATCTCTTCTCCTCGTTCCCCCGCTGTTCCGGTCTTTGCAACGAATGTTTTGAAGTATCCACACATCTCAGAGGGCACCATGTACTGACGTCATCACACCCGCTACACTGAGACGTCAGATTCTGAGGAAGAATGATGGAGGAGGAAGTGTCAGCTGCCGCTCCCTCTCTCATCATTACTTTCAACTGTGTTGGCATCCAGGATACAGTTGAACTTGCGATGTTGGGTGGGGGTGAAGACCTGGTGACCCAGGCCCCCTGGCTCATGGGCCCCATAGCAGCCGAGTGGCTTGTACGCCACTGCTGTTCAGGATTGTGCTTACATTAGCCTGAGTCCTGAATGCTATTTATTTTCTCTCTTTTTATTTTTAAGGAACAATAACTTAAGTCAGTTTTTAAAAGGTGGGGTGGACACTTAAGTATACCAATATAATGGAATTGCTTTATTAGTATGCTAATATAATATTTTCTATCAAATGCATTAGATGGTTACTTGCAGTAGTATACCAACAGGACTGATTGGAATATAAAAGTAGACGATGGTTGCCAAATTTTAAGATATCCAGAAGTCTGGAATTTAATGACATACAAGCTACATTGTTATAAAAAATGCATTGTAATGCAAAAGCCCATGCATGTGCATATATTATGGTATATAAAATAAATATATAAAACAGTATGTGAATAAAGCATAATAGCAGTGTCAGATCATTAGCAACCTTCATGGGGTGTCCCAATTTTTTTTTTCACTGGTAATCTGTTACATTCATTTGATTTATATGTTTTGTATCAAAATTTAAGCTGTTCTTAATTGTGTGACTTATTTTTTGAGATTCCTAAAGATGCCATTTAACACTTAATTAACACTTCCACTTATGTCTTCAGAACTCCTTGGGGTATTGAAAGTCCATAAATATTCCATGGCCTCAGTCATTAAAGAACAGATGCACTAAATTGTCAATTTATTGTCTGGTATAAAAATTAAGTTAGTATTATTCAGCTGGATGACATCATATGCTAATTTATGGCCCAATGATTAATCAAACAACTTCAGATTCCTGTTATCACATTAATTATCACTTCGACTTTTCTGATTAAAATTTGGAGTTTTGTTCTTGATGAATATTATACATTTGTGAATTATGACCTTAATTTAAGCATTTTCCGCTCATAACATTGTGCTTGTTGCTTTTCATAGAATGGTTTACATAAATTGCTCCAGACATGCAAAGACGAAGGCTGATGGCATGCTTGTCTACTCTTTGTTTTTACTGAGACTTGAGCTGTCATTTGGCGAACGTTATTTTTCTTTATTTTAAGTCACACCCATACATACAGGCCACCATCCGTACAATAAAAGCCAAAGTGTTTCCATTAACATGCCTTTACAGTGACTCCATTGATAGTAAAGTGCCCTTTTATAATGAGGGTCAGTAGAGCTTTGCCCAGTGCCAGTGGTATCACACATAAATAGTGGCTATTAGAGATGAGAGAACTGATTCTCAGTACTCCGGTCAATGAGCCAATGAAATATCCTTTGACTCTCCGCTTACCTCCCAGCAGTCCTGTCTCCTCTTGTTATTACCATGGCTGGCCCAATGTCATCATTGCGGCTTGACGCAAACTCAACATCATGCTTCTCTGCTACTAAAAATAAGAATTGGGAATGCGGAGAGGTAAGGATATTCACAAGCCCCCAAACAGCGGTCACAGACTACTGACCTGGCCAATAGACTGGAGTGCTACAAATTGACTCTCCCATCTCTAGTGCCTAGAGCAGGGGTGGGGAACCTCAGGCCCGCGCGCCATTTATGTCCCTCGATGACCTTTTATCTGACCCCGAGCAGATTCCCGGGGACCACAGTACTTGGGCCGGCTCTATTTTGATGACTGCCGGCCCATTAATTTCTTCTTGCTTTGTGCGCAAGCGCACACAATGTTCACTACTGAACGCTGAGGCACATGCAATGAAAGATTACGTCCTGACACCAGTGCCAGCATCAGGACGTTCTTTGAGGGCGAAGTTAGTGCACAATTTGTACGGCCCCCGAAGTATGCTATAAATGTTCAAATGGCCCTTGGCAGAAAAAAGATTCCCCACCCCTGGCCAAGAGAATGCTCCCAATAAAGAGTTATAAGTGTCCCACACAGTGCCTGCAGGGGGCTATCAGTTAGGGCTCGTGCAGACGACTGTATAAATTGGACTAGTGTAATCTGATAAAAAAAAGTGATTACACTTCTACCAGTGTTATTCAATGGGGGCAGTGCAGATGAACATATATATTGTCAGACCTAATCGGCGTGAGAAAAAAATCGTATGCCGTACAGAGCCACAGTGAAGCATCTGATCGGATACATTGCAATTCTCTAACATAGGAAACTGTACATGGTCTTGTAAATGATTAATAGCTGTTGCTGTAATAACGGATTGTATACAGACTTTACGCGGATGACAAGTGCTAATTTCCTATGTAAAGCCCAATTTATATTACAGTAGCAGCATTATGGATGAGCTTTCATCAAATCTCATCCATGCTTCCAAGAAATCTGCACCGTAAACTAAGGATTTTATATTACATTTATACATATTTCATCCCTTTCAGTGAGCGGAGTGAATGAATCTGCGGCAAAATCTGCTACAGAATCTACATGTTTTCCACGTGATTTTGTGTAGCACAAATCCACAGTGAATTCTACAACAAATATTTTTGTTGTAGAATTCCCTATGGGTGTAGTAGTTAATACTTTAGAATTTTAGGCTATGGGCTATAACCACAGTTCCTCCTTTCAGAGCACTAGAATGCGAGCGATATCTTAATGTTCCAAATTGTGAAACCAAGAACTTGAGCTTTGAAACAGTGAATTACAGATCTATTGAAAACTAAAGTGGTTTCTCATGCTGAGAATTTCAGCCAATTCTGGGCAAAAAGTTTTGTCAGGGCTACAAAGTCATGAACGATGACCTCATTGATATCTAAGGAACATTGTTTTATAGTTTAGAACTGTGACAAGATTCTTTGATCCAGTCTTACCAAAGACTGACCCAGGAAACGGCTTCCTCCTCAGTTCTGCACTAGTAATATGGGAAAGTGTGTTTTAACAGCGGTGCTTTGAAAAGAAAATGAGGGCCTTTCATGGGCAACAGGAACAATCCATCAAGATACTATGCCTTGTCTCATCATAGGAAACATATCTGAAAAACCTTTCAACATGATATTTAAGCAGAATGTTGTGCTCTCAGCCCAGAAGTGGGTGTTAGTGGTCATTTTATTTCTGTTTGGTATTTCATCTATAGATATGAGGAACATGAACCCTAAAATATTGTAAAATCAATTGCAGAAATAATGGTTTTGTGTGAAAGTCATTGTTGTATAGTAATGTGATGGCAGAAATCATTGTTACGCGATATTTGTATTTCGGAATATGGATGGAGACACGGATCATGTCTTTCCTAATGACTCCTTGTGTTGAACAAATAAAAGTAAAAAAAAGTAGCACCAAAATGTAGGAACAGGTTTAATCCTTATTCACATGTCAGTTTTTCTCTTACGAGTGCTGTTCGTGTTTTTCACAGATGGCACTCTTATCCATAATAGTCTATGGGATAGTTCATATGTCTAATTTTTTCTTAGGACTGATTTGCCTGTGCAAATTCGCGGACACATGACCGATATTGATCTGAGTGTCCGATCAAAATTGTAAATGGAAGTCTATGGGTCAGTGAAAAAATTGGACAGCTCTCAGATGCAATCATTGTACTGTTAATTTTTCACGGACTGATAGATAGGAAAAGATGGAGAAATGGAGAAACTTTTTTTTTCCATCAGAGAAAAAATTATGAAATGCTGACCAAACTCTGATGAAACTATGATGGAACTACGGAAGACACTCTGATGAAAATCACAGATAAAACTCTGTCCGTTTTTCTTGTACCTGAAAATAACTGACGACCAAATGACGTCTGATATACATCAAATATGTTAAATCCTTATAAAAGAAAGGTTTTTATTTTATTTCCACAAAGCTTAATGGAAAGGTCTACAATAAAACCAGAATTTCTGTTTTGTGGATTGATGATAAAATAAAAAAATTGTTGCTCTTAGAATATGACAACACCAAAAAAACATTTTTAACCCTTCTCGACCTTGGACCTACCAAGATCGCAGCATTTAGAAGTCAGACACAGGGAGGGGGCTCCCTCTGCTCTCCGATCGGCGCCCGATCGTTGCCATGGTGATCTGTTGTTGTCATGATGACATCCGGGTCACCAGGCTACAGCAAGCCCCTAGACCATGCACAGAACATGGTCTAGCAAGCTTGTGTCAGTGCAGCAACGACAGTTATAAACTATTTAAATGCTTGTGCATTGCAATGGTTTATGACAGCAATCAGGCTGCTGAAAGTCAAAGTCCCATGGAGGGACTAAGTAAAAAAAAAAAAAAGGTATATAAAAAAATGTTAAAAATATTTTTTGAAAAATCAGAAAATAGTTAAAAAATAAATATACATTGTTCCAATAAATTAGTATTTTATGTAATAAAAATAAATATATATATATATATATATAAAAAAGTATTGTTTGGTATTGGCACGTCTGGAACGAATCACCCTATAAAACTGTTACATTAGTTAACCCCTTCAGTGAACACCGTAAAAAAAGGTACAAAAAAAGATGCTTTTTCATCATATCGCCAAACAAAAAGTGGAATAAAACGCAATCAAAAAAGACAAGTGTAAATAAAAATGGTATCGCTGAATAATATTTTTTTCTATAAAATTGTTTTTATTGTGCAAAAGCATCAAAACATAAAAAAATATAAATGTGGTATCGCTGTAATCGCACTGACCCAAAGTATAAAGCTGCCTTATCGATTTTACCATACGCAGAACGGCATTAAAAAAAATCCTGCTGGTTTTTGTTCATTCTGTCTCCCAAAATTTGGAATAGAAATAGATCAAAAAATCTCATGCGCGTGAAAATAAAAATGTCAACTCATCCTGCAAAAAACAAGCCCTCACATGACTCTGTCGGCCGAAATATGGAAAAATTATAGCTCTCAAAATATGACTATGGGCAATAAAAAGCGTTTTTTAGTGTGTGACAGCAGCCAAACAGAAAAAAATATATATTAATCTGGTATAGCTGTTATCACACCAACCAGAGGAATAAAGTATTCTTATCACTTATAACGCATACAGAATAAAATCCACCTGCTGTTGATTTTTTCGTTCTGCCTCCCAAAGATCGCAGTATGGTTCGGCTCA
This sequence comes from Phyllobates terribilis, assembly GCF_046119375.1. NCBI lineage: Eukaryota > Metazoa > Chordata > Amphibia > Anura > Dendrobatidae > Phyllobates > Phyllobates terribilis. The sequence continues at coordinate 230,238,755 of NW_027362764.1, forward strand.
CATTTATTGTGCGCTCTACGCTGAGTGCTTACACCGAGGTTTCCATGTAAATCTCTGAAATACGTGATTCAGACGGAACCCCCGGCGGAAGATTCCCTATAATGAGGCAGGTAGAGGCACTGTGGACACCGTCTGGCCTACGATACGGCGGTGTCTGTCTTTTTAGGCGTGCATAAAAGCGCAGTCTGCCACAGTTTTGTGCACTTCTGAAAAGAAGGACAATGCTGAACAGAGACCAGATGGAGTCCAGAGTAATTCTGCGACCTCATTATAGTGAATAGATTCCTCAGAGGTTTCATCTCATCATCACTTCACTTGGAGATTTTAATGGGAACCCCAAAGTAAGTGCTCAGCGTAGAGCACCGGATAAATGTTATGTAAAATGTTCCCAACAAAAGCTGCAAATCAATCCACAAAAAAAAACAAGTCCCCACTCAGGTCCGTCATCTGTTAACAGAAATATAGGGGGCTTCCACGTACAAAGGCTCTGGAAAAGCTTAATGGCGCCTCGCCCCCAAAATTAAATTCAGTAAATTTTGCACTCTCAAATCCAAATGCCTTCTGAGCCCATGTGCCTAAACCACATTTAGCGACCGCATGTTTCGCATTTCTGTAGCGATGAGAGCCTGCTTAATTTACGGGTTTGTGTCTCCAGAAGCATGAGCTGGGCACTACAACGTACTGGGCACTACAATGGCAGTTTGCAATTTTCAACCCAGCATCAACTGCTGCTTGTTTCTGGAAAACACCCATGGAGTAAAAATATTCACTATACTTGTAGATAAATTCCCAAAGGGGTATAATTTCCAAAATGGGGTCACTTGAGGGGGTATTCTGTTCTTCTAGCACTTAGAGACTCTATATATGAAGTCCACAAACTATTCTAGGAAAATCTGCGCCCCAGGAGGCAAATAGCGCTCAGTCCCTCCCGAGTCTCGCGGTGTGGCTAAGCAGTACTGCACAGCCACATATGGGGTATTTCTACATTCAGTAGAAATTGTGGGACATATTTTGGTGCCATTTTTACCCCTTTCCCTTGTGTGAAAATGCAAAATCTGGGGCTAAAACAAAATTTTGGTGATAAAAATGTAACTATTTTTTCTTCACTGTCCAATGGTATAAAATTCTGTGACACTCCCGTGGTGTCAATATGATCATTGCACCCGTAGATGAATTAATTGAGAGGTGTAGTTTGTAATATGGGGTCACTTATGGTGGGTTCTGCAGTGGGTCATGGCACCCACAAACCATAACAGTAAAATCTGCAATATAATATGGCACTCTTTCCCTTTTGAGCTTTGCACTGTGTTTGAAAAGTATTTTTGATTATATGTAGGGTATTGGCGCACTCAGGTGAAATTTTTACAACAAACTGAGGTCCATTTTTTCCTACTAGCCCTTAGAAAAATTAAATTCTTGGGGCTAAAACAACATTTTAGTGGTAAAAATTTAATTATTCTTTCTTCATCGCCCAATGGTATAAAATTCTGTGATGCACATGTGGTGTCAATGTGATCACTGCACCCCCAGATGAATTCATCTGGGGGGTGTAGTTTGTATAATGAGGTCACTTATGTTTTTTTTTTGCTGTTTTGACACCTCACTGGTTCTGCTAATGTGACGTGGCCCCCTCAAACCATTACAGCAAAATCTGAACTCCAATATGGTGATTCTTCCCTTCTGAGCTTTGCACTGTGCCTCAAAGTAGTTTTCCCCCACAAATGGAGTATCTGTGTACTAAGCAGAAATTGCACAACAAATTTTGGGGTCCATTTTCTCCTGCTATCTTTGTGAAAATAAAAAAAAATTGCGGCTAAAAGAACATTTTTGTACGGAAAAATATAGATATTTTTCATTTTCACAGATCAACATTGTAAAATTCTGCGAAGCACCTGTGGGTTCAAGGTGCTCACCACACATGTAGATAAATTCATTGAAGGGTTTAGTTTCCAAAATGGGGTCACTTATGGGGGTTCCACTGTTTAGGCACATCAGGAGCTTTCCAAATGCGACATGGCTTCCATTAATGATTCCAGCAAATTTTGCATTCAAAAAGTCAAAAGGTGCTCCTTCCCTTCCGAGCCCTGCCGTGCGCCCAAACAGTATTGGCATACTCAGGAGAAATTGTCCAACATATTTTGGGGTTCATTTCCTCCAGTTACAATTGTAAAAATGAAAAAAATTTGGTCTAAAGTAAAAAAAATTGGAAAAAAATGTTTTTTCCTCGCACATTGCTTCAATTCCCGTTGAGCATCTGAACGGTTAATAAACTTATTGAATGTAATTTTGAGCACCTTGAGGGGTGCAGTTTTTAGAATGGTGTCACTTGGGGGTATTTTTTGTCATACAGGCCCCTCAAAGTCACTTCAACTATGATGTAGTCCTTAAAAAAAAAATGTTTTCTACATTTTTTGGGAAAAATGAGAAAAAAAAATCTGTGGTCAACTTTTAACCCTTTTAACTTCCTAACAAAAAAAATTATGTTTCAAAAATTGTGCTGGTGTAAAGTAGACATGTTGGAAATGTTATTTATTAACTATTTTGTGTGACAAAACTCTGGTTGATGGGCATAAAAGTTAAGTTTAAATTTCCAGTTTTTTACAAATAAACACAAGTCATATTGAGCAAATTTTAATACTATCATGAAGTACAATATGTCACGAGAAACAATCAGTGGGATCAATTGAAGTGTCTCTAAAAAATATAGCTTTAACAAAAGTTTCTTTAGAATGTGAAAAATTGCTGCTAAACTCTTAAGTCATAAAATGTTCCAAAAATGAAAGGATGTTTTAAAAAAATAATGACACCATTAACCCCTTCATGACATCCGCCGTACATGTGCGGCCCAAATCGGAAGTGGGTGTACGGAGCAGGATCATTCTATGTTCCCACCATTGACGTGACGGGTTGCTATGACAGACGAGGGTCTTTTGAAGACAGCTTCATTGACTGAAAAATGAATACGTTGCGGGTCTCGGAAAATGGCGACAAAACCCCCCCAAATTTTTTTTTCAAGATTCAGATTTGTTTTTTTTAACTACTAAAATAATAAGAAAAACTGGACATCTTTGGTATTACCATAATTATACTGTTGAGGAGAATCATATAACAAGGTAATTTTTACTACAAAATGTACATCATAAAAAACAGTTCTTAAACAACATTATCAGAATTGTATTTTTTTTTTTTTTTTTTTAATTTCTCCCCACTTGGATTTTTTTTCCTGTTTTCCATTACACTATGTGGTAAAATGAATGTTTTCATTCAAAAGTACAACTTGTCTTGCAAAAAACATACGTCTATGTGGACTGAAAAATAAAAAAGTTATGGCTCTGGGAATAAAGTGAGGAAAAAACGAAAACGCAAAAACTTAAAATGGCAGTGTCATGAAGGGTTAAGTAGACATATGGTAAATGTTATTATTAATGATTTTGTGTGAAATGACTACCTGATTTATTGGCAGAAATATTAAAAGTTTGAAAAGTGCATATTTTGTCTTTTTTTTTTTCTAAATTTCAAGGTTGTTTAAAATCACAACATTTTAACCTAGATTTTCTATTTACTATAAATATAAAGTACAATGAGTCACGACAACACATTGTGAGAATCACTTCCAATAGGAACGTTATCCGATTTTGTTTTCTATAATACTGCCGCTCAGGGTAAAACAAAATTTCTTTCTTTTTGGCTTTCTCATTTTCAGTGCCATCAGGCATCAGGGCAATTTATAGAATAAAGAAAGAAAAGTAATATCCTTTGTGGGACTACTAAATATAAAGAAAAATTACGCTATTGTGCTGTTCATAGCGAAATATAAATCACTACTATCATTTATGCAAGGTAAAGGCTATGTACAAAAAAACATTCAGACTGGAGAAGGTATGGTGCTTGTATTTCTTTGCAATCTCTTAAAGCCTATACCACACTATTGCTGTAACACCACCATAAAATATAGTTAAACGTAGTACTTTTTCCCCAAGATATACTGGAGTGAGATTGTAGGCTAGGTAATTCTAGGAAATCCGTACTGCACCTGTCATGACCATTATATATTTTTATTTGCGAGCCTTATTAGAAATGGCTTCTAGTTCACAGTGAGTGTTTGGGATGCACTGATTCTACTGTTATGAGCTGTTTGTATTTCACTAGTGGCTTACAAACGTCCGTACTGAATCTTCACGGTTATATAAAATATAGGTAGACACACTGTGCAATCTGAACCTATCTGGATGGTCATGATCAGTTACTTAGAATGTTAGAACACACCTTAGGCTAATGTACAATTTAAATGCAGTTATTACATAGACTCAACCTTCAGATGGAATTTTAATAATGTTACAGATAGGGGCGAATGCAGAATTTTCTGCTCGGCATTGTCAGCTGCAGCACTGTTAGCAGTGACAGAGGACTCCGCACCAATGTGCCAGTCGACACCTGATGAAGCTGCTGACATCCAGAAGCCACTACTCTCTTACTAAGAAGTGAATAATTTCACTGTATCTAAGGAAAGGGGGCAAGCGGTCAGCCAGCATTTTATACCTACTGAGTGACTCTGCAGAACATTGCTGACTGTACCAACAGGTTAGAGCAGCTCGGCTTCTTGGCCTCTAGTACCGTAGGAGTGAGAACACTTGTCAGTCCTGATTCTACTGGGTCATGTGCTGTAACCTGTACAGCTTTTGTTAGCAATCAGAAATAAGGGGACACTTTTAAACGAAATCTGTCACAAGGTTTTTGCTACCTCATCAGAGAGCAGCATAATGTAGGAAAAGTGACCCTGATTCCAACGATGTATCACTTAGTTTACTGGCTGTTGTGACACAATCAATTTTTAGATGTAGCATGTAGCAGAGCTCAGAAAGCTAACCTGCTCAGACCACAGCTTGTTGTGTACATTGTCTATTGACAGTAAGCTCCTTATAAAAGGAGGGGGCGTGGAGGGACCAAGGCTCTCAAGCACTGTGGTCCAGGTAGTGATAAACTCCTGGTGGTAAAATATTCACTGTATGGGAACAACAGCACACAGCCTAATAAGTGATACATCCCTTAAATCTGTCTCAGCCTCTACTTCATGCTTGTGAAGATATTCAAGGTAATCCCCTGTCGATCAGTGTGCACTGGCAGGCGGGTTTTACAGAGCTCTACATATGCAAATCTGACACCTCTAGCAACAAGCAGAAGGGAGGTGGGGGGCTGAGAAGCAGGGAGTGAGATCCCTCACAGCAGCTGTGAGTAGCACAGGACGGCCCATCTCCGGGCCACGTGCTCCCTTTGTTTAGGAAACTATAATTCAACAGCGAGTTAAGGGAAAACGATACATCCGAGTGATACACAAAATAGATTTTTAGAAATCTAAAGGAATGGAGAATCTCACCATTCCTTTCTTCACCGCCCAGCAAGCAAGGATAGAGAGATATGTGGCACAGCCTTTCAGAAGCCCCTAGGGCCTTTGTGTTTGGTCTCCACGCGTAGCAGGGGCCCAGCTGGATCTGATGACACCAGAACTGGCTCCCTAGGATCGTCCAGTAAGGATTTAAAGCCGATTTTAGGTTTTTGGAATCTGTAGCTGGGAGAGAACCTAGGTGGAGACTTGGGCTTGAGCAGGGGGCAGTAGGGGGAGCGACCCAGAGAGTTCAGAGGTTTCCATAGCTAGAGCCAAGTGTCTTTCCCTGGTGAGGTCAGGATGTCTAGTCATGTGGGGAAAATCCTGCAACAACCAGAGGGCCTGCACGTGTGGACAGGGGGTGTCTGTGCAGAACTGTACCAGTCCGACCTTACGCATCCTTGAGGGGGTGCGGAACGTCACGTAGGTGCAGAGGGCAGGTCCGTACCACATGCTCTGTCTGACGTAATTGAGGCGGGGTGTGGACCCTTCACAATTGGTGGCAACAGCGAGAATCTGCGGGGTCTCCCTACTGCCTTTTCATCACAATGCTGTCCTCAGATTACATGGTAAAAACCTGCTGACAGATTCTCTTCAACTGTTAGATCACTTGGACATGCGTGGGTATTGTATTCAACTGGTCAAAGATTAAAAGGCACGCAGTCTGTGTAACTCAAAGACACTCTGAATTGGGCTTATGAATGCAAAATCTGCACTGATGTGCACAGACTACATACTAGTACAAAATAACCTGTAGAAAATATCTGTGCAATATTGCATTTCACTATTTTGATAAGGAAAAATTGCAAAATTGTAGGGTGCAAAAAGATACAGTATTGGTCCACAGAATTCACACAGAAGAACATGGTATTTTTAGCTAAGTACTACACATATCCAGTACTGCTATGGACACTAAGTCTTATTCTTGGTAAAATAAATGTAGGATTTGTATATGGCTTCGCCTTCACTAAAATATGGTTCCTAATAACTCTTTTACTTGGGCTCACATATATTTATGCATTCTCTTTTTCTTACTTGTCTTCCTCTAATCCTGCTGTTAGTCCAAGATTTGTTGCATACTCAGTGTAGTAAAATGTTGAAAAAATAGACATGTTGGGGAACATCCGATATCATTTGGTCTCGACCTGAAGAAAATTCCCAATGGGCTGCAGTGTTCCACTGCATAGTGGGCCGTCAGTCATTTACAGTTTTTGCAGCGTGCACGTGCATAGTGTTCACTATACGCCACCATGGCGCACATAACACTTGATTATGCCTGACGCTGGTCAGACTAAGTGTATTCTATGTGATGTATACAGAAGTCTTAGTGTATCCTATGTGATTTGTATACAGCAGAGCTCAGTGTCTCCTATGTGATGTATACGGCAGTCTCAGTGTCTCCTATGTGATGTATATGGCAGTCTGTGTCTCCTGTGTGATGTATAAACAGCAAAGTCCCAGTGTATCCTATGTGATGTATACTGCAGACCTCTCACTGCTTGAATTCTATAAATGTAATGTCATCAGTGATGAATTCCCATAAAGCAGTTGTGAATAGCAACATCATGAATACCACCTAACATCACACATCACCAAAGAGAAGCATTTCCAGCCATTACATTAGGGATAATTTCATTAACAATTTGACCAAATATAGCAGGATCATTTTAAGTTGATAATACTAAATTTGCACTTAGCACAAAAAAGGTTTCCCACACCTGTTTTAAAGTCTTCAAATATTTTGTATGATGAGACATTAAAGGAATGTTTTTCCCTTTAATTGTTAAAATCAGATAGTTATATGTATTCTCTATTTTTTAATCTGTTTTTATTTTATTGTACTTTTTTTTTCTTTACATGATTATGATAGAAGTCATCTTGCCTGAGCATCTGTTAACAGCATCCATAGATATGCTTTACAGTAGCAACATGGACAAGAGCAATAGACCCAATCTGAGTCTCGTCATTTGGGTCATCTCAGCATTTTATATTGGTAGATATGTTGTAGAGATGTCACCTCCTAAACACTTGGCTATTTCTAAACATTAGATTTTTGCTTAAAGGGGTTTTCCCACAAACAAAGTTCATTTTAAACAACATTTTAATCAATAGATCTTGGAATAATAATAAGTTCCACAATTTGATGTATTTAAAAAAATGTTCCTGTGCTGAGATAATCCTATAACTGTGCCCCTGCTATGTACTGTGCAATAGCTGTGTCTGACAGTGCAGGAATATGGTCGGATCATACAACAGCTCCTGGGCAGAGGAGGAAGCAAAAGCGAGTATACAGACAGGACAGCATGGGATCGCAGCTGATTCTTTCTTTGAGGTAAGAAATTGCTTAAAAACAGGCAGTGGTGCGATCCCATTCTTTAACGTCTGGATATTAATTTGCTTCCTACCCTGCCCAAGAGCTGTGGTATGATCAGACCATGTTCCTGCTCAGTTAAACAGAGCCATTACACAGTACGTAACATTTAAACATGTCCAACTGTAGAAGTTATTTTTATTCCAAGATATGTAAATTAAAATTTACTTTGTTTGTGGGAAAACCCCTTTAAATTAAATCTGTCAGCAGGTTTTTGCTATATAATCTGAGGGCGTCATGAGGTAGGGGTAAAAACAGAATTAATGTGTTGTGTCGAGCTGTGTGATTTTGTTTACTTAGACTGAAAGTTTTATCACCTTGTGATTATCATTGCTGGGACTACAGAAGGACATGAGCCTTGGTCCGACTCCCCCCCTTCTGTGATAAGCAGCTCACTGTCTATATAGGGAGCCTGGTGTGGGCAGGGTTAGCTTTCTCAGCTCTGCTGCATTGCAAAATCTAAAAACTCTGATTGTGGCAGAATGGCTGCACCCAGTAAACGAAGTGATATATTGTTGGATTCAGCTTCTCTTTGCTTACATCATGCTGCTTCTCAGATGAGGTAGCAAAAACCTAGTGACAGATTCCCTTTAACGTCTCTTCTAAAGGTTAATACTTGAGAAACTTGGATTGGGCAATATTCATTCTTCTGACTTCTTTTGTCAAGCCACCTCCAAAACACCAGAGATGTGGTCCACCAGAAGGGCTTAGCAGCAATTTCTACGCCTGTTTTGTTAAAATAAAAAAACATTGACCAAATATGCATGTTACTATTTGAATTCACTAACTTGAAAGAATACTTGTTTGAACAAAGGATATGATCTGTGGCCACTTGACCTCCGACTACACTGGATTCCTAAAAGTGTTGTATGGGATTAGATGAAGTAAATTGCTTTCTTTCAGAAATCACAGCACAGGTGTCTGATTCATGTGTCTGATATTGCAGCTCAGCTCCGATTACGTGAATGGATTTGTAGACAGATGTGATGCTGTTTTTGTTACAAAACCACCATATTTTTTAATCCTATACAACTTATTTAAAATGGAACTGTACTTACAACAAATTTTGCATAAATCAATACTATAGGTGAATATAACAATCTTTATAATATATTTTCTCAGAGAAATCGGCTTTCTTTCCCACTTATCAGCCACTTCTTCCTCTTTCCCCCGCCTCCTGAACTTGTCATCCACTCTGAAAAACCAGCTCAAATCCCTCTTTCTCAGAAAAAATGGACTACAGGTGCCATTTGACACAGCCCATTATACTCTATGAAGGAGGAAAAGTGAGGAGCAGGAAGTGGAAACAGGTAGAGGCAGACAGAGCTCTATAACAAGTGTTTTACCTCACATCTGAATTTGATTCACATTCAGACAGCTCAGCTCTGCTGTATTATATTTTCCATGCTGCTGTAGTTTCTGCCTGTATTCTAAAATATGAAGAGCAGGAATTGTATGGTACACTTTAAGTTTTCTTGATTATGCAATATGTAAATTCTGTTTATAGGCTTCAAGTTTCAAATTATTTTGCTTCCTTCCCTGATGACACTTCTCTAAAGGTATGGTCACAAATTGACAGAAAGGGTGGTGTATATTTGCTGACCAAACACTTCTCCAGATAAAGAGATCGATGTATATACAACAACAATACTTGCGCTGGATTCACGGGTTGCATCCACATTATGCCTGGGTTACGGCCGCCATTGGACCAGACAAACATGTAGATTGTTTTTCTAAATAAAAATACCAATTTTATTGTTAATTGCCACATTAATCTGCATGAGGGTAAAGTCAAATAGAGGTTGGTGTGCGGCCACATGCCGACTATCGAATAGATTATATGGAAATGGTTGTAAATTGATTACTTATTGTTAAAGCCCACACACATTTTCTATAATCCATTTAACAACCACCTCATGCCAGCACCTCATCCCTGTGGTCAACTGCTATGTGCAACCCTACCCTGAATCCACAGACATTAACAATGACACTGCTTACACCTGCCGCAATCTGACAACAGTGCCATTCTCCACGTTGGTGCAGTTTTAGCTACATGATGGGTGCACCTCCACTGCATTCTGTGAACCTAGATTAAGGGTAATTACTAACCAAATATTTTCTGCACTTGATGGAATTGGACCATTTTCCTCTATAAATGAAGACACTTGTCAGCACTAGTGGCAGCCTAATGTATCAGAAAATGTTCAATGGATGTACATTCCAAAGAGGTGCACATACTGAGTCTTATCCAGAAGACAACACCTTATGATTTTCAATTTATTTTTAATTTCAATTCATTATTCCTGCAATCTTTACATAGCCGATAAAGATTGCTTGTCTGTTTGTACTTGTCAAAAGTGTTGCATATCTGATATCCTCCAGTAATCAACCATATGCATTCACAAAGTCACAGGAGAGGACTGGCACACAATGAATAATTCATGCACAGAAGACATGGCAGGATCTTAAGTAAACGAACAGGGCAGAGTGACAATTACAGTGTTGTTCTGGATAGGAAGAGGAAAGGAGGATTTTAGCCCGTTTTCTTCCATTCTGTTCAAATTCCGAACAAAATAAGCCTGTTTTTTAGTTATAAAAAGAATTAGACTCCTTATGGAATGTAACCTATGAATGGAAATGTAATTATGCAGCAAGTCTCCTTGTGAATAAGATATATGTTAAATGGGTTGTGCGCTAATTCTTTGGTATTGTGATGGAATAGGATCTGACTAAGGTAATTTGTTGACTCCTGTACATTTAATTGAAATTCTGTGTGAAGGTGAATTGTGCTAATGAGAATTTAAATATAGAGACGGCTTTCACTTGTCACTGTGCTGAAGAGAGCTAAGTGACTTAGTTGAACAATGTGCTCTAGAGGATGACTTGACCAGCTATCCGTGCACCTCTCTGTGGAATTATTGGTTTTAATTAATGGCAAGATCAACAATCTCTTCAGTGGAGGTGATCGCTTTATATGCTTGTGCATCGCTAATTAAAACTCTATGCATTTCTCTGGCCAGATAAAATTATACAGTGCATGTTCATATTCTCACGGAAAAGTTTTCATCTCACAGTGGTATAATTTAGAAACCATATTCAAGCATCCAGCTTTATGGAGTTGAGGCCACCGTAGTAGTTTACAGCAGCTGGTTAATGTTACTTTATAGCAAACTGGATTTTTAATATATGGCTTATGGGTCTCATTATTCCTTAAATATGCTTCAGCATGCCTGTTTGGTTTTTTTTCAGTGACTTTTTAGGTAACAGAAAAACAAGCAATATCATACCACTGTGGTCAGTGATTTTCTATCACTTGTCCATCTGTCCAAAACAAAATTTATATAGACTGACGGCTGAGAGGCCGTCTCATCAGCTGGTCATTGCACATCCCGGAACGCCTGCAAATGAATTGATTTGGTTAAGGCAAGCCTTATTTGTTGCAGCTGCATTTAGTATTACATGGCAGCCATCCTGGTAAATGGCTTGAGTATGCAGGGCCTTTCTTGAAGAGCGGCCCACTGTATTGGCTCATAGAGAGGGATTTCTTGAGGGTGACCCCCTTTTTTTAACTGCATAAGCCCCGAAGGCCTTATGGGCAGTGATTGTCCTCTTGAGCAACCCCTTTAATTTCTTCCAAACTCCTCTACTTTTCTCTACTGTAAGCACAGTACTTTTGTAATTTTGAGATGAAGGCCAAAGTCATGTCTGACAGGGTTGTTATTTTATTGACTAAACGTCACAGTTTTCCATTTGGGTATAAAGCAGGACAGCCTTTGATTGAGGACAGAAGTGGCAAGTGGGTTTAGAGCAATGTGTACCTTGCCCATTTTTATATATAGACTTAATATATACTTTAAATCTTTCTTAACTTTAAATAGTATTGTAGAAGCATAGCATGTTGAAAAGAACTTAAGACACGTTTACAAAACGATATTCAAAAATAGAGAAAGATCATTCTGTAAATTGCCATTTTAGTCTATAACTAGTAGGAAAACTGCAGGAAAACTCAATTTGCCATTTAATAGCAGACCTAAAAAACTAAGAGAAATAAAAAAGGTGAGCACAGTGCAGAATGTGCCACAGTAGCCTTGACTTCATAAACCTTGACTGTGGATCGAGATGAATTCTTGCAATAGCTATAAGACAATAGAGACAGCTGCAGAAAACTGAAGCAAATGATTTAGATGGCTAGGCATAACTTCATACAGTGAGGAAGATTTATTCATATTGGTGCTTACCAAATCATCCTTGAATTATATGGTATATGTTTCTAGTCCTTTATCTATATTTTCTATGACCAGGGCTCTATTTAAATGTTAAAATAGATTCTTATTAAACGTATCCATATATTTTAATCAATCAATTATGTTAAGTAGTCTGTCTTGGCCCGCTATGAATCATCATCCATGTCCAAACCCCATCCCAACAACCTAGGCACACCTCATGTAGTCTAGCTTTAGGTCTGAACTCTCTTCAGTTATAGCTGCCAGTCTTATCTTCTACTGAACATAGCAAATAATAATACTGCTATTCTATCCAAGGACTCCTTGGTGTTTTGACTTCTTCCCCTTCTGTAGCCAACTGAAAATGGTCTATACCTTAAGGTCCCGTCACACTTAGTGACGCTGCAACGATCCCGACAACGATCAACCTGTCAGGGATTGTTGCTGCGTCGCTATGTGGTCGCTGGTGAGCTGTCAAACAGGCAGGCTCACCAACGATCAGGGGAGCAGCGACATCGTGGAAAGAATCTTTCCACGATGTCCTGCTCCTGGTTACGAGCCTGCTGAAGCAGGAGCAGCCTGGTAACCATGATAAACATCGGGTTACTAGGGGCACCCGCGCTCCTAGTAACCCGTTGTTTATCATGGTTACCACTCTGCTATAGTGAGCGGGAGGTTACCGCTCACTTTAGCAGGCTCGTAACCATGATAAACAACGGGTTACTAGGTGCGCGTGTGCCCCTAGTAACCCGATGTTTACCATAGTTACCAGCCTGATCGCTGCTCCCGCTGGTCACACACAGCGATGTGTGCTGACCAGCGGGAGAGCAACGACCAAAAAATGGTCCAGGACACTTTGCAGCGATCAGCGACCTCACAGCAGGGGCCTGATCATTGCAAAGTGTCACACATAGCGACATCGCTGGTGAGGTCGCTGTTGCGTCACCAAAACCGTGACACAGCAGCGATCTCGCTAGCGATCTCGCTATGTGAGACGGGGGCTTTAGTCAAGCCAGGGATATGACACTTACCGACTTTCATCTGAGTTTGGTTCTGGTCTATACTTAAATTCCAATACCAGAAAGAGATTGAAATTCAGCCCTAGCATTTAAAGCACACAGGCCAATGCTGTCCCCTCTCCTTCCCCAGATGGAATTTTCTATTACCAATATTATGCTACCTGGTAGAATCTAAATTTGCTTATTTTCTACAAGACCTATATTTGCAATAATATTTGCTATATATATTGTGAGATGGCTGCCGGACACATAGTGGATGGGAGATATGTATCACAGAGGTGCATGTCCTCCGTGATATAAACCTGGAGTAATTCTCTAGTACACATAGTACTAAGAGGGGTTAATCAGCCATGATAAGACTAGGTCTTAATGGGAACAGCTGAAGAGTTAGGGAGGGACAGCTGCTCACTATATCTGCACCCCTGGGTGTGGTTCACGTTGTAAAATGGGACCTGTTTATCTGACACATGGCTCTGTGTATGAAGGGGTGTAGATCTCCTGGATTGTGTCTTTGCAAAAGGACTAAGAAGTTTGAATCTAAGCCAAGCGGTGAACCCGCACTATTGTATGGACTCTTTTACTTTGAGACGGACAAGGGCTGTAGCTAACTTTTCCTGTGATGTGGTTTGTGAGGACTGAAATAAACCAGCCTTACTTTAAATAGAAATGGTTCTTGTCATACCTCAGTGAGTTCCTAAGTGAGTAGCATTGTTAAAATTAAATGGAATTAAATGCTTAACAAAAAAGTGTGAAACAACTGAAAATATGTCTTACATTCTAGGTTCTTCAAAGTAGCCACCTTTTGCTTTGATGACTGCTTTGCACACTCTTGGCATTGTCTCTTTAAAATGTCCAAGGCAGGTTTATTATGCTGCATAAACCGCGCTTTCAGGAGTAAACAAAAGAAAAGCCTTGTCCGGCACAGTGTAACAAAAACAGAAAACAAACAGTACATCCAATATGGTGGGTTCACCCACTCACTGTCAGTGTCCTTTTGGCAAAAACACACTCTGGAGGTCTCCACACCTCCAGCCACAAACAATGAATGACACACTTGGTCTCCATTTTATACACACACCCTGGGGGTGGGGATATGTGAGCAGCCAATCCCCCCGATCTCTTATGACTGCTCGAAAAAAACAGCCCAGATACACCTCAGCACTACTTGTGCTGGAGCATGCTTTTCTTGTTGCCAAACTCAGCGATACATATCTCCCCTCGAGGACATGTTCGGTGGCCGTTTTACATACCCCCCCCTCTGCCCAAAGCCGGGGGGCTTGGCAACTTCTGCTAACATACAGTGGACCCTCGACAATGCGTCATCATTGCCATGCAGTTTCCTAGGCCTATGCTCTAGATGGAAGCTAAATTCCTGGAGGGCCAGGAACCACCTGGTCACTCGGGCATTGTTCCCCTTCTTCTCCCTCATCCACCTTATTGGGGCATGGTCTGACACCAGCCTGAACTTCCTGCCTAAGAGGTAGTATTTCAGGGTGTCCAACGCTCACTTGATGGCCAAACTTTCCTTCTCCACTTTAGAGTAATTTTTCTTACAAGATGTCAGCTTCCGGCTTAAATACATTAGGGGGTGCTCCTCCCCGTTCACCTCTTTTGGTAGGACAGCCCCCAGTGCAACATCTGACACGATAGACTACAAACTCCTTTGAGAAATCCGGTGCCACCAGCACTGGCTGTTCACACAGAGCCTGCTTCAGCTCCTTGAAAGCCGTCTCAGCTTCTGGAGACCACTTAGCCATAACCGACTTTGTTCCTTTTATCATTGCGAAGTTAGGGATGAACCGACGGTAGTAGCCCACGATGCCCAGGAAGGCTCTGACCTTTTTATTTGAGAGAGGTTGTGGCCAGCCCTGGATCACTTCAATTTTATTTATGCGGGACTTTATCACGCCTCTGCCTACGACATAGCCCAAATATCTGGCTTCCTCCATGCCCATGGCACATTTCTTCGGGTTGATTGAAAACCCCGTCTTCCGCAGAGCATCGAATATTGCCTGGACTTTACTCATATGGCTTCCCCAATCCTGGCTGTAGATCACAATATCATCCCGGTAGGCCACTGCATACTTTTTGTGGGGAGCTAGAATCTTGTCTTGTCCATGGCTCTCTGGAAGGTAGCTGGAGCACCTTGCAACCCAAACGGCATCTTGGTGTACTGAAAGCACCCATCTGGAGTTGAAGAGCCGTCTTATCCTTGGCATCTTGGGCCATAGGGATCTGCCAATACCCTTTTGTGAGGTCAAGGGTGGTAATGTACCTGGCCAGCCCTAGCCTTTCAATTAGTTCATCTACCCTGGGCATTGGGTATGAATCGTACTTAGAAACCTCATTCAGTTTCCTATAGTCGTTGCAAAACTGCCATTCTCCATCTGGTTTTGGCACTAGGACTATGGGACTGGACCAGCCACTCTTGGATTCTTCAATGGCTCCCAGACTTAGCATCTGCTTTACTTCTTTCGAGATTACCTCTCGGCGGGCTTCAGGTTTAACCGGACATGAGGTTCTGTAAGGACCTCATCCTCTATGATCTGGGTACAACCTGGTAGTTCGGAGAACAGGTCCCTGTTCCGCTGCAGCAACTCTCGGCACTGTTGCTTTTGGGCTCGTGAGAGCGACTCAGCCACCTTGACCTCTTCCACATCGGATTCAGACTTCGCCACCAAACACAGAGCTTCCACGGGTTCCCTATCTCGCCATGGCTTGATTAAGTTGATGCGGTACAGCTGGTAGGGCTTTCTCCTCCCTGGTTGGTGAATTTTATAATTGACTTCACCAACCTTTTCCACTACTTCATTGGGACCCTGCCACTTGGCCAGGAATTTGCTCTCCACTGTAGGCTCCAGCACAAGTACTGGATCTCCAGGGTTGAAGTGTCTCACCCTCGCCGACCTATTGTACACCCTCGACTGTGCCTCTTGCGCTTTGAGGAGGTGTTCTTTCACAATGGGCATTACTTCTGCAATCCTCTCTTGCATCTGTGCCACATGTTCAATTACACTCCTGTAGGGTGTAGACTCAGCCTCCCAGGTCTCCTTTGCTACGTAGCTGAAAAAAAGAGAATGGACAGCACCTCCAAAAACATACGTTGATCTAATGCCTCTCGGCAAAAATATATAAAACTGAACATGAGGTTCTTAGTTTAACATTCTGATCAGACTGTATGAAGCCCACTGCTACGTCACGGCAAACCTCGTAGTGGGTCCTAACATTTCCTGAACGGGAGTGGAGCCATGCGCCAACCACCGCCGCAGCGACAATGCACCAGCAGGGCGGCCCGGTGCCTCACAGCACCCATGCTGCAAGACCGAGTCCCCATGACTCCAGGCCACGCCGCCCCACAAGCACAAAGCCACAGCAACAATGGACGACACACTGCACCAATACCACATGAAAGGAGCATTGTGACTCACCTTCCACAAGCTCTCAAGTGAGAGCAAAAATAGGCTAGACCCTCTTTGCAGTCTCCTGCTAACTAAAATCGCCTGTGTCAAATGGGAGGAGTGCACATCCGAAAAAAAAGGACAGATCATGCATTAAGCTGAAAAAAAAGAGGGTCTAGCCTATTTTTGCTCTCACTGGAGAGCTTGAGGAAGGTGAGTCACAATGCTCCTTTCATGTGGTGTTAGTGCAGTCTGTCGGCCATTGTTGCTGTGGTTTTGTGTTTGTGGGGCGTTGCGCTGAAACCGCACTTTCAGGAGTAAACAAAAGAAAAGCCTTATCCGGCACAGTGTAACAAAAACAGAAAACAAACAGTCCATCCAATATGGCGGGTTCACCCGCTCACAGTCCCGGTCAGTGCCCTTTTGGCAAAACCACTCTGGAGGTCTCCACACCTCCAGCCACAGACAATGAATGAGACACTTGGTCTCCATTTTATACACACGCCCTGGGGATGGGGATATGTGAGCAGCCAATCCCCCCCATCTCTTATGACTGCTCGAAAAAAACAGCCCAGATACACCTAATTAACCCTCTCAGCACTACTAAATTGCCAACCTCAGCGATACATGTTTCCCCTCAAGGACATGTCCGGTGGCCATTTTACAATAAATATATATATATATATATATATATATATACACACAGTACAGGCCAAAAGTTACTCATTTAAAGATTTTTCTGTATTTTCATGACTTTGAAAATTGTACATTCACACTGAAGGCATCAAAACTATGAATTAACATGTGGAATTATATACTTAACAAAAAAGTGTGAAACAACTGAAAATATGTCTTATATTCTAGGTTCTTCAAAGTAGCCACCTTTTGCTTTGATGACTGCTTTGCACACTCTTGGCATTCTCTTGATGAGCTTCAAGAGGTAGTCACCGTAAATGGTCTTCCAACAATCTTGAGATGCTTAGCACTTGTTGGCCCTTTTGCCTTCACTCTGCGGTCCAGCTCACCCCAAACCATCTCGATTGGGTTCAGGTCTGGTGACTGTGGAGGCCAGGTCATCTGGCGCAGCACCCCATCACTACCATCCTTGGTCAAATAGCCCTTACACAGTCTGGAGGTGTGTTTGGGGTCATTGTCCTGTTGAAAAATAAATGATGGTCCAACTAAACGCAAACCGGATGGAATAGCATGCCGCTGCAAGATGCTGTGGTAGCCATGCTGGTTCAGTATGCCTTTGCTACTTTGAAGAACCTAGAATATAAGACATAATTTGAGTTGTTTCACACTTTTTTTGTTAAGTATATAATTCCACATGTGTTAATTCATAGTTTTGATGCCTTCAGTGTGAATGTACAATTTTCAAAGTCATGAAAATACAGAAAAATCTTTAAATGAGGTGTGTCCAAACTTTTGGTCTGTGTGTATATATATATACATATATATATATATATACAATATATATTATAAAATGTAATAATATTGCAATATTAGAGTCAAATATCACCTGATCATAACCAAATATTACCAGCATATAAAGTAGTGATAATACCACCATACTGATCATTAAGCAAAACCACTGTCCTAGAACTGATGTGATCACCATACGGTGACCATATAATGGTAATACAAGCTTTACACCAGTGTTCTGCAGACCATGTATGTGTATATTGTACAAGTTTTCACCAGTGGTGTGCTCGCTGACTGTAGTCAACTGATTGTAGTATCCTAGACAACAATAATGCTCCTTCTGTGCCCTATATAATAGTACCCTTCTTTTGTGCCCTACAGTGATAATGTTCCCTCTGTACTTTCTTGTAGTAACAATTCTTCCTGGAGACTCCTTACAGTTATTCAACACCCTTTAGAAATAATGTCCCCTGTATCTGAGAGGGATATGTATTGCGGTACTTATATAGTTGGTGCCCCTACTGAAGCCCCTTAGTATGCTCACCCACTATGATACCCCTTCGATGACTGCCAAAGAGTATGATGTCCCCCATTGCTCCACATTCTTTATGATGTCTCACACAAACCAACATACATTGATACCCCTCAGCATCCGACTCCCTGAGCACAATAATATATATAAAAAAACTTATACTCACGTAATCTTGGTTCCTGTCCACCACAGCCTCTATCTCCCCTTCTATCTTGTCTTGCAGTGGGTCAGCATTGTGTCACACGACGTCCCCTACGTGGCACTGGTCTCCAGCAGGCCGCATGCTTGAAGAAGCCTGTGTTCTGCTGAAATTGACGAAGTTTCGTGCTCCGCCACTGCCGATAACCGTATTGGCATCCTGAGGATGCCAATGCTGTTGACAATGCCAAAATCATTGTGGCCCATGGCCAGACTGTCCCATCTCGCATTTGCTAGATTTCCCCAAGGGTCATTTCGGCCCTGCCTTTATGACCTACTGGCACAGAGAGTGCTATATACCTAAAGAATCATTTCCAAACCATATGGTATATCCATAATCAGTCGTGACTCAGGATAGTTATCTTTTATGTTCTGAGTTTTTATATTTACCGTATATATTTATTTTTTCTGATTGGTCTTAAAATGAAGTCAACTGTATATTTGAACTCAGCGACCTGGGTTTTTTCCTGCTTTGGCACATTTTTGAGTATATTTATACCTTACTGTTTTATCAGTTTGTGTATATTGGTGTTTTATCCCAATGAAGGGGCCTGTTCAGATCCATAACAAACAGATTTCATATGCACCTCAATTTCAAAAAATGTCATCAAATGGATTTTTGAATATACAACTGGATTATTTTCTGGATCCAGCTCCATAACCCATCTATCCCTATCTTTCCATCTAATATAGATGGCGAAACTCAGTGTGAAAACAAATTGCCATTTTTCTATTTTATTTCTATTGAGGTGCCCGTTTTATAAAAGTGACAGCTGTTAGTGTGGCCATATTGGTTGTTACTTATCTTTCCAGCAACTGATGGTAAACCTGTCACAATGTTATTGATTAAACAGTTTGTCATCAGTTTCTAAGAAGCTAATTGCTATTGCTCCGACCTGTTTTACCAATATAAGGCCATTTTTTTAGTCTTAGATGGAAATGCTGTTTAATGAAAGTGTCTGTATCATGCACTACATTGCACACAAAGTCAGCTTATTATAGAAGAATCCTCTAGTTTAAGAAATCTAAAAATAAAAGCTAGTAATAGTTAAATGCTTATAGAAATTCTGTAAGTCTTCGGTTACATAAAAACTTCTTCTTTTTGAGAGATTTTGACTCCTTGTAGAAGCAACAAAAAGGCTTCATAGTTACATTGAAATAAGCCAAATTCTCCCCATTCAGCAAATACAGTATTATATTGACTAATGGCATAAATCCATAAGGAGGTAAGACAATAACCCTGCAAGGCAGTTGAAGATTAATACTTACATTTATTAGATTAATTATATTAATTCCATGAATCAACCAACCTTATCATATGGTTTTCACATTTTAGTCAATGGCAAATACTTTTTCTTGCAATAAAGTTATCAAATAACCTTTATGAGCAATTAATTTTATTGGCTGATGGTGAAATCAGTTTGGCTAATTGAGATTATTCACCTTCAGTTGTAAATCCTAAGAACTGATAGCCCACTTGGCATTATCCTTACACTAGCAATAACCTAAAGCCCACAAAACGTCTGTCTCGTAATTTACCATCGCCTGTTAATCGTTGGATGCGAATGGCTTCCAATAAGGGTAGGTTTACACAACAGTATAAATCATTCAGAGTTTCATTCAGAAAAGTGGGATGATTTTTTTCTCACTTGTCATCCATATGAAATCTGTTTTTTTTTTCTCAGCAGCTACTAATCATTTACAGGACCATATACAGTGTCTTATATTACAGAATTGCAATGTATCCGTAAAAATCGGATTTTATACTGTGGCATTTCTCACACTTATAGACTTGAAAGGGTGCGTCGCATCTGAATTTCAGAGGAAAATGCTGCAATTTATTTCACATGAAAATTCAGTCAGTGAAAAAAATCGTTCATCTGCACTACCCCATTGAATAATATTGGTTTGAGTTTTTAACGAATAGTACTCGGACTGACGGTACAGTCGTGTGCACAAGCCCTAAGGTAGATGAATTTGGTAGTGAATGTCGCTTTTTCCATTTCCTTTCTATGGACACACAAATTGACACACAGCAGATTTTTTGAAGAATTTTCTACGACTTTCATTCATCTGAATAGGATATGCAGAAATCCATGTGGTTACCACCACAACTAACCCCATTCAGATATATAGAATCGATTTCCAGCTGTAGAATTGTTTGCATGATATCAGCGTTGTGTAAATCTAGCCTTATGCCATATTCACATCTGATGGAATTGCAACAGATTTTCTATCCAGATTTTTAGATGCAAAATGCAGTGTGGGATTTGATCTTATACCCACACTACAAAAAAAATTCTCTGCAGAAATGTACCTGCGATTCGAGTATTTAGATTCCCGACATGTCAATTTTTATGGTGGATTGTTTGCAAATTTGTGGCAGGTTTTCTTCATCAAGCTAAATTGGGAAGTTAAAATTTGCAACAAACCACAATTTGTAAAAATGTGATGCAGATATATACAGTACAGACCAAAAGTTTGGACACACCTTCTCATTTAAAGATTTTTCTGTATTTTCATGACTATGAAAATTGTACATTCACACTGAAGGCATCAAAACTATGAATTAACACATGTGGAATTATATACTTAACAAAAAAGTGTGAAACAACTGAAAATATGTCTTATATTCTAGGTTCTTCAAAGTAGCCACCTTTTGCTTTGATGACTGCTTTGCACACTCTTGGCATTCTCTTGATGAGCTTCAAGAGGTAGTCACCGGAAATGGTTTTCCAACAATCTTGAAGGAGTTCCCATTGATGCTTAGCACTTGTTGGCCCTTTTGCCTTCACCCTGCTCACCCCAAACCATTTCGATTGGGTTCAGGTCTGGTGACTGTGGAGGCCAGGTCATCTGGCATAGCACCCCATCACTCTCCTTCTTGGTCAAATAGCCCTTACACGGCTGAGGTTTTTAAGTGTTAATGAATCAGTAAAGCCCACACACTATTCAGTGTATAGTGCACTCACACTACTAAAAAAAGGCACAGTCTATAACATCAATAAACAACAGCTTGTTGATGACTTCTAAGTTCAAAAGGTTCAAATAAGAAAACCCTTTTATGAAATGCAATAAATAAAGTATTATACCAGTGAATTGCTTTATGGAATTCTTCAAATTGGTGTTATTGGAATTGCTTCCCGACCAGATTTGTCACAGGAAGATACTGGTAAAGCAACAAGTATAATATGGTTCTGATCAGAGCTATTTAGATTCATGTTAGCTAAGCCACCCCCTTCCCTATCACCACCAATGAGAAGGCGGCTGGCTTAGCTATTGAAATAAGGCAGCCAGCCCCCTTCACACAGAAACTGCTCTGATCACTTGTCAACAAAGGAACAACTGACTTGCGTTGAACATAGGATCGGAAGTGGATTTCAAGATGGGGCAACTCTCCGGAGCACCCAGTCTAATGAAACTATTAATTACTAAAATGTTATAAATTGCTATTAAATTATATTTAGAATTTTTGGGGCTTTAACTCCAGCATACATTAAATCAAGTGAAGTAATTTTATAATGCTGATCTCTCTCACTCTTGTTTAGGACATATAGTGAATTTGTGTTTAGGATGGGTAGGAAACTTAGTTTGGCCTATGATGCATAGTTTCCACACTACCAATTTTATGTGTGCCAAATGGCAGAAATGATCACTGACATTTGTAAAGGGAGATGTTATTAGCATAGAGCTGACGCAAGTAGTGACCTGAAAAAGTTTCATGTGTCATGGAAAAGCTGCTTGCTATACAAATACAAGTATTACAAGTACCAAGGACATCAGTATCTTTTTATAGACTCTATTATACACGTTTTTCTGGAATGTTCCCGTAGTATAATACAGAATACTTTTGCTATTATATACTCCTTTCTATATAGAAATTGACATACCGTAATTTGTTTTCAAACATTCTCCCTCCATTGTTGGCTTAATCATTGGCATTGTGCATGTTCCATCTATGTGACTTCCCAGTCAACCTAAATAGAAGTAATTTATTGGTACAGAACCATGGCACTTTTCATCTTCGTAGCTACAGTTTCAGTTCACTGGCTGTCTCATTATTTCAGATGCAATGGTTTTCTGGTGTGTGTAAGTTGACATTTATAAAATGGAGGTCATTTTCTCACTTAAATCAGTCATGATTGCTCCATTTCCTCCAGAAGGGAAATAATATATTGATGTCCAATAAATAGCTCATTTTTTCTACAAAATGTGCTGTTGCCTAATAATGTTAGTTAACTTAATTTCTTACCTAATGCTGCTATAACTTTTTATGAAAGTCGAGAGCAATTAACATACAGTCCTCATATTTCAGAGGCAGGTCAGATTCTCCGTAAAATGTATCTTTATATTGAGCTAATGCAAAATATGGCTGGAATTACTTCTTGATTACAAGAAAGACTTCTGTTGATGAAGGATCGCCTCTATATGTATCTGCTGTGCACATACTCATACACATACATAGAGGGAGCTTATGAAAGTTGACAAGAAATACTACAGAAATCCATACTTACTAACTTTTTTCCGTGCAAAATTCAAAACACTTCAGTCCCACCCCACAGCACCCCCTTTTACAGCACCCAGAAGATTTAGCTACTTTTCTGGGAGTCCAGGAGGTCTCCCCCTTTTCCCAGACCCTCCCCAACATTCTATGACAGTTGGCAATTATGCTTAGGGATGACCTAATGATTAAGTACAAAGACATCAATGAATACAGTGGAGAGAGTGCGATCAGTACAGCGATCTCTCTTATGACCTTTTAAGACTAGTGACCAGGAAAAGAAGCATCAACTAAGTCTAGAAGAAAGAAGCTTTCACCATCAGCTGAAACAAATGTGAAAATTGTCACTAGAGGATATTGTGATGGTAAACTGGTTGAATAATTTTGAGGAAGTTAAGAAGTTTTTCATGAAAGACATATGCTAAGTAGTGCCAAGTAGTGCATTGCTTGACATGAGTTGGTTGATCCAGAGATGTTCCTAAATTGTTATATCAGAGTTCAGAAGGAAGGATTTTTCTTCTCAAATTTGAGGACAATCTGCAATTCTAGAGCTGTTTTGTCTTCCTATGATTACAGTATGATCGCTTGCACTAGACTTTTCACATTACATTTTTTTATTTTTTGTTCAGCTTCATCATATAAGCAGAACAACAAAATTAATGCAAGCGCAAGATTCATTACATAAGGAACATCAATGAGCCAAGTGGACCCCACTGACTAGTAACAAGGTCCATCAGTTTACTTTTGTCTCAACGTCATTGTAATGCATAGCTTACTACACTTTTCAGTACAAAATATTTCTGCAATATATGTTCAGTAGATCCTCGCAAATATGCATGACCAATGACTTTTCCAAACATGCTGAGAACCCGCCCATATTGTTAGTAAAATAGTCTGCAGTATATGCTGCTATCCTCCTTAACCTCTTGTGGAAAATGGCATACATGTACGTCAGCACTGTGGTCACCATCTGTGGAAGGGGCTCAGGAGCTGACCTCTGTGCACGTGCTGTAGATGCCAGCTATGTTACAAGGCTGGAATCTCTCACCAATTGCAGCGGCCAAGGTTACAATCTCTGCTGATAACCATTTAGATACTGCTGTCAATCTCTGACAGTGGCATTTAAATAGAGAGCACCATCATATTTATTGATATTATTGATACTTATTGATCCCCAGTCCTTAGTTAATTAACCCACCGTCCATACCTATTTATTTGCTTTACCCCTTATCCTATTTAATTAACCCCCAGACCATAATTAATTGATTGATTCCCTAGTCCACAATTAATTATTTCCCCAGTCCATACTTATTGATCCCCAGTCCATAGTTAATTGACACACCGTCCATACTTAATTAATCCACCTGACCCACTCAGCTGATTTCCCCGTCCATACTTAATTGATACTTAATTGATCCCCCGTCCATACTTAACTGATCCCGCGCCGATATCTAATCAATACACTTGAACATCCCTAATTGATCCCCGTCCATACACCTATATATAAATAATTGTGTTTTGTAGTTGTACATATATACTGACTGTATCCCCATATTTAGAATGACGTCCATGTTGGCCGGAGCCGTGGAGTGTACATCTTGCACAATGTATGCATTCCCTGAGCTACCGCTCAGGGATCCATACCGCTGCGAGAGATGTGAGCATATCGTGCACTTGGAAGCCCAAATCCTGGATCTAAGTGCTCAGATAGCGGTACTGAGGAGCATCGACAACATGGAACGGAGTTTGTTGCTCACCGAGCAGACACTCAATGGGTCAACACTGGGGGTGGAGCATAGTGGGGAAGTGTTGGCTGAACAGGCAGGGAGCTGGGTAACAGTTAGAAGGGATAGAGGGAAGAAGTATAGGAAGGCTGGTTCAGACCAGCATTATTGGAGCACGACAGATCCTCTGACCGCCGGGGGAGTGTATGCTCCAGTAATGAGGGGGAGGGGGGAAGTGTAGGGCAGGCTAGACAGGTCCTGGTAGTGGGTGACTCTATTATTAGGGGGACAGACAGGGCAATCTGTCACAAAGACCGGGATCGCCGAACGGTGTGCTGCCTCCCTGGCGCTCGAGTCCGGCACATCGCGGATTGGGTTGACAGGTTACTGGGAGGGGCTGGCGAAGACCCAGCGGTCATGGTCCACATTGGCACCAATGACAAAGTGAGTGGTAGATGGAGGGTCCTTAAAAATGATTTCAGGGATCTAGGTAGGAAGCTTAGGGCAAGGACCTCCAAGGTAGTTTTCTCAGAAATACTACCAATCCCACGAGCCACACAGGAGCGCCAACGGGAGGTTAGGGAGGTGAATAAGTGGCTAAAGAGTTGGTGTAAGGCAGAAGGGTTTGGGTTCATGGAGAACTGGGCCGACTTCGTGGTCTGCTACAGGCTCTACCGTAGGGACGGGCTGCACCTCAATGGGGAGGGTGCAGCGGTGCTGGGGAAGAAGATGGCTAATTGGTTGGAGGAGTATTTAAACTAGAGACGGGGAGGGGGGAACCAAGGAAATAGGTGGGATGTGAGGCAAGCAAGGGGGAAGGGGATAAGTGAATATAATGAGGGTGGAGAGGGGGGTGGGGATAGCACAGTTAGATCATTAGAGAAGAGTAGGATGCTAAATAACCCCAAAATTTTATCTTGCATGCTGACCAACGCAAGAAGCCTGACCAATAAGGCGGATGAGCTACGGGCGCTTATATCGGAGGAGAGGTATGACATCGTAGGTATAACAGAGACTTGGCTAGACGATAGCTACGACTGGGCAGTAAATTTATTAGATTATAGTTTATTTAGAAGGGACCGGAAACAGGGGAAAGGCGGAGGAGTCTGCTTATATGTAAAGTCATGTCTAAAGCCCAGACTAAGGGAAGATATAGGAGAGGGAGAAGAGGGGGTCGAGTCCATGTGGGTAGAGATAGAGGGAACTAAAAATAATAATAAAATATTACTGGGGGTCTGCTATAAGCTACCAAATATAACAGAGGAGAATGAGAATCTGCTATTAGGACAAATAGACAAAGTAGCAAAAAATAATGAAGTGATTGTAATGGGGGATTTCAACTACCCGGATATTGACTGGGAAACTGAAACCTGTAGATCTCAGAAAGGAAAAAGGTTCTTGACAAATATTAAGGATAATTATCTCTCCCAACTAGTGCAGGAACCAACGAGAGGGAAGGCCGTGTTGGACTTAATATTGACTAATAGGCCTGATAGAATAACTGAGGTACAGATAGGGGGGCACCTAGGTAATAGCGATCATAATATTATCAATTTCAAAATGCCCTTCAGTAGGGTTATCAATAAGGGAACAACTAAAACATTAAACTTTAGGAGTGCGAAGTTTGATCAGCTGAAAGAAAGCCTTCAACTTATTGACTGTGACAAAGTTCTTAATCAAGGGAATACGAATAGTAAATGGGAAACCTTCAAAAGAATTCTGAATACTCAGTGCGAGAGGTATATACCGTATGGGAATAAAAGGGCCAGAAACAAGAGGAAACCAATATGGTTGAATAAGAACGTAAAAGGGGCGTTAAATATCAAAAAAGAGGCATTCAAGAGATTAAAACAGGAAAACAATAAGGAGGCACTAATGTGTTACAAGGAAAAAACGAGAACCTGCAAAAAACAAATAAAAATAGCAAAGAAGGAAACAGAGAGACGTATTGCTAGGGAAAGTAGATCAAATCCCAAACTGTTCTTTACGTATATAAATAGTAAAAGGGTTAAATCGGATAATATTGGACCGATAAAAAGTGATGAAGGCAAAATCATAGAGAAAGATGAGGATAAAGCTAATCTATTAAATACATTTTTTTCGTCAACTTTCACAAAGGAAAAAGAACTAACAGGCGAAATGAGAAGGGACAAGCTTAATCCTCCACTAAGTATGACAAATCTAACCCAAGCTGGGGTACAGAAACGCCTCAGTAACATTAAAATAAACAAATCACCAGGACCTGATGGCATACACCCACGGGTACTAAGGGAACTAAGTAATGTGATAGACAGACCATTATATCTTATATTTAAGGACTCTGTTGAGACTGGGTCTGTACCACTTGATTGGCGACAGGCGAATGTAGTGCCAATATTCAAAAAGGGAGCAAAAAGTGACGCCGGAAACTATCGGCCGGTGAGTCTGACGTCCGTGGTGGGCAAAATTTTTGAAGGCTTTATTAATGAGGCAATTATGGAGCATCTTGATGCTAATAATCTATTAACCCCGAACCAACATGGATTCATGAGGAATCGCTCCTGCCAAACAAACCTGATTGACTTCTACGAAGAGGTTAGCTCTCGATTAGATCAGGGGGAACTAGTGGATGTCGTGTATCTCGACTATTCAAAAGCTTTCGATAGCGTGCCACATAATAGGTTGGTATACAAAATGAGAATGATGTGGCTGGGGGAAAATGTTTGCAAGTGGGTAGCTAACTGGCTAAAGGATAGAAGGCAGAGGGTGGTTATAAATGGAATATACTCAGAATGGGTAAGCGTCACTAGTGGGGTACCACAGGCGTCTGTACTAGGCCCAATGTTATTTAATATCTTTATTAACGACATAGTCAACGGGATAAATAGTAAAATATCAATATTTGCAGATGACACAAAGTTATGTAAAACAATTAATACAAAAGAGGATAGTGAAGACCTACAGAGGGATTTGGATAAACTGGGTAGGTGGAGCATTAAATGGCAAATGAGGTTTAATGAGGAGAAATGTAAGGTCATACATATGGGAAGGAAAAATGGAAGTCACCAGTACTCACTGAATGGGAAATCATTGGGGAATTCAGAGATGGAGAAGGACTTGGGCATCTTAATTGATAGTAAACTAAATTGGAGTGCCCAAAGTCAGGCCGCTGCTGTAAGGGCAAACAGGGTAATGGGATGTATCAGAAGAGGTATAGCTGCAAAGGATGAGAACATTGTTCTTCCACTGTACAAAGCACTGGTCAGACCACACTTGGAATACTGTGCTCAGTTATGGGCCCCAATATATAGAAAGGATATAAACGAGCTTGAAAAGGTACAAAGGAGGGCAACAAAATTAATAAGGGGAATGGAGGGACTGCAATACCCAGAGAGGTTGGCAAAACTAGGACTATTCAGCCTGGAAAAAAGAAGGTTGAGGGGGGATATAATAAATGTGTACAAATATGTTAGGGGACAGTATAGAGATCTTGCCAGGGATTTGTTCAAAAGGAGGGATATTACGGTAACAAGAGGGCATTCACTAAGACTGGAAGAGTAAAGGTTTCAGCACCAGCATAGGAAGGGGTTCTTTACGGTAAGAGCAGTGAGAATATGGAATTCACTGAGTGAGGAGACGGTAATGTCGGATTCACTAAACCAGTTCAAGCGGGGACTGGATGCATTTCTAGATACCAGGCAGATTTCATCATATACTTAAACATAGAATAAAATAGTAAGTTGATACAGGGATTTATTCTGACTGCTGGTTTCAGAGTCGGGAGGGAATTTTTCCTCAGGTGAAGATTGGCCAAATCATTTGGGGTTTTTGCCCTCCTCTGGATCAACTTTAGCAACCAAATAACTTACAGGTCGAACTTGATGGATGCAAGTCTTTATTCGGCTTTACTAACTATGTAACTATCACCTATAGGGCCACCACGACTCAATCGCAGGACACCAATGGGCTACAATGGCAGCTGGGGGTCTGCTGAATGCCCCTGCCACTTCTTAGTACTTCTGTGAAGCTCAGCCATAGCCTGAGCTTCATAGGAGACCACAATCTTCAGTATATACTACAATACTGTGGTATCGCATCATATAGTATAAGCTATCAGACTATCACAGATTCAAATTTTCTAAAGGAACAAGAAAAATAAAGTAAAAAATTTGAATCAGCCTCTTTCCATTAAAAATACAAAAATCACTGCATCCCTAATAGTCCTGTGTATCAAAACTTAAAATTAAACCATATGGCAAACGTCTTAAAGAGAAAAAGTGAAAATGCAAGAGTTGTAGTTTTTCGGGTTACAACCCCTTCCCCCAAAAAATGCAATAAAACTCTGTATGTGCCCCAAATTGGTATTAATAAAACAGCATCCACACAAAAAATAGCCCTCACGCAGCTCTGTTGATGGAAAAATAAAAACATTATGAGTCTCAGAAAATGCCTACACAAAAATCGGTCTGAGTGTTATCAGTGCTCGTCATCAGTTTGGATAGTGTGTCAGTTTTTATCATCAGAGAAAAGCTTCTGTTATCCATTGCAGCACCTTGTGCTGTCTGGTTCCTTTCAGACCCATAGGCTTGTATGGGTGATTTTGATCTGAGATTCCAATTAAAAACAGACGTTTGTCTGTGATTTTTTTTGCAGACAAACGGTCCACAAAAAAAACAGACATGTGAACAGCTCCATTGATTATAATGGGTACGTGTTCTGTCCATGAAAACTATGGATATAAATCATAAGTAAGTGAAAAATAAACGTCTGTATGAGGCCTAGAATTAAAAAAAAACAATTGGTAGGTTGTAAATGTTGCTAAAAATTTTGCAAATTTGTTATCACTGTAATCATACTGATCTGGAGATTCATTTTAGCAGGTCACTTATGATACAGTTAATACCATAGAAACTAAACCCCACAAAAAAACAATCGCAATATTGCATTTTTTCACCATTTCACTCTACTTGGAATTTTTTCCCTGTTTTCATTATATTGTATGTAAAAGTACATGGTGTCATTTAAAACTGCAACTTGTCATGCATAAAAAAAACCATCATGTGACTATGTCAATGGAGAAATAAAAAAAAAAGTTATGGCTCTGGGAAGAAAGGGAGGGATCATTTGTAAACGTAAAAACAAAATTTTGCAGCAGAGGCAAGGGGTTAAAGTGTTTCAATATGTTTTTGTCTTCTTGACTGTCCTTCTCTGTTACATGAATGGATGAACTGAAAGGGTTAACATGAAAAGGATTATAGCAAATATACAGCACAACATATCTGAACACATTGTATATCCTCCAAATGCGAAGGTGCCTGTAGCCGCAAATCTCCCAAGACATAAGAAAGCTGCGGTGTCTTACATTGCTGGATTGGTTTGGACAGAGTATGCAGGGTGCTGTTTTATGACCTCTGTGCTAAGAAACTTATAATTTTCAGTAAATTATAAAATGCTATTAGTATTTGAGGTCAGTTCTCGTGATAACATGATTGTCTGAGTGCTAGAGTTATATGTGCTTTGAAATGTCATCCAGCTCTGTTGCTGTAGAAACACTTCATTTTTCAGGTACATTGTGTATTGTAGAATGGAATATCATATTTGTTAGATGCAGTGTACCTTCTGCCAATAAATTATTATATCCTTTATGTGAAATAACATTAGAAGTGTGTGTACAGATGGATAATTAGGTTATTGATTTTAGATACATAATGGATTGTAAATAGAGGAGAGAGATACAGTAGTGTGAAAAAGTGTACCTGTCCCCAAATTTGTCACATTAAAATATCAACTTATTCAGTGTCTGCGCTGCTTTCCCCAAATCCTTATGTAACGCCCTAACACCCCCTGTATAACCCCTGACGAAGCGGCCAGTAGTAGCGACACGCATTGGGACTCCACCCAGCAGGTCCAGCAGGTAATATATACAGGTCCATATGACTA
This sequence comes from Phyllobates terribilis, assembly GCF_046119375.1. Lineage (NCBI taxonomy): Eukaryota > Metazoa > Chordata > Amphibia > Anura > Dendrobatidae > Phyllobates > Phyllobates terribilis. The sequence goes on from NW_027362764.1 coordinate 230,269,448, forward strand.
CTTTGACCCTCTTATTGCAAATATTGACTATGCTTGTTGTGCACCTTGGTGAATTGATTATTTTCTCTGCCTCATAATGTACTATGGCAATTGGCATGTTATTGTCCTGACTGCCTAGTGCTTGATGCACTTATCGCATATATGTCATATATTTTTTTCTTGTGACCGCCCACAGCAATCCTGTGTATATCTGCATTATATGATTAATTATTATATTCATGTATTGTTTTTTCTAATCATGTATAATAAAATTTGCTTATCTTTCTAAGTATTGGTTGTGCACTACTGTTTTGCCTGCGGCTTTCTCTCCTCTATATTCCACTTTTGTTTTTCGGCTTTGCCCACAGTTGAGCAAAGCATACTGCGCAGGCGCAAGATGCGATTTGTCTGTGCAGGCGCAAGATTTCTCATGGCGATGAGGATGACGCAGGAGGTGTCATCAACGTCAAGGGTGGCGAGCAGCAGCTGGGGAGAGGAGTGGAGAGTCCGAAGCCATGCCCATTGGACCGGATGGACCCAATTAGAATATAGCGCAGGAGAAATTAAAAAGGATTTTCAGGGTTATATAGGGGAAGTCAGGACGTTACATAAGAATTTGAGGAAAGAAGCGCAGACCAGGTGAATAAGTTGGCATTTTAAGCTGAAATGTGACAAATTTGGTGACAGGTTCCCTTTAAAAACTGCATTTTGTGTTTACTTGGGTTACCTTTGTGTAATATTTAAATTTGTTTTATGATCTGAAACATTTAAGTGCGACAAACATGCAAAAGAATAAGAAATCAGGAAGGGGGCAAACACTTTTTCACACCACTGTAGATAATACATACGGGATAGATAGATAGAGACATACACTGCTCAAAAAAATAAAGGGAACACTGAAATAACACATCCTAGATCTGAATGAATTAAATATTCTCTCTGAATACTTTGCTCTGTACAAAGTTGAATGTGCTGACAACAAAATCACACAAAAATCATCAATGGAAATCAAATTTATTAACCAATGGAGGCCTGGATTTGGAGTCACCCCCAAATTTAAAGTGGAAAAACACACTACAGGCTGATCCAACTTTGATGTAATGTCCTTAAAACAAGTCAAAATGAGGCTCAATACTGTGTGTGGCCTCCACGTGCCGGTATGACCACCCTACAATGCCTGGGCATGCTCCTGATGAGGTTGCGGATGGTCTCCTGTGGGTTCTCCTCCCAGACCTGGACTAAAGCATCCGCCAACTCCTGGACAGTCTGTGGTGGTTGGTGGATGGTGTGACACATGATGTCCCAGATGTGCTCAATCGGATTCAGGTCTAGGGAACGGGCGGGCCAGTCCATAGCTTCAATGCCTTCATCTTGCAGGAACTGCTGACGCACTCCAGCCACATGAGGTCTGGCATTGTCCTGCATTAGGAGGAACCCAGGGCCAACCGCACCAGCATATGGTCTCACAAGGGGTCTGAGGACCTCATCTTGGTACCTAATGGCAGTCAGGCTACCTCTGGCAAGCCCATGGAGGGCTGTGCGGCCCTCCAAAGAAATGACACCCCACACCATTACTGACGCACTGCCAAACCGGTCTCCTGAAGGATGTTGCAGGCAGCAGATCACTCTCCATGGCGTCTCCAGACTTTGTTACGTTTGTCACATGTGCTCATTATGAACCTGCTTTGATCTGTGAAGAGCACAGGGCACCAGTGGCGACTTTGCCAATCCTGGTGTTCTGTGGCAAATGCCAAGCATCCTGCACGGTGTTGGGCTGTGAGCACAACCCCCATCTGTGGACATCGGGCCCTCATACCACCCTCATGGAGTCGGTTTCTAACCGCTTGTGCAGACACATGCACATTTGTGGCCTGCTGGAGGTCATTTTTCAGTGCTCTGGCAGTGCTCCTCCTGTTCCTTCTTACACAAAGGCGGAGGTAGTGGTCCTGCTGCTGGGTTGTTGCCCTCATACGGCCCCCTCCACATCTCCTGGTGTACTGGCCTGTCTCCTGGTAGTTCCTCCAGCTTCTGGACACTACGCTGACAGACACAGCAAACCTTCTTGCCACAGCTCACATTGATGTGCCATCCTGGATGTGCTGCACTACCTGAGCAACTTCTGTGGGTTGTAGAGTCCGTCTCATGCTACTACGAGTGTGAAAGCACAACCAACATTCAAAAGTGACCAAAACATCAGCCAGAAAGCATTGGTACTGAGATGTGATCTGTGGTCCCCACCTGCAGAACCACTCCTTTATTGAGGGTGTCTTGATAATAGCCAATAATTTCCATCTATTGTCTATTCCATTTGCACAACAGCATGTGAAATTGATTGTCAATCAGTGTTGCTTCCTAAGTAGACAGTTTGATTTCACAGAAGTTTAATTTGCTTGGAGTTATATTCTGTTGTTTAAGTGTTCCCATTATTTTTTTGAGCAGTGTAGATAGATATGGGGTAGATGGAGAGAGAGATAAGATTATGGATATATGAGAGTGATAGATTGACAGATACTTTATATGATCTAGACCAACATAGTATGAAGGGTGTAACCTTTGTGTTGCAAATTTTCTGTCTCTAACTAAAGGTTTTAAATCTGTTTTCTTTCACCAGGGCCCTGGGCAAGAAAGTTTGGACTTAACCAGTCAGATCTCCATGTGGTTGTACATCAGCGATGTGACACCGACTCCAAGTACCTTGCACATCCTGGTGTACTTGTACAGTGCAGGGATGGAGGGGGCTCAGGAGCTGAACCCGCTCTATCAGCAGCAGGTGACCGCTGTATGTTACAGCTGACATTCTGCTGCTACAGCCATGATCGGTGCTACCTTCCTGGTCTGCCATCAGTGGAAACTTGATAGGTGTAATGTGCTGCAATACTGAACTTTTGCAGTACCTAATACCAACAACCACACAACTGGATGTTCAAATTCCATGGAGTAACTAAATAACAAAGGGAGAAATAAAGTTAGAAAAGTGCAAATTTCAAGTTAAAAAAATCATCTTTTATCCACTTGTGAAGTCGTTTTTCAGTAAAAAAAATGAATTAAACGGAAAAATGTATACATAGTTAGTATTACTGGACCCATAACAACCTGAGCCTTTATCCAACCTGGTAAACTCTGCTTTGAATAAAAAAACTAAGACTGTCAGAATTTCAGTTTTTTTGATCACTGCCTCTTTTGTCCTGTAAAGAAACAAGCCCTCATACAGCTCTGTGCAGGCAGAAACACCAAAAGTTATGAAAAAGTAATTTTATTTTGCAGGAGTAATAAAACTTTTGAAAACCGAAAAAAGAAGTACTTAAAGGTACTGTACAGCAGAGTGAGAGACTGTAGTGGGGAGAAGTAGGACAATTCTGCTTCTAAAAAAAGAGCATCTTTATCCTTTGATTCATAAAGATGTCAAATGTTAGAATAGTTGTACTAAGTCTGATCATTAAAGTTAATGACTCTGCCGCGTCATCCCTGAATACCTATTTGCAGTTTTCGAACATATCCGTTTGTCGGATGCTAAGATCATAATGTGACTGGCCCCTTACATATGCCTCCATGTAATAAATTGAAATAACAGTAAAACACTGAACACAATTACCACTTCTTATAGTACATACCTGGAAGGGATGTAGACTTCAAAAGTGGGTCACTTCTCAGCAAAATGGCATGTCAGAGTTCAAATGGTGGTCCTCCCTTTCTAAGCCCTTCATTGTGCCCAAACAGTAGTTCTTTCCCTATCATTCTGCACAACATAGTGGGCAATCAAATGTCATAGAAAAAAAATGTGCTATTTGCACTGTCCTTTGTGCATTAATTTCTGAAAATAATGTGCATTTGACTCTAAAAAATAACATCTGTGGTGTCAAAATGTCTACTACACTCTTAGATAGGTGTATGGAGGGTCTAGTCTCCAGAATGGGCTTTTTTCCCATGTTTTTCTTTCCTTATTTCACCTCAAAGTTTCTGTAATTTTCAGACTTTGCTTTGCAAATCATTAATGAGGTCTGAAATGTGGATGACACTTTTTCACGCCTGAGCCCTGTTGTGCTGCCTGGTAGAAGATTAGGGTCCCATCCATGGAGGGTGTTTCCAAGAAACCTGGTTTAATAATTGGATGTATGGATATAAGGCGCTGAAATAACATATTTGTGTTAAAGTTGCAATTTTTACTTTACACAATCCTCTGCGCATTAATTTCTTGAAAACATGTGATGGGTCAGAAGCTCATGGCGCACAAAAAACATTCCTGCAAAATCTGTGCTCTCAAACCAAATGGTGTCCCTTCCCTGCTTAGCCATGCCATGTCTCAAAGCAATAGTTAACAACATGGGGTATATATCCACCTAAAATTACTACGAGCATAAAAGTACAATGTGTGACCAAACAATATCCTCAGAAGCACTAGGATCAGTAACGCATTCCAAATTTTCTAAACACTTGTGACCACAAGGCCAAAACTGGCATGCCTCCTTAAGGGGTTAATGCATACTATTTATGAGCTCCTTAAGGAGTATATAGCAAACTATGAGGCTCCCTCTAGTGGCAGCTACAGGCAGACTGAATCTTCTCACAGGTATCTCTGTTATACATGAGGATTTTTGGAACTTTGTATCAAAAACGGAGGTCTCAATGCAATAAAGATATAGTAAATTATTAGTACAGAATAATAGGCCAAAATATGGAGTGAACATAAAAGCTGAAGATTCATTTTTATAAGATTCAAATCATGGTCTCACTTCCAAATATCCATAATATTAAAGAAGCTTCTACTAATCTTTGCAGATATACATTACATTTCTAGACTTTCAGATATTGAGATATTGCTGTATTTGTGGGTTTTTTTCTGCAGGGCATGGAAGCACAATATATTGTTCTCACAGGGGGGTAGATTGACATGTTTGACCTGGGGGCAAGCAGAGTTTTCTCTATATAAATGAATCCAGAGGCAGCTAGCTGTGAGAGCCCACTAGCTCCATGCCCCTGCTGGAAAGTCAAGGTGATATTTATTTCTCGTTATGCAATTTACAATATGATTTTATAGTAAGAATGGTATTCTGCTGGCACTCACATAGATTAAACATCACTGATTTAACCCTTTGAACACTCAAATAAAACCAGCTATTTGTAGAGAGTCTGAGGTCAGAACTGCTGTTTCAATTGCCAGCTGTGCCGCATTTATTCCATATTATGGTTGTTGAGTTACTTTTTGTATAAAACATGCTACAGAACAGAGATCTATAATGAAAAAAAGGGAAGAAGGCAAACAACCACTAGTCCATGATTGCAATTGCTGATTCATTCTCAGCATTTTTATTCATAAATGTAAAGAATAAACAGCAATGTTCACATGTATGTATGTGTGTAGAAACACAATCTTATTTATTCTTCCATCTTAAAGGGAATCTGGCAGCTGGATTTCACACCCAAAACTATTTATAAGTGAATATAGCTTTCAAAGCCACGTTCAGCAATACCTTTACATTACAAATTTGTTCTCTGTTACTGAGAAACCAGCAGTTGAATTGATATGCAAATGAAATTGAAGTGCTTTTGTAGATCTGAAGCCTCTGTCACTCCAGCTCTATTTCCCGCGCTGCCTCCTCCTGCTTGATTGATGACTCCTTTGCCTTAAGTCACATAGGATAAAGGCTGTCAAACAGGAAGAGGTAGCTCTGGGCTGAGAATAGAGCTGGAGTGACAGAGGCTTCAGATCTACTATACCGCATTGGCCTCATTTACATATTAATTCAAACACTGATTTCTCAAGTAGTGGAGATGGGACTGGCTATATAAAGTATTGCTGGACTTGTCTTTGAAAGAGCATGTGCATATAAATAGTTTGGGTGTTAAAATCCAGCTGACAAATTCCCTTTAACCCCTTTCTGGCTCAGGGCGTACTAATACGTATCTGTGCCCTGGGCCAGATACATATTAGTACGCCTTGTCAATTTCGCCCGCACACAAGCGGTGCTGGCGAAATCGCTGCCGGATGTCAGCTGACTGTCACAGCTGACACCCGATGCTATTTGCAGGGAGCGGTCCCGCACCGCTCCCTGCACATTAACCCCCGAAATGCTGCGATCGAAATAGATCTCAGAATTCCGGTGGCAAGAGGAGGTAAGCAAGATACTTACCTTCTCTGCAGGTGTCCCGCAGCGTCTGAGTCCGGTCCCGGATGTTGTCATGATGATCCGATGTCATCATGACAACATACGGGTTACCAGGAGGCAGGAAGTTACTTTGGTCATGCGCAGTGCGCGATCAAAGTAACTTCTCCCTGTGCAGCGCTGACAGGCTGCACTCCTGTGCTATGCAACCGATCAGGCTGCAAAAAGTGAAAGTCCCATAGTGGGACAATGTGCAAAAGTAATAAAAATGTCAGAAAGTGGAAAAAAAAAAAATAAAAAAAAAAATATATATATATATATATATATATATATATATATATATATATATATTGTACCCATATATAAATAATCTTATGGAAAAAAAAAAAAAAACAATAAAAGTACACATATTGGGTATCGCCGCGTCCGGAACTACCTGACCTATAAAACTGTCCCACTAGTTAACCCCTTTGGTGAACACGGTAAAAAAAAAAACAAAAAAAAACGAAACTTAAAACAATGCTTTATCATCATACCGCCAAACATAAAATAGAATAAAACGCAATAAAAAAGATGAATGTAAATAAAAACGTCATCTTGTCCCGCAAAAAACAAGCGGCTCCAACGGCTGAAAAATAAAAAAGTTATAGCTCTCATAAAAAAGCGAAACAAAAACAATTTTTTTTTCTATAAAATAGTTTTTATTGTGTAAAAGCGCCAAAACATAAAAAAAATGTAAATGTGGTACCGCTGTAAACGTTCTGACCCGAAGACTAATGCTGCCTTATCAATTTTATCACAAAAAAACAATTCCTGAATTGTTGGTCTTGTGTATTCTGCTTCCCAAAAATCAGAATAGAAAGCGATCAAAAAATGTCACGTGCCTGTAAATGGTACCAATAAAAATGTCAACTTGTCCCGCAAAAAACAAGTCATCACATTGCCGTCAGCCGAAATGTGTAAAAATTATAGCTCTCAAAATATGGCGATGCAAACTAGTCTTTGCAAAAAAAATGTTTTTATAGTGTGTGACAGCTCTCAATCATAAAAACCCGATATGAAGCTAGTATCGCTTTAATTGCACCAATTCGAAAAATAAAGTCGTCTAATCACTTATACTGCACGAGGAATGGCTTAAAAAATAAACTCTAGGGTTAGGGTTGTGCTAGGCTTAGGGTTGTGCTAGGCTTAGGGTTGTGCTAAGGTTAGGGTTGGGCTAGGTTTAGGGTTGGGCTAGGCTTAGGGTTAGGCTAAGGTTAGGGTTGGGCTAGGGTTGTGCTAGGGTTAGGGTTGGGCTAGGGTTGTACTAGGGTTAGGGCTAGGGCTAGGGTTGGGCTAGGGTTGGAGTTAGGGTTGGGCTAGGGATGGAGTTAGGGTTGGGCTAGAGTTAGGGTTGGGCTAGGGTTGGGGTTAAGGTTGGGCTAGGGTTGGAGTTAGGGTTGGGCTAGGGTTGGAGTTAGGGTTGGGCTAGGGTTAGGGTTGGGGTTGTATTAGGGTTGAGGTTAGGCTTGTGTTGGGACTTTTTCAGAAGTAAAGAAAAAAAAAAATGATGACAATATGGCGACTAATGTTGAGCGCAAGTGCTCACTACTTGAGTTTGCATCGGGTGCTCGGGTATGCACCAAGTATAGCGGGTGCTCGAGTGACATTCTCGAGTCTCCACCCCAAATGTTTTGCAGCTGTTATACACCCAAAAAAACCTTGTGGAGATTGCCTGCCGTGCACGAGCAATCCCCACATTTTTTGGGGGGGTATCTAATAAGCGTGAAACATGCAGGCGGGGACTCGAGCATGTCACTTGAGCACCCGCGATACTTTGTGCATACCCGAGTACCCGATGCAAACTGAAGTAGCATATTTTCCCTTCAACCAACTGAGCTTTTACCATAGAACGACTCTGTGGATGCGGGCTTATTTTAATTGAACAGCATCTGAGGAGAAAAAGCAAATACCCCATTATTACTGGTGGGCATAAATTTGGAACAGAGAGACACAGAAGAAAAAGAAAAATGGTTCCCGAATCAATGGTGAACCTCCATTTGGAGGAGGTACTCAGTCTAAATTGAAAAAATCTAGTGAAAGAACTTCTTCAAAGGGGTTTTCTGGGACTGAAATATTGATGATGAACCATCCATATATGTTATGTCATCAACTCTATGCAAATAAGGGTGTGGCCTCCCTTTTCTTTGAGCTGGACATTACGTTTAAAAAGCTCCCCAATACTGGGTGTCCATTAGTCGGGGCCTCGGTCCTTAACAGCCCTTATTCACATTTACGTCATTTGCCAAATGGTAAGGTTTTAATACTAGAGGTTAGAACCGTCCCGGATAGGGTCACCGCGACGTGGTGGGATAGCTTTTACTTTTTTAAAATCATTATTATGTTAACAATGTACCCTATATTATTTTCATGCACTATTGGGCTATGTGCCCACGATGCAGAAATGCTGCATATTTTTTCCGCTTCTCCCTGGCAGGAAAACGCATGCGGATTTTAAATGCGTTTTTCCTGCCAGGTAGAAGCGTTTGTCAAGCGTTTTTGCATTCATTTCTGCATGCGGGTTATCAAGCGCTTTTCCAAGCGATTTTAGCATCACTTGGAAAAGTGCTTGACAACTTGGTCACACTATATAAATCCATGCAACAGCCATGGATTTATATAGTGTGACCAAGTAATAGTTAAAAAAAAAAAAAATAAGAAGAATGGTAAAGAATAAAGATTATACTTACTTTCTGATGGACCCCGGTCTCCTTCTCCGATGCGTCCGGTCTCCCCGGTGTCTTGCGGTTGTGTAAGAGGACCTGCCATGACCGCCGACGTCAGCGGTCGCGTGACCTGTCACATCACTAAATGACCTTGTGTCAGGTCCTCACACCACCGTGAGCCACCCAACACACCGAACGCATACGTGAGGAGGCCGGGGGCCATTGGAAGGTAAGTGTAATTTTTATTTTAAATTCTTTTTTTTACAGGTACCATGGTACCCGGGTCTGGATGAGAGTCTCCTTTTCTCCAAACCTGGGTACCATCCGCACATTGAATCGCTTCATATCCGCGTGTGCACATGTAGTGATGCGGATATCAAGCGTTTCAATGTAAGTCAATGGTGGCAATTACGCTGCGTGTCTGCAAAATTAATGGACATGCTGCAGATTTTTACGCAATGATAATTCGCACCGGAAATCTCCGCAGCATGTGCACAGCACATGCGGATTATCATTGGGGATCATGGGGCACGTATTACCAATCGTTTTTTAAGCGTTTTCGCTGCGGAAATTCCGCAGCAAAAACGCTTGAAAAACGAATAGTGGGCACGCAGCCTTACTGTTTATTTACTGCAGGGTATTTGCTTGTTTTGTTTTGGTCTTGGGTTTTGTCTTTTTAGTGGCTAGTGTGAACATGCGCCTACACGCTGAATGCACACCAACTTATATTCCAGTTCATTGCTTTCAGTTAGGGAACTGAATGAGTATAATGCAAGTTATACCGAATCTTTTCCCACAAACTTGTATATCAATCAGCTCATCTCTTGAGCTACAAAATTCCGCTGGTAGATTGGAATTTATTCTCATTGTGGCAGATTTCCTTTTGCGTGATATCTACTCCAAAACATTCTGGAAAGTTTGATGGCAAAAAACTTGTCCCTTGACTGTAAAGTAAGGGATTTAGCAGTGGTTTGTGAACTATTTGTTCCTATGTATAGAAATATTCTGAATATTTAAGAATATTATATGGATAACAACACTGTATGATCCAGGTTGTGTATCAATGCCCTCAGTGTAATATATTCCCCTTTACTAACTCCTTGTAATAATAGCCTCTTATTTTTTTTTTTTTTTTTCAGAGGAGAGTGCCTGGTATCTTAATGTTTTTACAATACAATGTTCTGATCTTTTTTTGTTACGATATCTGGGTTTTCTTAGCTACACTAAATCTATTCTTATGGTTGCTGCTTCACAAAAGCTTGAAGTAAAGCCCACTGAAACTTTGACTTATGGGAGTCAACAATGCAGTAATGGAAGGTGGTAACAACATGACAAACATTCTGATTGCACACTTTGAAGTACATTTGTTGCCATAGATATCTGCTTGCTCATACATGTGTTTATGAGATCTTAGCATCATAAAGCTTTTCTAATCCTTGATGATAAAGTCACTGTGCATAAGGAAATGTGCCAAGAAACACCTGGGACACAGACTATTGTGGCTTTGAGCTGGTTTTCACAGTCTGCTGGCTTTGTCTGGGCCTGTTCACAGGAACCAGCTAAGGATTGTTTTTGTCCTATCGCACACACGCAAGGCCAGGATTAGCTGATACCTTTACTCAGCATCCACAGACCAGATTTTTCTTATTCCTAAATTTAATTTGTGACCTATTTTTCTATATAAACAAATCATGATATGAACCATAAATGATGTTATTTTAACTATAGCATGGACTATTGAATTCATTTCTTGTCATCTTAAAAGTAAAAAAAAAGACTGTTCACATTACAGATGTACTCTGCACCAATCACTTGATCAGTTAGGAAGAGAAATTGCATCTATAGCCCCAAAACCAGGATTCAGACATGCCTCCTGGCATCATATCGATCAGCTTAAAGAGAACGTGTCAGCAGAATGTAGCGATATAAAGTAAAGTCCTGCCCATTATGGCGCTGTTATACTGATTAAATTGATACTCTTGGTGAATTAATCCGATCTGTGGTTCTTGTTTAATCAGGATTTGAAGTTTACGTCTAATGATATTTCAGTGCACAAGGGCGGGCCTGGGGGCAGGGTCTTCTCCTATTGCTCAGGCCCCTCCACCTGCCTCCTGTGTTTCAATATCAGGTCACTGGCGTCTTCATTAAGCTGAGATCTTGAAATTTACAAAATTTACAAACTTTCTGTTTTATACGATAAACATACAGTAAAACAATAAAATAACTCAACCCAAATAATATAACAAGTGATTTCTCCAAATTCAACACAAAATGACTCCTTTAATGACTACTGCAGTCTCAGAATTATTCAACCCCTGAAACACTTTAGTACTTATAATTAGTGTTGAGCCACCCCCGTAGTGTTCGAGTTCGGTTCGGTTCGTCGAACACCCGTGTGTTCGCCGAACTGTTCGTCGAACTCCTTCGAACACCGTTAAAACCAATGGCAGGCAAACAAAAACACATAGAAACACATAGAAAACACCTTCAAAGGTGTCCAAAAGCTGACAAACTGCTCAGAAGACATAACTAACACATGGAAAAGTGACAAGTACATATAGTCATGCGAAAATAAAAGAGGTGGAGGAGTAAAAGGAGGGGGAGACACAGATATAGGCATGTCATGCCCTTCTAAAATCCAAAAAGTGAGAAGCCGACACGGCCAGTCCGCTCCTGCCCGTGCCACCTCCGTGTCGCCGGGTTTGTGCCAGAGCCGCGGTGAACCCTGATGGCCAGCCCCCCTCTCCCAATACTGGTGCCTGTCCGCTGGTGGGTCGAGCGAGCCCCCCTGTGGTGGAGGCAGCTCTAAGCTTTTTAATTTAAATTGTCTCTCTAATTTGAATGAATACACTTTAAATCCATTTACGAGGATCTATTGGAGGGCAAGTCTCATGCCAGTAGCCGCGTAATTCCAGCTCCAGTAGCATCCACTAAAGCTGCTGCAGTTAAAAAGCTTTTATAAGGATCGAGCTCGGCTGTCCACCGCAAGGCATCCTACTGCCAGTCCCAGCCCCTATGCCTTGGGGTGCCTCCTGATGCTCTTCACTGAGTATCCCATGGTCCCGAAGCATTTCCTTTGAAAAAATTAAGTGTCTAAACTACAGGTGGTGTAGCTTGCTTAACAGCCGGGATAATCCGCTGACTAGCAGACACTGCTACTAGGCACAAAGTATTTCCTGGGCTAGATGCAGTTAAAAATTTGTAATTAGATACTCTCGTTGGATGCTGAGAAAGCATTCCATAGAGTCTCCTGGCACGCCATATATGATTCTCTTAAAAAGCTTGGGGTAGGGGTCTAGGGGACCCTTTTATAGCCAAAATCACGGCCCTGTATCACAATACGTCACCTAGACTGAAGATAAATGGAACTGTAGCACCCTGAGGGCTCGGTTGCTACAGAGGTATTGCACCTCACCCAGAGGTGTGATATCTCACTCTCAGGTAAGGATGGAGTGTGGATCAGGACCCGACACCTGCATGCATTACACCACATTGCCGTGGGGCAGGGCGACCAATATGCCTCTGAGATGGGCACGACAGTCCCTGTCCCTGGCTGGAGTGGGGGGAGGGAACACTGAGGAAGGGGAACCCTGTAGTGCAGGAGCAGGGAGGAAGCAGTTCCTGGGTGCATTGAGAAGGGAGTATAAAAGGTGGGCACCATCTTAGTTCAGTGCAGAGAAGTCTGAGCAGAAGTGTCAGGGAGCAGGGGCTCTGCATGAGCTCTGCTCCGGAGGCGGGCCTAGTAACAGAGGCCCAGGCCTGGAAGAGGGAGAAGGAAGGAAGAGGAGCGGAGAAGGCTCCAGGAACGAGGAATGAAGGGATCCCAGGGGTGCGGACGGGCGAGTCGCCACCGCACGCCCGAATCCACCTGCGTGGAGGGGTCAGGCCAAAGGGGGAGACCGGTCCCCGAAACTAGTGGAGGCAGGAAACGACCCTCAGCTAGAAACCGGATGCTGTGACATTTTATGTGGCGCAGCCCCTCGCTACACCCGCTAGGAAGGCACCACATAGGGTCAGGGAAACTGGCGCCAAGTTTACCAAGAGGAGGCCCGAGGCAGCCGGACAGAAGGGTTGGTAAGAAAGGCCAGACAAAGGACACACAAAGGGGGTCCTGTGAAGCGCTCCAAAGTTATCTGGGAGTTGTCTGAGCCCCTCACCTGGTGAGCACAGTACGACGTGGGCAGCCGTTACCTGCAGACGTGGTCTGGATAATAAGAACTGTGAGTAAAGGCCCTGGACTGCATCACTGACTCCGTGTCGTTACTGCTGCTGCCCTGCACCATCACCCCCATCCGCCGCATACACTGCCCTGAGGCTATACTCCTCCCGTGGGGAGTTATGCTACGCTCTGCTGCACCCACAACACCAGCCTCAGCGGTCTGCCCTGCAGCGGCGGTTCACTCTGACCGCAATCCACGGGTAGCGTAGTCGGACATTTAAACATCAAAACCACATAAATAGTTCCGCCACTGGTTTGACCACCCTGAGCCACGGAACCGGGTCGCCGCCACGAAGACTACAACCACCAGCATCCACCAAAAAGGGTCCGGCTCCGGGTGTCCCAAGGCCCAGGGGGTGCATCAGAACATTTTCATCACCTTTCACAATCACCAATGGGACAAGGCAGGGATGTCCTCTGTCCCCTCTCTTATACATCCTAGTGACGGAGCACCTGCTCTCATCAATTCGCCATAACCCCAATATTAGGTGGATTGAGGTGGGAGGCACCGAGTACAAGTGCTCTCTATTTGCTGATGATGTCCTAGTATATATCACTCAATCACATATATCCATCCATGCTGTTATGGCTGAAATAGATCACTTTGTTACATGGTCAAATTTTAAAATCAATGCAGCGAAGTCTGAGGCCCTTGATGTCTCCCTCCCCAAATCCATATAGGATTCCATCCAGTCCAACTTTCCCTTTGCCTGGCCCTCACAGGGTATCAAATACTTAGGAATTCCTATTCATAGAGACCTCTCCCATCTATGTTATCTTAATTTTGGGCCCTTTATTGAACAACTCCATACAGACCACGGTTGGCAAGTTAGAACTGTAAGATTCACTACGTGAACCACTGGTGTTTTGTGGAAAAGCACATGTACACTGCGTTCCAAATTATTATGCAAAAAGTGTTTAGGAGTGATAAGGGAAGAATTTGTTTGTTTGTCAGTTAAACTCATTGATGGTGATGTGTGTCAGGACTCTTTATATCACTGTAAGCAATTGCAGACACCTGTGCTAATTAGTTTGGCAGGTGTGTCCAATGAAAGGCAAGACTACTTAAGAAGGTTGTCTCACATTATTAAGCAGCCTACATTTTCTGCCAAAATGGGAAAGAAAAAGGATGTGTCGGCTGCTGAGAAGCAACAAATTGTGGAGTGTTTAGGTCAAGGCATGACTACAATCAACATTGTGCGATGATCAGGATGAAGTGTCTTGGCAATCAAGAAGTATGTAGCTGATTCACAGTACACACGTGTGCGTGCTGATAAGGGCAAATTGAGGACTCTTTCCTACAGGCAATTACGTCAGGTTGAAAGAGCAGCGGCAAAAAAGCCTTGTCATAGCAGTAGACAAGTTTTTGAAGCTGCTTGTACCTCCAACGTCCCCCGAACAACAAGATGCAGGGTCCTTCAGAGGTTTGCAGCTGTGCATACGCCATCCTGTCGACCTCCTCTATCCACTTCACACAAGCAGAAACGGCTCCAGTGGGCCAAACATTACATGAAGACTGATTTCAAAACTGTTTTGTTCACGGATGAGTGCCGTGCAGCGCTCGATGGTCCAGATGGATGGAGTGGAGGATGGCTGGTTGATGGACACCCCACGCAAACACGGCTACAGCACCAACAAGGAGGAGGTGGAGTAATGTTTTGGGCTGGAATCATGGGGAGAGAGATTGTCGGCCCCTTTAGGATCCCTGAAGGCGCTAAAGATGAACTCCATAATGTATGTGGATTTTCTCAAACAGCACTTCCTGCCATGGTTCAAGAAGAAGAACCGTGTATTTCACCGCAAGATCATTTTTCTGCATGATAATGCACCATCTCATGCTGCACATAAAACATCTGCATCTCTGGCTGATATGGGCATAAAAGGGACAAACTTATGGTGTGACCCCCATGCTCCCCTGACCTGTACCCCATTCAGAACCTTTGGAGCATCATTAAAAGGAGTGTCTATGATGGCGGGAGGCAGTTCACATCTAAGCAACAGCTCTGGGAGGGTATTCTGTCCTCATGCAAAACAATTGAAGCAGAAACCATCCAAAACCTGACAAATTCAATGGACGAGAGAGTTCAGAAGCTCCTTTCGAACAAGGGGTCCTATGTGAAAATGTAACATCACCTAGAATAAAGTTTTGAGTTGAAAACTGTTTGATTTCAGTTTCTAACAACCTGCTAATGCTTATAATTTCAAAAATGACCATTTTTTTGGTCTTTATTAAAATGAAAAGGTTGATCGAAAAGTTTGGGGGATCTAAGAGTGTGGCAACCCAGTAGTCATGATTACTTCGAATTCTGACAATATGAGGGTCATGCTGCAGGTAGTGCAGCAAGAAGGCATTTATGTGTCTTGCGCATCTCGGAGCCCCAAAATTATTTTCCGGGCTAGATGCAGCTAAAAATTATTATTAATTTTAAATCTGGTGAAGCTTTAGTATAGATGGCCTAATAGGATCAGTGCTGCACACTGCTACAAAGCCCAAATTATTTTCCAGTCAAGATACAGACAAACATGATTAGTAATTTTAAATCTGGTGGAGCTTATTATAGATGGCCTAATAGAATCAGTGCTGCACACTGCTACAAAGCCCAAATTATTTTCCAGCCAAGATACAGATAAACATGATTAGTAATTTGAAAGCTTAAAACGGTTGGTAGGGTGATTTTAACCAGTCATCAAGCTTTTACTCTCCCCAGGATGACACAGGGGTAGAAAAGTCGTTTCGGATCCATGATTTGTTCATCTTTATGAACGTGAGTCTGTCTACATTATCAGTGGAGAGCCGCGTGCGCTTATCTGTCAGCACACCACCAGCAGCGCTGAACACACGTTCAGACAGAACGCTGGCTGCGGGGCATGACAAGATCTCCAAGGCGTAAGTGGCTAGCTCCGGCCATTTATCCAGATTGGAAGCCCAAAAAGAGCAAGGGTCCAGTGACACAGTCGTGGCTTCAATGTTTACTTGGAGATACTCCTGTACCATCGTCTCTAGGCGTTGACTATGTGTCAGACTTCTTGTCTCCTGTGGCCTTGCAAAGGATGGGCTAAAAAAGTGGTGAAATGATTCCGCAAAATTGATGTTACCAGCAGATACTGTGGTTCTGTTACGGTTTGAGTGCTGAACACTTGACAGTCCCACGGTTGGCAAGTTGGAACTGTGAGATTCACTACGTGCACCACTGGTATTTTGTGGAAAAGCACATGTAAGATTCTTTAACAGTCTCTGCTGATACTCCTGCATGCGTGCATCCCTTTCTATGGCAGGAATAATTTCTGCAAATTTACTTTTGTACCGGGGATCTAACAGTGTGGCAACCCAGTAGTCAGGATTATTTCTAATTCTCACAATTCGAGGGTCATGTTGCAGGTAGTGCAGCAAGAAGGCACTCATGTGTGTTGCGCATCCAGGAGCACCAAGTCCCTGTTGTGTTGGTGGCGAGGTAACAATCATGCTTCCTTCCTCTGTCCTCTCCCCCCAACCTCGCACAACAGAAATGTGATCAAGGTCTCCTTCATCTGATGAGTCTTCCATCAGTTCGTCCTCCACTTCTTCCTGGGCTCCTGCACCTTCCTCACTAGTTTGGCTGCTACCATGCGCCCTGGTAAAACCATCTCCCCCACCCTCACATGCCTGCTGCCTTGGTGCTGCCGACCGTCTGGACCTTGCAGATGTTAGCCCTTCCGCATACAACTCCTCCTCCTCTACTTCCTCCACCTCCTCTTGTGCCACCACCTGACTCCGAATTCTGTTTAACATGTGCTCCAGCATGTAAATCACCGGAATAGTCATGCTGATAATGGCATCGTCAGCACTAAACATCTTCGTCGCCATTTCAAAACTGTGCAGAAGGGTGCATAGGTCCCTGATCTGAGACCACTCCTCCAGCGTGATTTGCCCCACCTCTGAATCTCGTTGGCCCAGGCTATACGTCAGAACGTATTGCACCAGGGCTTGTCGGTGCTGCCACAGTCGCTGCAACATGTGCAGAGTTGAATTCCACCGGGTAGGCACATCGCATTTTAGCCGGTGAAGTGGCAGGCCCAACGACTTCTGTAGTCGCTGAGCTGCGGGATGCGAACGGCGGAAGTGAGCACACAGCGACCGTGCCCTCTGCAGAAGGCCATCTAGTCTGGGATAGTGGGCTAAAAATTGCTGGACAACCAGGTTCAACACGTGAGCCATACAAGGCACTTGTGTGACATTGCCCCGGCGAAGGGCCGCACCCAGGTTTGCAGCATTGTCGCACACGGCCTTCCCTGGTTTCAGGTCCAGTGGAGACAACCATTCATGAAATTGGTTCTCCAGAGCTGACCACAACTCCTCAGCTGTGTGACTCACATTTCCCAGACATTTCAATGTAAAAACCGCCTGATGACGTTGAGCCCTACTGCCAGCATAGTAAGGAGGTGTGCAGGATCCCTTCTGCGCAGTTAGAAAGCTTGTGGCATGACCAGACAGGCTTTGGGTGCAGGTGGAAGACCGAGAGGAGATTGAGGAGGCAGAAGCAGTGGAGGAACTTTGACATAAAGAGGATTGACGCACAACTCGTGGGGACGGCAAGACTTGGACAGCAGCCCCTTGTCCTGCTGTCACCATAGTTACCCAGTGCCCAGTCAGCGACATGTAACGCCCCTGTCCATGCCTACTCGTCCAAGTGTCTGTGGTGAAATGCACCCTGTCACACACAGAGTTTCTCAAAGAAGCGGTGATGTTGTGTGCGACATGCTGGTGGAGCGCAGGCACACCTTTCTTTGAGAAGTAGTGCCGACTGGGCATCTGGTACTGGGGCACTGCGACGGACATAAGGTCTCGAAAATCCTCTGTGTCCACCAGGCGGAAAGGCAGCATTTCTGTAGCCAAGAGCTTGCAGATGGTGAAATTCAACCTCTTAGCTTTCTCATGGCTAGGAGGAAATGGTCTTTTACTTGTCCACATCTGAGGGACCGAGGGCTGGCTATTGTGCTTAGACAGGGTTGATAAGGGTGTCCCCGGCAAACTGCCGGTCTGTGAGGAAGATGCAGGCGGACATGTTAGGTTGCCTTGATCCAAAGGTGGTGCTATCGATGTCGGACAGCGCTCAACACCAGCTGATGTTACCACCTCCAAAGAAAATGATGACCTGCCAATCACGCTGGCTGTTGCGGGTAAAGAGGTGGCAGGTCTGCGCCCCAAAACAGGTGTGACTGCTGTCCCCCCAGTCACAGAGGATGAAGAGGCAGCGGATGCACAAGATATGGCAGACGGTGGTTGGCCCGGCCGACTAGGCCGCATTGTAGCACACTGAGCTTCCCACTGCAACTTATGCTTCATGTCCATGTGCCGGTTCATGCATGAAGTACTCAAACTATGTATTTTTTGGCCTCTACTTAGCTTTTGCTGACAAATGTTACGGATAACACGAGTTGGGTCATCTTTATCGATCTGAAAAAATGCCCAGGCTATGCAAGGCTTAGCACCCATGCGACCTGAAGAGCCACCACGTCTTGTGGTGAGAGGCAGAGTTGTGTTTGAGGATGTAGTTGTTGACGTGCTTCCAGTACTACGTCTCTGTCCAGGAAGGCGCAACCTGACCTCGTCGTCACTAGCATCTTCCTCCACCTCCTCTGCTGACCTCATCTCTTGGCTGACTGTGGGTTGACAGTAAGTGGGATCTCCAACCTCATCATCATCACCCTGTGCGTTATCACACCCGTCGTCCTCAGAGCCAACCTGTTCCTGCCCTGACAAAAAACTAAAGTTGTCGCTCCAATCAGGTATTTGAGTCTTATCATCGTCTTCCTCATTGTCTCCACCAACAGGAGTTACAGTTTGGAAATGAGGGTCTACATTATGGTCAGAACCTTCTGCGTCTGGTCCTGGATCCGACTCATAAAGATTCTGGGCATCAGTGCAGATCATTTCCTCGTCTGGATTCACAGAAGCGCTGGAGTCGACCTCTGATTCCCAGGCTATAGTATGAGTAAACAGCTCTGCAGACTGAACCATCTGTTCTACCTCATACTCAGACGGGCAGCTGGAGATTTGGGAGCTGTGAGGAAGCAAGTGCGATTGGGGTGACACCTTTGAGGACTGGAGTATTTGTGATGTTGAAGTTGATGTGGAGGAGAGCCCACTTAAAGGAGCACTTGATATCCGTTGAAGCACCTGCTGTTTTTGTGCCTCATCTGGAATTTGTAGCGATTGGCGTGGCCGTAAGAAAGGGATCTTATCACATTGTCCGCTAAAAGAAGTAGACATTTTAGTTTGGCTGGAAGATGGTCTTTCTTCTGCAGATGTTACTGTTGCTTTAACACCTACCCCACGGACACAACCTTTTTTCCCCTTCCCAACACCCCTATTCCCCTTTCCACCAGCAGCAGGCCTTTTTCCACTCATTTTGGTGGTTAACTAATTCACAACTCTGGAGTTGTTTGCACAAAAAAACAATGGATGGGAACCGAGCAGAGCTGAGTGGCCAAACTGTGGTATTAGGCCAAAACTATTGGCTGGGTTAGATGCAGAAAAAAATTATATTCAATTTGCAACCTGATGGAGGTCTGTATAGATGGATTAATAGAACAAGTCCCACACACAGCTAGAAGCCCAATATTTTTTCAGAGGTAGATGCAGAAAAAAATATATTCAGTTTGCAACCTGATGGAGGTCAGTATAGATGGACTAATACAACAAGTCCCACACACAGCTAGAAGCCCAATATTTTTTCAGAGGTAGATGCAGAAAAAAATATATTCAGTTTGCAACCTGATGGAGGTCTGTATAGATGGATTAATTGAACAAGTCCCACACACAGCTAGAAGCCCAATATTTTTTCAGAGGTAGATGCAGAAAAAAATATATTCAGTTTGCAACCTGATGGAGGTCTGTATAGATGGATTAATAGAACAAGTCCCACACACAGCTAGAAGCCCAATATTTTTTCAGAGGTAGATGCAGAAAAAAATATATTCAGTTTGCAACCTGATGGAGGTCTGTATAGATGGATTAATAGAACAAGTCCCACACACAGCTAGAAGCCCAATATTTTTTCAGAGGTAGATGCAGAAAAAAATATATTCAGTTTGCAACCTGATGGAGGTCTGTATAGATGGATTAATAGAACAAGTCCCACACACAGCTAGAAGCCCAATATTTTTTCAGAGGTAGATGCAGAAAAAAATATATTCAGTTTGCAACCTGATGGAGGTCTGTATAGATGGATTAATAGAACAAGTCCCACACACAGCTAGAAGCCCAATATTTTTTCAGAGGTAGATGCAGAAAAAAATATATTCAGTTTGCAACCTGATGGAGGTCTGTATAGATGGATTAATAGAACAAGTCCCACACACAGCTAGAAGCCCAATATTTTTTCAGAGGTAGATGCAGAAAAAAATATATTTAGTTTGCAACCTGATGGAGGTCTGTATAGATGGATTAATAGAACAAGTCCCACACACAGCTAGAAGCCCAATATTTTTTCAGAGGTAGATGCAGAAAAAAATATATTCAGTTTGCAACCTGATGGAGGTCAGTATAGATGGACTAATACAACAAGTCCCACACACAGCTAGAAGCCCAATATTTTTTCAGAGGTAGATGCAGAAAAAAAATATATTCAGTTTGCAACCTGATGGAGGTCTGTATAGATGGATTAATAGAACAAGTCCCACACATAGCTAGAAGCCCAATATTTTTTCAGAGCTAGATGCAGAAAAAAATATATTCAGTTTGCAACCTGATGGAGGTCTGTATAGATGGATTAATAGAACAAGTCCCACACACAGCTAGAAGCCCAATATTTTTTCAGAGGTAGATGCAGAAAAAAATATATTCTGTTTGCAACCTGATGGAGGTCTGTATAGATGGATTAATAGAACAAGTCCCACACACAGCTAGAAGCCCAATATTTTTTCAGAGCTAGATGCAGAAAAAAATATATTCAGTTTGCAACCTGATGGAGGTCTGTATAGATGGACTAATACAACAAGTCCCACACACAGCTAGAAGCCCAATATTTTTTCAGAGGTAGATGCAGAAAAAAATATATTCAGTTTGCAACCTGATGGAGGTCAGTATAGATGGACTAATACAACAAGTCCCACACACAGCTAGAAGCCCAATATTTTTTCAGAGGTAGATGCAGAAAAAAATATATTCAGTTTGCAACCTGATGGAGGTCTGTATAGATGGATTAATAGAACAAGTCCCACACACAGCTAGAAGCCCAATATTTTTTCAGAGGTAGATGCAGAAAAAAATATATTCAGTTTGCAGCCTGATGGAGGTCTGTATAGATGGATTAATAGAACAAGTCCCACACACAGCTAGAAGCCCAATATTTTTTCAGAGGTAGATGCAGAAAAAAATTATATTCAATTTGCAACCTGATGGAGGTCAGTATAGATGGACTAATAGAATGATGCTATGCCCAAAAGATTTTACTTCACTAGGTGCAGTAAAAAAATTGGTATTCTATACACAGGTGGTATATCTTGCAACACAGATAGGCTACTCCACTGACTAACACACTCTGCAATAGGCCAAAAAGGAGTAGCTTTGCTAGATTCAGCCAAATGCTGTGAAAAAAACTTGCAGAGCACTGGCACAGACCTGCCTGGCAAAAACTGATAGGAACTGATGTAACCTGGTCCTGAAAAGGACTCCAATTACAATTAGTCTTTACTCCCACAATCTATCTATTTAAGAGCACAGACCTGCCTGATAAAAGTCGTAGGAAATGCTGTAACCTAGTCCTTAAAAGGACTGCAATCACAACTATTCCCTACTCCCAAGCTATCTGTAGATTTGTGCGAAAATTGGCTTGAAATTAACAAGGTATAGCGCACACAGCAACAGCGGTGCCGTCTAACACGCAGCTGCAGCAGTGAGAAAATGGTGGCGACGGGGAAAATGGCTTGGTCTTATAGGGCAAGGACATGTGACATACACTGCCAATGACACATGCCCTTGCTTGTGTGAAAAAAAGCACTTCGCTCCGTGTGTGCGCTGCTGATAGGCTGACAGATTGCACCTCCCCACTGCAAATGCGGGAAAGAGAAAAAAAAATGGAGATCTTCATTGTTCCTGCAGAGATCCATCCCCTGCCCCTCCCCCCATCCCGCTGTACACTCAAACTGCGTATTAACATTAATTTTCATCATTACCGAGAAAAAATCCAGTTATGATTTTGGTGCACGAACAGTTATCGAACATAACCTCGAACAGCCGAATTTTTCTCAAATTGTTCGTGTTCGCCGAACGGCTCGAACACCGCCCAAAACAGCTCGAATTTGAGATTGGCGAACAGTTCGAGTAGAACAACGCTCATCTCTACTTATAATGCCCCCCTGGCTATTACAGTGGGATGTAACAGTTTGGGCACCCCTGGTCAAAATTACTGTTATTGTGAGCAGTTAAGCAAGTTGAAAATGAAATGATTTCTAAAAGTCCTGAAATTAAAGATGACACATTTCCTTTTTATTTTATTTTAGGCAAAAAATTTATATTTTCATTTTTTACATTTTAAAAATTACAAGAATGAAAATGGTCCGATGCAAAACTTTGGGCACCCTGCATGGTTAGTACCTAGTAGCACCCCCTTTTAAAAGTATCACAGCTTGTAAATGCTTTTTCTAGCCAGCTGATTCAATTCTTGTTTGAGGGATTTTCATCCATTCTTCCTTGGAAAATTCTTCCAGTTCTGTAAGATTCCTGGGTCGTCTTGCATGCACTGCTATTTTGAGGTCTAGCCACAGATTTTCAGTGATCAGATCAGGGCACTGTAAAACCTTCAACTTGCACCTTTTGAGGTAGTCTATTATGGATTTTGATGTGTCTTTAGAATCATTATCCATTTGTAGAAGCCATCCTCTTTTCAACTTCAGCTTTTTTACAGATGGTGTTATGTCTGCATCAAGAATTTGTTGAAATTTCATTGAATCCATTCTTCCCTCTATCCGTGAAATGTTCCCCGTGCCATTGGCTGCAACAGAACCCCAAAGCATGATTGATCCACCCCCATGCTTAATGGTTGGCGAGATGTTCTTTTCCTGAAATTCTGTGCCCTTTTTTCTCCACACATACCTTTTGATCATTGTGGCGAAAGAGTTCTATTTTAACCTCGTCGGTTCACAGGACTTGTTTCCAAAATGATTCAAGCTTGTTTAGATGTTCTTTTGTATACTTCTAATTGTAGCGCCGGCGTCCCTGCCCTCTGCTAGGCAGGGACGCTGTTCCCCTCACCTCTCTGCTCCGTGCCCGGCGTCCTCCTCCCGCTCTGCTGGCAGCGCGCGCTCCTTCCCGGCCACTGTGCTTAGGGCGCGCGCGCTCTCCCTCCCTCTTAAAGGGGCCGCGCGCGCCGTCCTAAGGAGTCCCCGGCCAATGGCCGGAGGACTTCACCATATATAAGGCACCTCCTCCAAAATGGAGGTGCCCGAGCAATGTTGTTGCACTGTTCACTACTCTGCTTCAGCCCTCAGGTCCCGTTGCCAGTTACCTGCCAGATACCTGCCAGATTCCTGCCAGCTTGCTTATCTGCTACCTGCCTGCTAGTCTGAGGTCCGACGGTCTGCCTTACTACTCCTGTCAGTCTGTCTAGGGACCAGCCTGTCCTCTCACCTGGGAGCGCACTTCAGCCACCTGCCTGCTTGCCTGAGGTCCGACGGTCTGCCTTCCAACTCCTGTCAGTCTGTCTATGGACCAGCTTGCCTGCTCACCTGGGAGCACACATCTGCTACCTGCCTGCTAGCCTACCTGGAGGCTCCGCCGTCACGTGCTGTGACCACCTGCCTGTCCAGTGACTCCTGCCCGCTCACCTGGGAGCGCTCATCTGCTGCCTGTCTGCTAGCCTACCTGGAGGCTCTGCCGTCACGTGCTGTGACCACCCGCCTGTCCAGAGACTTCTGCCCGCTCACCTGGGAGCGCTCATCTGCCGCCTGTCTGTTGGTCTTCCTGGAGGCTCCGCCGTCACATGCTGTGACCACCCGTTCATCCAGAGACTCTCGCCTGCTCACCTGGGAGCTCACGTCTATCATCAGCCGCCACAGGTCGTACCTACCCTTTACCCAAAGACTGCCCCGGTCACTTGCCGTGACCATCTGCCCGTTCATCCAGAGACTGCCCCGGTCACTTGCCGTGACCATCTGCCCGTTCATTCAGAGACTGCCCCGGTCACTTGCCGTGACCATCTGCCCGTTCATTCAGAGACTGCCCCGGTCACTTGTCGTGGCCATCTGCCCGTTCATCCAGAGACTGCCCCGGTCACTTGCCGTGACCTCCAGCCCGTTCACTCAGAGACTGTCCCGGTCACCTGCTGTGACTTCCTGCCCGTCTTCCCTGGTCGCCACCCGCTCCCTTACAAGGACCGCCCCCTTGTATAGTAGCTCAGAGGTTCCGCCTCCCAGACCCGTTACACTAATTTTATGGTGATGACACAGGAGAGGTTTTCTTCTGATGACTCTTCCATGAAGGCCATATTTGTACAGGTGTCTCTGAACAATAGAACAATGTACCACAACTCCAGAGTCTGCTAAATGTTTCTGAAAGTCTTTTGCAGTCAAGCGGGGGTTCTGATTTGCCTTTCTAGCAATCCCACAAACAGCTCTCACTGAAAATTTGTTTGGTCTTCCGGAACTTATCTAGACCTCCACTATTCCTGTTAACTGCCATTTCTTAATAACATTTCGAACTGAGGAAAGGGCAACTTGAAAATGCTTTGCTATCTTCTTATAAACATCTCCTGCTTTGTGGACGTCCATCATTTTCACTGTCCGAGTGCTAGGCAATTGCTTAGAAGATCCCATAGCTGCTGTTTTTTGGCAAAAGGTTAGAGGAGGCTGGGTTTTTATAAGCTTGGGAAAATTTGCATCACCTGGCCTTTCCTAAAGATGGCAGTGAACAAGCCATAACCCTAACAAGCTAATTAAGGTTTGAAACCTTGGTCAAAGTTATCTGGGCACACAAATCTCCAAGGGTGCCCAAAGTTTCGGCCCATTTTCCTTTTTGTAATTTTTAAAATGTAAAAGATTAAAATAGATATATTTTTTTGCCTAAAATACAACGGAAATGTGTCATCTTTAACTTTAGGCTTTTTAGAGATCATTTCATCTTCAACTTGCTTAACTGTTCATAATAAGAGTAGTTTTGACCAGGGGTGACCAAAATTTTACATGCCACTGTATGACCTATGGCAAATGATGTAATGCTTTAATGCCAGACACCAGATTCCTTCAGCGTTCCTGAAAAATTTTGGACCATGCCTCCTAGACAATGGTCTAGTTTGCAAATATTCTTGACTTGTCAAGATAGTTAAGAGATTATTGCCTTGCACAAATAAGGAAAAGGATGCATAAAGATATAGGAAACATTGAATGTTCCCTGAGATACAGTTAGAAGTATAGTTTGTAAGTTCAAAGTTATAGGAACATTAGCTATGGTGCTCAATGCCGCTTTAGTTATTAGTAGTGTGAAGCTATCTGATGACTGTATAGCTGTATTATATGGAGGATTTAGTTTTTGTATGAGAAGCAGGTTTCGTTTTGATGAGTTTGAAATTGATTTATATAAAGCTATTCCTAATATTCTTCTGTTCAAAATGTATCAGAAGCCAGAAAAATGTAACACTACCCTAGTGGCAGGTGAAAAACAAGTTATTAGTTCCCCAGGTTTTAGTGTGAGTGGTAATTTTTCAGTGGATGATATTGATTTATTGCGAGAGTTACACAGATTGATGAAAAAGTTCATGAACACATAAGATTCACTGTTGGTGTACCGTTCATGATTAAAACCCCTGGCAAGCCAGTTCTGCTCTTGGTCTGTTTGTAAACCAAGTGTTAACAGATATTAAAGCCCCGGTTTATGCGGAGGCTGTGGTAAATTTGGGTATTGGTCAAATAAGTGCAATGAAATGGTTAAAAACAGCCGGAAATATAGTGGTTATTTCAAGCGATTATTTTGAGTGTAACATTGTGTCAACTTAATGAAATATGTACCCATTGTTGTCGTCGGACCCTACTGAGTCATGTAAGAGAATGTTGTGAACATTGCTGTGAAAAGAGTAGAAAAAAGTTATACTCCGATATATTTTCTAAAAAACTTATGGTTCAATTTCCCCCAATAAAACAATTTCCCAAAACTATACAAATTGGTAATTTGTTTTCCTGGATGCCCTATCGTGATAAGGAAACTTTTGGTAGCCAAGCCCCTCTCACGTCACTTAGGGTATGTGCACAGAACGTCTGTTTAAGAAGTACAAAAGACTGAACATATGAACAGCAAGTCCATCTTATATTTCCATGCATACTTTCATTCTTTTTAACATTTATTGAGTGCTTTATCAGGTGGGTTACGGAGCATATCCACCTGAAAAAAGACATCTTTTAGATGTTGGTGTACTTGCTGTGTTTTTCAAGCAGAAGTTGCTTCAGGAGCACTCCGGCAATATTTATGTCTTTATTGCAACCACTTTTTGATGCCGTTGTTTTTTCAACTTGTTTAAATAAAATCATGAGCGGCTTCCAATCAGTAGTCACCTGGAGAATGAAACTGTCTCTTCTTTTTGTCTCTTCTTTGTGTATTTGGGAATGTGAAGCGGTTAGAAGCTCACAAACAAGATCATATGCACAACAAGTTGTTTTTACATTGCAGTGAATATGTTCATTCTTTTTAACAATTCTTTAGCCCTTTTTAAGGTGGGTTACAGAGTGTACCCACTTTAAAACGACGTCACGTGTACATACCCTTAGGTTGGATATTATATTCATTAGTTCCAAATACTCCATCCAATTTTGCAGGACACTGGAGAATTTCTGCAAGCTATTCATGTCAACAGGGCTTTTGTTTGGCTACCATTGATTGATGTAGAGAGCCTGTACTCCCATTGGTTGTCAAGTATCAAATGGTGAGCCATAATAAAGTTTGTGGAATTTATTTGTGAAGCCTTGCAATTTGTTTTGAGGCATAATTCCTTACAGTCCGATGATAGTTGGTATACCCAGTTGACCGGGATGGAAACCCTTGTGCCCCAACTTTTACAAATATATTTTTAGCCAAATTTGATGTAGAAAGGCTGTTTAATATGGCTAATACTTTTGGTAAATATCTTGGAACATTTTTGAGATATAACGATGTATTCATTGTGTGCATAGGAGAATTTTGTAACTTTCATGACATTTGAATGACAACATAATGAGTATGCGGTTTACCATCAGAATTAAAAGAAAAGGCCCAAACTGATTTTTTTTTAGATGTTGAGATCCTAGTAGTGGATGACACTATTCACATGAGGGGATTTTGAAAATCTACTCAACTTATTAATTGTTAAAGTGTGACAGCTACCATCTCCAACATGTTAAAAATGTATTACCGTATATCCAATTCCTTTGATTGCATTGCTGCTTTCCTGCAACAGTTTAAAGAATTGAGACTAAAGCCTGCCATACACATAAATTCTCCTGGTCACATGATCTCTGGCTGAGAATCCTCTGATTTTCAGTGATGTCATGTCAATATCTCCTGGAGTTCCTGGCTCCAGAATGTGATGTGACATCACTGTCATGTGACTTTCATGTTGTTTGGATGGGCGGTGCTCTATTCAGCAGAGCTCACTCACTGCTTTTGTCCATACAGCTGCAGACACAGCTCTCTCATCTCCCTGCGTATTTCTGCCTCCAGAGCTATTCATTTTACCTGTATGTATACAGCAGGGTGAATATACACGTACACCCACTGCTCTATACCCTGTGTAATATATACATCTTGTTGTACATCCTCTGTTATATGCATATATCTCTCCCTCCCCATCCATCAATTCTATAAGAGTAGAACAGGATTAGTCAGTGAAGGGGAGTAGGGGTTAATCTTTATTGCCAAGGCTGGTGTTCTGGTGCTTTGTGTTACTTCTATGCACTGTATTAGTGACTTGCCTGTAGCAGTATCCTGAGCAGGATATTATGCTGAAGCAGTGTCTGAAGTGGAGGGAGAAATGGGAGGGTGGCGTTACAGGGGGTGTGCTCACTGCTGGCTTGTAGCCCAGTACAAGGGCAGATGGGTAATGTGGTCAGAAGGGAGCAGAGGATTCTGAGGAGAAAGTGATGGCTGTGACAACAGAGCTGATGACAGGGCACAGGGAGTGAATGATTGTGCTGGCTCACTCCAAAAAATGGGTGCTAGAGCAACGCCCACAATTGGTGCTAGCGCCGATCACGGGTATTTAACCCCTCTGATGCCGCTGTCAATAGTGACAGCGACATTGACCAGCATAGCAGAGGGAGGTAGCTCCCCCCCTTGCTTCGATTAGCACAACACTATTGTGATCGTATTGTGCCGATGGTCTCCATGGTAACCCTGAGTCAAAAGATGGCACAAGGTCACCCTGGTTCGGTGGCCTGTAAGGAGCTGACATGCCTCATCCCTGTCTGCAATGCACTGAGATAATGCCCTGCAATGCAAAAGCATAACAGAGCATTAGCTCAGCGATCAAGGCTGGGAAAGTTGATGTCCCATCCGAGAACCAGGTGAAAAAAAAAAAAAAAGGTAAAAAAAAGTTTTACATTTTTTTAAAAATATCCCAAAATAAAAACCGAAAAAAAAGAAAAAATATTAATCCAATAAATACATATAGTTATGTAAAAACAAAAATGAACAAATAAAGTACACATATTTTGTATTGCCACATCCAGAACGAACTGACCTAGAAAACTGTCCCACTAGTGAAAGCATTGAAACATAAAAAAAATTGTAGGAATATGGTATCGCTGTAATCGTACTGAATCAAAGAGTAAAATTGTCTTATCACTTTTAAGCCAAACGTAAAAAAAGCTATAAATCTGGAATTGCTGTTATCACTGTAATCATGTCATACTGAGATTTAGATAGAAACCCCCATGTAAGTGCTCAACAAAGAGCACAGGATAAATGTGATCCAAAATGTTATGTAAAATGTTCCCAATAAAAGCCCACATCCGTGTGTCATCAGTGTAACACGTACTGGCACCTTGGAAAAAGCTGTACAGTTCGCGCTGTTCCGACGTGCTGGGTGGCAGCTATCATCATTGTCACCTGGTCTCCCTGAGTTGTATTCAGAACCCGTTGTGTACATTGTGTATTAAATAAATATTCTATATATTTTTTTAAAAAATGGCATGGGCTCCCGCTTAATTTTCAGAAACAGCAGAGGGAAGTCTGACCACTGGGGGTTGATGTTAGTAATCTGGGAAAAGGGCCAATATCCCCAAAGGTTACCAGGCTGTTAATAACAGCTCACAGCTGTTTGTTTAGCCTTTACTGGTTAGTTTACGGGGGACCTCAGAAAAAAAATTACGTAGGGTTCCCCTATAAATCCTAACCAGCAAATGCTAAACAGACAGCTGTGGGCTGATATTAATAGCCAAAGAAGAGACCAGGGATATTGGCCCCCCTCCCAGACTAAGAATATCAGTCCCCAGCTGCTCCAGAAATGGCACATCAATAAGATGTGCCAAATCTGGCACTTAGTCTCACTCTTCCCACTTGCCCTGGTGCGGTGGCAAGTGGGCTAATAGGGTTGGGGTTGATAGCTGTTTTATGGCCGCTGACACCAAGCTGCGTCCCAAGCTCAGCATCTCCTGGATTCATGGCTGAGCAGTTGCATCACGCCACCACTCAGACTTGAAATCCAGATGTAGCTGAGTTGGGCTCTTCGTGGGATAAATAGATTATCGGCGGACAAGTGAGGAATATGGTGTTTTATTATTTTTTATTTTACAGTAATAAATGGGAAAAAGAGGTTAGGGAGTGTTCATTTAAAATAAAGGACTCTGTTTATTTCAATTAAAGGACTTTACGCTATTTCTTTACTACACTTGACTATGGGGTTAGTAATGGGGGTGTCTTATAGACGCCTTTCCATCACTGCCCCCTGGGCTTGGTGTCAGCGGCCATGAAACAGCTGACATCAACCCCAATCCTATTACCTCACTTGCCACCGCACTAGGGCAAGTGGGAAGAGCAAAGCTAAACACCAGATTTGGCGCATCTTAGGGATGCGCCATTTCTGGGGCAGTTGAGGGCTGATGTTGTTAGTCTGAGAGGGGGGCCAATATCCAAGGCCCCTTCCCAGGCTATCAGTATCAGCCCACAGCTGTCTGTTTAGCCTTTGCTGGTTAGTACTTATAGGGGTACCATATGTACATTTTTTTCTGTGGTCCTCCATAAACTAACCAGTAAAGGCTAAGCAAACAGCTGTGAGCTGGTATTAATAGCCTGGGAACTTCTTGGGATATTAACCAGATTATTAACATCAGCCTCCAGCGGTCGGCTTTCCCTCTACTGGTTCTGAAAATTACGTGGGAACCCATGCCCTTTTTTTTCCAATTATTTATTTAATATATGATGTACACAGAGGGTGCTGAATACAACTCCCATCATTGTCACCTGGTGATGAGAGCTGCCTTCTGCACCCGGTACATGTACGCTAAATGTACGGCTTTTCCCAGGCGCTGGTACGTGTCATACTGATGCGGCACATGGAAGACACACGTATGTTGCAAACAGACACTGATATCTCCGGCATTGGTTTTTCCAGTCCCAGAAATATCAAGACATGTGAAAGAGGCCTTAAGTGACACTGGTCAAAACTGTAAAATTTGGCCTGGTCAGCAAGGTGAAAACAGGCTTCGGGGCCAAGGGTTTAAAATCCCACCAAGAACAACATCTGCAAGGAGTTTGTATGTTCTCTCCATGTTTGAGTGGGTTTCCTCCAGGCATTCTGGTTTCATCCCAAATACTCTAAAGGCACACTGATAGGGAACTTAGGTTGTGAGCCTCAATGGGGAAAGTGATGATGTCTGTAAAGAGCTGTGGAATTAATGGCGCTATATAAGCAAGTAAAATAAATAAGGGAGATAAGATGACGTGATATGTGTTGGCTTAGAGTAAACAACATTAGGCGTAAAACAGCTGTAGCCATTTAGCACCACTTCTCATGACCATGTTCTCTTTGCGTAAGATTATGGCTGTAAAATCAAGAATGCCAAATCACATTGATAAGCTGGGAAAAATTAGAGTTTCTGTGTTTTCAAGTAGCTTATATGGTGTATAATTCATTAGCAAAATGTAAATGATTTCGCAAAAATGAAGCATTTGTTGCATTTTAATCACATCTGGTATGACCCCACTCACTATATGCAGGTCTTCACCTTTTTATATTCGGTTTTCCTCCTTTTCTATTTAGCATTTTCTTCCTTTCAGACAACTTACATTTCTCTCCTACATAATGATGACATTTTACTGTGTCTTTATTACCTGGGCAGATATTTTGTATTTTGGAAATTAACTGCATTTACATATCAATTATACTATTCTTTATGTCTCATCTTTTCTATTAGGATTGCATAAAAGGAAGATGCCTAGTTCTTTATTAGCTTCATAAAGACAAGTAATTCCTATTAAAAAGCAACAAACTAGCAATTAAGCTGAGATATAATTGTATGTTTTAACAAAGGCAGCCACTATATATTCCCACAAAAAGCGTTGCTGGAGATTAGGAGTACAACTACTTAATTTGACAAGTTTTCTTTTCTCTTAAGCAGATAACCAATACATATTTAACACCCAAAAGGGTAATTTAGTGTTGAACCAAACTGAATGGACTGATGTGACAACTAAGTTGATGCACGTTATGGCTGCTTCTATTGCTAGAGGAACTTTTATTACTAAGAAAAAGGCCATACTGTTAGTTTTCACCATTCGTTTCTTTATTTTTAATTATACAGTATGATTTCTTGGAAACGTTTCTAGCAGACTGCAGGTTGTGCTTATGAGAATCAAACTCAATGTACAATATATGTGCATATCAGCGTTTCTTTAAACTGTTTGTTCTGCCCCTTCGTAGAAGCAGAACAATTATGACAGTTCCAGAGGCCGTTGTATGCACCTACAAAAGAAGGCCGAGGATGGACAAACGGTCAGCTGCCGTCAGGGTCATGAGCGCCCATGTCTTATTGATGTGGATGGGGAACAAAGGCAGGGTCGACCCAACAGAAGATCTACTGTAGCAGAAAATTAAGCCAAACGTTTTTGCTGGTTTTGACAGACTAAGGACATTGCCCATGCTGAACGCTGTCCACTGGCAAACGTGTCAATCATAGCTATGAGAGTATGGTTCTCTGGAAAATGTCTCTACTGGGAAACATTGCATCCTTGCAATTTGTATGGATATGTTGTGATTGCCCACACATATTGAGTTCTCTGGACAACGTTTCTACTGGGAAACATTGCTACCTGGCAATTTGCATATATATGTGATTGCCCACACATAATACTTGTGTTGAAGGCATTGACTTGGCCCTTAAACTTCCCAGATCCCAATCTGATTGAGCTAATATCTTGGCACCAGATATCTCAGTAGAACGTCTTAGGAGGTCGTGTGGAGCCGATGACTTGACAGGTCTAAGCTTTTTTTTGTAGCACAAAAGCCGGCCATACATGATACAGCTGTCAGCCAACGTTTGTTTGGCAGGTATGCAAATATTACTTTACCCTTATCCACAAATGTACAGTACAGACCAAAAGTTTGGACACACCTTCTCATTTAAAGATTTTTCTGTATTTTCATGACTTTGAAAATTGTACATGCACACTGAAGGCATCAAAACTATGAATTAACACATGTGGAATTATATACTTAACAAAAAAGTGTGAAACAACTGAAAATATGTCTTATATTCTAGGTTCTTCAAAGTAGCCACCTTTTGCTTTGATGACTGCTTTGCACACTCTTGGCATTCTCTTGATGAGCTTCAAGAGGTAGTCACCGGAAATGGTTTTCACTTCACAGGTGTGCCCTGTCAGGTTTAATAAGTGGGATTTCTTGCCTTATAAATGGGGTTGGGACCATCAGTTGTGTTGTGCAGAAGTCTAGTGGATACACAGCTGATAGTCCTACTGAATAGACTGTTAGAATTTGTATTATGGCAAGAAAAAAGCAGCTAAGTAAAGAAAAATGAGTGGCCATCATTACTTTAAGAAATGAAGGTCAGTCAGTCCGAAAAATTGGGCAAACTTTGAAAGTGTCCCCAAGTGCAGTTGCAAAAACCATCAAGCGCTACAAAGAAACTGGCTCACATGAGGACCGCCCTAGGAAAGGAAGACCAAGAGTCACCTCTGCTTCTGAGGATAAGTTTATCCAAGTCACCAGCCTCAGAAATCACAGGTTAACAGCAGCTCAGATTAGAGACCAGGTCAATGCCACACAGAGTTCTAGCAGCAGACACATCTCTACAACAACTGTTAAGAGGAGACTTTGTACAGCAGGCCTTCATGGTAAAATAGCTGCTAGGAAACCACTGCTAAGGACAGGCAACAAGCAGAAGAGACTTGTTTGGGCTAAAGAACACAAGGAATGGACATAAGACCAGTGGAAAACTGTGCTTTGGTCTGATGAGTCCAAATTTGAGATCTTTGGTTCCATCCACCGTGTCTTTGTGCAAAGCAGAAAAGGTGAACGGATGGACTCTACATGCCTGGTTCCCACCGTGAAGCATGGAGGAGGAGGTGTGATGGTGTGGGGGTGCTTTGCTAGTGACACTGTTGGGGATTTATTTAAAATTGAAGGCATACTGAACCAGCATGGCTACCACAGCATCTTGCAGCGGCATGCTATTCCATCCGGTTTGCGTTTAGTTGGACTATCATTTATTTTTCAACAAGACAATGACCCCAAACACTCCTCCAGGCTGTGTAAGGGCTATTTAACCAAGAAGGAGAGTGATGGGGTGCTACGCCAGATGACCTGGCCTCCACAGTCACCAGACCTGAACCCAATCGAGATGGTTTGGGGTGAGCTGGACCGCAGAGTGAAGGCAAAAGGGCCAACAAGTGCTAAGCATCTCTGGGAACTCCTTCAAGATTGTTGGAAGACCATTTCTGGTGACTACCTCTTGAAGCTCATCAAGAGAATGCCAAGAGTGTGCAAAGCAGTCATCAACGCAAAAGGTGGCTACTTTGAAGAACCTAGAATATAAGACATATTTTCAGTTGTTTCACACTTTTTTGTTAAGTTTATAATTCCACTTGTGTTAATTCATAGTTTTGATGCCTTTAGTGTGAATGTACAATTTTCATAGTCATGAAAATATAGAAAAATATTTAAATGAGAAGGTGTGTCCAAACTTTTGGTCTGTACTGTACATATGCATCTATATAATAATAAACTTGGTAGTTTGTGAAATGAATGATGAGATTATGTCCTTGTCTGTACATAGTGAGACTAGGTTATTGTACCAATTACTGCTCATATATAGGGGTGGAGGGATCAACTCCTGCACAGGGGTCAGTTGGGGGATTCACCTATTCCTCTGGGGGCCAGATCGAGCCTGGCTATACATGAAAACCGAGCATTTATTTTATTTTCAATGGCGAGAGAGGAGGCTTGTACTCCTTGGACAATGAAATTCCAGCTGCCCAATCTTTCTCCCCTCTGACAAGATCTGTCGAGGGCGAGTTGGGAGGTATATAAACATCAGATCATCGTCCGGTCCTGCTGAAATTGGTAGGAATGTCCAACTTTCATCTTATGTGCATGAGGGCCAAACTAGGATTTAAAAAATATTGGATAAGTGGTTTTAATGTTATTTATATGTATATATTTTTTTATTTATTTATGCAGATAGATTTTGAAGCTCGTTATTACCGTACATTAGAAAATATCCTCATAATCGTTCAGTGGAGACTGCTTTGTTTGTTGTCAGAGTAGGTTTCTTTAGCAACCAATGGTTCAGCATGAAAGAGCCTTGTAAGTGCTATCATTGAGAAGCAATCTGTAATTCAACACTTAGAATATGGCCTTTCTTCACAATTATTTTCTTGATTAGAGTAGTTGCAATGACAACGCTGGGGACGTTCAGGTTGATGATAATGCTGATGCCACAAACATAATTACCCAGACACACAAGAGTTCTGTTTTCCTGTTTATTGTTATTGTTACTATGTGCGAGGACGTAGTAATGCACCTGAATTATTTTACTTGTTTAATGTAACCATGCTTATTATTCATTGTATTGCATTATAGAGCTAAGGCAAAGTTATATCTGCAAAGATAAATTGGTAATAGGTCATCAAACTTTCCAATATCATGGCAAGTTTCATTAAAGGGAAGGTGCCTTCAAAAAATGCATGAAGACGTAAAAACTGCAGAAAAATGGTGAAATATTTAATTATCACCATTCACCATCTTCCTTTCCCTGGTAACTCAGAGTGAACATGTTGGAGGCATGAATTAATATGCATCGTCAAACTTTCTACTGATTTTGCGAGAGTGCTAGATTTCTATAGGCGAAGAGGACAAAATATTAATATGGATTTGTTTTGAGAATGTGGCATTCTGTCGGAGGCTAGAATATAATTATAGCATTTTGACAATGACTGAAAAGAAATAATATATAATATATGTATATATGATTCATATATGAGTCCAGCTGTATTCATGAGCCTAGCATCCCCTCCCCCTCCTCAAAGATTGTAATCTACCAATATACTCAGCATCTGTTAATTATTCGTGAAGAAGGGGAAATCTGTATGTGCAAAGGCACCAAGTCCTTTATCTCCAGACATAACGTAACCTTGTTTATACAGTTTTTCTCCTTAAAAGTTGTGGACCTTCACGTAAGGGTTCGTGTACACAAGCTGATAATAGTTCATTAAACGATGAATGATCGTAACTCACAACAAGCAAAGATTTAAGGCAAATGTTTATACAGGATGAGAATTATGAATGAAATGGTTGAATAGTGATCGTTACATTGTAACTTCCAACATCGTGCACTGTGAACGATGGGCCTTTAACGTTAGAATCTAACAGATTATCGACCAGTGTAAATGGGTAAAAACAGTTGAATTAGTGATAAAAAGTTTGATAATCAATTTCACATAAAGAATATGTACTTGTTCCAATACTCCAACTGCTACTGCCTCGGAACATGATCAAGCAATCACTGAAAGCCAGATCTACTGTATTTAGGACATGAATTTCCATTCCTACTTTTTGCTGATTAAGCCATTGAATGAGCAAACAATTTCCATTTACATTACACAATTTTCAAAACATGGATGAGAATTTGTTGTCCATCTGAACTATTATAAGCGCAAAAAATAAGTGTGTTTGGACACATTAAGTTGCTCGACCCATTACACAATTATCGTAAATGATGGGTCATTAATGTTAGAATCTGATGGATTATTGGCCAGTGTAACTGCATATTAAATAAACACTCCAGGATTGCTCCTGTCCAGTGTCGCTATCTTGTGACCGAAACTTCTCACTGATCAGAAGTTAGAGCTAATGGTCAGAAGCTCTCAGTGTAAGTCTGAGTCGTTCTAGCTCTCTTAGATTTACATTGAGTTATGACTTCCAGATCGCCCAACATATACTGTACAATCCGGCAGGTCATAAACTGCAGAAGACCGACCAGAGCAGCACCGATAAAAGATGAAGACTTTGGATGGTAAGTATAAGACTAGGGGCAGATAGCTTGGATTAGTAGCACCACTCCAGTGCTGGAATAAAAAAAACACTGGAGTGGTGCTTTAATACTTACAAATAGGGATAAATAATTGAATAGGACTCTGTTAATAAATGTCCAGGTATAAATGTTCCAGGTATTATCCTAATACTCACACCTTCGTAGTGATCAGTTTGAGATCCGACATCACCGGACTATGGCTAAGAACTGTGATGGTGAATGATCACCCACTACTTCATAGTGCGGGTCTTTAGCGCATTAGTTTTCAGTTAATGGGTTGACCTATAGTTAACTCTTCAAGATGGCTTGTCATGAAAACATGTGTCAGACATTTAAACAGCTGTTGAGTAAGTGACATGGCATGGACATGGGGCCTCAGAAGCAGCTGTAGTTTTCACATGATTCAATAAATGCAAGAAAATACAAGAAATTCACAAGTGTCTCAAGTGTTCCTGGCCCAAATCAGTGCAGCTTGTCATCAAGCTATCCAATGATCATTAGCAAGAAGCCAATTATTTTCATCTTTCACTCATGATACAAACCTCAGTCACATTATTCTATTCAATATTGGACAATAGGATGGTCTGATATAAACTGGTTTGACCAACTGGCCCAATAAAGCATACTGCAGGCATTGATGGACATCTGGTTTGGTCATTCTTGAGATATCTGAGGTTTTATCACTGTGTTGTTTTGGCTTCATGACTTGTATTTGTCCTCCTTGTTTTTCAAGGGAGGTGAGGATATGGTCTACCTGATAATCGAATGCCTGTCTGAAAAGACGGACACTGATGGAATGGAGCATAAACAGAATCCAAAGTTGCTTAATTTGAACTCTTTGTCCTGCTCAAAGGCTTAGTTGGGGCTTCCATCTCATCCAGTTTTTTATTCAGCAACATTGGCCCAGAACTCTATAGTTCGTTATTTGATAGTGCGTTTCTGCACCCATTTCCATCCAATATGTGATGGACTTGCATGCCACAAGAATTCCATTTCTCTGTTCTTAGAAGGAAAAGCAAAGTGTGATTGAATAATGTGTAAAGTAACCTAGAAAGGAATAGAAAAATGGAACTCAAAAACTCAAGTGTGAAGAGCCTCTGATATATTAAACAGGTTGTTATTCTGGATCAGTATAAGTATCACAATGCATTTTTATGTATATATTATGTATAGACATAAACCATACAATGTTGTACAAAGAGGAACATACCCCATCAGTTTAAAGTTTTCACATCTGCTATAAACACAGGCTTTAAAATTACTTTTCAGAAAAAAATACAAGCCCACAAAGCTTGAACAAAAATTCCACCTTTAGTAAGTAGTTACTATTTTCCCATGAGACATGGACATTTTAAAGGCTGTAATACTTTTATATGTTAATTAGTAATGTAAATTCATATAATGTGTTTTCTTTTAAACCTTTCCCTTTGATAGAACACAGACCTGCTCTGTGAATATTTGCCTCCAGAGGGCGATAACCTAATGCTACCTAATGTTACCCATGATGTATGTATAAAGTATTCATCATTTTGAATCAATTCTACTGCTTATCTTCTTTTACCTTTATATTGGGTGTCAGACGCCGCTATATATTGTTTATGGGTTGCCAACAAAATATGTACAAAACACCACAAATGCAGAGTATACAATGATTATTACAGACGAAAATCAATATTGTGAAATTGTCTACCCTTACTGGAACCTGTAAAAAGCTTCTCCTATCTTTCGTTAAAGGTCGGGTGGCAGTAATAGACATTAAGTAAGATAAAATGTGCCATTTGGCATTTACCTCCGAATAAACCTGATGATTCACTGTATGATCCTCTATCAGACACCGCATTAATCAGCCATCAGTGCATCATTTCCATCCAAACAAAGGCCAGCAAGTCCCTCAGAGCAAAGAGAAATCTCATTCCGTCAGTGTTTCCCACATATCTCTCCTGTGCAACCTTTAGTTAGATGGCCCATGGATTTCCCATACCGTCTGAAGATATTGCCAAGATATTATGCATA
Organism: Phyllobates terribilis; assembly: GCF_046119375.1. Taxonomy (NCBI): domain Eukaryota; kingdom Metazoa; phylum Chordata; class Amphibia; order Anura; family Dendrobatidae; genus Phyllobates; species Phyllobates terribilis. The sequence continues at coordinate 230,307,952 of NW_027362764.1, forward strand.
CTGTGTGCGAAACGTATCAGTGTGGATTTATTATTGCAGCTCTGAATGCCAGAATGGCTCACTTGGCATCTTTACGGCGCTCTAGAATAGATGGATAACTTACTGTTGTTAATTTGTTTTTATTGTTTTGTTTGCAGTTTTCACCAATGCCGTGCTCGCGGTATACTTGAAGGTCATTGGGATAGAAGGGAGCGAATATCTTCTGCGTTGCCCCTTATAACTGAGGACCTGTAGCTCAGCTTGATGCTACTATTATCAATGCATATAGACTATATATATATATATATATATATATATATATATATATATATATATATATATATATATATATATTATATTTATAGAGAGATATAGATATATATATAAAATAATAAAGGTGCTACCTGTGATTTTTTTTTCAAGAAGTAGCCTAAGAGAAGGAAGTGGTATACAATAAAAAATAAGCTAAGCGAGTCTCTTTCTCTGTCCCTTTTATGTGAATAGTACCTATGTATGTTTGTGTATACAGCTTATAAGTAGATGTATGTATCCCATTGGCTATAGAGTCCAAACATGCCAAATTGTAGTCAGATCCTGTGGTCATGCGTAACTCCAATAGACGTGCCCTCTCTTATTGCTGACCTACAGACCGAAGTACCACATGACTGTATGATCTGACTATACACAAGGTTTGTATTCTGTAATCTTGGAGACACATAGGCCTACTTTATATAATTTGCCTTCTGAAAACACTAAACTAGTTATATTTAAGACTATTTGCAAAGTTCTTTCATTTTTTAATTGTAACCATTTAAAGAGCACTTTCCATATAGTTGATATTGATGGATCTATCCTTTGGATATGTCATCAGTATCTGATCATGGGGGAGTGACACCGGTGTTTCCAGTGTCGGCCGGATGTGCTCAGTTGTAGAGCTCCACAGCCCAACTCTGTCAAGTGTATCGTGGCCTCGGCCAGACACTGCACATCCATATCCTATTTTCAACTGAACACATCTGGCTGCTGCTGGTAATGGGAAGAGCTGATCATCCGGTGGTGCTCGGTGTCACACCCGCACTTATCAGATATTGATAACTATCCTAAGGATAGACCATCAATAGAAAAGTCCCGGACAACCCCTTTAAAGCTGATGTATAGCATATTAAGGTGCAGGTTGAAGCAGACTGTGAAATACCTGTTGCTGGTATTAGGAAGCTGTTGCGGTGTCTAACTAGACTCAGTACAGCCCTGTCAGTGACAGCTAGAACATGGCTGATTTCTCCTGTAACTTGGGCTGCTGAGCCATGAGGAAAAGTACAATGTGAAAAAATATATATGTATATAAAAAATAAAAAGGTCACTTTAAGGTAAGGTTTTTTTGAGAAACAGACCATACTAACAAAAAAAGTAAGGAAAAACACAACTACAAAACTATGCATACAATATTCTTTACTATTTACTGTCATTCATTTACCAATCATTGTCGTAATCCTGACTAAATTACTCTAAATAGACGTGTAGTTTTTCAAAATAATACCAGGAAATAAGGAACAGATATAAGAAATCTATTTTAAGGTAACACTTTAAAAGTACAAAAAAATCATATTTTCATTAGTCTAAAAATTTTATCAAAGTGAAAATTATAAGTATAACAATAAAAATTGGTCACAAAATACAACGCTGCAAAAATCAAATTAATAGACCAACAAATAAAAAGTATAGACATTAAACTAATGAATTCTAAATATTGCGAAACTGTCTTCTCTTCCAAGCCCCAAATACCCCGTATCTGAACCAGTGAAATAAGTTGGTTTGCTCAACTAAACAAATTCTTTAGCACTGTCATTGCTCCTAATTACTGGAAGTATTTCTGGCATGACTGAGACACTATCTTCTAATTTGAAAAAGTCTTGGTAAAGCTGGATATCAGTGACTTAAGATACCCCAGAAGGTAGTTTCTTTTGGTAGGGTTAAGAGGCTTTTTTCACATTTCAATTTGCCCCTCTTGGACAACTGTATATTTCTAGCATAAGCATCTCATCAGTCTGTAATATTGTGTCCTATGCTGTATATGTAGTGCATTTTCATCTGACAGACTGTTTCAAGGGCGATCATTACTATCATAGACATCAGAAATGCAGTTGCCCATACACAAAAGAAATATCTATGTCTAAGGCATAATATATTCTACGTATGTTATGTCCATCAATTAAAAAAAAAATGTTTAGTGGTAATTCTTTGGCCATGATGATTAGTTACATTTGGACCAGGCATTTTATAGATGGCTTAAAGGGAATCTGTCAGCAGGTTTTTGCTATTTAATTTGAGAGCACCATGAGGTAGGGGCTGTGTCACTTATTAGGCTGTGTGCTGTTGTTTCAATATAATGAGTGTTTTATCAGCAGGAGATTATCACTGCCGGACTAGTTGTTCTCATGCATCCTGGTCCAACTCCGCCCCATCACTGATTAGCAGCTTTCTGTGTACATTGTATATTGGTAATAAGCTGCTAATCAGTGGCGTGGGCAGGATTAGCATTGTGAGATCTGCTACATCTGAAAACTCTGATTGTATCACAACTGCTGCACCCAGTAAACTAAACAAGGTCACTTTTCCTACATTATACATTTGAGGTAGCAAAAATCTGCTGACAGATTTCCATTAAGGGGAATTTGCGTAATTATGGGTTTTACCTACAACAGTTTGTGAAAGTACCATATATCACATAGTAGAAGTTATTGTTGTCACTCTAAGGCCAGATTTACACAAGCATATTTCATGGTCCATATACAGTCTGCAATGCCCGGACTGAACCCGAGTTTCCCGACCTGGACATACAGCCTCAAGGACACACATCAGACTTAAAGTTTGGGTCGAGAGTCCGTCCGCCAGACCGGGATTGCAGTCTGCATACAGACCATGAAATATGCTCGTGTGACCCTGGCCTTAGTAGTGGTTTGGAAGACCAATTTGCACAGAAAAAAAAAAATTTTTAAGCAATTTACATAAAAAAATGATTAAAAATTATTAAATAAATAAATTCCTTAACTCCTCTATGAAAACGATATTATGTGCAGTGGGTATGACCCAGGTTCACACCTATCAAATATCCATCCTATTCTTCACTATCTCATGCCCTGCCTGGCTGCTCTAACAAACCATTGTTCATTGATAGTTTTTTCTTTGTATTCTAGATAACATCAAACGAGAAGCATTTAGACAGTATGAAGAATGACGGGAATCTTCTTATCCACACTCTTGAGAGACTCACTCAGGATTCCAGGTGAGTTCCCTGAGGCAAACAGGAATTTCCACACCTTAAAAAAGACAGCTTTATTTTACACATTAAGAATGTTTGTAATTGGTTTCCTTGTCCCTGTATTAGACTTCACAGGTAACATTTAGGAAGTTAGTTTTTTCTGATTGAAAGGACATGATTACTTTTCATCTATGATTGATATCTATGAAGGATTTGCTGGATAGCAGCGGCAGGCAGCAGATAAAACCTAAAATCAAAATATCACCAGTAAATACAAGTCCTTGAGTTGTTCTCCTCTATCACATGGTCACAAATCCCATTCAGACATTTCTAGGTATTTTGTATTCTAGATGGAAACAACGAGGTTTGGAATCTATTTTGAAATTCCAATTTTAAATTCCCTAACACATTATATAACAACAACATCCTTTTTTACTACGATCCTGTACTGTTCATGTTACCTACTTAAAGGTCTTTTCCACAATTAAAGGAGTAGTCAACTACTTGGACAAACCCTTCTTAAAGGGAACCTGTCATGTGAAAAAAAGCTATTAACTTGCAGAAATTGGGTTAATTTGGTCCTCTCAGGTCCTTGCTTCTACTAAGGGTTCAGCGATTTATCCATTTACTTTTAAGTATTAGGCTGTGTGCCCACGATGCGTTTTTAATGCTTTTCTGCAGCATTTTTGCAGCTGCGGAAACGCATTAAAAACGCATGGTAGAAGGGCAGCAATGTTCCCCAATGATAATCCGCATGTGCCGTGCACATGCTGGGGAAATTTCCGCTGCGGATTATCATTGCGGAAAAAAACGCAGCACTACCAATTATTTTGCGGAAATGCTGCGTTTTCGCCGCCATTGACTTGCATTAGAATGCGCCAATTCCGCAAGACTGCATCTGTACTTGCGTAATTGGCGCGTTCTAATGTGCGGATGGTACCCGGATGTAGAGGAGAGGAGAGTCTCCTCCACACCCAGGTACCATTAAAAAAGCTGTAAAAAAAAGAATAAAATAAATGTATACTTACCTTCCGGTGGCCCGCGGTGCGCTCCTCCTTGCTTCCCGGCACTTCGCGATGGAATGAAGGACCTGCGCTGACGTCAGAGTCATGTGACGGGTCACGCGACGCTGACGTCGGCAGGTCTTTCAATCCACCGCTGTCGGCAAGGGAGAACGGAGTGTAAAGCAGGACACCGGGGGCCATTGGAGGGTAAGTATACATTTATTTTTAACCACTCTCTCGGGTCACACTATATAAATCCATTCCGTTTGCATGGATTTATATAGTGTGACCTAGTTGTCACAAGCACTTTCCAAGTGATGCTAATCGCTTGGAAAGCGCTTGTCAACCCGCATGCGGAAATGTCAGTGAAGAACGCTTCACTTCCGCATGTCCCTGGCAAGAAAACGCATGCACATCATTTTTTTCTGCCAGGGAGATGCAGAAACGCTCAGGAAAAAATCCTGAGCATTTCTGCATCGTGGGCACATAGCCTTAGTGTATTTAGCTTTTGTCTTTGGTTTTTTAATTTGCAGGTTAATAGCGTTTTGAACCTGCCCAGCGCCCACACTTAGAGCCCTGCTGCCGTGAGGAAATTAACTTTATTCCTCCCGGCAGCGTTCAGGCTTCCAGTCATAGGGGTGGGTCCAATGAGGTTTTAGTCACCACTCAGTGTATAGAGAGCGGCAGCAGTAGCCATGCCTTCAGCACTGACTGACAGCCGAGTCTAATGCTGATCTGCTGTCAGTCAGTGCCGGGAGCGCGGTTACAGCCAGTGCTCTCTATACACTGAGCAGTGATTGAAACTGTGCTAATGTCACCCCTATGACTGGAAGCCAAATGCTGCCGGGAGGAATAAATTTGATTTTCTCCCGGCAGCAGGGCTGACTGGTTCAACACACCATTGATGTGCAGATTAAATCCCATATTTTCAGGTTACTAGTTTTTTTCATATGACCGGTTCCCTTTAAATGCTTTATTCCACAGTTTAAAATAAAAAAATATGTACTCGCCTTCTTGCACCGTTCCAACAATGTCGGTGTGGGCCTCCATATAAGCGTGTCAAGCAAGCGCTGCTGCCTATGAGCGGCCGCTAATGGGCTGCAGCACTTGGACTTACCTCAGCAAAACTCTGATGTCCAGGGGAGCTGTGAGCACTGCAACCCATTAGCGGCCACTGATTAACAGCAGCCTGACATGGCTACGCAGGTGACGTCATGGCTACAGTGTGCATGATCACTGCAGCCGATCACTATTCTCGGCGGTCTCGTGTTGACCACTTTGGTAACACCACGGAGCCTAGTGATTGCCTGCAGATGGTCACTCGTGCTTTAGTCGTCATGTCACCACTGCAGCCTGTCAACAAAGAACAGGGGCAGCGGTAAAGAGGAAGTGCTGCAGTGGGTGATTACTGCTCATTTTGTTATTTTCATAGTTGGCAAGTTAGGAAACATTACATAATTAATCTTGGAAAACCCCTTTAATTTGAATAGCTGTGTTTTCTTGCAGTTCATTTTACTTACCAATGATAGAAAACAATTCAGAATAATATTGTATGGAAATAGAGGCATCTATCAATCTTTGACAATCTGCAGATCTCTAGTAAGGACAGATACAACACATCTTCACAGAGAAGTGAGGATGTATATGAGGTGCATGCAAAAGCAGGTTGGGGAAAAATAGATCTATAATTCTATTACTATTTGTACTGGTATGAAAATAACATTTAATTGGAATAGGAATATAACAAAGATCCAGGTACAGGTGGACAGCAATCCTTATACTTTTCTGTTCTATCAAACCTCACTGAGCAGTGGGGATATTCATCCCTCAATGGACAGATTTACGAAACAAAAAGTTGTTGGCCAAACAAATGTTGAAGATCGAAAGTGGTCAGTTTTTGCTCCTATTTTATTCACTTGAATATTCCATCTTTAAAAAAAAAAAATCTGTCATACAGTTCCAGAGATATGGGTTGTAACGGGTCTGGGAGGCGGAACCTCTGAGCTACTATACAAGGGGGCGGTCCTTGTAAGGGAGCGGGTGGCGACCAGGGAAGACGGGCAGGCAGTCACAGCAGGTGACCGGGACAGTCTCTGGGTGAACGGACAGGAGGTCACGGCAAGTGACCGGGGCAGTCTCTGGATGAACGGGCAGGAGGTCACAGCAAGTGACCGGGGCAGTCTCTGAATGAACGGGCAGGAGGTCACGGCAAGTGACCGGGGCAGTCTCTGGATGTACGGGCAGGAGGTCACGGCAAGTGACCGGGGCAGTCTCTGGGTAAAGGGTTGGTACGACCTGTGACGGCTGAGCCTCCAGGTAGGCTAGCAGGCAGATGGTAGACGTGAGCTCCCAGGTGAGCAGGCAAGAGTCTCTGGATAAGTGGGTGGTCACAGCATGTGACGGCGGAGCCTCCAGGTAGACCAACAGACAGGCAGCAGATGAGCGCTCCCAGGTGAGCGGGCAGGAGTCTCTGGACAGGCGGATGGTCACAGCACGTGACGGCGGAGCCTCCAGGTAGGCTAGCAGACAGGCAGCAGATGAGCGCTCCCAGGTGAGCGGGCAGGAGTCTCTGGACAGGCGGGTGGTCACAGCACGTGACGGCGGAGCCTACAGGTAGGCTAGCTGGCAGGTAGCAGATGTGCGCTCCCAGGTGAGCGGGCAAGCTGGTCCATAGACAGACTGAAAGGAGTTGGAGGGCAGACCGTCGGACCTCAGGCTAGCAGGCAGGTAGCAGAAGTGCGCTCCCAGGTGAGCAGGCAAGCTGGTCCTTAGACAGACTGACAGGAGTCGGTAGGCAGACCGTCGGACCTCAGGCTAGCAGACAGGTAAGCGGAATATCAGGCAGGAATCAGACAGCAAACTGGCAGGAATCTGGCAGGTAACTGGCAACGGGACCTGAGGGCTGAAGCAGAGTAGTGAACAGTGCAACAACATTGCTCGGGCACCTCCATTTTGGAGGAGGTGCCTTATATATGGTGAAGTCCTCCGGCCATTGGCCGGGGACTCCTTAGGACGGCGCGCGTGGCCCCTTTAAGAGGGAGGGAGCGCGCGCGCGCCCTAAGCACAGTGGCCGGGAAGGAGCGCGCGCTGCCAGCAGAGCGGGAGGAGGACGCCTGGCTCGGAGCAGAGGGTTGAGGGGAACAGCGTCCCTGCCTAGCAGAGGGCAGGGACGCCGGCGCTACAGTACCCCCCCCTTTAGGCCCCCCCTTTTTCAGGCCAGAGAGAAATTTAGCTAGGATGAGAGGGGCATGGATGTTCTCCCGGGGCTCCCACGTTCTCTCTTCAGGACCAAACCCCTTCCAATCTACTAGAAAAAAGGTCTTCCCTCTTACCCTTTTGGTGGCCAGAATGTTCTCTACCTCAAATTCGTTTTCAGCGGAAACCGGAGCAGGAGGCGTACCTGTAGACTTGGAAAAAGAGTTAAGTACCACGGGTTTGAGGAGAGATACATGGAAGGAGTTAGGGATCCGCAAGTTGGCCGGGAGTTTCAATTTATAGGCCACCGGGTTGATCTGACTGATGACCTCCAGAGGACCGATGAACCGAGGCCCTAACTTATAGGAAGGAATCTTGAGCCGGACATACTTGGACGAGAGCCAGACCTTATCCCCTGGACGGAATTGAGGAGGATCCAGACGTTTTTTGTCAGCATGTCTTTTCATACGCTCGGATGACAGAAGGAGTGCGGACCGGGTACTCTCCCATATGGAAGAAAATTTGTTAACAAGAGATTCCGCAGCCGGATTGTCCACGGAGGTGGAGACGGGAAATGGGATCCGAGGATGCTGACCGAAGACAACAAAAAACGGGGATTTGGAGGAAGATTCGCTCTCGTGATTGTTGTAAGAAAATTCGGCCCATGGCAGGAGATCCACCCAGTCTGAATGGTGGGCATTAACGAAGTGCCGGAGGTAACTGGTCAAGTTCTGATTGATCCGCTCCACTTGACCATTAGACTGTGGGTGGTAAGCGGAGGAGAAGTCCAGGGTGACGTCTAGCAGTTTACAAGTGGCTCTCCTGAAGCGTGAGGTGAACTGTACCCCACGATCCGACACTATGTGGAGGGGCAGTCCATGAAGACGGAAGATGTGGCGGATAAAGTCTTTAGCCAGCTCGGGTGCAGACGGGAGGCCTGGCAGGGGAACGAAATGAGCCATCTTGGAAAAGCGGTCAGCGACCACCCAAATGACCGTACAACCGGCAGAGACGGGGAGATCAGTTATAAAGTCCATTGCTATATGCTGCCAGGGGGCAGCAGGTACTGGGAGCGGAAGGAGGCGACCGGCTGGCAGATGTCTCGGAACCTTGTTGCGGGCGCAGGACACACAGGCAGAAACAAAGTCTATTACGTCCTTGTGCAGGGTAGGCCACCAGTAGTGCCGGGTAATAAGCTGGAGGGTCTTTTTCTGACCGGCGTGGCCAGCTAGTTTAGACGAGTGACCCCAGTGTAGGATCTTCTCCCGATCAGGTACTGATACGAACGTCTTACCGGGAGGGAGATGATTTAGACTCACGGGAGCCACCTGCATTACTCTGGCGGGATCGATGATGTGTTTCGGTTCTTCCTCGAGATCAGACACCAGAAAGGATCGGGACAAGGCGTCCGCCTTGATGTTTTTGTCAGCTGGGCGAAAATGAAGAATAAAATCAAAGCGAGCAAAAAACAAGGACCACCGAGCTTGGCGCGGGTTAAGTCTCTGGGCATGCTGGAGGTAAGCCAAGTTCTTGTGGCCAGTGTAAATTATTACCGGGTGAAGAGCCCCTTCGAGCAGGTAATGCCACTCCTCCAATGCCAGCTTGATGGCCAATAACTCTCGATCTCCTATGGAATAGTTGCGCTCAGAAGAGGAGAAGAGTTTGGAGAAGAAGCCACAAGTTACCATTCTCCCGGAAGATGATTTTTGGGTAAGTACCGCTCCGGCTCCAGAGGAGGAGGCGTCAACCTCCAGGAAGAACTGCTTGTTGCCATCTGGGCGATGCAGCACCGGGGCGGAAGAGAAGGCCTGTTTTAAGGAAAGAAAGGCCTCCTCTGCTTCAGGCGGCCACTCTCTGGGATTAGTGCCCTTACGGGTGAGTGTGGAAATTGGGGCAGTCCGGGAAGAGAAGTGCGGTATGAAGAGGCGGTAGTAGTTGGCGAAGCCCAGGAACCGCTGAATGGCCTTCAACCCCTCCGGTCGGGGCCATTTCCTCGATGGCAGACAGTTTCTCTGGATCCATTCGTAGGCCGGTCTGAGAAATAATGTAGCCCAAAAACGGAAGCGAGGTCTGCTCAAAGAGGCACTTCTCATATTTAGCGAAGAGGTGATTCTGCCTGAGCCTGAGCAGGACCTGACGAACGTCTCTCCGATGAGTCTGGAGATCCGGAGAGAAGACCAAGATGTCGTCCAGGTACACCACTACGCAGGAGTAGAGAAGGTCCCGGAAGATGTCATTGACCAACTCTTGAAAGACGGCAGGAGCGTTACAGAGACCAAAGGGCATTACCAGATATTCATAGTGGCCGTCCCGGGTGTTGAATGCAGTCTTCCATTCATCCCCTTGACGGATACGGACCAGGTTGTACGCCCCACGGAGGTCCAGTTTGGTGAAGATTCTAGCCCCCCTCAGACGATCAAATAATTCTGGAATGAGCGGAAGGGGGAACTTATTCTTCACTGTGATCTGGTTAAGGCCTCTATAGTCTATACAGGTCTTTTACGAAAAAGAAGCCTGCTCCCGCCGGGGAGGTAGATTTCCGGATGAATCCCCTGGCCAAATTCTCCTCAATATATTCGGACATCGACCGGGTCTCAGCAGAGGACAATGGGTAAATACGCCCACGGGGAGGCGTAGTACCGGGTAACAGGTCGATAGGACAGTCGTATGGTCTATGAGGGGGTAATGTCTCTGCCTCCTTTTTATTAAAGACATCAGCAAATGACCAATAGGGAATCGGAAGTCCAGGTAGATTAGTTGGGGTAGGAGAAGGACGGGCGGGATGAACAGAAACTAAACAAGTCTTATGACAGTCCTGTCCCCAGCGAAGGACTTCTCCGGTCTGCCAGTCAAGCACGGGTGCATGTCTCTGGAGCCAAGGTAGACCTAGTAAGAGGGCGTGAGAGAGTCCAGGCAGAACATGAAAAGAGATGCTCTCAGAATGCAGCATTCCCACCTGCAGAGTTATGGATTCGGTGATGAGTTGGATGGGACGTGGTAAGAGGCCCCCATCCACAGCAGCGACAGATAATGGTATAGCCAGAGGTTTGGTGGGAATGCGGTATTTTTCTACCAGGGCCTGTGAAATAAGATTCCCGGCCGCTCCAGAGTCAAGTTGGGCTAGTTCGAAATAACGATTCTCCCCGCAGATAATTGAGACTGACAGCAGCAGAGATGGAGAGGATTTATTCTTGTCTAGGTCGACCTCTCTGAGCGAACCTAGACACAGGCGTTTCTCGACCTCTCCGGGCAGGTACGGATCCGGTGCTCCTTACTGCCACAGTAGAAGCAGCTCCCCTCGGCACGGCGTAAGTCCTGACGGGTTTTGACCATCTTGGTCTGGTCGACCTGCATAGGCTCAGGAGAGTGTACCTGGGGAGAAACGGAGGGAGTGACGGGTTTCTGAAAAGTAGGAGCTAGACGTGGAAACCTCCTCTCACGGGTGACTTCTTTGGCACGCTCCTGGAACCGTAAGTCAATCCGGGTGGCAAGAGTTATTAGGTCATCGAGAGTGGTAGGAATGTCTCGACCGGCGAGTTCATCTTTAATACGGCCGGACAGACCCTCCCAGAAGACAGATACCAAAGCGTCGTTATCCCAGGCCAGCTCCGAGGCAAGGGTACGAAACCGTATGGCATATTGGCCCACGGTGAGACTTCCCTGACGGAGGCGTAGCAGAGATGATGCGGATGAGGTCTTCCGTCCGGGTTCGTCGAAGACTTTCCGGAAAGCCGTGAGAAAGGCAGGCAAGTCGGACACCAGGGGGGCTCCTCTCTCCCATAGAGGATTTAGCCAGGCCAGGGCCTCCCCGGTGAGATGGGACATGATGAAGGCAATTTTGGCCCGGTCGGAGTTAAACTGGTGGGACAGGAGTTCAAAGTGCAGGGTGCACTGATTTATAAAGCCCCGAGCCTGAGCGGAGTCGCCTCCGAAGCGAGGAGGTGCAGAAAGCCGGGGTCCGGGGTGGGATACCATAGTATTGGTGGGCAGCGGAGCTGCCGGATTGCGAGTCATGGCACTGGCGGTGGTTGCTGGTGGAGCAGTCAGAGTGTCCAGGCGAGAATTGACATTCCGCAGGTGACCCAGGATGGACTCCTGTTGGGACCTCTGACGGGACAGTTCATGACACAGGTCCGAGAGTGAAGGAGCTTGGGTGCCACCGGGTTCCATGGCCCGAGCAAACTGTAACGGGTCTGGGAGGCGGAACCTCTGAGCTACTATACAAGGGGGCGGTCCTTGTAAGGGAGTGGGTGGCGACCAGGGAAGACGGGCAGGCAGTCACAGCAGGTGACCGGGACAGTCTCTGGGTGAACGGACAGGAGGTCACGGCAAGTGACCGGGGCAGTCTCTGGATGAACGGGCAGGAGGTGACGGCAAGTGACCGGGGCAGTCTCTGGATGAACGGGCAGGAGGTCACGGCAAGTGACCGGGGCAGTCTCTGGGTAAAGGGTTGGTACGACCTGTGACGGCTGAGCCTCCAGGTAGGCTAGCAGGCAGATGGTAGACGTGAGCTCCCAGGTGAGCAGGCGAGAGTCTCTGGATAAGCGGGTGGTCACAGCATGTGACGGCGGAGCCTCCAGGTAGACCAACAGACAGGCAGCAGATGAGCGCTCCCAGGTGAGCGGGCAGGAGTCTCTGGACAGGCGGGTGGTCACAGCACGTGACGGCGGAGCCTCCAGGTAGGCTAGCAGACAGGCAGCACATGAGCGCTCCCAGGTGAGCGGGCAGGAGTCTCTGGACAGGCGGGTGGTCACAGCACGTGACGGCGGAGCCTCCAGGTAGGCTAGCAGGCAGGTAGCAGATGTGCGCTCCCAGGTGAGCGGGCAAGCTGGTCCTTAGACAGACTGACAGGAGTCGGTAGGCAGACCGTCGGACCTCAGGCTAGCAGACAGGTAAGCGGAATATCAGGCAGGAATCAGACAGCAAACTGGCAGGAATCTGGCAGGTAACTGGCAACGGGACCTGAGGGCTGAAGCAGAGTAGTGAACAGTGCAACAACATTGCTCGGGCACCTCCATTTTGGAGGAGGTGCCTTATATATGGTGAAGTCCTCCGGCCATTGGCCGGGGACTCCTTAGGACGGCGCGCGTGGCCCCTTTAAGAGGGAGGGAGCGCGCGCGCGCGCGCCCTAAGCACAGTGGCCGGGTAGGAGCGCGCGCTGCCAGCAGAGCGGGAGGAGGACGCCGGGCTCGGAGCAGAGGGGTGAGGGGAACAGCGTCCCTGCCTAGCAGAGGGCAGGGACGCCGGCGCTACATGGGTCTTTTTATTCAGTGCAATACACTAATTTGTATGGTCTTTACAAGGGGACTTTGCTCACAGGGTAATAATGCAGAATAGCCCAAACACATCCAGAGAATCCTGGGAGTAATGCCCCTCTTGGAAAAGACCATAAAAATTAGCTCCAAATAAATAGGCCCATATCTCTGTAACCATATGGTGGATTTATATAACGAAAAATACCCAGAATTCTCAGGGGAGCAGCAAGAATAAAATAACATAAAAAATTGTGCCACTTTTAACCTGGTGACAGGTCTTCTTTCCAAGTATGAGACCTTCAGGTTTCCCACATGGCTAAATGGGGCTGACCACATTAGGTTTTTTTGCCATAGAAAAATGTGGTGTGATTTTTGTATTTAATATGTATGGGTGTTACGGGGCCGGGTGGTGGAACCACTGTGCCCTGGAACAAGGAGGTACCAGAGGGGCGTAACTAGGGGCCTCACTCTGACTGACCTTGCTGTACGGCGGCTAGTCGACTCCATGAACCAAGGAGAGACCTGGGAGGTGGGCCAGGTACTACTCCGGGACTGACCTCGTGTGGAAGGCAGGTGACCCCCAAGGGACTGAAGGCAGGCACAGGCTGGCAAGGCAGATAGACAGACCCAACTGGTAGACAAGCAGGCGGGCACAGCGGATAGACAGGCCAACGGGCACAGCTGGTAGGCAGGCAGGCGGGTACGACTGGTAGACAAGTAGGCGGGCATGGCTAGCAGACATGCTGGCGGGCACGGCTGATATCCTGGCGGGCACTGGGACCTGAGAACTGACAAGAGTATTATAACAACAAACTTACAACATTGCACAGGCACCTCCATGTTGGAGGAGGTGCCTTAAATAGTTAATGTCTTCCAGCCACTGGCCGGGGACTTAGGAAGGTGCGTGCGGCCCCTTTAAGAGACAGGGAGCGTGCGCCCTAAGCACAGTGCCCAGGGATCTTGCCGCAGTGTGCGCACCCTGGGAATACTCGGCCGAGGGAGGCCGGAGGAGCGGAACACACCGGCCGGGAGCCGCAGCGGTAAGGGGGTCGGCGTCTCTGCCGGGGGAGGCAGGGCAGGAGGCAGAAATGCCGACGCTACAATGGGTAGTGTGATTGTGGCCTGGTTCAGAAGGTTACTAGTAGAAAGTACAGTGGAAAACGCTGATTTAACTGCACAGGATAAAGCATTTACTGAACAGGAATTTCTAACATTCCCATTCACATAACACTTCACAAGTGACCGGCGCTGCAAATGCAGCAGCTGCAAAGCTGCATCACAAGGCCGGCCTAACCTCACATACAGATCAATATGTAGTCCTATGGTCAGAACTCCAAGCCATTACCGAATATAATCCATCCAGTGTGGCCTGCGCCTGACATATGGTACAACAGCCATAAATCCTCACAACTCTTATTACAAGTTCAAACAATCTTTGTCTTCTCTCTTCATTTGTGCATCGGCCTCCAATCCACACTACAAGCTTCTCATATTGCCTCCCCTCCTCCTCTATCCACCCTTTGCTTGTATGGCTGGGCTCCCCCCTTCCCCCGCCGGGCCGCTTAGCTTTGATGTATACTGTGGTGTGGGCGGCTGCAGAATTACACAACTTTTTTATTTTCTCTTCACTTTGACTCACATAGTGGCCTTTTGTTCACTGCTAGCCCAGATACAGGATTCTGTATAGGATTTATCCAGATAATTTACAATGCCAACAAGTTCAGTTTTCAGTTTTATTTCTACTTGTCAACAAGTTCAATAGCGTAAATTCGTATATAGCAAAGGTGCGGTGCTTGGATATAAAATCCAATATGTTTATTGAAGATTTTTTTTACCCCTAAATAGTAGGTTTATTGTGGTCAGAGGCAAAGATTTTGTATCTTATTTAAAAAATAAAAATCACTTATTATTGTATGTTGCATGCCTAGATTTGCTGTTCAGTGCTCCAGTCATCAACTTGTCCTGCTACTGATCCTGCTAAATGCAGTCGCCAGTCTCAATAGTATGTATCACCTGCTACAGCTGCTGCAGTCCATCCAGTGGCTCAAAAAATAGATATTTGTTAATTTTTGGGGGAAATTACATCAGTAATCTAACTATGTAGTTTCAGGGAGGAATCTTTTCTTTTGACTCCTATAACCTTAAACATAAAGATACACTTCCGAATTATAAAGTTAATATGTAACAATATCGATGACATTACATTCCTAGCAGTAGTGTGCAATTTCTTCAAAAGAGACCTCCTAAAACAAAATTACAGGCAGAGGTCACACTGCATATTTTACAGCAGGGAAAAAACACTCCTCTTAGCTGTATTTTGAGGAGTATTTTTAGTCAAGTTGGGGAAGGTGATAAGAGTGCGTGATTTGCAAGATGTCAATTTTAAATACTAAGCGATACGTATGATTAAGAGCTTACTATTTATGCATGAAAACAGGGCTATATCTTATAGCAATGATTCCATGCGTAAAGATAGAATGGAGATAATTCTAAACTGATAATACATAGTACACTAAATATAATTAGAAAAAAATACAGTGCTCTGCAGTGTGAGAGCCTATGTTCATGGTGATCACTGATCCGGAAGCACCAATTGATGCTTACTGCTATATACAAGCGAATACGCCAACCAGCGCGGAGTGGGACAGCGGCAGATGGAGTATACTCACATTGCTGTCTGGTATAGTCACACAGCTCCATATTACTCCATATACTATAGTGTGTGTGTATGTACAGTCATGGCAGAAACTGTTGGCACCCTTGAAATTGTTCCAAAAAATGAAGTGCGGTATTTCTCACAGAAAATTATTGCAATTACACATGTTTTGTTATACACATGTTTATGTCCTTTGTGAAAAAAAGGCAAATTTTTCATAATTTCATACAAAACCCCAAAAATGGGATGGACAAAATTGTTTGCACCCTCAATTTAATATTTGGTTGCACATCCACTGGAATAAATAACTGCAATCAATTGCTTCCTATAATCATCAGCAAGCTTCTTACACCTCTCAACTGGAATTTTGGACTGCTCTTTTTTTGCAAACTGCTCCAGGTCTCTCATATTTGAAGGGTGCCTTCTCCCAACAGCAGTTTTAAGATCTCTCCACAGGTGTTCAATGGGACTTAGAGCCAGACTCATTGCAGGCCGCTTTGTTTCCATCCTATTCTGGGCGCTTCTTGAAGTATGTTTGGGGTCATTGTCCTGCTGGAAGACCCATGACCTAGGAAGCAAACCCAGTTTTCTGACACTGGACACTACATTGCGACCCAAAATCATTTGATAATCTTCAGATTTCATGATGCCTTGCACACAGTCAAGGCATCCAGTGCCAAAGGCATAAAAACTACCCCAAAACATCTTTGAACCTACACCATATTTGACTGTAGGTATTGTATTCTTTTCTTTGTAGGTCTCATTTAATTTTCGGTAAACAGTAGAATTATGTGCTTTACCAAAAAGCTCTATCTTGGCCAGTTAATTCTCTTTTTTGGCCCAATTTGTCTGAGGAAAACAAGCTGCCTAATAATTCTGTATACCTTGATAAAAGGTGGTGATATCCTTAGGCCACACACCCATTACACAAACACACATTACCTGATCTGCTTCATCCAATGCACATTCAAGTTTACACAGTTTGGAGTTGGAAAATCTGCATAAAAATCTGCTCATTTTTTAGGCTGAAAAAGCTCCCCTCGGCTTATATTCGGGTATATACTCGAGTATATACATAGTCCGGTGGTGGATAGTGAGGGGGGGGGGGTGTTGCGGCGGCGGAGGAGCGGGCACAGGCAGTAGCCCGCTGCTAAAGGAAAATGAATATTCACCCTTCTCCATGCCCATGAGAGAGGAGAGGGGTGAATATTCATTTCTTTCATAGCGTGCGCACAGTGTCAGCAGCGCCGCAGCTCCCACTGCGGTTCAGTGATCCTCTGTGCCCGCTACTAAAGAGAATGCATATTCCACCTTTCCCCATGGGCGTGGAGAAGGGTGAATATGCACTCTCTTTAGTAGCGGGCACACAGAATCGCTGAGCCACAGCGGTAGCTGCGGTGCTGCTGACACTGCGCACGCTATAAAAGAACAGGGATATTCACTCCTCTCCACTACCATAGTTCCGGCATGGAGAGGAGTGAATATCCCCACAGCTCACCTCGGCATCTGAGGGCACATGGCAGTGACGTCATGCTCTGCTCAGAAGCAGAGGTGAGCTGGTGCTGGCAAAACAGGAGCAGTGCTGGAGCAGAAGGGAAGAAGGTGAGTAGAAGTGTTTTTAGTTTTTTAATGTGTGCAGTGATGGGGGTCCATGCAAACCAGGATAGAGGGGCCATGCATTACCAGGATTGAGGATGAGGGGACCATGCATACCAGGATTGGGGATGGAGGGGGCCATGCATACCAGGATTGGGGATGAGGTGGCCATGCATAACAGGATTGGATCTGAGGGGCCATGCATACCAGGATTGGGGATGAGGTGGCCATGCATACCAGGATTGGATCTGAGGGGCCATGTATACCAGGATTGGATCTGAGGGGCCATGCATACCAGGATTGGGGATGAGGTAGCCATGCATACCAGGATTGGGGATGAGGTGGCCATGCATACCAGGATTGGATCTGAGGGGCCATGTATACCAGGATTGGATCTGAGGGGCCATGCATACCAGGATTGGGGATGAGGTGGCCATGCATACCAGGATTGGGGATGAGGTGGCCATGCATACCAGGATTGGGAATGAGGTGGCCATGCATACCAGTATTGGGGATGAGGTGGCCATGCATACCAGGATTGGGGATGAGGTGGACATGCATACCAGGATTGGAGATGAGGTGGCCATGCATACCAGGATTGGGGATGAGGTGGCCATGCATACCAGGATTGGGAATGAGGTGGCCATGCATACCAGGATTGGGGATGAAGTGGCCATGCATACCAGGATTGGGAATGAGGGGGCCATACATACCAGGATTGGTGATGAAGGGGCTATGCATACCAGGATTGGGGATGAGGGGGCCATGCATACCAGGATTGGGGATGAGGGGGCCATGCATACCAGGATTGGGGATGAGGGGGCCATGCATACCAGGATTGGGGATGAGGGGGCCATGCATACCAGGATTGGGGATGAGGGGGCCATGCATACCAGGATTGGGGATGAGTGGGAAATACTAACCAGGATGGGGAAATTCCGAGTAGCTGCTGCATTTCCCACCCTAGGCTTATACTCGAGTCAATACGTTTTCACAGGTTTTTGGGGTAAAATTAGGTGCCTCGGCTTATACTCGGGTCGGCTTATACTTAAGTATATATACGGTAATTAGAATACTAAGCACACATCTTGTCTGGATCAGGTGCCATTGCACATGTGGCCTCAGGTCACATAAAGTAGCAGAAAACACACTAACGACTACCCACTGTCTTTTTTAGTGGTGGATAGTTCAGGTTCTCGATCTGCAGCAATATTTTTTGTTGTTGCTTCATTAGAAAAGGTGCACATCTTTTGTGGTCTTAAAGACAGAAAATTAAATCGATACCTGCAATGATTAGATTCACACCAAAAATGTGTAACTTTTTCTGTGATTATAGTTTAAAAAAAAAAAAAAAGTCAGAAACACAAGACCCATGCCAATTCCAAAGTGACAACACCGACTTTTTGAATTTATGGCAAGTGCAATGCTAGTAGTGCTATTTTTGTGCAACTTTGGAGCACACAATGATTAGCGTTTATTTTTAGCTCAGTTTACACCAAAAACTGTTGCAAATACACTTTTAGATATGGGATCAATTGTTGCCCTAAGAGCCGCTTGTGACATGGTGACACACAGAATGACGTAATAGCACAGAGGAGTATTCTAATACGTTGAAAGTATAAGTAGTATGCTAATCCTTTAAGGGAATTTAAAAATATTCAATTAAAAAAAAAAAAAGTCTCCAAAAAGAGATTATAATAAATTACATAAAATAACACTTATTAGGTATCCACATAGGAAATAACCTAATAATTTAATTTATTTATAAACATTTTACTTCCTTTCTCTGTACAAAACACATGCATGTTCTGATGAGCAGTATGTGCATGTGTATTTGCTGTCAGGAGAGCCTAAGTAATGAGACACAACTTGTATACATCCTGAACATAGTAATCACCGTTATCTGTAAGTTATGCTTTTGGCTTCTATTAACTCCATTCCAATAAGGGAATGTATCACCTTCATCATCGAAGAGGTGTTCATACGTTTTCTGACTTTCTTTGAGTAGTAGTGCAAAGTAATATCTACACACGTGGTCAAAATTGTTGGTACCCCTCGTTTAATGAAAGAAAAACCCTCAACGATCACAGAAATACCTTGAATCTGACAAAAGTAATAATAAATTAAAAATCTATGAAAATGAACAAATGAAAGTCAGACATTGCTTTTCCACCCTGCTTCCACAGAATTTAAAAAAAAATTAAACTCATGAAATAGGCCTGGACAGAAATGATGGAACCCCTGAAAATAATGTGACAAAAGGGACATATTTAATCAAGTTGTGTCCACTAATTAGCATCACAGGTGTCTACAATCTTGTAATCAGTCAGTGGGCCTGTATATAGGGCTACAGATACTCACTGTGCTGTTGGTGACATGGTGTGTACCACACTCAACATGGACCAGAGGAAGCAAATGAAAGAGTTGTCTCAGGAGATTAGAAAGAAAATTATAGACAAGCATATTAAAGGTAAAGGTTATAATACCATCTCCAAACAGCTTGATGTTCCTGTGACTACAGTTGCACAAATTATTCAGAAATTTAAGATCCATGGGACTGTAGTCAACCTCCCTGGACGTGGCCGCAGGAGGAAAATTGATGACAAATCAAAGAGACGGATAATACAAATGGTAACAAAAGAGCCCAGGATAACTTCTAAAGAGATTAAAGGTGAACTTCAAGCTCAGGGAACATCAGTGTAATATCGCACCATCCGACGTTGTTTGATCCAAAGTGGACTTCATGGGAGATGACCAAGGAGAACACCATTGTTGAAAAAAAATCATAAAAGAGCCAGACTGGAATTTGCCAAACTACATATTGACAAGCCACAAAGCTTCTGGGAGAATGTCCTGTGGACAGATGAGACAAAAATGGAAGTTTTTGGCAAGGCACATCAGCTCTATGTTCACGGACAGAAAAATGAAGCATATCAAGAAAAGAACACTGTCCCTACTGTGAAACATGGAGGAGGCTCTGTTATGTTCTGAGGCTGCTTTGCTGCATTTGGCACAGAGTGTCTTGAATCTGTGCAGGGTGAAATCTGAAGACTATCAAGGGATTCTAGAGAGAAATGTGCTGCCCAGTGTCAGAAAGCTTGGTCTCAGTCGCAGGTCATGGGTCTTGCAACAGGATAATGACCCAAAACCCACAGCTAAAAACACCCAAGAATGGCTAAGAGGAAAACATTGGACTATTCTGAAGCGGCCTTCTATGAGCCCTGACCTAAATCCTATTGAGCATCTTTGGAAAGAGCTGAAACATGCCGTCTGGAAAAGGCAACCTTCAAACACGAGACAACTGGAGCAGTTTGCTCATGAGGAGTGGGCCAAAATTCCTGTCGAGAGGAGCAGAAGTCTCATTGACAGTTACAGGAATTGTTTGATTGCAGTGATAGCCTCAAAAGGTTGTTCAACAAAATATTAAGTTAAGAGTACCATCATTTCTGTCCAGGCCTATTTCATGAGTTTCATTTTTTTTAAATTCTGTGGAAGCAGGGTTGAAAAGCAATGTCTGACTTTCATTTGTTCATTTTCATAGATTTTTAATTTACTGTTACTTTTGTCAGATTCAAGTTATTTCTGTGACCATTGTGGGTTTTTCTTTCATTAAACGAGGGGTACCAACAATTTTGACCACGTGTGTATGTTAGATAAATGTGACTTGCTGTTCTGACCGAAAACACATTTCAGTGTAAATTAAAAAGTCAGAACATTTCCTATTCTCAAAAAATGTGTGTTACCTTCAGTGGTAAATCTGATTACTTCTCTTTTATGTATCAAGAAATTGAGCTATGACAAGATAACTCATTCAGATATTGTAAAAGGTAGTAACCAGTAGTGGCTATCCTGCTTATTAAAAGGAACCAGTCAGGTTAGATTAAGTTAATAACCTGCAAATATAGGGTTAATCTGCAGGTTAATAAGTTAGCAAGGTGCCCAGCCACTGTACTGAAAGTGTGGGACCTGGGAGAAAATGAACTTTATTTCTTCTGGGAGCTGCCACCTTCAGTCATACATGCGTGCCGGTGCAGCTTCAGTCATCGTCCACAAGATTGAGAACGGTTGATGTAAACACACCCCACTACTCAATGAGAACCGTCTCTGCACTGATGCACTGCAGAGCTTGGCTGTCAGTGGTAACGCTGAAGGGTGTGGACCCACTGCGCCACGAGCCAGGCTTACCCTGGAGGGACGTGACTAAGCGACTGCCTGGTGTTCACTAGAGCCTCTGGAGGTGAAGTTAGGCTTGGCCGCAGGCAGTCGCCAGGTGCCATTCCAGGTCAGTCCCGGGGACTGCGACAGCTAACTAAGGGGTCAGAAGCACTGGTACGCAGTAGGGGTGCACGAGACAGAGGCAAAGTCAGAGAGTCCGAGATCAGGGCAGGCAGCACAGGATCAAAAACCATACTGAGGTCAGGAGCGGAAAGGTCAGGCAGGGTGGATAAACAGGCCAGGTTGGTGAAAGTTGGTGAGAGAAGTCTATGTCTTTATAACCCTTTACTGTGGCAGTGAGATTCCAATAATGCATAAAGTTTTCAGCAACAGTGGACAATACATGTAGATCAAGTTCAAATGCATACATGTCATAGTTCCACACCAGCCATGTTCTGTGGGTCTTCTGGAAAAAGGGGGCCTTGACCTATGGAAAACTCCTGTCTCCAGAACTGCATTTTTAGCATACTATGGGTTTGGAAATTAGTCAAAGTGTCATGGAAAAGAGGTCAAAGAGGAAACTAAACACCAAACTTTTCTCTCTTGGGTGACAAAGCCTGCACCTTAGTGGAAGGCCCAGTTTGAACTTTGCTTTGAGGCCTCTTGGTTTCTTTGTTTGCCACTGTTGCCACAATGAAGGCCCGATTCTTCCTGCATGTTAGATCTAGCCCTAAATTTTGGTTGTGTACGGTCAGCATAGGTGCAATGCTTCGTTGGTAACAAGTGCTTAGTGTTCTTGTCTTTACTGGGAAATTTATTTTAAATCTCGTTGATTTATCTTGCAGAAGTCTGTAGAAGATTACAGCAATTTGGACAGGCCTAAGGCTGCTGCCACATCTGACCCAATTATAATCTACCAGGGCTCCCATCTGACCTATTACTAGCTTCTAGTTATTTTTTCCTGTAAGACAAAAGACCTCAGTGAAACTGTAGCAGGTTGTGTCTTCTTAGACAATTTATCATCCAGAGAATGTGTAGCAGACTTCTACCACCTCATTTATCTCTGTAGTAATAGAATTCCCCAAGATGACTTTCCATGAACTCAGTTTGTATTATATCACCATTCACCATAATGGCTGTGACCAAAAGTTTTTAACTAAATAGTGAGTCATTTATGCTGAGCACTATAATATATATACACTGCTCAAAGAAATAAAGGGAACACTAACATACCACATCCTAGATATCACTAAATTAAATATTATAATTGCAGATCTTTATTCATTACATAGTTGAATGTGTTGAGTACAATAAAAGATAAAAATGATCAATGTAAATCAAAATTAATATCCCATGCAGATCTGGTTTTGGAATGATACTCAAAATCAAAGTGGAAAATCAAATTACAGGCTGATCCAACTTCAGTGGAAATGCCTCAAGACAAGGAAATGATGCTCAGTAGTGTGTGGCCTCCACGTGCCTGTATGACCTCCCTACAACGCCTCAGAATGCTCCTGATGAGGCGGCGAAGGTTCTCCTGAGGGATCTCCTCCCAGACCTTGATTAAAGCATCAGTCAACTCCTAGACGGTCTGTGGTGCAACGTTGGTCGATGGAATGAAACATGATGGCCCAGATGTTATCGATTTAAATTCAGGTCTGGGGAACGGGCAGGTCAGTCCAAAGCATCAATGCCTTCATCATGCAGGAACTGCTGTCACACTTCAGCCATATGAGGCCTAGCATCACCATGCATCAGAAGGAACCTAGAGCCCACTGCAGCTGCATATGGTCTCACACTGGGTCTGAGGATCTCATCCCGGTACCTAATGGCAGTCAGGGTACCTCTGTGCTGCCCTCCAAAGAAATGTCCCACCACACCAATACTGACCTACTGCCAAACTGGTCTTGCTGGAGGATGTTGCAGGCAGCAGAACGTTCTCCACAACGTCTCCAGACTCTGTCACGTCTGTCACATGTGCTCTCCTCTCATCTGTGAAGAGCATAGGGCGCCAATGTCGTATCTGCCAATCTTGGTGTTCTCTGGCAAATGCCTATCGTCCTGCACGGTGTTGGGCACAACCCCCGCTTGTGGACGTCAGGCCCTCATACCACCCTCATGGAGTCTGTTTCTGACAGTTTGGGCAGACACATGTAGGTAATTTTGCAGGGCTCTGGCACTGCTCCTCCTGTTCCTCCTTGCACAAAGGAGGAGGTAGCTGTCCTGCTGCTTGGTTGCTGCCCTCCTATGGCCACCTCCACATCTCCTGGTATACTGGCCTGTCTCCTGGCATTGCTCCATGCTCAGGAAACTGTGCTGACAGACACAGCTACCCTTAGGGTTAAGAATCATAGAATCATAGAATGGTAGAGTTGGAAGGGACCTCCTGGGTCATCTCATCCAACCCCCTGCTCAAAGCAGGATTCACTAAATCATCTCAGACAGATGTCTGTCCAGCCTCTGTTTGAAGACATCCATTGAAGGGGAACTCACTACCTCTCGTGGCAGCCTGTTCCACTCATTGATCACCCTGTCAAAAAGTTTTTTCTAATATCTAATCTGTGTCTCCTCCCATTCCATGTTATTGTCACAGATCGCATTGATGTGCCATCCTGGATGAGCTGCACTACCTGAGCAACTTCTGTGGGTTGTACTGTAGACACCACCTCATGGTACTGTACCTCTAGAGGTGAGAGCAATGACAAAATGCAAAAGTGACCAAAACAACAGCCAAAAAGGATGAGAACAAAGAAATGTTCTGTGGTCACCACCTGCAGTACCACTCCTTTATAGGGGTTGTCTTGCTAATTGCCTATAATTTCTACCAATAGTCTGTTCCATTTGCACAATAGCAGGAGAAATTGATTCACAATCAGTGTTGCTTCATAACTGGACAGGTTGATTTCACAGAAGTGTGATTGACTTGGAGTTACATTGTGTTGTTTAAGTGTTCTCTTTATTTTTTTGAGCAGTAGAAATATATATGTATATTGTGGTAAGACGACTCACTCAGCTGCTTTCGTAAGTTGTCTCAGGAACCGGGTTTTCTCTGCAGGCTTTATTATGTGGCATAAAGGTCTGGAACTTCAGCAAAAACAAACACGGCCTTACTGGCAAAACGGCAAAACAAAAGATAAACGATAGCACAGTCCATAGGATTGTGGGGTTCTCCCACACTGGTTGTATCACAGCCTTCAGCTCCTTCCTAAGCTATGGCCTCCCAGTCTAGAGACCTTGCCTCTCCAAACACAACAACAGAAAAAAAAATAGTGACTGAGCATTTAAGCTTGCTCAGCCAAACCCTGAGGAGAGGTAGGGTGAATGACTTCCCACCCTCTTTGACATTCACATAAAACCACACCCTTTAGGGAATTAACCCCCCAATATGTAACATGCTGGAGGAAAGTTTGTAAGTTTCAGTTCATACAGGCTAGTAGCCGGAGTGACACATATACCTCCCCTCGCATATAGCACCAGTGACTCTGTCACATATTCCCCCCCCTCTGGCCAAAGCCTGGGGTTTGGGCACCTTCAGACACCAGGCAGGGAATTCTAGAAAGGGCATCAGCGTTCCCTTGTAACTTCCCAGACCTATGCTCCACGTGAAAATTAAAGTCCTGGAGACCTAAGAACCATCTAGTTACCCGGGCATTTTTACCTCTCTTTTTTCTCAACCATCTCAACGGGGCATGGTCTGATACCAATTTAAATTTCCGGCCTAGTAGGTAGTATCTCAGTGTATCTACGGCCCATTTTATGGCTAAGCACTCTTTTTCTACTATTGTGTAGTTTTTCTTGAAGGACGAGAGCTTCCGGCTCAGATAGAAGATGGGATGTTCTTCCCCATTTATCTCCTGAGAGAGTATGGCTCCTAGGCCAACTTCTGAAGTTTCTGTCTGGACCACACATTTTTTCTTAAAGTCAGGTGCGACCAGGACCAGTTGCTTACACAGTGCTAGCTACAACTGTTGAAACGCCATCTCTGTTTCCTCTGTCCACTTCACCATGGTTGATTTGGTACCTTTTAGGAGATCCATAAGTGGTGCGGCCATCATGGCAAAATTTGGGATAAACCGCCGGTAATATCCCACCATTCCCAGAAACGCTCTCACTTGCTTCTTGGAGAGTGGTTGCGGCCATGTCTGGATTGCCTCCACTTTATTGACTTGTGGCTTTATTTCGCCTCTCCCGACGACATAGCCCAAGTACTTGGCCTCCTCCTTTCCAACGGCACTTTTTTTGGATTTATAGTAAATCCCGCCTTCCTCAGAGCATCCAGAACGGCCTGTAGTTTAGGTAGATGACTAGCCCAGTCTGGGCTAAAGACTACTATGACGTCAAGGTAGGCTGCGGCATACTTCTTATGTGGGGCTAGGATCTGATCCATAGCCCTCTGGAAAGTGGCTGGGGCCCCCTGTAGTCCGAACGACATCCGAGTGTGTTGAAAGCACCTATCAGGCGTCGAGAAAGCCATCTTCTCCTTGGCCGTCTGGGACATGGGGATGTGCCAATAGCCCTTCGTCTGGTCGCGGGAGGTGATATGCCTCGCCAGTCCCAGCCTCTCGATGAGCTCGTCGACGCGGGGCATTGGGTATGCATCACACTTGGACACCTCATTCAGCCGGTGGTAGTTGTTACCAAACCTCCACTCGCCGTTGGGTTTTGGCACGAGGATGATGGGGCTCGACCATCCACTCTTTGATTCCTCTATTACACCGAGGTTTAACATCCTCTTCACCTCGGCTGAGATCACCTCCCGGCGTGCTTCAGGAATCCTGTACGGCTTCAGGTTCACCCTTACATGCAGCTCTGTTATAACGTTATATTCTACCACCTGGGTATGCCCCGACAACTCTGAGAACAGGTCCCGATTCTGCTGGAGCAGTTCCCGACACTGTTGCTTCTGGGCTGGCGAAAGGGTCTCCGCTATCGTGACATCTTCCACCTGGCCTTCGGTGGTGGCCCCAGGCAAGGAGTTCCCACGGGTTCTCGATCTCGCCACGGCTTGAGCAGGTTTACATGTTACACCTGGTGTGACTTTCTTCGGCCAGGCTGGTGGACTCTGTAGTTCACTTCACCGAGTTTCTCCACCACCTCATACGGGCTTTGCCACTTGGTCAGGAACTTACTTTCAATGGTGGGAATGAGAACCAGAACGCGATCCCCAGACTGGAACTGTCTCAGTCTTGCCGGCTGGTTATACACCCTCGCCTGGGCTTCCTGTTCCTGGAGATGTTCCTTCACGATGGGCATCACCTTCGCCATTCTCTCCTGTAACTGGGCGACATGTTCGATGATGCTCCGGTGGGGAGTGACTTCGGCCTCCCAGGTTTCCTTGGCGATATCTAGGAGACCTCTGGGATGCCGTCCATACAGGAGCTTAAACGGAGAGAAGCCAGTGGAGGCTTGAGGAACTTCTCTGACGGAGAAAAGTAGAAATGGGAGCAGGTAGTCCCAGTCTCGCCGATCCTTTTCAACGACCTTCCTGAGCATCGCCTCTAAGGTCTTGTTGAAGCGTTCCACTAGGCCGTCTGGTAAACTGAGGTCCGAATCTGGGCAATCTGAAGGACTCTGCATAGCTCCTTCATCACCTTGCTCATGAAGGGGGTTCCTTGGTCAGTCAAAATCTCTTCTGGCAGACCTGTCTGAGCAAAAATATGGACCAGCTCTCGGGTATACTTTTACTGGACGAGTTCCTTAGGGGTACCGCTTTGGGGTACCAGGTCACATACAGTACAGACCAAAAGTTTGGACACACCTTCTCATTTAAAGATTTTTCTGTATTTTCATGACTTTGAAAATGACCCTCTTGGTTGGAACCAAGAGAATGCCAAGAGTGTGCAAAGCAGTCATCAAAGCAAAAGGTGGCTACTTTGAAGAACCTAGAATATAAGACATATTTTCAGTTGTTTCACACTTTTTTGTTAAGTATATAATTCCACATGTGTTAATTCATAGTTTTGATGCCTTCAGTGTGAATGTACAATTTTCATAGTCATGAAAATACAGAAAAATCTTTAAATGAGAAGGTGTGTCCAAATTTTTGGTCTGTACTGTGTATGTGTATGTATATATATATATATATATGTATTTTTCGGACTATAAGATGCACCGGACCATAAAACACACCCCAAATTTTGGGGTGGAATATAGAAAAAATATATATTTTTATAAGATGGGGGTCCGTCTTAATAGGTACAGTATCTTACCTGGGTGGGGGTGGAGCGAGGGTCACAGGAGGCAGGGTCCTTCAGGAATCCGGTGCTCCAGCAGCGGGGAGTTGCGGTGGAGCAGAAAAGATGTCTGGGGGCCGGTGCATGGCTGGGGGCTGGACCCTGCTCTTGGCTGAGGGCCGGGGCCAGTGTTTGGCGATAGGGGCCTGCCTGAGGGCCGGACAAGGGTCTGGCTGCATGCCGCCGAGGCCTGCCTGGGGACCGGGACCGGTGGCGGTGGCGGCTGCGGGAGCAGCAAAGGAGGAGGAGGTGAGATGCTGCGGGTGTCTGCCTGGGTGCCTGGCTGGAGTTTGACTGGATGCGGGCAGTGCCTGGCTGCAGGCCGGGGCGGTGAGCTGCCCAGGTTTCCGGTGTGCGCGGCCATCTTCCTGAAGCTGTGGTCTACAGGAAAATGGCCGCCCGAGCTACGAGTCAGTGCATGCGCCTGCTCGGGCGGCCATTTTCCTGTGGATCACAGCTTCAGGAAGAGGCCGCGCACACCGGAAACCTGCGGCGCTCACCGCCCCGGCCCGCAGCCAGACACTGCCCGCATCCAGTCCAACTCGCGCTGGCCCCCAGCCAGACACCCGCTGCATTTCGCCTCCTCCTCCTTTGCTGCTGCCACCGCCACCTTGAAGGAGGGAGATCCCGCTCCAACACCACCGCAGGTACGCAACGTTCGGACCATAAGATGCACCCCCCATTTTCTTCCCAAATTTGGGGGGAAAAAAGTGCGTCTTATGGTCCGAAAAACGCGGTGTGTGTGTGTGTATATATATATATATATATATATAAATATATATATAATGTACAGTGAAGGAAATAATTATTTGATCCCTTGCTGTTTTTGTAAGTTTTCCCACTGACAAAGAAATGAACAGTCTATAATTTTAAGGGTAGGTTAATTTTAACATTGAGAGATAGAATATCCCCCAAAAAAATCAAGAAAGTCACATTGTATAAATTAGATAAATTTATTTGCATTTTGCAGTGAGAAATAAGTATTTGATTCCTCTGGCAAACAACACTTAATACTTAAAACCCTTGTTGGCAAGCACAGCAGTCAGACGTTTTTTGTAGTTGATGATGAGGGTTGTGCACATGTCTGGAGGAATTTTGGTCCACTACTATTTGCAGATCATCTCTAAATCATTCTGATTTTGAGGTTGTCGATTGGTAACTCGGAGCTCCAACTCCCTCCATAACTTTTTTTTATCGGATTAAAGTCTGGAGACTAGCTAGGCCACTCCATGACCTTAATGTGCTTCTTTTTGAGCCACTCCTTTGTTGCCTTGGCTGTATGTTTTAGGTCATTGTCTTGCTGGAAGACTCAGCCACGACCCATTTTTAATGTCCTGGAGGCGGGTAGGAGGCTGTCACTCGGGATTTTAAGGTACATGGCTCCATCCATTCTCCCATTGATGCGGTGAAGTAGTCCTGTGCCCTTAGCAGAGAAACACCCCCAAAAGATAATGTTTACACCTCCATGCTTGACAGTGGGGGCGGTGTTCTTTGGGTCATAGGCAGCATTTCTCTTCCACCAAACACGGTGAGCTGAGATAATGCCAAAGAGCTCAATTTTTGTCTCATCTAACCACAGCAGCTTCTACCAATAACTCACAGAATCCAGGTGTTCATTGCAAACTTCAGACGGGCCTGCACATGTGCCTTCTTGAACCTTGTGGGCACTGCAGGATTTTAAATCTTTAAGGCGTAATGTGTTACCAATGGTTTTCTTGGTGACTGTGGTCCCAGCTGCCTTGAGATCATTAACAAGTTCCCCCCGTGTAGTTTTAGGCTGATCTCTCACCTTCCTCATGATCAAGGATACCCCATGAGGTGAGATTTTGCATGGTGCCCCAGATCGATGTCGATTGACAGTCATTTTGTATTTTTTCCATTTTTTTACTATTGCACCAACAGTTGTCTCCTTCTCACCCAGCGTCTTACTTATGATTTTGTAGCCCATTCCAGCTTTGTGCAGGTCTATGATCTTGTCCCTGACATCCTTAGAAAGCTCTTTGGTCTTGCCCAGGTTGTAGAGGTTAGAGTCTGACTGATTAATGGAGTCTGTGGACAGGAGTCTTTTATAAAGGTGACTATGTAAGACAGCGGGTAACGACTTGATTAGGAGCGTCTAACTGATCTGTAGGAGCCAGAACTCATAATGGTTTGTAGGGGATCAAATACTTATTTCTCACTGCAAAATGCAAATAACTTTATCTAATTTATACAATGTGATTTTATTGATTTTTTTTTTTTTTGGATATTGTATCTCTCAGTGTTAAAATTAACCTAGACTTAATATTATAGACTGTTCATGTCTTTGTCAGTGGGCAAATTTACAAAAACAGCAAGGGGTCAAATACTTATTTCCTTCACTGTGTGTGTATATCTATAATATAACGCTACAAGCGTCCCTCTGTCTGAAGCCTCTATAGACTGCGCAAGCGCAACATGCCTGCGCAGTCTGGCTCCAGACAGAAGAACGCATGGAGCCGTTACAGGTAAGAGGAGTGTATGGCGCCGGAGATCGCGGTATGTGTAGACACTGAACGCATACCACGATCTCCGGCGCCATACTTACCTGACCGGGAGGAGTGTTGCCGCGGCGCCTCTCTTCTGGCCGGAGTGAAGGCATCGGAATCGGCGCATGCGCATAGAGCTATCCAGCGCCATTTTACTGAAGACTCATTTGCAGTGTGTCTTCAGCAAAATGGCGCCGGACAGCGCAGCGTACTCCGGCGCCTCACTCCTCCCCAGCCTCCAGCAGAACAGGACACAGCAGCACTGGAGCACAGGGAAGAAAGGTGAGTATAAGTGTTTTTTTTTGTATGTGTGCAGCGTGAAAGGGATGAGGGGTACCATGCATACCAGGATTGGGAGGTGAGGGTGCCACACATACCACGATTGGGGGATGAGAGGGCCACACTTACCAGGATTGGGGGATGAGGGGTACCATATATAACAGGATTGAGGGGTGAGGGGTACCATGCATACCAGGATTGGGGAGGTGAAGGGTGCCATGTATACCAGGATTGGGGGGTGAGAGGACCATGCATACCAGGTTTGGGGGTAAGGGGACCATGCATACCAGGATTGGGGGTGAGGGGACCACGCCTACCAGGATTGGGGTATGAGGGGTACCACTCAAACCAGGATTGGGGGATGAGGGGTACCACGCATACCAGGATTGGGGGATGAGGGGTACCACGCATACCAGGATTGGGGGATGAGGGGTACCATGCATACCAGGATTGGGGGATGAGGGGTACCATGCATACCAGGATTGGGGGAAGAGGGGTACCATGCATACCAGGATTGGGGGATGAGGGGACCATGCATACCAGGATTGGAGGTGAGGGGACCATGCATACCAGGATTGGGGGATGGGGGGTGCCATGCATACTAGGATTGGAGGATGGGGGGTGCCATGCATACCAGGATTGGGGGATGAGGGGTGCCATGTATATCAAATTTGGGATGAGGGGTGCCATGCATACCAGGATGAGGGATGGGGTACCATGCATACCAGGATAGGGATGAGAGAGCCATGCATACCAGGATGAGGGGCGTCAGTCACTTTCATCCTGTTCTTCTTCAAAAATACAACAGTGGCCTTAGATGTGTGTTTTAGATCATTGTCATGTTGAAAAAGTGCACGTCTACCAAGGGTACGGAGTGATGGTAGCATTTTATCTTTCAATACTGAGCAGTACATCTATGAATTCATGATACCATTAATGAAACGGCTCCCTAACACCAGCAGCACTAATGCAGCTCCACATAAGGACACAGTCACCACCATGTTTCACTGTAGGCATCATGAACTTTTCTTTGTACTCATCACCTTTGTGATGCCATACAGTTTTGAAGCCATAGATTCCAAAAACTTTCATCTTGGTCTCATCTCTTCATTGTATAGTGTCCCAGTTGTCTTCATATTTTTCAGCATAGGCACTGGCAAATTATTGGCGGGCTTTTTATGGGCTTTAGGAGATGCTTCCTTTGTGGATGACACCCATGCAGTGTTTGCCGTATTGTGTCACGGGATACATTCACCTGGGTTTAATTTTCTACTTCTTTAGCTAACTGCAGTGAGGTCGCATGTCAATGTTTTTCAATCCTTCTCATCAAAAGTTGCTCCTGTTTTAGTGTTAATTTCTGTGGTTGGCCTGGACATATATGTGAAATGGTTGCAATTCTATCTTTGTTAACTTTTTTGTCACTTTTGCTACAGTATTTTCACTGATAAATACAGTTCTGCTGATTGTCTTGTAGCCTTCATCTTTCTTGTGTAAAGAAATTATTTTCTTTCTAAGGTCTTTTGACATTTCTCTTTCATGCAGTACTATTGCTGACAGCATGAAATGGAAAGGAGGTTTTCTTTAAGTAACACCCCTTTGTAGACAACTGTCTGCTGGATACCTGTTAAATGAATAATTATACTTACCTGTGGTTGAATTGTTTTTAATTAGAATTTTGTAGTTTAAACCTTATCTTTGTTCCGAAGACTTTCATTGGGGTGTACTCATTTTGCAATATGGTCTTGAATTAACTTGTTTGGAAAATTACATTTTTGGGTGTGTAAAATAACAATTGATGTTTGCAATCAATGGCCCACATTTGTGGAAGTATTCCATAGTATGTCATCACATAGAAAATGTTGATTCTGAATGTAAACTAAAGGTTTTTCTGACAAATCTGTTGGGTTGTACTCATTTATGCTGAGCACGATATACATTGGTAGATACCAATTTTCAGTGGGTATAAAAGCCAGACATATATGGTTAATGTTGCAACACTAACAAATTCATGTAGAGGTTGAAAATTTACAGTGTTGGAAATTTGCTAATGAAATCCTCATGCATAATTTAATAATTAGTGTAATAATCATATCAGACAGAAAAATTGTCCCCAGTATGGTCAGCTTTAGATGAATTGCACACTTCTGGATTGCAATATCTGGCTAATCTGGTTGATCCCATTCCCTGAGCTAGCTGACCGATAGGATTGTATTAGCTCAGGTCAGGAGACCAAATGGTCAGGCTGGGTATTGCAATCGAAGTACTGTAGAGTCCATGTTTCATGGACACGTTAAACTGGCCCAAATTTGTAACTGTCAAATAGTGAAATAACCTACATGTTATACATGATAATTACCTACATATGAATACCAAGATATTCACTACACCACTCATCCATAAATATTAAAATAAATTTTATTAAACAAAATTAAAAACATTTATCAACATATTTCACAAACATGAGGCTCAAAGAGGAAGAATCAAGTAACAAAGAATGCTAAATACTAGTAAACAGGATCAGTATTCACTTTTATAGCATACAAAAGATACCTGCCGTTCATATACAATGGGGAAAATAAATATTTGATACACTGCCAATATTTCAAGTTTTCCCACCTACAAAGAATGGAGAGGTCTGTAATTTTTATCGTAGGTACATTTAACTATGAGAGACAGAATCTAAAAAGGAAAAACAGAAAATCACATTGTATGATTTTTAAATAATTAAATTACATTTTATTGCATGAAATAAGTATTTTATCACCTACCAACCAGCAGGAATTCTGGCTCTCACAGCTGTTAGTTTTTTTTAAGAAGCCCTCCTACTCTGCACTCATTACCTGTATTAATTGCACCTGTTTGTACTCGTTACCTGAATAAAAGACAACTGTCCTCACACTTAATCACACTCCAACCTCTCCACCATGGCCAAGACTAAAGAGCTGTCTAAGGATACCGAGGACAAAATTGTAGACCTGCACAAGGCTGGGATGGTTACAGAACAAGCAGCTCGTTGAGAAGGTAACAACTGTTGGCACAATTATTAGAAAGTAGAAGAAACACAAGACTGTCAATCTTACTCTGTGTGGGGCTCCATGCAAAATCTCGCCTCGTGGGGTAAGGATGATTCTGAGAAAGGTCATGAATCAGCCCAGAACTACATGGGAGAACGTGGTCAATGACCTGAAGAAAGCTGGGACCAGTGTCTCAAACATTACCATTAGCAACACACTACGCCGTCATGGATTAAAATCCTGCAGGGCACACAAGATACCCCTGCTCACTCCAGCATATGTTCAGGCCCGTTTGAAATTCACCAATGACTATCTAGATAATCCAGAGGAGGCATGGGAGAAGGTCATGTGGTCAGATGAGACCAAACTAGAACTTTTTGGTATCAACTCCACTCGCCATGTTTGGAGGAAGATGAAGGATGAGTACAACCCCAAGAATACTGTCCCAACAGTGAAGCATGGTGGGGGAAATATCATACTTTCAGGGTGCTTTTCTGCAAAGGGGACAGGACAACTGCATCGTATTGAAGTGAGGATGGATGGGGTCATGTATCTCGAGATTTTGGCCAACAAACACCTTTCCTCAGTAAGAGCATTGAAGATGGGTTGTGGCTGGGTCTTCCAGCATGACAATGACCCGAAACACACAGCCAGGGCAACTAAGGAGTGATTCCCTAAGAAATATTTCAAGGTCCTGGAGTGGCTAGCCAGTCTCCAGATCTGAACACAATAGAAAATCTTTGAGGGGAGCTGAAACTCAATGTTGCCTAGCGACAGCCCCGAAACCTGAAAGATTTAGAAAAGATCTGTGTGGAGGAGTGGGCCAAAATCCCTGCTACAGTGTGTGCAAACTTGGTCAAGAACTACAGGAAACGTCTGACCTCTGTAATTGCAAACAAAGGTTTCTGTACCAAATATCAAGTTCTGTTTCTCTATTGTATCAAATACTTATTTCATGCAAGAAAATGCAAATTATGTAGAAATCATACAATGTGATTTTCTGGATTTTTTTTTTAAAGATTCTGTCTCTCACAGGTGAAGTGTACCTACAATAAAAATTACAGACCTCTCAATTCTTTGTAAGCTGGAAAACTTGCAAAATCGGCAGTGTATCAAATACTTATTTCCCCACTGTACATAGTCTAATATTGACCGAAGTAAAACAAGCAAAACCATACTAGTAAAGATAAAGTGTTACTGCTTACCTATAATGTAATATAAGAACCACTACGACCACCCTAACGCACGTTTCACTCCGGTTCTTTCTCAAGGAGAGGACACATGGTTCCAAGCATATTTTTACACTTCTAGCCACACCAGATATGACTATGATATATCCATATTTCGGGTGATTTTGCATTTTTCTGGGCTTTGCAACCTCCAAAAGACATTGCTTTTGTAGCTACAGAAGCATTAGGTTGCCCCAACTTAGGTATATATGTGGATGGTTTAACAATTCGATTATTATAAATATAACCTAGAAATATTGCATTTCAATGTGTCATGTGGGGCCTTGGTAAGAATCAGATGGATAATGCCTGCATTATATTCCTCTGCATATATTAGCACTACGTTGCTAACTAGAAAATACAGATAGACTATTTTATCTAAGTAGAAAAGTGGTAATTGTTTCAGCTTCATTAAAACAATCCTTTATTAATAATTGTTAAAGTGGATTCCATATTGCATAGAAAAGGCAATGTTTGCCAGCGTTCTTGGTCTGAGCACCATTTATCTGAAGACCGGCTGATTCCTAGCTAATTTCAATTACCATTTTACATAAGTGTTTGCAGCTGGTGCCCTGAATCAGCCACCTTTGATCTATCTATCTATCGATCTTGTTTGTTTTTTTTACCTTTGGTTTGATCTCGAGCCATGGCGACTTGATGGATCAACGATCTG
Source organism: Phyllobates terribilis (assembly GCF_046119375.1). Lineage (NCBI taxonomy): Eukaryota > Metazoa > Chordata > Amphibia > Anura > Dendrobatidae > Phyllobates > Phyllobates terribilis. The sequence continues at coordinate 230,342,986 of NW_027362764.1, forward strand.
TAGGATCGTCTTTTGCAAACATAAATAGGTCCAGCAGGGTCTTTTCCACCGCTGTCTTGATAGTATGAAGCCATCAGTTTGCTGGTCTTCCTCTTCACCTTGTTTCTTCTATTCTTCCAACCGTGATATCCTTCTCCAGTGATTGCTCTCTTCATATGATGTATCCAAATTAGGCAACTCGTAGCTTAGTGATCCTTGCTTAAAGTGACCTGTCTGGCTTGATTTGTTCCAAAATTAATATATTTGTTCTTCTTGCCATCCATGATATTGATAACATCCTTTTCCAGCACCATATTTTGAAGGCGTCGATTCTTCTTCTGTCTTGTTTCTTTAACGTCCAAGTTTCACATCCGTATGTTACCACAGAAAAGACCAAACTATGTACGAGCTGTCTCTTCGTTTCCAGTGAAATGTTCCTTGATTTGAAGACCTTGTCCAGTGACTTCATTGATGATTTGCCCATCGCAATTTTCCTATTGACTCTGGTGTTGTCGCTGCATCTTGAGTGATCATTGATCCAAGTAGGTTGAAGTCCTTTACATCTTCCAGTTCGTCGGCTTCCATCTCAAATGTGTTCCGGTCGTATGTGGTAATAGTCAATATCTTTGTCTTCTGTGTGTTTAGTAGCAGTCCCATATTCACACTTTCCAGCTTGACACTCAGTATTATCTCCTTCATTCCATTTACGCTTGTTGCTATCAATGTTGTATCGTCTGCATATATAAGATTGTTGATGATTCGTCCAGCAATTTTGATTCCTTCTTCTTTTTCGGCAAGTCCAGCCTCCCTGAAAATAGCTTCTTCATATAAATTGAAGAGAAATGTTGATGGTATGCAGCCTTGTCTGATGCCTCGCTCTAGTTTGAACCATGCTGTGTCGCCGTGTTCCGTTCAGAGTTTGCTTCTTGGTGGATTTAAAGGTTCGTAATGAGCAGATAGTTTGCACACCCATATCCTTCATGGTATTCCAAAGTTTCTGGTGATCAACACAGTCGAAGGCTTTGCTGAAGTCGATGAAACAAAAATAGATCTCCTTTTTGTATTTGTAGCATCGGTGTCTCTGCCCCCTGACAGGCAGAGACGCCGTCCCCCTTACCGCCGCGCTCCTGGCCCGGCGTCTTCCGGCCCTCCTGCTGCTGCTGGCGCGCACAGCTTCCCGAGCACTGTGCTTAGGGCGCGCGCGCACTCCCTCCCTCTCAAAGGGGCCGCGCGCGCCATCCTAAGGAGTCCCCGCCCAATGGCTGGAAGACCTCTCATATAAAGGCACCTCCTCCAAAATGGAGGTGCCCGTGCAAGCTTGTAAGCTCTGTGTTCTAACTCTGCTTCAGCCCTCAGGTCCCGCTGCTAGTCTGACGTCCAGTCCGCCAGCCTGACTACCAGTCCAGTCCGCCAGCCTGACTACCAGTTTAGTCCGCCAGCCTGACTGCTAGTCCAGTCCGCCAGCCTGACTACCAGTCCAGTCCGCCAGCCTGTCTACCTATGTCCGTCAGCCAAGTACACTCTCCAGCCCAATGGTCTGCCTACGGTCCTAACCCGCCAGTCTGTCTGTGGGCCAGGCTTGCCTGCCTACCCGGAGAACGTACCAGTTACCTGCCGTGCCTGCCAGCCAGCCTACCTGGAGGCTCCTGTCAGTTACCCGTGGTGTCTGCCAGTCCGTCTTCCCGGATCACCCGTCAGCCTGCCTGCCGTGCTCATCTGCTGTACCGGTCAGTCCCTGCCTTCTGACCCGTGGGAGTCTCCTGCTCTCATACAAGGACTGGTCCAGAGTAGCACCTGGTCCCTCAGCTCGGTCCTTCCCTGGTTCACGGAGTCGATTGAGCCGCCGTGCGACCTTGGTCAATCCAAGTTGATACCTAGTTACGCCCCTCTGGTCCCTACTTGCACCGCAGCACAGAGGTTCCACCACCCGGATCCGTAACAGTTTGCACGGACCATGGTGACCCCCAGGCTCCTTCGCTTGCTGACCTGTACCAGGAGGTTTCTCGTCAGAGATCCCAACAGGAAACCATCCTGACCTACCTGCGGTCTGTCAACTCTCGCCTGGACACGCTGTCCGTCCCACCAGTATCCGCCTCGAGCTGAGCGACACCCGCTCCGGCGGCGCCTCTGCCTACCAGTGCCATGGCATCCAGCTCAGGACCCCGACTCTCTGCGCCTCCTCATTTTGGGGGTGACCCCGTCTTATGTCGGGGTTTTCTGAACCAGTGCACACTGCACTTTGAACTACTGGCACATCAGTTTCCCTCCGACCGGGACAAGGTGGCGTTCATCATGTCTCACCTCACTGGGGAAGCATTGGCATGGCTAAACCCTCTATGGGAGAGAGGGGATCCCCTGGTGTCCGATCTTACGGCTTTCCTCACTGTCTTCCAGAAGGTCTTCGATGAGCCCGGACAAAGGACTTCTACTGCCTCTTCTTTGCTCCGACTCCGCCAAGGGAGTCTCACCGTGGGCCAGTATGCCATACAGTTCCGTACCCTCGCTTCTGAGCTTGCCTGGAACAACGAGGCTCTGGTGTCCACCTTCTGGGAGGGTCTTTCCGGACGGATCAAGTACGAGCTAGCCTGCCGGGACATTCCTACCACCCTGGATGACCTGGTGTCACTAGCCACCCGGATTGACATCCGTTTCCTGGAACGAGCTAAGGAGACTACCTGGGAGAGAAGATTTTCTATTGTGGTAGTAAGGAGCATCTGATCCTTTCCTGCCCGGAGAAGCCGGGAAACTCCAGTGTCTAAGACCACTCGGAGAGGTCGTCCTAGGCAAGAGTAAATCCTCTCCATTCTTGACTCTATCCATTTCTATTTCCTGTGGAGAGACCCGCTTCTTTGAAGCCGCCCACCTGGATTCCGGAGCCGCTGGGAATCTCATTTCTCAGTCCCTTGTAGAGAAGTATCAGATTCCCACCAAACCTCTGGCTGAACCATTGTCAGTCGCTTCCGTGGATAGAAGATTCCTTCCGGTGACCATCTTGCTCATCACAGAGCCTGTAACCCTTCAGGTGGGAATGTTGCACTTGGAGAGGATCTTCTTCCATGTGCTATCCGGACTCTCTCACTCCCTTTTGCTAGGACTACCCTGGCTACAGAGACATGAACCCGTTCTGAATTGGCAATCCGGTGAGGTGCTCCGTTGGGGGCAGGATTGCCATGAGACCTTCCTGGTTCCGGTTCGCCCGGTTCGACCTCCATCTACCCCGGCTAATTTACCTGGTCTACCGGCACCTTACTGGTCCTATGCAGATGTCTTCGACAAGAAGAAGGCAAAGACACTGCCACCTCATAGGCCATATGATTGCCCTATCGACCTGGTACCCGGTGCCACTCCACCCCGTGGGCGTATCTACCCCTTATCGCTGGCCGAAACCCGGGCCATGTCGGAGTACATCGAAGAAAATCTGACTAGGGGATTCATCCAGAAATCTACCTCCCCGGCTGGAGCTGGATTCTTCTTCGTAAAAAAGAAAGACGGTTCACTACGCCCCTGTATCGATTATGGGACTTAACCAGTTTACTATCAAAAATAAATACCCACTGCCACTCATCTCAGAGCTGTTCGACCGCCTTAAAGGCGCGAAGATCTTCTCCAAGCTCGATCTTCATGGGGCATATAACTTGGTCCGGATCCGCCAAGGAGACGAGTGGAAGACGGCATTCAATACCCGGGACGGCCACTATGAATACCGTGTGATGCCCTTTGGCCTCTGTAATGCTTCAGCCGTCTTCCAAGAACTAGTTAAAGACATCTTCCGTGACCTCTTATATTCATGCGTGGTGGTGTACCTGGACGACATCTTGGTCTTCTCTCCGGATCTAACCACACACCAGAGGGATGTTCGTCAGGTCCTGCTTAGGCTCAGGCAGAATCACCTATACGCAAAATTTGAGAAATGCCTCTTCGAGCAGACCTCTCTTTCGTTCCTGGGCTATATTATCTCTAAGACTGGTTTACGGATGGACCCCGAGAAGGTTTTTGTCGTCTTAAAGTGGCCCCGACCGGAGGGGTTGAAGGCGATTCAGCGATTCCTGGGCTTCGCTAACTATTACCGCCTCTTCATCCCGCATTTCTCTTCACGGGCAGCACCCATCTCTGCGCTCACCCGTAAGGGTGCTAATCCTAAGGAATGGATGTCCGAAGCGGAGGAGGCGTTCCTCTCCTTAAAACAAGCCTTCTCTTCTGCCCCGGTGCTGCACCGTCCGGATTGCAACAAACAGTTCTTTCTGGAGGTTGATGCTTCCTCTTCCGGAGCTGGAGTGGTGCTCACCCAGAAATCTCCGTCTGGAAGAATGGTAACCTGCGGCTTCTTCTCCAAGCTCTTCTCCTCGTCCAAGCGCAACTATTCCATAGGAGACCGAGAACTGCTAGCCATCAAATTGGCGCTGGAGGAGTGGCGTTACCTGCTAGAGGGGGCTCTGCACTCGGTGGTCATCTATACTGACCACAAAAACCTGGCATATCTACAAAATGCCCAAAGACTCCATCGGCATCAGGCCCGGTGCTCTTTGTTCTTTGCCCGTTTCAACTTTACCCTACATTACCTCCCTGCGGACAAGAACGTTAAAGCCGACGCTTTGTCCCGATCCGTCCTGTCTTCCGATCAAGAGGAGGAGCCTATGCATGTCATCGATCCCTCCAAAGTGATGAATGTGGCTCCCTTGGACCTGTCTCGTCTCCCACCCAGTAAGACGTTTGTAGCGGTTCCGGATCGTAAGAAGGTTCTTCACTGGGGTCATTCATCTAAACTAGCCGGCCATGCTGGCCAGCGGCGGACCTTCCTGCTCATTACCCGGCATTACTGGTGGCCTTTCCTGCTCAAGGATGTTGTAGACTTCGTCACGGCCTGTTCATCCTGTGCCCGCAACAAGGTTCCCAGACGTCTTCCAGCCAGCCGTCTCCTGCCTCTTCCCGTACCTGCTGCCCCGTGGCAACACATTGCTATGGACTTTATTACTGATCTCCCTGTTTCTGCTGGTTGTACTGTCATTTGGGTAGTCGCTGACCGCTTTTCTAAAATGGGCCACTTTATCCCTCTGCCTGGTTTCCCGTCTGCATCTGTGCTGGCTAAGGACTTCATCCATCACATCTTTCGTCTCCACAGCCTACCCCTCCACATTGTGTCTAATCGAGGGGTCCAGTTCACTTTGCGCTTCTGGAGAGCTACGTGTAAGCTGCTGGATGTCTCTCTGGATTTCTCCTCTGCTTATCATCCTCAGTCCAATGGCCAAGTGGAACGTATCAACCAGATCCTTACCAGCTTCCTCCGGCACTTCGTCAATGCTCACCATACTGATTGGGTAGAGCTCCTACCATAGGCCGAGTTCTCCTATAATAACCATGAGAGCAAATCTTCTTCGAAGTCCCCGTTCTTTGTGGTCTACGGTCAACACCCCCTGATTCCGTTTCCCGTCTCCGCTTCAGTGAACAATCCTGCCGCGGAGTCTCTGGTCAGTGAATTTTCCACCATTTGGGAGGACACTAGATCCGCACATCTTCAATCCTCCGAGCGGATGAAGAGACATGCTGATAAGAGACGTCTGGATCCGCCTCAATTCCGTCTGCGAGACAAGGTTTGGCTCTCCTCCAAACATGTTCGTCTAAAAATACCCTCCTATAAGTTGGGTCCACGGATCATTGGTCCATTTGAAGTCCTCAAGAAAATCAATCCTACAAGTTAAAATTCCCGGCCACCTTACGGATTCCCAACTCCTTCCACATGTATCTACTCAAACCAGTTGTTCTTAATTCTTTTTCCGACGATCCAGATACCTCCCCAGCTCCGGTCTCCACTGAGGACATCTATGAGGTAGAGAACATTCTGGCCACCAAGAGGGTAAGAGGAAAAAACTTTTTTCTGGTGGATTGGAAGGGGTTTGGCTCAGAGGAGAGAACTTGGAAACCCAGGGAGAACATCGACGTCCCACTTCTTCTTAAAATAAAATTTTTGGGCCTAAAAAAGAGGGGGCGTAAAGGGGGGGGGGGTACTGTAGCATCGGTGTCTCTGCCCCCTGACAGGCAGAGATGCCGTCCACCTTACCGCCGCGCTCCTGGCCCGGCGTCTTCTGGCCCTCCTGCTGCTGCTGGCGCGCGATGCTTCCCGAGCACTGTGCTTAGGGCACGCACGCACGCGCTCCCTCCTTCTTAAAGGGGCCGAGCGCACCGTCCTAAGGAGTCCCCGGCCAATGGCCGGAGGACCTCTCATATAGAAGGCACCTCCTCCAAAATGGAGGTTCCTGTGCAAGGTTGTAGCTCTGTGTTCTGACTCTGCTTCAGCCCTCAGGTCCCGCTGCTAATCTGACTACCAGTCCAGTCCGCCAGCCTGACTACCAGTCCGGTCCGCCAGCCAAGTACACTCTCCAGCCCAACGATCTGCCTACGGTCCTAACCCGCCAGTCTGTCTATGGGCCAGGCTTGCCTGCCTACCCGGAGAACGTACCAGTTACCTGCCGTGCCTACCAGCCAGCCTACCTGGAGGCTCCTGCCAGTTACCCGTTGTGTATGCCAGTCCGTCTTTCCGGATCACCCGTCAGCCTGCCTGCCATGGTCGTCTGCTGTACCGGTCAGTCCCTGCCTTCTGACCCGTGGGAGTCACCTGCTCTCATACAAGGACTGGTCCAGAGTAGCACCTGGTCCCTCTGCTCGGTCCTTCCCTGGTTCACGCAGTCTATTGAGCCGCCGTGCGACCTTGGTCATTCCGAGTTAATACCTAGTTACGCCCCTCTGGTCCCTCCTTGCACCGCAGCACAGAGGTTCTACCACCCGGATCCGTAACAGTATTTTTTGGCCTTTTCCATTATCCATCTCATGTTAGCAATCACAGTCTTGTTCCTCTGCCTTTTTTAAATCCTACTTGTTCCTCTGGCAGCTCTTTGTCAAAGACAGGCTGTAACCGTCTTTATAAGATCTTCAGTAATATTTTGCTGGCATGAGGTATGAGCGCAATAGTGCCATAGTTTGCACAAACACAGCATCTCCCTTCTTTGGAATAGGAATAAACATCGATCTTGTCCAGTCCTTCGGCCATTAACCAGCTGTCCATACCTGCTCTGACTGCTTTTGTAACACGCCAGGTCAGTGTGTATTGTAGAAGTTATTTTTCTCAATACAAGTCTATGGGACTCAGAACGAGGCTACAGAGCTTCATTCTGAATTCCCATAGACTTGCATTGAAAAGATTTAAAAAAGTGACCTCTGCTTCACACAGCAATCATTGTGTGATTGGCAGGTTATAACTGTAGTCACGTGGTGCTGGAGCGGGCCTGAAAATGGGTGAAAACTGCTACCGGAGATTATCTGACTACATTACCCTCATCCCTAACAAGATGATAAAAAAAACGCTTCAATCTATCACATTGGGTGACAATAAAATAATACATCTACTACAACCCCATAAATATGTAAACTTAGATGGGGATTGTTGATGATAAAGAAATGGGGTGTGAGCGTTTACAAGACAATTTAGGCGATTTCCCCACAGATGTTTTGCTAAATTATAATTTTCTACTACTTTCCTTAATACCATTGTAAAGTATTGTCATTGATGCCTCCATTTTCAATACATGTATACATTTTGCAACACATTGTATGTATATACTGCAGGAATTAGACGAACTAGCTATGTTTACATACGGTATATATATTTTTTTAAAATAATCGTAGCTTATATTTTAAGCTTGTAGAGGTCAAGAGGCATAAGCAGACCTTACACCTTCTATCCAAGGTCTGGAAAATACATCGCTTGTAATGTACTAGGTGGTGGACATGCATTTTCCAGATATAGGCTGGCAACACGCGGGGTTGTCGGCAGCCCTCCAGCAGTGGCTGGGTTAATCACCCAAGTTCTGCTGGGAATTGTCAGAAAAAAATAAGTTTTTGTAGAACAAGATGCATCCCTGAATCTCATTATGAGTTCAGTCTACTCACATTTGCTATTCTTTTCTCAAGGTTTTTTTTTTTCATTCCCTTGACTTATAATTGCTTTTCCCATGTCTTAAGTAGTCTGTGCATTTAATGAGAAAAGTGCCGATATTATACTGAATTATTCTATCAAGAGTTATTTGCATTTTTAAATTAAGTTATAGAGTATAAGCTAGTTCCATAATCAAATCATTTTCACAATATGAAACATGCCGTTCCATATATTTCTTTAACCTTGCACTGCCTGCCTTCACCTTATCTGTGTAAAAATCTCAGGAAACAAAAATGGCAGGTTAATTCCCTTACTATTCACCAATCTGAGTTGGATTCTGTATAAGGAACACTGACCAAGGTACCAAAGCTCAACCTGAAGCCATCTCTCCTCCAATTACTGAACTTACTTGTCAATGCAATACATGCTCTGAGACTGCTAATGTATAAAAGCCTGGGCAGATGTAACCCATTGTGAAGCCTGATTAGAAATGACTAATGACAAATTTCAAAGAATTATTTAAAATTCAGGACTCTAGATACCCCAAGACCACACCCCCCATATTATACTTACGGGGGTTCAGAAAATTCCTTCTTTTTTTTTTAGGGCTAGACACTCACAATGGTGAGCTGTTGGTTACAAGTGTATATTATTTTGTATTTTGATTTATTTTGTGAAGGACTGGGTCTTGGAAAATCTACATTGTTGGAGGGGGGGTGTTAAGGGCAGGCTTTTTAATTTTTGTTTGTGGCCATTGGTTTGCATTCCAGATGGCACAACCCTTATAGTGTGTTTTCTAACCCTTTCTCTAGTGGGCAACTACTCTCTTACCATTTTTGGGTTGAATAGTTTATTATAGTTGACATGCAAGAACAAAGGTATGTTCTTTAAAGGGGTATTTTAAAGGTGGTTGACACTCTAGAAATCTGTGTGGGCTGTTGTATGCTGTTTCCGTAATTCCCATTCACTTCTATAAATGTTACATACACTGTATAGCATAGCTCTCACAGCTGACTCTATAATCAAGACCGCTATTCCCATCTCAGTATGAATGGGAACATCCCTTTAAGTGTTGCAACTTCTTCTGACAATGGGGTCAATTGTATTACATTTCTGGAATTGGAATTATGTTCCACTACTGTATATGTCACACAAGATACACTGAGACTGCAGTGCATACATCACATAGGAGACACCGAGACTGCTGTGTAAATCACACAGGATACACTAAGACTGCTGTGTATAAACCACATAGCACTGAGACTGCTGTATACATTACATAGGAGGCACTGAGACTGCTGTATACATCACATAGGAGACACAGACTGCTGTATATACATCACATAGGAGACACTGACTGCTGTGTATACATCAGATAAGAGACACTGAAACTGCAGTATATACATCACATAGGGGACACTGAGAATGCTGTATACATCACACAGGATAAAGTGAGACTGTAGTATATACATCACATAGGACATACTTTGCTGTATATACATGAGACTGCTGTGTATACACCACACAGGAGACACTGAGACTGCTGTATAGATCACATAGAAAGCACGGAGACTGCTCTATACATCACATAAGAGACACAGACTGCAAAGCACGCTAAGTCCACCTGAAAAGAACATCCTGACACTGGTACTGGTCAGCATCATACATAGTCCAGAATTGCATGAGCCGCGGCATTTATTAGTGAAAGCTGCGTGTGCGTTCTCCAGAAAAATTAAAGGACCAGTGGATGAAAAAATGTGGCTGCAGGCCAAAGCACTGCTGCCCACCGGAAATCTGCGAGAGGGTCAGATCAAATGACATTGCAGGCCACAAAACAGCTAGCGGAAGGAAGTTTCCCCATCCCTGTGATAAATGATTGATTCAAAGACAATCTTACAAGCAGCAATGTCCTTGTCCGTAAAGCAGTTTGTAACGCTATTGTCGGCGCCCCTGCATGTTTCCCCTCCATGCAGGGATGCCAACATACTGACCGCCCTGACCACGCGCGAGGCCTCCGGCGTGCTCCCTGCTTCCTGGTAATGTTCGCGCTGCAGGTACCGGCTTCTCGCATAGTGTGCGTGCACTCCCCTGCTCTTAAAGGAGGAGCGAGCACATAGTAAAATGCCCCCAGCCAATGGATGGGAGGCATTTAGTAATGGAGCTGACCTGCAAGATGACTCCCAGCTAATAGCTGAAAGGCATATTGCATATAAGGCAACCTCCCCTATAGGGAGGTACCAGGCAGCACAGTGAATCATTAGTGAGTGAGGTGGTCTCCTAGTGAGTTGTGAGGTCCCCTGGTCCTGGTGCAGCCAGTCCTGAACCCAAAGTCCTTGGTCCATGTGCGGCCACTCCTGAATTTATATTCCCTGATCCTTGGTCAGTCCTGAACCCGTAGTCCCATGTCCTTGTGCGGCCAGTCCTGAACCTGTAGTCCCATGTCCTTGTGCGGCCAGTCCTGAACCTGTAGTCCCTTGTCCTTGTGCGGCCAGTCCTGAACCTGTAGTCCCTGGTCCTTGTGCGGCCAGTCCTGAACCTGTAGTCCCTGGTCCTTGTGCGGCCAGTCTTGAACCTGTAGTCCTTGGTCCTTGTGTGGCCAGTCTTGAACCTGTAGTCCCTGGACCTGGTGTGGCCAGTCTTGAACCCGTAGCCCCTGGTCCTTGTGCGGCCAGTCCTGAACCTGTAGTCCCTGGTCCTTGTGCGGCCAGTCTTGAACCTGTAGTCCTTGGTCCTTGTGTGGCCAGTCTTGAACCTGTAGTCCCTGGACCTGGTGTGGCCAGTCTTGAACCCGTAGCCCCTGGTCCTTGTGCGGCCAGTACCGAACCCGTAGCCCCTGGTCCTGGTGCGGCACCCTTTTGATGCAAAGCAATGATGATTGCACATTTCTTTGGTGGTAACCATGGTTAACAGAAGATAACGATTTCAAGCACCATCCCCCTTTCAAAGCGACTAGTCTGCTCTTATAATTCAGTCAGCCTGACAGACTAATAGCAGCTTCCTTAGCACTATAAAAACTGAAGCGGCAAACTTTGTGAAAACCAATACTTGTGTCAGATTGAAAACTTTTGGCCACAATTGTATAAATTACACTTGAGTTAACATGGATTGAAAAAGGGAGTCCTCCTTTTATTTACTCCCTTCAAATGCTACGATCTCTATTGACTGTGAAATTTAGGAAACCAAACATTTGGGATTAGAGTTATCTCTAATCCTGGCTCTTGCAGCTAGATGTCAGTAGTCCATTAAAGGGGTTGTCCAGTACTATTAATAATGTGCCAATCTATTTTTATGAAGAACAGAAGTTTCTTTGTAATTACGCCTGTGAGCGACGCTATCCTTGGCTGTTCACAGGCATCATGTGACCCCCAGCTGACCCCCTCCGCTGATGTCACGTCATGGTTCCGGATGCAGCCGGGGGTGACTCACTTCTGCGTTCCACGGTGGATGCTGGGTGTGATGCGTGGGGTAACCCCGCCCACAGCCCAGCATCCACTGATGTCACACCTCACTTGATGTGACATCTGCGTGGGGTCACATGATGCCTGTGAGCGGCCAGCTATAGCGCCGCTCACAGGCAGTAACGGCAACATAAGGTAATTACAAAGAAGCTTCTTTTTACCATAAAAATAGATTGTCACATTATTAATAGTACTGGACAACCCCTTTAACTCTGCAGTGTAGCAGTTACAGCATTGTATTGTTACACTTTGCAAGCAGCAGAGCTGTGATAATCAAAGTTAGGGAAAGGTGGAGGGGAGGTTGTTATGTCCAAAGTGCAAATGCAAGTATACAACCCGCATGAGATTGGCTTCATTGCTGTTTTATACATTCTTGCATCTATTTATATAGACTTCAGTTTATAAATGGCTTTAAAGGGAGGATTAGAGGCCATGTGCAAATGTTGATCCTATCACATAAGCAGTACATTGCTTTTCTCTTTGCATAATTTTATCTTTTTGCAACATTATATTTTAAGAACATGAATGAGTTGAAGATCGAGTGGGGTGGGAGCTGTGGGAGTGCATTAAAAAAAATATAAAACCTGAGGGAAATCCAGCTGCTTACTCAGTGAGAGGAAACAGGCAAGGCACTGACTGAATAGAAAGCGTATAGGTTGCAACAAAAATAAACCACAGGAAGGACAAGGATTTGGGGCAATATATACTGGTAAAAATAGAAACAGCTGAAAAGATTGAGACAAAGTGGAGAATAGAGAAGTGCAGGTGAAAATAGGAAGAATAGCATGTTTCCAGTTTGCTAAAATCAGCATGTTCCAATTATGTTTTGAGAAAACTGAAGACGTGCTAATTGTTCCCGCTGTTAGCAAAAGTGCAAGCTTTCACATTTCTGCTTCATGCCGTTTTCTCTTTCTTTGAGACAGGAATCCATGGCTGTTTGCATTAGATATGCTTTAATATGTAGCACACTCCAAAAACATATGTTCTTGTTATCAATAGGGATAATTTTCCTAGCCGTGGTGAACATGGTCAGAATACAACAGTTTTAGTTGAATAAACCCAGAGAAAATAGAAAGATGGAAATATCATTACCAATACTTCTTGTTTCGGTCGCCCTCAGATTGCCCTTCCATTCCACCCGACAGAGGTTAAGAGTGTCATTATGACAATTATAGGATTGGTATACGTCAGTGTTTCTATTCTGCTGTAGGAAATATTGCAGTTTACTAAGCTATTCCACACAGCGTCATCCAGTAAAAACCCCATATGAGCATGTGCATTTTTTAAACATAGGAGCCTATTTGTGACAGAATTCACTTCAGCCACATTAGATGTAACCTTCCATTACTCTTTCAACTGGTAGGTTTACACTTTAGCATTAGGACTGTATATGGTGGGTTTAAAAATTCTACACACTCCTGTTAAAATGCCAGGTTCTTGTCATCTAAAAAATAAAACCAAGAAGAATAATTTCAAAATTTTTTCCACCTTTAATAGTCTGGACATCCCCTTTGAGAAACAAACTGAAATCATTTTGAAGGGGAAAATAAAAATAACAAAACTAAAATAATGTTGTTGCATCAGTGTGAACACCCTCTTATAATTGGGGATGTGGTTGAGTTCAGATTAGCCAATCTCATTTAAACTCATGTTAAATAGTAGTCAGTACACAGCTGCCATCATTTACAGTGATTCTGATTAACTCCATACAAAGTTTAACTGTTCTAGTAAGATTTTCCTGGTCCATGGTCCTTAAACAGCTTACAACACAGCAAAGAGATCTCATTGTTTAAATTCATTAGTCAGGAGAAGGGTACAAAAAATTTCCAAAACATTAAACATACCATGGAATACTGTGAAGATAATCGTCAAGAAATGGCTTAAATTTGTCACAGTTGTTTACTGCATGTGACCGGAATCTCCCATATTCTTCATATGTCTGGCCTGTGGGGTAGGATGGCAAGACTCAAGCCTTCTCTGACAAAGAAAACATCAAAACCTGACTATGTTTTGCCAGAACCGGCCTGAAGTCTGCCAAAAACATGTGAGAAAATGTGTTATGATCTGGTGAGACCAAGATTGAACTTTTTGGTCATAATTCTAAAAGGTATGCTTGGCGCAGAGCCAACACTGTGCATCACCAAAAGAATACCATTACTACAGTGAGGCCTCTGCTAAAAAGCTGAAGATGAAGAGGAACTTCAGCTTTCAGCACCATTACCCTAAGTATACCACGAAATCAACAGAAACAATGGCTTCGCCAGAAGAAGATCAAAGTTTTGGAATGGCCCAGCCAGCCCCAATTGAGAATTTGTGGGTTGACCTGAAGAAGGATGTATGCAGGAGATGCCCTTGCAGTCTGACAGATTTAGAACTCTACTGCGAGGAAGTGTGGACTAAAAAATTGCGAATTCTGGATGGGACATCCTAATAGTCTCCAGCCCAAAAAGGCTGAATGATGTCATAAATTCAAAGGGTGCTTCATAAATTCAAGGGTGTATATATTTTTGCAACCACATTATTTTAGTTCTTTATTTTTCTTTTTCCACCTGAAAAAAATTGAATTGTATAGATTATAGGTGACATTAAATGTGGATAAAGTTCAGTAATGATTCTTTTTGGTATGATTTTTTTACATGACAAATACCTTGCATTTTAACAGGGGTGTGTAGACATTATATATCCATTGAAGGTGATATTACAGTGTTTAAGTCTGTTCAATGTAGTACTTATAAAAGCAAGTGGTGGGATGATATACTAACGTTCTGCATGATACGGCCTGCAAGCATAACATGGAAGAGGCAAAAGTCTTAACCTGATCGATTTACATCATGGTTATCAGGAACTGATTTGCAATCACTGAATACTTTACAATAAATCTCTTGGGCTAGGTTAAAAAAATATAACATACTGTATGTCCGGCCAGTTCTTTTACACCTATGCTGGACAATTAAAAGTTTATTCCCAGCACCCTAACATTGCTTGTTAGTTTTATTCATCAGTCATTCAAACACTGTGTATTTTCGTCATCAGTTCCCCTCAAGTGTTTTTGAACAATGCCAGTGGCATAGTGGCCCTGTATAAAAAAAATCTTCTCACTGTGCTCCCTGCACAAAATATTATACCCAACCTGTCCCTGTTATGATACATGGCCTCTACACCATCCTCTTTTATAACATATTGGCTCTACACTGGTCGACATATGAACTATCGCCTCCACTTCATTCTCCTTTATGAGCTAAAACCACCACACCGTTATACAGCTCTTGATGGAGCCTGACAAAATATTGTTTTCTGGATTATCTATTATAATATGTCAATTTTGCGATTTAATTTTGCCCTGCATCGGTTTTGTCAAATATTTTTTGTATAACTTTAGTCTTATTTATGAACTATAACCATCATACCATTCCTCCTTATGAACTATTCCCACCACTGTCCCTTCTTATGAGTTATAACCATCATACTATCCTCCCTTATGAACTAGGCATCTACGATGAACCCCCATATAAACATGGTTTCAAAACTGTCCCCTTAATCCTGCTGTCCCCTCTCCACACTGCCCCCTCCACATTGTTCGCTTTCTACACTGCCCCACCTCCACTCCTTCCCTTCTCCACACTATCCCACACGCTATACTGTCCTCTCCACTCAGGCCACTTCCCATGCTCCATTCTCAATACTAAAATTAAATAACAATAATAATGTCCTTTGCTCCTATAGAGCGTTAATCTTCTTCTTGTCCTCTACCCTCCACGCCCCTGAGGCACAATGTCAGCTGTGTTATGACATGATGTCATCACAGGGTGTGTCACTTGAGCAGACATTAATGCCCAATTCATGAAGACACGCGATTATCTCTGTGCGCCATGCCAGAAATCTTACTCCAGTCAGGGACTGGGTTGATATTTCTGGCATACGAATCACCAAAATGTGGGAAGCTGGTGTGAAACTCAGAGTTTTGTGACTGTTCAAAGCTTTCAGGCTACTTTTTTTTGGTGTGAAGGCTTTGATGAATTGGACCCTTTTGCTAGGTCGTGGAATGGACTGGCACTCATCTGCCCCAGCAGAGCTGGCCTGTAGATATCTTCAATTAAATAGGCATCTTACAAACACAAATTGGATTGAATGCAGTAGACAGGAATAGGATTTGATCCTGTCTCTCCTGGTTCGCCAACCCCCTGCTATGCACTATCTGATATGAACTGAAGGTCAAACTTCTGTAGCTCACAGGTAACAGTGTCTGGTATTAGCATAATAAATGTATGTTTTTCACATAGAATAACTAGTGTGATTAATATATATAAAAATATTCTTATCGATTGTCTAAATATAAAACTTCCATTGCTTAATGTATATTTCAGTTTAAATTAGCTGGCGCTGCCTTTAGCCACCCATATACATTAGACTAATGTCGTCCGCACCTCCCAACCTCAACGGGTTCAGCTGACTCTCTGTACAAGGGCACCAGCTAACTGATTGTCGGGGGAGCTGTCATTCGGGCATGTCCGAGTTCAGACTGCCATTTTCTGTGTACTCTTCCAGAAAGGCCGCTAGCTTAGACGTCTGTTGGCGGCTTTCTCATAAAGAAAGAGAATTAGCTGTGATGGCTGTCAGCCAAAGCAGTTTGTCTGAACGCTATCTGTATATGGGGTGTGTGGAAATACGAGGGTCAGTGGGTGCTTTTGTCCGCTGGCCTGACTGTCTTTACAGGGACCACATGGTCCAGGGCTCATCCCATTGAACGCGCGTTCTCCTTTCCCATGGGCAGAATACTGCTCAGACAACACAGATTGAGGGTAACACAATGGGGTGATACTTTATTGGATCACCAACAGTCAATAACATATAGTACAGTCCCAGCAAATACCCAATATGGTGCAAATTACAGAGTCTCACCCTTCTGCTGGCTCGCCGGGAAATAGAAAATCTGCGACTTCGGGGCTTACAGGGCCAACTTCCCCAACCAGTAGCACCCTTTTGGCGGGCACCCACAGAGAGGGGGTAGCGGCAACGTTAGTAAGCTGACAGTCCATTGAGGTATGTGGCCAGGTGACCTGATTGTCCCAACCTGGGTTCTCCAAAAGGGTTCAGTGATGGGCAGTGGATCAAATCTGTATTCCTCCTGTTGGAGCCATGGTGCCGAGGCAACTGTCTTCTAGAGTCTCTCTGTAGAAGGAGAGAGGTCCCTTTTATAACCACCGCTTTCGTTCAGGGCATTATCCACAGATTTGGGGGGAGGTGGGAGGATATAATCCCTTGTTGTTTGAGTGTTCAATTAACCTGCATATTTTGTCCTTCAATGTTTGAAAAACAACAAGGAGCAGGGACTGATACAATAGGAAGTCAGCAGGCATTAACAAACATTGATTGTTCAATTAACCAGCGCCTTTGTCCCTCAAGAATAACAAAACAATAAGCTGCAATGACTGATACAATAGGTAGTCAGCAAGCATTCAACAAATCATCAAACATCAATTCAACCTACAACAAGAGTCAACGTGCAGGCTCATATGAGCAATAGCTCATGTCCCTAGGCCTACTGAATATGTCTGCCATAATTAAGAATAAACGTGGTGTTGTCACATGATGCTTTATGGATAATGTCCATGTCAGAGGCATCTGCACAGTCCCTTATAGCCCTGGCATGTAAGCCAGTTTCCTAATAGAGAGCCTTGTGGATTCCATGTGCTACTGAAAAGGCCTTATTGGTTACCATATATGTACACAGTCATGGTTCAAGGGAAGAATAATGTGACATAATAGAGCACCTGATTGAGCCTGACAAAAAATTGTTATTTGTTCTAGTAATAATAATATATATGTGTGCATGAAACCTTATAAAATATATAACTACCACTTGATTGGTTGCCACATTCAGCTATTTCATGTCATCCCGTGCTGGTTTTGTAAATTTATATTTATTTTTTGTTTATAACTAACTTTTACTGGAATCTTCCATTAATGAAGTATGCAATGCAAGATCTGTTTAGAGCCTGCAACAACAAGAAAATGTCAGCTCAAAGTTCAGCAGAACTGTGATACTTTAAAAAATGAAGAAAAAGTACACATCATGATGTGGATGATATGTAATTAAAAACTGCTAAAATGTTTATATAACCTTTTAAATCAGGTAATTCACCTTGATACTTCACCTTGCCCCATGATTTGGAGGAGCTCCATACAAAGAGATAGCACATTTACATAATGGAAGCATCAGCAGCAAATGCCGAGAAGGCTTTAGGAGCGCCGAGCGTCAGCTTCTTTGACTTGTGCAGCAGTATTGATTTGTGGAGACTTGTGAGCATAGGGAATCAGTAAATATTCCAAACACCAGTAAAAAACATTTTACCTCTTACTGTCGAGGAAACCATGTGGTCAGCAGAAATCTACGCTGCTCTGCCGAGAATATGAAAACAATAAATAAATTATTGCTATTACGCTGGGTTTTAATATACTAGGTTCTGGCCATTTTTAAAATAAGCAAAGTATATTAAAAACATATATTATGTGCTCTCCACTCACCATAGTCGAGATTTATTATTTATGACATTCATAGTCTATGCATAAAATCTTTTTTACATTTGGGAGCATTTGCAAGTTTGCTGCAGGGTGTGACCATTACATTGGCAGGAAGCTGCAGAATGCCAACACACATCCTGACCCTCTCTACACACAGGAATTCAACATACTGCCCGGCTTCCTAACTTTTTCTTTCAAAATAAATGAAACAGCTGTACCAACATACCAGTGAGCAGATCAAAACACTCATACCTCTCATTATCCTTTGTGTACGAGGACACGCAAAAGTGTATAAATGTCAAAAATTAAGGTACCGATAATGACCCATTCCGTGCAATTCTCATATGTGTATCACCAGGCCAAGTAAGTGTAACAAAACATAATAATAAGAGTGATCAGAGTTGTAGACCCGTCTGTACACACAGCAAGAACTAGGAAATAGCATGTGCGAAACACAGACGGCATCTTTTCTCGCCACACTCAATGTTACCACAAGCCTCTTAAACTGTAGATGAAATATCACTGTATAATGTGACCACTGGAAGTGGTGGAGCATGCTCACTGCTGCTCCGCTCATTCCCTAGAGGACTGCTGGAGGTAGAAGAGCACTATACTCTGTTATCTCTGGCTGTACATTACAGAATATGTAGAGTGGAAATGTGCATGCTGGATTACTGCTTTCATTTAAATGGGGGACATAAGTGATCGGTGGGGGTCACAGTGGTTGGAACACCATAATATAGTCGTTTTTAAATGGGTTGTCCAGGTTCTTCACGAAAATCTGTAGGCACTTTATGTGACTGCAGACTTGTGAGGGTTCTCCGGCGGCGGCGAGACTGAGCTGCGATAAGCATACATTCAGCCACATTCCAACTAGATGTGCGCAGCCTTGCTTAATACAAGTGAATTGAGCGATGCTGTGCATATCTAGTCGGTATGTAGCCGGGAGTATGCATATTGAATACTTGCGGTCACATGACTGTTCAGTCTTGCCGCTAGCACCAGAGAATCCTCAAAGTGTGCGCTTTGAGGGTTCACAAGTCTTCAGTTACATACAGTGACTGCAGACTTTCATAATAAACCTGGACTACCCCTTTAACTATCTGATCTTACAGGTAAACCTATTTAAGATTAACTAAAACACCACCGAAGAAAACAATTACATTGTAGGACTGTGCCCAGTGTTTGAGTTATTCCAACCTTCAATAAGTCATGACAAAGTACATAGATGAAGCCAAGTTTAACTTGACAAATAATGCATCATCTTCATAAACTGTAACAAGTTAATGTCACATTGAGTGATGTAAGGTTAGGTGTCAAATCACACTTTTTATGCCATATTCCCAGTGCTGTGTTATCTGTTTTAAAGGGAATCTGTCACCCCCTGGCACTTATCTGACCTCTAATATACATACAGGTGATAGAAATGTAAATCTATACCTGCCTGTATGCCTCATATTAGAGGTCTTGTTGCTGTGAAATGTCTTTTTATTCAAGTCAAGTTTGTGATGCTGTGGAGTCAGGGCCTGAAAGAAATCCCTGCCTCCTGTGTGAATTACAATGTTTCCCCCCTCCCCTGCATGCCACAGTGCCCTGTGATGTGCAGTTGCAGCAGCCAAATCCGGGCACTGTGACATGCAGGAGAGGGGTGAAGCATTGTAATTCACACAGTAGGCGGGGATTTCTTACAGTCCCAGGGACTGGAACACATCAGAAACTTGTAGGAATAAAAAAGACATTTCACAGCAACGAGATCTCTAATATGAGGCATTCAGGTAAGTATAGATTTACATTTCTATCACCTGTATGCCCATATTAGAGGTCAGATAAGTGCCAGGGGGTGACAGATTCCCTTTAAGTACAGTTATATGAAAAAGTTTGGGCACCCCTATTAATCTTAAGCTTAATGTTTTATAAAAATTGGTGTTTTTCCAACAGCTATTTCAGTTTGATATATGTAATAACTGTTGGACACAGTAATGTTTCTGCCTTGAAATGAGGTTTATTGTACTAACAGAAAATGTGCAATCTGCATTCAAACAAAATTTGACAGGTGCATAAGTATGGGCACCTCACCAGAAAAGTGACATTAATATTTAGTAGATCCTCCTTTTGCAAAAATAACAGCCTCTAGTCGCTTCCTGTAGCTTTTAATGATTTCCTGGATCCTGGATGAAGGTATTTTTGACCATTCCTCTTTACAAAACAATTCCAGTTCAGTTAAGTTTGATGGTCGCCGAGCATGGACAGCCCTCTTCAAATGATCCCACAGATGTTCAATGATATGCAGGTCTGGGGACTGGGATGGCCATTCCAGAACATTGTAATTGTTCCTCTGCATGAATGCCTGATTAGATTTGGAGCGGTGTTTTGGATCATTGTCTTGCTGAAAGATCCATCCCCTGCGTAACTTCAACTTTGTCACTGATTCTTGAACATTATTGTCAAGAATCTGCTGATAATGAGTGGAATCCATGCGTCCCTCAACTTTAACAAGATTCCCGGTGCTGGCATTGGCCACACAGCCCCAAAGCATGATGGAACCTCCACCAAATTTTACTGTGGGTAGCAAGTGTTTTTCTTGGAATGCTGTGTTTTTTTGCCGCCATGCATAACGCCTTTTTGTATGACCAAACAACTCAATCTTGGTTTCATCAGTCCACAGGACCTTCTTCCAAAAAGAAATTGGCTTCTCCAAATGTACTTTTGCATACCTCAGCTGACTTTGTTTGTGGCGTGCTTGCAGAAACGGCTTCTTTCGCATCACTCTCCCATACAGATTTTCCTTGTGCAAAGTGCGCTGTATAGTTGACCGATGCACAGTGACACCATCTGCAGCAAGTTGATGCTGCAGCTCTCTGGAGGTGGTCTGAGGATTGTCCTTGACTGATCTCACCATTCTTCTTCTCTGCCTTTCTGATGTTTTTCTTGGCCTGCCACTTCTGACCTTAACAAGAACTGTCCCTGTGTTCTTCCATTTCCTTACTATGTTCCTCACAGTGGAAACTGACAGGTTAAATCTCTGAGACAGCTTTTTGTATCCTTCCCCTGAACAATTATGTTGAATAATCTTTGTTTTCAGATCATTTGACAGTTGTTTTGAGGAGCCCATGATGCCACTCTTCAGAGTAGATTCAAACAGGAGAACAACTTGCAAGTGGCCACTTTAAGTAGCTTTTCTCATGATTGCATTGCATACACCTGGCTATGACGTTCAAAGCTCAATAAGGTTACAAAACCAAAAAAAGTGCTTTAGTAAGTCAGTAAAAAGTAGGTAGGAGTATTTAAAACAAGAAAATGATAAGGGTGCCCATACTTATGCACCTGTCAAATTTTGTTTGAATGCAGATTGCACATTTTCTGTTAGTACAATAAACCTCATTTCAAGGCAGAAACATTACTGTGTCCAACAGTTATTACATATATCAAACTGAAATAGCTGTTGCAAAAACACCAATTTTTATAAAACATTAAGCTTAAGATTAATAGGGGTGCCCAAACTTTTTCATATAACTGTATATATTACCTTTGGGTTTGCTTGGATTTAAAGAGGATTTTCACCAGTATTAGAATGTTAAGCTTGCCATATCATGGAATAGCAGCCGCAGAGCTGAATAAAATGTAGTTTTTTTTTGTTTTGTTTTTTTTTAATTTCTCATATCCTTCTGGAGATATTAGTTTGTAAAGTGTAGATTCTAATTTCCTTAAGGCTACATCACACAGATGTTTAACACATCCTAGTACTGTCCGTTTTTGTTCTCAGGCAGCACACTGACCCATAAAGTTTCATTGAGTCGTACATACATCAGTTTTAAAAATGGATCCGTGTCTAATCCGTAAGACTCAGATCAAGTCCTGTTCTCAGATCAGACATGGCTATTAAAGTCTACGAGGTTTTGCGTAAGATGGATGACACACTCAAGACATAATTTGCACTTCTAAATTCCATCCTAGTTTTTTTTTTTTTTTTACTTATTTCACAGGACCATATTTTCGGTCTGTGTCCATGAAAAAAAGACAGCACTGGAACCAATGTTATTCAAAAGAGCTGTTCAGATGTCAGTTTTTTTTCACACTGAATATCTGAATGATAAAAATTGCAGCACGCACTAGAGTTTCTTCCGTATTTCGGATGAGACTCACCCATTCAAGTGCACAAAAAGAAAAATCATATGCCATATGGATCAACCGTGTGTCATTTGATTTTTTTGGATATATTGCAATTTTGTATATGTTCTTGTACATTTTAATGACTGTTGATGTATAAAAACAGATGCAAAACAGATTGCATACGGATGACAACACAGATGGAAAAAAAGTCACTTTTTCAAGATGAAAAGTGGATGATTTTTTTTTTATACACACTTGTGAACAGACAGTCTATCTTCCTCAGTGAAAAAAACAAATAGGGAAAAAAATGAAAGCAACTAGGATGACACCTAAGAAAAAAATTGCTCCTGAAGCAGACTTAAGATCTAGAGGGTGGATATTCTTCTCTGGGGGCGGTTACTTTTTCTCCTGAATGATGCTGACCAATCATAAGCAGGAGGTATCATGCAGTGGGGAAAAAAATACTTGCCTATAAAAGGTCACACCAAGCTTTGAATGAGACATAAAATGAATGACATACGGTCCAACTCTCCTAACTGATCTTACTTACAGCATCAGCTGTGATTACAAGCGGGGAGGGGAGTAGAGCAGAGCGGTGTCATTATAAACATTTCTTGCAGCTCCCTTATCACAGGGCTGTCAGCTCTGCTCTACTCACCATCCTCCCACACCGACTGCTATGAAACGAGGGCTTCAAGAAGTGTTTGTAATGACACAAAACTCTGTGATTACAAACAGGAGAGGAGCGTAGAGCAATCACTTGGTTTTAGCAAAATTTAGCATATAACCTTTACAACCTAATATCTCCGCAACGAAGCTGAGAAATTAAAAGCTAAAAACTACATTTTATACAGTTCTGCAGCCAATATTCCATGAGGAAGTCAAGTTAACATGCTAAAGCTGGCAAAAGGTCCTCTTCAAAGGGCCACTTAGGAATCTTAATTGGACCGATTATTATTATGTAATAATGTGAATGAACCTTTACCCAAATTTTGGCACAAATTGACACATCTAGTTTTAGACCTGTTTATTATGTGCGGTGGACACCTTTTGCAGTTCATTCTACAATGGGGCATGGATTGAAGGATAAAGGTGTGGCTTTGGAAGGAAAGTGGGTGAGGATTAAAATGTGACTGTGTTTTGAATTTCAGGAGCAAAAAAGGGGTGCAACCTAAACAAACCAAGAGGTGTAAACTTAGAAAATAAGTGTTAAAAGATGGACAAAATGTGTTATCCAGCATGAGCCACTGTGATACATTTTGGTGCATTTTCACACTGACTTAGCATTGATTAAATATTGGACAAAATTAATATCTGCTCCACTTTCTGTTGATTTGTGCGTCCAGAGGGTTATGCACATGAACAATGAAGCTGTATACAGCCTCCAAGTTGTATGGAGCCATTAAATGGGGTCCTTATATCTCTGTATACCTCTGATTTCAGGCAGTGCGGACAGCTTAGCACCCTGCGAATATGGTGCCCGTGTAAAACTTCCACTGCTGGATGAAATGCCTTCATGTGTCTGCACAAGTTTCTGTTGTGATTCTCATCTAATCTGTGTTTTTTATTTCAGCTTGAATAAGGATATTGCTGTTACTTCCCTGGCATATGAGATCCTTAGCACAGTTGGACATCAATAGACACCAGAATATTATTTTTACATTCTCAGGACTGGAAAAAGAACCTTCATCTTGTATAAGACTTCATCCACATTCTTAAAGGAGTAAATTGTTATTTGTTCATTAGAAAACTATTGCCTTAATGTTACTGAAGTATTGAATGCAATCTTGTGTATGCGTGTTTATCTGACCATCAGAAAAGTCCTGCATTTTGTGGTAGCATACACACTGCCTGTGACATGTTTTTCTATTTTCTTAAAAATTATCTTTTTCATGTTTTTATACGTTTCAATAAACATAATATGGGATTAATTAAGGAGCCTGCATAATGTTGTAGCTTTTCTAAACTTTAAATATGAAATACTTTGGTAAGCTCCTTATATTGCTACATACACCACATATATTCCTAAAAAAACGTATTGGCATGTTGACAAGCTTTTAGTTTTTCAGGATCTTCATTTTACTAAATAAACACATCATTCTCAGTGACAAAATGCCAGTATGAAGACGCAGTTCAGTGACAAGAATGACGAGGAGCTAATCGGAGCAGGAATCTATGGTAATTTAATCCAGAGTTAGATTTTTCAGATATCAAACATTAAATTGGAGTAGAAAAAAAATAGATTCTCTAAGTGTTATTTATGCCATCAATGTTCACAGTTTTGTGGTGGAAAACTTTAACGAAAGGAGTTTCCCACAACTAACATTTATCAGCTACTCAAAGGATAGATGATAAATGTCTGATAGCTGAGGACTTTACCACTTGTACTGATCCCTAGAATGGGAGTCCTAAACCCCCCATTCCTCTTTACTGCGTGATTGAGTATGCCACATGTGTGTCCATTCAATGTATGTGGGACTGACAGAAACAGCTGCGCTCGACTGACTCAATCAGATCTATAGACTTTGCAGGGAACGTCACTGTAAGGGATCACGCACAGAGACAACACCGGGGAGATCACGCTATATCTCACCGTACCGTCACGCTGTCAGTATTTCGTCCGGAATCGCGAGCACAAGATCCAGACTACTCGCTGCATGGGTATCGGCAAGCGACCAGTGAGAGTATGGCGTCACACCTCTGGGTTCCAAAGCCTGGAATCCGTGTTTACGCCCTTTACCGTCACTGTCAGCTTCACGATAGCCCGATTATTATTATTCTCTGCCACCACCGGCTGATATAGTTTGAAATATAATACAGGCCTGGCCGGATGCCTACGTTTTGGTAGTGTGTATGGCTTCGGGGAAGAGAACGGTTACAGAACAAAAGAAACAGGACTATTAAATTTTATTTTTAATCCAAAAGGGAGGCAGTGTTTAGGGAAATATATACATAAGGATGTTACAAAGGAGAGTTTAAAATACATAAGCAGTTACATAAAATAAACAAGATAAAAGACAACTTACACTATACAGTTTGCAGGGACGAATCAGCATAGGTGGAGGAGGGGCTCCCCAGTTGAATTGAGCGTTATCGATTGCGACCCATTGCTTATAATCTGTATACCCCCCCTGGCAATGAGTGCTTCTGTACTGTCCATGAGTTCTCTTATAACTAAAGGGAGATCTGTCCACACACCTCGTGCTGACATCATGTGGGCCGGTCTCCAGCCTGTACATTTTTATTAAAACCACTAACTTCTGCGATAACTCATTGCTCGTTGATCGCAGAAGCTTGCAAACTACGCCATTTTTTCCCTTATGATTTTATCTTCGGTTAGAGACCATACATCGCATAGCTGCAGTCCGCTATTCTGCTGTTTTTGCGCTACAGCTCCCTGATTTTGCTTTCAGCCCTGGAAAACTACATATACATTCCTGGGATGATTTAGTCACTAAGCATATGGGTCCCGTTACTGTCAGTCATATGGAACTCACAATACTTCATATTTCATTTCGGAGTCGGCGTGGCTGGAAATTTCTGTTAAACTCTCTTTGAAGCTTGGGAAAGCAACTCTCCCAGTTACTCACGAATTAGTGCAACCCTGCCAGTAATTACCCCCTGCCTCTTCCAGGGACAAGATGCTTGCATCTAAATTAAGTTATAACACTCCTTGGCTAGCATTTGTTTGGGTAGGCTATTTCTCAGGCGTGTGTTAATTGGGGCTTTTGTGCTGAGCAAAAGGGGAATAAGGGAGGGGGGTGAACATCTATGTCAAGCAAAAATGGAAGAACATTTTCCTGACATTAATATTTCCCTGACAGTCACATTATATGTTTAACCACCGATCCCCATCTTGTAATAATGTCCCCTGTCCTGGTTCCCACCTTGTAGTAATTTCTCTCATCATGGTCTTCATGTTATAGTAATGTCCCCCATTCTGCCGCTCTTCACACATGCATTTAAACAAAAAAAAAAAAGATACTTCTCACATGTCCTCCTCTCTTCCATAAATGGGGCAGCGCATGGCAGTGACGTAATACGCTGCCTGTGACAGGCACTATGATGTCAGCTACCAGCCTCCGATTGGCTGGTATTGTGGTAAAGAGCTGGTCTCTGCGCCGCAATACATTTCAATTGAATGTGAGTCCAAGGACAACCATTCGGCTGTAAAGTAGCGCTGGCGACGGATGCCCCCTGGGCAGGCTGCAGTTGACTCTGGGGCTCCGATGTCTGTGGGTTACAGCCTCAGGGACTGCATGCATTAAGCATATTTGAGACCCCTGCTCTAATAACTCACATAATGCACTCCTATATCTATCTCTGACAGAGTAAAACTGATAGACAGCCTAATCAGCTTTAGTACATGGCACACGTGGGGGAGCTAAAACTGGTGAAAGTGTATTATTTGTATGGAATCTTACTATATGGGACTAGCTCAGCTTGCACATATACCTCAAGCTAATGTTTGTCAGCAGCACCACAGTTGCAGAAAAGTTTGCAAAAAAAAAAAAAAATTACATCACAACAAAGACCATGGCAAAGAAGTAGTGCCAGAATTTCAACCAGTGTGCAAATAATGGCAGGTAATGTATGTTGAGTTATTAACCCCTTTAAAGCCCAGGACATACTAATACGTATCTGCGCCCTGGGACTTAAGAGCCTGATACGTATTAGTACGTCATGGCGATAGCCGCTGGATGTCAGCTGATTGTCACAACTGACACCCGATACTATGTGCAGGGAGCGGTCCCGCACCGCTCCTGGCACCTTAACCCCCGCAATGCATGCTGTGATCGAAGTCGATCGCAACATTGTGGTGGCAAGGGGAGGTGATCAGGATACTCACCTCTCCTGCCGGCGTCCAACGCTGTCTGCCGCGGCTTCCTGGATGTTGCCATGATGACCCGATGTTATCATGACAACATCCGGGTCACCAGACAGCAGGAAGATACGCAGTGCATGACCAAATTATCTTCTGCATCTGCAGCGCATACAGCCTGTATAGCACAGGGATGGTGCTCCATCCCTATGCTATACAGGAGATCAGAATAAAAAAAAGTGAAAGTACCATAGTGGGACAAAGAACAAAGAATAAAAGTAAAAAAGCGTGTTTAAGAATGAAAAAAAAAAATTGTAAAAATATCTAAAAAAAAAATTAAAAAAATAATCCACCAAAAATAAAAATATAATGTACCCATCAATAAATATTATTATAAAACAAAACAAAAAAACAATAAAAGTATACATATTTGGTATCGCCGCGTCCAGGACGACCTGACCTATAAAACTGTCCAACTAGTTAACCCCTTTAGTGAACACGGTAAAAATAATAGGTAAAAAACAATGCTTTATCATCATACCGCCAAACAAAAATTGGAATAATACGTGATCAAAAAGACGAATATAAATAAAAATGGTACCGCTGAAAACGTCATCTTGTCCCACAACAAACAAGCCACCATCAGCCGAAAAATAAAAGTTATAGCTCTCAGAATAAAGCGATGCAAAAAAAATAATTTTTTCTATAAAATAGCTTTTATTGTGCAAAAGCACCAAAACATAGAAAAACTATATAAATGTGGTAATGCTGTAAACGTACTGACCCGAAGAATAAAGCTGCCTTATCAATTTTACCACACGCGGAACAGCATAAAAAAAAACAATTCCTGAATTGTTGGTTTTGGTTTATTCTGCCTCAAATAAATCGGAATAGAAAGCGATCAAAAAATGTCACGTGCCTGAAAATGGCACCAATAAAAACGACAATTCATCCCACAAAAAACAAGCCGTCACATGACTCTGTCGGCCAAAATATGCTAAAATTATACCTCTCAAAATATGGCTATGCAAAAACTAGTTTTTACAAAAAAAAAAAGCGTCTTTTAGTGTGTGGCAGCTGTCAATCATAAAAACCTGATACGATGCTGTAATCGCACCGACCCGAAGAATAAAGTCGTCTAATCGCTTATACCGAACGAGGAACGGCGTAAAAAATAGACTCTAGGGTTAGGGTTCTGCTAGGGTTAGGGTTTGGTTTGGGTTGGGCTAGGGTTAGTGTTGGAGTTAGGGTTGGGCTAGGGTTGAGGTTGGGATTTTTTTCAAAAAAAAAAAAAAAAATGGACGATATATCAACTAGGTTGAGCGCAAGTGCTCGCTACTTGAGTTTGCATCGGGTGCTCGGGTATGCACTGAGTATCGCAGGTGCTCAAGTGACATGCTCCAGTCTCCACCCCATATGCTTCATGGCCAAAAAAAAACCTTGCGGGAATTGCCTGCCATGCACGAGTGATCCCCGCTTGTTTTTTTTTTGCGTGTGTAATAACCGTGAAACATGTGGGTGGGGATTCGAGCATGTCACTTGAGCACTGGCGATACATGGTGCATACCCGAGTACCCGATGCAAACTCAAGTAGCGACA
The DNA here is from genome assembly GCF_046119375.1 of Phyllobates terribilis. Taxonomy (NCBI): domain Eukaryota; kingdom Metazoa; phylum Chordata; class Amphibia; order Anura; family Dendrobatidae; genus Phyllobates; species Phyllobates terribilis. Next base: position 230,371,403 of record NW_027362764.1, read on the forward strand.
TGTAATTAATATATAGAAAACTATATATTCTTAAGTTCTTTTAGGAACAATATATTCATAATCTTTCTATTTGATCCAATGCAGACCTTAAAGGGAATCTGTCATCAGGTTTTTACTACTCTATCTGACAGCAGCATAATGTAGGGGGCAGAGAACCTGATTCCAGCGATGTGTCAATTACTGGGCTGCTTTGAGCAGTTTTGATAAAATCACTGATTTATCTGCTGCAGATCTAGCAGTTCTCTGAACATTGTGCCCTGAATAACCCCACGCACACCACTTATTGGCAGCTTTCTGCCCATGCAGTGTCCACAGAAAGCTGCCAATCAGTAGTTGGCGGCAGAATTCATGACTATGGAGGATTACATGGCAGCAGGTTTACCAGTCCTCTAGTGATGATCTCCTGCTGATAACACAATGATTTTATCAAAATTATAGCAGCCCAATAAGTGATTCAGGGTTACTAGAATCAAGGTCTCTGTCCCTATAATATGCTGCTCTCAGATTATGTGGTAAAAACCTGGAAAATTACATTTAAAGTGTCTCTGGCAGGTATCTTATGGCATCTTAATATATTTGTTGAAGGAGTACAGGTTCAGCAAATCTATATCTGCAGTTTAAAGGGAATCTATCACCCCCTGTGAGATATCAGACTGCTACTATGGGCATACAGGGTATAGAAAAGTAAATCTATACTTACCTGTATGGCCCATGATAGAGGTCTGATTGCAGAGAAAAGTAGTTTTATCTTTTTGCTTTTCAACAGGCTTGGTGTCCGGGAGACGCCAAGCAATGCCCGCCTATCTGATTATTATTCCCCTAAATCGCCGCCTATCAGCCTAGTTACCATTTTCCCTCCCCCGCACGTCACAGGGCTCTGTAACGTGCACTTTCCCTCACCTCCTGGCGCATGTGCAAAGCGCGGCTCTTATAGAGCACGCTTTGTTTCCTCCCAGACGGGTTTGTATAAGCACAGTGCCGCAGTGCTCTATTGCGCAGGCGCCAGGGAGTCGCTGTGACTTCCGGCGCATAACAAGGTTTTCTGCGGCACTGTGCTCATACAAACCCGGCCAGGAGGAAACAAAGCGTGCTCTATAAGAGCTGCGCTTTGCGCATGCGCCAGGAGGTGAGGGAAAGCGCACGTCACAGCGCCCTGTGACGGGCGGGGGATGGAGGGAATAATAATAAGATCGGCAGGCATTGCTTGGCCTCACCGGACGCCAAGCCTGTTGAACACCAAAAAGATAGAGAAAATTTAAAAAAATAAAAGGACTGAATTGGGCTGTTTTTTTTACAACTGAAAAAAGTAACTGTCAAACACTATATAATGGACCAAATTAATCTTTTGAGCCTAAATAAAATAGGAATGTATTTTTATCTATTGTGAAACAGCACTGGCTCTCATACTTGCTGGAGAGGAATGCATGACATTTACTTGTGGTTAAAGAATGGTCGTTTCTCAGTTTAATAGAATTATTGAGCCTTTCAAGTATCTTCATAATCCACTTGTGTTGTATGTTTTTCTAAATATGGTTACACATTTAGAACGTTCAAACCCAATACGTCGTAATAAGAATACTATAGAAGGACTGTGTTTTCCTTACTACTATGGGTACTTTCTCAGACTTGATAGTTTATGAAGTCTAAGAAATGCTATAAAGCCAAGGCTAGATGCAACATTACCAGATGCAAGATTAGAGGGGTTGTTCAGTCTTTGATGAAATTCTGCTCTCTGTGTGACTGCCGACTTCTTAATTCTTACAGCGTGTGCACTGTATCCTGTCAGGATTCTCTGGTGCTGCCAGTCACATGACCGCAAGTATGTGATTTGTATAAATATGGTCAGGTGCCAACTAAACATGCTCAGCCTCACTCAATACCAGAAAATTGAGCACTAGTGATGAGCGAGTATGTTCTATTAACCCTTTTGCTGAGTATGCTCGGGCCGAGCTCCGAGTATTTATAGCTGCTCGGTGATATGGTTGAATCGCTCCCGTGTGCATGATTTGCAACTGTTTGACAGTTTTATTACATGTGTGGAATGTGTAAGAAATAAACATTCCTCACATGTATTAAAACTGTCATACAGTTGCAAATCATGCACAGGGAGTGATTCAACCATATCACCGAGCAGCTGTAAATACTCGGAGCACGGCCTGAGCATACTCGGTGAAAGGGTTAACAGAACATACTCGCTCATCACTACCGAGCACCTCTAGTTGGAAAATGGCTGGAATTATGCAAATCGCATATTTGCAGTCATGTGATCTCCGGCAACACCGGATAATCCTGACAGTCCGCAGTGCGTGTGCAGGGAGCATTCAGAAGACTACAGAACAGCTTCATAGAGCCAAATTGAAAACAAGCAGTTGTGAAGGTGCAGTTAATTGTTTGGCCCCATGGTGCACCATGGTCACTCTGTGCAGAGTCCATTTAAAGTCATATACTTGTATGCAGGACTTTGGGCTGTTGCCGTTGACTCAAAACATCCCACTGGCACCAGAGCTACAGGGAGCAGTTAGGCTGCGTTCACACATTGCGTATTTCCCTGCATTTTTTTACGCTGCGTATTTTCCTGCGTTTTTTTAAGCAGGTAAAAAAAGCACCTCCATTCACACACTGCGTAAAAAAGCGCAGCAAAAAACGCAGCGTGAAAATGAAGGGTGACATGTGTACTGTCTGTGTCGTGTGTGTACTGTCTGTGTCTATGTGTCCTGTGTGTCCCTAGCAGTGTATGTACAGACTATGGATACTCACCTACCCGATGCATGAGAGACGCGTCTGGTCCGTCCCGCGCTTGCAGCATCTGCCGTGAAGAGATCAGCTGACTGTCAGCTGACCGGCTTGTAATCAGCTGACCGGCCGATTACAAGCCGGTTAGCTAACAGCTGATCGGCTCACCGGCAGATGCTGGAAGCGCGGGATTGGAGCGGACCGGACGCCTCTCCCCTGACATCGGGTAGATGAGTATCCATCCTGCGCCTCCGTAAAAAAGCGATGGAATTACGCAGTGTGTGAATACCGCTGCGTAATTCCATCACTTATAATGGGCACAATAGAGAGAAAGCGCAGGACGCAGCTGCGTAAAGAATTGACATGCCAATTCTTTACGCAGCTGCGCTTTCCCGCTGCGTAAAATTACACAGTGTCTGAACGGCAAAGTGAATTTGCCATTCACTTTGCTGGCAGACACAAAGCACATTGCGTATTTTCAAAAAGCGCGCGCAAAAATACGCAATGTGTGAACGCAGCCTTACAGTGCAGGAAAGGTGGACATACATATAGGTTATACAAATGAACAGAGCGAAGTACAAAAGTTATGTATTTGAGGATTTTAGCACCGAGAAATATGCATCAAGGTTCTTTATAAAGAATGAGATTAGGCTTACAAAACTTGCTTAATTTAGCGAAGGCTACAAATTCACAAAGGTACTGCAGTGTTTGAGAGCTACAGAATTGATTCTAAGAGAATTATGTCGGCATAAAGTTTCCACTCCATTTCCAGAGCTCCCAAAAATAAAAGTAAACAAAAAAAAATATCTAACTTGGTAAGAATTTCAATGACCAGATCCACTGCTATATTTCTCACTTTAAGTGCTGTCATCAGTGTGAATAAGTTTTAACAGTATTAAAAGGTTATTCCCACAATGCGGTTCACTGACTCAAAAGTATACAACTAATTTGCCAAAAAATGACTTGAGTAAGATTTCACACAATTTTATTCGCTTTTACGGTATAAGTATGTTTATACTTCATTGCTTATATACCCACTGCTTCCATGTAAATAGAATAAGAAGACTGCAGCCAATCACAGACTGCTGATCAGCTGCAGAGGTCACGTGATGCTCCCAGAATAGCAAGGGGCTCAGTAGTATGGAGGAGAGACATCTTTCTGGGAAGTGTATTTCTTTTTCATTTTTATTACCCCACCCTAGACTATTTGAAAATAAGGCCATGTTCACACCTCATGTTTTTTTCAGGGGCTTTGATATTTTTTTTTTTCATGCAAATTTTCAGCTGCGTTTTGCAGCTGGGTAGTGAAAAAATGCCCAGTATGAACATAGCTATCAGGTTTTGCTGTGTTTTTAGTGAAAATAAGCAAGTACAGCAGTATGTGAAACACATTTATTTTTGTGATTTTACCATTTTGTCTTAGTCACTGAGAGAGTAGTTTGTATTAGTACAGTGTAATTAAATTAGTGATATGTACTGTGTAAACATTAGCTGAGCTACTTGTGAGATTGAACAATACCTGTGACTCAGGGAGGTGTGAAATTGAATAATGCCCTGACCAACTCAATAGCATTCCCCATAGTGTGAAAGTAAATAGTGTCATACAAACTCAATGGGCTGCCAGTCTCTTAGGTACACTATTCCTAAACAATTCACCTCCCACACTGTACATTTGAAATTCTGGTTAATATGGTTTCACATAGGTCTTGCATTGGTGACCTGTGTTCATGCTTCTGTGGTGGAAGCAAAGCTGAACTTTGGCTATGTTCACATATCATGTTTTTTTCAGTGTTTTTTGTGCCTAAACTAGAATGAGTTTTTTTTTCCACTGAACTATATATGTACATTGCATAAGAGACAAAAGGACAGTGAGAAAAACGCTGAAAAAATGCACCGCAAAAACGGCAACAAAAATTCTGAACAACCTACTGATGAGAGATCAGGTTTTGCTGCAGAAAATGAGCGCTGAAAAAACCATGATGTGTGAACATAGCCTAACTCTTAAATCATGCAAAACCTCAAGTGATTAGTGGTAAACTAATGCGTTCTTCACTATGCTACAATGTACATGAGGTATAGGGATCAATATTTATATGGGGAAAGTAGTTCAACTAGTGGCAGACATTGTTGCCCATATCTATATTACAAAAGCTTGCCTTTCAGCAGATGGCAACTCTTAAAGTTAAAGGTTAATTCTCATCTTCATGGCTGGGTAGTGCTTGTAAAAACAAGCTCTTTTGCAATTTACTGTTTATTACAATATTCAGGTATTTATTTAACTCCCTTATTTTTATTTAGAACCATTAAATCCACACAGCGCTTGATATATTAACTTTTCTATACAGCTCACTGCCTAGGCAGCTGACCACCTCTTGCTGTATATCTTGTAAGCACTGCACCAAAGCTGGTGGTATTAGGAGCTAACATTCCAGCCATTGGGGCCAGCTTCAAAGCAATAATTGTAAGGGGTTGTAAGCACTGAGAATGCTTGGCCACTGCTGTTAAATTGTAGTGGTGATCGGTCTCCTAAGAATCGAGCTGTAAACAAAAGTGTTACTATCTCAAGAATGACTGAAAATTTTACCAAATTGCAATACATTGTTTTTACAAGCACTATCCGACAAAACTTTGAAGTTCGGAATACTACTTTAAAATATTAATATTGTGAAGTGGGGAGGCTCAATCTCACAGAAGCAAAAACATGTTATACCACAAGATAATACATTGTACAATAGGTTTAGTATATACTAAGCAGACATGTGTCATGTAAGCTAATGTTTATACTTGTGTAGTCTCTATAGACGTATCGTGCAACAATTAGATGTAAATACTTTTATGCCCAAAAATGGCAAAAGTATACTAGAGGTGAGTGATAATTTTTCTGGTTAGCCAATAAAGGTATATTTGCAAGCTTTCAGAGCACAGTGGCTCCTTCTTCAGGCAAGTTTACAAATTCATTCATAACTACATTGCGATCATACCTCCACAATGTTAGAAGTGGGCCACCAATACAACCAGGTGTACTATAAGGCTGTACCTCAGGCTTTATTCACACCACACTTGATAATAATCTTTATATACAGTATTTGTCTGGGTAGTTTGTTTTATAATAAAGCCTTTCAGAACACACAAATTGCAGAAAAGAACATGCCAAAACATCTAGCTACATCCTTTCTGCAATATACTTTTTCTATTCTCAATTAACGCCTTTAGATTTTTTTTTTTGCCAATTCCTCATTTTAGCAACTTTAGCTGCTGATATGCTATCTTTATATGTTACGCGGTACAAATACGATCAGCTAAACATAATGCATAAGTTAAAGATACTGTCACATGTAAAAAAAAAAAAAAAAAAAAAAAAAAAAAAAACATCTAAGTGCACACTGTTTTTGAATTACAGCACAGGCTAACAGATTATGTGGATTCATTTTTTTTTTTGCGTAATGAATGCGGAATTTGATCAGAAAGCAGATGTCCTTTAAAAGCTGGGGGTCAGCTCTAACTATAGCACCTCTTATACCGCGTTCCAAATTAATATGCAGATAGGATTTAAGGGTCATAAATATGTATTTTTTTGTTTTTCAAATAAGCTCATGAATGGTATATATAGTCTCAGGGCTCTTTGGATTACAAACACCTGTGATCATTAGTTTGCCAGTTGAGCCCAATTAAAGGTAAACAACTTAAGTAGGATGTTCCACATTATTAAGCAGGCCACAGGTTTCAATCAGTATGGGAAAGAAAAAGGATCTCTCTGCTGCCGCAAAGAATCAAATAGTGTAAAGCAATAGATATTTAATGAAAATTTAACAGTGAGCATCATACTGTTAGAGACTTGTGGCTAATAAGAGAGCACAGATGGATTCGTGCAGATAAAGACATAATGAGGAAGGTTTCTGACAGACCAATTCATCAGTTTAAGAGAGCAGCTGCTAAAATACCATTACAAAGCAGCAAAAAGATATTGGAAGCTGCTGGTGATTCTGGAGTCCCACAAAACTCAAGGTATAGCATCCTCTAGGGACTTGAAGTTGTCCACAAACCTACTATTCGGATACCCCTAAACAGAGCTCAGAAGCAGACATCATTGCAGGGGGCCCAGACACGCATGAAGACTAGTTTACCAATGAGGGCAATGCAACCTGGATTGTGCAGGTGGATGGAGTAGTGCATGGTTGATAGATGGCACTATGTCCCAAGGCTGCAACATCAGCAAGGTGGTGCCGGAGTCATGTTTTGGGCCAGAATCATAAAGAGAGAGAGCGGGTAGGTCACTTTAAAGTCCCCGAAGGTGTGAAAATAACCAAAGCATGTAGTTTGAGGGACCACTTTTTTCCATGGTACAAAAACAACTCTGCTATCTGGAGAAAAATAAATAATCTTCATGCATGACAATGCACCATCTCAGACTGAAAAAACAAAGTCCTTCTCGCCAGTAATGCCTGAATCCAGTTCTGTCCAGAGCACAGAAAGTGTGACTGCAAAAAAAAAACCCATCTCATGCTGCAAAGAATACCTCAGAGACACTGGCTACTATGGGTACAAAAGGAGAAAAACTCATGGTGTGACTACCATCCTCTACTAACCTCAACCCTATTGAGCACCTTTGGAGTGTCCGCAAGTGAAAGATCTACGCGGATGGGAGGCAGTTCACATCAAAACAGCAGCTCTGGGAGGCTACGGAGCCATCCTGCAAATAAATTCAAGCAGAACCTATCCAAAAACTCAATTTCAAAAGGATGCAAGAATTGTGATATCAAGGAAAGGGTCCTATGTTAAAGGGACTCTTGTCAGCACAGAATGACTATTCAAGACGTCACACTGCTCAGTATTTCCCAGCGGGGCAATGATGTAAAAACGCCATCCCAATTTCTGGTTTTCCCTTAATCTCCACCCCCTCTTTGATTGACAGCTATGGCTTCATAGGGCCAGACAGGGGTGGAGGTAGATGGAAACCAAGCAGTTGGGAAGATGTACATAAATGATTGGCCCCGCACTGAAGCACCGAGTGCATGTACTTTGTTTCAACAGTTATTCTGTACTGACAGTCCCTTTAACAAGCAACATTGCCTGTAATTATGTTTTTGACCCAAAAAAGCTTTTGATTTCAGTAAATGCGAATGCTCAATGCTGCAAATTCAACAAAAGACCATTTTCAGTTATTTACAATCTATAAAGTGTGTGGAAACTGTTGTGCATATTTTGGAAGAGTGCATTTTAAGGTGTATTTTTTGAAAAAGATTGTTCTCATTGGGAGGTTTGGTCAATAAAATTTTATTTAAACTCTTAACAGTTGATGATTTTAACATTTTACTGACTCACTGGCATCAACCATTTAAGAAAATCAGAAAAATAGCATTTGCATAATAATTTGGAACACGGTCTAAAATCACTTCATGAAAAACATCATCTGAAAGATTAAAGAGTTTGTTCTTGCATTATACCCTTTAACCCCTTAGTGACCAGGCCAAAATGTTCAAATCTGATGTGTAACTTTATATGGCAACAATTCTGGAATGTTTCAACATAGCCCCGTAATTGAGACTTTTTTTGTGACACATTGTACTGTATATTAAATGGTAAATGCAAATCATATCAGAAAATGTGGCAAATTAAAAAAAAAAAAAAAAAAAAAGTCTTACGACTTAATTTGTACATTACACCCCTTCAACAAAGTACAAAACTGACCCGATCGTAAGGCCAAGTTAATAAATATGAGGATGCCAATGATTTTCAAACAAGAAAAACAAAACCAAATACAGTTTACAATTGCAAAAAGAACTTCGGCACTCCATACATGAATATATAAGAAATATTGTATCTAGACTAATGTCACTTTGAAAAATGAAGGTTTTTTGCGCATAATTTGGCCAATTTATGTGTGCCCATCAACCACAACAACGTCACCTTCGTATGATGGGTAACTACGCTACGCTACCACTGGATATGCCACTCTTGGGCTGTAAGCCTGTATAGACAATATGTCTCTGCTTGGGCTTTTAACCTACAATGTATGGGCTGGTAGAGCTAGTTAAAACCACCTGTGACTGAATGGGAGGGACACATGGTCAGAAAAAAAAAAGTGTCAAACTTCTAATAGAGTGAACACGTACCTGCTGCAATGTTTCAGGAGCAGGATCCCAAAAATGATTAATAGAAAAAAAGAAAGGGGGTCGCCCACTGGTCTATTCAGGTTCTCTGAAGAAAAAAGTAATCTCAATTGCAAAAAGAACTTCGGGACTCCATACATGAATATGTAAGAAATATTGTATCTAGACTAATGTCACTTTGAAAATTTATGTGTGCCCATCAACCATGACAAGGTCACCTTCATATGATGGGAAACTACGCTACCACTACGCGTCCATACAGGCTTACAGCCCAAGAGTGGCATATCCAGTGGTAGCGTAGCGTAGTTTCCCATCATACGAAGGAGACCTTGTAGTGGTTGATGGGCACACATAAATTGGCCAAATTATGCGCAAAAAAACTTCATTTTTCAAAGTGACATTAGTCTAGATACAATTATTCATGTATGGAGTGCCGAAGTTCTTTTTGCAATTGAGATTACTTTTTTCTTCAGAGCAACCGAATAGACCAGTGAGCGACCCCTCTCCAAATACAGTTTACATTCATAAATGCAATATATAGTTGATCTATATGGGATTGGTTTTGGTTTGCGCAGCCTTAGACTTGAGTAGGCAAGTTTCATCTGAAATATGGAAAAGATTACTGCATGCTGCAGGGTTTTTTTTTTGGGGGGGGGGGGTTATCACGAGGACATGGTCGGTGAAATAAAATAAAACCAGTCACTTGAACAGCCCTATTTGTACAATATAGGTCTGAGTACTGTCAGTCTGTTTTTTTCACAGACAGCGCTGGGAACTGAAAATACTGAAGTTTAACAGCATTGCTCTGCTATGAAATACATTAAGAAAATCAGAATTACACAAAAAAACAAAACGCTGATTAGATATATATTTTTAGAATTCTATTTCCTGTACATAAATATTGTCTGAGCTACTGTCAGCATTTAAAAACATAAGAATTTGGGCCATAAACAGGACAAGCGCCAATGCCGACTTCTATAGAACTGTTCTAGGCATGCTCTGTGACCTGGGTAAGGAAGGAGTAAGAGTTAAACTTGACATCAGGTATACATGTTTCATGGTCACACCGACCCTTTTGTCATGCACACAATCAATAAGAAATCAAATTTTTTGGACCTCCTCATTTTGCATGAACAAGCTAAAATCACCACAAAAAAAAGTGGCGACAAATGGCTTAATTTTCTCATCTCGATTTGGAATCATTACACAGACCAACCAGTGCTGGCAGAGGGGATACCAGCGCAACGGTCACAAGATGTGTTCTCAACACAACTACCCCATGGGAAGGGATGAAGGGATACAGGATACTGCTCAGAATAATGTTAAAATCAGAATTTTTGCTCTATGAAGCTTTTTTTTTCCCCTTTAAATAGAAGTGCTGAAACCCGTTGCAATTTCTAGTTAAAACAATCTTTTGTAATAAAAATGAACTGCTGTAGGTTGTATATTAACACTTTTTTTACCCCATTTTGCCAAAATAGGAACAGTTCATAAAGTGAAGATGTTTACTGAAACTGAGCAAACAAAACTTCACCATAAACACCCCCCACACCTCAAGCGTTACAATTGATCCTTTTAAATTCATGGCACTAGGCAAGGAACATTGAGAAACTGAAATAACTTGCTAAAAATAAAAAACAGACTTGCCATTTTTTTTGACAGAAGTAGGCCGAGCAGTAACGTGGTTTAAAAATGTGACATGGCCAATTAATTCAAGCCGGGCCATACATATCCAATAATAGCAGACAAGCTTTCTGGAAATGCAATTTCAAAGCTTTAACTGCATAGCCACTTTCCCATAAGACAGTAGTTTGCATACACAATTATTAAACAGTGATTGTTTGAAAACTTCTGTTTTTTAGCTATTGTTTATGGCCCATTTACACTCCAGTCAGTGTGAGGTCACAAATATACGTCACACGGGAGGTAGTGAAGGCATGATCCAGAGCAATTCTCAGAATGAGGCATGCCTCAATGATGAATATCCTTGTTGGTGCGATGTAGCCCTCAAGGAAGTAACATTCACAGAATTACAAACCACTTTCTAGCTGCAGTAAAAAGCACTTGCCCTTTAAAAGAATTAGGTACATCTCACTGGCATGCGTCTTTGGCAGAACATTATCCAGTCATGGACTAGAGTAACTCCAGAAATGTAAAACAAAATTGGTGTAACTTCTGCAGGATTTGTTGGGTGAATTTCACCATGCTCTATACTTTGGTATTTTCACACCATTGCACCTATTCAGTGTTCTCCGCCAGAAATCTTTCAGAAACACTTTGATGAAGCGTGGGCCTAGTGCCCAAAATATGCTTGGTTGTGGGTACATTCGCTGTGGCAAGTCAAGGCATTTAAACAGACTGGCTGAAGACAAAGGCCAGATCTGCTGTGAAACTACAGTTAGGACAGTCACATTATGCAAATAAACGTATTCTTAGGGTATGTGCATACGGTCAGGAGTCACTGTAGGTTTAAAGCTGCATGTTATGCGCTAAACCTGCAGCAGCCAGATGTTACAGCATAGTGGACATTGCCCAATGAGCAGAAGCCGCGCGGCTATTCCGCAGTGTCAGGCTCCTGGCCGTATGCACATACCCTTAGATTTCTGCTGAGGTTTTACTCTGATGCGAGTAGAGTTTCAGAAACTTCAATTGCACTGGACAGTGTGATGCCTGATAACTTTCAAAGCTCCTTCAGAGTCTTCTCCCCAGTGTAGTTTAGCTTAAGTTAGCTAGAAGACTGCCTGTATACTGGATGACTTTACATATAGTCATTGCAGGTATATACAAAATCCATAAAGGATTAATGTGCATTAAAAAGATGTCCCATCTAAGAACTATAAAACAGCAAGTGCCAAATACAATTCCCAGGATGTAGCTCAAAGAGGTCCTGGCTGACAATGCAGATGTGAACACAACATGCCTGGTGCTCATTTCTATAGGAAACCTGAACATTCAACAATTTTAGGAGCTCCTATAAAAAGAAATGTAGCATCCTTACATGTAGCCACTGCTCCATTCCTGTTGGCTCGTGATAAGGGTCCCAGTAGTGAGACCTACATCACAGCATATCCCATCAGTGTGCTAAGGCTACAGCTCCTATGCAGATCTATTTTGAGATTAGAAACAGACTAAGTGTTATCCTGGCACTGTAGTATCCTGGCACTGTAGTATTAAAAACCCAGCTGTTAAAATTTAGCAAGAATGATCAAGATGTGCCCACGTAGCATTTTACAAGCTTATTTGATGCGGAAATTCCACAGCGGAAATGCTTGTAAACCCGCACCCCATGGTCCCAAATGAGAATCTGCAAGTTCTATGCCCATGCTGAGATTTTTCCGCAGCGTTTTTGATGCGCACAAAAATCCGCAGCATGTCAATTAATTTTGCGTTTCCGCATGCAGAATAGCCTTTGCAATGCAATAAACACAAGGCAATTCTGCTTGTGCAAAACACATGTGAAATTCCGCATGCGTTTTTTCCAGGAAAGGACATGCAGAAATGAAGAGCAAATTTTCCGCTTCATTTCCGCAACGTGGGCACATAGCCTTAGGCAGGTTAAGAGATTGAAGTACAACTGCTCAGTAGCGGTCATGCAGATATTGGTCCATGTGCAACAAGGTGGTTTTGTCCAGGACCATTTTAGCTTTTCCTCTTGGCATAAAAACTGACAGGCAGGTGCTGTTTTACTCCCTATCTGTCCACCCTTGGCTCAGTGGTCACAGACCACTTCTGCTGCTTCATGTCAACAGAACAGCTTACTTTTCGGGACTGCTCTGTTGGTAGTGTGTGACTGCTGGAATCATGCTGATTGACAGCCGGCTCTCCTTCAGAGCCCCCAACTGAGCAGAAGTGTCGCAGCTGCTCTGTCAAAGTGACTGGAAGCTGCAGAATTGCTGGCTGGAAGGGTCCATGACTTCTGAGCCAGCAGAGATATGTGCTGGGCACAACAGCCAGGCAAGGTGTGGGTGTGTAAACGTTTGCACCATTTTGTATGAACACTCCATGAACAATGGCAAGCTGACAATTCAAATAAACTAACAGGACATAGTGAAATGCCTTCTTCCACAGACAGAAAAAAAAAAAAAGTTTAAGCAAGGTAATATTAAATGCAGTTCTCTGTTAACATAGAGAAAGTAGAACATTCATAATTTACCATTTCAAATTTACTGCCCCTTCACACACATTCCATAGAGTTAGACCATACGGCAGAACATTTAAAGAAAATAAGATTTTCCAGAGAAATGATGCTTCTGTTCAGACTAGACACATCTGAATTTAAAAATAACTTTACTTTGTGCATTCCATTTACAAACATATAGGTTCGTTCCTCAAGACCACAGAAACCCATTCCACATGGACTTGCTTAAAATAACGTGACACAGTAGAATGCATTAAAAGTCCACTTTAATTCTTCTGAGCCATTTCATGATCTCTTTTCATTAAGCATCTGTGGCCTCAGTACATAACTTTGGGATAAAAGGCAACTGGTAAACTGTCCATTACAGGTTCCAAATAAGTTCTTACTGGCCCCTACCCAGACATATCCCAGATAAAAGCTTTGATCAAAAATCGATCCACCTGCTTATTTTAAGCATATTAAAAGTAAACTATTTGGACCATTTCTATTTGTCTATGTTTTATACAAAAAGGCTACACAATGTTCCACTTTATTCAGGATACAATTAGAGTGATTATGAATTAGTGTTCTACACTTACTTGATCCTTAAAAATTAGAAACCGCTTTAGCAATATGCACTAACTGAACACTACAGAGACTTAAAATGTTACCGCAGAAAGGGAAAAGAAATCTAAATACTAAGAAAAGCAAGCTAGGTCAGTACCATTACAGAGATAACTTTTTTTATTTTATTTTTTTTATTTAAACAAGCAAGGCTAGTTTTTGAGAAGTTCCAGCTTGCAATCAATTCTTGTGCATTCTTGATGTACAAGTCACTTCCAAAATCCATTGGTATTGTTCCTCCGACCAAAAAAAAAGGACCAGAACATAAAGTTAGCTTCCATTGTTCCCATAGGAAACTCAGCTTGGTTAGTGTGTCAGGCACTTTGAGATAACCAGTCCACCCCTTGAGCCCTCTCTCAGCAACTCTACAGGCCAATCACAATGCAAATTCATTCTGACAATAACTGCAGGGGGAAACAGAAATGAAGCCAGGTTACCATTAAATATAGACTGACATAACAGATGTTGCATTACCAATAAGTGACAACGCACTTACCGAAAATAGATATATTTACAGGTCAGTGTCAAACCAGGCCAACTGATTGCTGTCACCTGGGGGCAGGCCATCCATAAGATCCTGAGCATGGCCTAAATCTGGCAAGCCATCTACTGGGTATTCAGCGCCGGGATGATGTCCTCCCATATCATGGTCCATCATTGGGTCCATTCCCATTGCATCTTGTCCATATCCACCAGCATGGAAAGACCGGTAGCTGGGATCTGCAAAAAGACATGGCATTATAAAGTTATATTGACTGCAAGAACTGAATTACTTCAGAGAACAGCTTCAGTAAGAGCTTTAAGTTCAAGAGCTCAGGCCCCTCAGCATTAGGGCCTTTCTAAATGCTCATTTGGCGCTTTACATTAAACACCTAAGTGGGACACATGTTTAGTGTACAACTGAAAAGACAATCTTCTGTAGGGCTATGGTTTAATTAAAGTTACAATTTTAATTCTTACAACTACAAAAAAAAACTTGGAGCTATAAAACAGTCATACGCATCTACTGGCAACTGCATAGCACGAGCAGAGCTCTGCACACAGGAAGCAATATTGCTGTTCCAGAAGTACATGTGGCCTGTGATTGGCTGGAGAAAAAAAACCCTCAAACTCACCATCTTGTCTATATCCAAGTGGTTCTCCAGGGGCGCAGATGTCAACTCCAAGATCTCCAGCCTGAATAGGAGGGGGGACAATTGTATTAGAGAAATAGCCTTATAAAACCTTTAAAAAAAAAAAAAAACTAAGTGATGTTGTACACAAGTAATCATTGCTGTTTTAAGATAATAGGGAGCTTTAGGTCAGTTAGACGAATAAGTTGCTTTATTTTAATCTTACACTGACATTTTAAGACCTTTTTGAACCTTCAGTGGCTTTAAAAAGGTAGAACCAAAAAAAAAAAAAACCCCACACGACAACCCATCAAGCATTCTCACCTCCAACAAGTGGTGTGGTTTGAATGTTGGCACTGCTGTTCCCAGCAGGTGATGTGACATTGTCACATGACCTCTGCAGCCACTGATTGAATACTGAAAGGCTGCAGGCAATCAGTGGCTGTAGCAGTTACATAATGTCAAATCACACGCTGGGAATAACACTGCCGACATCGTTGGAACAGCGCCGCTTGCGGGAGGCGAGATTTTTCTTCTATGGTGCTTTGTAGAAGCAATGATTGTTTTAGTTGTGGACAATTCCTTGAAAGGAAAATTAAGCTTTTGCAGGCGTACCTCATTCCAAGGCATTGGCTCCGTTCTGAATAGAGAGCTTGTAAGTTCAACTGACAAACGCTTCTTGTAGTCCTGAGGCTTGTCTTCAGACATACGGAATAGTACAGCGGCTGCGTATGTTGCTGCAGAGGGAACAAGCAATCAATTAACATAAGCCTGTGGTAGATAGGATATAATGACTAGGAAAAACTATATACATACATGGAGATATATATATACACACACACACACAAGTCCATTATATTTTGATGCACCCTTGCCAAAATTATAGAAGTGTGACTCCCAATTCCTATACATCTACAAGCTATGCAAAAGGTGCAATTGCAGGGAAGGGGGGAGAAGGGAGAGAACCTGACCATGCACATCTCTTCATTCACTGTCTAATGGCACTTCTGGACAGAGTACATCTCTCAATTGTCAGTCACAAAAATATGTTTAGCATTGCATGTGACTTGCTCCATGCAAGCTGGGCCCTCCAGAGTGCAGGTCTTAGGATTGGCATCCAACAATCAGATATTTATCATTTATATTGTGGACCTATGTGGCAACGATCGTATTGTGGCGATGTTGGGCCCTCTAAACAAACACAAAACAGCTATTACGACAAGTAAGCTAAAGACTTGGTAGTGCTATTTAAATAAAGCATGAAGTGCTAATATTTTTAAGAACTGTAAGCCAGAATATATGCAATATTCTAGGACTGGGTGATTTACACGGTTTTTTACTCACCAACTCCTTCATTTCTTGAGTGAAGCAGTTCTGTCAGAGGAGCAGTAGCACCTTCAGCCTCAATAGCTTCAGCGGCTTCCTTGTCTTGAGCCAGTTCACAGAGCACACCAGCTGCCACCCTTTGGATGTTTTCAATGGGAGAGTATAACAGCTAGAGAAAAAAAAAAAAAAAAAAAAAAAGGAATTTAGATTCCCAAATGCAGCCCCACATTACTTTAAATATCATTTCAGTCCCCCACCACAAAAGCAAAAACATCTTTAACACTGGCAAGAGCATTTCTTCTTGTTAGCATTTTGCTACAGTAAAGGTTTTACCCAAAAGCCATAAATTTACCTGTACAAAAAGTGGAATGGTATTTAGCCCTCGGATAACAATTCTGTTGTGCACATCCCGTGCAAGAATATGAAGAGCCCCTGTGCACCCTTCAACAATTTCTTCCATACGTACACCTTCCTATAAAAAAAAAAAAATGAAAGGGATATAACAATCCACTTATGGTAGTGTGACAGCAAATGAGAATTTTAAACTGCAACTTAAGGGAATCTGTCAGCATGCTTTTACAATCTAAACCGAGAACAGCATCATGTAGAAATGCCCAGATTTCAGTGACTAATTTTAAAAGCACTAATAAATCAGCAGACCACAGATTACTAGTAAAGATGCTGTTATGCAGTCCTCCATAGTCATGAGCTTTGTATAACTCCACCGCACATTGGCAGCTTCCTGCCTATACACGATGTACACAGAAAGCAGTCAGTGGTGTGGAGCGGGTTATACAAAACTGTTAGATCTGCAACCAATCATTTTATCAAAACCACATACAACCCAGTAAGCGATCTATTACACAGCTCTCAAATGGGGTATCCTGGTGCCAGATTATCTTTACTATTGTGATGAAAAGCTAACTAGCTATGGAGTGACAGCTGCTTCATATTAGCAATTGTGGAAACCACAGTAGTCAGACCTTCAAATGATCATACCCTTTTCTTACATATCTTATGAGCAATAATCAGTTAAAAGTGGGGAAAAAAAAACCTATGTAGTACAGCTAGAGAGTCAGAAAAGTAATTTAGAGTATTTTTAATAGAAAATAAAAGATCACTGCATTTGCCTACACTAACATTTGATTTTTATGCCATCTGAATATATCATACTTCATTATGATGGGGCGTGTTAAGGATTTTTAAAGAACCACCCAACATACCACAAACTGCTGCTGTGTTCCCCCCATAGATGTGCGACGTTGGGTGTCCTGGTGTGCACGGACCAGAAGCTGAACCAGCCTTGGAATAGCACCTTGTTCACGTAATGGTGCATGGTTAGCTGGGCACAATGCAAGGTTACGAATCAAGCCAACAGTTGCCTAAAAAGACAAGTAAGTCACTTCATAACGAAAAACAAAGCACTTAAAAGACTGAAGGTACACAACCACCCTGGCATGTCCTCTTTTTAAGCCACTTCACTCATTGTGAAACTGCTATAAAAACTGAAGAAATGTTGACCCAGAAAAATCAGCCACATTTCCTTAGCTTTCACAAGTTTTCTCCATGCTCCGAAGACAGACAAGTTCCATAGCTTTGTTGGTGTGAGTGGAGGGGGGAGGGCAAACCCATATGCTCTGCATGCAGAAAACCTTGTGACTACAAATAGCGAGTCTTATAGCATGTGTAAGACTATGCACACAGTATTTGGAACAAACTCCAAATCCAATTCAAAATGCCTCAAAAAGCCTGCAGACATTAAGGCTAAATACCTCATGAGTTTACCTTAATAAGGGGCCAGTGAGAGGGTGGGTGCAGTAACTTCACCACCACTGGGAGTCCATAGTGGAGTCGTACAGCATTCTGAGCCATCTCTGCTTCTTGGTGCCTGCTGGTAAGGTGACGAAGCGCACATATAGCAGGCTCTGTGATGTCCTCTCTGTCACCAGCACGTAGCACCGTGCGTACTAGTGCCTCAATACCGCCAACCTGACAGACCATCATCTTATTCTTGTAGTTGTTGCATGTAAGATTGGACAGAATACCAGCCGCACAAGTTACAACATTGATATCATCTGACCCAAGCAGCTGAACAAGAGTTCCTAGAAGACCTTCCATTCCCTCCTGCAATACAATCAAGTTGTAAAGCTAATGAATAGCCAGGGATAGAGGTATAATCCACACTAGAAGCAAGATGTAAGAAATGCTTACCTGTTTAGTTGCAGCATCGGAAAGATTTCTTAATGTCCAGAGACAATTCTGTACCAGACGCTGGCTTGGGTCTGTGAGGTGCAACCCCAAAGCTTGCATGCCACCTAGAAGACCGCAAGAAATGCTATTTAGCATGGCATGGACTATATAGATCCAAATAGATAGAGGACTACAATTTTGAGTTGATGTTTGCAGGTCACACAAATCAAATTGCAAAACAGTGTTGCGTGAAAACTACCAGTAACGATTCAATTATGTGGCCAAATTCAGTAAAAACCTCCACTAAATCTTACCTGCTTCAACAATAGCAGGCTTATTACTGGAGCAGACAGATAGCACCTTCAGCACACGACTTGTGGTCCACAGAAGTTTCTCATAATTGTAAGTCCTCATTATTGTGACCAGTGCTTGTGGACCACCACTTGCAAGAATTATTAACTAGTGGAGAAAAGAAAGAGGCTTAAATATTAGACATCTATCAACTCATTAACTACCAAAAGTGTAATGTACAGGTAAAGCAGGTTGCTGGCGCTGCTACTACAATCTTGAGCATTTTGTTACACTGCTCTGATCTCAAAACCCCATACAGCCATGTTACCACAACATACCTTGCTCTCTTGGTTCCCATAAGCTAAAATTTGTAGACAATCTGTTGTAATAGCCAAAAATTTGACATTTGTTTTGTTCAGCAGGGCAACCATTTTCTGCAATCCACCAGCTAAACGAACAGCCATTTTTGCACCTTCTTGATGCAAGAGAAGATTGTGCAGTGTTGTGATTGCGTAAAAGAGCACAGAATCCACAGGTGACCTGAGTTAGGGATTACAGAACATATTAAGTGCCAAAAATATATTAACTTACAGTAATGTGTTAATATTTCTAAAGTGATCTAATAAAAGTACACAAACCTCAATAGCTAATGGAGATTTGTGATTACTTTAAGATTGTCATTAACACCGTTCAGAGAAAACATACCCAAGCATTTTGACCAAAGCAGGAATGCCTCCAGATTTGAAGATGGCCAGCAACCCTTCACGATGATGAGAAAGGTTGTGAAGTGTACCAGCAGTACACCGCGCTGTTTCCACATCATTTGTGTTCTGCATGGTACGAACAATCGCAGAAACCATCTGTGGAGAACGCATGATAGCATGGCGGGAAGCTTCCTTTTTTGACAATTGATGAACCATAACTGCAGCTTTGTTAACCACAACCTATAGAACAACAAAAAAAAAAATAATTGAAAGTTAAGTGTTCACACTTAACACATTAAGCTTAAAGCCTTGGTAATGTTTAACACTAACCTTACATTTCCTGAATTAATCTTTGTATGATAACTGACAATAAATGCTGCTAGGCAACTACAGAAGAGGCGCTTACCTGATCCTCATCATTAAGCAGTTTTGTTAGCTCAGGAATAGCACGGGTAGCCAATTCCGCATCATCTTGGTAGTTTATCAAGTTGACCACAGCATGTTTCAGCATCTGGGAAGGTTCTGCCAAGCGCTGCACATTTGTAGGATGAGCAGAATCAAACTGTGTTGAGGGAATCTGCATGCCTTCGTCTAGAGTTTCTGGAAACATGGCAGCACGTACCCTCTGGGCTCTGGTCATTGCAAACTGCCCATCAATATCTGTAAAACAATAAACACCTTAGAATATGGAAGCCTCTGCAAATAGGAAAGTTATGAAACATTATTTTCACCTGTCACTTGATCTTGAGTGAAAGGCTGCGAGAAGCCCTGTTCCCATTCATACAGTACTTGTGATGTATCCACATCTTCCTCATCTGGATTTCCCTTCCCGCTGAGAGATGGGGCAGTTGTAGTTGCTCCAGAATGAATTCCAGAATCCAAATAAGACTGCTGTTGCCAGTGACTGACTGCAGCCTTCCGATCCGGCTCCATTGCCATGTCTAGCTCCATTAGGTCAGCTAAATGGTAAACACAAATCCCAAAATTAGAACTGACAGTTTCTTCCTTATGTTATAACTATTGCAACACAAATTAATGTCATGTGCCGTGTAGTCTTTATAGTCTATTAAAACATTCAGATGTTATTATCCCCCCCTCAAAATGTCTATGGCCTAAAAAGATTAATAGTCACCTTGATTTGCCATGTTTCAGTCCAAAACAGACTGCTGTAATATAGAAGAAGCCTTAAAAACAAAAGGAAAGAAAAAAAACTTATTAGAGCACACTTCAGTTAAAGACTGCATAGATACACAACACGCTTCCAGATTAGTTAAAATATTTGATACCAAGTTTACCATTAAGGCCGCAGAGTTTAGGTTCAGTTTCTATCAAAATGCAGAATAACTGCCAAACGCAACCTGAACATAGTAATAATCACTGTCATGCACATCAGCTCTCACGTGGAAGGCATCATGGATGAGCACAATTTGTGCATCCACACAGCACCCGACAAATGCTACGACAGTACCAAGTGCACGTTTAACTCCCTGTTAATTCTAGGGTCTTGATACTTCAACCCTCAACTGTTAGGCTACGTGCCAATGATGCAGAAATGAAGCGGAAAATTGCAGCTTCATTTCTGCATGTCCTTGCTCGGAAAAACGAGTGCGGAATTCGACACTCGTTTTTGAAGAGTTTCGCACATGCGGAATTGCCTTGCGTTTTCTAATGCATTGAAGAAGGCAATTCCGCATGAGTAAACGCACAATACTGTAGAATTTTCTGCACATAAAGAACGTTGCGGAAAATTCCGCAGCATGGGCATTGAAATTGTAGATTTACATTGGGGACCATGGGAGAAGGATTACCAAGCGTTTTACGCTGCAAAAACGCATCGTGGGCACGGACTCCAACACAACCTTCTAGCAGACAGGAATAGTGGAGCGAATGCAGTTCCTGTTCAGGAAATCTACAAAACTAAACTTGCTGCAAAATCCATTGCACACAATTCTCTCCAGCCTGTGATCCAGTGTGATTGTTCACAGAACAGTTTCAGCTTTTTGTGATGCAGCCCCATTACAAGTCAGGAACCAAGCTATACCCCTCCCCACTTGGGACAGAGTAATAGAAGTGCTTGCATCTTGTACAAATCAGCATGGTGACATTGGAAAATCTCTTCCAGAAAACAACTCCTACACATGCAGTGAAAAACAAATAAAACTGCAATTTCCTCTGAGGAATTTTTGAAGATGTTACATTTTAACAGGGTCTTAATTTTAGATTTAACAAAATGGCCACATTAATACAGGTACTCGCCAAGTAAAAAAACACCACTGAAAGTTTACTGAGGTTATACAGTACTCTGGTTGCCCAAGAGTCCAGAGCCTTTAGTTATTAGCATCTAAATTAAATGGTTTTCATAATGAATTTCTATTAAACACATATTGAAATCAATTTGGCTCCTCACACTTGTGTCTTCCAAAGCACATTATATCTTGTCTACTGCTGTCCGCTCCAAGACTTCTGTACAACTTGGGTGAAATTGGCTCCAAAGCAAACCATTTGCTTAGCAAGCATGTCTTATGTCATTTAAAGCACTAAACTATAAAGGTGTAGGCAGGTGGTGTAAGCACACTGGACACCTAGACTTTTCTGCATTAGATGACATCAGTCCTATTCACGCAAACAAGCAGTCACCAACGTTTACCTGTCAGCTTCTAAAAGGTACAGTATGGCTTCTATGGAGGGGCAGGAAGCCATCATTTAACCACAATGAAGCCATGCCAGTTATTGCCAGCCTAGCAATTGAATGACTAATCAATGGGTTCAAGGGACACAGCAATGGACTTTCTTCAAACCTAAATAAAGTGTTCCTTTCAGCATCTCATGCCACACCAGCTTTTACATTAAAAGGCCAGAAGAAGCAGGCTAAAACCTGATGAAACTTTTAAGTGCATTGTGTCCTCAATAATTAGGACTAAACAAAAAAAAAAAGGTCCCGCATGCAGTGTTTTTTCATTTGGCCAGTGACACAGGTGGCCAAGACTGGAAGGATATGGCTCGGCTGCGCTCACATTTTTGCTGTGTATACTGTCCATAGCCCCAGTTTGTTGGGATAAGTCAGTCCTTATCTTACAAAGAAGGGGACCAACTGCTATCGGAAACCATTTCAGAGATTTACATTTACAGTCCACAAACCCTTTCATCACTGCCATAGTCCATACTGACTGCAAACTTGTCCTATGACTACACCTCATTTTACATAAAACATTTTTAGGCTGGAAATTCCGGGGAAGAGCCTTCACTTGTCAAGGATAGGAAATGTTACTTGTTTAGACTACAGTGGAGGAGATCCACAGAGTCATGGGAGTAATCAGTTTGTAGCTAAAGGAAATAAGATTAGATGCTGGTAGGAGTAGTTCTATACTTGTATCCAACACAAGTAAAAAAAAAAAAAAAAAATAATAATAAAACAATCACTATAAATTATGATCTGAGCCCCTGAAAGCACATTAAACCCATATTCACACAAATGGCTTAAGGAAACCTACAATACTACTATAATCTTGAACTGGCTTTACAAGACACCCATGCTGAAAAACTAGAATCGAGACTGGGCAAATCGTCAAAAAGGGACTGCTGATATTTAGCCCGTTGACAACATGCCCACTATCACAGGATTATGGGTCTTCGTTATCCGATAAGTACCGCAATCCAGTAATAGCAGGTAAACAAATAGGACAGGTCATCCAAACATTAGCCATAAACACACATTTCCCATACAAATACATGACATCAGGGAAACTTTCTTCCATACACCAGACCAACATGAACATTACCATTTAGTACGCAAGTCAGTCTCCAGCACTGGGAGGGGAATAAGACAATGGCTGCCTTCACCAGTTACTCGGTACACATACATACTTGGTCACCGTCTGATATAGCCTCCTTTCCCCAATAAAAGAAGGGGATTATGGAAACCTTAGAATTGCTAATCACATTCATTCTCCAACATTTTGTAGTAGACTAAGAACTTCACTTTATTAGCCGTCAGGAGAACTGACATTTTACCTGGTTTCCACACAAATCCACAGCCAATCTGTCTAAATGCTGATGAAATGATCCACAGTATATTCTCCATGTCAACAAACTAGCCATCACATTAGATGCAGATGTCCCTCAATATCACTGCATATTGATTGTCAAGTTACTTAGAAACTGACCTGCATATTAAAGGCAATAGCAACATGCCAGATCATGTGTTCCCACACCAAACACCATACTATTACCACAGCTGCCGGCACTGGAACATACCCAACAAACAAGTCAATCTCACAAAAAAATAAAAATAATAATTTGGGCGTTGGAATCTTTAAGTCTAAGGAGCCAGAATCCCCTAGAAATTGGTGGCTCAGTGGTTAGCACTGCTGCTTTGCCTTGCTGGGGTCAAATCCCACCAAGGACAACATCTGCAAGGAGTTTCTATGTTCTCCCCGTGTTTGGAAGGAAACCCACGCATTCATACTTATAGGGAATTTAGATTGTGAGCCCCAATGGGGACAAGTGATGTCTACAGCACTGTGGAATGGAACTATAGGAGTAAAATAATAAGATTAGTGGTCAACTTCTAGGGATGTTTAGACACTACATAAACCCAGAGGGGAGGTTGTATGTATTAATAGAAAAATAACAATTCTCCAGGCAACACAGGGTTAAGACTGTCCTCAAATAACATTGATAAAACAGAAATACCAGGCTGCCATCTTCATGCCAGGTACTAACCATCCAGAGAGCATTAGAAGCAAGAACATCAGGCAACATGAACTTGAGTCCTACCTATATGATTTTTCAGATATCAGAACGATAATAAGCTTTAGTCCAAAATGCATTAAATGTGGCGAGAAGAAAAAAAAGTCTGAAAATAAAGTATAAACTAGGAGAAATCAGGTCAGTAGCCTTGATATAGCTTTAATTCCTATGGATAGTCAGTATTTATATAACCAAGGACTGATGTAACTTTCTGAAGTGGCCAAGATATAGAATATATTTTGGCAGCCAATACAGTACAGATTATCAGTGCTTGGCACCAACTCAATCCAATATCCTCATCTACAACACTGGGTTTAAATTAACATCTAGACTTTCGGAGAGGGGAAACAAAAATACAAGTGAACCTGTGGCAAACATACCAAATCTGAGGTGATCAGGGCAGGATTCAGACTCAACACACCAGTTCTGCAAGGAGATTGTGCCAACAGATCCACCAGCTATTACAAGCCTGACAATTGTGTCTATTTTCATAATAGTGTCAGGTCATATGGGAGTGCCCAAACAGTGTAAATCACCTACAACCCCACCTACACAGCATTCAGTCACGATTTAAAGAAAACCAAACACCTCCTTGGATGTGATCTGCAGCACTGGAGCAGAGGCAACAACCTTGGAGTTTTTCAAAAAAGTATTTGACCCATTGGAAAATCACATTCAAGGTTGTACAACAGGAGTCAGACGCTGACAAGATGCAGCGATTTAGGGCCATGAAGGTCCCTTTGTACTTCCCACAAGATCTCATGACAATCACGCTTCCAATTCCCAACCTACATGCAATGGACGGTTACTAGGTCAAATAAGATATCCAGCAGCAGGGAAAGGAGACTTTCACCACTGCTTGTGTCATGTGCCCCAGGTTACTATGGCGTGTAATACACAATGCAAAGCTGCAACCCTAGATGACCACAGACAGACCAGGGACCAGCAGCAGACACTGATCACGTTTCCAACGCCAGACATGCAGCAGAATGAGCACAGCAGCCATCAGGAAAGTGCGACCTGTACTGGGCAGGAACTCTGTATAAGGGCAGGGAGGAGGCAGCACAGGCACCTCCGCCCCAACAGCCATTCTCACAAAACTACACAGGAGCTCAGGTTACAGCAAAACCCAAAAGTAAACAGTCCCGAGACAACGAGCAGATAGAGCAGCCATGGGAAGATGGGGGTGATCACCCCGAGAGCAGGGACGGGAACACAAGGACACAACTGTGCGACAGGCGCCCCCAGAGCGCCCGGGGCTGCACACACAGGCACCGCACCGCACACACAGGCTCCGCACCGGGGGCAGAGCACCGCACCGCACACACAGGCTCCGCACCGGGGGCAGAGCACCGCACCGCACACACAGGCTCCGCACCGGGGGCAGAGCACCGCACCGCACACACAGGCTCCGCAACGGGGGCAGAGCACCGCACCGCACACACAGGCTCCGCAACGGGGGCAGAGCACCGCACCGCACACACAGGCTCCGCAACGGGGGCAGAGCACCGCACCGCACCGCACACACAGGCTCCGCAACGGGGGCAGAGCACCGCACCGCACCGCACACACAGGCTCCGCAACGGGGGCAGAGCACCGCACCGCACACACAGGCTCCGCACCGGGGGCAGAGCACCGCACCGCACACACAGGCTCCGCTCATACACCCTAGACCACGACCGCACACATACCGCTCAGTCCTGGACTCCAGGTTCCGGCTGCTATAACAATGTAGTCCGGTGATGGCCGCCTCCTCCTCCACCACCAACCCTCGCTCTCCTTATTCCGCGCCCCAACGTCAGGAGTAACGTTACATTGGGTTCTGTACCCGGAGGTACATAAGTCACACGGTAATGTTTAATAAATCCCCGTTATAAGCAATTTCCCTGTGGCTTCCAAGCCAGCCGCGTACCTCTCCGCTCTCTCCCTCCTCACAACGCGACACAGAGGCTTAAAATGGCGTCGTACACTCTAGTTTTATACTAGGGCGCTTCGCCGGTTCTGGCAGTATCCCTCCGCCTGCTCGGCACGCAGCGGGAGGGAGGTGGACGAGTAGGAAGGGCGGAGTGATACGAAAAATAGTCCCTCCCGCTCGAGTTGTGTGAGCCGTGCATTGTGCTGGTACCTCAGGGGGTGACTTTCCAGTCCGCTGACAACGCTCACTATACGCCACATATATTTTACATCATTACATTGTAAGAGCAGGGAGAGGTTCTCATGAGGAAAATAAAGCACTTATAATTGATCTGAAAACAGAATAGAACCGGATAGCGGTGACATATATAGTAGTGCAGCATATTCCTAGCTGAGCTTCAGGTGGAGGGCGGGGGACGCTTTTCCGCTGCTGCTCATTGTGTGGCTGAAGCTGGCTGGCGGAGTGATCCTAGACTGGTGATGCGGCCCACGCACCTTTTCCCCGGGGTTGGAATGTGGAGCTGGAGGAAGGCAGAGACAAAGCGGGAGGGGCGGGAGCCGGCCACTGCGAGGCAGGACGAACTTTTCTCAGGATGCTGCTTACTTACAGTAAAGTTGTCTCTTTACACCAAAATGACTGAGAATCGCTGGAGCAGTCCTTTATGATGCAAATATAAGGGAAAGTTGGCAGCTCTGGGAATTTCCATGGATTTCTGTCTCCAAATTCACCTAGAGAGGCCATAACTCTGTCATAACAAAGCCCAAATGAGACCCAAGGATGCATGTAACCTAGGACTGTCCTACATCAGCTGTTAAGCCACCTTCAGTATTTGGTGAGCTTACCTCAGTATATGCAAGCTACAACCAGGAGTGGGTGATAAATACAGAAGCAGTGACATGATTCTATTATACTTTTCCTCTGGCTTTGTCTTACAACTACTGATGTAAAATACTGACCAAATACTGAGCGTGTGAACACGGCCTTTCCGTCCCACATCAGCTGGGCATGGATCCTCGCCTATTGGTGGTAGCGATGTGTACATAGCTGGTGTCCAGAATGATGGACCTTCAGATTTTACCTTCGAGGGTTCCTGTCTCCCGAGAACTGCTGAATCCACACATTACTCTTTAGAGAAAAGCATTGAACAATGGGCTGCAGGTCCCCTTATTCCAGGGATTGTGGGGTCCCCAATTACTGAAATACTAGAGGATAACTAGAAGTGTATACCACACGCCATATATTGTACTATGGGCTGGTCACGCTCCTGCAGTTCATTCACATCTCACATGTTTTCTTTTCCACACATTTGTCAGATCAAAATGCCATAAATAGATTTCCAGCAGCGACATTCCCGGCTGGCCCGGAGCAGCAAGGTCCCTACAATGACTAGCTGGTATGCATTGCACATACACAGGGATAGTTAATGTTTAGTAGAAGCCCATCCATGTGCCGGGCTTCTAATATTGGAGATTGAGCACGTACCTAGACACGTGACGTTATTTCTTGTACCATACTCTTCTACCCAGTCCAGTAATAAAAATGATGGACGGCTAGTCATGTTCAGCTGGGGTGCTATTTCTATGATGGGCTGCCTATCACCTCTAATTCCACTTATCCCAAGGAAAATAATAGAGTGGGAACCAATCCAATTTCTGTATCCCCGTTGGTAACAGTCACCAAAGCCATGAGGTTACTGTGGCCAGGGTAACACAGTCCTTGACCTCAACATCTATTTTTCTGTATAGTATGGAAACCTACTGCCTGGAAACTTTACCAAGACAACTATTATACCATACAACTGTATTAAGTATTTAAAAAGGAGAAAATACCCAAAATAACACAAAGCAAATAAGGTAAAAGCCCCTCTTAACCATAAAATGACCAAAGTATTTTCAGTTCCTCATCTAGGAGAATTTGCATAAGAAATTAATCTGAAAGATTTTATTTTGCACAGAGTCGGTTTCAGTTAATCTCAATCTCCAGAATTTTTGTGAACAAGACAACCACATTGCTTGCATCTAAAGACAGTTGAGTTATTGCAATCATGTATCCAGTCTATCAGTGCTCTACAATGTATCAGTGCAGCCCAAGCTGTTCAACTCATTGCCTCCAGAATAATTTCATGAAAGGGAATCAGAATCAATCCTCCTAAGCTATCTCTACCAGCATGTAGGTGATAGGAAGCTGAATAAAGTGATACCTTGTTATCTGTGATCTGATTTTTTAATATGTAAATGAGCTGTTAAGATCTATGGGCCGGACACTGATCTGGATGAGGATCTGCCTCCAGTGCTTACTTCACATGAAGGGAGAGTTACCAGTGTGATGTGTGATGGCCGCTCTCTGCTCTCCTGATCTCACTGCAGAGCTGGGTGTGATTATACCTGACACATCTGCAGGTTCCTCTCAGCTTCCAGCTCACAGGCAGACAGGGAGTAATATTGTTACCATACAGCAGAGCTGGAGCTGCTAATGTGTTTGTTATGAGACAAAGTTCAGTTCTACTGTTCTTTGTTAGTTTAAAGTAAAATAAGATCTGGAAGCAGATTCTCAGAGAGATCTGTGTCCGACCCAAAGATGTTAACCGCTCATTTACATATTAACAAAATGTGCATTGCTCTGGAATAAGACATGATTATAGATATCAATGTATCATTTTATTCAGCTCCATATTATTATTTTATTATTTATTATTATAGCGCCATTTATTCCATGGCGCTTTACATATGAAAAGGGGTATAATACAAGAACAATTACAATAATTTTGAATACAATGTGACAGCGACTGGTACTGGAGGAGCTAGGTATGACCTATATAGACAGCTTAGGAGGGTTGATCCTGCAGACAGATTCCCACACATGGTTTGCTTTACAGGGTAAGAAAGCTTCCATACATTTACAGTAAACAGATCTTAAAAATGCTAAGGAATATAAAAAAAGTGTAATTATTAGTGTTGAGCGAATATGTTCTGTTAACCCTTTCGGCGAGTATGCTCGGCCGAGCTCCGAGTATTTATAGCTGCTCGGTGATATCTTTGAATCACTCCCTGTGCATGATTTGCGACTGACCGTTTTATTATATGTGAGGAATGTCTATTTCTTACACATTCCTCACATGTAATAAAGCTGTCAAACAGTTGCAAATCATGCACACGGGAGCGATTCAACCATATCACTGAGCAGCTATAAACACTCGGAGCTCGACCCGAGCGTACTCGGAACAGAACATACTCTCTCAACACTAGTAATTATACAACTTTGTTGTCACAGTATTGCATATAGATTTATAACATGCAGGTAGCCTTTTGACCCCAGTAGTTAAGTAGCACATACTTGTTTTGATCTTCATAAATTTTAATAGGGGGGCTACACAGTATGTGGTAAAAGCCTGGTACGATGGGTGCACAAGCGATGGATGAATACACTAAAGGTGTCCATACACCTTCAACAGCCGTTAGCTCAACAAGTATTTACCCCAACCCGTATACATGCATGCTCAGCCAGGTCACGTGTGCATGTGTATTCTATGGCAAGATGGGAGTAAGCCACTACCAGACACCTCTGGAGAAGAACAAAAGGAAATTTGCCATTGAAATCAACATGGCTTTTCCTTAATTCTCCAAACATTATCTGTTGGGGGACATTCAGGAATCCCTCACACACATAATGTAGTCGTTAGTCCTACCGAAATTGATGAGTTTGGACGATGGGTGTATCTAATTTCTATGAGTACCTTAAAGAATTTTCTACCACTTTGATATTGATGACCCATTACCTAGATAGTTCATCAATATGAATAAGATCAGTGGGGGTCCGACAACCAGCACCCCCACTGATCCACTTTTTTACAGTGTCTGCAGAAGGAACTGTGTGGTGTGGAGTAACACAGATCTGCTCTTCTTATTTGAATAGGAGCTTATTTGCAGTACCCAGCAGTGGCCATTAAACAGTATGACAGCTGATCAGTGGCTGTGCAGGACCTCCACTGATCTGACATTGATGATCTATTCTAAAACCCTTCCATACACAATACTAAATTACGCTTCACCCATCAATATTGATGGTTTGGCTGCCACTCTAATGTGAATGGGGGCGAAGGCCAACTGATTGTGGTGGGAGATGTTGATAAGCAAGTCCAGTTTCATACTGCTGATCACTTTGTTCTGGAGATAAGTCGCAGACAGATGTCTGTTGGTGGCATTCTCATAGTGTTTGGCTGAGAGAGTGCTCCTGTGAATGGGAGAGTCGGCTAAGATCGATGTTGGCTGAAGTGATCGGCCAAAGTATCAATTGGCGGACAGCCATCTACTGTGTATGGGTGGCTTAAGGATAGGTCATCAATATCAAAGTGGTAGAAAATCCCTTCAAGTGTGTAATCAAACACAACAGATTTGTTGCTGAAATTTCTAAACAGGCCTTGCAGAAATCCATGAAGAATGAACAAATCTGTTATGTGTAACAATACACTGAAAATAATTTTTTTTCCAGCCACAATTTCTACATTTTACAAGGGTCATTCATGTTTTGGGATGATGTATGGTAGTGAGGGTCTATGGCCGTTGGTAGTGATATTAGAAACCTACTGGCTGAATGTTTGTTTGCTATAGGCTGAAGGTTTTTCTCATTGGTCTTTCTTTACATCTCATTTAGTAATAAAAGGATGGTATGTAACAGCCATTCTGGTTTTTATGAAAGGACAGAAATGAATTCTGAGGACACAGTTGTGCTCCTACATATGTTCTCAACATGCCAGAAATCTCTGTCTTCTTGTATGCCAGCAGTGTTTCACTGAGGACATCTGGCTGCAGCTACTTCCTGCTGTATTATTGTACACAGGAAGAAGAAGAGACTCATTTCGATCTCTGTTCCACATATTAACAGAAGACAGGGCAGTGATCCTTGCCAGAACTGCCAACTTCTTTTTCTCTACAGTAGCTGATTCCAGGATTAGTTTAAAGCAACACACATCTTTCTATAAAGCAACACACATCTTTCTATAAAGCAACACACATCTTTCTATAAAGCAACACACATCTTTCTATGCGAATTCAGACATGTAGAGACTGTGTAATTGTGTGCATTGATGGGAGCTGCCGAAACAGAAACAGCTGTATTTCCAGGGAGAAGAGCGTATGAATTTAACGTAACAAGGTAATATATGTGTCTAGATGTCTGCTAGTATACAGAATACAGCAAATGTACTAACACTCAGCCTGAGATAGGGAGGGCTAGCTATCGTCTCGCTACTACAAAGATGTAAGAAGACAGGTCGAATAACAAAAGCATCTCCTTAATAAAAACTGTTTCTCTGATAATGTTTCCAACGATGACAGTGCAGTTTTTGGATGTTTCTTTTGGCCAAAACAACAGTGTATCCAAAAAGGAAAGCCTCACATTGTTCTACATGTCTGATCCAAGACAAGTTTTAATATTTCAAAAAATATTGCAAGGTCAGCACTGTGTGATCAAGCCTTTAGCCTTTATAGTCCATCCTGTTGCTTAGTATTTAGCCTGTGTCTGGGATTGGAGGTTACGCCCTTTATGCAGTCCATGTGCAACTACGGCACTTTCCCTAATAGCAGACAGCCCATTTATTGGTATTTGATCCAATGAAATAAATAGGATCTGCTGACAAATTAACATGTAGTCTAGACACACATCGCAGAAAAATTGCAGTTTGAGACCAGCCTAAAATTCTGTAACTAAATTCAAAATGCATTCCACATGTGTTTTATGCAGATTTCACTGTTGATTTTCATGCAGAACTTAGCCACAGATTTCACATATTGCAAAGAATGAAATCGACAGTGAAAATCTGGAGTATTTCCAAATCAATCCACAGCATGCCTCCTGTTTGTTCAAATCATATTCACTAACACAAGGATCCTTCATTTAAACCCAACATGCCAATTATTTTTTCTTCTGTTGTACTGTACTTTGATGTGAAATTTCAGTGCAGATTCTGCAACAGAAATTCTGTATCAAGCATGTATGAATCCACCTGAATGAGAAGGGTCTTACAACTGACTGGTTATGGGACAGGTTGAGGACACTGCACATCTTATGTAGAAGGCCAGATTTCCTGACATGTCTGTTTTTGAAAATACGTGTATTCTCCATGTAAATAATAATTCTGGGGCACTTACACTTAGATGAGGGAGAAAAACTAAATCTACAAGTATATCTTACAAAACATTCCGGTATAGTTCAGGCAGCAGATACCCACACATTATTCTACTATTTAAATCATTCAGCCTACAACTAAGGCCAGCTTTAGCCTTCCGGCATTCACCATTCAAGACGGACTGCAATGCGAGAACTGGCCATTGGTCTTCTGACCCAAACTCAACAGCCTCATATATGCCTGTTGCTTTGGGTGAGGAGATCTGTGGCCTGCCAGTAAACAATCCATACTTGGACCATGAATATTAGAAGCGTGAAGCTGGCCTAAAAGCTCCCATACATATTAGATAAGAATAGGCTGAACCTACCAATTTACTAATTTTGGCTGGCTGTATAATGTGTAGGGGCCTTCAGATCCCTCCCTCCCCATGACAGATGATGTCAGGGAAAGATCTGGCCTTGGAATTTCAACAGCTGATCCTTGTGTTTGATGGAGAGATAAGCTGCTACAAGAGGAGTTTAGCAGAAGCTATCCCATAGAGAAGACAGCAATGCTCCACTGGGAAACAAAAGAAAAAGCTCTTTCAGCCAACAGCTACCTTATGTGTATGGGGGCCCTTGGAGTCTTGGTGGCTCCAAAGAAATATCCATTCTCCCTATATCTGAAAAAGTCTTGCCTCAATGGGATGAGCATCTGCTAGATGTGTCTGGTACACTTCTCTCCGGGGAATATAATCGATTGTAATGGAAAATTCTCTCTTGTTCAAATTTACTAATGGCAGCTCTCTGTGAATTGTCTGCCAAACCACATCAACAGTAAATCTTATATTTCCTGCTTTGCATTTCAGATTCAGTGCTCCACATAGGTGACTACCATATAGCCTTGAGACTCCTTAGACAGCTGGTCACTGCCGCTGACATAGATGAAAGATGCACGCCAGTCAATATAGCTCACATTATTTTGGCATTTGCTGATCTTGCCACAGTCTCTCTGTATAGGAGCAAGTGCTTGTAACTGACTCTTATGGCATTTCTCAGCTAGATAAGATAACATTAAAGGGGTTGTCTAGCCAAGAAAATGTTGTTTGAAAACAAAACTCAGAATGTGTTAAAAAAATAACCAAAAGTTACGCACCTTATCAATTCCCCAGTGCTTCCAATCCAACACGGACATGTGACCTCTGCAGTTAATCACTCTTTGGCTGGGATGAAAAAGAAAAAGGAAGCAATGCTTTAGTGTACAAACACACGCCCTACTTTAAAAGAAATTTGTCTGATGGCAAACTCTTTTCAAGGCTTGATTCATATGCTATAAAGTCCGCAATAGAACCCTCCATACATCTGTAGTAAATCCACATGTATTGCTACAGACTAGGTGAAAGTTGGGGGACATCCATAATAAATCTGTGCTACAATAGAGCATGCCTCAGCTTCTAAAACACTAAGATTTGCACAGATTTTTTTCCACTGCATGTAAATGAGGTTTTCTAAACCCTATTCATATTCAATGTACAATAAGGGCTCATGCAGATGTCCATGAAGCTCAGTCTGAGCACGGACTGCAATGGATAGACTGTCTCTCAACCCGAACTTGATATCTTCATATATGCCTATGAGGTAGCCAAGTTCAGGTTATGAGACTCGCAGACAGTTCATGCATTGCGGTCTGTGCTTAGACCGAGTTTCACGGATGTCTGTAGAGTCCTAAGATTGTTTGATGTGGAAACTACATTGAAAAATAGCAAAAAATGCAGTACATGTGAAATGGCCTAAAGACTTTTTAATGCTATATCCTAGACAAACATCAAAAGTTTTTTCATCAATGGTATATAAAGTACGGTATATATAAAAAAAAAAAAAATACATTTAATGTATGAGAAAGTCAGTGCAACTATATTATGAATGACACACACAGGTACGCAGCATAGAATGACTCCTCTTGCTGGCACTGTTAGGGAGGGCCCAAATGCAAAGTTTCTCACCCATCAAGGAACAACACTATAGACAAAACAGATTCACTGATTTATGTGCAGGGCTGCAGGGGTCAGAGTATGACACATACAGAACACCAAGGAGAGAATCCATGTGTCATGCCCCCTCAGGCTCTCCACTAGGCATCAGTTTTGTCTGGTATGTCCCAAAAAAAGAGCTCCTACTCATTACTGAAAGGGACATGTGAGCAAGCATCTAAATCAGATGTCCCTGCTTTCCCAACAAAGACCTATGTTGAGGAAGAGTTTCTTACGCCATGGTAGTAAGTGCTAAATATGCTGAACTGTATCACCTTATAAATACATTCCTTAACATTGAAATTGCAACTGCAAGGAAGAAAAGTTGTAGAATTATGGAAATCACAGGATCGAAAGACATGTTAATGATATGCAAATGATAAAAAATGGAAACATATGTTCAAAACATCAATTTATTCAGTATGATCAACACTCAGAAATACACACACTACATGCCTTGGCATGCTATGAGGTCATTACATTTTTTCATCATATGCATATCTTTACCATGTCTATCTACCTGTGATTTCCATAAGGCTGCGTGCTCACTATGCATTTTTTAAGCCTTTCTGCAGCGGCAACCGCTTAAAAAACGCTTGGTAGAATGTCTGCAATGGTTGCAATCTGCAGCACGTCCATTAATTTTGCGGAAACGCAGCGTAATTGCCGCCATTGAATCGCATAATATCCACATGACTACACGTGCACATGCGGATATTAAGTGATTCAATGCACAGATGGTACCCGGGTCTGGAGAAGAGGAGACTCTCCTCCAGACTCGGGTTCCATAGTACCTGTAGTTAAAAAATAATTAAAATAAAATAAACATTATACTCACCTTCTGATGGCCCGCGGTGTCTTCGGCGGCTCGCAGTGGTGTAAAAGGACCTTTCATGACGTCATTTAGTCATGTGACAGGTCACGCGACCACCGACACCGGAGAAGGAGACCGGGGGCCATCGGAAGGCGAGTATAATCGTTTTTTATTTTTCACCTTTACTATTGATGCTGCATTTGCAGCATTGTAACTTGGTCACACTATATAAATCCATGCCGGTTGCATGGATTTATATAGTGTGACCAAGTTGTCAAGCATTTTTCCAAGTGATGCTAAAATCGCTTGGAAAAGCGCTTTACAACCCGCATGTGGAAATGTCAAGGTAAAAAAGAATGTATATATATTTTCTCTACTTTTATACGCTTTGCTTATGTACTAACCACCATTTTGTGTCTTATAACAATAAGCTTTCCTTGCTACATATTACTCAAATCGAAACTTAAACTAAGACAGTTCCAGTGTTGCCAAGATTTATTTCAGAGAAACGAAACAAGATTATAAGCTGACGGCTGCAATATCTGCCCAGAGACTGAGATAAGGAGATGTGGACCAATCAGGAGTGGCCAGACACTGGACTTTCATGGCTTACCCCGCTCCGGACAACCTCTTTCCCCTCCCATTATGTAGTGTATTTAGGTTTGTGTATGTAGGAATAAACACAGAACATTGCTGAGAACGTTGTCTGTAGTAGTCTTTTGAGCGTGCTCTGAGTTTGAACCAGCTTGTTGTCTGACTCATTCTTTGAATGGTTGACCCATGCTCATAGCCTTAATTTGGAGTGACTGGAGGACGAGTGGAATGTCATCACGACCCCCACAAATGGCGCTCAACGTGCGGCGTGGCTAGCGGTACGCCGCCCTCCCGGACCCATATTGCTGACTTCCCTGGTGGTGACCGCGGTGGCTGAATTTGAGGCCTGATCAACCTCCATCGAACACGGTAAGTTGAGATGTATTTTATATGTCTCACTTGCCTGTGTGTCAGCCGCAGCGGTTCCTGTTGGGTTGTCAGGTTGGATCTGGGTGGGTGACCGGTCGAGTGGTGAGACCTTAGGCGTCCCGCACCACGTCCTGAACCAGCAAGTGTTAAAACGAGTGACGTCGCATGCCTGCGCGTGCTCGTGTGAACACCACCTCCTCCTCCCCCGGTCACTGTACTTTTCTTAGATAGCTGCCTCCCGTAACTGATAGTCGAAGTTTCAAAGCATTCCTGAATTGTAGTGTAAGGAGGTGTTGTGCTGTCAGAATCTGTGACGAATTGAGAAGTGCTCTTCGTCTACCACAGAGACTGCTGTAAAGTCAAAGTTAGGAAAGGAGATAGAGAGTACACCTCAATCTATCTCATCAGTGTATTGAGGTGTACTCTACACTGACGGGTGGTGCCGTAGTAGGAAAGAAGACGGATTGAGGGGTACTCTTCGTCTTATACAGAGAAACCTCATAAGGAGGGGTTCTGCTGTCAGTCAGGGTGCCGTGGTGAGTCGTACTGTAAAGTCGCCATTCAAGGTTAGGGAAGGGATAGATTGAGGTGTACTCTCTGTCTTATCAGTGTATTGAGGAGTACTCTACACTGACGAGTGGCGACCTGTAGACTGCACCAGTGATCTGAGTCGCGACAGATCATTGCATTCTATAAGAAAATGTTGTGTATATTCAAATTTGAAAGATCTCGTAAGTTGCGGAATGCTGCTGTAGGAGTTAAGCCAATTAGTGGAGTTACGGGAAGGCAAGAAGAATGTTAAGAATTTGTATAACATGATAAGCTTATCCAGTACAGGCAGTCTTTAGTTTTCAGTGTAGAAAGAATGTGTTACACAGAAATTGGGAAAGCTAGGTGAGGACTCCTGCACCAGGCTCAGACACATCTTAGAGTAGATGGTGCAGGGGGGAACAGAGAATGCCGAGCCTTTGTTCGGATACATGAAAGCTGCAGAATGTGATTTGTTATGTGACCCTAAATTGGCCGTAACCCCGTTGATGCCTGTCACTACACCGAGCCCTCAGCCACCACCCTATAATGGCGCCGACGCTAAATTATCGGAAGGATGGACGTGTCGTATGTGCTGACAGCAGAACCCGCCCTGGGCGAAGTTCTGCTGTGTCTGTGGGGGGGGGGGGGGGCGCCCATGGCACGATGCCCAGCCTGCCCCCAAGAACAATCCCACTCCACCTCCTCCCTCCAACGGCCATCTGACTACACCTCTTACTTGTTGTGGGAGGCCCAGAAAGCCCCAATCCGGCCTATATCCACTACTAGATCCGTCCGGTGCATATTACCAGCCACCAGCACAGGTGGAAAAGCCCGCAGTCCCAGAGCACCCATCTGAAACTAATGTGACACCCTCAGCTCCAGTCCACGATGCTGAGACGCTTTCCCTGTTTCCTATGGGAGTTACCCACAACCCTGGGGATATCCTCCTCAACTCCCCAGAATTTCAGGCCAGACTGCTCTCCCTCCGCCAACATACTGTTACTCAAGACGATACGAAGCCAGATGAGGGATGGGCTCAAGATACTCCAGCCCCCCCCCCTCCTTTATCCCATACGTCTCCTATGGCATCTTCCACCCCACATCCATTACCCGTACTCCGGCCCTTGCTCCAAGCAACTGCTGAAAGAACACCACCCCCCAGCCCCTCAGAAGTCTGGGACCCCTGCCGCTCCCGGAATCTAGTAGACCCATCAGGACGCCCTGTCACTCTGTCAATAGGCTATGGTGACATCCTTACACATCGGGTGGGGGCCATAGTCAACCCTGCAAACACCCGTATGAGCCATGTTGGAGGATTGGCTCGCAAAATTTCCCTTGCTGCTGGTTCTACTCTGGCTGCAGAATGCCAGGCTCACTTAGCCGAAAACGGAGAGCTTTCACAAGGCCAGACCTTAGTCACCCGTGCGGGTAAACTGCCCGCTGATGTCGTCATACATGCAGTGGGTCCTATTTATGACTCCCGGAACCCTGAAGAGTCACGTTCCACTCTCGCATCTACCATCCGTTCCGTACTGCTTCATGCAGGAAAATTGAGCCATCAGGATATGCCCAGACGCACTTTAGCGATACCACTCATATCTTCTGGAATTTTCGGCTACCCACTCGGGCCGTGCATAAAGGAACACGTACTGGCCCTCAAGGAAGGCATAGAGACCCTCCCTCATGGATTGGACTCGATACGCATTGTCTGTGTCCGTAGTCCAGGAGTTCATGTTGCTATGCCTTTGGCCCTTGAGTTACTAGTGGCAACCTCCCCCCCGACACCGATTCCCAATGCGGTTCTGTTGCCTGAAGAATCCTCCCTAGCGGCCACCCCAAACACCACCAAGGAACAAGCGACGCTGCCCGGTCCTCAA
The DNA here is from genome assembly GCF_046119375.1 of Phyllobates terribilis. Classification (NCBI taxonomy): domain Eukaryota; kingdom Metazoa; phylum Chordata; class Amphibia; order Anura; family Dendrobatidae; genus Phyllobates; species Phyllobates terribilis. The sequence continues at coordinate 230,409,591 of NW_027362764.1, forward strand.
CAAGTTCCTGGACCTTTAAGGATGATTAAATATCAACCCTTTACCCCAGTACAAGTAGACACTCTGGTCTCAAAGCTTCCTGATCCCGATAAATCTCCCATGCAGTATGCTAGACGCTTGGACACAACCAGAGCCATTTATGGTGCAACCTGGGCTGATTTGGCAGGTATCACATCTGTGAAGGCCAAGGAATATTTCTTGCCTACTATCGAAAAGGTCATGGATTCCACAAAAGCAGGATCTCTTAGTACGTATGAATCCGGCCTAGAATACATGAAACAGTTAAAAGCCTGGGCTCAGGATCGCTTGTCAGATCAAGCTGGATCTGTACAAGATGTTCAACAAGACCCTGATGAATCAGTGGAAAGATATGCTGCAAGACTCAGCATGCATTTTGAGGATCTCGGATACAGTCCTCACGTCAAGACGCAGGCCGTCCTGTTGGTTCAGGCCCTAGTAGATGGCCTACAAGACGCTCTCAGAGATGAAGTCCTGAGAGTACGGCCCGAGATTCGTTCTTCTTTCAACGACGCGGTGGACTTCGTTAAAGCTTTCCAAAAATCAGTGCTAAAAATGGAAAAAGATATTAAGCCAAAGAAGAAAGCCGCACCTGCCATGGTATATCAAGCTCATGAAAGCTACCCACCCTCTGGCAACCAACATGGAATCAAGTGGGTAATGGTTAAAGGCACAAGTGATGATACTCCTCCCACATATAGAAAACAAGACAGAAGAAATGACAAGGGACCATCTAGAAACAGAAGACAATCTCGTGATTCTGAAGGACGAATGTTGTGTTGGGAGTGTGGTAACCCTAATCACATTCTCAGAGACTGTCCAACCCGCAGACAGTACCATGACCGCTCATTTCATGACGGTCCACACAACCATGGACCTTCCCGTGAACCATCTCATCTACGCCAATGACGGCCCGGTCAACCAGTGTCCACTTTCCCGGCTACGCACCCCACGGCCGCCTGTGGGACTGTCACTTTACAGGTGGACCATCAACCACTGGAGTTCCTGGTGGACACTGGGGCGGCCACATCTGTCATTTCCTCTGCACAGCTCCCTCCTTCTGTATCCCTATCACCGGATAGGCTCACCTGTGTCGGGGTGGAAGGCCAACATATTTCCTCTCCACTCACAGTCCCTGTGTCTGCAGGACCGTTCACCGGAGTACTCACAAGATTCTTGGTCTCTGAAACTTGCTCTGTCAATCTGTTGGGAGCCGATCTCTTAGAGCGGATGAAGGCAACAATTACCTTCGGAAACCATGGTATGGAGCTTCTTTTGCGGGACCCTCATTCCGAACAAGGGACTGAAGACCGCTGTGTTCTTAAAGCCTTCCCTCTCATGATGATGACCATACAACCTCACACTCTTCTTGATACCTCACAGTTCCCTCACTCTCTGTGGTCCAGTGGGCCAGAGGACGTCGGCCTCCTGCAGGTTCCCCCGGTCCGAGTACACCTCAAGCCTGGACACAGGTACCCACGGTTGCCACAATACCCCCTCAAGGCTGCACAAGAACAAAGCTTGGGTACCCAAATCGCTTCCCTCCTGGAATCAGGAGTCCTTGTCAGATGTGTATCTCCATGCAATACACCCCTCTTTCCTGTAAAAAAAAAGAAAACCGCTCCGGGAGAGCCTCCAAGATACCGGTTGGTTCAGGATCTCAGAGCCGTCAATGCAGCTACCATTTTAGAAACTCCAGTGGTACCCAACCCAAACACCCTCTTGTCTCAGGTGCCTCCAACGGCCACCTTGTTTACGGTGTTAGATCTGGCCAACGCCTTCTTCAGTATACCCTTACATGAAGATTCGTGGTTTCTTTCTGCCTTTACCTTTCAAGGAGCACAGCTTACATGGACCAGGACTCCACAAGGAGCCCAGAACTCTCCTAACCAATTCACTCATTCTATGAAGTCTATTCTGGAGCCATGGGTTCAAGAGAACCCTCAGGTCACCTTTCTACAGTATGTGGATGATCTTTTACTCTGTGGCATTGAAGAAAATTTGCCAGAGATGTCAGCATCCCTTCTCTGGTTTCTTCACTCAGCTAACTGTAAAGTCTCGAAACTCAAAGTCCAATGGTGTCTGCCCAAGGTCATTTTCCTCGGACATTGTATTTCACAAGGTGCTAGACATCTGACTGAAGAAAGAAAGCAAGCCATCATGGATATCACCTTCCCAACCACCTATTCCGCTATGCAGACTTTCCTTGGCCTCATCACTTACTGCAGGCAATGGATCCCTGATGCCTCAAAGCTCATGCAACCTCTGTACGACTGTCTTAAGAATGAAGGCTCAGTTTGGCTTCATGCTGAAGATCCACGTGTTTCTCATCAACAAAGACTATGTTTTGACCGCCTTAAACAGGCTGTTGTCTCTGCCCCGGCCTTGGGCTTACCAGACTATACTCAGCCATTTCACCTTTTTGTCTCGGAATCGGAAGGTCATGCCTCTGGAGTTCTAGCACAACGCTATGATCTTAAGTATCGGCCTTTGGGCTACTACTCAGCCCGCCTGGACCCTGTCGCCCGAACTGCCCCCATGTGCCTTAAGGCGGTCCACGCTGCTCACATCCTCCTTGACAAGTCAGCTGATATCATCCTTGGACATGATCTAGTTATACAGGCCGGCCATGATCTCTCAGCTGTTCTGCAACAAACATCTCCGAAACATCTAACCAACCAAAGACACCTGCGGCTGCAGTGTTCCCTATTGTTGCCCTCCAATATAACATTTATCAGATGTCTGACTATCAACCCTGCCACTTTGCTTCCACCTTCTAGGGGGGAAGGGGAAGAGGGTGAAGGTCCATTGGTGGAACCTCATGATTGTATAAAAATTTTGCAGGAAGAGACTTCTGCTCCAGAGAATATGGTGGCACATCCGCTCGCAGACCCTGCCTTGCACCTATGGACTGATGGATCCCGTTTCGCAGACCTTCAAGGGAAGTTCCACACGGGATATGCTGTCACAACAGACCTAACAGTCCTCAAGGCTGAAGCTCTACCACCATACATGTCTGCATAAGAAGCTGAACTTGTGGCTTTCACAGAGGCCTGCCACCTGGCAGCAGGAACAACGGCGAATATATATATACCGATTCCAGGTATGGACATGGAATTTGCAATGATTCTGGACTCTTGTGGAAGTCTAGAGGATTCATCACAGCTGCAGGTACACCAGTGAAACATGTCTCATGGATTAAGGCCCTAATGAAGGCCCTGGAACTACCCATTCAGGTTGCTGTTATCAAGGTCAAGGCTCATGGAAGACTAGAATCCAGAGAAGCCAGGGGCAACCACCTAGCTGACCAAGCAGCCAAGACTGCAGCAGTGGAGAATGTGTCATCAAAGTGGCAGGAAAAGGAAGAAGAGATGGGGGAGACCCTGCAAACCGTAGCTGTGGCGCTCACTAGAGCAAGAGCCAAAGAACAGCCGGCGGAAGACCATACAAGTCCAGCGGAGACACGAGTGGAATTCAGGGGGGTCAGGATGCCTGAAGAAAAATTGTGTGAGGAACAAAGGAAGACCCCCACTGAAGAAGTCAAGCAATGGAAAGCGGCAGGAGCCGTGCTGGCAGGTCGCAAAGATTCAAAGGTCAACTCGACTCTTTACCAAGTGGATGGGAAGCCTTGCTTGCCTAGACGCATGTACTCAGCTGTGGCAGCATGGGCTCACGGGCCTACACACAGAGGAAAGAATCAAGCCTTGGCATGTATCAAGAAACTGTACTTTGCACCCGGAATCTCTTCCACTGTGACTGCGTACTCAAAATCCTGCTCTGTCTGCGCTACCTGCAACCCAACGTGTACGGCACGGGTCCCTCTTCAACACCTGGCTAAACCAGACTACCCTTGGCAGAGAATACAAGTCGACCATATCCAAATGCCTAAAGCAGGAAAATAGGAGTACGTTTTGGTAGCCGTGGATATGTTCTCAGCCTGGCCCGAGGCCTACCCGGTTGTCAACATGACTGCTAAAGTCACAGCCAAGAAACTGATCACCGAAATTGCCTGCAGATTTGGAGTTCCCCAAGTCATAGAATCGGACCAAGGACCAGCTTTCACAGCAAATATCTACAAAGAACTTTGGAACATGTTGGGAACAGATTTGGGCCTCCACACTCCATACCATCCTGCCAGTTCAGGCAAAGTGGAAAGGATGAACTCCACACTCAAGACCCAGCTCTTGAAAATGACCTAAGATCATCCCCTCCCCTGGCCCGACCTACTCCCTATAGTATTGTATCATATCACACACACTCCTCAGGCCAAACATGGGCTGACTGCCTATAAAATTTTGTTTGGGACCCCACCCAAGATAGGAGAGATTAGGCCCCAAGAGTTGTCTGAAACACATGATAGAGTGGTAAAATTTGTGATTGCCTTGTCTAGAGAATTGACTAACACCCGCTCTCCAGTATCTGCTTCTCTCCCAGAATCTACAGGTGATGCAGTACATGATTTCATCCCAGGCGATCTAGTGTATGTGAAGAAGTTTGTCCGGAAAGACTGCCTCCAGCCGCAGTTCGAGGGACCGTACACTGTGCTTCTCACCACCCCGACGGCTCTGAAGCTTGAGGGCAAGAGCACCTGGATTCACGCCTCCCACTGCAAGAGAGACAGAACGAGTCTATAAAAGATGACTACCTTCTTCTATATCCTTTCCATATGCTTACTGTCTGTCCCAGGGTGGACAGCTACCACACAGGGGTAGATACCTCCTTCTTCTCAGGTTGGTTGGGAGGGCTCAAGGGATTCCTCCAACAAGTTTGTCTAGTAATGGGAGGTCTACTAGTATTGGGCCTGGTGGTCCTATGCTGCATAGTCCCCTTATACAGGAAAGCTATAACCAATGTTGTCCCAACCTCCGGGACCTTTCTGAATCAAGAAACCACATCTCTGTTACATGATGATACCAGTAAGGAAGATATGGAGAAATACACTTCTTTGAACAAGCCTGACCAGACCCCCCATGACAGAGTCCAACTGAAAGATTTAGTTTAGGATCAGTTGGGAGAACTCCATGTGTCATTTAGGGTAGGGCTCAATTATTCGGGGGCGCCCCATAAGGGGGCAGCTTCTAAAATGATTGGGTGAAGAAATCCACCTCCCCTCTCCCCACACATGGACAGTCTCAAAGGCCCCGAAGCAAGGGAAAGCTTAGTGTTTAGGGGGGAATGTCAAGGTAAAAAAGAATGTATATATATTTTCTCTACTTTTATACTTTTATACGCTTTGCTTATGTACTAACCACCATTTTGTGTCTTATAACAATAAGCTTCCCTTGCTACATATTACTCAAATCGAAACTTAAACTAAGACAGTTCCAGTGTTGCCAAGATTTATTTCAGAGAAACGAAACAAGATTATAAGCTGACGGCTGCAATATCTGCCCAGAGACTGAGATAAGGAGATGTGGACCAATCAGGAGTGGCCAGACACTGGACTTTCATAGCTTACCCCGCTCCGGACAACCTCTTTCCCCTCCCATTATGTAGTGTATTTAGGTTTGTGTATGTAGGAATAAACACAGAACATTGCTGAGAACGTTGTCTGTAGTAGTCTTTTGAGCGTGCTCTGAGTTTGAACCAGCTTGTTGTCTGACTCATTCTTTGAATGGTTGACCCATGCTCATAGCCTTAATTTGGAGTGACTGGAGGACGAGTGGAATGTCATCACGACCCCCACAGAAATGCATGCAAAAACACTACCCAAACGCCTCTACCTCGCAGGAAAAAACCCGGAGCATTTCTGCTTTGTGGGCACTTAGCCTAACTCTACGCCTTTTCCTACTTGGTGTTGCAATTTCAATGTTGAGGAGTATACTTATGATTTGCTATACATCAAAAATAAAACCACTATGTACTATTATACAATCTCAACTGTCCAATGAGACATGTGAATCAAAGGTGAAGTCATTTTATACAAAAAAAATCCCATAAGGGTTAAGCTGCATTTACACTGAAAAACAATTTTTTGTAAACAAGCGTTCTTCGAAACAAAAATACTCATTTAACAGGCTGCCGATCACCTGATGAACGAGGAAAACGCTCGTTCGTTGGGTGAAATGATCTTTTGTCCTTTTTAATGCTCGGAGTTCCGGCCAAAGGAGAGAGCGAGAGAAGAAGTGTAGTGGCATGATAAAAGCTGGCTGTGGTCACTACTCCATCACCACTACTGAAAAATGAGGTCATCAAGGGACGGCGGTGAAAGAAACTGTGGTAAATTACTGCAGCGCCAAATACTGATAAATCTGTTTCAGGGAAGACAAAGAAGTAGTGGGAGTGACAGCAGCCCCTTGTTGATGATACGTTTGACAATCCCCAGCGCATGCTGGGAGATTCAATTAAATTGTCATCGAAAAAAAAAAAAAAAACACGGAGGAAGTTAGTTTAGAGATGGAAAGGTAGGGAATTCTTAATTGAAGTACATTAGAAAACTGGTTAGATTATTAAAGTTATGCAAATAGTATGAAGTTCACTGTTTGTTTTGGACAAATCATTTAACTTGCCGTGTAGGTGTCCTGATTTTCAGTACTACAGTAACAACTATTTACATCCTGCCCACTGGTGCATATCTCACCATTTAGCTATTATCCATATATTAGTGTTATCAGTATGGCTACTTCACCTGGTGATTGTTCTGAGAATACACACCGGATGGAGGTTATTTCATATGCTCACATTTGTCCTATAAATACATTTGCTGAATAGACTGTTAGTCAATCTTTCCAGTCTCCTGATCGGACAGTAATCATAGGTCTCCATGTGTATACTAAACACTAGTGGTGAAGAAAAAAAAAAAAGAATGCTTGTCTCTAATGAAGTTCAAGCATAACAAAACGGAGTTGACAGGCCTCCATATACAAAGGTGACCATACACCTTGAATCGCTATTAGCCTAATGCTCCGGGATAGATTCAGGAGGCCCCCATAAACATCAAATGGCCAATCAGCACCAATGAAATTGGAAATTTACATGGAGGCCTCAAGATCACTGGCTAATGCTAGAAATTGTATCATGGTAACAAGCAAAAACTACTAATGAAAAGACATAGTTTTTCATCCCTGACATCATATTTAAAGTAATTTAAAGGGGTTGTCCATTACTCGGATAACCCCTTCTCAATCCACGTGTTTCCCCCTTGTAAAACAATAACACTTATACGCACCTCCGATGCCAGCACAGTTATGTCACACGATCCCTGTGGCCAATCAGAGCTGGCTTCTCTCTGCCTTTGGACAAATTACATACTGTACATCCAGATGAATTGGGACCACTCTGTGGACCCAACCCATGAGGCCCTGTAGAAGTCCAGATCCCTGTACTGGGAGGGGTTAAAGGGTGAGGGCCATGGTACATCTAGGACCCGTTAGATTGACTTGTGCAAAGCCTGTCTAAATAAACCCTATTAAATAGGACCTGTCACCATAATTTTTATGTTGAACTGGACACGCAATTTAATAATGGCTGGAGAGCAGAATAAAACTTTTATTTTTTAATTTTGCCTCTCCATTGCGGAGAAATTAGCAATCAAACTAGCTTGGTACTGCACATCCACCTCCTATTGATTTTAATAGGAGGCGGATGTGCAGTACCGTGCGGCAGCCACTGCAAGCAGACATACTTACTTGTGGAGCTGGCCTTCCAGCTGGCGGCCACCGCCATCGATAACAGCTGATCGGCAGGGGTGGAAGGTGTTGGACCCTAAGGCTAGCCATCAATGTAAAAGTAGTGGACAACCTCTTAAATGTTCCAATAGACTAGTTCATACATTAATTTGTTTCCTTTTTAAATCTATTTTATTGTGATTGGTCATTAAAAAACTGCATCGCATACATGAATACAGTCTTAACTAATGCGGTTATGACATATACTGGTGTGAATAAAACTCAAGATCCACATCAGATGAAATATAATTCTGTCCTTAGACAGTCATTAATGTCTCCTGAATGTTGTGACTAACAGTCCACACCCATGTTACACCACTGCAAGTCACTTCAGGAAAACGTGAAGCCAGCAAGACGCACCAGAGAGCTGTCAGCGGAATTAGCATTATGCAAACAGCTCTCTCTTGTTCCGTGTGGGAATTGCTATTTCAGTACTTTTCTAACTTATAGGTTTGGTGCAGGTGATTTTTTTTTTCAATGTCTTTAAGATCAATTGTCATAGTTTAGTATTCAGGGATTTACAGTCAGCTGATGTCGCTGCAGAATTGTGTCTGTACTCATTATAGTAATGACACTGGTCGGAAGCAGCTAGGCTTCCTCCAGAAGAGTCAGAAATGGTTTTTGTTTTTTTTTGTTTTTTAACTATTTCTTCTTTTTTTGTGCTTTTTTACATAGGCCTCAACAAGCACTGTGCATGAAATAGAAGAAATGGCAGTTTTGCTTCCTTTATTGGTCCCATTATTCAGGCAAAAGATCATGTGATTGCTGGGATACTTGCCCCTTGTGACAGCAGCTGGGCCTAATGAGATCCAGTACTACTCTGTCACAAGGTCAGGGCTGCTTCCTGCTGCGAATGTTTACAGGGGAAATGTATATTGCAACGCAATGAAAATGTTCCACAATTGTCTTTTCTGGGTGATACTCCGGAAGAAAAAAAAAAAAAAAAAAAGTATTGAGCCCTCTCACCCCTGCCAACAGCTCTAAACATATTTTACATACATATAGTGTATTTGCCATATTATTTGTCAAAATATACAGAATGCAATGAGCCTATTCATTGTTACATTTGTACCTTTTTTTTCCTCTAGTTTTTGGTGTTTTTTCGCCCAATTTTCATTTGCATCTTTTTAAAGTCTATTTTGTACGCCTGATTTTTTTTTTATGTTTTTACATTGTACATTGTTTGGGGTTTCCAGATGATTTAGCCAATACATCAATTGCGACTTTTTAAAAATTTGCAATATTTTTGTGCAAAGGTATTCCAGTCTCACCTGGAATGGTTTTTTTTGTACACATTTTTTTTCCCCACTTGCGCAAGCTTTGTGACTTTTAGCGAAACTTGCTAAAAAACAAAACACATTAATTTCTATATAAAATGACTTGCTCTTCATGTTTCAATCATTTGAGCATCTTTTCACCAATTTAGGTTTCCAAAGTGTCAAGGGGTTAACCCCTTACCAACATATGATATACTCGTAGTCTGGTATGTCATATGCCGGCGGCCTGACCTTGATGCGTGCTCGCATACATCTTTCCCGGCAAATGATAGCTGATTAATCAGCCATCATGTGCCTTTAACAGCCGTGGGTTGAGTGGAGCTCCGCTCGCAGCTGTTAACCCGTCATTCCACATGACCATCCGTGCGCCCGTGACATGATCGTCGGGCGATGATGGGTTGCAATAACAGCTTGTCATTTTAATTCTCCTATGAAAGCCAGTGTTTACCTAGTGTTCATAGGAGATCATGATTTTCTCTATACAAAGCAGTGCTGATGTACTGTTATGTAAAGCACAAGCAATCAGATGATCACAGCTTCAAGTCCCCTAAGGGGACTATTAAATACAGTAAAAAAGTGAGAAAAATGTTTTTAAAAATAAAAAACACAAGTTCCAAATCACGCCCCCTTTGCCCCATTAAAAAAATACACATTCGGTATTGCTGTATTAGTAAAAGTCTGATCAAAATATAAAATACATTAATCCTACTGGTAACCGACACAATGAGAAAGATAATCGAAACGCCAAAATTCGGGGTTTTGTCAGCTGCAACATTGTATCTACCCCAAAATGGTATCAATAAAAATGTAAAAGAAAAAAAAAAAAACATAAATCCCTCACACAGACCCATATCCCAAAAAATGAAAGCGCTACGGGTCTCGTAAAATGTAATTTTTTCCCACTTAAATAAAAAAAAATTATGCATGTTTGATATCTGCATAATCGTAGTGACATGGAGTCACATTGTCGTGTCAGTTTTACCATATAATGAACATCGTAAATAAAAAAACAAAATTGTGAAATTGCACTTTTTTGGCAATTTCAATTTCACACTTGGACATTTTATTTCTGCTTTCCAGTGCATTACATGATAACATGAATGGGGTCATTCAAAAGTACAACTTGTCCCGCAAAAAATAAGCCCTCATATGGCTGTATTTACGGAAAAATATAAAAGTTGTGGCTCTTGGAAGAAGGGGAGGAAAAAACACACACAAAAAGACCAACAGAAAATGACCCAAGTGTGAAGGGGTTAAAAAAAAAAAAAAATCACCTGACCATTCTATAGGTGTCTTCCACTCTGAGACACTCTATACTTTACAAAACAAGGCACTGGGAAGGCTCAAAAGACAATAGCACAAGAGATTAGTGCCCAAGATGCAGAGCGTTTTTGCCTCTCGGGCCGAAAAAAAACGCATGCAGATTTACATGCGTTTTTTTCTGCCAGGGAGAAGCGTTTTTTCAAGCGATTTTTAGCATCACTTGGAAAAGTACTTGACAAGTTGGTCACACAATATAAATCCATGCAACCGGCATGGATTTATATTGTGTGACCAACTTAGACGCTTTAAATGCTGCATCTATAGTTAAAAAAAAAAAAAGAAGTTAAAAATAAAAAAAAATCCCTGTATACTCACCTCTCCGGTCTTCTCCCGGCCGCGTCCTCTCACCTCGGCGTCCCGCGGTGTACTTGTAGGACCTGCGGTGACGTCATTTAGTCAGCTGATTGTCACGCAACCATCACCTGACCGCTGACGTCAGCGGTCACGTAGTTGAAAAAAAAACTTTTGGGGTTCAATTCATCAAGAGTGGTATTTTCTGCACCAGTTTTGATAAGGAGTCTAGTAAAATGCACCAAATTCATTAGGAAGCCCACTTCTCTAAATAAATTTGGGTCACCTTCCAGCTGCCGTGTGCCAGCATCAAAATTTACACCACTTATATTGAGCAAACACTTAATTTCAAACCGTTTTACATCAGATTTCTGGCATGGCGAAGTGCATCACAATTTACGCCACAAAAGTAGAGTAAATTACGTCAAAATGTACTCCAGTCCTGGACTGGAAACATGCGCCAAATTAGTCTTATTCATCTGAAGACGACCTATTCATATCAATGAAAGCAATTTTCAGTTGCAGAAATAAAATCTGCATAGTGGCAATTCATCCTAAGGGTATGTGCACAGGATGCCTTTTTCAGATGGGTCTGCAGTGAAACCAGCATGAAAAAGAGCCCAAAAACCACTCAAAGAAAATGAACATATGCGTTTTCATGTAAAATTGACTTGCTGCTCAGATGTTCAGTCTTTTAACCACTTGAAGGCCACGTGCACACATTGAGGATTTGGTGAGTTTTTTACCTAAGTATTTTTAAGCCCAAGGCTATGTTCACACTAGTCATTTTTTTATGCAAATTTTCAGCTGCGTTTTACAGTACCAGCAAAGTCTATGAAATTCCAGAAATCTCATGCACACACATTGGTTTTTGTTTCATCAGTATTTAGTGCTTTGCATCGTTTTTTTGCAGAAAAAAAAAAGCATATCACGTCTTTCAGCGTTTTTCACCCATTAGAAGTAATGGGTGATGAAAAAAACGCAGGTATCAGGTTTTGCAGTGTTTTTTGTGCCAAAACCTGATGAAATAAAGTTCAGAAAAAAAAATCTTATTCTATGTACATGCATAAAGAGACAAAAGGACAGTGAAAAAAACAAGCAAAATCCTGAACAAACTTTCCTGGCAAGAGATCAGGTTTTGCTGCATATAAAAAAAAAAAAAAAAAAACTGAAAAAATGCCTAGTGTGAACATAGCCTAAATAGATGCCAAGCGGTTAAACTAAGTGAGCATTTAATTCTTCAGATGTTTTCCACTCTACGTATGCTGTGGGAAGCTTCAGTAAACCGCCAATTGCACAAAAAAAAAAAAAAGTGTTAGGCTGGGTGCCCACGTAGCGTTTTTCAAGCGTTTATGCTGCGGAATTTCCGCAGCGGAAACGCTTGTGAAACGCTAGGTAATCCGCACCCCATGGTCCCCAAGGGGATCCCGCATGTTCTATGCACATGCTGCGGATTTTTCCGCAGCGTTTATGCTGCGTACAAAAATCTGCAACATGTCATTTAATTTTGCGGAAGCGCAGGGGAACTCCCGCCATTGACTTGCATTGAAACCGCGACTGTACATTTGTACAAGCGGCTTCTATGCGTCTCTATGTGCGGATGGTACCCAGTTCTGGAGGAGAGGAGACTCTCATCCAGACCTGGGTACCATTGTACCTGTAAAAAAAGAATAAAATAACAAATAAAGTTTATACTCACCTTTCCGAAGGCTTTTCTCTGAATGCCGGCATCGCTTGAGGACCTGCGGTGACGTCACAGTCATGTGACCGCAGGCCCTTCACCACTCTGTCTCGCGATATGCCGGCAGCCGAGAACGAGCGCTGCTGCACACGCCGGGGCATCGGGGGTGAGTATAGCTTTATTTGTTTTAATTTTTACGGTTCACACTGTATAAATCCATGCCGTTTGCATGGATTTATATAGTGTGACCTAGTTGTCAAGCACTTTCCAAGTGATGCTATCGCCTGGAAAGCGCTTGTCAATCTGCATGCGGAAACGCATGTGAATCCGCATGTGGATCCGCATGTATTCTGCAGGAAAAACGCATGCACAATCTGCATGCGTTTTTTCTACCAGGGAGATGCAGAAATGCTGCAGGAATTTTCTGCTTCATTTCTGCATCGTGGGCACATAGCCTTAAAAAAAAATAAAAAAAAAGGAGAGGGGTGATGAATAAAAAAAAATGTCAGCAGTTCATGAGGAGTCTTCATCTTGGAAAATTTGGTGGGTTTGCCTGCATGTAAAAGCGGTTGCGTGCATGAACCCCAATTGTCTGTTCTTTACTCCTTCCAGACATGCCAATGTATGGCGCTGGTTCAGCTAAACCAGCTCTACACACTGTGAGTGATAGCTGTGTTATACAGCCGGCATCTGCCTAAAACAGCAGCAAACCGGAGAGAGTTCTGACCACTGTTAACCCCTTAAATGCACTGTAAATTTCTGATTTTCAGGTGCATATCAGCCCCCGAGATGGTTTGCCTTGGCAGCCAGGGACATGCTGAAGTCCCCCATCTAAGTTCTCCTGTGAATCATAGGACACTTTCATTTTACCTACATACTGGAATATTGTGATATTGCAGTATATAGCACAAGCAAAGGATTACAGGTTCAAGTCCCCCAAGGGCTCATCCACATGTCAATTTTTCACGTACAAGTGCCATCTGTTTTAATAATAATAATTTTTATTTATATAGCGCCAACATATTCCGCAGCGCTTTACAATTCAATTTACAGAAATTATGGGCACTGTCCCCATTGGGGCTGACAATCTAGATTCCCCATCAGTATGTCTTTGGAGTGTGGGAGGAAACCCAGGCAAACACGGGGAGAACATACAAACTCCTTGCAGATGTTGTCCTTGGTGGGATATGAACCCAGGACTGCTGCGCTGCAAGGTTTTATTCACAAATAGCACTCGTACCTATGCCAATCTATGGGGCTGTACAAATCAGATTTTTTTCCTTGGATCGAGTGGTCCAAGCAAAATCATGGAGACATGTCCAATATTGATCCGAGTGTCAGATTAAAATTGGTAATGCAAGTCTATGGGTCAGTGAAAAAAATCTGACTTAATTCGGACGCCTTCCGCGTGCTGTCCAATTTTCACTGACAGGAGAAGGTAGACAAACCTTTTTTTTTTCTCATTGGTATCTATCAATGATGACACTCGGTCCCTTTTCTTATACATAAAAAAAAAAAAAGGGATTACGTCTGAATGACGCATAAGGAGACTAAAAATAAAGTAATAAAAAAATAAACATATTTTGTATTGCTGCGTCTGCAAAAGACTTATCTGTCAAAATATAAAGTTATTTAACCATCACAGTAACACCTGTATAGAAGGAAAAAAAATATTGATATGCCAGACCTGACAATTTGCCACACCACCTCCAAAAAAATACATTAAAGACTCATTCAGACAAGAGTATTATGTCCTGTCCGTATGCGAAACTGACAGTACACTCACCAATGCAGGTTAACATGAACATTTTTACACAAGGACCGATGGTCTGCGTGTGAAGAAAAAAAAAAAAAAGCACAGCATATACAACTTTGATCCGTATTCTGAATCAGACTCCCCCAATACCAATGGGGGTGTAAAAAACAAATCACATACGAGTTATCATCCACCTGTCATGTGTTTTTCACAGATCCATTACAATCCTAAAGATGGGAAACTGTATTTGTCCTGTATTATTTATTAAAATGTTCATGTAAAAAACGGATGCCATACGAACAGACAAAACAGACACATGGATTGTATAGGGACGTAAAAACCGGACGCTCAGATGTCATACAGATAACACGGATGAAAAGTTACCAGCTTCTCTGGACCTAAAATGTATCATTCTGCATACACTGGGCCTATAAAGCAATGAAACGCACCCCAGAATGGTACTGGTCAAACCGCCAGCTCCTGACACAAAAAAAACCACACAAGACCTCACAAAGCCCCACTGATGGAAAAAGGAACGCATTACAGCTTTCAGAAAATTGGGACAAACTTTTTGTTGTTTACAAATTTCAAAGCTGTTTTTTATCAATTAAATAAAAAAAAACTAAAATGTTACAAGTTTGGTGTCAGTGGCGCCATACTGAGCTAGGGAATCACTGCCCGCGGATTATTCAGGCAAAATGAACGTCGTAAAACAAGAAAAAAAAACAGTGGAGGAATTGCATTTTTTTTTTTCACCATTTCAACCCAATTAACTTTTTTTCCGTTTTGCAGTAGATCATATGGTAAAATGAACGGTATCATTCAAAGCAACGAGTCTTCATCTGCCTATATGGAAGGAAAAATAAAAAGTTATGGCTCTTGGAGAAAGGGGAGGATAAAACGGATGAAGAAAAACGAAATTTGCGTTGTATATTAATAATTAACGAAAGCCGGGCCGTAATTGCCCCATGAGGTCCGTAGGTGTGACCGCCGTTACCGATGCCTAGCACTGGCTGTCTGGAGGCGGCCGAGCTCAGCCAGGCACCACTCTCCGCAGGTCAGGCAGGTTTGTGGACTTCGGTCACCAAAGAGTTAACCACAAAAAGTTCTACACGGTGAAACTCCAGTGATGACCAGAGACCGCACAGATAAGGTGAAGTGTGGCTGGGCGACCCCCATCACTACTACTCCTCTCAGTTCCCAGCACGTCATAACAAGATGGCGCACAAGCCCGAGCTCGTCCACTAATTGCCGCCGCCGCCACCACACTGAGGGCTTGGGTTTAGTCAGGACCACACAGCGTCACTACATAACTGTAACCCCGCCCCCTCCGTTTAGCCGTGACGTCACACCAGGCTGACCTGACTGTAAGCCCCAGCAGCCGCAGCAGTGTAACCTGAGCGTACGGGCGCCTGGTGAGTCATGTGACCACGCCCTGGCCGGCGCTCGCCACAGTCCAGTGTGCAGACATCTACGTCCCAGTTCCTGGTTTCTGCCTGGGGGCTACGACTTTGTTTGAACTCTGGCGGTGGAATGTGAGGGCTGTCCTGTGTCCTCCTCCTCCTCCCAGCTGCTGTCTGCGCTGCAGAGTGCCACTGAGGTGTCTGCACAGTACAGCAGGCTGCAGACAGGAAGGATACAGCTCATAGCTGAACCCCTTGTTACCTCTCGTGCAGCGCAACTTCTTCCCTAACCTCAAAGGTTTTCATGCTGGTTTGGTGGTTGCCCCTTCTTGATGTAATATGTGGCTGCATCTGACCCAAGTCTAATGTACAGTAATGTAAAAAGAAAAGTTTTAGGCTGATGAGATTGTTCCAAACATCTTGGAGAGCCATGGATCTTCTGTGGGTGTAGGCTCTTCATGTAATCTCAGACAGACTCAATGATGTTGAGATCAGGGATCTGTCGGGGCCATAGCATCAATTCTAGAACTCGGTGTTCTCTTTCACACTGAGGATAGTTCTTAAAGGAGTTGTCCCCTACTCTGACCACCCCTTCTCTATCTGTTTGCCCTCAATAAAATAAAAACATTTATACTCACCTCCCGGAACTGCGCCATTCCATCAGTGTCGGCATTCGCTCTCCCGGTGTTTACGTGACATTGGGCACAGGGCTCGTGTGATGTAACAATCAGCTCCAGCTCTACTGTCTCTGCCTTCAGATCAAAAATCGGATGCCATATGGACCATCTGTATGGCATCTGATTTTTACAGGGACATTACAGTTCTGTAAGATGGGAAACTGTAAATCAGGCTTGGGGAACTTCAGGCCCCCATAAATGGCCCGCGACAACATTATCTTGGGCCCCAGGGCAGATTCCTCAGGTTTCCGGTGCTTGGGCCAGAAATTGCATTTTGAAGGCTGCCGTCCCTTTAATTTCTTTCTGCTCTATGAGCACACAGCATTCACTACTGAATGCTGTGGTGTTAAATGAAAGATTACGTCCTCATGTTGGCCAGTGCCAGTGTCTGGACGTACACCATGGGCAGAGTTAGTGCGTGATGAGCTCTCGTCCCACAGGGGAAGACAGCTGCGGCAGCCCCAGTGTCTCCTCTGATGGCTATGCTGCAGCCCCAGCGTGTCATCTGATGTCTATGACGCAGCCCCACCGCCTTCTGTGAGGACTATGTCACAGCCCCAGTGTCTTCTGTGACAACTGTGCCGAGGCTCCATGTCTCGTTCTGTGATGTATATGCCGATGTTCCGTGTCTCCTGTGACGTCTGTGCCGCAGCCCCGTGTCTCCTGTGACATTTGTGCCGCAGCCCCGTGTCTCCTGTGATGGCTATGCCGCAGCCCCATGTCTCCTGTGACGGCTATGCCGCTGCCCCATGTCTCCTGTGACGGCTATGCCGCAGCCCCGTGTCTCCTGTGATGGCTATGCCACAGACCCGTGTCTCCTGTGATGGCTATGCCGCAGCCCCGTGTCTCCTGTGACGGCTATGCCACAGCCCCGTGTCTCCTGTGATGCCTATGGTGCAGCCCCAGGCCTCCTGTGACGTCTAGGCCGCAGGTCCATGTCTCCTGTCACGACTATGCTTCAGGCCCCATGTCTCCTGTGATGACTATACCGCAGCTGTCTCGGCACTGCAGCAGAATATCCCGGGGCTAGGGGCTCCTTCCCTATCCATAAAGCTAGGGTCACCCTAGCTATCCCTGCTCCTCAGATTACTTTTGATGGTGAAGACACCGGGGCCACGTGCCTTGCTGATCTCCTAAAGCAGCCCTTATCTGTCCCCTCACCCATCCAGTGAAGAGGGCAGTTGTAGTGTATAGGAATTCACAAACCAGACTAACAACGGAAGACGTACAAGAATAAATGAAAATACCAGTCATACAAATATGCACTGGAGTGGAACACCGGGAAGTATAGGAAGGAAAAAAACTAATAGGAGTGGATGAGGATATGCACACAGACAAATCACCAAGCAACAGCCTTCCTAGCAACACTCCAAACGCATCCTCAAACAACCAAACACCTCCAACTCCTGGACCAGACAGTATGAAACTAACACTGGCAATTACTGATTGCCAGAGGTGAGTATATATAGCAGACGGGAGTGGCCAACACTGAACAGCTGAGACCATCAAAGCAGGAAAGCTCCAGGAGCTTTCAACTGAACAGATTAACTCCTACACTACTATCATAAACCTGCACTGTTTAATATGATGGTGAAGTGCTTCTAATCAGTGCAGAAGTACCTAAAATCAGACACTGTGGTCTCCTGGCCCTTCTCTGTCACGGTAAACCTGTGACAGGAGCCTCATGTCTCCTGTGATGAATACGCTGCAGCCTCATTTCTCCTGTGATGTCTATGCCGCAGCCCCATTTCACCTTTGATGTATATACTTAAAGCCCCAGTATCTCCTGTATGATTTGTATACAACGGTTTCAGTGTTCCTATGTGTTGTTTACACAGCAATCTTGGTGTCTCCTATGTGATGTATATACAGCAACCTTGGCGTCTCCTATGTGATGCATATACTGCAGACCTTCCACTGCTTGAGTTCTATAAATGTATTGTGAGCAGTGATCAATTTCCCACTGTGAGGAGACCTGCAGTGTAATACATATGTGTTCGATACAACTTACTGCTGTGAGTTCTTTACAAAACATCGCAAAGCGTCATCTGCGCCCCAGACTGTCGCAAATGTGAAAAAGCAGTTGTTATTAGCAACATCATCCATACCAGCTAAAATCACAGCCTCACCAAAGAGAAGCAGTTCCAGCCATCTTATTAGGGGAGAGTTAATTGTTTGACCAAGTATAGCAACGTAATTTTCAAGTTGATAATTTTGTATTGCCCCCGAAGGATGGTATAAATATCCAAATGGCCCTTGGAAGAAAAAAGATTCTATACCCCTACTGTAAATGGTCCTGTAAAAGATTAATAGCTGTTAGGTAAAAAAAACGTATTGCAGATGGACTACACAGGGATGACAAGTGAGAAAAAAATCATCCCAGTTTTCTGGATGAAAATCTGACCTTTTTTATACTCTCATGTGACCCCAGCTTAAGTGTTTTTATTTTAACGGGGGCAGACACTCAGATTGAGAAGGGGTTGTCCGAGTAGTAGACAACCTCTGTAATGACATTGGCTGAGTGTTTGGAGCCGTTGTTCTACTGTAGAATAAATTTGGTGCCTCCCTGATGGTCTTACATGATGGATAAGTATCCATACTTCTCAGCATTGTGGACAATGTTATTCCTGACCAAATCCCCAACTCCATTTGCTGAAAAGAGTGGTCAACCTGTGTAAACAGGCTATTAAATGACCGATCAGCACATCTGTGATATGTCATTTAAACTGACCGTTAGGGTATGTGCGCACGTTGAGTATTTGATTGCAGAAGTTTCTGCAACATTTCTGCATCTCTTGGCAACAAAAACTCTGGAAAAATGCTCATTTTTATGCGTTTTTGCATGCTATTTTATGCATTTTTGTACAGCAATGAATGCTTTTTGGAGGTAAAGATGTTTGAAAAAAGAAACATGTGACATATCTTTAACCCTTAGATTACCATCGGACCTGGGGCAAGTATATTGGGTTCATTTAAATGATTAAAAAATGCATGTTTTATTTCAAATAAAGTGTTTTATTCTTGGTGTGTGTGTTTATTTAACTGTTTGCTTACAGGTTTAATTATGAGGGTGTCTGGCTGACACCTCTTCATTACTAAACCTAGGGCTTGGTGTCAGCAACCGCTGCTTACACCAACCCCTAATCCCATTCACATATGAAGTGCCATTTCTGAGGCAGCTGAGGGCTGCTATTTTTAACCTAGGAAGGGGCAATTATGCCAATATGTTCCCTGGCTATTAATAACTGATGCCAAACTCTGATCAGAGTCTAATAAGAATAATCAAACCATTTTTCTCGGATGGAGAGAAAACGTTCGTGTGACCCTACCATGGGTAGACATGATTCTGTGACCAGCCGTATGCTTCTACTATCATGGTCTCCTATGAAAGCCAGCTATAGGCTGGGCTTTAACGGAGTACAGTTATGACAGGCACTGGGGTTTTCAGGAGACCCCTAGCCCCTTCAGGACCCAGCCTATTTTGACCCTAAAGACCTTGGCATTTTTGTCAATTCTGACCAGTGTCCCTTTACGAAGTAAAAACTCTGGAACACTTCAACGGATCCTAGCGATTCTGAGATTGTTTTTTCGTGACATCTTGGGCTTCATGTTAGTATTAAATCTAGGTCGATAATATTTGCGTTTATTTGTGAAAAAATCAAAAATATGGGAAAAATGTTGAAAATTTTGCAATTTTCAAATTTTGAATTTTTATTCTACTAAACCAGAGAGTGATGTGACACAAAATAGTTAATAAATAACATTTCCCACATGTCTACTTTACATCAGCACAATTTTGGAAAAAAAAAAAATTTTGATAGGAAGTTTGAAGGGTTCAAAGTTCATCAGCAATTTATCTTTTTTCCAGCAAAATTTACAAAACCATTTTTTTAGTGACCACATCACATTTGAAGTCTCTTTGAGGGGTGTACATGACAGAAAACACCCCAAAGTGACACCATTCCAAAAACTGCACCCCTCAAGCTACTCAAAACTACATTCAAGAAGATTATTAACCCTTCAGGTGCATCACAGGAACTAAAGCCACATGGAAGAAAAAAATGAACATTTTAATTTTTCTAACAAAAATTTTCTTTTAGCCTAAATTTTTTAATTTTCACATGGGTAACAGGATAAAATGCATCCTAAAATTTGTTGGTCAATTTCTCCTTAGTACACTGATACCACATATGTGGTCATAAACCACTGTTTGGGCACACGGCAGGGCTCAGAAGGGAAGGAGCGCCATTTTACTTTTTGAATGGAAAATTAGCTCCAAAAGTCAAATTGCGCTCCTTCTCTTCTGAGCCCTGCCATGCACCCAAACAGTGCTTTATGACCACATATGAGGTATCAGTGTACTCAGGAGAAATTGACCAACACATTTTAGGATGCATTTTATCCTGTTACCCATGTGAAAATTAAAAAATTTAGGCTAAAAGAAAATTTTTGTGAAAAAAAAAGTACTTTTTTGTTTTCACAGATCAATTTGTGAAGCACCTGTGGGTTCCAAGTGCTCACTATGCATCTAGATAGGTGCCTTGGGGGGTCTAGTTTCCAAAATAGGGTCACTTGTGGGGGAGCTCCACTGTTTAGGCACATTAGGGGCTCTCCAAACGCAACATGGTGTCCGCTAACAATTTGAGCCGATTTTCAATTCAATTTGTTAGCGGACACCATGTCGCGTTTGGAGAGCCTCTGATGTGCCTAAACAGTGGAGCTCCCCCACAAGTGACCCCATTTTGGAAACTAGACCCGCCAAGGCACCTATCTAGATGCATAGTGAGCACTTGGAACCCCCAGGTCCTTCACAAATTAATCCGTAAAAACAAAAAAGTGTTTTTTTTTTTTCCACTTTTTCATTTTTATGAATCAATTTGTGAAGCACCTGGGGGTTCCAAGTGCTCACAATGCATCTAGATAGGTGCCTTGGGGGGTCTAGTTTCCAAAATGGGGTCACTTGTGGGGGAGCTCCAATGTTTGGGCACACAGGGGCTCTCCAAACGCAACATGGTGTCCGCTAACAAATTGTCGGCTCAAATTGTTAGAAGACACCATATTGCGTTTGGAGAGCCGCTGTGTGCCCAAACATTGGAGCTCCTGTGACACCTGAGCGACCTCGCTCGCAGGCGCTGCAGGGGCGCGATCCCTCCATGTCACACACGCTGTGACACGGGTCGGGAACGAACTGATTTCCATGTCACAAACGGTGTGACACGGGTCGGAAAGGGGCCTAGCTGTCGTGGCAACGCGACTGCCATGTGTTAGTGTGATATCCTTTTTAAAAATGGACAGCACATGTGAATCGGTCGACAGGGGTAGGGGTACTCGGATACCGGGATGGATGGGTTACTTCTGTGGGGATAACGGTTGGTCGGTTCCTGGTTCCGTGCCCTGGACCATCAGTAAAGGGATGGGGGTCAGGATGATGAGAGTATTGTGTCCTCACGCCTCCTGTGGTAACTGGTAAAATCGGTTACCAGTGCTGTGTATGGTTGCTGAGGTGATCAGCATACGGCTTGTACGAACGCTATAGGCAGTAATGTCAAAGTAGGCACACACACACACACACACACACATTAAGTCTTTGTTTCAGTACCTTTCATTTACTGCGGTCCGGTAACAGGTACAGTTCAGGAGGGTAACCAGGTTTTCGGTGCAGGTAGAGATATTCACTCTGGAGATTTGTGAGGCCTCCTCTAACAATGTGTGCGTTGTTTGGGATCAGTCCTGCCTTAAGCTGAGCCTGCCACCTTTTACTTTCTTTGGGGTCCTTCACAACTGACAATGAGGACCTTTCCTTGGGGCTACCAATTCTCTTTCTGGGCCCCTGGTCCTATACTTGGTCAAGTTTGGCAACTTTTTCCCCTTCTTTTTCAGGGGTAGTAGATCCTCCTGATCTGTCCGGGTTTTCTATGCTATTCCTGAATTAGTAGCAATCTCGGACTCCGGTGTCCGGGTGAGCTAAAGGGATAATAGTTTTATTTATTTATTTCTCCTTCTAGCCTCCGTCCCTCTCTCTGGGGCGCTTCACAACACAGACCTGTTTCCTAGTTCAAGGCTTAACTGGTCCTCAGCCAACAGCTCTCCATGTCTCTCCTCCTTCACCCGTCTCTAGACTAACTGCCGCTTTGCTGTCTCCCTGGAAACTGACTCCTCCCCTCAGACCTGTGGTGGAAGGTGTTGTGTGTCCGCAAGTGTACATCTCTCCCTGCACCTATGGATCCTGTGGTAATCCTCCGCAGGGGTGCCACATTCCCCCCTAGTTAACTTCAGTCCTCCGGGACTGAAACATTTTTTTTTTTTTTTTGTAACAAAGATAACATAACATTAACATTTATATTTGTAATTTGAACAGAGTCTCAAAAATAAAATTTACAAAAATCAGGGATAATGGGAAAGATGGATAACCAGTCCATACAACGCTAGTCAATCTGCTGCAGGCTGTTAAAGGGAAAGTCTTTTTGCCACCACCAGTCCTGTGGCTTCGGTCCATTTTTAAAAATTTGCAAAAAGTTTCAGATGTCCAAACAGGTAAAGTCTCCGTAGGCTTAAAGATTCAAATAGACTTAATAATTCACAATACACAACAAAACATTTACTACGTGTGCCTCGGCGCAAGGGTCCTAGGTACTGCAGGGGCCTCTCCCGTTCATAAGCACTGTAGGCCCTTTGGCCCTGGGGTCACCTATTGGCCAAGATTTTGCTCTCCCTAGACCGCTTCTTACGCCAACTCTACTCACCCCTTTTTTTTATGTTGTGTACCTGGTGTAACCTGTTTTGGTCTACTCGTCACCCTTCTATATACTGACTTTAACTACATATTTACATTTTTGAACCTATTTACATTTCCCTTTTGTTATGGTTTACTCCCTGTATCTGAGTGGTGGGTGTCCAAAATTAATACGTGATGACCTCCGTAAAACTGGTATCCCACTGGTGCGTAAGCCTGGTGTGGAACGAACACTACTTACTGACTCATGTGTTGGTCTACGTAGCACAGGTATGCTGGAGTGTCTTCCCACTCCCCCAGTGGGAATGGCAGGTACACCGATTGCAGGATTCCCTAGCTTGGCTGCAGCAGGTGGTTCTTCTGCTCTTGATCCTTCTACTGGTTGTGGGAATGTCAACATGGGAATTAAATATGCTCCTTCTATTTGGGGCCAATCTGCGGATAACTCTCCTAAGATTGTCTTAATTGTCCTTGGCGTCTCTTCTTCTGGTATGGGACAAGGGATATACTCTTTTTGTTGTAAGGGTTGAGGACACTTCTTTAAGTGGTCTCGGGACACTGTTGCTGTTGTTTTTCCGCTATCCTTGCTGATTAGACAGGTTTTCTGGTTGTCAAAATTGGATGGTAATACAGTGTATGGTTCTTCTTCCCATTGATTATCTAGCTTATGAAGTCTCTTTTTCCTTTTCAAAACCAATTCTCCGGTGGTTAATGGGATTTCTTGTGCTTTTTTATTGAAATTGGTTTCTTGTCTTTCTGTGGATTTTGCTAGACTTTTCTCGACACACTCCTGTATTTTCTTGTATTGTTCTGTTCGTCTAGTATCCCAATCTGCACTTGAGGGGTCTTCCTCAGGAACTACAATGCCCATTTCAAAGTCCACTGGCAATTTTCCTGATCTCGCTCTCATCAAGTATGCCGGAGTACAATTAGTTGAGCTTACTGGGATGTTGTTATAGATGTCAATAAGATTTGGTAATTTCTCTGGCCATCTGTTTCTGTCTTCCAAGGGTAGAGTCTTCAGCAATTCTATTACCACGTGATTCATTTTTTCACACATTCCGTTAGTTTGGGGATGGTAAGGCGTGGTACGAATTTTCTTGCATCCATACAAGCTACAGAACTCTTGAAATATTTCCGCTTCAAAGGCAGGACCCTGATCTGTCAATACCTGTTCTGGATATCCATGTGGCCTGCAGAAATAAGCTTGAAAGGTTCTTGCTGCTGTCTGAGCTGTCAAATCCTTCACAGGAGCTACCACTAGGAATCTGGAATAGTGGTCCACCATGGTAAGAGCATAAGTATAGCCTGATCTACTGGGTGCAAGTTTGACATGATCCAAGGCTACTAGTTCCAAGGGCTGTTTGGTTATGATAGGCTGGAGTGGTGCTTTCTGGTTGTTACGATCTCCTCTTCTTAATGAGCATGGGCCACAATTTTTACACCATTTTTCTATGGAAGACCTCATGCCAATCCAATAAAACCTCTCAATTAACAGTATTTCCAGTTTTCTCCATACAAAGTGTCCTGCTCCATTATGGTACGCTTCCAATACCATTTGGACGTCTCTCTTTGGAACCACAACTTGCCATACCATTTCATGTGTCCTTGGATTGATATACCGTCTGCACAATTGGTTTTTATAGATAAATAACCTGCTACTTTCTTTCCACAGGTATTGGGCCTCTGGGGGAGCATTCTTCTCAATTTTGGAATCCGGTTGGGTTACCAGCCTCTTCACTAGGCTCACTGCCGGATCACTATCTTGGGTCTCTTTCCATCCATAATGAGGCAGCGGGTTTAGTGCAACATCCTGACGGTTCTGGTAGATATGGGTTTCTGTCATTTTCCATTTTCTACTTTTATGGAAAGCTGGAAGTTCTATTTCTTCCAAGTCATCTGTTTCTTCTTCAAGCCCTTGCAAATGTACTTGAGGGTTTCTGGAGAGGGCATCAGCGTTTGCATTTCCACGGCCTGTTCGATACTTGATGGTAAAGTCGTAGTTCGATAGCCGGGCCATCCAGCGCTGCTCCAATGCACCAAGCTTTGCAGTATCCAAGTGTGTTAGCGGATTATTGTCCGTGAAGATGGTAAATTTTGAAGCTGCTAAGTAATGCTTGAACCTCTCCGTGACTGCCCAGACCAAGGCCAGGAACTCCAACTTAAAGGAACTGTAATTTTCCGGGTTCCTCTCGGTAGGTCGAAGTCTTCTACTGGCATAGGCAATTACTCTTTCCTTGCCTTCTTGTATTTGGGACAGTACTGCTCCCAGGCCTACATTACTTGCATCCGTGTAGAGGACAAATGGTAGGTTATAATCTGGGTACGCCAAGATTTCCTCACCGGTCAGGGCCTGTTTCATTTGTTGGAAGGAGTCTTCTTGTTTCTTTCCCCATTCCAACGGCGGCTCTGCAGACCTTCTCTTCTTTGCTTGGCCTACTAGAAGATCTTGTAGGGGCACTGCCATCTTCGTGTAGCCCTTAATAAATCTTCTGTAATACCCAACCAAACCTAAGAACTGACGTACCTCTCTGACGGTGGTCGGCGTCTGCCAGTCCTGGATAGCTGTCACTTTTTCCGGATCTGGTGCTACGCCATCTGCGCTGACCACATGCCCTAAGTATTGGACTTTTGGCTTCAGCAGGTAACATTTAGATGGTTTGAGCTTCATTCCATACTTTGTTAGTGCTGTAAATACCTCCACTAGGTGTTCCAGATGTTCTTCATAGGTTTTGGAATACACTATGACGTCATCCAGGTATAAAAGTACCGTCTCAAAATTCCGGTGTCCCAGGCAGCACTCCATAAGTCTTTGAAATGTCCCCGGTGCATTGCATAACCCAAATGGCATGCTATTGAATTCGCATAGGCCCATTGGTGTTGTGAATGCTGTTTTCTCCCGGTCTTCTTCTGCAACGGAGACCTGCCAATACCCACTAGTGAGATCTAATGTGGAGAAATACTTAGCAGTCTTTAATGCAGCAAGAGACTCCACTATCGGGGGTAACGGGTAAGCATCTTTGTGAGTGATCTTATTGACCTCCTTGTAATCCACACACATCCTCATAGTGCCATCTTTTTTTCTGACTAAGACTAAGGGGGCCGCCCAGGGACTACAGCTATCTCTTATAACCCCGGCCTCCTTCATGTCCTGCAGCATCTCTTTAGCACACTGGTAGTGGTTTGGTGGGATGAGTCTATGTCTCACTTTAATCGGAGGATGATCTCCTGTGGGTATGTGATGGCGTACCCCTTTTATCCTCCCAAAATCTAATGGATGCTTACTGAATACTTGGCTAAACTCTTGTACTACCCGGTAAACTCCTTGCTTCTGGTGGTCGGGAGTGGCATCAGTCCCTATGTGCAACTGCTGACACCACTCCTCCAGCTGTCCCTTGGGGTTGTTGTCCTCCGCCTGACTTGACGGGGTCAAAGGCTCTAGTGTCTGTATGTTGTTATTACTGACAGTGTACAGCTTTGCTACAGTAGCATACCGGGGTAGTTTCACTTCTTCCTCACCACAATTCAACACACGGATTGGTACTCTTCCCCTGCGTACATCCACCACCCCTCTAGCTGTCAGCAGTGTAGGTCTATGCTCTGAATATACCGGTTCTACAATTTCCTGGTATTCCTTTCTTCTGATACCCATAGCTGCTTGGCACCATATCATTATTTCACTGTTTGGTGGTAATACAATGGGAAACGGGTCTGTTACCCGCGCATTGCCAATCTCCCCCCCAGACAGATTTACCTGTTGCTTGTGAATTAAGGCACAGATTTCTCTTTGAAGGACTCTCCTCTGCCCAATGCCAGCAGTCTCTGTAATCTGTTGGAGTAAAAACATCACTTCTTCAAGGCAGTTTTCAATCACATTAGTACCAAGGACCATGTAAGGATATTTGTTATTGGGGTCATCTTCTACCACACATAACCCTTGGCCTCTCAACTCCACCCTCCCCAGCTTTATTGTCACTTCTCTAAACCCCACCTGATTCAGTGGTTGACCATTAGCTGCTAAAATGACAAGACTAGAGTCTGGGGGGCTAAGATCAGCATCAGACCAAAATTGCTTGTAAAGGATATGTGGGATGGTGGTGACTTGTGACCCAGTGTCCAATAGGGCCGATGTGGGGATTCCTTCTAGCGTAATGTTGAGGTACGGGCGGCCTCCCACATACCGACTACGCCAGTCATATGGGCCCTGCTGTTTTATTCCTGGGGATTGGCCCGCGGACCCAGGAATCTCGGGTTTAAACGACATCCTCTTGCAAAGTGGCCCGGTTTGTTGCAACGAAGGCAAACAGGTTGTCCTGAAGAATCCGTGTGGTCGGTGGCTCTGCGTCGGAATGGTGCGTTGGTCCCCTGAACGGGCGACTTGTTGATCCCCTCCACGGGCGACATGGCTCTGCGTCGGAATGGTGCGTTGGTCCCCTGCACGGGCGACATGAGCTTTCTCCTCATCCACGGAACATCCTCAGGGGATTCAGCTAACTGGATTTTGCTTGGTGGTTGTGCCTCCGGTCTGGCTTGCAAGAGTTTTAGCACGTAGTCCATGTTTTTGGTTAGTTGTAACGCTTGATTACGTAGGTCATCAGCAGATTCGGGTGCGACATCTTTTCCTACCGCTTTTACAGAGTCTTTAGGGGTAGGCTCTAAGTTCATGTGAGAGGTATTAGCCTGCCAGGATGGGATTGCAGGTTTTGCAGGTAATGGGTCTCGTAGTACAGTTATAGCACGGTCCTTTAAGGTATTAAAATCCATATCTGGATGATCTAGGACCCACATGTGCACCTGCTGACGGTGAAAGTCTGATCTCAACCCATTCATAAACTGTTCTGCAAGCAATTTATCTTCGTCTTGCACACTTGCTGGATCTACCTGTTTTATGGACCGGAGTGCCGCTTGTAAACGTAGGGCAAAGTCTCTGATGGTATCTTGCGGTCTCTGCTTGCATTGGTAGAATAGCATCCTTAGTTCAGACTGTGTGCGTTTTTCAAAAGCAGCTTTGAGCTTATCAAACACATTTTCTATAGAGTCTCCATCAGCATCGCTCCAAGTCTCAGCTTCTAGCTCCGCTGCACCTATTAATTGTCCCTGCACAACTGAGGCTCGCTGCTTTCCTGTCATTGCATACATGTCCAGCACCGCACACATTTTACGTTTGAAAGCTGCTAAGGTACCGGGTTTACCTTCATACGTCGGTAACCATTTGGCGCCCGGTACATACGGCAAGGCAATTGGCATTATCGGGGCCATCGCTCCAGATGCTGTGGCTCCTTCACCAGCTGAGGAACCGGCTGCTGCGTCCCCTCCCTCAAGGTCTCGGACATCATCTGTTTCACTCATGACGGTGCCCCCCTAGTTAACCGTTGCCAGCCGCTACGATTAACTCCTTCAGTAACCGGTGACTAAAAAAAAAAACGGCGGGGCTATCCTCATGCTCCTTTAGTCGCGCCCCCGCCACTCTCTCCACTCTGTGACGCAGTTTAATTTCTCTATGACGCAGTAATGACGGCCCGTTTTACAGTACACAAACTTTCAATAAAGTCCAATTTAAGCACACAGGTATCCTGTTTGTGACGCCAAACTGAATCGGTCGACAGGGGTAGGGGTACTCGGATACCGGGATGGATGGGTTACTTCTGTGGGGATCACGGTTGGTCGGTTCCCGGTTCCGTGCCGTGGACCGTCAGTAAAGGGATGGGGGTCAGGATGATGAGAGTATTGTGTCCTCACGCCTCCTGTGGTAACTGGTAAAATCGGTTACCAGCGCTGTGTATGGTTGCTGAGGTGATCAGCATACGGCTTGTACGAACGCTAAAGGCAGTAATGTCAAAGTAGGCACACACACACATTAAATCTTTGTTTCAGTACCTTTCTTTTACTGATGTCCGGTAACAAGTACAGTTCAGGAGGGTAACCAGGTTTTCGGTGCATGTAGAGATATTCACCCTGGAGATTTGTGAGGCCTCCTCTAACACTGTGTGCGTTGTTTGGGATCAGTCCTGCCTTAAGCTGAGCCTGCCACCTTTTACTTTCTTTGGGGTCCTTCTCCACAACTGACAATGAGGACCTTTCC
Organism: Phyllobates terribilis; assembly: GCF_046119375.1. Classification (NCBI taxonomy): domain Eukaryota; kingdom Metazoa; phylum Chordata; class Amphibia; order Anura; family Dendrobatidae; genus Phyllobates; species Phyllobates terribilis. The sequence goes on from NW_027362764.1 coordinate 230,438,499, forward strand.
TTGGGTCTACCAATTCTCTTTCTGGGCCCCTGGTCCTATACTTGGTCAAGTTTGGCAACTCTTTCCCCTTCTTTTTCAGGGGGAGTAGATCCTCCTGATCTGTCCGGGTTTTCTATGCTATTCCTGAATTAATAGAAATCTCGGACTCTGGTGTCCGGGTGAGCTAAAGGGATAATAGTTTTATCTCTTTCTTTCTCCTTCTAGCCTCTGTCCCTCTCTCTGGGGCGCTTCACAACACAGACCTGTTTCCTAGTTCAAGGCTTAACTGGTCCTCAGCCAACAGCTCTCTCTCTCTCCTCCTTCTCCCCTCACTAGACTAACTGCCGCTTTGCTGTGTCCCTGGAAACTAACTCCTCCCCTCAGACCTGGGGTGGAAGGTGTTGTGTGTGCCCAAGTGTACATCTCTCCCTGCAACTATGGATCCTGTGGTAATCCCCCGCAGGGGTGCCACACATGGATAAGAAAAACTATTAACTTATGTGTGAATGTACCCTGATATTCTTGGACCTCCTTCAAATACAGTTGCATCTCACTAAATTAGAATATCATCAAAAAGTTAATTTATTTCAGTTCTTCAATACAAAAAGTGAAACTCATATATTACACAGAGTCATTACAAACAGAGTGATCTATTTCAAGTGTTTATTTCTGTTAATGTTGATGATTATGGCTTACAGCCAATGAAGACACAAAAGTCATTATCTCAGTAAATTAGAATACTTTATAACAACAGCTTGAAAAATGTTTTTAAAATCTGAAATGTTGGCCTACTGAAATGTATGTTCAGTAAATGCACTTAATACTTGGTCGGGGCTCCTTTTGCATCAATTACTGCGTCGATGCGGCGTGGCATGGATGCGATCAGCCTGTGGCACTACTGAGGTGTTATGGAAGCCCAGGTTGCTTTGATAGCAGCCTTCAGCTCGTCTGCATTGTTGGGTCTGGTGTCTCTCATCTTCCCCTTGACAATACCCCACAGATTCACTATGGGGTTAAGATCAGGCGAGTTTGCCGGCCAATCAAGGACAGTGATACTGTTGTTTGTAAACCAGGTATTGGTACTTTTGGCAGTGTGGACTGGTGCCAAGTCCTGCTGGAGAATGAAATTTCCATCTCTAAAAAGCTTGTCAGCAGAGGGAAGCATGAAGTGCTCTAAAATCTCCTGGTAGACGGCTGTGTCGACTTTGATCTTGATAAAACACAGTGGACCTACACCAGCAGATCACATGGGTCCCCAAACCATCACTGATTGTGGAAACTTCACACTAGACCTCAAGCAGCTTGGATTGTGGCCTCTCCACTCTTCCTCCAGACTCTGGGACCTTGATTTCCAAATGAAATGCAAAATTTACTTTACATTTACTTAGTGTCAATGACTGCCTTCTGGACATCTGTCAAGTCAGCAGTCTTCCCCATGATTGTGGAGCCTACTGAAACAGACTAAGGGACCTTTTTAAACGCTTAGGAAGCCTTTGCAGTTGTTTTTGTTAATTATTCTTATTTACTGAGTTAATTCCTTGTGTTTTCATTGGCTGTAAGCCATAATCATCAACATTAACAGAAATAAACACTTGAAATAGATCACTCTGTTTTTAATGACTCTATATAGTATATGAGTTTCACTTTTCATATTGAAGAACTGAAATAAATTAACTTTTTGATGATATTCCAATTTAGTGAGCTGCACCTGTATGATCGGCAATCTAGTTTTATTTCCGCGCAGTGCTGTTCAGAAATGGCTGAGGGAAAATGAAGATAAAACTGGTCCAAACTATGGAAAATGGGACTGTTAAAGTACTTTAAGTCAATGGCCACTTGTATCTGAATTTTGCAACAAATTTTGTTATGACTTTCGCAATAAAAAAGTGTGAAATCTACAGCAAAATGTGCAAGAAATTATGACATTAATTTCATTGTATTCGTTGTACGCACACATGTATCACATATGGATTACCATACCAAATATCTGTTACAAATAATGGCTTAACCTGGTCTTAAAGCTATTTTTTATTCTTTTTTTTGCTGGGTAGATACAAGATACTGTTGAGCATTGGCCATGAAGATTGTAAACCTGAGACAAGAATGAATTTTGGACATGTTTTTGTCAACTTTGAAAAGAATGTTTGAAAAATATTTTGACACCTGGTATCTGCAGCCTAAAGTTCAAACAAGCTTGAATCACGTTTGAAATAGCTATTTCCAAGCTACCATCATAAATATATATGCAGGTTTCACTAAAGAAGAGCAGTATCAATCAAAAGGAGTTTTTCTATTGGTATTTTCTGACAACCTGTCTGTAACTTACTTTCTAGGTCAAAGTGGCTTCAAGAAAAACTCTCAATGTAAAATTATATTTAACAGAATTGCTTAACAAATTTTACTATAAAATATACTTTTAATACAGTCCCCCAATGGAGTCTATTTGAAAATATTGAATTTAGTTAATAGATTTCTAGAACTGAATATGAGTAGTATTAAAAACTTTGATACTAAAATACTTATACCAAAGAACTTGATTTAATCCATCTTTTCCATTTGGAAAACAACTATCTATCCTGAATATAATTGGGCATTCTGGTTGTGTTTGCTGAACTCGTACTTTAGTATAACCAGAGATCTCTCCATTAGATAACACTTATTGTACTCGTGAAGACAACATTTAGGGCATCATTACACAGTCACAATACAGTCAAAATTCTGCAATCTGCAGGCAGCCTATGCCTGCACTATCTTGAAGGTTTTAACTTGACCTGTTATGTGGGTGAACAGGGTGTTATTTGCGTCAGCAGCTGGACTGCATCATTTTTAGCTCAGTTACCAATTCATAACTGCAAGTGCAAGTGACTCTCAGACAGAAGACGGCTCAAAGTGCCAGACTTGTGACCGAAACTTCACTGCTCCCGACTTCCCTATGCACATAAACACTTGGCCGAGTGATCATAAGCTTTCTGTCGGGAGAGCAGAGCAAGCTGCTGTCAGACAACTCAGGCAGATTTTTATCTAGCTTGAAAACCAAAGGAGGTCACAATGATCATCAGATGTTTGGACAACACCTCCAAAATTTAAACTAATGTGTATGCCGGCATTTATACTGGCAGATGTGGGTCATGTTTACATGGTCAAGAAAGCTGAATTTGCGGAAAATGCTACTCCACCCTTGGTCCCTAATGTTCAGTACCAACAAGTTCAGCAATACTGTTACATGGCCAGTCCATTCCTCTGTTACTAAGAGCTGTTGTAGATCTGAAACCTCTGTCACTCCAGCTCTATCCCCAGTGCCACCTCTTTATGCTTGACTGAAATCCTTTGTACTGTTGTGTAAATTCAGGCAAAGGAGGAGTCATTTATGCAGGTGGAGGCGGTGCTGCGCAGAGAATAGCACTGGAGTGACAGAGGCTTCAGATCTACAATAGCTGTTCATCCTCATTTGCATATATCAAATCAGACGCTGAATTATCAGTAAAGAAGCAAAGGACTGACCATGTAAAGATATTGCTGGACTTGTCTTTGAAAGAACTAGATGCGCATTTAAATAGTTTGGGGTGTAAAATCCATAAAGCGTAGTACAGCGGTGCTCAAGCAAGTTTTATTACAGTTTTGCTTATGTAATAGGGATTCACTCTCTCTGATAGGCATTAGGTCTTAGGTAGCGCTCACACAGACAATGCAGTTTTGATCAGTTTTTATTGCTTTCCACAGGTTGTACAGCACCAAAACAAAATCATAAACATAAATCCCTAACTTTGTCAAGGTGCCAACTAAACAGAACAGACCCTGACTACTCATATACAGCTGAGGTCGCCCCAGCTTCATCAAACAAAACAGCTATTGTCCATAGCAACCACTTATGCTTGCGGTTCTCTGCACATGGCCTGTGCATTTACTCCTAATCACACATATTTTAGTGCAGGCTCACGTAAATAGATTACAGTCCTTTCTCCCGGAGCAGACTTCATACACAGAAGAGGTACGGTCCCACCAGTCTCGGTATCCCCTTCAGCTTGAGTGTCAGAAGCATCCAGCGCCAACCAAAAGTGTTCAACTCCAGGCACAGTTCACACTGAACAGACTGCAGCTTCCAAACGGTTCTGGGCAGTTCTCACAAACCGACTGCTTAGCACAGTCTCCATTCAGAGAGAGACCCCGGCATGTCTTTCTCGCTCTCAACCACAGCTCACATTTTGGCTATTCACTCACCAGTAGCCCATTTGACTCTGCTTCATCCAGCAGACTGGCACTCCCTCAGGAGACTGCCCCTCCATGAAGCTACTTCCTATTTCTTAGCAACACCTTACAGGTGGATCTTATCAAGACCTTGCAGAGCTGGGCTTTAACCCTGTCCTTCCCAGCTATGCTACACTAGGTATAGGGTTAGGTAGAAGTACAAGATGAACGCGAGCACCTGAACGCTGCACACATCCTGCTACTGACCAGTGTCAAGACCTTTTGTGCTTGGCTTTGGCAGCAGTTCTATTCCTTGCAAACTGCTGTTTAAAGCGCACCTGTAAGCAGGATTGTGCTCAGTAAACTACATACACTGTCAGGTGGGCAACATTACACTGATTAAAATGATACCTTGGTTGATTAAATCCATCCTGTGGTTCTTGTGTAATCTTTACTTTCAGTTTGGAGATAATGATATGCTCGTGCTTCGGGGCGGCCTGTGGGGGGCGCTCTGTATGGTGCTCTGCTTGCATATTCATCTGTATGCTATTATGACAGCTCACTGTGCCTTAACTGACCTTCCTCCTATTTTATCAAGCCCCGCACTACTAGATGCATTATGTAAAATAGGAGGCAGGTCAGAGAAGGATCAGTAATTATGATAACAAACACTGCACTTCCGGGTAGGACCCCAATCCTTTAAACAGTGTAAGAAAGACTTGGCACTCGCTTCTTCATATAGACTGATATATTTTATTGTTCATAGAAATTCCAGATTCAAGACGTTTCGGTCATTAAGACCTTCATAAGTCATCTGGGAGTTGATTATACTGCAGCAGGCAGCACTGGAAAGATGTCTGCAGTATCCACTGCTCAGACAAGAGGCCACTTGTCTGAGCAATGGATACTGCAGACACCCTTCCAGTGCTGCCTGCTGCAGTGTAATCAACTCCCAGATGACTTATGAAGGTCTTACTGACCGAAACGTCTTGAATCTGGAATTTCTATGAACAATAAAATATTTCAGTCTATGTGAAGAAGCGAGTGCCAAGTTTTTCTTACAGTGAAGGAGCAGTAACCTGTCATAAGAGCATACAGATGAATTTGTAAGCAGAGCACCAGATAAAGCGGCCCCCACAGGTGGCCCCAGAGCACGAGCATATCATTATCTCCAAACTGAAAGTAAAGATTACACAAGAACCACAAGACGGATTTAACCAAGGTATCATTTTAATCAGTGTACTGTCGCCCACCTGACAGTGTATGTAGTTTACTGATCACAATCCTGCTTACTGTTGCACTTTAAGGTGCTTAAAAGAAGCCTCCTTCACCTTCCCCACTGTTTCTAGTACACTAGGTTTACAGGGTCCAAAACCGCTGGTGTCCCTGCTCCTGATTAACATCAGGGTCAGCCAGTTAAATGCACTGGTCTACCCTTTAAACTATATTTCTACGGGCATAATTAAATATTTTAAAAAACGAATTTCCCAAAATCAAAAGTTATTTGACAACTTACTCATAGCTTGTTTTTTCCAAGATCAAAGTTATCCAACAACTTATGCATAGCTCTGGCTTCCCCAGCAAACTCGAGAATGGATCGCTGAATCTTGGAAACCAGGCTGTAACGCTGCTGGATGTGGACCCACTGCACCTTGGGCCAGGCTTACCCTAGAGGGGTGTGACTTAGTTACTACTTGATTTTCGGTAGAGCCCCTGGTGGTGAGGTTAGGCTTGGCCGTAGGTAGTTGCCAGGTACCACGTGGTACAGGAGAGCAAAGACAAGACATGGTCAGATGGTCCGAGGTCGGGGCAGGCAGCACAGGGACAGTAAGCGTAGCCAAGGTCAGGTACACAGAGGTCAGGCAGGATGGGAAAACTAGCCAGGTCAGTAACGGGTAGTGGAATACAGATACAAACAAACGTGAATTAACAGGGTAGGAGCCAATGATCGGGAGGGGAGTGGAAGGCAGAGCTGCCTAATAAAGGCCCTGCTCACACGGTATAGGCCGGGGAACCCAATCTCTCCAGAACTTAGCAGAGTCAAATTCCTGCAGTGACTGGCCACGCCTCCCTATGGCTAAATGTATGCATCAAGCAGATGCAGCAGTACTCCCTCAGGCTGATTAGCGGAACAGCCTGACTTTGGGAAAAAACGCATTGTGAGTAGAGGGGCGCTGGGAAGGGGTGCAAGTTACTGCAGTGACACAGGCTCTGTAAAGCCTTGAAGAGAAAAGAATGCCAGCCATAGGGGGATTATAATGAGGGCAATCTGGGCTACCGCCTGGGGCCCGAGGCTCCGGGGGGGGGGGGGCCCATGGCCAAATTGCCCTCATTATGTCTTGTGTGCCACCAATGCGGTGCACATATCCCTGTAGGCAGGGCAGGGTTGGGCCAGGGGGGCCCCAGGCCGCTCCCTCAGCAGCTGTGCAGGGCCTCTGCTTTTTCGGCCGGCCAGCACTGCACCTTTAACCTTTCTTGTGTGCTGGCTTGGGCTCGTCACAGCTAGCAAATACAGCCCTGTGCATTGCCTCATCTGCTGAAGTGACGCCACACAGTGCACCCGGCCTGCACTGCTGCTTACCACCGGAGGGGAGCTGGACCAGAGACAAGCCTGGGGATGATGAGTGACTCCTTCCCAATGTACCCCCTGTGTGTGCATGTATGATTGTGTTTATCTATGTATGTCTGTGATATGTCTTTTTATATGTATTTTTCTGTATGTCTTCAAATATGCTTGTCTGTATGTGTCTTTGTGTATGTCTGTATATGTTTCTGTATGTGCACATTTCTGCGAACTGTATATGTGCAAGTCTGCATGTGTATATGTGACTGCATGTGCAACTGCATTTGTCTGCCTGCATGTGTGCGTGACTGTATGTGTGTATACTGTATCTAGGGAGCTACGTGTGGCCTCATACTGTACCTAGGGATCTACGTGTGCCTTTATACTATACTTGGGGAGCTACGTGTGGCCTCATACTGGATCTAGGGACCTACATGCGGCCTCATACTGGATCTAGGGACCTACATGCGGCCTCATACTGTATATAGGGATCTACGTGTGGCCTCATACTGGATCTAGGGAGCTAGGTGCGGCCTCATACTGTACCTAGGGAGCTACGTGTGCCTTCATACTATACTTGGGGAGCTACGTGCGGCCTCATACTGGATCTAGGGACCTACATGCGGCCTCATACTGGATCTAGGGACCTACATGCGGCCTCATACTGTATATAGGGATCTACGTGTGGCCTCATACTGGATCTAGGGAGCTAGGTGCGGCCTCATACTGTACCTAGGGAGCTACGTGCGGCCTCATACTGTACCTAGGGATCTACGTGCGACCTCATACTGGGTATAGGGAGCTGCGTGCAGCCTCATACTGGACCTAGGGATCTACGTGTGACCTCATACTGTACCTAGGAAGCTACGTGTGACCTCATACTGCACCTAGGGAGCTACGTGCAGCCTCATACTGGATCTAGGGACCTACGTACGGCCTCATACTGTATATAGGATCTATGTGCAGCCTCATACTGGATCTAGGGAGCTACGTGCGGCCTCATATTGTACCTAGGGAGCTGCATGCGGCCTCATACTGGTTCTAGGGAGCTACGTGAGGCCTCATACTGTACCTAGGAGCCTACATGTAGCCTCATACTGGATCTAGGGAACAATGTGCGGTCTCATACTGTACCTAGGGAGCTACGTGAGGTCTCATACTGTACCTAGGGTGCTACGTGTGGTCTCATACTGTACCTAGGGAGCTACGTGCAGCCTCATACTGGATCTAGGGAGCTACGTGCGGCCTCATATTGTACCTAGGGAGCTACGTGTGACCTCATACTGTACCTAGGAAGCTACGTGTGACCTCATACTGCACCTAGGGAGCTACGTGCAGCCTCATACTGGATCTAGGGACCTACGTACGGCCTCATACTGTATATAGGGATCAATGTGCAGCCTCATACTAGATCTAGGGAGCTACGTGCGGCCTCATATTGTACCTAGGGAGCTGCAAGCGGCCTCATACTGGTTCTAGGGAGCTACGTGAGGCCTCATACTGTACCTAGGAACCTACATTCAGCCTCATACTGGATCTAGGGAACAATGTGCGGTCTCATACTGTACCTAGGCAGCTACGTGAGGTCTCATACTGTACCTAGGGTGCTTTGTGCGGTCTCATACTGTACCAAGGGTGCTACGTGCGGTCTCATACTGTACCTAGGGAGCTACGTGCAGCCTCATACTGGATCTAGGGAGCTACGTGCGGCCTCATATTGTACCTAGGGAGCTACGTGTGGACTCATACTGGATCTAGGGAGCTACGTGCGGCCTCATACTGTACCCAGCGATCTATTTGCGGCCTCCTACTGTACCTAGGGACATACGTGCGGCCTCATACTGTATATAGGTATCTACGTGCGGCCTCATACTGAATATAGCGAGCTACATGCAGCCTCATACTGGATATAGGGAGTTACGTGCGGCCTCATACTGTACCAACTAGGGAGCTGCGTGAGGCCTCATACTGGATTTAGGGAGCTACGTGCGGCCTAATACTGTACCTAGGGAGCTACATTCTTTGCTGTTTATTCTAAAGTTCTCCCTAAGAAAGAAGAAGGGTTACCACATCACTAGGGAGCTATGTGCAGCCTCATATTGTACCTAGGGAGCTACGTGCTACCTCATACTGGATCTAGGGACCTATGTGCGCCCTCATACTGTATATACACTACCGTTCAAAAGTTTGGGGTCATTTAGAAATTGAACGCATTTTTTTTCAATGAAGCTAACATTAAATGAATCAGAAATACACTCTATACATTGTTAATGTGGTAAATGACTATTCTAGCTGCAAACGTCTTGTTTTTATTGCAATATCTACTACATACAGTAGGTGTATAGAGGCCCATTTCCAACAACCTCCACTCCAGTGTTTTAATGGTACATTGTGTTTGCTAACTGTGTAAGAAGGCTAATGGACGTTTAGAAAACCCTAGAAAACCCTTGCACAAGTATGTTAGCCCAGCTGAAAACGGTTTGGCTGATTTGAGAAGCTATAAAATTGACCTTCCTTTGAGCTAGTTGAGAATCTGGAGCATTACATTTGTTTGCTCTATGAAACTCTCAATGGCCAGAAAAAGAGAACTTTCATGTGAAACTTGACAGTCTATTCTTGTTCTTAGAAATGAAGGCTATTCATTGCTAATAAAAGGAAAAGATTATTATGGGCAAAAGAACACAGACATTGGACAGGGGAAGATTGGAAAAAAGTTTTATGGACAGACAAATCAAAGCTTAAGGTGTTTGGATCACACAGAAGAACATTTGTGTGACGCAGAACAACTGAACAGATGCTGGAAGCATGGTGGAGGTAATGTGATGGTCTGGGGTTGCTTTGGTGCTGGTAAAGTGGGAGATTTGAACAAGGTAAATGGGATTTTGAATTAGGAAGGCTATCACTCCATTTTGCATCGCCATGCCATACCCTGTGGACAGAGCTTGATTGGAGCCAATTTCATCCTACAACAGGACAATGACCCAAAGCACACCTCCAAATTATGCATGAACTATTTAGGGAAGAAGCAGGCAGCTGGTATTCTATCTGTAATGGAGTGGCCAGCGCAGTCACCAGATCTCAACCCCATTGAGCTGTTGTGGGAGCAGCTTGACCGTATGGTACGCAAAAAGTGCTCATCAAGCCAATCCAACTTGTGGGAAGGGCTTCAGGAAGCATGGGGTGAAATTTCTCAAGATTACCTCAGCAAATTAACAGCTAGAATGCCAAAGGTATGCAATGCTGTAATTGCTACAAAGGGGGCATTCTTTGACGAAAGCAAAGTTTGAAGTAAAAAATTATTCTTTCAAATAAAAATAATTATTTCTAACCTTGTCAATGTCTGGACTATATTTGCATTTTGCAACTCATTTGATAAATAAAAGTATGAGTTTTCATGGAAAACACAAAATTGTCTGGGTGACCCCAAACTTTTGAATGGTAGTGTAAGGATCTACATGCAGCCTCATACTGGATATAGGGAGCTACGTGTAGCCTCATACTGAATATAGGGAGTTACACGTAGCCTCATACTGTACTTAGGGAGCTATATGCGGCCTCATACTTGATCTAGAGAGCTACGTGCGGCCTCATACTGTACTGTAACAATACAGTATATACAATTACCGTACTTACTCGTGTATAAGTTGACTTTTTCAGGACATTTTTTAGGCTGAAAAAGCCCCCCTCGGCTTATACTCAAGCATATACTTACTGTATATATTGTGGTAAAGCGACAAGTTCGGCTGTAGGCGGAGGTAAACACAGGATACAGTGTCTTTAAATTTTGGGTTAGTTTATTCAACAAGCATAAACTACCCGGTAGTCCATAAAGAAAAAACACAGCCCGTTCGGCTAAAGAGACAAAAACGAAATACAAAACTTGTAGTAGAGTCCGTATCTCGGCCAAGGTCTGGCCTCTATGGATTAGGCACACACTGATTCAGCACAGCACGTTCTAACTCCAGACTGGAGCAGGTTTTCCCAGGTACTAAACACATCTGAGTGTCAAGACTGGCTATTTAAAGCCCAGAGCACTCCCTGGATTGGAGATAGGGCGGATAACGTCCCGCCCTGCACTTCGTTATCCACTAAAAACATTCCCTTGTAAACATGGTCCTGTTAACTCTTTCTGCATCTAATGTGCAGGAGAAACTTCTATGTTTTCACATCACTGAGGCTAAGAGTCTCAGTGACACATATTTCCCTTCCGACACATTGCTAGTGACTTTGTCACAATATATATTGTAAGTATATACCAGCTGTGGAGGGTGGTGGGGGGTGTTGTGGCGGAGGAGCGGGGCACAGGCAGTAGCCGGCTGCTACAACTACCACGTTTGCCCACTGCTAAAGACAATGAATATTCACTCTTCTCCACGCCCATGGGAGTGGAGAAAAGTGAAAATTCATTTTCTTTAATAGCGCACACTGTAGCCACAGCAGCCAGCAACCTGCTGCAGCTCAGCGATCCTCCATGCCCGCTATTAGAGAGTATGAATATTCACTCTTCACCACTCCCATGGGCGTGGAGAAGAGTGAATATTCATTCTCTTTAGTAGAGAGCACACAGGATTGCTGAGCCACAGCAGGAGCTATTAAAGAAAATGCATACTCTTCTCCGCGCCCATAGTCCTGGCAAGGAGAGGAGTGAATATCCCTGCAGCTCACCTCAGTGTCTGAGGGCACATAGCAGTGATGTCATGCGCTGCTCAGATGCTGAGATCAGCTGCTGGCAGACAGGACGCAGCGCTGGAGCAAAGGGAAGGAAGGTGAGTAGAAGTGTTTATTTTTTTCATGTGTGCAGTGATGGAGGGCCATGCTTACCAGGATGGGGGTGGGGGGGCCATGGAAACCAGATTGGGGATGAGGGGTCCATGCATACCAGGACAGGGGTCCATGCATACCAGGCCAGGGTTCTATGCATTCAAGGACAGGGGTTGATGCATACCAGGACAGGGGTCCATGCATACCAGGACAGGGGTCCATGCATAACAGGACAGGGGTCCATGCATACCAGGACTGGGGATGAGGGTGCCATGCATACCAGAATAGAGGGGCCATGCATACCAGGATTGGGGATGAGGGGGCCATGCATACCAGGATTGGGGATGAGCCATGCATACCACGACTGGATGAGTGGGTCATGCATACCAGGATTGAGGATGAGGGGGCCGTGCATACCAGGATTGGGGATGAGGGGGCCGTGCATACCAGGATTGGGGATGAGGGGGCCGTGCATACCAGGATTGGGGATGAGGGGGCTGTGCATACCAGGATGGGGGATGATGGAGCCGTGCATGCCAGGGTTGGGGAAGAGGGGGCCATGCATGCCAGGGTTCGGGAAGAGGGGGCCGTGCATGCCATGGTTGGGGAAGAGGGGGGCCATGCTTACCAGGGTTGGGGAAGAGGGGGCCATGCATACCAGGATTGGGGAAGAGGGGGCCATGCATGCCAGGATTGGGAAAGAGGGGACAATGCATACCAGGATTGGGGATGAGTGGGAAATGCATACCAGGATGGGGAAAATTACCAGTAGCTGCTGCATTTCCCACCCTAGGCTTATACTTGAGTCAATAAGTTTTCTCATTTTTTTGTGATAAAATTAGGTGCCTTGGCTTATATTTGGGTCCGTTTATATTCGAGTATATACGGTACATAAAATAAGTGGGATAACAATAGAAAAGTACTAAACCTGTGTCATAGAAATAGCTCAGGGCTTATTGGAGGGAGGTACTCTTTATGAAAACAGACAGAACTATAGCAAGCTGTACCTTCCAGGACTGACAAGTGACAGAAAACAAAACTCAGATTTTTATTAGATCAAAGTTAGGCTCACACACTTCCCCTTGGTGAGCTCATATGGGGCTGGCCTTGGAATGTGCTAGGTCTTTTAGAATTTTCTGATATCCCCAACTTTCAGGATGTCTTTGCCCCTGGAGGTCCCAGGCTGGAGAAATGATGGTCATGTTTGCCATCACGATTTTCCCTTTCTATAGTGATGAAACATGGCATGGATAACATGATTCATCTGCGCGATATTAAGTTGGAAGTCTTTGGCAAGCCTTACGGTGATGTTCGTCTCTTCTATACGATGCCGAAAATATATCTCCCATAAATATCGGATCGATGCAAACCCCAATATTCATCACTGATCCCTGGCTCCAGAACGTCTCAGACTGTCCTTTGAACAGAGGAAGCCCCTGTATTTCTCTTCCTCTGTGTATATGAATCCTAGACTTAGTGAATACCTCTCAGAGCAGATCTTTGCTGTAATTACCTGTTCAGGAAGTCCTACTTCAATGGAGGTTGAAGTGTCAGCTCGCTCTCACTTCCCCAGTTATAATTAGTTTTTCACTTCCCCAGTTATAATTAATCCCATATGTTCAATGTGAGTGTGATATGTCCCTTCACTGGTGATGTTTTTATGGATTTTACAATTTTTCTCTATGACAACCTAATTTCCAGTCATTGTTTTAAAAGTGGATCCAACCAGAACATTGTGCCAAAAGTGCAAAATGACCTACTGTTTTGTTATATGTAATTCACCCATCTTCCAAACCCAACTTTCATCTTCCGGTATACTCGTGTATAACCTTTGTATGTAAAATTACTTTCTAAATGAAGAAAAATTAAAACTCTCTTTGAAATTGTTGTGCGTTTCTACAAGCAACCCCACCTACACCCCCATTCCCCAAAACAAAACAAACAAAAAAAAAACCCTGTTATTACTGTATTTGTAAACTGTCAACAACCAACATAGTTCATCTTGTGATCTTTTTTCTTCTATGCTTTTTTCTTTCACTACCTTTTGACTTTACTGTTTACAGGAGTCTAAACCTCACTATTTATCATTTTTAAAATAAGTGGCTGCTTCCAAGCAGGACCATTGTCTCTATGATGCCAGGTGAGAAGTGTATCTCGAGGGTGCACATAGTAACTGTGGTAGTGACAAAGTTGCCTCCTTTCCTGCTAAGGCAAATAGTGTCTCCTGCTAGCCATCTTTACTTGGTCTCAATTACAAACTGCAGGACTGATACAATGTGACAATTATCAGCTGTGCAGACCGTTTGTGTCAGCGTGGTCGCTGGCTACATAGGTAGAGGGAGGTTCTTACTTTCTACCTGTTTTCATTCTACAAGTCACCATGCTGATACTGAAACAGCTCTAGGTTAAAGTGCTGTTAATAATTTAACTCATTGGTATCAACAGCACAGATAGATCAACTTAAAAAAACCTGCAATATAAATTCTTTACGTAAAGCAGAATGTGATTTAGAGGCTGCATGGGATAAATATTCAGATGCCTCGATGCCTATGGTATAGACTTAGTATTAAATTCTATGATGTACTTTCTATGTATTTATTTCTTGATGCCTGTATATTTCTTAACCTTATTGATAGGGCTCGTGCACATGACCGTATTATTGGTCCGAGTGCGATCCGACAAAACGGAACGCACTAGCACCAGTGTTATTCTATGGGGCCGTGCGCATGTGCAGCATGCCCAAGTTGGATCAGCTCATTGGATTGCACTTGGCCATGTAAGGCAATGGATCCGTGGAAAAAAAAACGGACTGCACTCAGATGACATTGGAGTGAAGTCTGATTTCCACAGACTGACAGAATGGAGAAGATGGAGAAATTTTTTTTACCATCTTTTCCTCATCTGAGAAAATCAGATCAAACTCCGTTGATCTGGCCCAATTCTCTTTGATGAGAAAAAATACGCTCATGTGGCCCTAGCCGAAATACTATTTGTTAACCAAACCTTTATTACCAGTTCAACTGGTATTTTGAATGGTTTTAGGTGGGAATTCACATTACATTATGTGGTACTTGTTCAGGATATGTTTCAAATACAGTTTGGCATAAGTTAATTGACCAAAGTAATCCAAGTAATTGATGGTGTAAAACTTAGTCTGTACTGGTCATAAAGATACGCCAAATTTATCCAGCAGCACAAGGCACTAATAACTGTGTTGCATTTTAAGGCTATGTGCCCACGTTGCATTTATGAAGCAGAAAATTTCTGCTGCATAAATGCAAGTCCTCTCCCGGAAAAACGCATGCGGAATTCCGCACGCGTTTATCGCGCATTTTTCGCGCGTTTATCACGCGTTTTCCACATGCGGAATTGCCTTGCGTTTTTTATGCATTGGACAAAGGCAATTCCGCTTGCGGAAATGCAAAATTAAATGACATGCTGCGGATTTTTGAACGCGGCATAAACGCTGCGGAAAAATCCGCAGCATGTGCATAGAAATTGCGGAATCCCATTGGGGACCATGGGGTGCGGATTACCATGCGTTTTTCAAGCGTTTACGCTGCGGAAATTCCGCAGCATGTACGCTTGAAAAATGCTACGTGGGCACACAGCCTAAGACTGTCTAGCCTAAGTTTGCACTGTGTAATAGTTAGACATCTTTAGTAAATCAACCCCTCTGTATTTATACAGTTCCTCATATTAATGGGCAGGGGCGTACATAGGAATCATGGGACCCCATAGCAGAAGTTCTACTTGCCCCCCCCCCCCCCAAAAAAAAAGTAAATAATTGTCGGGGGTCACAGAAGAGCAGATCTCACAACTTTCCAGCCTTTACATAGTAATTTTCCACCAGCTGAAGTCCTAGATTCCTTTTCCATTACCCCATAAAGTGTGATGCCAACAAAAGTGTCCCCAAACACAGTATGATACCCCCATGGTGAATTCCACATTCACAGTATAATGACCCTATTGTACCCCACCTCAACTCCCAAGGCAAAGTATGGTGACCCCAACACAGTACGATCCCCCAACTGTGACCCCCACACAGCCCTCCATGCAGTATAATGGGCCTGCATACAATATAATGGCCCCACACCACTCCACAGAGTATAATGCTCTCGCCATGGTCCTCCATACAGTATAAGGCACTCGCCATGGTCCTCCACACAGTATAATGCATTCGCCATGATCCTCCATACAGTATAATGAACTCACCATGATCCTCCATACAGTATAATGCACTCACCATGGTCCTCCACTCAATATAATGCACTCACTATGGTCCTCCACTCAGTATAATGCACTCGCCATGGTCCTCCACACAGTATAAGACACTCGCCATGGTCCTCCACACAGTATAATGCACTCGCCATGGTCCTCCACACAGTATAAGACACTCACCATGGTCCTCCATACAGTATACGGCATTCCCTATAGTCCTCCATACCAGGGCTGTGGAGTCGGTAAGCCAAACCTCCGACTCCCTCATACATGGCTCATGTTTAAGTGATAAATTTACTGTAACACAGATTCATCTCAGCTAAAAGTCTAGACCCTTAGATCAGGAATAGGACAAACATTTATAGGACATTTCATTACTTTCCCAAATTCTTATGAAAAAATATTCCCCACAAACTGCATTGAACTACTGTACCCAATTTATTATATATTTTAGGAGTCTGAGTTGGTCCATTTTATACCGACTTTGAGTCCACCAAAATGGGCTCCAAAGCCCTGCTCCATACAGTATACTGCACTCCCCATAGTCCTCCATACAGTATACTGCACTCCCTATAGTCCTCCATATAGTATACTGCACTCCCCAGAGTCCTCCATACAATATAATGCACTCCCCATAGTCCCCCATACAGTATAATGCACTCCCCATAGTCCTCCATACAGTATAATGCACTCCCCATAGTCCTCCATACAGTATACTGCACTCCCTATAGTCCTCCATATAGTATACTGCACTCCCCAGAGTCCTCCATACAATATAATGCACTCCCCATAGTCCCCCATACAGTATAATGCACTCCCCATAGTCCTCCATACAGTATAATGCACTCCCCATAGTCCTCCATACAGTATAATGCACCCCCATGGTGCTCCATGCAGTATAATGCAGCCTCATGGTCCTCAATATAGTATAATGCACCCCCATGGTCCTCCATGTAGTATAATGCACCCCCATGGATCTACATGCAGTATGATGCACCCCCCTGGTCCTTCATGCAGTATAATGCAGTCCTCATACTGTATTATGGCCATCAGTCAAATAAATACAATATTCACTTCTCCTGGTTTCAGCCGATGCTCCAGTCCCCTCAGCGTTAATGACATCATATGTCGAGTAAGAATGATAGTAATGGAAACGTCTTCTGACGCTCTCTACTCCATTATCATTGCTCTCACTGGACCCCCCCTCCGGCTGTCAGCGTGAGCAATGATGATGGATAAGGGAGCATCAGAAGACATTTCCATTCCCATTATTCTATGCGGGAGAGCGGCTGGGCAGTGCGGGTGCTAACAGGCGGAAGCAGGGCCCAGTGAGGTGCGGCTCACGGGTCTCAGCAGTTGTGTGGCCTGCCACCATTGGAGGTATACCACTACATATATGCACACATATATATATATATATATTTATACACACATATACACACACACATATATGCACACACATATGCACACACACATATATACACACACATATGCATACACCTATATGCACACACACATTAGACATAGACTTACCCTCTCTGCAGATGATTCCACATGATGCATTTCTCTGGTGCAGCCTCCCATCTCCCAGGGCCCGACTGCAGAGTGTTCTTGCAAATTGCAGGGCTGAAGTCAGGAGGGGGAGAGCGGAGCAGTAAGATACCTACAGAGCAGGGGAGACAGGGAGAGCAGGGGCCATGCTGGGAGCAGCCCCTCCTTTGGAGCTACAGGCCAGAGCAGGTGGGCGGAGCCTCATCTCCTGCACTCACAGAGAGATTGAGGCATCGTCTCCCGGCCGGACAGGACACAGTGCAGCCAGAGGTGGAGAGGTGGGTCCTGATTCCGGCCCACCGAACCTCTGGAGGTTGTGAACGAGCCGGTTTGCTTTCAACAGTATCTGCATTCTAAGGATGCAGATACTGTTGAGACTGTGATGCGGGATGAAGGGGTCTGATGTTGTTTCACATCAGGCCCCCCTCTCTCACGGGCCCCATAGCAGCTGCGTGGGCTGCCTCTATGTACGGTACGCCCCTGTTAATGGGGTATTACAGTTAGTACAAAATATCATCTATCCACCAAAAACTCACCAACTTTTCCTCCTAAACTCTGCCCCGCATATGTAGCATCGGCGTCTCTGCCTCCTGCCGGGCAGAGACGCCGTTCCCCTCACTGCCGCGGTCCCGGTCCAGCGTCTTCCTGCTCCACTCCTGCTGCTGGTGTGGCGCGCACTGCGCGCAGCTTCCCGAACACTGCGCTTAGGGCGCGCGCGCGCTCCCTCCCTCTTAAAGGGACCGCGTGTGCCGTCCTAAAGAGTCCCCGGCCAATGGCCGGAGGACTTCCGCTATATAAGGCACCTCCTCCAAAATGGAGGTGCCTGGGCAAGGTTGTTGTTTTGTGTGCTAACACTTTCCTTAGCCCTCAGGTCCTGCTGCCTGTCAGCCTTGCCCGCCAGTCAGTTTAACAGTCCTGCCCGCCAGTCTGTCTAACAGTCCTGTCCGCCAGTCTGTCTAACAGTCCTGTCCGCCAGTCTGTCTAACAGTCCTGTCCGCCAGTCTATCTACCATGCTCACCAGCCTGCCTTTCTGGAGCACCTGCCAGTTACCGGCCGTGCCCGCCAGCCAGCCTTCCTGGAGCACCTGCCAGTTACCGGCCGTGCCCACCAGCCTGCCTACCTGGAGCACCTGCCAGTTACCTGCCGTGCCCGCCAGCCTGCCTACCCGGAGCAACTGTCTGGCTATCAGCCGTACCTGCCTGCTTATCTACCCGGATCACCCGCCAGCCTTCCTGCCATGCTCATCCGCTGTTATGGTCAGTTCCTGTCATCTGACCTGTGGGAGTCACCTGCTCTCACACAAGGTCAGTCTCAGAGTGGCACCTGGTTTACCTGCCCGGTCCCTCCCAGGTTCACAGAGTCGACTAAGCCGCCGTGTGACCTAGGTCGGTCCGAGTAGGCACTTAGTTACTCCCCTCTGGTCCCTCCTTGCACCGAAGCACAGAGGTTCCACCACCCGGACCCGTAACACCATACACATGCATACACAGATTGGGTATGCTAAAATATTGCATTCTTGATCCTGCTTTCCCGTTAAATATGATTTTTCAAAAATCATTGGGTTCGGTCAACGTTAATGTGTATGATCACCCTTAAAGTGATTTAATTAATTTTTGCAAGTTTTCAGTAGTAACAAAGTTGAAACTTTTGCGTGATATTTGCACAAAATTTACAATTTTTTCCTTCTCGACACTTTTAAAATGTGGTGAGATATTTGATTATGTGAGAGGGACTCTGGCTAGAAATGATCTAACAAAATTATATTTTCTAAAGACAGAAAACGTTGCAAAAAACAACGCAAATTTATAACTCATTATATTTTAAGAATCAAAGTAGACAGCAAGATAATCAGTGAAAGAAGGCCAGCTGTAGAGTGTGAGCAAGATAAGTTGCTTCCGGAACCTTCTGGTACTCAATATCTAAATGGGAGGCTTTGGATGTGTTACAGGAATTTTTCAGTTTCATGTAATTAAGTTTAATGAGTATACACATTTATTTTACTCACTCATATAGTGCCAACAGATTCCACAGCGCTTTACATACACTATCATCACTGTCGCCATTGTTACTCACAATCTAGATTCCCTATCAGTATGTCTTTGGAGTGTGGGAGGAAACCGGAGAACCTGGAGGAAACCCACACTAACACGGGGAGAACATACAAATTCCTTGCAGATGTTGTCCTTGGTGAAATTAGAAGTCAGGACCCCAGCGCTGCAAAGCAACAGTGCTAACCACTGAGCCACCGTGCATAAATGAAAAGTTCCAAAGAAGTTTTAGTATACTTTATATTTTACTTCCTCATGTTTGCTGGTAATAAGTGAAAACATTTTTTTACATTTAGAGGCAGCAAATTCATACAAAACTCTGTCCTTCTTGAGCTGAAAAGTGGCAGCTGCACAAATCTGTCTGGAGTCGAGATATTTAAGCTTATACTCCATTGCCTAGACTGGATGCAACTGTGATTAAGTTTATTTGGATAAAACCGGAAAACCCCACTAAAATTCAACTCTTCTGACCTCTGCTTCCCCCAAAGGAAACCGTCTAGGAATAGTCTGGACGTTACCATACAAATATGACTATTGTTGAAATCCAATTAAATCTGCAGGATCGGATGTCAAACATTTCATGTGTTGTTATGGCAAGCTTAAATTCCAGAAGGCTTCATAGTAGAAGACTGTACATTCCCCTCCCTCTACTAACTCTTGCACTATTATGTCAGTGATTAGTCTTAGTACAATGACTCACAGCATGCATTTCGAAACTGCCATAACATTTCCCCATTGAGTTAGGTTTCCGCAGGCTGTATGACTCAGTGCCAAGCTGCTTTTTTTTTTTTACAGTGAACAGGTGTGACCGCCCATTTTCGGAAACACAAACATGAGTGTGCAAGTGGCTGGTATTACAGTGAAGATTTATTACCCTGTGGATGGTTAGGTGGGAATTTTTTCGCCTTTGTCAGGTTTTGAAATGACAGACATTCCAAATTGTTCATGAGTATCATACTAAGATCACAAACAAATTAGGTCACTTATAAGATGTTACTCTTGTCGCAAAAAAAAATTAAAAATGCAATATAAAATTATTTTGGATTGTTTAACCCCCTTAATGACCCAAAAATGTTTCATTTTTGCACTTTCATATTTTCCTTCCCTTTTTCCTAGAGCAATAACTTTATTATTTTTCAATGACTTGTCCTGAAAAAAGCCCTCATATGGCTAAGTTGTAGTTTTGAATGGCAACATTAGTCTTACCATAAATGTGCCAAGGGCGATGAAAGTATCTTGCGCAGCTGATTAAATGACAAACCACGATGAGATGAAGAAATGTTGGCTTACTATGTCGCATTGCGGAGTCACTCCGAATCCTTCTTCAGGACACCCACAAAAAATGTGGTTTGTGGTTGTCCTGAAGAAGGAGTCGGAGTGACTTTGAAAAGCGTTGACATTAACCCAACATTTCTTCATCTCATCGTGGTTTGTCATTTAATCAGCAGCGCAGGACACTTCGATCGCCCTTGGCACATTTGTATATATTTCCTTTGGAAGCTGCATCGGCTATAATTAATGCAATTCTAGGGGTTGTGTCTCACACAACCCCATAAGGTGAGCACACTTAAGTTTTTGCTTTCCCTTTAAAATATTTGCATAAGACCCTATTGCGCTTTTGCATTTTTTATCTAGATTAATTTTGCCATATAATTTACAGAAAAACAGAGCTGTAAAATTGCAAAAGATACACAAATATTTCACTTTTTTTTTTTTTTTTTTACATCGTTCATTGTGCAGTATAAATGACCAGGCAACATGATTTTTCAGGTCAGTACAATTACGTTGATATCAAACTTGTCTAGTCAATAATGATGTATGAGGGCTTATTTTTTTGCACTGAGCTGATAATTTTATTGATGCAATTTCTGGGTACACACAACGTTTTGAACATTTTTATTGTATTTTTTGGGTGAAACGTGGTAACCTAAAAACTGCAAATCTGACATTTTCATTTTTTTCCTTTCAACATTTAACGTATGGTTTCAATAATTTTATATTTTGCTAGACAAAACTTTTTAAGACATGACGATACTAAATATGTGGGTGATTCAAACTTTTAAAAATATTTTTAAAACATTTGTTTTATTTTTGAGTCCCTTTAGGGGAATTGGAACCTAATCATTTGATCCCTTATAATTTGTATATATTGCAATACCACACAATATAGGGAAATCGCAGTTGTCCTATAGAGCTCAGCATGTAGTTGAGTTTCATTGAAGGACCAAGATGGCAGCGACAGGGGGCTTTTAGCAGGCCCCTGACTGCCATGGTAACCCATCGGATGCCTGCGATTGCATTGCGTGGGAGCCAATTGAAGTTGATGACTGCACACCCAGCACTGAAGTATTTTAAGTGCCATTATTAGAGGTTGGCACAGGCATTAAAATGGTTAAACTATAGAGATGGGAGCGCACTCTGGCCGCTGTAGTTACAGAGAGTTGTTGTCTGCCTAGTATGGAATCTCAGTTCCTGAGCCAGTTTCATACACTCCTTATCAGTCTACAAAAAATGTATGTCATAGATTGTTAAGGAGTTAAAGAACCAGCTTTTGTTCTAGTTTATGTTTTCAAAACAATTAGAATTAATTTAAATGACATTTTAAAGAAATAACTATTGTTAATGGCATTGCAGTTTGGTATGCCAAACAATATTTCTACAGTGGAGGTTTGTTATTTGATGGCCATAATAATACGTAGCACACAGGACAATAGGATATCTGATTTAAAGGGAACCTGTCACCAGAATAAACGCTATCGACCTGCAGATATTGGGTTAATCTATAGGTTAGTAGCGTTACCAACCTGCCCGGTGCTCGCATTTAGCCGAACGTTGCCTGGAGAAAGTCTGGCAGCATTCTGAGTATACAGAGCGGCGGCTGTGACCCGCCCCCGGCCCTGACAGATAACTGGCCGCAATGCAGAGCCAATGTTAGTCAGGGCCGGGGGTGCAGTTACGGCTGTCGTTCAGTATACTAAGAGCAGTGACTGAACCCACGCCTTCGCCGCCCCCGTGACTGAAACCGGAACACTGTCAAGGAGAATAAAGATTATTTTCTCCCCGCAGCGTTCCGCTAAGTGCGGGTGCCAGACAGGTTAATAGTAGAGATGAGCGTTGTTCTACTCGAACTGTTCGCCAATCTCAAATTCGAGCTGTTTTGGGCGGTGTTCGAGCCGGTCGGCGAACACGAACAATTTGAGAAAAATTCGGCTGTTCGAGGTTATGTTCGATAACTGTTCGTGCACCAAAATCATAACTGGATTTTTTCTCAGTAATGATGAAAATTAATGTTAATACGCAGTTTGAGTGTACAGCGGGGCGGGGGGAGGGGCAGGGGATGGATCTCTGCAGGAACAATGAAGATCTCCATTTTTTTTTCTCTTTCCCGCATTTGCAGTGGGGAGGTGCAATCTGTCAGCCTATCAGCAGCGCACACACGGAGCGAAGTGCTTTTTTTCACACAAGCAAGGGCATGTGTGATTGGCAGTGTATGTCACATGTCCTTGCCCTATAAGACCAAGCCATTTTCCCCGTCGCCACCATTTTCTCACTGCTGCAGCTGCGTGTTAGACGGCACCGCTGTTGCTGTGTGCGCTATACCTTGTTAATTTCAAGCCAATTTTCGCACAAATATACAGATAGCTTGGGAGTAGGGAATAGTTGTGATTGCAGTCCTTTTAAGGACTAGGTTACAGCATTTCCTACGACTTTTATCAGGCAGGTCTGTGCTCTTAAATAGATAGATTGTGGGAGTAAAGACTAATTGTAATTGGAGTCCTTTTCAGGACTAGGTTACATCAGTTCCTATCAGTTTTTGCCAGGCAGGTCTGTGCCAGTGCTGTGCAAGTTTTTTTCACAGCATTTGGCTGAATCTAGCAAAGCTAATCCTTTTTGGCCTATTGCAGAGTGTGTTAGTCAGTGGAGTAGCCTATCTGTGTTGCAAGATATACCACCTGTGTATAGAATACCAATTTTTTTACTGCACCTAGTGAAGTAAAATCTTTTGGGCATAGCATCATTCTATTAGTCCATCTATACTGACCTCCATCAGGTTGCAAACTGAATATAATTTTTTTCTGCATCTAGCTCTGAAAAAATATTTGGGCTTCTAACAGTGTGTGGGACTTGGTCTATTAGTCCATCTATACTGACCTCCATCAGGTTGCAAATTAAAAATAATTTTTTTCTTCATTTAGCTCTGAAAAAATATTTGGGCTTCTAGCAGTGTGTGGGACTTGTTCTATTAGTCCTTCTATACTGACCTCCAGCAGGTTGCAAATTGAATATAATTTTTTTCTGCATCTAGCTCTGAAAAAATATTTGGGCTTCTAGTGGTGTGTGGGACTTGGTCTATTAGTCCATCTATACTGACCTCCATCAGGTTGCAAATTAAAAATAATTTTTTTCTGCATCTAGCTCTGAAAAAATATTTGGGCTTCTAGCAGTGTGTGGGACTTGGTCTATTAGTCCATCTATACTGACCTCCATCAGGTTGCAAATTAAAAATAATTTTTTTCTTCATTTATCTCTGAAAAAATATTTGGGCTTCTAGCAGCGTGTGGGACTTGTTCTATTAGTCCATCTATACTGACCTCCATCAGGTTGCAAATTAAAAATAATTTTTTTCTGCATCTAGCTCTGAAAAAATATTTGGGCTTCTAGCAGTGTGTGGGACTTGGTCTATTAGTCCATCTATACTGACCTCCATCAGGTTGCAAATTAAAAATAATTTTTTTCTGCATCTAGCTCTGAAAAAATATTTGGGCTTCTAGCAGTGTGTGGGACTTGGTCTATTAGTCCATCTATACTGACCTCCATCAGGTTGCAAATTGAATAAAAAAAATTTCTGCATCTAGCTCTGAAAAAATATTTGGGCTTCTAGCGGTGTGTGGGACTTGGTCTATTAGTCCATCTATACTGACCTCCATCAGGTTGCAAATTAAAAATAATTTTTTTCTGCATCTAGCTCTGAAAAAATATTTGGGCTTCTAGCAGTGTGTGGGACTTGGTCTATTAGTCCATCTATACTGACCTCCATCAGGTTGCAAATTAAAAATAATTTTTTTCTTCATTTAGCTCTGAAAAAATATTTGGGCTTCTAGCAGTGTGTGGGACTTGTTCTATTAGTCCTTCTATACTGACGTCCAGCAGGTTGCAAATTGAATATAATTTTTTTCTGCATCTAGCTCTGAAAAAATATTTGGGCTTCTAGCGGTGTGTGGGACTTGGTCTATTAGTCCATCTATACTGACCTCCATCAGGTTGCAAATTAAAAATAATTTTTTTCTGCATCTAGCTCTGAAAAAATATTTGGGCTTCTAGCAGTGTGTGGGACTTGGTCTATTAGTCCATCTATACTGACCTCCATCAGGTTGCAAATTAAAAATAATTTTTTTCTGCATCTAGCTCTGAAAAAATATTTGGGCTTCTAGCAGTGTGTGGGACTTGGTCTATTAGTCCATCTATACTGACCTCCATCAGGTTGCAAATTAAAAATAATTTTTTTCTTCATTTAGCTCTGAAAAAATATTTGGGCTTCTAGCAGTGTGTGGGACTTGTTCTATTAGTCCTTCTATACTGACCTCCAGCAGGTTGCAAATTGAATATAATTTTTTTCTGCATCTAGCTCTGAAAAAATATTTGGGCTTCTAGCGGTGTGTGGGACTTGGTCTATTAGTCCATCTATACTGACCTCCATCAGGTTGCAAATTAAAAATAATTTTTTTCTGCATCTAGCTCTGAAAAAATATTTGGGCTTCTAGCGGTGTGTGGGACTTGGTCTATTAGTCCATCTATACTGACCTCCATCAGGTTGCAAATTAAAAATAATTTTTTTCTGCATCTAGCTCTGAAAAAATATTTGGGCTTCTAGCAGTGTGTGGGACTTGGTCTATTAGTCCATCTATACTGACCTCCATCAGGTTGGAAATTG
The DNA here is from genome assembly GCF_046119375.1 of Phyllobates terribilis. Classification (NCBI taxonomy): domain Eukaryota; kingdom Metazoa; phylum Chordata; class Amphibia; order Anura; family Dendrobatidae; genus Phyllobates; species Phyllobates terribilis. The sequence continues at coordinate 230,463,740 of NW_027362764.1, forward strand.
AATAAAAAAATTTTCTGCATCTAGCTCTGAAAAAATAGTTGGGCTTCTAGCGGTGTGTGGGACTTGGTCTATTAGTCCATCTATACTGACCTCCATCAGGTTGCAAATTAAAAATATTTTTTTTCTGCATCTAACCCAGCCAATAGTTTTGGCCTAATACCACAGTTTGGCCACTCAGCTCTGCTCGGTTACCATCCATTGTTTTTTTGTGCAAACAACTCCAGAGTTGTGAATTAGTTAACCACCAAAATGAGTGGAAAAAGGCCTGCTGCTGGTGGAAAGGGGAATAGGCGTGTTGGGAAGGGGAAAAAAGGTTGTGTCCGTGGGGTAGGTGCAGAAGAAAGACCATCTTCCAGCCAAACTAAAATGTCTACTTCTTTTAGCGGACAATGTGATAAGATCCCTTTCTTACGGCCACGCCAATCGCTACAAATTCCAGATGAGGCACAAAAACAGCAGGTGCTTCAACGGATATCAAGTGCTCCTTTAAGTGGGCTCTCCTCCACATCAACTTCAACATCACAAATACTCCAGTCCCCAAAGGTGTCACCCAAATCGCACTTGCTTCCTCACAGCTCCCAAATCTCCAGCTGCCCGTCTGAGTATGAGGTAGAACAGATGGTTGAGTCTGCAGAGCTGTTTACTCATACTATAGCCTGGGAATCAGAGGTCGACTCCAGCGCTTCTGTGAATCCAGACGAGGAAATGATCTGCACTGATGCCCAGAATCTTTATGAGTCGGATCCAGGACCAGACGCAGAAGGTTCTGACCATAATGTAGACCCTCATTCCCAAACTGTAACTCCTGTGTAACATACCTGGCGGCGTCCTTGCATGGTGGTCCATCTCCCACTGTGCAAGAGGGCGCACTTGATCTCCTGTCCAGAATGTCTCTCTGGCTTCCCTCCATGCTGTCTGTTTGTGTCTGTTTCTGCTGCTTAAGGGCGGCGCCCGATCACTTCCTGCCTTTTGTACCTGCTGTGGGTCACACCCCTTGTGCGTCCTCAGCCTATTGCTGTCTGTCACTTGGTATATAGCTCAGCAGCTCCCTTCTATCCCTGCCTGAGCATAATGTTTCCTTCAGTGTGTGCTTGCACTCTGAAGGTGCCAGGTCCCGTTCTTTGTTTCCTTGTCTGCCTTTCCTGGAGGCTGTATTTCCAGGCCTGTCTGAACTGAGTCCTGTATGTCTTCTGCTTTGCGGTATCAGCTCCCGTGTCTGAACTGAGTCCTGTATGTCTTCTGCTTTGCGGTATCAGCTCCCGTGTCTGAACTGAGTCCTGTATGTCTCCTGCTTTGCGGTATCAGCTCCCGTGTCTGAACTGAGTCCTGTATGTCTCCTGCTTTTCGGTATTAGTTCCCGTGTCTGAACTGAGTCCTTTCTGTGTTCTCTTGTCTGTCCTGTCTGAACACGCTCCTAGCCTGTTCCTCCTGCCTTCTAGGGGCCGATTACCTAGACCCGCTCCTGTATCTTGTCTGTCCTGTCTGAACACGCTCCTTGCCTGTTCGTCCCGCCTCTCTGGGGGCAGTATTCCCAGACCCGCTCCTGTATCCCGCTGCAGTGTCGGTCTCCTCCGTACACTCAGTTCCAGTCTGAACTCTCTCCTATCCTTTACCTGTTTTTGCCTCTATGTCCGTTCCCTTCCTTTTTCTGCAGAGTCTGAACTCGTACCTAACTCCTGCCAGTTGTCTCTGTACTCCCGTTTGTGAGTTTGTGGTCCACTCGCTACTTCACTGCAAGTACCCTGTGGGTGTCTGGCTCTGCCTTTCCCTTCCTGTCTGTTCCGTGTGTACAGAGCCCTGTCCTCCCTGCTCAGCCTTGTCTGCACTCTAGCCGTGCTTGCCTGTACCCCTTTGCCTGTATTGTTCCTGTGTCCCGGTGTGTACTGGGTCCTATCCCGCCTGTGTTCCTACCTGCTAGTGCCTCCCTGTCTGCACTCTAGCTGTGCTTGCCTTTACCCCCCTGCCTGCATACCCGCCTGCCTGCATACCAGTCGTGCCTGCCTATACCCACCAGTCTGTGTGCCAGCCTACCAGCCTGTTCCTGTATTCCCCTGTGTGGGTCAACAGCCGTGTCCGGGGTCTGTCCTGGAGTAGCACCTGGTCCCTCTGCTCGGTTCCTCCTTGGTGCACTGGCGTCGTATGCCGTCGTGCGACCCTGGTCGGATCGGGTGAATACTTAGTCACGCCCCTCCAGGCATTCACTCTCCGGCACGGTCCAGTGGAATCACTACCAATCACACGCACACGCCGCTTAGCCCGGGCGTGTGCATAACAGCATGCTCAGGCCATGGTTCCCGTTGAGCCCCACGGCCTTCGCTCTTTGAGAAGTTTTTCCAGCGAATACATGCATTAAAATAAATAAATAAATTTTTTTTTCCCCCTTTAGCTGAGTTCCAGGCGAATTACGCACCCGTCCAGATGGATCTATCAGCCCCCGTTCCTGCGGATCCGCCACGTTACTATGGGGATCCAAGACAGTGTCGTGCATTTGTGGAGCAATGCATGCTACACTTTAAGGCCTACCCTCTCTATTTTCCTTCCGATTGGGCTAAAGTGGCCTTTATGATTGACTACCTAGCGGGTGATGCCTTGAAATGGGTCACCCCCCTATGGGAAGCATGGGATCCTGTCATCCTTGACCTGCAGGCCTTCCTGGTGGCCTTTCGTATGGTCTTCGAGGACCCTAACTCTGAAGCCCCTGCTGAAGCTTCACTTCCCAATATCCCGGAGCAGCCCCGACGGGTAATGTGTGTGGGTAGCGCAATAGTCCTCCAGCCCAATGAGACTACTGCCCACCCAGAATCCTCACAGGGTGACTACGCTTTCCGGAATACTTCTCTCAACCTCAAGAGGCAGTCCAGACGTGCTAGACTTAGAGGCAAGCCGTCACGCCAGGGTCTGTCCTCCCTGAGGCCTCCTGACCCCAACCTTGAAGTCCCTACTAAAGCTTCATCTCCCTGTATCCCGGGGAAACCCCAATGGGTAATGTGCGTGGGTAGTGCACCAGTTCTCCTGGCCGAAGAGACTTCTGCCCATCCAGACTCCACACAGGAGAACTTCCTGCACCCGGCATCAGATGCTTCTTTCTCTTTAACCGGTGTGCATGTCCAAGGATGCTCCAAAGCTGTGGTTACCTCAGAGTCTGTGCACCTCTACTACCTGGCGGAGGATCCCCTGTTGCCTCCTGAACCCTCCGGGATACCACTCGATGACAAATGGAGAGAGACTTCTCTACACCCGGTACTCAATACCTTGTCCGCTTCGTCCTGTGAGCCTGACAATGGGTACCCCAAAGTGGTAGTTACCTCCGAGTCTCTACACCCCTCCGACCAGGCGGAGGACCTCCAGTTGTGTTCAGAATCCTTCGGGGTGCCACCTGGTGGTGAATGGACAGAGACTTTCCTATACTCTGTACCTGATACCTCGCTCGCTTCGTCCAGTGAGTCCAACCTAGTGTACTCCGAAGCAGAGGTTACTCCTGAGTCTCTACACCCCTCCGACCAGGCGGAGGACCTCCAGTTGTGTTCAGAATCCTTCGGGGTGCCACCTGGTGGTGAATGGACAGAGACTTTCCTATATCCTGGATCTGATACCTCGCTTGCTTCGTCCAGTGAGTCCGACCTAGTGTACTCTGAAGCAGAGGTTACCCGTGAGTCTCTACACCCCTCTGACCAGGCGGAGAACCGCCAGCTGTCTCCAGAACCCTTCGGGGTGCCACCTGGTGGTGAATGGACAGAGACTTTCCTATACTCGGTACCCGATACCTCGCCTGCTTCCTCCAGTGAGTCCGACCTAGTGTACTCTGAAGCAGTTGTTTTCTCTGAGCCTCTGCACTCTTCTGACCCGGCGGAGGACCTCCAGTTGTTTCCTGAATCCTCCGGGATACCACCAGATAACAAAGAGACAGTGACTTTTCCTCATTATGTACCTGATAACCCGTCTATTTCTTCCTGTGAGCTTGACAAGATGTACCTCGAAGCAGAGATTACCCTTAAGTCTCTGTCCCCCTCCAACCCAGTGAACGACTGGTCCTCGAATTCCCTGCAGAAGATTCTGGCAGGCCTGAAAAAGAGGGGGCGTAAGGGGGGAGGTACTGTAACATACCTGGCGGCGTCCTTGCATGGTGGTCCATCTCCCACTGTGCAAGAGGGCGCACTTGATCTCCTGTCCAGAATGTCTCTCTGGCTTCCCTCCATGCTGTCTGTTTGTGTCTGTTTCTGCTGCTTAAGGGCGGCGCCCGATCACTTCCTGCCTTTTGTACCTGCTGTGGGTCACACCCCTTGTGCGTCCTCAGCCTATTGCTGTCTGTCACTTGGTATATAGCTCAGCAGCTCCCTTCTATCCCTGCCTGAGCATAATGTTTCCTTCAGTGTGTGCTTGCACTCTGAAGGTGCCAGGTCCCGTTCTTTGTTTCCTTGTCTGCCTTTCCTGGAGGCTGTATTTCCAGGCCTGTCTGAACTGAGTCCTGTATGTCTTCTGCTTTGCGGTATCAGCTCCCGTGTCTGAACTGAGTCCTGTATGTCTTCTGCTTTGCGGTATCAGCTCCCGTGTCTGAACTGAGTCCTGTATGTCTCCTGCTTTGCGGTATCAGCTCCCGTGTCTGAACTGAGTCCTGTATGTCTCCTGCTTTTCGGTATTAGTTCCCGTGTCTGAACTGAGTCCTTTCTGTGTTCTCTTGTCTGTCCTGTCTGAACACGCTCCTAGCCTGTTCCTCCTGCCTTCTAGGGGCCGATTACCTAGACCCGCTCCTGTATCTTGTCTGTCCTGTCTGAACACGCTCCTTGCCTGTTCGTCCCGCCTCTCTGGGGGCAGTATTCCCAGACCCGCTCCTGTATCCCGCTGCAGTGTCGGTCTCCTCCGTACACTCAGTTCCAGTCTGAACTCTCTCCTATCCTTTACCTGTTTTTGCCTCTATGTCCGTTCCCTTCCTTTTTCTGCAGAGTCTGAACTCATACCTAACTCCTGCCAGTTGTCTCTGTACTCCCGTTTGTGAGTTTGTGGTCCACTCGCTACTTCACTGCAAGTACCCTGTGGGTGTCTGGCTCTGCCTTTCCCTTCCTGTCTGTTCCGTGTGTACAGAGCCCTGTCCTCCCTGCTCAGCCTTGTCTGCACTCTAGCCGTGCTTGCCTGTACCCCTTTGCCTGTATTGTTCCTGTGTCCCGGTGTGTACTGGGTCCTATCCCGCCTGTGTTCCTACCTGCTAGTGCCTCCCTGTCTGCACTCTAGCTGTGCTTGCCTTTACCCCCCTGCCTGCATACCCGCCTGCCTGCATACCAGTCGTGCCTGCCTATACCCACCAGTCTGTGTGCCAGCCTACCAGCCTGTTCCTGTATTCCCCTGTGTGGGTCAACAGCCGTGTCCGGGGTCTGTCCTGGAGTAGCACCTGGTCCCTCTGCTCGGTTCCTCCTTGGTGCACTGGCGTCGTATGCCGTCGTGCGACCCTGGTCGGATCGGGTGAATACTTAGTCACGCCCCTCCAGGCATTCACTCTCCGGCACGGTCCAGTGGAATCACTACCAATCACACGCACACGCCGCTTAGCCCGGGCGTGTGCATAACATCCTGTTGGTGGAGACAATGAGGAAGACGATGATAAGACTCAAATACCTGATTGGAGCGACAACTTTAGTTTTTTGTCAGGGCAGGAACAGGTTGGCTCTGAGGACGACGGGTGTGATAACGCACAGGGTGATGATGATGAGGTTGGAGATCCCACTTACTGTCAACCCACAGTCAGCCAAGAGATGAGGTCAGCAGAGGAGGTGGAGGAAGATGCTAGTGACGACGAGGTCAGGTTGCGCCTTCCTGGACAGAGACGTAGTACTGGAAGCACGTCAACAACTGCATCCTCAAACACAACTCTGCCTCTCACCACAAGACGTGGTGGCTCTTCAGGTCGCATGGGTGCTAAGCCTTGCATAGCCTGGGCATTTTTTCAGATCGATAAAGATGACCCAACTCGTGTTATCTGTAACATTTGTCAGCAAAAGCTAAGTAGAGGCCAAAAAATACATAGTTTGAGTACTTCATGCATGAACCGGCACATGGACATGAAGCATAAGTTGCAGTGGGAAGCTCAGTGTGCTACAATGCGGCCTAGTCGGCCGGGCCAACCACCGTCTGCCATATCTTGTGCATCCGCTGCCTCTTCATCCTCTGTGACTGGGGGGACAGCAGTCACACCTGTTTTGGGGCGCAGACCTGCCACCTCTTTACCCGCAACAGCCAGCGTGATTGGCAGGTCATCATTTTCTTTGGAGGTGGTAACATCAGCTGGTGTTGAGCGCTGTCCGACATCGATAGCACCACCTTTGGATCAAGGCAACCTAACATGTCCGCCTGCATCTTCCTCACAGACCGGCAGTTTGCCGGGGACACCCTTATCAACCCTGTCTAAGCACAATAGCCAGCCCTCGGTCCCTCAGATGTGGACAAGTAAAAGACCATTTCCTCCTAGCCATGAGAAAGCTAAGAGGTTGAATTTCACCATCTGCAAGCTCTTGGCTACAGAAATGCTGCCTTTCCGCCTGGTGGACACAGAGGATTTTCGAGACCTTATGTCCGTCGCAGTGCCCCAGTACCAGATGCCCAGTCGGCACTACTTCTCAAAGAAAGGTGTGCCTGCGCTCCACCAGCATGTCGCACACAACATCACCGCTTCTTTGAGAAACTCTGTGTGTGACAGGGTGCATTTCACCACAGACACTTGGACGAGTAGGCATGGACAGGGGCGTTACATGTCGCTGACTGGGCACTGGGTAACTATGGTGACAGCAGGACAAGGGGCTGCTGTCCAAGTCTTGCCGTCCCCACGAGTTGTGCGTCAATCCTCTTTATGTCAAAGTTCCTCCACTGCTTCTGCCTCCTCAATCTCCTCTCGGTCTTCCACCTGCACCCAAAGCCTGTCTGGTCATGCCACAAGCTTTCTAACTGCGCAGAAGGGATCCTGCACACCTCCTTACTATGCTGGCAGTAGGGCTCAACGTCATCAGGCGGTTTTTACATTGAAATGTCTGGGAAATGTGAGTCACACAGCTGAGGAGTTGTGGTCAGCTCTGGAGAACCAATTTCATGAATGGTTGTCTCCACTGGACCTGAAACCAGGGAAGGCCGTGTGCGACAATGCTGCAAACCTGGGTGCGGCCCTTCGCCGGGGCAATGTCACACACGTGCCTTGTATGGCTCACGTGTTGAACCTGGTTGTCCAGCAATTTTTAGCCCACTATCCCAGACTAGATGGCCTTCTGCAGAGGGCACGGTCGCTGTGTGCTCACTTCCGCCGTTCGCATCCCGCAGCTCAGCGACTTACATCTCTACAGAAGTCGTTGGGCCTGCCACTTCACCGGCTAAAATGCGATGTGCCTACCCGGTGGAATTCAACTCTGCACATGTTGCAGCGACTGTGGCAGCACCGACAAGCCCTGGTGCAATACGTTCTGACGTATAGCCTGGGCCAACGAGATTCAGAGGTGGGGCAAATCACGCTGGAGGAGTGGTCTCAGATCAGGGACCTATGCACCCTTCTGCACAGTTTTGAAATGGCGACGAAGATGTTTAGTGCTGACGATGCCATTATCAGCATGACTATTCCGGTGATTTACATGCTGGAGCACATGTTAAACAGAATTCGGAGTCAGGTGGTGGCACAAGAGGAGGTGGAGGAAGTAGAGGAGGAGGAGTTGTATGCGGAAGGGCTAACATCTGCAAGGTCCAGACGGTCGGCAGCACCAGGGCGGCAGGCATGTGAGGGTGGGGGAGATGATTTTACCAGGGCGCATGGTAGCAGCCAAACTAGTGAGGAAGGTGCAGGAGCCCAGGAAGAAGTGGAGGACGAACTGATGGAAGACTCATCAGATGAGGGAGACCTTGATCACATTTCTGTTGTGCGAGGTTGGGGGGAGAGGACAGAGGAAGGAAGCATGATTGTTACCTCGCCACCAACACAACAGGGACTTGGTGCTCCTGGATGCGCAACACACATGAGTGCCTTCTTGCTGCACTACCTGCAACATGACCCTCGAATTGTGAGAATTAGAAATAATCCTGACTACTGGGTTGCCACACTGTTAGATCCCCGGTACAAAAGTAAATTTGCAGAAATTATTCCTGCCATAGAAAGGGATGCACGCATGCAGGAGTATCAGCAGAGACTGTTGCAGAATCTTACATGTGCTTTTCCACAAAATACCAGTGGTGCACGTAGTGAATCTCACAGTTCCAACTTGCCAACCGTGGGACCGTCAAGTGTTCAGCACTCAAACCGTAACAGAACCACAGTATCTGCTGGTAACATCAATTTTGCGGAATCATTTCACCACTTTTTTAGCCCATCCTTTGCAAGGCCACAGGAGACAAGAAGTCTGACACATAGTCAACGCCTAGAGACGATGGTACAGGAGTATCTCCAAGTAAACATTGAAGCCACGACTGTGTCACTGGACCCTTGCTCTTTTTGGGCTTCCAATCTGGATAAATGGCCGGAGCTAGCCACTTACGCCTTGGAGATCTTGTCATGCCCCGCAGCCAGCGTTCTGTCTGAACGTGTGTTCAGCGCTGCTGGTGGTGTGCTGACAGATAAGCGCACGCGGCTCTCCACTGATAATGTAGACAGACTCACGTTCATAAAGATGAACAAATCATGGATCCGAAACGACTTTTCTACCCCTGTGTCATCCTGGGGAGAGTAAAAGCTTGATGATTGGTTAAAATCACCCTACCAACCGTTTTAAGTTTTCAAATTACTAATCATGTTTATCTGTATCTTGACTGGAAAATAATTTGGGCTTTGTAGCAGTGTGCAGCACTGATCCTATTAGGCCATCTATAATAAGCTTCACCAGATTTAAAATTAAAAATAATTTTTAGCTGCATCTAGCCCGGAAAATAATTTTGGGGCTCCGAGATGCGCAAGACACATAAGTGCCTTCTTGCTGCACTACCTGCAGCATGACCCTCATATTGTCAGAATTCGAAGTAATCATGACTACTGGGTTGCCACACTCTTAGATCCCCCAAACTTTTCGATCAACCTTTTCATTTTAATAAAGACCAAAAAATGGTCATTTTTGAAATTATAAGCATTAGCAGGTTGTTAGAAACTGAAATCAAACAGTTTTCAACTCAAAACTTTATTCTAGGTGATGTTACATTTTCACATAGGACCCCTTGTTCGAAAGGAGCTTCTGAACTCTCTCGTCCATTGAATTTGTCAGGTTTTGGATGGTTTCTGCTTCAATTGTTTTGCATGAGGACAGAATACCCTCCCAGAGCTGTTGCTTAGATGTGAACTGCCTCCCGCCATCATAGACACTCCTTTTAATGATGCTCCAAAGGTTCTGAATGGGGTAGAGGTCAGGGGAGCATGGGGGTCACACCATAAGTTTGTCCCCTTTTATGCCCATATCAGCCAGAGATGCAGATGTTTTATGTGCAGCATGAGATGGTGCATTATCATGCAGAAAAATGATCTTGCTGTGAAATACACGGTTCTTCTTCTTGAACCATGGCAGGAAGTGCTGTTTGAGAAAATCCACATACATTATGGAGTTCATCTTTAGCGCCTTCAGGGATCCTAAAGGGGCCGACAATCTCTCTCCCCATGATTCCAGCCCAAAACATTACTCCACCTCCTCCTTGTTGGCGCTGTAGCCGTGTTTGCGTGGGGTGTCCATCAACCAGCCATCCTCCACTCCATTCATCTGGACCATCGAGCGCTGCACGGCACTCATCCGTGAACAAAACAGTTTTGAAATCAGTCTTCATGTAATGTTTGGCCCACTGGAGCCGTTTCTGCTTGTGTGAAGTGGATAGAGGAGGTCGACAGGATGGCGTATGCACAGCTGCAAACCTCTGAAGGACCCTGCATCTTGTTGTTCGGGGGACGTTGGAGGCACAAGCAGCTTCAAAAACTTGTCTGCTGCTATGACAAGGCTTTTTTGCCGCTGCTCTTTCAACCTGACGTAATTGCCTGTAGGAAAGAGTCCTCAATTTGCCCTTATCAGCACGCACACGTGTGTACTGTGAATCAGCTACATACTTCTTGATTGCCAAGACACTTCATCCTGATCATCGCACAATGTTGATTGTAGTCATGCCTTGACCTAAACACTCCACAATTTGTTGCTTCTCAGCAGCCGACACATCCTTTTTCTTTCCCATTTTGGCAGAAAATGTAGGCTGCTTAATAATGTGAGAGAGCCTTCTTAAGTAGTCTTGCCTTTCATTGGACACACCTGCCAAACTAATTAGCACAGGTGTCTGCAATTGCTTACAGTGATATAAAGAGCCCTGACACACATCACCATCAATGAGTTTAACTGACAAACAAACAAATTCTTCCCTTATCACTCCTAAACACTTTTTGCATAATAATTTGGAACGCGGTGTACATGTGCTTTTCCACAAAACACCAGTGGTTCACGTAGTGAATCTTACAGTTCTAACTTGCCAACCGTGGTCTGTATGGAATTGTTCAATAAAGGGCCCAAAATTAAGATAACATAGATGGGAGAGGTCTCTATGAATAGGAATTCCTAAGTATTTGATACCCTGTGAGGGCCAGGCAAAGGGAAAGTTGGACTGGATGGAATCCTATATGGATTTAGGGAGGGAGACATCGAGGGCCTCAGACTTCGCTGCATTGATTTTAAAATTTTACCATGTAACAAAGTGATCTATTTCAGCCTTAACAGCAGGGATGGATATATGTGATTGAGTGATATATACTAGGACATCATCAGCAAATAGAGAGCACTTGTACTCGGTGCCTCCCACCTCAATCCACCTAATATTGGGGTTATGGCGAATTGATGAGAGCAGGTGCTCCGTCACTAGGATGTATAAGAGAGGGGACAGAGGACATACCTGCCTTGTCCCATTGGTGATTGTGAAAGGTGATGAAAATGTTCTGACGCACCCCCTGGGCCTTGGGACACCCGGAGCCGGACCCTTTTTGGTGGATGCTGGTGGTTGTAGTCTTCGTGGCGGCGATCCGGTTCCGTGGCTCAGGGCGGTCAAACCAGTGGCGGAACTATTTATGTGGTTTGGATGTTTAAATGTCCGACTACGCCACCCGTGGATTGCGGTCAGAGTGAACCGCCGCTACAGGGCAGACCGCTAAGGCTGGTGTTGTGGGTGCAGCAGAGCGTAGCATAACTCCCCACGGGAGGAGTATAGCCTCAGGGCAGTGTATGCGGAGGATGGGGGTGATGGTGCAGGGCAGCAGCAGTAACGACACGGAGTCAGTGATGCAGTTCAGGGCCTTTACTCACAGTTCTTATTATCCAGACCACGTCTGCAGGTAACGGCTGCCCACGTCGTACTGTGCTCACCAGGTGAGGGGCTCAGACAACTCCCAGATAACTTTGGAGCGCTTCACAGGACCCCCTTTGTGTGTCCTTTGTCTGGCCTTTCTTACCAACACTTCTGTCCGGCTGCCTCGGGCCTCCTCTTGGTAAACTTGGCGCCAGTTTCCCTGACCCTATGTGGTGCCTTCCTAGCGGGTGGAGCAAGGGGCTGCGCCACATAAAATGTCAGAGCCTCCGGTTTCTAGCTGAGGGTCGTTTCCTGCCTCCACTAGTTCGGGGACCGGTCTCCCCCTTTGGCCTGACCCCTCCACGCAGGTGGATTCGGGCGTGCGGTGGCGACTCGCCCGTCCGCACCCCTGGGATCCCTTCATTCCTCGTTCCTGGAGCCTTCTCCGCTCCTCTTCCTTCCTTCTCCCTCTTGCAGGCCTGGGCCTCTGTTACTAGGCCCGCCTCCGGAGCAGAGCTCATGCAGAGCCCCTGCTCCCTGCCACTTCTGCTCAGACTTCTCTGCACTGAACTAAGATGGTGCCCACCTTTTATACTCCCTTCTCAATGCACCCAGGAACTGCTTCCTCCCTGCTCCTGCACTGCAGGGTTCCCCTTCCTCAGTGTTCCCTCCCCCCACTCCAGCCAGGGACAGGGACTGTCGTGCCCATCTCAGGGGCATATTGGTCGCCCTGCCCCACGGCAATGTGGTGTAATGCATGCAGGTGTCGGGTCCTGATCCACACTCCATCCTTATCTGAGAGTGAGATATCACACCTCTGGGTGAGGTGCAATACGTCTGTAGCAACCGAGCCCTCGGTGCTACAGTTCCATTTATCTTCAGCCTAGGTGACGTATTGTGATACAGGGCCGTGATTTTGGCTATAAAAGGGTGCCCTAGACCCCTACCCCAAGCTTTTTAAGAGAATCATATATGGCGTGCCAGGAGACTCTATGGAATGCTTTCTCAGCATCCAACGAGAGTATCTACTTACAAATTTTTAACTGCATCTAGCCCAGGAAATACTTTGTGCCTAGTAGCAGTGTCTGCTAGTCAGCGGATTATCCCGGCTGTTAAGCAAGCTACACCACCTGTAGTTTGGACACTTAATTTTTTCAAAGGAAATGCTTCGGGACCACGGGATACTTAGTGAAGAGCATCAGGAGGCACCCCAAGGCATAGGGGCTGGGACTGGCACTAGGATGCCTTGCGGTGGACAGCCGAGCTCGATCCTTATAAAAGCTTTTTAACTGCAGCAGCTTTAGTGGACGCTACTGGAGCTGGAATTACGCGGCTGTTGGCATGAGACTTGCCCTCCAATAGATCCTTGTAAATGGATTTAAAGTGTATTCATTCAAATTAGAGGGACAATTTAAATTAAAAAGCTTAGAGCTGCCTCCACCACAGGGGGGCTCTCTCGACCCACCAGCGGACAGGCACCAGTATTGGGAGAGGGGGGCTGGCCGTCAGGGTTCACCGCGGCTCTGGCACAAACCCGGCGACACGGAGGTGGCACGGGCAGGAGCGGACTGGCCGTCTCGGCTTCTCACTTTTTGGATTTTAGAAGGGCATGACATGCCTATATCTGTGTCTCCCCCTCCTTTTACTCCTCCACCTCTTTTCTTTTCGCATGACTATATGTACTTGTCACTTTTCCATGTGTTAGTTGTGTCTTCTGAGCAGTTTGTCAGCTTTTGGACACCTTTGAAGGTGTTTTCTATGTGTTTCTATGTGTTTTTGTTTGCCTGCCATTGGTTTTAACGGTGTTCGAAGGTGTTCGACGAACAGTTCGACGAACAGTTCGGCGAACACACGGGTGTTCGACGAACCGAACCGAACTCGAACACTACGGGGGTGGCTCAACACTAGTTAATAGCCCCATGTCTGTAGGATAATAGCTGTTACGGTTTCATCTTTGGCCCAGGGATGCTGTGAGTTATGGCTCAGCTGCCCTATGGGATCTGGAATGTGCTAGACTGTCAGTGTTGTGAGTGACAGTCCAGTCATCCAGCCTGTTGCTGGGGCAGCCTGGGCTGTCAGCATTTTGATTGACAATCAATCTGGCCTAATCTGTGGGTGTTTCCCCAGGTGCCCCCATCCTTGGTGATTTGCTAGCTATTTAACTGGCTAGCTGTGAGCAGTTCAATGTCAGCTGTGTCTTTGCTTTGTTTGGTGTGTGCTTAGCTCTGTGTCTGATTGTGTCTTTCTCTGATCTTGTTTCCGGACCTAGGATTTGTTGTGACCATTCGTGTGGATTAACCCTTCTGTTCTTGATGCTCTCTGACTGCAGGTACCTCTTACTATGCGCTTTTCTAACTCCCTAATCTTGATGTACTCTCCTGGTATTTGACCCCAGACTGGTCTCTGACCAGAGGCATAGCTAGGGGTTCAGCTCAGGGGGTTGAAACATCTGAGTGGGCCCCTAACCAGGTAACCGTGGGTAGTGGTAGATACCAGTGCTGCCGAACATACAAGTAATCACAGTACAGTTATATATAGTAACTTACAGCTGATGTTCTTTCTGGTGGAGTCATTAATTTTCCTGTCTTTTCCATCTGGCCCAGACTGACATGACGACTTCTCCAGCCAGGACACGTCTGCAGAGATTACAACAAAAACACATTTGACTTCTCACTTTTCCCGCACCGTCCCCATCTATCCCCAACCTGCACAAACTCCTCATCCTGCTGATACCCCAATATTGAGCCGCTGCTGCCATACGTGTCCCTATTACTGCACCTGCTGTGTGATACAAAAACAGCTCCTCTTACTGCCCCACATAGTAATGCCACCACTGTGCCCCTTGGAAAGTAATAATTACTCCTTGTGCCCTCTAGATGGTAAAATTTCTGCCTTGAAAAAATTAATGCTCTGTGCAAGTGCCCTAGAAAAGTGTCCCCATTTTGCCCCTTTGATGGATACAATACTCTGAGTGCCCCATAACAATAATGCTTCACTAGTGTCCACTTGACATTTAATAATGTCCACTGGCTACCCCAATATACAGCTCCTCTATATTCAGTATAGTGGACCCATAGCTCCCTTATACAGAGTATGATGTCCCCACAGCTCCCCTATATACAGTATGATGGGCCCATAGTTCCCTTATACACAATACAATGCCCTACAGCTTCCCAATACAAAGTATGGTAGGCCCACAGCTACAATATATGCAGAACCACCGTCAGTACATGAATGCAGCACCAGAACCACTATTGGTAAATGAATGCAGTGTCAGAACCAGTGTTATGCACACGCCCGGACTGACTGGCGTGTGCGGGTGTTGTGGTTCCACTGGACCATGGACCGGAGAGTGCCTGGAGGGGCGTGACTAAGTATCTGGCCGATCCGACCAAGGTGGCACGACGGCATACGACGCCAGTGCACCAGGGAGAAACCGGGCAGAGGGACCAGGTGCTACTCCAAGTCAAACTCCGGACACGGGGGTTGACCCACACTGGGATTACTGGAACAGGCAGGTTAGGCTGGCACAGACTGGTGGATGTAAGCAAACACGGCAGGTATGCAGATGGGTGGATACAGGCGAGTATGCAGGCAGGGAGGTACTGGCCGAAAGGACGGGCTGGAGCACAGAGAGGTTAAGACCCAGTACAGACTGGGTCACAGAACCGCAGATGCGGTAGACAACCACAGCAGAGAGGGAACGCCCGAAGCGGTGGGCAAGAACAGAGCAGGACGGGGCTGCAGGAGCAGCGAGCACAAGCAGGGCAGGACAGGACTGCCGGAGCAGCGGGCAGAAGCAGGGCAGGGCGGAAACCACAGAAGCAGTAAGCAAGATAAGAGCAGAGCAGAAACCGCAGGAGCGGCAAGCAAAGCAAGAGCAGAGTGAAAACCGCAAGAGCGGCAAGCTAAGCAGGAGCAGAGCGGACACCGCAGAGCGGTAAACAAGGCAGGAGCAGAGCAGAAACCGCAAGAGCGGCAAGCTAATCAGGAGCAGAGCGGACACCGCAGAGCGGTAAACAAGGCAGGAGCAGAGCAGAAACCGCAAGAGCGGCAAGCTAAGCAGGAGCAGAGCGGACACCGCAGAGCGGTAAACAAGGCAGGAGCAGAGCAGAAACCGCAAGAGCGGCAAGCTAAGCAGGAGCAGAGCGGACACCGCAAGAGCGGTAAACAAGGCAGGAGCAGAGCAGAAACCGCAAGAGCGGCAAGCTAAGCAGGAGCAGAGCGGACACCGCAGAGCGGTAAACAAGGCAAGGGGATAGGACTCTGTTCACAAAGAACAGACGGAGAAGGAAAGGCAGAACCAGAAGCACGCACAGTACTTACATAGAAGTAGCGAGCGTACACTAAATTCACAACAGAGGTACAGAGACGACGAGAAGGAATTTAGGAGCGGGTTCAGACTCTGCAGAAAGACGCAGAAAACAGACATAGAGGGAAAAGGGAGACAAGGTTAAAGTAGAAACGAGGCATAGACAACAGGGAACAGAGGAACGGGAACAGAGACAGCAAGGCAGGAACACAAACAGGACTCTGATCAGACGGGAACAGATACCGCAAGGCAGGAACACAAACAGGACTCTGTTCAGACGGGAACAGATACCGCAAGGCACAGACAGGCAGATCTAGGAATACGGCCCCTAGAAGGCGAAAGAACAGGCAAGAAGCGTGTTCACAAGAACAGACCACAGTTCAGACACAGAACTGGAAAACAGGCAGGAAAACAGGATAGGACCTGGCATGTCAGAGACAAAAAACCAACTGACAAGAAACAATGCTCAGGCGCCATCTTGAGGAAGAAGGTGGTATAAATACCCAAAGATGGACAGCAATAGGCTGAAGGTGCAACAGGGGCGTGTCCGCAGCAGGTACAAGAAACAGGAAGTTCAGCGGGCGTCGCCCTATGCAGCCAAAGTGGAGCAGAGCAGAGCACAAGGAAAGAAGCCAGACCAGGAAGCTGGGCGGGAGATGAAGTTTGCGATCTTGCATGATGAGAGATGGAACACCATGCAAGAACGCCGCCAGGTATGCTACAACCAGTAGATGAATACAGCAATAGAACCACATTTTTCCTCCTCTGCATACTGCCCACAAGATACTGTGCCTTCGCATTAACATCCTTCATATACAATAAAAGTCCCTATAAGTTTTGGCTCTATAAGGTGCTTACCTTTCCCACTTCAGCAACAGGGTGATGGTGGCAGCAGGGTGACGACCCCTGATCAGTTATGGATTGGTACATTTGCACCATATCAGAACCACGGTCAGTACATGAATCCATTACCAGATGCACTGTCAGTACATGAATCCAAATTCTCCATACTGTGCCCCAACTTCTCCATATTGTCCCCAAAGCTCTCCCCTCTCCATACTGTCCCCTCATGCTCCCATCTCTACATACTGTGCCCACACTTCTTTATATTGTCCCCAAAGCTCTCACCTGTCCATACTGTCCCGCCACACTCCCATCTCTACATACTGTTTCCCCACTTCTCTATATTGTCCCCAAAGCTCTCACCTATCCATACTGTCCCGCCACACTCCCATCTCTACATACTGTTCCCCCACTTCTCCATATTGTTCCCCATGTTCTCAGCTCTCCATACTGTCCCATCTCTACTTACTGTTCCACTACTTCTCCATACAATCCCCTCACACTCCCACTTCTACATATGGACTCGCACACATCCAGTTCTCCATTCTGTACCCCCATTTCTCCATATTGTCGCTATACTGTCCCCCCACTTCTTCATATTTTACACCCACTTCTCCATACGATCCACTCACGCTCCCATTTCTCCATATGGTCCCCCACCTCTCCATATAGTCCCCCCACACCTCCATACAATCTCACCACACTCCTTCTTCTCCATATGGCCCTCAGATGCTCCCAGTTCTCCATCCTGTTACCCCATACCCATATTGTCACCTACGCTCCCACCTCTCCATACTGTCCCCCTCTTCTTCATGGTGAACACCCATTTCTCCATACGGCCCCCACCTCTCCAAATGGTCCCCACACTCCTCCGTATTGTTCCCAAGCTTCCTCCTCTCCTTACTTTCCACACTTTTCTATATGGTCCACCCCCCCCCCTTGCTGCTTCCTCTCACAATTTTCCCCACTGCCTCATTACGTGCAAGCAGGACTTGTCCGTTGATGCTCTGCGGCTCAGTGATCACAGCAGTGATGAGGTCAGCTGTGTGTGACTTCTTCACTTTACTGCATGTCGGGGGCGGGGAGATGATGAGAGCTCCCCTATGTCCCCTCGCTGTAGTGTTGCTCAACTGTATTCACATCTAAGAGACTGAATACAGCTGAGCACAGGGAGAAGGGAGCCAGCAGAGAGCCGCTTGCTGTGCAGCCCTGGCTTAAGTATATCGGAATGTTAAGCATAGCGTAGCTCCGAGTCGGCATCCCGTGGGGGGCCCCCCCTGAGCACTGGGAGCGGGGTGACCACACCCTCTGCCCCCCCCCCCCCCCCCGGTAGCTACGCTACCGTCTCTGACCACACACTTGTTTTGTCCCTCGAGCCCTCTGGATATCTGACCTTGGTCCTCCTGGCTTCCCTGTCTCACGGCTTGTCCATGAGTAGTGACTCAGCGTCACATTTGAGTATTGACTCAGTGTCACAATAGCAATTTTTCTGGTGCAGGTTCCCTTCAAGTTATGATCCCAATATAATGTCCACACATGGAAAAACTCTAAAAATTGTAGAAAAGATGTGATAAGTATAAGTAAGACCTCATTTTGGAGACTACAACTGCACACCTCAAGAAATGTATAGTTGAGTGTAGTGAGCATTTTTCTCCCACAGATATCTCTTAGATTTTTATACCACTTATACGTGAAAATAAAAAATTATATTCGATATGTGGTAGCACATTACTGTTTGGCACATGGCACGACTCAGAAGGGAAGGAGAGCCATTTAGCTTTAGGAGTGCAAGTTTTGGTGCAATATTTGGGTTTCCATATAGTCTTTGCGGAGCCCATAAGGAATTATTATGGTAGAAACCCCATCAGAAGTGATTCTATTTTAATAACAACAGATACCCAACAAATGTTTCACAGATTTCTTTACAATTGGACAGTGAAAATGAAAAGTTACATATGATACAATAATGTCTCGATTAAGCTCATAGTAACATAATTTATAAAACAATTGGTCCTCAGTATTGCAATACTGCATGTGGCGAAACCTTTCATCAGATCCATGCTACCCGAACCAAAGACAACATGAATCAGATATTGGCTATGCATTTGCATCCATGTACAGTACAGACCAAAAGTTTGGACACACCTTCTCATTTAAAGATTTTTCTGTATTTTCTTGACTATGAAAATTGTACATTCACACTGAAGGCATCAAAACTATGAATTAACACATGTGGAATTATATACTTAACAAAAAAGTGTGAAACAACTGAAAATATGTCTTATATTCTAGGATCTTCAAAGTAGCCACCTTTTGCTTTGATGACTGCTTCGCACACTCTTGGCATTCTCTTGATGAGCTTCAAGAGGTAGTCACCGGAAATGGCCTTCCAACAATCTTGAAGGAGTTCCCAGAGATGCTTAGCACTTGTTGGCCCTTTTGCCTTCACTCTGCGGTCCAGCTCACCCCAAACCATCTCGATTGGGTTCAGGTCTGGTGACTGTGGAGGCCAGGTCATCTGGCGTACCACCCCATCACTCTCCTTCTTGGTCAAATAGCGCTTACACAGCCTGGAGGTGTGTTTGGGGTCATTGTCCTGTTGAAAAATAAATGATGGTACAACTAAACGCCAACCGGATGGAATAGCATGCCGCTGTAAGATGCTGTGGTAGCCATGCTGGTTCAGTATGCCTTCAATTTTGAATAAATCCCCAACAGTGTCACCAGCAAAGCACCCCCACACCATCACACCTCCTCCTCCATGCTTCACGGAGGGAACCAGGCATGTAGAGTCCATCCGTTCACCTTTTCTGCGTCGCACAAAGACACGGTGGTTGGAACCAAAGATCTCAGATTTGGACTCATCAGACTAAAGCACAGATTTCCACTGGTCTAATGTCCATTCCTTGTGTTCTTTAGCCCAAACAAGTCTCTTCTGCTTGTTGCCTGTCCTTTTCCTAGCAGCTATTTTACCATGAAGGCCTGCTGCACAAAGTCTCCTCTTAACAGTTGTTGTAGAGATGTGTCTGCTGCTAGAACTCTGTGTGGCATTGACCTGGCCTCTAATCTGAGCTGCTGTTAACCTGCGATTTCTGAGGCTGGTGACTCGGATAAACTTATCCTCAGAAGCAGAGGTGACTCTTGGTCTTCCTTTCCTGGGGCGGTCCTCATGTGAGCCAGTTTCTTTGTAGCGCTTGATGGTTTTTGCAACTGCACTTGGGGACACTTTCAAAGTTTTCCCAATTTTTCGGACTGACTGACCTTCATTTCTTAAAGTAATGATGGCCACTCGTTTTTCTTTACTTAGCTGCTTTTTTCTTGCCATAATACAAATTCTAACAGTCTATTCAGTAGGACTATCAGCTGTGTATCCACCTGACTTCTGCACAACACAACTGATGGTCCCAACCCCATTTATAAGGCAAGAAATCCCACTTATTAAACCTGACAGGGCACGCCTGTGAAGTGAAAACCATTTCTGGTGACTACCTCTTGAAGCTCATCAAGAGAATGCCAAGAGTGTGCAAAGCAGTCATCAAAGCAAAAGGTGGCTACTTTGAAGAACCTAGAATATAAGACATATTTTCAGTTGTTTCACACTTTTTTGTTAAGTATATAATTCCACATGTGTTAATTCATAGTTTTGATGCCTTCAGTGTGAATGTACAATTTTCATAGTCATGAAAAAACAGAAAAATCTTTAAATGAGAAGGTGTGTCCAAACTTTTGGTCTGTACTGTATGTTTTACTCTGAAATGCTACAGTATTTCAAAAGAGAAAAAACTTTGGAAAGCTGGCTGGGCACAGTCTCAGCTGTCTAGCTTGTTGCACTCCCTGGCCAACTTCTGCCCTTCTGCTCATTGACTAATAGGTTTTTCCATATTCACACACATAGGTAGAGACCTGTCATACAATTGGAGCAGGGCGGGGACAAGCAGCCGGGCAATGCATAGGACTTGTCAGCTGAGATACATAGTCTTCAGCCTGCTACTAAAAGTATATTTTCTTTGAAACGCTGCAGGGTTTTAGAGTCAAGTGTAACTGGCTACAATAGCACAGCCAGTGTATAATTCATGCTACCCATGCAGGGGGTGCAGCATCAGGAGCCGTGGGTTACTTTCTCTTTCTATTTGGCTGTAAGTAGTTGTACTTTACTTACAGTTATATGAAAAAGTTTGGGCACCCCTATTAATCTTAAGCTTAATGTTTTATAAAAATTGGTGTTTTTGCAACAGCTATTTCAGTTTGATATCTGTAATAACTGTTGGACACAGTAATGTTTCTGCCTTGAAATTAGGTTTATTGTACTAACAGAAAATGTGCAATCTGCATTCAAACAAAATTTGACAGGTGCATAAGTATGGGCACCCTTATCATTTTCTTGTTTTAAATACTCCTACCTACTTTTTACTGACTTACTAAAGCACTTGTTTTGGTTTTGTAACCTCATTGAGCTTTGAACTTCATAGCCAGGTGTATGCAATCATGAGAAAAGCTACTTAAAGTGGCCACTTGCAAGTTGTTCTCCTGTTTGAATCTCCTCTGAAGAGTGGCATCATGGGCTCCTCAAAACAACTGTCAAATTATCTGAAAACAAAGATTATTCAACATAGTTGTTCAGGGGAAGGATACAAAAAGCTGTCTCAGAGTTTTAACCTGTCAGTTTCCACTGTGAGGAACATAGTAAGGAAATGGAAGAACACAGGGACAGTTCTTGTTAAGGCCAGAAGTGGCAGGCCAAGAAAAACATCAGAAAGGCAGAGAAGAAGAATGGTGAGATCAGTCAAGGACAATCCTCAGACCACCTCCAGAGAGCTGCAGCATCAACTTGCTGCAGATGTTGTCACTGTGCATCGGTCAACTATACAACACACTTTGCACAAGGAGAAGCTATATGGGAGAGTGATGCGATAGAAGCCGTTTCTGCAAGCACGCCAGAAACAGAGTCGGCTGAGGTATGCAAAAGCACATTTGGAGAAGCCAATTTCTTTTTCGAAGAAGGTCCTGTGGACTGATGAAACCAAGATTGAGTTTTTTGGTCATACAAAAAGGCGTTATGCATGGCGGCAAAAAAACACAGCATTGCTACCCACAGTAAAATTTGGTGGAGGTTCCATCATGCTTTGGGGCTGTGTGGCCAATGCCGGCACCGGGAATCTTGTTAAAGTTGAGGGACGCATGGATTCCACTCAGTATCAGCAGATTCTTGACAATAATGTTCAAGAATCAGTGACAAAGTTGAAGTTACGCAGGGGATGGATCTTTCAGCAAGACAATGATCCAAAGCACCGCTCCAAATCTACTCAGGCATTCATGCAGAGGAACAATTAAAATGTTCTGGAATGGCCATCCCAGTCCCCAGACCTGAATATCATTGAACATCTGTGGGATCATTTGAAGAGGGTTGTCCATGCTCGGCGACCATCAAACTTAACTGAACTGGAATTGTTTTGTAAAGAGGAATGGTCAAAAATATCTTCATCCAGGATCGGGCAATAAGCTCATGCGGTTGGCACAGCCACTTTAGATGGCATAGGTTGGGCAACAAGCTCATGCTGTTGACACAGTCACTTTAGATGGCACTTGCACTTTATGTTTTTTAGGCTGTTTGTGACTATCACTGACCATAATTAATTTGGGCTGTTTGCCACTATCATGTATACAGTTATATGAAAAAGTTTGGGCACCCCTATTAATCTTAAGCTTAATGTTTTATAAAAAATTGTGTTTTTGCAACAGCTATTTCAGTTTGATATATGTAATAACTGTTGGACACAGTAATGTTTCTGCCTTGAAATGAGGTTTATTGTACTAACAGAAAATGTGCAATCTGCATTCAAACAAAATTTGACAGGTGCATAAGTATGGGCACCCTTATCATTCTCTTGTTTTAAATACTCCTACCAACTTTTTACTGACTTACTAAAGCACTTTTTTTGGTTTTGTAACCTCATTGAGCTTTGAACTTCATAGCCAGGTGTATGCATTCATGAGAAAAGCTACTTAAAGTGGCCACTTGCAAGTTGTTCTCCTGTTTGAATCTCCTCTGAAGAGTGGCATCATGGGCTCCTCAAAACAACTGTCAAATGATCTGAAAACAAAGATTATTCAACATAGTTGTTCAGGGGAAGGATACAAAAAGCTGTCTCAGCGGTTTAACCTGTCAGTTTCCACTGTGAGGAACATAGTAAGGAAATAGAAGAACACAGGGACAGTTCTTGTTAAGGCCAGAAGTGGCAGGCCAAGAAAAACATCAGAAAGGCAGAGAAGAAGAATGGTGAGATCAGTCAAGGACAATCCTCAGACCACCTCCAGAGAGCTGCAGCATCAACTTGCTGCAGATGGTGTCACTGTGCATCGGTCAACTATACAACGCACTTTGCACAAGGAGAAGCTGTATGGGAGAGTGATGCGAAAGAAGCCGTTTCTGCAAGCACGCCACAAACAGAGTCGGCTGAGGTATGCAAAAGCACATTTGGAGAAGCCAATTTCTTTTTGGAAGAAGGTCCTGTGGACTGATGAAACCAAGATTGAGTTGTTTGGTCATACAAACAGGCGTTATGCATGGCGGCAAAAAAATACAGCATTCCAAGAAAAACACTTGCTACCCACAGTAAAATTTGGTGGAGGTTCCATCATGCTTTGGGGCTGTGTGGCCAATGCCGGCACCGGGAATCTTGTTAAAGTTGAGGGACGCATGGATTCCACTCAGTATCAGCAGATTCTTGACAATAATGTTCAAGAATCAGTGACAAAGTTGAAGTTACGCAGGGGATGGATCTTTCAGCAAGACAATGATCCAAAACACCGCTCCAAATCTACTCAGACATTCATGCAGAGGAGCAATTACAATGTTCTGGAATGGCCATCCCAGTCCCCAGACCTGAATATCATTGAACATCTGTGGGATCATTTGAAGAGGGCTGTCCATGCTCGGCGACCATCAAACTTAACTGAACTGGAATTGTGTATAAAGAAGAATGGTCAAAAATACCTTCATCCAGGATCCAGGAAATCATTAAAAGCTACAGGAAGCGACTAGAGGCTGTTATTTTTGCAAAAGGAGGATCTACTAAATATTAATGTCACTTTTCTGGTGAGGTGCCCATACTTATGCACCTGTCAAATTTTGTTTGAATGCAGATTGCACATTTTCTGTTAGTACAATAAACCTCATTTCAAGGCAGAAACATTACTGTGTCCAACAGTTATTACATATATCAAACTGAAATAGCTGTTGCAAAAACACCAATTTTTATAAAACATTAAGCTTAAGATTAATAGGGGTGCCCAAACTTTTTCATATAACTGTATATGCCTTAAACCCCCAAAAAATTTCTTAACACCAGCCTCCAGTTTGAGTCCCACTTGTACAATACTGTTTAGTTGAAGAAAAAAAATCTTTCCTGGTTAACTTTTTAAGTGTGTGCAATGATTGTTTTTAACATGATTCAATAAAAATCAAATTTTTAATTTCAATTGAATCTAGACTCCAGTATACCCCTTAATGTTGCCTATAGGGGGTGATGTGTGTTGTTACATTAATTTTGGAGTGACCATATCATTGTTGTGATGTGTGTTGGTTACCCGTGATTTGGGCAGCATGAATCTGACAACAGGTTCTGTTTTAGTTAGTTCCAATATGGAACTTAACATAACTGTATGATTGCTGTTGTAATACATTGCAATACTTCTATTATACCCTGATGCTGGAAGGTACATAATAGGCTTCCATATCTGGCAGAATTAAAGGCTATAGTTCACAGTTCGGTAGCCATAGCACCCATTGGCACCCCACATCACAGTGAGGGGGTACAGAGACCATTTAAATGCTGCTGTAAATATCAACAGCATTTAAGGTGTCAAACAACTGGGATCAGAACCAGCTTTGATCCCAGGCCTTCTCAACAGGAGCTTGGCTGTATACTACAGCTGACTGCCATCGCCGATGTTGTGAGTTCAATACCTAAGCTGGCGTCATCTTTATGACGTAAAAATACATCAAATCTCGAAAATAATGTGGAGTGTAAGGGTTTAAGTTGTTGTCATATAAATAATTGTAAAATCCATAGACCATTTCATAGTTATCGCTAGCACTCTATTAACCTCTATATGACCCGTATGCAGCAGGAACCCTCCTTGCTGGGAACAGGTAATTAAAGAGGATTATTTGATAGATTACAGACATCAGTCTCCCTTTCTTAAAGGGCCAGAGCTATTATCACTAAATTAAACAGATTTTTTCCCATAATAATGTTAATTTGAGAAAGGTTTTATATTGTGGTAACATTTTAAAGTGAGAATTTTTCCAGGAATTGATTGGTCTTCTTTAAAAACTAAGCTAGATACAGTTATATGAAAAAGTTTGGGCACCCCTATTAATCTTAAGCTTAATGTTTTATAAAAATTGGTGTTTTTGCAACAGCTATTTCAGTTTGATATATGTAATAACTGTTGGACACAGTAATGTTTCTGCCTTGAAATGAGGTTTATTGTACTAACAGAAAATGTGCAATCTGCATTCAAACAAAATTTGACAGGTGCATAAGTATGGGCACCTCACCAGAATAGTGACATTAATATTTAGTAGATCCTCCTTTTGCAAAAATAACAGCCTCTAGTCGCTTCCTGTAGCTTTTAATGAGTTCCTGGATCCTGGATGAAGGTATTTTTGACCATTCCTCTTTACAAATCAATTCCAGTTAAGTTAAGTTTGATGGTCGCCGAGCATGGACAGCCCTCTTCAAATGATCCCACAGATGTTCAATGATATTCAGGTCTGGGGACTGGGATGGCCATTCCAGAACATTGTAATTGTTCCTCTGCATGAATGCCTGAGTAGATTTGGAGCGGTGTTTTGGATCATTGTCTTGCTGAAAGATCCATCCCCTGCGTAACTTCAACTTTATCACTGATTCTTGAACATTATTGTCAAGAATCTGCTGATACTGAGTGGAATCCATGCGTCCCTCAACTTTAACAAGATTCCCGGTGCCGGCATTGGCCACACAGCCCCAAAGCATGATGGAACCTCCACCAAATTTTACTGTGGGTAGCAAGTGTTTTTCTTGGAATGCTGTGTTTTTTTGCCGCCATGCATAACACCTTTTTGTATGACCAAACAACTCAATCTCGGTTTCATCAGTCCACAGGACCTTCTTCCAAAAAGAAATTGGCTTCCCCAAATGTGCTTTTGCATACCTCAGCCGACTCTGTTTGTGGCGTGCTTGCAGAAACGGCTTCTTTCGCATCACTCTCCCATACAGCTTCTCCTTGTGCAAAGTGCGTTGTATAGTTGACCAATGCACAGTGACACCAGCTGCAGCAAGTTGATGCTGCAGCTCTCTGGAGGTGGTCTGAGGATTGTTCTTGACTGATCTCACCATTCTTCTTCTCTGCCTTTCTGATGTTTTTCTTGGCCTGCCACTTCTGGCCTTAACAAGAACTGTCCCTGTGTTCTTCCATTTCCTTGCTATGTTCCTCACAGTGGAAACTGACAGGTTAAATCTCTGAGACAGCTTTTTGTATCCTTCCCCTGAACAACTATGTTGAATAATCTTTGTTTTCAGATCATTTGACAATTGTTTTGAGGAGCCCATGATGCCACTCTTCAGAGGAGATTCAAACAGGAGAACAACTTGCAAGTGGCCACTTTAAGTAGCTTTTCTCATGAATGCATACACCTGGCTATGAAGTTCAAAGCTCAATGAGGTTACAAAACCAAAACAAGTGCTTTAGTAAGTCAGTAAAAAGTAGGTAGGAGTATTTAAAACAAGAAAATGATAAGGGTGCCCATACTTATGCACCTGTCAAATTTTGTTTGAATGCAGATTGCACATTTTCTGTTAGTACAATAAACCTCATTTCAAGGAAGAAACATTACTGTGTCCAACAGTTATTACATATATCAAACTGAAATAGCTGTTGCAAAAACACCAATTTTTATAAAACATTAAGCTTAAGATTAATAGGGGTGCCCAAACTTTTTCATATAACTGTATTGACTTTAATGTATTGTCTATTATGTAATCTAAGCTTCAAATCATTTATGGTAGTTTAGATGTGCAGCATCTGAAACAATGGATACTGGAAGCCTGTGCTAGCATTTCTTCTGTGGTGTTGCTATCAGTGTGTCAAGAGTGGGAGAAGAGGGTTGCATTGACAATCCAACACAATGGGCAACACTTTGAACACATTTTATAAGTGGTCATAAACTTGTAAAAAGCTCATGAAAGAATAAAGTTACGTTAAAACCAAGCACACCCTTGTTTTTCTTATGAAATTCTCAGTAAGTTTGATGTCTCACATGACCCTCTTCTCAGTGAAAAAAATAAAGTTGGATCCAAAATGGCCGACTTCAAAATGAGTTTAGTTCTGCTAGGAACCAGCTATCAATGATGTAAAAACATGCAGACAGCTATACTGATGTAGATGGCAGAAAATAAAATTGGCCAGGCAAAGTACTGTACAGGTCATGAGCATAGAGTGAAGGTAGATTACACTCTACGTCAGAAATGGAGACACAGCAGAGCCATGCTGGTGGGAAGCCAGCTGAATAAGACTGCATTATGCATGATTATTCAGGAGCACTGAAACTATAGCAGGACATTTGCAATGGCAAATAGAAGATAATAGAGGCTGCAAGGGCATCCTTGAGGCTGTGTGCCCACGATGCATTTTTTAAGCGTTTCCGCAGCGGCAAAAATGCTGCAGAAAAGCTTAAAAAACTCTTGGTAGAAGGCCTGCCATGTCCCCAATGATAATCCGCATGTGCTGTGCATGCGGAAATTTCCGCTGCGGATTATCATGGCGGACCAATTATTTTGCGTAAGTGCTGCGTTTTCGCCGCCATTGACTTGCATTGAAATGCATGGATTACGCATCACTGCATATGTAGATGCGCATTCCACGCGTTTCAATGTGCGGATGGTACCCAGGTCTAGAGGACAGGAGACTCTCCTCCGGACCCGGGTACCATAGAACATGCGAAAAAAGAATAAAATAAAAAATAAATGTTATATTTACCTTCTGATGGCCCCCGCTGCGTTCGTCCTCCCATGCCGGCAGATCGCGGTGGATTGAAAGACCTGCGCTGACGTCATAGTCATGTGATGGCAGGTCCTTCAGTGTACCCCGATCTGCCGGCAGCCAGGACGGAGCGAAGCAAGACTGCGGGGGCCATCAGAAGGTAAGTATATATTTATTTTTTTATTTTTGACCATTCTTTTACGGTTACATTATATAAATCCATGCCGGTTGCATGGATTTATATAGTGTGACCAAGTTGTCAAGCACTTTCCAAGTGATGCTAAAATCACTTGGAAAGCGCTTGACAACCCGCATGCGGAAATGCACGTGAAGAACGCTTCACATCCGCATGTCCCTGGCAAGAAAAATGCATGTACAATCCGCATGTACAATCCGCATGTACAATCCGCATGTACAATCCGCATGCGTTTTTTTCTGTCAGGGAGATGCAGAAACGCTCAGGAAAAAATCCGGAGCATTTCTGCATCGTGGGCACATAGCCTTAGGGGTGATATGTGCAAAACGGGGCAGATTTAAAAAGGAGTTTTATTGACACAAATTAGCAAATATACAGGTGCATCTCACTAAATTAGAATATCATCAAAAAGTTAATTTATTTCAGTTCTTCAATACAAAAGGTGAAACTAATATATTATATAGAGTCATTACAAGCAGAGTGATCTATTTCAAGTGTTTATTTCTGTTAATGTTGATGATTATGGCTTACAGCCAATGAAAACACAAAAGTCATTATCTCAGTAAATTAGAATACTTTATACCAACAGCTTGAAATATGTTTTTAAAATCCGAAATGTTGGCCTACTGAAATGTATACAAATCAAAAACCTAAATCACATAGCAGAAAAGTATGCCCATGTGTTTGCATAATTAATAGCAACCTATAGTGTGACACATAAGCAGAAGGTATAAAAAATCTAATTTTTATTGTATTAATATTTTAAAACAGTATAGAATACATAAAATGAGGGGAAGGGAACGACAAAGAAAAGGTCACCTGGGTAGACAGCTATAGTACATAATAAAGTCTCCACCAAAAATTGAATCATATGATACACAGGTGTAGGGGGAACTATACCACAATTGATCATCTAAATATAACTTAAAGTGCAAAGTGCTAATATGTAAACAAGATAAGAGAATGATTACAAAATAGTGAAATCTATGGATATAGTATCACAAAAGTACAGAGTAGATATAGTATCACAGGAATACAGGGTGGATAGAGGATAATGAAGCTGTACTAACCCAAGAGACCTGAATCCAACGCGCGTTTCGCCTGGGCTTTGACGAGGATCAAAGCCCAGGCGAAAAAGCCCAGGCGAAACGCGCGTTGGATTCAGGTCTCTTGGGTTAGTACAGCTTCATTATCCTCTATCCACCCTGTATTCCTGTGATACTATATCTACTCTGTACTTTTGTGATACTATATCCATAGATTTCACTATTTTGTAATCATTCTCTTATCTTGTTTACATATTAGCACTTTGCACTTTAAGTTATATTTAGATGATCAATTGTGGTATAGTTCCCCCTACACCTGTGTATCATATGATTCAATTTTTGGTGGAGACTTTATTATGTACTATAGCTGTCTACCCAGGTGACCTTTTCTTTGTCGTTCCCTTCCCCTCATTTTATGTATTCTATACTGTTTTAAAATATTAATACAATAAAAATTAGATTTTTTATACCTTCTGCTTATGTGTCACACTATAGGTTGCTACTGAAATGTATGTTTAGTAAATGCGATTAATACTTGGTCAGCGCTCCTTTTGCATCAATTACTGCATCAATGCGGCGTGGCATGGAGGCGATCAGCCTATGGCACTGCTGAGGTGTTATGGAAGCCCAGGTTACTTTGATAGTAGCCTTCAGCTCGTCTGCATTGTTGGGTCTGGTGTCTCATCTTCCTCTTGACAATACCCCATAGATTCTCTATGGGGTTAAGGTCAGGCGAGTTTGCTGGCTAATCAAGCACAGTGATACTGTTGTTTTTAAACCAGGTATTGGTACTTTTGTGGACAGGTGCCAAGTCCTGCTGGAGAATGAAATTTCCATCTCCAATAAGCTTGTCCGCAGAGGGAAGCATGAAGTGCTCTAAAATTTCCTGGTAGACGGCTGCGCTGACTTTGGTCTTGATAAAACACAGTGGACCTACACCAGCAGATGACATGGCTCCCCAAACCATCACTGATTGTGGAAACTTCACACTAGACCTCAAGCAGCTTGGATTGTGGCCTCTCCACTCTTCCTCCAGACTCTGGGACCTTGATTTCCAAATAAAAATTGGAACTCTGGGACCTTTTGGAGTGTGACAATGACTGCCTTCTGTCAAGTCAGCAGTCTTCCCCATGATTGTGGAGCCTACTGAAACATACTAATGGACCTTTTTTAACGCTTAGGAAGTCTTTGCAGGTGTTTTTTGTTAATTATTTTAATTTACTGAGATAATGACTTTTGTGTTTTCATTGGCTGTAAGCCATAATTATCAACATTAACAGAAATAAACACTTGAAATAGATCACTCTGTTTGTAATGACTCTATATAATATATGAGTTTCACTTTTTGTATTGAAGAACTTAAATAAATTAACTTTTTGATGATATTCTAATTTTGTGAGATGCATTTGTATTTGTACAGTATTATAAGGCTAGATTATTATTTTGGGAATAACCTCTTAATGTCAGAAAAGGAGTTCTATACTAAAATTAGATGTTATTACACGCAGGCTAGACACAGGAAGCCATTGAAATATTATGATATACAGTTATATGAAAAAGTTTGGGCACCCCTATTAATCTTAAGCTTAATGTTTTATAAAAATTGGTGTTTTTGCAACAGCTATTTCAGTTTGATATATGTAATAACTGTTGGACACAGTAATGTTTCTGCCTTGAAATGAGGTTAATTGTACTAACAGAAAATGTGCAATCTGCATTCAAACAAAATTTGACAGGTGCATAAGTATGGGCACCTCACCAGAAAAGTGACATTAATATTTAGTAGATCCTCCTTTTGCAAAAATAACAGCCTCTAGTCGCTTCCTGTAGCTTTTAATGAGTTCCTGGATCCTGGATGAATGTATTTTTGACCATTCCTCTTTACAAAACAATTCCAGTTCAGTTAAGTTTGATGGTCGCCGAGCATGGACAGCCCTCTTCAAATGATCCCACAGATGTTCAATGATATTCAGGTCTGGGGACTGGGATGGCCATTCCAGAACATTGTAATTGTTCCTCTGCATGAATGCCTGAGTAGATTTGGAGCAGTGTTTTGGATCATTGTCTTGCTGAAAGATCCATCCCCTGCGTAACTTCAACTTTATCACTGATTCTTGAACATTATTGTCAAGAATCTGCTGATACTGAGTGGAATCCATGCGTCCCTCAACTTTAACAAGATTCCTGGTGCCGGCATTGGCCACACAGCCCCAAAGCATGATGGAACCTCCACCAAATTTTACTGTGGGTAGCAAGTGTTTTTCTTGGAATGCTGTGTTTTTTTGCCGCCATACATAACGCCTTTTTGTATGACCAAACAACTCAATCTTGGTTTCGTCAGTCCACAGGACCTTCTTCCAAAAAGAAATTGGCTTCTCCAAATGTGCTTTTGCATACCTCAGCCGATTCTGTTTGTGGCGTGCTTGCAGAAACGGCTTCTTTCACATCACTCTCCCATACAGCTTCTCCTTGTGCAAAGTGCGTTGTATAGTTGACCGATGCACAGTGACACCATCTGCAGCAAGTTGATGCTGCAGCTCTCTGGAGGTGGTCTGAGGATTGTCCTTGACTGATCTCACCATTCTTCTTCTCTGCCTTTCTGATGTTTTTCTTGGCCTGCCACTTCTGGCCTTAACAAGAACTGTCCCTGTGTTCTTCCATTTCCTTAATATGTTCCTCACAGTGGAAACTAACAGGTTAAATCTCTGAGACAGCTTTTTGTATCCTTCCCCTGAACAACTATGTTGAATAATCTTTGTTTTCAGATCATTTGACAGTTGTTTTGAGGAGCCCATGATGCCACTCTTCAGAGGAGATTCTAACAGGAGAATAACTTGCAAGTGGCCACTTTAAGTAGCTTTTCTCATGATTACATACACCTGGCTACGAAGTTCAAAGCTCAATGAGGTTACAAAACCAAAAAAAGTGCTTTAGTAAGTCAGTAAAAAGTAGGTAGGAGTATTTAAAGAAAGAAAATGATAAGGGTGCCCATACTTATGCACCTGTCAAATTTTGTTTGAATGCAGATTGCATATTTTGTGTTCGAACAATAAACCTCATTTCAAGGCAGAAACATTACTGTGTCCAACAGTTATTACATATATCAAACAGAAATAGCTGTTGCAAAAACACCAATTTTAAGAAAACATTAAGCTTAAGATTAATAGGGGTGCCCAAACTTTTTCATATAACTGTACTTCAATCAGATTTTGACTCTCAGCAAAGATGTTTGCATGATTTTCAAGTCTGTCTAAATGGGGTTTTCCAATGTTTAAAATTGTGCGTAATTGGTTTGTACAAGGTAAAATTAATACTAATGTACTGTCTGTAGGTGTAATGCGTCTGTAAGCCAATCACATATAAAGTTTGCGACCAAGTCCTGGAGATTTAATTCTTGCTTGTGCTTCCCTGGCTTGGCTTGCTGTGTTACAAATAAAATTCGATCAGAATTGAATATCAGCAAAAAAAATTTACATTTCATGTGTGAGACACATGAGGGGTTAAGTCACTTCCTAAATAATATTTTGAATATTTCTAAGAGTGTAAATTTCAAATGTGCTGGTTTGTGAAGTTGTCTTCTATATACCGGTAAGCCCCTCATATCCACTTGAGCACTAAATTGGTCCTCAGAAAAATAGTTTTCTGAAAGTTTCTTGAAAATCTATGTTTAGTAAAGAAAGTGTCATTAGGGAAAATGCGTACTAGGTATACTTTACACATGGCTTTGTATGCGGAAAACGTGCAGCATAATACAGTACCAGCTAAGTTAATGAAATGTTAATAATCTCATCTACATGTTGTGTGACATTTCTGCCTCTACTTGACCTGTGTTAAAACCTGCAGCATGTCAATTTTTTATGCTGTATTCATAAAATATGAATTTATGCTTTGCAATGCATAGGCTGATAGTCTATACAAAATCTGCAACAAAATGTATACGTAACAGTTGCAAATTTTACTGTGTAAACAATGCGAAAAATCCCCATCAGGTCCACAACATATGCATTCATCCTTAAAGGGCACCTGTCAAGCATTTCATGTTGCCCAAACCATGGGCATCATTAAATTTAGACGTACTCCGTTCCCTACAAAAAGGTATGTTTTATGCCAAAACACTACGTGTGAAGAGGACTCTGGGCTTGAGAAAAGGAGTCTGATGGGCAGTTCCTCCTGGCTTCTTCCCACCCAGCTCGGCTTGATTGATAGATCTCTTCCTATATGCAAATATGGAGAGACATGCTGAGCATGAAGCAGCAATATTTTAAACTAAAGATTATCTTACTGTAATAAGAACAAATAATCAAAAGACAAAGGGAGCATGAAGACCCAAATAAAGATAAGCATAAGTAATTCCAATAAACCTGTTTATCATACAATGCAAAAACTTTATTAATGTTCATAAATATATCAAAAAACAGGTAGAGTAATACATGATTAAGACAAGAAATAAATGGATGGGCTAGTGAGTACACAATCATGAAAGCCAAAGCATGGGCAATCACACAGGATATAAAAGGAACATTACAAATGCATGTGTGCATAGGTCTGGACCATATAGTGTAATAAATAAAGAATGCCTACTCTAGTGTAAAAGGGCATGGGAGCCTCTCATGTCCTGCATTCCTCTGTATCGAGAAGAGCAGCCCACTCAATTTGGTAATGTATGCAACATTTGCAAGAAATGACACAGTGCAGTGTCACTAGTTAAACCTGTAATAGGTGCAAAGTATGCTAAAGTAAATCCATCAGAGGAAAGCAATGAATTGTAGTTACACGCTTGTTGCAAAGATGCAGGAAATAGGTAATGAGGGGAGAGTTTCTTACCCATGCAATGTGACGTTGCCAGTGCTTATCGCCGGATCCCCGACGCGCGTTTCATGGTAGCTTCCTCGAGGGGCAGTCAAGTCTTTCTGCAATAAGGTAGCATGTCTAGATTTCATGCTGTCCCAACCATAGCTGACAAGTTTCCTTTTATCATGGTGACATTCAGGAAACAGCACCTTCTTCTTTGTATTTCCAGCCTTGCGTTGGATTTAAAATACTGTTAAAATTGTATGAGTTAAGCCTTGGAGTGAATTTACCAGTGTTATTTTTAGCCTCAAAGTCTTGTTAAAGATGAATAAGTTCCTCAAAGCACTACATGGTCTTAGGCTCTGATTCAGCACTCAATTTTACCACCACTCAAAATTGCTTAAAATGGTGAAAAAAATTGCGCAACTCATAAATATGCAAAATATGTGTAACTTTCGGTGTTTTTACACCAGTTTTGGCCAGTACTGATAATTATTTGACAAGTTGGCAGACTTTAGCCGAGGGCGTGGCAGACAAATAACAAAAAAGTGTCGCAGATTACAACAAACATCTACTTTAATCGCTCTGTCTAGTGTCAGCTGCAGGCAGTCGTATTGTGATTTTTTTTTTATAGTTAAACATTGTAGAAGATAAAAATGTGCTCCCTATTAAAATACATTAGTGAATTAACTAGCACAGAAGTTTTTACCTATTTAGTATAAAAAAAAAGTTTTTAAGGGTGGACAATTTCTTTCAATCTTTTACAAAGCCAAAGAGGGAAGCAACAACCACAAGCTATGTAACCTAAATCTGAAAATATACTAATTGCTCTTTTTTTATGCCTGCATGCTCACAGCAGAGTACAGTATGGGACTATTTAGCAGTAATTCCCATAGGAATTCCACTGCTTACTATTCACATAGTAATGTTATACTTAAAGCTGTCCTTCAAATATGTTTTTTGCATTCAGTGCTCTAAACCATCAGGCTTTGCGCTAATTATTATGCTAATATTTTAGTTAACATAATTAAAAAGTTATCATCTGTAACCTTATTACTTCCCATTTGCATGGTTGCTTCCGCAGATTCAATATAATTATATGCTGACACCATTAAGTGTTACATTATAAAACTAACTAAACATTGATTTATTTTCTTTAAATTTCACTTTTTTATTTAATTATGAAGACAGATGTTTGCATTTTATAATGTCAGCTCAGTTATTGAATGCAGGTCAAGCATCCAGATGCTGGTTTTCAATGGAGCAATCTGCACTGAAACATCCTTTTTGGTGACATTTTTATAATGTATTGTTTACGTTCACCATTTCCCACAACAAACATTTGATTTACCAGAATGAGTAGTTGTTAAGATGATTGACTTCAGATGAAAATTGGTTTAGATATTAGTGGTGTATTAACATGTGTCACTAACTCTAATTGATGAACATAGGGGAGTATGCTGAGAGCAGTGCAAATGTTATCTCTTTCATTGAAAAATGATGTTTAAACTTCTTGAAAATATACTGGACAGTAACCTAATTTAACATTGCATGTACTTTCATCTGGATAATTCAATATAAAGTTAAATAAAGTTCTGAGACATTACAAAGATATGTCTGGAGCCCCCATCACTTAAAAGGAAGCTGTCAGGATGATTTTACCATTGAGACTAGTGGTATGACAGTATACGTCCTATCACAACAATAACAATCGGAGGATGGCAAATTTTAGCCTGGGGGCAATCACAAAGCACTGGACCTCAAACTACCATGGCCCATCATTAGCCTACTTACATCTGGTTCCTGCATTAAAGCAGCAAAGGTAAATAACAAGCCTTTAAAAAACGGTGACTGGTGTTACTTTCATGTTGGGATCGCACACAAATGTGCAATCTTATAAACAGTAATGGCTGAAAGTGATGGCATCCTTGAAATTGTTCCAGAGAATGAAGTATTTCTCCCAGAAAATGATTCCAATTACATGTTTAGTTATATGCATGTTTATTTCCTTTGTGTGTATTGGAACAACAAAAAAAACTGAGAAAAAAAGGCAAATTGGACATAATTTCACACTAAATCCCAAAAATGGGCCAGACAAAATTGTTGTCTGCTTTCCAAAAATGTTGGTAAACAACTTTGTTTCAAGCTTGTAATGTTCGTTCAAACTCACTTGTGGCAAGTAACAGGTGTGGGCAATATGAAAATCACACATGAAAACAGATAAAAAGGGGAGAAGTTGACTCAATCTTTGTATTGTGTGTCTATGTGTTCCACACTAATCTTGGAGAACAGAAAGAGACTGTTACGGATCCGGGTGGTGGAACCTCTGTGCTGCAGTGCAACTAGGGACCAGAGGGGCGTGACTAAGTATCTACTCGGTCTGACCAAGGTCGCGCGGCTGCTCAGTCGACTCCGTGAACCAGGGAGGGACCGAGCAGAGGGACCAGGTGCCACTCTGGGACCAACCTTGTATGAGAGCAGGTGACTCCCACGGGTCAGCAGGCAGGAACTGACCGGTACAGCGGAAGAGCACGGCAGGCAGGCTGACGGGTGGTCCAGGTAGTCAGGCAGGCTGATCCGACTGATAGCCAGACGGGTGCTCCGGGTAGGCAAGCTGGCAGGCACAATAGGTAACAGGCGGGTGCTTCCAGGTAAGCAGGCTGGCGGGCACAGCAGGTAACAGGCAGGTGCTTCCAGGTAAGCAGGCGGGCAGATCCCATAGTCAGACTGGCGGACTGGACTGTAGGCAGACTGTCGGGCTGGAAAGTAGTCAGACTGGCGGACTGGACTGAAGAACAGACTGGCGGACAGGACTGACTTGCAGAGGACCTGAGGGTTGAAGCAAAGTAAGTATAACAGAGCAACAACCTTGCCTGGGCACCTCCATATTGGAGGAGGTGCCTTTTATAGAGAAAGTCCTCCGTCCATTGGTCGGGGACTTTTTAGGACAACGCGCCTCCTTTAAGAGGGAGGGAGCGCACGCGCTCTAAGCAAAGTACCAGGGAAACTGCGTGTACCAGCAGCAGCGGCAGGGAGGCAAGAAGACGCCGGACCAGAACCGCGGCGGTAGGGAGAAGAGAACTGTATGAGGATTTGAGAACCAAAATTGTTGAAAAATATCAACAAACTGAAGGTTACAAGTCCATCTACAGAGATCTTGATGTAGCTTTGTCCACGGTGCACAACATAGCCAAGAAGTTTACAACCCATGGCACTGTAGCTAATCTCCCTGGTTATGGATGGCAGAGAAAAATTGATGAAAGGTTGCAACACAGGATAGTCTGAATGGTGGATAAGCAGCCCTAATCAAGTTCCAGAGAAATTCAAGCTGTCCTTCAGGCTCAGGGTGCATCAGTGCCAGCGCAAACTATCCATCAAAATTTGAATGAAATGTGAGGTTTAGCCGGAGACCCAGGAGGACCCCACTGCTAACACAGAGATAAAAAAAGCTAGACTGCAAATTTGCCAAAACGTATGTGAGTAAAGGCCCTGTCACACATAACGAGATCGCTAGCGAGATCGTTACTACGTCACGGTTTTGAGATCGCTGGAGAGATCGTTGGGGAGCCGTCAAACATGCAGAACTTGCCAACGATTTCGGCCGCCCCAGCGATCTAACTAACGATCTCGCTGGTCGCTGGGACGCTTTCACACAGCAGCTATTTCAACGATCCACACCTTGATAGGAATTGTACTGTGTCACAAAGGCGTGCAGAAAATTACTTTTCCGCGCCCCCTCATCTCCGATTGGTGGACGCTACTGCGTTCTGATTGGCGGCAGGTTTAAAATAAGGCGACGTTGCAGCAATTCTGTTCCTTTGTTCCTATCTGCGCTCTGCTTTCCGATCGTAGCAGTGTTCTCCGGGCAAGATTCATTCATCTGGGATTTGTTAAGGCCCTGTCCTGATTTTTGGATCCTAGTAGCGTTCTACAGCTGTGATTCCATTCATCTGGGCTTTGTTCCTGACAAGCGTTCTGGTTTGTGGATTTTCTTCAGCTGTGACTCAACATCGATTTTTTGGTTCTTCAGGCAGCTATATTGCTTTGTTTACACGGTAAGTTATTTTAGTGGGTTTTTGCCACACCCAACAAGTATACAGTACAGACCAAAAGTTTGGACACACCTTCTCATTTAAAGATTTTTCTGTATTTTCTTGACTATGAAAATTGTACATTCACACTGAAGGAATCAAAACTATGAATTAACACATGTGGAATTATATACTTAACAAAAATTGTGAAACAACTGAAAATATGTCTTATATTCTAGGTTCTTCAAAGTAGCCACCTTTTGCTTTGATGACTGCATTGCACACTCTTGGCATTCTCTTGATGAGTTTCAAGAGGTAGTCACCGGAAATGGTTTTTCAGTTCACAGGTGTGCCCTGTCAGGTTTAATAAGTGGGATTTCTTGCCTGATAAATGGGGTTGGGACCATCAGTTG
Organism: Phyllobates terribilis; assembly: GCF_046119375.1. Taxonomy (NCBI): domain Eukaryota; kingdom Metazoa; phylum Chordata; class Amphibia; order Anura; family Dendrobatidae; genus Phyllobates; species Phyllobates terribilis. The sequence goes on from NW_027362764.1 coordinate 230,501,653, forward strand.
TGTTGTGCAGAAGTCTGGTGGATACACAGCTGATAGTCTTACTGAATAGACTGTTAGAATTTGCATTATGGCAAGAAAAAAGCAGCTAAGTAAAGAAAAACGAGTGGCCATCATTACTTCAAGAAATGAAGGTCAGACAGTGCGAAAAATTGGGAAAACTTTGAAAGTGTCCCCAAGTGCAGTTGCAAAAACCATCAAGCGCTACAAAGAAACTGGCTCACATGAGGACCGCCCCAGGAAAGGAAGACCAACAGTCACCTCTGCTTTTGAGGATAAGTTTATCCGAGTCACCAGCCTCAGAAATCGCAGGTTAACAGCAGCTCAGATTAGAGACCAGGTCAATGCCAAACAGAGTTCTAGCAGCAGACAGATCTCTTCAACAACTGTTAAGAGGAGACTTTGTGCAGCAGGCCTTCATGGTAAAATAGCTGCTAGAAAACCACTGCTAAGGACAGGAAACAAGCAGAAGAGACTTGTTTGGGCTAAAGAACACAAGGAATGGACATTAGACCAGTGGAAATCTGAGCTTTGGTCTGATGAGTCCAAATTTGAGATCTTTGGTTCCAACCACCGTGTCTTTGTGCGACGCAGAAAAGGTGAACGGATGGACTCTACATGCCTGGGTCCCACCTTGAAGCATGGAGGAGGAGGTGTGATGGTGTGGGGGTGCTTTGCTGGTGACACTGTTGGGGATTTATTCAAAATTGAAGGCATAATGAACCAGCATGGCTACCACAGCATCTTGCAGCGGCATGCTATTCCATCTGGTTTGCGTTTAGTTGGGCCATCATTTATTTTCCAACAGGACAATGACCCCAAACACACCTCCAGGCTGTGTAAGGGCTATTTGAACAAGAAGGAGAGTAATGGGTTCCTACTCCAGATGACCTGGCCTCCACAGTCACCAGACCTGAACCCAATCGAGATGGTTTGGGGTGAGCTGGACCGCAGAGTGAAAGCAAAAGGGCCAACAAGTGCTAAGCATCTCTGGGAACTCCTTCAAGATTGTTGGAAGACTACCTCTTGAAGCTCGTCAAGAGAATGACAAGAGTGTGCAAAGCAGTCATCAAAGCAAAAGGTGGTTACTTTGAAGAACCTAGAATATAAGACATATTTTCAGTTGTTTCACACTTTTTGTTAAGTATGTAATTCCACATGTGTTAATTCATAGTTTTGATGCCTTCAGTGTAAAAGTACAATTTTCATAGTCATAAAAATACAGAAAAATCTTTAAATGAGAAGGTGTGTCCAAACTCTTGGTCTGTACTGTACATTTGCTTATGCATCGGAGGCCATTTTTAAGGGGGTCAACAAACAGTGTGCAGTATTTTTTACTATGTTTTAAAATGTTTCATGTATGCTCACTGTATGCTATCCTTTTTCAGATGGCTTTCAAAAGTGAAGAGTTTGTGAGGGAAATGATTGACCTCTACCGCTCTCTGCTGTGCCTTTGGCAAATAAAATCAACAGACTACTGCAATAGAGAGAAAAAGAGGGAGGCATACCTGCAATTGATTGCCCTCTTTAAAAGGCATGGCCCCAACGAGAAGGTGGATGAAGAGCTGGTGAAGAGAAAAATCCAGGGTCTACGCACCGTATATAAGAAAGAACTCAACCGGGTGGAGAAGTCAAAGAAGTCGGGTACCGGCACAGATGAGGTTTATGTGCCGACATTATGGTATTATGACTTGCTTGCCTTCACCCGTGACCAGGAGCTACCTCGACGAATGGCGTGTACGATGCGGCCGACCCCAGAAGAAGACCCCGACATCCGGACTGACTCCCCTGTTGAAGATGTAAGTACCTTCTTTGCTTCCCTGTAAATAGCATTTATACTTTCAATGTACATGCCATAGTTTAGCCGCCCTCACATTTGTTTTTTAGTACACGTGTACCCATGCTGGTCATAAGATACCTGCTGGATGTTGTAACCAAATCTTAACTTTAATTTTGTGTTCCCACAGCACCATCGGCAAGATGACGACATCCCGGCTACGGAACGTGGTATGGAGGATTGGCGGCTGGCACTGGTATTGCTGTGCAGAGAGCCGGTCTCCGCACAGCAATACTCTGCACTACAGCGCTGATGTCGGCGGCTGCTGGAAAGAGCCGCGATACTTACGGGGTCTGTGCCTGCGGGCCGCATGAAGCAGCCGGAGGGTCCGCATGCGGCCCGCGGGACGTGTGTTTGAGACCTCTGATCTATACAGATGCATACATATAATGGGTGTGAGTGATGAAACATCTTGTTTGTTTGTAACAAAGTGTAGACAACAGTGGATATAAACTTTAACTTTTTTTTTATAAAAATAGAAGAAATATAACAACAAACCAAAAAATATCAGCAACATAAAAAAATTTTTTTATTGGCTGCCGCGACGCTCTTGGGCTGCCACAAATCTTGCCAGCATCACTCCGTGCTGGTGGATCTCTTCACTAAGTCTCCGCTGTGACGCCAGGAGATTGTGTAATGTTGGGATTTCTACGGAGGTAATTGTTAAACTTAAGTCCAATAATTCTGTACATTCATCAAATTAAGGCTATGTTCCCACGATGCACCACACCCGGGTACCATCCGCACATTAGAACGCGCTAATTACGCAAGTACAGATGCAGTATTGCGGAATTGGCGCATTATAATGCAAGTCAATGGCGGCGCAAAAAAAAAACCCTTCTGCAAAATAATTGGTAGTGCTTCGTTTTTTTCCGCAATGATAATCCGCAGCGGAAATTTCCGCAGCATGTGCACAGCACATACGGATTATCATTGGGGAACATTGCTGCCCTTCTACCACGCGCTTTTAATGCGTTTCCACAGCTGTAAAAACGCTGCAGAAACGCCTTAAAAAACGCATTGTGGGCACACAGTCTATCAGGTACATGTTTGTTATTTAACACTTACGGTTTTCGGTTTGCTCGGGTGATGACGAGCTGATGGACCACCCGGATCCCCTGGCATCACCGGCTAGGGAAAGACACAACACTTCATAGTACATGACAGCCCTATACTTTCCAAGTTGTATGGACCGTATTTTATGTGAAAGCATTACCGTAAGATGAAGCTGCACCTATATCACGGAGTGATGCTGGCGAGCCTGTGGATGACTGCTGTTGGGGCTCCGGGGCTGCAGGTGACTCCCGCTGGGGCTCTGGGGACTGCAGGTGCTGGAAAACAAATAACATTAGATACCTAAGGTAATTGCAGTTGTAGCTAATGTGCTGCCATATATTGTGCTAACGTATTTTAAAACCACTCACCACAATGGGGCAAAGTCTGTGACCGGATGCTGGCGATACGGTCGGCAGATCTATATTTCAGATCTGCCAGCTTTTTCCTGATTTGGGTAGCAGAGCGCTGCACCCCAAATCTCCGGACCAGGCCCCGACCGATCCTTTGCAGCACCGCCTGTTTATGGAGCACTGGACGTTCAGAGTGCACATGGCACTCATAATCCAGTGCATCCAGTTGTGCTACAAGGTAGCGCACCTCGGCATCGCCCCAAGAAGATGCTCTCACTCTGGACGCCATATTGCTACTGATGAGCTAGGCCGCAACTACGTCGTTAAACACGCCCACAACGCATCAACGTCGGTAACCACGCCCACGACGTATTAACGTCGCCCGCGCGCTTATTAGAGGAAGCTACTGCGCGCTAGCTGCGACCTGAATTATTAGCATCTCTGTCAGACTGGAGACGCTGTATCGATAATGCGTCATCTGTAGAACGCAGCAGCGTCTCCAGTCTGACGGTCACACAGGAACATGGTGTCTAGGTGGTTTTAAGTATAAATATATATCTATATTTTTAGATAGGTATGCATACTTTTGTGTCTGTGACTATGTATGTGTATATCTAGTTATCTGTATATAAGTGTGGATATGGGTGTAGATTTTTATGTATCTGAATATGTATGTGTATATGGATGTATTTGGATGTATCTGTATACATATGAGTACACCAGTGGCGTACCGCCATTGGCGGCAGGCCACATAACCGTGAGCCAGCGGACCCCATAGCAGTCTCCCCCATTCTGTACCCCACGCTCCGCTGTTTGATTGCTGCCGCCGCCCACTGCCACTGTGTTCAGACATGGCCGCGCGCTATGCGGCTGTGTCTTGTGGTAATGATGGCAAGGGCGACACTGCACCTTTAATTGTGCTTGTGTCGCCCCTGCTGCGTCATTACTACAAGACACAGCCGTACAGCACACTACGCGCAGCCATTACTGCGGTGGGCGGCGGTTAATCAAACAGCGGCAATGCTGCTACGATGCACCACGCTGTGTCAGACAATGGAGCTACCAGCTGCTGTCGTGATGAGAGAGACAGGCTGCAGAGACTGAAGCAGCGGGGAATGAGGAGTGGTAAGTATGTATTTATTTATTTTTGTAAATCAGTCAGTACTGATAATACTGGAGGACTGGGGCTGCCTTTTACCCTATGGGGGGCTGCATTATACTGTGTGGAGGACCACAGCGAGTGCATTATGTATATGTATGCATATGTATATGCTCTCCCATCCTGATATACAGGGCTGTGGAGTCGGCAAGCCAAACCGACTCCTCAATTTCCATGACTCCGACTCCACGACTCCGACTCCCTCATACATGGCTCATGTGATACATTTCCTATAGCACAGATTCATCTCAGCTAAAAGTCCAGATCCAATCAGGAATAGAACATTTATAGGACATTTCATAAATTTCCCAAATTCTTTGGAAAAAAATATTCCACACAAACTGCATTGAACTAGTGTACCCAATTAATTATATATTTTATGAGTCGGTCCTTTTTATACCGACTCCAACTCCAACTCCACAGCCCTGACAGTAGGGTCATTACACTGTGCATGTGGAGGCTAAAAAGGAGGAATTCACCATTGGGGTATCATACTGTGTTAAGGGGGACACTTTTGTTGGCATCACATTTTATGGGGCTATGAAAGAGGAATCTAGGAGTTCAGAAAGGAAGAAAGTTGCTATGCAAAGGCTAGAAGGTTGTGAGATCTGCTCTTCTGTGTCCCCAACAATTATTTACTTTTTTTTTTTTTTTGTGGGGGTCCCCAATTACTTCTGCTATGGGGTCCCATGATTCCTATGTACGCCCCTGGAGTACACGTATGTATATACGGGCCCTTACTACTGAAACAATGAAAAACAAAGCTTTTGCAAAGTAAAACACAATTTATTACACAAATCAGTACAAAACTGAAAGTAGTGTATAATTGTCAGTAGTTGCCCACTATAAGTTCTGATGCTGCCAAGTAACAGCACCAGGACCGTTAAAATACTGGCAGTAGTTGTAGCGGCAGGTCTTCGCATCCTGGGTGTTTCTGCCATATCCCACTGGTTGAAGGCCTGCAATTGCAGGATCGTTTGCACGCCATTCTCCGAGCTCCACTTCCACATTGGCTAGGTCCACAGAGTCCACGAAGCCAGGCGGACAGTACGTAATTGCATCACGTCGACACAGAAAGTTGTGAAGCGTGCAACAGGCCAAAACAACAGAGTCTATTGATGTAAGCTTCATGTTAATTGGCGTATGAAAAACTCTGAAGCGGTTGGCCATGATACCGAAGGTATTTTCTACAACACGACGTGCCCTTGACAAACGATAATTGAAAATTCTTCTTTCCTGGGTAAGACTTTTTTGGGGGGAACGGTTTAATAAGATTGGGATGAAGTGGGAAGGCTTCATCGCCGACAAAAACAAAATTAAGGTTACTTGTAGTCTCTGAGTTGGGAGGCAAGTGTAGGTCACAGTTGTCCAATCGCTCTCCAAAAAGTGTGTGCTCTAAAACACCACCATCAGAAACCCTGCCGTTCATGCCAACATCTACATTTATAAATTCGTAATTGGCGTTAACAAGTGACATCATGATGATGCTGAAATAGCCCTTATAATTATAAAAATAGGATCCGCTATTTGGTGGCTGAGTGATTCGGACATGTTTCCCAAAGCCCCACCACAGTTAGGGAACTGCCACAGCTGCTCAAAATCAGAGGCAATCTTTTTCCATTCCTCCTCCGTGTTGGGAAACTGTATGTAACTACGTAGACTGTGGTAAATCGCATTACATGTCTCCGGGATTAGAACACTGAGCATGGGCCTTGAAATGGCTGCAGAAAAATGCAAGTCTTGGAGTGAGCGTCCGGTGGCCAAGAATCTCAGTGTGACTGCCAATCTTTCATCTGCCGGAATGGCAGCACGCATCGCTGTATCCTTCCGTTGAATACGTGGCGTAACTCGTTCCAGTAACTCTTTAAAAGATTCCTCTGACATCCTCAGATAGTTGCGGAAATCATGAGGGTTCTTCTCCTGAAGCTCTCTTACAAGTTGCATGTGGGACAATTCAGACCTCTTCTGCAGCCACTCTCTGGTCCACATGCGACGTTTTCGTTTGGAACGCCTCTGTAGCTCTCGTGCCTCATCTTGACGCCGAGCTTCCTCAACCAGCAATGCAGCAACCACAATAGCACACTGCCCGTCGTCCATGATGTGCAAACTGCAAACATAACATGAAAAGATGAGAACACTTTCAACAAAACAATTAACACAAGTATTTAAACTGTACATAAAAAATATCAAGGAAAACAGTGTTCCATTCTGTTAGTGAGCATGACAGAAAACGTGCTGTGTGGGTGCGTGTGCATGAGACCCCTAAAATATCTGTCCATGCAAAAGCATATATATACAGATAGAAGCCAAGCCCTCCCTCCCTGAAGAGCAATGATAACAGATAATAGGTAAATGTCCTATAAATGAATTAAAAATGGAAACTCATTTGATACCTCAAACAATTCCTACCTCGCTAAAGATGCCTGATTTCTTCAAAGCGGAGTCACAGCTGGAGAACGCTACAATGATCCGCAAAAATCAGCACTAGTCCAATGAACGGATATTAACAGCCCGGAGAACTCTGCTACGATCTGCAATCAAGCACGAGGTCAGAAACAAAGGACGGAATCGCTATTCTGTTGCCTTCTTTATGCGCGGCCGGAAATGAGAACGCTGTGGGGCGAGGGGCGCGGAAAAGTCCAATTTATGCACGCCTACATGTCTCTGCTCTGAATCGCTGACGAGGTCGTTGGTTAGGTGTCAAATACAGCGATACACACTGCCCAGCGGGAGTGCAACGACCCGGGAATGGTCCAGGAAGCTTTGTAATGATCAACGATCTCACAGCAGTGGCCTGATCGTTGCTACCTGTCAAACGTAACGAGATCGCTAGCGATGTCGCTATTGCGTCACAAAACCCGTGACGTATCAGCGATCTCGCTAGCGATCTCGTTATGTGTGACAGGGCCTTAAGTGTGACGGGGCCCTAAAGCTCAACAAAAGTTCTGTTGTAAAGGCCCCGTCACACTAAGCGATGCAGCAGCGATCCCGACAACGATACGACCTGTCAGGGATCGTTGCTGCGTCGCTATGTGGTCGCTGGTGAGCTGTCAAACAGGCAGGCTCACCAGCGATCAGGGGAGCAGCGATATCGTGGAAAGAATCTTTCCACGATGTCCTGCTCCCGGTTACCAGCCTGCTGCTGAAGCAGGAGCAGGCTGGTAACTATGATAAACATTGGGTTACTAAGTGCGCGTGTGCCCCTAGTAACCCGATGTTTACCATGGATACCACTCTGCTACGGTGCGCGGGAGGTTACCGTTCACCTTAGCAGAGTCGTATCCATGATAAACATCGGGTTACTAGGGGCATACCCGCACTTAGTAACCCGATGTTTATCATGGATACGACTCTGCTAAGGTGAACGGTAACCTCCCGCGCACCGTAGCAGAGTGGTATCCATGGTAAACAGCGGGTTACTAAGTGCGCGCGTGCCCCTAGTAACCCGATGTTTACCATGGATACCAGCCTGATCGTTGGTCCCGCTGGTCACACACAGCGATGTGTGCTGGCCAGCGGGAGGCCAACGACCAAAAAATGGTCCAGGACACTTTGCAAGCGATCAGCGACCTCACAGCAGGGGCCTGATCGCTGCAAAGTGTCACACATAGCGACATCGCTGGTGAGGTCGCTGTTGCGTCACCAAAACCGTGACTCAGCAGCGATCTCGCTAGCGATATCGCTTTGTGAGACGGGGGCTTAACACATTTAGCTATCAGTGGTTTCTTCTGGAGTCTACTCTCCTATCAGAATATTTACATATTAAGATAACTGTTCATTTGAATAAACACATGGCTCAGGGCAGTGAGAGCCATGATGCTAAGAGATTGTAATTACACAGGACTGATAACCCAGGACTGATAAGAGCAGCAGGCAGGAGCTGAGAGGGAGGGGGGCGTTTCTTGAGCAGTTAACTGCTGTATAGAAATCGATGTGCTAGAGAGAGCTGACTGGGAATTTACGAGGTAACTTCTCTACTGGAATGTAGCTATTGCACAAGGCAGTAGTGGCCAAACTCCATGGAAACGAGCTGTACACTATGTAGCATAAAACCTCTCATTGGAAGAGAAGGACAGCAGATAGAAAAAGCAAGTCAATTGCAAACATGCTTATTTTCATGCTGTCTAACTAATCAAAGGAATTGAATACGTTGAGACTACCCCTTTTGGCCCAAGTTAAACATACACCTGTTTAGAGTGTTGTTTGTAGTGCTCCAATGTTTGTGTCTCCATCCACATTAAACATTAATCTTTGCAAAACTTCTGTGATTCTGCATACCCTTAGACCTGCTGCAGACCCTCTGCTTGTTAACTCTTGGTTAATCCACTGGTTGCAGTAAGTATCACAAAATGTTATCGGACTATATTGTACATTCATCTTTGTTAAACTCCTGTAGTTCCTCTTCCTTCCTCTGTGTGTTCCCTCAGACTTGCTATCGCCCTCTTTATCTGCCCTTTGGGTTCTGTGGCTGTCACGGGTGTGTCAGAGGTGACAGACAGTCGCCCTGCAGTTGGTTGCAGGAGATCTCTACGTTTGGCATTACAGTCATCTTCTTAGAGGCTGTCTTTAGGACCCAGCAGCTACTTCCCTCTGGCTAATTAACACCCTGCCTGAGTGTATAAATACCTGCTGTGTTTCAGAGGGAGGTGCCAGCGATATTCATTACTACTTGTGAAGGCTTTAGCAAGAACAGTACCTCATCCTCTCTGGAGCCTGAGGACGTGTGCGCATTTGTCTGGATTCTAAGCATTTCCCCCCTGTTTGTCCACCCTTGTTGTCTATAATGTTTAGTGGAGATCTACTAGTGCTCATCTCCTCCCTTCCCTAGCCTTAGCTATACGCCAGGGAAAGACAGTGTGAGGCACGCGTGGGGCGATTGGTGAAGAGCCAATTCAGGGACGTTAGGGAAGACAGGGTGACGCTAGATCAACCTAGGAGGTCTCCACTTTCCCCCTTTCCCTAGGGTGTGGGCTCCCTTTCCCTCTTCCATTTGTGTTGTACTAAGTCTTTCCCACTTTCCCACACCTTGCGTGACAGTGGCTTCCAGTCTATCCAGGTCCTCATTGATCCACGTGACTTCCAGCCTTCTGTGCCAATTCGCTGCTTCTGTCTGTCCACCATGATTTGCAGCTTTGTGAATCCACCTCACAAGGTGAGTCATTAATAGGGTCTTTTGCACACCACTCTTTTATAAATACTTTTGGAAACTTTATTTTCAGCCAAAAAATAGATTCTGGTGTAGTATTAGGATTTGACAGGGTTCGAACTCTCTGCATTCGTCGCCATGTGATCTTCTATATGCAAATCGCATATGCAGTGGTTATGACATGAGACAAGTGTCGGGAGTGTGAAAACAGCCAAATCCAGACAGTAGAACATTAAACTGTTAGGATTCCACATGTTAGCATCAGTGTGAATCCTATCAATGTCCTGGACAACCCCTTTAAAAGGTATTGCACAGTCACAAGAATAATATAGCTACCACCATTGTAAAACAAAACCAAGTTACATACCCTTGTTTGTAGAAAACCACATGCAATACACTATTACATACACAGACTGCAATACACACACACACAATACACTATTAAATACAAACAATACACTTTTACATAAACCCACAATAGACTATTGCATACACACAATACACTATTGCATAAAAACACAAAACACTACTACATACACAAACAATACAGTATTACCATACATACACACCACAATACATTATTACTCACACATGCCACACAATACACTTTTACACATACACTCACAATACACTATTACATACACACACATATACACCACAATACTTTGTTCATGCACAAAAAATTCTTCCACCAATACTTTGTGAGGTTTTGCTATTATTGACTACTATTTTATATGTAGGATTTATTGCACAATATACTTATAACAATGTCATCAATCCGTACCTTCTGATATGAATTATTGACTACATTTCTTGAGCCAATCTTTTTCCAAAAAGGTTTTATTGTGTGTGCACTTATTTATATAATTTGGCTGCATATTTAAAGATCCCTTGTGTGGCTTATGGCTTTGTTTGACATTCTCCTTTTAATATTTTTAAATAGGTCTTGAAAATTATTCAATAAAGTTATTTTTTTACTTTACTTTTGGCTAAATACTCCTACATTTCTATAGTTTTTTTGATTTTAATGGGAGAGCCTTTAACAATTTTGGTCTATTAGGTATTTATGAACAAGACACAGAAGTTGAAACATCAAGACATGGCCAAGAAATATATGGAGACACATTGTTGTAAGATTTTATGGATAAGATGAGCGTGACTACTGACGGTTAAGATTTATGAGCCCGTGGCTGGATCAGTAACTTACCCAATGCTCCACTTCGATTCAGACGCCAGCAAGGTGGAGGTGGGGTACTGCTATAGGCTGTTATTAAAGATGAGCTAGTTGGACCTTTCCGGGTTGCAAATGGACACAAAATAAACTCCCAAACCTGCCAGTTTTTAGAAGACACTTTCTTCAAGAAGTGGTACAGAAAAAAGTCTTTCAAGAAAACCATGTTTTTTTATGCAGGACTATGCTCCATCGCATGCATCGAAGTGCTCCACTGCTTGGCTAGACAATAATGGTCTTAAAGATGAAAGAATAATGACATGGCCCATACCTCACATGATTTAAACCCGATTGAGAACTTGTGGGACCTTTTTAAATGGAAGATTTTTGATAAAGGAAAACAGTCCACCTCTCTGGACAGTATCTGGAGGCTGTGGTTGGTGCTGCCCAAAAAGTTTATTGTCAATAGATTAAGACACTGACAGACTCCATGGATGGAAGACTTATGACTGTTATTGAAAGGAAGGGAAGCTATATTAGTAACTGATATTTTTTTTAAATGTCTGAAATGTATTATTGTACATGTTGAGTTATTTGGTTATTATTATCACTATAACAGATGAAAAGAAACAATAGATATGGGAAAATGTAAGTTTTTCATTTAGTTGGATAATAATTCTGAACACTAATAGTTTGCAAGAGTGAGTGGAACCTGCTGCAACACATTCCCTCTCTAGATTGATCAGGATCACATAACGGAGCTGCACCCTGAAATGTCCTCGTTGTATGGATGTCTTACATAAGGTATAGGAGCTGTTCAAAATGCATCTTCTCTTCTAATGTCTCACAGTAAAACACTATAGCTGCCCAATCAATTGTTTATTGGAATGTGAGCTTGCAATCTATCAGCTGTTCAGTTACATTGTATATAAATTATTATAATCCTTTATAGCTACATTCAGTTGTTCATATATTTTATACAATCCTCCAGCATGTGACATACACTTATCGCATCACCATTAGTTACTCACATGTGGCTTCTATACAGTGACATTCTTTCAACAGTAATTCCTTACAGTATTCACCTTTTCTGACTGTCTGATGTCATTACTGTTTGTTCTTTGTTACTGGATAGGTTCAGGTAACACTGCCCGCATCTTGCCAGCACGTCTTCCTCTCTCTGTCCACTGGCACCAACTTACCTAAATTGACCGTTAGAACACTTCATCCAATCAGATCACAGGCTTCACCAACATGGAGGCCGCATGTACTGAAACCACAGACACAGAACATACTGACTGAAAACTGTTTCTCCCCATTACACATTCCTGGCACTCTAGGCTTCTCTGCAGGATTCCACACAGGTATTCAGATTCTCTGAAAAAGGTTATTGATGAAATCAGTTCATATTTTGATTCTTTTGGTTTTACTTGTGTAACAACATCACTGGTAACCATCTCTTCTTGAGAAGCTTAAAAATATGTATAATACTCTGGCTTGCCTTTGTTGGTTATGCTAGATCCTTTTGTTAACAGCACTGAACAAGTACCATGTTTCCCCAAAAATAAGACCTACCTCAAAAATATGCTCAAGCATGATTTTACAGGATTTTTGGAGTATGCTTGAAATAGAAGTCCTACTCCAAAAATAAGCCCTAGTTACAATCAAGACTGGTGTTTGGTGGGGGTGGGGGGAACTGGTCAATTTCCCAGGGCCCCAACTCTCTTAGGGGCCCCCAGCATTTTTCTTCCGAAGTTAAAACTGCTTAAGGACCTTTGAGGACATCATGGTCATGCAAGAGTCTAGAGGAACTAAAGAGGTGACAGGCTGGAATGCAGGGTTGGCATTAGGGGGTAGGTGCAGGGGTGGAACTACCGCCCGTGCAGCCGGTTCATTGAACGGGGGCCCCGAGGGAGAGGGGGCCCCTCCAGCCTCCAGCAGGGCCGCCATCAGGGCATGACTGCCCTGACTCCAGTATGGGGCCCGGCCGGTAGGGGGCCCCCGAGGGGGCCCCCCTCTTGTGCGTCTCTCTCCTCATGGGGCCCCCAGCCCCATGCTATGCGCCGGGTCCGGGACATTTCAGCGCTGAGCTGCGCTGTTGCAGCAGCGCCTTCATGATTCCCCTGACTTCCGGTCATGTGACGGTGCCGTCACATGGCCGGAAGTCAGGAGAACCTGCTGTCAGCGATTTGGACGAGCGCCAGGATTCTGCAGGGATCGCATGGGGGTAAGTATAACAAGTTTTATTTTTTTTAAAATACAATTAACTAGGAGTGGAGAGATGGGAGATGCACATGTGTGTGTGTGTGTGTGTGGGGGGGGGGAGATGGGAGATGCACATGTGTGTGTGTGGGGGGGGAGATGGGAGATGCACATGTGTGTGGGGGGGGAGATGGGAGATGCACATGTTTGTGGGGGGGTTATGGGAGATGCACATGTGTGTGGGGGGGGGATGGGAGATGCACATGTGTGTGGGGGGGGAGATGGGAGATGCACATGTGTGTGGGGGGGACATGGGAGATGCACATGTGTGTGTGGGGGGAGATGGGAGATGCACATGTGTGGGGGGGGGATGGGAGATGCACATGTGTGGGGGGGGAGATGGGAGATGCACATGTGTGGGGGGGGGATGCACATGTGGTGGGGGGGAGATGGGAGATGCACATGTGTGGGGGGGGAGATGGGAGATGCACATGTGTGGGGGGGGAGATGGGAGATGTACATGTGTGTGGGGGGGGAGATGGGAGATGCACATGTTTGTGGGGGGGGAGATGGGAGATGCACATGTGTGTGGGGGGGATGGGAGATGTACATGTGTGTGGGGGGGAGATGGGAGATGCACATGTGTGTGGGGGGGACATGGGAGATGCACATGTGTGTGTGGGGGGAGATGGGAGATGCACATGTGTGGGGGGGATGGGAGATGCACATGTGTGGGGGGGGAGATGGGAGATGCACATGTGTGGGGGGGGGTGGGAGATGCACATGTGGTGGGGGGGGAGATGGGAGATGCACATATGTGGGGGGGGAGATGGGAGATGCACATGTGTGGGGGGGAGATGGGAGATGCACATGGGGGGGATGAGAGAGGTGCACATGTGGTGGAGGGGGATGAGAGAGGTGCACATGTGGTGGAGGGGGATGAGAGAGGGGCACATGTGGGGGAGGGGGATGAGAGAGGGGCACATGTGGGGGAGGGGGACGAGAGGGGCACATGTGGGGGAGGGGGGTGAGAGAGGGGCACATGTGGGGGAGGGGGTGAGAGATGTGCACATGGGGGGGGATGAGAGCTGCACATGGGGGGGTTTGAGAGCTGCACATGGGGGAATTGGGAGTAGGGGGATAATGAGCTGCACATAACGAATGTGGGGTGGGGGAGAGTAAATGATAAATGATGATGGGGTGGGGAGAGCACGGACATGATATAATGAATTGGGGCAGGGGGTGCATGTAAATATTGAATGCGGGGAGCAGGAAGTATAGAGTAGGGGGCGTTGCGGATGCAGGAGTGTGACTGGTAACAAATTGGCGGAAAGAGTAGAGGTTCTAATTAAATTATATATTAAGTGCCTATTTACAGTTAATGGGGGCACAGTGGTGGATTACAATTTATATTTGGAATGGTAGGTTGCATAATAACTAACCATATATTGATGGTGGATGCACGTCTGTATTCAGCTGCGTAATGTAGAAGTGGGGGAATGTGCTCTAGATAACTGTGTTATTTTATGCAGAGACGAGTCCTGGCTGGAAGACGTGATGGCGGTCTGTGCTGGATGAAGGAGAAAAGCGAAGATGAAGGACTTCACCTAGAGACGTCACCGGTGAGTCAGTCTATTACATGTACACTGTGTATAATGTCACTGGTGATCACTGTATTACCTGTACACTGACACTATATACAGAGCTCCTGTGTATAATGTCACTGGTGATCACTGTATTACCTGTACACTGACACTATATACAGAGCTCCTGTGTATAATTTCACTGGTGATCACTGTATTACCTGTACCCTGACACTATATACAGAGCTCCTGTGTATAATGTCACTGGTGATCCCTGTATTACCTGTACACTGACACTATATACAGAGCTCCTGTGTATAATGTCACTGATGATCACTGTATTACCTGTACACTATATACAGAGCTCCTGTGTATAATGTCACTGGTGATCACTGTATTACCTGTACACTGACACTATATACAGAGCTCCTGTGTATAATTTCACTGGTGATCACTAGATTACCTGGACACTTACGTTATACATACCATGTATAGAGCTCCCGTGTATAATGACACTTATGGTAATATTAGTAATGTGGTGGTAATATTAGTAATGTAGTGGTAATATGTGGTCTGGTCATGGTGTGGCAGTTTTTCTCCCTTCTGTGTGGTATTATTCGGTCACTATGTTGTGGTAATATGTGGTCTGGTCATGGTGTGGCGGTATTCCCTGTATGTGGTATTATTGGTCATTTAAAAAAAAAATGTATATGACACATTCCCTTAAAGAAAACTAAATAAAAATATATCTAAAAAGAGTATTGGATATTTTAAGAAAATTTTAATAGGTTAGAGTAGGGCCCGCCCAGAAGAGTCTACCTTATCGTGGTGGCGGCTTTAAAAATCTTTTGGCCAAAACAAAAGCTGATGGCTATGTATGTGGCGCCGTCACATGGCCGAACGTCAGGAGAACCTGGTGGCAGCGACGTGGACGAGCGCCAGGATTCTGCAGGGATTGCATGGGGGTAAGTATAACAAGTTTTATTTTTTTTAAATACAATTAATTAACTAGGAGTGGGGGGAATCAGAGATGCACGGGGGGGATGAGAGATGCACATGGGGGGGTGAGAGATGCACATGGGGGGGTGAGAGATGCACATGGGGGGGTGAGAGATGCACATGGGGGGGTGAGAGATGCACATGGGGGGGATGAGAGATGCACATGGGGGGGATGAGAGATGCACGGGGGGTGAGAGCTGCACATGGGTGGGATGAGAGCTGCACATGGGGGGGTGAGAGATGCACATGGGGGGTTATGTTTACATAACTTTGTTGCCTTATGAAGGGCAGGGGGGGCCCCCCAAAATTTCTTGCACAGGGGCCCACTACAGTCTGTGTCCGCCCCTGGGTAGGTGGATTGTACAAACTGGGCAATTTCTCAAGGCCCACACTCTCTTAGTGGCCCCCAAAAATTTCTATTCTGAGATTAAAACTGCTTAAGGATCTTTGGTGACATCACGGTCATGTGACCATGATGTTACCAAAGGTTCTGTAACTGCAGGAGTCTAAATGAACTAAAGAAAGAAAGGCTGGTAAGTAATGTATGTGCAGTGTGTGTATATTTACATGAATATGTGCAGTGTGTGTGTATACATGTGTATGTGCAGTGTGTGTATATTTACATGTGTATGTGCAGTGTGTGTATATTTACATGAGTATGTGCAGTGTGTGTATATACATGTGTATGTGCAGTGTGTGTATATATACATGTGTATATGCAGTGTGTGTGTATACATGTGTATGTGCAGTGTGTGTATATACATGTGTATGTGCAGTGTGTGTATATTTACATGAGTATGTGCAGTGTGTGTGTATATACATGTGTATGTGCAGTGTGTGTATATTTACATGTGTATGTTCAGTGTGTGTGTATAAATGTGTATGTGCAGTGTGTATATTTACATGAGTATGTGCAGTGTGTGTATATATACATGTGTATGTGCAGTGTGTGTATATTTACATGAGTATGTGCAGTGTGTGTGTATATACATGTGTATGTGCAGTGTGTGTATATTTACATGTGTATGTGCAGTGTGTGTATATTCACATGTGTATGTTCAGTGTGTGTGTATACATGTGTATGTGCAGTGTGTGTATATTTACATGAGTATGTGCAGTGTGTGTGTATATACATGTGTATGTGCAGTGTGTGTATATTTACATGAGTATGTGCAGTGTGTTTGTATATATATGTGTATTGTGTGTATATTTACATGAGTATGTGCAGTGTGTGTGTATATACATGTGTATGTGCAGTGTGTGTATATTTACATGTGTATGTGCAGTGTGTGTATATTCACATGTGTATGTTCAGTGTGTGTATAAATGTGTATTTGCAGTGTGTATATTTACATGAGTATGTGCAGTGTGTGTGTATATACATGTTGTAAGGCAGCACTAGTCATCATAATGGGGGATACTCGCTGTACCGGGTAAATTAAGCACACATGCAGTGTCCTTCCGGTATTTCACAATGCAGCCGTTTATTATTATTATCATAAACCGCTGTTCACACACATAATGTCCACGAGCCTCAAGTGGCAGACCGGCCCACTTGGCTCCAGTTACAGCCTTCCGCAAGGTAATAAATTAGCAATGTCCATGAAAGTGTCCATATAACAAAGAGTATTACCTTTGCCTGGTTTTAGCTGCTTCAGTCCATTTGTTTGCCACCACTGTGGCTTTGCGGCTTCCCAGATGGGGGTCTCTAGCCGTCGCTCCCTCTAAGGCTACTGGTATGTCTTTCACATTCACAACATCCCGCCTGCGCCTTTCAGGATTCTTGCCTTCCAAGCCGGCTCTCCCTCAAAGGCCACTGGCATCCACGCACAGGATCCAGACTCGACCTTTCAGGCTGCCAGGCTTCACTCTCGGCCTCACTAGGCCTCTCTCTCAGAACACACCGAACACACCTGTCTCCCATCAAGCAGGGTTTATATATCCATCCCGTGCACACACACACACACACAGACAGGACCTTGCTGATGTCAAAGTCATGTGCTCAGACAGACATTCTGTGCGCGCAGGACCTGTGCTATGTCACAGTCATGTGACCAGTTTCCTGAGGGGGAAGGTACATGGTCAGGTAAAACACATCCTGGACCATTACCGTAATGCCAGGAAGTCGCTGCATTACATATCCCCCCCTCTGTTCAAACTTGTGGGGTTGAACACATAATATACATAATTACTATAACCCCCAGCTCTGTTCAAACTTGTGGGGTTGAACACATAATATACACAATGACATTATAACCCCCAGTTCACATAGAGACCATGTACTTTACAATTGTGCTACTCAGCCCCTGGAACATTAGTCAACGACATTAGCCTATTCCTTAGGGACCTACCATTTGTCACTGTCACTGACTTAGTCAGGTCACCTTTCCGGGTCGTAACCTTGTCAGAGCTCCCCCGCTCCCAGCGGTCAGTTGTAACCTTGTCAGGTCTCCCCCGCTCCCAGCGGTCAGTCGTAATCTTATCAGGTCTCCCCTGCTCCCAGCGGTCAGTCATAATCTTGTCAGACCTCCCCCGCTCCCAGCGGTCAGTCGTACAGCGGTGTGACTCACATGCCCTGGTATCTAAGGTCCGGTTCGACTCCGTACTGTCCCGTCCTCTATTGGGTCGTTTGTATGGGCTGCTCAAACCTGAGTTACTGGAGGTCTCACTACCTCTAAACCCACGCCCACTACTCTCAGGACATCTTGAAAGGTCCCTAACTCCAGCTATAGCTGTTCTGTTATTTAGGGGGCCCTTTCTCTGTCTGGTCTCATAATTTCTAGACGGCTGCCATCTTCTGCTACTCAGATGATGCTGTCTATCCACTCGCAGTCTAGCGAGATTCAACTGTTCTACCTCTCGCAGGTAGGTCACTCGGTACTCCAACAGCATGCGCATATATCCCAGGCTTTCTTCTGTTCCTACAGCGGAGAATGATACCATGCCGTCTTCATCTGGTATCCAGTCCTGACGATCACGTGGACTGCTTACTTTCACCACACCAGACTTCTTGACCATCATCTGCATGGCTCGACCATTTCTCCCAACGAGCTTCCTCACCAGAACATGAGGCACCCGGATGACCTCTTCACGCATACTGTGAGCTTTCCTCATCAACTCCAGTTGTCTAACGGCTTGTTCCGTCTTCAACCGGAGAAACCGCTTCATGCGAATACATCGCCTGTGCATGTCACTTAGGATAGCCACCCTCTTCACTGTGACTTCGGTCGTGGACAGGACCACCAGCTGTTTAGCTTCTGAGGTCAAGTACACCTTACAGGCTCCCACGGCCTTCTTAAACTCCTCATGCACGGACTCATTGGTGCATTCTTCCCTCAAATCCTCGGGTACATCTACGAGGCACTTGTCCCGAGACGTTTCGGTCTCACCAGTGGTTTCCAGACGATCAACCAGCTCAGGTTTCAGGGACAACTGACCTCCAGCTTCTTCGCCCTGTATGCTTTCCATGAGCTGACTCACAGCTACAACTTCACGAATTTCCGTCTTGACCACTTCCATCTCATATTTATCTGTGGTTAACACTCTCTTAACTCTCCTCAGGTCCACCCTCTCTTGGTATAAGGGAGTGAGTGCAACGTGTTCGCCCTTTTCCTTCTCCAAGAAGGCCTCATTCACTGAGTGATACTTTGTCAGGCGACTTTTGAGCCCGGAAACTTCTTCCTCTAGCTCCGCCACTTGCCTCTCAGCGGCCCGTCTCTGAAGCTCCTCTTGCTTCCAATTGGTTTGTAGTGACTCCTTGATCTCGGCTCCTACATCCACCGAATCATCCGAGCTTACATCACTCGAGGAGGTATCTGCTTCATACCTCCCATCACCAGCGGCCAACTCCTGGCCCTGGTCTGCGGCTTCTCCGATAGACTCCTCCATCTGCTTCTGCTCAGCCTCCATCTTGCTGAGCCTTTCCTTAAGGCACGTCTCTGCCCTCTGGAGATTATCACAGAACGTCTGCAGCTCCTTCACCTGAGCTTCCAGACCTAAGGTCCTTCTGCGGAGATCACCATTTTCATTACGGGTGTCCTGCAGAGTGGTCTCAACCACTTGGCGCATGTGCTCTGCATCCACCTTATCATCCTCTAGTTTTCCTTTAACCCTGAGGAGATCCTCATAGTCTCTCTTGATTTGTTGCAGTTCCCTCATGAGTTCACCATATTCCTTCTTGGAGTCACATAGCTCCCGGTTGAACTGTTCGTGCAGTCGTTTTAGGTTTTGGTCACGTCAGGAAACTTCAACCTGCAGCGCCTCTTTTAAGGCAGACAGCTCTCTATCCCTCTGGTGTAATCCCTCATCCAGCTTTTGCTTCACTTGTATCAGCTCTACGTGTACCAGGGAGAACCTATCTTTCAGCTCGCACAGCTCATCTTCAAACTCCGCTTTGTCAAGCTCCAACTGAAAAACCTCCTCTTTATTTCTCTGGAACTTTTCCTTCCAATTGTTGACTTCCTTGCTGTTTTCCTCCAGTTCTCGCTGCAAGTTCCTCACAACCTGGTTTATTTTCTGCCGTTCAGACTCCAGGCTCAGCTGGTCTGAGGACCCGTTCTCCATGTTTTTCCCTAGTTGCTGTACATCACTCTGATACTGCTGCCTGACAGGCTCCAGCTCTTGGTCTTGACTGGCCACCTCCTCTTTCAGGGCTGTCGGTTCCTGATCCTTTTGTCCCAGTAGATCATCCTGCTTGTAACGAATCTGCATAACTGCCTCCAACTCTTCATAGTTGTCTGATACTTTACTGGAGGTTGCTACTGGCAACGTCACCTCCTCTTCTGCCTCTAAAGGAGGATCCACCCTTGAAACAAAGGCACACAGTACTACATTTTCTTTATTTTCATTTTCAGCTAGGACTACAGGAGCAACCTTTTTGTGGCCCTTGCGCCGTCGACGAGATGGGGACTTTCTCACCTCGTCTAGCCCCTCCTGACTGACCTCTCCTTCTACTTTCGTAGTGTCACCGTCAGCTACGGGGTCTGTGTCACTCCCCATGGTGTTGTGGACTAACAGGTCACCTCCCACTTTGACGTCACCCCCTTCTACTGGAGCTACCCCGTTATCAATGGTCACATTGTCATTTTTAGGAGGTACCAACCCACCACCAGTAATTTTTTTTGATTTTCTACACTCTACACTCTTGTGAAAATCCGCCCCTTTTTAGACTCCGCCCCCTTTTTAACAACCACACCGGCAGGGGAATTTTTACAAGAAAAATCAACAATAGTCTTAGGACTCAGTTCACAACAGCTCTTACCACCTTCCCGGGCACTCTGGGACAACAATAGCGCCCCCGGAGAGTTCACAGAATGGTCCGCTACCGCCTCTCTGTAACGGGCCAACAGCTCCTGCCCTTCCTGCACCACGACCTCTTGTCGTTTCTCCCATACCTGCTGTTCTTTCTCAAATGCCTGCTGTGAGTCCTGTTGTTGTTTCTCAAGTGCCTGCTGCGAGTCCTGTTGTTGTTTCTCAAGTGCCTGCTGCTGCGACTCCAACAGGCATTTCAATCGCTCAACAGCTTCAGACTCATCGGCTGCTCCCTTCACAGCCCTCATTATCTGCTTCTGCATTTCTTCAGGACACTATATTATGCCGAAGAGCGATTGCACACGGTCATCTAACTCCTTCTCCATTCCGTCTGGAGATACTGCACCATTCATGGCCATCACGGTACACACTAGACACTTTACACCGCTCTCCCCGAAATTTTCCGTGGCCCCGCCGAGCAACCCCAAACCAGGTTTTGCGTGCGCGGATAATCTTCACAACCCCGCCGAGTTGCAGCAAAACCGGATTTGAGTGCGACGACAATCTTCACAACCCCGCCGAGTTGCAGCAAAACCGGATTTGAGTGCGACGACAATCTTCGCAACCCCGCCGAGTTGCAGCAAACAACCGGATTTGAGTGCGACGACAATCTTCGCAACCCCGCCGAGTTGTAGCCAGATGCTTTAATCCATACTCGTCGTCCTGTGCTGTTGCCCCTAGCAACCGGGCTGCAGTTGCCTCAAGCAACCAGACTGCAGTTGCCCCTAGCAACCGGACTGCAGTTGCCCCTAGCAACCGGGTTGACGTTGCCGCTAGCAACCGGGCTGCAGTTGCCCGCATTCTCGAACCATATGTAAGGCAGCACTAGTCATAATGGGGGATACTCGCTGCACCGGGTAAATTAAGCACACGTGCAATGTCCTTCCGGTATTTCACAAAGCAGCCGTTTATTATTATCATAAACCGCTGTTCACACACATAATGTCCACGAGCCTCAAGTGGCAGACCGGCCCACTTGGCTCCAGTTACAGCCTTCCGCAAGGTAATAAATTAGCAATGTCCATGAAAGTGTCCATATAACAAAGAGTATTACCTTTGCCGGGTTTTATCGGCTTCAGTCCATTTGTTTGCCACCACTGTGGCTTTGCGGCTTCCCAGATGGGGGTCTCTAGCCGTCGCTTCCTCTAAGGCTACTGGTATGTCTTTCACACTCACAACATCCAGCCTGTGCCTTTCAGGATTCTTGCCTTCCTTCCAAGCCGGCTCTCCCTCAAAGGCCACTGGCATCCACGCACAGGATCCAGGCTCGACCTTTCAGGCTGCCAGGCTTCACTCTCGGCCTCACTAGGCCTCTCTCTCAGAACACACCGAACACACCTGTCTCCCATCAAGCAGGGTTTATATATCCATCCCGTGCACACACACACACAGACAGGACCTTGCTGATGTCACAGTCATGTGATCAGACAGACATTCTGTGCGCGCAGGACCTGTGCTATGTCACAGTCATGTGACCAGTTACCTGAGGGGGAAGGTACATGGTCAGGTAAAACACATTCTGGACCATTACCGTAATGCCAGCAAGTCGCTGCATTACAATGTGTATGTGCAGTGTGTGCATATTTACATGAGTATGTGCAGTGTGTTTGTATATATATATGTGTATGTGCAGTGTGTGTATATTTACATGAGTATTTGCAGCGTGTGTGTATATAAATGTGTATGTACAGTGTGTGTATATTTGCATGAGTATGTGCAGTGTGTGTATACATGTCTATATGTGACGCGCCCCCTGGGACATATTCCTTTTTGAGGGGAATACCCGGCACCGGATCAGATGGGGGGTTGTAGTCTCCGAGTGGCTGTGACCCGGTCCCGTGCCCAGGGCGTCAAGCTCAGTGTGATGTGGCAGTTCTACAGATGTTACTAAAGTTCTTTTGTGTCGACTACGCCACCCGTTGTGATGCGGTCACTGTGGCCGCCGCTGCAGCAGGGTCCGCTGAGGCTGATGGTGGGTGCGCAGCTTGGTGAAATAACCCCCAACGGGAGGGGTATAGCCTCAGAGGGGACAGGCGCAGAGGATGGGGGTTGTGGTGGTGTAGTGCAGACGGCAGTGAAGACAGAGTCGGGTTGTGCAGTTAAGGGTGTTTACTTACTGCAGATGTTGTACTGGTCACTCCAGCTGCTAGTGACCACCCGAGCCGTGCTGCGTCCACCAGGTCCTGGATCCAGCCAACCCCCAAACAAGTCCGGAGCGTGGCCCTGAGCTCTCCCTCTGTCCTTTCTTCAGCCGTCCCCACCAGTGATCCACCTAGGTCCAGCTCCCTCGGGCCTTCTGTTGGGACACCCTTGGCCCTGGGTTCCCTGACCCTTCATGTGGTGTGCCTTCGGGGTGAATGTGGTGGGTGACCGTGGCAGACACTGCCCACGGTCTCCGGTCTCTGGCTGGGGATTGTTTTTACCCCCACCAGTTTGGGTTCCGGTACCCTTTTGCTGACTCCTCACCCGGTGCTCTGATTTGGGTTCTTGGGTCCCTTCTCTTCTGTGCTCTGGGTCTTTCTCTTTTCTCCTCTCTCACTCTGGGTCTTGGTCTTTCTTCTCTCCTCTCCTGACTTGTTCTCTGCAGCTGATCCTCTCTGCATCTGACTCTCTGCGTCTGACTCTCTGCGTCTGACCCTGATTCTAGTTGGTGCCCACCTTATATATCCCTCTATGTGTGAGCTCAGGTGACCAGCACCCAATGAGCTCCTAACTTTACCCAGGCTGCTCCCCCTATCTGCCCCTACACTACTTGGGATGTACCACCCCCCTCCCACTCCAGCCAGGAACAGACTCGGTCGTACCTGCACATTTCTAAGTGGGAGTACCGTCGGCCTGTTCCTCGGAAATGGGATGTATGTAGTGCATGCAGCCTACCGAGCTCAGATCCACTCTCCATCCTTACCCGGGAGTGGAATATCACACCTCTGGGTTGAGGTGCAATACCCCTGTAGCAGCCGAATCCTCAGGGTGCTACATTCCCCCCTGGTAAATCACAGCACGTCCTCGGGCTGTAAAGACAAAAACACCAAAACATACAAAATTTTTCATATAAACATAATAAAACATATAAAACATTATATATATAAAACTTTTCATATACAACTTTCTCGTCGTCTCTTGTTTCAGGTTCCTCCTCCGGACACTGTGCACCGTGTGTCCGGGAAACGTGCGACAGTCTCTTAGAAAAACTGGTTTTTCTATAAAACCGGTAGGGGGCGCTTTAGGACGCGCAACTATTTACAGGGGAAGTTGGCCGCTCTCAGTCCTCGGCCAGGTAAGGAGGGAAAGGGAATGGCTGCTCACAGTCCTCAGCCTGTGGGATTAAGGGGTTAACGGGTAAACAGTTCACTGGTCCCAACGGGGACTATTTTAGCAGCAACGGTTCACTGTGCCCCGACGGGCAACTATATACAGTCTCTACTCCCGTCCTCAACGACGGCTCCCTCCTGCTTTTTCTTGGTATGGTGTTGCTTCAGACCCGTCCGGGTCCTCTGGCTCCTCCTCCCCGTACCGCAACTCCTCCTCCGTCAGGCGGTGTACGTGGAGGGCGTAAGGTCCTTTGGCACACTTGTGCCGGGTAAAAGTGACCTCGTCTCCGACGTAGAGGTCACGGCCTTTGTGACCTTCCGGCAGGTGGGACTCGACGTCTCTGCGGGTCACAAAAACGTCACCGCGGTTGTTACGGTCCCGAATAAAGCCCCACCCATGCTGCGGGTTGAACTTTATCACCGTCCCGATGGTGCGGGGACAGTGCGCTGCACGGGGGTTCCTCCTAGTCCGGCTCTTCTGCTCCGCGCTTCGGATTTGGGCCTGTTGTTCTCTGACCCGCCTCTCCTCCCGTTCTTTCGCAAACTCTGCTAGCTGCTGACGACAACACTCAGTACGTTCAGCGGCGACTGCCCGAGTTTCCTGAGTGAACCCCATTAGATCTTCTCCGGTGGGGTCCCACTCAAACTGTGCTTCCGCTAGCGGGGGCGAGATCCGTGCCACGGGCTTCGGAGCCGGAATCAGGGGTTCATCCAGGGGTCTTAGTCTCTGCTGCCGTTCCAGCTCATGGTATCCTTCGGGCCAGATGAAGGGCCGCCCGTCCGGCCATGTGAGCTGGCTGAACAAGTCCTCCCCCAGGTGTGGCACCCTTGGTTTTACGGGCGCGGGCGCGATGGTGGTGGCGCCCGGGTTGCCCAGGCCTTGCGGCCAGGCCTGGGGCACCTGGAATGTGAAGGGCACCGTTAGGACGGCGGCGCCCTGGGCTACCTGGCCTTGCGGCCAGGCCGGAGGCTCCGCGGAGGTAGGGGGCGCTGTTGGTGATGCGGCGCCCGGGGGTACTAGGCCTTGCGACCAGGCTGGTGGTATTTCCTGCTTTGTCACGCTCCGGGTCGAGGCGCGTGACGTCACAGGGGTCGCTGCGGCGGCTTCCGGTCGGGGCCTAGTCCATAGCGGTGACATGGCGGCTACGGGCACAGCAGGGGGACTTTCGGGCTCTGCGACAGGGAGCTGGGGCAGGTAAGCGGTGTCACGGCTTGGGGTATAGGCATCCCCTTTACCTGCCTCCATGCGTTCGGCTCCCTTCTCGGCGCCGTCTCCGGCCTTGGGTCCTCCCGCGCCATCCTCAGAGGCGGTCTGCTTCCTCTTCCAGGGTAGCGTGCTCCGTTGACTGGTCTCTGCTTGCTGGGTCATCTCCCGGCTCCACTCCGCCAGTATCTCACGCTGTACCCGGGCCATCCTCCGTGCGAGGCCCTCCAGGGCAGTCTGTGCACACTCCCGGTCTCGGGGGAGCTGCGCTAAGATCTCCGCTAGACCTAGCGGGGTTGTGGACTCTAGCAGGCTCCTGACCATCGGGTCGGTGCTGCTCTGCTCTTCTTCTGGCAGGCTCCTGGCCAGCGGGCCGGTGCTGCTCTGCCCTCCTTCCTCGGTCTCTAGCAGACTCCTGGCCAGCGGGCCGGTGCTGTTCTGCTTTCTCTCCATCTCCGGGTGAGCTCCTCCGCTACTCCTCGTGAGACCTCTTGCCTCCGGGTGCGCTCGCTCTAGACTGCTCCAAGCGGCACCCATCTTTGCTCTTTTCTTTCGTCTCCTCCCCCTTCGAGGGCGGTCCCGGGGCAACTCGGTGACTGTCAGCTCCAGGGGTAGTTCTTTCACGCTGACAGACACCTCCAGCATCACAGTCTCTGTTGGTGGGGGCGGTTTCCTCTTTTGGCGCCATTTTCTGTCCTGGCCCACGATGGGAGGTGGCCTCTTGCCCTCCTTTGGCACGCCCATAATGGCGTCCGCTGCTCTTCCAAGGCGGGAAATCTGCGGTTTTGGCGGGAAGCGTCGCCCAGTGGCGGGAAACTCTGCAGATGGCGGGAACAAGCTGGAAATGGCGGACAATCGGCGGGAAACGACTTGTGATGGGGTCCGATGGCGTGGTCCCTCCGGAACCGGCGGGAGACTTCTTTCTGAGGTAAACTTGCACTTTTCTTCAGGCACGCAGTACCCGGGTGTTGCGGGCACGTAATCCTGCCGACTACGCCAAAGTTGACGCGCCCCCTGGGACATATTCCTTTTTGAGGGGAATACCCGGCACCGGATCAGATGGGGGGTTGTAGTCTCCGAGCGGCTGTGACCCGGTCCCGTGCCCAGGGCGTTAAGCTCAGTGTGATGTGGCAGTTCTACAGATGTTACTAAAGTTCTTTTGTGTCGACTACGCCACCCGTTGTGATGCGGTCACTGTGGCCGCCGCTGCAGCAGGGTCCGCTGAGGCTGATGGTGGGTGCGCAGCTTGGTGAAATAACCCCCAACGGGAGGGGTATAGCCTCAGAGGGGACAGGCGCAGAGGATGGGGGTTGTGGTGGTGTAGTGCAGACGGCAGTGATGACAGAGTCGGGTTGTGCAGTTAAGGGTGTTTACTTACTGCAGATGTTGTACTGGTCACTCCAGCTGCTAGTGACCACCCGAGCCGTGCTGCGTCCACCAGGTCCTGGATCCAGCCAACCCCCAAACAAGTCCGGAGCGTGGCCCTGAGCTCTCCCTCTGTCCTTTCTTCAGCCGTCCCCACCAGTGATCCACCTAGGTCCAGCTCCCTCGGGCCTTCTGTTGGGACACCCTTGGCCCTGGGTTCCCTGACCCTTCATGTGGTGTGCCTTCGGGGTGAATGTGGTGGGTGACCGTGGCAGACACTGCCCACGGTCTCCGGTCTCTGGCTGGGGATTGTTTTTACCCCCACCAGTTTGGGTTCCGGTACCCTTTTGCTGACTCCTCACCCGGTGCTCTGATTTGGGTTCTTGGGTCCCTTCTCTTCTGTGCTCTGGGTCTTTCTCTTTTCTCCTCTCTCACTCTGGGTCTTGGTCTTTCTTCTCTCCTCTCCTGACTTGTTCTCTGCAGCTGATCCTCTCTGCATCTGACTCTCTGCGTCTGACTCTCTGCGTCTGACCCTGATTCTAGTTGGTGCCCACCTTATATATCCCTCTATGTGTGAGCTCAGGTGACCAGCACCCAATGAGCTCCTAACTTTACCCAGGCTGCTCCCCCTATCTGCCCCTACACTACTTGGGATGTACCACCCCCCTCCCACTCCAGCCAGGAACAGACTCGGTCGTACCTGCACATTTCTAAGTGGGAGTACCGTCGGCCTGTTCCTCGGAAATGGGATGTATGTAGTGCATGCAGCCTACCGAGCTCAGATCCACTCTCCATCCTTACCCGGGAGTGGAATATCACACCTCTGGGTTGAGGTGCAATACCCCTGTAGCAGCCGAATCCTCAGGGTGCTACATATGCAGTGTGTGTATATATACATGAGTATGTGCAGTGTGTTTATATATATATATGTGTATGTGCAGTGTGTGTATATTTACATGAGTATGTGCAGTGTGTGTATACATGTGTATGTGCAGTGTGTGTATATTTACATGTGTATATGCAGTGTGTGTATATTTACATGAGTATGTGCAGTGTGTGTATATTTACATGAGTATGTGCAGTGTGTGTATATATACATGTGTATGTGTAGTGTGTGTATACATGTGTATGTGCAGTGTGTGTATATTTACATGAGTATGTGCAGTGTGTGTGTATATATACATGAGTATGTGCAGTGTGTGTATATATACATGTGTATGTGCAGTGTGTGTATATTTACATGAGTATGTGCAGTGTGTGTATATTTACATGAGTATGTGCAGTGTGTGTATATATATGTGTATGTGCAGTGTGTGTATATTTACATGAGTATGTGCAGTGTGTGTGTATATATACATGAGTATGTGCAGTGTGTGTATATATACATGTGTATGTGCAGTGTGTGTATATTTACATGAGTATGTGCAGTGTGTGTATATTTACATGAGTATGTGCAGTGTGTGTATATATATGTGTATTTGCAGTGTGTGTATATATACATGTGTATGTGCAGTGTGTGTATATTTACATGAGTATGTGCAGTGTGTGTATATTTACATGAGTATGTGCAGTGTGTGTATATATATGTGTATGTGCAGTGTGTGTATATTTACATGAGTATGTGCAGTGTGTGTATATTTACATGAGTATGTGCAGTGTGTATATACATGTGTATGTGCAGTGTGTGTATATTTGCATGAGTATGTGCCGTGTGTTTGTATATATACGTGTATGTGCAGTGTGTGTATATTTACATGAGTATGTGCAGTGTGTGTATACATGTGTATATGCAGTGTGTGTATATTTACATGAGTATGTGCAGTGTGTGTATACATGTGTATGTGCAGTGTGTGTATATTTACATGAGTATGTGCAGTGTGTGTGTATATACATGTGTATGTGCAGTGTGTGTATATTTACATGAGTATGTGCAGTGTGTGTGTATATACATGTGTATGTGCAGTGTGTGTATATTTACATGAGTATGTGCAGTGTGTTTGTATATATATGTGTATGTGCAGTGTGTGTATATTTACATGTGTATGTTCAGTGTGTGTATACATGTGTATGTGCAGTGTGTGTATATTTACATGAGTATGTGCAGTGTGTGTGTATATACATGTGTATGTGCAGTGTGTGTATATTTACATGAGTATGTGCAGTGTGTGTGTATATACATGTGTATGTGCAGTGTGTGTATATTTACATGAGTATGTGCAGTGTGTGTATACATGTGTATATGCAGTGTGTGTATACTTACATGAGCATGTGCAGTTTGTTTGTATATATATGTGTATGTGCAGTGTGTATATTTACATGTGTATGTTCAGTGTGTGTATACATGTGTATGTGCAGTGTGTGTATATTTACATGAGTATGTGCAGTGTGTGTGTATATACATGTGTATGTGCAGTGTGTGTATATTTACATGAGTATGTGCAGTGTGTTTGTATATATATGTGTATGTGCAGTGTGTGTATATTTACATGTGTATGTTCAGTGTGTGTATACATGTGTATGTGCAGTGTGTGTATATTTACATGAGTATGTGCAGTGTGTGTGTATATACATGTGTATGTGCAGTGTGTGTATATTTACATGAGTATGTGCAGTGTGTGTATACATGTGTATATGCAGTGTGTGTATACTTACATGAGCGTGTGCAGTGTGTTTGTATATATATGTGTATGTGCAGTGTGTGTATATTTACATGTGTATGTTCAGTGTGTGTATACATGTGTATGTGCAGTGTGTGTATATTTACATGAGTATGTGCAGTGTGTGTATATACATGTGTATGTGCAGTGTGTGTATACTTACATGAGCGTGTGCAGTGTGTTTGTATATATATGTGTATGTGCAGTGTGTGTATATTCACATGTGTATGTTCAGTGTGTGTATACATGTGTATGTGCAGTGTGTGTATATTTACATGAGTATGTGCAGTGTGTGTATCCATGTGTTTGTGCAGTGTGTGTATATTTACATGAGTATGTGCAGTGTGTGTATACATGTGTATATGCAGTGTGTGTATATTTACATGAGTATGTGCAGTGTGTGTGTATATACATGAGTATGTGCAGTGTGTGTATATTTACATGAGTATGTGCAGTGTGTGTATATATACATGTGTATATGCAGTGTGTGTGTATATTCACATGTGTATGTTCAGTGTGTGTATACATGTGTATATGCAGTGTGTGTATATTTACATGAGTATGTGCAGTGTGTGTGTATATACATGTGTATGTGCAGCGTGTGTATATTTACATGAGTATGTGCAGTGTGTGTATACATGTGTTTGTGCAGTGTGTGTATATTTACATGAGTATGTGCAGTGTGTGTATACATGTGTATATGCAGTGTGTGTATATTTACATGAGTATGTGCAGTGTGTGTATACATGTGTATGTGCAGTGTGTGTATATTTACATGAGTATGTGCAGTGTGTGTATACATGTGTATATGCAGTGTGTGTATATTTACATGAGTATGTGCAGTGTGTGTATATACATGTGTATGTGCAGTGTGTGTATATACATGTGTATGTGCAGTGTGTGTATATTTACATGAGTATGTGCAGTGTGTTTGTATTTATATGTGTATGTGCAGTGTGTGTATATTTACATGAGTATGTGCAGTGTGTGTATACATGTGTATATGCAGTGTGTGTATATTTACATGAGTATGTGCAGTGTGTGTATATACATGTGTATGTGCAGTGTGTGTATATACATGTGTATGTGCAGTGTGTGTATATTTACATGAGTATGTGCAGTGTGTTTGTATTTATATGTGTATGTGCAGTGTGTGTATATTTACATGTGCATATGCAGTTTGTGTATACATGTGTGTATATATATGTGTGTATGTGCAGTGTGTGATAACATGATTATATTTGAATAAATGTTGATTTTTTTTGTTCAAAAATAAATGTGGATTTTTGTTCATGGGAAAAAAATAAGGCATCCCAAAAAATAATACAAGTCCCTGTCTTATTTTTGGAGAAACAAGGTAGGTAACTACTCTGAGTTATAGATCTACCATATGATGCCTTTTCAAAGGTTGTTTTTGTACTTCTGTTACCTTTCTTATCAACCTTTTCTTCCATATGTCTCAGCAAAACAGCTGTTTCTGTTCCTTGTTTACTTGCCTGCTTGTGTATAGCTAGAGGAGAACATGTGCTTAGATTTGAATGATGTACACTGTTACCTCTAAGTTTCCTTTTCTAATTAAAATGTCCATACATGCCTCACTTTTTCGGTGCAGATTTGCTTCCTTTCACCTCCGGGGCCTGAAATGTTCGCAGGCACAGAGTTTTGGCTCCTTCCACCATATCTAACTCAACTTTCTATCCATCACCAAAACTGCCTAGTAACTTACACAGATTATTTCTGGTGATGGCAGTGTGGTGCCCAAAGAGGTCCACTCCTTACCATTATCATTGCGACTAACAAAACCATATGCATGTTTAACATTAAACTTCTTGAATATTCCAGTGCAAGTTGATTCTTGCTTCATTATTAACCGTCTGTGGTTTGGGTATGCTTTATTTGTACATTGTACATTAGCTGTGGCTGACCATGAAGATATTCCTTTTTTTTCTGTTATGCCTGGCTGTTTCTATTTCCAGTAGCACTTAGACTTGCAGATGCTGGGCTGAAAAGATGGGCACAGGATTATTCATTTCATATTATTCACGTATATGTGGCACTATTCCTTTTCACCGTGCTTTACAGACATAATTATCAATGTCCACATTAGGGCTTACAATCTAAATTCCCTAACAATATGTCTTTGGAGTGTGATTGGGATAACCATGGGAAACCCAAGCAAACATGCGGAGGACTGAAAAACTCCTTGCAGATGTTGTCCATAGTGGGATTTGAACTCAGGTCCCCAGCACTCCTCTAACCACTGAGCCACCACGGCCTAATCTGGTATACATCCCTGTAGATCATTTCCTGTTACATTGTCTGACCATTGTCTCTCAACTCTCTGGCCAAGTCCTGAAACAAGGTTACAACTGAATCAGACATGGAGTGAAGTATCCCTACGGACTGGCAGACCCATTCTGCAGTTTGGCAGGTAGCATCCTTCTACTCATTTTCCAGCTCACATCTATGAGAGCAACTGAAACCTCTTCGAGCCCTCCACAGAGTTGGACTTTGGAGGCCAGATACAAAATGGTCACAGAAAATGTAGTCTGGATTGGTTATTGCAGGGCAACCTTTTTGTATAGTAAACACCTACAGACACAATTCTTGTAATAAGTCTAATATGCACCATAACAACAATAACCCAAATTCTGAAAAATTGCAAGACAAAATGTATTAAAAACATCACATTTATTTAGAATATATAACATAAAACAGAATAATACGCTAACAGTGAGACAACAGAGGCAAGGAAAAGGCCACACCTGGTATAAATATATAAAAAACCAAGGTTGATAAACAGACTGATTAATGAACTTTTTGTATAGTAGCAAAATGTTGATCTGAGTAGATCTTTGTCAAGTATGCAATCACTATCACAGTCCAAGCATTAAATAGGTTAGTACAACTTATTGTGTAATTTATTGATGGGGATCCTTCCCCCACCACCAATTACATATATACAGTTATATAACTACATAATATCTTTCAATATACTGTTTCCTATATAATTACAGTATATCTCAATAACTTGTGCAGAAATCTTGACCTTCCCTCATAACTGCACATGCTCTGGATTACCGCTGATGCACCCCAAGCTCCAATGAGAGCTGATCACATATTATTGACATGCTCAGTGGGTCAATAGGCAAAAAATTCACATTACTGGATCAATCCTTGAGACTTAAAAGCTTGGCACAATGTAACCATTGCGACCCTATAGCTGTCATTGGCATGCATCCATTATCTCAATAAGTAGGGTCACAAAGGAAAAAAATCACACACATCAGGTATTTATAGCATATCTGGTTAATATGCTATAAATATTAATAAAAAATAAAAGTAAACTTTGATTACATGTGCCGCTTGTGTTACATTTCAGAATGGATAAAGATTTGTTCTGCCCAACAATGTAAAGTACGACAAACAAATTAATGACAAGTATGACAAATAAAATGCAGGGTATGGAAGAAATCTCACATTAACACAGGGATCAATTTAGATGATGTGCTGAATCAGATCCAAGCCACCACTGCGAGGGAGAAATGCCACCGTTGTATACATCATATATCTGAAGGTAGAAAACACCATTCAGATCATCTCATGGGCATGCTGTCATTTCTTCAAGAACAAATGAGAGCACACAAGGTACAATGTGTTGTCACTGCTTCTGGTAATTGCTACGTTCCCAAGAATACCTGGTCAGTTTGTGAAATGTAACACATGCATTGCCACTTTATTTCATTGCACAGCTAGTGGTTGTATTACTGAATTCTTCAGTTTTATATAAACAGTATAGTTTGGATCTTTGTCCAGTTAAAACTTATTAATGGATTATGGGGTATTTTCCATTTTATCAAGTTACCCCCTTTTGACAGGGGCCATCACTGTTAACCTCCCCCTCCAGCCCCAAATTCTGAGTAGTGCTGTGAAGTAGATGACAGAACAGACATTGCTGATGGGGATAATAACACAACTTACATAGGAAAACCCCATCAAATTTAACTTTTAATAAACAGTGCTAAAAATTGTCTAAATACAGACCAACTAGGTCCTTATCCCAGCAAACATGGATACACACACAATACCTGAAGTGACCTAGCACTAAGCCAAGCTGAAAAACTCAAACCATTAATAGGGAGGTAGATGTATAGGTACACAGGCCATCAAACACTATATACTTAAGTTGGCCAAAAAGCTTCCTGCTTAGTTATAAGTCACCGCTAAGATAAAAATCAAACAGGATATCAAAGAGATGCTGACTAAATAGTTTTTTTCCCCACTGTAGCCTAGCACCCTTTGCTCCTGCCCTCCTTACAAGGGCAGTCCACATCTAGCCACTGCACTTGTTAGCCCTGTGCTTTCCCTATGGTCCCAACGCGTTTCTTCCAACTGGAGTCATCAGGGGACTTTAAAACTGCAGCACACTCAGAGCTAGGCTATTCTATAGTTTCCAAACATGTCTGTCTCCACTAGAGTCCTGTGAAGCCATCTTCATAACCTGATTCATTATCTATTATCTCAGTGAAGTGAAGTGTAATCAGTGCTTGCTTTGGTTCTTTTACCTACTATGGTTAACTGCTCGCATACCCCAGCTAGGGATTGATATACTGTATATTATTTATTGCATCCATGTGAAACAGCGTGATACCGTTTACTTATATATTGTCTGTTTGATAATATTCGTTCTGGACCCCTGAATTGTCTGAGAGGTTTCAGGGCCACTGGGAGGTTATATAAGTAATGGGTCTATCTTTACGTAGCATATCATATCCCTGACTCTAACCGCATGTGTTGCTGCCCATCGAGCACATCGTATAGTTTCACTCCGTCTCTTTGCTATCCTGTTCGATTTTTATCTTAGTGGTGACATACTGTAAATAAGCAGGAATCTTTTTGGCCAACTTAAGTATATAGTGTTTGATGGCCTGTGTACCTATACATCTACCTCCCTACTGATGGTTTTTTCAGCTTGGCTTAGTGCTAGGTCACTTTAGGTATTGTGTATATCCATGTTTGCTGGGATAAACACCTAGTTGGTCTCAATTGAGACAATTTTTAGCACTGTTTATTAAAAGTTAAATTGTTATGGGGTTTTCCTATGTAAGTAGTGCTGTGTTTGAACAAAGTGAAGGCACCCTACCAGTGTTGGACTGTGGTGCCAAGGGTACACCAGAAACTTTGACTGGGGGGGGGGGGGGGCACTGTTCAATTACATGCAAATATTGCTTTACCCTCATTCAAATATATGCCTACTACTAGTCATATATAGGGTGATGGGAGTCCCACTCCTGCACAGGGCTCCACTGAGGGATTCAACTGTTTCCCTGTGGGCTAGTCCAAGCCAGCCCCATACTGCTTTATTCATTGTCTATTGAACTGCTGGAGAAAGACATAACCTGTATTTAGCTGTCTCCGGCAGTACCACAAACAATGAATGTAAGGGTGACCCACATGCCCAGCCATTGCTCCATTTGAGCATGATGGCTCAGTGGTTAACACTGTTGCTTTGTAGCATAGGGTCAAAGGTTCAAATCCAACCAAGGACAACATCTGCAAGGAGTTTGTATGTTCTCCCCGTGTTTTCGTTTTTTTCCTCCAACACTCCAAAGACATACTGGTGGGCAATATAGATTGTGAGGCCCAATTGGGCAATGGGGACAGTGATGATGACGTCTGCACAGCGCTGTGGAATTAAAGGCGCTATATAAGTGAGTAAAATAAGCAAATTCAAAAGAGGGTACTTTGGAGACCTACTCAGAATCAGAGCATGTACCAGCAGGGCAACATATCATGAGAATCTTTTTACGCCTGAATATTTTCTTAAGGGCCAAATACCAGTTTTATTTGTAACCCTTTCCTGACATTATTGAAATCTATCACAAAAGTGTCACCAAGGTATCAAATTGCAGTATTAACCCCGATATGTAAATGATAAAGAGCAATGGCCTCATTAGATTTGGTCATTATCAGTACATAAATATTTTTAGATCACTTCCTAGTGACCACAATTAAACAGTGATGATAAAGGAATCTCCATTACAAAATCTGCAGGCTTAACTTAACTAGGATACAATTCTTTTTCTCTGTCTCTGTTCTAGCAAACTACCTTTGGATGAAACTGCAGAGCTTTGCCTGACACCCAGATGATTAATTATCCATACGTCTGTGTCATTGGAGCAAACATTGCTCACTATTCACCCAGGCTACAGTTAGTCAAATACCTAGTTGTAAACCTAGACGTAAGCCTGCAAGTGATGACAAATGACACCATTTTCTTCCTGAAATCTTCTGAATCATGAGCAGATGGGTTCAGGGCTATATCATAATATGTGTATGAGCATGTATGTATATTAAACTAGGGATATAGAAAGTAGTTTCTAATCTGATATGTAAAGGCCACGTGCTTGGCCATTTCCCCTACGACCACAAGTAACCTTTCACACTTAGCTATGATTTCCATGTGACTCAGACAGTTGGTCACTGACTCAGCTTCCAGGACACAACTCTTCAAGTGGCCAAGGGCTTATAAAGGTTTCAGGGGGTTGCGCTCATGCCCAGTCACTGTATTCTAGGGGGGGGAGCCAATGATCCCTTTGGCTTTTGTGAGATGACTAATACTATCAAAGAACTATGATATTTTGGGACCCTGATTTTTATTGGGGTCTTCGCTCATCAAGTTAAGCCACTGAAAATGGCAATATATGCATTCTAGCTGATGGCCAAAGTTTATTTGGCAGACAGCTATCTCTTCCAACTCCCCCATGCACACGAGTGCTGGCTTTACTGAGTGTTTTTCAATGGATAGAGAGAGGAGAAAGCCACTGCCAGACACCAGGTGTTAAAGTTCCAACTGACCGATCCTTCTCTCCCCATTCTCTCATCTGTCGGGAAGAGTCAAGAGGCCTCCATACACATCACATAGTTGTCTGCGCTCGCACAAATCAAATAAATACTATCAATTTGAGCCAACTTTCATCTAATGTATATGGGGACATGAAAGGACCTCATAATCATTAACTAAAAAACTTCCAAACCCACCGATTTTGACTGTCTGATGGTTTTGGTTTTTGTCGAGACCAGCTGCTGACAGGAGTGTGACAGTGGCTTTCTACTCCTCTGCCTTCTAGAAGCAGGAGTGCTTGGCAGAGCTGAAGGTATGTGTATGGTGGAGTCAGGAGAGATAGCTGTCTATTGAATGTTCGGCCAACAGCTATCTAATGCAGGAGAAAAGGGTTTTCATCCAGCATCAGCTATTTCAAAATAAAAAAATCTACAACTTCACATTTATTCAGATTAACATTAAAAACTGCTCAAAAAATAAAATCATGGCAGTGAGTGTACAGATGTCTGGTCTACGCGTTTTGAGCAAAACGCTCTTAATCATGACCGGCCTGGAGCTATTCATGCACTGCGCCCTACCTGGCATTCTTCCTTCACTGGTGAACTGATAATTTTTGCCCCCCCCCCATCATCACATTATTTTGATAGCAATCTCTTGCTTCTTGCCAGTTTTATTGTGCCTTCACAAACTGATTTTTTTGGGGGGATTCTTTGTTACTCCTAAAATACCATGATCGGATGTTTACTTAGATTCAGGATAATATGAAATGCTATATAATATGTATATAAATGTATGTTTTGTTTGTGGCTTTTTTTATTAATCCCGTATGCCGCAGGTGTGTAGCTTTTTTTCAGACAGTTTCTTGTGTTTTAGTCCAATAGACGGGCATTGTTTTATTTTGCACCGTAAAAAAAAAATTGTTCTTTTTTGTAAATCACAAAACCTGTAATATTAAAAACACAAATAAAAATGTAATTAAAAATCCTAATGTACTAAGACACATTTGTTTTTTATAAATTAAAAAAAAAGCATGTAAAAACCCTGGTGAGATTGCAGAATAAATAGACAAAAGGTTATTACTAATTAACATCCTACCTGTGCCAGTCCCATGGACTATGAATTGAATGGTTGTGTATGTGACTCTTCCATTGAAATCGCAGCATGAAATAACAGGTGTTGGGATGACCATACTAGAGATTGGTTGGGGCTCCATTGCTGGGACCACCACCAGTGATTAGACATTTAACACTTATTCTGTTAGGTGATAAATATCATTCATGGGAAAACCATATTACGTACCATTCTGTATACATTTAGTGCTCATGGTGTGTTACAGGTTACCTACATAACCTTCTCAGCCCTTAGTAGCACAGTACTATCTATAGAGCAGCCACCATTCACCCCTTGTTCCAGTGTTGAACTGTCCTCTACTATGCAGGTGAAGCATGTCGCCCTCTGCTGGAGGCATCAAGAGTAGCTAGTAATCATTGCAGTTTTGCTATATGAAAGGTTATGGAATCTGGGCTTTTTGGATTTTGCCAGTCACAGTGGAGACCAGCTAGGATAGATTTATAAATCTAGTATTGTGCCTCTTGAGAGATCTGATCGAAATCTATAGTGGCATCGGATCTGGTTTGAACATTGGCAGTTGGTTTTGTTTATGTCCACTATAGACCATATAGCTAGACCATTGCGACAAATAAAAAATATTTTTTCTATCATCGCTGTTGCCACTTCTAATAAAGACTTTACATGCTTTTCAATGCTGCCCATACAGAATGTAGTCAATATTTGAAAATCATAGTGTTTTTTGTGTTTACTGGATGATAAATATTATGCTGGGATAGAAAAGTGCGCTATAAATTTATTTTGACATCCGTGTTATTAAATCTAGCCTCTGATGAAGCATATCAATGGAATATTGTTTCATATGACTTTTATTATATTAGGGATTGTGGCATTTTTAACAATTTGAAGGCAAGTAATATTAGTTTAAAATTACTGTAAAAGGGATATGGATTATAATCGGATTGTGAAGCAGGTTTACAGATGCCATTTATATGACTGAAGCTAAGAGCTTAGTTACTAATAAATCTTCTTACAGTATATTTCTAGATTTTGCTTTTTGAAGCTAGTTGCATTTTGCTAGTTATAATAAAGCTTGCCATATTAAAAGTTAGTATTAAACTCTTCTCAACCAGGGAATTTTCATTTTTGTGCTGATTTACAATGTTCATGGTGCAGTAAAAGTGACCTGGCAACATGATTTTACAGGTCAGTAGATTAAACCGATACCAAACTTGTATAGTTTATATTGGTTACTTTATATAATTGTATAGCATACATTTTTTTCTTTAATTAACTGTTTAATATACAGGTGCATCTCACTAAATTAGAATATCATCAAAAAGTTAATTTATTTCAGTTCTTCAATACCAAAAGTGAAACTCATATTATAAAGAGTCATTACAAACAGAGTGATCTATTTCAAGTGTTTATTTCTGTTAATGTTGATGATTATGGCTTACAGCCAATGAAAACACAAAAGTCACTATCTCAGTAAATTAGAATAATTAACAAATAACACCTGAAAAGGCTTCCTAAGCATTTAAAAAGGTCCATTAGTCTGTTTCAGTAGGCTCCACAATCATGGGGAAGACTGCTGACTTAACAGATGTCCAGAAGGCAGTCATTGTCACACTCCACAAGG
The DNA here is from genome assembly GCF_046119375.1 of Phyllobates terribilis. Classification (NCBI taxonomy): domain Eukaryota; kingdom Metazoa; phylum Chordata; class Amphibia; order Anura; family Dendrobatidae; genus Phyllobates; species Phyllobates terribilis. The sequence continues at coordinate 230,540,554 of NW_027362764.1, forward strand.
TCCCAGAGTTCCACTTTTCATTTGGAAATCAAGGTCCCAGAGTCTGGAGGAAGAGTGGAGAGGCACACAATCAAAGCTGCTTGAGGTCTAGTGTTAAATTTCTACAATCAGTGATGGTTTGGGGAGCCATGTCATCTACTGGTGTAGGTCCACTGTGTTTTATCAAGACCAAAGTCAGCGCAGCCGTCTACCTGGAAATTTTAGAGCACTTCATGCTTCCCTCTGCTGACAAGCTTTTTGGAGATGGAAATTTCATTCTCCAGCAGGACTTGGCACCTGTCCACACTGGCAAAAGTACCAATACCTGGTTTAAAAACAACAGTATCACTGTGCTTGATTGGCCAGCAAACTTGCCTGACCTTAACTCTACGGGGTATTGTCAAGAGGAAGATGAGAGACACCAGACCCAACAATGCAGACGAGCTGAAGGCTGCTATCAAAGCAACCTGGGCTTCCATAACACCTCAGCAGTGCCACAGGCTGATCGCCTCCATGCCACGCTGCATTGATGCAGTAATTGATGCAAAAGGGGCCCCGACCAAGTATTGAGTGCATTTACTGAACATACATTTCAGTAGGCCAACATTTCGGATTTTAAAAACATTTTTCAAGCTGTTGTTATAAAGTATTCTAATTTGTTGAGATAATGTCTTTTGTGTTTTCATTGGCTGTAAGCCATAATCATCAACATTAACAGAAATAAACACTTGAAATAGATCACTCTGTTTGTAATGACTATATAATATGAGTTTCACTTGTTGTATTGAAATAAATCAACTTTTTGATGATATTCTAATTTAGTGAAATGCACCTGTATTTAAATTATTTATTTTTACTGGGGAAATAGAGGGGTAATTCAAATTTTTGTGTGTTATTTTTTTAGTCCCTTTAGGGGACTTTAACCAGTGATTGTTTAAAGACTTGTTGTATAAGCTGCAAAATTATGTCTTCATATGAAGCCCCGCCTCAGGCTTGGCTTCCTAGGAGAACTAAGGTGGCAACCATCAAAGTCTGTAGCAGCCTGCACCTGCCTTGGCAATCCATCGGCATCCTGCAATCGTACTGGGAGTAGGAGGTGGAGTGGTGGTGTTGGGAGCTGCTACACACCAAATGGTGGTCAAGCCATTTAATTAGCGGTGTCAATGGCATTTACATGGTTAAGCAGCAGAAGTTAGAGCCCTGGTTACTACTGTTACAATCAGATGCCCAGCTGTCAGCTTCTGTGCCCACTCCATACACTGGCACTCGACAGTTGATGTACTATTACATCACATGTCTGGAAAGGGTTAAAAGCAATTTAGCATTCCTATACAGACTAGATTGTCTATTTATCCAGCCAGAACCTAATGTTACAATGATTTGTCCATTGCTGAGAATCTATAATGTATTATAACAAGTTCATGTACTATATACATTTAATATACCTTCCTGTAAAAAGCAGAACATATCTACTTTTTTCAAGATTTTTTTTATGAAAATAATACCACCCAAGGAAATAGTCTGCAATGCTGAATGGCAAAGCCTCAGCATATTTTATGTATTTACTGCACTAGAGGAAATAATAAATGAGTCTTTATGAATGACTAGTTAATTCAGCATTTCTTTGCACACAATTTCCACAACTGGAATACTTCCTTGCCCATATTTCATTCTGGACAATATAGTCTTTCTTTAGGAAAGTCAGAAGGACATGATCCAAAATCCACAGCATTGTTGATTGATACTTTTTTTTGCATGACTCACTTGGACTGTGAAAGAATCCATGCCGCCCAGAAACCAGACCCTGCACTGCTTTGGCTAAAGGAGGAAATAAATATGTCTATAAATTCCGCAATTCAACCAGAGATCAGTATCTACCGACTGTCTGCAAAAACATATTCAATCTTATTTTGGAAATATATAGGATATAATTGAAACGATGTATATAATTCCTCTGAGTGCTTTATCGGGAAGTACTGGGTTGTGGGTTGTTTGTATTATAATGGATGTATCTGTGTGGCCTACACCAAAGGGAAATCAATAAGTAATTCTTTGTAAGCTTAATGATAGGCAATAAAAATTGTATTAGGATAGTGAACTCTTGACGTCTAGTATATAAGGCGCACATAAGAAGGAGTCACCCTGAAAATTAGATGATGCTCAAACCATTTGGATACACTTTTCCCATTTCTGCTCCCTAGGCTTATGTTTTTTTTTTGATAACTTATTGAAAATTTAAACCCAAGCTTATTATTTTTTTCTGATCTGTTTTCTTTTTTGATTATATATATATTTTAAATATGATTATAAGGGCAGCCTCCTCCTCTGAGTTGCCAAAACACTTGCTTCATATCGTTCCTTTACTACCGGCATCTTGGCTTTGAGGGCTATTCTGAATCTGTCTTGAGAACGAAGCTCAATCATGCACTGTCAGGATTGGGAAGGTGACCGCTGTCCACCATTCATTTTTATGAGAGCTACAAAAATTTCAGAACATATGCCTAATAGTATGCATCTATCATACTATTAGGCATATCCTATCGATATGGGATAAATGCCCCAAATTTGTATGAAAATGTTGTTGGATACATAGCTCAGAGTTTTTTTGGACAATCTATATCTATATTATTTATCTACAAAATCTAACTGGTGTAATTTACAACCTTGTCTAAAGGCTTCAATTGATCTTTCTCCATAAAAGATCTAGATCAGCTACAAGGATTCGACTTGATATATTGACCTGTGGATAATTTGGCACCACCTGGTGGAAAGCCTCGTTACTTCAGATTTCTTGGTGCTAAAAACCTAGCCCGCTGTTTACCTGGCACGCATTCATGTTTTACTTTGTGCTTTTATATTTGTTCTATAATTACTCAAAATGCTTCTGATGCAGAATTATGTTAATATACCATGTTACGTCTTCCCTTATATCAGTGAACCTGGAATTACCTGTGTTTTAAGAAGTTTTAAGATCATGGAACAAAGGCTAGGATACAGAGTAAAGCCCCATGTATGGCATAGCTTAGGGCTACAATACACAGTAAGGCCCCATATATGGCATAGCTTTGGGCTACAATATACAATAAGACCCCAAGTATGGCATAGGTCTTAAGGTTACAATACAAAGTAAGGCCCCATATATGGCATAGCTTTGGGTTACAATGCACAATAAGGCCCCATGTATGGCATAGCTTTGGGCTACAATATACAATAAGACCCCATGCATGGCGTAGCTCTTAGGGTTACAATACACAGTAAGGCCCCATATATGGCATAGCTTTGGGTTACAATGCACAATAAGGCCCCATGTATGGCATAGCTTAGGGCTACAATACACAGTAAGGCCCAATGTATGACATAGCTCTTAGGGTTACAATACACAGTAAGTTCCCATGTATGGAGTAGCTCTTAGGGCTACAATACACAGTAAGGCTCCATGTATGGAGTAGCTCTTAGGGTTACAATACACAGTAAGTTCCCATGTATGGAGTAGCTCTTAGGGCTACAATACACAGTAAGGCTCCATGTATGGCGTAGCTCTTAGGGCTACAATACACAGTAAGGCTCCATGTATGGCGTAGCTCTTAGGGCTACAATACACAGTAAGGCCCCATGTATGGCGTAGCTCTTAGGGCTACAATACACAGTAAGGCTCCATGTATGGCGTAGCTCTTAGGGCTACAATACACAGTAAGGCCCCATGTATGGCGTAGCTTTTAGGGCTACAATACACAGTAAGGCCCCATATATGGCATAGCTTTGGGTTACAATACACAATAAGACCCCATGTATGGCATAGCTTAGGGTTACAATACACAGTAAGGCCCCATGTATGGCATAGCTTTGGGTTACAATACTCAATAAGGCCCAATGTATGACATAGCTCTTAGGGCTACAATACACAGTAAGGCCCCATGTATGGCGTAGCTCTTAGGGCTACAATACACAGTAAGGCCCCATGTATGACATAGGTCTTATGGCTACAATATACAGTAAACCCCCATGTATGGAGTAGCTCTCAGGGCTACAATAGACAGTAAGGCCCCATGTATGACATAGCGCTTAGGGCTACAATACACAGTAAGGCCTCATGTATGGCGTAGCTCTTAGGGCTACAATACACAGTAAGGCCCCATGTATGACTTAGCTCTTAGGGCTACAATATACAGTAAGGCCCCATGTATGGCATAGCTCTTAGAGCTACAATACACAGTAAAGCCCAATGTATGACATAGCGCTTAGGGCTACAATATACAGTAAGGCCTCATGCATGGCGTAGCTCTTAGGGCTACAATACACAGTAAGGCCCCATGTATGGCGTAGCTCTTAGGGCTACAATATACAGTAAGGCCCCATGTATGGCGTAGCGCTTAGAGCTACAATATACAGTAAGGCCTCATGCATGGCGTAGCTCTTAGGGCTACAATACACAGTAAGGCCCCATGTATGGCGTAGCTCTTAGGGCTACAATAGACAGTAAGGCCCCATGTATGGCGTAGCGCTTAGAGCTACAATATACAGTAAGGCCTCATGTATGGCGTAGCTCTTAGGGCTACAATACACAGTAAGGCCCCATGTATGACTTAGCTCTTAGGGCTACAATATACAGTAAGGCCCCATGTATGGCATAGCTCTTAGAGCTACAATACACAGTAAAGCCCAATGTATGACATAGCGCTTAGGGCTACAATATACAGTAAGGCCTCATGCATGGCGTAGCTCTTAGGGCTACAATACACAGTAAGGCCCCATGTATGGCGTAGCTCTTAGGGCTACAATATACAGTAAGGCCCCATGTATGGCGTAGCTCTTAGAGCTACAATACACAGTAAGGCCCAATGTATGACATAGCTCTTAGGGCTGCAATACACAGTAAGGCCCCATGTATGACTTAGCTCTTAGGGCTACAATATACAGTAAGGCCTCATGTATGGCGTAGCTCTTAGGGCTGCAATATACAGTAAGGCCCCACGTATGGCATAGCTCTTAGAGCTACAATACACAGTAAGGCCCCATGTATGACTTAGCTCTTAGGGCTACAATATACAGTAAGGCCTCATGTATGGCGTAGCTCTTAGGGCTACAATATACAGTAAGGCCTCATGTATGGCGTAGCTCTTAGGGCTACAATACACAGTAAGGCCCCATGTATGACTTAGCTCTTAGGGTTACAATATACAGTAAGGCCTCATGTATGGCGTAGCTCTTAGGGCTACAATATACAATAAGGCCCCATGTATGGCATAGCTCTTAGGGCTACAATACACAGTAAGGCCCCATGTATGACTTAGCCCTTAGGGCTACAATATACAGTAAGGCCCCATGTATGACTTAGCTCTTAGGGCTACAATATACAGTAAGGCCCCATGTATGGCGTAGCTCTTAGAGCTACAATACACAGTAAGGCCCAATGTATGACATAGCACTTAGGGCTACAATATACAGTAAGGCCTCATGTATGACGTAGCTCTTAGGGCTACAATACACAGTAAGACCCCATGTATGACTTAGCTCTTAGGGCTACAATATACAGTAAGGCCTCATGTATGGCGTAGCTCTTAGGGCTACAATATACAGTAAGGCCCCACGTATGGCATAGCTCTTAGAGCTACAATACACAGTAAGGCCCCATGTGTGACTTAGCTCTTAGGGCTACAATATACAGTAAGGCCTCATGTATGGCGTAGCTCTTAGGGCTACAATATACAGTAAGGCCTCATGTATGGCGTAGCTCTTAGGGCTACAATATACAGTAAGGCCCCATGTATGACTTAGCTCTTAGGGTTACAATATACAGTAAGGCCTCATGTATGGCGTAGCTCTTAGGGCTACAATATACAATAAGGCCCCATGTATGGCATAGCTCTTAGGGCTACAATACCCAGTAAGGCCCCTTGTATGACTTAGCTCTTAGGGCTACAATATACAGTAAGGCCTCATGTATGGCGTAGCTCCTAGGGCTACAATATACAGTAAGGCCTCATGTATGGCGTAGCTCTTAGGGCTACAATATACAGTAAGGCCCCATGTATGACTTAGCTCTTAGGGTTACAATATACAGTAAGGCCTCATGTATGGCGTAGCTCTTAGGGCTACAATATACAATAAGGCCCCATGTATGGCATAGCTCTTAGGGCTACAATACACAGTAAGGCCCCATGTATGACTTAGCTCTTAGGGCTACAATATACAGTAAGGCCCCATGTATGGCGTAGCTCTTAGAGCTACAATACACAGTATTGCCCCATGTATGACTTAGCTCTTAGGGCTACAATATACAGTAAGGCTTCATGTATGGCATAGCTCTTAGGGCTACAATACACAGTAAGGCCCAATGTATGACATAGCTCTTAGGGCTACAATACACAGTAAGGCCCCATGTATGACATAGGTCTTAGGGCTACAATATACAGTAAGCCCCCATGTATGGAGTAGCTCTCAGGGCTACAATAGACAGTAAGGCCCCATGTATGTCATAGCGCTTAGGGCTACAATATACAGTAAGGCCTCATGTATGGCGTAGCTCTTAGGGCTACAATACACAGTAAGGCCCCATGTATGACTTAGCTCTTAGGGCTACAATATACAGTAAGGCCCCATGTATGGCGTAGCTCTTAGAGCTACAATACACAGTAAGGCCCAATGTATGACATAGCGCTTAGGGCTGCAATATACAGTAAGGCCTCATGTATGGCGTAGCTCTTAGAGCTACAATACACAGTAAGGCCCCATGTATGACTTAGCTCTTAGGGCTACAATATACAGTAAGGCCTCATGTATGGCGTAGCTCTTAGGGCTACAATATACAGTAAGGCCCCATGTATGACTTAGCTCTTAGGGCTACAATATACAGTAAGGCCTCATGTATGGTGTAGCTCTTAGGGCTACAATATACAATAAGGCCCAGGGGCGGACACAGACTGTAGTGGGCCCCTGTGCAAGAAATTTTTGGGGGCCCCCCCCTGCGCTTCATAAGGCAACAAAGTTATGTAAACATAACCCCCCCATGTGCAGCTCTCATCCCCCCCATGTGCAGCTCACCCCCCGGATGCATCTCTCATCCCCCCCCCCGTGCATCTCTCATCCCCCCCCCGTGCATCTCTCACCCCCCCATGTGCATCTCTCACCCCCCCATGTGCATCTCTCACCCCCCCATGTGCATCTCTCACCCCCCCATGTGCATCTCTCATCCCCCCCATGTGCATCTCTCATCCCCCCCATGTGCATCTCTCACCCCCCCATGTGCATCTCTCATCCCCCCCCATGTGCATCTCTCATACCCCCCATGTGCATCTCTCACCCCCCCATGTGCAGCTCTCATCCCCCCATGAGCAGCTCTCACCACCCCCCATGTGCACATCTCTCATCCCCCTCCCCCACATGTGCCCCTCTCTCATCCCCCTCCCCCACATGTGCCCCTCTCTCATCCCCCTCCCCCACATGTGCCCCTCTCTCATCCCCCCCATGTGCAGCTCTCACCACCCCCCCATGTGCCCCTCTCTCATCCCCCTCCCCCCATGTGCCCCTCTCTCATCCCCCCCATGTGCATCTCTCATCCCCCCCATGTGCATCTCTCATCCCCCCCATGTGCATCTCTCATCCCCCCCATGTGCATCTCTCATCCCCCCCATGTGCATCTCTCATCCCCCCATATGCATCTCTCATCCCCCCACATGTGCATCTCTCATCCCCCCACATGTGCACATCTCTCATCCCCCTCCCCCACATGTGCACCTCTCTCATCCCCCCATGTGCATCTCTTATCCCCCTCCCCCATGTGCATCTCTTATCTCCCCCCATGTGCATCTCTTATCCCCCCCCATGTGCATCTCTTATCTCCCCCCATGTGCATCTCTTATCCCCCCCCCACATGTGCACCTCTCTCATCCCCCCCACCCCATGTGCATCTTTTATCATCCCCCCCACATGTGCACCTCTCTCATCCCCCTCCCCCCACGTGCACCTCTCTCATCCCCCTCCCCCCACATGTGCACCTCTCTCATCCCCCCCACCCCATGTGCATCTTTTATCATCTCCCCCCCCATGTGCATCTCTTATCACACACACACACACCTCCCATTCCCCCCACTCCTAATAAATTGTATTTTGAAAAAAACAAAACTTGTTATACTTACCCCCATGCGATCCCTGCAGAATCCTGGCGCTCGTCCAAATCGCTGACACCAGGTTCTCCTGACTTCCGGCCATGTGACGGCACCGTCACATGACCGGAAATCAGGGGAATCATGAAGGCGCTGCCGCAGGAGCGCAGCGCAGCGCTGAGATGTCCCGGACCCGGCGCTTAGCATGGGGCCGGGGGTCCCATGAGGAGAGAGACTAACAAGAGGGGTCCCCCAACGGGGCTCCAAAGGGGCCCCTACCAGCTGGGCCCCACACTGGAGTCAGGGCAGACATGCCCTGATGGCGGCCCTGCTGGAGGCTGGAGGGGCCCCCTCTCCCTCGGGGCCCCCGTTCAATGAACCGGCTGCACGGGCGGTAGTTCCGCCCCTGATAAGGCCCCATGTATGGCATAGCTCTTAGGGCTACAATACACAGTAAGGCCCCATGTATGACTTAGCTCTTAGGGCTACAATATACAGTAAGGCCCCATGTATGGCTTAGCTCTTAGAGCTACAATACACAGTAAGGCCCCATGTATGACTTAGTTCTTAGGGCTACAATATACAGTAAGGCTTCATGTATGGCATAGCTCTTAGGGCTACAATACACATTTAGGCCCCATGTATGGCATAGCTTAGGGCTACAATACACAGTAAGGCTCCATGTATGACTTAGCTCTTAGGGCTACAATATACAGTAAGGCCCCATGTATGGCATAGCTTAGGGCTACAATACACAGTAAGGCCCCATGTATGACTTAGCTCTTAGGGCTACAATATACAGTAAGGCCCCATGTATGGCGTAGCTCTTAGAGCTACAATACTCAGTAAGGCCCCATGTATGACTTAGCTCTTAGGGCTACAATATACAGTAAGGCTTCATGTATGGCATAGCTCTTAGGGCTACAATACACAATTAGGCCCCATGTATGGCATAGCTTAGGGCTACAATACACACTAAGGCTCCATGTATGACTTAGCTCTTAGGGCTACAATATACAGTAAGGCCTCATGTATGGCGTAGCTCTTAGGGCTACAATATACAGTAAGGCCTCATGTATGGCGTAGCTCTTAGGGCTACAATACACAGTAAGGCCCCATGTATGACATAGCGCTTAGGGCTACAATATACAGTAAGGCCCCATGTATGACTTAGCTCTTAGAGCTACAATACACAGTAAGGCCCAATGTATGACATAGCGCTTAGGGCTGCAATATACAGTAAGGCCTCATGTATGGCGTAGCTCTTAGGGCTACAATACACAGTAAGGCCCCATGTATGACTTAGCTCTTAGGGCTACAATATACAGTAAGGCCCCATGTATGGCGTAGCTCTTAGAGCTACAATACACAGTAAGGCCCCATGTATGACTTAGCTCTTAGGGCTACAATATACAGTAAGGCCTCATGTATGGCGTAGCTCTTAGGGCTACAATATACAGTAAGGCCCCATGTATGACTTAGCTCTTAGGGTTACAATATACAGTAAGGCCTCATGTATGGCGTAGCTCTTAGGGCTACAATATACAATAAGGCCCCATGTATGGCATAGCTCTTAGGGCTACAATACACAGTAAGGCCCCATGTATGACTTAGCTCTTAGGGCTACAATTTACAGTAAGGCCCCATGTATGGCGTAGCTCTTAGAGCTACAATACACAGTAAGGCCCCATGTATGACTTAGCTCTTAGGGCTACAATATACAGTAAGGCCTCATGTATGGCGTAGCTCTTAGGGCTACAATATACAGTAAGGCCCCATGTATGACTTAGCTCTTAGGGTTACAATATACAGTAAGGCCTCATGTATGGCGTAGCTCTTAGGGCTACAATATACAATAAGGCCCCATGTATGGCATAGCTCTTAGGGCTACAATATACAGTAAGGCCCCATGTATGGCTTAGCTCTTAGAGCTACAAAACACAGTAAGGCCCCATGTATGACTTAGTTCTTAGGGATACAATATACAGTAAGGCTTCATGTATGGCATAGCTCTTAGGGCTACAATACACATTTAGGCCCCATGTATGGCATAGCTTAGGGCTACAATACACAGTAAGGCTCCATGTATGACTTAGCTCTTAGGGCTACAATATACAGTAAGGCCCCATGTATGGCATAGCTTAGGGCTACAATACACAGTAAGGCCCCATGTATGACTTAGCTCTTAGGGCTACAATATACAGTAAGGCCCCATGTATGGCGTAGCTCTTAGAGCTACAATACTCAGTAAGGCCCCATGTATGACTTAGCTCTTAGGGCTACAATATACAGTAAGGCTTCATGTATGGCATAGCTCTTAGGGCTACAATACACAATTAGGCCCCATGTATGGCATAGCTTAGGGCTACAATACACACTAAGGCTCCATGTATGACTTAGCTCTTAGGGCTACAATATACAGTAAGGCCCCATGTATGGCATAGCTTAGGGCTACAATACACAGTAAGGCCCCATGTATGACTTAGCTCTTAGGGCTACAATATACAGTAAGGCCCCATGTATGGAGTAGCTCTTAGGGCTACAATAGACAGTAAGGCCCCATGTATGACATAGCGCTTAGGGCTACAATACACAGTAAGGCCTCATGTATGGCATAGCTTAGGGCTACAATACACAGTAAGGCCCGATATATGACTTAGCTCTTAGGGCTACAATATACAGTAAGGCCCCATGTATGGCATAGCTTAGGGCTACAATACACAGTAAGGCCCCATGTATGACTTAGCTCTTAGGGCTACAATATACAGTAAGGCCCCATGTATGTAGTAGCTCTTAGGGCTGCAATAGAAAGTAAGGCCCCATGTATGACATAGCGTTTAGGGCTACAATACTTAGTAAGGCCTCATGTATGGCATAGCTTAGGGCTACAATACACCGTAAGGCCCCATGTATGACATAGCTCTTAGGGCTACAATATACAGTAAGGCCCCATGTATGGCGTAGCTCTTAGGGCTACAATACACAGTAAGGCCCCATGTATGACATAGCGCTTAGGGCTACAATATACAGTAAGGCCCCATGTATGGAGTAGCTCTTAGGGCTACAATACACAGTAAGCCCCCATGTATGACATAGCTCTTAGGGCTAAAATACACAGTAAGGCCTCATGTATGGCATAGCTTAGGGCTACAATACACAGTAAGGCCCCATGTATGACTTAGCTCTTAGGGCTACAATATACAGTAAAGCCCCATGTATGGCTTAGCTCTTAGGGCTACCATACACAGTAAGGTCCCATGTATGACATAGCTCTTAGGGCTACAATACACAGTAAGGCCCCATGTATGACATAGCTCTTAGGGCTACCATACACAGTAAGGCCCCATGTATGGCATAGCTCTTAGGGCTACAATACACAGTAAGGCCCCATGTATGACATAGCGCTTAGGGCTACAATACACAGTAAGGCCCCATGTATGACATAGCTCTTAGGGCTACAATATACAGTAAGGCCCTAGGTATGGCGTAGCTCTTAGGGCTACAATAGACAGTAAGGCCCCATGTATGACATAGCGCTTAGGGCTACAATACACAGTAAGGCCCCATGTATGACTTAGCTCTTAGGGCTACAATATACAGTAAGGCCCCATGTATGGCGCAGCTCTTAGGGCTACAATACACAGTAAGGCCCCATGTATGACATAGCGCTTAGGGCTACAATATACAGTGAGGCCCCATGTATGGAGTAGCTCTTAGGGCTACAATACACAGTAAGGCCCCATGTATGACATAGCTCTTAGGGCTACAATATACAGTAAGGCCCCATGTATGGCATAGCTTAGGGCTACAATACACAGTAAGGCCCCATGTATGACTTAGCTCTTAGTGCTACAATATACAGTAAGGCCTCATGTATGACATAGCTCTTAGGGCTACCATACACAGTAAGTCCCCATGTATGACTTAGCTCTTAGGGCTACAATATACAGTAAGGCCCCATGTATGGAGTAGCTCTTAGGGCTACAATACACAGTAAGGTCCCATGTATGACATAGCTCTTAGGGCTACAATACACAGTAAGGCCCCATGTATGACTTAGCTCTTAGAGCTACAATACACAGTAAGGCCCCATGTATGACATAGCTCTTAGGGCTACAATACACAGTAAGGCCCCATGTATGGCATAGCTTAGGGCTACAATACACAGTAATGCCCCATGTATGACTTAGCTCTTAGGGCTACAATACATAGTAAGGCCCCATGTATTGCATAGCTATTAGGGCTAGGATGCAGTGTAAGGCTTCATGTATAGCATAGCTGTTTGCACTGACACTATGGCCATGTACATAGGCTGTACAGCTCTCTAGCATGAAGACATATGGCCTCCTTGTGCTGGCATACAGGCTCTGTCTCTGTTATGTAAGGAGCTTTTTTTCTCCTACCAGTAATGCTTGTAAGAAAGAATATCCTAGCATATATGGAGTTGGTTGAAGCATATCACAATTTCTTTCCTGTTACGTATGAAATCTAATGGAAGTTGTGAGTCATTTAGAGAAACAGTAAAGGCTCCATTCACTGTAGTGACAGCCCTACTATGACTTTCTACAAAACAGCCATAATATGCCATACTTTCAAACTTTTGAAGAATACCTTCAGCAAAATTTTGTGGCAAGCAACGCTCTTTTTCACTCTACATTATTTTTGTAGACCACACAAATTACATGCCCCTTCTTTGTCCATAAGATAAAAGTCACAGTAGCCAAAATTAAAGGCACATTGCCATTACTGCGGATGTAGTAGTTGTTTCCTGCAGTCCTACAGTGGCATGTAAAAGTTTGGGCACCCCTGGTCAAAATTACTGTTATTGTGAACAGTCAAGCAAGTTGAAGATGAAATGATCCCTAAAAGGGCTAAAGTTAAAGATGACACATTTCCTTTGTATTTTCTTTTACATTTTAAAAATTACAAAAAGGAAAATGGGCCGATGCAAAAGTTTGGGCACCCTGCATGGTTACTACCTAGTAGCACCCCCTTTTGAAAGTATCACAGCTTGTAAATGCTTTTTGTAGCCAGCCAAGAGTCTTTCAATTCTTGTTTGATGGATTTTCATCCATTCTTCATTGGACAATTCTTCCAGTTCGGTGAAATTCCTGGGTCGTCTTGCATGCACTGCTATTTTGAGGTCTAGCCACAGACTTTCAATGATGTTCAGATCAGGGGACTGTGAGGGTCAGTGTAAAACCTTCAGCTTACGCCTTTTGAGGTGGTCTATTGTGGATTTTGACATGTGTTTCGGATCATTATCCCTTTGTAGAAGCCATCCACTTTTCAACTTCAGTTTTTTTTTTACAGACGGTGTTATGTTTGCATCTAGAACTTGTTGACATTTAATTGAATCCACTCTTCCGTCTACCCGTGAAATGTTCCCCGTGCCATTGGCTGCAACACAACTCCAAAGCATGATTGATAGACCCCAATGCTTAATGGTTGGCGAGATGTTCTTTTCCTGAAATTCTGTGCCCTTTTTTCTCCAGAGAGTTCTATTTTAACCTCATCTGTCCTCAGGACTTGTTTCCAAAATGCTTCAGGCTTGTTTAGATGTTCTTTTGCATACTTCTGACACTGAAGTTTATGATGAGGATGCAGGAGAGGTTTTCTTCTGACTCTTCCATGAAGGCCATATTAGGTGGATTCATAACTGGCTTAGTGATCGGACTCAAAGGGTGGTTGTAAATGGCTTCACATCCAGCTGGATGAATGTCTCAAGTGGGGTACCACAGGGCTCCGTCCTGGGACCTGTATTGTTCAACATCTTTATCAATGATTTAGATGAAGGAATTGAGGGTAAACTGATTAAATTTGCTGATGACACAAAGCTAGGAGGGATAGTGTAACATACCTGGCGGCGTCCTTGCATGGTGGTCCATCTCCCACTGTGCAAGAGCGCGCACTTGATCTCCAGTCCAGAATGTCTCTCTGGCTTCCCTCCATGCTGTCTGTTTGTGTCTGTTTCTGCTGCTTAAGGGCGGCGCCCGATCACTTCCTGCTTTTTGTACCTGCTGTGGGTCACACCCCTTGTGCGTCCTCAGCCTATTGCTGTCTGTCACCTGGTATATAGCTCAGCTGCTCCCATCTATTCCTGCCTGAGCATAGTGTTTCATTCAGTGTGTGCTTGCACTCTCAAGGTGCCAGGTCCCGTTCTGTGTTCTCTTGTCTGCCTATCCTGGAGGCTGTATTTCCAGGCCTGTCTGAACACGCTCCTAGCCTGTTCCTCCTGCCTTCTAGGGGCCGATTACCTAGACCCGTTCCTGTATCTTGTCTGACCTGTCTGAACACGCTCCTAGCCTGTTCCTCCCGCCTTCTAGGGGCTGATTACCTAGACCCGCTCCTGTATCTTGTCTGTCCTGTCTGAACATGCTCCTTGCCTGTTCGTCCTGCCTCTCTGGGGGCCGTATTCCCAGACCCGCTCCTGTATTCCGCTGCAGTGTCGGTCTCCTCCGTACACTCAGTTCCAGTCTGAACTCTCTCCTATCCTTTACCTGTTTTGCCTCTATGTCCGTTCCCTTCCTTTTTCTGCAGAGTCTGAACTCGTACCTAACTCCTGCTTGTTGTCTCTGTACTCCCGTTTGTGAGTTTGTGGTCCACTCGCTACTTCTCTGCTAGTACCCTGTGGGTGTCTGGCTCTGCCTTTCCCTTCCTGTCTGTTCCGTGTGAACAGAGCCCTGTCCCCCCTACTCAGCCTAGCCTGCTCTGACTCTCTTGCTCACTGCTCCGGCAGTCCTGTCCTGCCCTGCTTCTGCCCGCTGCTCCGGCAGTCCTGTCCTGCCCTGCTTCTGCCCGCTGCTCCGGCAGTCCTGTCCTGCCCTGCTTCTGCCCGCTGCTCCGGCAGTCCTGTCCTGCCCTGCTTCTGCCCGCTGCTCCGGCAGTCCTGTCCTGCCCTGCTTCTGCCCGCTGCTCCGGCAGTCCTGTCCTGCCCTGCTTGTGCTCGCTGCTCCTGCAGCCCCGTCCTGCTCTGTTCTTGCCCACCGCTTCGGGCGTTCCCTCTCTGCTGTGGTTGTCTACCGCATCTGCGGTTCTGTGACCCAGTCTGTACTGGGTCTTAACCTTTCTGTGCTCCAGCCCGTCCTTTCGGCCTGTACCCCTCTGCCTGTATTGTTCCTGAGTCCCAGTGTGTACTGGGTCCTATCCCGCCTGTGTTCCTACCTGCTAGTGCCTCCCTGTCTGCACTCTAGCTGCGCTTGCCTTTACCCGCCTGCCTGCATACCAGTCGTGCCTGCCTATACCCTCCAGTCTGTGCGCCAGCCTAACCAGCCTGTTCCAGTAATCCCTGTGTGGGTCAACCCCCGTGTCCGGAGTTTGACCTGGAGTAGCACCTGGTCCCTCTGCCCGGTTTCTCCCTGGTGCACTGGCGTCGTATGCCGTCGTGCCATCTTGGTCAGATCGGCCAGATACTTAGTCACGCCCCTCCAGGCACTCTCTGGTTCATGGTCCAGTGGAACCACAACACCCGCAGACGCCAGTCAGTCCGGGCGTGTGCATAACAGCATGCTCAGGCCATGGTTCCCGTTGAGCCCCACGGCCTTCGCTCTCTGAGAAGTTTTCCAGCGAATACATGCATTAAAAATAAATAAATACAATTTTTTATTTTTTTTTCTCAGCTGAGTTCCAGGCGAATTACGCACCCGTCCAGATGGATCTATCTGCTCTCGTTCCTGCGGATCCGCCACGTTACTATGGGGATCCAAGACAAAGTCGTGCATTTGTGGAGCAATGCATGCTACACTTCAAGTTCTACCCTCTATGTTTTCCCACCGATCGGGTTAAGGTGGCATTCATTATGTCTTACCTGGCGGGTGATGCCTTGGAATGGATCAACCCCCTATATGAAACACAGGATCCGATCCTCCTGGACCTAATGGCCTTCCTGGTGGCCTTTCTAATGGTCTTCGATGATCCTAACCCGGAGGCTCCTGCTGAAGCTTCACCTCCCAATATCCCGGAGCAGCCCCGATGGGTAATGTGTGTGGATAGCGCAATAGTCCTCCAGCCCAATGAGACTACTGTCCACCCAGAATCTTCACAGGGTGACTACGCTTTCCGGAATACATCTCCCAACCTCAAGAGGCAGTCCAGACGTGCTAGACGTAGAGGCAAGCCGTCACGCCAGGCTCTGTCCTCCCTGAGACCTCCTGACCCCAACCTTGAAGTCCCTACTGAAGCTTCATCTCCCTGTATCCCGGAGAAGCCCCAACGGGTAATGTGCGTGGGTAGTGCTCCGGTTCTCCTGCCCGAAGAGACTTCTGCCCATCCAGACTCCACACAGGAGAACTTCCTGCACCCGGCATCAGATGCTTCACCCACTTTAACCGGTGTGCATGTCCAAGGATGCTCCAAAGCTGTGGTTACCTCTGAGTCTGTGCACCTCTACTACCTGGCGGAGGACCCCCTGTTGCCTCCTGAATCTTCCGGGATACCACTCGATGACAAATGGAGAGAGACTTCTCTACACTCGGTACTCGATACTTTGTCCGCTTCGTCCTGTGAGCCTGACAATCGGTACCCCAAAGTGGTAGTTACCCCCGAGTCTCTACACCCCTCCGACCAGGCGGAGGACCTCCAGTTGTCTCCAGAACCCTTCGGGGTGCTACCTGGTAGCGAAAGGACAGAGACTCTCCTATACTCTGTACCTGATACCTCGCTCGCTTCGTCCAGTGAGTCCAACCTAGTGTACTCCGAAGCAGAGGTTACTCCCGAGTCTCTACACCCCTCCGACCAGGCGGAGGACCTCCAGTTGTCTCCAGAACCCTTCGGGGTGCTACCTGGTAGCGAAAGGACAGAGACTCTCCTTTACTCTGTACCTGATACCTCGCTCGCTTCGTCCAGTGAGTCCAACCTAGTGTACTCTGAAGCAGAGGTTACCCATGAGTCTCTACACCCCTCTGACCAGGCGGAGGACCTCCAGTTGTCTCCAGAACCCTTCTGGGTGCCACCTGGTGGTGAATGGACAGAGACTTTCCTATATCCTAGATCTGATACCTCGCTTGCTTCGTCCAGTGAGTCCGACCTAGTGTACTCTGAAGCAGAGGTTACCCGTGAGTCTCTACACCCTTCTGACCAGGCGGAGGACCGCCAGTTGTCTCCAGAACCCTTCGGGGTGCCACCTGGTGGTGAATGGACAGAGACTTTCCTATACTCGGTACCCGATACCTCGCCTGCTTCGTCCAGTGAGTCCGACCTAGTGTACTCTGAACCAGATGTTTTCTCTGAGCCTCTGCACTCTTCTGACCCGGCGGAGGACCTCCAGTTGTTTCCTGAATCCTCCGGGGTACCACCAGATAACAAAGAGACAGTGACTTTTCCTCATTATGTACCTGATAACCCGTCTATTTCTTCCTGTGAGCTTGACAAGATGTACCTCGAAGCAGAGATTACCCCCAAGTCTCTGTCCCCCTCCAACCCGGTGAAGGACTTCCAGTTGTCTCCTGTACCCTCTGGGGTGCCACCTGAAAATATGTGGAGAGAGACTTCCTTGTGTGCTGTTCCTGGTACTCCACCCGTTTCGTCTGTTGCTGAGGATGGCTGGATAGGAGGTAGCATCCTAGCTAACCAGATGAGATCAGTTTTTCCTGTGGACAGTGGAAGTGATCTCCTTGAAGTGAACGACTGGTCCTCGAATTCCCTGCGGAAGATTCTGGCAGGCCTGAAGAAGAGGGGGCGTAAGGGGGGGGGTACTGTAACATACCTGGCGGCGTCCTTGCATGGTGGTCCATCTCCCACTGTGCAAGAGCGCGCACTTGATCTCCAGTCCAGAATGTCTCTCTGGCTTCCCTCCATGCTGTCTGTTTGTGTCTGTTTCTGCTGCTTAAGGGCGGCGCCCGATCACTTCCTGCTTTTTGTACCTGCTGTGGGTCACACCCCTTGTGCGTCCTCAGCCTATTGCTGTCTGTCACCTGGTATATAGCTCAGCTGCTCCCATCTATTCCTGCCTGAGCATAGTGTTTCATTCAGTGTGTGCTTGCACTCTCAAGGTGCCAGGTCCCGTTCTGTGTTCTCTTGTCTGCCTATCCTGGAGGCTGTATTTCCAGGCCTGTCTGAACACGCTCCTAGCCTGTTCCTCCTGCCTTCTAGGGGCCGATTACCTAGACCCGTTCCTGTATCTTGTCTGACCTGTCTGAACACGCTCCTAGCCTGTTCCTCCCGCCTTCTAGGGGCTGATTACCTAGACCCGCTCCTATATCTTGTCTGTCCTGTCTGAACACGCTCCTTGCCTGTTCGTCCTGCCTCTCTGGGGGCCGTATTCCCAGATCCGCTCCTGTATTCCGCTGCAGTGTCGGTCTCCTCCGTACACTCAGTTCCAGTCTGAACTCTCTCCTATCCTTTACCTGTTTTGCCTCTATGTCCGTTCCCTTCCTTTTTCTGCAGAGTCTGAACTCGTACCTAACTCCTGCTTGTTGTCTCTGTACTCCCGTTTGTGAGTTTGTGGTCCACTCGCTACTTCTCTGCTAGTACCCTGTGGGTGTCTGGCTCTGCCTTTCCCTTCTTGTCTGTTCCGTGTGAACAGAGCCCTGTCCCCCCTACTCAGCCTAGCCTGCTCTGACTCTCTTGCTCACTGCTCCGGCAGTCCTGTCCTGCCCTGCTTCTGCCCGCTGCTCCGGCAGTCCTGTCCTGCCCTGCTTCTGCCCGCTGCTCCGGCAGTCCTGTCCTGCCCTGCTTCTGCCCGCTGCTCCGGCAGTCCTGTCCTGCCCTGCTTCTGCCCGCTGCTCCGGCAGTCCTGTCCTGCCCTGCTTCTGCCCGCTGCTCCGGCAGTCCTGTCCTGCCCTGCTTGTGCTCGCTGCTCCTGCAGCCCCGTCCTGCTCTGTTCTTGCCCACCGCTTCGGGCGTTCCCTCTCTGCTGTGGTTGTCTACCGCATCTGCGGTTCTGTGACCCAGTCTGTACTGGGTCTTAACCTTTCTGTGCTCCAGCCCGTCCTTTCGGCCTGTACCCCTCTGCCTGTATTGTTCCTGAGTCCCAGTGTGTACTGGGTCCTATCCCGCCTGTGTTCCTACCTGCTAGTGCCTCCCTGTCTGCACTCTAGCTGCGCTTGCCTTTACCCGCCTGCCTGCATACCAGTCGTGCCTGCCTATACCCTCCAGTCTGTGCGCCAGCCTAACCAGCCTGTTCCAGTAATCCCTGTGTGGGTCAACCCCCGTGTCCGGAGTTTGACCTGGAGTAGCACCTGGTCCCTCTGCCCGGTTTCTCCCTGGTGCACTGGCGTCGTATGCCGTCGTGCCATCTTGGTCGGATCGGCCAGATACTTAGTCACGCCCCTCCAGGCACTCTCCGGTTCATGGTCCAGTGGAACCACAACACCCGCACACGCCAGTCAGTCCGGGCGTGTGCATAACAGATAGCTAATACTAGAGAAGAGAGAGAGAGGATTCAAAAAGACCTAAATAAACTGGAGCAGTGGGCAGCAACCAACAGAATGGTTTTTAACAGGGAAAAATGCAAAGTACTGCATCTGGGCAATAAAAATGAAAAAAGCATATACAGAATGGGAGGAATAGAGCTAAGCAACAGTACATGTGAAAAAGACTTAGGTATACTAATAGATCATAGACTGAACATGAGTCAACAGTGTGATGCAGCAGCAAAAAAGGCAAATACAATTCTGGGATGTATTAACAGAAGCATACAGTCTAGATCACGTGAAGTCATTATCGGTCTTTACTCCTCTTTGGTCAGACCTCATCTGGAATACTGTGTACAGTTTTGGGCACCACATTTTAAAAAAGACATAGACAAACTGGAGCAAGTTCAGAGAAGAGCGACCAGAATGGTGACTGGTCTGCAAACCATGTCCTATGAGGAACGGTTGCAGGATTTGGGAATGTTTAGCTTGCAAAAAAGAAGACTGAGAGGAGACTTAATAGCTGTCTACAAATATGTCAAGGGCTGTCACATTGTAGAAGGATCATCTTTATTCTCATTTGCACAAGGAAAGACTAGAAGCAATGGGATGAAACTAAATGGGAGGAGACACAGATTAGATATTAGAAAAAACTTTTTGACAGTTAGGGTGATTAATGAGTGGAACAGGCTGCCACGAGAGGTGGTGAGTTCCCTTTCAATGGACGTCTTCAAACAGAGGCTGGACAGACATCTGTCTGAGATGATTTAGTGAATCCTGCGTTGAGCAGGGGGTTGGACCAGATGACCCAGGAGGTCCCTTCCAACTCTACCATTCTATGATTTTATGATTCTATGATATTTGTGCAGGTGTCTCTGAAGAGTAGAACAATGTAACACAACTCCAGAGCCTGCTAAATCTTTTTGAAGGTCTTTTGCAGTCAAGCTGGTGTTCCGATTTGCCTCTCTTGCAAACCTACAAGCAGCTCTCACTGAAATTTTACTTGGTCTTCCAGACCTTATCTTGACCTCCACTGTTCCCGTTAACTGCCATTTCTTAATTACATTTCAAATTGAGAAAAGGGCAACTTGAAGACGCTTTACTATCTTCTTATAGCTTTCTTCTGCTTTGTGGGCCTCCACCATTTTAATTTTCAGAGTGCTAGGCAATTGCTTAGAAGATCCCATAGATGCTGTTTTTTGGCACAAGGTTAGAGAAGGCTGGGTTTTTATAAAGCTGGGAAATTTGCATGACCTAGCCTTTCCTAACAATCATAGTGAACAAGCCACAACCCTAACAGGCTAATTAAGGTCTGAAACCTTGGTCAAAGTTATCTGAGAACACAAATCTCCTACTAGGTAGTAACCATGCAGGGTGCCCAAACTTTTGCCCCTGCCCATTTTCCTTTTTGGAATTTTTAAAATGTAAAAAATGACTATATATTGTTTTTTGCCTAAAATACTAAGGAAATGTGTCATCTTTAACTTTAGGCCTTTTAGAGATCATTTCATCTTCAACTTACTTAACTGTTAATAATAACAGCAGTAATTTTAACCAGGGGTACCCAAACATTTACATGCCACTGTATGTAACAGCACAAATAACAGTGAATACAGGTCATGTAGTACATGTGACCTGCAATCCTATGTAACACCACAGATAACACAATGATGTTTCTCTGAGAACAAATAACTCTCTGAGAACAGGCGGGCGAGCTCGCAAGAATGTAATATGCCCATGTGTATGAGAACTAAGCAACTGGGAAACACAGCAGTGGCTACACCTTTTTCCTAAGATCAAGAAAATTGGGTAATTTATTTTGTGACATGTTGCATTTGGAAAATTATAACATTTTTTTCTTTTAATAAAATAAGCCTCTAATAATTTTGTATAAAAAGAAAGTTTTTGGTTACTCGGTTTAAGAGTACGCTCACACTAGTGTATATCCTCTCATGTTATAGAATAGGGCGGATTATGTTAATGACACTCTGCTCAAATTCTGTCAGAGTTTGAGCTGATTGTCATCTTACTGTGATCCGATAGTCCTGCATAAGAGAATCGTATAACTGGTGCGGAGAGGATGGAGAACGTAATTTCTCCATCTTATCCATTGTTTCTGTGAGCGTCCATCGGACTGCACTTGGATGTCATCTGAATGCAGTCCTATGTTTTAGACACACCCATAGATTTGTATGGGTGCGAGTGATCCGAATATCAGAGCCACTCACAGCATGCTGCGATTGTTATCTCATGCCAAATCGGCATGAGAAAATAATCGTAGATCACCACTGCCCCATAGTATAAGAGTGGGCTGAGTGTTATCTGATAAAACACGTTATACGCCAGTGTGAGTGAGCCCTAACTTTGATAAAATTTCCCTTTTTTGCTCCAGTCACAGATGGTTTTAAAATCAATCGCGATTGTTCAGAAGAAGATATTCCTATACCCCTATGTGTTGTCGTTCCAAGGTTTGATTGTCAGCGCATCCCAATCCATTCCAGCTGGCCATGATGTACTTTCCATCAAACTCCTCATTTCATTCCAGAGGAGACCATAAGATCTCAAGGATCATGGAAAGCGTATTAACCCCTCATGCCTCACCATTTACTTACTAATATAAACATTATAATCTGGAATATAATAAGCAGTAAGCAAAACTTCTAGGTTGAAATAGATTCATGCTAATCCTTATTTTTTTTTTGTTGGTATTTCTCTATTTGGGTTAATTTATCCCATGTGAATGGAGTGGGCAGAGAGACTGTCACAGTGAACTGACGGACATCACATCTGCTCATTTCATTAACAGAATACAAACCTTGGCACCTCGGATCAGGGAATTAATAATGCTCTGTTATTAGCATTATTTCCACTTGTAAAAACCGCAATGCCTCCAATATTATTATATTATGAAATTGGTGGTAATTCAGTTCCCTAAAATAGCATGTTTCATCCTAACCCTATTGCTAAACGTTTGACATAAACATCCTATAATATAGTTGTCTGTAAGTAGATTTTGCATGAATCTCTACAGTTCAAATGAATGCAAATTTTAATTGAAAATTTTAACTGCAAATTTAGGAAAAATTCATATTATGTATTTGGATACTAAATCAAGCAGATGATCGAGCGAAAATGCTATCTGAATTAGGAAGATTTCTTCCATGATGGGCACTGAACTCAGGGTTGGGTTGCCTTGTGTTGCATTGTTGCATCCCCTCGTATTGTATTTTAATTGTTTTGAACAAATTCTAGAATTACATTTCAAGGCTGTCACGTTGGATGCTTAATGAAGCAACTGATCATAATGCCTAATGAGGTGACTGGTTGTAAACATTAGGAATATCTATTCTGGAAGCTTTTCAATTTCTGAAGCATTTTTTTTATAGAATTATTCCACTGACATGCATGAAATCCTTTTTTCCTCTCGTCTTTGCCAATTCCCTGCCCTGCTTTATGAAGACACACATTGTCACACGAGTCTCTACATATTTCAAAATGGCTCCTCATTTGCCATTCACATGCAGGTTAGAGGCGTGCCCCCCTCACAGTACGGATTATCGCAGCAGAGGATTATGGGACTGCAGATGCACACTGCGGCAAAAATCCAAAAGTCATCCGAACGGAGAAGAAAAAAAAATAATTTCTGCTCTGCTGTCATTAAAAAGCTGGGACTTCAAAACAATGGAGTTCTTGTAAACGATTAGTGTGACTGACACGGAGCAGAAAATATGGTGCTGTCCCCGAAATTCTGGTAATTAATCGAGTAACTGTTAAAGGAGCCTTTTACTAAAGGCTTAAGCACTCTGCAATGCCGTGAAATCGATATTTTTTTATCTGGTTTGCCGGCAACATGGTGAGCTTTTGCAGCGGCTGCAGGAGGCTGACGTGGCTTCATATTCGACGTGTCACTTGTGCTTTTGCCAAAAATGAGAAACTAACGTTGATTAAAACCCATTTAAGGCAATTTACACCTGATGCACAAAGGTAATTTCCAAAGCCTAGAAGACGGATGTTTCAGTCTATCTCAGCTACTAATAAATCCACTGGTATGTGAGGCATATTTAAAGGAAGAAAGACTGTTCAGGGTGTGATTATAATCACATCACGAGAGGTCCACGGTTTCTATTTAGAGACATTTCTCACAGAGCAACTTCTTAAGGGAGTCCCCGCTGTGCAGAGTGAAAAGCATGAACCAACTAACGACAGAATTCATCTGTGTTTATATTTTACAGACAATGAGAAAATCTAGTCTTTGTATGCCCCTTTTCCATCTACCTTATTATTTTGCTGGAAAAGACTCATGATTTTCGTGCGCCCCCCCCCCACCACCAAATGGAATATTCACACCCCCACATACTGTGCTGTTCATGTTTTTTTTTTCTTTTTAGCTTGGACAAGTTCTGCACACGCCATTTTAGATTGATGTATTGTTTGCTGCCACCACACCATTTTTAACCCCCACCCCGCTCACCCCCACCCCATTTGTTTAATTACCAATAGGACAGCATCTTTTCACCTGCCACGCTTGGCCCTGTCTTGAAGCCAAAGATCTTCAGTGAAACACACACACACATACATATATAGATATATATAATATATCATTTATGCATATGTGTATATATATATGTCTCTCTCTCTCTCTCTCTCTATATATATATATATATATATATATATATAAAACGATATCTATCTCTCTAGATATATATATATATCTGTGTCTATATATGTATATCTAGATATATATGTTTTGATATACATATATATATGTATATCTATATAAATATATAGATACACATATATATATATATTAGTTCATATGCTTCATTCCGAATGGCAGACAAAGCCCTGAAAAGACATAGGTATGAAAGCCAAAATATCTTTTAAATTGTAGGGTAGATATAAAATCTGGAATATAGCCTAGGATATATTAAATATATATAGTTTAATAATACAGACTCTATAAACCTCTGTTCTTGTTAATTTTTAAAAATAATTTCAGCTTGTGAAAAAAGGAATTTTAAACCTGGAATCTATGAAACTACCAGGATACGTCAGGGTCCTAAGATATTAAAGTTTTTTTTTTAGATATTAAAACTTTAGAATCTAACAATTTGGTGGCTCCAGCAGAATGAAAAGCATTTTAAATATGTGATTCAGATGCAGAAACCTCCAACTGTATGCATGACAGAGTAATAGTATAAATTCGAAAGAGGAATATCTGATAAATACGTACCCACACATGCAGTTATGCTTTGAGGAGGAGGGGAACATTCTGTCCAACACAAGACATGTCTACCATGACTGATGATTGTTGTTTTTTTTTTTACTTGTCTTTCTCTTGTATTGTCTCGGTTTATAATTTTCTTCATGGAATTTTTTTTTTACTACAAAACATGCATGGTATTATGGGAATAGCACTATAAGCTTTGTATTACTAATTGATAAATTGATAGTCTTTTTTGCCATCAAATTAACCATTTTGTTGTTAACTATATACTTTTACATTATACAAAGTAAAACATTTTTTTTTAATCTTTTCATATAAATGAAATCATAGGCAGTTTCCTTATTCGCTTTTATGTGACCCGTGACTCATATTGGGACAGGTTGGTCCCAATTTTTGTAAGAAAAAAAAAAACGACTGCTTTAGGTTCCTTTTTAAATATATTTTGAATATTATTGGTAGTAATGATTTTGGTCGCCATGTTTTGAATTTTTTTACTAAATGGTTCTCCTTTGACTTGCAACCTAGTGAACTAAGGAGATTGGGTGAAATGGTATATTAACACATGGCAGATTTGTTGCAGAACTTTCCTGAATTGTCCTATTGATCTGCATAAGGCTTGCAGAAGTTCATGAAACAACCCAATTCAGATAAATGAAACGGATTTTCAATTGAAAAAATGTATTCAGCATATCGGCACCAGCTATAGAAGAGTTGGCTATGCCTACGTAAATTAACACAACCCATACAATGACTTGCCTAGCCTTTTAAAGCTCCACACCACACGCTTGCGCCTGTCTATTAGTTAAGACGCCATACATATGTTTAACGAATGCTGATGGTTGAACAGCTGTAAACATTTTACTTCATATTCTCTGTTATAGCCGTTCAACCTGGCCATACAGTCATGGCCGAAAGTGTTATCACCCTTGAAATTGGTGCAGAAAATTAAGTACAGTATTTCTCACAGAAAATGATTGCAATTCCACATGTTTTGTTATAAGCGTGTTTTTTTTCTTGGTGTGTACTGGAACAACACAAAAAAACCAGAGAAAAAAAAAGCAAATTGGACCTAATTTCACACAAAACCCCAAAAATGAGCCGGACAAAATTGTTGGCACCTTGACAAAATTGTGTGTAAACAACTTTGTTTCAAGCAAGTAATGCTCGTTCAGGCTCACCTGTGGCAAATAACAGGTGTGAGCAATATTAGAATCACACATGAAACCAGATAAAAAGGGGAGAAGTTGACTCAAGCTTTGCATTGTGTGTTTGTGTGTACCACACTAAGCATGAACCACAGAAAAAGGAGAAGAGAACTGTCTGAGGACTTGAGAACCAAAATTGCTGAAAAATATCAACAATCTCAAGGTTACAAGCCCATCTTCAGAGATCTTGAGGTTCCTTTGTCCACAGTGCGCAACATAATCAAGAAGTTTACAACTCATGGCACTGTAGGTAATATCCCTGGACGTGGATGGCAGAGAAAAATTGATGAAAGGTTGCAATGCAGGATAATCCGGATGGTGTATAAGCATCCCCAATCGAGTTACAAAGAAATTCAAGCTGCCCTGCAGGCACAGGGTGCATCAGTGTCAGCACAACCAAGATAGAACTTTTTGCTAAAGCACATTATTCTACTGTTTACCAAAAACAGAATGAGGCCTGCAAAGTAAAATACACAGTGCCTACAGTCAAATATGATGGAGGTTCAAAGATGTTCTGGGGTTGTTTTTCTGACTCTGGCACTGGGTGCCTTGACTATGTGCAAGTTATCATGAAAACTGAAGATTACCAAAGGATTTTGGGTCGCAATGTAATGCCCATTGTTAGAAAGCTGGGTTTGCGTCCTAGGTTATGGGTCTTCCAGCAGGACAATGACCCTAAATATACTTCAAGAAGCACCCAGAAATGGATGGAAACAAAGCACTGGAGAGTTCTGAAGTGGCTAGCAATAAGTCTGAATTTAAATCCCGTTGAATACCTGTGGAGAGATCTTAAAATTGCTGTTGGGGGAAGGCACCCTTCAAATATGAGAGACCCGGAGCAGTATGCAAAAGAAGAGTGGTCCAAAATTCCAGTTAGAGTGCTGTAAGAAGCTTGTTGATGGTTACAGGAAGCGATTGATTGCAGTTATTTATTTCAAAGGGTGTGCAACCAAATATTAAGATGAGGGTGCCCATAATTTTGTCCTGCCCATTTTGGGGGTTTTGTGTGAAATTATGTCCATTTTGCCTTTTTTTCTATGTTTTTTTTTGTGCTGTTCCAATATACACAAAGGAAATAAACTTGTGTATAACAAAACATATATAATTGCAATAATTTTCTGGGAGAAATACTTTTTCTAGAACAATTTCAAGAGTGCCAACACTTTCGGCCATGATTGTATATATTCAGTGACACCAAGCAACGAACCAAGAATCTATCTGGGAATATTCTTTCAAGGATCTTTTCTCTGAAAAATCAAATAAGGCAGACTTAATTTCAAACAATTAAAAAAAGACTGACTGTCACTTCCAAACAGAAAACAGGTGTGTACAAGTGCAAACTAAGAGTAGTTTGCAGCATTCAACCCATCAGCCTCTGGCGGTTTTAATCATAGCAGGATCCTATCTACCCATATAAATATAGTTTTCAGCCTAGGAGTGGATTCACATTAGGATAGGTTCCCAACAAAGAGAATCGCCTTATCACGGCTACTTGGTATACATGAAGTGGCCAATTTATGCGCTAAGTATTCTCGTTTTTCCCTATTTTCTAGATCACTAATGCAATTCAGATTTCATATATTTCATATTTTCATGCTATAGCGCTATAGTGCATCTTTATATCTTATTCATTTCAAACAATGACAGTCTGTACATGGTTGGCTAAAAGGATCATTCATGAAGTTTTTACCAAGCGATCAATTGTTTTTTTTGGAACTTACTCATTTTCATCAGCTTTATTTATTTATTTATCTTACTTGCTTATATAGTGCCAGCATATTCCTTTACAGACATTATCATTTCTATCCCCATTGCGGCTCACAATCTACATTCCCTATCAGTATGTCTTTGGAGTGTCAGAGGAAACCGAGCAACCCAGAAGAAATCCACGCAATCACGGGGAGAACATACAAACTCCTTGGTGTGGTCCTTGGTGGGATATGAACCCAGGACCCCACAGCTACAAAGCTACAGTGCTAACCACTGCTTTAATCCAATGTGTATGGGGGGATTTGTAAACTGAGCAGAATCATTGAATTGCCATTGGGAACAGTGTGTGCTGCATGTCCCCTAAGTCTCCTGGGTGGTGATGCTCTGCAGAGCTTTTCTCATGGACTCTCTCACTAATCTGATTTTGATAGTCCCACATGGAAAATAGCGGTTTCATAGCTAAAATGGTGGTGGCAGGATTTGTCCCCAAATATCTGGACAAAACTCCACTCAATCTGAGGCCTGGTTCACAGAAGCATACAATATTTTGCGATCCGCATACTGACCGCAATGCCCGGACTGGCCACGTGCCTCCCGACCCTAACTTACAGTTTCCTAGACACATATGAGACTGTAAGTTTAGGTCAAGAGACGCACCACAAGACTGGAAGACTGGGCATTGTGGTCAGTAAACGGATCGTAAAATACTCTTGTGTGAATTCGACCTAAGACTACATTCACGTGACCATATTTTCATTAATAATGCTTTAATCCTAAAGTAAAAGTAGATACATATTATTTTAGAGTAGGCTCACTTTTCATGGTGTAGGAGAGTGGTGCCGACGCCAAGCTGTAACAATGCTGGCGTATGACAAATTGAAGATACTCTACTGCCATGATACAAATCCATGAATCCATGTCACTATACAGGGATTTGTATTTATTACTTTTTTGAGGAGGGAAAGCAAACTGAAACTTTGTTACATGTTAGAGCCTAACTTAGTGACACAGTTTTGCAAACAGGAATAAAAGGAGATATTTTACTGAGTAATGCTAAAATATAAAACAATTCTTGAAGACTCATTGGACCCGTGGTCAGATGCTGGCAGAAAGCTTATGTGTCCCTGTCTATGATGTGTGATAACATCTAGAGGCTGCCGGAGTTCACCACTTCTCATCCTTCACCTTCTTTTTTTCTATTTCCTTTTTTTCTATTCTTACAGTGCCTACAAGTAGTATTCAACCCCCTGCAGATTTAGCTGGTTGACACATGCGGAATTAACTTGGCATTGTGACATTTGTACTGTAGATCAGCCTGGAAGTGGGAAATGCACTGCAGCAAATTTTTTTTTTTTTTTTTTTAAAAACGTTAAAAGTTAATTCAGAGTGTCATTTATTATTCAACCCCTCAAACCACAAGAATTCTGTTTGGTCCCCCTAAAGTATT
Organism: Phyllobates terribilis; assembly: GCF_046119375.1. Classification (NCBI taxonomy): domain Eukaryota; kingdom Metazoa; phylum Chordata; class Amphibia; order Anura; family Dendrobatidae; genus Phyllobates; species Phyllobates terribilis. The sequence continues at coordinate 230,569,575 of NW_027362764.1, forward strand.
AAGAAGTAGTTCAGGCACTAAGAATAATGAGCTTCACATGTGTGGATTAAAGATCTCTTTTGCCAGCCTTTTCTGACTATTTAAGACCCTCCCCAAACTTGTGAACAGCACTCAGACATGGTCAACATGGGAAAGACAAAGGAGCATTCCAAGGCCATCAGAGACAAGATCGTGGAGGGTCACAAGGCTGGCAAGGGGTACAAAACCCTTTCCAAGGAGTTGGGCCTACCTGTCTCCACTGTTGGGAGCATCATCTGTAAGTGGAAGGCTTATGGAACTACTGTTAGCCTTCCACGGCCAGGACAGCCTTTGAAAGTGTCCTCCCGTGCCGAGGCCAGGCTTGTCCGAAGAGTCAAGGCTAACCCAAGGACAACAAGGAAGGAGCTCCGGGAAGATCTCATGGCAGTGGGGACATTGGTTTCAGTCAATACCATAAGTAACGTACTCCACCGCAATGGTCTCCGTTCCAGACGAGCCCGTAAGGTACCTTTACTTTCAAAGCGTCATGTCAAGGCTCGTCTACAGTTTGCTCATGATCACTTGGAGGACTCTGAGACAGACTGGTTCAAGGTTCTATGGTCTGATGAGACCAAGATCGAGATCTTTGGTGCCAACCACACACGTGACGTTTGGAGACTGGATGGCACTGCATACGACCCCAAGAATACCATCCCTACAGTCAAGCATGGTGGTGGCAGCATCATGCTGTGGGGCTGTTTCTCTGCCAAGGGGCCTGGCCATCTGGTCCGCATCCATGGGAAGATGGATAGCACGGCCTACCTGGAGATTTTGGCCAAGAACCTCCGCTCCTCCATCAAGGATCTTAAGATGGGTCATAATTTCATCTTCCAACAAGACAACGACCCAAAGCACACAGCCAAGAAAACCAAGGCCTGGTTCAAGAGGGAAAAAGTCAAGGTGTTGGAGTGGCCTAGTCAGTCTCCTGACCTTAACCCAATTGAAAACTTGTGGAAGGAGCTCAAGAATAAAGTCCACATGAGACACCCAAAGAACCTAGATAACTTGGAGAAGATCTGCATGGAGGAGTGGGCCAAGATAACTCCACAGACCTGTGCCGGCCTGATCAGGTCTTATAAAAGACGATTATTAGCTGTAATTGAAAACAAGGGTTATTCCACAAAATATTAAACATAGGGGTTGTATAATAATTGACCCACAAATTTATGTTTAAAATTTAATAAAATTCAACTGAGCAACATAACTTTTTGGTTTGTAAGATTTATGCTTCTGTTCATAAAACCTACTCTCGTTTGCAGTTTGAAGGCTCTAACTTATTTGCATCTTATCAAACCAGCTAAATCTGCAGGGGGTTGAATACTACTTGTAGGCACTGTATGTCCAATGTCAGAACACTTTAGCTTTCTCCTTGTTTTTTTTTTATTATTTAAAAATCATTGCTAAAAAGAGATAAACAGAAAGAGGATGATTTTTCTGCCCAGCCTTTAGATTCTATGTTGCTTTATTGCTGTCTGCTGTGTTCAGAACATGATTTGACTTGAGATTTGTTTTTGTTTTTCTACAGCGAACTGAACCTTTACTGAACAAAGCAAAAACAAATAGAAAAATATGGACAATTGCCATTGTATAAATGGCATGAAAACAAATACTGACAAAGCCAAGAACAGAGCTGATATCTGCTAAAGGACTGGTTGTGAATGATTTATCTGCACTAAGGTATAGGGAAAATATATATTCTTGTACCATGTTAGCCAGTAGATAGAAAAATATTTAGATTTGAGAGTCCTCAGTGGTTGATACCTTTTAATGGCTAACTGAAAAGATGGTAACAAATTGCAAGCTTTCGAGACTACTCAGGTCTCTTCATCAGGCATAGTATACCACAAAATCTGAAGAGTCACATACTTATACACAATAAGACACACAAAAAATGCAATAGGTAAGACAGGTGATGGAAAGCAGAGTTATTATGGAAGAGATAAACAGTTCTGGCTACAAATATTTTTAGCAGTTAATAGATAAGGAGTGTGAAGGTTTTATTGTCCTGTGACTAGGTCCAGTGTTGTGATGACCTCACAGTTCTGAGAGTCTGAGAAGCACATTCCTTAGTTGATGTAGAATGACATAAATCCATGTGACACATTCATTCCTGCTCTGAAAGTTTATATTCTGAGATTCTTCTTTCTCTTTGAGATTTGAAGTTACCTTTTAATACCAGTAATTTCATGTCTTTTATGCTGTGATCAGGGGAACAAAACTGCTTGGCTACAGGTAGATCTATTTGTTTTTCTTTTATTGTGTGGCGATGATGATTCATCCTTGTTCTAAGTTTTTGCTAGTTCCCTGGATCAACGCCCTATCAAGGAATCTAGTATATATAACCTGTAATATTATACTTTTCAAGAAAGGCATCCATGCCCTTCTTAAATTTTAATAGTGAATCACTCATTACAACATCATGCGGCAGAGAGTTCCATAGTCTCACTGCTCTTACAGTAAAGAATCCCCGTCTGTGATTATGATTAAACCTTCTTTCCTCCCGTCTCAGGCCTCAAAGTAAAATGATCAGTAGAAAGTCTTTGTACTGTCCCCTCATATACTTGTACATAGTAATAAGATCACCCCTAAACCTTCATTTTTCCAAAGTAAACAACCCCAAGTGTAATAACCTGTCTTGGTATTGCAGATCCCCCAGTCCTCTAATAACCTTGGTCGCTCTTCTCTGCACCTGCTCTAGTTCAGCTATGTCTTTCTTATATACCGGAGACCAGAACTGTACACAGTATTCTAAGTGTGGTCGCACTAGTGACTTGTATAGAGGTAAAATTATGTTCTCCTCATGAGCATCTATGCCTCTTTTAATGCATCCCATTATTTTACTTGCCTTTGCAGCAGCTGCCTGACACTGGCCACCAAACTTGAGCTTGTCGTCCACCAATACACCCAGGTCGTTTTCAGTTACAGTTTTGCCCAGTGTTTTACAATTAAGCATATAATTATACATTTTATTTCCTCTGCCCAAGTGCATTACTTTACATTTATCCCCATTAAAGCTCATTTTCCATTTATCAGCCCAAGCTTCTAGTTTACATAGATCCTCCTGTAATATAAAATTGTCCTCCTCTGTATTGATTACCCTGCAGAGTTTAATGTCATCTGCAAATATTGAAATATTATTGATAAGAAGCAGGACCAATACTGACCTCTGTGGTACCCCACTGTTAACTGAGACCCAGTCTGAGTGTGTTCCATTAATAACCACCCTTTGTTTCCTATCACTGAGCCAGTTCTTAACCCACATACATATATTTTCCCCTATCCCCATTGTTCTCATTTCATGTATCAACCCTTTGTGTGGAACCGTATCAAAAGCTTTTGAAAAGTCCATATACACAACATCCACTGCATTTCCTTGGTCCAGTCCGGAACTTGCCTCCTCATAAAAGCTGATCAGGTTAGTTTGACAGGAACAGTCCCTCGTAAACCCATGTTGATATTGGTTCATGAGGTTATTCTTCTTCAGATACTCTAGTATAGCATCTCTTAGAAAACCCTCCAGGATTTTACCCACAGTAGAGGTTAAGCTTACTGGCCTATAATTTCCAAGTTCGGTTTTTGTCCCCTTTTGAATATTGGCACCACATTTGCTATATGCCAGTCCTGTGGTACAGACCCTGTTATTATGGAATCTTTAAAGATTAAAAATAATGGTCTATCTATGACGTTACTTAATTCCAGCAGTACTTGCGGGTGTATCCCATGCGGGCCCGGGGATTTGTCAACTTTAGTGATTTTTAGACGCCGCCGTACTTCCTGCTGGGTTAAGCAAGTGACATTTAATGGAGAATTTTTGTTATCACTAATCATGTTTTCTGCATTGCAATTTTCTTGTGTAAATACGGTTGAAAAAAAATCATTTAGCATATTGGCTTTTTCCTCATCCTCATCCCCCATTTCACCCAGACTATTTTTAAGGGGGCCAACACTATCATTTTTTTAGTTTTTTACTATTTATGTAGTTAAAGAATATTTTGGGATTATTTTTACTTTCTCTGGCAATGAGTCTCTCTGTCTCAATCTTTGCTGCCTTGATTTGGTTTTTACAGAATTTATTTAATTTTCTGTATTTATTTAATGCCTCACCACTACCTACTTGCTTTAGTTCTCTAAATGCTTTCTTTTTGTCACTTATTGCGCCCCTTACGGCTCTATTTAGCCATAGTGGTTTCCTCGCATTTTTAGCATGTTTATTCCCATAAGGTATATATTGTGCACAGGTCCTATTCAGGATGCAAATAAATGTCTCCCATTTGCTTTGTGTAGTTTTATGTCTCAGGATATTGTCCCAGTTTATTGCACTAAGATCATCTCTCAACGGTTGGAAATTTGCCTTCCTGAAGTTTAGTGTCCTTGTAACCCCTCTACTACACATCTTATTATGTTGAAGAATGTTGTGAAGAAAAAACGGAGAGTGGTGGTCATGGGGGATTCCCTGTTAAGAGGAACAGAGGCCACTATCTGCAGACCAGACATAACCTCAAGAGAAATGTGCTGTCTTCCAGGAGCAAAAATTAAAGATGTGTCTGACAGGATATCAAGACTCTTCAGACCTACAGATCACTACCCATTCCTGCTAATACATGTGGGGACAAATGACACCGCAAGAAAGGACCTGGAAACCATCTGCAGTGACTTTGAAGACTTAGGCAAGAAAGTGAAAGAATTGGGAGCGCAGGTGGTCTTCTCATCCATCCTCCCAGTGGATGGCCATGGAACAATGAGGTGGAATAAGATTCTACAGGTGAACAACTGGCTACGTCGATGGTGCCGTCAACAAGGATTTGGATTTCTGGATCACGGAATGAATTACCTATACGATGGACTACTTGCTAGAGATGGGGTGCACCTTACGAAGACTGGAAAACATGTATTTGGAAGTCGCCTTGCTACACTCATCAGAAGAGCTTTAAAGTAGAACAATGTGGGAAGGGAAGCAAAAGGCCAGAAAAAGCCATACAGCTGACAAATACTATTGAGATCTCTGCTACTGGAAGTGGAAAGGAAGAACAAAGACAAAACAATTTAAATAATAAAAATATGGGAGGAAGAGAAACCAATCACAAACTAAAATGTTTTTATACAAATGCACAAAGCATGAGCAACAAACAAGGAGAATTGGAACTACTAATGCAGGAAAAGGAATATGATGTCATTGGAATCACTGAAACTTGGTGGGACGATAAACATGATTGGAATAAAAGGCTAAAAGGATACAACTTATTTGCAAGAAACAGACTTGATAAACGAGGAGGAGGTGTTGCATTGTATGTTAGAAAAGCGTATATCTGCACAGAGATTGAAGCTTCAGAGACTGGGAGTTCTGTGGAAACTGTTTGGGTAAGAATACAAGGAGAGAACAACGGAAAGGACACCATTGTAGGCATTTACTACAGGCCACCTGGGCAAGCTGAAGATATGGATGAACTCTTTATGTATCAAATGACCAAGTTCTCCAAAAAATATGACGTAGTGGTCATGGGAGATTTCAACTATCCAGACATTTGTTGGGAATCTCTCTCAAGTAAAACTAACAGGTCAAGCAAATTCTTATCCTCTCTTGCTGACAACTTTATCTTCCAAAAGGTAGGGGAGAAAACAAGGGGATCTGCTACTTTGGATCTAATCCTTATAAACAGGGAGGAAATGGTTGAGGAGGTAAAGGTGGCTGGGACCCTAGGAGGCAGCGATCATGCTATTATAGAATTTTGGATAACTAGAGGAGGAAGACATGTGAAGACTCAAACTTCAAGGTTAGATTTTAGAAAGGCAGATTTTAAGAGACTCAGAAAGAGAATAGGAGGGATCCAATGGCTGGATGTCCTTAAGGACAAAAATGTCCAGAAAGGATGGGAAATTTTTAAAAATGAGATTCTCAAAGCACAATCGTTAACAATCCCGAAAAGTAGGAAGAATGGGAAGCATTTAAGGAAACCAGGATGGATGAACACAGAACTTAAACACATGCTAAAAAGAAAGAAAGAAATGTTTATTAAATGGAAAGAGGGAGGCATATCTAAAGAAGATTATAATGCAGTCTGCAGATCCTGCAGGGCACGTATCAGGTTAGCTAAAGCTGACAATGAATTAAGGCTTGCAAGAGATGTCAAAAGCAATAAAAAAGGATTTTGGGGGTATGTCAAAAGTAAAAGAAAAGTCAAAGATGCTATAGGATTTTTACAGGATGAAAATGGAGAAATGGTAAGAGAGGATGTTGAGAAAGCCGAACTTTTTAATTCCTATTTTGCATCTGTTTTCTCTCAGAAAGAAAATGTAACATCAACTGATCTTCACTGTCCTTTTAATGGAATAGAGGAATCCAAGTTATCTGTAAACAGAAAGATTGTGAGGGAATATTTAGCTAACATAAATGAGTTCAAGTCTCCAGGTCCAGATGAATTACACCCCAGAGTACTGAAGGAGATCGTAGAAGAAATTTTAGAACCACTCTCCATAATCTTTGAAAATTCTTGGAGAACAGGAGAAATCCCAGAAGACTGGAGAAGAGCAAATGTTGTTCCTATCTTCAAAAAGGGGAAGAAGGTGGACCCAGGGAACTATAGGCCGGTGAGTCTGACTTCTATACCAGGAAAGATCTTTGAACAAATTATTAAACAACATGTATGTAAGTACATGGATAAGAATGAAGTGATTAACCAGAGTCAGCATGGGTTTGTAACTAACAAGTCATGTCAGACTAACTTAATTTCCTTCTATGACAGAATCACTGACTGGGTGGATCAGGGAAATGCTGTAGATATAGTATATCTTGACTTCAGCAAAGCATTTGACAAAGTATCTCACACCATCCTTATTGAAAAAATGACCAAGTATGCAATGGACAAGGCAACTGTTAGGTGGATTCATAACTGGCTTAGTGATCGGACTCAAAGGGTGGTTGTAAATGGCTTCACATCCAGCTGGATGAATGTCTCAAGTGGGGTACCACAGGGCTCCGTCCTGGGACCTGTATTGTTCAACATCTTTATCAATGATTTAGATGAAGGAATTGAGGGTAAACTGATTAAATTTGCTGATGACACAAAGCTAGGAGGGATAGCTAATACTATAGAAGAGAGAGAGAGGATTCCAAAAGACCTAAATAAACTGGAGCAGTGGGCAGCAACCAACAGAATGGTTTTTAACAGGGAAAAATGCAAAGTACTACATCTGGGCAATAAAAATGAAAAAAGCATATACAGAATGGGAGGAATAGAGCTAAGCAACAGTACATGTCAAAAAGACTTAGGTATACTAATAGATCATAGACTGAACATGAGTCAACAGTGTGATGCAGCAGCAAAAAAGGCAAATACAATTCTGGGATGTATTAACAGAAGCAAACAGTCTAGATCACGTGAAGTCATTATCGGTCTTTACTCCTCTTTGGTCAGACCTCATCTGGAATACTGTGTACAGTTTTGGGCACCACATTTTAAAAAAGACATAGACAAACTGGAGCAAGTTCAGAGAAGAGCGACCAGAATGGTGACTGGTCTGCAAACCATGTCCTATGAGGAACGGTTGCAGGATTTGGGAATGTTTAGCTTGCAAAAAAGAAGACTGAGAGGAGACTTAATATCTGTCTACAAATATGTCAAGGGCTGTCACATTGTAGAAGGATCATCTTTATTCTCATTTGCACAAGGAAAGACTAGAAGCAATGGGATGAAACTAAATGGGAGGAGACACAGATTAGATATTATAAAAAACTTTTTGACAGTTAGGGTGATTAATGAGTGGAACAGGCTGCCACGAGAGGTGGTGAGTTCCCCTTCAATGGACGTCTTCAAACAGAGGCTGGACAGACATCTGTCTGAGATGATCTAGTGAATCCTGCTTTGAGCAGGGGGTTGGACCAGATGACCCAGGAGGTCCCTTCCAACTCTACCATTCTATGATTCTATGATTCTATGATTAAAGGATACATGAAAACTTATTATTTTGTGATCACTATTACCCAAGTGACCCCCAACTCGTATATTTGATATGCGGTCTGGCCTGTTGGTTAATATTAGGTCTAGCAGTGCCCCTCTTTTTGTTGGGTCCTGAACCAGTTGTGAAAGGTAATTGTCTCTCATAGTTGTCAAAAACCTATTACCTTTGCTTGAACTACAGGTTTCTGTTCCCCAATGTATTTCAGGGTAGTTGAAGTCCCCCATAATAATGACTTCTCCTTGAGTCGCTGCTTCATCTATTTGCTTTATGAGGTTATTCTCCCTGCTTCCATTATTTCTGGAGACTTATAACAAACCCCTATCAGTAATTTATTATTTTGTTCCCCCTCCCCTTATCTCCAACCACAAGGACTCTACATTTTCATTAGATTCACATATATTCTCACGCAAGATGGGTTTTAAGGATGATTTTACATATAAACACACCCCCCCACCTCGCTTGCTTGTATGGTAATTTCTGAACAGACTATAGCCCTGTAAATTAACTGCCCAGTCATGGCTCTCGTCCAGCCATTTCTCAGATATCCCCACCATGTCATAATTTTTTTCCAACAAAATTAATATTAATTCCTCCATTTTGTTGGTGAGGCTTCTGGCATTAGTGTGCATGCATTTTATGTATCTCTCTGTACCTCTAGTCCTTCTTACTATATTGACTGTTCTAACCCCACCCCCAATTTCTTTATTTGTGCCTTGGTCACTATCTGCACTATCTTCCCCACCTATAAATTGAATACCCCCCCAATCCCTAGTTTAAACACTCCTCCAACCTTCTAGCCATTTTCTCCACAAGCACAGCTGCACCCTCCCCATTGAGGTGCAGCCCGTCCCTAGCGTAGAATCTGTAGCCAACTGAGAAGTCGGCCCAGTTCTCCAGGAACCCAAACCCCTCCTTCCTACACCAGTTCCTGAGCCCCTTATTTATCTCACTAATCTCCCGTTGCCTCTCTGGCGTGGCACGTGGTACAGGTAGTATTTCAGAGAATACCACCTTGGAGGTCCTTGCTTTAAGCTTGCAGCCTATTAGATATTCCTTTTTAGATTTTTGCTAAATTAATACAAAATTGCAGAAGGAAAATCCTCAAGGCTACTATATGATTTTTGTGTCAATATTTCTGTTGCAAATTGGTATTAGGAGAAACAATTGTGGCAAACATGGTGGTTAAATTATTCTACCTTATACAGTATATAAAGATGGGATGTGTTCTCAGGACATTGACTGTATTACATAACCCTTGGCATTCTCTTAATTATTATCAAGTAGTTAATGACAATCAAGTAGAAAAGTGAAATTGAAAATATATCTTCTGCTGATACTCTTTGGCATAGAAAATAGGATAAACTGACTTGTGCCCATAAGGGAAATTGCTCCTTAAAACAAATTGTGCCACTTCTGCATATTGACATGTCTGATCCAAGTGAAAAATTGGAGCAGGTGAAGTGAATGTGTTAAATGTATAATACGGTAAGTTTAGGGTAAGAGGTTTTTTCTATTCCTAAATGTTTTTTGTAGATGAACACAAAATTGTAAAAATGAAAAATTCTATTCTATTCTATTCTTCCTTTGAGATTCGTTAACAATTCAGCATCACCAGTCAGTGTTTGTGGCATCGGCAGCTGCAGTGACATCACTATTGAGGCCTTTTTTTGTACATTTTGTTTTTATTAGGCTCTTAGGCTGGCAAAAGGTTGAACTGGATACTTTTTAATAAACTTGACAAATTACAGGAAACACAGCTGTAAGTTGCATGCTGTATGACAGCAAAGTACAAGAAAGCTTTTAACAGCATCTAAAAAAGCGAGTGAATAAAGCACCACTCCAGCTTTTTTTTTGTTGCAGCACTGGAGTGGTGTCACTAATGTAAGTTCCCTACACCTAATCTTATATGCATTGGCCACTGTCTTCATCTTTTATCAGCACCGCAGTTTGTGACCTGCTGGATCACTCCATTGGTTGCTGGGTGATATGGAAGTTAAACCTCAATGTAAGTCTATCACAGCCAGAACGATGCTCTCATAGACTTACATTGAGAGCTTGTGACTGATACCTCTGACTTCCGGTCAGTCACAAGATGGCGGCGTGGGGTGTTAGCGGAGCTGCGAAGAGCTGAAGACAGCAGCTGGCAAGTATAAGAACATCGACTAGTAGCACCACTCCAGTGCTGAAATTAAAAATAATGCTGGAGTGGTGCTTTAAGTATGTGACTTGAGATCCACTGACTTTGGATTCAGGGACTTTGTACCTTGTATTAATTCACTGATTTAGTTTATTTGCATATATTCCTATTTTTAGCTATGCTATCCTTATTAGTAAAATGTGCTCCATTTTTAACAATGTCATCCAATGTAGATCTTGTTGCATGTATGAAAACCTTCAACAGCCATTTAAGGTTACATACTGCTGTATGTGTGCACATTGAGCACATTGAAGCCCAGATACCAGATCTAAATGAGCAACTTGCAACAGTGATATCCATTGACAACATGCAAAGGAGTTTTCTGCTCACTGAACATGTGCTTGCTGGGGAAGATATGGGGGAGGATAGTATTATAGAGGTGCAGAACAATAAACTCTAACAAGTCTCTAAACTCTTATCCCTCACCTCCTCCTTCGGCCTTGCTCAATGGTCTTCGGCAGCTACTCATAAAGATGGCCACACACTGGACCTCATCTTCACCCGCCTCTGTTCCCTATCTAACCTCTCTAACTCACCCCTCCCTCTCTCTGACCATAACCTCCTCACATTCTCTACCCTCTCCTTTCCAGGTGCACAATCCCCACTCCACAAACTTACACACACTCGCAGAAACCTCAAACACCTTGACCTACACTCACTCTCTGAATCCCTCCTCCCTCTCATAGACCTAAATTCCTTACACAATGCAGATGTTGCTACCGCTTCATATAACACCACAATAGCTGCAGCTCTCGACTCGATCGCCCCACTCACACACACCAAATCTCGCACAATCAACAGGCAACCCTGGCACACCAAACTTACTAAAGAACTGCGACGGGCCTCCAGGGTTGTGGAGCGAAGATGGAAAAGGTCTCATTCCATTGAGCACTTCATCGCATTCAAACAATCCCTCACTACTTTCAAGTCCGCACTCACTACAGCAAAACAAACCTACTTCTCATCTCTCATATCCTCCCTGTCTCACAACCCTAAACAGCTATTTAACACTTTCAATTCTCTCCTTCGTCCCCCAGCACCTCCTCCCTCTTCTCTCATCTCAGCCGAAGACTTTGCCTCATTCTTCAAGCAGAAGATTGACACCATCAGACAAAGCTTTTGCCTAAAATCCGCACAACCCCTTCTCATATCTACTCAATCTTCCTCCTCCAAACCCCACTTTTCCACATTACAGAAGGTCAAGTCTCCTCCTTACTCTCCAAATCACACCTCACCACCTGCGAACTTGACCCAATCCCATCCCACCTCATCCCTAACCTTACCACAGTCTTCATCCCAACCTTAACCCACCTCTTCAACCTGTCACTAACAACCGGTGCCTTCCCCTCATGTTTCAAACATGCCGCAATCACACCCATCCTCAAAAAGCCCTCCCTTGACCCATCCTCTCTGACTAGCTACCGCCCCATATCACTTCTCCCCTTTGCTTCAAAACTACTAGAACAACATGTCCACCTTGAACTGTCCTCCCACCTCTCCTCCTGTTCCCTCTTCGAATGCCTGCAATCAGGCTTCCGACTGCACCACTCGACTGAAACTGCCCTGACCAAAGTCACCAACGACCTACTAAATGCCAAATCCAAGCGACACTACTCCATCCTCCTCCTTCTGGACCTGTCATCTGCCTTCGACACAGTGGACCATTCCCTCTTACTACAGATTCTCTCATCCCTTGGCATCACAGACTTAGCCCTATCTTGGATCTCCTCATACTTAACAGACAGGACATTCAGCGTCTCCCACTCACACACAACCTCCTCATCTCGCCCCCTATCTGTTGGTGTCCCCCAAAGTTCAGTTCTAGGACCCCTGCTCTTCTCCATCTACACCTTCAGTCTGGGACAGCTCATAGAGTCTCACGGTATCACCTCAATGCTGATGATACATAGAGCTACCTTTCTGGACCCGATATCTCCTCTCTACTAACCAAAATCCCACAATGTCTGTCCGCCATCTCATCCTTCTTCTCTGCCAGATTTCTAAAACTCAACATGGATAAAACAGAGTTCATCATCTTTCCACCCTCTCATTCATATCCCGTATCTGACCTATCCATCAACGTCAATGGCTGTTCACTCTCCCCAGTCCCACAAGCTCGCTGCCTCGGGGTAACCCTGGACTCTGATCTTTCCTTCAAACCACATATCCAAGCCCTTTCCACTTCCTGCCGACTCCAACTCAAAAATATCTCCCGGATCCGTGCATTCCTCAGCAAAGATTCTGCAAAAACACTAGTGCATGCCCTCATCATCTCCCGCCTCGACTACTGCAACCTCCTGCTCTGTGGCCTCCCTTCCAACACTCTTGCGCCCCTCCAATCTATCCTAAACTCTGCTGCTCGACTAATCCACCTGTCCCCCCGTTATTCCCCAGCCTCACCCCTCTGTCAATCCCTTCACTTGCTCCCCATTGCCCAGAGACTCCAGTTCAAAACCCTAACCATGGCATACAAAGCCATCCACAACCTGCCTCCTCCATACATCTGTGACCTAGTCTCCCGGTACTTACCTGCACGCAACCTCCGATCCTCACAAGATCTCCTTCTCTACTCCCCTCTTATCTCCTCTTCCCACAATCGCATACAAGATTTCTCCTGTGCATCCCCCCTACTCTGGAACTCTCTACCCCAACACATCAGACTCTCGCCTACCATGGAAGCCTTCAAAAGGAACCTGAAGACCCACCTCTTCCGACAAGCCTACAACCGGCAGTAACCATCGCTCCACCACACCGCTGCACGACCAGCTCTACCCCCACCTACTGTATCCTCACCCATCCCTTGTAGACTGTGAGCCCTCGCGGGCAGGGTCCTCGCTCCTCCTGTACAAGTCGCTGACTCGTTTTGTTAAGACTATGTAAATGTTTTTGCTATGTATACCCCTATCACATGTAAAGTGCCATGGAATAAATGGCGCTATAATAATAAATAATAATAATAATAATAAAGCAGCTAACTGGGTGAGAGAAGGCGAGATATTGGGATTCAAGGTGGCTAGTCCTGGTCTGGCACACACCAAAAAGTTTTCTAGGATGGAAGATGATGGGGCTTTGAAAGTTGGGAGTGACTCCTGTAGTAAGGAATAGGAGCACAGAGCAGGCCAGACAGGTGCTGCTAGTTGGGGATTCAATTAGTGCAATCTGAAACAAAAATTGTTGAGTGATGTGTCATCTTCCCTGTGCTTGAGTTCAACACATCACAGATCATGTTAATATATTACTGGGAAGACCGGGTGAGGACCACCAGCAGGGGAGGAGCTGGTGGTGCACATTGTCACCAATGACAAAGTTTGAATTGGGTGGAAGGTTCTTAAAAATTATGTCAGAGATTTAGGCTAGAAGCTCAACCCCTTAGCGACATTTGCTGTACATGTATGCCACAAGTCGCTATCAGGAGCATAGAGCGGGCCCACGGGGTGAACCTGACCTATACCTGGCAGATAATGGCTATGACACATAGACAGGATCTATCTCTAACAGCCGAGGGTGGAGCAGAGCCTCCTCTTGCAACTGTTAACCTGTTAAATGCCGCTGTCAAACTCTGGCATAGGGGCGCGTCATTCTATGAGCCTATCGACACCAATGTGACGCAATCGTGGAGAACCGATGGGTTGATATGACAGTCAGGTGTCTGTTTAAGACCTCCATGCCTGTCATCATGGAGCTCCTTTGAAACCCAGCTTGTGGCCAAGCTTCAAAGGAGAACGTGATTTTTACTATATGCAGCAATACTGTGCTATTTCTGTATATAGCACAAGCAATCAGATGATCGCAGGTTCTTACAAATCCAGTAAAAAGTAAAAAAAAAAAAGTTTTTAAAAATATGAATAACAAAACATAAGAGTTCAAATCACCCACATTTTCCCACATTAAAAGTAAAGTTCAGAACATTTTTAAAAAAAATACACAAGTGGTATCCTCGCATCCAGAAGAGTCCAATCTATCAAGATATAAAAATAATTTTTTATAATTATAACTCAAAAATAACTTGATTATTAACCCGTTCACCCCGAAGCCTGTTTTCACCTTCCTGACTCGGCCAATTTTTTTAATTCTGACCACTGTCACTTTATGAGGTAATTACTCTGGAACGCTTCAACGGATTCCGGTGATTCTGAGACTGTTTTTTTGTGACATATTGTACTTCATGATAGTGGTAACATATATTTGATATGACTTACGTTTATTTGTGAAAAAATCTGAAATTTGGCGAAAATGTTGCAATTTTCAAAAGTTTTATCTTTATGCCCTTAAATCAGAGAGTCATGTTACAAAAAATAGTTCATAAATAACATTTTCCACAAGTCTACTTTACATCAGCACTATTTTGGAACCAAAATTTTTTTTTCGTTAGGAAGCTATAAGGTTTAAAAGTTGACCAGCGATTTCTCATTTTTCCAACAAAATTTGCAAAACCATTTTTTTAGGGCCCACATCACATTTGAAGTGACTTTGAGGGGTCTATATGACAGAAAATAGCCAAAAGTGACACCATTCTAAAACATGCACCCCTCAAGGTGCTCAAAACACATTCAATAAGTTTATTAATCCTTCAGGTGCTTCACAGCAATTTTTGGAATGTGGAAGAAAAAAATAAACATTTAACTTTTTTTTTTTACAAGAATTTTACTTTAGACCCAATTTTTTTTACTTTCACAAGAGTAAGGCTGTGTGCCCACGATGCATTTTTTAAGCATTTCCGCAGCTGCAATTCCGCTGCAGAAACGCTTAAAAAACGCTTGGTAGAAGGCCTGCCATGTTCCCCAATGATAATCCGCATGTGCTGTGCACATGCTGCGGAAATTTCCTCTGCGGATTATCATTGCGGAAAAAAACGCAGCACTACCAATTATTTTGCGGAAGCGCTGCGTTTTCGCAGCCATTGACTTACATTGGAATGCATGGAATCCGCATCACTGGATCTGTACATGCGCATTCCATGCGTTTCAATGTGCGGATGGTACCTGGGTCTGGAGGAGAGGAGACTCTCCTCAGGACCAGGGTACAATAGAACCTGTAAAAAAATAAAAAAATAAAAAATAAATATTATACTTACCTTCTGATGGCCCGCGGTGTGCTTGTCTTGGCTTGCCGGCAGATCGTGGTGGACTGAAGGACCTGCGCTGACGTCATTTAGTCATGTGACGGCAGGTCCTTCAGTGTACTGCAAGCTGCCGGCAAGCCAGGACGGATCGAATAAAGACTCCGGGGGCCATCAGAAGGTAAGTATATATTTATTTTTTTATTTTTTACCATTCTTTATGGTCACACTATATAATCCATACCGTTTGCATGGATTGGGAATGCTTGGAAGGGAATGAGCGCCATTTGACATTTTGAATGAAAAATTTGCTTGCATAATTAACGGATGCCATGTTGCGTTTGGAGGGCCGCTGATGTGCCTAAACAGTGGAAACCCCCCACAAGTGACACCATTTTGGAAACTATCCCCCTCAGGGAACTCATCTAGATGAGTGGTTAGCACCTTGAACCTCTAGGTGCTTCGCAGAACTTTATAACGTTGAGCAGTGAAAATAAAGAAATCACATTTTTCCACAAAAATTTTATTTTTAGCCCGAAATTTTGCATTTTCATAAGGGTAACAGGAAAAATTTCACCATACAATTTGTTGTGCAATTTCTCCTGAGTATGCAGATACCCAATATGTGGAAGAAGACTACTGTTTGGGCTCACAGAAGGGCTTGGAACTAAAGGAGCGCCATTTGACTTTTTGAATGTAAAATTTGCTGAAATAATTAGCGGACGCTATGTCGCATTTGGAGAGCCCCTGATGTGCCTAAACAGTGGAAACCTCCCGCAAGTGACACCATTTTGGAAACTAGACCCCTCAGGGAACTTATCTAGATGTGTGGTGAGCACTTTGAATCCCCAGGTGCTTCACAGAAGTTTACAACATTGAGCCATGAAAATAAAAAAAACAAACATTTTTTCTGCAAGAATGTTTTTTAGCACAAAATTTTGCATTTTCACAAGGGTAACAGGAGAAATTGGACTCCAACATTTTTTGTGCAATTTCTCTTGAGTACACAGATACCCAATATGAGGTCGAAAACTACTTTTGAGGCATAGTGCAAAGCTCAGAGGGGAAGAAGCGCCATATTGGAGTTCAGATTTTGCTGGACTGGTTTGATGGTGCCATGTCACATTGGTAGAGCCCACGAGATGCCAGATCAGCTGAATCCCCCATAATTGACCCCATTTTACAAACTACACCTCTCAATGAATTCATATAGGGGTGCAGTGATCATATTGACACCACAGGTGTCTCACATAATTTTATACTATTGGGCAGTGTAGAAAAAATAATTACATTTTTACCATGAAAATTTTGTTTTGGCATCAGAGCAGTGTCTAACAGGCAGCAAGGAGGCATCCTAAGCAGGCGCTGAGTGGCAACCTTCCTGCAGCTCCCTGAAGGACCCCGCAGCCATCTTGGAACCGGAGGTCACTATGGAGACCATCAATACAACACGATTGTTGTGCTGATGGGATCATAAAGGGAGCCATCTCCCTCTGCAATGCCCTGCGATGTCGCTGTCACTATTGATAGCGGCATCAGAGGGGTTAAACGCCTGCGATTGGTGCTAGCACCGATTGTGAGCGGTGCTGCAGGGTGTCAGCTCTCACACAGAGCTGACACCTTCATGTGATCACCGCCGCAGGGCTCAGTGTAAGCCCACATGATCACTGCACTATACATATACTTGTAACGGGTCTGGGAGGCGGAACCTCTGAGCAACTATACAAGGGGGCGGTCCTTGTAAGGAAGCGAGTGGCTCCCAGGGAAGACGGGCAGGTAATCACGGCAAGTGACAGGGACAGTCTCTGGGTAGAAGGGCAGGTAGTCACGGCAAGTGACAAGGACAGTCTCTGGGTAGAAGGGAAGGTAGTCACGGCAAGTGACAGGGACAGTCTCTGGGTAGAAGGGCAGGTAGTCACGGCAAGTGACAGGGACAGTCTCTGGGTAGAAGGGCAGGTAGTCACGGCAAGTGACAGGGACAGTCTCTGGGTAGAAGGACGGGTACTCACGGCAAGTGACAGGGACAGTCTCTGGACAGGCAGGTGGTCACGGCTAGTGACGGCAGAGCCTCCAGGTAGGCTAGCAAGCAGGTAGCAGGTGAGCGCTCCTAGGTGAGCAGGTGAGAGTCTCTGGACAGGCAGGTGGTCACGGCAAGTGACGGCGGAGCCTCCAGGTAGGCTAGCAGGCAGGTAGCAGATGAGCGCTCCCAGGTGAGCAGACAAAAGTCTCTGGACAGGCAGGTGGTCACGGCAAGTGACGGCGGAGCCTCCAGGTAGGCTAGCAGGCAGGTAGCAGATGAGCGCTCCCAGGTGAGCAGACAAGAGTCTCTGGATAGGCAGATGGTCACGGCAAGTGACGGCGGAGCCTCCAGGTAGGCTAGCAGGCAGGTAGCAGATGAGCGCTCCCAGGTGAGCGGACAGGCTGGTCCATAGACAGACTGACAGGTGTCGGAAGGCAGACCGTCGGACCGCAGGCTTGCAAGCAGGTAAACGGATATCTGGCAGGTATCAAGCAGGAATCTGGCAGGTGACTGGCAGGTAACAGGCAGGAATCTGGCAGGTGACTGGCAGGTAACAGGCAGGAATCTGGCAGGTGACTGGCAGGTAACTGGAAACGGGACCTGAGGGCTGAAGCAGAGTGAAGGCTTTGCAGCAACATTGCTCGGGCACCTCCATTTTGGAGGAGGTGCCTAATATATGGTGAAGTCCTCCGGCCATTGGCCGGGGACTCCTTAGGACGGCGCGCGCGGCCCCTTTAAGAGAGGGGGAGCGCGCACGCGCGCGCCCTAAGCACCGTGGCCGGGAAGCAGCGCGCGCTGCCAGCAGAGCGGAAGGAAGACGCTGGGCACAGAGCGGAGAGGTGAGGGGAACAGCGTCCCTGCCTAGCAGGAGGCAGGGACGCCGACGCTACAGTACCCCCCCCTTTAGGCCCCCCCTTCTTTAGGCCAGAGAGAAATTTATCAAGGATGAGAGGGGCATGGATGTTCTCCCGGGGGTCCCACGTTCTCTCCTCAGGACCAAACCCCTTCCAATCTACCAGAAAAAAGGTTTTTCCTCTTACCCTTTTGGTGGCCAGAATGTTCTCTACCTCAAACTCGTTATCAGCGGAAACCGGAGCAGGAGGCGTACCTGTAGACTTGGAAAAAGAGTTAAGTACCACGGGTTTGAGGAGAGATACATGGAAGGAGTTAGGGATCCGTAAGTTGGCCGGGAGTTTTAATTTATAGGCCACCGGGTTGATCTGTTTGATAACTTCCAGTGGGCCGATGAACCGAGGCCCTAACTTGTAGGAGGGAATCTTGAGCCGGACATATTTGGACGAGAGCCAGACTTTATCTCCAGGACGGAATTGTGGAGGATCCAGGCGTTTCTTGTCAGTGTGTTTTTTCATCCGTTCGGACGACTGAAGGAGTGCGGATCGGGTACTCTCCCAAATGGAGGAGAATTCGCGAATGAGAGATTCCGCAGCCGGATTGTCCACCGAGGTGGAGACGGGAAATGGGATCCGAGGATGCTGACCGAAGACTACAAAAAACGGGGATTTGGAGGAAGATTCGCTCTCGTGATTATTGTAAGAGAGCTCGGCCCATGGTAGGAGATCCACCCAGTCCGAATGGTGGGCATTAACGAAGTGCCGGAGGTAACTGGTCAGGTTCTGATTGATCCGCTCCACTTGACCATTGGACTGTGGATGGTAAGCGGAGAAGTCCAGAGTGACGTCAAGCAACTTACATGTGGCTCTCCAGAAGCGTGAGGTGAACTGAACCCCACGATCTGACACGATGTGGAGGGGCAGGCCATGGAGACGGAAGATGTGGCGGATAAAGTCTTTAGCCAGTTCGGGTGCAGACGGGAGACCCGGCAGGGGAATGAAGTGCGCCATCTTGGAGAAGCGATCAGCGACCACCCAAATGACCGTACAACCGGCAGAGACAGGAAGATCCGTTATAAAGTCCATAGCAATATGCTGCCACGGGGCAGCAGGTACTGGAAGAGGAAGAAGGCGCCCGGCTGGCAGGTGTCTCGGAACTTTGTTGCGGGCGCAGGACACACAGGCAGAAACAAAGTCTATTACATCCTTGTGCAGGGTAGGCCACCAGTAATGCCGGGTAATGAGCTGGAGGGTCTTTTTCTGACCGGCGTGGCCAGCTAGCTTAGACGAGTGACCCCAGTGTAGGACCTTCTTCCGATCAGGTACAGTTACAAACGTCTTACCGGGAGGGAGACGATTTAGATTCACGGGAGCCACTTGCATTACTCTGGCGGGATCAATGATGTGCTTAGGTTCCTCCTCTAGATCAGATACCAGGAAGGATCGGGACAAGGCGTCAGCTTTGATGTTTTTGTCTGCCGGGCGAAAATGAAGAACAAAATCAAAGCAGGCAAAAAACAAGGACCACCGGGCTTGGCGCGGGTTAAGTCTCTGGGCGCTCTGAAGGTAAGCCAACTTCTTGTGGTCCGTGTAAATTATTACCGGGTGAAGAGCCCCGTCGAGCAGGTAATGCCACTCCTCCAGTGCCAGCTTAATGGCTAACAATTCACAGTCTCCAATAGAATAGTTGCGCTCAGAAGAGGAGAAGAGTTTGAAGAAAAAAACGCAGGTTACCATTCTTCCGGAAGATGACTTTTGGGTAAGTACCGCCCCGGCTCCGGAGGAGGAAGCGTCAACTTCTAGGAAGAATTGTTTGTTGCCGTCCGGACGATGCAGCACCGGGGCGGAGGAGAAGGCCTGTTTTAAGGAAAGAAAGGCCTCCTCAGCTTCGGGCGGCCATCTTCTGGGATTAGTACCCTTACGGGTGAGCGCAGAGATAGGGGCAGTCCGGGAAGAGAAGTGCGGTATGAAGAGGCGGTAATAGTTGGCGAAGCCCAGGAACCGCTGAATAGCCTTCAACCCCTCTGGTCGGGGCCACTTCTGGATGGCAGACAGTTTCTCAGGATCCATTTGTAGGCCGGTCTGAGAGATTATGTAGCCCAGAAATGGAAGAGAGGTCTGCTCAAAGATGCACTTATCATATTTAGCGTAGAGGTGGTTCTGCCTGAGCCTGAGCAGGACCTGACGAACATCCCTCCGGTGAGTAGGAAGGTCCGGAGAGAAGACCAAGATGTCGTCCAGGTACACCACCACGCAGGAGTAGAGAAGGTCGCGGAAGATGTCATTGACCAACTCTTGAAAGACGGCAGGAGCGTTACAGAGACCGAAGGGCATTACCAGGTATTCATAGTGGCCGTCCCGGGTGTTGAATGCCGTCTTCCACTCATCCCCCTGACGGATACGGACCAGGTTATACGCCCCACGGAGATCCAGTTTGGTGAAGATTCTAGCCCCACTCAGGCGGTCAAATAATTCAGGAATGAGCGGGAGGGGGTATTTATTCTTCACTGTAATCTGGTTAAGGCCTCTATAATCTATACATGGACGGAGTGAGCCGTCCTTCTTTTTGATGAAGAAGAAGCCTGCTCCCGCCGGGGAGGTAGATTTCCGGATAAATCCCCGGGCCAGATTCTCCTCAATATATTCTGACATGGACCGGGTCTCCGCTGCGGACAAAGGGTAGATACGCCTACGGGGAGGAGTAGAACCGGGTATCAGGTCGATTGGACAATCGTATGGTCTATGAGGCGGTAATGTCTCTGCTTCTTTTTTATTGAAGACATCCGCATAAGACCAATAGGGAACCGGTAGACCGGGTAGACTGACTGGGGTAGGAGAAGGACGAGCAGGATGAACGGGAACTAGACAAGTCCTAAGGCAGTCCTGTCCCCAGCGAAGGACTTCTCCGGTCTGCCAGTCAAGCACGGGTGCATGTTTCTGGAGCCAAGGTAGGCCTAACAAGAGTGCGTGAGAGAGTCCAGGCAGAACATGAAAGGAGATGCTCTCAGAATGCAGCATTCCCACCTGCAGAGTTATGGATTCGGTGATGAGTTGGATGGGATGTGGTAAGAGACCCCCATCCACGGCGGCGACAGATAAAGGTACGGCCAGAGGTTTGGTGGGAATGCGGTATTTCTCTACCAGAGACTGAGAAATGAGATTTCCAGCAGCTCCTGAGTCAAGTTGAGCCAGTTCGAAATAGCGGTTCTCTCTGCAGGTGATAGAGACTGACAGCATCAGAGATGGAGAGGGTTTACTTTTGTCTAGGGCGACCTCTCTGAGCGATCCTAGACACAGGCGTTTCCCGACCTCTCTGGGCAGGAACGGATCCGGTGCTCCTTACTGCCACAGTAGAAGCAGCTCCCCTCGGCACGGCGTAAGTCTTGACGGGTTTTGACCATCTTGGTCTGGTCGACCTGCATAGGCTCAGGTGAGTGTGCCTGGGGAGTAACGGAAACGGAGGGAGTGACGGGTTTCTGGAAGGTGGGGGCTAGACGTGGAAACCTCCTCTCACGGGTGACCTCTTTGGCGCGCTCCTGGAATCGGATGTCAATCCGGGTGGCAAGTGTTATTAAGTCGTCGAGAGTGGTAGGAATGTCCCGACCGGCGAGTTCATCTTTAATACAGCCGGACAGACCCTTCCAGAAGACAGACACCAGAGCGTCGTTATCCCAGGCCAGCTCCGAAGCAAGGGTACGGAACCGTATGGCATATTGGCCCACGGTGAGATCTCCTTGACGGAGGCGTAGCAGAGACGATGCGGATGAGGTCTTCCGTCCGGGTTCGTCGAAGACTTTCCGGAAAGCCGTGAGAAAGGCTGGCAGGTCGGACACCAGGGGATCTCCTCTCTCCCACAGAGGATTTAGCCAAGCCAGAGCCTCCCCCGTGAGGTGGGACATGATAAAGGCTACTTTGGACCGGTCGGAGATAAACTGGTGGGACAAGAGTTCAAAGTGCAGGGTGCACTGGTTTATGAAGCCCCGAGCTTGAGCGGAGTCACCTCCGAAACGAGGAGGTGCAGAAAGCCGGGGTCCGGGACAGGATACCGTGGTATTGGTGGGCAGCGGTGCTGCCGGGTTGCGAGTCATGACACTAGCGGTGGTTGCAGGTGGAGCAGACAGAGTGTCCAGGCGAGAGTTGACACTCCGCAGGTGACTCAGGATGGACTCCTGTTGGGACCTCTGACGGAACAGTTCATGACATAGGTCCGAGAGCGAGGGAGCTTGGGAGCCACCGGATTCCATGGCCCGATCAAACTGTAACGGGTCTGGGAGGCGGAACCTCTGAGCAACTATACAAGGGGGCGGTCCTTGTAAGGAAGCGGGTGGCTCCCAGGGAAGACGGGCAGGTAATCACGGCAAGTGACAGGGACAGTCTCTGGGTAGAAGGGCAGGTAGTCACGGCAAGTGACAGGGACAGTCTCTGGGTAGAAGGGCAGGTAGTCACGGCAAGTGACAGGGACAGTCTCTGGGTAGAAGGGCAGGTAGTCACGGCAAGTGACAGGGACAGTCTCTGGGTAGAAGGGCAGGTAGTCACGGCAAGTGACAGGGACAGTCTCTGGGTAGAAGGACAGGTAGTCACGGCAAGTGACAGGGACAGTCTCTGGGTAGAAGGACAGGTACTCACGGCAAGTGACAGGGACAGTCTCTGGACAGGCAGGTGGTCACGGCTAGTGACGACAGAGCCTCCAGGTAGGCTAGCAAGCAGGTAGCAGGTGAGCGCTCCTAGGTGAGCAGGCTAGAGTCTCTGGACAGGCAGGTGGTCACGGCAAGTGACGGCAGAGCCTCCAGGTAGGCTAGCAGGCAGGTAGCAGATGAGCGCTCCCAGGTGAGCGGGCAGGCTGGTCCATAGACAGACTGACAGGTGTCGGAAGGCAGACCGTCGGACCGCAGGCTTGCAAGCAGGTAAACGGATATCTGGCAGGTATCAAGCAGGAATCTGGCAGGTAACTGGCAGGTAACAGGCAGGAATCTGGCAGGTGACTGGCAGGTAACAGGCAGGAATCTGGCAGGTGACTGGCAGGTAACTGGAAACGGGACCTGAGGGCTGAAGCAGAGTGAAGGCTTTGCAACAACATTGCTCGGACACCTCCATTTTGGAGGAGGTGCCTTATATATGGTGAAGTCCTCCGGCCATTGGCCGGGGACTCCTTAGGACGGCGCGAGCGGCCCCTTCAAGAGAGGGGGAGCGCGCGCGCGCCCTAAGCACTGTGGCC
Organism: Phyllobates terribilis; assembly: GCF_046119375.1. Classification (NCBI taxonomy): domain Eukaryota; kingdom Metazoa; phylum Chordata; class Amphibia; order Anura; family Dendrobatidae; genus Phyllobates; species Phyllobates terribilis. Next base: position 230,592,891 of record NW_027362764.1, read on the forward strand.
GGGAAGCAGCGCGCGCTGCCAGCAGAGCGGGAGGAAGACGCCGGGCACAGAGCGGAGAGGTGAGGGGAACAGCGTCCCTGCCTAGCAGGAGGCAGGGACGCCGACGCTACAATACTGCTCTTTGCAGGAAGGCAGCTACCTCAGAGCAGTACATGTACTGCACATGTCGGGAAGGGGTTAAACACTGTAAACAGAAAATAATTTTTTGGTCACCCCAATTTCACAAAAATTACTTTAAGAAATGATCAAAAGTCATATCTATTCCAAAATAGCATGAATAAAAATGTCTCACCCCACTAAAAATGAGCCCTCTCACAGCTCCATGTGCTGAAAATAAAAATGTTACTTGTCTTGCAAAATGGTGACGCAATCAAAAAAACTTTTTTTTTTTTTACAAATTGCTGTTTTTTTTTCCACCACTAAAATAATAAAAAAATTGGACAAGTTTGATATCGTACTGATGAGGAGAATCATACTGCCAGGTCATTCTTACCATGCAATGTACACCGTAAAAATAATTTCCAAAAAACAATGTTACAGTTGTATAAAGTAAAAAATGTTATGGCTTTTAGACTAAGGGGAGGAAAAAACGAAAATACAAAAAACAGAAATTGGCCACGTTGGAAAGGGGTTAACGCAAAGACCTCAAAGGTAGTATTTTCTGAAAAAATACCTGTCCTAGGCCAAAGAGGCTGCAGGACATTTGGGAGGTAAACAAGTGGCTCTGGAACTGATAGAGGAAGGAGATTTCGGGTTCCTGGAGAACTGCAGCATCTTTTCTGTTGCTTACAGGCTTTGTGGTAGGGATGGGCCCCACCTGAATAGGAAGGGTGCAGCTGTGCTGGGAGAAAGAGTTGCTAGAAGGTTGGAGAGTGTTTAAATTAGGGACTGAAGGGAAAGGACGATAGTGTAGATAGTGGCCTGGGCCAAAGTAGTGATAATGGGAGAGGCATCGGGAAGAAGGGTTAGAACAGTTAATTGTGAGAAGACAAATAGAGATACAGATAAATATAAAGTGCGTTTATGCTAATGCCAGAAACTTCACCAACAAGATGTAAGAATGAATTAATATTGTTGGAAGAAATTTTTAATATTGTGCGATATCCTTATGAGTGAAAATAAGGAATAATGGCTTTTGTATCCTGATATAATGAGGCAATTAGATAAGGCAGCAAATCAAGGTGATGTAATTATTATAGGGGTCTTCAACTACACTGCTATAAATTGGGGAACAGAATCCTGCAGGTCCAACAAAAGTAAGGCTGTGTGCCCACGATTTAATGTGTTTCACCGCCACGGAAACGCATTAAAATCGCTTGTTAAGATGTCTGCCATGTTTCCCAATGATAATCCGCATGTGCTGTGCACATGCTGTGGAAATTTCCGCTGCGGAAAAATCCTCAGCACAACCATTTATTGTGCGATTTCGTGGCGAAATTGCCGCCATTGACTTACATTGAACCTCATAACATCCGCATGTATACATGCGGATGTTATGCGTTTTAATGCGCGGATGGTACCCGGGTCTGGAGAAGAGGAGACTCGCCTCCAGCCCAGGTACCATGGTACCTGCAAGTTAAAAAAGAATTATAAAGTTAAAAATAAAAAAAAAATTCATAGTCACCTCTCCGGAGGCCCCTGGTCTGCTCCCGGTGGCGTCCTCTCTCCTCGGCGGCCCGCGGTGTTCTGCCAGGACCTGCGGTGACATCATTTAGTCAGCTGATGGTTACGCGCCCGCTGACGTCAGCGGTCAGGTGATGGTCAGCTGACTAAATTACGTCACCGCAGGTCCTGGCAGAACACTGCGTGCCCCCGGAGAGGATGCCGCTGGGAGCAGACCGGGGGCCGCCGGAGAGGTGACTATTAATATTTTTTTTTATTTTTTACTTTAGAATTCTTTTTTTTTTTACTATAGGTGCAGTATTTTAAGCAGAACTCTCGGTCACACAATATAAATACATGCCAGTTGCATGGATTTATATTGTGTGACCAACTTGTCAAGCCCTTTTCCAAGTGATGCTCAAAATCGCTGGGAAAAGCGCTTGAAAAATGCATGCATAAACGTATGTAAAAACACTTAAAAAACGCTTCTCCCTGGCAGAAAAAACGCATGTAAAATCTGCATGCTTCTTTTCTGCCAGGAAGAGGAAAAAACGCTCAGGAAATTTCTGCTTAAAATCTGCATCGTGGGCACATACCCTAACAGTTTTAGTCATTATAAAAGACAAATTCCTTTCACAACTGGTATAGGACCTAATAAGAAGGGGGGTCTCTTCTAGACCTAATTATAACAAATATTCTTGACAGAATATTAAATGTGTGGGTTGAGGTTCATTTAATAATAGTGACCGTATCCGCAGGATAACTAAGTGCTGCAGGCCACAAAATAAGTAAAACAACATATCAAACATGGCAATGCATGTCAACAATGTCAACAACTTCTCACTCCTTTACATGCAGATGACATTAAGCTATACAAGGTAGTCAACATAAAGTAAGATAATTTAATGTTACAGAGGGATTTGGAGAAGCTAGAGTCTTGGGCCTAGAAATGACAATTAAAGTGTAACATACATGAATGGAAGGTCGTGCACTTGGATGGATAAGATACTGTAAAACCTCATCTAGTTTGCTGTTACAGTAACACACAGCAGATTTTCCACCCTCGGATCACGTTCTTCTGTCTGGCATGAATGGACAATCCACCGTTTATCCGACGAGTAAGCATATATATATATACAGTACAGGTCAAAAGTTTGGACACACCTTCTCATTTAAAGATTTTTCTGTATTTTCATGACTTTTATAATTGTACATTCACACTGAAGGCATCAAAACTATGAATTAACACATGTGGAATTATATACTTAACAAAAAAGTGTGAATCAACTGAAAATATGTCTTATATTTTAGGTTCTTCAAAGTAGCCACCTTTTGCTTTGATGACTGCTTTGCACACTCTTGGCATTCTCTTGATGAGCTTCAAGAGGTAGTCACCGGAAATGGTTTTCACTTCACAGGTGTGCCCTGTCAGCTTTAATTAGTGGGATTTCTTGCCTTAGAAATGGGGTTAGGACCATCAGTTGTGTTGTGCAGAAGTCAGGTGGATACACAGCTGATAGTCCTACTGAATAGACTGTTAGCTGTTTTTTTTTCTTGCCATAATACAAATTCTAAGTAAAGAAAAACGAGTGGCCATCATTACTTTAAGAAATGAAGGTCAGTCAGTGCGAAAAATTGGGCAAACTTTGAAAGCGTCCCCAAGTGCAGTTGCAAAAACCATCAAGCGCTACAAAGAAACTGGCTTACATGAGGACCGCCCCAGGAAAGGAAGACCAAGAGTCACCTCTGCTTCTGAGGATAAGTTTATCCGAGTCACCAGCCTCAGAAATCGCAGGTTAACAGCAGCTCAGATTAGAGACTAGGTCAATGCCACACAGAGTTCTAGCAGCAGATACATCTCTACAACAACTGTTAAGAGGAGACTTTGTACAGCAGGCCTTCATGGTAAAATAGCTGCTAGGAAACCACTGCTAAGGACAGGCAACAAGCAGAAGAGACTTGTTTGGGCTAAAGAACACAAGGAATGGACATTAGACCAGTGGAAATCTGTGCTTTGGTCTGATGAGTCCAAATTTGAGATCTTTGGTTCCAACCACCGTGTCTTTGTGCAACGCAGAAAAGGTGAACGGATGGACTCTATATGCCTGGTTTCCACCGTGAAGCATGGAGGAGGAGGTGTGATGGTGTGGGGGTGCTTTGCTGGTGACACTGTTGGGGATTTATTCAAAATTGAAGGCATACTGAACCAGCATGGCTACCACAGCATCTTGCAGCGGCATGCTATTCCATCCGGTTTGCGTTTAGTTGGACCATCATTTATTTTTCAACAGGACAATGACCCCAAACACACCTCCAGGCTGTGTAAGGGCTATTTGACCAAGAGGGAGAGTGATGGGGTGCTACGCCAGATGACCTGGCCTCCACAGTCACCAGACCAGAACCCAATCGAGATGGTTTGGGGTGAGCTGGACCGCAGAGTGAAGGCAAAAAGGCCAACAAGTGCTAAGCATCTCTGGGAACTCTTCAAGATTGTTGGAAGACCATTTCCGGTGACTACCTCTTGAAGCTCATCAAGAGAATGCCAAGAATGTGCAAAGCAGTCATCAAAACAAAAGGTGGCTACTTTGAAGAACCTAGAATATAAGACATATTTTCAGTTGTTTCACACTTCTTTGTTAAGTATATAATTCCACATGTGTTAATTCATAGTTTTGATGCCTTCAGTGTGAATGTACAATTTTCAAAGTCATGAAAATACAGAAAAATCTTTAAATGATAAGGTGTGTCCAAACTTTTGGTCTGTACTGTATATATATATATATATATATATATATATAAGAATGTTCTAATAAGTACTTAAAATTATTACCTTGGCAAGCAAAGCTCTTAAATCTAATGATCAAAAAACATAACCTGTGCATGATTAACTTTCAGATTACATTTTAGTAGACACAATCTGTATAAATTTACCATAATAGCAATCTGAATATGTTTTATATGCAGAAAATATGATAAATGGAGAAATCATATTGATACATCTACACGGAAAGTTCACATGATGAAACATATTTGCCTAATTGTGCATATAATACATTGGTTCCATCTCTTTTCTGTCTCAACGTGGTGAACTCATTCTGGTACTTAGGGCATTCTGGCAGTTTCTATGGAAACTGAATAAAATGGCCACATACAATTAAATCATTATCTCTCAATTCATTAGATACGTTCTTCTGGCTGGCATAGTTAACTTACTCTGAGAGACTGTTTCTTATTTCTCAGTGTATCTTGTTTTTCCTCCAGCTGAACTTGTCTATTTTCAGTTGTAGCATTTGAGCCTTTAATATGTGACTCATAAAGTAGGGAGGTCACCCAAAACTAGCTGGCAGACAAGAGTCTAAGATCATAACGGGCTCATTTTTAACACATCCATTGGATTTAATGGGAAGCAACTAGCTTTGTCCTGGGTTATGTAATGAGGAAAACTATTTTTTTTAAATATATAACATTAATTGTAATGTGGCCTTGGAGGTGATTACAAGGCTAACATTCCTATTTATGCTGAAAGCTAAATATTCTGTAAAAACTTAAATGGACTTGTCCTCTTTCCTGACATGTCTTATTAAATACCGATATTCTCCACATAAAAATAACACTAAAGGAACATCTTTGTACCATTCCTCTGTTATTCCTCCAGGAAACATATGAATATAGTGACAACTAATGATTCTCCCTGTCCTGTCCTAATGATTCTCCCTGTACTTTAAAATATGTGAAACAGGCCATAAATAATGGTGATTATTTTTTTGTAATAGAAATCAGAATAGCTAGCTACCATATATTTAGGAGCAGTTGAGTAGTGCCATTTATCACCCATTCAATTGAATGGGGTGCTGATTGTAGGACCCTCACTGATCTCATATTAATGACCTATACAGGTCATCAGTTGTAAAGTCTCGGACAACCCCTTCAATCGTTTGTGCCCAATCATGACGGAGCCACTGGCTTGATGTAGCAGCTGCATTATTTTGTTTTTCCATAGCAGTATTTTGACCTGATGTAGGTTTATATTTTTATTTCACTCAATCATGTAGCTTATCATTATTGACACATTAAAGGGAATCTGTCACCAGGTTTTCTCTACCTCATCTGAGAGCAGCATAATGTAGGAGAAGAGACCCTGATTTCAGTCACTTAGTTTACTGGGTGCAGCAGTTGTGACACAAAGTTTTTAGATGTAGCATGTGGCAGAGCTCAGAAACTTAACAGCACATCTTTCTGTGTACATTGTCTACTGACAGTGAGTTGCTTAGCTGCTTGGGATCAAAGATAGAAGTAAAAATACATAAAGATGACTATAGGGTTAATGGACTGCTGATATCCACACACACACACACACACACACACATTTTTGTAATCCAATTTGTGTGTGATGCATCAGCGCTAAATAGTCTAAGTTGGTCAAGTGAGAAAATTACAGGCATAAATTAAATTTATGGAATCAAATAACTAAAAATTGGCATGTACATATGTATTCACCCCTTTTGCTATGAAGCCCCTATACATTTTGGTGCAAGCAATTGCCTTCATAAGTCACATGCTAAGTGAAAAGAAGTCCACCTGTGTGCAATCTAAGTGTCACATGGTCTGTCAATATATACACACCTTTTCTGAAAGGCCACGGAGGCTTCAACACCACTAAGCAAGAGGCACCACTAACCAAACAACACCATGAAGACCAAGGTGATCTCCAAACAAGTCAGTGACAAAGTTGTTGAGAAGTACAAGTCTGGGTTGGGTTGTAAAAAAATATCCTATTCTCTGATGATTCCCCGGAGCACCATCAAATCCATTATCATCAAATGGAAAGTACATGGTACCACAACAAACCTGCCAGGAGAGGTCCGCTCACCTCAAATCTCAGCCTGGACAAGGAGGGCATTAAACAGAGAGGCATCACTGAGACCAAAGGTAACCCTGAAGGAGCTGCAGAGTTCCCAAGCAGAGACTGGAATATTTGTTCATATGACCATAATAAGCCATACACTCCATAGAGGTGGCTTTTATGGAAGAGTGGGCAGAAAAAAAGCCTTTACTTACACACAAAAGTTGTAAGGCTCGTTCTGAGTTTGCCAAACGACATGTGGGAGACTCCCAAATGTATGGAAGAAGGTGATGTGGTTAGATGAGATCAAAATTTTACTTTTTGGCCACCAAGGTAAACGCTATGGTTGGTGCCAAACCAACACAGCTCACCACCCAAAGAACACCATCGCCACAGTGAAACGTATTGGTGGCGGCATCATGCTGTGTGGATGTTTTCCGCAGCAGGGACAGGTAAAATATTCTGAGTCAATGGGAAGATGGATGGTGCAAAATACAGTCATATTCTTGAACAAAATCTGTTTCAGTCTGTCAGTGATTTGAGACTGGGACAGAGGTTCACCTTTGTTATGGTTAATTTTTAATATCTAGATATCATTATTAATTTAGAAAAAGCAATCTATTCCATGAGGCCTCTGCTTGAATGTTTTAAGACATACATTGTGAAATGTCTGACTAAGATACTGGTTTCCTGTGAAGTCCCTGAGAAGTTTTTTACGTTGGGTCAAGGGAAATGTGTTTACTACTGATAAGTCTATTTCGGTTTCCTGTTCAGTTGTATGTAACAATGAAGTTCCGCTTTGTGTCTAGCTAATAAATATGGTGAGTCTATGTTGCCACACCAGAAGACTCTACCTGCTGACAATGCATGTCGCATGTATTCTGTATCTCTTCCTTCATCGATGAAGTATCTTAATTTGAATCTCACTGGCAATGTGAAGACCCTTTGCTGTCTATTCCAAAGTTCTCCTTAAAACAAAGACGGTCTCCATAACAGTACATGGTGCCTGAAACCTGGGATTGTCATAACCGGACCTCCTCTGGACCCGTCAACAAGGATCTCTCTGGGAATTACTGAATGAAATCCACGGTAAGTAATCCCTTGTATTACTACTAATTCAGTACTACCTAGAGGGCTCCAGGACGGGTAATTGGTAGTCCTAACAAGACAATCAGTTTTGAACCCTTGCCAGTGATTGATTTTGTTGTCTTATATGTTTTGATGTGGTTTTTAGATGTATAATTGACGATTGAATGACGGTTGAATGATAATTGAATGAAGTGACGAGTAATCAACCTTGCCCAGCATGTCGGGATTAAGCACCTTCCCAGTTCTTCTGTATATTTCAGGAGTCGGAGGATTGTTTTATGTTGTTTGTTTTGTCTACGTCATAAATGTCTGGTATGATATTGTAAACTATGAGGATCCTTGAATATGGGACTGAATGATTTTTGATTGACCAATAAGGGACTACGGTCTCTGCTTGATAAGGGATCCCAGTAGGTGTGTTCCTTCACATGTGGTGGAGAGGAAATCGGTCCGTAAGAGGATCAGGGAAGTGTGATTGCCTCTAACAGAGGAATCCTTCACGGTAAGGTAGTACTCTGAGGGTATTGAATTCCCCTGTAAATTGATAAGGGCACCCTCAAGAAAGGGGTAACTGAATGCAGTTTTTAGCCTGAATACAGCAGGGGGATTAATATCAGCGATTGTGCAGTGTGTGTTGAATGATTGACGCATTGTTAAGTTGTTTTTGATGAATCAGAATCGTTGTCCTCAGTGTCTGTGTTCTGTTTTGTGTAAGCTCAAGAGAGGGAAAATCATAGTAGCTGAAGTTCTTGCTTAGCCTGTATACCCAGACTGGGAAACATATAGTATAAAAAGTAACACTTATTGCAGAAATAATTGTCACGCAGTGCCTTTACAAGGTGTAGAAGGAAAACCTTTGAACTGGGAAATGTTATATGATCATGCAGAAATAATTGGAATAGTAGGTGGAGCATTAGGCTTGGTATTGTTATTTATAACACCAAATTAGGGCAAAAAAAATGAATACATAGCCCAGATAAGAATTTGCCAAAACTTTAATAAAGACATATAAAGGTAAATACACACAATAATAAAATCAAAGACACACCACAGAAGGAAAAGGATGGAGAATCTGGACCCCAATCGTATATGAGGTAATATATCATACTAATAGTTCCCCCAGATAGACACGTGACCACTAATATAACATTAAAGGGCATAAAATGTAAGGCAGCAAAAAATGTGAAATATAAAGAGATGACTGAAAATTACCAAAATGGTTTTTTATCAAAATATATAAATATATACAAATGGCAAGTGAAGTATAGCTTAGTAGAATAAATAAATATATATGGTATAAAATAACACCACCAAATTATACATATATATACACATAGAGCTGCATACATAGATGACAGTGTCAATAAAAAACAGCCCCTAACAGTATCATTAAAGAAGTAACCATAATTACCCACGGGAAGAAATCAAAGGTTCAGATCCCCACCACACACCCGACGCGCGTTTCGCATAGGAAATGCTTCGTCCAGGGGTGATGGGATGCTGGAAGGAACAAGTATATAAATGGATCCTGGCCAATACCGTTGAAACAGTGATGATGAACAGCTGCGTCCTTGCGCATAGCTTGATTTATAATTTAAATATTACCATGGGTACCTGTGTGTGTAAATCGCGCTCCTGCAATAAGACGCCGCCGCCACGTCGACCGGGTGCATCAGAGCCGCCGGAAAAACAAAAGAATAGCGTACTTCCCGTCACGTGACCACAAATGGTCACATGATCGGAACTAATTCACGTGATCAGTCTCGCAAAGCGCATGCGCGATGGCATTCAGATATAAAGCAGGAGAATTGCTAAGACCCAAAGAGGTAAACTTAGAAACCAATAGAAAAGCCACATAGTAACCAAGAAATTTATATAAATAGGAAGAAATTGATAAAAATAAAAAATATAAAAAAAATATATAATAAGAGACCATAGTGAAAATTGATAAAATAATCCAGTGTATTTATTATTGTATCAAGAGCCTCATACATAGAAGCAAAATATTAGAACACCAAAGAAGTGCAAATATCGACGAATAAAGGTTGAAAAAAGCTGTAAAATGTTACAAAGAAAAAGAAAAACACAAAAATGTTTCCCTTCCCCTCTTTCCCCTTCCCCCTTTTTCCTCCTTTGCCGGTTCCCTTCTTGTTTCCCCTTCCCCCTCTCCCCCCCCCTCGCTCCCTGTTTCCCTTCCCTTTCCCCCCCTCCTTTTTCCTTCCCCCAGCCCTTCCTTTTTCTTTATATACATGTTTTAAAAATAGCACTTGCCACTTCAGCCTATTTTTGTCATTAATATACATTTTGTTATGTATATATTTTTCATATTAACACAATATATATTTTTCATATTTTTCACATATTTCTATATATATGTTTTTTATATATATATATATATATATATATATATATTTATATATTCTTGATATTTATTACCTATTGGTGCACATGTCACTTTCTATTTCACATTTTTGTGTTTTTCTTTTTCTTTGCCACATTTTACAGCTTTTTTCAACCTTTATTCGTCGATATTTGCACTTCTTTGGTGTTCTAATATTTTGCTTCTATGTATGAGGCTCTTGATACAATAATAAATACACTGGATTATTTTATCAATTTTCACTATGGTCTCTTATTATATATTTTTTTATATTTTTTTACATTTTTTATTTTTATCAATTTCTTCTTATTTATATAAATTTCTTGGTTACTATGTGGCTTTTCTATTGGTTTCTAAGTTTACCTCTGTGGGTCTTAGCAATTCTCCTGCTTTAAATCTGAATGCCATCGCACATGCACTTTGCGAGACTGATCACGTGAATTAGTTCCGATCATGTGACCATTTGTGGTCACGTGACGGGAAGTACGCTATTCTTTTGTTTTTCCGGCGGCTCTGATGCACGCGGTCGACGTGGCGGCGGCATCTTATTGCAGGAGCGCGATTTACACACACAGGTACCCATGGTAATATTTAAATTATAAATCAAGCTATGCGCAAGGACGCAGCTGTTCATCATCACTGTTTCAATGGTATTGGCCAGGATCCATTTATATACTTGTTCCTTCCAGCATCCCATCACCCCTGGATGAAGCATTGCCTATGCGAAACGCGCGTCGGGTGTGTGGTGGGGATCTGGACCTTTGATTTCTTCCCGTGGGTAATTATGGTTACTTCTTTAATGATACTGTTAGGGGCTGTTTTTTATTGACACTGTCATCTATGTATGCAGCTCTATGTGTATATATATGTATAATTTGGTCGTATTATTTTATACCATATATATTTATTTATTCTACTAAGCTATACTTCACTTGCCATTTGTATATATTTATATATTTTAATAAAAAAACATTTTGGTAATTTTCAGTCATCTCTTTATATTTCACATTTTTTGCTGCCTTACATTTTATGCCCTTTAATGTTATATTAGTGGTCACGTGTCTACCTGGGAGAACTATTAGTAGGATATATTACCTCATATACGATTGGGGTCCAGATTCTCCATCCTTTTCCTTCTGTGGTGTGTCTTTGATTTTATTATTGTGTGTATTTACCTTTATATGTCTTTATTAAAGTTTTGGCAAATTCTTATCTGGGCTATGTATTCATTTTTTTTTGCCCTAATTTGGTGTTATTCATTGTCTCTCTTTTTTTGGCCTAATGATTTATCGGTGTTTATTGATTTATTTTTCAGTTTTTATTATATCCATTATGGATTACAGGAGCAGAGAAGCGTCCTGGCGTATTCGTGCTCAGACAGTCTTTTCAAATGACACACCCCAGATGCAGGACTCAGTTCAGAAGGTGGCTCTTAAAAATACTCTTTCACACCTACTTAGCCGTCGGACACGGACATGGTGGAATATGGTATCACTTGAAAATTATTTGACTAAAGGGTTAACACCTCGTGGGCTACGAGTGCAGGTGTTCCCGTCTTTTCCTGTGGAAAACTTCAATATGCGTATGCGTTGGGAAGCGGCTTGTAATACCTGCTCCGCTACATTTATGGAAATATTGGTGGAGATCAATGGCAGAACTCTGGATGAATTGGGGCTTGAGATAGAGGAAGTTCTGAAAAAATTACAGACGGAATGTTCCAAGGAGGAGATGGAGGAATATAAAAGAGATATTGATAAAAGTTGTGTGGAATGGGAAAATCAGATATCTAATACGAAAACCAAGAGGTTTCAAAGAGATTTACAAGATAAGTAACAAAATAGAGTTTTTAGATGGAATTTTTCCAAAAAGACTCATAAAACAGATGCCCCTACTGTAGGTTCGAGGGACACACCTACTACTAGTGTCTCATCTAGTGTTTCGTCTAGTGTCTCATCTATGGATAATGGTGGATATTATCTTCGACACAACAAACGTCGCGCTGATCAATATCGTCGATTCAATGGGAAGAGACGTCAGGAAATATTTAAGGGTAACCAACAAAAGACTTCTCTTAAGGTAATTAATCTGTTGGATATTGCATTATCTAGTGATCAAATTTCGTATTGAGTCGAGGTCTTTCTTTTTCTCCATCATCTAGTTTTAATCGGTTTGCAGCTGTTAAGGATTTACAGCTGTTCGCTAGGAAATTGGTTTACAGAAAACTATATTCTAATAGATCTGCTTTATCTACACCCATGGAAATTGAGACTCTAAGGATATTGGAGGAGCTGGAGGAGGAATCATCAGGTATTAGTAATTCTACATACCCTCAACATCTTCTTCCCAAGTCCAAAAAGTTCCCTCAAATATCAGGATTTCCTGAAATTGATCTTTTTGTACGAATGGTCATACAGGACCTTGATAAGATTCCTGAGACCATTAAGGGTGATAATCTTAATAGACAGGAAAGACAGGCTTTAAGGGATCTTGAGTCCTTTAAAGGAGTGGTTATTAAACCATCCGATAAGGGGGGTAACGTGGTCATTTGGCCGACAGCCATGTATGAAAAGGAGATGTATAGGTTGCTTAAAAATACCGATTGCTACCGCAGGCTGACATTTAACCCGTTCTCTAAGTTTAGGAGTGAACTAGAGATAATGCTGTCGGACGCGGTGGATAGAGTAATTATCACCACAAAACAAATGGAAGGGCTCTGGATTGATGAACCGACTGTTGCTGGAATATATCTCCTCCCGAAAATTCATAAGAATCCTTTGTCACCACCAGGTAGGCCCATAGTGTCGGGGATTAACAGTATCTATGATCCTTTATGTAAATTGATAGATCACTACTTACGACCTATGGTTGGGACATTGCCGTCTTACCTAAAGGATACTAATGACGTGTTGCGTAAATTAGACAATATCCAACTTGAACCAAATATGTGGCTGGTTACCTGTGATGTCGAGTCACTGTACACATCCATTCGACACGGCAACGGCATTGAAGCTTGGATGGTGATTTGTGTACGTTCCTTCTTGCGTCCTTGAATTTTGTGCTTACACATAATTTTTTTATGTTTTGGGATGTACTTTACTTGCAGCTCCAGGGTACAGCAATGGGGGCGTCTTGTGTGCCTTCATATGCTAACCTGTTCCTGGGGCTGTGGGAGAGGAACATTTTCCAGACCTCTCCTCCGATTTTAGTGAATCAGGTAGTATCATGGTGGCGTTACATCGATGATGTACTCCTAATCTGGCAGGGTTCACAGGACGAACTATGTTCCTTCTTCAGTGACCTTAACAACAATGATCTTAATGTTAAATTAACCTACAAAAGTAGTAGGGAATGTATTGAATTTCTTGATATCTTAATACAGGTGGATTGTTATGGAAACATTGAGACAGATCTATTCAGGAAGAGTACCTCCGCCAATACCCTTCTCCACGCTTCATCACAGCATCCGAAACATTTGGTTAACAACATTCCGGTTGGACAATTTTTGAGGGCCAGGAGGATATGTTCCAGCACCTCTCGGTTCGAAAAACAGGCAGATGACTTATACAGACGGTTCAAAGACCGCGGTTATGGAAAGAAATTTATTTGTAAAGCTCATACAAGAGCTCGCCACAGTGAAAGAATTGATCTACTAAATAACAAACCCCGTACTTTTCTCTTGGATCCAAAGGTACGCTGTGTTTTTGACTATAACTCCCACAGTGAGGAGATATATGCAATTATGCAGAAACACTGGGCAGTTCTGTCTTTGGACAAAACCATCTCTCAATTCATCGATACGAAACCATCTATTGCATATAGAAGAGCTCGAAATCTACGTGATCATCTGGTACACAGCTATCATAAGGGACCTGGAACGGGATATATCTTCGGTTCAAAAGGTCCAAAATGGGGATGTTCACCATGCAACAAATGTGTTGCCTGCAAAAATGTTGACACTGCAGAATTTTTTCTGGACTCTAAGGGCACACGATATAGAATCACTTATAACATTAATTGTACCACTAAGGCAGTTATTTACCACGCCACATGTCCGTGTGGTCTGATATATATTGGTATGACGACACGTGAGTTCAGAAGACGTGTTCGTGAACACGTGTTGGATATTGAGGGGGCGGGACAAGTTGATGACTTGTCCTTATTGAAATCTATTCCACGTCACTTTAAAATGATTCACAACTGTGATCCGACTGGATTAGTCTTTAGGGGCATTGATCGAGTTTTTTTGAGTCTTAGAGGGGGAAATTGGAAGAAACTATTGTCCCAAAAAGAAACGAAATGGATTTATAAACTTAATACCATATGACACTATGGTCTGAATGATCACAATAGTTTTGTGCCTTTTCTTTGAATAATTTATAATTGGGTACAAATATTCTGCAGCCGCCTTCTGATCTGAGTCCTATGCTGATTTTATTTTATTTATTTCATTTTTATTTACTTCTTGTATGTTTTATGTGTGTTTTTGACTGTATTTTTCTTTAGATGGTCCTGGATCCTTGTGCCTTCCTTTTTGCCACTTTAACCTCTTTTCCTTTTTCTTTCCCTCCCTTTCCCCCTTTTCCCCCCTCCCCCTCCTCCCCCCCCCCTTTCCCTCTTCCTTTCCCTTCCCTTCTTTCCCCTTCCCCTTTTTTCCTCCTTTGCCGGTTCCCTTCTTGTTTCCCCTTCCCCCTCTCCCCCCCCTGTTTCCCTTCCCTTTCCCCCCTTTCCCCCTCCCCCCCCTCCTTTTTCCTTCCCCCAGCCCTTCCTTTTTCTTTATATACATGTTTTATCTATAGCACTTGCCACTTCAGCCATTTTTTGTCATTAATATACATTTTGTTATGTATATATTTTTCATATTAACACAATATATATTTTTCATATTTTTCACATATTTCTATATATATATGTTTTTTATATGTATATATATATATATATATTTATATATTCTTGATATTTATTACCTATTGGTGCACATGTCACTTTCTATTTCACATTTTTGTGTTTTTCTTTTTCTTTGTCACATTTTACAGCTTTTTTCAATCTTTATTCGTCGATATTTGCACTTCTTTGGTGTTCTAATATTTTGCTTCTATGTATGAGGCTCTTGATACAATAATAAATACACTGGATTATTTTATCAATTTTCACTATGGTCTCTTATTATATATTTTTTTATATTTTTTATTTTTATCAATTTCTTCTTATTTATATAAATTTCTTGGTTACTATGTGGCTTTTCTATTGGTTTCTAAGTTTACCTCTGTGGGTCTTAGCAATTCTCCTGCTTTAAATCTGAATGCCATCGCGCATGCGCTTTGCGAGACTGATCACGTGAATTAGTTCCGATCATGTGACCATTTGTGGTCACGTGACGGGAAGTACGCTATTCTTTTGTTTTTCCGGCGGCTCTGATGCACGCGGTCGACGTGGCAGCGGCGTCTTATTGCAGGAGCGCGATTTACACACACAGGTACCCATGGTAATATTTAAATTCTAAATCAAGCTATGCGCAAGAACGCAGCTGTTCATCATCACTGTTTCAACAGTATTGGCCAGGATCCATTTATATACTTGTTCCTTCCAGCATCCCATCACCCCTGGACGAAGCATTTCCTATGCGAAACGCGCGTCGGGTGTGTGGTGGGGATCTGGACCTTTGATTTCTTCCCGTGGGTAATTATGGTTACTTCTTTAATGATACTGTTAGGGGCTGTTTTTTATTGACACTGTCATCTATGTATGCAGCTCTATGTGTATATATATGTATAATTTGGTGGTGTTATTTTATACCATATATATTTATTTATTCTACTAAGCTATACTTCACTTGCCATTTGTATATATTTATATATTTTGATAAAAAACCATTTTGGTAATTTTCAGTCATCTCTTTATATTTCACATTTTTTGCTGCCTTACATTTTATGCCCTTTAATGTTATATTAGTGGTCACGTGTCTACCTGGGGGAACTATTAGTAGGATATATTACCTCATATACGATTGGGGTCCAGATTCTCCATCCTTTTCCTTCTGTGGTGTGTCTTTGATTTTATTATTGTGTGTATTTACCTTTATATGTCTTTATTAAAGTTTTGGCAAATTCTTATCTGGGCTATGTATTCATTTTTTTGCCCTAATTTGGTGTTATTCATTGTCTCTCTTTTTTTGGCCTAATGATTTATCGGTGTTTATTGGTATTGTTATTTGTTTGGTTGTGTGTAAGAATCTCCCTAGCTCACAGGGCTGGAAAATCTGTGTTAGTACTTCCTTAAAGATCTGTCTTCCGAGGCTCAGAGGAGACTGGGACAGGATCAGATCCGTCTTTCGAGGCTCAGAGGAGACTGGGACAGGATCAGATCCGTCTTTCGAGTATCAGAGGAGACTGGGACGGGATCAAATTTAGAGTCTGAGAGGCTCTAGGTGTGCTGAAGAGAGTTCTGCGTTAACTCTGGCAGAGTGGTTGCAGTCATGGGGACTGGCAACAGTAAGGAATTGACTAACCTAAAGGGCGTGGCCACAGTTCCAGCATGTGAGATAGTGGAGAGACTGAAAGGGAAAGAAGCAGTAGAAGGATGTGAATTAAAATTGAGGAAATTTGGTATGGGAAAGTGGGGAAATTTGGAAGAGAAGGAATGGGAGAACTATATCTGCAATTGGGAAGGATGGTTGAAATATAAAAACAAACTAGAGCAGGCTAGAATGTGGTTAGAAGTAGCAAAACATCTCTCAATGAGTGAACATAAATCAGAGGAAACCAGGCATGGAACTGTCTATGTAATCTATGATAGTTTGAAAAACTCTCAGACGCCTGTAGTCTCTGTACCTGATGTAAATTCTGCACCCCCTTCAGCACCACCGCCTTATGCTGGGTCAATGGGATGGACTTGCAGACATTGTGGTCATCAGAATCCCCCTGGGGTTAATTGTTGCAGGTCCTGTGGGTCTTCACACCCAGGGACAACACCCAGGGTGCCTCTGTTCCCTCTGAGGACCACTAGTCATGTACAGTTTCAACCTCCTAGGATGGTTGATAATGTTCCGGTACACGATCCCCCCCAAATATGGCCAATAGAAACATATCGGCCTTGGTCCCCCAGTGAACTTATTGCCCTCGCTACACAGCTCCCAGAACCCGGAAAAAAAACCTTATCATTTAGAATGCGCCTCCAGGGTGTTCAGGAGGCATATCGGGCCACATGGGATGATATAGTTTCTGTCATTCTGCAGAAAGGCAGTGACCCCTTACTTATGGAAATTACTCAGATGCTGCCAGGCCAGGAACAAGCCATTAAAAATACATCAGAGTCAGGTCGGGTATTTATACGAAAGATGCAAAACTGGGCACGGGCAGAGCAGGATAAAAAACAAGACCTGTTCCAAACTGTAGTACAGGATAAGGCTCAGTCAGTCTCAGAATATGCCTCTGTATTAGAACAAACATGGTTGGATTTTGGATATGAGCATAATGATGATAAGGATCGCAGATTATTGTTGCAGTGTTTTATGAATGGTCTTAAACCTACGGTTCAGACTGTAGGATGCACTAGTCGCCTGGAGTGGCGCAATATGCAATGGGTTGATTTAAAGGAAATAGCCCGAGGTGCTGAACTAGAAAGCATGTCAAAGAAAAGGGTTAACTTGGCTCCTGTGCAGACCAGGAAGGGAAGATGGGGGGGGGGGAGGAGGAGGAAGTAACCACCAAGGAGGAAATAGAGATTACAGCAATGTAGAATGTTGGTCTTGCCGGCAAAATGAACATCTATCCATCAAATGTCCCGCAAAATCAACAGCCACTACCCAGCCCTCTCCATAGGAAACTGGCAATCCAGATGTCTCCCTCTGCCCCGTTGTCACTCCCCAGGGACCCACACTCACTGTCCCCATATCCCTGGGGGAGGGACAAACTATTTCATTCATGGTAGACACTGGAGCAGCCCGTACAGTATTAATGCAAGAACATGTTCCAGATGACATTTTGTCCCCCGACTATGTGACTTGTGAAGGGGTAGAGGGACGACTTACTAAATTACAAATGACTCATCCTCTCTGGTTAAATTTGCATGACTCAATTTCAATTGTAACCCAGGTTTTAGTTTCCCCTGATGTGCCTTTTAATTTGTTGGGAACAGATGTGTTGCAGAGAATTGGGGCCTGCATAGAATTCACTCCAAATGGCCCCAAGATGACCACCCCCCTGGATGATGACACATTGTGTAGTCTTCTATCCCTAACAATTCCCACAGTTCTAGACAATACAGACTCTAAACCTCATTCCCATCCTGTTTGGCTTGAGGATATACCCAGTCAATTGTGGGCATGTAGCAAACTTGATGTGGGAAAACTACTCATCCCTCCGGAGACTGTAAAACTTAAACCAGGTGCCCAACCCCCCTGTATAAAGCAGTATCCTTTAAGTGCTGCTCAGGATGCAGCAATACATGAGAATGCCCAGGAGCTTTTGTTAAGAGGTCTAGTTATTCCTATAACCTCCCCATTTAACACTCCCCTGTACCCAGTTAAAAAGAAAACCCCACCTGGACAACTAGTAGCCTATCGTATGGTACATGATCTTAGGGCAGTTAATGCAGTAACTATAGTAGATACTCCACTCGTACCCAACCCCCATACTCTCCTGAATCAGGTCCCCTCCACAGCCACCTGTTTCACAGTGATTGATCTGGCCAATGCTTTTTTCTCTGTCTTCTTGTCCACGGAGTGTACCTCTTATTTTGCCTTCACCCACAGAGGTGCCCAGTATGCATGGGCAGTCCTTCCTCAGGGAGCTGCTAACTCCTCTTCCTTATTTTCCACATCCCTAAAGACTGTACTCGATAACTGGTGCCCCTTTGATTCATCCACCATACTCTTACAATATGTGGATGACCTTCTCCTTTGCTGCACCACTGACCAGATATGCCACAATGAATCTCAATCTCTGCTGATATTCTTAGCTGAAAATGGGTGAAAAGCTTCAAAAGATAAACTCCAAGTCCACAGTCACTTTCCTTGGGCATTGCCTGTCTCCAGGCATTAAGCATCTCAGCCCAGGGAGGATTGAGGCTATACTAAAAATACCCCTTCCAAGATCTACCAAGTCCCTTTGGGCATTCTTGGGCCTAGTCCAGTACTGCCGTCTCTGGATACGAAATGCCTCTAGTATTATGGCCCCATTGTTCCAATGCCTCAAAACTGAGCCTTTCACCATTAATTCTGAGGCTATTGATGCATTTCACACCCTCAAGCTCACTCTCTCTGCCTCACCAGCTCTAGGTATACCGAATTATGACAAGTTTTTTACTTTATACTGCCACGAACAGGCTGAACATGTGTCTGGTGTCCTTACTCAAGAACATGGTGGTAGGCAGCGCCCTCTAGGGTATTACTCTGTAACCCTAGATCCAGTCATTATGGGTTCTCCTACTTGTGTTAGAGCTGTGGCAGCTGCTTCAGAACTTGTTAAAAAGACAGAGGACATAGTGTTAGGAAGCCCACTCACTTCAAGTTCCTCATGCGGTATCTGAAATACTTCAACAGGCTCAGACCCGTCACCTCTCAGCATCAAGGTTGACAAAATATGAAGTCTCACTCCTTACACCTCCCCATATAACTATCAAATGCTGTAATGTTCTAAATCCAGCTACACCACTTCCAGTGGATTTAGAAAAGGGAGGAAAGTATCAGGATGTGGAAGAGGGAGAGACCATGAGCCAAGATTTGCCCCTGTTTTTCAAATTAGCAGATGAGGAAGCTCAATTTGATATGGCACATAAACATGATTGTCAGGCATTGATGTAAGTTGAAATAAAGGGCTTGGCAAATATTACTGATGTACCACTCACTAACCCCTCTGCTGAGTATTTTGTAGATGGATCCAGAGCTTGGGACAGTGAACAAGGACGATTCATCACCGGGTATGCAGTAGTCCACAATGGTAAGGCAGTGATACAAGAACCACTCCCCTCCAGCTGCTCTGCGCAAGAGGCAGAGCTTAAAGCACTCGCTGCAGCGTGTAATCTGGGAAAAGGTAAAGAAATGAATGTATTTTCTGACTCGCAATATGCTTATGGTGTTGCACATGACTTTGGCGCCATTTGGTGAAGCCTTAATTTCTTGACCTCTGCTGGCAAACCTATAAGGAATGCACATTCGGTAGAGCAGCTACTCACAGCACTCACCCTTTCCCGGAGGGCAGCCATAGTCAAAGTGTCAGCACACACTCGGGAACAAACTCCCCTTGCAGTAGGGAATGCTTTGGCCGACCAGGTGGCTAAGGAAGCAGCGCGATTACCTCTGACAGAGATACTGGCTATCGCAAGTGCGGGAACCCGAGGAGACTCAGAGTCAGGGAGTGCAGGAAGCCCCCTTTCAAATAAGGAGACATCCCCTGCACCGGTCCCAGTAGCCGTGGACCTCAAACTACTGCAGGTCTTCCAGACGCAGGCTCCCCCCCACGAGCAGAATGCATGGGTCAAAGCGGGCGCTGTACAGTCAGTGTCAGGGGTATGGCAGGTAAACAAACGTATTTGCCTTCCACGCTGCCTGTTCCCCATGATGGCTGTCCTTGCACATTCTCCGGTGCATAACTCAAAAGGTGTTATGTGTGCAGTGGTGTTTAAAACTGGTGTGCCCCAGGGTTCCCAAATGCGGCTGCAAAGTATGTTCAAGAATGTCTAGTTTGTGCAAAACATAACCCTGGTAGGCCTATTCGAGTCCCACGAAAATGCACACCAAAACAAGATTACCGATTTCAGAGACTGCAAGTGGACTACATACAGCTACCTAAGGTGGGTAATTATGAATATGCCCTGATATGCATTGACCTTTTCTCTGGGTGGCCAGAAGCTTGGGCAGTGACTAAAGCAAACATACTACTGCTAAAAAATTGATCAGTGAGGTGGTTTGTAGATATGGGGTGCCCGAAACTATAGAAAGTGATAGAGGAACCCAATTTACTGGGGAACTAATGAAACAAATCATGGTCACTCTTGGGATAGAACAGGCTTTCCATGTTCCCTATCATTCACAAAGTAGTGGGAAGGTGGAACGTCTCAATGGTACCTTGAAACTAAAAATCCAAAAGTGCATGAAAGAAACACACTTGTCCTCGGTAGATTGTTTGCCCATAGCATTGTATTCAGTGAGGACCGTCCCAAAGGGGACGAAGAAGCTGTCCCCATATGAAATACTGTTTGGTAGTGTCCCTAAGACAGGGTTGTATTTCCCACAGCAGCTGCAGGCCTCCTATGGTTCTCTCACTGAATATGTTCTGGAGTTGCATAAACATTTGACTATTACTCATAATCGTGTTCTTTCCTCTATCCAAGACCCCAATTGCCTCAGCGGCACTCACACTTTGGTACCAGGAGACTGGGTCGTGGTAAAGAGACATATGAGGAGAGCACTGGAGCCCAGATACAGTGAACCATTCCAAGTGCTGTTAACCACTGCCACTTCGGTCAAGCTTCAAGGCAAGGACACTTGGATCCACGCCAGCCATTGTAAAAAGATTTTGAACCATATCAGCAGCAAAGATGATGAGATTTACAAGCAAGATATTTGTCGTTGAACGGGATTCGTCCCCTCCTTGCTTCCATAGCATGGGGAAGTAGCTGATGAATAAATTGCTTTGTAAAATAATAAAAAGGGAGGAATTGTTATGGTTAATTTTTAATATCTAGATATCATTAATTTAGAAAAAACAATCTATTCCATGAGGCCTCTGCTTAAGTGTTTTAAGACATACATTGTGAAATGTCTGACTAAGATACTGGTTTCCTGTGAAGTCCCTGAGAAGGTTTTTACGTTGGGTTAAGGGAAATGTGTTTACTACTGATAAGTCTATTTCGGTTTCCTGTTCAGTTGTATGTAACAATGAAGTTCTGCTTTGTGTTTAGCTAATAAATTTGGTGAGTCTATGTTGCCACACCAGAAGACTCTACCTGCTGAAAATGCATGTCGCATGTATTCTGTCTTTTTTCCTTCATCGATGAAGTATCTTAATTTGAATCTCACTGGCAATGTGAAGACCCTTTGCTGTCTATTCCAAAGTTCTCCTTAAAACAAAGAGGGTCTCCATAACACCTTCCAACAAGACAATGATCCAATACTTTTGCAAGCCACGGTATGTCCCAGTGTGTATGTCTGCTGCCCCAATGCGCTTTTTGAATGGGCTTCCTCTGGTGGCAGTGTTAAAATGTATTGAAAGGTGGCCTTACACAGGTGAGATGTTAATGACCGTGCTAAGAGGGTCACATGTGTCCCAGCATCTCCATCGTTGGACCATGGCTTTCAGCCATCCCTGTGACGTTGCAGGTCAAGGAAAAGTTACCTGTGATGTCATTGACCTGTGACGCCCTGTGTGGATGCCATTAGCGACGGGAACAATTAGGAGTGCTAGGAGGCATGCGCGCCAGCAGCCACCATATTTAAATGGAAAAAAGTGTGGGTAAACTTGGATCCCAAAAATGTATGTGAGAATATAAATAGTATAGGAAATGAAAACACATAGAAGAGTACTAGTGCATGAACAAAGGAGAGTTAGTATGAAAAAATAATTAGTGCCAAAATAATGGACAGAGTAAAGTGCATAAAGTATGAGAAGGAAAGATGATGAAAGAGTGAACAGGTGCATAAGAACAATGAATGAATAATAAAAATAAAGAAGAAAATTAATGAAAAAAGTATAATGAAAAATATGTTATTAATAATGAAAAAATAGGGACATAAACAAAAAAATTGTCAAAAAACACATATAAGATAAACGTAAATATTCAAAATATATAATATATGAGAAAGTAACTGATGGGCGGACATGATGCACAGTTGAGGGCCTTGAAATGGAGGGAAGAAATCCCTTGGCTGATCATCAAGGGAAGGACAGCATGGTGGTTCAGTGGTTAGCACTGTTGCTGTGCAGAGCTGGAGTCCTGGGTTCAAATCCCACCAAGGATAACATCTGAACAGAGTTTGTATGTTCTTCCCATGTTTGCATGGGTTTCCTCCAGGATCTCCAGTTTCCTCCCACACTCCAAAGATCTAGATTCTGAGCCCCTTTGGGGACAGTGATGATAATGTCTGGTAAGTGCTGTGGAATTAATGGCGCTATATAAGTGAGTAAAATAAATAAAATAAATAAAGACCAATAGGCAACTCCTAAAAATAAATGAAGGATAAAAACAACACATAATTAAAAAAAAACAAGAACAGAGATATTTTTACAGGAAGGAAGCGAATCTAAGTTTTACATTTAGGCCAAGAGGGGTCATAGTGTCCAGTTTCACAATCGAATGGCACACAAGTTGTGCCAGAGTTCATTTCAGATCTCCTCCCTAGTTCCCACAATGGACCTTGTCTGTGCCACGTATCTTGAGATCATTGGGATTACAATTTTGGCACAACTTGAAGTGACTTGGAATGGTTTTTAGGGTCGTGATGTCAACAACTGTTTGTGCTGCCAATATATCCCTGACATGTTCCCATGTGCATACACGTAGTTCGCATGATGTGAGGCCCACATAAATCAGCTTGCAATCGCATGTAGCATAATATACTACATGCATAGTACTGCAAGAAATATAATTTTGAACTCCTTATTACAGTCCGAAGATGCAAAAGATGTAGATTGTAATGTATTTCGACATGCTACACAGGAATCACAGGGATAACAGGCTCATTTCTACTTACTAGAACCATAGCTCTTGACCAAGATGTCCTTTAGATTTTTACTTCACCTGGCAGTAAGTAATGGGTAGTGAGGAAGTGTTTTGCTCAGAGTTGGTTCCGTTTTAAGAATGAGCCAATGTTTTTTTCAAAATGTTAGGTATAGTTTCCCATTGGTTGTTAAATGTAGATATGTATCAAATGGGAGGATACCTTTTTGTTTTCTTCAGTTGAGTAGTCAATACCACAGATTATATAGCAACAACCTGATGACAGATTCCCTTTAATAAAGCAGCTTTAACTGCACTTTACACCTGATATACCTATACCGGAACATAAAACAATGTTCCTATCATTGCAGTGCCATGACAGGTAAACTTGAGATAATTCTGATCGGAATAATAAAGCTTAGGAGTCATCTTATTGCAATGTAAAAATATATGAAGGAACAGTACTGAATTCTTTTTAATTGTTTTTTTTTACACATAGGCCTGTAATGATAAGAAGAGAGCATAATCTACATCTAGAAGAAAGAACATTTAATCACCGTCAACGAAGGGGATTCTATAAAATCCATGGAGCCTTTCTTGAAAAATATAATAGTACAGGTTATGGGTACTAGATTCTGCGGTGGGACGTTTATCCAGAGAATTAGTCTGATTGCTGTATGTGGCGTCATGAAGGAATTTTCCCACAATATATGACAGTTGATTTGTCCAAATGGCATATTTTTAACTTAAAGTGGTTTTCCGGTCTAGAATGAAAAGTCTGCAGTCACTCTTGAATCCCCCCAGCACACGCACTATGCGCTGACAGAATTCATCAGTTTCTAAGCCGAGAACGGTGGTCATGTATGTGATATGCATACTGCTGGGTAGAGCCCGTCTAGTGGGCACGACCTCACTCCATACAATTGTATTGAGCTAGGCTGTGTCCCGTCTAGTGATGCAGTCGTCCAGTGGGATTCCAGTGGAATTCATAAGTCTGCAGTCTCACAGGTTAACTGCAGACATCAATTTAGACCGGACAATGCCTTTAATATAACGCATCTGCCTCATGGGGTTTTTGCCTTCTTCTGCATCAACATGTTAGGTTTTAGGTTGAACTGAATGGACTTGTGTCTTCTTTCAGCCTTAAGACTATGAAATTATAATATATGAATATTTGTAGGATACATTGATACTTTATGCATTGTGCAAAACTTTCTTCATATCAGCTTTTACATACTATTACTGATGAGGTTGCCAGTTTAAAAGTTTTTAATTCTATTAAGTAATTTTATAAAGTTTTACTTAGGATTATTATAGACAAGTGAACATTTATTCTCAGGTGTCTTAAAACATGAAATGTTATGATGACTTTGGCTGTCACTGATTGACAATTATTGCTATTACACAGTTTGTGGTCTCTAGTATAAGTCCAAAATCTTTTTTTCATCCTTCTCAATCATGGATTTATCCAACAAAATCCCATTTATTGTATACTTTAAATGAATATTTTCACCGACTTGCCAACCAAATTCCTAATAAGTTTCTATTTATGCATAAGAAATCTGATTTGCTCCTTGACAATCCAGGCTCAGTCCTAAGTAAATCCCCTTTGAAGAATAAATATGTTCTGGTCTAAGATGAGTTCTTTGCATATTTTAGTTTATGATTATTATTATTATTCTTAATTCATATAGAGCTTACTTATGTTGCAATGCTGTGTCAATGACACTACTTTTAATTCGTACTTCAAAGCAATTAATAAACTAATGAAGAAGGACACACTGGAAGTACTCCAATTAAAGCTGCATTACATTCTAGTTTCCATTAACAACACACCAATTGGTGAATTAAGGCCTTCTTGAGCACTTACTGTATTTTAATAAAAGTATAGTTAAGTAAAAGATGAA
This sequence comes from Phyllobates terribilis, assembly GCF_046119375.1. NCBI lineage: Eukaryota > Metazoa > Chordata > Amphibia > Anura > Dendrobatidae > Phyllobates > Phyllobates terribilis. Next base: position 230,618,365 of record NW_027362764.1, read on the forward strand.
GCTTTGTAGTAAGGAAACTATAAATAAATTTAAACATTTTGCTTCTGATAAAAGATTTTATGTAAGGCTATGTGCACATAGAGTTTTTGGAGCAGAAAGTGAGCGAAAACTGCGTTGAAATCTCAAAACTCCTCAAAAGCTTTGAGTTTTTGCCTTGAAAACTCTTCAAAAAGACTCCATGTGAACATAGCCCAAATAGGTTTTGACTAATTTTTGCCTGAGACTTTGACATTTTTGGGCTCCTTCATTCAGTTTAAATGAACACGTTTTATTATATCAGATATCCTTTTTATGGTAGATGATATCAAGCTAGATTCTGACTGTTTGGTTTGGCAGCAGGCCTTTAATTAATATCTTTCTTTTATGCAACTATCAAAAGTTAACATATTAGATTAAGATTGGATGAACTTGCCAATATCAGCAGAATTAGCTGACAGTCTGATGTACATGGTTGCATCCCAACTCTCCCCCAACAGATAAGGTCGGGGTAGAGAAGAATCTGGCATGTCCGATTTCAGACTGCTCACCTTTTTGTTCTGCCTGAGATAAGTTGCCACCAGAAAAGTCTGCCCATATCTCTGTAAGGCTGTGATGAACCTGTAGCCGCCATCTTGGTAATGATAAATCATATCCAGGGATGGCCACACTTCAGCAGCCCCCACCCTTGGGACCTTCTGTTAAAACGTCAACTAGATAGTTTCCCCCCATCCAGGCTCCTGTAAGATAAGAAGCCTACTTAACACTTGAATGCTAGGAGCTTCAAAGACTTCGAGAGGAAACACAGCCAGCAGGGGGGGGGGTGCTTCGTCTATCTGTACCTGACCATTTGTCCCATAGGACTAGTTTCTTTGTCTGTCACAAGCATGGAGGCATAAGATATAGAAACATGAATAGTACACGCATGTTGCGTGGGATGGGCCAATAAAAAAATATCACGGCGTCCCGGAGCCATTGCGCACACAAGCCTCCGCGGTAGACGTTTGTACGTGCTCTGGAAGCCAAGATATAGCGCGGAGCCATTCCTGAGGACCGTATGGTATCATAATTGATATCAAAAGGTCGGTTACGGCGGCCCGAATCCATGGGAACCCCTGGGGGTATCATGAGACCATCCCAGAAGAAGTTATTGGGTTCCATAGAATTTGGGCTTCTGATCGAAGTTAGACCTGAGGGTGGAGACTGAGCCAGCTGACCTCACCAGCAGTGGGCGGGACGGGGCAGGTAAGATAGCAGGACAGACAAGAGACAAGTCAGTTTTTGACCCAAGAGTGGGGTGCTGAACATCTGAGCACCAGCTGAGGCCACCAAGGGGAGGAGCAGTTTGACCATGCGGTGGTAGGCCTCAGCCTGTAACAAAGAACCGTGCCTGCGACCGCAGAATCCTCTCCCTGCGTCACAAGAAAATCAAGAAACCGGTAACTGATATGCTGTGGTGATTCTGTGTGTTGTATTCCATTGTTGTATAGTTTAGCCTGACCTTATACCTGTGTATATTTAGTTGTATATCGTGTATCTAGTGTATTATTATAATCAATTACCTCAAGTAATTGTGGGCCTGCCTTTTATTCTGCATAACGAACGCACGTCCGTGTGAGCTCGGCTCAAGCCAAAAACGCTACCCAGGGTTGGTTCCTGACCCGATATAGGCCCATTCACGGACTGGGCGTATATCTAAAATAGGGACTGGTGGCAGCATACCAACTGGGGATTGGGGAAGGCTGGTAGTGACGGTCGGAGGTTCAGATATATATATTCCTGGCGCGGCCAAGGAAGATATATATACCGCCCTCACTACAGAGGGCCCCGATACCCAGTAGGTTACAGGACAGTCTCCCTGGCGACCGCTTATCCTAGGTGCAGTTCCTTGACTGACCTGAGGCTAAGAGGGCGCTAGCGAGTTGTGCTGTGTAGTGACGTTACGGTTTAGTGACGTTGAAGGGATAACACACTACCGTGTTCCCTGCGCTGGTTGCAGCTTCCTGGCACTACTTTCTCTAGGTGCAGTACCTTGACTGACCTGAGAGGTAAGGGGGCGCCAGAGAGCTGCACCCACCGGCCGGCTTTCATCACATTGGTGGCAGAGCGGTGGGATTGCAGAATAATAGTGTTGTGGGACCCCTACTCCCAGGCACTAAAGACTGCCAGTGGTAACTTCCACTGCTGGAGTCTTAAGGTCAGCCCAACGTTAGACGGTCAGGCTAAAAGTATAACAAGGTGTGTGCAAACTCAGGGTTGCAGCGGTGTCGGTTACCAAGATGGCAGACGGCACCAGGAGCAAGACCCTGCAGGAGGCTAATGCTACGGTCCGTGTGGCAGGAGGGGAGGACATTGTTACTCATGGCGAGGAGGAGTCCAGCCCGGGCACCTCAGGGAGCCAGTCCCCAGTATACGGTCCCGCAGTGGGCTGCCCACCACCTACCCAGCCCAGCCTGTCCAGATCACAAGCCCTTTTACAAGCGGCTATGGCAAGTCTCCAGTCTCATGGCGATGCCGTCTACAAAACCCTCCTGGCAGCATCAGAGAAGGCAGCGGAGGAGGAGCGCGAGGCTGCAGAGCGCCGGGAGGCTGCGGAGCGTGAAGCTGCAGAGCGCCGGGAGGCTGCGGAGCGTGCAGAGCGAGCTGCGGAGCGCCAGCACCAACTGGACCTGGCCCAGCGGGGGCTTCCGCTAGAGCAACCAACCCATCAGGAGACCAAGTCGTCCAAAGTCCGAGCTGAGGACTTCCCTCTACTGGAGAAGGATGGGGACCTGGACTCCTTTCTGGTGGCATTTGAACGGACCTGTCTTCAGCACCATCTGGCCCGGGATCAGTGGGCCAGATACCTGACCCCCCGTTTGAGGGGTAAGTCCCTGGATGCCTTGGGGGACTTACCTGCCGGGGAGGTACAGAACTACGACTGCATCAAGCGGGCCCTGATCCGGCAGTACAACCTCACTCCCGAGTCGTACCGCCAGAAGTTCCGGAGCCTGCTGCGTGGCCCCAAGGACACCTGGACCGATCATATGCGGGCGCTGTTGAGAGCCGCAGAGCACTGGACCTCGGGTCTAGCGCTTACTACCCGCCAGGAGGTCCAGGAACTGTTCGTCACGGAGCAGTTCTTGTGGAACTGCCCAGAGGACCTCCGACAGTTCCTCCGTGACCGAAAACCAACAGGGGCTTCTGCTACAGCCGCCCTGGCAGACGAGTATGCCAATAACAGGGCGCCTGAGCTGAAGAAGTCTGCCAGCAGCACCTGGAGAGGGGGTAAGCCCAGTCATGCCCCTGTTTCCCCGGCCCCTAGAACACAAGGGGTGTATCCCCCTGTTGCCCTCTCCAGGCAAGGACCAGACGTAAGACGTTGTCATCTATGCAACAAACCAGGACACTTTAGGGCTGAGTGTCCCCAGCGCCAAAAGACCCCATCCCAGTCCCAGAGAGCGCCCAATGTTTTGTGTGTGGGAGGGGGTGGTGGTAGGTCCCTGGACAACATCCAACCCGTCACCATAGGCCGTTCTGCGGTCATGGGACTGCGGGACACGGGCGCTGAACGAACACTGGTACGGCCTGAGGTGGTGTCCCCCCAGGACTTGGTACCAGGAAAGACTCTTTCCGTCTCCGGGGTTGGAGGCGTGGAGCCGGCACTTCCCGTTGCCATGGTGTATTTGGACTGGGGTGCCGGAAGGGGGATGCGGGAGGTGGGAGTAACGCCAAATATTCCCGCAAATGTTTTATTAGGGACCGACTTGGGGCGTCTAGTATCGCAGTATGTACCCTCTGAACCCCCAAGTTCGGCCCCCCAAGAGTGTATTGATTTGTCTGCTGCTAATGCCAACCATGTTGTATGTAGTGTGTGTCCTGCTGAGGAGGAGGGAGTGAAACCTGAGGGTAACACCTGCACAGACACAACACAAACAGGGTTAGTGAAAGCAGGTGGGGAGTGTGGGGATGCCCGCAGAGGTGCTCAGCCGGCGTGCCGTGACCTCTTGTCCTCCGGTGAGGGAGGGGGCGGGCAGGATTCTGTAGAGGGAAGCTCAGGGATGGAGAGGGGGGCAGCTACCGGCAGTGTAGGGCTCCCAGGGGTATCCAGGCTGCTGAGTATAGGCCCACTGCAGGGGGAGGAACAGGCCATGGGAGGTGGGGGTGTCCCAAGAGAGGAGCCGCCAGGTAAGACCCCAGGGCAGGAGTTCCCCACATCCGAGATGTCCAAAGGCCTAGGAAGCCTGCCTGATCGGGCGGCTTGGTCAGAAACAGAGGGGAAGCAGGCACTACCCACGGTCACAGCGGTCATAGCCGCTGTCACCAGGAGTGGGAGCGCCGGAGCCCAAGGAGCCTTGCAGAGGTCCGACGGCTTCCCCACTTCTGACCAAGTGTCTGCCGGGTCAGACAGCGGCCCGGTGACATGCCCGGAGGGGCTGACAGAGGATGTGGCAGTTTCGTCGATTCTGGCCACATCAAGTCAGGAATTTCAGGCTGCGTTGGAAGCAGACGACAGCCTGAAAGCTCTCAAGGAACAGGCGGCACAGCCTCCCATGGAGTCAGACTGCGAGCGTGTGGTCTGGGACCAGGGACGGCTGTACCGGGTAACGGTCCAGCAGGGTTCACCGGAGGCGTGGCCCAGGGACCGACAGTTAGTGGTACCCTATCCGTTCAGGGCGGAATTGTTGCGGATCGCACACGAGATTCCGATGGCCGGACACCTAGGGATCGCTAAAACCAAGGCCAGGATAGCTCAGCATTTCTACTGGCCTGGGATGGGAGCCGCGGTGGGTGCCTACTGCCGTTCGTGTGACACCTGTCAGAGGGTGGGGAAGGCGGGGCCGCGCCCCAAAGCCCCACTGGTAACTCTGCCAATCATCGAAGAGCCTTTCTCGAGGGTTGCTGTGGATCTTATTGGACCTCTGTCCACTCCCAGCCACTCCGGGAAATGCTTCATACTCACGGTAGTGGACTATGCCACCCGGTACCCGGAAGCGGTAGCTTTGTCGTCCATTCGGGCCGACAAGGTGGCTACCGCCTTACTGGAGATCTTCTCCAGAGTGGGTTTCCCCCAGGAAATGCTCACCGACCGAGGGACCCAGTTCATGTCGCGGCTGATGGAGTCCCTCTGTAAGCAAATGCAGGTGCAACATCTGGTGGCCAGCCAGTATCACCCACAGACTAATGGCCTGTGTGAGCGGTTCAATGGCACCTTAAAGCAGATGCTTAAGATGTTGGTCGACTCCCACGGGAGAGACTGGGAGCGTTACCTCCCACACCTCCTATTTGCTTACCGGGAGGTTCCGCAGGCCTCAACGGGGTTCTCCCCCTTTGAGCTCCTGTACGGGCGACGGGTACGGGGCCCCCTGGCTCTGGTGAAGGAAGCATGGGAAGGGGATTTGGCCACCCCCGAGGTGTCGGTCATCGAGTATGTCGTGCGCCACCGGGACAGGATGATGGCCTTGGCAAAGCTGGTGCAGGACAATATGGCCCAGGCCCAGGCCGACCAGAAGCGGTGGTACGACCAGAATGCTTGTGAGAGGACCTACCAGGTGGGTCAAAAGGTGTGGGTACTGGTCCCCGTACCACAGAACAAGCTTCAGGCAGCCTGGGAAGGTCCCTACTTCGTGCACCAGAAACTCAATGCCGTCACCTATCTGGTCACCCTGGATCACGCCCGTGGAAGGAGGAAGGCCTTCCACGTGAACATGATGAAGGCTCATCATGAGCGGGAAGCGACTGCCCACCCAGTGTGCAACCTTCCCGAGGAAGGAGAGGTAGAAACCCTCCTGGATCTGCTCACCCAAGCCAAGGCGGGTGGGTCCATCGAGGATGTGGGGGTTGGCCACCAGCTCACGGAGGACCAACGGCCCCAGCTGGGGACCACCCTGCACCCCTTCCGGGGGCTGTTCAGCAGCCTGCCCGGAAGGACTGAGATGGCTGTCCACGACGTGGACACTGGCGATCACCCGCCGATCCGGCGTTCAGCATATCGGGTCTCTTTCGAGGTGCAGGGAAACATGCGCCAAGAGATAGACGAGATGCTGAAGCTGGGGGTGATCCAGGCATCCAGCAGCGCGTGGGCCTCGCCTGTAGTCCTCGTACCAAAGAAGGACCGAACTACACGGTTCTGCGTGGACTACCGGGGGCTCAACGCTGTAACGGCCACCGATGCGTTCCCCATACCACGCATCGATGACCTGCTCGATCGGATGGCCGGGGCTAAGTACCTGACCATCATGGATCTGAGCCGGGGGTACTGGCAGATTCCTCTGACCCCCGCGGCAAGGGAACGCTCTGCCTTTATCACCCCTTTTGGACTGTACGAGTCCACAGTGATGCCATTCGGCATGAAGAATGCCCCTGCCACTTTTCAGCGGATGGTCAATACGCTGCTTGAGGGACTTGAAGGGTACGCGGCTGCGTACTTGGACGATATTGCAGTCTTCAGTCCCACTTGGGAGGATCACCTAGAGCACCTGCGGCAGGTGCTCGGTCGGATCCACCGGGCAGGCTTGACCATCAAGCCGGAAAAGTGCCAGCTGGGCATGAGTGAGGTCCTCTACCTGGGTCACCGGGTAGGCGGGGGGGTTCTGAAGCCAGAACCGGGGAAAGTGGATGCCATCGCATCCTGGCCCACTCCTAGGACCAAAAAGCAGGTGATGTCCTTCTTGGGGACCGCCGGGTACTATAGGAGGTTCGTCCCACACTATAGCACCCTGGCCAAGCCCCTGACGGACCTCACCAAGAAGAAGCTGCCCGTCGCAGTCGACTGGACAGTCGCCTGCGAGACAGCTTTCGGGGCACTCAAGGCCGCCCTAAGTAGCTCCCCTGTACTGCAAGCTGCCGACTTCGACCGGCCGTTTGTGGTACAGACCGACGCCAGTGACTTTGGCCTCGGTGCTGTGCTAAGTCAGGTCAACACGACAGGCCAGGAACATCCTGTCTTGTACCTGAGCAGGAAGCTACTGCCCCGGGAGGTGGCTTACTCCACGGTGGAAAAAGAATGCCTGGCAATTGTATGGGCCCTGCAGCGTCTGCAGCCCTACTTGTACGGGAGCCATTTCACCGTGGAGACGGACCACAACCCCCTCAGCTGGTTACACACGGTCTCTGGGTCGAATGGCAGGTTGCTACGCTGGAGCCTCGCTCTCCAGCAGTACCACTTCTCCATTCGCCACAGAAGAGGCCGTGACCACGGTAACGCTGACGGGTTATCCCGGCAAGGGGAGGGTGCAGAAGGACGCACGGGGGAACACAGGAATGTGCTACCCCCTCGCGCCCTCGTATAGGGGGAGGTGTGATGAACCTGTAGCCGCCATCTTGGTAATGATAAATCATATCCAGGGATGGCCACACTTCAGCAGCCCCCACCCTTGGGACCTTCTGTTAAAACGTCAACTAGATAGTTTCCCCCCATCCAGGCTCCTGTAAGATAAGAAGCCTACTTAACACTTGAATGCTAGGAGCTTCAAAGACTTCGAGAGGAAACACAGCCAGCAGGGGGGGGGTGCTTCGTCTATCTGTACCTGACCATTTGTCCCATAGGACTAGTTTCTTTGTCTGTCACAAGCATGGAGGCATAAGATATAGAAACATGAATAGTACACGCATGTTGCGTGGGATGGGCCAATAAAAAAATATCACGGCGTCCCGGAGCCATTGCGCACACAAGCCTCCGCGGTAGACGTTTGTACGTGCTCTGGAAGCCAAGATATAGCGCGGAGCCATTCCTGAGGACCGTATGGTATCATAATTGATATCAAAAGGTCGGTTACGGCGGCCCGAATCCATGGGAACCCCTGGGGGTATCATGAGACCATCCCAGAAGAAGTTATTGGGTTCCATAGAATTTGGGCTTCTGATCGAAGTTAGACCTGAGGGTGGAGACTGAGCCAGCTGACCTCACCAGCAGTGGGCGGGACGGGGCAGGTAAGATAGCAGGACAGACAAGAGACAAGTCAGTTTTTGACCCAAGAGTGGGGTGCTGAACATCTGAGCACCAGCTGAGGCCACCAAGGGGAGGAGCAGTTTGACCATGCGGTGGTAGGCCTCAGCCTGTAACAAAGAACCGTGCCTGCGACCGCAGAATCCTCTCCCTGCGTCACAAGAAAATCAAGAAACCGGTAACTGATATGCTGTGGTGATTCTGTGTGTTGTATTCCATTGTTGTATAGTTTAGCCTGACCTTATACCTGTGTATATTTAGTTGTATATCGTGTATCTAGTGTATTATTATAATCAATTACCTCAAGTAATTGTGGGCCTGCCTTTTATTCTGCATAACGAACGCACGTCCGTGTGAGCTCGGCTCAAGCCAAAAACGCTACCCAGGGTTGGTTCCTGACCCGATATAGGCCCATTCACGGACTGGGCGTATATCTAAAATAGGGACTGGTGGCAGCATACCAACTGGGGATTGGGGAAGGCTGGTAGTGACGGTCGGAGGTTCAGATATATATATTCCTGGCGCGGCCAAGGAAGATATATATACCGCCCTCACTACAGAGGGCCCCGATACCCAGTAGGTTACAGGACAGTCTCCCTGGCGACCGCTTATCCTAGGTGCAGTTCCTTGACTGACCTGAGGCTAAGAGGGCGCTAGCGAGTTGTGCTGTGTAGTGACGTTACGGTTTAGTGACGTTGAAGGGATAACACACTACCGTGTTCCCTGCGCTGGTTGCAGCTTCCTGGCACTACTTTCTCTAGGTGCAGTACCTTGACTGACCTGAGAGGTAAGGGGGCGCCAGAGAGCTGCACCCACCGGCCGGCTTTCATCACAAAGGCCATGGCCTCACTATCAGTATTTGGTCAGCATTCGGTTGGTATTTTTTCTCAGGAGTGGAAGCCAAAACCAGGAGTGGGTGATAAATGCAGAATTGGTGACTTGTTTCTATTATACCTTTTCTCTGATTGTTCCTCACCTGGCTTTGGCTCCCACTCCTGAGAAAAAATACTGACCGAATACTGACCAAATACTGATAGTGGGGCCGTGGCCTTATAGAGTGCATAGGAAGACTTGGATGAGCCAAGCACTCTTGTGCCTGGTGGAGTTGGCAGAGATAGTTGTCGACTGAATGATTAGCAAAACTATTGTTTGGCCGATGACTATGTATTGTGTATGTGGACTAAACATGTTATCAATCAATTTGATTATTTATGGTACAAATGACCAATTGTCAGCTGATCAGATTCTATCTGAAAATGTTTGTTGTAAATAGTAACAGTTGGTATCAGGCAAACAGTTCTTATTTGGGCAAATTTTTCTCTAATATGGCTAGCATTTTAGATTTAATGTATTTTTTTTAGTTTTTTAGAAGTCGTTGTGCCAGACATTTATAGATCTCCTTAACTTGCGGGTAACAATATGATTAGAAAGGTTAATCCTTGATTAACTAGTGCTCTAAGACATTACATTGTAAGTGGATATTTATTGTGACCACTAGAATCCACAAAGACAATTTAGTTGTTTATGACCATGTTTAACACAACATATTCGTTGGCAGAATACAAAAACTTCCAGACTGTCCCCTGATAAGACTTGTTGGGGGAATGCAAGGTTCAAATAGATTAGTTATAAGTTGGCCATACACATTAGATAATGTCAGTTGAGCATTCATTTGGTCAACAGCTATCTCTTCCGACCCCTACATACACAGGAACTTGGCTGAGTACTCCTGTGTTCTTTACGAGAGAGCTACTTCCAGAGTCTTCTGACAGGGGCTTATCTCTGCACAAAACAAAATGGATCAGCCAATGGAAATCAACAGGCTAGATCCTTCTCTCTCCCAACATTATTTGTTGGGGGGGGGTAGTTTTGAGAACCCTCTTATACATTAGATGGTTGGCCACTGCAGCTGAAATTGGCAGGTATGGCCTACTTTTATGTGAAGTTTATGGGTGCTTTACGCTCACTGACAAAGACATGAACAGTCTATAATTTTAAGGGTAGGTTAATTTTAACATTGAGAGATGGAATATCCCCAAAAAAATCAAGAAAATCACATTGTATAAATTAGATAATGTTTTTTGCATTTTGCAGTGAGAAATAAGTATTTGATTCCTCTGGCAAACAACACTTAATACTCGGTGGCAAAACCCTTGTTGGCAAGCACAGCAGTCAGACGTTTTTTGTAGTTGATGATGAGGTTTGTGCACATGTCAGGAGGAATTTTGGTCCACTCCTCTTTGCAGATCATCTCTAAATCATTAAAATTTTGAGGTTGTCGCTTGGCAACTCGGAGCTTCAACTCCCTCCTTAAGTTTTCTATGGGATTAAGGTCTGGAGAATGGCTATGCCACTCCATGACCTTACTGTGCTTCTTTTTTAGCTACTCCTTTGTTGCCTTAGCTGTATGTTTTTGGTCATTGTCTTGCTGTAAGACCCAGTCACGACCCATTTTCAATGCTCTTACTAAGGGAAGGAGGTTGTTGGCCAAAATCTTGCGATACATAACCCCATCCATCTTCCCTTCAGTATGGTGCAGTCATCATGTCCCCTTTGCAGAAAAGCACCCCCAAAGTATAATGCTTCCCCCACCATGCTTCACGGTGGGGATGATGTACTTAGGGTTGTACTCATCCTTCTTCTTCCACCAAACACGGCGTGTTGAGTTAATGCCAAAGAGCTCAATTTTTGTCTCATCTGACCACAGCAACTTCTCCCAATAACTCACAGAATCATCCAGGTGTTCATTGGAAAACTTCAGATGGGCCTGCATATGTGCCTTCTTGAGCAGGGGGACCTTGTGGGCACTGCAAGATTTTAAACATTTAAGTCGTAATGTGTTACCAATGGTTTTCTTGGTGACTGTGGTCCCAGCTGCCTTGAGATCATTAACAAGTTCCCCCATGTAGTTTTAGGCTGATCTCTCACCTTCCTCATGATCAAGGATACACCACGAGGTGCATGGTGCCCCAGATCGATGTCGACAATCGACAGTCATTTTGCATTTCTTCCATTTTTTAACTATTGCACCAACAGTTGTCTCCTTCTCGCCCAGCGTCTTACTTATGGTTTTGTAGCCATTCCAGCTTTGTGAAGGTCTATGATCTTGTCCCTGACATCCTTAGAAAGCTCTTTGGTCTTGCTCATGTTGTAGAGATTAGAGTCTGACTGATTAATTGAGTCTGTGGACAGGAGTCTTTTATACAGGTGACTATGTAAGACAGCTGTCTTTAATGCAGGTAACAAGTTGATTAGGAGTGTCTAATTGGTCTGTAGGAGCCAGAACTCATAATGGTTTGTAGGGGATCAAATACTTATTTCTCACTGCAAAATGCAAAAAAAAATTATCTTATTTATACAATGTGATTTTCTTGATTTTTTTGGATATTCTATCTCTCAATGTTAAAATTAACCTACACTTAAAATTATAGACTGTTCATGTCTTTGTCAGTGGGCAAACTTACAAAAACAGCAAGGGATCAAATACTTACTTCCTTCACTGTATATGTTTTTGATGGAGTCAAGAAAGCTATGTGATTTGACCCAAAATTAGTTTTTTTCAGCATGCTCCTTTATATACAGTGGCATGTAAAAGTTTGGGCACCCCTTGTCAAAATTACTTTTATTGTGAACAGTTAAGTTGAAGATGAAATGATCTCTAAAAGGGTTAAGATGACACATTTACTTTGTATTTTAGGCAAAAAAATAAAATATTGTCTTTTTCATTTTAAAAATTACAAAATGGAAAATGGGCCGATGCAAACGTTTGGGCAACCTGCATGATTAGTACCTAATAGCACCCCTTTTTGTAAGTATCACAGCTTGTAAACACTTTTTGTAGCCAGCCAAGAGTCTTTTAATTCTTGTTTGAGAGACTTTCATCCTTCCTTGGAAAATTCCTCCAGTTCTGTGAGATTTATGGGTAGTCTTGCATGCACTGCCCTTCTGAGGTCTAGCCACAGATTTTCAATGATTTCAGATCAGGGGACTGTGAGAGACATTGTAAAAACCTTCAGCTTGCTCCTTTTGAGGTTTTCTATCGTGAATTTTGATGTGTGTTTAGGATCAATATCCTTTTGTAGAAGCCATCCTCTTTTCAACTTCAGCTGTTTTACAGATGGTGTTATGTTTGCATCAAATTTCGTTGAATCTATTCTTCTCTCTACCTGTAAAATGTTCCCCGTGCCATTGGCTGAAACACAACCCCAAAGCATGATTGATCCACCCCCATGCTTAATGGTTGGCGAAATAGTCTTTTCCTGAAATTCTGTGCCCTTTTTTCTACACACATACCTTTGATCATAGTGGCCAAAGAGTTATATTTTAACCTCATCAGTCCATAGGACTTGTTTCCAAAATGTATCAGGCTTCTTTAGATGTTCTTTTGCATACTTCTGATGCTGAATTTTATGGTGAGTACACAGGAGTGGTTTTCTTCTGATGACTCTTCCATGAAGGTCATATTTATGCAGGTGTTTCTGAACAGTAGAACAATGTACCACAACTCCACAGTCTGCTAAATCTTTCTGAAGGTCTTTTGCAGCTAAACGGGGGTTCTGACTTGCCTCTCTAGCAATCCTACGAGCAGCTCTCTCTGAAATTTTGCTTGGTCTTCCAGACCTTATCTTGACCTTCACTGTTCCTGTTAACTGCCATTTCTTAATTACATTTGGAACTGAGGAAAGGGCAACTTGAAAATGCTTTGCTATCCTCTTATAGCCTTCTCCTGCTTTGTGGGCCTCCATCATTTTCATTTTCAGAGTGCTATTCAGCTGCTTAGAAGAACCAATGGCTGCAGTTTTTTGGCACAAGGTAAGAGGAGGCTGGGTTTTTATAAAGATGAGAAATTTACATCACCTGGCCTTTCCTAATGATGATAGTGAACAAGCCATAACCCTAACAGGCTAATTAAGGTCTGAAACCTTGGTCAAAGTTTTCTGAGCACACAAATCTCCAACGGTGGCCAAACTTTTGCATCTGCCGATTTTCCTTTTTTTAATTTTTAAAATGTAAAAATGACTATATATATATATATATATATATATATATATATATATATTTTGCCTAAAATACAAAGTGAATGTGTCATCTTTAACTTTACCTCTTTTAGAGATTATTTCATCTTCAATTTGCTTAACTGTTCACATTAACAGTATTTTTGACCAGGGGTGCCCAAACTTTTACCTGCTACTGTAATTTCACTATCAAAACAAGCTGTGTTTTATAATTTTTAAGTGAACAACTAAGTGGCTTAGAAGTTAAAAATTAAAAAAACAAAAAGTATACCCTTATTTCTGTACTGCCCCCTCAACACTGCCAACCAGGTCACATACCTAGTTCTCTAATGATTAAAATATGGTTTTCCATTACAGTTTTGGCACGCTTTACAGAGAGATAAAGATTAGATTATCTACTTCTTATCTCTATTATGTTTCTTCTCTATTAATTACGTTTTCATTATGTTACTTTATCAGCCAGACAAGCAAAGCAGTCAAATAGAAACCCTATGGGTAGAGTTCAAAGGCACTTTCAGGTTAATGCTTGCGGAAAGAAAAATCTTACATCTGTTTTAGGCAATAGAAATTTTGCTTGGTTACATATTTAGTTCCTGTGAGAAATTGTTCTTACATACTGCCCCTAATTTTTCATTTCCAATAGTTTATAGCCACAGATGCTTTTCTCTTGAAATGTTCCTTTTTTTCAACCAATGATACTACAGGAAGTCATATTAATTTAATATTGTATATAAATACTGTACAAAAGTTTTAAGCACTCGTGGAAAAAAGTAAGAATGCTTTCAAAAATAGAAGTGTTAATAGTTTATTTTACTCAGTTAACAAAATGTAAAGTGAATGAATAAAAGAGAAATCTAAATCAAATCAATATTTGGTGTAACTGCCCTTTGCCTTCAAGACAGCCACAAGGCATCATTTTTTTCGAGGTACACTTAGACACAGAAGGAACTCGGAAGGGTAGTTGTTGCAAACATCTTGAAGAACTAACAACAGATCATCTGTGGATGTAGGCTTGCTTAAATCCTTATGTCTCTGTATGTAATCCCAGCAGACTTGATGCTGTGATTAGGGCTCTGTAGTGGCCATGTGATCACTTCCAGGACATTTGTTCTTCTTTATGCAGAAGATAGTTCTTCATGACATTGGCTGTATGTTTGGGGTTGTTGTCCTGCTCCAGAATAAAATTGGAGCCAATCAGATGTTTTTCTGATGATATTGATTGATGGATATGTATCTGCCTGCATTTCCCAGCATTGAGGACACCATTAATTCTGACCAAATTCCATTTGCTGAAATGACTATCTGCCTCCAGAGCTTATCTATATATATAATCGTCTTATCCCGTCTGTCTGTCTGTCTTTCTGTCTGTCTGTGTGTCTGTCTGTCCAGGAAATCCCGCGTCGCTCATTGGTCCGGCAGCAGCCAATCAGCGCCGTGGGATTTCTGAAAAAAGATGGCGGTCGTTAGCGGCTCATCTGCGGGACGGTGTCACACTGTCACAGAATACTGGAGGTAGGGGGCCTAAGCTGACCCGTCCGTCTGGGGCCCTCTTACCTTTGAAGATCCCGGAGCGTCCTTGGACTCATCTGTCTATGGACTTTATTACTGACCTCCCTCCGTCTTCGGGTAAAACGGTCATACTCGTTGTAGTGGACAGATTCAGCAAGATGGCACATTTTATCGCTCTTCCGGCTCTCCCTAATGCTAAAACTCTTGCGCAGGTGTTCATTGGGGAGATTGTGAGGCTTCACGGGGTACCCTCCGAGGTGGTGTCTGATCGGGGGTCTCAGTTTGTGTCCAAGTTCTGGAAGGCGTTTTGTGCACGGCGGGGGATGCATTTGTCATTCTCGTCGGCTTTTCATCCTCAGACCAATGGTCAGACGGAACGTATGAACCAGAGCTTGGAGACATATCTTCGGTGAAAGCTTTTCATTCTGACTTACAGAGCGGATCGTGGTGTTTGGAGTTGCTGAGATAAGTGTATTTGGAAGTGTGTTTTCCCTTTCCTCGCTTTATCATTTATCTCCTTTCCCGTTGGTGTTCCCTCTGTTGTAGTTGTTTAGAAGTTGTATGCAAGGTGGTTTTGGTTTTTCCCTTGTACTGTCTCGTTCGTCTAAATACTGTGTGTGGGCATATTATTTCTGGTTCCCTATTGTTGTGATCGGGGTCCTTCTCAGGACTAGATTACTTAGGTGCAGGGATCCTCAGAAGGTAGGGGTTACGCTGGCGGCCTGGACCTCTGTACCTTTAACAGTACCTCCAGGCCATGAAGGATTATATTTCTGAAAGTCTGGCTAAGGGGCATATTAGACCTTCATCTTCTCCGGTGGCCGCGGGGTTCTTCTTTGTTAAGAAGAAAGATGGAGGCCTACGCCCTTGCCTGGATTTCCGTGAACTTAATCGGATTACGGTCCGAGATCCGTATCCGCTCCCACTTATTCCCGATCTCTTTAATCAGATCGTGGGCGCCAAATGGTTCTCTAAGTTGGATCTCAGGGGGGCGTACAATCTGATTAGGATGAAGGAGGGGGATGAGTGGAAGACGGCTTTTAACACTCCGGAGGGGCATTATGAGAACCTTGTCATGCCATTCGGTCTGACTAATGCCCCGGCGGTGTTTCAACACTTTGTTAATGATATTTTTCGCCACCTGGTGGGACAGTTTGTTGTCATATATCTGGATGATATCTTAATTTACTCGCCGGATCTGGTGTCTCATCAGGAGCACGTTAGACAGGTTCACTGGGGGGCGGGACAAGTTTTTTGTTCGGAGGAATTCTGTTCGGAGTTCCGTAGGGTCGGTGAAAATGTCACACTGTCACAGAATACTGGAGGTAGGGGGCCTAAGCTGACCCGTCCGTCTGGGGCCCTCTTACCTTTGAAGATCCCGGAGCGTCCTTGGACTCATCTGTCTATGGACTTTATTACTGACCTCCCTCCGTCTTCGGGTAAAACGGTCATACTCGTTGTAGTGGACAGATTCAGCAAGATGGCACATTTTATCGCTCTTCCGGCTCTCCCTAATGCTAAAACTCTTGCGCAGGTGTTCATTGGGGAGATTGTGAGGCTTCACGGGGTACCCTCCGAGGTGGTGTCTGATCGGGGGTCTCAGTTTGTGTCCAAGTTCTGGAAGGCGTTTTGTGCACGGCGGGGGATGCATTTGTCATTCTCGTCGGCTTTTCATCCTCAGACCAATGGTCAGACGGAACGTATGAACCAGAGCTTGGAGACATATCTTCGGTGAAAGCTTTTCATTCTGACTTACAGAGCGGATCGTGGTGTTTGGAGTTGCTGAGATAAGTGTATTTGGAAGTGTGTTTTCCCTTTCCTCGCTTTATCATTTATCTCCTTTCCCGTTGGTGTTCCCTCTGTTGTAGTTGTTTAGAAGTTGTATGCAAGGTGGTTTTGGTTTTTCCCTTGTACTGTCTCGTTCGTCTAAATACTGTGTGTGGGCATATTATTTCTGGTTCCCTATTGTTGTGATCGGGGTCCTTCTCAGGACTAGATTACTTAGGTGCAGGGATCCTCAGAAGGTAGGGGTTACGCTGGCGGCCTGGACCTCTGTACCTTTAACAGTACCTCCAGGATGAGGGATTAGTCAGGGCCCCAGCTTAGGGTCAGCTTAGGCCCCCTACCTCCAGTATTCTGTGACAGTGTGACAGACGGAGCTGAGCGGCGAAGCAGCCGGGAGATGAACGGCGCAAGGCGCTCATCTCCCGGCCAGTACCAGCAGAAGGAACCCGACCGCCGGACCCATCTGCGGGACGGAGATTCAGCCGGGAGATGAGCGGCGCGAGGCGCTCATCTCCCGGCCAGTAGCAGCGGAAGGACCGCCGGCGCCGCTGACCTCCATGCGGAAGAGAGGACCGGAGAGCGCCGCTGCCTGTGTGGATACTTCTGCTGCGAGAACCAGGGACAGGAGCGGGCGCTTGCAGCAGAAGTATCCCGACCCACAGCGCCGCTCCCCGGTCTTCCCTTCACTCCCTAGCCGCTGATGTCCCCACAGTATCCGCATGGTGTTACAAAGGTTCCGACATTTGTGTTAAAAATCGCTGATTGGTCGCTGGCGCTGCCCGCGACCAATCACCGATTTGGGCGCCAAATTTAAATATCGGCCGCGACCAGTCAGCACAGCGGTGTTTAAATGTAGAGCCAAGATCGGTGATTGGTCGCGGCCGATATTTAAATTTGGCGCCCAAATCAGTGATTGGTCGCGGTCAGCATCCGCGACCAATCAGCACAATAGTGTTTATCTTTGGCGCCAAGATCAGTGATTGGTCGCGGGCCAAGACAGCGACCAATCACCGATTTGTGCGGTAGATTTAAATAGCGGCCGCGAGCAACTGGATGTCAGCGCCGCTCTCCGGTCCTCCCTTCACACCCTCGCCGCATGGATGTCAGCGGCGCTGCCTGTGCGGATACTTCCGCTCCGAGAACCCGGGACATGAGCGGGCGCTTGGAGCAGAAGTGTCCCGACCCGCAGCGCCGTCCCCCAGTCCTCCCTTCACACCCTAGCCGCTGATGTCCCCACAGTATCCGCATGGTGTTACAAAGGTCCGGACATTTGTGTTAAAAATCGCTGATTGGTCGCTGGCGCTGCCCGCGACCAATCACCGATTTCGGCGCCAAATTTAAATATCAGCCGCGACCAATCAGCACAGCGGTGTTTAAATGTGGAGCCAAGATCGGTGATTGGTTCACCGATTTGGGCGCCAAATTTAAATATCGGCCGCGACCAATCAGCACATCGGTGTTTAAATGTGGAGCCAAGATCGGTGATTGGTCGCGGCCGATATTTAAATTTGGCGGCCAAATCGGTGATTGGTCGCGGCCAGCGCCAGCGACCAATCAGCGATTTTTAACACAAATGTCCGGACCTTTGTAACACCATGCGGATACTGCGGGGACATCAGCGGCTAGGGTGTGAAGGGAGGACCGGGGGACGGCGCTGCGGGTCGGGATACTTCTGCTGCGAGCAGTCGCTCATGGCCCGGGTTCTCGAAGCGGAAGTATCCGCACAGGCAGCGACGCTGCCCAGTCCTCACTAATACGATTCCGCTCCCCGCTCCTCACCAATACGATTCGCTGATTGGTCGCGTGCGGAGAGCGCGACCAATCAGTGATCTTGGCGCTAAAGTTAAACACTGCTCTGCTGATTGGTCGCGGCCGCTGCCCGCGACCAATCACCGATTTGGGCGCCAAATTTAAATATCGGCCGCGACCAATCAGTACAGCGGTGTTTAAATGTGGAGCCAAGATCGGTGATTGGTCGCGGCCGATATTTAAATTTGGCGCCCAAATCGGTGATTGGTCGCGGGCAGCGCCAGCGACCAATCAGCGATTTTTAACACAAATGTCCGGACCTTTGTAACACCATGTGGATACTGTGGGGACATCAGCGGTTAGGGTGTGAAGGGAGGACCGGGGAGCGGCGCTGCGGGTCGGGATACTTCTGCTGCGAGCAGTCGCTCATGTCCCGGGTTCTCGCAGCGGAAGTAGCCGCACAGGCAGCGGCGCTCCCCGGTCCTCACTAATACGATTCCGCTCCCCGTTCCTCACCAATACGATTCGCTGATTGGTCATGCTCTCCGCACGCGACCAATCAGTGATCTTGGCGCTAAAGTTAAACACCGCTCTGCTGATTGGTCGCGGACGCCAGACGCGTCCAATCAGCGAGATTGGCGCCAAATTTAAACAACGCTCTGCTGATTGATCGCGGTCGCTGGCCAAGATCAATCAGCAGTATTGGCGCAAAATTTAAACAACGCTCTGCTGATTGGTCGCGGCCGTCAGCCGCGACTAATTAGCGATTTTGGTGCCAAATTTAAACACCGCTCTGCTGATTGGTCGCGGCCGGCGATCAATCAGCGATTCTGGCGCCAAATTTAAACCCCGCTCTGCATCGCTCTGCTGATTGGTCGCGGTCACCGGCCGTGACCAATCAGCAGTATTGTCGCCAAATTTAAACACCTCTTTGCTGATTGGTCGCGGTCGCGACTAATCAGCGATTTTGGTGCCAAATTTAAACACGCTCTGCTGATTGGTCGCGGCCGCCATCCGCGACCAATCAGCGAGATTGGCGCCAAATTTAAACAACGCTCTGCTGATTGGTCGAGGCCGGCGACTGCGACCAATCAGCAGAGCGATGCAGAGCGGGGTTTAAATTTGGCCCCAAAGTCGCTGATTAGTCGCGTCTGACGGCCGCGACCAATCAACAGAGCGTTGTTTAAATTTTGCGCCAAAATCGCTGATTGGTCTCGGCCATCAGACGCAACCAATCAGCGATTTTGGTGCCAAATTTAAACCCCGCTCTGTATTGCTCTGCTGATTGGTCGCGGTCGGCGGCCGCGAACAATCAGCAGTCTTGGTGCCAAATTTAAACACGCTCTGCTGATTGGTCGCGGCCGCCATCCGCGACCAATCAGCGAGATTGGCGCCAAATTTAAACAACGCTCTGCTGATTGGTCGAGGCCGGCGACTGCGACCAATCAGCAGAGCGATGCAGAGCGGGGTTTAAATTTGGCCCCAAAGTCGCTGATTAGTCGCGTCTGACGGCCGCGACCAATCAACAGAGCGTTGTTTAAATTTTGCGCCAAAATCGCTGATTGGTCTCGGCCATCAGACGCAACCAATCAGCGATTTTGGTGCCAAATTTAAACCCCGCTCTGTATTGCTCTGCTGATTGGTCGCGGTCGGCGGCCGCGAACAATCAGCAGTCTTGGTGCCAAATTTAAACACCGCTCTGCTGATTGGTCGCGACTAATCAGCGATTTTGGTGCCAAATTTAAACACGCTCTCCAGTCCTCACTAACACGGTTCGCAGATTGGTCGCGGCCGCCGCCCGCGACCAATCACCGATATTGCCGCCAAATTTAAACACCGCTTTGCTGATTGGTCGGGGTTGCCGAACGCGACCAATCAACAATTTGGGCGCCAAATTTAAATGCCGCTCTGCTAATTATGCCCCGTCGGCCGCATACCTATTCTAGAATACCCGATGCGTTCGAATCGGGCCACCATCTAGTTTTAAATAATAGGGGGAGTTACCAGTGTGATGTGCAATGGCCGCTCTCTGCTCTTCTCCTCATTGCAGAGCTGTGTGTGATTATACCTGACACATCTGCAGGTTCCTCTCAGTGCTTCAGCTTCCTTCTCACAGGCAGGAAGTTTTGCAATATAGCAGAGCTGTGAGAGCTGCAGCAAATGTATTTGTGAGGCAAAGTTTAGTTCTACTGTACTGTGTTAGTTACATATCTGGGATCTAAGGGGTAATGTTTCTCCTTGTAGTGAGTGACATGCCTGGCATGCCAGTCTAAGGAGGTTTGTAAGTCATGCACTACTCATCTGGCAAATTAAATATGCAAATTCCCTCTTCAGAGAGGAAGAGGACTTGATCTCTAGTGCCACCTATTGGAAGTAGCAATCCTAAAAGTCAACATTGACCCTTTAAAGAGCCAGTCTATATGACTTAGGATAAAAGCCAAATTGAGAGTCTGGTTTGGCCTTTTTCCTAGGTCATGTGGCAAGTCTCGTTAAAGGGTTTATATTGACTTTTAGGATAACTATTTACAAGAGGTGGCACTAGAGATCAAGGCCTCTTCCTCTCTGAAGAGGCAATTTGCATAGTTACCTGTCTTACACTGGTAACTCCCCCTTTTATTTAAAATAAGCTCTGGAGGCAGACTTTCATGCAGATTCTCATGCTGATCAGTGTCCGGCCCATAGTCCTGAACAGCTCATTTACATAAAAGAAAAACCCGGATTTCTCTGGCATAAAACATTGGATCACAGATAAAAAGGTATCATTTTATTCAGCTTCCTATGACCCACATGCTCACGTAGACGGCTTAGGATGTTTGATTCTACTGACATAAATCTTTTAAGGGGTTAAACATGCACCCCTTTCTCAAAATAACCTTCTAGACGCTGCTGTTGCGATTGACAGCATCATCTAATTTATTAAATGGCCACTATAGGTGGTAGCATCGATCACACCCGCCTTGCTTGTGACTTGGCTCAATCATTGGGTCATAAATGTACGACGGTTTGGGGGAAATTCTTGCCCGCTGTGCTGTGCATGTATGGTGGATGTTGGCAAGGGGTAGGGGTATTCTATGAAAAAAAAAGAAAAAAACATTATTTAAAGGGGAGAAGAGTACAGTTATTCACAAAGGCACTACAGTATATGATGACACATGACGAGTACATGTACTGTATATAGTATGGACACAACCTGTGTTCTAATATATGGAAAAGCTTCAGGTCTTACAACATGAGCACAACCCATAACAATAAAATCGTCAAACTGTCCATGGAAATTGTTTCTCCATTTTGTCAATGCAGTCATCTATCATTAAGAAAATCTACCTATATATCTTAATTGAGCTTGTTACACTATATATTCAGGCATTGTTCCTGTAATGACCACTTGGATATGTATATAATAATCGTTGCATCTACGTAGTTTACTAATTGGCAAAGATTTGCAATTTAAATGAATTATGCTGTTTAACGTCGACGTGAAGCAGTAGTCACGTCACCATGTTTCTTTGCTTCTCCCTCTGCTATTTAATGTTAGTAACAGATTGGGATTTCCTCGTGGGAAAATTATGTCTTGGCCTTCTGGTAAACATTTGCTGAGGTAAGGCAAAGTGTTTGTGTTTTTCTTCCATCTCCATTTCATCCTCCCCCTTCTCTACCCTCACCCTCCTCCCTTCTTGTTTCTACTGCAGCGATTGTTTATCTCCCACCTCCCTTGTTACAATATTGGAATGGCAATCAGCAGTTAAAAGACCTGAACCATAAAGCAGTTGGTTGTAATTAATTTGAGGATAAGGTACAATGTATCCCTTATAGTAAAATCCTAGGGTACACACTTATTGGGTGTTAAACAATTAGACTATAGGTTAATTAAGGTTAATAAGAACACAAAAATAAATCTTATCCAGAGGTATCTCGCACAATATGTCAATGTTTATGAGTAGAAATGACTATGTCAGATAAAATAGCTATTATTGGAGAGACATATTTGTTTGCTTTTTGGGAGAAATTGCAGTGAAAATTTTACTAGTCACCAATTCTCAACCTAAAATTTTGGACGCAAGATGAGAAAATGTTTTATTCAACAGCATACTCATTGTTGATTGGATACATTGATTTTGTGTCTTTCCCCTACTAGCAATATGGATTACATTCAAATTGCCATCTGCTAACCGCAATAGAATGTCCTGGTGATTGCAGTGATTACTATGGGAGTCTGACTGTGATTGGGCGATATCAGAGAAACCTTTGTAGATGGTTAAGAGAAAGCCGAACTGGCACACCAAGTGCCAATATGTTACTATGCTAGTTGGAGATTTAGGGAATGTGCACACAGAGTCTTTTTTCACTTGGAATCTGCCTGAAAAGGTGCCACAAAAGTGCACCATAAAATTAACATAATGTACAACAATGTTAAAATGACATTGCTGTGTACATATTCCATCTTATGACACTATTTTAACCACATTTTTTGGGCGGTTTCTGCTAGAAAGCCTGCTATAGTTAACAATATAGAGTGGAAGCTGCCGCAAGATCGACGGCGAATCTGCTTCAGGAAAATTACCTCCTGACGGAGCCACTGTCCAGTGGTGAAACGCACCTCGAGATTGTGTTTACCCCACATACAGAGCAGGATATCCCGGATGTCCCAAGGTAATATATGAGAGGTTATCTATATTTTTCATGCTGCTATCTGCATAATGGGAGCATGGATTTATCATGCTTAATCCCATCATATTCTGTATGACACATAGACATCCTTGTTTTTATTTTTTTATTTTGCATGTGCATCTATAGAGGTTGTAGTTTCATACCACAAGATGTATATGTGGATCCTTTGAAACTCTATTTATCTTAACACAAATTGTACTATTGTATATTTATTTACTCTTCTGCACCTTAATATTTATGTGTCTTCTTATACAGGGGCGGACACTGACAGCTTGGGGCCCCTGTGCAAGCAATGTGTCTGGGCCCCCCCTCCTTTTATGGTGACAAAGATATAGATATATATATATATTATACAGTCTCCTTTATTATGTATATTACCGTCCATTATTACACAGTGCCCTCTCTTGTTACAGTGGTGGCCAAAAGTATTGGCACCCCTGCAATTCTGTCAGATAATACTCAGTTTCTTCCTGAAAATGATTGCTATCACAAATTCTTTGGTATTATTATCTTCATTTAATTTGTCTTCAATGAAAAAACACAAAAAGAGTTGTCCTAAAGCCAAATTGGATATAATTCCACACCAAGCCTAAAAAAGGGGGTGGACAAAAGTATTGGCACTGTTTGAAAAATCATGTGATGCTTCTCTAATTCGTGTAATTAACAGCACCTGTAACTTACCTGTGGCACCTAACAGGTGTTGGCAATAACTAAATCACACTTGCAGCCAGTTAACATGGATTAAAGTTGACACAACCTCTGTCCTGTGTCCTTGTGTGTACCACATTGAGCATGGAGAAAAGAAAGAAGATCAAAGAACTGTCTGAGGATTTGAGAAACCAAATTGTGAGGAAGCATGAGCAATCTCAAGGCTACAAGTCCATCTCCAAAGACCTGAATGTTCCTGTGTCTTCCGTGCGCAGTGTCGTCAAGAAGTTTAAAGCCCATGGTACTGTGGCTAACCTCCCTAGATGTGGACGGAAAAGAAAAATTGACGTGAGATTTCAACGCAAGATTGTGCGGATGGTGGATAAAGAACCTCGACTAACATCCAAACAAGTTCATGCTGCCCTGCAGTCCGAGGGTACAACAGTGTCAACCCGTACTATCCGTCGGCGTCTGAATGAAAAGGGACTGTATGGTAGGATACCCAGGAAGACCCCACTTCTTACCCCGAGACATAAAAAAGCCAGGCTGGAGTTTGCCAAAACTTACCTGAGAAAGCCTAAAACGTTTTGGAAGAATGTTCTCTGGTCAGATGAGACAAAAGTAGAGCTTTTTGGGAAAAAATATCAACATAGAGTGTACAGGAAAAAAAAGAGGCATTCAAAGAAAAGAACATGGTCCCTACAGACAAACATGGTGGAGGTTCCCTGATGTTTTGGGGTTGCTTTGCTGCCTCTGGCACTGGACTGCTTGACCGTGTGCATAGCATTATGAAGTCTGAAGACTACCAACAAATTTTGCAGCATAATGTAGGGCCCAGTGTGAGAAAGCTGGGTCTCCCTCAGAGGTCATGGGTCTTCCAGCAGGACAATGACCCAAAACACACTTTCAAAAGCACTATAAAATGGTTTGAGAGAAAGCACTGGAGACTTCTAAGGTGGCCAGCAATGAGTCCAGACCTGAATCCCATAGAACACCTGTGGAGAAATCTCAAAATTGCAGTTTGGAGAAGGCACCCTTCAAATATCAGGGACCTGGAGCAGTTTGCCAAAGAAGAATGGTCTACAATTCCAGCAGAGCATTGTAAGAAACTCATTGATGGTTACCGGAAGCGGTTGTTCGCAGTTATTTTGGCTAAAGGTTGTGCAACCAAGTATTAGGCTGAGGGTGCCAATACTTTTGTCTGGCCCATTTTTGGAGTTTTGTGTGAAATGATCAATGATTTGATTTTTGCTTCATTCTCTTTTGTGTTTTTTCCTTGCAAGCAAATTAAATGAAGATAATAAGACCAAAGAATTTGTGATTGCAATCATTTTCAGGAAGAAACTGAGTATTATCTGACAGAATTGCAGGGGTGCCAATACTTTTAGCCACCACTGTATGCAAAGCACCGCCCCTTACATATCAGATAATATAGCACCCTGTTTTTTATTACATATCGTCCTCTCTTGTTATATATATATAATGCAATGATGGCTGATGGAGCATGGGAAAGCTTCTTTTCTGATGGAGGAGACTGATGGACAGGTCTTCTGGTCACCGGCTGCTCCATCAGCAGTCATTCTATATCTAACAAGAGACTAGAGATGAGTGAACATTTCAATGTTCAGTTTGATTCCCGATTGCCGAATTTACAATATTTGCCGAATTATTCATCGAAATATTCGTCGAATTGGATTCAATGGAAAAGCAAAACCAAATGCATACACAACAAATTCAAACGGGCCCAAAAGCTGCCAAAACAGATCAAATTAGTGACAGACACCAGGAAAGTGGCATCAATTGACCCACAGTACAATTAGTATAATAATTATTTATTATTATAGCGTCATTTATTCCATGGCGCTTTACATGTGAAAAGAGGTCACCGACTGGTACAGAGGGAGACAGGACCCTGCCACAGAGGGCTCACAAACAATCTACAAGGGATGGGTGAGGATACAGTAGGTGAGGGTACAGCTGATCGTGTAGTCGTATGGTGAAGTGACACGTTTGTCACAGAAAAAAATAGATTTTTTTACTCTGCACAAGCTATGCATAGAGCTCAATTTCACCACCACAAAATGACAAGCTGAGATTTTGGCGTGCTGCATCACGTTAGAAACAGAAGAAAATATTTTTTTTTACTCTGCACGAGCTCTGCATACAGTTGAATTTCACCGCCACAAAATGACAAACTTATATATGGCGTGCTGTATCACATTTGTCACAGAAAAAAATAGATTATTTTACTCTGCATGAGCGATGCATAGAGCTGAATTTCACCACCACAAAATGACAAGCTGAGATATGGCATACTGCATCACGTTAGCAACAGAAAAAAATAGATTTTTTTAGTCTCCGTGAGCTTTGGATACAGCTGAATTTCAATGCCAAAAAAATTAGAAACTTAAATATGTCGTGCTGTTCATATTTGTCACAGAAAAAAATAGATTTTTTTACTTTGCATGAGCTCTGCGAATTGATGAATTTCAATGCCACAAAATGACAAACTGAAATATGGCGTGCGGTATCACGTTTGTCACAGAAAAAATAGATTTTTTACTCTGCACGAACTCTGCATACAGCTGAATTTCACCGCCACAAAATGACAAGCTGAGTTATGGCATTCTGCATTACATTAGTAACAGAAAAAAAAAGATTTTTTTAGTCTGCATGAGCTCTGCATACAGCTGAATTTCAATGCCACAAAATGACCAGCTGAGATACGGCGTGCTGTATTACGTTTGTCACAGAAAAAAATAGATTTTTTTGCACTGAACAAGCTCTGCATACAGCTGAATTTCACCTCCACAAAATGACAAGTTGAGATATGGCGTGCTGCATCTCGATAGTAACAGAAAAAAATAGATTTTTTTAGTCTGAATGAGCTCTGCATACAGCTAAATTTTAACGCCATAAAATGACAAGCTGAAATGTGGCGTGCTGTATCACGTTTGTAACAGGCAAAATTAGATTTTTAAAGGTGTACGTGTGAATGGAGTACAATAGAAGCAGTGCACAACAGAATTCTATGCTGAAATGTGCCCCGCTGTCTTTGTCTGGACCTCATTAATGGCACAAGAAAAAGAATCTGCTAGAAGGTCGATTTCACAGCCACACAGGACACTAGCTATCTAAACTATCTGGCTAAGAAGCAACCGCCTAGCTAACTAGCTTAAATCTCTCAGTATCCAGGAGCAGACCAGGAGCAGCCTCTCTGACCTGCTATAGTCACAAAATGGCGCTAAAACAACATGTCCGCTCTTTATATAGAGAGGGACATGTGATTTCAGCAGCCAAGCCCTTGTGTTTGGACATTGTGGATGGTTCCTGCGCCCTGACTGGCTAACTGCAATTAGCACACATAAAGTTAGGAAAAAACTATTTAAATAACAAGCTTTCCGCTCCTCTGACCTCTCTCCATCCCCTCCCCTCATCAAACTCGTCCCATCTGCTCATCATACAGCACCACTATCCTAGCTAAAGTGATAAAAATACTGTAGTGGAAACGCAATAATTTCCCGCACTTTTATGGAATTTTGCTGATTTTAAGTAAAAATGCTCTTGTGTCCGATTACGAATCCAAATGTGCCGAATTTGAAACTGGAGATCGTTTTTTGAACATGTTCGCTCATCTCTACAAAAGACAACTATGTAATAAAAGAGGGCGCTGTGACTGACAAAAATAACAAGAATACGCTATGTAAGGGACAGCACTGTACATAACAGCAGAGGAAGCTATATAATAAGAGATGGCACCATATATAACTAGAGAAGATGGTACGTAATAAGGGAGGGTGTTATACACAATAAAAGAGGAACCTATGTAACTAAGGACGGCGCTATACATAATAAGTGAGTACACTATATACTAAGGGACTGTGTTATACATAATAAGGCTACATTCCTGCATCCGTGTGCAGTGTCGGTGTGCTTCCCGCTTTTACAAACACATTGAGCATATCCTATTCTCATCCTCAAAATCGGATCAGAACAGGATATTCTCTGACCCTCATGGATCTCATTCTCAGATCCGTGATTTTCACAGATGTGTGAATGGATCTAGAAAACTCTACGAGTCCGTGTGCCATCCGATAAAAAAATCTGGCAGCACACGGACATTTCACACAAATGTGAGAATGCAGCCTAAAGGCCCCGTCACACTTAGCGACGCTACAGCGATCCCGACAACGATATGACCTGTCAGGGATAGTTGCTGCGTCGCTATGTGATCGCTGGTGAGCTGTCAAACAGGCAGGCTCACCAGCGATCAGGGGAGCAGCGACATCGTGGAAAGAATCTTTCCACGATGTCCTGCTCCTGGTTACCAGCCTGCTGAAGCAGGAGCAGGCTGGTAACCATGATAAACAGTGGGTTACTAGGGGCACACGCCACTTAGTAACCCGCTGTTTATCATGGTTACCACTCTACTACGGTGAGCGGGAAAATGTGAGTGTGTGAAAATGTGTAAAAAAAGAGGGAGGGGAGGGAATGAAAAAAGAAAAAAAGGAGAAAAAAGGAAAAAATTGATGCATAAATAAGAAAATATGCAACAGGGTATTAAAAGTGAATGTATTGGATTATCACCATAACAATAATGAAGTGATAGATGTCCTGAAAAATATCTGAATAATAATTAAAATGAAGTGAATGTGTGACAATCAATAATGTGTAAACCAAATATGATAATTGTGGTGAAGTGATAAATAAGTAATATATGTAAATGAATAAAGGAGTGCACAAAAAAATTAATATACAGTACAGACCAAAAGTTTGGGCACACCTTCTCATTTAAAGATTTTTCTGTATTTTCATGACTATGAAAATTGTACATTCACACTGAAGGCATCAAAATTATGAATTAATACATGTGGAAATATATACTTAACAAAAAAGTGTGAAACAACTGAAAATATGTCTTATATTCTAGGTTCTTCAAAGTAGCCACCTTTGGCTTTGATGACTGCTTTGCACACTCTTGGCATTCTCTTGATGAGCTTTAAGAGGTAGTCACCGGTAATGGTCTTCCAACAATCTTGAAGGAGTTCCCAGAGATGATTAGCATTTGTTGCCCCTTTTGCTTCACTCTGCGGTCCAGCTCACCCCAAACCATCTCGATTGGGTTCAGGTCTAGAGACTGTGGAGGCCTGGTCATCTGGCGTAGCACCCCATCACTCTCCTTCTTGGTCAAATAGCCCTTACACAGCCTGGAGGTGTGTTTGGGGTCATTGTCCTGTTGAAATATAAATGATGGTCCAACTAAACGCAGACCGGATGGAATAGCATGCCGCTGCAAGATGCTGGTTCAGTATGCCTTCAATTTTGAATAAATTCCCAACAGTGTCACCAGCAAAGCACCCCCACACCATCACACCTCCTCCTCCATGCTTCACGGTGCGAACCAGCCATGTAGAGTCCATCCGTTCACCTTTTCTGCGTCGCACAAAGACACGGTGGTTGGAACCAAAGATCTCAAATTTGGACTCATCAGACCAAAGCACAGATTTCCACTGGTCTAATGTCCATAGCTTGTGTTCTTTAGCCCAAACAAGTCTCTTCTGCTTGTTGCCTGTCCTTAGCAGTGGTTTCTTAGCAGCTATTTTACCATGAAGGCCTGCTGCACAAAGTCTCCTCTTAACAGTTGTTGTAGAGATTTGTCTGCTGCTAGAACTCTGTGTGGCATTGACTTGGTCTCTAATCTGAGCTGCTGTTGACCTGCGATTTCTGAGGCCGGTGACTCGGATAAACTTATCCTCAGAAGCAGAGGTGACTCTTGGTCTTCCTTTCCTGGGGCGGTCCTCATGTGAGCCAGTTTCTTTGTAGCGCTTGATGGTTTTTGCAACTGCACTTGGGGACACTTTCAAAGTTTGCCCAATTTTTCGGACTGATTGACCTTCATTTCTTAAAGTAATGATGGCCACTCATTTTTCTTTACTTAGCTGCTTTTTTCTTGCCATAATACAAAATTCTAATAGTCTATTCAGTAGGACTATCAGCTGTGTATTCACCTGATTTCTGCACAACACAACTGATGGTCCCAACCCCATTTATAAGGCAAGAAATCCCACTTATTAAACCTGACAGGGCACACCTGTGAAGTGAAAACCATTTCCGGTGACTACCTCTTGAACCTCATCAAGAGAATGCCAAGAGTGTGCAAAGCAGTCATCAAAGCAAAAGGTGGCTACTTTGAGGAACCTAGAATATAAGACACATTTTCAGTTATTTCACACTTTTTTGTTAAGTATATAATTCCTCATGTAACGTTAATTCATAGTTTTGATGCCTTCAGTGTGAATGTACAATTTTCATAGTCATGAAAATACAGAAAAATCTTTAAATGAGAAGGTGTGTCCAAACTTTTGGTCTGTACTATATATATAAAAAATGTGTGAAAATAATAATTAAAAAAGAAAAAATGAAATAAACAAAATATAAAAACTAAAAATAAAAAAGAATAATAAAAAAATAAAAATTAATATGAAAAAATACCGAACCAACCATATAATGGTGATTAAAAAATAAAAATGTAAATATAAAAAATAAATATGAAAAAAATAAAATAAAAAAAAATGTGTGAAAAAAATATAATAAAAAATAATAACATAATAAATAATTAAAAAAAAAAAAAAAAAAAAAATGAATTATATTAAGCCAATTAAACCATAATAGAATGCCCTGCCCCAATGGCATGTAAAATTAATAAAAGAAATGGATAAAGGTCGCAGTATGAGAACATCAAATATATCCATAAGAAACTCCCAATGCCCCATTGTTCGTTCAGGCCCCTCGGTTTCACACTCCTTAATAGCGTTATCTATTTTCATTCCATCTGAGATCGTTTCTTCGTAATATTCCCTCTCCTATTAGTTGGATAGAGACTATCAATTCCCCTGAATTTCAATAGATGTTCCTGATGGGTGTGATGTTCCTAGAAGTGTGTAGCCAGGGGTTTTAGCTTCCGATTCCTCTGATCCCAGTTTTTCTGCCATTTTGATGCTCTTAATGTATTCAAGAATTCGAACTTGGAATTCTCATGTCGTCATCCCAACGTAACATAGTCCACAAGGACATATGGACACACAGATGTTGTGGGATGTTTGACAATTAATAAAATGGAGAATCTTATACTGACGAACATCAATCGAATCCGAAAACGTATTAATCTTTTGAACATATTTACATGCCTTGCAACTATCACATTGCCAGCATCCCCTTTTAGGACATTTGGAATCAAAAATAAATTTAGACTGCGGTGCTCTGTGGTGGTTATGCTACAGCAGGTCTTTTAACGTCTTTCCACATCTGGCCATGAGGTTAGGTTTTTCCAATAAAAACAAAAAGTAGAGTAGGATCTTGTTTAAGAATGGGCCAGAATTTTGCTACCACCCCAAACATTTCCTTCCACCTACAGTGGTAGTTCGTGATAAATCTGGTAACACCAGTGGATCCTTTTTTAATATGTGGGGCCGAAGAGCCTGTCTATCCAGCTGTTTGGCCCACATACGCCGTATTAATGTTCTGCCTCTTATAGCCCCATTGAATAAATCTCCTTTCCAAATCCTTGGTATGTCGTTCAAAATCGTCCTCATGATTGCAAATCGATTTTGCCCTTATATATTGACCAGTGGGGATGGCCTTGATCATATGTGCTGGATGGGCAGACTTTGCGTGTAAAAACGCATTCACACTTGTTTCCTTATGATGTATGCTGGTACATATTCCACCATCGGCATTGATTTTAATGCTGAGGTCCAAAAAATTTATTGTAGTTTGACTAGTGTTGAGCATTCCGATACTGAAATATCGGGTATCGGCCGATATTCACTGTATCGGAATTCCGATACTTAATTCCGATACTTTTATAATATCGAATACCGGAATCGGAAGTTCCCATAATGCCTGCGCTCTGCAGTGTCTGTGAAGGATGACAAGCTGGGTGGCAGCGCTCAGCTGCGATCCAGCCTGTCATCAGAATGCCATCCCAGCGTGGGAGAATTCTCCTGATTGTTTAAAAGCCGGCGGGCGGTAAAAAGCCGCCGGCTTTTAAACAATCACACAGCCCCATACTGCTTCCCCGCAGCCTCCCACCCCGATCCTCCGCTCCCCTCACCACCTCCAATCCCAATCGTAAATTAGGACCGGGCGGGGAGCGCAGCACCAAGGAGTGAAGGACCCGGGCGGGGAAGCCGGCAGTGAAAAGACTTCACCGCCGGCTTTCCCGTTCTGTGCTGCGCTTTCCCGCCGGTTATTTCAAATGAACAGCTGAGGTATCAGGTGATGCCGATCAGCTGTTCATTTGAAGTCGCCGCGGTGCCCTCAGAGGGTTCACGTGAGTTCATGCTTGACTGCATTGCATGAACTCACATGAACTTTCCCACGGCCGCACAGGTCAGCCTCACCTCCCGGACCCGTCATGATTAGTGTGTGTGCGGGGTGTGTGTGCGGGGTGTGTGTGCAGGGTGTGTGTGCGCGGGGTGTGTGTGCGGGGTGTGTGTGCGGGGTGTGTCTGTGCGGGGTGTGTGTGCGCGGGGTGTCTGTGCGATGTGTCTGTGCGTGCAGGCAGACATAGGCCGATGTGACACTACTACTCCCATCGGCCTATGTCTGTCCCCTGTCCACTCGTGCCAGCAGGATCAGCTTGATGGGAGCAGTAGTTCCCATCAGCCTGATCCTGCTATTTAAATTGCCCTACTGTGTCCCCAATAAATGTTAGATACATGTCATTGGTGGCCAGTGGTTACCTAAAAGAAATTAGTTCATACATTACCTGTCCCCGCCGATCGCCACCTAAAATAAAGTAAAAAATAAAAAACTACACCTATACTCACCTAGACACCTAATTCCCCGAAGCCATCGATCTCCTGTAATAAAATATAAAATAATAAACCACAACCTTATCCTTACCCCTCCGTAGTAGTCCACGAGTGTCCCACGAAGATCTCCAGTTTAGAGCAGCCACATAGAATGTGACCGCTCTGAACCGCTGCCGCCGCTAGAATGACGGGGCCGTAAGGGTTCACCGGAGTTCAGGCAGCGCTGCTCCGGTTAGCTCCTTTACGGCACTGCTGTATCGTGAGAAATTCCCACGGTACAGCAGTGCCGTAAAGGAGGTCTCCGGAGCTGCGCTGCCTGAATGCACTCCGGTGACCTCAGTCAGTGGCTCCCGCTGCCGGGAGCGGACGTGTTCCCGGCAGCGTGAGCTTACAGCAGCCATGCACAGCTGTCACCTTCTCCAGATGTGACAGCTGTGCATGGGAGATCAGCGCAGGAACGTGGACAGGTAACTATTTTTTTTTAGTAAACTAAGAATTAAATAAAATGGTGTGTTTTATTTCAAATAAATTATTTTTTTCTGGGTGTAGTGTGTTTTTCTTTTTAACACTTTGTAGGTTAGTAATGGGGGTGTCATATAGACGGCCATCATTACTAACCTGGGCTTCATGGCAGCTGGCGCTGACATGAACCCCACCACTATTACCCCCTGCCACCGCACCAGGGCAGCGTGGAAGAGCGAGGCTAAGCCCGGAATTCATGGGGTCACGCCAATATTAGACATGACCGCCATGAATTTCTAGTAAAGTATTTAAAAAAAACACAAACACCCAGAAAAAAGTCCTTTAATTGAAATAAACACACAATTCTTTATTGTTCTAAATTAAACCATACTTACCATCACGCCCATTCCAGCTGAAGCCAACGATCTCCTGCAATAAAAGTAAAATAATAAAGCAACCTCATCCTTACCTTTCCATGGCTCCCACGACAGCTTCAGCTCTGCTACATCGAGATGACAGGCTGGACCGCAGGAGAACGCTGCCATCCAGCCTGTCATCCCGCAGACACTGAGAAGCGCAGGCATGCTTGTGCTCCTCAGTGTCTCGCTGTGACGGCATCCAGATGAGCCGAGGTCATGTCCAATGAACTCAGCTCACCTCATGCACGTCACTGACAGCGTGGGAAAATTCTCCTGCACTCAGCACTTCAGCGTGAACTCGGCTCATCTGGATGACGTCACAGAGAGACACTGAGGAGCGCAAGCATGCCTAGGTATTCAGCTGGGGGCTGATATTAGTAGCCTGGGAAGCTCCGTGGGTATTACCCCCTTCCCAGGCTTCAAACATTTGCCCCAGCTGTCTGCTTAACCTCCGCTAGAGCCTAAAATTAAGGGGAACCCCACGCCAATTTTTTTAAAATAAATCCTTTATTTTAACACTAAATGACAAGTACAGTAATCAACACTGTCACTGTACTTCATATATATGTGACTGACATGTTTCTATCTATCTAATCTATGTATGATTCTCTATTCTTTCTATTCTAAATTGTCGGGTACAGATGCTGAATTGCCGGCCGGCTTTTTTAAAGAGACGGTGCACGAAAACACTAATATTTTTTTAAATAAATCCTTTACACTAAATGACAAGTACAGTAAGCAACACTGTCACTGTACTTCATATATATGTGACTGACATGTTTCTATCTATCTAATCTATGTGTGAAGCTCTATTCTGTCTGTTATAAATTGTCGGGTACCGCTGCTGAATTGCCGGCCGGCTTTTTTAAAGAGACGGTGCATGAAAACACTAATATTTTTTAAAATAAATCCTTTACACTAAATGACAAGTACAGTAAGCAACACTGTCACAGTACTTCATATATATGTGACTGACATGTTTCTATCTATCTAATCTATGTGTGAAGCTCTATTCTTTCTGTTGTAAATTGTCGGGTACCGGTGTATGCGCTGATGAATTGCCGGCTTTTCATGTCATTCTACATTATTCTTAGTTGTTTTACTTCATGTAGAATTAACCTACAAGGAAAGAAAGGGTTTATTTTCATTCCGATATTTGTGTCCCATTGACTTGCATTGGTTTCCAGTATCGGAATCGGCGATATCCGATACTTTTTGGGTATCGGCCCGATCCAATCCGATACGATATTTCCTGATATCGGAAGGTATCGCTCAACACTAAGTTTGACTAATCTCCGAGGTCAGCTTAATGTTGAGTTCATTATTGTTCAAATGTATTAGGAATAAATCCTATAATTCTTTAGAGCCCTGCCAAATAAACAAAATCTCGTTGATAAAACACATCCATGATATAACAGAACAAGAAAAAATATCATCCACGTTTTGTATACACTCCCGTTCCCACCACCCCAAGAAGAGGTTCACGTACAACAGGGCACACGCGGCCTCCATCACCACTCCCAAGTTCTGTAGAAAATGACGATCTTTAAATAAAAAATTGTTGAGGGTGAGAGTGTATTCCATTAGTATAAGGATAAGTTCAGAAAGTTGCCCATCCAAATTTTGACCCTCCAAGAAAAATCTCAGAGCAGTCAGACCATGCTGATGCCAATGATACCACCCTTGTCTTCCAGAAAGAACTGTTTAGCATCTTGGATCAGGCCTTTGAACAAGGGGTGATTTCTAAAAGCCTTATGGAGGGTTTGAAGGTACATCAACCTTCCATCCATACATTGTACCTATTTCCCAAGGTGCACAAAAACCTGCAGAATCCCCCTGGGCGCCCGATTTTATCAGGTAACGGTAGTTTGACTGAACCGATATCTAAGTTCCTGGACTTTTATTTGAAACCGATTGTGGGCGAGTTACCATTCTATGTGAAGGACTCTACAGAGGTGTTACAGAGCCTTGATGGCGTTCACATGGAACCAGATATGTTTCTGGTGACATGTGACGTCGAATCCCTCTATACCAACTGTAAAGATCTGAGGTTGTGGGTTGTAAGTAATCACCTAGGCAGGTTAACGATGCAACAATATTTTATTGATCACAGCCATGGTAATAAAGCAATTCCAGGTAAATGGCCAAAATACAGTTCTCTCAGTCCTCAAGTTCCCAATCTGGGTTCAGTAGTTCCACTGGCTTTGTATAAGGCCATACTCACTGTCTCCCAACTTTTGGTTGGCCCACAGATTTCGTATCTCCAGCCAGTATAGTCTGTAGCCACAGTCCATGATCCTCTAGATGGCAGATAAAACAATGGAAGCACAGGTATCCAGTAGCAGCAGTCCTTTTAAGAAAGTTTAAATCCAAACGACATAATCCATAATGGTAACATGTTTATCCATCCATCCTTCCAAGTCCACGGTCTCCATCCTCTTCCTTCAATCCTTCCACACAACTTCCTAAAACATGTCTCTCCTTTCTTCCACTGGGATCAGTCCCCTTCCAGGTCAGAAATTATCACACCCTCCCCCTTAAACATTCACTGTTCGCTAAAACAATGAAGAATATTCTGGAAGCCTTCATCTGAGACTGCATGTAAGACCCCCTGTGGTGATGGCTCCACTCTATCTACAATCTGCACACACATAATGAGAATATTGGCTGTTGGAACAATGGTTAGATACTCCTGAGATACAACTATCCTGAGATACAGATTAGTGGAATGCTGGGCATTTTACAAGTGAATCTAGTGCACATACTGACAAGTTAGCAGAACTATATAAAACATAACAAGTAAATCAATAATAAAACACAATAATAATATTGACAAAAATGGTGGTCCATTGCTGGAAAAGTATCATAGTCTTTAGTAAGTGGGCAGCTCCACACATACCTCCCCCACTTTTTCAGCACGGACACGAATGTAAGAGGTCTCGCCTTTATGAGAACGAAACTTTGTATCATCCAGTTTCCTTAAAGCATATTCCATGTCGTCCTTGCGAATATACTCCACAGTCCCCATTCCACCCTGGTATACGTCAGTGTAATAGACATCTCCAGCTTCTCTCATATGGTCTTTCAGATCCTGCTAACTTGCTGATGGGGGAAGCCCTGAGACTAAGACTCTGTATTTAGTTCGCTTGCTCCATATTTCCCCCCTGATCCCCGGTTTGTCCTGGGAAACTCCCCATGTGCCCAATGAGAACCAAACTTGTATCCATTGTGACCAACCCCAGAGTGCTGACACCCAGTTAGGGGGATGGTCACTTAATGGCCTGGTAAAGGGAGCTCTGGGGGGACAGTATCTGGGCTGACCAGGGTGATGGTAGATCCAGTGTCCCAAAGTCCCTGGGCCTCCTCCCTGATGTAATTTACCTCCCCCAGATTACATTCCTTCATTTTGACAGTCATTGCATTTTGTGTATCATTCACCACTGACATGTTGATATTGCTCCTTTCCCTATCGGCTGATGCAGTGTGAACCGGTCCTTGGCTTCCGGTTACGACATTGGCCCAGTGGTACACCAATCTTGCTCCCAAATTGTTTCCCAGCAACACATCTACTGGTAGGTGCCGCACTACTCCTACATCCACCATTCCATGACTGTGACCCCAGTCTAAATGTAGTCGGGCCCTCCAAATGTTCAAAGTTTCTCCTCCGGCTATATTGACTAACATATGGCTGCTGGGGACAATACATTGGTCCGGTACTAAATGGTCTTTTATCAATGTGACTGAGGCTCCGGAGTCATGGAGCCCCACAGCCTCCACGCCCTCTACCCAGACTGGCTGCAGATGCTGGTTAATAGACTCTGAGGTGTCCCATCTAGTCCAGGACACTTCTCCTTGTACCACATATGCCTCTTCTTCTTCCGGTTGGGGTAGTGAGATCCTCTCTCCCTCAGCATTCCGGCCCCATTGCAGCACAATGTTCACAGGTTGGGGACGCGGGTGATGTGGCCTAGAACGTTTCTGACATTCCCTGGCAAAGTGTCCCATGCGTCCACAGTTATGGCAGTTAAGCCCTCCTCGCCCCAACACAGGCCATACTTGGGGGCTTGGGCAACCTCCCCCTCTTTGTGAAGTCCGAACTCCCTGCCGTTCCTCCTCTGGCCAGTCCATGGGTTTCAATGGCCTCCCTGTAAGCTCCTGTTCCCGACTCATTGGGGCTGTACTTCCACGTTGCCCTGGTCGATTAGCAGACCAATCATCAGCCAATATTGCAGCCTCATCCAGGCAGAGTGGTTTTCTATCTGCCACTCATTCTTTTAAATCACCTGGGAGTTTGGACATAAATTGTTCCAACATGATTATATCCATTACATGCTCTGCTTCCTGAGCCCTCAGTCCTTCTATCCACCGAGTGCATGTCATACGTAGTATGTTGGCAAACTCCCGATGTGTGTGTGCAGCGGGCTTGTCAGTCTCCCGAAACTTCCTCCGGTAGGTTTCCGGCGTGACAGCATACCTCTCTAGTAATGTGCTGCGAATGGTAGAGTAACATCTCTGATCCCCAGAAGACAAGTTATTAAAAGCTTCTCTTGCTTTTCCGGTCAGGCCAATGCTCAAAAATCTGGGCCAGTCACTGACTGACACCTCATGCAGCAGACAGAGGTTCTCAAATAACAGGAGATGTTCATCAATATCCGAGGTGTCCTCATTGAACTGTGGTATATCCCGGTACCTTAAAGATGCAGGCCCCTCTCTCCTGTTATCCACTGTCCTCTGCCATGGGGCAGGTTGGGGTACTGCTACATGCACACCCATATATTTGCTTAACACTGCCGCCCGCTCTATCTCCGTAGCCCGATCTCCTAGCGCGTCCAACATCCGCCTCAACTCAGTCGGTCGATCCTCCACCATCTGGATGACAGCCCTGGGCTGTTGTCCCTCATTCACGTCTGAACTGACCTCCTCATTTGGTTGTTCCTGGTCCCAATCGTCCAAGCCTTGCATTAGGGTCTCCCGATTGTCCTCCGGCAACCAATCTAGTTCTCTCTCAGAGCAAAGGGCTCTCAGCTCCTCCTTCTTGAGCCTCTTGTAGATGGAGTCTACCAACTCTTCTGCCAAGTCACCTCTCAGTAACTTTCCCTGGTATGCTGTCCAGAGATAGGTGATCCCATCTGCTTGCCACCACTTGTAAAGATCTGAGGTTGTGGGTTATAAGTAATCACCTAGGCAGGTTAACGGTGCAACAATATTTTATTGATCACAGCCATGGTAATAAAGCAATTCCAGGTAAATGGCCAAAATACAGTTCTCTCAGTCCTCAAGTTCCCAATCTGGGTTCAGTAGTTCCATTGGCTTTGTATAAGGCCATACTCACTGTCTCCCAACTTTTGGTTGGCCCACAGATTTCGTATCTCCAGCCAGTATAGTCTGTAGCCACAGTCCATGATCCTCTAGACGGCAGATAAAACGATGAAAGCACAGGTATCCAGTAGCTGCAGTCCTTTTAAGAAAGTTTAAATCCAAACGACATAATCCATAATGGTAACATGTTTATCCATCCATCCTTCCAAGTCCACGGTCTCCATCCTCTTCCTTCAATCCTTCCACACAACTCCCTGAAACATGTCTCTCCTTTCTTCCACTGGGATCAGTCCCCTCCCAGGTCAGAAGTGAACACACCCGCCCCCTTAAACATTCACTGTTCGCTAAAACAATATAGAATATTCCGGAAGCCTTCGTCTGAGACTGCATGTAAGACCCCCTGTGGTGACGGCTCCACTCTATCTACAATATACACACACATAATGAGAATATTGGCTGTCGGAACAATGGTTAGATACTCCTGAGATACAGCTATCCTGAGATACAGATTAGTAAATCAATAATAAAACACAATAATAATATTGACAAAAATGGTGGTTCGTTGCTGGAAAAATATCATAGTCTTTAGTAAGTGGGCAGCTCATCACACCAGCATTGACCATCAGCATGGTCTGACTACTCTGAGATTTTTCTTGGAGGGACAAAATCTGGATGGGCAACTTTATGAACTTATCCTTATACTAATGGAATACACTCTCACCAACCACAATTTTTTATATAAAGATCGTAATTTTTTACAGAAGAGGGAGTGACGATGGGGGCCGCTTGTGCCCTGTCGTACGTGAACCTCTTCTTGGGGTGGTTGGAACGGGAGTGTATACAAAAGGTGGATGATGTTTTTTCTGGTTCTGTTATATCATGGATGCATTTTATCGATGATATTTTGTTTATTTGGCAGGGCTCTAAAGAATTATTGGATTTTTTCCTATTACATTTGAACAATAATGAACTCAACATTAAGCTGACCTCGGACATTAGTCAAGCTAAAATCAATTTTTTGGACCTCAGCATTAAAATCGATGCGGATGGTGGAATATGTACAAGCATACATCGTAAGGAAACAAGTGTGAATGCGTTTTTACACGCAAAGTCTGCCCATCTAGCACATATGATCAAGGCCATCCCCACTGGTCAATATATAAGGGCAAAATGGATTTGCAGTCATGAGGACGATTTTGAACGACATGCCAAGGATTTGGAAAGGAGATTTATTCAACGGGGCTATAAGAGGCAGAACATTAATACAGCGTATGTGCGGGCCAAACAACTGGATAGACAGGCTCTTCTGGCCCCAAATATGATTAAAAAAGGATCCACTGGTGTTACCAGATTTATCACCAACTACCACTGTAGGTGGAATGAAATGTCTGGGGTGGTAGCAAAATTCTGGCCCATCCTTAAACAAGATCATACTCTACTTTTTATCGGAAAAACCTAACCTCACGGCCAGATGTGGAAAGACGTTAAAAGACCTGCTAGTGCATAGCCACCACAGAGCACCGCCGTCTAAATTTATTTTTGATTCCAAATGTCCTAAATGATGATGCTGGCAATGTGGTAGTGTGTAAATATGTTCAAAAGATTGATACGTTTTCAGATTCGATTGATGTTCGCGAGTATAAGATTCTCCATTTTATTAATTGTCGAACATCCCACATCATCTATCTGGCCATATGTCCTTGTGGACTATATTACGTTGGGATGATGACAAAATGGCAGAAAAACTGGGTTCGGAGGAATCGGATGCTATTGCTAAGCTGAAACCCCTGGCTAGACACTTCAGGGAACATCACACCCGTCAGTAACATCTATTGAGATTCAGGGGAATTGATCGTCTCGATCCAAAAAATACGACAGGGAATATTACGAAGAAATGATCTCAGATGGAGTGCAGAAAGATCACGCTATTAAGAAGCATGAAACCGAGGGACCTGAACGAACAATTTGGGAGTTTCTTATAAATATATTTGTTGTAATCATACTGCAACCTTTATCCATTTATTTGATTAATTATATGTTAATGTTACATTTTGATAAAATTGGCTCTCTTTAGAGTGACTTGACTGGTGTATACATAGGGCATTTGATAAGCGTGTGCGTTGCCTACTCGGATACTGACACTGCTATGCCATTGGGGTAGGGCATTCTATTATTGTTCTATTGGCTTAATATAATTCATTCCTTTTTTAGTTTTTTATTATTTTTTATGTTATTATATTTTTTCACACATCTTTTTATTTTTTTTTTATTTACATTTTTATTTTTTAATCGACATTATATGGTTGGTTTGGTATTTTTTCATATTAATTTTTATTTTTTATTATTATTTTTTATTTTTTATATTTTGTTTTTTATTTCATTTTTTATTTCTTTTGTATTATTTTCACACATTTTATATATATATAGATATATATCTATATATATATCTATCTATATATATATATATATATATATATATATTAATTTTTTCGTGCACTCCTTTATTCATTTACATGTATTACTTATTTAGCACTTCACTACAATTATCATATTTAGTTTATACAGTGGGGAAAAAAAGTATTTAGTCTGCCTCCAATTGTGTAAGTTCTTCCACTTAAAAAGATGAGAGAGGCCTGTAACTGACATCATAGGTAGACCTCAACTATGAGAGAAAAAATGAGAAAACAAATCTTGAAAATCATATTGTCTGATTTGGACAGAAATTTTTTTCAAATTTTGGTAGAAAATAAGTATTTGGTCAATCACAAACAAGCAATATTTCTGGCTCTCACAGACCTGTAACTTCTTCTTTAAGAGGCTCCTCTGTCCTCCACTCATTACCTGTAGTACTGGCACCTCTTTGAACTTGTAATCAGTATAAAAGTCACCTGTCCGCAACCTCAAACAGTCACACTCCAAACTCCACTATGGTGAAGACCAAAGAGCTGTTGAAGGACACCAGAAACAAAATTGTAGCCCTGCACCAGGCTGGAAAGACTGAATCTGCAATAGGCAAGCAGCTTGGTGTGAAGAAATCAACTGTGGAAGCAATAATTAGAAAATGGAAGACATACAAGACCATGGATAATCTCCCTCGATCTGGGGCTACACACAAGATCTCACCCCGTGGGGTCAAAATGATCTCAAGAACGGTGAGCAAAAATCCCAGAACTGGGGAGGGTGGGACCTAGTGAATGACCTGCAGAGAGCTGGGACCAACGTTACACAGGCTACCATCAGTAACACACTACGCCGCCAGGGACTCAGATCCTGCAGTGCCAGACGTGTCCCCCTGCTTAAACCATTACATGTCCGGGCCCATCTGAAGTTTGCTAGAGAGCATTTGGATGATCCAGAAGAGTATTGTTAGAATGTCATATGGTCAGATGAAACCAAAGTAGAACTGTTTGGTTGAAACACAACTCGTCATGTTTGGAGGAGAAAGAATGCTGAGTTGCATCCAAAGAACACCATACCTAAAGTGAAGCATGGGGGTGGCAACATCATGCTATGGGGCTGTTTCTCTGCCAAGGAACCAGGACGACTGATCCATGTACATGAAAGAATGAATGGGGCCATGTATCGGGAGATTTTGAGTGCAAACCTCCTTCCATCAGCAAGGACATTTAAGATGAATCGTGACTGGGTCTTTCAGCATGACAATGATCTCAAGCACACCGCCAGGGCAACGAAGGAGTGGCTTCGTAAAAAG
The DNA here is from genome assembly GCF_046119375.1 of Phyllobates terribilis. NCBI lineage: Eukaryota > Metazoa > Chordata > Amphibia > Anura > Dendrobatidae > Phyllobates > Phyllobates terribilis. Next base: position 230,660,370 of record NW_027362764.1, read on the forward strand.
CATTTCAAGGTCCTGGAGTGACCTAGCCAGTCTTCAAATCTAAACCATATAGAAAACCTTTGGAGGGAGTTGAAAGTCTGTGTTGCCCAGCGACAGCCCCAAAACATCACTGCTCTAGAGGAGATCTGCATGGAGGAATGGGCCAACATACCAGCAACAGTGTGTGACCTCTGTCATTGCCAACAAAGAATATATAACAAAGTATTGAGATGAACTTTTGTAATTGACCAAATACTAATTTAAAAAAATTTCTTTCCAAATCAGACAATGTGATTTTCAGGATTTGTTTTCTCATTTTGTCTCTCATAGTTGAGGTCTACCTATGATGTCAATTACAGGCCTCTCTCATCTTTTTAAGTGGGAGAACTTGCACAATTGGTGGCTGACTAAATACTTTTTTTCCCCACTGTACAAGTGACAGATAAGAGAGACATACTACAAGATGTGCTGTATATAGAGGGGACAGAAAGGAGAGATATTTTGCAGGATAAACTATATACAGGGGACTGAGAGGAGAGATCTACTGCATGCCCGGTGTACAAGCTATATTTGTTGCCTGCTGTGGAGAGATAATAATGGCTGGACCGTACATGACAAGCACTTTTTACTTATTGTGTCCCCTCCTATTTCCTTATAGATTGTAAGCTTGCGAGCAGGGCCCTGACTCCTCCTGTAACTGTTGAACTATGTGTTACTCTGTAATATCTTCATAGTTTGCACATGGCCCTGCTTGGTTGTATAGTGTGGAGGAAGTTGTTGCTGCTATGTAAATAAAATTATTGTTATCATTATTGTTATTATCAGTGATGTGAAACTGCAAAGGCTTCTGCAGTTTCATTCAGTGCTGCTAATAGTTGATTGGTACGGTGCCTGGTATTGGACTCCCGGCAATCTGATATTCATGCCCTATTTTAAGAATAGGTCAACAATATGTAATTCCTGGAGAACCCCTTCAAGTAGTAACCTGCCTATATCATCAGTGTTTGTGTTGCAGTATATTTAAAATAAAGTAACCGTATTTTGCAGACTATAAGACTTTTTTCCCCAAAACTTGGGAGGAAAATGGGGGTACATTTTATAGCCCGAATGTAGCTTACTTCGCTCCCCTGGGACACCCCCTCCTCCCAGCCCGGGGCCCGCAGCATTGTCCCACTCCTGCCGCCGACTTCCTGCAGCAGCGACCCTGCCTGCCGAGACCCTGTTCCACCGCCACCACGTCCCCCGTAAGCTACCATAAATTTGGACTATAAGACAGACCACCATTTTATTAAAAATTTTTTCCTATTTACCTCCCCAAAATTTGGGGTGCGTCTTATGGTCCAGTGTGTCTTATAGTCCGCAAAACACAGTACCTTCCAGATAATTTTTTATATATTTTTTTATTTTGTGATAACCATTATTCAAAATGATATCAAAATACTGGCTAAGATAATGCAAGTAATCCAAAATAGCATAATCAGAAATATATAGTTGTGAAGTGACGTACGTTTATTCAATTGAATTAAAGCTTAGATAGCTTCAGCGCATGGTTTGTTCTATTGCAACTAGTCTTGATCTTAGTAGGCATGTGACTAATCATTGTCAAAGTCGCAGCAAGGTGTGATTTCTCCTTTGCATGTGGAGACTGTTGTCTATATAACATTAATGCATGAAAATGGCACAGCTTCATTGTCCTTTTTTGTAGCCTTTGTCAGACTAATAGCACATTGTACTTTGTATTTTAAGACCTATTCACTTGCGTCATTTTCTAGTGGTAGTGGAATTAAAAAATGTAGTCATAATTAGATTCTAAAAATAATCCTATATGGAAAATCCAATGTTCAAAACATATCTTTAATAGTGTTGAGCGAGTATGTTCTATTAACCCTTTCGCCGAGTATGCTCGGGCCGAGCTTCGAGTATTTATAGCTGCTCGGTGAAATGGTTGAATCGCTCCCGTGTGCATGATTTGCGACTGTTTGACAGTTTTATTACATGTGAGGAATGTATATTTCTTACACATTCCTCACATGTAATAAAGCTGTCAAACAGTTGCAAATCATGCACACGGGAGCGATTCAAACACATCACCGAGCAGCTGTAACTACTCGGTGCTCGGCCCGAGCATACTCGGACAGAACATACTCACTCAACCCTAATCTTTAACCAAAAATAGAAATCATGAATTCCTCGATTAGAGACTTGTGTACAGTCTTTATCATTCTAAGCTTAGAATTTGGCCAGTAAACATCTCATTTTTTTCATATTTGGAAACAGTTGTCTGACTGATGAGCCCTGACGTATTAGTTTTAATTAGGCTGTTTTCTCTGTCACCTGAGGGTTATGCCCTTTGCTTTTTGTTACAGTTAGTCAGATTCTTCACACTATGCAGAAATGTTTTAACCTGTAAAGAGTGTATATGATCTGGTATCAATGACCAAATATTTATCTGTCAAGTGGTTTTGAAGCAGACAGACCAGAATTTTCACCGTCCACAAGGGTATGTGCACACATCTTTGAAGAGAACCTGTCACCAGGTTTTTCCCATATAAAGTAGGGCTAGCACCTGTAATCCCTCATATACAACACAAAAGAAAAGGGAAAAAAGGAATATACAATTTACAAAACTCGTACAAAATATTTATTTAGAAAATCAACAATATATAATAAAGAATTCATTAAAAAGAAAGGACAACATATGGGGAAATGGGATATCCCACACAAATGCACAAGGTGCTGACAGTGCCCAGAAAAAATGAGTAAGCATCACAGAATGAAAAAGACACCTGGGCAGATATTGCCTGTGGTAGACCCCCAATATAGGGAACCAAGAGAGCCCAGCAAAATGCAATTATATATATATATCAAAGCCAAGTGACTAATTATAGCAATAGTATCTAAGCTGTCTCTCTTGCCAGGGCATTTGCGGAGACAAGATATAATCAAGCCAGGCAGGTGAAGCGATCCCCACAGGAATCCCGACGCGCGTTTCACGTGTTAGTGCTTGCTTTCTCAAGGAGAAGATTGCCTGAAATGTTTTAACCTTTAAAGTGTGTAGATGATCTGGTATCAATGAACAAATATTTATCTGTCAAGTGGTTTTGAAGCAGACAGACCAGAACCTTCACTGTCCAAAAGGGTATGTGCACACAACATCTTTGAAGAGAACCTGTCACCAGGTTTTTCCCATATAAAGTAGGGCTGGCACCTGTAATCCCTCATATACAACATTCTATAATTCTGTATAAATGTCCCCAATGTGCTCTGCACGGCACAAAAAGAGCTTTTATTATTCTCACCTACGTCATGGTCCAGTCTGATGGGCATCACCGATCTTGATCCTGCGCCTCCTCTCTTGTTGTGATCACTGTCCTCCTTGCTTGGTGGGAATGACGCATCCTACGTCATTGACACAGTGTCCTCCATCATGCTCTTGTGCAGGCGCACTTCTCCCTGCCCTGCCGAGGGCAGAGCAAAGTATTGTACTGCGCATACTGAGTTTACCAAGAAGACACTTCAGGAAACATCAGGGTTTTTTCCAGAAGCATCTTTTTTTGTGGTTTTTTTTTTGCTCATTTCTTGTGTACATTTTCATTTTTTTGGGCTGTTAGCAACTTTTTGAGCCATCCCATTTCTTAGTAATGTAGTGTATAGAGCAGAAAATGCATGAAGCATGGTCTGCTCACTTCTTTTAATCACTTAGGGTCTTTGGAAACATGGAGTGGTTAAAAGTGGCTCATAAGATTGTGCATATCGTATGTACAGCATATATATAAATTTTTGCATAGAAATACATATGTTCATCATTTTTAGTGTTTTCTGGACACTTTTGGTGGCAGATTTAGGTGCAGTCCTGCTTGAAAAGACATTATGTGCATATACCGTTAAGCTGTAGGTAATGCTGATATTAGCCACAATACATTGCAAGAAAAATCTATCACTCTATGGAAATATTGATTTTGTTTTCAATAAGTATTTTGAACTGCTAAAAATATTAGAACACCTGTTGGATCAGATGATATTCTTTATATTCAAAGCCAGCCATGGGACACATACCAGCAGTTTGATCAAATACCGTTCTATACATTTTAACATTGATATTAAGATGTGGCTGCCTTTCATAATGGTTGACTCATAGTTTATAATGTTGCAGTTGAATATCTTATATTTGACATTAACACTATTGATACGTTTCACTAAAGCAATGCAAAGCCTATCATCATTTATTTAGTATTTACTGTGTTTACTGCTGCTGAATCAGGCAATTCAGGAAGAAATAGAACTGGAAACTGCGTCTTAACAGTTTCACCTTTTTTTTCCAAATGGCTAACATTGGAGTACTGAATTATTGAGTAGACCATTACATATGCAGTGGGGGTTTCTAACACATAAGAACAAAGATTATTGCTTGGCAATGTATTTGATGGTTCTAATGCGTGTTTAGTAAAGTAAATGCAATAGTTATCCATTCATGAACATACCTCTCTAGACCTTATTTCTGCATTGTGAAAAAGTTTGACCAAATAATACATTGTTCCGCCCTCGATTGTTATCAGCATTTCCTGGCTGTAATACACAGCCATTACCTGCTGGATATACATACCGCTTCCGACATGCCGTATATATACAGCACGTCATGAAAGCGTTAACTGACTCTGAAAAGTCAAAAATTGTTGCATGTCTTACAGAAGGATGCAGTACTCTTGAAATTGCTAAGATATTGGGGTATGATCACAGAACCATCAAAAGTTTTGGTGCACATTAACAACACTGACAAGGATGAAGGAAGGTTTTCCGAAATGCGTCTGTTTCTGAGCATTATCCTGGTGTGTCACACATTGTTTGTCTCTTGGAAATATCCCTTTAATATTTTTCTAATAAAACATAACAATTTTAGAAGTTAACTACGCTGGATTTTTTCTTTGTTACATTATCAACACAGTCGCAGAACACGTGTTGAGAAAAAAAATTAGCACATCAACTGCCAAAGTTTTGAAAAGGCTCAAACATGAAGCGACCAAGAATCGATTATCCTCCAGTTCTGTCATATATAAGTTGAAACATCAAGACTGGAAGAAGAACTATCTGAAGACAGATTTTTTTAAAGGTTTTATAGACTGATGAGACGAGAGTGATTCATGATGGACCAGATGGATGGGCCCGTGGCTGGATCAGCAACAGGCACAAACTTCCACTTTAGCTCAGCTGCCAGCAAGTATGGAGGTGGGGTACTGCTATGGGCTGGTATTATTATATATGAGCTAGTTGGACCTTTTTGGGGTTGAAGATGGACTGAAAATCAACACCCAAACCTACGGTCAGTTTTTTTAAGACAATTTCTTTAAGCAGTGGTACAAAACAAAGTCTGCATCTTTCAATAAAACCATGATTTTTATGCAGTATAGTGCTCCATCACATGCATCAAATACTCAACTGCTTGGCTGCCAGTAAAGACCTTAAAGAAGAAAAAATAATGACACGGCCTCCTTCTTCACCTGACTTAACCCTATTAAGTAATTGTGGGCCCTTCTTAAATTTGAGCTTTATTGCGAAGGAAAACAGTCCACGTCTTTGAACAATATCTGGAAGGCTATGATTGGTGCTGCCCAAAAATTGATCATCACCAGATTAAGGAACTGACAGACTCCATGAATGGAAGGCTTATGACTGTTGTTGAAAAGAAGGGTGGCTATATGGGTCACTGATATTTTTTTGAAATGTCAGAAATGTATTTTTGTACATTTTGAGTTGTTTGGTTATTATTCTCACTTTAACAGATGAAAATAAGCAATTGAGATGGGAAAATGTATGGTTTTCATTTAGTTGCATAATAAGTAGGCGTACATATATATTCTCCCAAGAAAGTCAAAACCTTACTTTTACTTTCTTAAAGGTAGTCCATAACCCCAAAATGCATTTTTAATGGGTTATATAGTGGACTTAGTCCCTATGCCAACCATACTAGCACTGTACCTGTTACTAGTACAGTGCATGAGAAAATAACTTTTAATTCATATGCAAATGAGGAAGCTTCAGTGCACCCTTGGTGTGGCCAAGAGTTTGGTGCACTGTTATGCCTCCTCATTTGCATATTGGGGCCCTTCTTGTGCTTGACCTTGCTTGCTTCTCAAGGTGAGTACTTTCTGGATGTGGTGCAGGGTGTAAAAAAAATTTTTTTTTTATTTTTTCATTTTGCTTCTCTGTTGCAAAGATATTAGCAATCAACTCCAGTTACGTTGCAAAAGAGAGGTGAAATAAAAAAAAACTCAAAAAAATGTTATTCCACTCTGTAGCCACTATTACATTGTGTCCAGTTCAACATGAAACGTGTATTGAAAGGTCTTTCTTAGCTCTACAAAAATGTTGAAATCTGTACAAAGCATATAAGATGATAAACACCAAAGCTGCATTCAAAGTTCAAGCTCAGTTTATTAACGTTTCTGATTTTACTTATTTAGTTAGCCAATCCCTTTATCATTTTACTTATTTAGATAACTAATCATTAACTATATCATTTTACTTATTTAGATAATCAATCAATAATGCATTTTTAATGTGTATTCATTACAACTTAATGTTTTATTCTTTCCACTTTTGTCACAGCTGACATCTTTTTTCCTGTGGCACACAAAGACCTTCCTGCTTGGTTTACTAGATGTGTGCATACATTTTCACCTCACTCTTTTCTATGCCAGGAAGATAATTGCTTTTTCATGGAAGGCTTGTAACAAACCAATTAAATCCCAGTGGTTCAACATAATTAACTGTATTATTAAACACTATATAAAAAAAACTTATGCTGGGAGATATTGTCCAGAGTAATTGTATAAAGCCTTTGGTAGACCTATACAATGTATGTACACAACATTAACCACTTCCAGTTTGGCAAAGACATTCTTATAATATGCAAAAACGACATAGATTATTAATACTTAAAGGAACATCAACTTGTTTCCAAGTTATAATAAATTTCATAAACATTTTAAGTATAATATCACTACTGAATTAGCTGTCCACCTCCCTACATAGCTACTAAAACTGGACTTACAATGAGGCTCTGATCACATCTGTGTTGGAGACTTTGTAGGTGTTTCTGTTGAAAATACTGGACAAAATAGAGGTTAGGTGTCCAGCATGTAAGAGCTCCATCAGTGTTGCTAATTTTATTGTTCTGTTCCTATTATGTAGCAAAAAAATGTAATTATATAACATTGAAATAAACATTGTCCACAATAGATGAGATCTGCTGAGGGACAGAACTTAACAGCTTAAGTCATCATGGCAAAACTTTTCATATATAATATATATTATGACCCAACCATACAATGGATTCCATCAAAATGTGCCTTATAATTTTGCTTCCACCCTATGCTTTGTCCTTATGTGAAATATCTCCTCATTTCTCGTAACCTACGAAACAAATCATGAATGCTTTATGATAAGGTAGTTATTTATTTCCTTATATTTTTTTGTCATTGTCATAGGCAAGTCTTTGTGGTTCTAGCTACATTAACTAGTTGTGATTGGAATTTAATTTTGGCTCATGACAGTAGTGGATACAAAGATTGGGTATTTAAAATCGACCATACAATTTGTTGTGCAATTTGTCCTGAGTACACCTAAACCCCATATGGAACATCAACTTTCCCTGCCCTGATCGAAGATCTAATACTCTACAATGATTTTGCATTGCTGGGTATTAGATCAGCGTCTCACAGACAGGGAAGAGGCATGTCAGCTCCTGCTCTGAGCTGGAGTTTGTAGGCCACCGTACCTAGGTGATCCTGCTGCCATCTTTTGGCCCAGGGTCACTATGTAGACCATCGGCACAATGCAATCACATTCGCATTGTGCTGATCGAGCTGATCGGAGCAGAGAGGGTGCTCCCTCTGCTATGCCAATTGATGTCGCTGTCATTATTGACAGTGGTATCAGAGGGGTTAAATGACCGTGATCGTTGCTAGCACCGATTGTTGGCATTGCCCCAGGGTGTCAGAGCGGAAGACTACAACCACTCTACAGATTCTCTGGCAGTGAAATAGTGAAATCTCACTCTTTGCACTAACTCAGTGCTGACGCATAGTTTACTTAAAAGAGAGCAAGGGACATAAAAGGCACCAAACACACAAAATAATTCAAATAGATACACAGTATCGTGAAAAATTCATACAAAATGTATTATTGTTCTCAAGACATTAAACACCACCATTAAAAAACATGATTAAAAGAGCATATAAGACAAACAAGACAAATAGATAGAAAAAATCCCCTTACAGAAGATAACATAATATAATCTAGAGTAGTAAATAATTGTTCTGTGCAAAATGGTCAGTAATTGTGGTACACAATTTAGATCCACCTAATGGAAAAATAGCATGATTTGAATAAGACAATCAATAAAAAAGCATGATTTGCTGATAGCCTACCGGGCCCACTCTATATTAAGTAATCCATACACAATGCTCACAAGGAGAATATCAAATATATAGATTATATCCTACAAGGAAAAAAGGGGCGCCATAGTTTACTAACATCATCAGAGTTGTTGCACTTGGCAGTCCCATAGACAATAAATGGAATAGAGGGGATCTAAACAAAGATATTGTGAAAGCTGAGGATCCCAGCAGTTGGAATCTCATCGATCATCAAATTGTTCCCTAACCTTAAATAGCTTGTTTTTATTTGGAGGGATAACACTTTAAAAAAGGGCATCCCTAAACTAGTGAAAGGCACTCTTTAACATGTACAAGAATTGATTCGGGAGAACTTGCAGCAGAATGTCTGTGTCTGTCTATAGCTCCTTCCTCCCCGTTCATAGAATTTCATGAGTTGCAACTGTCACCTCCTATCTCAGAAATGGGGAAATCTGTCTTCACAGAATGCAGATTTTACAGCTTTTACTTCTCAATTGAGTTTGAAAAATCAATCCAGGAGGAGAAAGAAGCATATTTTTTACAGATCACTTTCAGACACTTTCAGATCATTACTTTATCCTATGCAGGATGACAATGAAAAGTAAGACCGCTATTATAAAACTGGAGGCAGATTTTACACGCTCTCCCATTGGCGATAGGTGATGCCACGGGTCACCTCCTCTCCTTCCCTACACAATATCCTTGAAAGGGCCGCACCGCAGAGTGTTCCCAGAACACTTATCTTCAGATTTCAACCTGTAGTTTATATGGCTGCTGACAAGCATATCTATAAAACCTGTTGACAGAACATCAGTAGATGATATCCCCATAATCACGTACAGAAATTAAAATAAAAACATCTACAAATCAGAGAATAAAAACAGACAAGAAAAAAAGAATACGTATCAGTGTTTTTAGTTGTTGCATTAATTTTTAGTCTTTACAAATTCTCAATGAGGTCTGTGGGGCTCCACTGAGAGCTGAGTCCCTTTTCTTAAAAGGATTGCCTCAGATCACAGCTGCGGAAGCAATCCCTGAGATCTCAACTCAAGGACCAATTTGTTATGTATAAATTTATACTGTGAAGCTTCATCGATTTTAGTGTTCAATTAACTGTACACTATTTCCCAAAATAAAAGACTGCTTGAAGGCATAGGTTTACTTAGCCTGAGATTTACAGCAAGATAGACAATTGTCAGCTTGTATTGTTATTAACCAATTGGTTGTTTACAGTCTTTAGCTAATGAGTATTTTACGCTTTTAATATAAGGTAGGCTTTATTATGGCATATGGAAATCGTAGAGAAGGCGCATCGCTTTATTAGCCAGACTGAAGAGTCATTGCTATGAAGGAGATGTAATGTATTCCACTCTCACCCATTGGCACTAGTAGAAACCAAGTAATACATTTCTTCTTGCAATTACTATTATTGGAAATGTTGAGAAAAATATGGTTGTTGTAGATCGAGAACTACATAATACTACAATTTTACAAAGGATTAGTGTGGCAACATATGGAATATGTACTTAAAGAAGATGTCCATTACTTTTTATTATCCCCCCAATGTATTCCCCCGGGGCTCATAAGGGTTTTTCTAATTAGCTTGCGTTGCAGGTACTGCCTGAGATCAGCGCTATCGCTGGCCGCTCACAGGCATCACATGACCTGCCACTGATGTCATGTCAAGTGAGGCGTGACATCAGTGACGCGGTCCCTAAGGTGGATGCTGGGTTGTGGGCGAGGTTTCCCCGCGCTTCACACCGGGCATCCACCGCGCGCTTTCGCAATGAATGAAGAAGGAGAAAACACGAGGTGGATGCCAGGTGTGACGTGCCGGGTAACCCTGCCCACAGCCCAGCATCCACCATGGAACGCAGAAGAAGGTCACCACCGCCTGCAGCCAGAATTTGATGTGACATCAGCGGATGTCAGAGCCTGCTGGAGCCGGAGGTCACGTGATGCTTGTGAGTGGCCAGTGATAGTTCCACTCACAGGTAGTGTTGAGCCACCCCCGTAGTGTTCGAGTTCGGTTCGTCGAACACCCGTGTGTTCGCCGAACTGTTCGTCGAACTGTTCATCGAACACCTTCGAACACCGTTAAAACCAATGGCAGGCAAACAAAAACACATAGAAACACATAGAAAACACCTTCAAAGGTGTCCAAAAGCTGACAAACTGCTCAGAAGACACAACTAACACATGGAAAAGTGACAAGTACATATAGTCATGCGAAAAGAAAAGAGGTGGAGGAGTAAAAGGAGGGGGAGACACAGATATAGGCATGTCATGCCCTTCTAAAATCCAAAAAGTGAGAAGCCGACACGTTCAGTCCGCTCCTGCCCGTGCCACCTCCGCGTCGCCGGGTTTGTGCCAGAGCCGCGGTGAACCCTGACGGCCAGCCCCCCTATCCCAATACTGGTGCCTGTCCGCTGGTGGGTCGAGCGAGCCCCCCTGTGGTGGAGGCAGCTCTAAGCTTTTTAATTTAAATTGTCTCTCTAATTTGAATGAATACACTTTAAATCCATTTACAAGGATCTATTGGAGGGCAAGTCTCATGCCAGCAGCCGCGTAATTCCAGCTCCAGTAGCGTCCACTAAAGCTGCTGCAGTTAAAAAGCTTTTATAAGGATCGAGCTCGGCTGTCCACCGCAAGGCATCCTACTGCCAGTCCCAGCCCCTATGCCTTGGAGTGCCTCCTGATGCTCTTCACTGAGTATCCCGTGGTCCCGAAGCATTTCCTTTGAAAAAATTAAGCGTCCAAACTACAGGTGGTGTAGCTTGCTTAACAGCCGGGATAATCCGCTGACTAGCAGACACTGCTACTAGGCACAAAGTATTTCCTGGGCTAGATGCAGTTAAAAATTTGTAATTAGATACTCTCGTTGGATGCTGAGAAAGCATTCCATAGAGTCTCCTGGCACGCCATATATGATTTTCTTAAAAAGCTTGGGGTAGGGGTCTAGGGGACCCTTTTATAGCCAAAATCACAGCCCTGTATCGCAATACGTCACCTAGGCTGAAGATAAATGGAACTGTAGCACCCTGAGGGCTCGGTTGCTACAGAGGTATTGCACCTCACCCAGAGGTGTGATATCTCACTCTCAGGTAAGGATGTAGTGTGGATCAGGACCCGACACCTGCATGCATTACACCACATTGCCGTGGGGCAGGGCGACCAATATGCCCCTGAGATGGGCACGACAGTCCCTGTCCCTGGCTGAAGTGGGGGGAGGGAACACTGAGGAAGGGGAACCCTGTAGTGCAGGAGCAGGGAGGAAGCAGTTCCTGGGTGCATTGAGAAGGGAGTATAAAAGGTGGGCACCATCTTAGTTCAGTGCAGAGAAGTCTGAGCAGAAGTGGCAGGGAGCAGGGGCTCTGCATGAGCTCTGCTCCGGAGGCGGGCCTAGTAACAGAGGCCCAGGCCTGGAAGAGGGAGAAGGAAGGAAGAGGAGCGGAGAAGGCTCCAGGAACGAGGAACTAAGGGATCCCAGGGGTGCGGACGGGCGAGTCGCCACCGCACGCCCGAATCCACCTGCGTGGAGGGGTCAGGCCAAAGGGGGAGACCGGTCCCCGAAACTAGTGGAGGCAGGAAACGACCCTCAGCTAGAAACAGGAGGCTGTGACATTTTATGTGGCGCAGCCCCTCGCTACACCCGCTAGGAAGGCACCACATAGGGTCAGGGAAACTGGCGCCAAGTTTACCAAGAGGAGGCCCGAGGCAGCCGGACAGAAGGGTTGGTAAGAAAGGCCAGACAAAGGACACACAAAGGGGATCCTGTGAAGCGCTCCAAAGTTATCTGGGAGTTGTCTGAGCCCCTCACCTGGTGAGCACAGTACGACGTGGGCAGCCATTACCTGCAGACGTGGTCTGGATAATAAGAACTGTGAGTAAAGGCCCTGGACTGCATCACTGACTCCGTGTCGTTACTGCTGCTGCCCTGCACCATCACCCCCATCCTCCGCATACACTGCCCTGAGGCTATACTCCTCCCGTGGGGAGTTATGCTACGCTCTGCTGCACCCACAACACCAGCCTCAGCGGTCTGCCCTGGAGCGGCAGTTCACTCTGACCGCAATCCACGGGTGGCGTAGTCGGACATTTAAACATCAAAACCACATAAATAGTTCCGCCACTGGTTTGAACGCCCTGAGCCACGGAACCGGGTCGCCGCCACGGAGACTACAACCACCAGCATCCACCAAAAAGGGTCCGGCTCCGGGTGTCCCAAGGCCCAGGGGGCGCGTCAGAACATTTTCATCACCTTTCACAATCACCAATGGGACAAGGCAGGGATGTTCTCTGTCCCCTCTCTTATACATCCTAGTGACGGAGCACCTGCTCTCATCAATTCGCCATAACCCCGATATTAGGTGGATTGAGGTGGGAGGCACCGAGTACAAGTGCTCTCTATTTGCTGATGATGTCCTAGTATATATCACTCAATCACATATATCCATCCATGCTGTTATGGCTGAAATAGATCACTTTGTTACATGGTCAAATTTTAAAATCAATGCAGCGAAGTCTGAGGCCCTCGATGTCTCCCTCCCCAAATCCATATAGGATTCCATCCAGTCCAACTTTCCCTTTGCCTGGCCCTCACAGGGTATCAAATACTTAGAATTCCTATTCATAGAGACCTCTCCCATCTATGTTATCTTAATTTTGGGCCCTTTATTGAACAACTCCATACAGACCACGGTTGGCAAGTTAGAACTGTAAGATTCACTACGTGAACCACTGGTGTTTTGTGGAAAAGCACATGTACACTGTGTTCCAAATTATTATGCAAAAAGTGTTTAGGAGTGATAAGGGAAAAATTTGTTTGTTTGTCAGTTAAACTCATTGATGGTGATGTGTGTCAGGGCTCTTTATATCACTGTAAGCAATTGCAGACACCTGTGCTAATTAGTTTGGCAGGTGTGTCCAATGAAAGGCAAGACTACTTAAGAAGGCTGTCTCACATTATTAAGCAGCCTACATTTTCTGCCAAAATGGGAAAGAAAAAGGGTGTGTCGGCTGCTGAGAAGCAACAAATTGTGGAGTGTTTAGGTCAAGGCATGACTACAATCAACATTGTGCGATGATCAGGATGAAGTGTCTTGGCAATCAAGAAGTATGTAGCTGATTCACAGTACACACGTGTGCGTGCTGATAAGGGCAAATTGAGGACTCTTTCCTACAGGCAATTACGTCAGGTTGAAAGAGCAGCGGCAAAAAAGCCTTGTCATAGCAGCAGACAAGTTTTTGAAGCTGCTGGTGCCTCCAACATCCCCCGAACAACAAGATGCAGGGTCCTTCAGAGGTTTGCAGCTGTGCATACGCCATCCTGTTGACCTCCTCTATCCACTTCACACAAGCAGAAACGGCTCCAGTGGGCCAAACATTACATGAAGACTGATTTCAAAACTGTTTTGTTCACGGATGAGTGCCGTGCAGCGCTCGATGGTCCAGATGGATGGAGTGGAGGATGGCTGGTTGATGGACACCCCACGCAAACACGGCTACAGCGCCAACAAGGAGGAGGTGGAGTAATGTTTTGGGCTGGAATCATGGGGAGAGAGATTGTCGGCCCCTTTAGGATCCCTGAAGGCGCTAAAGATGAACTCCATAATGTATGTGGATTTTCTCAAACAGCACTTCCTGCCATGGTTCAAGAAGAAGAACCGTGTATTTCACAGCAAGATCATTTTTTTGCATGATAATGCACCATCTCATGCTGCACATAAAACATCTGCATCTCTGGCTGATATGGGCATAAAAGGGGACAAACTTATGGTGTGACCCCCATGCTCCCCTGACCTCTACCCCATTCAGAACCTTTGGAGCATCATTAAAAGGAGTGTCTATGATGGCGGGAGGCAGTTCACATCTAAGCAACAGCTCTGGGAGGGTATTCTGTCCTCATGCAAAACAATTGAAGCAGAAACCATCCAAAACCTGACAAATTCAATGGACGAGAGAGTTCAGAAGCTCCTTTCGAACAAGGGGTCCTATGTGAAAATGTAACATCACCTAGAATAAAGTTTTGAGTTGAAAACTGTTTGATTTCAGTTTCTAACAACCTGCTAATGCTTATAATTTCAAAAATGACCATTTTTTTGGTCTTTATTAAAATGAAAAGGTTGATCGAAAAGTTTGGGGGATCTAAGAGTGTGGCAACCCAGTAGTCATGATTACTTCGAATTCTGACAATATGAGGGTCATGCTGCAGGTAGTGCAGCAAGAAGGCACTTATGTGTCTTGCGCATCTCGGAGCCCCAAAATTATTTTCCGGGCTAGATGCAGCTAAAAATTATTATTAATTTTAAATCTGGTGAAGCTTTAGTATAGATGGCCTAATAGGATCAGTGCTGCACACTGCTACAAAGCCCAAATTATTTTCCAGTCAAGATACAGATAAACATGATTAGTAATTTTAAATCTGGTGGAGCTTATTATAGATGGCCTAATAGAATCAGTGCTGCACACTGCTACAAAGCCCAAATTATTTTCCAGCCAAGATACAGATAAACATGATTAGTAATTTGAAAGGTTAAAACGGTTGGTAGGGTGATTTTAACCAATCATCAAGCTTTTACTCTCCCCAGGATGACACAGGGGTAGAAAAGTCGTTTCGGATCCATGATTTGTTCATCTTTATGAACGTGAGTCTGTCTACATTATCAGTGGAGACCCGCGTGCGCTTATCTGTCAGCACACCACCAGCAGCGCTGAACACACGTTCAGACAGAACGCTGGCTGCGGGGCATGACAAGATCTCCAAGGCGTAAGTGGCTAGCTCCGGCCATTTATCCAGATTGGAAGCCCAAAAAGAGCAAGGGTCCAGTGACACAGTCATGGCTTCAATGTTTACTTGGAGATACTCCTGTACCATCGTCTCTAGGCGTTGACTATGTGTCAGACTTCTTGTCTCCTGTGGCCTTGCAAAGGATGGGCTAAAAAAGTGGTGAAATGATTCCGCAAAATTGATGTTACCAGCAGATACTGTGGTTCTGTTACGGTTTGAGTGCTGAACACTTGACGGTCCCACGGTTGGCAAGTTGGAACTGTGAGATTCACTACGTGCACCACTGGTATTTTGTGGAAAAGCACATGTAAGATTCTGCAACAGTCTCTGCTGATACTCCTGCATGCGTGCATCCCTTTCTATGGCAGGAATAATTTCTGCAAATTTACTTTTGTACCGGGGATCTAACAGTGTGGCAACCCAGTAGTCAGGATTATTTCTAATTCTCACAATTCGAGGGTCATGTTGCAGGTAGTGCAGCAAGAAGGCACTCATGTGTGTTGCGCATCCAGGAGCACCAAGTCCCTGTTGTGTTGGTGGCGAGGTAACAATCATGCTTCCTTCCTCTGTCCTCTCCCCCCAACCTCGCACAACAGAAATGTGATCAAGGTCTCCCTCATCTGATGAGTCTTCCATCAGTTCGTCCTCCACTTCTTCCTGGGCTCCTGCACCTTCCTCACTAGTTTGGCTGCTACCATGCGCCCTGGTAAAACCATCTCCCCCACCCTCACATGCCTGCCGCCTTGGTGCTGCCGACCGTCTGGACCTTGCAGATGTTAGCCCTTCCGCATACAACTCCTCCTCCTCTACTTCCTCCACCTCCTCTTGTGCCACCACCTGACTCCGAATTCTGTTTAACATGTGCTCCAGCATGTAAATCACCGGAATAGTCATGCTGATAATGGCATCGTCAGCACTAAACATCTTCGTCGCCATTTCAAAACTGTGCAGAAGGGTGCATAGGTCCCTGATCTGAGACCACTCCTCCAGCGTGATTTGCCCCACCTCTGGATCTCGTTGGCCCAGGCTATACGTCAGAACGTATTGCACCAGGGCTTGTCGGTGCTGCCACAGTCGCTGCAACATGTGCAGAGTTGAATTCCACCGGGTAGGCACATCGCATTTTAGCCGGTGAAGTGGCAGGCCCAACGACTTCTGTAGAGATGTAAGTCGCTGAGCTGCGGGATGCGAACGGCGGAAGTGAGCACACAGCGACCGTGCCCTCTGCAGAAGGCCATCTAGTCTGGGATAGTGGGCTAAAAATTGCTGGACAACCAGGTTCAACACGTGAGCCATACAAGGCACGTGTGTGACATTACCCCGGAGAAGGGCCGCACCCAGGTTTGCAGCATTGTCGCACACGGCCTTCCCTGGTTTCAGGTCCAGTGGAGACCACAATTCATGAAATTGGTTCTCCAGAGCTGACCACAACTCCTCAGCTGTGTGACTCACATTTCCCAGACATTTCAATGTAAAAACCGCCTGATGACGTTGAGCCCTACTGCCAGCATAGTAAGGAGGTGTGCAGGATTCCTTCTGCGCAGTTAGAAAGCTTGTGGCATGACCAGACAGGCTTTGGGTGCAGGTGGAAGACCGAGAGGAGGTTGAGGAGGCAGAAGCAGTGGAGGAACTTTGACATAAAGAGGATTGACGCACAACTCGTGGGGACGGCAAGACTTGGACAGCAGCCCCTTGTCCTGCTGTCACCATAGTTACCCAGTGCCCAGTCAGCGACATGTAACGTCCCTGTCCATGCCTACTCGTCCAAGTGTCTGTGGTGAAATGCACCCTGTCACACACAGAGTTTCTCAAAGAAGCGGTGATGTTGTGTGCGACATGCTGGTGGAGCGCAGGCACACCTTTCTTTGAGAAGTAGTGCCGACTGGGCATCTGGTACTGGGGCACTGCGACGGACATAAGGTCTCGAAAATCCTCTGTGTCCACCAGGCGGAAAGGCAGCATTTCTGTAACCAAGAGCTTGCAGATGGTGAAATTCAACCTCTTAGCTTTCTCATGGCTAGGAGGAAATGGTCTTTTACTTGTCTACATCTGAGGGACCGAGGGCTGGCTATTGTGCTTAGACGGGGTTGATAAGGGTGTCCCCGGCAAACTGCCGGTCTGTGAGGAAGATGCAGGCGGACATGTTAGGTTACCTTGATCCAAAGGTGGTGCTATCGATGTCGGACAGCGCTCAACACCAGCTGGTGTTACCACCTCCAAAGAAAATGATGACCTGCCAATCACGCTGGCTGTTGCGGGTAAAGAGGTGGCAGGTCTGCGCCCCAAAATAGGTGTGACTGCTGTCCCCCCAGTCACAGAGGATGAAGAGGCCACGGATGCACAAGATATGGCAGACGGTGGTTGGCCCGGCCGGCTAGGCCGCATTGTAGCACACTGAGCTTCCCACTGCAACTTATGCTTCATGTCCATGTGCCGGTTCATGCATGAAGTACTCAAACTATGTATTTTTTGGCCTCTACTTAGCTTTTGCTGACAAATGTTACAGATAACACGAGTTGGGTCATCTTTATCGATCTGAAAAAATGCCCAGGCTATGCAAGGCTTAGCACCCATGCGACCTGAAGAGCCACCACGACTTGTGGTGAGAGGCAGAGTTGTGTTTGAGGATGCAGTTGTTGACGTGCTTCCAGTACTACGTCTCTGTCCAGGAAGGCGCAACCTGACCTCGTCGTCACTAGCATCTTCCTCCACCTCCTCTGCTGACCTCATCTCTTGGCTGACTGTGGGTTGACAGTAAGTGGGATCTCCAACCTCATCATCATCACCCTGTGCGTTATCACATCCGTCGTCCTCAGAGCCAACCTGTTCCTGCCCTGACAAAAAACTAAAGTTGTCGCTCCAATCAGGTATTTGAGTCTCATCATCGTCTTCCTCATTGTCTCCACCAACAGGAGTTACAGTTTGGGAATGAGGGTCTACATTATGGTCAGAATCTTCTGCGTCTGGTTCTGGATCCGACTCATAAAGATTCTGGGCATCAGTGCAGATCATTTCCTCGTCTGGATTCACAGAAGCGCTGGAGTCGACCTCTGATTCCCAGGCTATAGTATGAGTAAACAGCTCTGCAGACTCAACCATCTGTTCTACCTCATACTCAGATGGGCAGCTGGAGATTTGGGAGCTGTGAGGAAGCAAGTGCGATTGGGGTGACACCTTTGAGGACTGGAGTATTTGTGATGTTGAAGTTGATGTGGAGGAGAGCCCACTTAAAGGAGCACTTGATATCCGTTGAAGCACCTGCTGTTTTTGTGCCTCATCTGGAATTTGTAGCGATTGGCGTGGCCGTAAGAAAGGGATCTTATCACATTGTCCGCTAAAAGAAGTAGACATTTTAGTTTGGCTGGAAGATGGTCTTTCTTCTGCAGATGTTACTGTTGCTTTAACACCTACCCCACGGACACAACCTTTTTTCCCCTTCCCAACACGCCTATTCCCCTTTCCACCAGCAGCAGGCCTTTTTCCACTCATTTTGGTGGTTAACTAATTCACAACTCTGGAGTTGTTTGCACAAAAAAACAATGGATGGGAACCGAGCAGAGCTGAGTGGCCAAACTGTGGTATTAGGCCAAAACTATTGGCTGGGTTAGATGCAGAAAAAAATTATATTCAATTTGCAACCTGATGGAGGTCAGTATAGATGGACTAATAGAACAAGTCCCACACACAGCTAGAAGCCCAAATATTTTTTCAGAGGTAGATGCAGAAAAATGTTTTATTCAGTTTGCAACCTGATGGAGGTCTGTATAGATGGATTAATAGAACAAGTCCCACACACAGCTACAAGCCCAATATTTTTTCAGAGGTAGATGCAGAAAAAAAATATATTCAGTTTACAACCTGATGGAGGTCAGTATAGATGGACTAATAGAGAAAGTCCCACACACTGCTAGAAGGCCAAATATTTTTTCAGAGCTAGATGCAGACAAAAAAATATTTTGAATTTGCAACCTGATGGAGGTCAGTATAGGTGGACTAATAGAACAAGTCCCACACACTGCTAGAAGGCCAAATATTTTTTCAGAGCTAGATGCAGAAAAAAATTATATTCAGTTTGCAACCTGATGGAGGTCTGTATAGATGGATTAATAGAACAAGTCCCACACACAGCTAGAAGCCCAACTATTTTTTCAGAGGTAGATGCAGATAAAAATTATTTTTAATTTGCAACCTGATGGAGGTCAGTATAGATGGACTAATAGAGAAAGTCCCACACACTGCTAGAAGGCCAAATATTTTTTCAGAGCTAGATGCAGATAAAAAATATTTTTCATTTGCAACCTGATGGAGGTCAGTATAGATGGACTAATAGAGAAAGTCCCACACACTGCTAGAAGGCCAAATATTTTTTCAGAGCTAGATGCAGATAAAAATTATATTCAATTTGCAACCTGATGGAGGTCAGTATAGATGGACTAATAGAACAAGTCCCACACACAGCTAGAAGCCCAAATATTTTTTCAGAGGTACTGTAGATGCAGATAAAAATTATTTTTAATTTGCAACCTGATGGAGGTCAGTATAGATGGACTAATACAACAAGTCCCACACACAGCTAGAAGCCCAATATTTTTTCAGAGGTAGATGCAGAAAAAAATATATTCAGTTTGCAACCTGATGGAGGTCAGTATAGATGGAGTAATAGAACAAGTCCCACACACAGCTAGAAGCCCAAATATTTTTTCAGAGGTAGATGCAGAAAAAAATTATTTTTAATTTGCAACCTGATGGAGGTCAGTATAGATGGACTAATACAACAAGTCCCACACACAGCTAGAAGCCCAATATTTTTTCAGAGGTAGATGCAGAAAAAATATATTCAGTTTGCAACCTGATGGAGGTCTGTATAGATGGATTAATAGAACAAGTCCCACACACAGCTAGAAGCCCAATATTTTTTCAGAGGTAGATGCAGAAAAAAATATATTCAGTTTGCAACCTGATGGAGGTCAGTATAGATGGACTAATACAACAAGTCCCACACACAGCTAGAAGCCCAATATTTTTTCAGAGGTAGATGCAGAAAAAAATATATTCAGTTTGCAACCTGATGGAGGTCTGTATAGATGGATTAATAGAACAAGTCCCACACACAGCTAGAAGCCCAATATTTTTTCAGAGGTAGATGCAGAAAAAAATATATTCAGTTTGCAACCTGATGGAGGTCAGTATAGATGGACTAAT
Organism: Phyllobates terribilis; assembly: GCF_046119375.1. Taxonomy (NCBI): domain Eukaryota; kingdom Metazoa; phylum Chordata; class Amphibia; order Anura; family Dendrobatidae; genus Phyllobates; species Phyllobates terribilis. Next base: position 230,680,755 of record NW_027362764.1, read on the forward strand.
ACAACAAGTCCCACACACAGCTAGAAGCCCAATATTTTTTCAGAGCTAGATGCAGAAAAAAATTATATTCAATTTGCAACCTGATGGAGGTCAGTATAGATGGACTAATAGAATGATGCTATGCCCAAAAATTTTACTTCACTAGGTGCAGTAAAAAAATTGGTATTCTATACACAGGTGGTATATCTTGCAACACAGATAGGCTACTCCACTGACTAACACACTCTGCAATAGGCCAAAAGGATTAGCTTTGCTAGATTCAGCCAAATGCTGTGAAAAAAACTTGCACAGCACTGGCACAGACCTGCCTGGCAAAAACTGATAGGAACTGATGTAACCTAGTCCTGAAAAGGACTCCAATTACAATTAGTCTTTACTCCCACAATCTATCTATTTAAGAGCACAGACCTGCCTGATAAAAGTCGTAGGAAATGCTGTAACCTAGTCCTTAAAAGGACTGCAATCACAACTATTCCCTACTCCCAAGCTATCTGTAGATTTGTGCGAAAATTGGCTTGAAATTAACAAGGTATAGCGCACACAGCAACAGCGGTGCCGTCTAACACGCAGCTGCAGCAGTGAGAAAATGGTGGCGAGGGGGAAAATGGTTTGGTCTTATAGGGCAAGGACATGTGACATACACTGCCAATGACACATGCCCTTGCTTGTGTGAAAAAAAGCACTTCGCTCCGTGTGTGCGCTGCTGATAGGCTGACAGATTGCACCTCCCCACTGTAAATGCGGGAAAGAGAAAAAAAAAATGGAGATCTTCATTGTTCCTGCAGAGATCCATCCCCTGCCCCTCCCCCCACCCTGCTGTACACTCAAACTGCGTATTAACATTAATTTTCATCATTACTGAGAAAAAATCCAGTTATGATTTTGGTGCACGAACAGTTATCGAACATAACCTCGAACAGCCGAATTTTTCTCAAATTGTTCGTGTTCGCCGAACGGCTCGAACACCGCCCAAAACAGCTCGAATTTGAGATTGGCGAACAGTTCGAGTAGAACAACGCTCATCTCTACTCACAGGCAGAAACAGCAGAGGAAGGTATTTACAAAAACCCTTATGGGGGAATACATTAGGGGGATAATAATAGGTAGTGGACAACCTCTTTAATTTCTGTGCAACAGTTCATGGAAAGGATGCACTGGAGTTAAAAAAGATACAATGAAGAGATACAAAACTGAAAATTGGCATGGAGGATTTTGGTTATGATGAGTGATTAAAAGAATTTGATTTATTTAGTCTTGAGATGAGATGTCTATGAGGGTACATGATTAACTTGTACGAGTACATAAATGGCCCATATAAAAAGTATGGCGAAAAGCTGTTTCATGAAAAAAAACTCTCAAAGGACAAGGGGGCACAACCTCAGTTTGAAGAAAGAAAGGTTCAACATCCAAAGGAGACAGGACTTCTGTACCAGAATTATCCATATGTGGAATAGTCTATTGTTGATGGTTTCTAAAAGGACTTTGATTTTTTCTTTAGAAAACAATAACACAAATACTTATACATGCATACAATTCTTGTTCTGAATGTTGATCCAGTCGTTTGATACTCAGCATCAGGAAGGAAAAACATGCTCTTTAGGACAGACTGGATCATGCATTATGGACGTACCTATACCCCTTCCCTTTATTCTTTCCCATCTCTTGATTGAACTTGATAGACATGTGTCTTTTTTCAATAGTACTAACTACACACAGAGTCTTCTTTTGGCATTTTGGGCTGGGAAAATGTTGGAAAAAGCTACTCCAAAATTGATGAAAAGAATGGAAGTATATATTTCTACATTTCTATGTAATAACGACTTGTTGTTCATGTGTTCAAGCTTTTGAACTTCTTTTAAATGCACTGGCTTTCAAACAAAGTCAACAGTTTAAAAGAAGTAACAGGTACATTCTTCTGGCATTTTCACAAGGCATCCAAAAAAGAATAAATATGTTAAAATAAAAATAGCTAAAGGAAAAAAGTGTCAAAAAAGCTATGTGGAAACGACAACCTCCCTTCCACTACCACTTCTAAAACTTGTCAAAATGACACAGTGTGAACATACCTTCACTACATAACTATACATGTTTTTCTCACTTTTTACATTGTTGTACATAGATGCCAATTTAGTAGTGCCACTTTAAACAGAACCCTTAGAAAATCATTGTTTTATGAATATTTAGAACTTCACAGTAATTCCTGTTATACTTTCTAGGGAGTAAATCTGGGCTGAAAACATGATTACATCCTATCCAAAGCTGTGGAAAATTTCTAGAATTTACCTGGCACGGATTATATTCTCCATTTCTTTATTTGTTTTCCAGAGCAAAAACTCTTACTTTGTAGTTGCGAAAATATTGCTATTTTATTTTCTATTCAATTATTTTTATCCTTGCTGGTTTTGCCACTTCTGGAACTCGAAGATATTTTTTTTCATGAAAACACATTTTCTAAAATCAGTATAGTGGCAAAATATTGTATTTTGTCAGATTGACTATGTTGTGCTATCAGTTTTACTGGCATTAAAATTACTGAACTGCGACAGTATGAGCAAAGCTGCCTTGGAAGTGTTGACAGGAGACCCTGAAGATCTAAGTTAAACTGGATGCCTGCCACTAGAACTGCAATGTCCTCCTGCAAAATTCTTAGTGAATTATCCTTCCTTTCATCTGGACATATATTATAAGACAAATATCTCATTGTAGAACTGCCTGTGTAATTTATACTTTAGTTTATGATTTATTATACAAAAACTTAAATACAGAATGAAAAATAAACCCATAATCTTCATGAATACTAGGCAATAATTGCCATAAATTAGGTATTCAAGAGGTAGCATTTTTGCAAGATGAAAATATATTTTTTCTTGATCCCAGTTAAAGTATTTGTTTAGTGTGGCCCAAGAAATATCTTTATTGATATCATTATTAACCCCCAAGCGCAAATGGATATACTTGTATGTACAGACTGGGAGCCGCATGTGTGTGGGGGCTCAGGAGCTGAGGAAACCTAGGAAAAAAATGCAGCTTCAGTTCACCCTTGGAGATAAAATCCATGGTTTGATGAGCCAGGTGGTGAACGGAATGGAGCAGGCAGCCGATCCAAAAGAATTTGGAAAAGATGTATTTACCACTCATCCCAAGGTTCAATAAAAAACAATTCCCATTCATTAGATTAATTAAAAATCAACAACACAAAAAATGTCAAAAAATACTTGTGCGTAGACTGTTACATACACGTTTCAAACCCTAGTCCGTGAGTTTGTGGCGCCCCTGAGGGTTCAGTCGCCACAGGGGTACTGCACCTCAGTAGAGGTGTGGTATCTCCTCTTCGAGGTAAGAATGGAGCACTTCTCAGGACCCTACACCACTCCTGTCCTGTAGGGGGCCTAAATGCACCAGGGTGCTGCCCCGTCCAGGGATATAGGAGATGGGGGGAACCAAAGAAAGAGGGAACCGTGTAGTGGGTGAGGGTGGAGGACACACTTTTAGGTAACACTTACTAATTCATATTTAATCTACGGCCATCTTGGGTTCAAGGTCTTTGATTGTGATCTTCATCAGTGATTGTTGTCTCCGTCTCTGATTGTGGTCACCCACCGGAGTTCAGCAATAGGCCTCATTCGACTGAAGATACACGGTCCTCGTTCTCTAGCCTTGAGATGAGGAGCGGGTCAGAGTTAACCACTGTCTCTACCCAGTCAAGGTCCTGACCTAAGAAGGCCTGGAGGGGAGCAGAGGAGACAAGCTCCACAGGCAACAGGATCCCAGGGGGATAGGGACGGAGCGGCATACGCCACCTGTATTTCTTACTCTGGCCTTGTCAGAGGGACTCCTGCTGCAAGAGGGTGACTGGCCCCCGATATCTGACTTTGCTACTTCACGTCTCAGTTAGAGAAGCCTGGAGGCTTAGTGGATCCCAGGAGGGATACGGACGGAGCGGCATACACCACCTGTATCTCTCTACCTGCGTTTATCCAGTGGGACCCGGCCTTACACCTAGTTCTAACCTCACAAACAGTCAAGTGAAGACTTAGTGGGGAGAACTCACCAAGGAGAGGAACACACACCATAGGGGTCTCGACAGGTGCTCCTGATCAACCTGGAAAGTGCTGGACCCCCTTCCTGGTGGCCGCAGTACGCCGTGAGGAGCAGAGGGAAGCTTTGCGGCTAAAGTTCATCTGAATGTGAGTAAAAATCCTGGATGACTTCACACCCCGCTTCAGCCTGTTATTTCCTGCGCGGCACTGCACCCACCATCCTTCCTCACACTGCCCTGAGGCCTGCTCCGCCTGCGGGGAGTTGTTCCATCTAAGCTGCCTGTAACACCGGCCTCAGTGGACTGAAGCAGCGCTGGTGTCCATCACCAGAAACAGTAGGTGGCGTAGTCGGAAAATTACCACTCAACCCTGAAAGCCCATTAAATCTTTTATTGTGACCGCCCTGGGCACGGACCGGGTCCAGGCCACGACTGCCTCCCCCGTAACACCTACACTGACCCGGCTCCGAGTAACCCCATTTCCCAGGGAGGGCTGAGAGAGTCACACAAGTTCTTAATTATAACTAGTTTTGAAGAAATAAAAATAGTTGGTATCATTATGTCTGTAAAAGTATATATCAAAATATAAAATGAATTAACCTGATTGGAAACGCTGTTACGAGAAAAATAATCAGAATGCCTGAATTGTGTTTTTTTTCAGTCGCCATACCTCCGTAAAAAATATAATAAAAAGCGATAAACTTCATATATACATCAAAATAGCATCGATGAAAGTTTCAGTTTGCTACTCAAAAAAACTAGTCCTCTCCTAGTTCTATTAATGGAAAAAAAATGTTACAGGGCTTGTAAAATATATTTTTTCAAACTTTTGAATTTTTTCACCTTTTAAATAAAAAAAAAAAATGCAAGTTTGGTATCCCTGTAATGATACTGACTTGTAGAATTAGATTTCCATTATCATTTTTATTGCAAATCGAATATTGTAAAAATAAACCTAAAAAACAATATCGGAAATTCATATTCTTCACCATTTCAATGCATTTGATTTTTTTTTCCGTTATTCAGTACAGACTATGGTAAAATTAATGGCGTCTTTCAAAAGTACAACTCATCCGGCAAAAGACAAGCCATCATACAGCTATTTTGATGGAAAAATATAAAAGGTTATGTCTTTTGCAAGAAAAAGAGGAAAAAACGAATGCAGAAAAACAAAAAATTGCCAGATGCTGAAGGAGTTGAAGGCCTTAGTAAACATGATATAGCACTGATACTGTAGTATAGTATAGTATATAGTATAATATAGTATAGTATAGACCATTAAATAAAAGTAGAACTTGACAATAAATGTTGTCCTAGCAAAACATTTTTTAGCAGGTGGTTAACATGGTGGAATTCTTTTGAAAATTTTCTGGTTAGACACATTGTGCCAGGGGAGTCAGCATATACCAGTAAGGGAAGAGTCAGATGGCCGTATAACTCGGATGAGGATTGCAATGCTCTCCTGACCCAAGTGTGACAGCCGCATAGAAATACAGTGGGGAAAATAAGTATTTGATACACTGCTGATTTTGCAATACTTATTTCATGCAATTAAATACAAATGAATTATGTAAAAATCATACAATGTGATTTTCTGAATTTTTTTTTTAGATTCTGTCTCTCACAGTTGAAGTGCACCTATGATAAAAATTACAGACCTCTTCATGCTTTGTAGGTGGGAAAACTTGCAAAATCGGCACTGTACGAAATACTTATTTTCCCCACTGTACATGCTGTCACTCTCGAGTTGGGAGAGCCGACGGCCAGTCCGAGCATTCTGTTGCAATACTCCTCTGAGTTATACAGCCATCTGACTCTTCTCTAAAGCATGTAAAACTCTCAACCCCCTTATCTTTGAATTCTGTACTCAGCCATGGTTCACACCCTCATCTTCATGGCATCCAGAATGCCCTGATGATGTCATGGTGTGGCAGCTCAAAAACAAAGACTGTGAATAAGCTACATTCTACCTGAGCTAATTTGACCTTTGCCTCGGGATTCTGCTTTTGTCTTGTTTCTATGTATGTTATTTTGTACTTCTAGTTCGACTTCCCACTTTTAAAAAACTAATCTGTTCATTGATTAACTTTTTACCTACTGCCTATTGGTGACTATTTAGGGACCGTGACCTAGGAATCCAACATGAAAAGCCCATACCTCCTGATCAAACTCCATCTAATTGTGGCTCAATATTCCATATCTCCGATGAGAAACTATGGAACTATGGTAGTTCCCTAAATCACGTCTTGAGCTGAAAGCTGCTGAGAGGTCGGGGTAAGGCTTTACATACTTAACGAAAGAAAGTTTAATATTATTTAATTTACAGGTAAAGGGGCTTCCATCAATGTTTTTAATGGTAAGATGAATGTAGGAATAATTGCTTTGTGGTCTTGGCCACTAGAGGTGGTGACAAAATTAGCTGGGTGCAGCTATGCTATACTGTTTGTGTAACTCCCTCAATAGTTTTGTCAAAGTCAAATACCAGAAAGTATCAAAAACAAAGCAGCTTAATTTAAATTATGACATACCAGCAAGAGGCAAAAAACCACAGAGTTAAAATGCGATAAAGACTCAATGAAAAAAACGCAAGTGGCGTAATTTAGCTAATAGGTGCAAAAATGCTGCAGAAAATCTGCAACATCTAAGATGCACCAAATATTCATTGTTGGAATGTAGCTTTAAATTTCTCATGCACAAAGTTTTAATTCAGAAAGTAATTATTTAAAAACAAAAGTGCATGAGTAGTAATAAACAGATCTATAAAAGAATATGACTATATTCAGGAGTTTTTTGCAGTCTTGCTACATAGTCTCTCATTTCTGTATTGTTTTTATCCTGGTCACGTAATTTTATTGTTCCACTCATCACAAAATATCAATAGATGTCAAGTTCTTTGGCACACCATTTATCAAAAGAAGTCATTTTACATGTCCTGGTTTAGTGCTGAACTCCGTAAGCCGCTTTTTTGTTTAGTATTTTTCTCTATGATTTGGTTGTACTAGAATGTAACAAATAAAGCAGTCTATTGCAAAAGCTGAAAACTGCCTCAGAGAACTTTACATATAATCTGCAAATAACATTTTTTAATTTTTATCCATCTTACAAAAATATTCAGTGTAGAACTATTACCCCCAAAAGAAAATTGGGTATTATTTAGTGCCAAACTGTGCCAGTCACTGAAGGGCAAAGTCAAAGAATTCAATGTTTTTTTCCTTTATAAATAATAAATAGTTGTTCCCTCCTTTCTCATATCGAAAATTGAGATATATTGTTTTATTTTCAATTGTTGCATAATTCCATAAAACCATTAAAGGGGTTTTCCACTTTCAGAAAAGTGGACCCCAATCACCTGGCCTGTATTTGGCATTCATGTTCCCACTTTAAGTGGTCACATCCCCTACTAATAAGTCTGACTATGGGCATATGCACACAATGTCTATTTCAGGTGGATCAGCTCTGTAACCCGCCTGAAAAATGCTAAATAAATGCTAAAAAGAATGAATATATATGCTCTGCTGTGTAAAAATGACTTCCTATTAATACGTTCAGTTTTCCGAGCTTCTTTTAACCACTTCAGGTTTTCAAAAACAACAAGCGGTTAAACTAGTTAACCTGACTGTTTTTGATGCAGCTTCCTCTTGGAAGCTGTTCACTAGTGTTTAATACAATTTAAATAAAAACAGTGGCCAAAATATGTCAGAAAAGATCACCGAATAGAAGCAAAAAAAAGTAATTTCAGGACAAAAGAAAGATGCCGATGTGTCCTGAATCGTCTTCCGCCTCAAAGGACACACAGGGTTCGTAGACGTCTCTAAGACATTATGTGCTAATAACTTTAAAGTGTACATACCCTTTGGATAGTGGTTAAGGCCCCCATACATATTAGATTAAAGTTGGCCTAACCTGGAGATATTGACAGGTTTGGCCGACAATCTAATGTGTATGGGTGCACCTGACTAGTGTTGAGCCACCCTCGTAGTGTTCGGGTTCGGTTCGGTTCATCGAACACCGGGATGTTCGAGGAACTGTTCGTCGAACTATTCGTCGAACACCTTAGAACACCGTCAGTGACGTGCATGAGGTGAGTTCATGTCCAATGATCTCAGCTCACCTCATGTACGTCACTGACAGCGTGGGAGAATTCTCACGCTGTAGCGCTGAGTGCAGGAGAATTTTCCCACGCTGTCAGTGACGTGCATGAGGTGAGCTCATGTCCAATGATCTCAGCTCACCTCATGTACGTCACTGACAGCGTGGGAGAATTCACACGCTGAAGCGCTGAGTGCAGGAGAATTTTCCCACGCTGTCAGTGACGTGCATGAGGTTTTTTTTAATAAATCCTTTACACTAAATGACAAGTACAGTAAGCAACACTGTCACTGTACTTCATATATATGTGACTGACATGTTTCTATCTATCTAATCTATGTGTGAAGCTCTATTCTTTCGGTTCTAAATTGTCGGGTACCGGTGTATGCCGCAGCTGAATTGCCGGCTTTTCATGTTTCACTGTGAGCACTGTTCCCATCGATTTGGGCAATCACTGTAATGCCACAACCACCATGGCTGTGGCATTACAGTGAGTGGCAGACAATCCCTGCATGATTGGTGCTCTAAATAGTGCCAGACATGCAGGACAGGCTTTTGGTGCACGAACAGTTATCGAACATAACCTCGAACAGCCGAATTTTTTGCAAATCGTTCGGGTTTGTCGAACAACTCGAACACCGCCCAAAACAGCTCGAATTTCAGATTGGCGAACAGTTCTAGTCGAACACCGCTCATCTCTACACCTGACTGATGATGTCAGGGGAGATAAGGATCTAGCATGTCCGATTTCAGACTGCAGATCATTTTGTTCTCTAAGTGACATTCCACCATCAGAGATGTCTAGCACTGGCTTTCACATAGAGAACACAGGCATGCAAAGCAGAGTGAGCGCCCCTGCGTATGGGAGTGACAGGCAAGATAGCAACTGACTAAATGATCAGACAGCTGACTGTAGTGTATGGGGGGCTTTAGTCAAACACTTGTTCAGCTGACATACAGTACAGACCAAAAGTTTGGACACACCTTCTCATTTAAAGATTTTTCTGTATTTTCATGACTATGAAAATTGTACATTCACACTGAAGGCATCAGTACTATGAATTAACACATGTGGAATTATATACTTAACAAAAAAGTGAGAAACAACTTAAAATATGTCTTATATTCTAGGTTCTTCAAAGTGGCTACCTTTTGCTTTGATGACTGCTTTGCACACTCTTGGCATTCTCTTGAGTTGTTGTTATCAGCAATCATCAAACTGTGGACCATACAGTAACCAGTATTAATTAATTGCAGTCATTCTCACTGTTAAACATTTAAAGAGTAACTTAACTTTAGGGAGATATCTTATATGTTTTAGCTCCATTAATTCTAAGCCAATTGGTGTGAGTCTAGGTATTGAGACTCCCACTGATTGCTTAAAAAAACTCTTAGAAATGCACAGCTCAAGAGACAGGATTGTGACTTTCTACTGCATCCGTATTCCACTGTGTGCTCTCCTGTCTACTGAGCTAAGTTCTTCTAGGAGGTCTTTTGAGCAATTGGTGGCTTCTCAGGACTGGTTTCCACATAGATCTGCTCAGAATTAATGACCCTAAAACATATACAAAATCTCCCAAAGCTTTAGTTACTGTTGAAGCTGCATTTACACAACAGCCAATAATCGAAAAATGATTAAAGGTCTATCTAAACAGGCTGTCAATCACCCGATGCACGAGCAAAATACTTGTTTGTCAGGTGAAATTATTTTTAAGTCTGTCACTCCAAATCACTCCTGTGGTGTCAATATGCTCACTGCAGCCCTAGATTAATTAATTGAGAGGTGTATCAAGGACTCTGTCTTTGTGACATGGCACCTTCAAACCATTTCAGCAAAAATCTGAACTCGAAAATGGCACTCCTTCCATTCTGAGCTTTGCACTGTGCCTCAAACGTAGTTTTCGACCACATATGGGGTATTGGCGAACTCAGGAGAAATTGGGGCCAAAGCAACATTTTAGTGGAAAAAATGTTAATTTTTATTTTCACAGACCAATGTTATCCATTTCTGTGAATCTCATGAGGATTAAAAATGCTCACTACACTCCTAGATGAATTCCTCGAGAGGTGTAGTTTTCAAAATGGGGTCACTTGTGGGGGGTTTCTACTGTTTTGCCATGTCAGGGGCTCTTCAAATGTGACATGGTGTCCTCAGTCTATTCCAGACAAAATGCTGCTTCAAAATTCAAATAGCGCTCCTTCCTTTCAGAGCCCTTCCGTGGGTCCAAACAGCAATTTGCGACCACATATGGGATATCGTCGTACATATATAATAGGAGAAATTGCGCAACAAATTGTGGGAATTCTCTTGGGGAAATTTGTTATAAAGTACTGTGAAGCACTAGATGCTCACAATACCCATTCATAAATTCTTGAAGGGTATAGTTTCCAAAATAGGGTCACTTGTGTGGGGTTTCCGCTGTATTGAAATGTCAGTGGATCTTTAAATGCAACACGGTTTCCACCAGCTATTCCAGACAAAATGCAGCTCCAAAGTTTAAATAGCATTCATTTCCTTCCAAGCCCTGCCGTGTGCCCAAACAATAGTTTATGACCACATTTGGTCAGGAGAAATTGCGCAACAAATTGTGGTCCATTTTTTCCTGTTAACCTTGTGAAAATGAATAACTTGGGCTAGACCAACAATGGAACATGTGGAAAATTATAAATTTTTCATTTTTTGTTTACACTTTGTTTTAATTCATGTGAAGCACCTGAAGTGTTAACAAACTTCCAAATCCAGCCATTTGTAGGGAACATGGAAAATATTGTCCTGCATTTAGAGTTTTGTATCATTGTGTCACAGAAGCTATTCACACGTGGTCGCTGTGAAGAATTGTAAACTACAAGCCCGCTATTTAAAACCGTGGGTGTCTGTCAGACGTATCACATATAGCTGCGGTACAAATCCAGCCATTTGAAGTGATTGTGGAAAATATTGTCCTCCATTTAGAGTTTGTAGCAGTGTGTCAGTGTACAGCATTTTACTGCTCCATTTGCTTGTTCGCAGAATACAGCCTGATTTTTTTTATTTTATTCACATTACTGTATTGTGGAAGCAGAGAAACTTTTTTCAATGATCAGGCGTGATCCCATATGACTGCCGTAATAATACAGTAATTTTGTGGAGCGTGCCAAATATTCCGCTAAATTTAAAGTCAGCCAGCTGTGTTTTGTTGACACTTGGTCGTTGACAAATACCATACTATTAGGCTACTGACTGAAACCATGGCCATCAGACGTGATCCCATATGACTGCCGTAATAATCCAGCAATATTTGTGTGTCAAATATTACACTACATTTAAAGTATTGCAGTTGTGGGTTCAAACCTATTCACAGTTGGTCGTTGACAAATAGCATATCTGTGAACAATGTTGTTAGAGTATTATGCCACTTTTTCGGACTGACAAAAAAAAACATACAAAAAAGAAGGTAAAATGGAAAAAAATGTTAAGAAACATTGTTTCCAGGGTAATGACTTGTATATAAGGCCAAAGAAATACTAAAAAAAAAAAAGTTATACTAATAATTTTTTATTTATATAGCGCCAACAAATTCCACAGTACTTTACAATTAAGCGGGGACATGTACAGACAATAAATTCAATACAATTTAAGACAGTTTAAACAGTTACATTAGGAGTGAGGTCCCTGCTCGCAAGCATACATTCAACAAGGAAATGGGGGGACACAATAGGTAAAAAGTGCTTGTTATTTCAGGTCTGGCAATTATAATAAATAGGGATTTTCATATAAAACTGCATGATCCAGTCATCAGCCTATATGTTTAAGTGCAATACTCAAGTACCGAGTGCAGTTATCTTGTGCATGGAGGGTGTGGAGACAGATGAAGAGTAGGGAACAGATTCGGAATAATATTTAGGAGGAGGGAACAGGGGAAAGTTAGTTTACTGAGTAGTTGAGGTGGTAAGCTTGTTTAAAGACATGGGTTTTTAAAGAGCACTCGAAGACATGTGGGCTAGGCATCAGTCGGATCACCTGGGGTAGTGCATTCCAGAGAACTGGCGCAGCATGAGAGAAGTCTTGGAGACGGAGGTGCGAGGTTCAGATTATAGGGGATGTTAGTCTTAGGTCATTTGTAGAACGGAGGGCACATGTAGGGCGACAGACAGAGATGAGACAGGTGATAAAAGGAGGTGCAGAACTGTGGAGAGCTTTGTGGGTGAGAGCGATGAGTTTATATTGGCTCCATTAGCGGATGGGCAACCAGTGTAATGACTGGCACAAGATGGAGGCATCGGTGAAGCGGCTGGACAGAAACATGACCCTGGCTGCTGCATTCAGGACGGATTGGAGAGGAGAATGTTTGGTAAGAGGGTGACCGATCAGAAGAGAGTTGCAGTAGTCCAGACGAGAGTGAATAAGAGCAACAGTAAGAGTTTTAGCAGTTTCAAAGGTGAGAAAAGGTCGGATTCTGGAGATGTTTTTAAGATTCAGGTGACAGGAGCGAGTGAGTGATCGGATATGGGGAGTAAAAGAAAGGTTAGCGTCGAATACGACCCCAAGGCAGCGGGCGTGCTGCTTGGGAGTTATGGTTGAACCCTCCAATGTAATTTCGATGTTAGGTAGAGTTGGGTTAGTAGAGGGGAGAAACACAAGAAGTTCAGTTTTAGAGAGATTCAGTTTAAGATAAAGGGATGACGTGATGTTAGAGACAGCAGACAGACAATCCTTGGTGTTTTGTATTAGGATAGGGGTGATGTCAGGTGAAGAGGTGTATAGTTGGGTGTCGTCAGCATAGAGATGATACTGGAACCCAAATCTGCTGATTGTTTGTCCAATAGGGGCAGTGTATAGAGAGAAGAGGAGGGGGCCTAGGACTGAGCACTGCAGAACTCGGATAGTAAGGGGACGAGGAGAGGAAGAGGAGCTGGCAAAAGAAACAATGAAGGAGCGGTCAGAGAGGTAGGAGGAGAACCAGGAGAGAACGATTTCCTTGAGGCCTATAGAGCGGAGCATAGTGAGGAGGAGCTGATGATCCACAGTGTCAAATGCGGCGGAGAAATCCAGGAGAATCAGCAGGGAGCAGTGACCTTTGGATTTGGCTGTTAGTAGATCATTAGAGACTTTAGTGAGGGCAGTTTCAGTGGAGGGTAAGGAGTGGAAACCAGATTGTAGAGGGTCGAGGAGAGAGTTATCTAAGGGATAGCGGATTAGAGTGGACCAAGCGTTGCAGGAGTTTAGAGATGAAAGGAAGGTTAAAGACAGGTCTATAGTTAGCAGTGCAGTTCTGGTCCAGGAATGGCTTTTTAAGTAAAGGGGTTATGATGGCATGTTTAAATGAGGAGGGAAAGATACCTGAAGAAAGAGAGAGGTTAAATATTTTAGTCAGGTGAGTGGTGACCACTGGTGAGAGAGACTGCAGGAGATGTGAAGGAATGGGGTCACTGTTGCAGGTTGTAGGTCGAGAAGAAATGAGGAGCTGGGTAACTTCATCTTCTGTAACAGGCTCAAAGATGGCTAGTGTGCTTGAAGTGTGGCAGGGAAGGGGATCCAGGCACTGAGGAGATTGGGCTGAGATGTCCTGATGGATGTGGTTGATTTTTTTCTAGGAAATAAGTGGCCAGATCCACCCCGCTGAGGTTGGTGGTGGGGGTCTGTGCTTTAGGGCTCAGGAGGGAGTTTAAGGTTTCAAAAAGTCGTTTTGGATTGTTGGACAGTGAAGTGATGAGGGTGGTGAAGTAGGATTGTTTGGCCAAATGAAGGGCAGAGTTATAGGTTTTGAGCATGAATTTATAGTGGATGAAGTCCTCTGCTAAAAGAGATTTTCTCCACTGACGCTCAGCCCACCTTGAGCAACGCTGAAGAAAGCGTGTTTGCATTGTGTGCCAGGGCTGCCGTTGTCTGTGTCGGGTCTTTCTGCGTGAAGAAGGTGCTGCTTCATCTAGGGCATTCTTCAGTGTATTATTGTAGTGTGACAGTGCTAAGTCTGGACAGGAGAAGGTGAAGATGGGGGCTAAAGATGTGTGGAGATTGCCCATAAGTTGCTGGGTATTAATGGTACGTGTATTCCTATAAGTGTGGTAAGTGGGGGTGTCCCAGGTGAGGAGACGGTTCTTGACAGAGAAGGAAAGAAGGTTGTGGTCCGAGAGCGGGAGTGGGGAGTTAGTAAAGTCATGCAGCGAGCAGAGATGGGAGAAAACCAGGTCCAGAGTATTCCCGTCTTCATGTGTAGGAGAATTAGTAAATTGTGATAGGCTGAATGAGGAGGTTAGAGAAAGTAGATGAGAGGCAGATTGGGAGAGGGGATCATTGATGGAGATATTAAAGTCTCCCATGATGATGGTGGGGATGTCACAGGATAGAAAGTGAGGAAGCCAGGTGGCAAAATGATCCATGAACTGGCGGGAGGAGCCAGGAGGGCGATACACAACCGCCACTCGCATGGAGAAGGGTTTGAAGAGTCTGATGGTGTGGACTTCAAAGGAAGGAAACATAAGTGAAGGAACTGGGGGGATGACCTGGAAAGCACATTGTGGTAAAAGGAGCAAACCAACACCTCCACCCTGTCTATTCTCAGTTCTGGCGGTATGTGAAAATTTCAGCCCACCAAATGAGAGAGCAGCAGCTGCGGTGGTGTCTGAATGCTGGATCCAGGTTTCTGTAATAGCCAGAAGGTTAAGGGAATTAGAGGAAAAAATCGTGAATGTAAGTTAGTTTGTTACACACAGACCGTGCGTTCCAGAGAGCACAATGGAAAGCGATAGTAGAGGGCATACACTGAATGTTAATAAGATAAGCAGGGTTTCTATATGCAGCTGGAGGAGAGTGGTGTATGCTAGTGGAGGGAGGCCCAGGGTTGGGGGAGATGTCGCCAGTGACTAGGAGAAGGAGAAAAAAGAGAGGTTGTGCAACGATTTGTATGAACGTTTTGAGTGCTCTATGGAGGTGGTGGATGGTTTGGAGTGGGTGAGAAATGTCAGTAGAGCCTCAGAGTTATACATGGGAGAGGGCAGAAGGGAGGGGTGGATATGGAGTGAGTGCACATAATGTGTTAAAGGGCGGACGAGATGTGAGAAAGCAGAAATTAAAACAAGTAAGAAGCAGATTGCTATGACCAATGCATAGTGCAATACAACTGACCAAGAAGCAGCATGTTTGTATGAATATCTTATGCACCGTACCTGTCTCTTGCCCTGTCTAACTGCCATTGTTTAACTGCTTATTAAAAGCACTTTAAGCTATTGCACTTAAAGTCTGTTGCATTCGTGACCCAGCACGCGTGCTATCCTGAGACAGACCTGAATATATATGAATTGAAATGTCTAACATACAGCACCAATTGGCCAAACTGAGTAATTAGCCAATTAGCACAAGGCCAGAGCAGGCAATGCTATGCGGGGTAAACAGACCAGTATACAACAGAAGGCCATAAAACAGTGAAAAAGATAGCTTTGAACACTTCAAAACAAAGCTGAAAAACAACAACAACAAAAAAACCACAGCAGCAATGGATGAAATACCATGTAGAAATCTTTCTAGAATATGACTTTGTTCACACCCAGACAGCACACAAACGGATAGATAGATGAAATACCATGTAGAAATCTTGCTAGAATATGACTTTGTTCACATGCAGAAGGCACACAAACGGATAGATGGATGAAAATACCTGTATGAAGAAGAGAGGAGAGATGAGTGTCAGCTTCGTGCCATTATATAACTGCTTATTAATAGCACTTTAAGCTATTGCACTTAAAGTCTGTTGCACGCGTGACCCAGCACGTTATGGACGGTGGAAGACATTTATGCAACCAGAATGAACATGAACATTCATCTGGAGCAGATGATATCACCTAGCAGCACCTGTCCTTATTGTAAATGCATCTAACAGCGTTATCGATTGGGAATAGAATAGATTTTAATTTTTTTGGGGCAGCACCAGCAGCATACAGTATAAGGCAATAATACCTGGCTGGATTGGTGGAATACGCCATCCATACTGTGATACCTCACCCGTAAACAAATTTCAGATAAGACAGTTAATATTCTAGAATATAGAATCTATTTGAATTGTCCTTTCCATTATTAAGGAGTGGGTCTCCTATACTGTTATTGCATATGCAGCAATTTCAAGGGCTGCCAAAAATTAAGATGCACTCCAATACACATTTGAAAAGACGTAAAAATAAATAAAAACACAGTAGGATCTTTATTTAGTATAAAAACCAGACTCGCCAATGTAACCTCAATGTAATCACTTTGTTCAGCTCCTGCACTTCTTCCTCCTTCTGTTCGGGTTCCATCTCCGAAATGACCACATCAGTCACAAGCTGGAAGCACTGCAGCACTGCCTTGGCCAAGCGGCAACAGGCTGTGCTGAAGCTAATATGCTAAATGCTTAGATGGCAAACCGCACACCACTACAGAGTTGTTGAAAGCTGTAACACAGCAGGTAGATCTGTGGCTCTCACCATTGAACATACAGCCAGGCATGGTCGTGTGTGACAATGACCGGAACCTGGTGGCAGAGAAATGACAGCCGCAGTAGATACAGTTTCCCTGTATGTCAGTCCTTTCATCCGACCTAAAGAATATGGCTGTGGTGAAATACAACTCTCTCCAAGAAGCAGCCCTGGCTAAGAAAAGTCTGTATGAAGGTTCCTGGACACTCTATGGCTGATTTTTTACTGTGGATTGGACGTGCTGCTTATGCATGTTATTTCTCAAACCACATTGCAGATCAGGCCATTGCCCAAGTCTGTAGTCTTGAAATTCAAGGAGCAAAGAAAGATCTTTGTGTGTCGAAGCACCACCGAGAAGTGTGAGCTGATGATGGACGGGCTGCCATTGCTTATGCAACAACTTGCATTAGAGAACTTCCTGAGAGAAATGACAGCCGGAGTAGATATGGTTTCCCTCTATGGCAGTCCTTTCACAGAGCTAAACAATATGGCTGTGGTGAAATACAACTCTCACCGAGAAGCAGTGTCAGACTGAAGAACATTGGGCCCACCAGAGGATTTGATTCTGAGGGCCCTCCTTTCTCCCTCGCTCAAGAGCCCCATAGTAGATGCAAAGTTTGCGCTATATGAACTTTCCTGATGGAGAAGCCAGGGCCCACCGGAGGATTCTCTTTTGGGCCCGTCCAACCCTGCTGAGAAGCAGCCCTGGCTAAGAAAAGTCTGTGTGAAGATTCCTGGACACTCTATGGCTGCTTTTTTACTGAGGGGGAAACCCATGCAAACACAGGGAGAACATACAAAATCCTTGCAGATGTTGTCCTTGGTGGGATTTGAACCCAGGATCCCAGCACTGCAAGGCTTCAGTGCTAACCACTGAGCCCCTCTGCTGCCCTCCCTGTTCTCCCTCTGATATCTAACATGCTGAAGAAACTTGCACCTACTGCCACTCCGTATCTTTAGCTCCTTTGTGAGAAACTAATGTATTTGGGCAGCTACTCAGTCTACCAAATAAAATTCCTGAGAAGGAAATTGTGGATGGCTTCACTACTGGTACTGAGGGCACTGCTAATACCATGGCATCGTGCCATAGTTCACTGGAAATATTCCAGGCTGGTAGGAGCCAAGCTGATTCCAACAGAAAAGTATCAGCAGCAAGCTAAGGAGATGATGGCCTCTATCATCATCACGACCTGCAAGGTTTGCACTATGAACTCTCCTGAAGGAGAAGCCAGGGCCCACCAGAGGAGTCTCCGGTTCTCTAGTGGGCCCATCCAACCCTGCCGAGAAGCAGCCCTGGCAAAGAAAAGTCTGTGTGAAGGTTACTGGACAATCTATGGCTGCTTACTTACTGTGGACTGCCCCCAGCAATCTATAAGATTGCAATCTATAAGATCCCTTCACTGGCTCTCCATTGCCCCGAGACTCCAGTTCAAAACCCTAACAATGACATGCAAAGCCATCCACAACCTGTCTCCTCCATATATCTGTGACGTAGTCTCCCATTACATATTTGCACGCAACCTCCGATCCTAACAAGATCTCCTTCTTTACTCCTGTCTTATCTCCTCTTTCCACAATCACATACAAGATTTCTCCCGTGCACCCCCCCTACTGTTGAACTCTGTACCCCAACATATCAGACTCACACCTACTGTTGAAACCTGTAAAAGGAAACCGAAGACCCACCTCTTTCGACAAGCCTCCAACCTACAGTACCCCTCGCTCCACCACACCGCTGCACGACCAGCTGCACTCTCCCCTACTGTATCCTCACCCATCCCTTATAAACTGTTTGCGCGCCCTCACGGGCAGGGTCCTCTCTCCTCTTGTACCAGTTGGTGACCTCTTTTCACATGTAAAGTGCCATGGAATAATTGGTGCTATAATAAAAAATAATAATAATTATACTACTTGTACTCTGGGTCAATTGATGGCACTTTCCTGGTGTCTGCCCCTAAATTGATGTGTTTTGGCAGCTTTTGGTCCCATTTGAAGGTGTTATGTATGCGTTTGGTTTTGGCACCCATTGAATCCAATGGCGTTCGGCAATGTCCGGCGAATATTCGACAATTACTTTGGCGAATATTGCAAAAACAGCGATTGTAATCCGAAACGAAAAATTAAAATAATCGCTCATCTCTAATCAGAAACGCCCTTAAAAAATTATGTGGGCATGGCATGATGGTCACCCTGGTGATATGGTGGTGGAGGATGCGGAGAAGGAGGAGGGCGACATAAAATAGAACAATTCCTGAAGCGTATACCCATGTCTGAGTGTTGAAGGGGTGCATGAAAATACAGAAAAATCTTTAAATGAGAAGGTGTGTCCAAACTTTTGGTCTGTACTCTACCTATATCTGACTCTTACTAACCTACCTATACCTGACTTTGCAACTTCCTTTAGGTTGTGCCACTATAACTCCCATTCTGCATTCCTGCTGTTTTGGGGTCATATTTGACACACAACTTTCCTTTCTTCAACGTGGAAAATCACTCACTCGCTCATGTCACCTTCACCTTAAAAACATCTCCAGAATTCGACATTTGCTCACCTTTGATACTGCTAAAACTCTTACTGTCACTCTTATTCACTACTGCAACTCTCTTCTAATTGGTCTCCCTGTAAACAAACTGTCTCCTCTTCAATCCCTTCTGAATGCAGCAGCGAGGGTCATATTTCTATCAAGCCGGTTCACCGACGCCTCTACCCAGTGCCAGTCATTGCACTGGTTAGGTTAAACAATCACTACAGAATACAATACAAACTCATCTCTCTCACCCACCAAGCTGTCCACAGTTCTGCACTGCCCTATATCTCATCCCTCATTTCTGTGTATCACCCCTCCCGTGCCCTCCGTTCTGCAACTGATCTAAGACTGACATCCTCCTTAATCAGAACCTCACACCTCTGTCTCCAAGAATTCTCTTGTGCCATGCTAGTTTTCTGTAATGCCCAAAATGCGGACAACGCGATGGTCATGGTAAAGACAGCGGATCATAAAGTTGGCCATGTGTACCAGGCATCCAACAGCCAAGACTTCCCTGTTCTCACCAAGAAGATGACTGTCTATGTTCTCTTCTTAGTCATTATCACCCAATCTGCATTGAAATGAGATGAGGCTGGGCTGAGTAGCATCACCCTGTATAGTTCCTTGCTCCGCCTGCAATGCCTCCTCTTTAATTGTGAGCAATGAGCGTTTCAGTAGACTGATAAGCGGGATGGTGATGCTAATTATGGCATCATCGCTGCTCAACAACTTGGTGGAGTCCTCAAAGTTTTGGAGGACGGCACAGATGTCAGACATCCATGCCCACTCATCAGCTCTTATGTGCGGATGCAGACCTGAATGCCTATGTGGGTGTTGAAGCTAGTACTCAACAACTGCTCTTTGCTGCTCAAAATCATTCCAAACATCTGCAACGTTGATTTCCAACGCATGGTCACATCGCACACCAGTCGATGAGCTGGAAGCTGCAAATGCTGCTGAAGCCCTGCCAGGGCGGCGGAAGCTATAGATGAATTTCTGAAATAGGCACACACGCGGCGTACTTTCACAAGCCGCTGTGGCAGATCTAGGTAGGTTTTGAGAAACCGCTGAACCACTAAGTTGAGCACATGGGCCAGGCATGCTACGTGTGCAAGCTTGTCTAGCTTCAGAGCTGACACCAGGTTCTCTGATACAGCTTTCAACAACTCTGCAATGGTGTGCAGTTTGTCACCTAAGCATACAGTCCTGCTTATTGTTATTGGCACCCAAGAAGTTTAAGTACATAATCTGGAATATCTCCTGAAATAAATGAATCAAGTGATGGAGATGGAGGCTGAAGAGGAGGAGGAGTTGGTGCAGGAGCGGTAGAATGTGGGGGCAACCCTGATTGACCCAGGACCCACAATCCTCTGCATCAGGAGGACGTATTCCATCCCAGTGTCCCACTGGGTCCCAGCTTCCACAATATTAACCCAGTGAAATGCGTCAGTGAGATGTACTGCCCCTGGCCACATTCACTTGTCCATGTGTTTGTGGTTAAGAGGGCCTTCCCACTAAGTGCACTGGGAGGGCACGGGTAATGTTCTGGGACCCTTGCTTGTATAAGGCGGGGATGACACCGGGAGAAATAGTGGCGGCTGGGGACCAAGTACGGAGCCCCGGCCGCTGCCATGAGGTTATGGAAAGCTTCCGCCTCCACGAGCCTAAAAGGCAACATTGGAAGTGCAAGCATTCCAGAAATGTGACTGTTTAGTATTGCAGATGTGGGTGGGTGGTTGGCTGCATACTTGCGCTTGCATTCCAAGTAACAGAAAGCTAAGGAGAACCACTACTGCTGTCTACCTTCTGAACATTGTGTTGAAGCTTGATTGACCCAGGGCCCGCAATTCTCTGCGTCAGGAGGACGTATTCCATCCCAGTGTCCCACTGGGTCCCTGCTTTCACAATATTAACCCAGTGAAATGCGTCAGTGAGATGTACCGTTCCTGGCCACATTCACTTGTGTGTTTGTGGTTAGGCGGTTATTCCCACTAAGTGTACAGGGGAGGGCACGGGTAATGTTCTGGGACCCTTGCTTGTGTAAGGTGGGGAAGACACTCGGAGAAATGGTGGCGGCTGGGGACCAAGTATGGAGCCCCCGCCGCCACCATGAGGTTGTGGAAAGCTTCTGCCTCTGCGAGCCTAAAGGGCAACATTTGAAGTGCAAGCAGTCCAGAAATGTGGCAGTTTAGTATTGCGGCCTGTGGGTGGGTGGCTAGCTGCATACTTGCGCTTGCATTACAAGGACTGGGGTAGAGACAACTGAACGCTGCGCTGGGACAAGGACGTGAATGGTGATGGTTGAAAGTCTGCAATGACAGGTGCAGGGCGGGAGTCATCTTCGCATGCGACGTGGACAGGGGATTGGCGTGCACGCACAGCAGCGGAAGAGGCAGTGGTATCACCCACAGACACTGTTTCTGGACCTTGGCGTTCGGCCCAGCTAGTCTGGTGCTTTGCTGTCATGTTCCTGAGCATGCTGGTGGTGGTCAGGCTGGTAGTTTTGGTGCTCTTGCTGATGCTGGCCTGGCAGATGTTGCAAATGGCCTTTTTGGGGTTATCTAAACAACAGTCTTTAAAAAAGAACCAGACTCGGAAAGACCTAACAGTTGTACTGGTAACTTCTGTCATGTTGGTGTTTCGGGGAGCAGTTGCCCGCCTTGTGTCTGTGGCAACCACACTGCTTGTTCCTGCCTGTTGTGGTGCTACGCTTCCCTCGCCCTGTGTGCTGCTGTCCTCGCTCTGCATATCCCCTTGCCAGGTTGGGTCAATGACTTCAACGTCCACCGCTTCATCTTCCACTTCTGCACCCTTGTCCTCCTCCTGACTTTCTGTCCTTTGTGTCTCATCATCATCCACCTCTTGCGACAGTAATTGCACTTTCCCACCGTCACCTCCGGGTGACCATGGCTGCTCAAATCGCTACATGTGATCTTCTGTTGCCCTGATTGAAGCTGGCTTGTCGAGAGGCCCGAATCTATCAATGGAACAGTGAACAGCTCTTGGGATAGCCCTGGACTCTAATCTCTCCTTCAAACTAGATATTCAAGGTCATTCCACTTCTGAGCGGACCGAGTGAGATGCCGACTCCAAGTTTAAAAAATCTCCCGCACATTCCTCAACCACGAATCTACAAAAACACTAGTGCAGGCACTCATCATCTCCCGTCTCGACGACTGCAACCTCCTGCTTTGTGGCCTCCCTTCTAACACTCTCGCATTCCTCCAATCTATCTTAAACTCTGTTGCCAGACTAATCCACTTGTCCTCTCCCTGTTGCCTGGCCTCTCCTCTCTGTCAATCCCTTCACTGGCTCCCCATTGCCCAGAGACTCCAGTTCAAAACCCTAACCTTGGCATGCAAAGCCATCCACAACCTGTCTCCTCCATACATCTGTGACCTAGTCTCCTGGTACTTACCTGCACGCAACCTCTGATCCTCACAAGATCTCCTTCTCTACTCCCCTCTTATCTCCTCTTCCCACAATTGCATACAAGATTTGTCCCGTGCATCCCCCCTTCTCTGGAACTCTCAACCCCAACATTTCTGACTCGCCTACTGTTGAAACCTTCATAAGGCACCTGAAGACCCACCTCTTCCGACAAGCGTACAACTTGCAGTACCTCTCGCTCCACCATACCGCTGCATGACCACCTCTATCCTCACCTACTGTATCCTCACCCATCCCTTGTAGACTGTGAGCCCACACGGGCATGGTCCTCTCCTCTCCTGTACCAGTCGCTGTCACATTTTTGTTCAAGATTATTGTAATTGTACATGTAAAGTGCCATGGAATAAATGGCAATAAAGTAATATTAATAATGTGGTCCAGACTCATGACTACTGAGTCTGGACCATGTGGAAGACAGGGTGGTGGTGGTGGCAAACTGACTGCTCTGGCTTCCATAGTGATGTTCTGCAGCCCCCTTGAAATTGGGACAAGAAGGTAACTCGACATGATGTGGGTGTTTGTTGTGCTCCCTCAGCAGGCACAGTTTCATCTTCCCGCGGCCTCGGCCTCTGTGTGCACTATCACCATCACCATAACATCCACTTCCCTGTCCCCTGCCACACACTTTGCCCATTTTAAATGGAGTTTAATATTTGTCACATTGCTCAAAATGTCTGTATTATTACCGCAGTAATATAGGATCACGTCTCATGGCCACAGTTTTAGGCAGTGCCCAGGGAGTCAGAGATGCTTCCTGGGGTCTTCCCCATGCTGTTCCCATGTCTTTTCAACACTGTATGGATGTGTCTAATCATGTCTAATCACCACATGGGAAGATAAGATAGTAAAATGTTAAAATAACATTTACTGGTAAATGTATTTTTCACCGTTGAAAGCAATTCAAAAGTGTAAAAACGCATCAATAACGCTACGTGTGAACATAGACCAAGGTGTGGAGGAGCATTTTTGTTTTTGGTTATTTATTTTGCCTTATATACACAAGTCTTTACCCTGGAAAGGCTGTTACTTAACATTTTTCCCAGGAAAATCATTTTGGTTTCGTTTTTGTACGTTTTATTGTAAATCCGTAAAAGTGGCATACGTTTCCCCTTAGACTTACATTGGGCTCATTGCTTGGTTTGAGCACTCGAGCATTCCAATTTGCTTGACTCGAGCAACGAGTATCCAAGCATTTTAGTGTTCGCTTATTACTAAAAACTATATATTACCAAATTCAGCATATTTCACTGTATCATTGCTCTCAGACAGAGTAGCATATGAAACATGCTATAGCCACCTAAAGTATACATTGCAGGATGCCACCTGGGTGGATACTTTATTGAAATTTTTATTCATTCACAACAGTACTAAACAGTAGGTAAGCAGATAAGGTCCCTTTCACACCATTATGAAATTAACCACTTCGCGCCAGAGCCTGTTTTTGCCTTCGTGACAGGGCCAATTTTTTCAATTCTGACCACTGTCGCTTTATGAAGTAATTACTCTGGAACGCTTCAACGGATTCCCCTGAATCTGAGATTGTTTTTTCGTGACATATTGTACTTCATGATAGTGGTAAAATTTCTTCGATATCACTTGCGTTTATTTGTGAAAAAATTGGAAATTTCGCAAAAATTTTGAAAATTTTGCAATTTTCAAACTTTGAATTTTCATGCCCTTAAATCAGAGAGATATGTCACACAAAATAGTTAATAAATAACATTTCCCACATGTCTACTTTACAGCAGCACAATTTTGGAACCAAAATTTCGTTTTGCTAGGGAGCTATAAGGGTTAAAAGTTGACCAGCGATTTCTCATTTTTACAACAAAATTTACAAAAACATTTTTTTAGGAACCACATCATATTTGAAGTCACTTTGAGGGGTCTTTATGACAGAAAATACCCAAAAGTGACACCATTCTAAAAACTGCACCCCTCAAGGTGCTCAAAACCAAATTCAAGAACTTTATTAACCCTTCAGGTGCTTCACAGGAATTTTTGGAATGTGGAAGAAAAAAATGAACATTTAACTTTTTTCACAAAAATGTTACTTTAGACCCAATTTTTTTTTATTTTCGCAGGGGTAACAGGAAAAAATGGACCCCAAATTTTTTTTTGCAATTTCTCTTGAGCACGCTGATACCCCATATGTGAGGGAAAACCACTGTTTTGGTGCACTGCAGGGTTTGGAAGGGAAGGAGCGCCATTAGACTTTTTGAATGTAAAATTTGTTTGAATAATTAGCAGACGCCATGTTGCGTTTGGAGAGCCCCTGATGTGCCTAAACAGTGGAAACCCCCCACAAGTGACACCATTTTGGAAACTAGACCCCTTAGGGAACTTATCTAGATGTGTGGTGAGCACCTTGCACCCCCAGGTGCTTCACAGAAGTTTATAATATTGAGCCGTAAAAATAAAATTTTCCCATTTTTCCCACAAAAAATGTTTTTCATCCCCTAATTTTGCATTATCATAAGGGTAACAGGAGAAATCGCACCATTAAATTTGCTGTGCAATTTCTCCTGAGTACGCCGATACCCCATATGTGGGGGAAAACCACTATTTGGGCACACTGCAGGGCTCGGAAGGGAAAGAGCGCCATTTGACTTTTTGAATGTAAAATTTGTTTGAATAATTAGCGGACGCCATGTCGCATTTGGGGAGCCCCTAATGTGCCTAAACAGTGGAAACCCCCCACAAGTGACACCATTTTGTAAACTAGACCCCTTAGGGAACTTATCTAGATGTGTGGTGAGCACATTGGGAGACATAATAAACAAATCAGTAGCAGGTGAAGAATTGGTTTTATTTATTTTTTACGCCGTTCCTCGTGCGGTATAAGTGATGAGATTACTTTATTCTTCGGGTCGGTGTGATTACAGCGATACCAGATTTATATTGGGTTTTTATGATTGACAGCTGTAACACACTAAAAGACGCTTTTTTTTGCAAAATCTAGTTTTTGCATCACCATATTTAGAAAGCCATAATTTTTCTATATTTTGGCCGACATAGTCATGTGATGGCTTGTTTTTTGCGGGACGAGTTGACATTTTTATTGGTACCATTTTTGGGTACGTGACATTTTTTGATCGCTTTCTATTCCGTTTTTTGGGAGGTAAAATTAACAAAAACCAACAATTCAGGAATTGTTTTTTGAGTTTTTTTTATGCCGTTCTGCGTGTGGTAAAAGTGATAAGGCAGCATTATTCTTCGGGTCAGTACGTTTACAGTGATACTACACTTACTGTATATTTTTTTATGTTTTGGTGCTTTTACACAATAAAACAATTTTATAGAAAAAATATTTTTTTTGCATTGCTTTATTCTGAGAGGTATAACTTTTTTCTTTTTCGGCTGATGGAGCTGTATGGCGGCTTGCTTTTTTGCGGAACAAGATGATGTTTTTAGTGGTACCATTTTTATTTCCATTTTGCTTTTTGATCGCATTTTTTTCCACTTTTTGTTTGGCGATATGATGAAAAAGCATAGTTTTTTGCTCCGTTTTTTATTTATTTTTATTACGGTGTGCACAGAAGGAGTTAATTAGTGAGACAGTTTTATAGCTCGGGTTGTTTCGGACGTGGCGATACCAAATATGTGTACTTTTTTAGTTTTTGCATAAATATACGGATTTATCGGTTTAATATTTTATTTATTTATTTTTATTTATTTTGTGATTTTTTTTAACAGTTTCAAAACATTTTTTTTACTTTTTTTTTACATTTTTACTTAGTCCCTGTATGGGACATTAATTTATATTTTTCTTATCACTGATCTCATGTAATGTAATAGACATGTATTACATCACATGAGATCTTTGCTGTTTCACAGTCAGTGTGTCCTGCCAGGCTTCAGCTGCAGGCTGAGCCAGGCAGGACACCATATATGGCAGATCTGGAGGCGGTCATGTGACCTCCAGCTGCCATAGCAAAGTCAGGTCCTGGAAGGTATCAGGGGTCTTCGGAGAGGTAAGTATACCACCCCCTCTCCTCCTGCTGTCTTCTATATACCGCGATCACTATAGATCACGGCATATAGAAGACAGCAAAGGGTTAACATCACTGGGACCTGATCCAATCAGGTCCCGATGATGTTCCCTGTCAGAGCTATAGCTCTGCACCGCTCCCGCAGCGCTTGCAGGACCCTGGGGGTCCTGAGCGCTGCGGGACCACCCACCGTTTTTAAACGTCCGCGCTGCACAGAGCCCAGGCAGCGCAGACGTTTATCTACAGTGGGCGGCCGGGAAGCGGTTAAACTTAACTAAACTAAAGTATATGTTTTCAATGTAAAGGGCTGCTCAGATTGTGTCTCCAAGAAAATTACACATAAAAAAAATTGCAGTGGATAAGCAATTCGAAGTATGAAAATCTGCAGCATGTACTAAAAACTTTTGCATGCAAAATTAACCCCTTCGCGACCTTGGGATTTTCCGTTTTTGCATTTTCGTTTTTTGCTCCCCTTGTTCCCAGAGCCATAGCGTTTTTATTTTTTGGTCAATATGGCCATGTAAGGGCTTACTTTTGCAGGACGAGTTGTACTTTTAAACGCCATCACTGGTTTTACCATATCGCGTACTGGAAAATTGGAAAAAACATCCAAGTGTGGTGAAATTGCAAAAAAAGTGCAATACCACAGATGTTTTTTTTTAATTTTTTTTACCACATTCACTGAATGCTAAAACTGACATGCCATTATTATTCTCCAGGTCATTACGAGTTTGTAGACACCAAACATGTATAGGTTCTTTTTTATTCAAGTTTTTTAAAAAATGGCGTCATTTTCCAAGACCCGAAGCGTCTCCATTTTTCGGGATCTGGGGCCAGGTGAGGGCTTATTTTTTTCTTGCCAAGCTGATGTTTTTATTAATACCATTTTGGGGTAGATCCGATGTTTTGATCGCCTGCTATTGCATTTTATTGCAATGTTGCGGCGACCAAAAAAACGTAATTCTGGTGTTTTGAATTTTTTCTCATTACGCTGTTTACTGATCGGATTAATTCTTCATTTATATTGATAGATTGGGCGATTCTGAACGCGGCGATACCAAATATGTGTGTGTGGGGTTTATTTTTTATTATTTTATTTTGAATGGGGCAAAAGGGGGGTGATTTAAACTTTTATATTTTTTATTTTTTTTTATATTTTTAAAAACATTTTTTTTTACACTTTTTGCTTGCTTCTATAGTCTCCATAGGAGACTAGAAACAGCAACTGTCCGATCGCCTCTGCTACATACAAGTGATCAGCAGATCACCTCTATGTGGCAGAAATGCTCCTGTACTATGAGCGCCAACCACTAGGTGGCGCTCATAGTAATCTTTACATGACAACCACTGCTGTCTGCTGCAGACCCAGGGTTGTCATGCCCACCCATTGGTGACCTGCGATTACGTGATGGGGTCACCGATGGGCGGGGCTAATGCCGCGCTTCTGGCGCGGCGATGTTAAATGCCGCTGTCAGAGATTGACAGTGGCATTTACCATGTTAACAGCCGCGGGTGGATCGCGATTCCACCTGCGGCTGTTGCGGGCACATGTCAGCTGTAAGAATCAGCTGACATGTGCTCGGTTCAGTGCGGGCTCAGCGCCGGAGCCCTCACTGAACCGGGGGGTGATGGCCTGGGGCGTACTAATACGCCCTGAGCCAGTAAGGGGTTAATACTGAACTAACTGCCTTTACTTTGCTTTCTTCAATTATATTTTTATCCTATAGAAGAACAATGTAAAATTCTGGTTAACTTTGTTAGAAATCTGTTGTCAACTAGCAACATTGTCATTTTATGACTTGTCAAATAGAAAATGCTTCTATACAGCTACTGTAAGTTCACTAAAAATGCGGTTAGGTGTAAGGTGCATTATACTTTTCATCATACATAATTACATTATTCATAATCTTGATATTTTTGAACATTTGCATAGCGCTAGCATATACTTTTTCAGTAGCCAGCACTAATGTGCTTAGCCTGTTTTACAAAGACTTTATCAAAGAGAGTTCAATCCAGGTGCCCTGTGGGTATATTGGAGGCTGCAAGAAGTACAATTTCCCTTCTATATAATTTACAAGAAGAAATTATGATTTGAAGGGATGCAGTATTGCTTACATATAGCATTGATTATTTCCATTTCGCAACACTTTTTCTTTCCATTTTGCTATTAATATCCTTCAGTATAACCCATGACCCAATTCAGTGAGGTCTTCCATCAGGATCTAAAGCCATGATAACTTCAATTATAGTCCTAGCCATGACTGTGCAAATCGGTTTATATAAATCCATGTAACTGAAAGGCAATGGCTTTATTAGAGAAAAGATTGCTTCTCTAAATCACACTTCAAATTGGTGAATAAGCTACACAGTTCAGGTAGTGGAGATATCAGCTGAAGAAGGTAAATACATTGAGGACATTTAATGTCTACACACTGTCATTAAATATCTTTTTAGATGTTAGATTAATAAAAAGTATAACAATTTTTAATAGTAATCAAGTTTTTTATCAATATACAAAATAGTTAGGCATTGATAAAAAAAAAAAATATTTTTTTACTTCATTCATCTGATTGGCCAAAAACTTGATTTCATGGTAAGTTTTTAACTACTTTTGTCATATTGATGACTAACCAGAATTGAAAAAGATGCACAATTGCCAAAGAGTTATCTTTTAACAGAGTTGTGCATCTCTCCATTCCATTCGTTAGTTTAAAAGACAGAGTTTGCACTGGTATTAGTCAACCTTCTAAGTATACACAAAAAAGATTTTCTATCTTTAACCCCTTTATAATGTGATACGTAATATTACGCACCACGTCTTAACCCCCTGTTTAACGCGGGCTCCAGCGCTGAGCCCACGGTAAACCGGGCACATGTCAGCTGATCTATACAGCTGACATGTGCCCGCAATAGCCTCGGGTGGAATCGCGATCCACCCGTGGCTGTTAACTAGTTAAATGCCGCTGTCAATCTCTGACAGTGACATTTAACATTGTCGCTCTGGAAGCGTGTCACTTACCCCCCCCATCTGTGACCCCGTCACACGATCGCGGGTCACCGATGGGTTGGCATGACAACCCTGGGTCTGCAGGAGTCCCCTGTGGTTGTCATGGCCAGATTGCTATGAGCGCCGCCTAGTGGTCGGCGCTCATAGCAAGTGAGCAAATCTGCTACATACAGGCGATCTGCTCATCGCCTGTATGTAGCAGAGCCAATCAGGCAAGTGCTGCTTCCAGTCTCCCATGGAAGCAAAAAGTAAAAAAAAAATATATATATTTTTTTATCAAACTTTGGATTTTTTTTTCACCACTTAAATAAAAAAGAACCTATACATGTTTGGTGTCTACGAACTCGTAATGACTTGGAGAATAATAACGGCAGGTCAGTTTTAGCATTCAGTGAACGTGTTAAAAGAAATAACCCAAAACAACTATGGAATTGCACTTTTTTTTGCAATTTCACTACACTTTGAATTTTTTTCCTGTTTTTCACTATGTGATAAAACCAGTGATGTTCAAAAGTACAACTCGTCCCGCAAAAAATAAGCACTCACACTGTGGAAAAATAAAAAATGTTATGGCTTTGGGAACAAGGGGAACAAAAAACGAAACGCAAAAACAGAAAATGCTCTGGTCATGAAGGTGTTAAAGCACCACTCTGGCATTTTTGTTTATTGTAGCGTTGGTGTAGTGCTATTAATATAAGTTCCCTGATCCTAGTATTATACTTACCAGCAGCTGCTCTGGTCCTGACCGCCATCTTGTGACCACAACTTCTGACTGGCAGGAAGTCAGAGGTAAAGGTCACAAGCTCTAAAAGTAAGTCTATGAGAGTCTCATTCTGGCTCTCATAGACTTACATTGAGCTGTATCCCAGGAGACACTAGAGCAATACAGCAGGTCACAACCTGGAGATGACGACCGGAGCTGCGCCGATAACAGATGAAGACGATGGCTGGTAAGTATAAGACTAGGGGCATGGAACTTAGATTAGTAGCACCACTCCAGCGCTGCAATGAAAAGAAACGCTGGAGTGGTGTTGTAACAGTAAATTAAAACACTTGGATGTTGATCAGACAGGCATATATAGAAAGTAAAAAAAGCAGTTATGAAACTAGTCAGTAAATGTAAAGGAAAACAGTGTGTGAATGGAAAAGAAGATTATGGAACAAATAACTCTAGGTTTAATGTGTTTCAATCAAAGAGATGCCAATAACCTCTTCAGAGAGGAAAAGGACAGGGACTCTAGTGCTACTTATTGAAGGTAGCAATCCTAAAACTCAATATCCAGCCTTTAAAGGACCTTGTCACATGACATTAGTGACATTAGGATAGGTGTATCATAAATACCAGTAACTGTCCTCACAATTTCTGCTTCTGTAAGTAGACAATGCAGGACTACTAAATAATTGTCCTGTATTACTCCTGAGACTTTGTGGGGCTAAAGGCCCCGTCACACCTAGCGATGCTACAGCGATCCCGACAGCGATACGACCTGTCAGGGATCGTTGCTGCGTCGCTATGTGATCGCTGGTGAGCTGTCAAACAGGCAGGCTCACCAGCGATCAGGGGAGCAGCGGCATCGTGGAAAGAATCTTTCCACAACGTCCTGCTCCTGGTTACCAGCCTGCTGAAGCAGGAGCAGGCTGGTAACCATGATAAACATCGGGTTACTAGGGGCACACACGCACCTAGTAACCCGCTGTTTATCATGGTTACCACTCTGCTGCGGTGAACGGGAGGTTACTGCTCACGTAGCAGAGTGGTAACCATGATAAACAGCGGGTTACTAAGTGCGCGTGCGCCCCTAGTAACCCGCTGTTTATCATGGTTATCAGCCTGATCGCTGCTCCCGCTGGTCGCACACAGCGATGTGTGCTGACCAGCGGGAGGGCAAAGACCAAAAAATGGTCCAGGACATTCTGCAGCGATCAGCGACCTCACAGCAGGGGCCTGACAGCTGCAAAGTGTCACACATAGCGACATCGCTGGTGAGGTCGCTGTTGCGTCACCAAAACCGTGACTTAGCAGCGATCTCGCTAGCGATCTCGCTATGTGAGATGGGGGCTTAAGTCCTGCTAAGTTATTATTTCTCCTTGCTGTGTGCCCTGGGCTGGGCTGCTCCCTATTTAAACTCCTGAGTATCAGATTCCCACTGTTATGCTCTGGTAGTTCTAGTGTTTTGTCCTATTTCTGACCTCAGGCCATTTACTGGCTATCCTTCTGACTTAAAGGGATTCTGTCACCAGAAAAAATATAGGAGCTAATCTACAGGTTAATAGTGTTATTAACCTGCTCGGCATCCTCACTAAGCCGAATGCTGCTGGGAGAAAATGAAATTTATCATCTCCCCCCCTCCCCCGCAGCATTCTGCTTTCAGTCATGGGGGCGGTGCCGGAGCAGGTTCAGTCACCGCTCTAAGTATACAGAACAGCAGCTGTAACCACAATATAAAGATATAATCCAATAATAAGGGGCGGCCTATAACATGCAGTACTTCAATTAAACCACAGATCCGATAGCAAAAACAAAGTATATCTGCTTCAATTATTTCAAATATAAAATCTTTATTTCAAAATACAATATTAAAAAGATTTTTTTAAAAAACATTATTCAGGAGAAGTAGCAAGGAAATCCCACAACAACAGGTATCATATGTTAAAAATATTATGCTAGTCGTGGTTAAAATATAAATATACAGAATATGCACCACATTCCAAAAGGAATTAGAATAAAGACGAGTGTCAAGTATATGTGCCTTAAAAAGTGATGGTCTCACTGTAATCAAAATAAAATAAAAAACACGTTAAAGATTATTGATCAAATAAAAAACATGTAAGGTGCATATTAGTTAATTAAATGAGCCCCTTGCATTTCATGCACCTAATCGTATTAGTAAATTATTAACATCATATTAGAGTCACCAAAACTATAGTCCTTATAGGACAAAAATGTTATTACAAATAGAAAACATTGTAACGTATTAATAAATGAAATATAATTATTATGCATATGTTAATATAAATGTACTATGCCCACATGTATATTGAATCTTAACTTTAAAATAAACATATACATACGTGATGCATCAGCACATTGCAACTAATGAATACATGAACTCCAATATTGCAGTAAACATTAAAAAGATGGAACCACGTCAAGGTGTTCCTTTTAATATGGATGGTCCCTAACCACTATATATCCATGTATGTGCCAAACCATGCCTCATCTGAATGGGGAGTGAAAAGGATACCAGGCATAGCTCACAATTAAAACCTTATGTGGGAAAGATGGGTGGATAAGGGTGCTGGAGGGGGTCACACCACTGTATATGTACAACAAAAAAAGAAAAATAGGGTCTGCATAACCATGTCTCACTACGTACCTCCTTGGTATGCTTCACTGAAGGTGCCACCTTCAGCGCCAATGAAAGAGCTATTTTATATATAACAGATGGATACACAGGAAGCATACGTCCTAGCATTTTATCTTAAAGGAGTTAGCCCATTAACAAAAGTTAATTGTAATCAATCGATCTTGGAATAATAATAATTTACACAATTGGATGTGTTTAAATAAAATGTTCCTGTGCTGAGATAATGTTATAAATGTGCCCCTGCTATGTACGGTGCAATGGCTGTGTCTAACCGTGCAGGAACATGCTCTTGTTACACGCACGCTGCTAGGTTCAGATGGGGGCGAGACAGGTTACATGAATTCTTTGGATTCCTGGGGGAACCGTTACTCAGGGCGACCATAAACCATGTGCTGCAGCTTCTCTCAGGCACACAGGGGTATTGACTCTCAGGCACAGACACGTAGGTTGTTTCACTTGCTGACCAGACAGACACACTTGACAAGAGTCCTCATAAATGGTAGAACAGTAGCATTTAATAAGAAGCCGTACAGCCAGTGCAAGTTAAGTCTTATGAGCAACAGGCTCCAGTGACAAACAGTACAGTTTTCTTAGCCGCACAGCAGTTCACAGTCTTCCCAGTAGTACAGGACAGCATAGTTCTAATGCAAAGGCACATTAATGAACACAGCATTCTTTACAGCACAGTGAGATGGAGGAGGGGGGAGGGTTTGTTGAGGGAGATGATCCCTGTGACACCATTCCTTTTTTTTCTGCCTGACAATACTCTGCACTGTTAGTTCAGGAACTCTACCTGACCTCTGCTTAGCTTCACTCCTGACCTGAATCCTTTTCACTTGCAGGGGAGCTTCTGTGAGATACAGAACACACACACCACCTTTCTCTTTGGCTCCAGCCAGACAGTAAACAACTTCCCCACAATCCCCCTGGGTCTCTGCTAAAACACTCCCATTCTCCTGTGACTGTGTTAACCCCTCTAGTTGCTGGATGCTTCTGGAGCACAACACTTCCTGTCTCATGTGCTTGTGTTACTTCAAATAGTTGCTGAATGCTTTTAAAGCAACAGCACTACTTCTGCATGTCACACTCTTCCCTCCTTTTTGAATGTCACCCTCGACATTCGTCTTAATTGGTTAATCTGACCAATTCTGTAACAGTGGTGAAAGTTGGATAACTTTATATACAAATTGGCAATGTGAAATTGGTATAAAGTTCATAAACATTGATAACAACCTAATCTTACAACCTTTTTCTTGTAGGATGCCTGTAAGAAATAAACAATTAACACAATTAAAACAATCAGCATCTCTTCAGCTGGAGCTTTTGGTACGTCTTCAACTAGCTCTCTCTCTCTATGCTTTAACAGTTCTTTGTTTCTACAAAGTATTTTAAGGAAAATCAAAGCATGAAAACAAGTCTTTCCACCAGGCAACATCTTTCATACTGCCTCTCGGTGGTGAATACCACTCAAGTGGGCTTACCTGCTCCACAGGCAGAGATACCTGTTTCCAGTCGACAGTCCTTGGCACTTTACTCTGTTCACCAAGTGTCTCATATGTCAGCATCACGGGCCTCCTCACTTCTCGAGTCGACATCCTACTGGTGGGTTGTTCCTCAGAGGCCACGGGTTCTTCGGTCACAGAAGTTTCTTCCGCTGCACTCATTTCTCGTGCTTCTTCAGATGCTCTTGGAGCTGCCTCTGTAAGTTCCTGTACTTCTCCTGAGTCGCTTGTTTCCGCACGGTCTGGTAATTCCACTCTTCCTGAGTGTCGATCGGTCTCTTCAGGGGCCGGTGTTCGATCATCAGATCTTAATTGGACTTCATCTGTACTCCTTGGTACGAACCCTGGAGCCTCAGGACGTAGTTCATTCTCCTGAGGATGGTACATCCCTCTCCTTGCCGGTCCAAGAAGTACAATGGTGTGCTCTTCTCCATCGGAACTTTCAAGGTCACTATCCACCTCCAGAGCTTCAGTCTGTGGTGGTCCCTTAGTCAATCTCGGATGATATTGGTCTACTTCTGGGAAGTCTTGTTGTGGTGGGAGATAATCACTAGAGATGAGCAGTGTTCGACTAGAACTGTTCGCCAATCTCAAATTCGAGCTGTTTTGGGCGGTGTTCGAGTTGTTCGACGAACTCGAACGATTTGCAAAAAATTCGGCTGTTCGAGGTTATGTTCGATAACTGTTCGTGCACCAAAAGCGTGTCCTTCATGTCTGGCGCTATTTAGAGCACCAGTCATGCAGGGATTGTCTGCCACTCACTGTAATGCCACAGCCATGGTGGTTGTGGCATTACAGTGGTTGCCCAAATCGATGGGAACAGTGCTCACAGTGAAACATGAAAAGCCGGCAATTCATCAGCGGCATACACCGGTACCCGACAATTTAGAACCGAAAGAATAGAGTATCACACATAGATTAGATGGATAGAAACATGTCAGTCACATATATATGAAGTACAGTGACAGTGTTGGTTACTGTACTTGTCATTTAGTGTAAAGGATTTATTAAAAAAAATATTAGTGTTTTCATGCACCGTCTCTTTAAAAAAGCCGGCCGGCAATTCAGCAGCGGTACCCGACAATTTATAACAGAAAGAATACAGCATCACACATAGATTAGATAGATAGAAACATGTCAGTCACATATATAAGAAGTACAGTGACAGTGTTGGTTACTGTACTTGTCATTTAGTGTTAAAATAAAGGATTTATTAAAAAAAAATTGGCGTGGGGTTCCCTGTAATTTTAGTCTCTAGTGGAGGTTAAGCAGACGGCTGGGGCAGATGTTTGAAGCTTGGGAAGGGGGTAATACCCATGGAGCTTCCCAGGCTACTAATATCAGCCCCCAGCTGAATACCTAGCCTTTACTAGCTATTAAAATGGGGGACCCCCCCAAAAAAATCATGTGGGGTCCGCCCTATTTTAATAGCTAGCAAAGGCTAGGCAGACAGCTGGGGGCTGATATTAATAGCCCAGGAAGGGTGCCATGAATATTGACCCCCTCCCAGGCTAGAAACACCAGCCATCAGCCGCCCCAGAAATGGCGCATCCATAGGATGTGCCAATTCTGGCACCTAGCCTCGCTCTTCCCACTGCCCTGTAGCGGTGGCAGTGGGGTAATAGGGCTGGGGTTGATGTCAGCTTATAATGCCAGCTGACATCAAGCCCAGGTTAGTAATGGAGAGGCGTCTATAAGACACCCCCATTACTAACCCCATAGTCAAAGTTAAAAAAAAACACAAACACCCAGAATAAAGTCCTTTAATTGAAATAAAGACAAATTCTTTATTGTTCTAAATTAAACCATACTTACCATCACGCCCATTCCAGCTGAAGCCAACGATCTCCTGAAATAAAAGAAAAATAATAAAGCAACATCATCCTTACCTTTCGATGGTTCCCAGGACTGCTCCAGCTCTGCTACATCGAGATGACAGGCTGGACCGCAGCAGAAAGCTGCCATCCAGCTTGCCATGCCGCAGAGACTGAGAAGCGCAGGCATGCTTGCGCTCCTCAGTGTCAGGCTGTGACGGCATCCAGATGAGCCGAGGTCATGTCCAATGAACTCAGCTCACCTCATGCACGTCACTGACAGCGTGGGAAAAATTCTCCTGCACTCAGCGCTTCAGCGTGAGAATTCTCCCACGCTGTCAGTGACGTGCATGAGGTGAGCTGAGATCATTGGACATGACATAGCAAAATCATCGAAGATCTTCTCCGCTGCTGTTCGACCCGATTTATTAGTGGTGGCATATGCTTGAGCAAATCTAGTGAAATGATCCATCACTACCAAGATGTATTCATAACCACCCTTGCACGTCTCGAGATGTAGAAAGTCTATTGAGACCATCTCAAACGGATATATAGTTTGGATGTTGCCCACAGGTTCCTGGGTTGATGTGTTGGGACGTTTATCTTTCAGACACCCACACTCCCTGGTCACGTACCTCTCAATATCTCTTTGCATGGACGGCCAGAAGAAACGTTCACAGATCAAATTTGTTGTCCTTTCCACTCCCAGGTGTCCCATGTTTTCATGGAGTTCTTTGAAGACCAACCTACGGAATACTCTGGGTAGTAGCAACTGCCGGTTTTGTCCTCCTTTACGATACAGGATACCATCTTCACTGAGGTAGAGCTTCGTACATTCTTTAATTAAAACAGATACTGCTGGTGACTCATTGTCTCTCTCCCGTTTACTTGGAAACCGATTTTGGTCCAAATAAAATAGTATTCTACCAATTATCTGATCTTCCCGTTGTGCTCTACGGATTTTCCCTTTTGGTAGTTGTTGAATAAACCGGGGTGGGGGGGGTGTGTAATTTTGTCCTCTCGCTTTTGTGGTGGTTTCCACTGTCAACGGACACCACAATGGTGTGTCTTCCTCCTGATAAGCTTGTACTGCTTGGGTAGTGCTCTCGATTGCTTCCAGACTGACTTCATCCGAGCATTCTTGCATGAACTCCACAGGCTCTAGTGGCATTCTTGACAATCCGTCAGCATCCGCATTGAATTTTCCTGGCCTGTACTTGATGCTGAAATTGAAGTCAGCTAGTTCAGCAACCCATCTCTGACCCGTTGCATTCAGTTTGGCTGTAGTAATGACATAGGTCAAAGGGTTGTTGTGAGTGTATACCTCAAACTCTTTGCTGAAGTAGAGATAATCTCTAGATCGTTCACTGCTAGCCCATTTCAATGCCAGGAACTCCAATTTTCCAGAATGTAGATGGTAATTATTCTTGGCATCTGTCAATGTTCTAGAACCGTAACCGATGACTCTCATTTTTCCATCTTGATGCTGATACAGGGCAGCTCCCAGTCCAACTTGAGAAGCGTCACAATGAAGAAGAAATTGTAAATTGAAATCAGGATTTCCCAAGATGGGTGGTTTTACCAGGTAGTCTACTCGTTCTTCCAATACCTCCTGGTGGTCTGCTGTCCAGAGAATGGGCTGTTGGGACAAAACGGTGTTGTTTCTTTTAAGCCCGGTCCTACCCGCCTTTTTCTTTTTCTCCATGGGTGTTGTTGTCTCTGTCATTCCCCCCAAGAGGAGGTATAGTGGGGCGGCAATCCTGGAGAAGTTCCGAACGTAAGTACGATAGTAGGAGAGGAATCCTAGTATCCTCCTCAACTCCCCGAAGGTAGAGGGCCACTTGTCTTTTAAGGCCAGTACCAGAGCGATTTCTGCTGGGTCCATGGTATATCCTTCTCCGGACACAATTTTCCCTAGAAATCGGACTTGTCTTTTGAACAGTTCACACTTCTTTGGGGTCAACTTAACTCCGTGTTGTTGATACCGTTGTAATACGGTCCTCACGTGTTCAACATGCTCCCGGAAGGTTTTGCTGTGTACCACATTGTCATCCAAGTACGGCTCACAGATATCATCCCTCAATCCTTCAAAACATGTCTCTGTGGCACCCCAGGAGTCTGGTTGCCACATTGGCATTGCCTCCCTGACACGGGGTGATGCCATGCCTGGAAGCAAGGAGGGGTCCCCTTATCAGGTAACACCAGCATCCAGCACTTTTCCTGTCTCCAGACCAGAAGGCGGAGCTCTAACTCGGTTTCAGGGGAGCTTCCCCTTT
This sequence comes from Phyllobates terribilis, assembly GCF_046119375.1. Classification (NCBI taxonomy): domain Eukaryota; kingdom Metazoa; phylum Chordata; class Amphibia; order Anura; family Dendrobatidae; genus Phyllobates; species Phyllobates terribilis. The sequence continues at coordinate 230,719,247 of NW_027362764.1, forward strand.
AAATTGGGGCCTGAAGGCGGGGGTTAGGAGAGTCAGTTGGAGACGGTGGAGAATCAGTTTGGGGACAGTGAGAGTGAGTGAAAGACGAGGGAGAACCTGAGGAGGGGAGCTGTGACCAAGCTTGCCCCAGAGAAAAGCGCCAGAAACTGGACACCGGAGTCCATGGTTGCTCGGGTACTGAAGTCCCGGCAGCTAAATCCGGAGGGCAGGAGACTGCAGGTCTCCTGGCCCCACCAAACACCCGGCGGCTCAGCAGCATACTAGAGCCCGGAACCGCCATGAAGGAGCAACACCTGTAAAAGGCTCGAGCTACCTGCTACACGGGCTAGGATTTAATGATCACTCAGGAAAGATGGCTGCAGCATAGCTTTAGGCAGCAGGGCCTAGAGGACAGCGCAGAAGGAAGGCATACAACCCCACCTGGTGAGGTGGATCCCAAATTGCTTCTAGGCTGCCCGGATCTCCATTACCTTCTGTTACCAGTACTCCGGTCTGCACCATCAAACATCAAGTAATTGTAGAGGAAACCACCATTCCTGTGTCGTCTGGTCATTATCTGCACCCTCAGTCATGCACCGCAACATCCACAATCCCCTACATAAACCGTACCGGTAGCCTTGGGGCCCCGCTCTACCCATGGGGAGCAAATCCATCCCAGCTGCGTGACCAATGGCACCAGCGGTCTCATTCAGCAGCGGCGGCCACCTATAGCCGCATACCACTGGTGGCGTCACAAAACTTTTCCCCTAAATAAACTGTCCTTTTTATTGACCGCCCAGGGCCTCAGACCGGGTCATGCCTCCGTGACTATCCCAAGGAACCGACCGACTCGGTGGCGAATACCCCACGGTCCTAGGTGAAGCGTCATTTTTGGCGTCACAAAAAGGATTGTCGTAGCCCGGTATAACCGGGTACTGTGTGCCATAGACTTTGTTGAACTGTATAATCGCGTCATTTGACATCAGCCGGGGAGAGCAGGAGGCCCTGATCTGGGACCGCCGGGTAATCGATCCCTCTCACCTGCAGAGCTGCTGACTGCTACACCGGCAGAAACCCAGGACCTGGCTGAGGTTCACTAGGGGGAGGAAGATGCCCAACCTAGAAGAGGGTCCAGCTGAGGGCGCGGCCGCAGCAACTCTAATGCCTTTATCCATGCCATACATCCCAGAGGCAGCGTGGTTGCCTCGGTACTCAGGGGAGTTGCACACCCTGAATGAATTTGAGGCGAGACTGCATAGATTGTTCGAAGTGTACCCCCTGTCTGAGAAGCAAAAAGTCAGCATCCTTATAGGCCAGCTAATTGGTGCAGCCCAGAGGGAGGTGAAGTCCTGGCCGGGCTGGGACAAAAGAACTGTTAAGCAAATTCTGGCCAGGTTGAAGGATACCTTTGACACCCGCACAGTGGAGATTAAAATGAAGCTCTACGGGTGCAAACAAAGGGTGCAGGACAGTGTATGGGACTATTCTCTAAACCTGCAGGTGGCGCTGCAGGCCATTAAACAGGTAGACTCCTACAGTGTGCGAGACGAGGACAGATTGCTAACCGAACAGTTTATTGAGGGGCTCCTGTTTAACGCTCACTGGACACAGCTGCGCATTTTGGCTCTGCAAAACCCTGATCTAGCCTTTGCGCAATTTAAAGACCGGGTCACCCCGGTGTTGTGAGGATCAACCCCAAGTGGCACTACACCCCTCCGGCGCCCAGCTATCACATACCACCAGGAGGCGGCGTCCTTTTCCCCGGCACCTCTGGAGGCTGATGCGCAGACCCTAGATAATGACCCCTCTGCAGACCTACGCTTCAGGTCCAGGAGCTGACCAAAAGTGTGGCTATACTAACCAAAACCGTGCAGGCCATGCAAGTGTCTCCAAAGGAAAGGATCCAGCAGGCTTCCAGTCCAGATGATGTCCCGTGGCGACGGCAGAGAAGAATTCCACCAACCAGAAGGAGAGACAGCGATCACTAAGACCAGAAATGACAACCCATCTGCCGCCGCTGTCAAAAGGCGGGGCACATCGCAAGATTCTGCAATTTAAATGAGCAACCCCTGGGGCAGAAGGTCAACCCCCAGGAGTAAGATGACCAGGCCCACAAAGCTGGCGAGACAAGTACAGGGGAGGACGACTGGTCCTGCCTGTCGTGCTTGATGGCATCCCGGTGAACGCATTACTGGACACCGCTTCCCAGGTGACAAAGATACCATATATTCTTTTTAAATGGTACTGGGCTGATTCAGTCCAGATGAACACTTTAACATCTTTGCCAGCAATGGTCAGCCCTTGCCTCAGGTGGGGTATAAAGAGGTGACGATAAAGGTTGGCCGAGTAGAATTGCCATCACAAGGGTTGATTATTGTAGATATTGATCACCGAGAAAGTCATCCTATGATAACCTTAGGCAGCAATGTGATAGAAAATTGTCTTGGGGAAATTATTGTTTTGTTGCAACAGGTCGCAGAGACTGCCAGTTCTAGTCAGCAGCGAGTTCTTCGGAAGAAGATCAAAGCCCTGATGCAGAGACAACAGGTAGAGCTGTCTGGTGGAGAAGTCGGCAGTGTCAGAGTGAGTGATCCATTCCCCATTGCCATATCCCCTAGGACTGAAATATTAATATGGTGTCGGGCAGCAATAGGTTTCAGGGGTCAAGATTATCAGGCTCTGGTAGAACCCGTGTACTCTGATAGTAGGCCCACCATCTTGACGGCCAGGGGGGTAGTCGATGTCCGCAAGGGGAGAGTACCGATACGCATCCTGTATTGTGGGGAGAAAGAGGTCCATTTACCCCGGTATGCCACCCTTGCTAAACTGTTCACTGTCAGTAACAACGCAATAAAGGCAGTGGAACCCTGCCTCTGTCTGAACAGGCGGAGGACAATGGCTCCAAGGGGGAGATGGAGGATTGGTGTCAGAAGCTACAAGTAGGCACTGACTCCACCCCTTCGCAACAAAAGCATGGGGTGTACCGGGTGGTCCAAGAATATGAGCGAGTCTTAGCAAACACCCACTAGACTTTTGGCAGGTAAAAGGGGTCCAACATCATATCCCGAAAGGAGATCATCCGCCCATTAAAGAGAGGTACCGGCCTGTACCCCCAGCTCACTATCAATGGGCCAAGGGAATGTTACGGGAGATGAAGGAGGCTTGGGTGATCAGAGATAGTTGTAGCCCCTGGGCAGCTGCATTAGTCCTCGTTAGAAAGAAAAATGGTACAATGAGGATTTGGGTTGATTATAGGCAGATTAACCGCATTACACATAAGGACGCCTACCCATTACCCAGAATTGAGGAATCATTAGCTGCACTGAGATCTGCTAACTATTTCTCCACTTTAGATCTCACCAGTGGGTATTGGCAGGTTCCCGTGGCAGAGGCAGACAGAGAGAAGACCGCGTTTACGACACCATTGAGCCTCTGCGAGTTCAACTGCATGCCATTCGGGCTCTGCAATGCCCCCGAACATTCCAGCGGTTAATGCAGTGTTGCCTAGGACACAAATATTAAATATGAAAATATTGAAATATGAAATATTAGGCAGACTGGGGGAAAACTTGGTGCCCATGACAGTGATCAACTGCTGTAAAAAGTAATTTGGATCAAAAATAAAAACTACTATGGGTCAGAATAAAACAAATACTGTCTAGTATGGATCTAATCTGCTCTCTAAGTATCTTCCCCTTTTGCTCCATAAAGGATTCTATTACTGTTAAGCCATGTTGATGATCAATGGAAGGATATAATTAAGTGACATCTAGGGTACCTAGAAGCCACCTCGTTCATAACTGTTGTGTGGTATCTCTTAGGTGGCAAATACCTGTCAATATATTTTGATTAATTGGAAGTTAGAGACTTAGAGATTCTATAACAGATATAGGTTTACCTGGTGGATTAACAGGGGTTTTATGTACAGTATTTTGGATACGGGGGTGAACATATACAGAAGAGGGACCCTGTGCAAGAACAGAATATGGGCCTTTTGCTGTCCAAAAATGAGTCGATGAAAGAAGCTGCTTGCTGTTTGGAGGTGGAAGTGGGTCCCCATCTCTTGGGCCCCTGTGTGGCTGTACCAGTTGCACTAATGGTATGTTCCCCCCTGATTGGATAAAAGATCAGTAAGTGCACGTAGGTACCATGCTAAAGTCAAATTCCTGTTGATTAAGAATTTCCTTGTTTCTGGCCTTGTTGCAAATGGCTTTAAGTCCTTCAACAAAGTAAGAGGTTTGGTGATCAGATAGTTTTTCGTATGTCACTGTATCCGTTAACTGCCCAAAAATTTTCGTATTGTACAGTGTCTTGAATAACTATAAGCCGCCTTTATCCATGGGGCAAATAGTTATATTTGCTTATTCTGTAATTCCTTTAAAGTCATAAATTCATTTTGTGATAAAGTTTTCCACACCCAGGTACTCCTCATTACATCTTTCAAATCCTTTACTAGTGGATGCTGAAAGGCAGTCATTTCTTTGCTTACTTCCTGTCTATGATATATTTTTTTCATTTTAATTTTAAATCAATATGTTCATATTTTTGAATTTGTAATTTTTGTATTCTACTAGGTTCCTAACATGATATTTTTGTAGCTACAATTTTGCACATACATTTCTCAATACCTTTATAGGTTACTATATTTATCTAGGTGGGGAACCTTTTTTCTGCCGGGGGCCATTTGGATATTTAGACCATCACACGGGTGCCGTACAAAATTATCAACTTGAAAATGATAATGTTATATTTGGTCAAACATTTAATTAACTCACCCTAATATGATGGCTGGAAGTGCGTCTCTTTGGTGTGGCTGTGTTGTTAGGTGGTATGAATGATGTTGCTACTCGTAACTGCTTTTCCACAATTGCGCTGGTCTAGAGCACAGGTGACTTTTTAAGCTGATGAGTTTTATAAAGGACTCTCAGCAGTAAGTTGTACCAAACACAGATGTATATTACACTGCAGATCTTCTCACAATGGGAAATTCATCACAGCTCACATAACGTTTATAGAACTCAAGCAGTGAGAGGTTTGCAGTATACATCACATAGGATACACTGGGACTTTGCTGTTTATACATCACATAGGAGATACCAAGACTACCGTATACATCACATAGGAGACACCGTGACTGCTCTATATACATCACAGAAGACATGGGGCTGCAGCACAGACAGCACAGGAGACATGGGGCTGCAGCATAGACTGCACTGGAGACATGAAGCTGCAGCATAGACATAACAGCAGACACTGGTCTGGGGTATAGACATCACAGGAAACATGGGGTTGTGGCAAATACATCACAGGAGACATGTGGCTGGGGCACAGACATCATATGAGACATGAAGCTGGGGCATAGACGCCACACGAGACACGAGCCTGGGGAATAGACACCACAGGAGACATGGAGAAGGGGCATACAGTGGCGAAAAAAAAGTATTTAGTCAGGCACCAATTGTGCAAGTTCTCCCACTTAAAAAGATGAGAGAGGCCTTTAATTGACATCATAGGTAGACCTCAACTATGAGAGGCAAAATGAGAAAACAAATCCTGAAAATCACATTGTCTGATTTGGAAAGAATTTTTTTTTCAAATTTTGGTGGAAAATAAGTATTTGGTTAATTACAAACAAGCAAGATTTCTGGCTCTGACAGACCTGTAACTTCTTCTTTAAGAGGCTCCTCTGTCCTCCACTCATTACCTGTAGTACTGGCACCTGTTTGAACTTGTTATCAGTATAAAAGACACCTGTCCGCAACCTCAAACAGTCACATTCCAAACTCCACTATGGTGAAGAGCTTTCGAAGGACACCAGAAACAAAATTGTAGCCCTGCACCAGGCAGGGAAGACTGAATCTGCAATAGGCAAGCAGCTTGGTGTGAAGAAATCATCTGTGGGATCAATAATTAGAAAATGGAAGACATACAAGACCACTGATGATCTCCCTTGATCTGGGGCTCCACACAAGATATCACCCCGTGGGGTCAAAATGATCTCAATGATGCCAATTACAGGCCTCTCTCATCTTTTTAAGTGGGAGAACTTGCACAATTGGTGGCTGACTGAATACTTTTTTTCCCCACTGTATACACCATAGAAGACATGGAACTGGGGCATAGACATCACAGGAGACATGGTTCTGGGGCATAGACATCACAGGAGCCATGGGGCTGCAGCATAGACATCATAGGAGACATGGGTCTGGAGCATAGTCATCACAGGACACATGTGGGCTGCAGCATAGACATCACAGGAGACATGGGGCTATATATTTTTTTATAACTGTTGCCTTAGCTGGCACTTGTTCACACTAGCTAGGAGGTGCTGGTCAGTTTTTCTATTTGTAGCAAACTCCTGTGACATGTGCTCTCCTATTCCCATCAGCTATAGGTGGTTTTAATTAGCTGGTTCCTTCCTGCCCCATAAATTGTAGGTTTTTTAGTCCAAGTGAGGTTTTTCATCAGGACAGGGATTTTTATCAGGACAGGGACCCAACAACAAGGTACTCTTTAACGGTAGCTGTTAGGCTCATATATATTGGCCAATTTATGTGCTAAGTACCTTCCTTATACTGTAATTTTTTCTAGAGCAATATTGCGGTTCCATTTTTCCAAAATTCCACATGTACAGTGCCTTGTGAAAGTATTTGGCCCCCTTGAACTTTTCTACCTTTTGCCACATTTCTGGCTTCAAACATAAAGATATAAAATTCTAATTTTTTTGAGAAGAATCAACAAGTGGGACACAATTGTGAAGTGGAACGAAATTTATTGGATATTTTAAACTTTTTAAAAAAATTAAAAACTGATAAGTGGGACGTGCAATAATATTCAGCCCCTTTACTTTCAGTGCAGCAAACTCACTCCAGAAGTTCAGTGAGGATCTCTGAAGGATCCAATGTTGTCCTAAATGACTGGTAATGATAAATAGAATCCACCTGTGTGTAATCAAGTCTCCGTATAAATGCACCTGCTCTGTGATAGTCTCAGGGTTCTGTTTCAAGTGCAGAGAGCATCATGAAGACCAAGGAACACACCAGGCAGGTCCGAGATACTGTTGTGGCGAAGTTTAAAGCCGGATTTGGATACAAAAAGATTTCCCAAGTTTTAAACATCTCAAAGAGCACTGTGCAAGCGATCATATTGAAATGGAAGGAGTATCAGACCACTGCAAATCTACCAAGACCTGGTCGTCCCTCTAAACTTTCATCTCGAACAAGGAGAAGACTGATCAGAGATGCTGCCAAAAGGCCCATGATCACTCTGGATGAACTGCAGACATCTACAGCTGAGGTGGGAGAGTCTGTCCATAGGACAACAATCAGTCATACGCTGCACAAATCTGGCCTTTATGGAAGAGTGGCAAGAAGAAACCCATTTCTCAAAGATATCCATAAAAAGTCTCGTTTGTAGTTTGCCACAAGCCACCTGGGAGACACATCAAACATGTGGAATAAGGTGCTCTGGTCAGATGAAACCAAAATCGAACTTTTTGGCCACAATGCAAAACGATATGTTTGGCGTAAAAGCAACACAGCTCATCACCCTCAAAACACCATCCCCACTGTCAAACATGGTGGTGGCAGCATCATGGTTTGGGCCTGCTTTTCTTCAGCAGGGACAGGGAAGATGGTTAAAATTGATGGGAAGATGGACGGAGGCAAATACAGGACCATTCTGGAAGAAAACCTGTTGGAGTCTGCAAAAGACCTGAGACTGGGATGGAGATTTATCTTCCAACAAGACAATGATCCCAAACATAAAGCAAAATCTACAATGGAATGGTTCAAAAATAAACGTATCCAGGTGTTATAATGGCCAAATCAAAGTCCAGACCTGAATCCAATCGAGAATCTGTGGAAAGAGCTCAAAAGTGCTGTTCACAAACGCTCTCCATCCAACCTCACTGAGCTCGAGCTGTTTTGCAAGGAAGAATGGGCAAGAATTTCAGCCTCTCGATGTGCAAAACTGATAGAGACATACCCCAAGAGACTTGCAGCTGTAATCGCACCAAAAGGTGGCGCTACAAAGTATTAACTCAAGGGGGCTGAATAATATTGCACGCCCCACTTTTCAGTTTTTAATTTTTTTTAAAAAGTTTAAAATATCCAATAAATTTCGTTCCACTTTACGATTGTGTCCCACTTGTTGTTGATTCTTCCCCCAAAAATTAGAATTTTATATCTTTAGATTTGAAGCCAGAAATGTGGCAAAAGGTAGAAAAGTTCAAGGTGGCCAAATACTTTCACAAGGCACTGTACATAATGTAGCACTAATCTATTTTTCATGGCAGCAATGTAGTTCCAATTGTTTAAATTTACCATTCTAGCAACCTAGAGTGCAGCTATATATTTTTTATAACTGTTGTCTTAGCTGGCACCTGTTTATGCTAGCTAGACGGTGCTGGTCAGTTTTTCTATTTCTAAATATAAATATGCAAATTATCTCTTCAGAGAGACAAAACCAGCCAAAAGTGTCTGCAAATTGCGTTTCTGATTCTGGCTTTTATCCTAAGTCATGTGACAAGGCTCGTTAAAGGGTCGATATTGACTTTTAGGATTGCTACTTCCTATAGGTGGCACTAGAGTTCTAGTTCTCTTCCTCTCTGAAAAGACAATTTGCATATTTCCCCAGAAAAGCATTGCAGCTTAAAAAGTCTCCTCACCTTGACATGCTTAACATGTCACTCTCCGCAAGGAGAAACATTACCCCTTGGATACCTGACAAAATGTGACACTCAATCACGAAGTAGAAAATAAATGTAAAAAAGTTAAATGCCGGCTCTCAAAGTGTGAGACAAAAACAATATATTGTAGGGGATAAAAAATATATCTATATCTATAATATCTACAATATACTCCCCCCAACAAAAATAAGAGTATAATATAACCGAATATGGATTATTGCCAATTATGAATAATGTTGATTATGCTTTCATCATATCAAAATATTGGTAGAATTTATTGGCGCTACAGACACTCATGAGGATAATGCACACTAGAAATACATAAAAATACACATAAAAACAAATATTTGAGTGCTAACTAAACAGCCAGTCCCAGAGGGAATATTCACCAATAATACAGCTATTGCCCCTTGGACTGATATTTTAGTTACTATTATAAAGTAATGTTTTTATGTTTTTGGGGGTTTTATGTGCATTTTTGATGTATCTCTAATGTGCATTTTCACATATCTTTATGAGTATGTGTAGCACTAAGTTATACACATATTTTGATTTAATGGGGAAATAATTCACACTATTCACTTTTGATTACAATCCATATTTGGTTAAAATATTTTCCTCTGGTATTTCTTTCCATTTTTTTAAGGGGAGGGTATTTTAATCATTTATTTTTGTGTGCCGTGCAATAAATCTAACTCTTTGAGATAAGACATTTAGCTTTTTTTACATTTATTTTCTAGTTTGTGATTGAGTATCATGTGTTGCCAGTGCACTCAGTTTTGAGATTTTGAGATTCAGTAAGATCAGATATTTCTTTTATTATACATATATATATATACAGTGCCTACAAGTAGTATTCACCCCCCTGCAGATTTAGCTGGTTTGATAAGATGCAAATAAGTTAGAGCCTTCAAACTGCAAACGAGAGTAGGTTTTATGAACAGAAGCATAAATCTTACAAACCAAAAAGTTATGTTGCTCATTTGAATTTTATTAAATTTTAAACATAAAAGTGTGGGTCAATTATTATACAACCCCTATGTTTAATATTTTGTGGAATAACCCTTGTTTGCAATTACAGCTAATAATCGTCTTTTATAAGACCTGATCAGGCCGGCACAGGTCTGTGGAGTTATCTTGGCCCACTCCTCCATGCAGATCTTCTCCAAGTTATCTAGGTTCTTTGTGTGTCTCATGTGGACTTTATTCTTGAGCTCCTTCCACAAGTTTTCAAGTGGGTTAAGGTCAGGAGACTGACTAGGCCACTCCAACACCTTGACTTTTTCCCTCTTGAACCAGGCCTTGGTTTTCTTGGCTGTGTGCTTTGGGTCGTTGTCTTGTTGGAAGATGAAATTACGACCCATCTTAAGATCCTTGATGGAGGAGCGGAGGTTCTTGGCCAAAATCTCCAGGTAGGCCGTGCTATCCATCTTCCCATGGATGCGGACCAGATGGCCAGGCCCCTTGGCTGAGAAACAGCCCCACAGCATGATGCTGCCACCACCATGCTTGACTGTAGGGATGGTATTCTTGGGGTCGTATGCAGTGCCATCCAGTCTCCAAACGTCACGTGTGTGGTTGGCACCAAAGATCTCGATCTTGCTCTCATCAGACCATAGAACCTTGAACCAGTCTGTCTCAGAGTCCTCCAAGTGATCATGAGCAAACTGTAGACGAGCCTTGACATGACGCTTTGAAAGTAAAGGTACCATACAGGCTCGTCTGGAACGGAGACCATTGCGGTGGAGTACGTTACTTATGGTATTGACTGAAACCAATGTCCCCACTGCCATGAGATCTTCCCGGAGCTCCTTCCTTGTTGTCCTTGGGTTAGCCTTGACTCTTCGGACAAGCCTGGCCTCGGCACGGGAGGACACTTTCAAAGGCTGTCCAGGCCGTGGAAGGCTAACAGTAGTTCCATAAGCCTTCCACTTACGGATGATGCTCCCAACAGTGGAGACAGGTAGGCCCAACTCCTTGGAAAGGGTTTTGTACCCCTTGCCAGCCTTGTGACCCTCCACGATCTTGTCTCTGATGGCCTTGGAATGCTCCTTTGTCTTTCCCATGTTGACCATGTCTGAGTGCTGTTCACAAGTTTGGGGAGGGTCTTAAATAGTCAGAAAAGGCTGGCAAAACAGATCTTTAATCCACACATGTGAAGCTCATTATTCTTGGTGCCTGAACTACTTCTTAATACTTTAGGGGGACCAAACAGAATTCTTGTGGTTTGAGGGGTTGAATAATAAATGACACTCTGAATTAACTTTTAACGTTTTAAAAAAAAAAAAAAAAAATTTGCTGCAGTGCATTTCCCACTTCCAGGCTGATCTACAGTACAAATGTCACAATGCCAAGTTAATTCCGCATGTGTCAACCAGCCAAATCTGCAGGGGGTTGAATACTACTTGCAGGCACTGTATATATATATATATATATATATATATGTATATATATATATATATATATATATATATATATATATGAATCAAGAGAAGTTGAAGCTTATCTGATCCGAGGTCAGAGAAATCCTGGGATGGGTACAGGGTAGACTGACCTCTTCTGCTAATAAGAGGCGGACTAATGGGCCAAGCTTTGATATTGGGGACAAAATATGGTTATCCACCAAGATTATCAAACTCAAGATCTGCGCTGCTAAGGTAGGAGCAGCTAAGCTAGGATCCAAGTTCATTGGTCCTCACGAGATGTCTGGGATTGTCAACCCGGTAGTCTGACATCTTAAACTTCTCCACTCCTTCTGGATTCCCAATGTTTTCCACAAATCCTTGCTAAAAACACACTGTTTGCTTGTGCACTCTGTTTATCATCCACTCCCCTTGTGTTTTTTAAAGACAGTCTTGAGTATTAAGTAAAAAATCCTTGATTCCTGGATAGTAATGGAGTCCTTGCAATGCCTTATATGGCATGGTAGGGCTATGTAAGGCCATAGAAGGGCTATGGTATCTAGAAATGATCTTGGATGTTGTCTAATAACAACAATGCAGAAAATCCTATTAGGAGTCTCACTGTTCTTTTCCTGACAAGCTTTAGCGTAAGGGTCCTCATAATTAACTGGACAGGGTGGTCCAGTACCAGTTCCTTCTGATTCCGCTAGTTTCTGGGCAACACTGGGTGACTACGTGGTAGCTGTGTTTTACTCCTGTGACTTTTGGTGCTGCGCAGCCTGAAAGTTTGAGGGTTGATTCCCGTCAAGTTGGTATTTCTCCCTGTTTGGAGCCCAGTTCAACGCTGTTAAAAATGCTTCTTTATCTGGTCTATACCTTTGTACTCTACACTGGTTCTACTGTTTTGCCCTGTGTGTGACCTGGCCTGTTTAGTAACTATTCTATTAACTTATGATTTTGTATCCTGTCTGTACCCCTTGGTTCTGACCTGACTATTTAACTTTACTATCAGCTGGATCCAGCCACCAGCAAGCTACTCTGAGGTCTCAACCCAGGTTTCCTCTATAAGTCCACTTCCTTGTACAGGGGTAAAATGGTAAAGGCCAAGGCTCTGCTGGGACCTATTGTGAGTTGCCAGGTGACCACAGACAGAGCCACTTTACAATAGGTAGCCAAATCAGAATCTTCATTTGCAAACACGTGTTTCGGAGATTTTGCTCCTCATAAGTGCAAAGCACGAATATTTGTTTAGTGGATGAGAGGTCATTGACAGGGGATCTAAGATGTAGAGTTTCCTGTTGTGGAGTGTACCAAGTTGGCATAGGAAGACTTAATCAAAGAGAAGAACATAGAGCAAATGCAAGAGTCCTAGATGAGTGCTTGAAGCTTTTTGCCTTTTGTTAAGAATGATGAAGGACAAATAATGACATAGGACTGGTAAGGTGAGAAATCCATATACAGCTCTGGCAAAAATTAAGAGACCACCGCAAAATTTTCAGTTTCTCTGATTTTTATCTTTATAGGTATATTTTTGAGTAAAATATACATTGTTGTTTTAGTCTATAAACTACTGACAACATGTCTCCGAAATTCAAAGCTAAAAATTTTGTATTTATTTGCAGCAAATGATAAAGCATCAAAATGCAAAAAAAGAAACAGTGCTTTCCAACCTCAAATTACTCATGTTTCAACTCAGGAAGAGATCAGAAATCAATATTTGGTGGACTAACCATTATTTTTAATCACAGCTTTCATGCGTCTTGGCATGCTTTCTAACGCGCCCCCTGGGCCTGTGCTGTGCAGGGGGATACCCGGAGCCGGATCGCTGGGGGTTGTAGTCTCAGTGTGGCGGTGACCCGGTCCGTGCCCAGGGCCGTCAAACCAGTGGCAGTCTTAAGTAATAACAATGTCCGACTACGCCACCCGTGGATTGCGGTCAGTGGGGACCGCCGCTGCGCTGCAGACCGCTGAGGCTGATGTAGTTTGCGCAGCCGAGTATGGGATAACTCCCCACGGGAGAAGTATTGCCTCAGGGCAGCTAATGTGGATGATGGGAGTGATGGTGTGAGCGTCCCAGTAGTAATGGTGCTGGTGCGGCGATGAAACACAGAGACGTGTGGTGCAGTTCAGGGTCTTTACTGATGGTATAAAGCAGACCCTCCCGGGAGTACTGGTTAGCAGTAAGGGGCCTGGTCAGTCTGTGAGCAAGCAGGATCTCCCCTGGCCAGGTGGAGTTGTAGGCCTCCCCGACTATCTGCACTCTTTCCTGGCTACCTTGCTCTATGCGGGTAGAAGTAGCCCACGTCCCTGAGTATACCGTGTGGTGCTCACCCGTATGGCCGGTGACTTGGGGCTTTCCGTTAGCCTCCGCTTCACGATGGCGGTGCTGGTCCCTTGCTTGTGACCGTGCCTTCGGGTTTCTAAGGCCAGAGGACATGGAATCCTCTGCCGGTTGGATTCTGCTGCTGGACCTGGATGTCCCCACAGCCTCGGACTCCGTGTCCGGGTTTAGTGTCTTCAGCCAAGGCGAGCTTCCTAGCTTCCAGCCTCTGGCACTCGCTCCTGCTCCTACAGAGCTCCTGTTGTCACTTTCCCTGTGTCTGGAACTACTCTCCTTAATCCCGCCCCAGACCCAGTTTATAAGGGCAGATTCCTCCCCTCCCAGGTCTGGGTGGGCCATGTTGCATGCTTAGGGCTCCTGACCAGAGAAACCTCCCACTTGCTCTCAGACATAATATCTCTATTACTGTGGTAACCAGACCCCTGGGGTGCCACACTTTCCATCAGTCTTTCCATGCTTTCCAATAGAAAACTGTTCAGTGGTCTCTTAATTTTTGCCAGAGCTGTATATGGAATAGAAGAAATGATGAGCCAAAAAGATTTCCCCTCTATTTTGTATCAAACAATCCCCAATGGTCACACTTATTTTTTCTAATTCCACAACAAACAATGACCAGAAAAATGTTACAACAATTTTTTACTTGTTTGTGTTTATAGCACCTATGCAACCCATGCATCTTCACTGTAACCGCCAAAAAAATTGCATGTGTGGGCTGATTGTGTAGTTATGATCTCGTCTACTCCATGTTAGTCCACCAAATGTTTGTTCTGAAGAAGTAGTGGACAAATATGCTAGAGTATGACTGTAAGATGAGACTGTAAGATAAGACTATGAAGGGGTTTGTGTATAGGCTGCTATCATGGAACACATACTTGTGCATAGGAGCTGTACTCGCAAAGCAATAGAATATTTCCAGTGAAGACTATTTGCAAAGGTGCTTCATTTTAGATAAGCTTCTAGAAATAAAGAAAAGATTGGGTGTTCAGTGCTTGAGGGATGTAAGGTCAGGTAAAAATTACCTACAAGGCAATGCACATGGGAAAGCAGAAGTCACGAGTTGACATTTCGCTACTGTCTAAAATATTGGGTAAAATTAAACGTGTTATTATAAATAATAATATAGTAATATAAGTGTATAACTTTGAAAATAAATTATAGGTTAGTTCCTATACATTTGTATATGTAAATATTCATATTTTGACACATGTAGACAAGAACAGGAATAATCACAACATTAGATACATCTATTCCTAGATTTATATGTGAAACATGTAATTTTATATTTGGTAGTTACTTACACAAATAAAAAGCAACAATGAAATCTTCACAAGTAAAGGCTGTTTCATCTTCAATAAAAGCTTTATTTCTAAGCAGGTTTAATACCACTGGTTTCTGTTTTTGAAGGAATTAGATGTAAAACTATTTTCCAGCTTCTTGTTTCCTTTGTCTTGCGGAATATTGCTCCCATCACACCATTATAATGAAAGAAGCCTGTTGAAAAACCCAGACGACAACAAACAAGCAAAACACTTAAAAAGGAGGATCTGAGAATCAATGGCTTGATGAGGTTTTACAATAGCATTAGACAGATTCTCAGAAGCTCTAGATCTCATCAGACACACATAAAACATCCACCTTAGGAGAATGTACAGACTTGTTTACTGAATAAGGTGGAATTAATTGAAATGACGGCTTTGCTCTTCAGTTTGGCAGAATTAAAGTATAATTACTCTTTTCCTTGTGTGAGGTGTAAATAGGGAAATGTTACAATAATTGACAGGAAGTGTGTGCAGTTTTGACTTTACTTACTTTAACAGTGGATTGAAATGGAGTGGATTTGCTGATGTCCCAAACGATGCTATTATGGCTGTTGGATTTCTGAAGATTTTTGACAATGGTTATTTGGGTCACTTAGATAAAGCCTTTAAAGGTATTTATAAATGTGCATAAAATATATAATTGTTTTTTAGAATGGCAGGGGGAACTCCAAAGAAAATTAGTAGTGAAAGCTAACAAAACTCCAAATTCCCAAACTAAAATTTGACTTTTATTTTGAATAAAGATGATATAGTGCATACTTAAAAACACACCTCATCCTTGGCTTATTATTAGGATATCATTTTGCTTGCAAAATATCTAGGATGAGGTGTGTCTTTAAGTATGCACATTATTAATCTTGATAAGTGTGCATGGCACTGAATAGAAGCAATGGTCATAGTAACATATTGATTTAACTGTTCATAGACCCAGCATTTTGATTAGAGTAAGATCAGACAAATCTATTGTAGTGATTGTAGCTAATGTAGCCTCATGGTAGAAAAATCCTTTGACAACTCATAGGCTGTGTGCCCACGATGCGTTTTTTAAGCGTTTCTGCAGCGGCAAAAACGCTGCAGAAACGCTTAAAAAACGCATGGTAGAAGGTCTGCCATGTCCCCCAATGATAATCCGCATGTGCTGTGCACATGCTGCGGAAATTTCCGCTGCGGATTATCATTGTGGAAAAAAACGCAGCACTACCAATTATTTTGCAGAAGTGCTGCGTTTTCGCCGCCATTGACTTACATTAGAACGCGCCAATTCCGCAAGACTGCATCTGTACTTGCATAATTGGCGCGTTCTAATGTGCAGATGGTACCCGGATGTAGAGGAGAGGAGAGTCTCATCCACACCCAGGTACCATTAAAAAATCTGTAAAAAAACAATAAAATAAAAAATAAATGTATGCTTACCTTCTGGCGGCCCGCGGTGCGCTCCTCCTTGCTTCCCGGCACTTCGCGATGGAATGAAGGACCTGCGCTGACGTCAGAGTCATGTGACGGGTCACGCGACGCTGACGTCGGCAGGTCCTTCACTCTACTGCTGCCGGCAGCCGGGACCGAGCGAAGCAAGACAGCGCGGGCCATCGGAGGGTAAGTATATATTTATTTTTTGACATTCTTTAGGTCACAGTATATGAATCCATGCTGTTTGCATGGATTTATATAGTGTGACCAAGTTGACAAGCACTTTCCAAGTGATGCTAAAATCGCTTGGAAAGCGCTTGACAACCCGCATGCGGAAATGCATGTGAAGAACGCTTCATTTCCGCATGTCCCGGGCAGGAAGACGCATGTACAATCCGCATGCGTTTTTTTCTGCCAGGGAGATGCAGAAACGCTCAGGAAAAAATCCTGAGCATTTCTGCATCGTGGGCACATAGCCTTACTGTAAAGAACCCTTGAAGCTTGTACAGTTTTGAAATGATTAGTTCATGGGCCAATTCTTTGTGTGACCTCCTGACGAAACCTTTGATGGCGGTGAAACGTGCGTTGAGGTTCCCTCTTGCCCATTTATACATCGTGGCCACAGGTAATTACCATTACTATGGATATATGTTAGCTATGCTATCTACATATTCATTTCGTCACTATGACAGTATACTTTATAATGATTGTATAATGACTGTATAATAATGCCCCTGCACATATTGAGGGTTATACTGTATATCTTTCTAGATTGAATAACACTACATCTTAGATTTATTGTAATATAATTGTATGTGCATTAGAATCATAGAATCATAGAATGGTAGAGTTGGAAGGGACCTCCTGGGTCATCTGGTCCAACCCCCTGCTCAAAGCAGGATTCACTAGATCATCTCAGACAGATGTCTGTCCAGCCTCTGTTTGAAGACGTCCATTGAAGGGGAACTCACCACCTTTCGTGGCAGCCTGTTCCACTCATTAATCACCCTAACTGTCAAAAAGTTTTTTCTAATATCTAATCTGTGTCTCCTCCCATTTAGTTTCATCCCATTGCTTCTAGTCTTTCCTTGTGCAAATGAGAATAAAGATGATCCTTCTACAATGTGACAGCCCTTGACATATTTGTAGACAGCTATTAAGTCTCCTCTCATTAGATTTATTGCTGACTATTATACATTTATATGCTCTTTAATATGTTATATATTCCTCATGTCATAGATTACTTACCTATTGATGTTTAGATTATTATATTTTGACACTAATAAACGGCATGATATCCATTATTGGCATAATTCATTTTTAAGGGCTAATAGTTTCTGTACTGTGCTTTTGAGTCTTGTTCAGGCTCATTCATCCACTTTTCTCTTGTGTCCATGTGATATCATTCTTTTGCATTTTATGTATATATTATTGAATGCATTTAATAAAATTCACTTTTATATATTTGATCATTTATACTCCCTGTACTACAGTCATGGCCAAAAGTATTGAGAATGAGACAAATAGTAATTTTTCCAAAGTTTATTGCTTCATTTTTTGTAATGGCAATTTGCATATACTCCTGAATGTCAGAGTGATAAGCTTAACAGCAATTACTGTACTTGCAAAGTCAATATTTGCCCAGAAAATGAACTTTAACCCCCAAAACACATTTCAACATCATTGCAGTCCTGCCTTAAAAGGAGCAGCTAACATCGTTTTAGTGATTGATCCATTAACACAGGTGTGGGTGTTGATGAGGACAGGGCTGGCGATCAATCAGTCATGATTAAGTAAGAATGACATCACTGGACACTTTAAAAGGAGGCTGGTTCTTGGTATCATTGTTTCTCTTCAGTTAACCATGGTTATCTCTAAAGAAACACGTGCAGCCATCATTGCACTGCACAAAAATGGCCTAACAGAGAAGAGTATCGCAGCTACAAAGATTGCACCTCAGTCAACAATCTATCGCATCATCAAGAACTTCAAGGAGAGAGCTTCCATTGTTGTCAAAAAGGCTCCAGGGCGCCCAAGAAAGACCAGCAAGTGCCAGGACCGTATCTTAAAACTGTTTCAGCTGCGGGATCGGACTACCAACAGTGCCGAGCTTGCTCAGGAATGGCAGCAGGCTGGTGTCAGTGCTTCTGCACGCACTGTGAGGCTCAGACTCTTTGAGCAAGGGCTGGTTTCAAGGAGGGCAGCAAAGAAGCCACTTCTCTCCAGAAAAAACATCAGGGACCGACTGATATTCTGCAAAAGGTACAGGGAGTGGACTGCTGAGGACTGGGGCAAAGTCATTTTCTCTGATGAATCCCCTTTTCGATTGTTTGGGACATCTGGAAAACAGCTTATTCGGAGAAGAAGAGGTGAGCGCTACCACCAGTCTTGTCTCATGCCAACTGTAAAGCATCCTGAAACCATTCATGTGTGGGTTTGCTTCTCAGCCAAGGGAATCGGCTCACTCACAGTCTTGCCTAAAAACACAGCCATGAATAAAGAATGGTACCAGAATGTCCTCCAAGAGCAACTTCTCCCAACCGTCCAAGAGCAGTTTGGCGCCCAAAAATGCCTTTTCCAGCATGATGGAGCACCTTGCCATAAAGCAAAGGTGATAACAAAATGGCTCATGGAACAAAACATAGAGATTTTGGGTCCATGGCCTGGAAACTCCCCAGATCTTAATCCCATTGAGAACTTGTGGTCAATCATCAAGAGACGGGTGGACAAACAAAAACCAATAAATTCTGGCAAAATGCAAGCATTGATTATGCAAGAATTGACTGCTATCTGTCAGGATTTGGTCCAAAAGTTGATTGAGAGCATGCCAGGGAGAATTACAGAGGTCTTGAAGAAGAAGGGGCAACACTGCAAATATTGACTTGCTGCATTAACTCATTCTAACTGTCAATATAACCTATTGGTACTCATAATATGATTGCAATTATATTTCTGTATGTGATATAAACATCAGACAAACACTAATAAAAACCAGAGGCCAGCAGATAATGTCAAAAATATAATTTTGGTGTCATTCTCAAAACTTTTGGCCATAACTGTACTGTAGGCTTGTGTTCTAGCTAGGAGAAGATCACCTTTTACACCTGATGAAGTTTTTGTGTTGCAATTCTTTGAATTGAACTTATCAATATTTATACATTTAAGATTGCTTCCAAGGCATACAACTCATATTTAACTACTGTAAATGCTCAAGTATAAGCCGACCCGAGTATAAGCCGAGGTACCTAATTTTACCACAAAAAACTGGGAAAACTTATTGACTCGAGTATAAGCCTAGGGTGGGAAATGCAGCAGCTACTGGTAAATTTCCCCATCCTGGTAAGCATTGCCCACTCATCCCCAATCCTGGTACGTATTGCTCCCTCATCCCCAATCCTGCTATGCATGGCCCCCTCATCCCCAATCCTGGTATGCATGGCCCCCCTCATCCCCAATCCTGTTATGAATGGCCCCCTATCCAGGATCCTGGTATGTATGGCACCCTCATCTCCAATTCTGGTATGCATGGCCCCCTCATCTCCAATCCTGGTATGCATGGCCCCCCTCATCTCCTATCCTGGTATGCATGGCCCCCTCATCCCCAATCCTGGTATGCATGGCCCCCCTCATCCCCAATCCTGTTATGAATGGCCCCCTCATCCAGAATCCTGGTATGTATGGCACCTTCATCTCCAATCCTGGTATGTATGGTGCCATCATCTCCAATCCTGGTATGCATGGCCCCCTCATCTCCAATCCTGGTATGTATGGCACCCTCATCCCCAATCCTGGTATGCATGGCCCCCCTCATCCCCCAATCCTGGTATACATTGTCTTCTCATCCCCAATCCTGGTATGCATGGCCTTCTGATCCCCCAATCAATCCTGGTATGCATGGCCTCCCCATCCCCCAATCCTGGTATGCATGGCCTCCCCATCCCCCAATCCTGGTATGCATGGCCTCCTCATCCTCAATCCTGGTATGCATGGCCTCCTCATCCCCCAATCCTGGTATGCATGGCACCCCTCATCTCCCAATCCTGGTATGAATGGCCCCATCACTGCACATATAAAAAAATAAACACTTATACTCACATACTCACCTTCCTTACTCACCTCTGCTCCAGCGCTATGCCCTGTTCTGCTGCAGCCGCTCATGTCAACATCTGAGCAGCGCATAACGTCACTGCCATACGCTCTCAGATGCTGATGTGAGCTGCCGGCATATTCACTCCTCTCCACGCCGGGACTATGTGCGTGTAGAAGAGTAAATATGCATTCTCTTTAGTAGCGGGCACTGTCAGCAGGAGCTGTGGCTCAGCGCTCCTCTGTGCCTGCTGCTAAAGAGAATGAATATTCATTCTTCTCCACATCCATGGGAGTGAAGAAGAGGGAATATTAATTTCCCTTTAGCAGCAGGCACATGCGGTAGCTGCACTAGCCAGATACTGTATGTGGCCCGCTCCTCTGCTGCCGGAACCCACCCCCTAACTATCCACCAATGGAATTTGTATATGCTCGAGTATATACCAGAGTATACACCGAGGGGGGCTTTTTCAGCACAAAAAATGTGCTGACAAACTCGGCTTATACTCGAGTATATATGTTATATTTAAATGGGTTTTCCAGGATTTTCAGAAAATTAACCAAAAGTAGAGAATGTTATAAAATAAAGATATAATCATTACTTACCTATTAAATCTCCTGTTTCTTCAGTGCTGCCACTGTGGAGGTCCACACTGATCTCGCAGTGCTCATGTGACATACAAAATTGATTTGACTGCTGCAGTAGTCAATCCCTGGGCTCAGTGGTGATGTTTGCACGTATGGCGAGTGACTGCTGAGACCAGTGATTGACTACAGGAGGCATATGAATGATGAATGGGACATCATCACAGGAGAACTGGCAAGGTCACTTAAGATATGGGGGATTATTGGATAAAAGTTCTTTCTATAATAGTAATGGTTCTCTTTCTTTTTGTTAACCCCTTCACTCCCTAAGCACAGTGCCCGGGAAGCTGCGCGCAGTGAGGGGAGTGGCGTCTCTGCCCGGCAGGAGTGAGAGACTCCGCTCCCCTCACTGCGCTCAGCTTCCCAGGCCCTGTGCTTAGGGTGCGCGCGCACTCCTTCCCTTTTAAAGGGGCCACACGCGCCGTCCTAAAGAGTCCCCGGCCAATGGCAGGAGGACCACTCCTACTTAAAGCACCTCCTCCAAAATGGAGGTGCCTGTGCAAGGTTGTTGTTTGTGTGCTAACACTCTCCTCAGCCCTCAGGTTCCTGTGCCCGCCAGTCTGTCTGTCAGCCGTGCCCGCCTGCCTGTCTATCAGCCGTGCCCGCCAGTCCGTCTATCTGCCGTGCCCGCCAGCCTGTCTGCCTGCCGTGCCTGCCGGCTTGCCTACCCGGATCACCTGTCAGGTTACCTGCTGTTTCTGCCTGCTTGTCTACCCGGATCACCTGTCTGGCTACCACCCATACCCGCCTGCTTGCCTACCCGGATCACCCGTCAAGCTACCTGCCGCAGTTTGCAAAGGCCATGGAATCCGGTGGCTCCCAGGCTCCTTCGCTCTCAGACCTGTACCAAGAGGTCTCTCGCCAGAAAGCCCAACAGGATACTATCCTGTCCTACCTGCGGACAGTCAACTCCCGCCTGGATGTGCTATCCACCCCGACTGTGTCCGCCTCTAACCGAGCGGCGCCCGGTCCGGCGGCACCTCAACCCAGTGGCGCTGTGGCATCCGGCTTTGGACCCCGGCTATCTGCTCCTCCATGTTATGGTGGTGACCCGGCCCTATGTAGGGGCTTCATAAATCAGTGCACGCTGCACTTTGAACTCCTGGCACACCAGTTCACCTCCGACCGGGCCAAGGTGGCATTCATCATATCTCACCTCACCGGAGAGGTGTTGACGTGGCTTAACCCTCTGTGGGAGAGAGGGGATCCTCTGGTGTTCAATGAGCCTGGTCGAAAATCTTCTACTGCCTCCTCACTTCTCCGACTCCGCCAAGGGAGTCTCTCTGTGGGCCAGTATGCCATGCGTTTCCGAACCCTCGCATCTGAAATTGCCTGGAACAATGAGGCCCTGGTGTCCCCCTTTGGGGAGGGCCTTTCCGGACGGATCAAGGATAAGCTAGCCGGTCGTGACATACCTTCCTCCCTGGACGACCTGGTGTCATTAGCTACCCAGATTGACATCTGTTTTCTGGAGCGTGCTAAGGAGATGACCCGTGAGAGGAAACCTCTGTGCCTTGCTCCTGTCTTCCAAAGTCCAGTCTCGCAACCTGCACTCCCCCGGGTGTCTTCTCCAGAGCCTATGCAAAGTGACCATGTAAAGATGGTAAAGTCTCGCCAGGAGACCTGTCCTGCTGGGGGGAGTTGCTTCTATTGTGGCAATATAGAGCATTAGATCCGCTCTTGCCCGGTGAGACCGGGAAACTCCAGTGTCTAGGACCACTCAGAGAGGTCGTCCTAGGCAAGAGTTCTTCATCTTCGCCCTTGACTCTGTCCGTTTCCGTTACCAGTGGTGAGACCCGCTTCTTCGAGACTGCCCATCTGGATTCCGGAGCCGCTGAGAATCTCATCCAACAGGCCATTGTGTAGCGTTTTCAGATTCCTACCATATGTCTGGCGGATCCTTTAGTGGTTTCCTCTGTGGATGGAAAGCTTCTCCCTGAAACCATCTTGTTGGTCACTGAGCCGGTAACTCTTCAGGTGGGAATGCTGCACTCGGAGAAAGATCTCCTTTTACGTACTGTCCAGTCTCTCTCATCCCCTCTTGCTTGGCCTACCTTGGTTACAGAGACATGAGCCCATCCTGAATTGGAGCTCAGGTGAGGTGCTCTGTTGGGTCAGGAATGCCATAAGACTTGTCTGGTTCCCGTCCATCCTGCTCGACCTCTGTCTACTCTGGCTAACCTACCTGGCCTGCCAGCACCCTACTGGTCCTATACGGACGTCTTCGATACAAAGGAGGCAGAGACACTACCACCTCATAGGCTGTATGATTGCCCCATCAACCTAATACCTGGTGCTTCACCTCCTCGTGGGCGAATCTACCCCTTGTCGCTGGCCGAGACCCTTGCCATGTCTGAATACATTGAAGAAAATCTTGCTAGGGGATTTATCTAGAAATCCGCCTCTTCGGCTGGAGCAGGATTCTTCTTTGTCAAAAAGAAAGACGGCTCTCTTCGCCCATGTATTAACTATAGGGGCCTAAACCAGATTACCATCAAGAATAAGTACCCCCTGCCTCTCATCTCGGAGCTGTTTGATTGCCTAAAAGGCGCAAGGATTTTCACTAAGCTTGACCTGCGTGGGGCGTACAATCTGGTCCGGATTCGCCAAGCAGACAAGTGGAAGACGCCATTCAACACTCAGGATGGTCACTACGAGTACCGCGTGATGTCCTTCGGTCTCTGTAATGCTTCAGCCGTCTTCCAGGAGTTAGTAAACGATATCTTTAGAGATCTTCTGTATTCCTGCGTGGTGGTGTACCTGGACGATATCTTGGTGTTCTCCCCTGATCTGCCCTCTCACCTGAGGGATGTTCGTCAGGTCCTGCTGAGGCTCCGGAAGAATCGCCTGTATACTAAGTTCGAGAAATTCCTCTTTGAGCAGACCTCTCTGCCGTTTCTGGGGTATGTCATCTCTGAGACCAGACTGCGGATGGATCCCGAGAAAGTGTCTGCCGTATTAAAGTGGCCCCGACTGGAGGGGTTGAAGGCTATTCAGCGGTTTCTTGTATTCGCTAACTATTACCGCCTCTTCATTCCTCATTTCTCCTCCCAGACAGCTCCCATCTCTGCTCTTACCCATAAGGGGGCAAATCCCAAGTAGTGGTCTTCCGAGGCAGAGAATGCCTTTATCTCTCTTAAACAAGCCTTCCCCTCCGCTCCTGTGCTACACCGTCTGGATTGCAATAAACAATTCATCCTGGAGGTTGATGCCTCTTCCTTCTGAGCCGGAGCGGTGCTTACCCAGAAATCTTCGTCTGGACTAATGGTGACCTGCGGCTTCTTTTTCAAACTCTTCTCTCTGTCCAAGCTCAATTACTCCATAGGGGATCAAGAACTGCTGGCCATCAAATTAGCGCTGGAGGAGTGGCACTACTTGCTTGAGGGGGGCTCTGCCCCCGGTGGTCATCTACACTGTCCATAAAAACCTCACTTATTTGCAGACCGCTCAAAGACTAAACCCACGTCAGGCCAGATGGTCTTTGTTCTTTGCTCGATTCTGCTTCAATCTCCATTACAGCCCGGCAGACAAGAAAATTAAAGCTGATGCTCTATCCCGCTATTTTCTATCTTCCGACCTGCAGGAGGAGCCTCTACACATCATTGATCCCTCCAGAATTATGACTGTTGCTCCATTTGACCTGTCTCATCTACCTCCTGGTAAGACCTTTGTAGCGGCTCAGGATCGGAAGAAGATCTTACTCTGGGGCCATTCGTCCAAACTAGCTGGCCATGCTGGCCAGAAGAAGACACTTCTGCTCATTGCCCAGCACTATTGGTTGCCCACCCTGCGCAAGGATGTTGCGGATTTTATCATGTCTTGTTCCTCTTGTTCCCGTAACAAGATACCTAGGCACCTTCCAGCCGGTCGCCTCCTTCCTCTTCCCGTGCCTTCCGCTCCGTGGCAACATATTGCAATGGATTTCATCACAGATCTCCCTGTATCGGCCTGTTGTACAGTCATTTGGGTGGTCACCAACCACTTCTCCAAGATGGCTCACTTCATCCCTCTGCCTAGTCATCCGTGTGCACCTGTGCTGGCTAAGGACTTCATCCGTCTCATCTTCCGTCTTCACGGCTTACCCCTCCACTATGTCTCGGACCGAGTAGTTCAGTTCGCTTCTCGCTTTTGGAGAGCCACGTGCAAGCTGCTGGATGTCTCTTTGGATTTTTCTTCGGCCTATCATCCTCAGTCCAATGGTCAAGTGGAACGTAACAATCAGATCCTTACCAGCTTTCTTCGGCACTTTGTCAACGTTCACCATAGTGATTGGGTTGAGCTCCTACCCTGGGCTGAGTTTTCCTATAACAACCATGTGAGTGAGTCTTCTGCTAAGTCTCCGTTTTTTGTGGTCTACGGTCGACACCTCCAGATTCCGTTTCCCGTCTCCTCTTCAGTGGACAATCCTGCCACGGAGTCTCTCGTCTGTGAATTTTCTACGATTTGGGAAGACACTAGATCTGCTCTCCCTCAGTCCTCCGAGCAGATGAAGAGGCATGCTGATAAGAGACGTCTGGATCCGCCTCAATTCCGTCCGGGAGACAAGGTCTGGCTTTCCTCCAAATATGTTCACCTCAAGATACCATCTTACAAGTTGGGTCCGCGGTTCATCGGTCCGTTCGAGATTCTGAACCAAATAAATCCAGTGGCTTACAAGCTGAAACTCCCGGCCTCCTTACGGATCCCCAACTCCATTCACGTGTCTCTCCTCAAACCGGTTGTCCTTAATTCTTTCTCTGACGATCCAGGTACCACTTCAGCTCCAGTCTCCGCTGAGGACGTCTTTGAGGTAGAAAACATTTTGCCTATCAAGAGTGTACCAGGAAAGACTTTCTTTCTTGTGGATTGGAAGGGGTTTGGCCCTGAGGAGAGATCTTGGGAGCCCAGGGAGAACATTCATGCCCCTCGTCTTCTAGAAAAATTTCTAGCGGGCCTAAAGAAGAGGGGGCATAAAAGGGAGGGCACTGTAGTGCGGGCAGAGACGCCGTTCCCCTCACCGCCGTTGTCCTGGTCCGGCGTACTCCAGCCTCTCATGTTGTTGCTGTGTGCACTGCACTCTGCTTCCCGGGCACTGTGCCTAGGGCACGCGCGTTCCCTCTCTCTTAAAGGGGCCGCGCGTGCCATCCTAAAGAGTCCCAGGCCAGTGGCCGGAGGACCACTTCTATTTAAAGCACCCCCTCCAAAATGGAGGTGCCTGTGCAAGGTTGTTGGTTGTGTGCTAACATTCTCCTCAGCCCTCAGGTGCCAGTGCCCGCCAGTCTGTCTGTCATCCATGCCCGCCTGCCTGTCTATCAGCTGTGCCCGCCAGCTTGTCTGTCAGCCGTGCCCGCCAGCCTGTCTTGTCAGCCGTGCCCGCCAGCCTGTCTTGTCAGCCGTGCCCGCCAGCCTGTCTATCAGCCATGCCCGCCAGTCCGTCTATCTGCCATGCCCGCCAGCCTGTCTATCTGCCATGCCCGCCAGCCTGTCTGCCTGCCGTGTCCGCTGGCTTGTCTACCCGGATCACCTGTCAGGCTACCTGCTGTGTCCGCCTGCTTGTCTACCCGGATCACCTGCTGGGCTACCGGCCGTACCCGCCTGCTTGCCTACCCGGATCACCGGTCAAGCTACCTGCCGCTGTACCTGTCAGCCTCAGCCTCCTGACCCGTGGGAGTCGCCTGCTCTCACACAAGGTCGGTCCAAGAGTGGCACCTGATTCCCCTGCCCGGTCCCTCCTTGGTTCACGCAGTCGACTAAGTCGCCGTGTGGCCAGGGTCGGTCCGAGTAGGCACTTAGTTACGCCCCTCTGGTCCCTCCTTGCATCCCAGCACAGAGGTTCCACCACCAGGACCTGCAACAGCCAGTTTTCACCTTCATGACCTGGTCAAGTTTTACAATTCTGACCAGTGTCACATTATATGGCAATAATTCTGGAACGCTTCAACATATCCCAGTGATTCTGAGGTTTTTTTTCGAGACACATTTTACTTTAGTAATAAATTTAGGTCAATATTTTTTGCTTATATTCATGAAAAAAATCTGAATTTTGGCAAAAATTTGGAAAATTTCACAATTTTCAAACTTTTAATTTTTATGCCCTTAAGCCAGATAGCTATATCACACATAATAGTTAATACATCACATTTTCCACATGTCTACTTTACATCGGCATCATTTTTGAAACATAATTTGTTTGTTTAGGAAGTTAGAAGGGTTAAAAGTTGATCAGTAATTTCTCATTTTTCCAGCAAAATTTACAAAATGTTTTCTTAGGGATCTCATCACATTTGAAGTGGCTTTGAGGGCCTGGGCAACAGAAAATACCCCAAAGTGTCAACATTTTAAAAACTGCACCCCTCCAAGTGCTCTATACCACATTCAATAAGTTTATTAACCCTAAAGCAATTTGGAGAGAAAAAAATGAATATTTAACCTTATCCCACAGAAATGATGGTTTAGCCCCAAATTTTGCATTTTCACAAGGTTAAAAGGAGAAAATAGGCCATTCAATTTGTTGTGCAATATCTCCTGTGTACGTAGATACCTCAAATGTGGTGCAAAACCATTGTTTGGGCACATGGCAGGGCTTGGAAGGGAAGGAGCGCCATTTGACTTTTTGAACTCAAAATTTATTCGAATCATTAGCGGATGCCATGTCACATTTGGAGAGGCCCCTAAATAGTGGAAATTCCCACAAATGACTCCATTTTGGAAACTAGACCCCTCAAGTAATAAACCTAGATGTGTGGCAAGCACCTTAATCCCCCTGGTGCTTCACAGAAGTTTATAACGTAGAGCCGTGAAAATAAAAAAAAAATCACATTTTTCCCACAATATTCTTTCAGCATATAGATCACAATCAGGACAATCAGATGACAGGCAGAGGAGCTGTGTGTGGACAATTAACAGCTGACAGGGCTTGTGCACTATGCACTGTGTGACTGAGGTAAACTGCTGATGCACTGACATACAGTGCACGAGATTCAGCCCGGAGTGCACATGCTGTGCAGGCTCCACCTAACCTTTAAAATGGCATATCCAGTGTGTGTGGAACTGAATATGGATTTGCTTCAGAAGCAGCCTAGGGAGCCATAAAATTTTGCAATTTTTGAAATTTTTCTGCCCTTAAACCAGAGAGTTATGTCACAGAAAATAGTTAATACATAAAATTTCTCACATGTCTACTTTACATCAGTAGAATTTTTTTTATTTTTTTTGTTAGCAAGTTAAAAGGGTTCAAAGTTGACCAGCGATTTCTCAGTTTTTCAGCAAAATTTAAAAAAAACATTTTTTTTAAGGACCACATGACATTTGAAGTGACTTTGAGGGGCCTATATTACAGAAAATACCCAGAAAAGACACCATTAAGAAATCTGCACCCCTCAAAGCTCTCAAAATCACATTCAATAAGTTTATTCACCCTTCAGGTGCTTCACAGGAATTATTGCAATGTGGAAGGAAAAAAGTAGCATTTTACTTTTTTTCACAAAAATTTTCTTTTAGCCCCAATTTTTTTTTATTTATACAAGAGTAACAGAAAAAAATGCACTATAAAATGTGTTGTACAATTTCTCCTGAGTATGCTGATACCCAATATGTGGAGAAAAATTACTGTTTGTGCACACGGCAGGGCTCGGAAGGGAAGGAGCGCCATTTGACTTTTTGAGCTCAAAATTTACTGGAATCACTAGCAGATGCCATGTCACGTTTGGAGAGTGCCTGATGTGCCTAAACAGTGCAAATTCCCACAAATGACTCCATTTTTGAAACTAGACCCCTCAAGTAATAAGCCTAGATGTGTGATGAGCACCTTGATCACCCAGGTGCTTCACAGAAGTTTATATTGTAGAGCCTTGAAAATAAAAAAAATCTATTTTTTCCCACCAAAATATTATTTTAGCCCCAAATTTTGCTTTTTCACAAGGATAACAGGAGAATTTGCATAATACTATTTATTGTGCAATTTACATGAGTACGCCGATACCCCATATATTAAAGAAAACTACTGTTTGAGTGCACAGCAGGGCTTGGAAGGGAAGGAGCGCCATTTGACTTTTTAAACACTAAATTGGCTGGAATCGTTATCGGTCCCCATGTCATGTTTAGAGAGCCCCTGATGTGCCTAAACAGTGGAACCCCCCACAAGTGACATCATTTTGGAAACTAGACCCTCAAGGAATATCTAGGAATTTATCTAGACATGTGGTGAACACTTTGAATCCCCAGGTGCTTAGCAGAAATTTATAACACTGAACTGTAAAAAAAAAATAAAAAAAAAAATTTTCCCTCAAAAATGTTGGTTTTGCCCCAAATTTTTCATTTTCACAAGGGTAGCAGGAGCATACAATTTGTAGTGCAATTTCTCCTGAGTACACCGATACCCTATTTGTGATCAAAAACTACTTTTGAAGCACAATGCAAAGCTTAGAAGGGAAGAAGCGGTATATTGGAGTTCATCTGCCTCTTTATAGGGAATCTTCCCTAGGGGGTTCCGTCTGAATCACGTATTTCAGAGATTTACACATAAACCCCGGTGTAAGTGCTCAGCTCAGAGCGCAGGATAAATGTGAGCCGAGCCTTTCTGAGATCTTTGGGAGACAGAATGAACTAATCAATAATAGGTCAAGAATTATTTTTATTCATTTTTTATGCAGTTCCTCGTGCGGTATAAGTGATTAGACGACTCTATTCTTCATGTCGGTGCGCTTACAGGGATGCCAGATTTATATAGTTTTTTATGTTTGGCTGCTGTCACAAATGAAATGCTTTTTTTTTTGCAAAAACTAGTTTTTGCATTGCCAAATTTGAGAGCTATACATTTTCCATATTTCTAGTCATGTTAGAGCTTGTTTTTTGTGGAACGAGTTGATGTTTTTATTGCTACCCTTTTTCAGGAATATAATATTTTTTGATCGCTGTCTATTCTGATTTTTGGGAAGCAGAATGAACAAAACCTGCAATGCAAGAATTGTTTCCTTTTTTTATGCCATTCTGTGTATGGTAAAATTAATAAGACAGCTTTATTCTTTGGGTCAGTACGATTACAGCGATACCACAGTTATATAATTTTTTTATGTATTGGCACTTTTATACAATAAAAACTATTCTATAGAAAAAAATAATTATTTTTGCATCGCTATATACTGAGAGCTACAACTTTTTTATTTTTCCGCTGTATGATGGCTTGTTTTTTGCAGGACAAGATGATGTTTTCATCAATACCATTTTTATCATTTTTATTTACAATCGTCTTTTTGATCGCCCTTTATTCCACTTTTTGTTCGGTGGTGTGATGAAATAGCATTGTTTTTTTGTCTCGTTTTTTAGTTCTTTTTTTACGGTGTGCACTGAAGGGGTTAACTAGTGGGACAGTTTTATAAGTCGGGTAGTTCCGAACGTGATGATACCAAATATGTGTACATTTTTTGTTTATTTATTTTTAGACGTATACAGTGAAGGAAATAATTATTTGATCCCTTGCTATTTTTGTAAGTTTGCCCACTGACAAAGACATGAACATGCAAATAAATTTATCTAATTTATACAATATGATTTTCTTGATTTTATTTGGATATTCTATCTCTCAATGTTAAAATTAACCTACCCTTAAAATTATCGACTGTTCATGTTTTTGTCAGTGGGCAAACTTACAAAAACAGCAAGGGATCAAATAATTATTTCCTTCACTGTATATATATATACTGTATATTTTATTTTTTTACTTGGTCCTTCTATGGGACTTTCACTTTTTGTAGTCTGATCACTATTATAAACCATTGCAATGCTTATTACTGTCAGTGCTGCACTGACATAAGCTTGTCAAACCTTGCTCTGCGCATGATCTAACTAGCTTGCTAGCCCTGGTTACCCGGATGTAGACATAATGATGTCGGGTTACCATGGCAACGATCGGCCCCTCCAGTCAGAGAGGGAGCCCCCTCCCTCTCCCTGCCTTCTAAATGCTGTGATCGATATCGATCGCAGAATTTAGGGGGTTGAACTGCCGGGAGCAGTGCGGGCACCACTCTTGGCAGCAAAAGCCTATGATGTTACCTGAATACCCGGTGCCAATCATTCGCACAGCTCCTGTGAGCGCAAAATCGCCAGGATGTATCCATACGTCCAAGGTTGGGAAGTCCTTCCCAACCTGGATGTACGGATTCTTTTAAGTTCGTGAAGGGGTAAAATTAAATGACCTGAATGATAAATGCCGTAAAAAGAAACAAATATCAAAATTGATTTTTTTCAGTCATCATACTTCCCTAAAAAAATTTAGTCAAGTGTTCAAAACATTCTATATAATCCAGAATCATATCAACAAAACTTCAGCTAACCAAGCAAAAAGCGAACCCTCACACAGCTCCATCAATGGAAAAATAAAAATCTTGTTTTTTTTGCCATTTTGTCACACAAAATTACCACAATTTGTTTTTTCTTTTTAAAAATGTATTTTCATTTTTTTGCATCACTTAAAGAAAACAAAACTGTACAAGTTTGGTGTGATCAATGGCGTAACTGTACTGAACTGGAGAATCCTGTTGCCAAGTAATTTCTACCACACGATACTGTAAAAACAAAAGCAAAAAAATTACAGAATTGCTTTTTTTCGCTGCACTTGGATTTTTTTTTACCATTCTTCAGTAGATTATAAAGTAAAAATCAAGCCCTTAGATGGCTATATTGATGAAAAAAGATAAAACTGTTATGGCTGTTGGAAGAGGGGGAGGAAAAGACGAACTTGGAAAAAAATGAAATTGACTGTGACCTGGAAGGGGTTGAAGTGGTTGTGCTTTTTTTAAAGATATTTTTGCACGCTGAATAAGTGGTATGTCAGGAACAATATAAACGGTAGAATGTTCACTACCGAAACCCTCTATACGAATACCTGGATTTCTAAGTGAAGTTTACTACAGCTTATAATTAGTGTTGAGCGATACCTTCCGATATCAGGAAATATCGTATCGGATTGGATCGGACCGATACCCAAAAAGTATCGGATATCGCCGATTCCGATACCGGAAACCAATACAAGTCAATGGGACACAAATATCGGAATGAAAATAAACCCTTTCTTTCCTTGTAGGTTAATTCTACATGAAGGAAAACAACTAAGAATAATGTAGAATGTATTACGCGAAAAGCCGGCAATTCATCAGCGGCATACACCGGTACCCGACAATTTACAACAGAAAGAATAGAGCTTCACACATAGATTAGATAGATAGAAACATGTCAGTCACATATATATGAAGTACAGTGACAGTGTTGCTTACTGTACTTGTCATTAGGTGTAAAGGATTTATTTAAAAAAATAATAGTGTTTTCATGCACCGTCTCTTTAAAAAAGCCGGCCGGCAATTCAGCAGCGGTAGCCGACAATTTAGAATAGAAGGAATAGAGCATCACACATAGATTAGATAGATAGAAACATGTCAGTCACATATATAATAAGTACAGTGATAGTGTTGATTACTGTACTTGTCATTTAGTGTTAAAATAAAGGATTTATTTAAAAAAAAATTGGCGTGGGGTTCCCCGTAATTTTAGGTTCTAGCGGAGGTTAAGCAGACAGCTGGGGCAGATGTTTGAAGCATGGGAAGGGGGTAATACCCACGGAGCTTCCCAGGCTACTAATATCAGCCCCCAGCTGAATACCTAGCCTTTACTAGCTATTAAAATGGGGGACCCCCCCAAAAAATGACGTGGGGTCCCCCCTAATTTAATAGCTAGCAAAGGCTAGGCAGACAGCTGGGGGCTGATATTAATAGCCCAGGAAGGGTGCAATGAATATTGGCCCCCTCCCAGGCTAGAAACACCAGCCGTCAGCCGCCCCAGAAATAGCGCATCCATAGGATGCGCCAATTCTGGCACTTAGCCTCGCTCTTCCCACTGCCCTGTAGCGGTGGCAGCTTATATGCCAGCTGACATCAAGCCCAGGTTAGTAATGGAGAGGCGTCTATAAGACACCCCCATTACTAACCCCATAGTCAACGTTAAAAAAAAACAAACACCCAGAATAAAGTCCTTTAATTGAAATAAAGACACAATTCTTTATTGTTCTAAATTAAACCATACTTACCACCACGCCCATTCCAGCTGAAGCCAACGATCTCCTGCAATAAAAGAAAAATAATAAAGCAACATCATCCTTACCTTTCCATGGTTCCCAGGACAGCTTCAGCTCTGCTACATCGAGATGACAGGCTGGAACGCAGCAGAATGCTGCCATTCAGCCTGTCATCCCGCAGACACTGAGAAGCGCAGGCATGCTTGAGCTCCTCAGTGTCTCTCTGTGACAGCATCCAGATGAGCCGAGTTCATGTCCAATGAACTCGGCTCACCTCATGCACGTCACTGACAGCGTGGGAAAATTCTCACGCTGAAGCGCTGAGTGCAGGAGAATTTTCCCACGCTGTCAGTGACGTGCATGAGGTGAGCTCATGTCCAATGAACTCGGCTCACCTCATGCACGTCACTGACAGTGTGGGAAAATTCTCCTGCACTCAGCGCTTCAGCGTGAGAATTCTCCCACGCTGTCAGTGACGTGCATGAGGTGAGCTCATGTTCAATGATCTTAGCTCACCTCATGAGTGCAGGAGAATTTTGCCACGCTGTCAGTGACGTGCATGAGGTCAGCTGAGTTCATTGGACATGAGCTCACCTCATGCACGTCACTGACAGCGAGGGAAAATTCTCACGCTGAAGCGCTGAGTGCAGGAGAATTTTCCCACGCTGTCAGTGACGTGCATGAGGTGAGCCGAGTTCATTGGACATGAACTCGGCTCATCTGGATGCCGTCACAGAGAGAATCTGAGGAGCGCAAGCAAGCCTGCGCTTCTCAGTGTCTGCAGCATGACAGGCTGGATGGCAGCGTTCTGCTGCGGTCCAGCCTGTCATCTCGATGTAGCAGAGCTGAAGCTGTCATGGGAACCATGGAAAGGTAAGGATGATGTTGCTTTATTACTTTTCTTTTATTGCAGGAGATCGTTGGCTTCAGCTGGAATGGGCGTGATGGTAAGTATGGTTTAATTTAGAACAATAAAGAATTGTGTGTTTATTTCAATTAAAGGACTTTTTTCTGGGTGTTGTGTTTTTTTTAAATACTTTACTAGAAATTCATGGTGGTCATGTCTAATATTGGCGTGACCCCATGAATTTCGGGCTTAGGGCCAGCTGATAATGCCAAGCTGGCCCTAACCCCTTTATTACCCAGTGAGCCACCGCACCAGGGCCCTGGATGAGTTGAGTACAGCACCAGAAGATGGCGCTTCTATGAACGCGCCATTTTCCGGGGTGGCTGCGGACTGCAATTTGCAGCGGGGGTGGCTCAGAAAGCTTGGGCCTCCCAGCGCTGCGGATTCCAGCCCCCAGCTGCCTAGTTGTACCTGGCTGGACACAAAAACAGGGCGAAGCCCAACGTCAATTTTTTTAAAATTATTTCACGAAATAATTTAGAAAAAAAGGGCTTCCCTATATTGTTGTGTCCGGCCAGGTACAAATAGGCAGCTGGTGGTTGGGGGCAGTCCGTTCCTGCCTGCTGTACCTGGCTGGACACAAATATAGTGCGAAGCCCAACGTCAATTTTTTTTAAATTATTTCATGAAATAATTTAGAAAAAAAGGGCTTCCCTATATTGTTGTGTCCGGCCAGGTACAAATAGGCAGCTGGTGGTTGGGGGCAGTCCGTTCCTGCCTGCTGTACCTGGCTGGACACAAATATAGTGCGAAGCCCCACGTAAATTTTTTTTTAATTATTTCATGAAATAATTTAAAAAAAAAAGGGCTTCCCTATATTGTTGTGTCCGGCCAGGTACAAATAGGCAGCTGGTGGTTGGGGACAGCCCATTCCTGGATTCTGTACCTGGCTGGCATTCAAAAATATGGCGAAGCCCACGTCAAAATTTTTGGGAAAAAATAATTAAAAAATAAATAATAATTTAGGGACTGCATCTTTATTAACCCCTCAAGTGTCATTTAGTGTTAAAATAAAGGATTTATTAAAAATAAAATTGGCGTGGGATCCCCCATAATTTTAGTCTCTAGCGGAGGTTAAGCAGACGGCTGGGGCAGATGTTTGAAGCCTGGGAAGGGGGTAATACCCACGGAGCTTTCCAGGCTACTAATATCAGCCCCCAGCTGAATACCTAGCATTTACTAGCTATTAAAATGGGAGACCCCCCAAAAAAATGACGTGGGGTCCCCCCTATTTTAATAGCTAGCAAAGGCTAGGCAGACAGCTGGGGGCTGATATTAATAGCCCAGGAAGGGTGCCATGAATATTGGCCCCCTCCCAGGCTAGAAACACCAGCTGTCAGCCGCCCCAGAAATGGCGCATCCATAGGATGTGCCAATTCTGGCACTTAGCCTCGCTCTTCCACGCTGCCCTGGTGCGGTGGCAGGGGGTAATAGTGGTGGGGTTCATGTCAGCGCCAGCTGCCATGAAGCCCAGGTTAGTAATGATGGGCGTCTATAAGACACCCCCATTACTAACCTACAAAGTGTTAAAAATAAGAAACACACACTACACCAAGAAAAAAATAATTTATTTGAAATAAAACACACCATTTTATTTAATTCTTAGCTTACTAAAAAAAAAATAGTTACCTGTCCACGTTCCTGCGCTGATCTCCCATGCACAGCTGTCACATCTGGAGATGGTGACAGCTGTGCATGGCTGCTGTAAGCTCACACTGCCGGGAACACGTCCGCTCCCGGCAGCGGGAGCCACTGACTGAGGTCACCGGAGTGCATTCATTCAGCGCAGCTCCGGAGACCTCCTTTACAGCACTGCTGTACCGTGGGAATTTCTCACGGTACAGCAGGGCCGTAAAGGAGCTAACCGGAGCAGCGCTGCCTGAGCTCCGGCGAAACCGCTTATGCAATGACGGGGCTGCTTTACGGCCCCGTCATTCTAGCGGCAGCAGCGGTTCAGAGCGGTCACATTCTATGTGGCTGCTCTAAACTGGAGATCTTCGTGGGACACTCGTGGACTACTACGGAGGGGTAAGGATAAGGTTGTGGTTTATTATTTTATATTTTATTACAGGAGATCGATAGCTTCGGGGAATTAGGTGTCTAGGTGAGTATAGGTGTATTTTTTTATTTTTTACTTTATTTTAGGTGGCGATCGGCGGGGACAGGTAATGTATAAACTAATTTATTTTAGGTAACCACTGGCCACCAATGAAATGTATTTAAGATTTATTGGGGACCAACAACCCCCCAAAAAAATATGGGGGCTTAAATAAAACATGTAAAGGGGCAAAAATAGAAAACTATGGGGGACAAAATAACATATGGGCCAGTTTAAAGGGCAATTTAAATAGCAGGATCAGGCTGATGGGAACTACTCCCATCAAGCTGATCCTGCTGGCACGAGTGGACGGGGGACAGACATAGGCCGATGGGAGTAGTAGTGTCACATCGGCCTATGTCTGCCTGCACGCACACACCCGCACACACGCACAGACACCGCACACACCCTGCGCACACACACCGCACAGACACCCACACACACCAATCATGACCGGTCTGATGGTCTGGGAGGTGAGGCTGACCTGTGCGGCCGTGGGAAAGTTCATGTGAGTTCATGCAATGCAGTCAAGCATGAACTCACATGAACCCTCTGAGGGCACCGCGGCTAGTTCAAATGAACAGCTGATCGGCATCACCTGATACCTCAGCTGTTCATTTGAAATAACCGGCGGGAAAGCGCAGCACAGAACGGGAAAGCCGGCGGTGAAGTCTTTTCACTGCCGGCTTCCCCGCCCGGGTCCTTCGCTCCCCGCTCCTTGGTGCTGCGCTCCCCGCCCGGTCCTAACTTACGATCAGGATAGGGGGAGCAGAGGATCGGGGTGGGAGGCTGCGGGGAAGCAGAATGGGGCTGTGTGATTGTTTAAAAGCCGGCGACTTTTTACCGCCCGCCGGCTTTTGAACAATCAGGAGAATTCTCTCAAGCTGGGATGGCATTCTGATGACAGGCTGGATCGCAGCTGAACGCTGCCATCCAGCTTGTCATCCTTCAGAGACACTGCAGAGCTCAGGCATTATGGGAACTTCCGATTCCGGTATTCGATATTGTAAAAGTATCGGAATTAAGTATCGGAATTCCGATACCGCGAATATCGGCCGATACCCGATATTTTAGTATCGGAATGCTCAACACTACTTATAATAGATTTATTTTGGTGCTTTAATACAGATAGATTTTGGTGTTAAAAAGGAATAGATAAGATATAGATGAAACAAAGACAAATGATCATAGCACCTATTTTTAGTGTGTGCATTACAATAATAATCACTACTGACCCTTGGAGATTGAATACATAAATCATACTGATAATAAAGTTCCACAGATTTCATTGAAGGATTGCTTCTTTTCTTTAACAGTTGCTCTCTTTCTGTACCTGGGAAAGTGATGTGACAGACCTCTCATATAATCTGAAAGACAGATGAAAATGAAGCTGCCTTGCAATATAATAGTTCCACTTGAGATCTAAAAGATGTGGCTGTTGTATGAAGACAGAAATCCTTTTGCAAAGATATATTGAAACTGCAATCACAGCAAATCTATGGAAAGCCCACCATATCCACAGTAGATCTTGTCTCAGCTGGAAAATGCCAAAATTATCAAACAAAAGACACATAAAGAAGTCTTTGGGTCTATTCATTGTTATTTATGTACAATCAATAAATTTGACAAAGGGGAATCTGTCAGCAGGTTTTTAGCTATGTAATTCAAGGACAGCATGAGGTAGGGGTTAAAATACTGAATTCAACAATGTGTCACTTACCAAGCTGTGTGCTGTTGTTTACTTGCAATGAAGGTTTTATCATTAGGACATTATCATTGTTTTGACTAGCTGCCGCATGCCAGGTTGTCCAACTCTGCCCCCTTCTGTGATAAGCAGCTCACTGTCAATAAACATACAGAGCCTGGTGTGGGCGGGGTTAGCTTTCTAAGCTCTGCTGCATTGCTAAATCTAAAATCTCTGATAATGTCACAACTGCTGCACCCAGTAAACTAAGTGATACATCTTTGGATTCAGGGTCTCTTTTCCTACAATATGCTGCTCTCAGATGAGGTAGCAAAAAACCTAGTTACAGATTCCCTTTAATTTCTCAAGAATTTATAAAAATATAGATATAAAATGAATGTTGATACTCTTTACTGTGGATATATAAAAATGTTAATATCTTTTTTAACATTAAAATAAATAAAGAACATATACAAAAAAAACCAACAAGCTGTACATGTCTGGTTAAAGGGGTTTTCCCACAAACAAAGTACATTTTAATTAATAGATCTTGGAATCAAAATAAACTCCACAATTGGATTTGTTAAAAAAAATTTTCTGTGCTAAGATAATCTCATAAATGTGCCCCTACTGTGTACTGTGTAATGGCTGTGTCTGACCGTACAGGAACATGGTCTGATCATCCCACATCTCTTTGGCAGGGCAGGAAGCACAGAAGAATATACAGACATTATAATACAGGACTGCGGTTGATTTTTTTGTGAGGTAAAACAATGCTCTGCATGTTTTTAAGCCATGTTTTACCTCAAAGAAATTATCATCTGCGATCCCCTGCTGTGATGTCTGTATACTCTTTTGCGTCCTCCCAGGGCAGGATCTGTGGTATGATCAGACCATGTTCCAGCGTGGTCAGAAACAGCCATTACACAGTACACAGCAGAGACACATGTATAAGAATATCTTATCACAGGAACATTTTTTTAAACACATCCAATTATGAAACTTATTATTCAAAGATCTATTGATTAAAATGTTGATTGAAATTAACTTTGTTCATGGGACAACCTTTTTAAGACTAGCTACCGTATTTTACGGACTATGAGACGTTCCGGTCCATAAGACAAACCCCAAATTTAGAGGAGAAAAAAAAAAATTTAATGTGAAAATGGGGTCCATCTTATAGTCCGTATTTAGCTGACCGGGGGCAGGAGCCATTGAATCTCCCAGTGGTGAACTTCAGGAAAATGTTGGTGGTGCAAGACAGGAGTGTCCCCACTCTGCACATTGTTTGATCTCCTGGTGGTGGGTTTCAGGAAAATGGTCTTTTGACAAGACTGAGTTTTACTGTATATAACATTTTTTTAACTCATAACATGAAAGTAAGGTTAATAATATCTTCATCTTCATCGCAGGTTTGTCTTCTAATCCATCCTCCCAGTGGATTGCCTGTATGATGGGCTTTTTGCTATAGATGGGTTGCATCTTACAAAAACAGAAAGACACATATTTGGTAGACACCTTGCTACACTCTTCAGCAGAGCTTTAAACTGGAGCAATATGGAATGTGAAATATATGGCCAGGAAAAAGTATACAGCTAATGAATTCTTTTGAGAACCCTGCTATTAGAAGTGGAAATAAAGAACAAAGACAACTAATTCTGAATGAAAATAGAGGAGCGAGAGAAACAGACAACGCACTAAAATGTGTCTATACAAATGCACAGAGCATGGGAAACAAACAAGGAGAATTGGAGCTGCTATCACAGGAAGAGAAATATGATATCATAAGCATCACTGAAACTTGGTGGGTGTCAGAACGCGAACCCAGCAGCTCTTGTGCACCAGCTTTGAGCTATTCAGCTTGCTGGACAGTTCCTTGCTAACCCAGATACTAGTACCTGTGTTGTTCCTGATTGCCTCAACCCTGAATTCCTGCTTGGCTCCACCCTGTAATCTCCTGATTGAACACCCTACTTAAACCTGGCATTGGACTTCCTTCCTTGCGAGATTATTGAGCTCCCAGCCTTTAGTCAAGCACTCCTTTCACCTGCTGCCAAGTCCATAGCCATACTGCTGTTCCCATGTACTGACCTCTGGCTGATTCCTGACTATGCTACCTGCCGGTTGCAATACCACTTCTCCAACCTAGGTCAGTTCTGTTGTAACCACCCTGAGGCCACAAGTTGCTGAACTTCAGGATTTTTGTTCCACATACCCAAAAATTTTTTCCAAGTTGCAAACACTGGTGTTGGATCAGCAAAATGAAATGATTGAGTTACAGAGGCAACTTCTGGATTTGCGCAACTCAGGCTCGGAATCAAACACACGCATACTGCTGCCCGCAAAGTTCAGTGGGGATCTTCATCATTACCGTGGATTCCTTAATCAATGTGTATCTATTTCCAGATGCAACCTTCTCTGTTTACTAGTGACAGGAAAAAGGTTATTTTCATCATTAATCTCCTGACTGATGAGGCTCTATCTAGGATGGGTCTCACCTTATGTGGAAAAGAATTGTGACCTCCTCAATGACTTTGTTTTCTTCATCACAGCTATGCATCAAGTGTTTGATAACCCGAATCGTTGTGCTACAGCTTAAACCAAGGTGCATAATTTACGTCAAACACAGCGCTCCGTAGCTGAATATACCTCAGAATTCTGCCACTGGGAGGCAGACACCACATGGAATTTAGCTGCCTAGAGGAGTCAATTTCGAAAAGGATTATCAGAGCTAATAAAGAAGAAGGGTCAAAATCCCAAATAATTTAGAGGACTTTATTCTATTGTGCATCCGAATTCAGCGGAGACTCACTGAATGAAGAAAGGAAAGACTACGAGTATTTGTTACTAACCAGACAATTGAACTTGAAATCTGTATTGAACCAAATCATCATGAAGCTGTTAGTTTTCTTCTTCTTTCTTCTCCAAAATTTCCAGTCATTCTAGGAATTCCCTGCTTTTCAATTCATAACCCTGCTATCAATTGGGCATCAAGGACCATTACCTTTCCCTCTGAGTATGGAAGGACAATTGCCATGGTAATTTATCTGTTCTCAAACAAATTCAAGTATCTGAGTTTTCTCATCAGAATTATGATAAACAACCAACTCCTCAGTACCAGAAGTTCAGTTAGGTCTGCAGTAAGAAGAAAGCCAATCAACTGCCTCCTCAAGATTCTTACGATTGTCCCATTGAATTGATTCCTGGGGCATCCATTCCGTTTGGGCGAATTTACAATCTCCCTGAACAAGAATTGAAAGTACTTCTTCTTCTCCAGCTGGAGCACCCTTGTTTTTTGTAGAAAAAAGGACTCCACCCTGTGGCCATGTATTGATTACAGATAAATAAATAAGATTACCATTAAAAATCGCTACTCACTTCCCTTAATTCCAGAGACTGCGTTCTGCCAAGAATTTTACCTAACTCGATCTAAGAGGGGCTTGTAATCTCATACGAATTCACCCGGGAGATAAGGGTAAAACCGCCTTCAGAGCTACACTGTGTTCCAAATTATTATGCAAATAATATTTTCTCAGATTTTCCCAAATTACCTATATGAATTGCAGTCATTGTAATTTTCCAGTCAAATAACTATTAGAGTAAAATTGAAAGGTTTTTGTACAAACTGCCTATGATAACAGTATATTTAAAAAAAAATAAAAAACTCAAACTGCACTCAAAATGCATGTTCCAAATTATTATGCACAGCAGAGTTTTCAACCTTTTTATTTTAATAAAGAACAAATAAATGGTCATTTTTGAAATTATAAGCATTAGCAGGTTATTACAAACTGAAATCAAACAGTTTTCAACACAAAACTTTATTCTAGGTGATGTAACATTTGCACATAGGACCCCTTGTTCGAAAGGAGCTTCTAAACTCTCTCATTCATTGAATTTGTCTGGTTTTGGATGGTTTCTGCTTCAATTGTTTTGCATGAGGACAGAATACCCTCCCAGAGCTGTTGCTTAGATGTGAACTGCCTCCCGCCATCATAGACACTCCTTTTGATGATGCTCCAGAGGTTCTCAATGGGGTTGAGGTCAGGTGAGCATGGGGGCCACACC
This sequence comes from Phyllobates terribilis, assembly GCF_046119375.1. Lineage (NCBI taxonomy): Eukaryota > Metazoa > Chordata > Amphibia > Anura > Dendrobatidae > Phyllobates > Phyllobates terribilis. The sequence continues at coordinate 230,760,915 of NW_027362764.1, forward strand.
ATAAGTTTGTCCCCTTTTATGCCCATATCAGCCAGAGATGCAGATGTGCTATGTGCAGCATGAGACGGGGCATTATCATGCATGAAAATGATCTTGCTGCGGAATGCACTGTTCTTCTTCTTGAACCATGGCAGGAAGTGCTGTTTGAGAAACTCAACATACATTATGGAGTTCATCTTTACCCCTTCAGGGATCCTAAAAGGGCCGACAATCTCTCTCCCCATGATTCCAGCCCAAAACATTACTCCACCTCCTCCTTGTTGGCGCCGTAGCCGTGTTTGCATGGGGTGTCCATCAACCAGCCATCCTCCACTTCATCCATCTGGACCATCGAGATCATTTCATGCATGATAATGCCCCGTCTCATGCTGCACATAACACATCTGCATCTCTGGCTGATATGGGCATAAAGGGGGACAAACTTATGGTGTGGCCTCCATGCTCCCCTGACCTCAACCCCATTGAGAACCTCTGGAGCATCATCAAAAGGAGTGTCTATGATGGCGGGAGGCAGTTCACATCTAAGCAACAGCTCTGGGAGTGTATTCTGTCCTCATGCAAAACAATTGAAGCAGAAACCATCCAAAACCTGACAAATTCAATGAATGAGAGAGTTCAGAAGCTCCTTTCGAACAAGGGGTCCTATGTGCAAATGTTACATCACCTAGAATAAAGTTTTGTGTTGAAAACTGTTTGATTTCAGTTTGTAATAACCTGCTAATGCCTATAATTTCAAAAATTCACATTTTTTTGTTCTTTATTAAAATGAAAAGGTTGAAAACTGTGCATAATAATTTGGAACATGCATTTTGAGTGCAGTTTGAGTGTTTATTTTTTTAAAAATATACTGTTATCATAGGTAGTTTGTACAAAAACCTTTCAATTGTACTCTAATAGTTATTTGACTAGAAAATTACAATGACTGCAATTCATATAGGTAATTTGGGAAAATCTGAGAAAATATTATTTGCATAATAATTTGGAACACAGTGTAGATATGGACATTTTTAATACCTGGTTATGCCGTTTGGCCTTAGAAACTTCCCTGCCACCTTTAAGCACTTCATTAATGATGTTTTTCAAGATTTCCTGGATCTATTTGTTGCTGTTTATCTCAATGACATTCTTATATTTTCAGATACTTTGGAGGATCATTGCAGGCATGTCCAGTTAGTCCTGGAATGTCTACAGGAGAATCATCTCTATATCAAACTCGAAAAATGTGAATTTGAACAAACCAGAACTCAATTTCTGGGCTATATCATCTCAGAAGGTCTGAGCATGGATCCTAGTAAAATCAGAATAGTTAACTGGCCTACCTCAAGAAATCTAAAAGACGTCCAGTGCTTTATAGGTTTACAAATTTCTACAGAAGCTTCATAAAAAAACTTTTCAAAAATCATTTTTCCAATTACTTCATCCAAAAAGAAAACCAAATAGTTTTTCTGGTCTCCAGAGGCTTTTTACAAACTAAAGACTCTTTTTACTTTTGCACCATTACTAGTCCATCCAAATCCTGAACTGACGTTTGTTGTTGAAGTAGATGCCTCAGACTCTGCGGTGGGAGCCGTTTTCTCACAGCGAGTCGGAGACAAGATGCAGCTTCATCCATGTGCATTTCTTTCTCATACCATGTCATCTGCAGAAAATAACTATGACATTGGAAATAAATAACTTTAAGCTATTAAAGTTGCATTCTCAGAATGGAGACATCTTTTGGAAGGGGCAAATCATCCAGTGACTGTCTTTACTGACCACAAAAATTTTGAATTTATCCATACAGCTAAGAAGTTGTCTGCAAGACAAGCACGTTAGGCCTAATTTTTCTCCAGTTTTAATTTTATAATATCTTATCGGCCTGGTTCAAGAAACAGCAAGGCTGATGCTCTGTCCAGGTATTTACCAAACCTCAGGAAAGGTCTAACACTGACTGTACCATTCTATGCCCAAAACATTTCTTGGGAATACTGGATACTAAAGAATTATTAACAAAGATTAAAGATGGATACCAAACTGACTTTTTTCTTAACCGTCCTTCTAAAGATGTTGATCTTTCTTTTAAGGAGGGGTTTTGGATGGAGAACCACCAAATATATGTCCCCGAATCTCCTCAAACTAATCCATGATTCTAAACTTGTAGGATACCCGGGAGTCATGAAAACTCAAGAACTACTGCTTCATTCTTTTTGGTGGTCTAATTGTAGGAAGAATGTGAGAAAATATGTTTCTTCTTGTTTAACATGTGCACAGAACAAGATGCCACGATCTTCTCCTTTAGGACTCTTTCAACCTCTTCCAGTTCCATCCAGGCCTTGGGGATCAATCTCAATGGATTTTTTCGTGGCCCTACATCCATCTAAAGAAATGACTGATATCCTTGTTTTGGTGGATCGGCTCACAAAGATGTCCCATTTTATTCCAACTAAAGGGATTTCTACCCCTGAACAAACTGCAGAATTAATGGTCTGAGATATAATTAGGCTGCATGGAATTCCTGACAATGTAATTTCTGATAGAGGTGTACAGTTTACGTCAAGATTTTGGAAAACCTACCTTTTGTACAGCTTTAGGAGTTACTGTCAATTTGTCTACTGCCTTCCATCCACAATCCAATGGCCAGACTGAAAGAACTAATCAAACTCTCAAACAATACCTGTGCTGTTTTATTTCTTACCTGAAAGATGACTGAGTGGACTATTTACCAGAGAATTTACCTATAATAACTCCAAACATAGTTTTACATCCCAAAGTCCATTTTTGCTAACTATGGTTTGCATCCAGTATTTATTCCTAATCTTCCATTTAATACTTTAGATTCTGTTGTAGAAATCTCAGAAAGAACTGAGATGTTACAAAAGGCCCAAGAAGATTATAAAGAAGCAGCAGATAAACATCGCAAGGCCCCTCCTACCCTTCAGGCCGGTGACAAGGTTTGGCTACCTACAAAAAATCTAAAAACGAATGTACCGTCTTCTAAACAGGGTCAAAAATTCATAGGACCTTTTCAAATTTCTACACAAATTAACCAAGTTGCTTTCCATTTAAAACGTCATAACAGCCTGAAAATTCACCCTGTGTTTAATGTATCCTTTCCCAAACCATTCAGTGAGAACCCGTTTCCAGGAAGAACTCAGCGACCTCCTCCACCAGAAAAAGTCCATGGTGCAGAAGAGTACATTGTGGATAAAATTCTGGACTCTAGAAGATTTAGAGGAAGATTACAATATTTGGTGCAATGGAGGGGTTACGGACCAGAAGATAATTCGTGGGAGCCAGGGTGCAACGTTCATGCACCCAGGCTTACAAGAGCCTTTCATTAGAGGCATCCAGAGAAGCCAGCTCCTGAGATGTCCAGAAGCCATGATGGAAGGAGGGGACTACTGTCAGGATTCGGACCCAGCAGCGCCTGTGCACCAAGCGGCAGCTCTCCCCTTTAAGCTATACAGCTTGCTGGACAGTTCCTTGCTAACCCAAATTCTAGTACCTGCATTGTTCCTGATTGCCTCCAACCTGAGTTCCTGATTGGCTCCTCCCTGTAATCTCCTGATTGAACACCCTACTTAAACCTGGCATTGCACTTCCTTTCTTGCAAGATTATTGAGCTCACAACCTTTAGTCTAGCTCTCCTTTCACCTGCTGCCTAACTATACTGCTGCTTTCGTGTACCGACCTTTGGCTGATTCCTGACTACGCAACCTGCTTATCCTTCAAACTATACTGCTGCTCCTTTGTACCGACCTCTGGCTGATTCCTGACTACATGACCTGCCGGTGCTGCCCCTAGTGGTTGCAATATCACTACTCCAACACAGGTCAGTTCATAACAGTGGGAAGACACACATGATTGGAATACAATCCTTGAAAGCTACAACTTATTTATTAGAAACAGGCTTAACAAGAGGGGAGGATGTGTTGCATTGTATGTTAGAAAAGGGTATATCTCCACAGAGATCGAAGCTGCAGAGAATGGTAGCTCTGTAGAAACTGTTTGGGTAAGAATACAAGGAGAGAAGAACAGAAAGGACACTATTGTAGATGTTTACTATAGGCCACCTGGACAGACTGAAGATATGTATGATCTCAGACTTTAAGGTTGGACTTCAGAAAGGCAGATTTTAATGGACTCAGAAATAGAGTATGAAAGGTGTAATGACTGGATGTTCTAAAGGACACAAATGTCCAAGAAGGATGGGAGCTTTTGCTAAATGAAACTCTCACTGCACAATCAGTAACAATGCCGAAAAGAAGGAAGAATTGGAAGCATTTAAAGAAACCAGGATGGATGAACACAGAGCTTAAACACTTGATACAAAGGAAAAAAGAAATGTATATCAAATGGAAATAGGATGGCATATCTAAAGAAGAATATAATGCTGTCTGCTGTGACTGCAGGGCAAGCGTTAGAAGAGCTAAAGCCAGTAATTAAGTGAGGCTTGCAAGGGAGACCAAAATCAATAAAAATGGATTTTGGGGGTATGTCAGAAGCAAAAGAAAAGTCAAAGATGCTATAAGATTTTCACAGGATGAAAAGGATGAAGTGGTCAAAACTGATGTTGAGAAGGCCAAACTTTTAAATTCCTGCTTTGCATCTGTGGTCTCTAAGAAAGCAAATGTAACATCAGCTGACCTTCACTGTGCTATCAAAGGAATAAAATGATCCGCACTATCTATAAACAGAGAGATGGTAAGGGAACACTTAGCTAATTTAAATTAATTTAAATCTCCTGGTCCAGATTAATTACATCCTAGGGTACTGAAAGAGATAGCAGAGGAAATTGCAGAACCTCTAGCCAGAATCTTTAAAAAAATCCTGGAGAAAAAGAGAACTTCCAGAATATTGGAAAAGGGCAAATGTTGTCCCTATCTTCAAAAAAAGGAAGAATATAGAGTCAGGAAATTACAGGCCATTGAGCTTTACTTCTATACCAGGAAAGAGCTATGAACAAATTATTAAACAGCATGTATAAAAGTACTTGGATAAGAATACAGTAATTAACCAGAGCCAGCATGAGCTTGTAGCAAATAAGTCATGCCAGACTAATCTAATTTCCTTCTATGATGGAATCACTGACTGGGTGGATCAGGGAGATGCGGTAGATATAGTTTATCTCCACTTCAGCAAAGCATTTGATAAAGTATCTCACACTATCCTTATTGAAAAAATGACCAAGTACGAGATTGACAAGCCTACGGTTAGGTGGATTCATAACTGGGTCAGTGGTTGTACTTAAAGAGTGATAATAAATGGTTGAACATCTAATGAGAAGAGTGTTTCAAGTGGGCTACCAAAAGGCTTTGACCTGACCCCAGTGTTGTTCAACATTTTTATAAATGATCTAGACAAGGAAACTGAAGGTAAAATAATCACAGTTGCAGATGATGCAAAGCTAGAATGGATAGCTAACACTAGGGAAGATAGAAAAAGGATTCAGAAGGATCTAGATAAACTTGAACAATGGGCAGCGACTAATATAATGGTATTTAGCAAGGAGAAATGCAAGATTCTATATGTGGGCAAGAAAAACTTAAATTGCATCTACAGAATGGGAGGAATAGAACTAAGCAACAGCACATGTGAAAAACACTTGGGTATGCTAATAGATCACAGGCTACACATGAGTCAACAGTGTGATGCAGCAGTAAAAAGGGCAAACAGTTCTTGGATGTATTAAGTGAAGCATAGAGTCTAGATCACATGAAGTAATTATCCCCCTCTACTCCTTCTTGGTGAGACCTCTACTGGAATACTGTGTCCAGTTCTGGGTACCACATTTTAAAAAAGACATTGAAAAACTGGAGCAAGTTCAGATAAAGAGCTACCAGGATGGGAAGCGGACTGCAAAGTATGTCCTACGAGGAATGGTTAAAGGATCTGGGAATGTTTAGCTTGCAAAAAAGAAGGTTAAGAGAAGACATAATAGCTGTCTACAAATATGTGAAGGGAAGTCACAGTAGAGAGCAGTGTTTCCCAAACCCCATCCTCACGGCCCATGTTTTCATGGATCTCCTTAGTAATACACAGGTGATTGAAGTATCATCAAGGCATCAGGAATTCTCTCCCCTGTGCAATACTAAGGAGATCCTGAAAACATGACCTGTGGGGGGCCGTGAGGATGGGGTTTGGGAAACACTGGTATAGAGGGATCATCCTTATTCTCATTTGCACATTGAAACATGAGAAGCAATGGAATGAAACTGAAAGGGAGAAGATACACATTAGATCTGTATAAACTTTTTGACAATCAATGAGTGGAACAGGCTGGCACAAGAGGTAGTGAGTTCTCCTTCAATGAAAGTTTTCAAACAGAGGCTAGACAGACATCTGTCTGAGATGGTTTATTGAATCCTGCAGTGAGCAGGGGGTTGGACACGATGACCCAGGAGGTCCCTTTCAACTCTTCTATTCTATGATATAACTTAAATTTCAAAATCTTCAGTTTTACTCAAATTTGTTGATGCAAAAATAAATACTCCCCACATAAAAAAGTTAGATTTAGTATTTTGTATGACCTCCATGATTTTTAAGGACAGCATCAAGTCTTCTAAGCATGGAATGAACAAGTTGGCAACATATTGCAACATCTATCTTTTCCCATTCTTCAAGAATAACCTCTTTTAGACTCTGGATGCTGGATGGAGAGTGATCCTCAACTTGTCTCTTCGGAATTCCCCATAAGTGTTTCTATTGGTTTCAGATCAGGAGACATACTTGGCCACTGAATTACTTTTACCCTGGTCTTCTTCAGAAATGTAACTGTGGCCTTAGATGTTTGTTTTGGATCATTGTCATATTGGAATAGTGCACTTTGGGCAAGGACATGGTAGCACATTCTCTTTCACAGTACATCTGTGAATTCACGATACCATCAATGAAATGTAGCTCCTGGACACCAGCAGCACTCATGAAGGACACTGCCACCACAGTGTTTTACTGTAAGCACCATGCATTTTTCTTTGTACTACTCACCTTTACGATTCCATACTGTTTTGAAAGCCATAAGTTCCAAAACCATTTATCTTGGTGCCATGACCTCTGAGTAAAGGGTCCCAGTATTCTTCATATTTGTCACCATTGGAGTTGATAATAGTATGGGCATCACTAATAGGCAGTAAACCAGAAACTGTGCTCTACATCTGTGTGACTGGTGCCTTATACAAGCCTTATCTGTGTATAATTCAAATACTTGACAACCACCAAATTCATGAGTTGATAGGTGTGTGAGTGGTTATTTCAACTGTATTTTGAACCTGTGTTCCCTCATATAAGTGAAGTAGTTTTGTGACCTTTATTGACAAATATGGTTGCATTTTTTCTGCTATGTTTTCATTTTTTTTTTACTAATTAGACTTACCTCTGATTGAATCCTTGTTCATTAGAATTTTGTAGTTTAAACTTTAGCTTTCCACCTAAAACTTTCACATTTGTGGGAGCATTTTGTAGTATAGTATCTCGTATAAAATGTAGATTCTGAAAGGAAACTGAAGGTTTTCTGAAAAATCTGTTGAGCATCCTCATTTATGCTGAGCAAAATAATTTTGTCCGCATCGGTATATACAGTACAGACCAAAAGTTTGGACACACCTTCTCATTTAAAGATTTTTCTGTATTTTCATGACTATGAAAATTGTACATTCACACTGAAGGCATAAAAACTATGAATTAACATGTGGAATTATATACTTAACAAAAAAGTGTGAAACAACTGAAAATATATCTTATATTCTAGGTTCTTCAAAGTAGCCACCTTTTTCTTTGATGACTTCTTTGCACACTCTTGGCATTCTCTTGAATGAGAAGGTGTGTCCAAACTTTTGGTCTGTACTGTATATATATACCGATGCGGACAAAATTGTTGGTAACCCTCTGTTAAAGTAAGAAAAACCCACAATGTTCACTTTTGTCAATTTCTAATTTAGAGACTGACAAAAGTAATTTTCAATTTACTGAATATCAACTAATGAAAATCAGACATGGCTTCTGGATAGTGCATCTACAGATTAAAAATTAAAAAACAAACTAATGAAAATGGCTTGGACAAAAATGATGGTACCCATAGAACAGATTGAAAATAATTTAACCATAGGGACATGTTAAACTAAGGTGTATCCTGGAATTAGCATAACAGTTGTCTACAAACTTGTAATCAGTTAGTCTACCTATTTGAAGATTTGAAGGGTGAAAAGTATTCACTGTGCTGTTTGGAATCATGGTGTGTACTGAACATGGAGCAAAGAAAGCTGAGAGTTGCCTCAGGAGATCAGAATGAAAATTAGAGACAAACATGTTATAGCTAAAGGCTACATGACCATCTCCAAACAGCTTGATGTTCCTGTATTGCACATATTATTCAGAAGTTTAAGGTCTACGGGACTGTAGCCAGCATTCCTGGATGTGGCCGAAAGAGGAAAATTGATGACAAATTGAAAAGACTGATGAGCAAAGCACTGGGGTCTTCTGAAGTGGCCTTCTATCAGTCCTGATCCAAATCCTATTCAGTGGAAGGAGCTGAAACATGCATTCTGGAAAAGGCAAACTTCACACCTGAGACAGCTGGAACAGTTTGTTCTAGAGGAGTGGGCAAAAATACTCGTGGACGGGGGGCAGAAGCCTCATTGAATTACAGAAATTGTTTGTTTGCAGTGATTGCCTCAAAAGGTTGTGCAACAAAGTACTAAGGTAAGGGTACCATAATTTCTGTCCAAGCCATTTTCATTAGTATGCTTTGTTACATTTTTCAGTTGAATCACAACTCAAAAGCAATTTCTGATTTTCATTAGCTGACCTTCAATTACATTGGAAATGTAGACGTTATTGCAGTGACCATTGTGAATTTTTCTTAATTTAACAAAAAGGTACCAACAATTTTGTCCACATCTGCACATGTAGTATAACAGTAGACTTTTTATATATATATATATATATATATATATATATATATATATATATATATAAATTGTGTACAGAAAGTATTCAGACCCCTTTAAATTTTTCACTCTTTGTTTCATTGCAGCATTTGGTAAATTCTAAAAAGTTCATTTTTTTTCATTAAGGTACACTCTGCACCCCATCTTGAGTGAAAAAAAAAGAAATGTAGAATTTTTTGCCAATTTATTAAAAAAGAAAAACTGAAATATCACATGGTCATAAGTATTCAGACCCTTTGCTCAGTTTTGAGTAGAAGCACCCTTTTGAGCTAGTACAGCCATGAGTCTTCTTGGGAATGATGCAACAAGTTTTTCACACCTGGATTTGGGGATCCTCTGCCATTCTTCCTTGCAGATCCTCTTCAGTTCCATCAGGTTGGATGGTGAACGTTGGTGGACAGCCATTTTCAGGTCTCTCCAGAGATGCTCAATTGGGTTTAGGTCAGGGCTCTGGCTGGACCTGTCAAGAATGGTCACAGAGTTGTTCTGAAGCCACTCCTTTGTTATTTTAGCTGTGTGCTTAGGGTCATTGTCTTGTTGGAAGGTGAACCTTCGGCCAAGTCTGAGGTCCAGAGCACTCTGGAAGAGGTTTTCATCCAGGATAGCTCTGTACTTGGCTTCATTCATGTTTCCTTCAATTGTAACCAATCGTCCTGTCCCTGCAGCTGAAAAACATCCCCATAGCATCATGCTGCCACCACCATATTTCACTGTTGGGATTATATTGGGCAGGTAATGAGCAGTGCCTGGTTTTCTCCACACATACTGCTTAGAATTATCACCAAAAAGTTCTATCTTCATCTCATCAGACCAGAGAATCTTATTTCTCATAGTCTGGGAGTCCTTCATGTGTTTTTGAGCAAACTCTATGCGGGCTTTCATATGCCTTGCACTGAGGAGAGGCTTCCGTAGGCCACTCTGCCATAAAGGCCCGACTGGTGGAGGGCTGCCGTGATAGTTGACTTTGTGGAACTTTCTCCCATCTCCCTACTGTATCTCTGGAGCTCAGCCACAGTAATCTTGAGGTTCTTCTTTACCTCTCTCACCAATGCTCTTCTCCCTCGATTTCTTTGTTTGGCTGGACGGCCAGGTCTAAGAAGACTTCTGGTGGTCCCAAGCTTCTTCCATTTAAGGATTATGGAGGCCACTGTGCTCTTAGGAACATTGAGTAATGCAGAAATTATTTTATAACCTTGGCCAGATCTGTGCCTTGCCACAATTCTGTCTCTGAGCTCCTTGGGCAGTTCCTTTGAGCTCATGATTTTCATTTGGTCTGACATGCACTGTGAGCTGTGAGGTCTTATATAGACAGGTGTGTGCCTTTCCAAATCAAGTCCTATCAGTTTAATTAAACACAGCAGGATTCCAATGAAGAAGTAGAACCATCTCAAGGAGGATTACAAGGAAATGGACAGCATGTGACTTAAATATGAGTGTCTGAGCAAAGGGTCTGAATACTTATGACCATGTGATATTTCAGTTTTTCTTTTTTAATAAATTTGCAAACATTTCTACATTTCTGTTTTTTTTTTCAGTCATGATGGGGTTCAGAGTGTACTTTAATGAGAAAAAAAAAACTTTTTAGAGTTTAACAAATGGCTGCAATTAAACAAAGAGTGAAAAATGTAAAGGGGTCTGAATACCTTCCGTACCCACTGTATATATGTGCACATACAGTACAGGCCAAAAGTTTGGACACACCTTCTCATTTAAAGATTTCACTGTATTTTCATGACTATGAAAATTGTACATTCACACTGAAGGCATCAAAACTATGAATTAACACATGTGGAATTCTATACTTAACAAAAAAGTGTGAAACAACTGAAAATATGTCTTATATTCTAGGTTCTTCAAACTAGCCACCTTTTGCTTTGATGACTGCTTTGCACACTCTTGGCATTCTCTTGATGAGCTTCAAGAGGTAGTCACCGGAAATGGTTTTCACTTCGCAGGTGTGCCCTGTCAGGTTTAATAAGTGGGATTTCTTGCCTTATAAATGGGGTTGGGACCATCAGTTGTGTTGTGCAGAAGACAGGTGGAAACACAGCTGATAGTCCTACTGAATAGACTGTTAGAATTTGTATTATGGCAAGAAAAAAGCAGCTAAGTAAAGAAAAACGAGTGGCCATCATTACTTTAAGAAATGAAGTTCAGTCAGTCCGAAAAATTGGGCAAACTTTGAAAGTGTCCCCAAGTGCAGTTGCAAAAACCATCGAGCGCTGCAAAGAAACTGGCTCACATGAGGACCACCCCAGGAAAGCAAGACCAAGAGTCACCTCTGCTTCTGAGGATAAGTTTATCCGAGTCACCAGCCTCAGAAATCGCAGGTTAACAGCAGCTCAGATAAGAGACCAGGTCAATGCCACACAGAGTTCTAGCAGCAGACACATCTCTTCAACTACTGTTAAGAGGAGACTTTGTGCAGCAGGCCTTCATGGTAAAATAGCTGCTAGGAAACCACTGCTAAGGACAGGCAACAAGCAGAAGGGACTTGATTGGGCTAAAGAACAGAAGGAATGGACATTAGACCAGTGGAAATCTGTGCTTTGGTCTGATGAGTCCAAATTTGAGATCTTTGGTTCCAACCACCGTGTCTTTGTGCAACGCAGAAAAGGTGAACGGATGGACTCTACATGCCTGGTTCCCACCGTGATGCATGGAGGAGGAGGTGTGATGGTGTGGGGGTGCTTTGATGGTGACACTGTTGGGGATTTATTAAAAATTGAAGGCATACTGAACCAGCATGGCTACCGCAGCATCTTGCAGCGGCATGCTATTCCATCCGGTTTGCGTTTAGTTGGACCATCATTTATTTTTCAACAGGACAATGACCCCAAACACACCTCCAGGCTGTGTAAGGGCTATTTGACCAAGAGGGAGAGTGATGGGGTGCTACGCCAGATGACCTGGCCTCCACAGTCACCAGACCTGAACCCAATCGAGATGGTTTGGGGTGAGCTGGACCGCAGTGTGAAGGCAAAAGGGCCAACAAGTGCTAAGCATCTCTGGGAACTCCTTCAAGATTGTTGGAAGCCCATTTCTGGTGACTACCTCTTGAAGCTCATCAAGAGAATACAAAGAGTGTGTAAAGCAGTCATCAAAGCAAAAGGTGGCTACTTTGAAGAACCTAGAATATAAGACATATTTTCAGTTGTTTCACACTTTTTTGTTAAGTATAGAATTCCACATGTGTTAATTCATAGTTTTGATGCCTTCAGTGTGAATGTACAATTTTCATAGTCATGAAAATACAGAAAAATCTTTAAATGAGAAGGTGTGTCCAAACTTTTGGTCTGTACTGTATATATATATATATATATATATATATATATATATATATATATATATATATACACGAGGGTCAGTCAATAAGTAATGCCTCCTATTTTTTTCCCCTTAAATAAGGTAGTTATGTTAAATATTCGAATTTGGCACAATTCCTCAAACCTTCTACTCCAATCCACAGCAATTGCAACTTTCTGCACCAAGAAGTGGCAGGACTGTATCCGTTTGCAAAATGGCTGACATCGATGTTCGTATTAGACAACGTTCTGTGATTGAATTCTTGCATGCAGAAGGTGAAACGCCCATTCGAATTCATGAGAGACTGAAAAATGTGTACCGTAATGCAACAGTGGATGTCAGTACTGTTAGACGATGGGTTCGTTGCTTTAACACAGCTGAAGGGCCATCACCGTTGGCTGACAAAATGCGGAGTGGCAGGCCAGTAACCGCAGTGACTCCAAGCAACATTCACTGAGTCGATGACATCATTCGTGGTGACTGCCGGGTGACTGCAGATGAATTGTGCCTCAGTAAAGGCAGTGTGATGAAAATTATTGGACAACTGGGATACAGAAAAGTTTGTGCACGGTGGGTCCCAAGAATGCTTTTACCATGCTGGAATACATGCCCTTGTTAAACGGTGGACCAAGACTGTGGAAATGGATCGAGATTATATTGAAAAGTGACAAATTAATCGTTAATGTTGTGGTTTTCAACCTAAGTAATTGCATTTGAATTTCTTGCCAATTAAAAGGAGAAAAAAAATAGGAGGCATTACTTATTGACTGACCCTCGTGTATATATATAGTACAGACCAAAAGTTTGGACACACCTTCTCATTTAAAGATTTTTCTGTATTTTCATGACTATGAAAATTGTACATTCACACTGAAGACATTAAAACTATGAATTAACACATGTGGAATTATATAGTTAGCAAAAAAGTGTGAAACAACTGAAAATATGTCTTATATTCTAGGTTCTTCAAAGTAGCCACCTTTTGCTTTGATGACTGCTTTGCATACTCTTGGCATTCTCTTGATGAGCTTCAAGAGGTAGTCACCGGAAATGGTCTTCCAACAATCTTGAAGGAGTTCCCAGAGATGCTCAGCATTTGTTGGCCCTTTTGCCTTCACTCAGCGGTCCAGCTCACCCCAAACAAATCTTGATTGGGTTCAGGTCTGGTGACTGTGGAGGCCAGGTCATCTGGCGTAGCACCCGATCACTCTCCTTCTTGGTCAAATAGCCTTACACAGCCTGGAAGTGTGTTTGGGGTCATTGTCCTGTTGAAAAATAAATGATGGTCCAACTAAACGCAAACCGGATGGAATAGCATGCCGCTGCAAGATGCTGTGGTAGCCATGCTGGTTCAGTATGCCTTCAATTTTGAATAAATCCCCAACAATGTCACCAGCAAAGCACCCCCACACCATCACACCTCCTCCATGCTTCACGGTGGGAACCAGGCATGTAGAGTTCATCCGTTCACCTTTTCTGCGTCACACAAAGACACGGTGGTTGGAACCAAAGATCTCAAATTTGGACTCATCAGACGAAAGCACAGATTTCTACTGGTCTAATGTCCATTCCTTGTGTTCTTTAGCCCAAACAAGTCTCTTCTGATTGTTGCCTGTCCTTAGCAGTGGTTTCCTAGCAGCTATTTTAACATGAAGGCCTGCTGCACAAAGTCTCCTCTTAACAGTTGTTGTAGAGATGTGTTTGCTGCTAGAACTCTGTGTGGTATTGACCTGGTCTCTAATCTGAGCTGCTGTTAACCTGCGATTTCTGAGGCTGGTGACTCGGATAAACTTATTCTGAGAAGCAGAGGTGACTCTTAGTCTTTTTTTCTTGGGGCGGTCCTCATGTGAGCCAGTTTCTTTGTAGTGCTTGATGGTTTTTGCAACTGCACTTGGGGACACTTTCAAAGTTTTCCCAATTTTTTGCACTGACTGACCTTCATTTCTTAAAGTAATAATGGCCACTCATTTTTCTTTACTTAGCTGCTTTTTTCTTGCCATAATACAAATTCTAACAGTCTATTCAGTAGGACTATCAGCTGTGTTTCCACCAGACTTCTGCACAACACAACTGATGGTCCCAACCCCATTTATAAGGCAATAAATCCCACTTATTAAACCTGACAGGGCACACCTGTGAAGTGAAAACCATTTCCGGTGACTACCTCTCGAAGCTCATCAAGAGAATGCCAATAGTGTGCAAAGCAGTCATCAAAGCAAAAGGTGGCTACTTTGAAGAACCTAGAATATAAGACATAAGATTGGACAGTGCAAAAAATTGGGAAAACTTTGAAAGTGTCCCCAAGTGAACTTGCAAAAACCATCAAGCGCTACAAAGAAACTGGCTCACATGAGGACCGCCCCAGGAAAAAAAGACTAAGAGTCACCTCTGCTTCTGAAAATAAGTTTATCCGAGTCACCAGCCTCAGAAATCGCAGGTTAACAGCAGCTCAGATTAGAGACCAGGTCAACACCACACAGAGTTCTAGCAGCAGACACATCTCTACAACAACTGTTAAGAGGAGACTTTTTGCAGCAGGCCTTCATGTTAAAATAGCTGCTAGGAAACCACTGCTAAGGACAGGCAACAATCAGAAGAGACTTGTTTGGGCTAAAGAACACAAGGAATGGACATTAGACCAGTGGAAATCTGTGCTTTGGTCTGATGAGTTCAAATTTGAGATCTTTGGTTCCAACCACCGTGTCTTTGTGTGACGCAGAAAAGGTCAATGGATGAACTCTACATGCCTGGTTCCCACCGTGAAGCATGGAGGAGGAGGTGTGATGGTGTGGGGGTGCTTTGCTGGTGACATTGTTGGGGATTTATTCAAAATTGAAGGCATACTGAACCAGCATGGCTATCACAGCATCTTGCAGCGGCATGCTATTCCATCCGGTTTGCGTTTAGTTGGACCATCATTTATTTTTCAACAGGACAATGACCCCAAACACACTTCCTGGCTGTGTAAGGGCTATTTGACCAAGAGGGAGATTGATGGGGTGCTACGCCAGATGACCTGGCCTCCACAGTCACCAGACCTGAACCCAATCAAGATTTGTTTGGGGTGAGCTGGACCGCTGAGTGAAGGCAAAAGGGCCAACAAGTGCTAAGCATCTCTGGGAACTCCTTCAAGATTGTTGGAAGACCATTTCCGGTGACTACCTCTTGAAGCTCATCAAGAGTATGCCCAGAGTGTGCAAAGCAGTCATCAAAGCAAAAGGTGGCTACTTTGAAGAACCTAGAATATAAGACATATTTTCAGTTGTTTCACACTTTTTTGTTAAGTATATAATTCCACATGTGTTAATTCATAGTTTTGATGCCTTCAGTGTGAATGTACAATTTTCATAGTCATGAAAATACAGAAAAATCTTTAAATGAGAAGGTGTGTCCAAACTTATGGTCTGTACTGTATATACTGTATATATATATATATATATGTATATATATATATACACACACACACTATATTATATATCTATACTCTACTCTTTAAATATACAGTACATCTGAATATTTACATAACAACAATGGCTCAATTTTTTTAATTTTATTTTCTTGCAATTTAATAAGGCAAAGTATAACTTGTAATGCCATATGTATATATATATTATTTAATTTATTACATTAATTGCCACACTTACATTTTGAAGCCTGCATGATGTCATGGCTCCTTATAATTTATTATCTTTTTGTACTGATTAAAGTGGTCTGTTTTTTCTACTCATCACCAACAAGACCTTATCAGGCTTAGTACACTTTTCCTATGCCTTTCTTATCTTTGGAATTTTAGACTCTTCATACACAAATCTATTCTAGAGCAGTACACAGTGAAAGATACAGCTAACAACATCCTGAGGTCTATAAACAAGCAACATTTTAATATGTTCTGTTCATTAGATACATAATCTTTTATGGGTATCTAATTTGTTACCTAATGAAATGATTCACAAGGTTTAGACACAATTTTATGAGATTTAGTTTTACTAATGGATAAGTCTGCATGGAAGTTCCAGGCACATTGCTCACATAACAGTGTCAACTGCTATACTCACATAGATGTGCAGACCATTGCCTGATATCAGTTGCAAACAGGATGCTCCCATATGTCAGTCTATTGACTATACATGGTGCCAGCAAAAGACCCCTTTATTGATGCCTATTATAGTTCAGCCATGATAATTTGAGCCACGTTACCTTATCAGAGTACAAGCTACAGTGACCTATAACACTGATATCCACAATGCTGTATAAAGGTGTCAACTATATGACCTCCAGAACCCATTCTTATCACAGCATGGTGTAATTTTAACCACCTTGAAAAATTTAACCCATCAAAATCACTGTAGCAGATACTGCTTAACAATACTACTCTGCCAGAATACTAATACCACCACATAGTTATTCTGTAAATAAATAGAGACGCATTAAACAAAACCACAAAACCCATAACAACCATACCATGACTAAATAATACCACCATAAAATTGAAACAAAAGTGAGTAAATATCAGTTTCACACAAGTGATTTCGGAATCATTGCAGGAATATTGTTATAAAATGAGATTGGATAAACAACAATTGAACCTAATGAATAACATTTTATGCTTTCTCTGATTGTAGTCTTTCATTACACAGTCTTCTTCACCATGCTTCACCAGATTGCTATGAAGAGTAGTGAGCTATGAGTCACCTGTTAAGTTTGTTGCCAAACACTTATGGGTACCCACTTTTACATCACAATCCTAACAGCTCACATAACACAAATTTCTCATCCTTCTACCCCTTTAATAATGCCATCAGAAAACTCAAATCCACTAGGTACATAGTCAAATTAATAGCTAGGTCAATTCAACATTGAAGCAGCCTCTCCAGTATTTACAGCAGTAATCATTGGCATCTCAGAACTGAACAAAATTGGTAAAAGGAGATTTTAGCTAAAATTATATATTTTATTGTATATAATCTATAAAAAGACCACTTTAATGCCACGAAATACAAAACAACAAAACCAGATCATAGATGACAATACAGGTGCATATCAGATTGTAACATGGGTATAATTGTAAAGAATAATAACCATAACATCCATAAGATATGTATTATGAGTCACTGGTGTTATATGTGAGGGAAGGTATGTTTCATAGCTAGCCTTAGTGAACTGAACCTACAACTTTTCTCCAGCATATTATATGTTGGGGGATTAAATCACCATTGTGCCATTGTGAAGGGAGTGGTTTTGGGTGAATGACATAGAGACCGGAGGGAAGTCATTCACCATACCTCCACCTCAGGGTGTGGCTGAGCAAGGTTAAATGCTCAGTTACTGTTTTCTTTCAGTTGTTGGAAGTTTGGAGAGTTAAGTCTCCAGACTGTGGAGTTTCAGCTCAGGAGGAGCTGAATTTGCTGCAAAGTGATGCAGGCGAACCTGCACACATATGGACTGTGTTATCCTTAGTCTTTTGTTTTACCTTTATGCCAGCAAGGTTGAGTTTATTTTGCTGAAGTCTGCAGAGCTTTATGCTGATAAAACTAAACCTGCAGCCGGATCCGTTCCTGTGTCTACTTCCGACAGGCAGCTGAGTGAGTCATCTTGCCACAATTAATAGTATATGAACCCATTTGACATGTATACAAGATGAATAGTGTTACCTATAATAGGGTGTAATATGCAAAGTCCCACAGATCATGTTCCCCAATGCGCTCTTCGCATGTTCTTAATCGCTTCCTCAGGGGGTGTAATTGAATCCCTTTAATAATGTCAAACTGCTTTTATCCTTAGTGCTTGCTGCTCTGAATATCCTCCATAAATACTCACTCACCATCAAGTTGTGGACCAGAAAAAGTGAGATGTGAGCACCAAGATGGTCATACAACACTTAGAACTATAAGTATTCAGTGAACAATGAGATCAGCAGCCACATGTTGTAATATACAGTATTATTATTTAATCCTCAGCATGTAGATACAATTGAAGTAAAAACAATCAATATTTTAGGTTCTTGTCGTATGGAAATTAACTAGGACTAGTTTGGTTTGACATATCTTCACTCAAAACAGTCTAACCTTAGATGTTGTAATCAACTTCACCTCCCTTTTGAGCATGATTGATGTCCTCCTCATTTGCAGTGATTTTATAGCAAATTAGCAATTGATAATATGCCTAAAGGGTCTGATTATAGTGTCTGAGGCTGGACTGTTCTAAGTGAAGAGACTCCCTGCTGGACTAGTCCTAGGTGAATAGCATATGACAAGTGACTGAAATATGAGGCACTTACTGGGAATGCAAGAGGAGGACTCTAAATCATAATGATGGTGGTTTGGGATACTTGGGGAACCTGACAGTATCCTATAAATTGAATGTAATAAATATACATATTCACATATATAGACAGGCTTATAAATGTATGTAATCACCCTTGCTGGAAGGCTTATGTACTGTACATGCTCACACATATAGGCAGGCTTATATTTATACACAAATAGGCAGGTTTATAAATATGCACTCCGATACAGTATATAGACAGGCTTATAAATATACCTACACTCATATAGACATACATACACGAACATATAGGCAGGACATGCCGTAATACAGTGATCACGAGTGACATTATACACAAGAGCTCTGTATACAGTGTACAAGTAATACAGTGATTACCGGTGACATTATACGCAGAAGCCCTGTACATAGTATATAGTGTATAGTGTCAGCCTACAGTCATGGCCAAAAGTTTTGAGAATGACACCAAAATTATATTTTCACATGATCTGCTGGCCTCTGGTTTTTATTAGTGTTTGTCTGATGTTTATATCACATACAGAAATATAATTGCAATCATATTATGAGTACCAATAGGTTATATTGACAGTTAGAATGAGTTAATGCACCAAGTCAATATTTGCAGTGTTGCCCCTTCTTCTTCAAGACCTCTGTAATTCTCCCTGGCATGCTCTCAATCAACTTTTGGACCAAATCCTGACTGATAGCATTCCATTCTTGCATAATCATCATAGAATCATAGAATGGTAGAGTTGGAAGGGACCTCCTGGGTCATCTGGTCCAACCCCCTGCTCAAAGCAGGATTCACTAGATCATCTCAGACAGATGTCTGTCCAGCCTCTGTTTGAAGACGTCCATTGAAGGGGAACTCACCACCTCTCGTGGCAGCCTGTTCCACTCATTAATCACCCTAACTGTCAAAAAGTTTTTTCTAATATCTAATCTGTGTCTCCTCCCATTTAGTTTCATCCCATTGCTTCTAGTCTTTCCTTGTGCAAATGAGAATAAAGATGATCCTTCTACAATGTGACAGCCCTTGACATATTTGTAGACAGCTATTAAGTCTCCTCTCAGTCTTCTTTTTTGCAAGCTAAACATTCCCAAATCCTGCAACCGTTCCTCATAGGACATGGTTTGCAGACCAGTCACCATTCTCCCCACCCCCCACTCCGAATTCACCATGTGCTCTTCCAAACCTCCACTTCCTATTCTCCATGTACTCTTCCCACCCTCCACTCCCAATTCCCAATGTGCTCTTCTCACCCTCCCTTCACTGCCAATTCCCCATGTGCTCTTCCCACTCTCCCTCCACTCCCAATTTCACATGTGCTCTTCCCACCCTTCCTCCACTCCCAATTCCCCATGTGCTCTTCCCACCCTCCCTACACTCCCAATTCCCCATTCGCTCTTCCCACCCTCCCTCCACTCCCAATTCCCCATGTGCTCTTCCCACCCTCCCTCCACTCCAAATTCCCCTTGTGCTCTTCCCACCCTCCACTCCAAATTCTCCATGTTCTCTTCCCACCCTCCACTTCCAATTCCCCATGCACTCTTCCTACTCTCCATGTACTCATCCCCAAGACCATTAATTAATTTAAAAAAAATAAAGTTTTCATACTTATCTCTCATACGATCCCTGCAGCTGTGCTGGCATCCTGGCACGACTCCCGCTCTCTGCAGGCATATACGCGATGAGTCATCGCATACGCGCCTTCACCAGTGCGTCACAGGGGAAGAGGGACACCCTTGGAGCTGCTGCACAGCAGTTCAGTGGTGAAGGCTGTGAGTGCTGCGGGGGGTCCCTGCACCAGGAGAGGTACACGCGGTGGGTCCTCCTGACTTCTGGTCAGGTGATGGCGTGTATGCGATGTCATATGATCAGAAGTCAGGAGAAATGTGAGGGAGCTGCGTGGCTCCAGTAAGGACTTAGCGCCTGGGTGTGCGCCGCCAACGGCGGCTCCCCGGTGCTCGGCACTTTGCTACAGCTTGGGGCCCGTGAGCAGAAGCACAAGAGGGGGGCCCCGACTGGGCCTGGGCCCACCCTCTGTACTGCTGCTCATGGGGACCCATATAGCAGTAAGGGCAGTAATGCCCTGATGGCGGCCCTGGGGGTATGCAGTATGATGTACTTGGGTCATAAACTTTTTAATCTATGTGCGCAAGTGCATACTTGCCATTTTTATACCTTACAATTGGCATAATTAATGCTCTTCTTTTTTAAAAAATATTGTTGCATAAGTGCTGCGTATTAATTATGCTCTCCTTAATTTGATATACAGTGGTGGCCAAAAGTATTGGCACCCCTGCAATTCTGTCAGATAATACTCAGTTTCTTCCTGAAAATGATTGCAATCACAATTCTTTGGTATTATTATCTTCATTTAATTTGCTTGCAAGGAAAAAACACAAAAGAGAATAAAGCAAAAATCAAATCATTGATCATTTCACACAAAACTCCAAAAATGGGCCAGACAAAAGTATTGGCACCCTCAGCCTAATACTTGGTTGCACAACCTTTAGCCAAAATAACTGCGAACAACCGCTTCCGGTAACCATCAATGAGTTTCTTACAATGCTCTGCTGGAATTGTAGACCATTCTTCTTTGGCAAACTGCTCCTGGTCCCTGATATTTGAAGGGTGCCTTCTCCAAACTGTCATTTTGAGATCTCTCCGCAGGTGTTCTATGGGATTCAGGTCTGGACTCATTGCTGGCCACCTTAGAAGTCTCCAGTGCTTTCTCTCAAACAATTTTATAATGCTTTTGGAAGTGTGTTTTGGGTCATTGTCCTGCTGGAAGACCCATGACCTCTGAGGGAGACCCAGCTTTCTCACACTGGGCCCTACATTATGCTGCAAAATTTGTTCGTAGTCTTCAGACTTCATAATGCCATGCACACGGTCAAGCAGTCCAGTACCAGAGGCAGCAAAGCAACCCCAAAACATCAGAGAACCTCCACCATGTTTGACTGTAGGGACCGTGTTCTTTTCTTTGAATGCCTCTTTTTTTTTCCTGTACACTCTATGTTGATGCTTTTTCCCAAAAAGCTCTACTTTTGTCTAATCTGACCAGAGAACATTCTTCCAAAACATTTTAGGCTCTCAGGTAAGTTTTGGCAAACTCCAGCCTGGCTTTTTTATGTCTCGGGGTAAGAAGTGGGGTCTTCCTGGGTATCCTACCATACAGTCCCTTTTCATTCAGACGCCGACGGATAGTACGGGTTGACACTGTTGTACCCTTGGACTGCAGGGCAGCTTGAACTTGTTTGGATGTTAGTCGAGGTTCTTTATCCACCATTCGCACAATCTTGCGTTGAAATCTCTCATCAATTTTTCTTTTCCGTCCACATCTAGGGAGGTTAGCCACAGTGCCATGGGCTTTAAACTTCTTGATGACACTGAGCACAGAAGACTCAGGAACATTCAGGTCTTTGGAGATGGACTTGTAGCCTTGAGATTGCTCATGCTTCCTCACAATTTGGTTTCTCAAGTCCTCAGACAGTTCTTTGGTCTTCTTTCTTTTCTCCATGCTCAATGTGGTACACACAAGGACACAGGACAGAGGTTGAGTCAACTTTAATCCATGTTAACTGGCTGCAAGTGTGATTTTGTTATTGCCAACACCTGTTAGGTGCCACAGGTAAGTTACAGGTGCTGTTAATTACACGATTAGAGAAGCATCACATGATTTTTCAAACAGTGCCAATACTTTTGTCCACCCCCTTTTTTAGGTTTGGTGTGGAATTATATCCAATTTGGCTTTAGGACAATTCTTTTTGTGTTTTTTCATTGAAGACAAATTAAATGAAGATAATAATACCAAAGAATTTGTGATTGCAATCATTTTCAGGAAGAAACTGAGTATTATCTGACAGAATTGCAGGGGTGCCAATACTATTGGCCACCACTGTAGTTACTTCTATACTCATATTGAATTAATGATTTGGAACTTTCTTATTCATTTTGAGTATGTTCCTTGCTGTTTTTTTCATCTGGTGCATACACTGTGACACGTACTGTATGTTTACATTTTAGCTCATCTGTGCAAACATATACTTATTTCCAACATGGCGATATATACCTGTCGTTCCATTCATGTATTCTATTCACAGACATCTCTGCTTTCTTCGCATGCGTGTATTTACATCTAACATATGCACTGTATACCTGTCCTCTCTTTCCTCAAGCAACTTAATTGATTAACTTTGTTCGCACATGTGCAGTTACTTTTTGAATCCAACTTTATTCTGACTAGTTCGCGCATGCACAATATTTATTTCTGAACACCAATTCAGGCAGTTATATACGGGTATGTCCTCTATACATGGTAAATTATTTAATTATTTGACTGTGAATTATTGGGTAGATATAAGGGTCTTTCTGGACATTTGTTATTACATACCCCTGAGGAAGCCACAGATATAGTGGGTATACGTGTGGGTTTTTTCCTCAACCTATCTCTGCCTTCAACTTAGAAGTCAGTTTATGCTTACAGATCTTATGGTCATTTGTGCTGACACTTCTACTGAAGGATTTAAAGAGGTTCTCCACTACTATGGAGACTTCCCCATTTGATTTTAAAGGTGGAAATAAGATTTTTTTGTGATTTTTGCCTCTGAGCGGCGCTATTGCTGACTGCTCACCAGGCATCAACCTGCAACCTTGGCTGACATCCGCTGATGGCATGTCAAGTTCCAGCTGCAGCCAAGCGTGACCCAGTGACATGCTCCCCCCTGATTGATGGGCTGTGGGCGGGGTTTCACCGCATATTACAGCCCAGCATCCAGCGCGCACTTTCCCAATGAATGCAGAGGGCTGTGACATGCGGTGAAACACTGCCCACAGCCCATCATTCAGGGTGGAGCGCGCCACTGGGTCATGCCTGGCTGCAGCCGGAAGTTGACGTGACATCAGAGGATGTCAGAGCCGGCTGCAGCCAGGGTCATGTGATGCCTGGTGAGCGGTCAGCAATAGCGCCGCTCACAGGCAAGAATCACAACACAAGGTACTTACAAAAAATCGTACTTCCATCTTTTAAATCGACGGGGGCATTCTCTATAGTAGTGGACAACCTCTTTAACACTGACGAGCAAAAGGGTAACAAAGTTTTAAACTTTTGACTTTCAGGCTCCATATCTCATCATCCACTACTGCTTCGAATGTGAGACTACCATCATTTTATTGACAATTATCTTGGCTATTTAAAAAAATTGACTTTCAGCTATTTTGTATATGATTAATTATGCAGATTCTTGGCATGTCACTGCATTGTAACTGTTTTGCTTCTAAAAATCTAAATTTTAATTTTTATCAATTTGTAAATCCACCTATGGCTTTCAACACTGCCTGAATCCTTCTGGGTATGCTATCTATCAAATTCATAGACCAAAATCTGATCCCAGGTTTCTTCTACATGTTTACAAAGTTACTGCATACTGGTCGACTCAATTGGGTATGTATACAGCTTTTTCTTTAACTCTATCCACAAGTGTTTGATTGGGTTGAGGTCTGGGGTCTGTGTAGGCCAATCCAGCACCTTTATTTCATTGTCATTGAACCATTTCTTTGCCAATCTCGATGTATGCTTCGGGTCATTGTCCTGCTGGAACACTATGTCGTCCTTTTCATAACCATAGTACTCGGGTGTATGAAGTAACTCGTCTGTAGGATACTCACATATAACTCAGCATTGAGACCACTATTGATCCTGGTCAAGTATGCAACTGTGAAATAACCTCATATCTTCAGGCTTCCTCCACCAAATTTAACAATTCCTTCAATTTCTCGATCCATTAGCCACTTTTTCCCTTGTTTCTTCCAGGCATATTTGCACCCATCAGAACCTAGGCTATTGATCTTTGTCTCATTACTTCAAATCACCCTTTTCCAATCTTCTATTGTCCACTTTTCGGACTTTTTTGCAAACTTAAGCCGGCGCTTCTTATGACAATATTAAAGTCGAGGCTTCTTCACCTTCTTTCAGGCCACCATTCCAGTCAAACAGTGCTTGCATGGATGTCTGTGATCACACTATTACCAAGCATACGAGCTACCTCCGCTGCCGTGATGGTCATGCTTGAACTGATAGACCTTGTGATGAGCCGACTTGTTGACTCCGATATTTTGCCTGGACGTCTACCTCTTGGCTTTTGAATGGATGGATGGACTTCATTTTGTATTCTTCCAACTGTCATGGCACTTACATGATGCAGTTTGGCAATTTTCTTGGCCGAGCTGGATGATGCTATTTCTCTTTTCTTGGGAAATCTTCTTCATGGCTGCTCCTCGATTTGAACCAGTGATATTTTGCTTTGAAATCAACCTAATAACACACTGAGCTATTAGGGAATGTGAGAACAGGTTGTATATTGTAGTATACACAAAGAAAAAGATTATTCCACCACCAGGAGCAAAACAGTAACAATACAGTGACATGACAAGTATCTGCATAACTAATCATATGCTAAACAGTTGCATGTCAAATTTATGTATGAGATAGCAAAGGTGATTTTCTATAAAATGATGGTATCTCATGTTTGAAGCAGTAGTGGATGGTGAGATATGGAGCCTGACAGTCAAAAGTTCAAAACATTGTTACCCTATTGCTTGTCAGTGTACCACTGTTTTTTTTTATACATCTTTTCCCTTGCTATGAATATCGTTAAAGGAATTTTGCACTTCATATTTTTTATTACATTATTATATCTTTACTCCATTTTTTCTGGTTCATATTTTGTAATATTCACACCAGATATTACTTGATTGTTTACATTTTATTCACTATGAGCATTTTCTTCTATACCTACAGTCATGGCTAAAAGTCTTGGCATCCTTGAAATTGTTCCAGAATATGAAATATTTCTCCCAGAAAATTATTGGAATGACACGTTTTGTTATACACATGTTATTTCATTTGTGTGCATTGAAACAACGCAAAACAGAGAAAAAAAGGCAAATTGAACATAATTTCACACAAACCCCCAAAATGGGCAGGACAAAATTGTTGGCACACTCAACTTAACATTTGGTTGCACCCCAATTGGAAGAAATGACTGTAATCAATTGCTTCCTATAACATCAACAAGCTTCTTATATCTCTCAACTCGAATCTTGGACCACTCTTCCTTTGCAAACTGCTTCAGGTCTCTCATATTTGAAGGTCTCCTTCTCCCAACAGCAATTTTAAGATTTCTTCACAGGTATTCAATAGGATTTAGAACTTTAGAACTCTCCAGTGCTTTGTTTCCATCCATTTCTGGGTGCTTCTTGAAGTATGTTTGGGGCCATTGTCCTGCTGGGTTTGAATGACCTAGGGCACAAACCAACTTTTCTGACCATGGGCACTACATTGCAACCCAAAATCCTTTGGCAATCTTCAGATTTCATGATGCCTTGCACACAGTTAAGGCACACAGTGCTAGAGGCAGCAAAACAACTGCAAGACATCTTTGAACCTCCACCATATTTGACTGTAGGTACTGTGTTCTCTTCTTTGTAGGTCTCAATCTGTTTTCGGAAACAGTAGAATGATGTGCTTTACCAAATATCTTTATCTTGGTCTCATCTGTCCACAAGACACTTTTCCAGAAGGATTAAGTCTTACTAACATACATTTTAGAAAACTGCAGTCTAGGTCCTCCTGGGTCTCCTGCCAAAGCGTTTTGTTTCATTCAAATGTCGATGGATAGTTTGCACTGACACTGATGCCCCCTGAGCCTGCAGGACAGCTTGAATTTCTTTGGAACTTGATTGGAACTGCTTATCCACCATCTAGACTATTATGCGTTGCAACCTTTCATCAATTTTTCTCTGCCGTTCATGTCCACACATGTCCACACAAGATTTCAATTAGAACAGGTAAAATCATATGTTATAATGCAGTAATGTTTTGCACTTGTCTTTGAGGTACTTTCTCACTCATTCTACATCCCTCGCAGCCTCCCTACAATCGAAAGGGACCACCACCCTATTGGATCAATTAAGAGTCTTCTACCTTCCCTTCACCCATCATCAGGTAAAGTGTCAACACGCGCACTGCTATTTTGATCCTCTCTAATACCATTACATCTAAACTAAATTGATTTTATTTTAGGGGTGATCTCTATTCGTGATATCTACCCTCCTAAGACACATCAAGCCTAACCAGGAGGAACCCTCAGAACAACCCCAACCCCCTGTCCTCTTTTAAATCGATCCTGCTGCATCCCCCTGTGGATCACCTTCGTTACTCCGAACCACTAAGGGGACACTATTTTATCATCAAGTTTTTAACAATGTATTATTTTATTTATTAATAAAATTACATTTAAATGTATCCTACTGTACTTATTCATTGCAACAGGCCTATATCCAGCGCG
Source organism: Phyllobates terribilis (assembly GCF_046119375.1). NCBI lineage: Eukaryota > Metazoa > Chordata > Amphibia > Anura > Dendrobatidae > Phyllobates > Phyllobates terribilis. The sequence continues at coordinate 230,787,782 of NW_027362764.1, forward strand.
AGTGCTTTTATATACTTTATCCATATTTTACCCAGACATTTGTGGTAAATGTCTCTCTTGCTGCAGGTTTTATAGGCCCACCCACCAGCACCACTTATATATTACATATTTATAACACTTTCTATACTCCATGCTTAGTGTGGCACACACAGACACACAATGCAAAGATTGAGTCAACTTTTCCCCTTTTTATCTGGTTTCAGGTGTGATTTTGATATTGTCTACACCTGTTACTTTCCACAGGTGAGTTTAAACGAGCATCACATGCTTGAAACAAAGTTGTTTACCCACAATTTTGGAAATGTTTCAACAATTTTGTCTGGCTCATTTTTGGGGTTTTGTGTGAAATTATGTCCAATTTGCCTTTTTTTCTCTTTTTTTTGTGTTGTTCCAATAAACACAAAGGAAATAAACATGTGTATAACAAAGCATGTGTAATTGTAATAATTTTCTGGGAGAAATACTTCATATTCTTGAATAATTTCAAGGGTGCCATCACTTTCAGCCATGACTGTATGTCATCTGTGTTTTAAGCTGAATAGTTTATTGTAGTAAGATGCCTTGTAATTTGATGTCATTTCTGGAAGAGGAGAGCAGGTAAGTTACATTGTTATGGGTATACCTGATTGATATGTAAATCCTATTGGGCTTTTAATTGTTTTTATCTCCGTTTTTTTCCTTTCATGATTGTAAAATAAAATTAGATATTTTTTGGTGATCCCTATGTATTTACATGCTTTTTTCTCTTTTTTTTTCCACAGCTAATGAATGCCTGTAATTTACCTACATTGAATTAGGGCACATGCAAACGTTCGTGCAATTCGATCCGAGCATAGAACGCAATGCATGGACTGGCGGCAGGTCTCCTGACCGAGCATGACAGCTTCATATATTACCAGGGTCGGACTGGGGTGCCTAGGGCCCACCAGGGGAACTGACTCTAGGGGCCCACACTACAGCCCACCATAAACGGTTTTATTACTTGTTATGTTTTTCTATAATGTACTATAGTTACATGATTGGCTGCGCTGTGAAGCACTGAGTGGCAGGACTTTGTTCGAACAGTTATTCCGTACTGCCAGAGTCCCTTTAATGGTAACTTGTCACCTGGAAAAACGCTATTTATCTGCAGATATAGGGGTAATCTGCAGGTAAATAGGGTTTAAAGCCTGGTTAGACAGCTTAATGGAAAAGCGTTGGCTACACGGAGAAAATTACGTTTCATTCTCCCAGCCGCCACTCGCTTCCTGTTATTGGGTCGGTGCAAGGAGGGAGACATTACAGTCACCACGAACTACAAAGTGAGGGTGCTGCAATAACGTCCGGCACCTTTATTGTGACACTTCCATGGAGCCCAACCTCAGGCTGAGCTTCATTGAACGACTAACATGGCAGCAGCACCTGGCAACTAGTGCTGAGCGAGCGTGGTCGGATAAGGTGTGATCCCAGCATGCTCGGGTGTTATCCAGGTATCTTGTAGTGCTCTGCTAATATGCTCGAGTCCCCAGGGTAGCATGTTTTGCGGCGGTAGGCAGACGCAACACATGCAGGAATTGCCTGTTTGTTAGGTAATCCCTGCATGTGTTGCTTCTGTCTACCGCCGCAAAACATGTTACCGCAGGGACTCGAGCATATTAGCAGAGCACTCCAAGATACCTGGATAACACCCGAGCATGCTGAGATAACACCTTGTCCGACCACGCTCACTCAGCACTACTGGCAACCCATCAGCAACCTGCAACTGCGTCACAGGGGGCTGAAGGGAACAGGTGACTGCATGTACCAGCCATCGTGCTATCTAAATGCCGCTGTCAGTGATTGACAAGGGCACTTAAATACTCAAAACAGCAGCAATCAAGGCGAGCTCTGATCACTGCTGTTACAGGCAGACGCTGGCTATGTAACACAGCCGACATCTGCCTGGTATGGAGCAGGCTCAGCTCCTGAACCCGCTTCATACAAGCACATCCCAATGGTGACAGTTATGACAAGGTTAGCAAATTTCACTTGTCTGTTCCTAAATGTGGAAAGACAAATGGAATTCCCTAACACATGTGAGCAAGTCCTAATAGATTTAGTAAAGGTGCCCCAAGCATATGAATGTTATTACACACCACAATGGACTCTTACATACACGCATCTTACAAAAATACATATTATTCCAGATACGTAAACACATACAAACACGCAGACGTGCACAAACACGCAGACGCGCACAAACACATCAGTACATGAATACATCATCTGAACCACCATCATTTGTAATGTCAGGTCAGCCCCATATATCTTTGTATCACATAAACCTACAACTCCCAGTATGTAATTAACAATAGAGATACTGGGAGTTGTTATCAGTCATCATCAGACTGCGGACCATACAGGAACCACAGTACTGATGAGACGCAGGCAGGATCACAAATGAACATTTACATCCAGGTATCTTACCTGAGACGTCTTCTCTGATTAGAGCGTTCTCTCTCTTTTCGTCTCCCTCTTGTCCAGTCTCCATGATGACTTTTCTCATCCACAGCTCGTCTCTGCAGACTTCCATCTTCTCCGGTCTTCTGCAGCACATCCCGACACGATGCCCTTAAAGATACAGTGTCATTATAATGCTCCCGAATAAAAATATCTACACTGAGCCCCTGAATAAACCTAACTCTTACAATGCTCCCTGCACAAAACATGACATACACTCTACCCCTCTTATGGTACCTGCTCTCCACACTGTCCTCTCCTTACCATACTGGGCCCCCTCTTCACACTGTCCTCTCACACTGTGTCCCCCCTATACTGCCCAGTATCTATACTGTGCCCCTTCATCACACTCCCCCTCCTCAGCATACTGTTCCCTCCTTTCTGTGCCCTCACACTGTTCCCCCCATACTGCCGCATCACTATACCTTCCCCTACACTACCTAGTCTCTGTGCTGTGTCACCTTACACTTTTCTCCCTCCATACTGTCTCCTCACACTATTCCCCCACTCTCCATACTGTCTTATACATCTCTTCCCCATTCTGTTCCCGCACCCATTCCCACCCCTCCCCTAGTTCACCATACTGTTTCTTCACACATCTCCCCATTCCGTCTCCTAAAATTTCTCTCCCATCTCTCTCCAAATATAATAAATCTTCGGAAGAGCACACAGACATGCAGAAGCACGCTTACACACACGAAAACAAGCGCACACAGACACATACTAAGGGCTCCTCCACACGTCAGTACATGCAGTGACCGTTTCCACACGTACCAGAGACACTGACACACGTAGACCCATTCACATGAATGCGTATGTGCACATGTCAGTATGTTTCCACTTTCCACAGACCATGTGGTGTCCGTGGGCAAAACACGCTGACATGTCTGTTTTTTACCTGCTGTCCATACTGCAAAATGTCCCGCACACTGATGACAGTTAGCACCCGGTGCTTGGGAAGAGCACTGAGTGCTGCCCTCATCATAGATCCCTGCAGGCGCTGCGATCAGCACCAGCAGGGTCAATGATGAGAGTAATAGTCGATACCCGCTGTGTCCAACTGTAAAAAGAATAAAATAAAAAAATCCTTATGCTAACCTCTACTAAGTGTCACCCGCTGTAATCCGTGCGAGCGCTCTCGCCGAGGAGAATGTCTCCTGCAGCGAGTGGGCTCCGGAGTTGCGCTCAACAAGAGGTGCCCTGTCATTCACTAAGCGCAGTTCTGGAGCAAGCTCGCTGCAGGAGTCATTCTCCTCGGCGAGAGCGCTCGCACGGATTACAGCAGGTGACACTTAGGAGAGGTGAGTATAAGGATTTTTTTATTTTATTCTTATTTTTACAGTTGGACACGGATACGGTGGGAGTAGACTACTACTCTCATCCTTGACCCTGCTGCTGCTGATCACAGCGCCTGCAGGGATCTATGATGAGAGCAGCGCTCAGCACCCGGCTCTTGGGAACAGCGCTAACTGTATATTGATTCCCAAGCGCCAGTATGTGTCACTTGGATGACGCACAGGTGGACATGGATATCTCCAGTCCTGTAAATATCAGGCCATGTGGAAGAGCCCTAATATACACACGCAGATACACATACTCACAGAAATGGGGACACGTACACACACAGGCAAGCACACACAGAAATGCACAGACACACTCAGACAATCACACACACAAAAATGCAGACACGCAGGGAAGCACACACACACACACACGTGTGAAGACACATAAACACACAGGCATACACAATGTAAACACACAGGCATATATACACACACACAGGCATATATACACACACACACACACACACACACACACACACACATACAGGCATATATATACACACACAGGCATATACACACACACACGCACAGGCATATACACACACAGGCATATACACACACACAGGCATATACACACACACACACACACAGGCATATACACACACACAGGCATATAAACACACACTGTACACACACACTGGCACACACAGGCATATACACACACAGGCATATACACACACACAGGCATATACACACACACAGGCATATACACACACACTGTACACACACAGGCATATGCACACACAGGCATATACACACAGGCATGTACACACACTGTACACACACAGGCATATACACTCAGGCATATACACACACATGCAGGCATATACACACACAGTACACACACACACATGCAGGCAGCATATACATAAAAATCCATACAAACACCCAAATATTACAGTACCTTGGCTTGTCTCCAGCCCATACAGTGTACAGACACGCTTCTAATGTGGGAGACTGCAGTGCAGGACGCGCTGTGACGTCACTTTTAGCAGACGTGTGGCCCTGTCTGCTGAGTGTGACGCTGCAGTGCAGCCCCTGCTCTCCTGCTCCCAGGACCCTCCCGCTACTGTCCTGGGCATCGCGTCGGTGAAAGTGTGTGCTCGCGCCCTTAAAGGGCCCACGACCACTTTACTTTTTTTTTTTTAATTCTACTGTTCCCTCTGCAAGGGGCCCGGGGCCCACCGGGAAATTTCCCGGCGCCCCGCCAGGCCAGACCGAGCCTGTATATTACTATGAGGCTGTCACACTCAGGTCGGTAGATCCGCAGCATGTCCATGCTTTCTAGTCCATTCTCAGACTGATTTGCACGGACTTTTCAATGAGCCCTTGAGATGGTAAGCGGTTTAAATGGCTATAAGCCTTTCAGGACCTTCAGGCCCTGTACAACTTCTCATATTATACGCATTCATTCTGGCCTTAAAGACCAACAGATGGACCAGCTCGTGGAGCAAATGTTCACCTACCACCCAGCCCAGCCCGCCCCTGTCCATTTCACAGTGCTCATTTAGAGTAAGTGGGAAGTTGTTATTCTAGTCAGGCAGCAAGAAGTGATATCTTGTTCATGCTGTTTATGTATTGCCCTACAAATGTGGTAATCATTTACTAGCCAAGTGCAATTACAGAGATGTTCTCTCTTAACAGCTGATTCAAAATGCGTAATTGAAAATTAATAAGTAAAAAGCTATCTATAAATTTATCAGTTTTTTAATTAGTGCTTGTGAATCATGTTGCTTTATAGAATACAAAAATGTGGCATAAGTGGCAAAAAGATTATTCTGACTGAACAAGTGCCAACATGCGTGGGGTGTGTTCCCATAGTCTGAATGTGGGTTTCAATCTTATTTTTGGGTCTGAAGGTGCCAATGAGCTCTACATTGTGTTGCAGCTTCTTCATAGTAATGATACAAATGTTATATGTAATTATTGATTAGTTGCACTGAGGCACAAAAAGCCTATCAAAGTTGACCCATTCACGAAGGAGCTGTTTCCGTTTTTTGTGTTTTAGGCTATGTGTCCACGTAGCAGATTTGATGCAGAGCGTTTTTGCCTCTCTCTGGTAGAAAAAAACACATGCAGATTTACATGCATTTTTTCTGCCAGAGAGAAGCTTTTTTTCAGCGTTTTTACATGCGTTCTTTCAAGCACTTTTCCAAGCGATTTTGAGCATCACTTGAAAAAGTGCTTGACAAGTTGGTCACACAATATAAATCCATGCAACCGGCATGGATTTACCGTATTTTTCGGACTATAAGACTAACTTTTTTCCTCCAAAATTTTGGAGGAAATTGGCGGGTGCGTCTTATAGTCCGAATGTTGGGGGGTGGAGAGGGTATATATATATACACTGTGTCGGTGTGGGGTAAGCGGTAGGTGCGGAGGAGCGTGGCATACCAGGATAACGCTGAGGGGGGCATACATAACAGGATAAGGATGAGGGGCCATACATACCAAGATAAGGATGAGGGGTGCCATGCATACCAGGATAAGGATTAGGGGTGCCATGCATACCAGGACAGGGATTAGGGGTGCCATGCATACCAGGACAGGGATGAGGGGTGCCATGCATACCCGGATAGGGATGAGGGGTGCCATGCATACCAGGATAAGGATGAGGGGTGCCATGCATACCAGGATGGAGGGATGCCAGGCATACCAGGATGGGGAAGGGACCAGGTATAAAAGGAAGAGGGGGGCATATATACCAGGATGGGGGATATTGTCAGAATTGGGGGACATTACCCCTATACCAGTGTCATCGGAGACCCCCTCCCCTTAAAAGTGCATCATGAACACATTTTTTGCTTATACTTTATTTTTTTCCTCCTCTAAAACCTAGGTGCGTCTTATGGTCCAGTGCGTCTTATAGTCTGAAAAATACGGTATATTGTGTGACCAACTTACATGCTTTAAATGCTGCATGTATAGTAAAAAAAAGAATTAAAAAGTTAAAAATAAAAAAAAACCTGTATACTCACCTCTCCAGTCTCCTTCCGGCGGCGTTGATCCTTTCTCCTCGGCGTCCCACGGTGTATTTGCAGGACCTGCGGTGACGTCATTTAGTCAGCTGATGGTCACGCGACCATCACCTGACCGCTGACGTCAGCAGTCGCGTGACCATCAGCTGACTAAATGACGTCACCGCAGGTCCTGCAAGTACACCACGGGACGCCGAGGCGAGAGGACGTCGCCGAGAGCAGACCGGAGAGGTGAGTATACAGGTTTTTTTTATTTTTAACTTTTTTATTTCTTTTTTTCGCCTCGTGGTAGCCGGGATGAAGAGGAGTTGTAGTCTCCTCTTTATCCTGGGTACCACACGCATCGCAATTACGCTGCAAATTCACGGCAATTGAATTTAATTAAAACGCAGCAAATCCACATATATCTGCTGGTTTGCTGCGTTTCAATGTTCCTCAATGGCCGCGAATTTGCAGTGTAATCGAGGTAGAAATAATCATGCTGCGAATTCGGTGCGCTAATTAGCGCATCATGTGTACAGCACATCCGAATTCACATTGCTTTGCATGGCAGACGGTTTTACAAGCATTTTCGCAGCGTTTTCGCGGCCGTTAAAACGCCACAAAAACGCTACAAAATCGCTACATGGGCACATGGTCTTAGTTTTTTCCTCACCTTCTTCTCAAAGCCTTAACTCTTATATTTTTCTGTCCACGTAGACATATGATAGCTTGTTTTTTTTGTGGGATGAGTTTTGCTTTTGAATGAACCCATTCATTTTACCACATAGTGTACTAGAAAATGGCAAAAAAAATTCCAGGTGGGAGAAATTGTGAAAAAAAACGCAATTCTGACAATTCTGTTGTTTGGATATTATTTTTATGATAAAAATGACCTGAAATACATTTATTTTTATCAGTGGGATTACAGTTATACCAAACATGTCCAGTTTTTTATTATTTTAGTAGTGAAAATAAAATCTGAAGTTTTAAAAAAAATTTTTTTGGGATTGTGTCGCCATTTTTCAAGACTTGTGGAGTTTTTCATCTTTTGGTAGACGAAGCTGTGTGATGACTTATTTTTTTGGGGTGAGACAACATTTTTATTGATACCATTTTGGGATAGATGTGACGTATTGTCACATGACAGCAATTTTTTGTGGAATTGCAGAGAGCAAAAAAATTTAATTTTAGCGTTCTTGATTTTTTTTTTGTTTACAGTGTTTATCGATTGGGTTAATTATTTCTATATTCTTGAGAGATCGAACTTTTCTAAAAGCGGCTATACAAAATTAGGTAGTTTCCCAAGGTCTCCAACATCCACCAGCTCCATGATATTGTCATGGAGGAGTGGAATTGGATTCCAGGGGAAACCTGTGAAGCTCTAGTGATCTCCATGCCCAAGAGAGTTAAGGCAGTACTTGAAAATAATGGTGGCCGCACAAAATATTGACACTTTGGGCACAATTTGGCCATTTTCATTTCGGGGTGTACTCACTTTTGTTGCCAGCAGTTTAAACATTAATGGATGTGTGTTGAGTTATTTAGAGGGCACACCAAATTTATAATGTTAAATAAGCTGTACCCTGACTACTTTAAATTGTATCAAAGTATCACATCTTCAGTGTTGTCCCATGAAAATAAAATATGCACATAAATGTGAGGGTGTACCCACTTTTGCAATATATACTGTATATAACACTAAAATACCACATTTTAGATCTCACCAAATGAAATATTCCAGTTGCAAATCTTTATTCATTACATAGTGGAATGTGTTGAGAACAATAAAGCATAAAAATGATCAATGTAAATCAAATTAATATCCCATGGAGGTCTGGATTTGGAATGATGCTCAAAATCAAAGTGGAAGATCAAATTACAGATTGATCCAACTTCAGTGGAAATGCCTCAAGACATGGAAATGATGCTCAGCGGTGTGTGTGGCCATCACGTGCCTGTATGACCTCCCTACAATGCCTGGGCATGCTCCTGATAAGGCGGCGGATGTTCTTCTGAGGGATCTCCTCCCAGACCTGGATTAAAGCAACAGTCATCTCCTGGACTGTCTGTGGTGCAATGTGACATTTGAGGATGGAACGAGACATGATGTGCCAGATGTTCTCGATTGGATTCAGGTCTGGGGAATGGGCAGGCCAGTCCAAAACATCAATGTCTTCATCATGCATGAACTACTGACACACTTCAGCGACATGAGGCCTAGAATTCTCATGCATCAGAAGGAGCCCAGTGCCCACTGCACCTGCATATGGTCTCACATTGCGTCTGAGGATCTCATCCCGATACCTAATGTCAGTCAGGGTATCTTGGGCAAACACATGGAGGGCTATGTGACCCTCCAAAGAAATGTCTCACAACACCATTACTGACCCACTGTAAAACCGGTCATGCAGGAGGATGTTGCAGGTAGCAGATTGTTCTCCACAGTGTCTCCAGACTCTGTCACATCTGTCACATGTGCTCAATGTGAATCTGCTCTCATCCATAAAGAGAACAGAGCACCAATGTGGAATCTGCCAATCTTGGTGTTCTCTGTGTGGGGTTTCTATTCAATTGGGTGCGTCGGGAGGCAATCGGGAGGCATATTCTTTTAAATTTCCATGTTGTTTTATTACTTCATAAACTAAGGAAAAAGAAAAGGAAAAAAAACTGCCTTTGGTTCAGACAAACAAAGTAAAGAGTCCTTTAGGCAAAGTCTCTGGTTAGTCAGTCCTGTGGGCACACAGGTTGGGTAGTATCCTTTTCACTAGCTCTGTTTAGAGACCACAACATATAGGAGGCCTTCTTGCTCCAAACACACAGACCATGTGCCAAACAACTGCCTCTATTTTATATCCTAACCACACCCAGAGGTGAGGTATGTAGGCAGCTAGACCCACCCATCTTTCACAGCTGCCCATAACCCAGCCCAAGGTGCACCAAACAGTTCTCTTAGTGCTTACATGCACCAGAGCAACATTCCGGGTTACATCACAGAGGTCAGCCATCTCTGTGATACATACCTCCCATCGACTATGTGTCTGTTAGCCACCTTACATACCTCCCCCCTCTGCCTAAAGCCATGGGGCTTGGCACCTTCCAGCACTAGACGGTGGATTCTTGAGAGGACATCGGCATTACCATGTAGCTTCCCTGCTCTATGTTCTACATGGAAGTTGAAATCCTGTAGGGCTAAAAACCAGAGGGTGAACCTAGCATTTCTTCCCTTTTTTTCACTCATCCATCTGAGTGCGGCATGGTTGGATACCAATCTAAACTTTCGTCCTAATAGATAGTACCATAACGTGTCCACCGCCCACTTTATGGCCAAGCACTCCTTTTCTATGATAGCATAGTTGTTCTCGCACGAGGACAGCTTCCTACTTAGGTAGAGAACAGGGTGCTCCTCCCCATGTATCTCCTGGGAAAGGACTACTCCTAAGCCGACATCTGAGGCATCTGTTTGGAGTATAAATTCTTTCCTGAAGTCGGGGGCAACCAGAACCTGTTGCCTACACAGGGCCACTTTCATTTCTTCAAATGCCATCTCTGCTTCAGCAGTCCACTTGGCCATGGCTGATTATATCCCCTAAAGGAGGTTAGTCAGGGGTACGGCCATCATGGGGAAGTTTGGGATGAACCTCCTGTAGTATTCCACGATTCCCAGGAAGGCTTTAACTTGCTTCTTCAACAGCGGTCTCGGCCAAGTTTGGATTGCTTCCACTTTAGTAATTTGGGGTTTGATATCGCTTTTACCCACTACATATCTCAGGTACTTGGCTTCTTCTTTCCCCATGGCATATTTTTTCGGGTTTATTGAAAACCCCACCTTTCTTAGGGCATCAAAAACTGCTTGGGCCTTTTTCCAAATGACTTCCCCAGTCTGGGCTGAAAATTACAATATCTTCCAGGTATGCTGCAGAATATTTTTTATGAGGTGCAAGGATTTGGTCCATGGCCCTCTGGAAGGTGGCCGGGGCCCCCTGCAGTCCAAACGGCATCTGGACATATTGGAAGCATCCATCCTGCGTAGAAAACGCAGTCTTCACCTTGGCTTCCGGTGACATGGGGATCTGCCAATATCCCTTTGTTAAATCCAAGGTGGTTATGTACCTTGCTGGCCTGAGTCTCTCGATCAGCTCATCGACACGCGGCATCGGATATGCGTTGAGTTTGGAGCCTTCATTCTATTTCCGATAGTCATTGCAGAATCTCCACTTGTCATCGGGTTTTGGGACCAGGACAATCGGGCTCGACCAACTGCCTTGGACTCCTCAATGACCCTAAGTTTCAACATCCGATCCAATTCCTTGGAGATCAATTCTCGTCGGGCCTCCGGAATTTTGATAGGGCTTCAAGTTCACCCGCACATGTGGCTCCATGAGAACCTTGTGTTCTATTACCTTTGTGCACCTCAGCAATTCGGAAAACAGATTCCTGTTCCTCTGCAGCAACTCCCGACATTGCTGTTTTTGGGCCTTCATCAGCGTCTTCGCTATTGTGACTCCTCCAACCTCGCCTTCTGGTTTGACCAGCAAGCACGGAGCTTCAACTGCCTTTCTGTCTTGCCACAACTTGATTAGATGAATGTGGTAGATCTGGTATGGTTTACGTCGTCCTGATTGATGAACCTTACAATTCACTTCACCAACCTTTTCCATCACCTCATACGGCCCTTGCCACTTGGCCAAGAACTTGCTTTCCATGGTAGGAATCAGTACGAGGACTCTGTCACCAGGATTGAACTGCCGCACTCTGGCTGATCAGTTGTAGACCCTGGCTTGCGCCTCTTGTGCCTGAAGGAGATGTTCTTTTACGATCGGCATCGCCTTCACAATACTCTCCTGCATCAGAGCGACGTGCTCGATGACGCTCCTGGGGGAAGTGACTTTGGCTTCCCAGGTTTCCTTTGCTACATCCAGGAGACCCTGCAGATGTTGGTCATACAGGAGTTCTAATGGCGAGAACCCCGTAGAGGCCTGTGGAACCTCTCGGATAGAGAACAACTGATACGATAGGATACAGTCCCAATCTCTACTATCCTTTTCTATGGCCTTCCTCAGCATACTCTTCAGAGTTTTATTAAACCTTTCCACAAGGTCTGAGGATGGTATACTGAAGTCCTCAGTTGGGAGATTTGCAGGATTTGCTGGGCCTATCACTTTACTCATTAAGGTAGTTCCCTGGTCGGTCAGGATCTCGTTTGGTAAACCTGTCCGGGAAAAAATTTGGACAAATTTGTGGGCTATGCTCTTTGCGGAGGAGTTTCTCAGGGGGATCACTGCAGGATAGCATGTGGCATAGTCCAGGATGACCAATATATATTGATGCCCATGAGCAGATTTAACCAGGGGACCGACCAAGTCCATAGAAATTTTCTCAAATGGCATTTTAATAATGGGCAGTAGCACGAGGGGACTTTGAAAGTGAGAGGTGGGGGCGGTTAACTGGCACATAGGGCAGGACCTGCAATACTTTAAGATGTCCCGGTGACATCCAGGCCAATAGAACCTCGGCACCAATAACTGCTCCACAAGCTCCTCTCTCACTTTCATAACACGGTACAACAACTCCCCACTCAACATAAAATAGGGAAATTTTGTGTCAGCCCTCGGCTCCTGTGCAATCCCATTTATAACCATGACATTGTTAAAGGCTTCCCTCAGGAGTTAGGTCCCTATGTTGGGCAGACCCAAAATTCTCGCTGGTCACCCCTAACTCCGGAATGTCAGACTCAGGGGACATTACCTCCTCATCCCCCACCAGAACACAAAAGGGAAACCCGTCCGACTCTGGATGAGGTGATACCTCTTCAAGGTTAACTGGTTTCTTAACCGAGCCAGCGAACCCTGAACTCTTCCCACACAGATCCCAAAATAAACAAAAGTCCTGGCCTATAATAATGGGGTGCAACAAGTCCTGGACGACGCCGACTTTGTGGGACTCAGTACCATGGGCCGTTTTAATGTCCACTCTGACCATGAGGTAGTCCTTAGCATCACCATGAATGCATCGTACTCCAACCTTTTTCCCTGGGATCAGAGAGAGAGGAAGTGTGGCCCTCACAAGGGTCACCAGACTCCCGGAGACTAGCAGTCCCGTTACCTGCCAACTGTTCACCTTCATGGGACAAGCTTGTGGGTGGACAGTTCACACTGCAGGCCACATATGCATAGCATGAACAGCGGCGTCCTATGCTGCAGTCCATTTGCTTGGGGGTCAGGGGACAACGGGCGGCTATAAGGCCTGGGCCGTGGCACCTCCAGCAAATGACATCACCTGTAGGGACCTTGGGCCTCCACCCCCTGTTGGGACACCCAGTATGGAGTTGGCTGCCTTCCCAAGGAACCCTCCACCCCCTGGTATCTCTTGACCAGTCCGACCAGTTCATTGGCATTTCGGGGATCACCCTGGGCAACCCAAGTCTGTATTGGCCTCTGCAGGGAATGCACAAACCGGTCCATCACCACTCACTCTACCATCTGCGCAGGCATAGAGGACTCTGGCTGCAGCCATTTTTATCAGGTGCAAAAGGTCAAACATTTGGGAGTGAGGGGGTTTGTCCCGGTGATACGCCCAGTGGTGGACCCGCTGTGCCCTGACAGACATCGTCACCCCCAAGCGCCCCAGAATTTCAGTTTTGAGTTTGCCATACTCCTTAGTGTCCTGCGAAGCTAAGTCATAGTAAGCTTTCTGGGGGTCCCCTGTCAGGTATGGCACCAGCACCTCTTCCCACTGCTCTGGCGGAAGTTTCTCCCTCTCGGCAACCCTTTCAAATACAGTCAAATAGGCTTCCACATGATTCCCAGGGGTCATCTTCTGCAAGGCCCGTCTTACCGCCTTCCTTCTGGATGTGGGAATCATCAGCCGGACTTGGTGTTGGGGCGCTCGTCTTGCCCTGGATGGTGGTTGACGGAAGCTGCATCTGCTGCCGCTCCTCCTGCTGGTGCTGCTGGATCTGCTGTAACAACAGCCTGTTGGTCTCTTGCTTTTGCTGCTGCGACTGGACCAGGTGTTTCAGAAGGTCCTCCATTTTGTTCAGCGTCGCTTCCTGGTTTGGGGCAGACTTCACCCAGGACATGCAGTCCTGTAGCAGTCACACGTATCTGCTGGGAACGCTGCCTGCACTGCTAACTCCAATTGTGGGGTTTCTAATCACTTGGGTGTATTGGGAGGCAAACAGGAGGCATGTTGTCGGTTTATTACTTCATAAACCAAGGAAAAGCAAAAGGAAAACAAGCAGCCTTTGGTTCAGGTAAACAAAGTAAACAGTCCTATAGGCACAGGCTTTGGTTAGCCAGTCCTGTGGGCACACAGGCTGGGTAGCATCGAGTTCACTGGCTCTGTCTAGAGACAGCAACACACAGGAGGCCTTCTCCCTCCTAACATACAACCCGTGTGCCAAACAACGGCCTTCATTTTATATCCTAACCACACCCAGAGGTGAGGTATGTAGGCAGCCAGACCTGCCCATCTCTCAAAGCTGCCCATAACCCGTTCTCAGGTGCACCAAACAGTCCTCTTAGTGCTTATGTGCACTAGAGCAACATTCCGGGTTACATCACAGAGGTTAGCCATCTCTATGATACATACCTCCCATTGACTATGTGTCTGTTAGCCATCTTACATCTGGTAAATGCCAATCACCCTGCAGGTTGCTGGTCTGTAAGCACAGCACCCACTTGTGGATGTCGGGCCCTCATATCACCCTCATGGAATTTGTTTCTGACTGTTTGAGCCGACACATGGATGTTAGTGGCCTGCTGGAGGTCATTTTACAGTGCTCAGGCACTGCTCCTCCTTGCACAAAGCGGTCCTGCTCCTGGGTTGTTGCCCTCTTACGGCCCCCTCCACATCATCTGCTGTACTGGCTTGTCTCCTGGTATCTGCTTCATGCTCTGGATGCTGGCCTGACAGATGCCTGTCACATGTGCTCAGTGTGAACCTGCTCTCATCCATAAAACGCACAGGGCACCAATGTGGAATCTGCCAATCTTGGTGTTCTCTGGTAAATGCCAATCACCCTGCACGTTGTTGGGCTGTAAGCACAATACACACTTGTGGACTTCGAGCCCTCATACCATCCTCATGGAATCTGTTTCTGCCAGTTTGAGCAGACACATAGATGTTAGTGGTCTGCAGGAGGTCATTTTGCAGGGCTCAGGCACTGTTCCTCCAGTTCCTCCTTGCGCAAAATGTTCCTGGTCCTGGGTTGTCGCCCTCCTACGACCCTCTCCACGTCTCCTAGTATCTGTTTCATGCTGTGGACTCTGGGCTGACAGACACAACTACCATTCTTGCCACAGTTTGTATTGATTTGCCATCCTCGATGAGCTGCACTACCTGAGCAACTTCTGTGAGTTGAACTGTAGACGCCGCCTCATGCTACTGTACCTCTAGGGGTGAGAGCAATGACCAAAACAACAGCCAAAAAGGATGAGAACAGAGAAATTGTCTGTGGTTACCACCTGCATTATAGGGTTTGTCTTGCTAATTGCCTATCATTTCTATTTGCACAACAGCAAGAGAAATTGATTGAAAATCAATGTTGATTCATAACTGGACAGGTTGATTCACAGATGTGTGATTGACTTGGAGTTACATTTAAATGACCCCTTTATTTTTTAAGCAGTGTATGCATATATATACACACATCGTCAAAATTGTTAGTACACCTCGTTTAATGAAAAAAAAAACCCTGGTCACAGAAATAACTTGAATTTAACAAAAGTAATAATAAATTAAAAATCTATGAAAATGAACAAATGAAAGTCAGACATTGCTTTTCAACCCTGCTTCCACAGATATTTTTTAAAAATTAAACTCATGAAATAGGCCTGGACAGAAATGATGGTACTCTTAACTTAATATTTTGTTGAACGACCTTTTGAGGCTATCACTGCAATCAAACGATTCCTGTAACTGTCAATGAGACTTCTGTACCTCTCGACAGGTATTTTGGCCCACTCCTCATGAGAAAACTGCTCCAGTTGTCTCATGTTTGAAGGTTGCCTTTTCCAGACGGCATGTTTCAGCTCTTTCCAAAGATGCTAAATAGGATTTAGGTCAGGGCTCATAGAAGGCCATTTCAGAATAGTCCAGTGTTTTCCTCTTAGCCATTCTTGTTTTTAGCTGTGTGTTTTGGGTCATTATCCTGCTGCAAGACCCATGACCTGCGACTGAGACCAAGCTGGGCAGCACATTTCTCTCTATTATCCCTTGATAGTCTTGAGATTTCATTGTACCCTGCACAGATTCAAGACACCCTTTGCCAGATGCAGCAAAGCAGCCCCAGAACATAACAGAGCCTCCTCCATGTTTCACAGTAGGAACAGTGTTCTTTTCTTGATATGCTTCATTTTTCCATGTGTGAACATAGAGCTGATGTGCCTTGCCAAAAACTTCCATTTTTGTCTCATCTGTCCATAGGACATTCTCCCAGAAGCTTTGTGGCTTGTCAACATGTAGTTTGGCAAATTCCAGTCTGGCTTTCTTATGATTTTTTTCAACAATGGTGTTCTCCTTGGTCGTCTCCCATGAAGTCCACGTTGGATCAAACAACGACGGATGGTGCGATCTGACACTGATGTTCCTTGAGCTTGAAGTTCACCTTTAATCTCTTTAGAAGTTTTCCTGGGCTCTTTTGTTACCATTTGTATTATCCGTCTCTTTGATTTGTCACCAATTTTCCTCCTGTGGCCACGTCCAGGGAACTTGGCTACAGTCCCATGGATCTTAAATTTCTGAATAATATGCGCAACTGTAGTCACAGGAACATCAAGCTGCTTGGAGATGGTCTTATAACCTTTACATTTAACATGCTTGTCAATAATTTTCTTTCTAATCTCCTGAGACAACTCTTTCCTTTGCTTCCACTGGTCCATGTTGAGTGTGGTACACACCATGTCACCAAACAGCACAATGAGTATCTGTAGCCTATATACAGGCCCACTGACTGATTACAAGGTTGTAGACACCTTTGATGCTAATTAGTGGACACAACTTGATCAAACATGTCCCTTTTGTCACATTATTTTCTGGGGTACCATCATTTCTGTCCAGGCCTATTTCATGAATTTAATTTTTTTAAAATTTCTGTGGAAGCAGGGTTGAAAATCAATGACTGACTTTCATTTGTTCATTTTCATAGATTTTTAATTTATTATTACTTTTGTCAGATTCAAGTTATTTCTGTGACCATTGTGGGTTTTTCTTTCATTAAACGAGGGGTACCAACAATTTTGACCACGTGTGTGAACAGTGGGTACAGACAGTATTCTGACCCCTTTACATTTTTCACTCTTTCTTTCATTGCAGCCATTTGGTAATTTTTAAAAAGTTATTTTTTTTCTCGTTAATGTACACTCTGCACCCCATCTGGATTGAAAAAAAACAGAAATGTAGAAATTTTTGCAAATTTATTAAAAAAGAAAAACAGAAATATCACATGGTCATAAGTATTCAGACCCTTTGCTCAGACACTCATATTTAAGTCACATGCTGTCCATTTCCTTGTGATCCTCCTTGAACTGGTTCTACTCCTTCATTGGAGTCCAGCTGTGTTTAATTAAACTGATAGGACTTGATTTGGAAAGGCACACACTTGTCTATATAAGACCTCACAGCTGACAGTGCATGTCAGACCAAATGAGAATCATGAGCTCAAAGAACTGCCCAATGAGCTCAGAGACAGAATTGTGGCAATGCACAGATCTGGCCAAGGTTACAAAAGAATTTCTGCAGTACTCAAGGTTCCTAAGAGCACAGTGGCCTCCATAATCCTTAAATGGAAGAAGTTTGGGACCACCAGAAGTCTTCCTAGACCTGGCTATCCAGCCGAACTGTGCAATTGTGGGAGAAGAGCCTTGGTGAGGGAGGTAAAGAAGAACCTCAAGATCACTGTGGCTGAGCTCCAGAGATGAAGTAGGGAGATGGGAGAAAGTTCCACAAAGTCAACCATCACCGCAGCCCTCCACCAGTCGGGCTTTTATGGCAGAGTGGCCCGACGGAAGTCTCTCCTCAGTGCAAGACATATGAAAGCCTGCATAGAGTTTTCTCAAAAACACATGAAGGACTCCCAGACTATGAGAAATAAGATTCTCTTGTCTGATGAGACGAAGATAGAACTTTTTGGTGATAATTCTAAGTGATATGTGTGGAGAAAATCAGGCACTGCTCATCACCTGCCCAAAACAATCCCAACAGTGAAACATGGTGGTGGCAGCATCATGCTATGGGGGTATTTTTCAGCTGCAGGGACAGGACTACTGGTTGCAAGTGAAGGAAAAATGAATGCGGCCAAGTACAGAGATATCCTGGATGAAAACCTCTTCAAGAGTGCTCAGGACCTCAGACTTGGCCGAAGGTTCACCTTCCAACAAGACAATAACCCTAAGCACACAGCTAAAATAACAAAAGGAGTGGCTTCAGAACAACTGTGTGACCATTCTGGACTGGCCCAGCCAGAGCCCTGACCTAAACCCAATTGAGCATCTCTGGAGAGACCTGAAAATGGCTTCCACCAATGTTCACAATCCAACCTGATGGAACTGGAGAGGTTCTGCGAGGAAGAATTGCAGAGGATCTCCAAATCCAGGTGTGAAAAACTTGTTGCATCATTCCCAAGAAGACTCATGGCCGTGCAAGCTCAAAAGGGTGCTTCTACTCAATACTGAGCAAAGGGTCTGAATACTTATGACCATGAGATATTTCAGTTTTTCTTTTTTAATAAATTTGCGAAAATTTCAACATTTCTGTTATTTTCAGCCAAGATGGAGTGCAGAGTGTACATTAATGAGAAAAAAAATGAACTTTTTAGAATTTACCAAATAGCTGCAATGAAACAAAGAGTGAAAAATGTAAAGGGCTTTGAATACTTTCCATACCCACTATACATATATATATATATATATATATATATATATATATATATATATATATATATATATATACAGTACTGACCAAAAATTTGGACACACCTTCTCATTTAATGATTTTTCTGTATTTTCATGACTATGAAAATTGTACATTCACACTGAAGGCATCAAAACTATGAATTAACACATGTGAGATTATATACTTAAACAAAAAAAGTGTGAAACAACTGAAAATATGTGTTATATTCTAAATTCTTCAAAGTAGCCACCTTTTGCTTTGATGACTGCTTTGCACACTCTTGGCATTCTCTTGATGAGCTTCAAGAGGTAGTCACCGGAAATGGTTTTCACTTCACAGGTGTGCCCTGTCAGGTTTAGTAAGTGGGATTTCTTGCCTTATAAATGGGGTTGGGACCATCAGTTGTGTTGTGCAGAAGTCAAGTGGATACACAGCTGATAGTCCTACTAAATAGACTGTTAGAATTTGTATTATGGCAAGAAAATAGCAGCTAAGTAAAGAAAAATGAGTGGCCATCATTACTTTAAGAAATGAAGGTCAGTCAGACCGAAAAATTGGGCAAACTTTGAAAGTGTCCCCAAGTGCTACAAAGAAACTGGCTCACATGAGGACCACCCCAGGAAAGGAAGACCAAGAGTCACCTCTGCTTCTGAGGATAAGTTCATCCGAGTCACCAGCCTCAGAAATCGCAGGTTAACAGCAGCTCAGATTAGAGACCAGGACAATGCCACACAGAGTTCTAGCAGCAGACACATCTCTTTAACAACTGTTAAGAGGAGACTTTGTGCAGCAGGCCTTCATGGTAAAATAGCTGCTATGAAACCACTGCTAAGGACAGGGAACAAGCAGAAGAGACTTGTTTGGGCTAAAGAACACAAGGAATGGCCATTAGACCAGTGGAAATCTGTGCTTTGGTCTGATGAGTCCAAATTTGAGATCTTTGGTTCCAACCACTGTGTCTTTGTGCGACGCAGAAAAGGTAAACGGATGAACTCTACATGCCTGGTTCCCACCGTGAAGCATGGAGGAGGAGGTGTGATGGTGTGGGGGTGCTTTGCTGGTGACACTGTTGGGGATTTATTCAAAATTGAAGGCATACTGAACCATCTACCACAGCATCTTGCAGCGGCATGCTATTCCATCCGGTTGCATTTAGTTGGACCATCATTTATTTTTCAACAGGACAATGACCCTAAACACACCCCCAGGCTGTGTAAGGGCTATTTGACCAAGGAGGAGAGTGATGGGGTGCTACGCCAGATGACGTGGCCTCCACAGTCATCAGACCTGAACCCAATCGAGATGGTTTGGGTTGAGCTGGACCGCAGAGTGAAGGCAAAAGGGCCAACAAGTGTTAAGCATCTCTGGGAACTCCTTCAAGATTGTTGGAAGACCATTTCCAGTGACTACCTCTTGAAGCTCATCAAGAGAATGCCAAGAGTGTGCAAAGCAGTCATCAAAGCAAAAGGTGGCTACTTTGAAGAACCTAGAATATAAGACATATTTTCAGTTGTTTCACACTTTTTTGTTAAGTATTTAATTCTACATTTGTTAATTCATAGTTTTGATGCCTTCAGTGTGAATGTACAATTTTCGTAGTCATGAAAATACAGAAAAATCTTTAAATGAGAAGGTGTGTCCAAACATATATATATATATATATACAGGTGCTTCTAACAATATTAGAATATCATCAAAAAGTTAATTTATTTCAGTTCTTCAATGCAAAAAGTGAAACTCATAGATCACTCTGTTTGGAATGACTCTATATAATATATTTCAAGTGTTTATTTCTGTTAATGTTGATGATTATGGCCAATGAAAACACAGAAGTCATTATCTCAGTAAAGTAGAATACTTTATAACACCGGCTTGAAAAATGATTTTAAAATCTGAAATGTATGTTCAGTAATGCACTCAATACTTGGTCGTGTCTCCTTTTGCATCAATTACTGCATCAATGCGGCGTGGCATGGAGGTGATCAGCCTGTGGCACTGCTGAGGTGTTATGGAAGCCCAGGTTACTTTGATAGCAGCCTTCAGCTCGTCTGCATTGTTTGGTCTGGTGTCTCTCATCTTCCTCTTGACAATACCCCACAGATTCTCTATGGGGTTAAGGTCAGGCGAATTTGCTGGCCAATCAAGAACAGTGATA
This sequence comes from Phyllobates terribilis, assembly GCF_046119375.1. Lineage (NCBI taxonomy): Eukaryota > Metazoa > Chordata > Amphibia > Anura > Dendrobatidae > Phyllobates > Phyllobates terribilis. The sequence goes on from NW_027362764.1 coordinate 230,808,610, forward strand.
CTGTTGTTTTTAAACCAAGTATTGGTACTTTTGGCAGTGTGGACAGGTGCCAAATCCTGCTGGAGAATGAAATTTCCATCTCCAAAACGTTTATTGGCAGAGTGAAGCATGAAGTGCTCTAAAATTTCCTGGTAGATGGCTGTGCTGACTTTGGTCTTGATAAAACACAGTGGACCTACACCAGCAGATGCAAAGGCTTCCTACGCTTTTAGAAATGTCCCTTAGTCTGTTTCAGTAGGCTCCCCAATCATGGGGAAGACTGCTGACTTGACAGATGTCCATAAGGCAGTCATTGACACACTCCACAAGTAGGGTAAGCCACAAAAGGTCATTGCTAAAGAAGCTGGCTGTTCACAGAGTGCTGTATCCAAGCATATTAATGGAAAGTTGAGTGGAAGGAAAAAGTGTGGTAGAAAAAGGTGCACAAGCAACCGGGATAGCCGCAGCCTTGAAAGGATTGTTAAGAAAAGGCCATTCAAAAATTTGGGTGAGATTCACAAGGAGTGGACTGCTCCTGGAGTCATTGCTTCAAGAGCCACTACACACAGACGTATCCAGGACATGGGCTACAAGTGTCGCATTCCTTGTGTCAAGCCACTCATGACCAATAGACAACGCCAGAAGCGTCTTACCTGGGCCAAGGAGAAAAAGACATGGACTGTTGCTCAGTGGTTCAAGGTGTTGTTTTCAGATGAAAGTAAATTTTGCATTTCATTTGGAAATCAATGTCTCAGAGTCTGGAGGAAGAGTGGAGAGGCACACAATCCAAGCTGCTTGAGGTCTAGTGTGAAGTTTCCACAATCAATGATGGTTTGGGGAGCCATGTGTGATATGCAGAAGTAGTGCTGTTGCTTCAAAAGCATCCAGCAACTGTTACAAATAACACAAGCACAGGGGTCATTAAGTGTTGTGCTTGTGTTATTTGGAAGCATCCAGCAACTAGAGGGGTTAACACAGTCACGGGAGACAGGGAGTGCTAAGGCAGAGCCCCAGGGGGATTGTGGGGAACTTGTTGTAGTCTGGCTGAAGCCGAAGAGAAAGGTGGTGTGTTATCTGGATCCGAGAGAAGGCAACTGAACAGGCTTCAGATCAGGAGAGAAACTAAATACAGGTCAGATAAACTCCCTGAACTAACAGTGCAGAGTATTATCGGGCAGGAAAATAAGGACTGGAAGGAATTGTGTCACAGGGATCAGCTCCCTCATCAACCCCCCATCCTTCTCCATGCAGTATAAAGAATGCTGTGTACTATTGTGTCCTTGTGAAGGAAAAACCTGTGGTTGTGTATGCATAGAAGTGTGCTGCTAAGAGATCTAATCTATGCTGAATTATGCTACTGAAGAAACTGTAATACTGTGTCTTATGACGAAACTACTGTATTGTTACTGGAGTCAGTTGCTCAAGAAACTCAGACTGTACTGTAATGAAGATTGTTGCTGTAATATCCCTGAATTATACTGGCCGTGCTTCAGATTAAATTCCACTGTTAAACTATTGAAAAAGACTCTTGACAGATGTGTCTGGTCAGCAATTGAATCTATTGTGTGCCTGAGAGAAGCTGCAGCCTATGGTCGCCCTGAGTAACGGTTCCCACAGGATTCCAAAGAATTCATGAAACCCATCTCGCCCTATCTGAACCTAGCGGCGTGCGTGTAACACATGTCATCTGCTGGTGTAGGTCCAATGTGTTTTATCAAGACCAAAGTCAGTGCAGCCCTCTTTTAGACCATTTCATGCTTCCCTCTGCTGACAAACTTTTTGTAGATGGAAATTTCATTCTGCAGGAGGACTTGGCACCTGTCCACACTGCCAAAAGTACCAATACCTGGTTTAAAAACAACAGTATCACTGTGCTTGATTGGCCAGCAAACTTGCCTGACCTTAACTCTATGGGGTATTGTCAAGAGGAAGATGAGAGACACCAGACCCAACAATGCAGACGAGCTGAAGGCTGCTATCAAAGTAACCTGGACTTCCATAACACCTCAGCAGTGCCACAGGATGATCGCCTCCATGCCACACCGCATTGATGCAGTAATTGATGCAAAAGGAGCCCCGACCAAGTATTGAGTACATTTACTTAATATAAATTTCAGTAGGCCAACATTTCGGATTTTAAAATTATTTTTCAAGCTGTTGTTATAAAGTATTCTAATTTACTGAGATAATGACTTTTGTGTTTTCATTGGCTGTATGCTATAATCATCAACATTAACAGAAATAAACACTTGAAATAGATCACTCTGTTTGTAATGACTCTGTGTAATATATGAGTTTTACTTTTTGTATTGAAGAACTGAAATAAATTAACTTTTTGATGATATTCTAATTTTGTGAGAAGCACCTGTATACAGTGCCTACAAGTAGTATTCAACCCCCTGCAGATTTAGCTGGTTTGATAAGATGCAAATAAGTTAGAGCCTTCAAACTGCAAATGAGAGTAGGTTTTATGAACAGAAGCATAAATCTTACAAACCAAAAAGTTATGTTGCTCAGTTGAGTTTTATTAAATTTTAAACATAAAAGTGTGGGTCAATTATTATTCAACCCCTATGTTTAATATTTTGTGGAATAACCCTTGTTTGCAATTACAGCTAATAATCGTCTTTTATAAGACCTGATCAGGCCGGCACAGGTCTGTGGAGTTATCTTGGCCCACTCCTCCATGCAGATCTTCTCCAAGTTATCTAGGTTCTTTGGGTGTCTCATGTGGACTTTATTCTTGAGCTCCTTCCACAAGTTTTCAATTGGGTTAAGGTCAGGAGACTGACTAGGCCACTCTAACACCTTGACTTTTTCCCTATTGAACCAGGCCTTGGTTTTCTTGGCTGTGTGCTTTGGGTCGTTGTCTTGTTGGAAGATGAAATTACGACCCATCTTAAGATCCTTGATGGAGGAGCGGAGGTTCTTGGCCAAAATCTCCAGGTAGGCTGTGCTATCCATCTTCCCATGGATGCGGACCAGATGGCCAGGCCCCTTGGCAGAGAAACAGCCCCACAGCATGATGCTGCCACCACCATGCTTGACTGTAGGGATGGTATTCTTGGGGTCGTATGCAGTGCCATCCAGTCTCCAAACGTCACGTGTGTGGTTGGCACCAAAGATCTCGATCTTGGTCTCATCAGACCATAGAACCTTGAACCAGTCTGTCTCAGAGTCCTCCAAGTGATCATGAGCAAACTGTAGACGAGCCTTGACATGACGCTTTGAAAGTAAAGGTACCTTACGGGCTCGTCTGGAACGGAGACCATTGCGGTGGAGTACGTTACTTATGGTATTGACTGAAACCAATGTCCCCACTGCCATGAGATCTTCCCGGAGCTCCTTCCTTGTTGTCCTTGGGTTAGCCTTGACTCTTCGGACAAGCCTGGCCTCGGCACGGGAGGACACTTTCAAAGGCTGTCCTGGCCGTGGAAGGCTAACAGTAGTTCCATAAGCCTTCCACTTATGGATGATGCTCCCAACAGTGGAGACAGGTAGGCCCAACTCCTTGTAAAGGGTTTTGTACCCCTTGCCAGCCTTGTGACCCTCCACGATCTTGTCTCTGATGGCCTTGGAATGCTCCTTTGTCTTTCCCATGTTGACCATGTCTGAGTGCTGTTCACAAGTTTGGGGAGGGTCTTAAATAGTCAGAAAAGGCTGGCAAAACAGATCTTTAATCCACACATGTGAAGCTCATTATTCTTGGTGCCTGAACTACTTCTTAATACTTTAGGGGGACCAAACAGAATTCTTGTGGTTTGAGGGGTTGAATAATAAATGACACTCTGAATTAACTTTTAACGTTTTAAAAAAAACAAACAAAAAAAGCACTGCAGCAAATTTTGTTTTTGTATTTCCCACTTCCAGGCTGATCTACAGTACAAATGTCACAATGCCAAGTTAATTCCACATGTGTCAACCAGCTAAATCTGCAGGGGGTTGAATACTACTTGTAGGCACTGTATATATAATGGCTAGGGAGTTATATAGTTCCGGATGAGCCTGAATATAGATGGGGTGAGAGGAGTAAAGTATTGCAGGGTAAAGCTCTGAATAGAGGGGCTGAGAGGAGTGATATACTGCAGGAATGGGCTGTATATAGAAGGACTGATGTACTGCAGGATGTGGCTGTATATACATAAGAGGAGTGATACAATGGTGGTTCTCCCTGGGGGAACCACAGGATTCAATCCAGTTTGCTTTTACAGAATTCATGTGTGAATTGTGCTACAAGGGCCAGGAGTGTAGAAGCAACAGGACAGAAGCAAAGGTGAACAAATGTTCTCTATTGCTGCAAAAGTTAATGACATTTTTATTTCAGTTTAGTGTTCTGTGTGGAGAGGGAGCAGATTGGAGGAAGCAACATTTGGGAGGACAGTGAAGAGAGGGGACAGGGTGGAGGGGAACACTATGCAGACGGAACAGCATGGGGGGGGGCAGAGTAGAGATGAGATTGTGTGGGGTGAACAATAAGGAGTGATGACACTGTGGAGGTCATATTTATGAGAGGGTAGGACAGTGCAGCAGTCATAGTTGATACGGCAAAAACTGTGTGGAGGCAATATTTTGTGTAGGAAGCACTGTAAGAGGCAATTATTTATTCAGAAGCACAGCATAGGAGATTTGTTATTTTTTTTAAAATCACAGTGTCAATATGTGCTGCAGAATGTAGTAGAACAGGGAAAACTGCAGAGATGAGCTGTGGCTATGAAAAATCATCATGGCTTCTGAACCAGATGAATACTAAAGGTATAAGAATGGCTCCAATCAAAGAAGACGTCACCTGGGTATAATTGTTTATTTATCATATTGCCTGCATCTAATCAGTACTGTGGCTCCTGTATGACCCTCCATCTGATGATAGCTGGTAACAACTCCCAGCATCTCCTTATCTCCTTACCATTCTGAAGAACATGACATCATATTGTAATTTATCGCGGTATTAAGCTTTGTGTTGCATACATTTACTGATGATGTATTCATGTACTAATGAATGTTCTGTGGATATTTTCATGTACTGATGGTGATTCTAGTGATGTTTTCATGCACTGATGTTGGTTATGTTGTTGTATTCATGTACTGAGGTGGTTCTGATGATGTATTGATGTACTGATGATGGTTATGGTGATACATTCATGTGTTGATGATGTTTCTAGAGCTGTATATATGTACTAATGATGGTTCTGGTGTTGTAGTCATGTATTGATGATGGTTTTAGTGCTATACTTATGTAGTGATAATGGCTCTGATGCAAGATGCATGGACTAATGTTGGTTCTAGTTTTTTATTATTGTACTGTTTATTTATTGGCTTTATTTCTGTACAGATGTAGCAATCCATAACTTGTGCTAAATGACTATGTTAATAAAGCAGTGTGCCATTAGACAATTAATGTATTTCTACATCTGTACTTCTGAGCATTACACTTTTGCATTTGGTCGGAGGCAGAAATATGGGAGTTGGACCTCGGTGTGCTGTGTAATCTATATAGATTTTGTTTGCTGAAATATTTGTAAAACAACTATTATATTATCAGTAATCAAAGAGGTATTGTTATGTGTTATTTGTGGTGTCACATAAGACAGTGGGGAATATTTACTACATTTCCTGCAGGAAAATGTGAGTTTAATTTTGGTTGCCATTACTTTTATTTTATAGGTGAAGGAGTGGCATGTTACTAGTTGTGGTCTACAGCAAGGGGAATTGTCTTAAAAGGGGTGTTGTTTCCCCTTATGCCAATAGGGAACATGTTGTTGAAAATTTTAATCCCACCCCTGCACTAGTGATATCATGTTTAGTCAGAAATCAATCTTCAAAGGCTGAGCTTCAATGAAGACTGTGATTTTTATTATGTGCTGCAATACTGTGGTATTATAGTATATAGTATAAGCAAGCAAGCAGATGATCACAGCTGTTCCCTAAAAAAAATAAAAAAATACGATAAAAATAAAAAAAATGTTTTACAAAATATGTTAAATAAAAAAAGTCTGAAAGTTTGAATCAACCCCTTATGTGTCCATAAGGGTCTGATGTTTCAAATCATAAAACAAATTAACTGAATGGATAAACACTGTAGAGGGAAAAAAAATTGAAACACCAGAATTGATTTTTTTTAGCCACCTCAATATCACAAAAATTGCAATAAGAAGCCCTCTAAACATCGTCTGTAACCCAAAATGCTATCAATAAAACATCAGGTCACCATGCAAAAAACAAGTCTTCATACAGGTAAATCATTAAAAAAATTAAAATGTTATAGGTCTCAGAAAATGCTGTCACAAGCTAATTTTTTTTTTTTTTTTACAAATGTCTGATTTTTTTACCACTTAAATGGAATCTGTCAGCAGTTTTGCCATGTAATCTGAGAGCAGCATGATGTAGGGGCAGAGAGCCTGATTCCAGTGATGCATCACTTACTGGGTTGCTTAATGCAGTTTTGAGAAAATCCCTGTTTTTATCTGCTGTTGCTATAACAGTGCTATGAATGTTTCTCTGTGTATAACCCCACCCTCACCCCTGATTGGCAGCTTCCTTTGTACACTGTACATTGTCGGCAGGCTACCAATCAGTGGTAGGGACTAGGTTACACAGATTAGCTGGACTGTCTGGCACATGACACCAAGTGCTACAGTGATAATCTCCTGCTGATAAAACACTGATTGTACTAAAACTACAGGAAACTGCTGAGCAAGTGACACAACCCTGTAAAGGGCTCTCTGCCCATATATTATGCTGCTCTTACATTAAATAGTAAAAATCTGCTGACAGTTTACCTTTAAATAATAAATAACCTAGGTTTGTTCGTTTGTTTGCTATTGCCGCAATTGTACTGATCTGGATATGGATTGCCATATGCATAATGAACGCTGTAAAAACAAAACCCAAAAAACAATTGCTGAATTGCATTTTATTGTTTAAATTTTGCCACACTTGGACTTTATTTTCCCATTTTCTATTTCATTGCATGGTAAAATGTGTGGCGTTATTCAACAGTACAATTCGTCTGACAAAAAAACAAGCTCTCATACTGCTATATCGATGAAAAAATAAAACAGTTATGACTCTAGGAAGAAAAGGAGGAAAAAAATAAAGCACAAAAAACCCTACAAAAACAGACAATCACAGTGTCCAGAAGAGGTAAAACAATGAAAAAAAAATAGTGCCTAAATTACAAAAAAAAACATTGCCATGTAGAAAAAAAATTAATACAAAAACATATTTTAAACAGTTTCTTGATTATATACTCTTTTTAAAAGACTTTCTCATCATTTACTATTATATACTTGAAATCAGCAACTTAATCTTAGATATTGCTGCTATAATTTCATTGCTATTGCAGGAATAACTGGCAACCCCAAGCACATGTATCAGCACGGAAATATTCATTCTAGATTCCATTTTGTTTCTATGGAAACAGATGTTTTAAGGATTGTGAATTATTCACAACATATTAGTGAAATAGTAGGAAGATCCGTGTCTTCATGTTCTCCTATAAAGTTAAAGGAAGCCCATTGTGGGTTGCACGGTGACTCAGTGGTTAGCACTGCAGCCTTGCAGCGCTGTGGTCCTGGGTTCAAATCCCACCAAGGACAACATCTGCAAGGAGTTTGTATGTTCTCCCCATGTTTGTGTGGGTTTCCTCCAGGTTCTCTGGTTTCCTCCCACACTCCAAAGACATATTGCTAGGGAATCTTGATTGTGAGCCCTAATGGGGACAGTGATTATAATATATGTAAAGCACTGTGGAAGTAATGGCACTATATACATAAATAAAATAAAGAATTAAACTCTGCGCATTCTATTGTTGTTAGGGACAAGGTGCTAGCCACACCTGCACCACCACTACCAATATTGATTTTCTTCTGTACTGTGATTACGTGTACAGGTCTGTGACACTATGTCTTTTGATGGCTAAAGACACCACTATCATAACAATAAGAATAGCAGTTATTAGATTTACATGTATGCATACATTAATCAGCCATAATGACACTGATAGGTAAAGTGAAAATTAACTTGTGAAAATTACGCATGTCAAGAGTGGGGTGAATTAGGAAGCAATAAACAGTTATTGAAACTGATGTGTGATGTGTTAGATGCTCGAAAAATGGGCAAGTAGAAGGATCTACGTAAGTGACTTTGATATAGGCCAAATTGTAATGGGTAGACAATTCACAATTTGAGGATAGCCAGTATACCTGGGGCATGGTCATGTTGTGGGGACTGTATGTAGAATTTGTCAACTCTTAAAGAGAATCTGTCATCAGATTTGTGCTACTTCATCTGAGAGCAGCATAATAAATGGGGAACAGACCCTGATTCCAGCGATGTATCAGTTACTGGGCTATTTGGTTCAGTTTTGATAAATCCACTGTTTTATCTGCTGCAGATCTCCCAGTTCTCTGAATGCTGAGCTGGTAGAGACATACCCCAAAATTCTTGCAGCAGTAATTGCAGCGAACTCCTGGCATAAATGGTCATACTCTTTCCAGTTGTAATGTTTGTGGATTTTAAACTCTAAAACTGATTATCTTCAGTCTCGTTTTTGAATGTGACATCTGTCAAATAAATTTCCATAATGTTTAATTCCCTGCTTGTTACATACAGACAACTTATCAAACAATATATAGAATAAGTGTAATGCTATGAAAATTACAGGTATTATGTGCTCTCAGATCTGATCCATTTTGCATTTTTTATCTAAGAATATCAACAAAATCGCTGCAAGTTTGTCTTTTAAAAATATTGAATTGTAGTAGCTTTGTCTGGGATTCATGTTCTACATGTATATTTATTTACTGCATATTAATAGGTGCAAAGAGCAATTGCAATGGAAGTAAAAGAATGGAAGGATATTAACATAGCCAGGATAAATGGTAATGGGGGTTAAAGAGCTTGTCTACTCTTCTACTAAAAGTCTGCAGTCAACCTATGTTACTGCAAACTTCTGAACCCTTACAGTGTATGTGTCACACACTTTCAGGATTCTTAAGTATTGCTGCTGAGACCGGCTGGTCACGTGACTGCAAGTATGCAATTTGCATACTTTCAATCACACTAAGACTGGATGTGCTCAGCCTCAGTCAATATAAGTGAGTTTAGAGAGGAAGAGTTTGTATAGTCTAAATGTGGCCAGAAGTATGCAAATCGCATACTTGCGGTCACATGATCGTCTGGCCTCCGCAGCAATACCTGAGAATCCTGATAGTGAGCGGTGTGCGCACTGTAAGGATTCAGAAGTCTGCAGTCATATAGAGTGACTACAGACTTTTAGCAGAAGACCAGACAACCCCTTTAAGGTGAATGTCTGCATAGGACATCAACAGGCGTTAAAGAGTGAAGGCTAGGGACCTCTGGGACCTTATAGTCAGAGTAGCCTCTGTGTGGTTGCCCTTTTTATAGCTGCCAGGTGACCACTAACAGTGCCCACACAAAAATTAGACTTCATGCCTAACTGATAATGTTGTATGTCAAAGCTATGCTTAGCATACAAACAAACAAGTATAACTGCACTCTGTGCGTGCTAAGGAATAAATGTTCAATATATATATAAATTTTGAACTCCATTATTGCTATTAAGACTATACTTATGAATTTGATCAAATTGTGGAAGCCCATCTACCAGCGACAAGGAAATCTCATATATAGATGTGTCCAGCCTTACTTTTTTCACAAATTGCGTTTACTACATTTTCTCATTATATAAATGCAATACATTGTCATGTAGACACCTATAGCATGAAAATGCTCAACAGAGTAACTCAGTTTTTTTCCACAGCTGATTACCAAGTGCCACTTGTCTTGAGGAAAGGCATGCATGTAAGTTACACTTTTGGACGTGCATGCTTAGGAGAGACAAACTTGTATATTATCTGGTGAATTAGGGCTAAAAGTTGTGGGATAAACGATAGTTCACATTCTTAAACCCTTAGCATGCACACATGGGGACCTACTGAGCATGGCTCACACCTGGATACTAGTATTGGTGAAAGTATAACTTTTAAGATGTTTTACCTATCAATTCTGGTAACAGCTAATTCTTACTTTTCAGGAGTTCCATGATGTAGTGATATGCTGGGTTTTTCCAGGATTATAAGTAATTGCTGCTTTTTTTTTTCAAAAACAGCATTTCTGTGGATTTTGTGTGGTACTGCAGCTCAGCCCCATTCCCTTTAATACACTAACTTAAGGACAGGTGTGGCACTGTTTTGGGAAGAATGCAGCAATGTTTTTCTAACCTTGAACAATCCCTTTTAGGAGGTGATCCAGTTCATGTATTAAAAAAAAATGGCATCAAATTTCAATTCATCTTGATCTCCCTTAGAAAGTTCATTCAACTCTCCATTAAACCCATACAAATCCTTATCGAAAATCTCATGAAGTCAATTAAGCATCTATTTCAATTCTGGCGGATGGATTGTGAAGTTCTGAATCTTTGTGGGATAATTTTGAAATCACACATTGTCTTAATACCATAATACAACTATTATCATCATTATTTACCTTACATCTGACTTGTTCACATAAACAATCTAAAGCTTAGCAGGAATTGTTAGATATTTTAAGAATTATGACGGTTTTCCCTGTATTGAAAGATCAAACCTATGCTTAAATTTGACTTGTGTTTTACTCAGAGGTTGAATAACAGGAAAAACATCTATGAAAGAATTCTAATTGACTTCACAATATAAAATATACGTTTTCTTCCTGCACTTGTTAGTGCGGCCTTCCTGTCAGACTGCACAGCTCTCCTGACCATAACATGACTGATGATGGAGGAGCGTGGGACCAGACCTGTCCATCACACGCCTCCTACTGAAATGCAGCTTTCCCGTGGATAGTCTATCTCAAAATGGAGGAGGCTGATGGACAGGTCTGGTCACATGCTCCTCCATCATCAGCAATGTTGTGGTCAGGAGAATTGTGAGGTCTGTGAGGATGGCAGCACTAACAAGTGCAGGAGGAGAACCTGTAATTAGTGATGAGCGCGCGTGCTCGCCACTGCTCGGTACTCGCCTGAGCGTCACCCTGCTCGACATGCTCGGCGAGTATTTCCGGGTTGCTCGGGTGGGAGGTCGGGTCCCCACCCTGCATGTTTGGCGCTCTTTAGAGAGCCAATAAACATGCAGGGATTGTCTGCCATGCACTGTAATGCCATAGCCATGTTGGTTGTGGCATTACAGTGATTGGCTGGCCACATAGCGCCATCGGATCTATATAAGACCTGGTGACGCTAGGCTCGTCACAGTCTATCCCGGAAACAGGCAGAGTAGGGAGAGGTGCTGCTGTGTGAGGGATAAAATTGGTGGTGTAATAGATACATATAGGTAATGGTACTCCAGGAGTATATATATATCCATCTGAACTAACAGTCCTTCTGAGGACTAAACCAGCTGCATATATTAATCCTGATAGCAAGAGTTAGGTAGGCAGGCAAGGTTTGTGGCAGTGTATACAGCACAAGAGGGTCCATTGCACGTTCTGTCTGCTCCTGCTGTTACAGATATCTGTAGACATAGACTCAGATATCAGGGACCAGGGCTAATTTTTTTTTTAATCTTAATCCTGATTATTTGCTTAAAAAGCAATCCAGAGTATACCATTTTACTGATCCATTTGCTTGTTAGCACTGCAGAATACAGTCAGATCTTTTCCATAATCAGACGTGATCCCATATTACAGCGATAAAAATTCAGAAATTTGTAGTGGACGTTGAAAATATTATCCTTCATTTACCTTTTGCAGCAGTGTGTCAGTGAAGTTATTCACACGTGATCGCTGTGAATAGGAAACTACAAGCCCGCTATTTAAAACTGTTGGCGTCCGTCAGAGGTATCACATTTAACTGCGGTTCAAATCCAGACATTTTTAGCAACCGTGGAAAATATTGTCTTCCATTTACAGTTTGTAGCAGTGTGTCCAGTGAAGCTATTCACACATGGTCGCTGTGAATAATAGGAAACTACAAGCCCGCTATTTAAAACGGTTGGCGTCCATCAGACATATCACATATAACTGTGGTACGAATCCAGCCATTTGTAGCGACTGTAGAATATATTGTCTTCCATTGAAAATGGGCAAGACGCATGGCAAGAGACAGGGAAGTGGACGTCATGCTGATGGTGCATGCAGAGGCCGAGCGCAATCTGAAATTGTGCCACAACAAACACCCACATCTTGTCGCCCAAACTTCCTGTCCCAATTGCTAGGTGACCGCAGTACACCACTGTTGACCAGAGCAGTGTCAAAAGGTTGTTGGTTGGATTACAAATAATGCTTCCAGTCACTTTGCCACTACCACCACCACCCTGTCTTCCACACGGTCAAGTCTCAGTAGCCGTGAGTCTCGACCGCATATTCCTCACCCTGATCCTCCTTCCTCCCACCATGCTGAGTGCCTGGAGACAACTGATCCCACACTTGGACACTCCGAAGAGCTGTTCACTTTTCCATTTATAGATTCGGGCCTCTTGCCCGGCCAGCTTCAAGTGAGGCAAGAGGAGAACGCATGTAGCGATGCCCAAATATTTGAGCAGACACGGTAACATGAAGGCGACAGTGGTAAAGTGCAATTACTGTAGCAAGAGGTGGATGATGATGATGAGACACAATTGCCAGCAAGTCAGGAGGAGGACCAGGGTGCGGAAGACGAGGTGGTGGGTGATGAAGTCACTGACCCAGTCTGGCAAGATGACATGCAGAGCGAGGACAGCGGCACACAGGGGGAGGAAGGCATAGCACCACAACAGGCAGGAACAAGCAGTGTGGTGGCTACAGACACAAGGCGGGCAACCGCTCCCCGGAACACTAACACGACGGAAGTTGCCAGTACAACTGTTAGGTCTTCCCGAGTCTGGTTCTTTTTTAAGGACTCTGCAGATAACCCCAAAAAGGCCATTTGCACCATCTGCCAGGCCAGCATCAGCAGGGGTAGCAAAACTACCAGCATGACCACCACCAGCATGATCAGGCACATGGCAGCAAAGCACCCGACTAAATGGGCCGAACCTCAGGGTACAGCAACAGTGTCTGCGGGTGACACCGTTGCTTGTTCTGCTGTTGTGTGTGCACGCCAATCCCCTGTCCATGGCGCATGCCAAGATGCCTCCCGCCCTGCACCTGTCATTGCACACTCTCAGCTAGCAAAATCAGCAAGCACGTTCACGTCCTTGTGCCAGCGCAGAGTTCCGTTGTCCATACCCCAGTCCTTGGAACACAAGCGCAAATACGCAGCCAATGCCCCACAGGCCACACTACTAAATTCACACATTTCTCAAATTCTTGCGCTCAAAATGTTGCCTTTTAGGTTAGTGGAGACGGAATCTTTCCGCAACCTGATGGCAGCCGTTCCTCGGTACTCGGTCCCCAGCCACCACTATTTCTCCCAGTGTTCCGTCCCTGCATTACACGAGCACGTGTCCCACAGCATTAGACGTGCCCTCAACAATGCAGTTACTGAGAAAGTCCACCTAACCACGAACACGTGGACAAGTGCTTCTGGGCAGGGACGGTACATCTCACTGATTGCACATTGGGTTAATATAGTGGAATCAGGGACCCAGTCGGACCTTGGGACGGAACACGTCCTCCCGACTCCGAGGATTGTGGGCCCTAGGTCAATCAGGGTTGCCCCCAAATTCTACAGCTCCTGCACTTCCTCCTCCTCCATCTCCGAAATGACCACATCAGTTGCAAGCTGGAAGCACTGCAGCACTGCCTCAGCCAAGCGACAACAGGCTGTGCTGAATCTAATATGCTTAGGTGACAAACCGCAAAACACTGAAGAATTAGTTTATATCAAAAAGGTCAACAAATATTCCTCCAACATAGGTATATTACACACATAAACCACAGTTATATAAACTTTGTTTTAAAGGAAGATATACTGCAAATCCAATAAAATCATTATTTTTATTCCATCAATTTAAGAACATAATAAAAAACAAGTAAAAAGCAGGTACCTTGAAAACTAATCAAAGAAGACCTTTCCAGATCAGCTTAAACACAAGTAGCATTACTTATTCTCAGAGAAATATCTACAAAGATGCCAATATTGCACCAATCCCAAATAGTAAATAGCTATGACAACTATTATATCAAAAAATTGCATTACTCTCATAAATATAAAGTGCTAAAGATAAAAAATATAAATAGTATTATGCACAGTACATTCAGATATAGGGCAAAAAATATTTAGACAAGTGCCACTTCCTATATATAAATAAAATCATACAATGATCATATATAAATATAAAGTACTTGTCACGCTGTCTCTGTATACTGGAGGTAGGGGGCCTAAGCTGACCCTAAGCTGGGGCCCTGACTAATCCCTCAACCTGGAGGTACTGTTAAAGGTACAGAGGTCCAGGCCGCCAGCGTAACCCCTACCTCCTGAGGATCCCTGCACCTAAGTAATCTAGTCCTGAGAAGGACCCCGATCACAACAAAAGGGGACAAGTAATAATATGCCCACACACAGTACTTAGACGAACGAGACAGTACAAGGGAAAAACCAAAACCACCTTGCATACAAAAACTACACAACTACAACAGAGGGAACACCAACGGGAAAGGAGATAAATGATAAAGCGAGGAAGGGAAAAAACACTCCAAATACACTTATCTCTGAAACTCCAAATACCACGATCCGCTCTGTTAGTCTGCATGAAATGCTTTCACCGACACTTCCCTAACAGACCAGCAGGCATTTGAAGGAGTCTCACTACAGCAGCATTGATTGCAGCTGGGCGAGGCTGGACCTCGTCTAACACAGAGAGAGAGAGAATTAACTCCCTCACTGCCGAAAAACACAAAGCACCAAAAAGTCAGCTGCGAGAAGTCAGGCTATGTAATCGTGACGATCTTCGTGGCGACACACCCGTGACAGTACCCCCCCTTCTACGAGGGGCCTCCGGACCCTCAGGGCCAGGTTTATCCGGGTGAGTCGTGTGGAAGGCCTGAACTAATCGGTCTGCGTTAATATCCGACGCAGGAACCCACAGCCTCTCCTCAGGACCATACCCTTTCCAATGAACCAGGTACTGAAGGGACCGGCGACTAAAGCGTGAATCGATGACCCTCGATACCTGGAACTCCAAGTTACCCTTGACCACCACTGGAGGGGGAGGTAAAGGTGACGGTACCACCGGCGCCACATACCTCTTAAGCAATGATCTGTGGAACACGTTGTGAATTTTAAACGTAGGGGGGAGGTCAAGACGGAATGCCACCGGATTAATAATAGAACTGATTCTGTACGGCCCGATGAACCTGGGACCCAGTTTCCAGGAGGGAACCTTAAGTTTTATATTCCTGGTAGACAACCATACCCGATCGTTCACACTTAGGTCCGGACCAGACACTCTCCTCCTATCAGCCATACGTTTGTATCGGTTCCCCATAGTATTCAGATTCTTCAGCACCCCTCTCCATACTGAAGTGAGTGATGAGGAAAATCGTTCCTCCTCAGGAACCCCCGAAGAGCCCCCCCTACTGAAAGTAAAAAACTGGGGGTGAAAACCATATGCCCCAAAAAACGGGGACTTACCAGTGGACTCGCTCCGCCTATTATTAAGAGCAAACTCTGCCAGAGGTAAGAAAGAAGCCCAGTCCTCCTGGTTCTCTGACACAAAACACCGGAGATATGTCTCCAAGCTCTGGTTCATACGTTCCGTCTGACCATTGGTCTGAGGATGAAAAGCCGATGAGAACGACAAATGCATCCCCCGCCGTGCACAAAACGCCTTTCCGAACTTGGACACAAACTGAGACCCCCGATCAGACACCCTCGGAGGGTACCCCGTGAAGCCTCACAATCTCCCCAATGAACACCTGCGCAAGAGTTTTAGCATTAGGGAGAGCCGGAAGAGCGATAAAATGTGCCATCTTGCTGAACCTGTCCACTACAACGAGTATGACCGTTTTACCCGAAGACGGAGGGAGGTCCGTAATAAAGTCCATAGACAGATGAGTCCAAGGACGCTCCGGGATCTTCAAAGGTAAGAGGGCCCCAGACGGACGGGTATGTGAGGTCTTAGAGCACGCACAAACCCCACAGGACGCGACAAAAGTTACCACCTCCTTATGTAAGTTAGGCCACCAAAACCGACGCGAGAGGAGATCCACAGTTGCTCTACTCCCCGGGTGTCCTGCGAAAACTGAGTTATGGTGTGCCTCGATCACCTTTTGTCGCAACTGATCTGGAACAAACAGTCTCCCCGGAGGTCCAACAGGGGCGTCCCCCTGAGCCTCCAATACCTCCTCCTCCAGCTCAGAGCATACTGCCGAAACCACCACCCCCTCCTGAAGGATAGGAATCGGGTCGTCCGTATTCCCGGCCCCAGGGAAACTACGAGATAAGGCATCCGCCTTTACATTTTTTGACCCAGGACGATATGTAACGACAAAATTAAACCTGGTAAAAAACAATGACCACCTAGCTTGTCTGGGATTCAGACGTTTCGCGGACTCCAGATATAGCAGGTTCTTGTGATCGGTGATGACGGTGACCGGATGGACTGCCCCCTCCAAAAAATGGCGACACTCCTCAAAAGCTAACTTAATGGCCAAGAGTTCCCTATTGCCGACATCGTAATTCCTCTCAGCGGACGACAATTTTTTTAGAGAAAAAGGCGCACGGATGCCACTTACCAGGGGACGAACCTTGTGACAATACTGCTCCCACCCCTACCTCGGAAGCGTCTACCTCTACAATGAATGGCTGTGACGCATCAGGTTGAATGAGTATGGGTGCCGAGGCAAAACATTTTTTCAAGGAGGAGAATGCTTGACAAGCCTTGTCAGACCACCTAGAAAAATCTGTCCCCTTTTTAGTCATGTCTGTGAGAGGCTTAACCATGGACGAGAAATTACGAATGAACTTCCGGTAATAATTAGCAAACCCCAGGAAACGTTGTAGTGCCTTAAGATTCTCTGGCCGATCCCACTCAAGAACTGCCCGCACTTTCCCAGGGTCCATACGAAAACCGGACGCTGAAACCAGGAAGCCTAAAAACTGGAGTTCCTGTACGGCGAACACACACTTTTCCCATTTGGCATACAGTTTATTATCCCGCAAGATCTGTAACACCTGCCTAACGTGCTCCTGATGAGACACCAGATCCGGCGAGTAAATTAAGATATCATCCAGATATATGACAACAAACTGTCCCACCAGGCGGCGAAAAATGTCATTAACAAAGTGTTGGAACACCGCCGGGGCATTAGTCAGACCGAATGGCATGACAAGGTTCTCATAATGCCCCTCCGGAGTGTTAAACGCCGTCTTCCACTCATCCCCCTCCTTCATCCTAATCAGATTGTACGCCCCCCTGAGATCCAACTTAGAGAACCATTTGGCGCCCACGATCTGATTAAAGAGATCGGGAATAAGTGGGAGCGGATACGGATCTCGGACCGTAATCCGATTAAGTTCACGGAAATCCAGGCAAGGGCGTAGGCCTCCATCTTTCTTCTTAACAAAGAAGAACCCCGCAGCCACCGGTGAAGATGAAGGTCTAATATGCCCCTTAGCCAGACTTTCTGAAATATAATCCTTCATGGCCTGCCTCTCAGGACCAGAAAGGTTATACAACCTAGCTTTAGGTAACTTGGCCTCAGGGAGCAGTTTTACAGAACAGTCATACTCGCGATGAGGAGGTAGTTCCTGACACCCTTTCTCCGAGAATACATCCTCAAAGTCCGCCAGAAATGGAGGTAAGACCCAAGGAGTAACCGCACCGATGACCGTGTTCATGCAGTTTTTATTACAGAATTTACTCCATTGGCTTATCTCTCTGGTTTGCCAATTAATAACCGGGTTATGCTTAGTTAACCAAGGAAGGCCCAACACTATAGGAGTGGGAAGACCCTCCAACACGTAGCAAGACAACAGTTCTTTATGTATCGCCCCCACTTGAAGTTTTACGTCATGCACAGCTTGCAAAAAACTTCCCTGACCGAGAGGCCTGGCATCGATCGAGAATATGGGGATGGGTTTAGCCAACTCAATCGCATACCTTGAACCCGGGCAAACCGAGCATCAACCAGATTAGCCCCGGCCCCACTATCCAGAAGAACAGATATCCTCTCAGTTCTCGTACCCACCACCACCTCCGCCGGTACGAGAAACTGAGACGAACCTAGGGACGAAATACCTACTCCCAGATTGCCGTCCACCACACAACCTGGGATCAACAGTTTTCCGACGACTCTTCACTCTGCAAGGGACGGGATGGACACCCCCCAATAAAATGTCCCTTTCTCCCGCAGAAGAAACACCTTCCTGTCTTATGACGCACCACCGGTCCCCTCCCCCGAAATGATGTCCCTCCTAATTGCATAGGCTCCTCTGGACTGACCAGGGGAACAACCATATGAGGGGACCTTGTAGGAGGTGGAGTCATCACAGGGGGTAGAGTTATCCCGCACCTCTCCCGAAGCCGTCTGTCAACGCGAATAGCAAGGGCCATAGCGGCTTCCAGTGACGCGGGAGAGTCATACTGTGCCAATACATCCTGTAATTTGTCGGATAAACCTTGACAAAACTGGCTCCTAAGAGCCGGGTCATTCCACTGGGTGTCCGTGGCCCACCTACGGAACTCCGAACAGAATTCCTCCGCCGGACGATCTCCCTGCTGGATCCTACGTAACTTAGACTCAGCAAGGGAGATCCGATCTGGGTCATCATATACGAGTCCCAGAGCAGCGAAAAACCTATCCACTGACTGGAGAGCCGGGGAGCCCGGGGGAAGAGAGAACGCCCAAGATTGTGGGTCCCCTTGTAGGAGCGAGATGACAATTCCCACCCTTTGTTCTTCACTCCCCGATGACCGAGGCCGCAGCCGAAAGTACAACTTGCATGCCTCCCGGAAAACAAAAAACTTGTCCCGCCCCCCAGTGAACCTGTCAGGGAGAGCTACTTTAGGTTCTGGTCCGGCTTGCTCCTGAGGATACAAAACCTTGGACCTAACGTCCGCCAGCTCCATGGACAAACTCTGCAACTGCCGAGTAGTGTTGAGCCACCCCCGTAGTGTTCGGGTTCGGTTCGGTTCGTCGAACACCGGGATGTTCGAGGAACTGTTCGTCGAACTGTTCGTCGAACACCTTAGAACACCGTCGAACACCGTTAAAACCAATGGCAGGCAAACAAAAACACATAGAAACACATAGAAAACACCTGCAAAGGTGTCCAAAAGCTGACAAACTGCTCAGAAGACACTCTCTTTAAAAAAGCCGGCCGGCAAATTCAGCAGCGGCATACACCGGTACCCGACAATTTAGACAAGAAGGAATAGAGCCTCACAC
The DNA here is from genome assembly GCF_046119375.1 of Phyllobates terribilis. NCBI lineage: Eukaryota > Metazoa > Chordata > Amphibia > Anura > Dendrobatidae > Phyllobates > Phyllobates terribilis. The sequence continues at coordinate 230,827,897 of NW_027362764.1, forward strand.
ATAGATTAGATAGATAGAAACATGTCAGTCACACATATAAGAAGCACAGTGACAGTGTTGGTTACTGCACTTGTCATTTAGTGTAAAGGATTTATTAAAAAAAATATTAGTGTTTTCATGCACCGTCTCTTTAAAAAAGCCGGCCGGCAATTCAGCATCTGTACCCGACAATTTAGAACAGAAAGAATAGAGCTTCACACATAGATTAGATAGATAGAAACATGTCAGTCACATATATAATAAGTACAGTGATAGTGTTGCTTACTGTACTTGTCATTTAGTGTAAAGGATTTATTTAAAAAAATAATAGTGTTTTCATGCACTGTCTCTTTAAAAAAGCCGGCCGGCAATTCAGCAGCGGTACCCGACAATTTAGAACAGAAAGATAGAGCATCACACATAGATTAGATAGATAGAAACATGTCAGTCACATATATATGAAGTACAGTGATAGTGTTGGTTACTGTACTTGTCATTTAGTATTAAAATAAAGGATTTATTATTAAAAAAATTGGCGTGGGGTTCCCCTTAATTTTAGGCTCTAGCGGAGGTTAAGCAGACGGCTGGGGCAGATGTTTGAAGCCTGGGAAGGGGGTAAAACCCATGGAGCTTCCCAGGCTACTAATATCAGCCCCCAGCTGAATACATAGCCTTTACTAGCTATTAAAATGGGGGACCCCCCAAAAAAAATGACGTGGGGTCCCCCCTAATTTAATAGCTAGCAAAGGCTAGGCAGACAGCTGGGGGCTGATATTAATAGCCCAGGAAGGGAGCCATGAATATTGGCCCCCTCCCAGGCTAGAAACACCAGCCGTCAGCCGGCCCAGAAATGGCGCATTCATAGGATGCGCCAATTCTGGCACTTAGCCTCGCTCTTCCACGCTGCCCTGGTGCGGTGGCAGGGGGTAATAGGGTTGGGGTTGATGTCAGCTTATAATGCCAGCTGACATCAAGCCCAGGTTAGTAATGGAGAGGCGTCTATAAGACACCCCCATTACTAACCCCATAGTCAAAGTTAAAAAAAACACAAACACCCAGAATAAAGTCCTTTAATTGAAATAAAGACACAATCCTTTATTGTTCTAAATTAAACCATACTTACCATCACGCCCATTCCAGCTGAAGCCAACGACCTCCTGCAATAAAAGAAAAATAATAAAGCAACCTCATCCTTACCTTTCCATGGTTCCCACGACAGCTTCAGCTCTGCTACATCGAGATGACAGGCTGGACCGCAGCAGAACGCTGCCATCCAGCCTGTCATCCTGCAGACACTGAGAAGCGCAGGCTTGCTTGCGCTGCTCAGCGTCTCTCTGTGACGACATCCAGATGAGCCGAGTTCATGTCCAATGAACTCGGCTCACCTCATGCACGTCACTGACAGCGTGGGAAAATTCTCACGCTGAAGCGCTGATTGCAGGAGAATTTTCCCACGCTGTCAGTGACGTGCATGAGGTGAGCCGAGTTCATTGGACATGACCTCGGCTCATCTGGATGCCGTCACAGCGAGACAGTGAGGAGCGCAAGCATGCCTGCGCTTCTCAGTGTCTGCGGGATGACAGACTGGATGGCAGCGTTCTGCTGCGGTCCAGCCAGTCATCTCGATGTAGCAGAGCTGAAGCTGTCGTGGGAACCATGGAAAGGTAAGGATGAGGTTGGTTTATTATTTTTCTTTTATTGCAGGAGATCGTTGGCTTCAGCTGGAATGGGTGTGATGGTAAGTATGGTTTAATTTAGAACAATAAAGAATTGTGTCTTTATTTCAATTAAAGGACTTTATTCTGGGTGTTGTGTTTTTTTTAAATACTTTACTAGAAATTCATGGCGGTCATGTCTAATACTGGCGTGACCCCATGAATTTTGGGCTTGGGGCCAGCTGATAATACCAAGCTGGCCCTAACCCGTTTATTACCCAGTGAGCCACCGCACCAGGGCCCTGGATGAGTTGGGTACAGCGCCAGAAGATGGCGCTTCTATGAACGCGCCATTTTCCGGGGTGGCTGCGGACTGCAATTTGTAGCGGGGGGGGGGCCCAGAAAGCTTGGGCCTCCCTGCGCTGCAGATTCCAGCCCCCAGCTGCCTAGTTGAACCTGGCTGGACACAAAAATAGGGCGAAGCCCCACGTACTTTTTTTTTAATTATTTCATGAAATTCATGAAATAATTAAGAAAAAAAGGCCTTCCCTATATTGTTGTGTCCGGCCAGGTACAAATAGGCAGCTGGTGGTTGGAGGCAGCCCGTTCCTGCCTGCTGTACCTGGCTGGACACAAATATAGTGCGAAGCCCCACTTCAATTTTTTTTAATTATTTCATGAAATTCATGAAATAATTAAGAAAAAAAGGGCTTCCCTATATTGTTGTGTCCGGCCAGGTACAAATAGGCAGCTGGTGGATGGGGGCAGCCCGTTCCTGCCTGCTGTACCTGGCTGGACACAAATATAGTGCGAAGCCCCACTTCAATTTTTTTAAATTATTTCAGGAAATTCATGAAATAATTTAAAAAAAATTGACGTGGGGCTTCGCCCTGTTTTTGTGTCCAGCCAGGTACAACTAGGCAGCTGGGGGCTGGAATCCGCAGCGCAGGGAGGCCCAAGCTTTCTGGGCCACCCCCGCTGCAAATTGCAGTCCGCAGCCACCCCGGAAAATGGCGCGTTCATAGAAGCGTCATCTTCTGGCGCTGTACCCAACTCATCCAGGGCCCTGATGCGGTGGCTCACTGGGTAATAAAGGGGGTAGGGCCAGCTTGGCATTATCAGCTGGCCCTAAGCCCGAAATTCATGGGGTCACGCCAATATTAGACATGACCACCATGAATTTCTAGTAAAGTATTTAAAAAAAACACAACACCCAGAAAAAAGTCCTTTAATTGAAATAAACACACAATTCTTTATTGTTCTAAATTAAACCATACTTACCATCACGCCCATTCCAGCTGAAGCCAACGATCTCCTGAAATAAAAGAAAAATAATAAAGCAACATCATCCTTACCTTTCCATGGTTCCCATGACAGCTTCAGCTCTGCTACATCGAGATGACAGGCTGGACCGCAGCAGAACGCTGCCATCCAGCCTGTCATCCCGCAGACACTGAGAATCGCAGGCTTGCTTGCGCTCCACAGTGTCTCTCTGTGAGGGCATCCAGATGAGCCGAGTTAATGTCCAATGAACTCGGCTCACCTCATGCACGTCACTGACAGAGTGGGAAAATTCTCCTGCACTCAGCGCTTCAGCGTGGGAGAATTCTCACACTGAAGCGCTGAGTGCAGGAGAATTCTCCCACGCTGTCAGTGACGTGCAGGAGGTGAGCTGAGTTCATTGGACATGAGCTCACATTATGCACGTCACTGACAGCGTGGGAAAATTCTCCTGCACTCAGCGCTTCAGCGTGGGAGAATTCTCACGCTGAAGCGCTGAGTGCAGGAGAATTCTCCCACGCTGTCAGTGACGTGCAGGAGGTGAGCTGAGTTCATTGGACATGAGCTCACCTTATGCACGTCACTGACAGCGTGGGAGAATTCTCCTGCACTCACCGCTTCAGCGTGAGAATTTTCCCACGCTGTCAGTGACGTGCATGAGGTGAGCCGAGTTCATTGGACATGAACGCGGCTCATCTGGATGTCGTCACAGAGAGACGCTGAGCAGCGCAAGCAAGCCTGCGCTTCTCAGTGTCTGCGGGATGACAGGCTGGATGGCAGCGTTCTGCTGCGGTCCAGCCTGTCATCTCGATGTAGCAGAGCTGAAGCTGTCGTGGGAACCATGGAAAGGTAAGGATGAGGTAGCTTTATTATTTTTCTTTTATTGCAGGAGATCGTTGGCTTCAGCTGGAATGGGCGTGACGGTAAGTATGGTTTAATTTAGAACAATAAAGGATTGTGTCTTTATTTCAATTAAAGGACTTTATTCTGGGTGTTTGTGTTTTTTTTAACTTTGACTATGGGGTTAGTAATGGGGGTGTCTTATAGACGCCTCTCCATTACTAACCTGGGCTTGATGTCAGCTGGCATTATAAGCTGACATCAACCCCAACCCTATTACCCCCTGCCACCGCACCAGGGCAGCGTGGAAGAGCGAGGCTAAGTGCCAGAATTGGCGCATCCTATGAATGCGCCATTTCTGGGGCGGCTGACGGCTGGTGTTTCTAGCCTGGGAGGGGGCCAATATTCATGGCTCCCTTCCTGGGCTATTAATATCAGCCCCCAGCTGTCTGCCTAGCCTTTGCTAGCTATTAAATTAGGGGGGACCCCACGTCATTTTTTTGGGGGGTCCCCCATTTTAATAGCTAGTAAAGGCTATGTATTCAGCTGGGGGCTGATATTAGTAGCCTGGGAAGCTCCGTGGGTAATACCCCCTTCCCAGGCTTCAAACATCTGCCCCAGCCGTCTGCTTAACCTCCGCTAGAGCCTAAAATTAAGGGGAACCCCACGCCAATTTTTTTAATAATAAATCCTTTATTTTAATACTAAATGACAAGTACAGTAACCAACACTATCACTGTACTTCATATATATGTGACTGACATGTTTCTATCTATCTAATCTATGTGTGAAGCTCTATTCTGTCTGTTATAAATTGTCGGGTACCACTGCTGAATTGCCGGCCGGCTTTTTTAAAGAGACGGTGCATGAAAACACTATTATTTTTTTTGATAAATCCTTTACGCTAAATGACAAGTACAGTAAGCAGCACTTTCACTGTACTTCGTATATATGTGGCTGACATGTTTATATCTATCTAATCTATGTGTGAAGCTCTATTCTTTCGGTTCTAAATTGTCGGGTACAGGTGTATGCCGCTGCTGAATTGCCGGCTTTTCATGTTTCACTGTTGGCACTGTTCCCATCGATTTGGGCAATCACTGTAATGCCACAACCACCATGGCTGTGGCATTACAGTGAGTGGCAGACAATCCCTGCATGATTGGTGCTCTAAATAGCGTCAGACATGCAGGACACGCTTTTGGTGCACGAACAGTTATCGAACATAACCTCGAACAGCCGAATTTTTTGCAAATCGTTCGGGTTCGTCGAACAACTCGAACACCGCCCAAAACAGCTCAAATTTGAGATTGGCGAACAGTTCTAGTCGAACACCGCTCATCTCTACTGCCGAGCTAGACCGGCTACTGGATCCATGGTAGCTGGAGAAAAACTAAGTGGTCGGTGAAAATGTCACGCTGTCTCTGTATACTGGAGGTAGGGGGCCTAAGCTGACCCTAAGCTGGGGCCCTGACTAATCCCTCAACCTGGAGGTACTGTTAAGGGTACAGAGGTCCAGGCCGCCAGCGTAACCCCTACATCCTGAGGATCCCTGCACCTAAGTAATCTAGTCCTGAGAAGGACCCCGATCACAACAAAAGGGGACAAGTAATAATATGCCCACACACAGTACTTAGATGAACGAGACAGTACAAGGGAAAAACCAAAACCACCTTGCATACAAAAACTACACAACTACAACAGAGGGAACACCAACTGGAAAGGAGATAAATGATAAAGCGAGGAAGGGAAAAAACACTCCAAATACACTTATCTCTGAAACTCCAAATACCACGATCCGCTCTGTTAGTCTGCATGAAATGCTTTCACCGACACTTCCCTAACAGACCAGCAGGCATTTGAAGGAGTCTCACTACAGCAGCATTGATTGCAGCTGGGCGAGGCTGGACCTCGTCTAGCACAGAGAGAGAGAGAATTAACTCCCTCACTGCCGAAAAACACAAAGCACCAAAAAGTCAGCTGCGAGAAGTCAGGCTGTGTAATCGTGACGATCTTCGTGGCGACACACCCGTGACAGTACTCGAATAAATAAATAATGTTAAATACAGCGTATTCCAAATATAAAGTGCCAAAAAAAAATGTTTAGACAAGTGTCTCTCCCTATATCTAGGCAAAAATATTCAGTATGCACTTATGATGCATACTATGGCATAATAGCAAAGGAGTTGCACTTTTCCAAGGATTCAAGTAAACTTTGGATATTACTAGAGAACGGATGATAGGTGCATATAATGACATCAGAACTTAAACAACCATTATACTATAATACTTACACGTGAATTGTTTGTACTGGTATATGCCTGGAGGTCTCCTTAGAAAGGAACTGCCCCGACTACGCCGTTTCGCTATATGCTTCTTCAATAGAACACTGAAGAATTGTGGACAGCTCTGAAACAGCAGGCAGATCTGTGGCTGACACCGCTGAACCTACAGCCAGGCATGGTCATGTGTGACGATGGCTGGAAGCTGGTGGCGGCTCTGAGGCGAGGCGAGCTCACACATGTACCATGCCTGGCCCATGTGCTTAACCTCATGGTTCAGCTGTTTCTCAAAACCTACCCAGATCTGTTAGATCTGCTTGTCAAAATACACCGCCTGTGCCCATTTTAGAAAGTCAGCTACAGCTTTAGCCACCCTTGCCGTGCTTCAGCAGCGTTTGCAGCTTCCAGCTCACTGACTGATCTGCGATGTCCTCAAGCATTGGAACTCTACGTTGCAGGTGTTGGGAAGGATTTGTGAGCAGAAGAGAGCAGTTGTTGACTACCAGCATCAACAAGGCCATCGGTATTCGGGTTAGACTCCATACATAAGACCTCAGGAGTGGACATGGATGTCAGACATATGTACCATCCTCCAAAACTTTGAGGACTCCACCAAGATGGTGAGCGGCGATGACGGCATAATTAGCATCACCATCCCGCTTCTCTGTCTTCTGAAACACTCTCTGCTTACAATTAAAAAGGATGCATTGCAGTCGGAGCACGATGAGATGGAGCAAGGAACCATACAGGGTGATTTCACACAGCCCAGCCTCATCTCATCCCAACGTGGATTGTGTGACAATGAGGAAGATGAGGAGGAAGAACAGGAGCTAGTTTCCTGCACTATAGACTATACTATCTGCACAACTGTCATACCGTCTGTTCATCATGGATGGCCTGAGGACAGGGAAGAGGAGGATGAGGAGGAGAGCATGGTCAGTCATCCTCTTGGGGAGGACACACAAGTCTTGTCTCTTTGCAGTCTGGCACACATGGCTGAGTTTGTGTTACGCTGCCTTTCCCGTGATCATCGCGTTGTCCAAATTTTGGGTGACAGTCATTATTGGTTGGTGACACTTCTAGACCCACGCTACAAGGAGAACTTTCTGTCTCTTATTCTCTTGCAGAGCAGGCCTATTAAAATGGTGCAGTACGAGAAGGCCATTGTTGCGTAATTATTAAAAAAAATCCCATCTGAAAACACTGGCGGCAGAGGTCACAGTTCGTTGGACAACCAAGGAGTACAGGCGAGAGAGACACAAATGCAATCGAGGCAGAAGAACACTGTCAAATTTCTGGGACAGTTTTCTCAGACCCTCCCATCGCACAAGCCCTGATTCGCGTGGTACTCTCTCAAGGAATGAAAAGTTTCGGAAGATGGTGAAGGAGTACCTTGCTGACTGTACCGACGTCCTCCGTGACTCCTCTGTGCCTTATAATTATTGGGTATCCAAGCTGGACACGTGGCATGAACTGGCTCTCTACCCCTTGGAGATCCTGGCCTGCCCTGCCGCTAGTGTTTTGTCAGAGCAGGTTTTTAGTGCCGCCCGTGGAATTATAACCGATAGGCGCATCCGCCTGTCAACTGAAAATGCTGACAGGCTGACTCTTATAAAAAATGAACGAGTGCTGGATTGGGCCAGACTTCTCAACACCACCGAATGATAGCATAACATAAACTCAAATACAGTGTGTTTTTTTGGGAGGTCTTCACACCCAGACATAGGTATACGCTTACTGATTTTGTCTTTTTGCTCTTGTCCTCCTCCTTCTCCGCATCTTCATCCTCCACCACCATATCACCACCATATGTACCATATCAACATATCTGCGTCTCTTGCAAGGGACATTGGTGTTCCTCCAAATATTTGGCAGCCGTTGCTTCACTCCATAGGCAAACAGTATGGGAGAAACACTTCCTAATAATGGGAGCTTTTCTTGCAGGAGGCCCTCCGACCTCTACATCTCTTGAAACGGGCATTGGAGTTCCTCCAAATATTTGGCAGCCGTTGCTTCACTCCATAGGCAAACAGTATGGGAAACACACTTCCTAATAATGGGAACATTGTTTTCAGAAGGCCCTCCGACCTCTATGTTTTTTGCAAGGGGCATTGGAGTTCCTCCAAATTTTTGGCAGCCGTTGCAGTCAATGCATATGCAATAACAGTATAGGAGACCCACTCGTTAATAGAGATGAGCGTTGTTCTACTCGAACTGTTCGCCAATCTCAAATTCGAGCTGTTTTGGGCGGTGTTCGAGCCGTTCGGCGAACACGAACGATTTGAGAAAAATTTGGCTGTTCGAGGTTATGTTCGATAACTGTTCGTGCACCAAAATCATAACTGGATTTTTTCTCAGTAATGATGAAAATTAATGTTAATACGCAGTTTGAGTGTACAGCGGGGTGGGGGGAGGGGCAGGGGATGGATCTCTGCAGGAATAATGAAGATCTCCATTTTTTTTTCTCTTTCCCGCATTTGCAGTGGGGAGGTGCAGTCTGTCAGCCTATCAGCAGCGCACACACGGAGCGAACTGCTGTTTTTCACACAAGCAAGGGCATGTGTCATTGGCAGTGTATGTCACATGTCCTTGCCCTATAAGACCAAGCCATTTTCCCCGTCGCCACCATTTTCTCACTGCTGCAGCTGCGTGTTAGACGGCACCACTGTTGCTGTGTGCGCTATACCTTGTTAATTTCAAGCCAATTTTCGCACAAATCTACAGATAGCTTGGGAGTAGGGAATAGTTGTGATTGCAGTCCTTTTAAGGACTAGGTTACAGCATTTCCTATGACTTTTATCAGGCAGGTCTGTGCTCTTAAATAGATAGATTGTGGGAGTAAAGACTAATTGTAATTGCAGTCCTTTTCAGGACTAGGTTACATCAGTTCCTATCAGTTTTGCCAGGCAGGTCTGTGCCAGTGCTGTGCAAGTTTTTTTCACAGCATTTGGCTGAATCTAGCAAAGCTAATCCTTTTTGGCCTATTGCAGAGTGTGTTAGTCAGTGGAGTAGCCTATCTGTGTTGCAAGATATACCACCTGTGTATAGAATACCAATTTTTTTACTGCACCTAGTGAAGTAAAATCTTTTGGGCATAGCATCATTCTATTAGTCCATCTATACTGACCTCCATCAGGTTGCAAATTGAATATAATTTTTTTCTGCATCTAGCTCTGAAAAAATATTTGGGCTTCTAGCAGTGTGTGGGACTTGTTCTATTAGTCCATCTATACTGACCTCCATCAGGTTGCAAACTGAATATAATTTTTTTCTGCATCTAGCTCTGAAAAAATATTTGGCCTTCTAGCAGTGTGTGGGACTTTCTCTATTAGTCCATCTATACTGACCTCCATCAGGTTGCAAATTAAAAATAATTTTTATCTGCATCTACCTCTGAAAAAATATTTGGGCTTCTAGCTGTGTGTGGGACTTGTTCTATTAGTCCATCTATACTGACCTCCATCAGGTTGCAAACTGAATATAATTTTTTTCTGCATCTAGCTCTGAAAAAATATTTGGCCTTCTAGCAGTGTGTGGGACTTGTTCTATTAGTCCACCTATACTGACCTCCATCAGGTTGCAAATTCAAAATAATTTTTTGTCTGCATCTAGCTCTGAAAAAATATTTGGCCTTCTAGCAGTGTGTGGGACTTTCTCTATTAGTCCATCTATACTGACCTCCATCAGGTTGCAAACTGAATATATTTTTTTTCTGCATCTACCTCTGAAAAAATATTTGGGCTTCTAGCTGTGTGTGGGACTTGTTCTATTAGTCCATCTATACTGACCTCCATCAGGTTGCAAATCGAATATAATTTTTTTCTGCATCTAACCCAGCCAATAGTTTTGGCCTAATACCACAGTTTGGCCACTCAGCTCTGCTCGGTTCCCATCCATTGTTTTTTTGTGCAAACAACTCCAGAGTTGTGAATTAGTTAACCACCAAAATGAGTGGAAAAAGGCCTGCTGCTGGTGGAAAGGGGAATAGGCGTGTTGGGAAGGGGAAAAAAGGTTGTGTCCGTGGGGTAGGTGTTAAAGCAACAGTAACATCTGCAGAAGAAAGACCATCTTCCAGCCAAACTAAAATGTCTACTTCTTTTAGCGGACAATGTGATAAGATCCCTTTCTTACGGCCACGCCAATCGCTACAAATTCCAGATGAGGCACAAAAACAGCAGGTGCTTCAACGGATATCAAGTGCTCCTTTAAGTGGGCTCTCCTCCACATCAACTTCAACATCACAAATACTCCAGTCCTCAAAGGTGTCACCCCAATCGCACTTGCTTCCTCACAGCTCCCAAATCTCCAGCTGCCCGTCTGAGTATGAGGTAGAACAGATGGTTGAGTCTGCAGAGCTGTTTACTCATACTATAGCCTGGGAATCAGAGGTCGACTCCAGCGCTTCTGTGAATCCAGACGAGGAAATGATCTGCACTGATGCTCAGAATCTTTATGAGTCGGATCCAGGACCAGACGCAGAAGGTTCTGACCATAATGTAGACCCTCATTCCCAAACTGTAACTCCTGTTGGTGGAGACAATGAGGAAGACGATGATAAGACTCAAATACCTGATTGGAGCGACAACTTTAGTTTTTTGTCAGGGCAGGAACAGGTTGGCTCTGAGGACGACGGGTGTGATAACGCACAGGGTGATGATGATGAGGTTGGAGATCCCACTTACTGTCAACCCACAGTCAGCCAAGAGATGAGGTCAGCAGAGGAGGTGGAGGAAGATGCTAGTGACGACGAGGTCAGGTTGTGCCTTCCTGGACAGAGACGTAGTACTGGAAGCACGTCAACAACTGCATCCTCAAACACAACTCTGCCTCTCACCACAAGTCGTGGTGGCTCTTCAGGTCGCATGGGTGCTAAGCCTTGCATAGCCTGGGCATTTTTTCAGATCGATAAAGATGACCCAACTCGTGTTATCTGTAACATTTGTCAGCAAAAGCTAAGTAGAGGCCAAAAAATACATAGTTTGAGTACTTCATGTATGAACCGGCACATGGACATGAAGCATAAGTTGCAGTGGGAAGCTCAGTGTGCTACAATGCGGCCTAGCCGGCCGGGCCAACCACCGTCTGCCATATCTTGTCCATCCGCGGCCTCTTCATCCTCTGTGACTGGGGGGACAGCAGTCACACCTGTTTTGGGGCACAGACCTGCCACCTCTTTACCCGCAACAGCCAGCGTGATTGGCAGGTCATCATTTTCTTTGGAGGTGGTAACACCAGCTGGTGTTGAGCGCTGTCCGACATCGATAGCACCACCTTTGGATCAAGGCAACCTAACATGTCCGCCTGCATCTTCCTCACAGACCAGCAGTTTGCCGCGGACACCCTTATCAACCCCGTCTAAGCACAATAGCCAGCCCTCGGTCCCTCAGATGTGGACAAGTAAAAGACCATTTCCTCCTAGCCATGAGAAAGCTAAGAGGTTGAATTTCACCATCTGCAAGCTCTTGGCTACAGAAATGCTGCCTTTCCGCCTGGTGGACACAGATGATTTTCGAGACCTTATGTCCGTCGCAGTGCCCCAGTACCAGATGCCCAGTCGGCACTACTTCTCAAAGAAAGGTGTGCCTGCACTCCACCAGCATGTCGCACACAACATCACCGCTTCTTTGAGAAACTCTGTGTGTGACAGGGTGCATTTCACCACAGACACTTGGACGAGTAGGCATGGACAGGGGCGTTACATGTCGCTGACTGGGCACTGGGTAACTATGGTGACAGCAGGACAAGGGGCTGCTGTCCAAGTCTTGCTGTCCCCACGAGTTGTGCGTCAATCCTCTTTATGTCAAAGTTCCTCCACTGCTTCTGCCTCCTCAACCTCCTCTCGGTCTTCCACCTGCACCCAAAGCCTGTCTGGTCATGCCACAAGCTTTCTAACTGCGCAGAAGGGATCCTGCACACCTCCTTACTATGCTGGCAGTAGGGCTCAACGTCATCAGGCGGTTTTTACATTGAAATGTCTGGGAAATGTGAGTCACACAGCTGAGGAGTTGTGGTCAGCTCTGGAGAACCAATTTCATGAATGGTTGTCTCCACTGGACCTGAAACCAGGGAAGGCCGTGTGCGACAATGCTGCAAACCTGGGTGCGGCCCTTCGCCGGGGCAATGTCACACACGTGCCTTGTATGGCTCACGTGTTGAACCTGGTTGTCCAGCAATTTTGAGCCCACTATCCCAGACTAGATGGCCTTCTGCAGAGGGCACGGTCGCTGTGTGCTCACTTCCGCCATTCGCATCCCGCAGCTCAGCGACTTACATCTCTACAGAAGTCGTTGGGCCTGCCACTTCACCGGCTAAAATGCGATGTGCCTACCCGGTGGAATTCAACTCTGCACATGTTGCAGCGACTGTGGCAGCACCGACAAGCCCTGGTGCAATACGTTCTGACGTATAGCCTGGGCCAACGAGATTCAGAGGTGGGGCAAATCATGCTGGAGGAGTGGTCTCAGATCAGGGACCTATGCACCCTTCTGCACAGTTTTGAAATGGCGACGAAGATGTTTAGTGCTGACGATGCCATTATCAGCATGACTATTCCGGTGATTTACATGCTGGAGCACATGTTAAACAGAATTCGGAGTCAGGTGGTGGCACAAGAGGAGGTGGAGGAAGTAGAGGAGGAGGAGTTGTATGCGGAAGGGCTAACATCTGCAAGGTCCAGACGGTCGGCAGCACCAAGGCGGCAGGCATGTGAGGGTGGGGGAGATGGTTTTACCAGGGCGCATGGTAGCAGCCAAACTAGTGAGGAAGGTGCAGGAGCCCAGGAAGGAGTGGAGGACGAACTGATGGAAGACTCATCAGATGAGGGAGACCTTAATCACATTTCTGTTGTGCGAGGTTGGGGGGAGAGGACAGGAAGGAAGCATGATTGTTACCTCGCCACCAACACAACAGGGACTTGGTGCTCCTGGATGCGCAACACACATGAGTGCCTTCTTGCTGCACTACCTGCAACATGACCCTCGAATTGGGAGAATTAGAAATAATCCTGACTACTGGGTTGCCACACTGTTAGATCCCCGGTACAAAAGTAAATTTGCAGAAATTATTCCTGCCATAGAAAGGGATGCACGCATGCAGGAGTATCAGCAGAGACTGTTGCAGAATCTTACATGTGCTTTTCCACAAAACACCAGTGGTGCACGTAGTGAATCTCACAGTTCCAACTTTCCAACCGTGGGACCGTCAAGTGTTCAGCACTCAAACCGTAACAGAACCACAGTATCTGCTGGTAACATCAATTTTGCGGAATCATTTCACCACTTTTTTAGCCCATCCTTTGCAAGGCCACAGGAGACAAGAAGTCTGACACATAGTCAACGCCTAGAGACGATGGTACAGGAGTATCTCCAAGCAAACATTGAAGCCATGACTGTGTCACTGGACCCTTGCTCTTTTTGGGCTTCCAATCTGGATAAATGGCCGGAGCTAGCCACTTACGCCTTGGAGATCTTGTCATGCCCCGCAGCCAGCGTTCTGTCTGAACGTGTGTTCAGCGCTGCTGGTGGTGTGCTGACAGATAAGCGCACGCGGCTCTCCACTGATAATGTAGACAGACTCACGTTCATAAAGATGAACAAATCATGGATCCGAAACGACTTTTCTACCCCTGTGTCATCCTGGGGAGAGTAAAAGCTTGATGATTGGTTAAAATCACCCTACCAACCGTTTTAAGCTTTCAAATTACTAATCATGTTTATCTGTATCTTGGCTGGAAAGTAATTTGGGCTTTGTAGCAGTGTGCAGCACTGATTCTATTAGGCCATCTATAATAAGCTCCACCAGATTTAAAATTACTAATCATGTTTATCTGTATCTTGGCTGGAAAATAATTTGGGCTTTGTAGCATTGTGCAGCACTGATCCTATTAGGCCATCTATACTAAGCTCCACCAGATTTAAAATTAATAATAATTTTTAGCTGCATCTAGCCCGGAAAATAATTTTGGGGCTCCGAGATGCGCAAGACACATAAGTGCCTTCTTGCTGCACTACCTGCAACATGACCCTCATATTGTCAGAATTCGAAGTAATCATGACTACTGGGTTGCCACACTCTTAGATCCCCCAAACTTTTCGATCAACCTTTTCATTTTAATAAAGACCAAAAAAATTGTCATTTTTGAAATTATAAGCATTAGCAGGTTATTAGAAACTGAAATCAAACAGTTTTCAACTCAAAACTTTATTCTAGGTGATGTTACATTTTCACATAGGACCCCTTGTTCGAAAGGAGCTTCTGAACTCTCTCGTCCATTGAATTTGTCAGGTTTTGGATGGTTTCTGCTTCAATTGTTTTGCATGAGGACAGAATACCCTCCCAGAGCTGTTGCTTAGATGTGAACTGCCTCCCGCCATCATAGACACTCCTTTTGATGATGCTCCAGAGGTTCTGAATGGGGTAGAGGTCAGGGGAGCATGGGGGTTACACCATAAGTTTGTCCCCTTTTATGCCCATATCAGCCAGAGATGCAGATGTTTTATGTGCAGCATAAGATGGTGCATTATCATGCAAAAAAATGATCTTGCTGTGAAATACACGGTTCTTCTTCTTGAACCATGGCAGGAAGTGCTGTTTGAGAAAATCCACATACATTATGGAGTTCATCTTTAGCGCCTTCAGGGATCCTAAAGGGGCCGACAATCTCTCTCCCCATGATTCCAGCCCAAAACATTACTCCACCTCCTCCTTGTTGGCGCTGTAGCCGTGTTTGCGTGGGGTGTCCATCAACCAGCCATCCTCTACTCCATCCATCTGGACCATTGAGCGCTGCACGGCACTCATCCGTGAACAAAACAGTTTTGAAATCAGTCTTCATGTAATGTTTAGCCCACTGGAGCCGTTTCTGCTTGTGTGAAGTGGATAGAGGAGGTCGACAGGATGGCGTATGCACAGCTGCAAACCTCTGAAGGACCCTGCATCTTGTTGTTCGGGGGATGTTGGAGGCACCAGCAGCTTCAAAAACTTGTCTGCTGCTATGACAAGGCTTTTTTGCCGCTGCTCTTTTAACCTGACGTAATTGCCTGTAGGAAAGAGTCCTCAATTGGCCCTTATCAACACGCACACGTGTGTACTGTGAATCAGCTACATACTTCTTGATTGCCAAGACACTTCATCCTGATCATCGCACAATGTTGATTGTAGTCATGCCTTGACCTAAACACTCCACAATTTGTTGCTTCTCAGCAGCCGACACATCCTTTTTCTTTCCCATTTTGGCAGAAAATGTAGGCTGCTTAATAATGTGAGACAGCCTTCTTAAGTAGTCTTGCCTTTCATTGGACACACCTGCCAAACTAATTAGCACAGGTGTCTGCAATTGCTTACAGTGATATAAAGAGCCCTGACACACATCACCATCAATGAGTTTAACTGACAAACAAACCAATTCTTCCCTTATCACTCCTAAACACTTTTTGCATAATAATTTGGAACACAGTGTACATGTGCTTTTCCACAAAACACCAGTGGTTCATGTAGTGAATCTTACAGTTCTAACTTGCCAACCGTGGTCTGTATGGAGTTGTTCAATAAAGGGCCCAAATTTAAGATAACATAGATGGGAGAGGTCTCTATGAATAGGAATTCCTAAGTATTTGATACCCTGTGAGGGCCAGGCAAAGGGAAAGTTGGACTGGATGGAATCCTATATGGATTTGGGGAGGGAGACATCGAGGGCCTCAGACTTCGCTGCATTGAATTTAAAATTTGACCATGTAACAAAGTGATCTATTTCAGCCATAACAGCATGGATGGATATATGTGATTGAGTGATATATACTAGGACATCATCAGCAAATAGAGAGCACTTGTACTCGGTGCCTCCCACCTCAATCCACCTAATATTGGGGTTATGGCGAATTGATGAGAGCAGGTGCTCCGTCAGTAGGATGTATAAGAGAGGGGACAGAGGACATCCCTGCCTTGTCCCATTGGTGATTGTGAAAGGTGATGAAAATGTTCTGATGCACCCCCTGGGCCTTGGGACACCCGGAGCCGGACCCTTTTTGGTGGATGCTGGTGGTTGTAGTCTTCGTGGCGGCGACCCGGTTCCGTGGCTCAGGGTGGTCAAACCAGTGGCGGAACTATTTATGTGGTTTTGATGTTTAAATGTCCGACTACGCCACCCATGGATTGCGGTCAGAGTGAACCGCCGCTGCAGGGCAGACCGCTGAGGCTGGTGTTGTGGGTGCAGCAGAGCGTAGCATAACTCCCCACGGGAGGAGTATAGCCTCAGGGCAGTGTATGCGGAGGATGGGGGTGATGGTGCAGGGCAGCAGCAGTAACGACACGGAGTCAGTGATGCAGTCCAGGGCCTTTACTCACAGTTCTTATTATCCAGACCACGTCTGCAGGTAACGGCTGCCCACGTCGTACTGTGCTCACCAGGTGAGGGGCTCAGACAACTCCCAGATAACTTTGGAGCGCTTCACAGGACCCCCTTTGTGTGTCCTTTGTCTGGCCTTTCTTACCAACCCTTCTGTCCGGCTGCCTCGGGCCTCCTCTTGGTAAACTTGGCGCCAGTTTCCCTGACCCTATGTGGTGCCTTCCTAGCGGGTGTAGCGAGGGGCTGCGCCACATAAAATGTCACAGCCTCCGGTTTCTAGCTGAGGGTTGTTTCCTGCCTCCACTAGTTTCGGGGACCGGTCTCCCCCTTTGGCCTGACCCCTCCACGCAGGTGGATTCGGGCGTGCGGTGGCGACTCGCCCGTCCGCACCCCTGGGATCCCTTCATTCCTCGTTCCTGGAGCCTTCTCTGCTCCTCTTCCTTCCTTCTCCCTCTTCCAGGCCTGGGCCTCTGTTACTAGGCCTGCCTCCGGAGCAGAGCTCATGCAGAGCCCCTGCTCCCTGCCACTTCTGCTCAGACTTCTCTGCACTGAACTAAGATGGTGCCCACCTTTTATACTCCCTTCTCAATGCACCCAGGAACTGCTTCCTCCCTGCTCCTGCACTACAGGGTTCCCCTTCCTCAGTGTTCCCTCCCCCCACTCCAGCCAGGGACAGGGACTGTCGTGCCCATCTCAGAGGCATATTGGTCGCCCTGCCCCACGGCAATGTGGTGTAATGCATGCAGGTGTCGGGTCCTGATCCACACTACATCCTTACCTGAGAGTGAGATATCACAACTCTGGGTGAGGTGCAATACCTCTGTAGCAACCGAGCCCTCAGGGTGCTACAGTTCCATTTATCTTCAGCCTAGGTGACGTATTGTGATACAGGGCCGTGATTTTGGCTATAAAAGGGTCCCCTAGACCCCTACCCCAAGCTTTTTAAGAGAATCATATATGGCGTGCCAGGAGACTCTATGGAATGCTTTACAAATTTTTAACTGCATCTAGCCCAGGAAATACTTTGTGCCTAGTAGCAGTGTCTGCTAGTCAGCGGATTATCCCGGCTGTTAAGCAAGCTACACCACCTGTAGTTTGGACACTTAATTTTTTCAAAGGAAATGCTTCGGGACCACGGGATACTCAGTGAAGAGCATCAGGAGGCACCCCAAGGCATAGGGGCTGGGACTGGCAGTAGGATGCCTTGCGGTGGACAGCCGAGCTCGATCCTTATAAAAGCTTTTTAACTGCAGCAGCTTTAGTGGACGCTACTGGAGCTGGAATTACGCGGCTGCTGGCATGAGACTTGCTCTCCAATAGATCCTTGTAAATGGATTTAAAGTGTATTCATTCAAATTAGAGAGACAATTTAAATTAAAAAGCTTAGAGCTGCCTCCACCACAGGGGGGCTTGCTCGACCCACCAGCGGACAGGCACCAGTATTGGGAGAGGGGGGCTGGCCGTCAGGGTTCACCGCGGCTCTGGCACAAACCCGGCGACACGGAGGTGGCACGGGCAGGAGCGGACTGAACGTGTCGGCTTCTCACTTTTTGGATTTTAGAAGGGCATGACATGCCTATATCTGTGTCTCCCCCTCCTTTTACTCCTCCACCTCTTTTCTTTTCGCATGACTATATGTACTTGTCACTTTTCCATGTGTTAGTTGTGTCTTCTGAGCAGTTTGTCAGCTTTTGGACACCTTTGAAGGTGTTTTCTATGTGTTTCTATGTGTTTTTGTTTGCCTGCCATTGGTTTTAACGGTGTTCGAAGGTGTTCGATGAACAGTTCGACGAACAGTTCGGCGAACACACGGGTGTTCGACGAACCGAACCGAACTCGAACACTACGGGGGTGGCTCAACACTACTCGTTAATAATGGGAACAACAAAGCATAGCCGTCTGATGGCTCTCTAACAATAGCGAGGGCCGACTGCTGGCCTTTTAAGAATAGTAATGGCCGCCTGATGGCCCTATAAAAATTTGCTTTGTGACTTTCAGAGTCCTTACATCATAAATGAAACAGGATGTGTCTGTTGATGTGTGACACACCAAATGGCCAGATAAGGTTGTAAAATGTTAAAATGACATTTCCTGATGAATGCATTTGTCTTGGTTGAAAACAATGCAAACGTGCAAAAACGCATTTTTGTTTTTGTATATTTATTTTGCCCTATATACAAGTCATTACCCTGGAAAGGATGTTCCTTAACATATTTCCCAGGAAAATCCATTTTGTTTTTGTATGTTTTATTGTGAGTCTGTAAAAGTGGCGTAATACCTCTGACAAAGTTAATGACAGCAGTGACCTGAGAATCAGAAATGCTTCCAGGGGTCTTCCCCATGCTGTTCCCATGTAATTTGAGCACTGTTCCCATCGAGTTGGGCAATTTTTAGGCCAACTGCAGACCGCCGGGGGAAGCCGCCAGAAAAATGCTCGAGTTTCCCATAGACTTACATTGGGCTCGTTACTCGGTCCGAGCACTCGAGCATTCCAATTTGCTCGACTCGAACAATGAGTACCCGAGCATTTTAGTGTTCGCTCCTCACTAGTCCTGATTCTTTTTTCGGTTTCTCCACTTTTCTGGAGTAATTTTCTCTTTTTATAGTGGCTTTAATATTTGTGTCTTATTCTTGATATGTTTTGCACCACTTGTTAAGTTGTCTTTCTTTTTAAGGCTTTTTTATAAATTTTCCCTCAACAACTTTGCTTATCGAAATGTTTTAGAGCAATTCATGAAATGCGTATTTTACCAAATGCCTTTTTTTTTTTTGTTTATCTTCTTGAAGTAAGGCTTTTGGAGGGGTTTGCAATTTGTCTAATTTTTACAAATTATTAAAATATTTGTGACTTTTGATGCTAAAAAGTAGCAAAAACTGGTTATAAAAAAGAGTATTTTTTATTTTGTTCCAAATTCATGAACTGCATGTTCCATTTTGAAGAATTTTGTGAATACCATAAAGCCAAAACAAGAATAGGGACTTCAATAAATTGCAAATGGTGAATCAGGCCTATACTGAACACTGTACAACATTGCAACATTTCAACAGCATTATTACTTGGGAAAGATTTAACATAAAATCCGCTATAGCAGTGGCATAACTACAGTCTAATGCTAGATTTATACTGGGGCCCCCCTCATCCTGAATAAATATATATATAGTATTTGATACAGTGCCAATTATACAAGTTTCCCTATCTACAAAGAATGGAGAGGTCTGTAATTTTTTTTGTAGGTACACTTCAACTGTGAGAGACAGAATCTAAAAACCAGAAAATCACATTGTATGATTTTTAAATAATTAAATAGTCTCAAACATTACCATTAGTAACACACAACGCCGTCATGGATTAAAATCCTGCAGGGCATGCAAGGTCACATGCCAGCACATGTCCAGGCCCATTTGAAGTTCGACAATGAGCAGCTGGATGATCCAGAGGAGGCATGGGAGAAGGTCATGTGGTCAGATGAGACCAAAATAGAACTTTTTGGTATCAACTCCACTCGCCGTGTTTGGAGGAAGAAGAAGGATGAGTACAACTCCAAGAACACCATCCCAACCGTGAAGCATGGTGGGGAGAAACATCATACTACGGGGGTGCTTTTCTGCAAAGGGGACAGGACGACTGTACCATATTGAAGGGAGGATGAATGGGGTCATGTATCGTAAGATTTTGGCCAACAAGCTCCTATTGTAACGGGTCCGGGAGGCGGAACCTCTGAGCTACTATACAAGGGGGCGGCCCTTGTAAGGGAGCGGGTGGCAGTCTCTGGATGAACGGACAGGGAGATACGGCAAGTGATCAGGGCAGTCTCTGGGTGAACGGACAGGGAGATACGGCAAGTGATCAGGGCAGTCTCTGGGTAAGGGGTAGGTACGACCTGTGATGGCAGGGCCTCCGGGTAGGCTAGCAGGCAGATGGTAGATGGGTGCTCTCAGGTGAGCAAGCGAGAGTCTCTGGAATAGCAGGTGGTCACGGCACGTGACGGCGGAGCCTCCGGGCTGGCAGGCAGGCAGGTAACGGAGAAGCGCTCCCAGGTGAGCGGGCAAGAGTCTCTGGAATAGCTGGTGGTCACCGCACGTGACAACGGGACCTCCGGGCTGGCAAGCAGGCAGGTAACGGAGATGCGCTCCCAGGTGAGCGGGCAAGAGTCTCTGAGATAGCTGGTGGTCACAGCACGTGACAACGGAGCCTCCGGGCTGGCAAGCAGGCAGGTAACGGAGAAGCGCTCCCAGGTGAGCGGGCAAGCTGGTCCATAGACAGACTGACCGGAGTAGTAAGGCAGACCGTCGGACCTCAGGCAAGCAGGCAGGTAGCTGATATGCGCTCCCAGGTGAGCGGGCAGGCTGGTCCTTAGACAGACTGACAGGAGTAGTAAGGCAGACCGTCGGACCTCAGACTGGCAGACAGGTAACAAGTATTCAGGCAGGAATCAGGCAGGTAACTGGCAGGAATCAGGCAGGTAACTGGCAGGTAACTGGCAGGTAACTGGCAACGGGACCTGAGGGCTGAAGCACAGGTGAGACACAGGTGCAAACAACATTGCTCGGGCACCTCCATTTTGGAGGAGGTGCCTTATATATGATGAAGTCCTCCGGCCATTGGCCGGGGACTCTTTAGGGCGGCGCGCGCGGCCCCTTTAAGAGGAGGGGAGCGCGCGCGCGCGCGCCCTAAGCACAGGGGCCGGGAAGGAGCGCGCGCTGAGAGCAGAGCAGGAGGAGGACGCCGGGACGGAGCGCGCGCAGACAGCAGAGCGGGGGGAGGATGCTGGGCACGGAGCAGAGCGGTGAGAGGAGCAGCGTCCCTGCCTAGCAGAGGGCAGGGACGCCGGCACTACAGTACCCCCCCCTTTAGGCCCCCCCTTTTTTAGGCCAGACAGAAATTTAGCTAGGATGAGAGGGGCATGGATGTTCTCCCGGGGCTCCCACGTTCTCTCCTCAGGACCAAACCCCTTCCAATCTACCAGGAAAAAGGTCTTTCCTCTTACCCTTTTGGTGGCAAGAATGTTCTCTACCTCAAACTCGTCCTCAGCAGAAACCGGAGCAGGAGGCGTACCTGTAGACTTGGAAAAAGAGTTAAGCACCACAGGTTTGAGGAGAGATACATGGAAGGAGTTAGGGATCCGTAAGTTGGCCGGGAGTTTCAATTTATAGGCCACCGGGTTGATCTGACTGATGACCTCCAGTGGACCGATGAACCGAGGCCCTAACTTATAGGAAGGGATCTTGAGCCGGACATATTTGGACGAGAGCCAGACTTTATCCCCAGGGCGGAATTGAGGAGGGTCCAGACGTTTTTTGTCAGCGTGTCTTTTCATACGCTCGGATGACAGAAGGAGTGCGGACCGGGTACTCTCCCATATGGAGGAAAATTTGTTAACAAGAGATTCCGCAGCCGGATTGTCCACCGAGGTGGAGACGGGAAACGGGATCCGAGGATGCTGACCGTAGACTACAAAAAACGGGGATTTGGAGGAAGACTCGCTCTCGTGATTGTTGTACGAGAATTCGGCCCATGGCAGGAGATCCACCCAGTCAGAATGGTGGGCATTAACGAAGTGCCGAAGGTAACTGGTCAGGTTCTGATTGATCCGCTCCACTTGACCATTAGACTGTGGGTGGTAAGCGGAGGAGAAGTCCAGGGTGACGTCCAGCAATTTACAAGTGGCTCTCCAGAAACGGGAAGTGAACTGTACTCCTCGATCCGACACGATGTGACGGGGCAGGCCATGAAGACGGAAGATGTGGCGAATAAAGTCTTTAGCCAGCTCGGGTGCAGACGGAAGACCTGGCAGTGGAATGAAGTGAGCCATCTTGGAAAAGCGGTCAGCGACCACCCAAATGACCGT
This sequence comes from Phyllobates terribilis, assembly GCF_046119375.1. Classification (NCBI taxonomy): domain Eukaryota; kingdom Metazoa; phylum Chordata; class Amphibia; order Anura; family Dendrobatidae; genus Phyllobates; species Phyllobates terribilis. Next base: position 230,850,125 of record NW_027362764.1, read on the forward strand.
ACAACCGGCAGAGACGGGCAGATCAGTTATGAAGTCCATCGCTATATGCTGCCAGGGGGCAGCAGGTACTGGCAGAGGTAGGAGGCGGCCGGCCGGCAGGTGTCTCGGAACTTTGTTGCGGGCGCAGGACACACAGGCAGAAACAAAGTCAATTACATCCTTGTGCAGGTTAGGCCACCAGTAGTGCCGGGTAATAAGCTGGAGGGTCTTTTTCTGACCGGCGTGGCCAGCTAGTTTAGACGAATGACCCCAGTGTAGGATCTTCTCCCGATCAGGTACTGGTACGAACGTCTTACCAGGAGGAAGACGATTTAGACTCACGGGAGCCACCTGCATTACTCTGGCGGGATCGATGATGTGTTTCGGATCCTCCTCGAGATCAGACACCAGAAAGGATCGAGACAAGGCGTCCGCCTTGACGTTTTTGTCAGCCGGGCGAAAATGAAGGACAAAATCAAAACGAGCAAAAAACAAGGACCACCGGGCTTGGCGCGGGTTAAGTCTCTGGGCATGCTGGAGGTAAGCCAAGTTCTTGTGGTCAGTGTAAATTATTACCGGGTGAAGAGCCCCTTCGAGCAGGTAACGCCACTCCTCCAATGCCAGTTTGATGGCCAATAACTCTCGGTCTCCTATGGAATAGTTGCGCTCAGAGGAGGAGAAGAGTTTTGAGAAGAAGCCACAAGTTACCATCCTCCCGGAAGATGATTTTTGAGTAAGTACCGCTCCGGCTCCAGAGGAGGAGGCGTCAACTTCCAGGAAGAACTGCTTGTTGCCATCTGGGCGATGCAGCACCGGGGCGGAAGAGAAGGCCTGTTTAAGGGAAAGAAAGGCCTCCTCTGCTTCGGGTGGCCACTCTTTGGGATTAGTACCTTTACGGGTGAGCGCAGAAATTGGGGCTGTCCGGGAAGAGAAGTGTGGTATGAAGAGGCGGTAGTAGTTGGCGAAGCCCAGGAATCGCTGAATGGCCTTCAACCCCTCCGGTCGGGGCCATTTCTCGATGGCAGACAGTTTCTCAGGATCCATTTGTAGGCCGGTCTGAGAGATAATGTAGCCCAGAAACGGAAGCGAGGTCTGCTCAAAGAGGCACTTCTCAAATTTAGCGTAGAGATGGTTCTGCCTTAGCCTGAGCAGGACCTGACGAACGTCCCTCCGGTGAGTCTGGAGATCCGGAGAGAAGACCAAGATGTCGTCCAGGTACACCACTACGCAGGAGTAGAGAAGGTCCCGGAAGATGTCATTGACCAACTCTTGAAAGACGGCAGGAGCGTTACAGAGACCAAAGGGCATTACCAGGTATTCATAGTGACCGTCCCGGGTGTTGAATGCCGTCTTCCATTCATCCCCCTGACGAATACGAACCAGGTTGTACGCCCCACGAAGGTCCAGTTTGGTGAAGATCCTAGCCCCCCTCAGACGATCAAATAATTCTGGAATGAGCGGAAGGGGGTACTTATTCTTCACCGTGATCAGGTTTAGGCCTCTATAGTCTATACAGGGACGGAGAGAGCCGTCCTTCTTTTTGACGAAAAAGAAGCCTGCTCCCGCCGGGGAGGTAGATTTCCGGATGAATCCTCTGGCCAGATTCTCCTCAATATATTCGGACATAGACCGGGTCTCAGCAGCGGATAAAGGATAGATACGCCCACGGGGAGGAGTAGTACCGGGTAGCAGATCGATGGGACAGTCGTATGGTCTATGTGGTGGTAATGTCTCTGCCTCCTTTTTATTAAAGACATCTGCATAAGACCAATAAGGAATCGGAAGTCCAGGTAGATTAGCTGGGGTAGGAGAGGGACGGACGGGATGGACGGGAACCAGGCAGGTTTTATGACAGTCTTGTCCCCAGCGAAGGACCTCTCCGGTTTGCCAGTCTAGCACGGGTGCATGTCTCTGGAGCCAGGGCAGACCTAGCAAGAGGGCGTGAGAGAGTCCAGGCAGAACATGAAAGGAGATACTTTCAGAATGCAGCATTCCCACCTGCAGGGTAATGGATTCGGTGATGAGTTGAATGGGGCGAGGTAAGAGGCCCCCATCCACGGCAGCGACAGACAAGGGTACAGCCAGAGGTTTGGTGGGGATGCGGTATTTCTCAACCAGGGACTGTGAAATAAGGTTCCCGGCTGCTCCAGAGTCAAGTTGGGCTAGTTCGAAATAACGGTTCTCCCCGTAGATGATCGAAACAGACAACAGCAGGGATGGAGAGGATTTATTCTTGTCTAGGTGGACCTCTCTGAGCGAACCTAGACACAGGCGTTTCCCGACCTCTCCGGGCAGGCACGGATCCGGTGCTCCTTACTGCCACAGTAGAAGCAGCTCCCCTCGGCACGGCGTGAGTCCTGACGGGTTTTGACCATCTTGGTCTGGTCGACCTGCATAGGCTCAGGAGAGTGTACCTGGGGAGAAACGGAGGGAATGACGGGTTTCTGGAAAGTAGGAGCTAAACGTGGAATCCTTCTCTCACGGGTGACCTCTTTGGCACGCTCCTGGAACCGTAGGTCAATCCGGGTGGCAAGGGTTATTAGATCATCGAGAGAGGTAGGAATGTCCCGACCAGCAAGTTCATCTTTAATACGACCGGACAGACCCTCCCAGAAGACGGATACCAGAGCGTCGTTATCCCAGGCCAGCTCCGAGGCAAGGGTGCGGAACCGTATGGCATATTGGCCCACGGTGAGACCCTCCTGACGGAGGCGTAGCAGAGAGGATGCGGATGAGGTCTTCCGTCCGGGTTCGTCGAAGACTTTCCGGAAAGCTGAGAGAAAAGCAGGCAAGTTGGACACCAGGGGGTCTCCTCTCTCCCATAGAGGATTTAGCCAGGCCAGGGCCTCCCCGGTGAGATGGGACATGATAAAGGCAATTTTGGCCCGGTCGGAATTAAACTGATGGGACAAAAGTTCAAAGTGCAGGGTGCACTGATTTATGAAGCCCCGAGCCTGGGCGGAGTCACCTCCGAAGCGAGGAGGTGCAGACAGCCGGGGTCCGGGATAGGTTACCATGGTATTAGTGGGTAGCGGAGCTGCCGGGTTGCGAGTCATGGTACTGGCAGTGGCTGCAGGTGGTGCAGTCAGAGTGTCCAGGCGAGTATTGACATTCCGCAGGTGACCCAGGATGGACTCCTGTTGGGACCTTTGACGGGATAGTTCATGACACAGGTCCGTGAGCGAGGGAGCTTGGGTGCCACCGGGTTCCATGGCCCGAGCAAACTGTAACGGGTCCGGGAGGCGGAACCTCTGAGCTACTATACAAGGGGGCGGCCCTTGTAAGGGAGCGGGTGGCAGTCTCTGGATGAACGGACAGGGAGATACGGCAAGTGATCAGGGCAGTCTCTGGGTGAACGGACAGGGAGATACGGCAAGTGATCAGGGCAGTCTCTGGGTAAGGGGTAGGTACGACCTGTGATGGCAGGGCCTCCGGGTAGGCTAGCAGGCAGATGGTAGATGGGTGCTCTCAGGTGAGCAAGCGAGAGTCTCTGGAATAGCAGGTGGTCACGGCACGTGACGGCGGAGCCTCCGGGCTGGCAGGCAGGCAGGTAACGGAGAAGCGCTCCCAGGTGAGCGGGCAAGAGTCTCTGGAATAGCTGGTGGTCACCGCACGTGACAACGGGACCTCCGGGCTGGCAAGCAGGCAGGTAACGGAGATGCGCTCCCAGGTGAGCGGGCAAGAGTCTCTGAGATAGCTGGTGGTCACAGCACGTGACAACGGAGCCTCCGGGCTGGCAAGCAGGCAGGTAACGGAGAAGCGCTCCCAGGTGAGCGGGCAAGCTGGTCCATAGACAGACTGACCGGAGTAGTAAGGCAGACCGTCGGACCTCAGGCAAGCAGGCAGGTAGCTGATATGCGCTCCCAGGTGAGCGGGCAGGCTGGTCCTTAGACAGACTGACAGGAGTAGTAAGGCAGACCGTCGGACCTCAGACTGGCAGACAGGTAACAAGTATTCAGGCAGGAATCAGGCAGGTAACTGGCAGGAATCAGGCAGGTAACTGGCAGGTAACTGGCAGGTAACTGGCAACGGGACCTGAGGGCTGAAGCACAGGTGAGACACAGGTGCAAACAACATTGCTCGGGCACCTCCATTTTGGAGGAGGTGCCTTATATATGATGAAGTCCTCCGGCCATTGGCCGGGGACTCTTTAGGGCGGCGCGCGCGGCCCCTTTAAGAGGAGGGGAGCGCGCGCGCGCGCGCCCTAAGCACAGGGGCCGGGAAGGAGCGCGCGCTGAGAGCAGAGCAGGAGGAGGACGCCGGGACGGAGCGCGCGCAGACAGCAGAGCGGGGGGAGGATGCTGGGCACGGAGCAGAGCGGTGAGAGGAGCAGCGTCCCTGCCTAGCAGAGGGCAGGGACGCCGGCACTACACCTATCCTCAGTAAGAGCATTGTTGATGGGTCATGGCTTGGTCTTCCAGCATGACAATGACCCGAAACATACAGCCTGGGGAGCTAAGCAGTGGCTCCATAAGATGCATTTCAAGATCCTGGAGTGGCCTAGCCAGTCTCCAGACCTGAACCCAATAGAAAATCTTTGGAGGGAGCTGAAACTCACTGTTGCCCAAAGACAGCCCCGAAACCTGAAATATCTGGAGAAGATCTATACGGAGGAGTGGGCCAAAATCCCTGCTGCAGTGTGTGCATTTACAGAGGTCAGATGTTTCCTGTAGTTCTTGATCAAGTTTGCCAGCAAAGGTTCCTGTACCAAATATTAAGTTCTGTTGTTCTGTTGTATCAAATACTTATTTCATGTAATAAAATGCAAATTAACTATGTAAAAATCATACAATGTGATTTTCTGGATTTTTTTAAGATTCGGTCTCACAATTGAAGTAAATGATAAAAATTACAGACCTCTCCATTCTTTGTAGGTTGGGAAAACTTGCAAAATCCGTAGTGTATCGAATATTCACTTTCCCCACTGTATATATACTGTATATATAGACGTCAGCTGCTGGCCTCATGTATTGTCGCAGATGGACCCAATAGCTCTGTTAGCAGCAATACGCTTCCGAGGACGCACATCCAGTTGAAGTTTCTGCTGGCGTCGGTGGGCCTCTGACCAGCCGGGCCTGACTGCAGTGGCGACCACTGCGGAAGCAGTTGTTACGCCCCTGCGCTTCAGACTCTTCCTCAACTTATGTAATTTATGTCCTTGAATGCCCATGCTGCCTGCAATATATTGATCATCCAATTCATAGTTTGTGTGCTTTTGTAAATAGATGGAATTTAAACAATGTTTTGTAAAGCATTGGGCCTGAATCATCATTTGCAATTTCTTGAAGTTACTTTTCTTTTTTTTTGTCTTGCTGTATTTGCTGATGTTTTTTGCATCAAATTCTTCCAAATTGCACACGTATTTCATGAATTTGGGGCAAAATAAAGGAAATGCATTTTTTCGTCATCTTTACCAATTTTTGCAACTTTTCAGCACCAAAAGTCACAAATCCTTTAAAAAGTTTAACATTTGTCTAAAAATGTACCAAAAATAAGAAAATGCTTCCATAAACTTTACTGTGGGCAAGGACTGGACTAAAATGCACCAAAAACAAATTGACATTTGGAAACCGTAGCATTTCATGAATCTGTGTAAAATATACGGATAAGCAAAGGTGTCAAGGAAAAATAAAAAAGGAGTAAAAAATTAAAAAGCAGCAGAAATTGTATGGAGAATTAGGCACACATGTTAAAGTCACTAAAAAAGAGCAAATCACCCCTGAAAAAGTGTAGCAACAGTAATGATGAATTGGGGCCAAAGTGTACAACTCCTTTGAGTGTACCATGAGTTTTGGGCTATTTAGAACATCTGTGGCATTCCACCACAAACCTCTAAAGGTCCCCTTCACTACCTTTTCACCTTTTCTCCCTTTCCCCTTGTTCCTAGTTCTTATTTTTCTGTTAGATAGTTGGGTTGACATATTTTGAATTATTCTTTGTACACTGCAATTATCCATAATACTGTGGTGTTTTAATGTGTCTCCCATTCCTTTCCCATTTTTGTAAAAAATCCTTCAATAAATCTTATTTAATAAACTTCTAAAGGCAGTCATTGCAGAACTAGTATCATTGTATCTGCATGTATATTAAATTACACTCACAATCACATTCAAGTGGAAAATGTAGGTAGGAATGTTATTGGTACAATGAAAGTATAGGTACAACAATTGAATTAATTTTTTCAAAAACCCGTTATAAGTTCAGCTATTTTTCAACATGACTTTTAAGGGATTTTCCAGTTTAAGAAAACCCATCCACATGTTTATTCACAGGTTTAATTATTTTTTATTAAAAAAAAGAACTTTACTCACCCTTACTGGGTCCGTCACTGAGCCTCTGCTTCCTAAGTTTGCTGTTGTCTGTGACGCGCCCCCTGGGCCGGGCCTCTGTGTCTTCCGGTGGGGGATATCACGGTGGCTGGCCCGGTCCGTGACCCAGGGCGGTCAGTAAAAGGGGGAATAGTTTATAGGGGATTTGGGAAAGTGTTCGTGATGCCACCTGTGGAATGCGGCAAGAGGGTGCCGCCGCTGCGGAGCAGTCCTCTGGAGCTGGTGTTACGGCAGCAGGGATGGTGTGGCTCTCCACAAGTAGAGCTGGCTCCAGGGCAGTGTAGGGGTAGATGGTGGATGCGGGGGAGAGACAGCAGGACGGTCCCGGAGGAAAGACGGACACTCACACGGGGGTAAGCTTCAATACCTTTACTGGTGATGGTGCAGGCACGGTCCAGGGTACTCCAGACGAAGGGCACACTTTTGGACTCTCCCCAGTGAGTGGGTATAGGGCCTCCTGATCCGTGGCTTTACTCGCTAAGCTTCTGGCCTGCCTGGAACTAGGCCTAGCTTGGTCACTGTCTCTCTCTTGCACCTGCTGACCTGGTGGTAGGGCCTTCTCTTGGAGATCACTCTCCCTGGTCGCTGGGGCCTCCATGACTCCTAGCCATGGTACTGTAATCAGCGTTTGGTGAACCTGAGACCTGTAGTCCTCCAGGGGTTCCGGTGGTTCCTACTGGGTATAAAGGGACCCCGTAGGCGCGGACCCGGTGTCCGGTATATATATATCGGGGTGAGCCTGGTATGCTCCTCTGCCCCCTCGCTACTTCTTCCTTCTCCTCTCGCCTTCGGCCTACTCAGGGCCCTTACTAGGCCTTCACACGTGCTGTAGGCCTTGGATCGCCTAAGCACAGCAGCCAGCTTGCTGCCTCTTCGCTGCTCTCTGAGCGTCAGCACCCTCTCTGCTCAACTCTGAGCTCTGAACTAGACTAACTGAGCTGCCTGGCTCCACCCACCCTATATATATCCCTAACGGGCTCCCTCTGCTGGTCTGAGGTGGTAGGGTGGAGGTGTGTGAATGTGTGAGGGCCCCTTGTGGAGAAATCCATCCATGCACCCTTCTGGGTTCTGTGGCACCAGGGCACAGCAGGGTGCCACATCTGCAGCACTGTCGTCACATCGACAGGCAGTGCAGACAACAATTGACTAATCTGTGAGCTCAGTGGCTCTGGTCAATTAGAAAGAACTTGCCGCATATAGCCTTTGAGCCCATTGTTTGGTTGCAGCACTGTCAACGTGACAACGTAGATGTGCATTAGCAGATCCTCACCCTTTTAGTAGAAGTCTCTTGCCTTCAAATGGCAATGTGGGCCATGTACTTTCACTTTATACTGTATGTGCCACTGGAGAAACAAGAATTCCGGATCTACATTTTTCTGATCGTTTGTTTGCAGCCTGTTTCCCTATGACACACAATAGAAAACTAGGGGGTTGAGTGGCGTGAACTATAATGGGCTTATTCTTGGGACATTGATGCCTGATTGCAGCATTTTGCATTTTTAGGTACCCTGTATATGACAGTTCTACACATGCGTGGTATCCCTGGAGCGCAGGGCCTAGACCCTCCGGTACACCGGACATGGTTCTGATCCTCTCTGCAGTCCTCGGTTGCAAGATTGGTGGTGGCCATGCCCAACGCTTGGCACTGCAGAGGTCACATTATAACAGGACACATGGCTGTGGGTGTGCAGGGGTTAAACGTTCTCCTGTCCCCTCATGGTGGTGTGTGGTGTGGTCGACGTTTCCTATGGTATTTTGGGTAGGAGGGAGACAGGGTTGAGGGCAGAGAAGGTCAGAGAGAGAGAGGTATTGAAGCCAGGAGACTTTCGTATTGGTAAAACAGATGGTAAACTTTACTTGTTCTCAGCCAATAGGTTAAACACCGGAAGAGAGTTACAGTACAGGCAAATACTCGCTGATGGCAAAACAGTTCCATAATACAGACAACATCTGGAAGCGGCGGCAGAGCATTGGGAAAACAAATGAGTAGCTTTCAAGTCCCTCCAGGGGTCTAATGTCTGTTGTCCAGTACTGATGCTATAGAGTTTCCTTGCTGAGTCTCTATCCATATTAGGCCTCACTGTCCCATCCTCACTAACCATCATATTACATGAAGTGCAAATACAGAATAACGTTATCCCCATAATCTTCTATGAGTAACCACTAGTGATGTGCAAGCACTAAAATGCTCGGGTGCTCGTTGCTTGGGTCAAGCAAATCATAATGCTTGCATGCTTGATTCAAGCAACGGGCCCAATATAAGTCAATGGGAAACTCAAGCATTTTTCCGGCGCCCCCCCTGGAGTTCTGCATGGGACCTAAAAACTTCTGCTATCACCAGTAATAAATATATGCATCTGAATTAGTCCTTAGAAGGACTGTTAATTTAGATGTATATTGCTGTGGAATACCTAATACCTGACTAAATCAACCGCCAATTTGGTCCCTCACTCAGCAGCACCTCTCCCCACTCTGCCTGTTTCCAGGGTAGACTGTGACGAGCATAGGGTCGCTGTTAAAACAGCACCAAACATACGGGTGGGGACTCAAGCTCCTGCATGAACATCCCGGAAGTACGCGCCGAGCATCTGAGCAGTGAGATGCTCGGGCGAGTACCGAGCAGTTGCGAGCATGCTCGCTCATCACTAGTAACCACCAATGGCCGAATATAGCTCTTGCGTCCTGGGCGCACCTGCAATAGCAGTACACGAATGTACTCTGTAGAACCAGGCAATCACTCACCCCGACTGGCAGATGTCTTGCCCCTCATGTTTGGTCCTCAAGTTTGGTCCTCTCCGGTGGCGTGCTCTGTCCACGGTGTCCAGCATTGTTCTGAAACGACCTGTGCTGACGTCATTTAGTCATATGATGGTTACGCGACCGCTGTTCCTCTCACCGCGAGATGCCGAGGACAGAAGATGCCACCGGAGAAGGAGACCGAGGGCCACCGGAAAGGTAATTATAATGTTTGTTTTTATTTTTTGCGTTTTAATTCTTTTTTTTACTATTGATTCTGCATTTAAAGCAGCATAAGTTGATCACACAATATAAATCCATGCCAGTTGCATGGATTTATATTGTGTGACCAACTTGTCAAGCACTTTTCCAAGTGATGCTCAAAATCGCTTGGAAAAGCTCTTGAAAAAACACATGCGGAAATGCATGCAAAAATGCTTAAAAAACGCTTTTCCCTGGCAGAAAAAATGCATGGAAAATCCGAATGCGTTTTTTCTGCCAAGGAGATGCATAAATGATCAGGAAAATTTCTGCTTCATTTCTGCATCGTGGGCACATACAGTGGGGAAAAAGTATTTAGTCAGCCACCAATTGTGCAAGTTTTCCTACTTAAAAAGATGAGAGAGGCCTGTAATTGACATCATAGGTAGACCTCAACTATGAGAGACATATTGAGAAAACAAATTTTGAAAATAATATTGTCTGATTTGGAAAGATTTTTTTTTCAAATTTCGGTGGAAAATAAGTATTTGGTCAATTACAAAAGTTCATCTCAAGACTTTGTTATATATCCTTTGTTGGCAATAACAGAGGTCAAACATTTTCTGTATGTCTTCACAAGGTTGGCACACACTGTTGCTGGTATGTTGGCCTATTCCTCCATGCAGATCTCCTCTAAAGCAGTGATGTTTTGGGGCTGTCGCTGGGCAACATGGACTTTCAACGCCCTCCAAAGGTTTAATATAGGGTTTAGATCTGGAGACTGGCTAGGCCACTCCAGTACCTTGAAATGCTGATGGAAGGAGGTTTGCACTCAAAATTTCATGATACATGGCCCCATTCATTCTTTCATGTACACGAATCAGTCGTCCTGTTCCCTTGGCAGAGAAACAGCCCCAAAGCATGATGTTGCCACCCCCATGCTTAACAGTAGGTATGGTGTTCTTTGGATGCAACTCAGCATTCTTTCTCCTCCAAACACGACAAGTTGTGTTTCTACCAAACAGTTCTACTTTGGTTTCATCTGACCAAATGACATTCACTCAATACTCTTCTGGATCATCCAAATGCTCTCTAGCAAACTTCAGACGGGCCTGGACATGTAATGGTTTAAGAATGGGGACACGTCTGGCACTGCAGGATCTGAGTCCCTGACAGCGAAGTGTGTTACTGATGGTAGCCTGTGTAACGTTGGTCCCAGCTCTCTGCAGGTCATTCACTAGGTCCCCCCTGGGATATCTGCTCACCGTTCTTGAGATCATTTTGACCCCACGGGGTGAGATCTTGTGTGGAGCCCCAGATTGAGGGAGATTATCAGTGGTCTTGTATGTCTTCCATTTTCTAATTATTGCTCCTACAGTTCATTTCTTCACACCAAGCTGCTTGCCTATTGCAGATTCAGTCTTCCCAGCCTGGTGCAGTTTTGTTTCTGGTGTCCTTCGACAGCTCTTTGGTCTTCACCATAGTGGAGTTTGGAGTGTGACTGTTTGAATTTGCGGACAGGTGTCTTATACTGATAACAAGTTCCAACAGGTGCTAGTACTACAGGTAATGAGTGGAGGACAGAGGAGCCTCTTAAAGAAGGAGTTACAGGTCTGTGAGAGCCAGAAATCTTGCTTGTTTGTAATTGACCAAATACTTATTTTCCACCAAAATTTAAAAAAAAATTCTTTCCAAATCAGACAATGTGATTTTCAGGATTTGTTTTCTCATTTTGTCTCTCATAGTTGAGGTCTACCTATGATGTCAATTACAGGCCTCTCTCATCTTTTTAAGTGGGAGAACTTGCACAATTGGTGGCTGACTAAATCCTTTTTTTCCTCACTGTAGCCTTACTTTTGTGTGCAAAACTCCACCCACCAACTCTTCACTTGGCAACCTGCCTTGGTGAGGATGTTAACCGTTGCTGTACAAACAAGCAAGAAAAGTGCTGAATCACTATAAAAATTAATCCACATTTAATCTTCACAGAGTTCTCTAGGAATACCCAACTCTGGGGTATTACACATGGAACACCTGTAAGTAAGCTTACTGAGTGCTGCTGTCTGACACTTTTGTGCGCCTTTAAAAATAATGCCATTATTGGTCAGATTCATACAGTTTCTTAAAAAAAAACGCCTTCTGTATGGCATTATAACTGAGCATATGATGATTGTACAGAGCTGTAATAGTTTTGTTTTACTACAAATGTTTACCCTACCTCAGTGCATGCTTCACCGCGACTACTTTTCAGCAGGTAATGTCAACGGTGAAGTAGTCCTTTTATGTTCTTTCTAAAACTATAAGTACAGTAGACAATCCGAAAATAACAAATACGAGTCACAAAGGGCCTTGGATCAGTAGAAATGAGAACAATATGCATTAAATAAACTACATTTTACAGCTTATGGAACAGCTGTGTTAAATTTCTGTAATGGGCCCCAGCTGCATAACTCGTGAGCGGCAGGCTAAGTGTGGGGGCTCCCCTGCCTGTTCAAAGAGGTGATAATACAAGAATACATGCCAGAAAGATTGTATGTTCTGCAGACCAGTTGCTGTTTTTGTTTTACTGTAGCGGAATAAACACTTTTTTCACTTATCTCTATAATGAGACTCATGTGTCTGTGAGCAGCATAGAGACTGTGATGTATAAGAAACACTATTGAACTTTTAATTCGTTTGGCGTGCTTCCCAAGCCAAAAATGAACATGATAACCTATGCTGGATTACCAGGCCTGGAACTTGTTTAAGGAGTTGGAAATGCTGTCCACGCCCTCCTTGAAGATGTGTATTTTGTTGCAATGTGTTATGACGTTTGTGTAATAATCTGTATTGTTAGTGATTAAGCTGTTCTGCCCAGCAACAGGTAGTTAATAGGGACAGTGAGGGTTAACAGTTGGGACTAGCCCAGTGTGGAAGGAGATAAAGTGAAGGGACAGAGAAAGAGTTTCCTGTCAGGACGTTAGACAGGGCCTGACCTCTGGTCTGATTACTCGGCAGTGCCACATGACGTGGGTGTCCTTAAAGTGAGAGGTGACTGAGAGGATGGATATCGTGATCCAGTGGAGAGATAAGAGAAAGTGACAGAAAGAAGTAAGAATAAGTAAAGATTCTCCGGAGACAAGGTCTGGGGCAGGAAGCTCAGCAGAGTAAAATCAAGTGTGCAAGTCCAGGAGGTAAAGGGACAGGTCAGAGCAGGGAACATGAGATGAAGAGAGTGCTCTGGGCGATAGTTCCATGGCGTCGGCAAGCAGAAAAACTCAGTAACGACCACAGTGGCAAAGTAACTCCTCTAAGGGGTAAGGGACGTGGAACCACGGTTTGAAGCACAGGTCTCTCACTGACTGTAGTGTCATTGTTGGGGACCAGGGAGGTTCCTGAAATACTGTGCTTGATAGTGGTGAAGATATAGGACTGATTGAGGCAGAACCGAGTCATTCTGGGAAGGACTGGGAAAATGTATATGGAAATGTTGAAGATGTTCCTTACACTAAGAGAACGTTCATCAAGCTGTAGCACAGCGTGGGGCGGCAGCCTCACACAATGCATTTGTTTCCTCCTTTTACACCCCTGAGCACTATATGAAAATGTGGGTCCTGGCTGGGTGTTAGTGATAGTGCTGTGAGGGCCTTATGCCCATGCAGGCTGCTGGTAGCCGGCGGTGTCGGCTGGCCAGGACCATAGGTTCCGCAGTTCAATAAATGAGACTCCCGTTCTAAAACAGTCTTTACTTAACGGTAACTTGGTAAGGGTTATGTACAAGGGATAGCAGGTACAAAGTCTTATAGACGTTTCCTTCGCAGTATAAAGTGCCCTGGATCTACCGCTTGCAACTCCCACTAGACCCACAAACTCAGTCCTGTTTAGGTCCGTTCAAGCTCAGGGTTTATTGTGACACATTGTCCTATCCAAGGACCACTTTTCTGGAAGGCCACTCTGTCTCGTCAATCATTTCAAGATCTCGCTATACCCTTGTCCCTTAGACTTCTTTTCCTGTAGTTCACCCAATATGGTAGCATTGCTCACATAACACATCCTACTTGCACTTGAACTAGTCCCTATCTCACTATCTACAGGAAGCAGCTACTTGCCCTAACACTAAGCCCTTCCCACTATGTGCTAACTTACTAACTAACTTACCCTAATGTCACCTAACTACAGTCAACTATCTTATACTACTTACCTTATGTGCTAAGTGCTAAACTATACGTCCCTACATTACCTATCTAATATTACTACACACTATACATAACCATATCACAATACATTACACAATATATACAAGGACCCAAAATATTCACATTACACATGATGCAATTGGTGTCTTCAGGGGCAATAATGCAACAGTTATTGCCCACCACACTTACAAAGCCATGCACCCACTATCTTTTGTACCTAATACCCACTAAGTTCTTGTTCATTAAAACACTGCTTGTTTAGAAATGAACTCACCCTTATCATGCGGCCTGCAAGCCGGGATCCACACCTGAGAATATTTTATTCTTCTGGTAGTTTTTGAGTAATTTGATTTAATAATAATAATCTTTTTATTTATATAGCGCCAACATATTCTGCAGCGTTTTACAATTCAGACAATTTACAGACATTATGGGCACTGTCTCCATCGGGGCTCACAATTTACATTCCCTATCAGTATGTCTTTGGAATGCGGGAGAAAACCAGAGGAAACCCACAGAAACACGAGAGACCATACAAACTCCATGTAGATGTTGTCCTTGGTGGGAGTTGAACCCAGGACACCGGCACTGCAAGGCTGCAGTGCTAACCACTGAGCCACCGTTTCATCTGCTACTGTGGGAGTGTCCTTCACCTGGTATCTTCACCCTCAATTCACTTTTCTTATGATTTTCCCCATTCGCTTTGCTGACTTTGGGCTCCCCTCTCTCTCTCCAATGGCCCCACAGCAAAGGCAAGTGTTGCTTCTAGGTTACTAGCGAATAAAAGTAATGTCCAAATGGATGCCAATGGCCGAACCTCTGTTGTGAGATTGATTATACTTGGCATTTTGAGAAAGAATTGCCTATTCTTAGGCTTGTCTAAGCAAATTCAGGACTGTTAGTGTTTGTCTCATGTATTCCAAACTTTTTCAGAACAATGTTTTAATCATTAAATGTTAGCTATATTCTGATTTACAGTTGCCTACTTTATAATGCTAGCTTTATACAAGTTACTTGCTAATAATATACCAACTTCTGCTATCAGATGAAAACTTAGTACAGAGAGGATGTTTCAATGACAGCAAGTTTTTATTTACCAGCTGTACTTGCACATAGCTAGTTGTCTGTTCATATAGTAAAAATGAAATGTTTCATCTGGTGAATGTTACAAATTACTTTGCTTCTAGCAATAGTCACCAGCTGGTTATTAAGCATAAGGGTATTAAACATGCACATATAAAAAAAACTATTTTTTTAAGTTACCCTGCTGTGTTGATAACCTAGATGTGTCCTAATATTAAATGCCATAGATCAGTGCTATGCGAAACTAAAAGCAGATTTATGCAGAAAAAGTTGGATTTATATTGCATACCATAGTGTTATGGCACACAGTCTATTACAGTGTACTGATGCAGTAAAACCTTATTACATACGTTATAAAAGGACAGTTCCCTTTATGGTTCAAATTAATCTTTACTGCACTTTATTGAAGATAATTTATACCTTAAACTTCAAAAAAATGGATCATGGCTAAAGGTAAATACAGTCATGTCTGAAAGTATTGGCAGCCTTGAAATTATTCCAGAAAATGAAGTATTTCTGCCAGAAACGTATTGCAATTGCACATGTTTTGTTATACACATGTTTACTTCCTTTGTGTGTATTGGAACAACACAAAAACAGAGAAAAAAAGGCAAATTGGACTTAAAACTCCAAAAATGGGCTGGACAAAATTGTTGGCATTCTCAGCTTAATATTTAGTTGCACACCCTTTGAAATAAATAACTGCAATCAATCGCATCCTATAACAATTAACAAGCTTCTTACACCTCTCAACTGTCATTTTGGACCACTCTTCTATTGCAAACTGCTCCAGGTCTCTCATATTTGAAGGGTACCTTCTCCCAACAGCAATCTTAAAATCTCTCCTCAATTGTTCAAAGGGATTTAGATCCAGACTCATTGCTGGCCATTTCAGAACTATCCAGCGCTTTGTTTCCATCCATTTCTGGGAACTTCTTGAAGTATGTTTGGAGTTATTTTCCTGCTGGAAGACCCATGACCTAAGATGCAAACACGGATTTCTAATACTGGGCACTACATTGCCACCCAAAATCCTTTGGTAATCTTCAGATTTCATAATGTCTTGCACACAGTCAAGGCACCCAGGGCCAGACGCAGTAAAACAACCCGAAAACATCCTAGAACCTCCACCATATATAACTGTAGGAGCTGTATTCTTTTCTTTGTAGGCCTCATTCCATTTTCAGTAAACAGTAGAATGATGTGCTTTACCAAAAAGCTCTATCTTGGTCTCATCTCTCCTCACGTACATTTTGGAAACTGCAATGCAGCTTTTTTACAGTGCTGCTCAGCATTATTGGCACCCCTTCACTTTTTCATATACTGTACAATATCTTCAGCAATAAATGGAAATGTACCAAAGTTATAGCCTCAGGATTTTTTACTTAGTGGCCCAAAATAATATAACAATAAAACATTGTTTTTCAACTTCCATGTTGCAATTGCAAAGAAAAAACAGAATAAACAGCATGTGCAGCAATAAAGGTACCCCTAATTAATACTTGGTTGCACACCCTTTGGCCTTAATGACAGCCTCAAAATGTTTCTTGTAGCCATCTATAAGCTTCTTTCACTTCTCAGCTGGAATTTTCTCCCACTTTACCTTTGCAGATTGTTCAAGTTCATGAATGTTTGTAGTGTTCTTTTTCCTAATGGCAGATTTCAGCTCACCCCAAAGATTTTCAACGGGATTGAGGTCAGGACTCAATGATGGCCATTTTAAAACAGTCCAGTTTTTCTTTTTCAACCACATTGTCTTGCTGGAGGACCCATGATCTTCGACTCGAACTAAGTTTTCTTACACTAGTTAGAACAAATCTCTTGATAATTCTCTGATTTCATGATTCCTGTGATACGTTCAAGGCCTCCAGTACAGGTACAGGAAAGCAACCCCTCAGGATTATGGATCCTCAACCATGCTTAACTGTTGGTAAGGTGTTCTTTTCCTTATAAGCTTCATTGCACTGTCTGTAAACATACTGTTGCTTTGCTTTGCCATAAAGCTCTATTTTTGTTTCAATCCAAAAGGATTCTAGTTTATTTTGCACATTATGTACTTAAACTTCATGGGTGCCAATAACGATGAGCAGGACTGTATGTGTTAAGGGGACGGTTGCAAACAACTTTATTAAATAATGGAAAGCAACCGAACCCGGGGTCCGCGATGCAGCCTGGTGGAGAGGGTTGAGAAGGTAAAACAACCAACTTAATTCCTTCCGTGTTACAGCACACCGGAACGGGAATAGGGATTCGCACTATCTCCGTTAACTGCACGAGAGATGTGCGATAAATAATGTATCTGTAGTCCTGTTACAGCACAGGGACTACACAGCAGGCGCTAGGATGAGTGTGTGATACACGCCGGCGTATAAGTGCTCCCAGCCGGCGTGCTACCGGACTGAGGAGTATCTCTCCACGTGGCTTACAGGTAGTGCCGGGAATACGGCGTCTGCAGACTGCTCGGGGTGTATGGCGACCCCTTTGTCGGAGCCAGACTGTCAGATGAAGCTACCTACCTCCCTCCATCTAAGGCTGCCTATCCCCCACTAAACTTGCCTGAATCAAGCTAAAGCACACGTGGAGCCCAAACGACCAAGCTTCCACACAACACCATCACTGCTCCATGATCAGAGCCACCGCCATGTTTGTGGGCGGGCTATTTAAAGATTAAGCCCTGCCCACTGTCGCACTATTGGTGGCGTCACCTGCGACCAATCAGGCGGTGCTAGGTCACCGGATCAGCTGACTCCCAAACCACCAATCACGGTCCGCCATGTCATGGGCATGCTCAGTGCAGAGAATCCTGGACTTAGGCTGCAGCAGCCCTGTTTCCCTCCGCAACCTATACTACATGTTGCTAGGAACAAAGACCTGAGAGACAACCTGTACATCTCGTGCACCAGCTAGGCGTTGGGACCAACAATGATGCTGAGCAGCATCTGCCCTGGCTGGACTGGAATGGAAGACCACAGAATCCACTGATGATTCTGAGCCCATTTCAGATCCAGCAAACACCCGACGCCTAACATTATCCCCCCTTCTAACATCCCCCTCCACTTGATGCTCATATTCCTCAATGAGCAGGGGAGCATGAATGTGGTCCACTGGTTCCCAGGAACGATCCTCAGATCCATGGCCCCTCCAGTGTACTAGGTAATGTTTTTTGCCACGAACAATCTTGGACCCCACAATCACCTGTATCTCGAGATCATCACCCCTGGAGTCTGAAGCAGGTTGGGGTTCAAAGAATTCTGTCAGGCGAACCGGCTTAAGGAGCGACACATGAAAAGTTTTGTGAATCCTCATGTGTCGTGGTAACTGTAACCGGTACACTACAGGGTTTATTTGGGCCGAAATTTTGAAAGGACCAATAAAACGGGGGGCAAACTTAGCAGATTCCCCGCATACTCTGATATTGCGAGCTGCGAACCACACCCTGTCGCCCCGAGAGAATACGGGGGCTGGACGGCGATGAGTGTCAGCCGACTCTCTCATCTGATTCTTGGAGGCCAATATCGCATCCTGGGTATGATCCCAAACCTCCCACGCCTCCAGAGCCCAATCTCTGATCCCAGGTTCCACTGAGGAAACTGGCATAGGAACCGGGACTCGCGAATGTTGGCCATTATTTAGAAGAAACGGAGTCTGACCTGTGGAATCCGCCACTGCGTTGTTTAGAGCAAATTCTGCCCAGGGAAGCAATATCGCCCAATCATTATGATTGGCCGAAACGAAATGGCGTAAGTATATCACAAGCGTCTGGTTAGTGCATTCCACCAGACCATTGGTCTCCGGGTGATAGGCAGTAGAAAGATTCAGTTCAATGCTAAGCAAATTACACAATTCTTTCCAGAACCGGGAGGAAAACTGTGGACCCCGGTCACAGACAATCCTATCAGGCATTCCGTGGAGACGGAAAACGTGGCAACTGAACAGTGATGCCAGAACCCGGCAGGAAGGTACCCTAGGCAAAGGAACCAGGTGAACCACCTTAGAAAAATGGTCAGAAACCAGACATATTGTCGTGTTTCCCCGGGATTTAGGTAACTCGACAATGAAATCCATCCCAATCAGCTCCCAAGGTCTATCCGCCACGGGTAACGGATGAAGAAGACCAGCCGTCCTCTGACGAGACGACTTATTTCTCGCACAGAAGACACGCGCTTGAAAATATTCCTTAACGTCCTGGGGTAACCGAGGCCACCAATACGACCGTTGGAGAAACTCCGTGGTACGTTTGACCCCAAAGTGACCTCCGATCTTAGAGGCATGTGCCCAGGAGAGCACCTCATTTTGTAAATTAGGAGGAACAAACGTCCTCCTGGGGGGAACCTGATTCAGGGACACTGGAGCCACCATCCGCATACAATCCAGAGGAACAATTAGCCTGGGCTCGTCATCGTCCTCAGCCGTATCCATGGACCGGGACAAAGCGTCCGCCCGGGGGTTCTTTTCCCCTTTTAAAAAGTGAATGGAAAAATTGAATCGGGAAAAGAAAAGAGACCACCTGGCCTGCCTTGGGCTTAGACGCTGCGCCGTCTGTAGGTACGAAAGATTTTTATGATCGGAATATACCATGAAAGGATGTTTAGCTCCCTCCAAGAGGTACCTCCATTCCGAAAAAGCCATCTTAATAGCAAGTAATTCTTTGTCACCAATCGTATAATTCTTCTCTGCTGGAGAGAAGGTCTTGGAGAAGAAAAAACATGGTCTTGTCCGACCATGTTCATTCTTTTGAGAGAGAACCGCTCCTGCTCCGACAGAGGAAGCGTCGACCTCCAGGAAGAATGTCTTGTCCACATCCGGGCGACGGAGAATGGGAGCTCTAGAAAAATATGATTTAATCTCCCGAAACGCCTCGGATGTCTCCTTAGACCAATTTTTGGGATTGGCACCTTTCCTGGTTAAAGCGGCCAAAGGAGCCACCAGTGTGGAAAAATGTGGTATGAACTGCCGGTAGTAGTTGATAAAGCCCATGAAGCGTTGTACCGCTTTAAGGGAATGGGGCTCCTGCCAGTTCTGTACCGCCACCAACTTTTGTGGGTCCATGGCCAATCCCTTACTGGATATGATGTAGCCCAGGAACGGTAGGGACTCTCGTTCGAACTGACACTTCTCCAGTTTACAATACAGAGAATTTGCACGCAATCGTTCAAAAACTCTGCGAACATCCTCTCTGTGTGTGGAGAGGTCTGGGGAAAAAATAAGGATATCAACAAGATAGACTACCAAGGATGATAGCAGCAAATCCCGAAAGATATCATTGACAAAATCTTGAAAAACAGCAGGGGCATTGCATAACCCGAAAGGCTTGACAAGATACTTGTAATGACCATCACGAGTGTTAAAGGCTGTTTTCCATTCGTCACCTTCACGGATTCGCACAAGATTATATGCCCCTCGCAGGTCCAATTTAGTGAAGATGTTAGCCCCTCGCAACCTGTCAAATAGTTCAGAAATAAGGGACAGAGGGTATTTATTTTTGATGGTGATGGCATTTAGTCCTCTGTAATCAATGCAGGGACATAAATCACCCTCTTTCTTCTGGACGAAGAAAAACCCCGCTCCAGCAGGAGAGACCGATTTTCTGATAAACCCCCGGGCCAGGTTCTCTTTGATATAATCTGACATGGCCTGGGTCTCGGGGACAAACAGGGGGTAAACCCTACCGCGAGGAGGCTCCATGCCGGGGGCCAAATAAATGGGACAGTCACACGGTCGATGGGGAGGTAAAGTCTCTGCAGCCTTTTTGGAAAAGCAGTCCGCAAAACTCTGATATTGCACAGGCAGAGCGGACAAGTCAGTAGAAGGCTCTGAGACTACCCTCCGGGCGGCTGTAACCATACATTGAGAGACACAATTGTCACCCCAGGAAGAAATTCTCCCCGTATTCCAATCAATGTGTGGAGTGTGACGACGTAGCCATGGAAGACCCAATAGCACCTCATCTAATCCCCTGGGGATAATAAGGAAGGAGATAACCTCCCTGTGACCCTGAGGAAATGACATGGTGAGAGGGACTGACTGGTGAGTGATTTGTGTGTACAGCAGTGAACCGTTGACCACCCTAATGTTCATTGGTTTTGGCAGTAACTCCATAGGGATGGCATGCCTCTGAGCAAATGTTGATGATAAAAAATTGCCATCGGCACCAGAATCCACTCACGCCCTGGCAGTAACCATGGTTGTTCCAAAGGACAACGTCACCTCATACAATAATTTGGAGGAAGAAACTCCTGAATCTAACACACCCCCTCCAACGGTGGTTAGACACCTTCGTTTCCCGACCGCTTGGAATCCTTATTAACAGGGTACTCCAAGAGATGTGCAGGTCGGAAACGAGGGGACTTAGACTTAGTCTGGGATATATCCATAGCCTCAGACTCCGCGTCGGGAGCCGCGGGTTTGGAGATAGGTCTAGAGAATGAAGGTGCCAACCGAAACCGAGGTCTGGAAACCTCCAGCTCTAACTTGCATTCTGCATGACGCAGATCTATTCGGCTAGCAAGAGTGATTGACTCTTCCAGAGAAGTTGGGATCTCTCTGGTAACTAGAGCATCTTTAATATGCCCAGCCAGCCCCCTCCAAAACACCGGGATTAGCGACCGCTCAGACCAATCCAGTTCAGCCGCTAAGGTTCTGAACTGGATGGCATAGTGGCTGGCGGTGGCCGAACCCTGGACCAATGCAAGAAGCTTAAGAGCCGTATCATGCGTGACCTGAGGACCTAGGAATATATTCTTTAGGGCATTAAGAAAGAGACCCGCATTAGCCACTACCGGGTCATTCCGCTCCCACAGAGGAGTAGCCCACTCCAGAGCCCTGTGGGAGAGTAATGAGATGACATAACCCACTTTGGCCCTTTCAGAGGGGAACCGTGCCTCCATCATCTCCAACTGAATGGAGCATAGATTAATAAAACCTGTGCAGGATTTGCTGTCCCCAGAAAATTTTTCCGGGAGAGCAAAACGGGCTAATGGGACAATTGTAGCTGCCGCAGCATTCACCACAGCCGTGTTAACCAAATTGGCCGCTTGAGAAGCTGCCTGGGTAGCTACTGCAGTGATATCAGCGACCGGGGCAGCTTGTTCCAGAGTCCTAAGTCTGGCCTCAAGTTGCTGTATCTAGCGCTGCAGTTGCTGGTTGTCAGCCATGTTCAGCAAGACCCTGGGACAGTTGCAAACAACTTTATTAAATAATGGAAAGCAACCGAACCCAGGGTCCGCAATGCAGCCTGGTGGACTTCGGCCGAACACCTTCCAGGTGAGAAGGTAAAACAACCAATTTAAATAACAATCCCTTCCGTGTTACAGCACACCGGAACAGGAATAGGGATTTGCACTATCTCCGTTAACTGCACGAGAGATGTGCGATAAATAATGTATCTGTAGTCCTGTTACAGCACAGGGACTACTCAGCAGGCGCTAGGATGCGTGTGTGATACACGCCAGCGTATAAGTGCTCCCAGCCGGCGTGCTGCCGGACTGAAGAGTATCTCTCCACGTGGCTTACAGGCAGTGCCGGGAATACGGCGTCTGCAGACTGCTCGGGGTGTATGGCGACCCCTTTGTCGGAGCCAGACTGTCAGATGAAGCTACCTACCTCCCTCCATCTAAGGCTGCCTATCCGCCGCTAAACCTGCCTGAATCAAGCTAAAGCACAGGTGGAGCCCAAGCGACCAAGGGTCCACACAACACCATCACTGCTCAATGATCAGAGCCACCGCCATGTTTGTGGGCGGGCTATTTAAAGATTAAGCCCTGCCCACCGTCGCACTATTGGTGACGTCACCCGCGACCAATCAGGCGGTGCCAGGTCACCGGATCAGCTGACTCCCAAACCACCAATCACGGTCCGCCATGTCATGGGCATGCTCAGTGCAGAGAATCCTGAACTTAGGCTGCAGCAGCCCTGTTTCCCTCCGCAACCTTTCCTTCATGTTGCTAGGAACAAAAACCCAAGAGATAACCTGTACATCTCGTGCACCAGCTAGGCGTTGGGACTGATGATGATGCTGAGCAGCATCCGCCCTGCCTGGACTGGAATGGGAGACCACAGAATCCACTGATGATTCTGAACCCATTTCAGATCCAGCTAACACCTAACAATATGTCTCTGTGTCAGCAGTGGGGTCCTTCTAGGTTTTCTGCCATAGCATTTCATTTCATTCAAATGTTGATGGATAGTTTACACTGACACTGATGCACCCTGAGCCTGCAAGACAGCTTGAATTTCTTTGGAATGTGATTGGGGCTGCTTATCCACCATCCTGACTATTCTTCTTTGTAATCTTTCATCAATTTGTCTGTGCCATCCACATCCAGGGAGATTATGTACTGTGCCATGGGTTGTAAACTTCTTGATTAAGTTGTACACTGTGGACAAAGGAACATAAAGATTTCTGGAGACAGGCTTGTAACCTTATGCTGCACACTGTGGACAAAGGAACATAAAGATCTCTGGAGAAGGACTTGTAACATTTTGTTTGATATTGTTTATCAACTTTGGTTCTCAAGTCCTCAGACAGTTCTTTTCTCCTCTATTTGTTCTCCAAGCTTAGAGTGGCACACACACACACAATGCAAAGATTGAGTCAACTTGTCCCCTTTTTATCTGGTTTCAGGTGTGATTTTGATATTGCCCACACCTGTTACTTGCCATAGGTGACTTTGTTTGAGTGAGCATCACATGTTTGAAGTAAAGTTGTTTACCCACAATTTTGGAAAGGTGCCAACACTTTTGTCTGGCCCATTTTTGGAGTTTTGTATGAAATTATGTCCAATTGGCCCTTATTTCTCAGTATTTTTGTGTTGTACCAATCTGGAACAATTTCAGGGGTGCCAACACTTTCGGTCATGTAATTATGCATGATAGGCACTTCTCGATTCAATTGCAGCTGTCATATTTGTTACAGCATGAAATATGGCCATATTGGTTGCCACTAATGGGCTTCTCATTGGTGAGGTGTCCCTCAGTTGTTGATGTTCAGTTGGAGAAATAATTTTGACAGAAGTGATCATATGCATAAGAGGGCCTTCTCTAGAGCCACCAAATTTGGTTTAAGAACAAAAGTGTCTCAATTTATGCTTAATTTACTTGTATAGTACATTCAAAAGGCAATTAAAAGACACTCTGAGATACCTAGAAGTAAGTCAGTTTGATGATGTTTGATTCAATTCATATTGCTTTTTTTTTTTTTTTTCTCATATTTCATAAAATGGCTGACACTATTTTAGATATTGCAGAAGATTGCATTAGCCAGAGAAGGCTCCCATGACCTCAGGAGATATTATGAGGGCTTCTCCATAATGGAGTGCAGCTTTAATATCACATAGTATACCATTGCCAACCAGGAGTGATGATTAAAACCTGAATAAAAGTAGTGGCAGGGAATGCAGCTGCCATTTTGCGGTGAATCTGCATACATTACAAGTTCACTGCTTGCAATATAGAAAGAGAAAAAGCCATAAAAGAGTGAACAAATGTAACAAATACACAGTGCACACCATTATTAGGCAAGTGAGTATTTTGAGAATTTTATATTTTAATTTTCATGCATATTTTCTATCTCCAAGCTGTGTAAACTTGAATGTTTATTGGTTTGAAGCATATCAGGTGATGTGCAGTTGTGTAATGAGGGTAAGAATATTAATACCTCTTATTAAGGTGTGCAGAATTATTAGGCAGCTTGTTTTCCTCAGGCAAAATGGACCAAAAAAGAGATTTTAACTTTAACTCTAAAAAGTAAAAAATTGTGAAAGCTTAAACAGAGGGATGCAGATCTCTTGAAATTGCTAAAATATTGGGGTGTGATCACAGAACCATCAAAAGTTTTTTAGCAAATAGTCAACAGGTTGTCAAAAAAACGTGTTGAGAAAAAAGACCCACATTAACTGCCAAAGATATGAGAAGAATAAAACGTGTAGCTACCAGGAACCCATTATCCTCCATTGCTGTCATATTCCAGAACTGCAACCTCCCTGGAGTTCCCAGAAGTACAGGTTGTTCAGTGCTTAGAGACATGGCCAAGGTAAAGAAGACTGAAATTAAACTTTTAGGAAAAATTCAGCAAAGATGAAGAATTCAAATTTGAAAATATTTGCTGACCTCTGGAGAAACAATTTTCATTTTGGTTTGAACTTAAACTAAAGTAAGGAGATCCAGATATCAACATATTCTGACTTTTGAAGCCCTATTAAGAAAAAAATATAAAAAATTATAATTTTGAGTAAGAGAACAATATAATCTATTTTTTGAAAGATTTACAGTGTACAAACTGCGGTAAGTTTTATAAAACTTCGTACATGTGATAATGATCCAATGGGTTTCATAGACTTAGATTTTACAGTTTCATCAATTGCCAAAGCCAGTTCATCAAGAGTAGCTATGAAGTGCCCTTAATAACTTTGTTTCAAAATGGCTGTGCAGTCAAGCATTCTGAAGGGTGGAGGTCACTAGGAAATAAGAAAAATGTCAAAAACTAAATGCAATTTAAATTATTAGATAGCTTTTCTTATTTGCCTTGTGAGATGAACTTGCAGGATACCTAGGTGTGAAGCTGGTGGCACACATCATTCTCAAATATGATACACATAAGACATTCAAATAGTGTATTATTTAAGTAACTCCTTGAGAACGATGACAGTTTTTGCCTGGACTCCAACAGTCATCATTATTTTTTTTTAGTTTTATAAATTATTGTTCATTGTGGACAGATTATAATTTTGTAAAACATATAAGTTGGCTTTTAACTTATAAAACATGTTATTGTTGGGAAACTACAAAAAGAAATATACAGTTCTGCTATTGTTTTTATGCCATTTACTTGACGAGTGTTCACAGATCAGTGTGTTGAGGGACAAATCTAACATATCTATACATTGTTTTGGGAAGCTCTTCTATTCTGTTGTGTAAAGAGGTTCTAGAAAGATTTGCATGAAATAAAATCTACACTTGCTTTGGTATTTACTATTTTTTACTCTATTTTGTTAAGAATAATACATGATAGTACCGTTTGCTTCTATAGAATGAAAACGGTTTCTAAAGGCATAATTTTGCATCATTCATTACCATCACTATCATGTTTTTACAAGATGAGAAATGCAATATAGGTTGGTCATCACTGATGTGCTTGTTTACTTAAATGAAATTGATCTGTTAATGGATCCCACAAATTTCTTAGAGACCTGGATTGATAACCAAGTACAAGAAGACAATCAGCCTAACCTAAAGTCTATTTGGGAAAAGACTATAGGCTTGTAAAAGAAAGATCTATCAGTAGGTTCCATTAATTTCTATGCAACTTAAACTAAAACACCAGTGTGCACATAGCCTATCATGTTTTTTGTGATTCCTGAACACTGAGCCCCACTGAATATCATCTGTGGGGATCTACTTAGTTTAGGTCAATACCAGTGATGAGCGAATGTGCTCGTCACCGCTCGGCTACTCGCCCAATGAACATGCAGGCATTGCCTACCATGCACTGTAATGCCGTAGCCATGTTGGTTGTGGGCATTATAGTGATTGGCTGGCAGTACAGCGTCATCAGGTCTATATAAGACCTGATGCCGCTATGCTTGTCACAGTGTACACCGGAATCAAGCAGAGTAGGGAGAGGTGCTGCTGCGTCAGGGAGAGATTTGGTTCTTTATAGTTAGTATAGGTATTCCACAACATATATACAGTATATATCCATCTGAACTAACTGTCCTTCTGAGGACTAATCCAGCTGCATATATTCAGTGGTGATAGCAGGAGGTAGGCAGGCAGGCGGTGTATGTGGCAAACTGCAGTGCATATAGTGCAAGAGGGTCCATTGAACGTCCTGTTAGTGTAGGTATTCCACAACATATATATATATATATATATATATCCATCTTAACTAACAGTCCTTCTGAGGACTAATCCAGCTGCATATAATCAGTGCTAGGCAGGCAGGCAGTGTATGTGGCAGACTGCAGTGTATGATACAGCACAAGAGGGTCCATTGAACATCCTGTCTGCTGCTGTAATAATTACAGATATTTGTAGACATAGCCCCAGATATCAGGGGCCAGGGCAATTTTTTTTTTATCTTAATCATGGTTATTTGCTTAAAAAGCAATCCAGAGTACACCATTTTTCTGCTCCATTTGCTTGTTCTCACTGCAGAATAAAGCCAGATTTGTTCCATATTTTAGCGATAAAAATCCAGAAATTTAAACTGAACGTGGAAAATATTGCCCTCCTTTTCCATTCTGTTGCAGTGTGTGTCGGTCAAGCTGTTCACACTAGGTCTCTGTGTAGAATAGTATTAGTAAATTAAAGGCATGCTATTTAAAACCGTGCTTCTCTGTCAGACATAACACCTATAAGAGTGTTCCAAAATCAGCCATTTCTTCCATTTCAATTTTGCTGCAGTGTGTTGGTCAAGCTATTCACACTAGGTCTCTGCGTAGAATAGTATTAGTAAATTACAGGCCTGCTATTTAAAACTGTGGTTCTCTGTCAGACATAATACCTATAAGAGTGTTCCAAAATCAGATATTTCTACCATTTTCATTTCGTTGCAGTGTGTCGGTCAAGCTATTCACACTAGGTTTCTGTGTGGAATAATATTAGTAAATTACAGGCCTGCTATTTAAAATTGTGGCTCTCTGTCAGATGTATCACATATAACTGAGTTCCAAAATCAGCCATTTCTCGTGAACGTGGAAATTTTTGTCCTCCATTAAAAATGGGCAAGGTGCGAGAGAAGGGACGGGGAAGTGGACGTGATGGTGATGGTGCATGCAGAGGCTGAGGCCGAGGACGTGGCTGTGGGCAAGCTGAAACTGTGCCACAACAAACACCCACTTCTTGTCGCTCTACCTTCCTGTCCCAATTACTAGAGGACCGCAGTACACCACTATTGAACCCAGAGCAGAGTCAAAAGTTTGTTTGTTGAATAGCAGATAATGCTTCCAGTCACTTTGCCACAACCAACACCACCCTGTCTTCCACACAGTCAAGTCTCAGTAGCCGTGATTTTGGACTGTAAATTCCTCACCCTGATCCTCCTTCCTCCCACCATGCCGAGTGCCTGGAGTCAACTGATTCCACACTTGGACACTCAGAAGAGCTGTTCACTTTTCCATTTGTAGATTCGGACCTCTCGCCGGGCCAGCTTCAAGCATGTCAAGGGGAGAATGCGTGTAGTGATGTCCAAGTATTGGAGCAGCCAGGATCACATGAAGGCAATGGTGTGAAAGTGCAATTACTGTCGCAAGAGGTGGATGATGATGATGATGAGACACAATGGCCAGAAAGTCAGGAGTAGAGATGAGCGGTGTTCGACTAGAACTGTTCGCCAATCTCAAATTCGAGCTGTTTTGGGCGGTGTTCGAGTTGTTCGACGAACCCGAACGATTTGCAAAAAATTCTGCTGTTCGAGGTTATGTTCGATAACTGTTCGTGCACCAAAAGCGTGTCCTGCATGTCTGGCGCTATTTAGAGCACCAATCATGCAGGAATTGTCTGCCACTCACTGTAATGCCACAGCCATGGTGGTTGTGGCATTAGAGTGATTGCCCAAATCGATGGGAACAGTGCTCACAGTGAAACATGAAAAGCCGGCAATTCAGCAGCGGCATACACCGGTACCCAACAATTTAGAATAGAAGGAATAGAGAATCACACATAAATTAGATAGATAGAAACATGTCAGTCACATATATAAGAAGTACAGTGACAGTGTTGATTACTGTACTTGTCATTTAGTGTTAAAATAAAGGATTTATTTAAAAAAAAATTGGCGTGGGGTTCCCCATAATTTTAGGCTCTAGCGGAGGTTAAGCAGACAGCTGGGGCAGATGTTTGAAGCCTGGGAAGGGGTAATACCCACAGAGCTTCCCAGGCTACTAATATCAGCCCCCAGCTGAATGCCTAGCCTTTACTAGCTATTAAAATGGGGGACCCCCCAAAAAATTGACGTGGGGTCCTCCCTATTTTAATAGCTAGCAAAGGCTAGGCAGACAGCTGGGGGCCGATATTAATAGTCCAGGAAGGGTGCCATGAATATTGGCCCCCTCCCAGGCTAGAAACACCAGCCGTCAGCTGCCCCAGAAATGGCACATCCATAGGATGCGCCAATTCTGGCACTTAGCCTCGCTCTTCCCACTGCCCTGTAGTGGTGGCAGTGGGGTAATAGGGCTGGGGTTGATGTCAGCTTATAATGCCAGCTGACATCAAGCCCAGGTTAGTCTATAAGACACCCCCATTACTAACCCCATAGTCAAAGTTAAAAAAAAACACAAACACCCAGAATAAAGTCCTTTAATTGAAATAAAGACACAATTCTTTATTGTTCTAAATTAAACCATGCTTACAATCACGCCCATTCCAGCTGAAGCCAACGATCCCCTGCAATAAAAGAAAAATAATAAAGCAACATAATCCTTACCTTTCCATGGTTCCCACGACAGCTTCAGCTCTGCTACATCGAGATGACAGGCTGGACCGCAGCAGAAAGCTGCCATCCAGCCTGTCATCCCGCAGACACTGAGAAGCGCAGGCTTGCTTGCGCTCCTCAGCGTCTCTCTGTGACGGCATCCAGATGAGCCGAGTTCATGTCCAATGTTGTTCATGTTGTTGTTCATGTTGTGCATGAGGTGAGCTGAGTTCATTGGACATGAGCTCACCTCATGCACGTCACTGACAGCGTGGGAGAATTCTCCTGCACTCAGCGCTTCAGCGTGAGAATTTTCCCACGCTGTCAGTGACGTGCATGAGGTGAGCCGAGTTCATTGGACATGACCTCGGCTCATCTGGATGCCGTCACAGCGAGACACTGAGGAGCGCAAGCAAGCCTGCTCTTCTCAGTGTCTGCGGGTTGACAGGCTGGATGGCAGCGTTCTGCTGCGGTCCAGCCTGTCATCTCGATGTAGCAGAGCTGGAGCTGTCCTGGGAACCATCGAAAGGTAAGGATGATGTTGGTTTATTATTTTATTTTTATTGCAGGAGATCGTTGGCTTCAGCTGGAATGGGCGTGACGGTAAGTATGGTTTAATTTAGTACAATAAAGAATTGTGTGTTTATTTCAATTAAAGGATTTTATTCTGGGTGTTTGTGTTTTTTTTAACTTTCACTATGGGGTTAGTAATGGAGGTGTCTTATAGACGCCTCTCCATTACTAACCTGGGCTTGATGTCAGCTGGCATTATAAGCTGACATCAACCCAGCCCTATTACCCCACTGCCAGCGCTACAGGGCAGTGGGAAGAGCGAGGCTAAGTGCCAGAATTGGCGCATCCTATGGATGCGCCGTTTCTGGGGCGGCTGACGGCTGGTGTTTCTAGCCTGGGAGGGGGCCAATATTCATGGCACCCTTTCTGAGTTATTAATATCAGCCCCCAGCTGTCTGCCTAGCCTTTGCTAGCTATTAAAATAGGGGGGACCCCACGTCATTTTTTTGGGAGGGTCCCCCATTTTAATAGCTAGTAAAGGCTAGGTATTCAGCTGGGGGCTGATATTAGTAGCCTGGGAAGCTCCATGGGTATTACCCCCTTCCCAGGCTTCAAACATCTGCCCCAGCCATCTGCTTAACCTCCGCTAGAGACTAAAATTACGGGGAACCCCACGCTAATTTTTTTTTTAATAAATCCTTTATTTTAACACTAAATGACAAGTACAGTAACCAACACTATCACTGTACTTCTTATATATCTGACTGACATGTTTCTATCTATCTAATCTATGTGTGATGCTCTATCTTTCTGTTCTAAACTGTCGGGTACAGATGCTGAATTGCCGGCCGGGTTTTTTAAAGAGACGGTGCATGAAAACACTAAAATTTTTTTAAATAAATCCTTTACACTAAATGACACGTACAGTAAGCAACACTGTCACTGTACTTATTATATATGTGACTGACATGTTTCTATCTATCTAATCTATGTGTGAAGCTCTATTCTTTCTGTTCTAAATTGTCGGGTACCGCTGCTGAATTGCCGGCCGGCTTTTTTAAAGAGACGGTGCATGAAAACACTAATATTTTTTTTAATAAATCCTTTACACTAAATGACAAGTACAGTAACCAACACTGTCACTGTGCTTCTTATATGTGTGACTGACATGTTTCTATCTATCTAATCTATGTGTGATGCTCTATTCCTTCTTGTCTAAATTGTCGGGTACCGGTGTATGCCACTGCAGAATTTGCCGGCCGGCTTTTTTAAAGAGAGTGTCTTCTGAGCAGTTTGTCAGCTTTTGGACACCTTTGAAGGTGTTTTCTATGTGTTTCTATGTGTTTTTGTTTGCCTGCCATTGGTTTTAACGGTGTTCGACGGTGTTCTAAGGTGTTCGACGAACAGTTCGACGAACAGTTCCTCGAACATCCCGGTGTTCGACGAACCGACGAACATCCCGGTGTTCGACGAACCGAACCGAACCCGAACACTATGGGGGTGGCTCAACACTAGTCAGGAGGAGGACCAGGGTGCGGAAGTGGAAGACAAGGTGGTGGATGATATAGTAACTGACCCAACCTGGCAGGGGGACATATAGAGTGCGAGGACAGCAGCACACAGGGGGAGGGAGGCGTAGCACCACAACAGGCAGGAAGAAGCAGTGTGATGGCTGCAGACACAAGGCAGGAAAGCGTTCCTCGTAACGCCAACACGAAGGAAGTTGCCAGTACAACTGTTAGGTCTCCCTGAGTCTGTTTATTTTTTAAAGACTCTGCAGATAACCCCAAAAAGGCCATTTGCACCATCTGCCAGGCCAGCATCAGCAGGGGTAGCAAAACTAACAGCCTGACCATCACCAGCATGATCAGGCACATAGCAGCAAAGCACCCGACTAAGTAGGCTGAACCCCAGGGTCCAGCAACAGTGTCTGCGGGTGATACCACTGCCTGTTCCCCTGTTGTGCGTGTATGCCAATCCCCGGTCTATGGCTCATGCCAAGATGCCTCTCGCCCTGCTCCTGTCGTTGAACACTCTCATCAGCAAGCACGTCCACATCCTTTTCCCAGAGCAGCGTTCAGTTGTCCCTACTCCAGTCCTTGGAACGCAAGCGCAAACACTCAGCCAATGCCCCACAGGACACACTACTAAATTCCCACAATTCGCAACTGCTTGCGCTCAAAATGTTGCCTTTTAGGCTCGTGGAGACGGAAGCTTTCCGCAACCTGATGGCGACGGCTGTCCCTCGGTACTTGGTCCCCCGCCGTCACTATTTTTCCCGTCCCTGCATTACACGAGCATCATGTGTCCCACAACATTAGACGCGTCCTCAACAACGCAGTTACAGGGAAAGTCCACCTAACCACACATAGACAAGTGCTTGTGGGCAGAGATGGTACATTTTGCTGGCGGCACACTGGGTTAATATAGTGGAAGCCGGGACCCTGTCGGACCTTGGGACAGAACACGTCCTCCCGACGCCGAGGATTGCGGGCCCTGGGTCAATCAGGGTTGCCCCCACATTCTAAAGCTCCTGTGCCTCCTCCTCCTTCTCTTCAGCCTCCATCTCCAAAATGACCACATCAGTTGCAAGCTGGAAGCACTGTAGCACTGCCTCAGCCAAGCCGCAACAGGCAGTGCTGAAGCTAATATGCTTAGGTGACAAATCGCACAACGATGAAGAGTTGTGGACAGCTCTGAATGACCAGGCAGATCTGTGGCTGACACCGCTGACCCTACAGCCAGGCATGGTCATGTGTGACAATGGCTGGAACCTGGTGGCGTCTCTGAAGCAAGCTCACA
The DNA here is from genome assembly GCF_046119375.1 of Phyllobates terribilis. NCBI lineage: Eukaryota > Metazoa > Chordata > Amphibia > Anura > Dendrobatidae > Phyllobates > Phyllobates terribilis. The sequence goes on from NW_027362764.1 coordinate 230,882,353, forward strand.
CAAGTACCATGCCTGGCCCATGTGCTTAACCTCGTGGTTCAGTGGTTTCTCAAAACCTACTCGGATCTGTCGGATCTGCTTGTCAAAGTACGCTGCCTGTGTGCCCATTTTAGAAAGTCAGCTACAGCTTCCCCGCCCTTGCCGTTCTCTACAGCGTTTGCAGCTTCCAGTTCACCGACTGATCTGTGATGTCCCCACGCTTTGGAACTCTACTTTGCAGATGTTGGGAAGGATTTGTGAGCAGAAGAGGGCAATTGTTGACTACCAGCATCAACAACGCCGTCGGAATTCAGGTTTGACTCCACACATAAAACCTCAGGAGTGGACATGGATGTCAGACATATGTACTATCCTCCAAAACTTTGAGGACTCCACCAAGCGGCGATGACGTGAGCGGCGATGACGCCATAATTAGCGTCACCATCCTGCTTCTTTGTCTTCTGAAATGCTCTCTGCTCACAATTAAAGAGGACCCATTGCAGGCAGAGCACGATGAGATGGAGCAAGGAACCATACAGGGTGATTCCACACAGCCCAACCTCTTCTCATCCTAACATGGATTGGGTGACAATGAGGTAGAGGAGGAGGAGGATGAACAGGAGCCAGTTTCCTGTGCTATAGACAGTACTACCTGCACAACTGTCATACCGTCTGTTCAGCGTGGATGGCCTGAGGACAGGGAGGAGGAGGAAAAGGAGGAGGATGAGGAGGATAGCATGGTCCTTGGAACACAAGCGCAAACACGCAGCCAATGCCCCAACCTCATCTCATCCTAACATGGATTGGGTGACAATGAGAAAGAGGAGGAGGAGGAGGAAGAACAGGAGCCAGTTTCCTGCGCTATAGACAGTACTACCTGCACAACTGTCATACCGTCTGTTCAGTGTGGATGGCCTGAGGACAGGGAGGAGGAGGAAAAGGAGGAGGATGAGGAGGATAGCATGGTCACTCGTCCTTTTGGTGAGGACACGGAAGTCTTGCATCTTTGCAGTCTGGCACACATGGTTGAGTTTATTTTATGCTACCTTTCCTGTGACCCTCGCGTTGTCCAAATTTTGAGTGACAGTCATTATTGGTTGGCGACACTTCTAGACCCACGCTACAAGGAGAACTTTCTGTCTCTTATTCCCTCCCAGGGCAGGCCTAATAAAATGGTGCAGTACAAGAAGGCCCTTATTGCGGAATTATTAAAAAAATTCCCATCTGAAAACACTGGCGGCAGAGGTCACAGTTCGTTGGACAACCAAGGCGTACAGACGAGAGAGACACAAATGTAATCCAGCAGAGGCAGAGGAACACTGTCAAAGTTCTGGGGCAGTTTTCTCAGACCCTCCCATCGCACAAGCCCTGATGCATGGGGTACTCTCCCAAGGAGGGAAAGGTTGCGGAAGATGCTGAGGGAGTATCCAAGCTGGACACGTGGCATGAACTGGCTCTCTATGCCTTGGAGGTCCTGGCCTGCCCTGACGCTAGCGTTTTGTCACAGCGGGTTTTTAGTGCCGCCGTTGAATTATAACCGATAGTCGCATGTGCCTGTCAACTGAAAATGCAGACAGGCTGACTCTTATAAAAATGAACAAGTGCTGGATTGGGCCAGACTTCTCAACACCACCGAATGATAGCAGCATAACATAAACTTAAATCCAGTGTCTTTTTTTTTGGGAGGTCTAACTCTATTCCCATGCACCTCTGTCTTCACACCTAGACTTGGGTATACGCTTTCTGATTTCGTCTATTTGCTCTTGTCCTGCTCCTTCTTCGCATCCTCATCCTCCACCACCATATGTACCATATCAACATATCTACGTCTCTTTCAAGGGTCATTGGAGTTCCTCCAAATTTTTGGCAGCCGTTGCTTCACTCCATAGGCAAACAGTATGGGAGACACACTTCCTAATAATGGGAACATTGTTTTCAGGAGGCCCTCTGACCTCTGCATCTCTTGCAAGGGGCATTGGAGTTATTCCAAATTTTTGGCAGCCGTTGCTTCACTGCAAAGGCAAACAGTATGGGAGACACACTTCCTAATAATGGGAACATTGTTTTCAGGAGGCCCTCCGACTTCTACATCTCTTGCAAGGGGCATTGGAGTTCCTCCAAATTTTTGGCAGCCTTGCTTCACTGCATAAACAAACAGTATGGGAGATCCTCTCCTTTCTAATGGGAATATGTCATTACTGAGGCCCACCTCTATATGTCTTTAAATTGTTAGTAGGGTTTTTCCTAAATTTTGGCAGCCGTTGGACTCACTGCATACCCTATAACTGAATAGCAGACCCTCTCCTTTCTAATGGGAACATGTTATTACTGTGACCCAGCTCTATGTGTCTTTAAATTGTTAGTGGGGTTTTTCCCAAATTTTGGCCACTAAAGGAGACCTGCTCCTTTATAATGGGAACATTTTTTTTACTGAGACCCTCCTCTATGTCTCTTCAAAGGGGTATTGGGTTGCGTCCAAATTTTTGTCAGCCCTTGCAGTCACTGCATATGCAATAACAGTATAGGAGACCCACTCGTTAATAATGGGAACAACAAAGCATAGCCGGCTGATGGCTCCCTAACATTAGCGAGGGCTGACTGCTTGCCCTTTAAGAATAGTAAGGACCGCCTGATGGTCCTATAAAAATAGGCTTTGTGACTTTCAGAGTCCCTCCATCATAAATGAAACAGGATGTGTCTGATGATGTGTCACACACCACATGGCCAGATAAGGTTATAAAATGTTAAAATGACATTTCCTGGTGAATGCATTTGGCTTGGTTGAAAGCAATGCAAAAGTGCAAAAGCGCATCAAAAACGCTACATGTGAACACAGCCCAAGGTGTGGAGGAGTAATACCTCTGACAACATTGTTGACAGCATTGACCTGGAAGTCAGAAATGTGTCCAGGGGTCTTTCCCATGCTGTTCCCATGTCTTTTGAGCACTGTTCCCATCGATTCGGGCAATTTTTAGGCCCTCTGCAGACCGACGGGGGAAGCCGCCGGAAAAATACTCCGAGTTTCCCATAGACTTACATTGGGCTCATTACTCGGACCAAGCACTTGTGCATTCCAATTTGCTTGACTTGAACAACGAGTACCCGAGCATTTTAGTGCTCGCTCATCACTAGTCAATACCGATACAAACTTAAAGCCCCAATGCACATTAAATTGTAGGAACGAACAATAATTCATCAATGGCCCCAAACACATCACATACTATAATGGCTAATGTAATATTAGAAGATGAAGCTAGTGCTGATCATTGACTAAACAGATCCAACACGCTCAACTGGTGTCTAGAATGATTACAAACATTTATCGGTCGGTTATCAGTCAAAATGAATGGCAATTCGTTTCACCAATGACCTTTTGTTATAGTCTAAATTAGATGTTTTATTTGTCTTTTATCCAATCTGTAGGGCCTCCCTCATAGAAACAAAGAGAAATGTATTTCAATAAATAGTAGTTCATACCTAAAGTTAGTTATGTGTTGAATGACACTGGAAAGCTGGATGGCAATGAATATGGCTGCCATTTACAGCTCTCATTGTGGTTTATGCTCAACCATGACTCTTGAATCTGTGTAAGTATGTAGCTTTTAATAAGAAGAAAATAACATTGGATAACTAGGCAAAAGTCCTGTCTGAGAGATTAGATTTGCTGGTGGATGATCCATGTTCAACTATCAGATTGGTTATTTCCTACAGTAGCTCTATTAGAAAGATATGTGAAACAATAAATCAACTTTATAGGTTCTCTCAATTTTCCCCTGGAGGAAGCTCAAGGTTAGGGGACCAAATGTGTGTGGGGTTATAAGGGGGAGCCTGCTGCTCAGTGGTTTACCACATATAATATCATCTCTTCATATACCTATATTATTTATAGATACTGATCTAGAAAGGAGTCTGTGCTTGGGCATCTTATGTTCAGATCAGGGATAGGCTAAAAAAATATTTCAAGCTGGATATACACTTATTCATCTATTAACCAAATAATTGTTTGTGATCCATTGTACAGTGCCTTGTGAAAGTATTTGGCCCCCTAGAACTTTTCTACCTTTTCCCACATTTCTGGCTTCTCACACATAAAGATATAAAATTCAATTTTTTGGGGAAGAATCAACAACAAGTGGGACACAATCGTGAAGTGGAACGAAATTTATTGGATATTTTAAACTTTTAAAAAAAATGAAAAACTGAAAAGTGGGGCGTGCAATATTATTCGGCCCCATTGAGTTAATACTTTGTAGCGCCACCTTTTGCTGCAATTACAGCTGCAAGTCGCTTGGGGTATGTCTATATCAGTTTTGCACATCGAGAGGCTGAAATTCTTGCCTATTCTTCCTTGCAAAACAGCTCGAGCTCAGTGAGGTTGGATGGAGAGCGTTTGTGAACAGCAGTTTTCATCTCTTTCCACAGATTCTCGATTGGATTCAGGTTTGGACTTTGATTTGGCCATTCTAACACCTGGATACGTTTATTTTTGGACCATTCCATTGTAGATTTTGCTTCATGTTTGGGATCATTGTCTTGTTGGAAGATAAATCTCCGTCCCAGTCTCAGGTCTTTTGCAGACTCCAACAGGTTTTCTTCCAGAAGGGTCCTGTATTTGGCTCCATCCATCTTCCCATCAATTTTACCCATCTTCCCTGTCCCTGCTGAAGAAAAGCAGGCCCAAACCATGATGCTGTCACCACCATGTTTGACAGTGGGGATGGTATTTTGAGGGCGATGAGCTGTGTTGCTTATACGCCAAACATATCGTTTTGCATTGTGGCCAAAAAGTTTGATTTTGGTTTCATCTGACCAGAGGACCTTATTCCACATGTTTGGTGTGTCTCCCAGGTGGCTTGTGGCAAGCTTCAAACGTGACTTTTTATGGATATCTTTGAGAAATGGCTTTCTTCTTGCCACTCTTCCGTAAAGGCCAGATTTGAGCATTGTACGACTGATTGTTGTCCTATGGACAGGCTCTCCCACCTCAGCTGTAGATCTCTGCAGTTCATCCAGAGTGATCATGGGCCTTTTGGCTGCATCTCTGATCAGTCTTCTCCTCGTTCGAGATGAAAGTTTAGAGGGATGGCCGGGTATTGGTAGATTTGCAGTGGTTTGATACTCCTTCCATTTCAATATGATAACTTGCACAGTGCTCCTTGAGATGTTTAAAACTTGGAAAATCTTTTTGTATCCAAATCCGGCTTTAAACTTCGCCACAACAGTATCTCGGACCTGCCTGGTGTGTTCCTTGGTCTTCATGATGCTCTCTGCACTTGAAACAGAACCCTGAGAGGTGCATTTACAGTGGTGGCCAAAAGTATTGGCACCCCTGCAATTCTGTCAGATAATACTCAGTTTCTTCCTGAAAATGATTGCAATCACAAATTCTTTGGTATTATTATCTTCATTTAATTTGTCTTCAATGAAAAAACACAAAAAGAATTGTCCTAAAGCCAAATTGGATACAATTCCACACCAAACCTAAAAATGAGGGTGGACAAAAGTATTGGCACTGTTTGAAAAATCATGTGATGATTCTCTAATTCGTGTAATTAACAGCACCTGTAACTTACCTGTGGCACCTAACAGGTGTTGGCAATAACTAAATCACACTTGCAGCCAGTTAACATGGATTAAAGTTGACTCAACCTCTGTCCTGTGTCCTGGTGTGTACCATATTGAGCATGGAGAAAAGAAAGAAGACCAAAGAACTGTCTGAGGACTTGAGAAGCCAAATTGTGAGGAAGCATGAGCAATCTCAAGGCTACAAGTCCATCTCCAAAGACCTGAATGTTCCTGTGTCTTCCGTGCGCAGTGTCATCAAAATGTTTAAAGCCCATGGCACTGTGGCTAACCTCCCTAGATGTGGACGGAAAAGAAAAATTGACGAGAGATTTCAAAGAGAGATTGTGCGGATGGTGGATAAAGAACCTCGACTAACATCCAAACAAGTTCAAGCTGCCCTGCCGTGCAAGGGTACAGCAGTGTCAACCCGTACTATCCGTCGGCGTCTGAATGAAAAGGGACTGTATGGTAGGATACCCAGGAAGACCCCACTTCTTACCCCGAGACATAAAAAAGCCAGGCTGGAGTTTGCCAAAACTTACCTGAGAAAGCCTAAAACGTTTTGGAAGAATGTTCTCTGGTCAGATGAGACAAAAGTAGAGCTTTTTGGGAAAAAGCATCAACATAGAGTGTACAGGAAAAAAAAAGAGGCATTCAAAGAAAAGAACACGGTCTCTACAGTCAAACATGGCGGGCTTTCCCTGATGTTTTGGGGTTCCTTTGCTGCCTCTGGCACTGGACTGCTTGACCGTGTGCATGGCATTATGAAGTCTGAAGACTACCAACACATTTTGCAGCATAATGTAGGACCCAGTGTGAGAAAGCTGGGTCTCCCTCAGAGGTCATTGGTCTTCCAGCAGGACAATGACCCAAAACACACTTCCAAAAGCACTATAAAATGGTTTGAGAGAAAGCACTGGAGACTTCTAAGGTGGCCAGCAATGAGTCCAGACCTGAATCCCATAGAACACCTGTGGAGAGATCTCAAAATGGCAGTTTGGAGAAGGCACCCTTCAAATATCAGGGACCTGGAGCAGTTTGCCAAAGAAGAATGGTCTACAATTCCAGCAGAGCATTGTAAGAAACTCATTGATGGTTACCGGAAGCGATTGTTCGCAGTTATTTTGGCTAAAGGTTGTGCAACCAAGTATTAGGCTGAGGGTGCCAATACTTTTGTCTGGCCCATTTTTGGAGTTTTGTGTGAAATGATCAATGATTTGATTTTTTCTGCATTCTCTTTTGTGTTTTTTTCCTTGCAAGCAAATTAAATGAAGATGATAAGACCAAAGAATTTGTGATTGCAATCATTTTCAGGAAGAAACTGAGTATTATCTGACAGAATTGCAGGGGTGCCAATACTTTTGGCCACCACTGTATATGGAGACTTGATTACACACAGGTGGATTCTATTTATCATTACCAGTCATTTAGCACAACATTGGATCATTCAGAGATCCTCATTGAACTTCTGGAGTGAGTTTGCTGCACTGAAAGTAAAGGGGCTGAATAATATTGCACGCCATGCTTTTCAGTTTTTAATTTTTAAAAAAAAGTTTAAAATATCCAATAAATTTCGTTCCACTTTACAATTGTGTCCCACTTGTTGTTGATTATTACCCCAAAAATTGGAATTTTATATCTTTATGTTTGAAGCCAGAAATGTGGCAAAAGGTAGAAAAGTTCAAGGGGGCCAAATACTTTCAGAAGGCACTATAGATAATTACCTATTACTGATGTTCATATATTGTTACTACTAGGCATAAAATTGATTCCATAAGTAGTAAATATATACTATATATGATGTAATATTTCTAATAATAGTGTTGCAACCTGAGAACTTAATTGATGTGTTATGTAATAACTTATCAACTCTGCCATGTTTTACTGCTTTTAATTTGGTGTTAACTCTGGATTGTTTTGTATTCAATAAAAATGAACTTTTTAGGTGTTTCTATTGTACTGATTTTGAGTTTAGAAAAACTAGGTGATATACTTGATTTAGAAGTTCCTTTGGATATATGTTTGGAAATAGAGGAAGTTGTGTTTTTGCCTGTTGAGCTGACCAATTTCAGCCATTTTTGTGTCATGTCTGGGATCTTCCAGGTTAAATTGAAATGATGAATGATCCAACATACATGTGATCTGCTGATTGGTGGCTAAACAGAAAGGAATCACTAAAGCTAGAAATATATGCTTAGAGTAAAAATAAATATTTTCCTATTCTGCTTGTCTGTCTGCAGAAAATTTATTTTCAGCTCCTGAAATACTCTTGTAGAAATCCTGCTGAGAAAACAAGATACTGTATTTTTCAAATTCGGGGAAAAAAATGGGGGTACGTCTTATAATCCGAAATTTAGTGCAGCTTAATGGCGTTGGTGGAGCGAGGTCCCAGGGTCGCTGCTGCCGGAAGCTTCTGCCTTCGGTGGTCCAGGGGCTCCATTTTGTAAAAGCTAGAGCCCCGCATCTTCCATACTCTTCTAAGGACTCTATGAAAATGACCGCTGGAGGCGGCTCATTCTCAAATTGAGATCTCAGCACCGAGATCTCGGCTAAGGTGTGAGGCTAAATAGAAGGCTGCACTTAATAAAAGCACTCATCCCATCAAAGTTTTTATCCTCTTAATACATTGCAATCATCATCTTTTATAGCACTGTGTACTTACAATTTTGCCCTTCTGCCCAGTCAATTCTTCTCTTTTCGGTTAGATCTGTGACATTACATGATTAAAAACAGCCTGCTGAACCGTACTAAGCTCTATGTAGAAACAGGAAGTCTCTTTTTCCTACATGAGTCAACATTAGAACTACAATTCTACATCACTGCGATGTTCTTAATCTGCACAAGTGCTGCCAATAGATGCTACTGCACATGTGCCCGCCGCCATTTTGCAGGACTCAATTTTTTTTTGCTCCGACAAAATGTGCAGTAGCATCTATCAGCAGTGCTTGCGCATATTAGAGCAGCACTTGCCGATACAGTGGTGGCCAAAAGTATTGGTACCCCGCATATTCTGTCAGATAATACTCAGTTTCTTCCTGAAAATGATTGCAATCACAAATTCTTTGGTATTATTATCTTTATTTAATTTGCTTGCAAGGAAAAAAACACAAAAGAGAATGAAGCAAAAATCAAATCATTGATCATTTCACACAAAACTCCAAAAATGGGCCAGACAAAAGTATTGGCACCCTCAGCCTAATACTTGGTTGCACAACCTTTTGCCAAAATAAATGCGAACAGCCGCTTCCGGTAACCATCAATGAGTTTCTTACAATGCTCTGCTGGAATTGTAGACCATTCTTCTTTGGCAAACTGCTCCAGGTCCCTAAAATTTGAAGGGTGCCTTCTCCAAACTGGCATTTTGAGATCTCTCCACAGGTGTTCTATGGGATTCAGGTCTGGACTCATTGCTGGCCACCTTAGAAGTCTCCAGTGCTTTCTCTCAAACCATTTTATAGTGCTTTTGGAAGTGTGTTTTGGGTCATTGTCCTGCTGGAAGACCCATGACCTCTGAGGGAGACCTAGCTTTCTCACACTGGGTCCTACATTATGCTGCAAAATTTGTTGGTAGTCTTCAGACTTCATAATGCCATGCACACGGTCAAGCAGTCCAGTGTCAGAGGCAGAAAAGCAACCCCAAAACATCAGGGAACCTCCACCATGTTTGACTGTAGGGACCGTGTTCTTTTCTTTGAATGCCTCTTTTTTTTTCCTGTACACTCTATGTTGATGCTTTTTCCCAAAAAGCTCTACTTTTGTCTCATCTGACCAGAGAACATTCTTCCAAAACATTTTAGGCTTTCTCAGGTAAGTTTTGGCAAACTCCAGCCTGGCTTTTTTATGTCTCGGGGCAAGAAGTGGGGTCTTCCTGGGTATCCTACCATACAGTCCCTTTTCATTCAGATGCCGACGGATAGTACGGGTTGACACTGTTTGACCCTCGGACTGCAGGGCAGCTTGAACTTGTTTGGATGTTAGTCGAGGTTCTTTATCCACCATCCACACAATCTTGCGTTGAAATCTCTCGTCAATTTTTCTTTTCCGTCCACATCTAGGGAGGTTAGCCACAGTGCCATGGGCTTTAAACTTCTTGATGACACTGCGCACGGAAGACACAGGAACATTCAGGTCTTTGGAGATGGACTTGTAGCCTTGAGATTGCTCATGCTTCCTCACAATTTGTTTTTTCAAGTCCTCAGACAGTTCTTTGGTCTTCTTTCTTTTCTCCATGCTCAATGTGGTACACACAAGGATTCAGGACAGAGGTTGAGTCAACTTTAATCCATGTTAACTGGCTGCAAGTGTGATTTAGTTATTGCCAACACCTGTTAGGTGCCACAGGTAAGTTACAGGTGCTATGAATTACACGAATTAGAGAATCATCACATGATTTTTCAAACAGTGTCAATACTATTGTCCACCCCCTTTTTTAGCTTTGGTGTGGAATTATATCCAATTTGGCTTTAGGACAATTCTTTTTGTGTTTTTTCATTGAAGACAAATGAAGATAATAATACCAAAGAATTTGTGATTGCAATCATTTTCAGGAAGAAACTGAGTATTATCTGACAGAATTGCAGGGGTGCCAATACTTTTGGCCACCGCTGTAGATGCTACTGTGCGTGCTCCGCCGCCATTTTGCTGGAGTCAAATCTTTTTTTTAAAGATCACAATATTAACTGTGCAAGCGCAGTATTTAAAATAGGGGGAAGGTCACAGAAGGTTCAGTGACCTGTCATTTAAGCCCAGAATGATGACTATAAGGCCAGAGAACCAAAAAAAGCCCCACCCACCTGCTCGCCCCAGAGCACGATCATCTCATTAATTCAAAACTGCAAATAAAAATTAAAAAAGAACCTCAGGACATCTTTTTTCAACCCAGTTATCATTTTAATCAGTGTAACAGCACCAACCTGACAATGCCTGTAGTTTACTTAGCAAAATCCCAATGACAGGTTTCCTTTAAAAAAAATCTACAGGGGATCTTTTTTATATTATAGTGGAAAAGTAAAAATTTTTTCTGTAGTCCAACTATATTTATATGAAACTTTTCTGAGTGTAAATTTACTCATTATTAGCAATCAGAACGGGCTGCCATTCTCATGGAAACTAAAGCAACTCACCTAAACCTCTTTATAATAATTTTAAATACATTGTGTCTCCTGATGTCTAAGCACACAAAAGGAATGCTTATAAGCTTAAACATGCATACGCTGTTTTAGAAAGTGTAAATTGGTCCCAGTTGCAGACAAAACGCTCAAGGTCAAAAGCAGACGTGCTCAATAGTCATTTCTCCCCAAATGTGTGGTTGTATTCAGTACAGGTTTTATGTGAAAGATAGCCACAGTCAAATAGCTGAATGTATTGTAAACTTTATATTTTTGCAACAACTTAAGTTGTAATGGCTTGGCAGTAATAAACCAGCTGAACATTTCAGCAATGTCCTACATTGCACATCACAAGGTATAATGTACATTATCATTTAGCTTTTCTCTGTCTGCTTACAATCTCTCATCTGTTCCTCTGTCTGTGTCTGATATCCTTTGCCTGTATTTTTGTAGAGTGGAATTACCCCCAGGGTACTGTGGAAAGAAGTATCATGTTAAAAGCAATAAAGCCAAACTTTCAAGCTGTACAATAATGAGGTTATTAGAGTACAAGAGCAGGGATTATATAAAAAGTTAAATATAAATGGTATCATTATTGAGAAACATTATTACATAGCAATTTTTGGTAATTATTAATATCACATTAAAAGTAAATGTACCATCTTATTATTCTCCTAGGAAGAAGTAAACAATTGTAGATCTAGTCATCTAAAAGCCCAAACATCACATGGAGAAACTGAGAATGATATATTTTCTTTGGCCCTTCAGATTGTGTTTAATAGTGATGATTCGACTTCAGACAGATGCTTGAATCAAGTGTATTTGCTTGATAGTAAAAACTGTTTTTGTTAGGAACTCTACTTACAAGTCCATGGTTACCCTACATTGTACACTGTTCTTTGCTTCTATCATGTACCACTTTTGTTAACAACCACATTGTAGTTGTCAAGGTCATAGTGGTGTTCAGTGCATTTAAGAAACATGACAACTAGAGCATCACAGCAAAAAAAAACCCATGTATTATTTCTGATTTTCATTCCTTTTTTAATGACAATTTTTTTAACATCCTTTCATGACACTAAAAACTTGCCCACCCCTAGTCACAGTCTTTAAATTAAACTGTGCCCCAAACCAAGTAACGTGCTTTTAGATATATTAATTCCCATGTTGGTGTTTGCAAACAGCAAACTTCCGATTGTGTTACGGAAGGACATGACTATTGACTGTTGTCATGGTTCTGCTTTATGAATCAGTTTCTGGATAACCATAAATATCTGAGATGATGAAAATCTTGGTAATAACCTTAGTATAATGGCCTAAGAAAAGTTACATAAAGTTGCATAAAGTAAATGTAAGCAAGACTCACACCCAATGTTCTCACAGAGCTTAGTTACATTAATTACATTACATTATAGTACATTAATTATCCCTGTTATATTTAAAGATCATCTAATGAATTGGATAGTAACAACAAAGTACAACAAAGTGCAAAGACTTTGTGCCAACATTAATAACAGGGTTTTGATCTGATAATTTAGACCTGTATTGACATGATGTTTAGGGACTCGTGGTTTTTTTATAAATCAAATCTTGAAGCAAAAAAAGAAAACTTTGAATTATATATTATTATGGAAAAATGCATTTTAGCATACTTATTAGACTCATTTTCACTGAATTCAATGCTCAAATTTGTCTTCATTCTTTATGGGATCAGATTATTGTCTACCTATACTGCCTATAAAAGTCTATGGAGGGGAGAAGCTAGAGACAAATGCAGTGTGACACACAGAGAAAATACAGGACACATAATAGTCAGAAATATTTTTATTCTTTATGTACATACTGTACATGACAGCCTACCCTGAAAAGTTCCATGAAATGACAATAACACTTTAAGCAACCACTTTTGTGATTTAGAAGTGAAAATCAGTACAGTTTTAGGAAAGACAGAATTTATCAAATTAATCAAACTGATTTTTATGAGGAGGGTAGTAGAAATATGAACAAAGGGACATTACTCGTTATAAGTTATACAGTACAGACCAAAAGTTTGGACACACCTTCTCATTTAAAGATTTTTCTGTATTTTTATGACTATGAAAATTGTACATTCACACTGAAGGCATCAAAACTATGAATTAACACATGTGGAATTATATACTTAACAAAAAAGTGTGAAACAACTGAAAATATGTCTTATATTCTAGGTTCTTCAAAGTAGCCACCTTTTGCTTTGATGACTGCTTTGCACACTCTTGGCATTCTCTTGATGAGCTTAACATTTGTTGAAGAGATGTGTCTGCTGCTAGAACTTTGTGTGGCATTGACCTGGTCTCTAATCTGAGCTGCTGTTAACCTGCGATTTCTGAGGCTGATGACTCGGATAAACTTATCCTCAGAAGCAGAGGTGACTCTTGGTCTTCCTTTCCTGGGGCGGTCCTCATGTGAGCCAGTTTCTTTGTAGCGCTTGATGGTTTTTGCAACTGCACTTGGGGACACTTTCAAAGTTTGCCCAAATTTTCGGACTGACTGAACTTCATTTCTTAAAGTAATGATGGCCACTCGTTTTTCTTTACTTAGCTGCTTTTTTTCTTGTCATAATACAAATTCTAACAGTCTATTCAGTAGGACTATCAGCTGTGTATCCACCAGACTTCTGCACAACACAACTGATGGTCCCAACCCCATTTATAAGGCAAGAAATCCCACTTATTAAACCTGACTGGGCACACCTGTGAAGTGAAAACCATTTCCGGTGACTACCTCTTGAAGCTCATCAAGAGAATGCCAAGAGTGTGCAAAGCAGTCATCAAAGCAAAAGGTGGCTACTTTGAAGAACCTAGAATATAAGACATATTTTCAGTTGTTTCACACTTTTTTGTTAAGAATATAATTCCACAAGTGTTAATTCATAGTTTTGATGCCTTCAGTGTGAATGTACAATTTTCAAAGTCATGAAAATACAGAAAAATCTTTAAATGAGAATGTGTGTCCAAACTTTTGGTCTGTACTGTATACCCCAATGTTTAGTCCAGGGAACACTATAATTCAACTTATTTAAACACTAGTGATGAGTGAGCATGCTCGCCACTATTCGAAACTCGCCCGAGCATCTCAGTGCTTGGCGAGTAATTTTGATCATATTTCCTCCCACTATGCCGAGTACCTGGAGACAAGTGATCCCACACTTGGACAGTCTGAAGAGCTGTTCACATTTCCATTTGTAGATTCTGGCCTCTCGTTTGGTCCGCTTCAAGAGGGGCAAGAGGAGATTGCATGTAGTGATGCCCAAATATTTGAGCAGCCATGGTCACACAAAGGCGACAGTGGGAAAGTGCAATTACTGTCGCAAGAGGTGGATGAAGATGATGAGACACAATTGCCAGCAAGTCAGGAGGAGGCCCAGGGTGCGTACGTGGAAGACGAGGTGGTGGACGATGAAGTCACTGACGCAACCTGGCAAGTTGACCTGTAGCGAAGAGGGGGAGGAAGGCTTAGCACCACAACAGGCAGGAAAAAGCAGTGTGCTGGCCACAGACACAAGGCGGGCAACTGTTCCCCAGAACACCAACACGAGGGAAGTTGCCAGTCCAACTGTTTGGTCTTCCAGAGTCTGGCTCTTTTTTAAAGACTATCAAGTTAACCCCAAAAAGGCCATTTGCAACATCTGCCATGCCAGCATCAGCAGGGGCTGCAAAACTACCAGCCTGACCACCACCAGCATGCTCAGGCACATGACACCAAAGCACCCGACTGGTTGGGCCGAACGCCATGGTCCAGAAACAGTGTCTGCGTGTGACACCACTGCCTGTTCCGCTGTTGTGCGTGCACGCCAATCTCCTGTCCATGGCGCAGGCGAAGATACCTTCCACCCTGCTCCTGTCGTTGCACACTTGCAACCACCTCCATCAGCAACCATGTCCACATCCTTGTCTCTACCCCAGTCCTCTGAACTCAAGCGCAAATATGCAGCCAACCACCCACTGTCCACAGCACTAAACTGCCAATTTCTCAACTGCTTGCATTGGAAATGTTGCCTTTCAGGCTTGTGGAGACGCAAGCTTTCCACAACCTCATGGCAGCGGCCGTTCCTCAGTTTTCGGTCCCCAGCCGCCTCTATTTCTTCCAGTGTGCCATCCCCGCTTTACACAAGCACGTGTCCCAGAATATTAGCCATGCCCTCACCAATGCAGATACTGGGAAATTCCACCCAACCAAAGACACGTGAGATGGTACATCTCACTGACGGCACACTGGGTTAATATTGTGGAAGCCAGGACCCAGTGGGACCCTGGGACGGAACACATCCTTCCGATGCCGAGGATTGCGGGCCCTCGGTCAAGTCAGGGTTGCCCCCACATTCTACAGCTCCTGCACCTCATCCTCCTCCTGCTCTTCAGCCTCCATCTCCAAAATGACCACATCAGTTGGAAGCTGAAAGCACTGCAGCACTGCCTCGGCCAAGCGGCCACAGCCTTTGCTGAAGCTAATATGCTTAGGTGACAAACCGCACACCGCTGCAGAGTTGTTGAAAGCTGTAACAGAGCAGGCAGATCTGTGGCTGTCACCGCTGAACCTACAGCCAGGCATGGTCGTGTGTGACAATGGCTGGAATCTGGTGGCGGCTTAGAGACTTGGCAACCTTACACACGTACCATGCCTGGCCCCTGTGCTCAACCTAGTGGCTCAATAGTTTCTCAAAACCTACCGGGATCTACCTGAGCTGTTTGTAAAAGTACGCCACATGTGTGGGCATTTCAGAAAGTCAGTTATAGCTTCTGCCGCCCTTGCCGTGCTTCAGCAGCATTTGCAGCTTCCAGCTCACTGACTGGTGTGCGATGTCACCACGCATTGGAACTCAACGTTGCATATGTTGGGAAGGATTTGTGAGTAGCAGAGGGCAGTTGTTGAGTACCAGCTTCAACACGCTCATCGGTATTCAGGTCGACCTCCGCACATAAAAGCTGATGAGTGGGCATGGATGTCTTACATCTGTGCTGTCCTCCAAAACTTTGAGGACTCCACCAAGATGGTGAGCAGCGATGACGCCATAATTAGAGTTACCATCCCGCTTCTCTGTGTACTGAAACGATCGCTACTAACAATTAAAGAGGGCATGCGGAGCACGATGAGATGGAGCAAGGAACTATACAGGGTGATGCTACACAGCCCAGACTCATCTCATCTCAACATGGATTGGGTGATAATGAGGAGGAGGAAGAGGATGAGGAGGAAGTGGAGGAGGAGGAACAGGAGCTGGTTTTCTGTGCTACAGATGGTACAACCCACAGAATATTCATACCGTCTGTTCAGTGTGGATGGCCTGACGAGAAGGGGAATGAGGAAGAGGACCAGGAGGAGGAGGATTAGGAGAGCATGAACAGCCATCTTCTTGGTCAGTACAGGGAAGTCTTGGCTGTTGGCAGTCTGGCACACATGGCTGACTTTATGTCTTTATGTTCCGCAGCCTTTCCTGTGACCCTCGCGCTGTACACATTTTGGCCCACACTAATTACTGGTTGGTCACATTTCAAGACCCACACTACAAGGAGAACTTTCTATCTCTCCTGACCATGGAGGAGAGGTCTAATAAAATGTTGCAGTACTAAATGGCCCTTGTTGAAGAATTATTAAAAAAATTCCCATCTGAAAACGCTGGCTGCAGAGGTCACAGTTTGTTGGACAACCAGGGAGTACCGGTGAGGGAGACAAATAGGATGCAGCAGAGGCAGGGGAACACTGTCAAAGGTCTGGGACAGTTTTCTCTGACCCTCCCAGCACCCAGGACCTGATACACAGGGTAATCTGACAAGGAGGGAAAAGTTTTGGAAGATGCTGAAGAGTAACTTGCCGACCGTACCAGCATCCTCCACGATTTCTCTGTGCCTTATAACTATTGGGTATCCAAGCTGGACACGTGGCATGAACTGGCTCTTTACGCCGTGGAGGTTCTGGCCTTCCCTGCCACTATCATTTTGTCAGTGCGGGTTTTTAGTGTCGCCGGGGGTATTATAACTGATAGGCGCATCCGCCTGTCAACTAAAAATGCTACCAGGCTGACTCTTATAAAAATGAAGAAGGGCTGGATTGGGCCAGACTTCTCTACACCACCGAATGATAGCAGAACATAAAGTCAAATCCAGTGTTTTTTTGGGGGGGATCTATTCCCATGCACCTCTTTACACCCAAACATGGGTATACGCTTCATGATTTAGTCTATTTTATGTCACCCTCCTCCTTCTCCTTCTCCTCTTTTTCCACCACCATATCAACTGGGTGACCAACATGCAACACCCACATAATTTTTTTTTAAGGGTGTTTATGATGCCCGTAGGAAATATTTTTAGAGGCCTATCCTCTTCTTCCTCCTCTTCCTCTTCCTCCACAGGTACTGCTGGACTGCCCCGCAGTCGTCCCAGAGGAGAAGATGATCCAGCATCCCCCACTACTGATCCCATATGGACCTCGCCCCCCGAAAATTATGAGCCACTGATTCCTGATTTTGTGGCGGAATCAGGAATCAAGTTTGACACTACCAGCCTCACAGAAATAGACTTTTTCAAAGTCTTTTTCTCTGAGGATTTCGTAAACCTCATGGTGGGCCAAACTAATTTATACGCTCATCAATTTTTGGAACAAAACCCCTCTTCATCATTTTCTAACTGGCCTCCTGTAGATGCAGTAGAAATGATGAAGTTTTGGGGCCTGGTCCTTCATATGGGGATCCTGAAGAAGCCAGAACTTCAGCAATACTGGAGTGTTGACGTTCTGTATAACACTCCAGTGTTCCGAATGGTCATGATCCGGAAACGTTTTCAGGCCATCCACAAGTTCTTGCACTACCAAGATAATGCAAGGAGTCCTGCACGCGATGATCCGAACTCTGATCGTCTTTTCAAAGTTCGGCCGGTCATCGAACACTTCAAGAACAAGTTTGCTGAAGTGTACGTGCCCCAAAGGGACATTTGCGTGGATGAGTCCTTAATCGCTTTTAAGGGTTGGCTTGGATTCTGGCAGTACCTGCCCAGTAAGAGGGCCAGGTACGGAATCAAGCTGTATAAACTGTGTGAGGGTACCTCAGTGTACACTCACAAGTTTAGAGTTTACGAAGGGAAGGACTCCTAGATTGAGCCCCCTGAATTCCCCCCTGTTCTGGGAGTGAGTGGGAAAATTGTGCGGGACTTGGTGCACCCACTGCTGGATAAAGGTTATCACCTGTACATGGATAACTTTTGTACCAGTGTCCCTCTCTTCAAGTCCCTCTCTGCGCGACGTACCGCAGCCTGCGGTACTGTCCGCAAAAATCAGAGAGGCCTCCCAAAGACGCTAATTGGGCAGCTGCTCAGAAGGGGTGAGAGCAGAGCCCAATGTAGCAACCACCTGCTGGTTGTCAAGTACAAGGACAAGAGGGATGTCCTTTTATTGACCACCATACATGGTGATGACAGCACCCTCAGCACTGTGCGAGGTTCCACTACACAGGTCCCCGAACCAGACTGTGTAGTGGGGTACAGCAAGTACATGGGGAGAGTTGATCTTTCTGGTCAAGTCCTCCAGCCGTACTGTGCTTTGAGAAAAGCAAGAGTATGGTATAAGAAGCTGGTCGTGCACATCGTTCAGATGGCAATGCACAACGCTTTCCTTCAGTCACAATGTGCAGGCCAGACTTCCACGTCGTATCTTCACTTCCAGGAGGCAGTTACCAAGGCCCTGATATTTGGCAGTGGTGAAGGAGTGGGCCCCAGTACCTCCGGAACAAAAGGACCTTGAATTGTACCAGGCCAGCATTTCCCGGGGCAGATCCCTCACATCGGAAAAAAAGGTACCATACTTCCATGGACTACTAAATTAATTTCTGACATATGACAATCTGACGAACACTACACAACTGACGTAGTGTTCGTCAGGTTGTCTTACGTCAGTTGTGTAGTGTTCGTTAGGTTGTCCTACACAACTGACTTATGACACTACATTATAGAGTTCAAAAATCAGCTATCACTTCCAAAAAGGGGGCACTTGTTGGGCATTTCCCTGTTTAGGCACATCAGGGGCTCTGAGAACGTGGTGGACGACAAGCTCACGTTTAGTGGCCAGTGTCAGGCAGCTGCTGCAAAGGCAAATAAAATAATGGGATGCATTAAAAGAGGCATAGATGCTCATGAGGAGATCATAATTTTACCTCTATACAAGTCATTAGTGCGACCACACTTAGAATACTGTGTACAGTTTTGGTCTCTGGTGTATAAGAAAGACATAGCTGAACTAGAGAGGGTGCAGAGAAGAGCGACCAAGGTTATTAGAGGACTGGGCGGTCTGCAATACCAAGACAGGTTATTACACTTGGGGTTATTTAGTGTGGAAAAAAGAAGGCTTAGGGGTGATCTTATTACTATGTACAAGTATATGAGGGGACAGTACAAAGACCTTTCTACTGATCTTTTTACTCTGAGGCCAGAGACGGGGACAAGGGGGCATCTTCTACGTCTGGAGGAAAGAAGGTTTAATCATAATCACAGACGGGGATTCTTTACTGTAAGAGCAGTGAGACTATGGAACTCTCTGCCGCAGGATGTTGTAATGAGTGATTCACTATTAAAATTTAAGAAGGGCATGGATGCCTTTCTTGAAAAGTATAATATTACAGGTTATATATACTAGATTCCTTGATAGGACGTTGATCCACGGAACTAGTCTGATTGTCGTATGGAGTCGGGAAGGAATTTTTTCCCCAATGTGGAGCTTAGTGTTTGCCACATGGGGTTTTTTGCCTTCCTCTGGATCAACATGTTAGGTTATGGGTTGAACTAGATGGACTTAGTCTTCCTTCAACCTTAAAAACTATGTTACTATGTTACATGACGCCGGCAGGCCGCTCCATCAAAGTCTGCATTCCAAAGCGTCACTCCTTCCCTTCCGGGCCCTGACATGTGCCCAAACAGTAGTTTTCTCCAACACATGTGCTATCAGCGCACTCAGGAGAAATTGCACAACTTATGGGGTACCATTTCTCCTAGTACACTTGTGAAAATATTTTCTTTAGCATTTTTGTGGAAAAAATGTTTTTTTTTTTTATTTTCACAAGTCAACGTTATAATTTTCTGTGAAGCACCTGGGGGTTCAATGGGCTCACCACACATCTAGATAAATTCATTGGGGGTCTATTTTCCAAAAAGGCGGCACTTTATTGGTCATTTCCACTGTTTAGGCACATGAAGGGCTCTGAGAACGTGACATGACTCCCGCAGACCGTTCCATCAAAGTCTGCATTCCAAAGCGTCACTCCCTCCCTTCCGAGCCCTGACATGCGCCTAAACAGTAGTTTTCTCCAACACATGGGGTATCAGCGTACTCAGGGGAAATTAAAAAACAACTTTTTGGGTCCAATTTCTTCTAGTACCCTTGTGAAAATAAAAATATTGCGGCTAAAAAAATCGTTTTTGTGGAAAAAAATGATTTTTTATTTTCACAGCTCTACGTCATAAATTTTTGCAAAACACTTGGGGTTCAAAGTGCTCACTGCACATCTAAATAAGTTCCCTGAGGGGTCTAGTTTCCAAAATGGGGTCATTTGTGGGGGTTTCCACTGTTTAGGCATATCAGGGGCTCTCCAAATGCGACATGGGGTCCGCTATCAATTCCATCGAGTTTTGCATTGAACACTTCAAATGGCGCTCCTTCCCTTTCGAGCCCTGCCGTGCACCAAAACAATGGCTTTCCCCCACATATGAGGTATCAGCGTACTCAGGAGAAATTGCACAACAACTTTTGGGGTCCAATTTTTCCTATTACCCTCGCGAAAATTAAAATATTGCGGCTAAAAGATCATTTTTGTGGAAAAAAATAGATTTTGGCTCTACGTCATAAACTTTTGCAAAACACTTGGGGGTTCAAAGTGCTCACTACACATCTAAATAAGTTCCCTGAGGGGTCTAGTTTCCAAAATTGGGTCACTTGTGGGGGGTTTCCACTCTTTAGGCACATCAGGTGCTCTCCAAATGCGCCATGGGGTCCGCTGTCAATTCCAGCGAGTTTTGCATTGAAAACGTCAATTGGTGCTCCTTCCCTTCCGAGCCCTGCCGTGTGCCCAAACAATGGCTTTCCCCCACATATGAGGTATCAGCGTACTCTGTAGAATTTGCACAACAACCTTTAGTGTCCAATTTCTCCTGGTACCCTTGTGAAAATAAAAAATTGGGGTCTAAATTAAAATTTTAGTGAAAAAAAAGTTAAATGTTCATTTTTTCCTTTCATGTTCAATTAATTGGTGTGAAGCACGTGAAGGGTTAATAAACTTCTTGAATGTGGTTTTGAGCATCTTGAGGGGTGCAGTTTTTAGAATGGTGTAACTTTGGGGTATTTTCTGCCATAAAGGCCCCTCAAAGTCACTTGAAATGTGATGCGGTCCCTAAAAAAATGGTTTTGTAAATTTTGTTGTAAAAATGAGAAATCGCTGGTCAAATTTTAACCCTTATAGCTCCCTAACAAAAAAAAATTTGGTTCCAAAATTGTGCTGATGTAAAGTAGACATGTGGGAAATGTTATTTATTAACTATTTTGTGTGACATATCTCTCTGATTTAAGAGCATGAAAATTCAAAGTTTGAAATATGTGAAATTTTCAAAATTTTCCCCAAATTTCCATTTTTTTTACAAATAAACGCAAGTGATATCAAAGAAATTTTACCACAATCAAGTACAATATGTCACGAAAAAACAATCTTAGAATCAGGGGGATGAAAAACAATCTTAGAATCAGGGGGATCCATTGAAGTGTTCCAGAGTAATTACCTCATAAAGTGACAGTGGTCAAAATTGTAAAAATTGGCTTGGTCATTAATGTACAAACCACCTTGGGGGGGTAAAGGGGTTAATGAGAAAAAAAATGAACTTTTTAGAATTTACCAAATGGTTGCAATGAAACAAAGAGTGAAAAATTTAAAGGGGTCTGAATACTTTCCGAATCCACTGTATATACCAGGATGGGGGACATGTATACCAGGATGTGGTACATACAGTGGTGTCAAAAAGTGTTTGCCCCCTTCCTGATTTCTTATTCTTTTTCATGTTTGTCACACTTAAATGTTTCAGATCACAAAACAAGTTTTTCTGTAACGTGCCGCAGCACCCCATTGGCCACCTTGTCATTTTGAGGCGTTGCAAATTAGCTGTATGCAGGGTAAAAAAATTGTTTTTTTTTCTGTGACTAACGTGATACAGCAAGCCATATCTCACTCTTGCAGAGTAAAAAAAAACAATTTTTTTCAGTTTCTAACTTGACACATCAAGCCATATCTCACCTTGTCATTTAGTGCCGTTGAAATTCAGCTGTGTGCAGAGTTGTTAAAGAGTATATACAACTATTTTTTTCAGTTGCTAACGTGATACAGAAAGCCATATCTCACCTTGTCATTTTGTGGCGGTGAAATACAGATGTACTCATTCAGAGTAAAAAAATCTATTTTTTTCTGTGACAAACGTGGTACAGCAGGCTAGATCTGAGTTTGAAATTGTTTGAAGCATATCTTCTCTGTTATACAAGCCTCATCCACAATAAAATAAACATTTCTTCTATTACTAACGAGATACAGCAGGGTAGATCTCAGTTTGAAATTGTTTGGAGCATATGTTGTGTGTTATACAGGCCTCATCCACAGTAAAAGGAAATTTCTTCTGTTATTAACGTTATACAGTAGGGGAGATCTCAGTTTGAAATTGTTTGGAGCATATCTTGCATGTTATACAGGCCTCATCCACACTAAAAAAATACTTTCTTCTCTTACTAACGTGATACAGTAGGGGAGATCTCAGTTTGAAATTGTTCGGAGCATATCTTGTATGTTATACAAGCCTCATCCACACTAAAAAATACTTTCTTCTGTAGCTAACGTGATACAGTAGGGGAGATTTCAGTTTAAAATTGTTTGGCGCATATCTTGTATGTTATACAGGCCTCATCCACACTAAAAAAAATACATTCTTCTGTTACTAACGTGTTACAGCAAGCCATATCCCACCTTGTCATTTAGTGCCGCTTAAATTCAGCTGTGTGCAGAGCTGTTGCAAACTAAAAAATACTATTTTTTTCAGTTGCTAACGTGATACAGCAAGCCATATTTCACCTTGTCATTTAGTGCCGCTGAAATTCAGGTGTGCGCAGAGCTGGTGCAGTGTAAAAAACCAAATTTTTTGTTGCTAATAGAGTGCTCCCACCACACTATCTGAGCAACATGAGTGAGAAAAAGAGAGGTCGTGGTGGAAGGGGGAATAGGCTTGGTGTTCAAGGTATACGTGGGGTAGGTGGTAATATTAGTGAAAGCACTAGTGAACCAACACCGTCACGTCCGATCCAAAGACAACTTACAACTTCTGTTACTGGATGGGCTACTCCACTCCCTTTGTTTGGCAGCCACACAGGAGTACGCCTTGTTGATGAGGGCCAGAAAGAGCATGTGCTCCAGTGGATGGCAAGCGCAGCTTCAAGTGGCCTCTCCTCGTCTTCCTCGACCTCAACATCACATCTGAGCTACTCAGCTGCGTGCCTCTGGGTTCGCAGCTGAGTAGCTCATCTGAGGAGGTGGAGGAGGAGGAAGACGAGGAAGTTACATTGTACCCTACGGCACAGACATGGAGTGATGCAAGCACGAGGAGCACTTCATCCTTAGCCACAACTGTGGCTGTGGACAGCAGCGGTTGCGGATCTGCAGCTCGCAGGGGCGGCAAGGGTTGCCTAGCCTGAGCCTTTTTTGAGGAAAGGATGAGCCAACTCACGTTATCTGCAAACTTTGCAAGAAAAAACTCAGCAGAGGGAAAAAGTGCAATAATTTGACTACTACATGCATGAACCTTCTCATGAGCAATCAACATGCGTTACTCTTGCAATCTCATTGCATTAAAATGCGAACCAGCGGACCTCAACAACCATCAGCCGCTACATCAACCGCATATGCAGCTTCTTCCTTCTCCATTGTTACTGTGCAAAGTATTGTCACGAAGGTCTCCGACTACAGAAATTCCGGTTCTTTACACGCTCCAGTCAGACTGAGTGAGAGCCCATCAGCTGTAATGGAAGCCAACATGCCTGCTGTGTTTGTTTCACCGAGCACACCACATCTTTCTCAATCCACCATAACATCTTCGCCTGCACCTCACTCACGGTTCAGCAGTTTGTCTGATTCACCGTACGTTGCCCACTCTCAGCACTGCAGCCAGCCCTTGGTCCCGCAGTTGTGATCAAGTAAAAGATTGTTTTAATCCAACACATGACAAAGCAAAGAGGTTGAACTCCACCATCTCCAATCTGTTGGCCACGAAAATGCTGCCTTTCCTCCTGGTAGATACAGATGGTTTCCGAAAGCTGATGGCTGTAGCAGTCCCCCAGTACCAGTTGCCCAGTTACCATTACTTCTCTAAGAAAGCTGTGCCTGCGCTACACCAGCATGTCGCAGACGTCTATGTCTGCCAGGGTGTATTTCATCACAGACACCTGGACGAATAAGCATGACCAAGTGCGTTACATCTCGCTGACTGAGCACTGGGTGACTCTGGTGGCTGTGGGGGCAGGCGGGGAAGGGGCTGCTCCACAGGTCTTGGAATCCCCAAGGCTTGCAGAACAAACCTCTATATTTCACACTTCCTCCACTTCTTCTGCCTCCTCCACCTCCTCTAGGGCCTCCACCTGCGCACTCAACCTCTGCCTTAATGAGATACACGTCACACGTTTCAACAGTGCAGAGCAAATCCACACCACCTCCGTACTGTGCAGCCAGGGGTCACCGCAATCAGGCAGTGTTAAAATGAATATGGCTTGGAGATCACAGTCATACAGCTGAAGAGTTGTGGACTGCTCTCCAGGCTGAGTTTGAGCAATGGCTGTCTCCGATGAACCTGGAGCCAGGGAAGGCTGTGTGCGATAATGGTGCGAACCTGGTGGCAGCCCTACACACGTGCTTTGCATGGCTCACATCCTCAACCTGGTGGTACAGCGATTTCTCCACCACTATCTCAGCTCCAGAAAGCACGGAAGCTGTGTGCTCACTTCCACCGTTCGCATCCCTCAGGTCATCGACTTGCATCGATATAGAGGCCTTGGTCCATGCCAGTTAACAGGTTGATATGCGATATGCCGACATTATGGAATTCCTTTGTACACATGTTGCAGCGACTGTGGCAGCAGCAACGAGCCCTGACACAGTATGTCATGTCATATAGCCTGGGCCAACGCAGTACGGACATGGGGCATATCACGTTTGGTCAGTGGGAACAGATTAAGGACCTCTGAACCCTTCTGCACAGTTTTTAAGTGGCTACTAAGATGGTTAGCACTGATGATGCTGTCATCAGCATCACTATTCCGGTCATTTACATGCTGGAGCAGACTTTGAATAGCCTGCGGCAGGAGGTGGTGGTCTCAGAAGAAGAGGAGGATGAGGAAGGGATAACAATGTCTCAAAGTTCCAGACTGTCATCACACAGGCACTTGCCAAGGGAGGGTGGGTCACTGCAATCGAGGGGGGCTGGTTGTTATGTTCTGCAACTTAGAACTAAGGAATAGGAGGGAAAAGCTGTCCCTGCACTGAAACTCAGCTTTACCCTACACTGGGGTGGGTGCCCTATTACTTATGAATAGCCCCACCGAAACTCCTGCACTGAATTCAAACGAAGACCTGTAGGAAAGGGAAAGGGGTCCCTAAAAGATCTAAGGACTGGGAGCAAAAGCAGGAGACCTCCTAACAGAAAACTTAGTAGCATAAACAAAAATAAAAGGAAACAAAACTGGTGGAACCAGAAAACCCAGGATAACAATAGTCCAAAGAAAGAAGAACTAAACAAGGCTACTTAGCCAGAGCACGAGCGTTACAACAATAATGTCCAGCGGAGAATGGGAGCCAGGTGCTGAGTAATAAAGAGTGCAGAGATCACGTGACCAAGAAACCCAGCACCAGGGGAAAAGACTAGAAGCCAGCAAACCACAACAAGATGGCCAATAGTAAAACAACATAGATTCTGACACTGGTAATACCAGACAAACTGTTAGTGAAGGTGCAAGGGCCAAGGAACAAATGGAGGAGGAAGAATTGATGGGCGAGCAACAGTCAGAAGAAGAAGAGGATAATAATCCCCTCTCTGTTGTTTGTGGTTGGCGGGAGGGGATGGAGGAAACAAGCATCAGTGCTACCCAGCCAGCAACACAGAATGGCCTTGGACCTCATGGAAGAGCCCGACATATGAGAGCCTTCTTGCTGCACTATCTGCAACATGATCCCCATATAGTTATGATTCGAAATAATACTGACTACTGGGATGGCGTTCTGTTATATCCACGTTATAAGAGTAAATTTTGCCAGATGCTTCCCACCCTGTAAAGGGACCAGCAAATGCTGGAGTATCGAAACACGCTGTAAGATGGCCACTGGACATGTCTTTGAGGAGAGATATGTATCGCTGAGGTTGGTAGCTTCAGTGATGTAAAACCAGGAAAGCATGCTCGAGTAGTGCTGAAAGGGTTAATTGGGCATATCAGGGCTGGGTTTTAAGAGCAGTCAGAAGAGACGGATTTGATTGGCTGCTCACATATTCCCACCCCAGGGCATGTGTATAAAACGGAGACTGAGTGTTTCATTCAGTGTTTGTGCCTAGAGGTGTGGAGACCTCCAGCGTGTCTGTGCTACAGGACACTGACTGTGAGCGGGTGAACCCGTAACACTGTATGGACTGTTTATTTTCCTGTTTTGTTACATTGTATCGGACAAGGATATGCTTCATTTACTTTGAAAGTGCGGTTTATGAGGTCTGAATAAACCTGCCTTGACATTTTAAAGAAACTGACTCCTGTGACTATCTCAAAAGTGGCTAAGTGAGTACCAAACTCACTTAAGAGAGGTTTTCCCCAAGACAGCAGTGAGGCACACAGTGTTTATCGCAGCTGTAGACTTTCATTCTCCGGCACGTCAATTCATCAACGCCAAAACATTAGCAGCAGCAGCAATGTAAGTGGCAGAAGCAATTTCTGTGAGTCCTTTCACACATTTTTTACACCAGCTCATGCACCAGCACAACAGAGTACAAGTCTGACACGTTGTAACAACTGGAGAGGATGGTGCAGGAGTATCTAGTGCTCAATATCAATACCATCATGGAGGGTTTGGACCCTTTTACATTTTGGTCTTCAAAAATAGATGAGTGGCCTGAGCTCGCCTGTCATGCCTTGGAAGTTTTATCATGCCCGGGAGCCAGCGTTCTTTCAGAATGTGTCTTCAACGCTGCTGGTGGTGTCCTGACGGATAAGCGCAGCTGACTGTCCCCTGAAAGTGTAGACCGCCTAACTTTCATCAAGATGAACAAGTCATGGACCTCCAAGGACTTTTGCACCCCAATCGCAGACTGTACAGACTAGGCGATGTTGTAGTTTTTATTGTGCTGCATTGATCTCGTATAATTGCAGTCTGTGATATCTTTAGCGTGGCTTTTGTGCCTGCTGTTGCTGCTGCTGCATGTGTTAACACAAATTTTTGGAAATGTGAACACTCCTGGTTAGGTCTCCATCTGCTGGGTTGGCTGTCCTAATGGCTGTCTACTGTAGTGAAATTGATGCCACTTCGGTGGTGTCTGCCACAAAATTTTGGAAATGTGGAGACTCCTGATTGGGTCTCCAGCTGCTAGTTTGGCTGTAGTGAAAGAGGTATTGGTCTCCATTATAATATTTCTACTCTGGTGAAATTGATGCCACTTTGGTGATGTCAGCCCCTAATTTAGGGAAATGTGAGCACTCCTGGTTGGGTCTCCTTCATGTGTGTTGCCTGTAGCAGTAGGCCTCCCAGACCGACAGGCCTCCACTTACTTTCAGTCAACTGCCCGTGTTACTATACTTAAATTTTTGTACCAATACTAATCTATGAAGCTGATTTTTCTGTTGTCTGAGTGTACCTGAGCATAAAAGCAGGTTGAGCTGTTGCATGTGGTATCAGGGCTCCCAGCACAGTAGACCTACATCGATCCCTCACCCACCTCATTTTAATTTGAAGTTCAATTCAAACCTGTAAATGCTGGCCCAGACCCTGATACCTCATGCATGGCCCGTGGCTGATTGCTGCTGTGCCATTATAAATTTGTACTGTGGGTCAATTGAGACCACTTTCCTGGTGTCTGCCTCTAATTTGATGTGTTTTGGCAGCTTTTGGGCCCATTTGAAGGTGTTGTGTATGCGTTTGTTTTTTCCCCCCATTGAATCCAATGGCGTTTGGCTACGTTAATATTTGACGAATAAATAGGCGAACATTGCAAATTTGACGATCGCAATCTGAACCGAATATTGAAATATTTGCTCATCGCTAATGACGACATATTCAATATAATGACCTAATGTTATCAAATTCTGTGTAGTAATTTGGTTTGAAAACCACTGGATAAAATCTTTGAGGGGTGTAGTTTCCAAAATGGGGTCATTTGTGGCGGTTTCTGCTGTTTGGGTGCGTTAGGGTCCCTGAAAATGTAACATTTTGCTTGCAATCTATTTCAGCCAATTTATGTTCCAAAATTCAAATATTGCTCCTTCTGCTCTGAGTCCTGCCGTTTTTCCAAACAGAACTTTTTGACTACATGTAGGGTATCGCTATGCTCATAAGAAAGTGGCTAACAAACTGCGGGGTCCACTTTTTGGTGTTATCTATTGCAAAAGTGAGAAATTTGGGGCTAAATCAAGATTTTTGTGAAAAAAATGAACTTTTTCAAAATGACAACCTAATGTTATGAAATTTTGTGTCGTACCTGTGGGTTCAAAATGCTCACTATACTGGATAAAATCCTTGAGGGGTGTAGTTTCCAAAATAGCCTCACTTCTGGGAGTTTTCCACTATTTAGGCACATCAGGGGTTCTCCGAACCAGACATGGCGTCCACTCTCGATTCCAGGCAATTTTGCATTCAAAAAGTCAAACAGTGCTCCTTCCTTTCCGAGCTCTGCCGTGCGCCAAAACAGTGTTTTTTCCCCATATATGGGATATCGGCATGCTCATTAGAAATTGCACAACAAATTTTGTGGTTCATTTTCTCCTGTTACCTTTGGGTCTGAAATATTTTTTTTTGTGAAAAAAAGTTAAATGTTCATTTTTTCCTTCCTTTTGTGAAGGGTTAATAAACTTCTTGAATATGATTTTGAGCACCTTGAGGGGTGCAATTTTTAGAATGGTTTCACTTTTGGGTATTTTCTGTAATATAGACCCCTCAAAGTGACTGGTTTTGTAAATTTTGTTCGAAAAATAAGAAATTGCTGGTCAACTTTTAACCCTTATAACTTCCTAACAACAAAAAAATTGTTTAAAAAATTGTGCTGATGTAAAGTAGACATTTGTGAAATGTTATTTATTAACTATTTTGTGTGACATAGCTCTCTGATTTAAGGGCATAAGAATTCAAAGTTTGAAAATTGCAAAATTTTCAACATTTTTGCCAAATTTCTGATTTTTTTCACAAATAAATGCAAGTCATATCGGAGAAATTTTAGCACTATTATGAAGTACAATACATCATGAAAAAAAATCTTAGAATCATTGGGATCCGTTAAAGCGTCCCAGAGTTATTACTTCATAGAGTGACACTTGTCGGTCACTTAGGGTTTAATGGCCAAGTATGATCAGATGACAATAGGACATGCTCTGACTCGCAAGTACTAGTTTTTAAAATTGATATGTGTAGGGTTCAATTAAATTCTTTAGGTCAGTGTGCTGTCCGAGAAAAAAACGCAAAGCACTAGGACATGTCACACATGTGTGGATGTAGCCTCAGACTCAGTCATTTCAGTCTTTGCATCCACAGCTTGCTAAAATGAGCTATAAATGACATCAGTACATAGATGCAGTAATAAGTTGTTGGGGCTGCAGCATTATTGCTACATTTCCATTATTTTTTGCATCTATGTATTATTCCCTATTTGCTGCCATACCCATTCTTGTACAGCTGTAGATATAATATTATATAAAATGATTTTGAGCCGCGGGTGCTTTCGCTGTCTTGTGACATGCTAAGGCGCTTTCTGACAGTATCCACTTGCAAAATTGTAATATTTTATACCAGCCATTTAGTTGAATGGTACCATTTTTCCCTATTTCCCATTTTTATCATTTTTACAGAACAGCACAGCGAAGGTTAAAGTCAAGGGTTTCCATTAGAAATATTCAGGTTTCTCTTTCTGCAATGTTAAAAAAAGCTCAGAGATGGGAGCCTTGACGCCAGTGTTGATCTAGCCTTATACTCCTCCATATTTTGGGAAACACATGCTAAAATTGGACATTTATTTTAAGCATTTAAAGAAAATGTTCAATAAAGTCATCCAAACAGGAAACACTAAAGTCCAGTGACTGTGATAATGGAGGGATTTTTTGTGTGGAAAATTAATGGAGTTTCTTAAACTATATTTTAGTAAAGAAAATTTAGTAATTTAATTTCTAAAACTATATTTTACTATAAAAATGAAAAGGAGAGAAAATAACAAAATGAAAAACATACTCACATACTTGCACACTCTCTGCCTCAGGCAGCAGAATAGCAAGGATCACCCTTGAGCCCAGTAATGAGTAGAAATTGCATGACTGCTGATCAGATATTGAATGAAAAAGCATAAATTCATATTTTAATTAATTATCATTAAACATAGGAATATTACTTAGTAAAAATACAATTACATGAGTTTTGTTTTCCTTTATTACTAAAAGAAACAGTAAAAAACATGGAACAAAGTGAAAAAACTGAAATGTAAAAGTAATATTCTCTCTGTACTCACTGTTAAAATATACTCGGCATTTAAAAAAAATGTCTGACATGTTACAGTCATGACTGAAATATATAGAAGAAAAACGAATCCCGGCACTCACGTATAAGTAGTTAATTAATTTATTCCACATAGCAGAGTTACAAGACGTTTCAGCCCCTTACGAGCGTTTATCAATTGTGAAATATATGGCACCCTTGAAATTGTTCCAGAAAATGAAGTATTTCTCCCAGAAATGTTTGCAATTACACACGTATTATTATACACGTTTATTTATTTTGTTTGTATTGGAACAACACAAAAAAAAACAGAAAAATACAAATTGGACATAATTTCACACAAACCCTTCCACATAAAATTGTTGGCACTCTTAGCTTAAGATTTGGTTGCACACCCTTTGGAATAAATAACTGCAATCAATTGCTTCCTATAACCATCAGCAAGCTTCTTACATCTCTCAACTGAAATTTTGGACCACTTTTCTTTTGCAAACTGCTCCAGGTCTATCATATTTGAAGGGTGCATTCTCCCAACAGCAATTTTAAGATCTTGCCACAGATGTTCAATGGGATTTAGACTCAGACTCATTGCTGGCCACTTCAAAACTCTCTGGCACTTTGTTTCCATCCATTTCTGGATGCTTCTTGAAGTATGTTTGGGAGTCATTGTCCTGCAGGAAGACCCATGATCTAGGAAGCAAACCCAGCTTTCTGAAACTGGCCACTACATTGCGACCCAAAATCCTTTCATAATCTTAAGTGCCAGAGACAGTGAAACAGCCCCAAAACATTTTGGTACCTACAGTCAAATATGGTGGAGATTCAGTGTTCTTTTCTTGGTAGTCCTCATTCTATTTTTGGTAAACAGTAGAACGATGTGCTTTACCAAAAGCTCTATGTTGGTCTTACCTGTCCGCAAGACGCTTTCCCAGAAGGATTTTGGCTTACTCACGTACATTTTGGGAAACTGCAGTCTAGTTTTTTATGTCTTTATGTCAGCGTTTCATTTAATTCAAATGTCAACAAATAGTTTGCGCTGACACTGATATAACCGGAGCCTTCAGGGCAGCTTGAATTTCTTTGGAACTTAATTGGGACTGCTTATCCACCATCTATCCTGCATTGCAACCTTTCATCAATTTTTCTCTGCTGTCCATGTCCTGGGATATTAGCTACAGTGCCATAGGTTGTAAACTTCTTGATTTATGTTGCACATCATGGACAAAGGAACATCAAGATCTCTGAAGATGGACTTGGAACCTTGAGATTGTTGATATTTTTGAACAATCTTGGTTCTTAAGTCTTCAGACAGTTTTCTTCTCTTTCTGTTCTCCATGCTTAGTGTGGCACACACAGACACACAATGCAAAGATTGAGTCAACTTCTCCCCTTTTTATCTGGTTGCAGGTGTGATTTTGCCCACACCTATTACTTGCCAGAGGTGAGTTTGAATGAGCATCACATGCTTGAAGCAAAGTAGTTTACCCAAATTTTGGAAAGCTGCCAATAATTTTGTCCAGCCCATTTTTTGGGTTTTGTGTGAAATTATGTCCAATTAACTTGTTTTTCTCTGTTTTTGGAAATGGAATGGAATAAACATGTGCATAACAAAACATGTGTAATTTAGTCTGCAGTGCATCACCTAAGTGTATCGTTAAGTGTAGAAATATGAATTATACCTGAATTTAATATGTTGTATACAGACTGTCCCTTGTCATCTCCAACCATCTAATCAGTATTTCTATTTATCCATTCCTCCTACAGGTATGTGACCCAACTTTCCCATCCTGACTTTTCCCTACCTCTGCTCCTACATACACATGGTATGTTTTCAACTAACAACTACTACCCCCACTCTTATTTGTGACCTTGTTTACTCGTCCCTTGCATATCCTGCATTTAGCTCAGCCTTAATCAGCTGATCAAGATGAGCACAGACCACTCCCCTCTGCTTCACACCCGAGTGCATTTTGTAGCATATATATTGTGAGTTACTTGTCTGCATAGACTTTAGTCTACAGTGCATTGCCTAAGTGTAGAAATATGAATTATACCTGAATTGAACCTCAAGGGAACTGAAGGTAACTGGAGAGTTGGACACTGTAAACAATGTTTGTGTTTGTTTTCACTCTCTCCCCTTTAGTCCTCCACTTTCTCTTAACTTGCTAATCCATACACCTAGTAAGGAACTGGTTATCTCTCCCCTTCCATCTCACCTCCTCCTCAGAGCTATTCCTTAACATTCAATCCTGTGACTCCAAGCACAGACAGTCACCTCATGCTCTCTCCTGCTAACACTTTCTCTGCTCCTCCTCACTGCCGGTGATATCTCCCCAAATCCTGGCCCTCCTCACCACATCCCTACAGTCTCTTCTACCTCCTATTCACGATGTTCCACAAATTTACGCAACCCTTCTAACCTTATACCCATTCTCCCAGCCCCCTCTTCCCCAGTCCCACTTACATTGGTTCTATGGAACACTCGCTCTGTCTGCAACAAACTCTCATACATCCATGATCTTTTCATTACTAACAAACTTTCCTTCCTCGGCACCACCAAAACCTGGCTCACCGCCTCTGACACAGCCTCTCCAGCTACACTTAACTACAGTGGATTCCATCTTTCTCACACACCCCGCCCCAGTGGTAAGCATGGCGGAGGAGTTGGTTTTCTCCTGTCAGATAACTGCTCCATCACCCCAATTTCACTGCTGCCCTCTGTTATCCTCCCCTCTTTTGAGGTGAACTACTCCCCCTCCAACCTCCACCTGGCTCTCATTTACTGCTTCCAAGGGTCAGCCACCACCTTCTTTGACCACTTCACAACCTCCTGCTTCATTTCCTTTCCACTGACATCCCCACTATCATCAAGGGCGACTTCAACATACCCATTGACACTTCCTCTCAGCTGTCTCTAAGCATCTATCTCTCACTTCCTCTTTCAGCCTCACTCAATGGTCTACACACGCATCCACTCACAAAGATGACCACACTCTGGACCTCATCTTCACCCGCCTCTGTTCCCGCCCTATCTAACCTCTCTAACTCACCTCTCCCTCTTTCTGACCACAACCCCCACTCCGCAAACCTACACACCCTCGCAGAAATCTTAAACACCTTGATCTACACTCACTCTCTGAATACCTTCTCCCTCTTACTGGCATAAGTTCCTTACACAATGCAGATGCTGCTGCCACTCTACATAACACCACAATAGCTGCAGCTCTTGAATTGGCGGCCCCTCTCACACATACCAAAACTTGCAAAATCAACAGGTAACCCTGGCAAACCAGCCTGACCAAAGAACTGAGGCAGGCTTCCAGAGTTGCTGAGCAGAGATGGAAAAGATCCCACTCCAAAGAACACTTCATCACATTCAAACAGTCCCTCACTGCTTTCAAGTCCACACTCACTGCAGCAAAACAAATGTGGAGCCCCGAGGGTTCGGTTGCCACAGGGGTATTGCACCTCAACCAGAGGTGTGATATTCCACTCCCAGGTAAGAATGGAGTGTGGACCAGGGCTCAGTTAGCTGCATACACACACTCACCCCATTTCCGGGGGACAGCTCGACGGTGCTCCCATTTATGCAGGCATGACTGACTATGTCCTCGGACAGCTCGACGGTGCTCCCATTTATGCAGGCACACCTGACCATGTCCCTGGCTGGAGTGGGGAGGGGGGAGAGAACCCAGTGATGTAGGAGCAGAAGGGGACGGTTTCTGGAGCACAGGAAGGAGCTCATTGGGTGCAGGTCACCTGAGCTCAGACACAGAGAAGTAGATAAAAGGTGGGAGCCATCTTAAGTCAGAGAGCAGAGAGAAAGGGAAGAAGCAGAGCAGAGTGAAGGAGTAGAGAGCTGATAGGGAGCCGAGGCTCAGCCTGAGCTCAGCTCCACGAGGCAGGCCTAGAGAGAAGGCCAGGGCCAGAGAGGAGAAGAGGGGAAGAGAAGGAAGGAAAGAGGAGAGACAGAGGAGTAGAAAGGCTCCAGAAACAAGAAGGCAGAAGGGACCCTAAGAGAGCAGAACGGACAGCAACCGTTGCAAGCCCGCGTTATATCGGGTGAAGGGTCAGGCCGTGGAAGGGTACCGGATTCCCAAGTTGGTGGAGGTAAATCATCCCTCAGCCAAGAACCGGAGGTCGTGATTATTTATTGGTGCGACCCCTTGCTACACCCGCTAGGAAGGCACCACATAAGGTCAGGGAAACTGGCGCCAAGTTTTACCAGAGAAGGCCCGAGGCAGCCGGACAGAAGCGTGGTCACTGGTGGGGCACGAGAGGCCAGAGAAAGGATAGAAGGGGGTCCTGTACCACACTTCTGAGTTGCCTGGGGGTTGACCGAGCCCCTCACCTGGTGGACGCTGCACGGCTTGGGCAGTCATTGCTGACAGAAGTGACTTGGATATCAACTGTGAGTAAAAGGCCTGAACTGCACCATTGGACTCTGTGTGATTTATGCTGCGCCTGCACCATCACACCCAGCATCCACCTACATTGTCCTGAGGCTACACTCTTCCCGTGGGGAGTTATTCTATCCCTGTGCTGCACACCAACACCAGCCTCAGCGGTCTGCCTTGCAGCGGCGGTCACCCCTGACCGCAATCCACGGGTGGCTTAGTCGGACATTCAAAACACTGATAAATAGACTGCCACAGTTTGGTCTG
This sequence comes from Phyllobates terribilis, assembly GCF_046119375.1. Lineage (NCBI taxonomy): Eukaryota > Metazoa > Chordata > Amphibia > Anura > Dendrobatidae > Phyllobates > Phyllobates terribilis. The sequence goes on from NW_027362764.1 coordinate 230,917,428, forward strand.
ACCACCCTGAGCCACGGGATCGGGTTGCCACTACTACCCCCATCAGCACCGTACACCAGAAGGCCCGGTTCCGGGTACCCCACGGCCCAGGGGGTGAGTCACAAACATACTTCTGATCTCTCATATCCTCCCTGTCTCACAACCCTAAACAGCAATTCAACACTTTCAATTTTCTCTTCTGTCCTGCTGCGCCTCCTAGAAGATTGATAACATCAAGATTGTACACTGAAGCGCACCGGAGGTCACTTTTCAATACAAGTCTATGAGAGCCTCGGTCCGGCTCTCATAGACTTGCATTGAGAGCTTGTGAGTGGAGCTTCTGACTTCCAGCTGTCAGAAGCTGCGCTCACAAGATGGCGTGGGGTAAACAGGGAAGACACTGAATGGTAAGTATATCAACGGGGGGCAGGCGGCTTACACTTAAAGCACCACTCCAAAAAAACAACAAAAAAAAACGCTGGAGTGGCACTTTAAACAAATGAACAGTGTTGTACATTTTGAGAACCATTTAGTGAGAGAAGGGGGAGGGGAAGTAGATGGGGGAAGGGTGGATAGGAGAAGAGGAAGGGGATAGTATCTTTTCTAGGGGATGGGCAAACAAGGATGGGAAGGGATGGAAAAAAACAGGGAGAGGAGAAATACTCATTATTATTATTATTATTAAAGGTCATATAAGCATTTTGCAATATTTTTTGCATGGAATGCAACAATGACAACAGATGCACAAAATACATAACATTGGCTAGAAATCCTCAAAGCTCCTGATCCAGAAGAGCAGTTCTTTAGTAGCTCAGACTGATGCCGCTGGTCCTGCAGAACAGAGGAGATACTGAACTGACATATCATAGCAGGATTAGTGATAAATGGTGTAATATAACCAGATCAGCTATGACTAGTGTAGAAAAGCTGAATCAGCGACTAGTGTAGAAGAGCTTTATCTATAAAGCAGCAGCATCATTACTATTATTTAGCAATGTTGGAACCACGGGATAACACAATTGTGCAGTAGGGCTTGATATAGCAATGCTGGAACCATGATTTTGATAAAAAATGTAAAAATAATCCCACCATGTCACGTTGACCCTATTCGGGAGAGTCCTAACCTCTAGTATTAAACTAGAAGTTAGGCCCGTCCCAAATATGGTCAACATGATGTGGTGGGATGACTTTTACATTGTTTTGATCAAAATAATTTTAATCAAGTACCCTATATTATTTTCATTTATTAAACCAGAGGTTAGGACTATTCTGAATAGGGTCACCATGATGTAGTGGGATAGCTTTTACGTTTTTTTGATCAAAATTATTTTAATCAAGTACCCTATATTATTTTCATGCACTATTACTATTTATTTACTGCAGGGTATTTGCTCATATTATTTTTATCGTAGGTTTTTCTTGAAAACTCAAGTGGCATCCTGCTGCTTGAGCTGGCGATAAATAACCAGGAGAGAAGAGACTGGATTGATTGGCCTCGATCAGCGCTAGAACAAGGTTAGATGAGTAACAGCCATTCTCCTGTCTTCCTGATTGGCTGCAATGATTATATAATTTGAGCAAGTAAAGACAGACTCTTGCTTTCTTTTCTTTCTCAGGCAACACGTGACTGTAGTAGGCAATTAGTAGTGATCCCCCAACTAATATATGTATGTATTTCCTTTTTTTACTTATGTCCTGTATTTCACCACACTCTGATTATTTGTATTAGGTTTTATCGACAAAATAAAATACATTTTTCATAGAAAGTTCTTAAAATGAAAAATTATTTTTTGAATTTTTGAATAATTGTTAATTTGCTAAAACGCTAGTCTCTTTTTCTCTTATAAATTAAGAAAAAATATTTGAAATGAACTTGCTCCTAGGAGAACAAAACATTTGAAAAAATGATCTGCAGACACAAACTGGAATATCATATACATGTGTAACAAAAAAATGCCTTCAGAAATAAATGATTAGAATTACATCACTTCTTCCTGAAGCTTTCCTCGACATCTGGTATAAAATGCACCTTGCAGGGACAGTTCTGAAAATAGAACATTCTTTAAATTTGCTGTCAGCTCTACTGCAGATTCTCGCTGATTTTTTTTAGCTTGCTTCTGTCTTGGCCCTGCTGACCCAAGCTGTGTATGTAATGTTCAGCGAGATGCCTGCAGCAGGAAGTGAACATGTTATTAAGAAAACAAAAGGAAACTGAGAGAGTGAAGTAGGAGTCAGCTGGAAAGAAATCCACAAATGGAAGTTGCTGGTGTTTATTAGAGCTGGGTAATCTGACAGATTGTCTGCCTGCTGCTGTGTTAAGGAACTCTTTGGGGATATATGCAGTGAGGCACTTATCCAACTGTTAACTTCATGTATACACATCTAATTTCTGTTTATATACAATTGTTTTGTAATACACACACATGTACACTAACAAATCATGACTCACCTCAGAACCAGTGATTATCCATTTTATACATTTGCATATAGAATTAAAGTTCATGTCAATTATGCAGTTATAAATGAAGATCAGTATTCTTTTAAGATTTTTTTTCTTCTATCTGTCTCCCTCCACAAAAAAAAAAAATATATATATATCTTTGAAAACTAAGGGGGTTCTCCCGGATTTTGATATAGATTGTCTATCCTGAGGCTCGGTCACCAAAATTAGATTTGTGGGGGGTGTGACACCCAACACCCTCACCGATTAGCTGTTAGCAGGTCTTGCGTAGGACAGATGTACACTACATAGTGGTGGTTCTCAGGTACTGCAGCTTAGCTACTATCAAAGTAAAAGCTGTTAACAGCTGATCATTGTGGATGATGGGTGTCAGACCTCTACTGATCTGATATTAATGGTCTACTTTACCTCTGTGAGTGCCACAATCGTGTGGCATGTGCATATGTATTGGAAGTTTACTCAAGCAATCTGAATGCACAGCTATCTGGCCAAAGAGAAAACACAACTATACCACCATTAGTATTTTGAAATCTTTTCCAGATCTTGGATATTAGGCTTCGCTCACACAAGCGTATAAATCGGATGAGTGCAAACATCGCATTGCCATCTGACCAATGTTATTCAATGAGGCAGTGCTAATCTGAAATTTTTTCCTTAGCTTTAATCGGACTCAGGGAAAAAAAAATCGCAGCATGCTACGAGTGGTTACAGGAAACGGATTGCACTCGCCTATGCAAGTCAATGAATGCGAGAAAAAAATGGGACGACACACAGACACATCTCAAAGGAAACCTGACTTTTCATCAGCTAAGTACAGTAAATTCACAGCGTGAACTGACAGAATAGAATAGATAGGATAGACAGATAGAATAGATAGGATAGATGTCCTGTAGATATTTAATGTCACAAACCCCCTACCTATAATAAACTTTGTCCCTTTAGTGCCTTTCATGTGGCATGAAAAGATGTTTAGCCTTATTTAACTTATTAACCCCTTTCCGACATAATGCGTACTAATACGTATCTGCACCCTGGGCCTTATGGACCAGATACGTATTAGTACGCGCGATCTTTAATGCGGCACCGTGACTTCCGGCGCCATCTTACCTCGCCTAGAAACCCCAGCCCTCTCCCCAACCCGCTCTGATTGAAGCGATCACCGATTACATCGATCGCACCAATCAGAGCGCCGACCGCGAGGTGACCGGGCGGTCACAGGGCGGTGACCGGCTTGTGACCTGCCTGTCACCTCCCTGTGACCCCCTATAGTGTCTATCCAGGCCCCAGCCAGCTCTGATTGGAGGGATCGATGATGACATCGGTGTTACGGCAGCTATGACGGGGTAGCTCCCCACAGGTGGAGCTAGGCCTCAGGGCAGCGGTGTTCGGTAAGGTGCACTATATGGCGGTGACCCAGCCAGGTCCAAGGAAAAATGGGAGACACACTCACGTTTGGCTTCAGTACCTTTTTACTGGTGGAGTTGCGGTACCGCCCGGAGCACTGTAGGGTGAGGGGTGCACTGCAGGTCTCTCCCCAGTGAGCAGGTATAGGGCCTCCTGTATCCTTGCCGCTTGTGTAGTTTATGGCCTGTCTGAAACTAGGCCTAACTTAGTCCTTGTGTTGCGTCGGCTGACCTGGTGTTAGGGCCTTTTGCTCCTGGTATGGCGGAGCCTCCGTGCCTCCTGGTCCTGTTATGTGTCAGCTCCTGGGCTATCCTGAGACCTGAAGTCTTCCAGGAAAGATCCGGTTGTTTTCCACGAGGGTATACTGCTCTGCAGACTCGGAGTCGGTGTCCGGTATATTTCTGGGGTGAGCTTATGAAGCTCCTCGGTCCCCCATGCTACTGTTCCACTAGCCTTCGGCCTACTCTGGGCCCTCACTAGGCTATACACACTGGCAGTAAGCTGGCTGCCTCTTCTGCCGCTCTTTAGAGCGTCGGCAACGCTCCTAGCTGTCTCTCTCTGAGCTGCTTGCAGCAGACTCCAAACAACTCCTCTCAGCAGAAACCTGCTGAGTCACTAACCTTCTGTGTCCCAGCAGAGACACCTGACTGGACTCACTCCTTAGACAACTGACTGAATTCCCTCTCTTCCTGCCTCCACCCTCCTTTATATATTCCCTAAAGGGCTCCCTCTGGTGGTTCTGAGGTAGGGTGGAGGTGTGTGTATGCCCTGAGGGCCTCTTGTGGAGAAAACCTGAAATGCACCCCCCTTTGGTCTGTGACTCCATGCACAGCAGGGCGTCACATTCCCCCCTAGTTAAAGTCAGCACTCCCGGGCTGAAGCACATTTTGTAAACAATAGAAATAACAAGCTTCCCTTTATGGGAGGTTAGAACACTTGAACGTTGCATAACAAAACATGAATAAAAATATATATATACATTGCAAAAGCAGTAGGTAGTGAGCAACCAGAAAGTCCAAGTCTCTTCCGGAGAGGTTGCTCAAAGGGGCACTCCAGGGAGCGCAAATATTTACAAAGAAAATCTTTAGGCTGCACAAAGTCCTCAGCCTCAGAGTTCATATATAAGGAATAAACAGGTTAGGGTTAAAGTGTCCATATCACTTGAATTGTCCATTCAAAGGGAAGAAATATAAGTTACACACATTAATACAATACGTAGTATAATACATAATACCTCAGGGGTAACTATCTACATTCTCAGAAATTGTACTATTTTATTCAGGTTATTATTTGTACCTAGCAGGGGGTTTACCTCTCGTGCTGCGTACTGATCTGCGTAATGCAGTGGTCTGTGGGGTATCAATGTCTGTATCATCAGTTACCCTGTCTGCCCTTCGTGTGGGTAAGTTGTAAAATTGCCTTAACCTCTCTATGGGACTGGCAAGTGTACCATTGGCTGGGCCTTCTTGCTATGCTCCAGCCGGAGATTCTTCTTGAGCTGGCTCTTCAGCAGCACTTACAGGTCCAACTTGTTGTAGAGAGTTTTCTGGTTGCTGGAAGAAGTGGAGTACTGGGACGATCACCGCTCCTCCTATTTGAGGCCAATCTGCCGGGAAGTCACCTAAGTCAGTATGGATTACTGCTTCTTCAGGTTCCTCCTGGATGATGAGGGGCACTTCTTCTTGGGGTTTTAGCAGATCCGGACACAACTTTAGATGGTCCCGAGATACTGTTGCAGTGGTTCTCCCTCCATCTTTGCTGATCAAAACGTCTTCCTGTTGTCAAACCTTGAATTCAACACAGTGTAGGGTTCTCTCTCTCACTGGTCATCAAGCTTGTGGTTCCTCCGCTTCCTTTTCAATACCACTTCTCCTGGTGTGAAGGGTTCTGCTGGTGCACTTCTGTTGTATTGCGCCTCTTGTTTATCCCTCACCCGAGTGAGACTGTCTTCGACACAGGCTTGTACTCTTCTGTACTGCTTCTGTCTGGCTGTGTCCCAGTCCTCAGTGATCGCATCAGCTTCAGGTTCTACCACACCAAGCTCCAGGTCCATGGGCAACTTCCCAGGTCTTGCCCGCATTAGATATGCCGGAGTGCAATTGGTGGAGCTTACTGGTATGTGATTATACAGATCCACTAAGTCAGGTAGTAGGTCTGGCCACTGGCTTCTCTCTTCTAGTGGCATGGTCTTCAGTAGATCGATGATGATGTTGTTCATCTTTTCACAGAGACCGTTAGTTTGGGGGTGGTACGGTGTAGTCCTGATCTTTTTACACCCGTACAGATGGCAGAACTCTTTGAACAATTCAGCCTCAAAGGCCGGGCCTTGGTCAGTCAGTACCTGCTCAGGGTATCCATGGGGTCTGCAGAAGTACGCTTGAAACATCTTGGCTGTTGTCTCTGCTGTCAGGTCTTTGACAGGGGCGACCACCAGGAACCTGGAGTAGTGATCCACCATGGTCAGGGCATAGGAGTATCCTGACCGACTAGGTGACAACTTGACATGGTCCAGGGCCACGATCTCCAAAGGGCGAGTCGTCTTGATGGGTTGCAGAGGTGCCTTCTGGCTGCTGTAGTCTCTTCTTCTGAGGCCACAGGGTCCACAGTCTCTGCACCACCTCTCAAAGGAGCTGCGCATCCCCACCCAGTAGAATCGGCACTTCAACAGGGTCTCTAGCTTTTTCCAGCCAAAGTGCCCCGCTTGATCGTGGTAGGCCTCCAACACCATCTGGATGTCCGTCTTGGGGACCACTATCTGCCACACCATCTCGTGGGTTTTGGGATTGACGTACCTCCGGCACAACTTCTCACGGTAGATAAACAGCCGGCTTCTCTCATTCCACAGCTGCTTTGCTTGGAGAGACGCATCCTTCTCCAGAGAGGAACCTTCATGGGTTATCAGTTCCTTGATACGGCTGACAACCGGGTCGCTGTCCTGGGTCTCTTTCCAGCTGTGGTGAGGCAAGGGGTTTAAGGTCTTACCGCGTTGCCTCCTGGAGGCTCGTAGCTCGTGGGTCATCCCATTCCGGTGGAAGGCAGGTAGTTCAACCTCTTCCAGGTCATCCACTTGTTCTGTGTCTGACTGGTGAGGCATCCTGGACAGGGCATCTGCGTTGGCGTTCTTGCGGCCCGCCCGGTACTTTATGGTGAATTGGTAGTTTGACAGCCGAGCCATCCATCGTTGTTCCAATGCTCCCAGCTTGGCTGTTTCAAGATGAGTTAAGGGGTTATTGTCAGTGTAGGCAGTGAACTTGCTGGAGGCTAGGTAGTGCTTGAACCTTTCTGTAATGGCCCAGACCAAGGCCAAAAACTCCAACTTGAAGCTGCTATAGTTGTCTGGGTTCCTCTCGGTCGGGCGGAGCTTCCTGCTTGCATACGCGATGACTTTCTCCTGGCCATTCTGCTTCTGACTTAGGACAGCTCCCAATCCTTCATTGCTGGCATCAGTATACAGCAGGAACGGTTGGTTGTAGTCAGGGTAGGCTAGGATCTCATCACCTGTCCGGATCTCCTTCATTTCTTGAAATGATTCAGCCTGTTCTTTACCCCAGTGGAATGGGGGATTTCTGCCCTTGGGGGACTGTCCTACCAGGAGGTCTTGCAGAGGTGCTGCTCTCTTGGTGTAATCTTTTACAAACCTCCGGTAGTATCCTATCAGTCCCAGGAACTGACGCACCTCCTTGAGATTCTTCGGCTCCGGCCATTTCTGGATGGCAGTGACCTTCTCCGGGTCTGGTGCTACCCCTTCTGGACTGACAATGTGTCCCAGGTACTGTACCTTCTTCTTGAGCAGGTGGCACTTGGAGGGCTTCAACTTCATCCCATACTGGGACAGTGACTCAAATACCTCCGCCAGGTGCTTCAAGTGGTCCTCATACGTCTTGGAGTACACAATCACGTCATCCAGGTATAATAACATAGTCTCGAAGTTGCGGTGTCCCAGGCAGCACTCCATCAATCTCTGGAACGTTCCGGGGGCATTGCTGAGTCCAAACGGCATACTGTTGAACTCGCAGAGTCCCATCGGGGTGGTGAAGGCCGTCTTCTCCCGATCCTCCTCAGCCACAGCTACTTGCCAGTACCCACTAGTGAGGTCAAGGGTGGAAACGTAATTTGCAGACTTCAAGGCAGCCAGGGATTCCTCAATACGTGGTAAAGGGTATGCATCTTTATGTGTAATGCGATTTACTTGACGGTAATCTACGCACACTCTTATGCTTCCATCCTTCTTCCTGACTAGAACTAGGGGAGCTGCCCAGGGACTACAACTATCCCTTACTACCCCTGCCTTCTTCATGTCATGCAACATCTCCTTGGCTTTCTGGTAGTGTGCTGGAGGTATAGGCCTGTACCGTTCCTTGATGGGGGCATGGTTGCCTGTGGGGATGTGATGTTGTACCCCCTTAATCCTCCCAAAGTCAAGCGGGTGTTTGCTGAATACCTGCTCGTATTCCTGAACCACCCGGTGTACTCCCTGTTTCTGGTGGGCAGGAGTGGTGTCTGTCCCAACGTGGAGCTGTTGACACCAATCCCCCTCCTGTGTTGTAGGGTCATTATCCTCCACTTGGTCTGGGGAGGTTAAGGACTCCGCCGTGTGAATAAAGTTATTATTTACAGTGTAGAGTTTGGCAATAGTGGCATAACGTGGTAATTTAACCTCGTCTTCCCCATAGTTAAGAAGACGGACGGGAACCCTCCCATTGCGTACATCTACTACCCCCCTGGCGGTTAAGAGTGTAGGTCTGTGCTCTGAGCTAAGGGGTTCTACTACCACCTGGTAGCTCTGTCCTTTAAGACCTATTGCTGCTCTACACCAGATAAGCATTTCACTCATTGGGGGAATTACAATGGGTATCGGGTCAGTTACCCGCACGTTACCAATCTCACCGCCGGTCAGCTGCGCTTGCTGCTGGTACGTCAGGGCTCGGATCTCCTTCTGGATCGCTCTCCTCTGCCCTGGTCTGGAAACATCAGCGAGCTGTTGGAGTAAAAACACAACCTCCTCCAAACAGTTACCAACAATGTTAGTGCCTAGTACCATATTCAGTCCATTTTCCTCATTGACAGTCTTCACTACAATGAGTCCCTGGTCCTTTAACTCCACTCTCCCCACTTTTACTGCTACATTCTTAACCCCGAGTAGGTCAAGAGGGAGGCCGTTAGAGGCATATACTGAAAAGTCTGGGTTTGGGGGTTGGAGACTGTCCATGAACCAGTATTTGCTATAGAGGATATCAGGTATGATTGTTACCTGGGATCCGGAGTCCAGCAGGGCAGGTATCGCAATGCCGTCAAGTATGATGGATAGGAAAGGTCTTCCTCCCACGAACCTGCAGTGCCTGTCTGAGGGGCCTGCTGAGTCTATTCCTGGGTGCTGGCCCTCGGACCCAGGGTTTGCTCGTTTAAAGGACACTGGTGCACTGTGTGACCTGCCTTCTGGCAGCGGTGGCAGACGAACTCTTGGTGAGGATGGCGCTGGTTGTTGGTCCTTCCTGGGGGTGGCGTTGTCCTCCTCCGGGGTGGCGATGTCCTCTTCCGGGGTGGCGACGTCCTCCTTCTCCTCCGGTTCATCCAGGGGACATCCTCAGGGCAGTTGGCTAGCATGATCTTTCCTTCCGTCTCTGGCTCAGTCCGTAGTTGCAGGGCACTCATCACAGTGGCCAGGTTTTTGGTCAGCTGGCGCACTTCTGAGCGCAGACAGTCCAGCTCAGTAGGGGGCGCTGCCTGCACTTTGGCTTCAGCAGCCAGCGGGGAAAAGGTGGGTGCTGCTGGCGTTGGAGTGGCCCCACCCTGGTAACGCTGGATAGACGTATCTGCTGTCTCCAGGGGTTGCAGTCCCTTGATAGCCATGTCCTTAAGGGTGTCGAAGGTAGCATCTGAATTGTCCAAGGACCACCAACGCACAGTCCTGCTCTCCGCTTGGGACCTCAGCCCCCGGACAAATTGTTCTTTTAGCATTTTACTCTCATTGGTTATGCTAATTGGACTAACCTGTTTTAGAGCTTGCAGGTCCACCTGTAAACGGCAGGCATAGTCCCGAACGCTGTCCTCCGGCTTCTGAGAGCATTGGTAGAAACTCATCCGGAGGTCTGCCTCAGTGCGGTCCTCAAAGGCAGTCTGTAACTTTTTGAAAATTGTGGACACTGATTCCTGGTCTGCGGCCGACCAAGTCTCTACTTCTCTCTACGCAGCACCAGTCAATTGTCCCACAACTACTGCAGCTCTTTGTTTGCCGGTCATAGAATACATGTCCAGGATGCTGCATATTTTGCGCTTGAATCCGGACAGGGTGTCCGGCTTGCCGTTGTACTGGGGGAGGCACTTTGCTCCAGGCATGTATGGTAAAGTCAATGGTACAATAGGGGCTACAGGCCCTGGTAATGGGGCGGCTGCTCCGTCTTGCGCGGCGGCGGCTGCGGGCGCATCATCGGGGCTGTCAGCCTGGTCAGCAACGTCGGGCTGTTGCTGCAACATCTTGGCGCCCCCCTAGTGAACCGTGGCCTACCTTCCTTCTGTAGGCCGCGGCTCCGCAGGCGGAGGTCTTCTGATAGGACCTTGCGTCGCTTACGTTCCACGTCAGAGCGTTCGCTTGGGCTTCCTGCCAGGACCTGACGCTGCGTCAGTGCGTGGGGCGTGTCCTCGACTTTGCGCGCTTTCAGCGGTTACGCCCTCTAGTTTTCCCGCGGTTACGCCCTTCTTCTCGCATGGCGACCGGAAAGATAGCGGCCAATGGCGGGAAACTCCAGAAAATGGCGGGAAAAGCTTCACCACTGTGAGTTTTTTACAGTTTCTTAAGGCGCACAGTACCCGGTGGCAACAGGCACAACTCCTTCTGTTGCCGCGGGCACGCAATCCTGTTCGTGACGCCAGTTAGAGAGATGTGGCACGCAGGGGATGGGGACTACTCGGCGCCCGGGCCTTAATGCCTGGCCTTGGGGGATGTCACGGTGGTCGGCTCCCAGGCCCGTACCCTGAGGTGTCTCTTAAAAAAAAGGGGTTAAATGGAACATGAAAGTTCGTGACGCCACCTGTGGTGTCTGGTGAGGACCACCAGCGCTGCGGCAGTCCACTGAGGCCGGTGTTACGGCAGCTATGATGGGGTAGCTCCCCACAGGTGGAGCTAGTCCTCAGGGCAGCGGTGTTCAGTAAGGTGCACTATATGGCGGTGACCCAGCCGGGTCCAAGGAAAAATGGGAGACACACTCACGTTTGGCTTCAGTACCCTTTTACTGGTGGAGTTGAGGTACCGCCCGGAGCACTGTAGGGTGAGGGGTGCACTGCTGGTCTCTCCCCAGTGAGCAGGTATAGGGCCTCCTGTATCCTTGCCGCTTGTGTAGTTTATGGCCTGTCTGAAACTAGGCCTAACTTAGTCCTTGTGTTGCGCCGGCTGACCTGGTGTTAGGGCCTTTTGCTGAAGAGCACGCTCCTGGTATGGCGGAGCCTCCGTGCCTCCTGGTCCTGTTACGTGTCAGCTCCTGGGCTATCCTGAGACCTGAAGTCTTCCAGGAAAGATCCGGTTGTTTTCCACAGAGGGTATACTGCTCTGCAGACTCGGAGCCGGTGTCTGGTATATTTCTGGGGTGAGCTTATGAAGCTCCTCGGTCCCCGATGCTACTGTTCCACTAGCCTTCGGCCTACTCTGGGCCCTCACTAGGCTATACACACTGGCAGTAAGCTGGCTGCCTCTTCTGCCACTCTTTAGAGCGTCGGCAACGCTCCTAGCTGTCTCTCCCTGAGCTGCTTGCAGCAGACTCTAAACAACTCCTCTCAGCAGAAACCTGCTGATTCACTAACCTTCTGTGTCTCAGCAGAGACTCCTGACTGGACTCACTCCTTAGACAACTGACTGAACTCCCTCTCTTCCTGCCTCCACCCTCCTTTATATATTCCCTAAAGGGCTCCCTCTGGTGGTTCTGAGGTAGGGTGGAGGCGTGTGTATGCTCTGAGGGCCTCTTGTGGAGAAAACCTGAAATGCACCCCCCTTTGGTCTGTGACTCCATGCACAGCAGGGCGTCACAGATGTGCTGGGCCTTGTGGTGCCACAGAAGCCTCTGTGACACTACAAGACCATCTCTTACCTGCTCGGGTCGCTGCTCCTGCTGGGCATGCTGCTGCTCCGGTCTCCTGCTGCTGCTCCCATCGCTGATCGACTGCTCCAGTCTCCTGCTGCTGGGCTCCTCTTGGTAAGCTGTTCCCGCTGCTGATCCTGCTACAGAGCCTGCTCCCGCTGCTGATCCTGCTCCAGAGCCTGAAAGAAGAACAGAGAACAGAGAAGACTTAGGTAAGTCTGTGGCGCCACTGCGGGTCCAGTTGTCACAGAGGTACTGCACCTCACCCAGAGCATCCAGCACTACACCACTCCAGACCAGGAGACGGGGCAAGATGCACTTGGTCACGGCTGAGCCCTGTCCCTGGCTGGAGGAGGGGGGGGGGACCAAAGGAGAGGGAACCATGTAGTGGGTGTGGGTGGAGGAAGCAGCAAAGAGGAGCACCCTAGCAGAGGGTATAAGAAGAAGGGGAACCTTCTAGAAGGGGTTCAGTAAGCCCAGGAGGGAGGTCCTGCTTGTGACAGGTCCAGACAGGAGGGGGCCCAGAGTAAGGGGCCCAGAAGAAGGAAGAAGAGATAGAGGGGGTCTCAGGGGCACGGGAGTGTGGACGCTCTCTGTGGGACCCACATCCATCCGACCGCCGAGTGGAGGGACCAGGCCGCAGAAGGGGACCGGCCCCAGACTAGTGGAGAACAACCAGTCTCAGCTAGCTAACCGGAGGCCGCAGCATTTTCAAGGTGTTGCAGCCGAAATCCACAATTACATAGCCGAAAAGGTGGCCACATAGAGTAAGTCGCCCGACAAGGCCCGAGGCCACTGACTTGGGACACTGATTGTGAGGCGCAGGGCAGGAGGGCGAGAGCCAGCGCAGGGAGACAGCCAGAGAGGCACATAAGAAGGGGATCCCGACTAAGTTACCTGAACTGCCTGGGAGTTGGCTGGATCCCTTCCTTTGAGAACACAGGATGACGTGGGCGGTTATAACCAGCTGCAGTGATAACCTGGAACTGCCTAAGAACTGTGAGTAAAGCCTGAGGACTGCACCCCACTGTGTCCTTGATTTATTGCTGCGTCACCGGCCCTGCACTACACTGTTCCTGCCAACAACATCTACCTCATCAAGTCCTATATACTGCCCTGGGGCTTAGCTCTGCCTGTGGAGAGCTGAACCAACTCTGCTGCGTCACCATCAGCTCCAGTGGATCTGCACCGCAGCGTCGGCCCCATATAGCTGCATACCACGGGTGGCACCATGAATACATTCCCCAAAATTGACTTTTACACCTTTCCTTTCATTTGACCGCCCGGGGCCACGGACCCGGTCACTGCCATCATGACTACCCCAAGAGAAAAGGACCGGCCCAGCTACCGAGTACCCCACGGCCCTAGGGGGTGCATCAAGTCCACCTCTGATCTCCCCTCACTGTGCTGAAGTGTACGTGCCCTAAAGGGACATTTGCGTGGATGAGTCCTTAATCGTTTTTAAGTCTCGGCTTGGATTCCGTCAGTAACTGCCCAGTAAGAGGGCCAGGTATGGAATCAAGCTGAATAAACTTTGTGAGAGTACCTCAGGGTATACTCACAAGTTTAGAGTTGATGAAGGGAAGAACTCTCGGATTGAACCCCCTGAATGCCCCCCTGTTCTAGGAGTGAGTGGGAAAATTGTGTGGGATTTGGTGCACCCACTGCTGGATAAAGGTTATCACTGTTAGAACCCTCCTGTTTGTTTTTTCCATCTTGTGTTTTGCGGTCACGTGACCATCTGCCTTTATATTCCAGCTCCGCCCTTATGGCTGTGATGGACTTCAGTGTTTGACTGTTTCTCTAGCATGGTGCTTCGGTGCCTTTCTCTGTAAGTTCGCTTGGTCCTCTGGGACCTCTAGTACATTTTTGTCAGTTTGTCTTTTTGTGTTCTGCAACAACTTCTCTGTTTAGGAGGTGTCCCATTTTTGTCCCAGTCCTTAGTTCTTTTAGAGACCCCTCCCTTAATTCTATAGGTCTTCGTTCAGACTAGCCGAGGACTAAGGCGGGTCTGTTCACTAGGAACAGGCAGCCTGCTACATCGTAGGGATTCAGCTTCGTCTAACTGTAGGGACAGCTTTCCTCTATCTTTCCTTAGTACATGTTGCAGATCATAACAGTAAGTCCAGCCCCAAAAAACTAAAAGGAAAGAAATTCGGGGATCAGTATGGCTTCCGTCCAGGTTTTGGCTCAACGCTTGCAGGGATTGTCTCTGGAGGTGGCCGAGCTCCAGCGACACGTGAGTAGCTGTTCTGGAGCGTATTTTGTCGAACCCAAGGTAGGACTGCCTGATGTTTTTTATAGTAAACAGCAAGATTTTTTTTCCTTTAAAAATACTTGCTTGTTATATTTTCGTTTGAGACCAAGGTCCTCTGGGAATGAATCACAGTGCATTGGTTTTATTATGTCACTTTTGCACAATGAACCACAGGGCCTTTTCTCTCCAGCCTAATGATCCGTGTTTAAGGTCTGTTGAAGAATTTTTTTCTGCTATGGGGTTATTATATGACGATCCTGATTGAATCTCATCTGCTGAATCAGAACTCAGGCGTTTGAATCAGGGGTCAGATGATGTTGAAAATTATTGCACACACTTCAGGAGATGGGCTTCAGAAGTTAAGTGGAATGATCCTGCACTGAGATGTTTATTTCTTGCTGGTCTGAGTGAAAGTGTTAAGGATTTGCTAATTGCATTCCCTGCACCTGAGACTTGGCAGGATGCTATGCAGTTAGCTGTTCGTATAGACAGGAGACTGAGGTGCAGGCTTAATGAGGTAAAGACTCCTGTAATGTCAGTTCCTAGTCCCCAGAAAATCTGCTCTGACGGCGGAGAACCGATGGAGGTTGGGGGGATGTCACTCCGCTCTCAGGAAAGAGACCGGAGGTTTACCGAGAGATTGTGTCTTTATTGTGGTAAAGCTGACCATTTGATTAAGTATTGTGAGCGTCGTTTAAGTAAAGAAAAAAAAAAGGTCAGTTATGCCCGTATAGCTTGTTTACGCTCTGCAGGTGTATTTCTTTCTGGGAGTACTACTTTGCAGGGAGATTTTATTGAATTTCAGGTATTTGTGGATTGTGGTTCAACACTTAATGTGATTGATAAAGGGTTTTTGGAAAACCTTAAATTGAAATCCAAACCTTTGTCATCACCTATTTCTGTGATTGCAATTGATAACACTCCTTTGAAATGTATTACTCACAAGACTGCTGCATTTCCTCTCACTATGAATGGAGTTCAACAAGAAATTTTGGACTTGGTTGTTTTAGATAATTTACCCTCTCCAGTTGTTCTAGGATTGCCTTGGTTAAAACTGCACAATTCTTTAATGGACTGGTCTACTAATAAGATTAAGTCTTGGAGTCCAAAGTGCTATGATAAATGTTGTAATGGTCGCATTGTGGCTGTGGAAAAAGGGGAATTACCGGTACCTATTCAAGATTTTTGGAGGGTTTTTTCTGAGGAGGAGTCGCAAGTTTTACCTCCTCATAGGGATTATGATTGCGTCATTGAGTTTGTTCCGGGTGCTACTCTTCCCAAAAGTCGCTTGTTTAATCTGACTATCCCTGAAAGAAAGGCCTTGGAGGAGTACATACAGACTAGCCTGGCTGCTGGTCACATTAGACCTTCTAAGTCGCCTGTGGCAGTTGGATTCTTCTTTGTTAAAAAAAGGACGGGGGTTTACGTCCATGTCTGGATTTTCATGAAATCAATAAGATTACCGTACGCAATTCCTACCCATTGCCGTTAATTCCTGACTTGTTTAACCAGTTAGTGGGAGCCAAGTAGTTCTCCAAAATTGATCTCCGGGGGGCATACAATTTGTTACGAGTGAAGGAGGGTGATGAATGGAAAACTGCTTTTAACACTCCAGTAGGTCATTTTGAGAATCTGGTGAT
Source organism: Phyllobates terribilis (assembly GCF_046119375.1). Lineage (NCBI taxonomy): Eukaryota > Metazoa > Chordata > Amphibia > Anura > Dendrobatidae > Phyllobates > Phyllobates terribilis. Next base: position 230,933,238 of record NW_027362764.1, read on the forward strand.
GCCTTTTGGTCTTACCAATGCACCTGCATTTTTTCAGAACCTTATTAATGACATCCTGAGACCTTTGATTGGTAAGAATGTGGTTGTGTATTTGGATGACATTTTGATTTATTCACCACATCTAGAGTCCCATTGGCAGAGTGTACGTGAAGTTTTGCAGTTATTGAGTGATAATTCACTCTTTGCTAAGCTGGAGAAATGTGAGTTCGCTGTGCAGAAAATTAGTTTTTGGGGCTACATTGTCTCCAGCGAGGGCTTTGAGATGGACCCGGTGAAGGTTCAGGCTGTGCAGGAATGGCCAAGGCCTATTGGTTTGAAATCTATACAGAGATTTTTGGGCTTTGCCAATTATTACAGGAAATTCATTAAGAATTTTTCTGTAATTGTTAAACCTCTAACCGATCTCACCAGGAAAGGTGCGAATACGGCCCTGTGGACTACTGAGGCCATTGAAGCGTTTGAGTATCTCAAAGAGAGGTTCAGTTCTGCCCCTATCCTTATGCAGCCTGATGAGACCAAGCCTTTTTTGGTCGAGGTCGATGTTTCATCGGTGGGGGTCGGAGAAGTTTTGTCTCAGGAGAACAAGGGTGGAGTACATCCTTGTGCCTGCTTTTCGAAAAAATTTTCGGAAACCGAACTGAATTATGATGTTGGAAATGGGGAGTTGCTGGCTATTAAACTTATGTTTGAACATTGGCGTCATTTTTTGGAAGGCGCTAGATTTCCTATTCAGGTATTCACAGATCATAAGAATTTGATCTATCTGGATGCTGCCAAGTGCTTGAATGCCCGTCAAGCTAGGTGGGCACTTTTTTTTTCTCGGTTTCATTTTTCTGTTACCTATATCCCTGGTACTAAGAATGTTAAAGCCGATGCTTTATCTCGCAGCTTCTCTCCTACGGTCGGTGCTGAGGAGGAGGAGAGCATTTTAAAGAAAGGAGTTGTGGTGGTGGCTTTGGACTCTGTTTTGGAGAATGGGATTCTGAAAGCTCAAGATGATACTCCATCTAACACTCCCCATGGGAGGTTGTTTGTGCCTAGAGCCTTTAGGAGAGATTTGTTTGTGGAGTGTCATGAGTCTCGGTTGGCAGGTCATCCAGGAATTTCGGAGACTAAGAGACTTATCAGTCGCAGTTTTTGGTGGCCTGGATGACAGAAGTAAGTTATCAAGTGGGTGCGTCAGTGTACTGTATGTGCTAGGTCAAAGGCTTCACATACTCCTGCTGCGGGGTTTCTTTGCCCTCTGGAGGTTCCTAGTGCGCCTTAGATGCATCTCACAATGGATTTTATTACTGATCTTCCTGTGTCCGAGGGTTTTACTGTCATCTGGGTGGTCGTGGACCGTTTTAGTAAGATGTGTCATTTGGTTCCATTCATTAAGTTGCCCTGCGCCAAGACACTCGCTAAGGTGTTTGTTAAGGAGATTGTCAAGCTCCATGGCATTCCCACGGATGTTGTTTCTGATAGAGGACCTCAGTTTGTGGCTTACTTTTGGCGTGCTTTTTGTGACAGGTTGGGAGTCCATTTGTCATTTTCGTCTGGTTATCATCCTGAGTCTAATGGACAGACTGAAAGAAAGAACCAGGATGTTGAACAGTTTTTGCATTGTTTTGTGGCAGACAATCAAGAGGTGTGGTCTGAGTTTCTGCCTCTCGCTGAATTTGCTCTTAACAATCATACATCCTCCTCTGCTGGGTGTTCTCCTTTTTTTTGTTGTACTGGGAGACATCCGTCTTTTGGTTCGTTCTCCAAATTGGGGTCGGTGGTGCCGGAGGAGGAGAATTTTTCCAGTGATTGGAGATAGTTTGGACTAATATACGGTGCAACCTTCAAGAGGCTAACAAGAAGTCCAAGAAGTATTTTGACAGGAAACGTAAGGAGGTTTTGTTTACTGTGGGTGACATGGTTTGGTTGTCCTCGAAGAACCTGCGGTTGAGGATTCCCTCTAAAAAACTGGGTCCTAAGTTTGTGGGTCCATTTAAAGTGCTTCAGGTTGTTAACCCGTCTGCTGTTAGCATAGGCCCGGGGGCCCCGAGCCTGCAGGGGGCCCGCGGCTCCGGGCGGGGTGTCTAATGCCGGATTGCCCTCATTATATGTGCGGGCCGCCGCGGCACATACCGGTAGCAGTGGCGGGAGGGGGGGCCCAGACCGCTCCCCCAGCAGCGGCCGCCGCTACTTCTTCATCGGCCGGGCCAGCACTGCAGCAGTTAACTTCCCTGTGCTGGCCCGGCCGCGTCACTGCTAGGAGACACGGCCCTGTGCGCGGCCGTGTCTCCTAGCTGTGACGTCACGCAGTACGTGCCCGGCCTGCACTGCTGCAACGGAGAAGAGAGAGCAGGTAGGAAGAATGGAGCCGGGAGATGGTGAGTCTGTGTGTGTATGTGTGTATATGTGTGTATGTATGTGTGTGTTTGTGTGTATGCGTGTGTGTGTATGTGTGTGTGTGTGTATGTGTGTGTGTATGTGTGTGTGTGTGTATGTGTGTGTGTATGTGTGTGTGTATGTGTGTGTATGTGTGTGTATGTATGTGTGTGTATGTATGTGTATGTATGTATGTATGTGTGTGTATGTATGTGTGTGTATGCGTGTATATGTGTGTATGTATGTGTGTATATGTGTGTGCATGTGTGTGTATGTGTGTGTGTGTATGTGTGTGTGTGTATGTGTGTGTGTGTGTATGTGTGTGTGTATGTGTGTGTGTGTATGTGTGTGCATGTGTGTGTGTATGTGTGTGTATGTGTGTGTGTGTATGTGTGTGTATGTATGTGTATTTATGTATGTGTGTGTATGTGTGTGTGTATGTGTGTGTATGTATGTGTATGTATGTATGTGTGTGTATGTATGTGTGTGTATGTATGTGTGTGTATGTATGTATGTGTATGTATGTATGTGTATGTGTGTGTGTGTGTGTGCAGGCAGATATCATTGTGTGATGTCTGTTTATATGTATTTTTGTGTTTCAAATGTGTGTATGTATATGTCTGTATATGTTTGTGTGTGTGCATGACTGCATGCATGACTGCGTGCAGCCTCCTGCTGAGTATAGTTGGCGCCGTGCGGCCTCCTGCTGTCTCTGGGGGGGGTGCCGTGCGGCCTCCCACTATGTATCGATAGCGCCGTGTGGCCTCCCACTTTGTATAGATGGCACCGTGCGGCCCCCTGCTGTGTATAGATGGCGCCGTGCGGCCCTCTGCTGTGTATAGATGGCGCCGTGCGGCCCTCTGCTGTGTATAGATGGCGCCGTGCGGCCTCCTGCTGTGTATAGATGGCGCCGTGCGGCCTCTTGCTGTGTATAGATGGCGCCGTGCGGCGTCCTGCAGTGCATAGTTGGCGCCGTGCGGCCTCCTGCTGTGTATAGATGGCACCGTGCGGCCTCCTGCTGTGTATAGATGGCGCCGTGCGGCCTCCTGCTGTGTATATATGGTGCCGTGCGGCCTCCTGCTGTGTATAGATGGCGCCGTGCGGCCTCCTGCTGTGTATAGATGGCACCGTGCAGCCTCCTGCTGTCTCTGGGGGGGGCGCCGTGCGGCCTTCCGCTGTTATAGATGGCGCCGTGCGGCCTCCTGCTGTGTACAGATGGCTACGTGCGGCCTCCTGCTGAGCATAGATGGCGCCGTGCGGCCTCCTGCTGTTTCTGATGGGGGCGCCGTGCGGCCTCCCGCTGTGTATAGATGGCGCCGTGCGGCCTCCCGCTGTGTATAGATGGCGCCGTGCGGCTTCCTGCTGTGTATAGATGGTGCCGTGCGGCCTCCCGCTGTGTATAGATGACTACTTGTGGCCTCCCGTTATGTATAGATGGCTACGTGCGGCCTCCCGCTGTGTATAGATGGCTACGTGCAGCCTCCCGCTGTGTATAGATGGCACCGTGCTGCCTCCCGCTGTGTATAGATGGCTACGTGTGCTCAATATTGAGTCATACAATTAATACAATACAATTAATTGAGTCATACAATTAATGTAAGGCTATGTGCCCACGATACAGAAATGTTCTGGATTTTTTTTGAGCGTTTCTGCATCTCCCTGGCAGAAAAAACGCATGTGGATTTTACATGCGGATTGTACATGCGGATTTTACATGCGTTTTCCTGCCAGGGACATGCACTTGTATTTCCGCATGCGGGTTGACAAGCGCTTTCCAAGCGATTTTAGCATCACTTGGAAAGTGCTTGACAACTTGGTTACACTATATAAATCCATGCAACCGGCATGGATTTATATAGTGTGACCGTAAAAGAATGGTAAAAAATAAAAAATATATACTTACCTTCTGATGGCCTGCCGACGTCAGCGGTCGCGTGACCCGTCACATGACTAAATGACGTCACGGCAGGTCCTTTTCAGACCATCGCGAGCTGCCGGCAAGTCAGGACTAGTGTTGAGCCACCCCCGTAGTGTTCGAGTTCGGTTCGGTTCGTCGAACACCCGTGTGTTCGCCGAACTGTTCGTCGAACTGTTCGTCGAACACCTTCGAACACCGTTAAAACCAATGGCAGGCAAACAAAAACACATAGAAACACATAGAAAACACCTTCAAAGGTGTCCAAAAGCTGACAAACTGCTCAGAAGACACAACTAACACATGGAAAAGTGACAAGTACATATAGTCATGCGAAAAGAAAAGAGGTGGAGGAGTAAAAGGAGGGGGAGACACAGATATAGGCATGTCATGCCCTTCTAAAATCCAAAAAGTGAGAAGCCGAGACGGCCAGTCCGCTCCTGCCCGTGCCACCTCCGTGTCGCCGGGTTTGTGCCAGAGCCGCGGTGAACCCTGACGGCCAGCCCCCCTCTCCCAATACTGGTGCCTGTCCGCTGGTGGGTCGAGAGAGCCCCCCTGTGGTGGAGGCAGCGCTAAGCTTTTTAATTTAAATTGTCCCTCTAATTTGAATGAATACACTTTAAATCCATTTACAAGGATCTATTGGAGGGCAAGTCTCATGCCAGCAGCCGCGTAATTCCAGCTCCAGTAGCGTCCACTAAAGCTGCTGCAGTTAAAAAGCTTTTATAAGGATCGAGCTCGGCTGTCCACCGCAAGGCATCCTAGTGCCAGTCCCAGCCCCTATGCCTTGGGGTGCCTCCTGATGCTCTTCACTAAGTATCCCGTGGTCCCGAAGCATTTCCTTTGAAAAAATTAAGTTTCCAAACTACAGGTGGTGTAGCTTGCTTAACAGCCGGGATAATCCGCTGACTAGCAGACACTGCTACTAGGCACAAAGTATTTCCTGGGCTAGATGCAGTTAAAAATTTGTAAGTAGATACTCTCGTTGGATGCTGAGAAAGCATTCCATAGAGTCTCCTGGCACGCCATATATGAGTCTCTTAAAAAGCTTGGGGTAGGGGTCTAGGCGACCCTTTTATAGCCAAAATCACGGCCCTGTATCACAATACGTCACCTAGGCTGAAGATAAATGGAACTGTAGCACCGAGGGCTCGGTTGCTACAGACGTATTGCACCTCACCCAGAGGTGTGATATCTCACTCTCAGATAAGGATGGAGTGTGGATCAGGACCCGACACCTGCATGCATTACACCACATTGCCGTGGGGCAGGGCGACCAACATGCCCCTGAGATGGGCACGACAGTCCCTGTCCCTGGCTGGAGTGGGGGGAGGGAACACTGAGGAAGGGGAACCCTGCAGTGCAGGAGCAGGGAGGAAGCAGTTCCTGGGTGCATTGAGAAGGGAGTATAAAAGGTGGGCACCATCTTAGTTCAGTGCAGAGAAGTCTGAGCAGAAGTGGCAGGGAGCAGGGGCTCTGCATGAGCTCTGCTCCGGAGGCGGGCCTAGTAACAGAGGCCCAGGCCTGCAAGAGGGAGAAGGAAGGAAGAGGAGCGGAGAAGGCTCCAGGAACGAGGAATGAAGGGATCCCAGGGGTGCGGACGGGCGAGTCGCCACCGCACGCCCGAATCCACCTGCGTGGAGGGGTCAGGCCAAAGGGGGAGACCGGTCCCCGAACTAGTGGAGGCAGGAAACGACCCTCAGCTAGAAACCGGAGGCTCTGACATTTTATGTGGTGCAGCCCCTTGCTCCACCCGCTAGGAAGGCACAACATAGGGTCAGGGAAACTGGCGCCAAGTTTACCAAGAGGAGGCCCGAGGCAGCCGGACAGAAGTGTTGGTAAGAAAGGCCAGACAAAGGACACACAAAGGGGGTCCTGTGAAGCGCTCCAAAGTTATCTGGGAGTTGTCTGAGCCCCTCACCTGGTGAGCACAGTACGACGTGGGCAGCCGTTACCTGCAGACGTGGTCTGGATAATAAGAACTGTGAGTAAAGGCCCTGAACTGCATCACTGACTCCGTGTCGTTACTGCTGCTGCCCTGCACCATCACCCCCATCCTCCGCATACACTGCCCTGAGGCTATACTCCTCCCGTGGGGAGTTATGCTACGCTCTGCTGCACCCACAACACCAGCCTTAGCGGTCTGCCCTGTAGCGGCGGTTCACTCTGACCGCAATCCACGGGTGGCGTAGTCGGACATTTAAACATCAAAACCACATAAATAGTTCCGCCACTGGTTTGACCGCCCTGAGCCACGGAACCGGATCGCCGCCACGAAGACTACAACCACCAGCATCCACCAAAAAGGGTCAGGCTCCGGGTGTCCCAAGGCCCAGGGGTTGCGTCAGAACATTTTCATCACCTTTCACAATCACCAATGGGACAAGGCAGGGATGTCCTCTGTCCCCTCTCTTATACATCCTAGTGACGGAGCACCTGCTCTCATCAATTCGCCATAACCCCAATATTAGGTGGATTGAGGTGGGAGGCACCGAGTACAAGTGCTCTCTATTTGCTGATGATGTCCTAGTATATATCACTCAATCACATATATCCATCCCTGCTGTTATGGCTGAAATAGATCACTTTGTTACATGGTAAAATTTTAAAATCAATGCAGCGAAGTCTGAGGCCCTCGATGTCTCCCTCCCTAAATCCATATAGGATTCCATCCAGTCCAACTTTCCCTTTGCCTGGCCCTCACAGGGTATCAAATACTTAGGAATTCCTATTCATAGAGACCTCTCCCATCTATGTTATCTTAATTTTGGGCCCTTTATTGAACAATTCCATACAGACCACGGTTGGCAAGTTGGAACTGTGAGATTCACTACGTGCACCACTGGTATTTTGTGGAAAAGCACATGTAAGATTCTGCAACAGTCTCTGCTGATACTCCTGCATGCGTGCATCCCTTTCTATGGCAGGAATAATTTCTGCAAATTTACTTTTGTACCGGGGATCTAACAGTGTGGCAACCCAGTAGTCAGGATTATTTCTAATTCTCACAATTCGAGGGTCATGTTGCAGGTAGTGCAGCAAGAAGGCACTCATGTGTGTTGCGCATCCAGGAGCACCAAGTCCCTGTTGTGTTGGTGGCGAGGTAACAATCATGCTTCCTTCCTCTGTCCTCTCCCCCCAACCTCGCACAACAGAAATGTGATCAAGGTCTCCCTCATCTGATGAGTCTTCCATCAGTTCGTCCTCCACTTCTTCCTGGGCTCCTGCACCTTCCTCACTAGTTTGGCTGCTACCATGCGCCCTGGTAAAATCATCTCCCCCACCCTCACATGCCTGCCGCCCTGGTGCTGCCGACCGTCTGGACCTTGCAGATGTTAGCCCTTCCGCATACAACTCCTCCTCCTCTACTTCCTCCACCTCCTCTTGTGCCACCACCTGACTCCGAATTCTGTTTAACATGTGCTCCAGCATGTAAATCACCGGAATAGTCATGCTGATAATGGCATCGTCAGCACTAAACATCTTCGTCGCCATTTCAAAACTGTGCAGAAGGGTGCATAGGTCCCTGATCTGAGACCACTCCTCCAGCGTGATTTGCCCCACCTCTGAATCTCGTTGGCCCAGGCTATACGTCAGAACGTATTGCACCAGGGCTTGTCGGTGCTGCCACAGTCGCTGCAACATGTGCAGAGTTGAATTCCACCGGGTAGGCACATCGCATTTTAGCCGGTGAAGTGGCAGGCCCAACGACTTCTGTAGAGATGTAAGTCGCTGAGCTGCGGGATGCGAACGGCGGAAGTGAGCACACAGCGACCGTGCCCTCTGCAGAAGGCCATCTAGTCTGGGATAGTGGGCTAAAAATTGCTGGACAACCAGGTTGAACACGTGAGCCATACAAGGCACGTGTGTGACATTGCCCCGGCGAAGGGCCGCACCCAGGTTTGCAGCATTGTCGCACACGGCCTTCCCTGGTTTCAGGTCCAGTGGAGACAACCATTCATGAAATTGGTTCTCCAGAGCTGACCACAACTCCTCAGCTGTGTGACTCACATTTCCCAGACATTTCAATGTAAAAACCGCCTGATGACGTTGAGCCCTACTGCCAGCATAGTAAGGAGGTGTGCAGGATCCCTTCTGCGCAGTTAGAAAGCTTGTGGCATGACCAGACAGGCTTTGGGTGCAGGTGGAAGACCGAGAGGAGGTTGAGGAGGCAGAAGCAGTGGAGGAAAAATGACATAAAGAGGATTGACGCACAACTCGTGGGGACGGCAAGACTTGGACAGCAGCCCCTTGTCCTGCTGTCACCATAGTTACCCAGTGCCCAGTCAGCGACATGTAACGCCCCTGTCCATGCCTACTCGTCCAAGTGTCTGTGGTGAAATGCACCCTGTCACACACAGAGTTTCTCAAAGAAGCGGTGATGTTGTGTGCGACATGCTGGTGGAGCGCAGGCACACCTTTCTTTGAGAAGTAGTGCCGACTGGGCATCTGGTACTGGGGCACTGCGACGGACATAAGGTCTCGAAAATCCTCTGTGTCCACCAGGCGGAAAGGCAGCATTTCTGTAGCCAAGAGCTTGCAGATGGTGAAATTCAACCTCTTAGCTTTCTCATGGCTAGGAGGAAATGGTCTTTTACTTGTCCACATCTGAGGGACCGAGGGCTGGCTATTGTGCTTAGACGGGGTTGATAAGGGTGTCCCCGGCAAACTGCCGGTCTGTGAGGAAGATGCAGGCGGACATGTTAGGTTGCCTTGATCCAAAGGTGGTGCTATCGATGTTGGACAGCGCTCAAGACCAGCTGGTGTTACCACCTCCAAAGAAAATGATGACCTGCCAATCACGCTGGCTGTTGCGGGTAAAGAGGTGGCAGGTCTGCGCCCCAAAACAGGTGTGACTGCTGTCCCCCCAGTCACAGAGGATGAAGAGGCCGCGGATGCACAAGATATGGCAGACGGTGGTTGGCCCGGCCGGCTAGACCGCATTGTAGCACACTGAGCTTCCCACTGCAACTTATGCTTCATGTCCATGTGCCGGTTCATGCATGAAGTACTCAAACTATGTATTTTTTGGCCTCTACTTAGCTTTTGCTGACAAATGTTACAGATAACACGAGTTGGGTCATCTTTATCGATCTGAAAAAATGCCCAGGCTATGCAAGGCTTAGCACCCATGCGACCTGAAGAGCCACCACGACTTGTGGTGAGAGGCAGAGTTGTGTTTGAGGATGCAGTTGTTGACGTGCTTCCAGTACTACGTCTCTGTCCAGGAAGGCGCAACCTGACCTCGTCGTCACTAGCATCTTCCTCCACCTCCTCTGCTGACCTCATCTCTTGGCTGACTGTGGGTTGACAGTAAGTGGGATCTCCGACCTCATCATCATCACCCTGTGCGTTATCACACCCGTCGTCCTCAGAGCCAACCTGTTCCTGCCCTGACAAAAAACTAAAGTTGTCGCTCCAATCAGGTATTTGAGTCTTATCATCGTCTTCCTCATTGTCTCCACCAACAGGAGTTACAGTTTGGGAATGAGGGTCTACATTATGGTCAGAACCTTCTGCGTCTGGTCCTGGATCCGACTCATAAAGATTCTGGGCATCAGTGCAGATCATTTCCTCGTCTGGATTCACAGAAGCGCTGGAGTCGACCTCTGATTCCCAGGCTATAGTATGAGTAAACAGCTCTGCAGACTCAACCATCTGTTCTACCTCATACTCAGACGGGCAGCTGGAGATTTGGGAGCTGTGAGGAAGCAAGTGCGATTTGGGTGACACCTTTGAGGACTGGAGTATTTGTGATGTTGAAGTTGATGTGGAGGAGAGCCCACTTAAAGGAGCACTTGATATCCGTTGAAGCACCTGCTGTTTTTGTGCCTCATCTGGAATTTGTAGCGATTGGCGTGGCCGTAAGAAAGGGATCTTATCACATTGTCCGCTAAAAGAAGTAGACATTTTAGTTTGGCTGGAAGATGGTCTTTCTTCTGCACCTACCCCACGGACACAACCTTTTTTCCCCTTCCCAACACGCCTATTCCCCTTTCCACCAGCAGCAGGCCTTTTTCCACTCATTTTGGTGGTTAACTAATTCACAACTCTGGAGTTGTTTGCACAAAAAAACAATGGATGGTAACCGAGCAGAGCTGAGTGGCCAAACTGTGGTATTAGGCCAAAACTATTGGCTGGGTTAGATGCAGAAAAAAATTATTTTTAATTTGCAACCTGATGGAGGTCAGTATAGATGGACTAATAGACCAAGTCCCACACACCGCTAGAAGCCCAAATATTTTTTCAGAGCTAGATGCAGAAAATTTTTTTATTCAATTTGCAACCTGATGGAGGTCAGTATAGATGGACTAATAGACCAAGTCCTACACACTGCTAGAAGCCCAAATATTTTTTCAGAGCTAGATGCAGAAAAAAATTATTTTTAATTTGCAACCTGATGGAGGTCAGTATAGATGGACTAATAGACCAAGTCCCACACACTGCTAGAAGCCCAAATATTTTTTCAGAGCTAGATGCAGAAAAAAATTATTTTTAATTTGCAACCTGATGGAGGTCAGTATAGATGGACTAATAGAACAAGTCCCACACGCTGCTAGAAGCCCAAATATTTTTTCAGAGATGAATGAAGAAAAAAATTATTTTTAATTTGCAACCTGATGGAGGTCAGTATAGATGGACTAATAGACCAAGTCCCACACACTGCTAGAAGCCCAAATATTTTTTCAGAGCTAGATGCAGAAAAAAATTATTTTTAATTTGCAACCTGATGGAGGTCAGTATAGATGGACTAATAGACCAAGTCCCACACACCGCTAGAAGCCCAAATATTTTTTCAGAGCTAGATGCAGAAAAAAATTATATTCAATTTGCAACCTGCTGGAGGTCAGTATAGAAGGACTAAAAGAACAAGTCCCACACACTGCTAGAAGCCCAAATATTTTTTCAGAGCTAAATGAAGAAAAAAATTATTTTTAATTTGCAACCTGATGGAGGTCAGTATAGATGGACTAATAGACCAAGTCCCACACACTGCTAGAAGCCCAAATATTTTTTCAGAGCTAGATGCAGAAAAAAATTATATTCAGTTTGCAACCTGATGGAGGTCAGTATAGATGGACTAATAGAATGATGCTATGCCCAAAAGATTTTACTTCACTAGGTGCAGTAAAAAAATTGGTATTCTATACACAGGTGGTATATCTTGCAACACAGATAGGCTACTCCACTGACTAACACACTCTGCAGTAGGCCAAAAAGGATTAGCTTTGCTAGATTCAGCCAAATGCTGTGAAAAAAACTTGCACAGCACTGGCACAGACCTGCCTGGCAAAAACTGATAGGAACTGATGTAACCTAGTCCTGAAAAGGACTCCAATTACAATTAGTCTTTACTCCCACAATCTATCTATTTAAGAGCACAGACCTGCCTGATAAAAGTCGTAGGAAATGCTGTAACCTAGTCCTTAAAAGGACTGCAATCACAACTATTCCCTACTCCCAAGCTATCTGTATATTTGTGCGAAAATTGGCTTGAAATTAACAAGGTATAGCGCACACAGCAACAGCGGTGCCGTCTAACACGCAGCTGCAGCAGTGAGAAAATGGTGGCGACGGGGAAAATGGCTTGGTCTTATAGGGCAAGGACATGTGACATACACTGCCAATCACACATGCCCTTGCTTGTGTGAAAAAAAGCACTTCGCTCCGTGTGTGCACTGCTGATAGGCTGACAGATTGCACCTCCCCACTGCAAATGCGGGAAAGAGAAAAAAAAATGGAGATCTTCATTGTTCCTGCAGAGATCCATCCCCTGCCCCTCCCCCCGCCCCGCTGTACACTCAAACTGCGTATTAACATTAATTTTCATCATTACTGAGAAAAAATCCAGTTATGATTTTGGTGCACGAACAGTTATCGAACATAACCTCGAACAGCCGAATTTTTCTCAAATTGTTCGTGTTCGCCGACCGGCTCAAACACCGCCCAAAACAGCTCGAATTTGAGATTGGCGAACAGTTCGAGTAGAACAACGCTCATCTCTAGTCAGGACGCATCGGATAAAGTCACCGGGGGCCATCAGAAGGTAAGTATAATGTGTATTTTTTATTTTATTCTTTTTTCACAGGTTCTATGGTACCCGGGTCCAGAGGAGAGTCTCCTCTCCTCTAGATCTGGGTACCATCCGCACATTGAAACGCATGGATTCCGCATCTACAGATGCAGGGATGCGGATTCCATGCATTCTAATGCAATGGTGGCGAAAACGCTGCGCTTCCGCAAAATAATTGGTAATGCTGCGGATTTTTCCGCAGCGGAAATTTCCGCAGCGGAAATTTCCGCAGCATGTACACAGCACATGCGGATTATCATTGGGGAACATGGCAGACCTTCTACCAAGCATTTTTTTAAGCGTTTCTGCAGCGGAATTGCCGCTGCGGAAACACTTAAAAAACGCATAGTGGGCACACAGCCTAAAAAAAAATATTATAATTAATATTGTGCCAAATTAATTTCACGTGAACTATCACATGATCTATCACAGGGGATCATGTGACATGTCACGTGATAAATCAGGTGTGTGGGGGGGGCCCGCGCCTTCTAAACTGCCCGGGGCCCTTGCTACTCTTAATCCACCCCTGGCTGTTAGGTTGGATGTCCCTACTTCCTGGAAGATTAATCCTGTGTTTCATGTTTCCTTGTTGAAAAAGGCTGATGTATCTGATAGGGACGCCACTGTCACATTTCCTCCTGTGGTGGAAGACAGAGAATATGAAATTTCTCGTATCTTGAATTCTAGATGGCATAGAGGGAGGTACAGTATCTTGTCTCCTGGAAGGGTTTCGGTCCCGAAGACAACTCCTGGGTAAGGACGGATGATGTTTCTGCTCCTAGGCTTGTTAAAGCTTTCCACAGGAGGTTTCCAGATAGGCTTGGGCTTGGAGGATCCGGAGAATCCTCATAAAAGAGTCGGTACTGTTAGAACCCTCCTGTTTGTTTTTTTCATCTTGTGTTTTGCGGTCACGTGACCATCTGCCTTTATATTCCAGCTTCGCCCTTATGGCTGTGCTGGACTTCAGTGTTTGCCTGTGTCTCTAGCCAGGTGCTTCGGTGCCTTTCTCTGTAAGTTCACTTGGTCCTCTGGGACCCCTAGTACATTTTTGTCAGTTTGTCTTTTTGTGTTCTGCAACAACTTCTCTGTTTAGGAGGTGTCCCATTTTTGTCCCAGTCCTTAGTTCTTTTAGGGACCCCTCCCTTAATTCTATAGGTCTTCGTTCACACTAGCCAAGGACTAAGGCGGGCCTGTTCTCTAGGAACAGGCAGCCCGCTACATCGTAGAGATTCAGCTTAGTCTTACTGTAGGGACAGCTTTCCCCTATCTTTCCTTAGTACATGTTGCAGATCATAACAATCATCTCTATGTGGATAACATTTAAACAAGTATCCCGCTCTTCAAGTCCCTCTCTGTGCGAGGTACCGCAGCCTGCGGTACAGTCCGCAAAAATCAGAGAGGCCTCCCAAAGATGCTAAATGGGCAGCTGCTCAGAAGGGGTGAGAGCAGAGCCCAATGTAGCGACCACCTGCTGGTGATCAAGTACAAGGACAAGAGGGATGTCTTTTTCTTGACCACCATACATGGTGATGACAGCACCCTCAGCACTGTACGAGGTTCCACTGCACAGGTCGTCAAACCAGACTGTGTAGTGGGGTACAATAAGTACATGGGGGTGTTGATCTCTCTGATCAAGTTCTACAGTCGTACAATGCTTTGTAAAAGGTCAAGGTATGGTATAAGAAGCTGGCTGTGCACATCGTACAGATGGCAATGCACAACGCTTTCCTAATGTCGCAATGTGCAGGCCAGACTTCTACGTCGTACCTTCACTTCCAGGAGGTAGTTATCAAGGCCCTGATATTTGGCAGTGGTGACGGAGAAGGCCCCAGTACTTATGGAACTGAAGGAGCTCGAATTGTACCAGGCCAACATTTCCCTGGGATGGTCCCTCACAGCGGAAAAGAAGGTAAGTCACAAAAGAGGTGCTGAGTGTGTTATAAAAGGGGAATACGCAAGGACACCATTTATCAATGTGACACCTGCCCCGACAAACCTGGCGTGTGCATGAAACAATGCTTCAAAAGGTAACATACTTCCATGCACTGCTAAATTAATTTCTGATGTATGACAACCTGACGAACACTACACAACTGATTTAGTGTTCGTCAGGTTGTCATACGTCAGTTGTGTAGTGTTCGTCAGGTTGTCCTACACAACTGACGTATGACACTACAGTATAACATTCACAAATCACGTATTAGTTCCAAAAAGGGGGCACTTGTTAGGCATTTCCACTGTTTAGGCACATCAGGGGCTCTGAGAACGTGACATGATGCCCGCAGACCATTCCATCAATGTCTGCATTCCAAAGCGTCACTCCTTCCCTTCCGAGCCCTGAAGTTTGCCCAAACAGTAGTTTTCTCCAACAGTATCAGCGTACTCAGGAGGAATTGGACAACAGATTTTGAAGTCCACTTTCTCTCTTAGATTTTTTTTTTATTTTCATAAGTTAACCTTATAATTTTCTGTGAAGCACCTGGGGGTTTAAGGTGCTCACTACATATCTAGATAAATTCATTAGGGGGTCTCGTTTCCAAAATGGGGCACTTGTTGGGCATTTCCATTGTTTAGGCACATCAGGGGCTCTGAGAACATGTCATGACGCCCGCAGACCAATCCATCAAAGACTGCATTCCAAAGCGTTACTCCTTCCCTTCCGAGCCCTGACGTGCGCCCAAACAGTAGTTTTCCCCAACACTTCGGGTATCAGCATACTCAGGAGAAATTGCAAAACAACTTTTGGGGTCCAATTTATCCTGTTCCCCTAGTGAAAATAAAAAAATTGCTACTAGAAAATCATTTTTTTGGAAAAAAAGTTTTTTTTTATCATGCCTCTATGTTATAAACTTTGGCGAAACACTTGGGGGTTCAAAGTGCTCACCACACATCTAAATAAGTTCCTTAAGGGGTATAGTTTCCAAAATGGGTCACTTGTGAGGGTTTTCCACTGTTTAGGCACATCAGGGGCTCTCCAAATGCAACATGGCGTCCGCTGGAAATTCCAGCGAGTTTTGCCCTGAAAACGTCAAAGGGTGTTCCTTCCCTTCCGAGCCCAACCATGCGCCCAAACAATGGCTTTCCCCCACATATGGGGTATCAGCGTACTCAGGAGAAATTTCACAACAATGTTTGGAGTCCAATTTCTCCTGTTCCCCTCGTGAAAATAAAAAATTGCAGCAAGAAAATTGTTTTTGTGGAAAAAAAGTGATTTTTTTTCATGCCTCTATGTTATAAACTTTTATGAAACACTTGGGGGTTCAAAGTGCTCACCACACATCTAGATAAGTTCCTTAAGGGGTCTAGTTTCCAAAATGGAGTCACTAGTGGGGGGTTTCCACTGTTTACGCACATCAGGGGCTCTCCAAACACGACATGGGGTCCGCTGTAAATTCCAGAGAGTTTTGCCTTGAAAACGTCAAAGGGTGCTCCTTCCCTTCCGAGCCCTGCCGTGCGCCCAAACAATGGCTTTCCCCCACATATGGGGTATCAGCATACTCAGGAGAAATTTCACAACAATGTTTGGAGTCCAATTTCTCCTGTTCCCCTCGTGAAAATAAAAAATTGCAGCAAGAAAATCGTTTTTGTGGAAAAAAAGTGATTTTTTTTTTCATGCCTCTATGTTATAAACTTTTATGAAACACTTGGGGGTTCAAAGTGCTCACCACACATCTAGATAAGTTCCTTAAGGGGTCTAGTTTCCAAAATGGAGTCACTAGTGGGGGGTTTCCACAGTTTACGCACATCAGGGGCTCTCCAAACACGACATGGGGTCCGCTGTAAATTCCAGAGAGTTTTGCCTTGAAAATGTCAAAGGGTGCTCCTTCCCTTCTGAGCCCTGCCGTGCGCCCAAACAATGGCTTTCCCCCACATATGGGGTATCAGCATACTCAGGAGAAATTTCACAACAATGTTTGGAGTCCAATTTCTCCTGTTCCCCTCGTGAAAATAAAAAATTGCAGCAAGAAAATCGTTTTTGTGGAAAAAAAGTGATTTTTTTTTTCATGCCTCTATGTTATAAACTTTTATGAAACACTTGGGGGTTCAAAGTGCTCACCACACATCTAGATAAGTTCCTTAAGGGGTCTAGTTTCCAAAATGGAGTCACTAGTGGGGGGTTTCCACAGTTTACGCACATCAGGGGCTCTCCAAACACGACATGGGGTCCGCTGTAAATTCCAGAGAGTTTTGCCTTGAAAATGTCAAAGGGTGCTCCTTCCCTTCCGAGCCCTGCCGTGCGCCCAAACAATGGCTTTCCCCCACATATGGGGTATCAGCATACTCAGGAGAAATTTCACAACAATGTTTGGAGTCCAATTTCTCCTGTTCCCCTCGTGAAAATAAAAAATTGCAGCAAGAAAATCGTTTTTGTGGAAAAAAAGTGATTTTTTTTTTTCATGCCTCTATGTTATAAACTTTTATGAAACACTTGGGGGTTCAAAGTGCTCACCACACATCTAGATAAGTTCCTTAAGGGGTCTAGTTTCCAAAATGGAGTCACTAGTGGGGGGTTTCCACAGTTTACGCACATCAGGGGCTCTCCAAACATGACATGGGGTCCGCTGTAAATTCCAGAGAGTTTTGCTTTGAAAACGTCAAAGGGTGCTCCTTCCCTTCCGAGCCCTGCTGTGCGCCCAAACAATGGCTTTCCCCCATATATGGGGTATCAGCGTACTAAGGAGAAATGTCACAACAACTTTTCGATTCCAATTTCTCCTGTTACCCTTGTGAAAATAAAAAAAATTGGGTCTAAAGTAAAATTTTAGTGAAATAAGTTAAATGTTAATTTTTTCCTTTCACGTTTGATAAATTCCTGTGAAGCACCTGAAGTGTTAATAAACTTCTTGAATGTGGTTTTGAGCACATTGAGGGGTGTAGTTTTTAGAATGTTGTCACTTTTGGCATTTTCTGTCATAAAGGCCCCTCAAAGTGACTTCAAATGCGATGTGGTCCCTAAAAAAATGGTTTTGTAAATTTTGTTG
Source organism: Phyllobates terribilis (assembly GCF_046119375.1). Lineage (NCBI taxonomy): Eukaryota > Metazoa > Chordata > Amphibia > Anura > Dendrobatidae > Phyllobates > Phyllobates terribilis. The sequence continues at coordinate 230,950,570 of NW_027362764.1, forward strand.
TAAAATTCTTTAACCCTTATAGCTCCATAATAAAAAAAAAAATTGATTCCAAAATTGTTCTGATGTAAAGTAGACATGTAGAAAATGTTATTTATTAACTATTTTGTGTGACATATCTCTTTGATTTAAGGGCATAACAATTAAAATTTTGAAAATTGCAAAATTTTCAAAATTTACACCAAATTTCCATTTTTTTCACAAATAAACGCAAGTGATATCGAAGAAATTTTACCACTATCATGAAGTACAATATGTCACGAAAAAACATTCTCAGAATCAGGGGGAATCGTTCAAGCGTTACAGACTAATTACCTCATAAAGTGACAGTGGTCAGAATTGTAAAAATTGGCCTCGTCATTAATATGCAAACCACTCTCGGGGTAAAGGGGTTAACTAAATAATGGAAAAAAAAAGTAGTTTTGATAACCAGACAAATTAAAGCAGAGAGCTGCGGGCTTATATTACCAGGCTGAGCAGGTACCTGGTTATTATGCCCTTCCCAGCCTAAAAATACAAGCCGCAGCCGCCCAATAATTGGTGCAGATTTTTCTATCATTAATTCCTAGACAGATTTTGACATAACTCTACTGCAAAATCTACACACTTTTAAAGGGGATCAGGTTTCACAATACAAATTGCAAACATTATTACTTTGTCTTAGAACAGATGATGCGGGTGTACTTAGTTTGAAAAACCATGTAAGAATAGCTATATAATCCTTTCTATAGGTACGCTTACCTAGTCTGAAAATCTAAGTAAGGATAGTTATATAAGATTTTATGTACAGTAAGTACCTTTCTATAACATTAAAGCTAGCATTTTATAAGTCCATATATAAAACTCAGTCTATCCGCAAGAGAAATTTACATGTTTTGGAGTTAACAAACGCACCGCAGAGCAGCTTACACTGCTTAAAAAAAAGAACAGTGGGCATGATATTTCTACCTTTTTTTTTATCTTTTGCGCAGTGAAAATACGCAGCATCAAAAAGTCATTGTGGGAACTTAACCTTAGAAATCCACTGTATTTAACAATGTAGGCAATTTGTAGTTTGAATTAAGGTGACAGATCCACTTTAAAGGGAGATTTTGTTGTGAATTTGCATTAAAAGGCTCTGTGCCCACAATGAGTTTTTAATGAGGTTTTGATGCTGCGTATTTTCGGTGCCTCAAAAATTTGGCATCTTACAGTTCCAGCAAAATGGATGGGATTTATAGAAATCTTATACCCACTGTGCTTCTTTTTTACTCAGCATAAACTGACCTGCAGTGCGTGTTTAAAATCCACAACATGTCAATTTCTCTTGCGGGTGCGCTAAGTTTTATGTGCAGATTTTTCCCATAGAATAGCATTAGATGTGGAAAATTGGCAGGTATAAAACGCACGTGTTTTTAGTGTGTTTGCGCAGCTGAAACGCATAAAAATGCATATAATCCACATATGACTGTATCAATAAAGTTTTGTCAAATAAAAGGATGTATAAAAAATAAAGCAGCTTTGTTTATAACATGGCACACCAACAAAAGACAAAAAACATGGCGTCAAAAATGCGTTAAAAACGCATTTCAAAAAATTGCACACTAAAATGCAATGAAAAAATGCAATAATCTAATTTACTTACTAAGTGCAGAAGTTATGCAGAAATTCTGCAGCATCAAAAACTCACCAAATGCTCATCTTGGGAACAAAGCCCAAAGGGTAAAATCTGCAATGAAGATCCACAGCATATATTAATTTCTGTATGGATTTGTTTTCTCCCCACAAGAAAAATTTTCAGCTATGAGAGAACATGAACAAGCCTTACTACTCTACAAAGGTCTACTCAAAATAGATATGCCAGTTAGCAGGGACAAAAAGATCACAGTCACAGAGGGGGCGACTATGACCATGCCAGTGCGGGAAGGGGGCCCACCAACTCCAGTGCTTATTTCTGCTGGACGTACATTCAGCTGTAGTGTATTGAGGTGCAGAAACCTGCTGGCTCTCTGCACTGCAATACATGTCGCTGGCCAATCAGAGGCCGGCAGCTGACGGTGTGTCCGTCACGACCGGCGCTAGGCTGTGACGTCATGCGTTATCCATGACTGGCAAGTAAAAATTAGCTGCAGGCTAAAGAAAAGGGTTGGGGGACATTGTTAAACAAAGTGGCCACGATGGGGGACATTTTTACAGTAAGGAACCCAGGACAGGGGACATTATACCTGGAAGGGGCATAGGATGGGAGACATTCTTACTGGAAGGGGCTTAGGATGGGACACATTATACCAGCAAGGGGGATATTATAACAGGAAGGGGCTTGCGATGAGGGACATTATTACAGGATGGCGGCCAGGATGAGGAACATTATTACGGAAAAGGGCCAGGACAGGGGACATTATTACAAGAAGGTGACTAGATGGGGACATTATTACATGGAGAGTGAACACATTTGTATTTAAAGGATCTAGAACAATACAAGGGCCCATACATCTGACCAACATGGAGGTGGGGGCCCAGTTTCAAAATTTCCACTGGTGCCCATGAGACTCTAGTTATGCCACTGCTAATTAGCATTCTGCAAGACTTGTATGCCTGCATGAAAAAGAGTTTGTCTTCATGGATTTTTTTTAAGAATTTCATACAGCAGCCAGATAAAGTGTCTGACAGTTCCAGATATATGAATATATCATAAAGTGATCAAATAAATAGTGCCTTCAACACCAATATACAGTGTCATATTGTTCCTACATAAATTGTGTGATATAGTGGTGAGATAATTACAGCATAAGCATCAAGATAAGTAACACATGCAACCTGGTGTGCACATTATCCAGATAAATAGTGCGTACAAAGTCTAGATTCACACCATGGCCAACGGAAGGGCATGTAAAGATCATAAAATGAAACATGCAAGCATTGCGACTGATGCCAGTGGTTGGCTGCAGCAGCCATGTGACTATATGGCATATGATCACTGCATTGAAGACTGGCGGGACCACTAGAGTAGTAGCACTGGAGTGGCAGAGCTGGAGCACTGGGGATATAAAAGGTGTGTGGTGGGTAATTTTTATTTTAGCATATTCTCTCTTCTTAGGGTATGTTCACATGATGTTTTTTTCAGGCTGGTTTGGCGCTGGTTCCTTTAATAACTGCCTGAAAAGTGCTCAGAAACCACTCCAAAAGAATCTTTCTATTTATTTCAAGACTTGCTGTTCATATGTTCAGGCTTTTGAGTGTTTTTTAACTTGTTTATGCTTCCAAAATCACCAAAAGAAAGAAATGTGCATTCTATTCATCGGGCATTTTCCACTTTCGCTTTACATTAGAACTGAATGGGAAGGCAGAAAAAACACCCACAAGACACCCGGGCATCTTTTTGAACTTTTTGTCAGTGTTTTTTTTATTGAATAATGGTTTAAAAAAACAAAGAAAAGAGTAATTCCAAAAGCGTCCTTTTGCTTGATAAATGGACATTTTGACCACCTGATAAAACATTGTGTAAATGTATACTAGAATAGTAAAAAAAATCCTGGACAATTGCTGTACCTACCCAGAAGAACGCAGTGATAAAAAACGTATTCCTCTATATGATGCATGTTTGAATGCTTCACATAACTGTGAAATTAACAGAAATAAATGTAGATTTCCATCTCATCCAGTTAATCTACTGACATTACTTACTCATAATAGAATTGGCTGGGCTTACGGAGCTTTGCCGTGCTGACAAATACAGATTGATCAGTGCTTCATATTCCCATAACTGGCAGGGACAATATGTTCATATTTTAATTACACTCATAAATTCACAATTAAAAGGCATGATAGGAATTAAATAGCACCATTATGGCATAAATGTGAGCAGCGCGGTGAAAATGGTCCACTGCCTTAAGTGTGTAATGATGTGTTTCCACACCCATTAAGACGCAGCAGAATGTGTTAGTTAGATCATATTCATATATTACTTTTCCAAACTGCGATATCACCACGCACCCCTACCTGCAGCGAAATGCATGCAGATTTGTCTAATTTACATTAACTTGCAAACGAGATTTCCATGTTCTCATTTAGCAGTTTGAAAATGGTCTTTTACATTTTTAATTTACTTTGAAAAATGTTTACTAGTTTTTATTGAGGGATGTGTAATTACCAAGAAAAAGCTTGTCTGTATTACAAAATCTGTAGAAACAAATATTTGGTGGTGAACCCATTGGCTTCTATTGCAGTGATCTGAGGAATGATTCTGCTGTGAGGGCCCAACTTTAGGGCCATGTGCACACGTTAAGTGTTTGGTGAGTATTTTTTACCTAGACAGTCAAAATTAAAAAAGAACTCTTTTCTTATTGCAGAGATTTTCTCAATATCTTTTGCCGGAGTGCACTCTATGCCTCCCGGCTTCCCACTTGCCAGGACTGTCATGCTCCTGTTAGATTGAAAATTTTGACTAGTGGTATAGTCAAGGTAAAATATATATTATAGAAAATCAATTAGTTTATTTTAATAGATTAAGTAATCAGTGTGAATTAATATAGAGATGATGGAATAATCTATGTGTATGTATGTATGTATGCAAATGTGTATATGCACATGGATTATGTTAATAGTTAATGAATATATAACTAACAGCTTCTCTTTTTATTGTAGACACGAACAACTAAATGATTTCCTGGGAATGATGTATGCATGTGCATGGCTGATAACAGAGAGATTCATATCGAGTTGGCCAAGGCAATCTTGGCCAACTCGATATGAATCTCTCTGTTATCAGCCATGCACATGCATACATCATTCCCAGGAAATCATTTAGTTGTTCGAGACAAACTCACCCCTCCCATCGGAATTCCTAAGGCGTTACTGAGACCAAGAGATACATGAATGAGCAAATTGCAGTGTGCTGAGTTATCAGAAAGAGCAATGAATTTTACTAATCCCACCTAGAAGTAGAATACTATATAACCCCATGTCTACGTAATAATGTATGCCATTTTGGTGGTTCAGTCACTGAGTGAAGTTTGTCAACCAGATTAGCAAATCTGATTAATTAGCTTCTTTGCATGCACTCGGACATCTTTAATTTGGAGGAGAGCAGTTACCTATTGTATCTTAGATTGGTGAAACCTCCACAAATGGTGCCGTGACTCGGATCACACTCTAAGTCTCGGGGTGCCCATCACCGGACTACCTACGGACGAGCCGGGACTGCTCAAAGCGAGAGCCTGATCAACTCTCATCACTGAATACGGTAAGTCTGCAGATTTAGTGCTTATTCGTATTTTAAGCAGTCTCTGGTGAGTTTGTGGTGTCTAGATTGGCCTTAGGGACAGCCCCATGCGACTGGGTGGGTCCCCGCTGTGTGATTCCAAGAACTCTGGTGTGTCGCTCCTGGCTAACTGCTGCTCTGTGGTTTCTAAGGTGTACCATCCCATTAGAACGATCTTTGTACGCAGGGGCGTACAAGTATACACTTGAGAATTTAGGAAAATTTCTTTGTTTATAACGCGGGCACGCAGTGAGTGACGTTGTTTCTGATAAGTCGTCTATTAAGACGTCACTAGGACGCAGGCGCCTGGGGCCAACCAATCCTCTATTAAGTTGTGTATTAAGACGTGGGACATGCGGGGAGTGAAGTTACTGATAAGTCGTGTATTAATACGTTATTAGGATGCGGGCACGCGGGGTTAACCAATCCTCTATGAAGATGTGGAATATGCGGGGAGCCAACTGCATCATTAAGCCGTATATTAAGACGTCACTAGGACGCGGGTGTGCGGGGTGTTCAGTGCTTCATTAAGCCGTAAAAGAATCAATTCAGTGCTTGGTAGGGAGTGTAGGGACGAGTTACAATTCTACTTGTGTATCAGCTGCCTGGTCTGATCATAAGTCTAAGGGGACTGGAGCCAAAATCATGGAAAAACTAAAGACATTGTTTGTGTCGCAGGGGTCGCTCGATCAGGAGCGACAGGACCCAAAGATATAGTTGCTAGAAGAGAAGGAAGGAAATATGTAGAGAAAACCAAAAAAGTAATGTCATTGTGTGGGTTGTACCCGGGGGGGTAGATTACAGTACGAGATGTTGAATGCAGCAATTTGTGAAAACAGGGGAAAACTGGAAGATAATGGGTTGTTGTAAAGTGCATACATGTGGAAAAAGGTTGCGCTGAGTTTATCGAAAGAAGGGAAAAAATATGTGCAGAAACTTAAACAGTTAACTAAAATATGCGAGCTACCAGATAAGGGCCGGTTACAGCCGCTAGAGTGGCAACAAATTATGAAGAAGAAAAAGGGCAAGCTAGAAGATGAAGGATTGTTACAAACAGCTTTGGCTTGGTATAGAGCAGAAGAGAATTTGTCAAAAGAAGGGTGGGTGGAGGAAGAAAATACAGACAATAAGGGAAAGACGCCATGTTATGTGTATTACAAAGATACTGGTCTTTAGCCACCGCCCGATAATGGCGGACGGGGGGGTGGCCCTGTACAAATTGCAGTCAGCAGAATCCTGATAATAGAGATACTTGTCTTGCACGCGGGGCACCACGTCCAAGACCTCCCACTGTTCTTCCCCTCCCCACCATGCCACCGCCACTGCCCTATATTGGCGGCGCAATGAATTGTTGGGTGTGTTCTAATTGTGACCAGCAGAATCCATTGTCAGCAGATTATTGTGTTGCATGTCACGTGCCCCGTCCAGAAGGCCCACCCCTCGCTACTACCCAAGCCATTCTTAGTGCCCCATCCTCATCCTGCAGTGGCCATGTTACTACATCCATTGCATCACCTCCGGCCTCTGACCAGATGTCAGTGGGTGTGCTCCTTCCCAGTGGCACACACCCTTCGTGTAGTGTGCTTCCTTCCAGTGGCGGCCATCTTGGTGCACCCGGAATACAGGCCACGATACACACTAGCCACAATACACACAACACCCGGAACATCAACCGCAACATTTACTCCAGTTGTCACTCCGGATGGTGCGTACTATGTCCCAAAAGACTATGCTGGAATAAGAAATCTTACTTTTATTGCTCTTCCTGTTATAAGTTCTGGAATGTATGGATTTCCTATGCAAGCCTGTGCCCAAGCAATAGTCCAAGCTATACAGGAGAACAGAGAACTAACTACATTGGAGGAGATAAGACTAATCAGCAATGACTATCATAAATCTCAAATTCTTACCCGAGCTGTGGAAAGTGCCACAGCTAGATCAGACCCTCTCAGCCGCCAGATGACCTCAGAAGATAATCCAAATGAACTATTTCCTAGACAAACAAGCCTACCTCCAGTTGCTGTGTTGCCAGTATCTCCCTTAACATCTTCTCAGTCAGAATCTCCAGTGCCAGATCACCATAATAGATATGCGTCTTTCACACCCTCACAAGTTAATCAAGTGATTAGTCAACTACCTGACCCAGACAGACACCCTATGGCATTCTACAGAAGAATCAGACAAATTCAACAAACTTATTCAGCCACTTGGAAAGATCTTCATGAAATCGCTAGCATTAAAGTGGGAGATGCCTTTTGGCCAATAATTCAAGTAGCTCTGAATGACAGCCAAGTGACAGACAAGGAGACTTACCAATCAGGAGGAGCTTTTTTTCAACAACTTCAGCAATGGGCCAAGGAGCAGCTCATAGACTCATCTACCAGTTTATCGAACTGTACTCAAGAATCAGGGGAGAATGTCGAAAAATTTTACACCAGAATCCATACTCTGTTCAAGGATCAAGGGTTCAATGAAGGTCAGAGGATCCAACATAATCTGCTAGTCACTTCATTTGTTAGGGGACTCAGAGAGGAAATCTCAGCGAAGCTTACAGACTCCAGGCCAGATTACGTGGACATGTCTCCGCGAAAGGTACTCCTCATTGCTAAAGCTATAGAGAAACAATTGAATGCTGTACCAAGGCCTGCTCCAAGGCCTGCTCCAGAGCCTTCTCCAGCACCTACACTGACTCCTGCTCCTGCTCCAGCAGTCTATCAACCTGCAGATAATCAACAAGAACAGCTGCCATATTCCCCAGGATACCCACAACAACTATACCGCTCACCCCCACAATGGATGGGTCCTCCACAAATGTACAGAGGACCGAGTTTAAGACTAAGGGAACCAATCTGTTACTGTTGTAATCAACCAGGTCATTTCAGAAGAGAATGTCCAGAGAATAGAGGGGATCCTTTCTATGGCTCGATGCCACTCTCCTACAACCCGCAATTTGAAAGAAAAGATTCTCCACGCTACCAAGGGAATCCACGGTACTCCCGCCAAGAGTATAGACAGTCATCACGGCAGCCACCACAGAGAGAGTATGGGACAATGCCAAGAGAACCTGTGCAGAATTACAGTGACCATCCCACCGCAACAGATGCACCAAAACAACAGGGACCCACCACGCCGGTTTGCGGGGGGAAGACCAGAATTACCCCGCATAGGACAGTGGCAAACCCGTGCTCACCTTGACCTCAGTTGAAAACGTCCCCACTAAATCTGGACTGATTTCTACTGTCAAAATAGATGTAGGGGACAGAACTTTACTTTTTCTAGTAGACACGGGTGCAGCCAGATCAGTAATATGGTCAAGAGATTTACCCTATGAATTGCTTATATCTGATGATTACCTTTCATGTGTGGGAGGGGATGGAAAACCACACTCATCCCGACTAACATTTCTATTGCCTATTGGGAAAGAACAGAAGCTGCTGGCCAGATTGCTCGTTTCAGACACCTGCCCGCTTAATTTGTTGGGAGCAGATCTACTCCAGAAGTTAAATGCTCAAATATCATATGATGAGAATGGAATGCATCTAGATGTCTCTACTCCGTTATCATTAGAGGAAAAAACAAAGGTACATGCCCTCCCATTATGTGTCATCCAATTTGCAACAACCGCCATACCACAGCATCATCATGACTTCATACCACCTGAACTCTGGTCTCAAGGTCCTGATGATATAGGCCAGCTGCCTGTCCCGCCAGTCCAAGTTTTCCTGAAAGAAGGAGCACGGATTCCCAGACTCCCACAGTAACCACTGAAAGCAGCCCAAAAAACATCATTAGATGCCCAGATCCGAGAATTACTCAAGAAAGGAGCATTAATTCCCTGTGTTTCTCCTGCTAATACTCCATTGTTTCCAGTGAAGACAAAAACTGCAAGAGGAGAACCGGATAAATTTAGGATGGTGCAAGATCTGAGAGCTGTGAATGCAGTTACAATCCTGGAGACCCCAGTGGTGCCAAATCCACATACATTACTCACTGAAATTCCCCCTGAGGCTACGCATTTCACAGTAATTAACTTGGCAAATGCCTTTTCAGTGTGCCTCTGCATCCAGACTGTCAGTATATTTTTGCTTTTACACACAGAGTAGTATAGTACACCTAGACCGTTATGTCTCAAGGAGCTCAGAACTCTCCTCATCACTTCACACTGGCCTTAACTACCTGTCTCCAACCCTGGAAGAATGAGAACCCTGAAGTCACATTGATACAATATGTTGATGATCTATTCTTCTGTTGTGCCGATGACCAAACTTGCCACAGGTTCAGCTATTCTTTGCTCCAATTTCTGGCCACTATCGGATGCAAAGTTACTCTGTGAAAGCTACAATGGTGTTGTTCCAAAGTTGTGTTTTTGGGTCATTGCATATCCCAAGGTACCAAGCATCTCACTGAAGAGCGGAAAACTGCCATCCGGGACATCCCGTACCCGAGAACTGTCAAACAACTCCAAGCTTTCCTGGGAATGGTCACATACTGCAGGCAGTGGATCCCTAATGCTACAATTCTCATGCAACCTCAGTCTATATGATCGGGTCCTTTCTTCTGAGCTTGACCTGCATTTTGACCAAGAAGCTGAAGATGCAATGGACCAGTTGAAAGAACTCATCATTCCAGCCCGTGCACTGGTGATTCCCAACTATGAATTTCCATTCTTTCTATTTGTCTCTGAAGCGTGTGGCTATGCCTCAGGAGTTCAGTCACAAAAACATGGAGGCCACATGAGATCGGATATTATTCCAGTAAATTGGATCCAGTGGTGCAAACAGCTCCAACATGTCTCAAAGCAGTGCTGGTAGCTACAGAACTCCTCCACAGAACAGCAGATGTTGTACTTGGCCATCCTACAACTATACTGGCCCATCATGATTAGCTATCCTTGCACAAACCCAGCACAACCATCTATCTATGCAACATTGTGTCAGAATCCAATATGAGCTCCTTTTTCCAGAAAATATAGCTCCTTGGCGATGTACTGTCTTGAACCCCTCCACTCTGCTTCTTCTGAAGACTTAGGGGGGTCCTCAGAAGACCATGAATACCCTGATTCGAGTGACCATGATTGCCTTGAGGTCATGAAGGCAGAAACCTCTCACCAACATACTGTCTCTGAAGTGGATCTGATACTGTATACTGACAGGTCCAGATACACAGATGAATATGGAACTTACCATACCGGATATGCGGTGGTATTCCCACCAACGGTTGTTTCTGCTGGACCACTGCCATCTTATGTCAGCTCAAGAGGCTGAACTGTATGCTCTGACCGAAGCCTGCAAGTGTGCAGAGAGTTGAGTGGCCAATATCTACATGGACTCGAGGTACGGATTCAGGATTGCCCATGACTTTGGCCTGATATGAGCCCTGAGGGGCTACAAGACAGCCACTGGAGCTCCAATCCGGAATGCAGCGGCAGTGAGAAGTCTGCTAGAAGCTCTGAAGTTACCTAGGCAAGTGGCTGTGATCAAAACTAAGGCTCATGGGAAACTGAATTCAGAAGTTGCCAAGGGGAATCATCTGGCTGACATTACAGCAAAATCAGCAGCTATGGAACCAATATTTCCAGAGGAAGCAGAGGTGTCGGGGGGTACGGAGATGTTTGTGCTCACCAGAAGTCAGAGACAACGAGGGGAAAAGGAAGAAACGGGAATGAGAAATTTGGGGTTGGAAGAAGAAGAGGAGGAAGATGAAGAGGAGCAAAGACTGGAAGAGAATCCGGCACACAGAACTTTAGTGGACAGGCAGAATGCGGTAACAGAAGAAGAAAAACAAGGATGGATCGGACGGGGAGGAACGTTTTGTAATGACGGAATCTGGAGAGTGGGCAGAAGAATATGTCTGCCAAGAGCACTATATCGTGCAGTGGTTCAGTGGGCTCATGGAAAGGTACATAGAGGGAAGAATCAGATGATTTCAGCTATCAATAAACTCTATATTTCACCCGAGATCTCAGCTCTTGCTACAAACTATACTAGGAGCTGTGAGATTTGTAGCACTTGTAATCCTGGAAGAACAGAACATGTGCCAAAGAAGAAACTGGCAAAGTCACAGTATCCTTTCCAGAGAATCCAAATTGCTCATATGCAATTACCCAAGAGTGGAAGATATGAATATGTTCTGGTGGTGGTGGATATGTTTTCAGGCAGGACAGAAGCAGACCCAGTAGCCAACATGATCGCTAGAACTACAGTGAAAAGGCTTCTGGCAGAACTTATCTGCAGATTCGGGATTCCAGAAGTGATTGAAAGTGATCAAGGACCCGCCTTCACTGCAGACGTTACCAAATCAATCTGGGAGATGATTGGGGCGGATTTGGGCCTGCATATTCCTTAACATCCTCAAAGTAGTGGCAAAGTTGAAAGGATGAATGGCACTTTGAAAAACAAAATTCTTAAAGCCAGTAAAGAATTGTCACTTCCATGGCCAGAGGTGCTGCCTATTGCCCTATACACAGTCCGAAATACCCCGAGACAACCCACAGGGCTCACACAATATGAGATCTTGTTTGGGGGGCCACCTAGAATTGGTCGATAATATTACCCACAGCAGCTTAGTTCAGGGAATGATAAGCTTGTGAATTTTGTTGTCAGACTTGCTAAAGAGTTAAAACTAACACATGCTGCAGTGTACTTTTCTATTCCAGACTCAGATCTTGAACCAGGTACTCACAGCATCCAGCCTGGAGATTTTGTCTAGATAAAGAATCACGTGCGAGGCACACTGGATGCCAGATTTGAAGGGCCCTACCAAGTGTTGCTTACATCACCTACGGCTGTGAAGGTCGAAGGCCGAACATCATGGGCCTACGCATCCCATTGCAAGAAGGCGGTCTCAGACCCACAACCCTGATGCTCCTTTTTCTGATGACGGTAGCTATGGGGGAAGCCTTTGTTATGGTAACACATTCATTCCAAGCAATTATTACTAAAAAGAATGATATTCCAGTTTTCTAGTACAACACTTCCAATGTGGTGACTTTCCAATTTGATTACTGTGGGATAGTATCTTGTAGGGGGTATGAGAGATTGAGTAGTGACTGGTTAAGAGCTTTATGGGTGGACGCTGACCAATATATCTGTGTCACTGACAATTACTGGGGACAAAAAATGTGATTACTGGGGTGCTGTTGGGTGGAACACAGGTGACTACTGTTATGTTCTGCTACCAGAGCTAAGGAAAGAGAGGAGATCTGTCCCTACGATAGAACTCAGCTTGATCCCTACGATGTAACAGGGAACCTGATCCTGCGATCAGACCTGCTAAAGTCCTCAGCTAGTCTGTACGGAGACCTATAGATGTGGGGAAGGAATCCCTACAAGTACTAGGGACTGGGAGCAAAATGGACACCTCCTAACAGAAATAGTAGCAAACAGACGAACAAACAAAATATATAGAACACAGAGGTCCGAAGACCAAGCAAACTAACAGAGTTAGATACTGAGCACAGGCTAGCTAAAGAGTAGTAATACAATGAAGTCCAGCAAAGCCAGAAGAGCGGAGCAGGACTAAATAGGCCAACAAGGTCATGTGACCAGCAATAGAAAAAACCTAAGAGCAAGGTTCTAACAACTACGGCTGGGTAATATGCCTTAACTAAAGCAATAATGCCTTATATCTGAGTCCCAGGAATCCAAATAGGAAAATAAAGGCTGCCTTTGCAGGTACATACAGGGCCAAGAGAGAAGTTAACCCCAAAGGAAGTTTTGACCCACATATATATATTGAGGTTCTCGGAGTGCCTAGGGGGGGTGCCAGACGAATTCAAGACCCGAGACCAAGTGAAGGCGGGATTTGAGTCCATAATAACTATTAAAAAGAACGTAGATTGGATAAATTACATATATTATAACTTACAAAGATTTGTCAATTACACCAAAGATGCCTTACAAGGGATAGCTGACCAACTAGCACCCACATCTAACATGGCCTTCCAAAACAGAATAGCTCTGGATATGTTACTTGCAGAAAAAGGAGGGGTATGCAAAATGATAGGTGAGCATTGTTGTACTTATATCCCAGACAATACCGGCCCCACAGGGAAAGTTACTAAGGCTCTCAAAAAATTGACAGATTTAAGTGAAGAACTGAAAAGGAATTCAGGTGTGACTGATCCCTGGGATAAATATTTTACTTGGATGAGAGATTGGAAGAGTTGGTTAATTCAAGGGGGAATTATTTTACTTACTGTGGTAATTCTAATTAGTGTATTGCTGATCTGTGTGATTCCCTGTGTGAAGACGTTAATTGCCAAAATAGTAGATGCAGCAGTACCTGTCAGCGTCTTGTCCGAAGAATCTAATGAAGAGGCCTATGAACAAACAGTTCCCCTTAGAACAAAGGTGTTGTTCCAGAGAGATTGCCGGAAGTAAATGGGTTTATAAAGTTAATATCCATATTTCTGTGTTAGGGGTGGCCCTCGATTACCCAGTCACTAGGTCTTTTAGGGTCACCATCCCTTTCCTGTAGGTCTTTGTTTGAGTTAGATTTAGGAACGTCGGTGGTCTGTGAAGGTAAAATATATATTATAGAAAACCAATTAGTTTCTTTTAATAGATTACCTAATCAGTGTGAATTAATATATTGGATGATGGAATAATCTATGTGTATGTATGTATGCAAATGTATACAGTATATGCACATGGATTATGTTAATAGTTAATGAATATATAACTAACAGCTTCTGTTTTTATTGTAGACACGAACAACGAAATGATTTCCTGGGAATGACGTATGCATGTGCATGGCTGATAACAGAGAGATTCATGTCGAGTTGGCAAAGATTGCGCTGAGAGATGAATTCACCCCTCCCATCGGAATTCCTAAGGCGTTACTGAGACCAAGAGATACATGGATGAGCAAATTGCAGTGTGCCGAGTTATCAGAAAGAGCAATGAATTTTACTAATCCCAACTAGAAGTAGAATACTATATAACCCCATGTCTACGTAATAAAGTATGCCATTTTGGTGGTTCAGTCTCTGAGTGAAGTTTTTCAACCAGATTAGCAAATCTGATTAATTAGCTTCTGTGCATGCACTCGGACATCTTTAATTTGGAGGAGAGCAGTTACCTAGTGTATCTTAAATTGGTGAAACCTCCACAGTATCGTTGAGCCGCTGGCCTAATCTGTGCACTCTCCAATGCTGCAAGCAAAGTCAGAGTAGTGCGGTGGCTCTTAAGGTGGCTAGCTAGCTTCAGTGCAGTAGTTACAAACTCTACTAGAAGAGCTTGTAAGCACTGCGCTACTTTCCTAGGAGACCGGCCACTGCTGTTAGACAACAGCAGTGGTCGATAACCTAACCAATGAGCAGGAAAAATAAATAAAAATCCTTTCATTTTTGAGAATGTAGAGAATATTTAACAACAAGTGAATTGCAAAGTTTATTGCTTTTACAAGCAGTTTGCCAATTTTACAGTTTATGATGGTGAGAATAACCTTTTATCTCCTTCTGCTGAAGTCATTTTTTTCACCCTTGTCTTCGAAACCATAACTTTCCATCCACGTGACGCCCTTATTTGCATGTTGATTTTTATTTTGTAATGCCACCATTTAATTTACCATATAATGTATGAGATGAGGTATAGTGGAATGCAAAAAATACAGCAATTCTGCCATTTTGCTTTCTGTCTTGTTTTTACTTTGAGGTAAAAATGTAACAATAATTTTATTTATATGTATGCATGATTTCAATACTAAATTGTTATAGTTTTTACAGTTTAAAGCACAGTAAGGAAAGGGGTTAAGTACTTAGGTTATCTGTTAGATCATGCAAAACATAACAATTGGAATAATTTACAAAACAATGCTCTAGTTCATGTGTCCAATGATGGTGGTTGCACATGCTTGGTCAGATTTATTTATTTTTCACATATTAGTTGAAGAAGTGATTTTCATGGATAGAACACTTACCCATTATAGTCCATGCGATAGCTCACATGTCCATGTGTTTTGTGAAGAAAAAATATCTGCAAACAAATGGATGATATATCCGTTTTTGATCATGGACCAAGCTCACTCATTCAAACCTATGGGACCAAGAATATCTTGAACAGCACACTGATGCATTGCATTCTAACCCTAGCTGAATTATAGTGCTGCCCTTTCCTTTGTGCACAAGAAAAATCACTGATGACTGAGGCCTTAATAAGAAAGCACGGTGGCTCAGTGGTTAGCACTAGCGATGTGCGAACGTGCTCGCCACTGCACAGTACTCGCCCGAGCATCACTGTGCTCGACAAGCTTGGCGAGAATTTCTGGGTTGCTCGGGTGGGAACTCGGGTCCCCTCCCTGCATATTTGGCGCTCTTTAGAGAGCTAATGAACATGCAGGGATTGCACTGTAATGCCGTAGCCATGTTGGTTGTAGGCATTACAGTGATTGGTTGGCCGCACAGCATCATCAAGTCTATATAACACCTGGCACCGCTATGTTAGTCACAGTCTACCCCGGAATCAGGCAGAGTAGGGAGAGGTGCTGCTGAGCTAAAGAGAGATTTGCTTGTTTATAGTTAGTATAGGTATTCCACAGCATACAGTGGGGAAAAAAAGTATTTAGTCAGCCACCAATTGTGCAAGTTCTCCCACTTAAAAAGATGAGAGAGGCCTGTAATTGACATCATAGGTAGACCTCAACTATGCGAGACAAAATGAGAAAACAAATCCTGAAAATCACATTCTCTGATTTGGAAAGAAATTTTTTTCAAATTTTGGTGGAAAATAAGTATTTGGTCAATTACAAAAGTTCATCTCAATACTTTGCTATATATCCTTTGCTGGCAATGACAGAGGTCAAACATTTTCTGTAAGTCTTCGCAAGGTTGGCACACACTGTTGCTGGTATGTTGGCCCATTCATCCATGCAGATATCCTCTAGAGCAATGATGTTTTGGGGGTGTTGCTAAGCAACACGGACTTTCAACTCCCTCCAAACATTTTCTATAGGGTTTAGATCTGGAGACTGACTAGGACACTCCAGGACCTTGAAATGCTTCTTACGAAGCCACTCCTTCATTGCTCTGGCGGTGTGATTGGGATCATTGTCATGCTGAAAAACCAAGCCATGTTTCGTAGTCAATGCCCTTGCTGATTGAAGGAGGTTTTTACTCAAAATCTCACAATACATTGCCCCATTCATGCTTTCATGTACACGGTTCAGTCGTCCTGGTCCCTTGACAGAGAAACAGTCCCAAAGCATGATGTTGTCACCCCCATGCTTTACAGTGGGTATGGTGTTCTTTGGATGCAACTCAGCATTCTTTCTCCTCCAAGCACGACGAGTTGTGTTTCTACCAAACAGTTCAACTTTGGCTTCATCTGACCATATGACATTCTCCCAATACACTTCTGGATCATCCAAATGCTCTCTAGCAAACTTCAGACGGGCCCGGACATGTAGTGGCTTAAGCAGGTGGACACGTCTGGCACTGCAGGATCTGAGTCCCTGGCGGCATAGTGTGTTACTGATGGTAGCCAGTGTAACGTTGGTCCCAGCTCTCCTCTCTGCAGGTCATTCACTAGGTCCCCCCGTGTGGTTATAGGATTTTTGCTCACCGTTCTTGAGATCATTTTGACCCCACGGGGTGAGATCTTGTGTGGAGCCCCAGATTGAGGGAGATTATCAGTGGTCTTGTATGTCTTCCATTTTCTAATTATTGCTCCCACAGTTGATTTCTTCATACCAAGCTGCTTGCCTATTGCAGATTCATTCTTCCCAGCCTGGTGCAGGGCTACAATGTTGTTTCTGGTGTCCTTTGACAGCCCTTTGGTCTTCACCATAGTGGAGTTTGGAGTGTGACTGTTTGAGGTTACGGACAGGGGTCTTTTATACTGATAACGAGTTCAAACAGGTGCCAGTACTACAGGTAATGAGTGGAGGACAGAGGAGCCTCTTAAAGAAGAAGTTACAGGTCTGTGAGAGCCTGAAATCTTGCTTGTTTGTAATTGACCAAATACTTATTTTTCACCAAAATTTGGAAAAAAATTCTTTCCAAAATTATTGGCAATTATCAAGACACACTCAATAAAGGAGTGGTTCTACAGGTGGGGACCACAGACCACATCTCAGTACCGATGCTTTCTGACTGATGTTTTGGTCACTTTTGAATGTTAATTGTGCTTTCACACTCGTGGTAGCATGAGACGGACCCTACAACCCACAGAAGTTGCTCAGGTAGTGCAGCTCATCCAGGATGGCACATCAATGCAAGCTGTGGCAAGAAGGTTTGCTGTGTCTGTCAGCGTAGTGTCCAGAGGCTGGAGGCGCTACCAGGAGACAGGACAGTATACCAGGAGACGTGGAGGGGGCCATAGGAGGGCAACAACCTAGCAGCAGAACCGCTACCTCCCCCTTTGTGCAAGGAGGAACAGGAGGAGCACTGCCAGAGCCCTGCAAAATGACCTCCAGCAGGCCACAAATGTGCATGTGTCTGCACAAACGGTTAGAAACCGACTCCATGAGGGTCGTATGAGGGCCCGACGTCCACAGATGGGGGTTGTGCTCAGAGCCCAACACCGTGCAGACGCTTGGCATTTGCCACAGAACACCAGGATTGGCAAAGTTGCCACTGGCGCCCTGTGCTCTTCACAGATGAAAGCAGGTTCACACTGAGCACATGTGACAGACGTGATAGAGTCTGGAGATGCCATGGAGAGCGATCTGCTGCCTGCAACATCCTTCAGCATGACCGGTTTGGCAGTGGGTTAGTAATGGTGTGGGGTGGCATTTCTTTGGAGGGCCGAACAGCCCTCCATGCTCTCGCCAGAGGTAGCCTGACTGCCATTAGGTACCGAGATCCTCAGACCCCTTGTGAGACCATATGCTGGTGCAGTTGGCCCTGGGTTCCTCCTAACGCAGGACAATGCCAGACCTCATGTGGCTGGAGTGTGTCAGCAGTTCCTGCAAGATGAAGGCATTGAAGCTATGGACTGGCCCACCCGTTCCCCAGACCTTAATCCGATTGAGCACATCTGGGACATCATGTTTCGCTCCATCCACCAACGTCACGTTGCACCACAGACTGTCCAGGAGTTGGCGGATGCTTTAGTCCAGGTCTGGGAGGAGATCCCACAGGAGACCATCCGCAGCCTCATCAGGAGCATGCCCAGGCATTGTAGGGAGGTCATACAGGCACATGGAGGCCACACACAATACTGAGCCTCATTTTGACTTGTTTTAAGGACATTACATTAAATTTGGATCAGCCTGTAGTGTGTTTTTCAACTTTAATTTTGAGGGTGACTCCCAATCCAGGCCTCCATTGGTTAATAAATTTGATTTCCATTGATGATTTTTGTGTGATTTTGTACAGAACAAAGTTTTCAATGAACATATTTAATTCTTTCAGATCTAGGATGTGTTATTTGAGTTTTCCCTGTATTTTTTTGAGCAGTGTATACAGTTATATGAAAAAGTTTGGGCAACCCTATTAATCTTAAGCTTAATGTTTTATAAAAATTGGTGTTTTTGCAACAGCTATTTCAGTTTGATATATGTAATAACTGCTGGACACAGTAATGTTTCTGCCTTGAAATGAGGTTTATTGTACTAACAGAAAATGTGCAATCTGCATTCAAACAAAATTTGACAGGTGCATAAGTATGGGCACCTCACCAGAAAAGTGATATTAATATTTAGTAGATCCTCCTTTTGCAAAAATAACAGCCTCTAGTCGCTTCCTGTAGCTTTTAATGATTTCCTGGATCCTGGATGAAGGTATTTTTGACCATTCCTCTTTACAAAACAATTCCAGTTCAGTTAAGTTTGATGGTCGCCGAGCATGGACAGCCCTCTTCAAATGATCCCACAGATGTTCAATGATATTCAGGTCTGGGGACTGGGATGGCCATTCCAGAACATTGTAATTGTTCCTCTGCATGAATGCCTGAGTAGATTTGGAGCCGTGTTTTGGATCATTGTCTTGCTGAAAGATCCATTCCCTGCGTAACTTCAACTTTGTCACTGATTCTTGAACATTGTTGTCAAGAATCTGCTGATACTGAGTGGAATCCATGCGTCCCTCAACTTTAACAAGATTCCCGGCGCCGGCATTGGCCACACATCCCCAAAGCATGATGGAACCTCCGCCAAATTTTACTGTGGGTAGCAAGTGCTTTTCTTGGAATGCTGTGTTTTTTTGCCGCCATGCATAACGCTTTTTTGTATGACCAAACAACTCAATCTTGGTTTCATCAGTCCAAATGACCTTCTTCCAAAAAGAAATTGGCTTCTCCAAATGTGCTTTTGCATACCTCAGCCGACTCTGTTTGTGGCGTGCTTGCAGAAACGGCTTCTTTCGCATCACTCTCCCATACAGCTTCTCCTTGTGCAAAGTGCATTGTATAGTTGACCGATGCACAGTGACACCATCTGCAGCAAGTTGATGCTGCAGCTCTCTGGAGGTGGTCTGAGGATTGTCCTTGACAGATCTCACCATTCTTCTTTTCTGCCTTTCTGATGTTTTTCTTGGCCTGCCACTTCTGGCCTTAACAAGAACTGTCCCTGTGTTCTTCCATTTCCTTACTATGTTCCTCACAGTGGAAACTGACAGGTTAAATCTCTGAGACAGCTTTTTGTATCCTTCCCCTGAACAACTATGTTGAATAATCTTTGTTTTCAGATCATTTGACAGTTGTTTTGAAGAGCCCATGATGCCACTCTTCAGAGGAAATTCAAACAGGAGAACAACTTGCAAGTGGCCACTTTAAGTAGCTTTTCTCATGATTGCATACACCTGGCTATGAAGTTCAAAGCTCAATGAGGTTACAAAACCCAAAAAAGTGCTTTAGTAAGTCAGTAAAAAGCAGGTAGGAGTATTTAAAACAAGAAAATGATAAGGGTGCCCATACTTATGCACCTGTCAAATTTTGTTTGAATGCAGATTGCACATTTTCTGTTAGTACAATAAACCTCATTTCAAGGCAGAAACATTACTGTGTCTAACAGTTATTACATATATCTAGCTGAAATAGCTGTTGCAAAAACACCAATTTTTATAAAACATTAAGCTTAAGGTTAATGGGGTTGCCCAAACTTTTTCATATAACTGTATATATATATATATATATATATATATATATATATATATATATATATATATATATATATATCCATCTGAACTAACAGTCCTTCTGAGCAGGGCCGGCTCCAGGTTTTTCTGGGCCCGGGCGAAAGAGTCTCAGTGGGCCCCTTTAACACATACCACGATTCATGATGCAGAGATACGGCGGAGAAATATATATATATATAGTACAATGCAAAGATTTCACTTCTTACATTACATGAGTGATATCTATTGTAAATTCCACAATAGCTCAGAAACCGGTGAATCGCTCCACACAGAATACTGGCCCCCATATAAGGCTCCATACGGAATACTGGCCCCCATATAACGCTTCATACGGAATACTGGCCCCCATATAAGGCCCCATACGGAATACTGGCCCCCATATAAGGCCCCATAAGGAATACTGGCCCCCATATAAGGCCCCATACGGAATACTGGCCCCCATATAAGGCTCCATGCGGAATACTGGCCCCCATATAAGGCTCCATACGGAATACTGGCCCCCATATAAGGCCCCATACGGAATACTGGCCCCCATATAAGGCCCCATACGGAATACTGGCCCCCATATAAGGCTCCATACAGAATACTGGCCCCCATATAAGGCTCCATACGGAATACTGGCCCCCATATAAGGCTCCATATGGAATACTGGCCCCCATATAAGGCTCCATACGGAATACTGGCCCCCATATAAGGCTCCATACGGAATACTGGCCTCCATATAAGGCTCCATACGGAATACTGGCCTCCATATAAGGCTCCATACGGAATACTGGCCCCCATATATGGCTCCATACAGAATACTGGCCCCCATATAACGCTCCATACAAGATACTGGTCCCCTTATAAAGCTCCATACAGGATACTGGCCCCCTTATAACGCTCCATACAGGATACTGGTCCCCTTATAAAACTCCATACAGGATACTGGCCCCCATATAACGCTCCATACAGGATACCGGTCCCCTTATAACGCTCCATACAGGATACCGGTCCCCTTATAACGCTCCATACAGGATACTGGCCCCCATATAATGCTGCATGCAGGCTGTTACCCCCCACATAATGCCCCATACAGGCTGTCCCCCCCCTTATAATGCTCCATGCAGGCTGTTACCCCCCACATAATGCCCCATACAGGCCCCCCCCTTTTAATGCTCCATGCAGGCTGTTCCCCCCCACATAATGCACTATGCAGGCTGCCCCCCCCCTTTATAATGCCCCATGCAGGCTGTTCCCCACCTTATAATGCCCCATGCAGGATGTCACCCCCCCTCTTTATAATGCCCCATGCAGGTTGTCCCCCCCTCTCTTTATAATGCCCCATGCAGGATGCCCCCCCCTCTTTATAATGCCCCATGCAGGATGTCCCCCTCTCTCTTTATAATGCCCCATGCAGGATGTCCCCCTCTCTCTTTATAATGCCCCATGCAGGATGCCCCCCCCCTCTCTTTATAATGCCCCATGCCTCCATACATAAAAAAAAAAAAAATCAAATACTCACCTCCCTTCTCCTCACCTGCTACCTGCTGCCCGCTGCTCGGGTCCGAACTCCAGCGTTGTCGACGTTGTCCCGCTCAGCGCTCCCTGTGACGGCTCAGGGGAGGGCGCGGTGTAAAGACGTCACTGCACCCTCTGACCTGAGACGTCACAGGGAGCGCAGAGCAGGAAGACAGCGGATCTGCGGAGGCACGGGGAGAGGTAAGTATCCAGCTGCCGGGGCCCTGAGCAAGCGGCGGAGAAGGGCGGGCGCTGACACCGCTCTCCTCCGCCCATAGCCCAGCGGGGTGCACGACCGCCAGTGGGCCCCTCTGCCTGCTCAGGGCCCCGGCATTTGCCCGGGTGCGCTGGGCGCTGACGCCGGCCCTGCTTCTGAGGACTAATCCAGCTGCATATAATCAGTGCTAGGCAGGCAGTGCACAGTACAGACCAAAAGTTTGGACACATCTTCTCATTTAAAGATTTTTCTGTATTTTCATGACCATGAAAATTGTACATTCACACTGAAGGCATCCAAACTATGAATTAACACATGTGGAATTGTATACTTAACAAAAAAGTGTGAAACAACTGAAAATATGTCTTATATTTTAGGTTCTTCAAAGTAGCCACCTTTTGCTTTGATGACTGCTTTGCACACTCTTGGCATTCTCTTGATTCTTATGATACAGCACAAGAGGGTCCATTGAATGTCCTGTCTGCTGCTGCTTTAATAATTGGAGATATTTGTAGACATAGCCCCAGATATTAGGGTCCAGGGCAATTTTTTTTTTATGTTAATCCTGGTTATTTGCTTAAAAAGCAATCCAGAGTAGCACACCATTTTTCTGCTCCATATTCTTGTTCTCACTGCAGAATAAAGCCAGATCTGTTCCATATTTCAGTGATAAAAATCCAGAAATTTGAACTGAATGTGTAAAATACTGGCCTCCTTTTCCATTCTGTTGCAGTGTGTGTCAGTCAAGCGATTCACACTTGGTCTCTGTGAAGAATAGTATTAGTAAATTACAAGCCTGCTATTTAAAACCGTGGTTCTCTGTCAGGCGTATCACATATACACTGTGTGCAGAATTATTAGGCAAGTTGTATTTTAGAGGATTATTTTTATTATTGATCAACAACTATGTTCTCAATCAACCCAAAAGACTCATAAATATCCAAGCTTAATATTTTTGGAAGTTGGAGTGTTTTTTTTTTTAGATTTGGCGATCTTAGGAGGATATCTGTTTGTGCAGATAACTATTACTGTGCAGAATTATTAGGCACCTTAATCAAAACCAAATATAATCCCATCTCACTTGTTTATTTTCACCAGGTAAACCAATATCAGTGCACAAAATTTAGAAATAAACATTTCTGATATGCAAAAACAAAAACCCCCAAAAATTGTGATCAACAGCCTTCCATCCATAGATTCTGTCAGTTGCTTGATCTGTTTTCTGTGTTCAGCCGCCACCACAGCCTCCCAGACACTGTTCCAAGAGTTGTACTGTTTTCCCTCCCTGTAGATCTCACATTTTATGATGGACCACAGGTTCTCTATGGGGTTCAGATCAGGTGAACAAGGGGGCCATGTCATTATTTTTTCTTCTTTTAGCTCTACTGGCCAGCCACGCTGTGGAGTAGTTGGATGCATGTGATGGAGCATTGTCCTGCATGAAAATCATGTTTTTCTTGAACGATACCGACTTCTTCCTGTACCACTGCCTGTCAACTGAAAATTCTGACAAGCTGACTGTTATAAAAATGAACAAGGGCTGGAGTGGGCCAGACTTCTCAACACCACCAAATGATAGCAGCGTAACATAAACTCAAATACAGTGGTTTTTTGTGGAAGGTCTAACTCTATTTCCATGCACCTCTGTTTTCACACCCAGACATGGGTATACGCTTCCTGATTTTGTCTATCTGCTCTTGTCCTCCTCCTTCTCCGCATCCTCATCCTCCACCACCATATCACCACCATATGTACCATAGCAACATCTCTAGCAAGGGACATTGGAGTTCCTCAGAAATTCTTGGCAGCCGTTGCTTCACTGCGAGGGCAAACAGTATGGGAGACCCACTTCCTAATAATGGGCACATTGTTTTCAGGAGGCCCTCCAACCTCTACGTCTATTGCAAAGGGCATTGGAGTTCCTCCAAATTTTTGGCAGCCGTTGCTTCACTGCATAGGCAAACAGTATGGGAGACACACTTCCTAATAATGGGAGCATTGTTTTCAGGAGGCCCTCCGACCTCTTTGTCTCTTGCAAGGGGCATTGGAGTTCCTCCAAATTTTTGACATGCAGTTGCTTCATTGCATAGGCAAACAGTATGGGAGAAACACTTTCTAATAATGAGAACATTGTTTTCAGGAGGCCCTTTGACCTCTACATCTCTTGCAAAGGGCATTGGAGTTCTTCCAAATTTTTGGCAGCCGTTGCATCACTGCATAGGCAAACAGTATGGGAGACCCGCTTCCTAATAATGGGCTCATAGTTTTCAGGAAGCCCTCCGGCCTCTATGTCTCTTGCAAGGGGCATTGGAGTTCCTCCAAATTTTTGGCAGCCGTTGCTTCACTGCATAGGCAGACAGAATGGGAGACCCACTTCCTAATAATGGGAACATTGTTTTCAGGAGGCCCTATGACCTCTACATCTCTTGCAAGGGGCATTGGAGTACCTCCAAATTTTTGGTTGGATTGCTGCTAAAGGGAAAAAAAAAACAACCTCTTTAAATCTTCTTCCTTAGCGAGTGTGACCAGAGCGTAAGCGTGACCGGAGTGTAAGTTTCACCAGAAGTAAGTGTTTGACGTGTGATTCAGTGACTTTGGATTCAGGGAGTTTGGAAGGGAGGAATTTGGACTGAATTGCTGTCTGTATTTTATTGATTCTTTACATTTATTTTTACTTAACATTTCTGTCTAGTGCAATCCCCATTAGGAAATGAGCTCCACTATTGAAAAAAAAAAATAAATTACTGATAGGGGTTTGTTATAAGTCTCCAAAAATAATGGAAGCAGCGGAGAATATCCTCATAAAGCAAATAGATGAAGCAGCGACTCAAGGAGAAGTTATTATTATGGGGGACTTTAACTACCCTGATATACATTGGGGAACAGAAACCTGTAGTTCCAGCAAAGGTAATAGGTTTTTGACAACTATGTGAGACCATTACCTCTCACCACTGGTTCAGGACCCAACAAAAAGAGGGGCACTGCTAGACCTAATATTAATCAACAGGCCAGACCGCATATCAAATATACGAGTTGGGGGTCACTTGGGTAATAGTGATCACAAAATAATAAGTTTTCATGTATCCTTTAATAAGATGTGTAGTAGAGGGGTTACAAGGACACTAAACTTCAGGAAGGCAAATTTCCAACGGTTGAGAGACGATCTTAGTGCAATAAACTGGATGATATCCTGAGACATAAAACTACACAAAGCAAACGGGAGACATTTATTAGCATCCTGAATAGGACCTGTGCACAATATATACCCTATGGGAATAAACATGCTAGAAATAGGAGGAAACCACTATGGCTAAATAGAGCTGTAAGGGGCGCAATAAGTAACAAAAAGAAGGCATTTAGAGAGCTAAAACAAGTAGGTAGTGATGAGGCATTAAATAAATACAGAAAATTAAATAAATTCTGTAAAAAACAAATCAAGGCAGCAAAGATTGAGACAGAGAGACTCATTGCCAGAAAAAGTAAAAATAATCCCAAAATATTCTTTAACTACATAAATAGTAATAAATTAAAAAATGAAAGTGTTTGCCCCCGTAAAAATAGCCTGGGTGAAATGGTGGATGAGGATGAGGAAAAAGTCAATATGCTAAATGATTTTTTTTCAACAGTATTTACACAAGAAAATCGCATGACAGAAAACATGATCAGTGATAACAAAAATTCTCCATTAAATGTCACTTGCTTAACCCAGCAGGAAGTACGGCGGCATCTAAAAATCACTAAAGTTGACAAATTCCCGGGCCCGGATGGGATACACCCGCGAGTACTGCAGGAATTAAGTAAATTCATAGATAGACCATTATTTTTAATCTTTAAAGATTCCATAATAACAGGGTCTGTACCACAGGACTGGCGTATAGCAAATGTGGTGCCAATATTCAAAAAGGGGACAAAAAGTGAACTTGGAAATTATAGGCCAGTAAGCTTAATCTCTACTGTGGGTAAAATCCTGGAGGGTTTCCTAAGAGATTCTATACTAGAGTATCTGAAGAAGAATAACCTCATGACCCAATATCAACATGGGTTTACGAGGGACTGTTCCTGTCAAAGTAATCTGATCAGCTTTTATGAAGAGGTAAGTTCTGGACTGGACCAAGGAAATGCAGTGGATGTTGTGTATATGGACTTTTCAAAAGCTTTTGGTACGGTTCTACACAAAAGGTTGATATTACTGATGAGCGAGCACTAAAATGCTCGGGTACTCGTTGCTCGGGTCGAGCAAATTGGAATACTCGGGTGCTCGACCCGCGCAACGAGGCCAATGTAAGTCAATGGGAAACTCGAGTATTTTTCAGGCGGCTACCCCGGGCGGTGTGCAGAGGGCCTAAAAATTGCTCAAATCGTCGGGAACAGTGCTCAAATGACATGGGAACAGCATGGGGAAGACCCTTGGAAGCATTTCTGACTCCCAGGTCACTGCTGTCAACAACGTTGTCAGAGTATTACGCCACTTTTACGGATTCAGAATCAAACATACAAAAACTAAACCAAAATGGATTTTCCTGGGAAATATGTTAAGGAACATCCTTTCCAGGGTAATGACTTGTATATAAAGCAAAATAAATAAAACCAAAAATACTCCTCCACACCTTGGGCTATGTTCACATGTAGTGTTTTTGATGCATTTTTGCACTTTTGCATTGCTTTTAACCAAGACAAAACCCACAGGCTGCAATACTATACTACTAAATGTTTGACAGCTGGTTGCACTTGAAATGTGGCCTTTTAGGCTGGTGGAGGCAGAAGCTGTCCACAACCTTATGGTGGCGGCTATCCATACTCGGTCCCCAGCCGCCACTATTTTTCCCGGTATTGTCTCCGCCTTCCACAAGCACGGGTCCCACAACATTACCCGTGCCCTCCGCACTTACTGGGAAGGACCGCAAACACATGGTCAAGTGAATGTGGCCAGGGACGGTACAGAGCCAGTCCACAGCTTTTTTTGCTGAGAGTTGTATTTAGCTCGGTGAAAGGACTGGCATAGAAGGAAACCGTATCTACTCTGGGTGTCATTTCTCCCAAGAAGTCCTCTAAAGCTGCTTCCACTTGAAATGTGGCCTTTTAGGCTCGTGGAGGCGGAAGTTTTTCATAACGTCATGCTGGCGTCGGCCGGGTGTCCATACTCGGTCCCCAGCTGCCACTATTTCTCCCGGTATCGTCTCCGATTTCCACAATCAGGGGTCCCACAACATTACCCGTGCCCTCCCAAGTGCACTTACTGGGAAGGACTGCCTAACCACAAACACGTGGACAGGTCAATGTGGCCAGGGACGGTACAGAGCCAGTCCACAGCTTTTTCTGCTGAGAGTTGTATTTACCTCGGTGAAAGGACTGGCATAGAGGGAAACTGTATTTACTCTAGGTGTCATTTCTCCCAGGAAGTCCTCTAATGCAGCTTGTTGCAGAAGCAATGGCATCCCGTCCAACAACAACTCGCACTTGTCGGTGGTGCTTTGACACAAAAACATCTTTCTTTGCGCATTTAATTTCATGATTACAGAGTTGGGCAATGGCCTGATCTGCAATGCGGTTTGAGAAATAACATGCATAAGCATGTCCGATCCACATTAAAAAATCAGCCATAGAGTGTCCGGGAATCTTCCCCCACACTTTTCTTAGCCAGGTCTGCTTCTCGGCACGGTTGGACGGGCCCACCAGAGAACCGGAGACTCCTCCAGTGGGCCTTGGCTTCTCCTTCAGGAGAGTTCATAGTGTCAAGATGAGGCCATGATGATGATAGAGGCCACCGTCTGCTTAGTTTTCTGTTACTTGCAATTCAAACACAAGTATTCAGCCAGCCACCCACCCACAGGCCGCAATACTAAGCTGAAAGATTTCTGGGCAGCTGCTTGCACTTGAAATGTGGCCTTTTAGGCTCGTGAAGGTGGAAGCTTTTCACAACCTCATGCTGGCGGTGGCCGGATGTCCATACTCGGTCCCCAGCCGCCACTATTTCTCCCAGTATCATCTCTGCCTTCCACAAGCACGGGTCCCACAACATTACCCGTGCCCTCCCCAGTGCACTTACTGGGAAGGACCTCCTAACCACAAACACGTGGACAGTTGAATGTGGCCAGGGACGGTACGGAGCCAGTCCACATCTTTTTTTGCTGAGAGTTGTATTTAGCTCGGTGAAAATACTGGCATAGAGGGAAACCGTATCTACGCTGGGTGTCATTTCTCCCAGGAAGTCCTCTAATGCAGCTAGTTGCAGAAGCAATGGCAGCCCGTCCAACATCAACTCACACTAGTCGATGGTGCTTTCACACACAAACATCTTTCTTTGTGCATTTAATTTCATGACTACAGAGTTGGGCAATGGCCTGATCTGCAATGCGGTTTGAGAAATAACATGCATAAGCACGTCTGATCCAAATTTAAAAAGCAGCCATTGAGTGTTCGGGAATCTTCCCCCACACTTTTCTTAGCCAGGGCTGCTTCTCGGCACAGTTGGATGGACCCACCAGAGAACCGGAGTGTTAGAACCCTCCTGTTTGTTTTTTCCATCTTGTGTTTTGTGATCACACGTGACCATCTGCCTTTATATTCCAGCTCCGCCCTTTTGGCTGTGCTGGACTTCAGTGTTTGACTGTTTCTCTAGCCAGGTGCTTCGCTGCCTTTCTCTGTCAGTTCGCTTGGTCCTTCTGGGACCACTAGTACCTTTTTGTCAGTTTGTCTTTTTGTGTTCTGCAACAACTTCTCTGCTTAGGAAGTGTCCCATTTTTGTCCCAGTCCTTAGTTCTTTTAGGGACCCCTCCCCTTATGCTATAGTTCTTCGTTCAGACTAGCCGAGGACTAAGGCTGCTCTGTTCGCTAGAAACAGTCAGCCCGCTACATCGTAGGGATTCAGCTTAGTCTTACTGTAGGGACAGCTTTCACCTATCTTTTCTTAGTACTTGTTGCAGATCATAGCAGTAAGTCCAACCCAAAAAACTAAAAGGAAAGAAATACGGGGATGAGTATGGTTTCCATCCATTATTTGGCTCAACGCTTGCAGGGATTGTCTCTGGAGGTGGCCGAGCTACAGCAACACGTGAGTAGCTGTTCTGGAGCGCATTTTGTGGAACCCAAGGTAGGACTGCCTGATGTTTTTTTATGGTAAACAGCAAGATTTTTTTTCCTTTAAAAATGCTTGTTTGTTATATTTTTGTTTGAGACCAAAGTCCTCTGGGAATGAATCACAGCGCATTGGTTTTATTATGTCACTTTTGCACAATGAACCACAGGGGTGGGCCTTTTCTCTTCAACCTAATGATCCGTGTTTAAGGTCTGTAGAAGAATTTTCTTCTGCTATGGGGCTATTATATGATGATCCTGATAGAATCTCATCTGCTGAGGCAGAACTCAGGCGTTTGAATCAGGGGTCAGGTAATGTTGAAAATTATTGCACACACTTCAGGAGATGGGCTTCAGAAGTCAAATGGAATGATCCTGCGCTGAAATGTTTATTTCTTGCTGGTCTGAGTGAAAGGGTTAAGGATCTGCTAATTGCATTCTCCGCACCTGAGACTCTGCAGGATGCCATGTAATTAGCTGTTCATGTGGACAGGAGACTGAGGTCCAGGGTGAATGAGGGAAAGACTCCTGTAATGTCATGTCCTAGTCCCCAGAAAATCTTCTCTGACAACGGAGAACTGATGGAGGTTGGGGCGATGTCACTCCGCTCTCAGGAGAGAGACCGGAGGTTCGCTGAGGGATTGTGTCTTTATTGTGGTAAAGCTGACCATTTGATTAAGTATTGTGAGCTTCGTTTAAGTAAAGAAAAAAATAAAGGTCAGTTAAGCCCGTATAGCTTATTTACACTCTGCAGGAGTATTTCTTTCTGGGAGTACTACTTTGCAGGAAAATTTGATTGAATTTCAGGTATTTGTGGATTGTGGTTCACCACTTAATGTGATTGATAAAGGGTTTTTGGAAAACTTTAAATTGAAATCCAAACCTTTGTCATCACCTATTTCTGAGAATACAATTGATAACACTCCCTTGAAATGTATTACTCACAAGGTTGCTGCATTTCCCCTCACTATCAATGGAGTTCACCAAGAAATTTTGGACTTGGTTGTTTTAGATAATTTACCCTCTCTGGTTGTTCTAGGATTGCCTTGGTTAAAACCGCACAATCCTTTGCTGGACTGGTCTACTAATGTGATTAAGTCTTGGAGTCCGAAGTGCTATGATAAATGTTGTAATGGTCGCAGTGCGGCTGTGGAAAAAGGGGAATTCCCTTTAACTATTCAAGATTTTTGGAGAGTTTTTTCAGAGGAGAAGTTGCAAGTTTTACCTCCTCATAGAGATTATGATTGCGCTATTGAGTTTGTTCATGGAGCTTTTCTTCCCAAGAGTCGCTTGTTTAATCTGACTATTCCTGAAAGAAAGGCCTTGGAGGAGTACATACAGACTAGCCTGGCTGCTGGTCACATTAGAACTTCTAAGTCGCCTGTGGCAGTTGGATATTTCTTTGTTAAAAAAAAGGACGGGGGTTTACGTCCATGTCTGGATTTTCGTGAAATTAATAAGATTACCGTACGCAATTCCTACCCATTGCCGTTAATTCCTGACTTGTTTAACCAGTTGGTGGGAGCCAAGTGGTTCTCTAAAATTGATCTCGGGGGGTCATACAATTTGTTACGAGTGAAGGAGGATGATGAATGGAAAACTGCTTTTAACACTCCGGTAGGTCATTTTGAGAATCTGGTGATGCCTTTTGGTCTTACCAATGCACCTGCATTTTTTCAGAACCTTATTAATGACATCCTGAGACCTTTGATTGATAAGAATGTGGTTGTGTATTTGGATGACATTTTGATTTAATCACCAGATTTAGAGTCCCATTGGCAGAGTGTACGCAAAGTTTTGCAGTTACTGAGTGATAATTCACTCTTTGCTAAGCTGGAGAAACGTGAGTTCGCTGTGCAGAAAATTAGTTTTTTGGGCTACATTGTCTCCAGCGAAGGCTTTGAGATGGACCCGGTGAAGGTTCAGGCTGTGCAGGAATGGCCTAGGCCTATTGGTTTGAAATCGATACAGAGATTTTTGAGTTTTGCCAATTATTACAGGAAATTCATTAAGAATTTTTCTATAATTGTTAAGCCTCTGACCGATCTAACCAGGAAAGGTGCGAATATGGTCCAGTGGACTACTGAGGCCATTGAAGCGTTTGAGTATCTCAAAGAGAGGTTCAGTTCTGTCCCTATCCTTATACAGCCTGATGAGACCAAGCCTTTTTTGGTCGAGGTCGATGCTTCATCGGTGGGAGTCGGAGCAGTTTTGTCTCAGGAGAACAAGGATGGAGTACATCCTTGTGCCTTCTTTTCGAAATTTTTTTCGGAAACCGAACTGAATTATTATGTTGGAAATCGGGAATTGCTGGATATTAAACTCGCGTTTGAACATTGGTGTCATTTTTTGGAAGGCGCTAGATTTCCTATTCAGGTTTTCACAGATCATAAGAATTTGATCTATCTGGATGCTGCCAAGCGCTTGAATGCCCGTCAAGCTAGGTGGGCACTTTTTTTTTCTCGGTTTCATTTTTCTGTTACCTATATCCCTGGTACTAAGAATGTTAAAGCCGATGCTTTATCTCGCAGCTTCTCTCCTACGGTCAGTGCCAAGGAGGAGGAGAGCATTTTACAGAAAGGAGTTGTGGTGGCGGCATTGAACTCCGTTTTGGAGAATGGGATTCTGAAAGCTCAAGATGATGCTCCATCTAACACTCCCCATGGGAGGTTGTTCGCGCCTAGAGCCTTTAGGAGAGATTTGTTTGTGGAGTGTCATGAGTCTCGGTTGGCCGGTCATCCAGGAATTTCGGAGACTAAGAGACTTAGCAGTCACAGTTTTTGGTGGCCTGGATGGCAGAAGGAAGTCATCAAGTGGGTGCTAGGTCAAAGGCTTCACATACTCCTGCTGCGGGGTTGCTTTGCCCTCTGGAGGTTCCTAGTGAGCCTTGGACGCATCTCACAATGGATCTTATTACTGATCTTCCTGTGTCCGAGGGTTTTACTGTCATCTGGGTGGTCGTGGACCGTTTTAGTAAGATGTGCCATTTGGTTCCATTCATTAAGTTGCCCTGCGCCAAGACACTCGCTAAGGCGTTTGTTAAGGAGATTGTCAAGCTCCATGGCGTTTCCACGGATATTGTTTTTGATAGAGGACCTCAGTTTGTGGCTCGCTTTTGGCGTGCTTTTTGTGACAGGTTGGGAGTCCATTTGTCATTTTCGTCTGGTTATCATTCTGAGTCTAATGGACAGACTGAAAGAAAGAACCAGGATATTAAACAGTTTTTGCGTTGTTTTGTGGCGGACAATCAAGAGGTGTTGTCTGAGTTTCTGCCTCTCGCTGAATTTGCTCTTAATAATCCTTTTTTTGTTGTACTGGGAGACATCCGTCTTTTGGTTCGTTCTCCAAATTGGGGTCGGCGGTGCCGGAGGAGGAGAATTTTTCCAGTGATTTGGAGAGAGTTTGAACTAATGTACGTTGCAACCTTCAAGTGGCTAAAAAGAAGTCCAAGAAGTATTTTGACAGGAAACGTAAGGAGGTTTTTTTTACTGTGGGTGACATGGTTTGTTTATTCTCAAAGAACCTGCGGTTGAGGATTCCCTCTAAAAAACTGGGTCCTAAGTTTGTGGGTCCATTTAAAGTGCTTCAGGTTGTTAACCCGTCTGCTGTTAGGTTGGCTGTCCCTACTTCCTGGAAGATTAATCCTGCGTTTCATGTTTCCTTGTTGAAAAAGGCTGATGCAGCCAGCCACCCACCCACCCACAGGCCGCAATACTAAACTGCCAGGGTTCTGGGCAGCTGCTTGCACTTGAAATGTGGCCTTTTAGGCTCGTGGAGCTGGAAGCTTTTCACAACCTCATGCCTCATGCCTCATGTCCATGCTTCCCAGCCGTCACTATTTCTCCCGGTGTTGTATCCGCCTTCTACAAGCACGGGTCCCTGAACATTACTGCTGGTATTTTTCTGAGGGAATTTGCTTGCCTCCTACCAGCCTGGAATATTTCCAGTAAACTATGGTACGACGCCATGGTATTTGCACTGCCCCCAGTACCAGTAGCGAAGCCATCCTCAATTTCCTTCTCAGGAATTTTATTTTGGTAGACTGAGTGGATACCCAAATACATTAGTTTCTCACAAAGGAGCTGAAGATAGAGTGGCAGTAGGTGCAAGTTTCTCCAGCCTGTTAGATATTAGAGGGTGAACGACAGCACATTGGATCAGTGGTTAGAACTGAAGCCTTGTAGCGCTGGAATCCTGGGTTCAAATCCCAGCAAAGACAACATCTGCAAGGACTTTGTATGCTCTCCCCGTATTTGCGTGTGTTTTCTCCTCAGTAAAAAAGCAGCCATAGAGTGTCCAGGAACCTTCCCACACACTATTCTTAGCCAGGACTGCTTCTCGGCAGGGTTGGACAGTCCCACCAGAGAATCCTCTGGTGTGCCCTGGCTTCTTCCTCAAGAGAGTTCATGATAGCACTAACTTTGCAGCGGGGGAGAAAGGTGAGCTCTCAGAATCAAATCCTCTGGTTGGCACAATGTTTTTCAATCTCAAATAGCTTCTCAGTGGGAGTTGTATTTCTCCACAGCCATATTCCTTAGCTCGGTGAAAGGACTGGCATAGAGAGAAACCGTATCTACTCCGGCTGTCATTTCTCCGTCACCAGGTTCTGCCCATTGTCACACATGACCATGCCTGGCTGTATGTTCAGCTGATGTGGTCATTTCGGAGATGGAGGAGGAGGTGCAGGAGCTGAACAATGTAATTACATTGAGGTTAAATTGGCGACGCTGTTTTTTATACTAAAGAAAGATCCTAATGTTTTTTTTACGTTATTTTTTAAGACAAATGCATTCACTTGGAAATGTCATTTTAACATTTTACAACCTTATCTGGCAATGTGGTGTGTGACACATCATCATCAACACTTTCTTGTTTCATTTATGATGGAGGGACTCTGAAAGTCATGAAGCCTTTTTTATAGAGCCATCAGATGGCCCTTACTATTCTTAAAATGCCAGCAGTTGGCCCTCGCTATTGTTAGAGAGCCATCAGCCGGCTATGCATTGTTGTCTCCTATACTGTTATTGCGTATGCAGTGACTGCAAGGGCTACCAAAAATTTGGATGCAACCCAATACCTCTTTGAAGAGACATAGAGGAGGGTATCAGTAAAAAAAATGTTCCCATTATAAAGGAGCGGGTCTCCTATAGTGGTAATGCCCATGCTGTGACTGCAAGGGCTGCCAAAATTTGGGAAAAACCCCACTAAGAATTTAAAGACACATAGATCAGGGCCACAGTAATGACAAATTCCCATTAGAAAGGAGAGAGTCTGCTATACAGTTATAGGGTATGCAGTGAGTCCAACGGCTGACCAATTTTAGGAAAAAACCCACCAAGAATTTAAAGACACATAGAGCAGGGCCACAGTAATGACAAATTCCCATTAGAAAGGAGAGAGTCTGCTATACAGTTATAGGGTATGCAGTGAGTCCAACGGCTGACCAATTTTAGGAAAAACCCCATAAGAATTTAAAGACACATAGAGCAGGGCCACAGTAACAAGTCTGACATGCTCCCATTAGAAAGGAAAGGGTCTGCTATACAGTTATAGGGTATGCAGTGAGTCCAACGGCTGACCAATTTTAGGAACAAACCCACTAAGAATTTAAAGACACTTAGAGCAGGGCCACAGTAGCGACAAATTCCCATTAGAAAGGAGAGAGTATGCTATACAGTTATAAGGTATGCAGTGAGTCCAACAGCTGACCAATTTTAGGAAAAACCCCACTAAGAATTTAAAGACACATAGAGCAGGGCCACAGTAACAAGCACGACATGTTCCCACTAGAAAGGAGATGGTCTATTATACAGTATTAGGGTATGCATGGAATCCAGCAGCTGCCAAAATTTAAGAAAAACTCTGCTAACCGTTGAAAGACACATAGAGGTGGGCCCCAATAACAACATGTTTCTATTAGAAAGAAGAGGGTCTGTTATTTAGTTATAGGGTATGCAGTGAGTCCAACAGCTGTCAAAATTTAAGAAAAACCCTACTAACAATTGAAAGACACACAGATCTGCGCCTCAGTAATGACATGATCCCATTAGAAAGGAGATGGCCCTTTATACAGTTATAGGGTATGCATTGAGTCCAATAGCTGTCAAAATTTAGGAAAAATCCTACTAACAATTGAAAGACACATAGAGCTGGGCCTCAGTAACGACATGTTCCTATTAGAAAGGAGAGGGTCTGCTATACAGTTTTAGGGTATGCAGTGAGTCCAACAGCTGCCAAAATTTAAGAAAAACCCTACTAACAATTGAAAGACACATAGAGCAGGGCCACAGTAATGACATGTTCATATTAGAAAGGAGAGGGTCTGCTATACAGTTATAGGGTATGCATTTAGTCCAATGGCTACAAAAATTTAGGAAAACCCACACTAACAATTTAAAGACACGTAGGCCTGGGCCACAGTAATGACATGTTTCCATTAGAAAAGAGATGGTCTATTACACAGTAATAGGGTATGCAGTGAGTACAACAGCTGCAATAATTTAGGAAAAACCCTACTAACAATTTAAAGACACATAAATCTGGGCCTCAGTAAAGAAATGTTCCCATTATAAAGGAAAGGGTCTGCTATACAGTTATAGGGTATGCAGTGAGTCCAATGGCTGCCAAAATTTAGGAAAAACCCTACTAACAATT
The DNA here is from genome assembly GCF_046119375.1 of Phyllobates terribilis. Classification (NCBI taxonomy): domain Eukaryota; kingdom Metazoa; phylum Chordata; class Amphibia; order Anura; family Dendrobatidae; genus Phyllobates; species Phyllobates terribilis. The sequence goes on from NW_027362764.1 coordinate 230,986,327, forward strand.
TAAAGACACATAGAGCTGGGCCTCAGTAGCGACATGTTCCCATTAGAAAGAAGCGGATCATCTATACAATTATAGGGTATGCAGTGAGTCCAACGGCTGCCAAAATTTAGGGAAAACCCTTCTAACAATTTAAGGACACATAGAGTTAGGTCACAGTAACGACATGTTCCCATTAGAAAGGAGATGGTGTTTTATACAGTAATAGGGTATGCAGTGAGTCCAACAGCTGCCTAAATTTAAGAAAAACCCTACTAACAATTGAAAGACACATAGATCTGGGCCTCAGTAATGACATGTTCCCATTAGAATGGAATGGGTCTGCTATCTAGTTATAGAGAATGCAGTGAGTCCAACGGCTGCCAAAATTTTGGAAAAACCTACTAACAATTTAAAGACACATAGAGCTGGGCCACAGTAACGACATGTTCCCATTACAAAGGAGAGGCTCTGCTATACAGTTTTAGTGTATGCAATGAGTCCAACGGCTGCCAAAATTTAGGAAAAACCCTACTAACAATTTAAAGACACATAGAGCTGAGCCACAGTAACGACAAATTCCCATTAGAAAGCAGAGGGTCTCCCATAATGTTGGCCTATGCAGTGAATGCAAAGGCTTCCAAAAATTGACCATTGGAAGAGACTTAGAGGGCCTCATAAAAAAAAATGTTCCCATTAGAAAGGAGCGGGTCTCCTATACTTGGAATGCCCATGCACTAAGTGTATGGGCCGACAAACATTTACCCCTGGGTGTATACATGAACATACTGTATAAAAACATTTTTTATGGGCATCATAAACACCCTTTAAAAAAATTATGTGGGTGTTGCATCACGGACGAAGGAGGAGGACAAGAGCAAATAGCCAAAATCAGGAAGCATACACCTATATATGGGTGTGAAGAGGTGCATGGGAATACACCTTCCAAAAAAAGACACTGGATTTGAGTTTAAGTTATGCTGCTATCATTCGGTGGTGTTGAGAAGTCTGGCCCAATCCCGCTCATGTTCATTTTTATAAGAGTCAGCCTGTCAGCATTTTCAGTTGACAGGTGGATGCACTTATCAGTTATAATTCCTCCAGCGGCACTAAAAACCCGCTCTGATAAAACGCTAGTGGCAGAGCAGCCCAGGACCTCCAAGGCATAGAGAGTCAGTTCATTCCACGTATCCAGCTTGGATACCCTTTAATTAAAAGGCACAGAGGATTCACAGAGGACGTTGGTACGGTCGGCAAGGTACTCTCTCAGTATCTTCCCAAACTTTGCACTCCTTGTGAAAGTACCCCACACCTCAGGTCCTGTGCGATGGGAGGGTCTGAGAAAACTGTCCCAAAACTTTGACAGTGTTCCCCTGCCTCTGCTGGATTGCATTTGTGTCTCTCTCGCCTGTACTCCATGGTTGTCCAGCGAACTGTGACCTCTGCCGCCAGCGTTTTCAGATGGGAATTTTTTTAATAGTTCCGCAACAAGGGCCTTCTGGTATTGCCCCATTTTTGTAGACCTGTCCACCACAGGAATAAGAGATATAAAGTTCTCCTTGCAGCGTGGGTCTAGAAGTGTCATGAACCAGTAATGACTGTCACCCAAAATTTTGATAACGCGAGGGTCACGGGAAAGGCAGCGTAACATAAACTCAGCCATTCGTGTCAGACTACTAACAGGCAAGACTTCCGTGTTCTCACCAAGAGGATGACTGACCATGCTCTCCTCCTCCTCCTCTCTGTCCTCTTGCCATCTACGCTGAACAGATGGTATGACAGTTGTGCAGGTAGTACCGTCTATAGAGCATGAAACTAGCTTCTGTTCTTCCTCCCCCTCCTCCTCTTCCTCATTGTCACCCAATCCACGTTGGGATGAGATGAGGCTGGGCTGTGTGTAATCACCCTGTATGGTTCCTTGCTCCATCTCATCGTGCTCTGCCTGCAATGCATCCTCTTTTATTGTGAGCAGAGAGCGTTTCAGAAGACAGAGAAGTGGAATGGTGACGATAATTATGGCATCATCGCCGCTCACCATCTTGGTGGAATCCTCAAAGTTTTGGAGGATGGTACATATGTCTGACATCCATGTCCACTCCTGAGGTCTTATGTGTGGAGTCTGAACTGAATACCGATGGCCTTGTTGATGCTAGAACTCAACAACTGCTCACAAATCCTTCCCAACATCACATACCAGTCTGTGAGCCGGAAACTGCAAGCGCTGCTGAAACACGGCAAGGGCGGCGGAAGTTGTAGGTGATTTTATAAAATGGGCACACAAGCGGCGTACTTTAACAAGCAGACCCGGCAGCTCCGGGTAGGATTTGAAAAAACGCTGAACCACGAGGCTAAGCACATGGGCCAGGCATGGTACGTTTGTGAGCTCGCCTCGCCTCAGAGCCGCCACCAAGTTCCGGCCATTGTCACACACGACCATGCCTGGCTGTAGGTTCAGCAGTCTGAGCCACAGATCTGCCTGCTCTTTCAGAGCTGTCCACAACTATTCAGCATTGTGCAGTTTGTCACTTAAGCATATTAGCTTCAGCACAGCCTGTTGCCACTTGGCCGAGGCAGTGCTGCAGTGCTTCCAGCTTGTGATTGATGTGATCATTTTGGAGATAGGGGCTGAAGAGGAGGAGGAGGCTGAGGAGGATGAGGTGCAGGAGCTTTAGACTGTGGGGGCAACCCTGATTGTCCTAGGGCCTAATATTTGTAGGTTTATTAAAAAATCATAGAACCGTTTATACACATAAGGGACATGGATGTACAAAAAAGGGAAGGGATAAGAGAGTCTTTAAAAAGGATCACACAACGAGTTTCTGTTCATAAAGCCTTCATCAGACTCCCTTCTCCCCTTTTTTGGACATACCTGATGAAGGCTCTATGAGCAGAAACGCGTTGTGTGATCCTTTTTAAAGACTCCCTTCTCCCTTCCCTTTTTTTGTACATCCATGTCCCTTATGTGTATTCACGGTTATATGATTTTTTAATAAACCTACAAATATTAATCCCTTGTGGAGTATCCTCCATGTAATTGCACCCCACATTTGGAAGATTCAACAATTTTTTAGTTACTCTTTCTTCCACGGGAGGGCCTCCAGAATCCATTTGTCTCAATTTGTTCACGTGGTGGCTGTCTGTCGGGTAGGACAAATATACCACCACCGTCTATGGAAGAGCTGCAAACCGTGGTCTGACAACCCTAATAGCAGACAAATTCCTCAAATAGTGTTGTGCCTATCAGCACAACCTGCTCAGGTGAGCATAAAAGATTTTATATTCTTTTCAATTTTTAGTCTCTACTTACTACGCTCAGGTAGCGCTCTCTTTCCCTTTTTCCTCCACATCTTTGTACCCAGGAACAATGACCTAGGGCCCGCAATCCTTGGCGTCGGGAGAACGTGTTCCATCCCAAGGTCCGACTGGGTTCCGGCTTCCACTATGTTAACCCAGTGTGCCATCAGCGAGATGTACCGTCCCTGGCCATAAGCACTTGACCACGTGTCCGTGGTTAGGTGGACTTTCCCGGTAACTGCGTTGTTGAGGGTATGGCTAATGTTTTGGGACACTTGCTTGTGTAATGCGGGGTCGACACACCGGGAGAAATAATGGCGGCTGGGGACCAAGTACCGAGGGACGGCTGCCGCCATCAGGATGCAGAATATTTCCGTCTCTACGAGCCTAAAAGGCAACATTTTGAGCGCAAGCAGTCGTGAAATGGGGGAATTTAGTACTGTGGCCTGTTTGGCGTTGTCCATTGTTCCGAGGACTGGGGTATGGACAACTGAATGCTGCGCTGGGACAAGGACGTGGACATGCTTCCTGATGTTGCTACTTGAGAGTGTGCAACGACAGGTGCAGGACAGGAGGCATCTTCGCATGCACCATGGACAGGGGATTGGCTTGCATGCACAACGGCGGAAGAAGCAATGGTGCCACCCGCAGACACTATTCCTGGACCCTGGGGTTCGGCCCACAAAGTTGGGTGCTTTGCTGCCATGTACCTGATCATGCTGGTGGTGGTCTGGCTGGTCGTTTTGCCACCCCTTCTGATGCTGGCCTGGCAGGTGATGCAAATGGCCTTTTTGGGGTTATTGGCAGAGTCTTTAAAAAACAACCAGACTTGGGAAGACCTAACAGTTTTACTGGCAACTTCCTTCTTGTTGGTGTTACGGGGAACGGTTGCCTGCCTTCTTTCTGCGGCCACCACACTGCTTCTTCCTGCCTGTTGGGGTGCTCTGCCACCCTCCCCTTGTGTGCTGCTCTCCTCACTCTGCATGTCCTCCTGCCAGGTTCGGTCAGTTACTATATCATCCACCACCTCGTCTTCCACTTCCGCACTCTGGTCCTCCTCCTGACTTTCTGGCAATTGTGTCTCATCATCGTCCACCTCTTGTGACACATTCCCACCATCGCCTTTGTGTGACCGTGGCTGCTCCAATATTTGGACATTGCTACATGCGATCTCCTCTTGCCCCGCTTCAAGTGGTCCGGGCGAGAGGCCAGAATCTATAAATGGGAAAGTGAACAGCTCTTCGGATTGTCCAAGTGAGGGATCAGTTGTGGGAGGAAGGAGGTTCAGGGTGAGGAATATGCTGTCCTGACTCACAGCTACTGAGACTTGACCGTGTGGAAGACAAGGTGGTGGTGATGGTGGTGGCTAAGTGACTGGAAGCATTATCTGCTATCCAACCAATAACCTTTTCACACTGCTCTGTGTTCAATAGTGGTGTTCTGCGGTCCCCTATTGATTGGGACAGGAAGGTCGAGCGAGAAGATGTGGGTGCTTGCTGTGGCCCAATTTCAGCTTGCCCATGGCCTCAGCCTCTGCATGCACCATCATCACCATCACGTCCAGTTCCCATCCCTTGCCACGTGCCTTGCCCATTTTAAATGGAGAACAATATCTTCCACGCTCACAACAAATGACTGAATTTGGAGCGAACTTATATGTGATCCGTGTGACGTAGAAAACACAGTTTTAAATACCTGGCCTGTAGGTAACAATTTTGAACAGCAATCTGGTGTAAATTACTTCACTGACACACTGAAACAAATTTTTAATGGAGGCCAGATATGGCAGTATTTTCTGAAAACGTATATGTGATCCGTGTGACAGAGAAAACACAGTTTTCAATACCTGGCCTGTAGGTAACTATTTTGAACAGCAATCTGGTGTCAATTGCTTCACTGGCACACTGAAACAAATGTTTAATGGAGGCCAGAAATGGCAGTATTTTCAGCACAATTATATGTGATCCTTGTGACTGACAAGCCACAGTTTTAAATAGCTGGATTTTTAGTGCTGTAATATGGAAAGGACCTGGCTGTATTCTGCAGTGCCAACAAGCAAATTGCGCAGAAAAACTGTGTTTTCTGGATTGCTTTTTAACAAATAATGAGGATTAAGATCCCCAAAAAAATTATTCATGGCCGCTGAGACCGGGGCCTATTTCTAGAAATATCTAACAGCAGCAGCAGCAGCTGCAGACAAAACTGGAATGGAGCCTCTTGTGCTATTTGCACTGCAGTCTGCTATATACCCTGCCTGCCTGATATCTCTGCAGATGGATTGGTCCTCAGAAGGACTGTTTGTTGAGATGGATATGTGTCTCTAATATAGTTTGGCACATCTACACTAACTAGAAACAAGCAAATCTCTCCCTAGCTCAGCAGCACCTCTCCTTACACTGTCTGATTCCGGAGTGACTATGATGAGCATGGCGGCGCCAGGTCTGATATAGACCTGTTGATGCTGTGCGGCCAGCCAATCACTGTAATGCCACAACCAACATGGCTGCTACATTATAGTGAGTGGCAGGCAATCCCTGCATGTACATTGGCTTTGTAAAGAGTGCCAAACATGCAGGGAGGAGACCCTAGCTTCCGCTGAGCAACCCCGGAAATACTCGGCGAGCGCCGAGCATGTCGAGCAGTGAGATACTCGGGCGAGAACCGAGCAGTAGCTAACATCCTCGCTCATCACTAGTTGATACATAAAATGAGAACAATGAGGATAGGGGAAAATATATGTAAGTGGGCTAAGAACTGGCTCAGTGATAGGAAACAAAGGGTGGTTATTAATGGAACACACTCAGACTGTGTCACAGTTAACAGTGGGGTACCACAGTGGTCAGTGTTGGGCTCACTTTTTTTTAACATATTTATTAATGACCTTGTAGGGGGCATACAGAGTAGTATTTCAATATTTGCAGATGACACTAAACTCTGCAGGGTAATCAATACAGAGGAGAACAATTTTATATTACAGGAGGATCTATGTAAACTAGAAGCTTGGGCTGATAAATGACAAATGAGCTTTAATGGGGATAAATGTAAGGTAATGCACTTGGGCAAAGGAAATAAAATGTATAATTATATGCTTAATTGTAAAACACTGGGCAAAACTGTGACTGAAAAAGACCTGGGTGTATTGGTGGACGACAAGCTCACATTTGGTGGCCAGAGTCAGGCAGCTGCTGCAAAGGCAAATAAAATAATGGGATGCATTAAAAGAGGCATAGTTGCTCATGAGGAGAACATAATTCTACCTCTATACAAGTCACTAGTGCGACCACACTTAGAATATTGTGTACAGTTCTGGTCTCTGGTGTATAAGAAAGACATAGCTGAACTAGAGAGGGTGCAGAGAAGAGCAACCAAGATTATTAGAGGACTGGGTGGTCTGCAATACCAAGACAGGTTATTACACCTGGGGTTATTTAGTTTGGAAAAACGAAGACTTAGGGGTGATCTTATTACTATAATAATTTTATATAATAATAATATTTTTTTATTTATATAGCGCCAACAAATTCCGCAGAATTTTACAATTAAGCGGGGACATGTACAGACAATAAATTCAATACAATTTAAGGACAGTTTAAACAGTTACATTAGGAGTGAGGTCCCTGCTCTCAAGCTTACATTCTACAAGGAAATGGGGGGACACAATAGGTGAAAAGTGCTTGTTATTTCAAGTCTGGCAATTATAATAAATAGGGATTTTCATATAAAGCTGCATGATCCAGTCATCAGCCTGTATGTTTAAGTGCAATACTAGAGTACTGAGTGCAGTTATCTTGGAAATGGAGGGTGTGGAGACAGATGAAGAATAGGGAACAGATTCTGAATGATATTTAGAAGGAGGGAACAGGGGAAAGTTAATTTACTGAGTAGTTAAGGTGGTAGGCTTGTTTAAAGAGATAGGTTTTTAAAACGCGCTTGAAGATATGGGGGCTAGGCATCAGTCGGATCGCCTGGGGTAGTGCATTCCAGAGAACTGGCGCAGCACGAGAGAAGTCTTGGAGATGGAGGGGCGAGGTTCGGATTATGGGGGATGTTAGTCTTAGGTCATTTGTAGAACGGAGGGCACGTGTAGGGCGATAGACAGAGATGAGAGAGGAGATATAAGGCAGTGCAGAACTGTGGAGAGCTTTGTGGGTGAGAGTGATGAGTTTATATTGGACCCTGAGGCGGACCAGCAACCAGTGTAAAGACTGACACAAGATGGAGGCATCGGTGAAGCGGCTGGACAGAAATACGACCCTGGCTGCCGCATTCAGGATGGATTGGAGAGGAGAAAGTTTGGCAAGAGGGAGACCGATCAGAAGAGAGTTGCAGTAGTCCAGACGAGAGTGAATAAGAGCAACAGTAAGAGTTTTAGCAGTTTCAAAGGTGAGAAAAGGTCGGATTCTGGAGATGTTTTTAAGATGCAGGTGACAGGATTGCATCTGCATCACCTACGCATCTGTGCCCTTATTATACTTGAAAGGCCATTGAGCCCCCATGTGTGTCTTTTACTTGCTACCTATGCTTTTTTTAAATATTTAAGGCTACTGGGGTATAGTGCAATAACGGGATACTATGACTGTACCTGTTTGTGTTAGGGTATCTTCTTAGATCTTCCTGGAGCTAGTATAATTAAATTTGTCCTTACAACTACCCATATTCAGGAACAAAAATTGCTACATGTTTCCTGTTGTGCTTCCACCATGTGTATTGTCTTCACTAATCTTTTTAACAATTACTCAATAAAATGAAGTTTTTATATTTTATACCAGATGTCTGTCTAGTCCTCCTATTTTTCTAAGCTTTATTGACAGTTTATGGTTGTTCCAGGGAGAATGTGTTGCCCAAATTGGACAGCGATCAACCCCCTTCATGAATATTGTTCTTTGTGGCCATGTTTTGGTGTTAAATATATGAGGGGACAGTCCAAAGACCTTTCTACTGATCTTTTTACTCTGAGGCCTGAGGACAAGGGGGCATCTTCTACGTCTGGAGGAAAGAAGGTTTAATCATAATCACAGACGCGGATTCTTTATTATAAGAGTAGTGAGACTATGGAACTCTCTGCTGCATGATGTTGCAATGAGTGATTCACTACTAAAATTTACGAAGGACCTGGATGCCTTTTTTGAAAAGTATAATATTACAGGTTATATATACTAGATTCCTTGCTAGGGGGTTGATCCTGTCTGATTTCCGTATGTGGAGTCAGGAAGGAATTTTTTTCCCCAATGTGGAGCTTAGTGTTTGCCATATGTTTTTTTTTTGCCTTCCTCTGGATCAACATGTTAGGCTATGGGTTGAACTGGATGAACTTAGTCTTCCTTCAACCTTAAAAACTATGTTACTATGTTACTCTGGTTTCCTCCCACACTCCACAGACACACTTAGGCCAGTTTCACAAGTCCGTATATTTCTGGTATAGGAAAAAACAGTACCGGAGATGTGTCTGAGTGTGTCACACGTGTGGCAACTATGTGCCGCCCGTGTGTCGCATCAGGATCACACAGACCGGCACCTGGTATTCAGTGCTACAGGTAGGGCTGTTCCTAAGCGCCGGGTCCTGAACACTGCCCCCATCATGGTTCCTGCAGGCACTGCGATCAGCACCAGCAGGGACAATGATGAGGGTAGTAGTAGTCTTTTTTCGCAATGTCCCTGTGTAAAAGTAAGAATAAAATGAAACCCTTCTACTCACCTGTCCGGAGATGTCCCCCGCTGTAATCCTCTGACTGCTGACGCCGAGGAGCCGGGGAGAATCAGCCTCTGCAGCTAGTGGCTCCGGAGCTGAGCTCAGGAGTGGTGTCCTGTGACACACTGAGCTTAGCACAGCTCCAGGGCCGCTCGCTGGCTCATTCTCCCCAGCTCCTAGGTGTCAGGGGTTAGAGGATTACAGATGGGACACTTAGGTGAGTATAAGGATTTTATTATTTTATTCTTATTTTTACACAGGGACACTGTGGAAGCAGAGACTACTACCCTCATCATTGTCCCTGCTGGTGCTGATCGCAGCGCCGGCAGGAACCATGATGAGGGCAGTGTTCAGCACCTTGCACTTGGGAACAGCGCTAATTGTAGCGCTGATTCCCAGGCGCCGGTGAGTGTCACATGGATGACACACGGATATCATCAGTGTGGGATGTTTTGCGGACCGTGCATCCGCAAAAAAATGGACATGTCAGTTAGTGGGGCACACGGACACATGGTCCATGGAAACACACTGACATGTGCACAGACCCATTTATTTGAATGGGTCTGCGTGTGTTAGTGTCTCCAGAACGTGCGGACACTGTCACCACATGTAGTGGAAACATGAACGTGTGAAAGAGCCCTCACAGGAAATTTTGATTGTGATCTCCAATAGGGACAGCAAATGCTGATGGCTGTGGAATTAATGGTGCTACATAAAGTCATGGCGGAAAGTGTTGGTACCCTTGAAATTGTTCCAGGAAATGAAGTATTTCTACAAAAAAAATATTCCAATTACACATGGAACAACACAAAAGACAGATTTTGGACATAATTTCACACAAAACCCCAAAAATGGCCTGGAAAAAACTGTTGGCACCCTCAACTTAATATTTGGTTCTACACCCATTGGAATGAATAACTGCAATCAATCACTACCTATAACCACCAACAAGCTTCTTACACCTCTCAACTGGAATTCTGGACCACTCTTCTATTGCAAACTGCTCCAGGTCTCTCATATTTGAAGGGTGCCTTCTCTCAACAGCAATTTTAAGATCTCTCCACGGGTGTTCAATGGGATTTAGATCCAGACTCATTGCTGGCCACTTCAGAACTGTCCAGTTCTTTGTTTCCATCTTTTTCTGGGTGCTTCTTGAAGTATTTTTTGGGTTATTGTCCCACTGGAAGACCCATGACCTAGGAAGCAGACCCAGCCTTTTGACAATGAGCACAACATTGTGACCCAAAATCCTTTGGTAATCTTCAGATTTCATAACGCCTTGCACACAGTCAATGCACTCAGTGCCAGAAGCAGCAAAACAACCCCAAAACATCTTTGAATCTCCACCATGTTTGACTGTAGGTACTGTGTTCTTTTCTTTGTATGACTCATTCCGTTTTCGGTAAACAGAATGATATGTTTTACCAAAAAGCTCTATCTTGATATTATCTGTCTAGAAGATGCTTTCCCAGAAGGATTTTGCTTACTCATGTACATTTTGTCAAACTGCTGTCTAGCTTTTTTATGTCTTTGTGTCAGCAGTGGGGTCCTCCTGGATCTCCTACCATAGCGTTTCATTTCATTCAAATTGATATTTTTAAATTTTGGAAAGGTGCCAACAATTTTGTCTGGCCCTTTTTTGGGGTTTCGTGTGAAATTATGCTCAATTTGCTTTTTTTTCTGTTTTTTTTGTTGCTCCAATACATAAAAATGAAATAAACATGTGTATAACAGAACATGTGTAATTGCAATAATTTTCTGGGAGAAATACGTCATTTTCTGGATCAATTTCAAGGGTGCCAACACTTTCGGTCATGAGTGTAATTAGGCATGTTAGGCACTTTTTGATTCAATTGCAGCTGCCATATCTGTTACAGTGTGAAAAGTTTCTAGTGGTCAAGCCAGTGGATGGTATATGGTTTAATCTCAATTTGCTCCTAGAGGCCCTGTAGGAAATAGGGGCACAAGCCCTAAAAAGTAGTCCTGGTCTCTACTGCTGCCTGCTGGAGATCAGAAACCACTATCTCATTACTTCGGTCTACTTTCAAGGTTGACTGTCTTACAGGTTCAACAGTTTATCCTAAGTATTATAGTTTACAGCCCAGAACCTGACATAGTCTCAAAACTAAGCCACAAAATGTTCCTGCGTGCTGTCATAACTAACTGACTGTGCTAGAGCTGCAATTGTTGTCTAAATGCGGTTTCAGGGTCAACAATGTTTATTCAATTGCTTAAAGCTTTTGTGGAGCCAGAAAATCACGGGAGAAATGTTGATATGAAAAATGACAATGTTTTGCAGGAATACAAAAAAAATACTGTATATATGCTGAAAATGTATACACAGAAATAAAACGAACGCATTGAAGGACAGCGGGAAGAGCCTTATTGTATTTTATTGTATTTAGTCCTTATTGTATGTTATTTGAATAATGTTGAAACTAACTGGGCCTATGGCCAGAATCTGTTAGTTTTATGGAGGAAACAATTACATGACCATGTGCAAGCATACAGTCATGCTTAACGTTCATTGAATGATGCCAGTAGATTCCTAATATATACAATGTTGGGGTGTGATTATAAAGCAAACAAAGCAAAGTGGACCCCGTTGTGTTACAAAAGTCATGTATTGTTCTATGAAAAGAGATTGGATTTAGCTCCACAGTACACCAAACAAGATAGTATCAAGCCAATGGGCTCTTTATACAGTCCTGCTCATCATTATTGGCAACCATGAAGTTTAAGTACATAATGTGGAATATCCCTGAAAAAAATGAATCAAGTGAAAGTTTTTATTGTATAGAGCACTCATGATAAATACAAAAGAGCAAATGATAAACAAAAATTTAAAACCAAATACAATGGGAGGGAAAAATAGAAAAACCTAAAGCTTGCTGTGACACTGGTATTGGCACCCTTTACATTAATTTAGAATGGAAACACAGTTTGACCGCGTGTGGTAAATACCAAAAGAGATTCTGCTGTGATTAATTGTCGTTACCCATGTGACATGAATTAGCCAATGAATGATGACTTCTTTGTCACAATGGTGAAGACAAAGAAGCTGTCTGAGGACATCAGCCCTTCTTTTATTAGCAAACATAAGACTTCTTAAGAGTATAAGGCAAAATTGTAGGGAAGGGAGAAGAAAATAAAGGTGTGAATATATAAAAATAATCTTTATTAGAAAAACTATTAAAATTGATTAATAAAATATTTACAGTAATTCTCATGCATCTACAGATGCATATAAGGTACCCGTCTAGAAAGTATTCAGACAGTACCCACAAATATTCCTGGTTGCGTAGTGTGTTGAGATTAATATAATATGGGAATGCCTAATCCAGTGCATTAGTTAAATGGGTTATGGCTGTATATTATACACAATATTGTCCAGTTGGCAAATAGTAAAGATCGTCTGTTTCAAAAGTATTCAGTTTCAGGAGTTAATATATGTGAATCTCATAGGATATCAAACCATGTAATAATTATCCCCAAAATATGACAGACATAGATATCCGGAGTTAGAAATAGCCGGTATACAGGTGAAACGTGCTTCAGGGACTCTGTCTCGAGGTATGTTAGTGGTGTTTGAAAGGGAATCACCAATATAATCTCATAAAATAGCCCAGTGGTAATGCTTGCAGCAGCGGCTCTTATAACGTATATCAGCATAGCCGCTGCGAGCGCATGTTACAAGCTACAGCGATCAGCTGTACGCTCCGGGCACGCCCATCGCATGTGAAGGTAGCAGAGTCAGAGATGCATGGAGTCGTCCGGTAACATGGCCCACCCCTTGCCCTGACAGCAGACCTTTACAGCTCATCCCTCCCTAGCCGAGTGATTGTCATACCCTCCGGCAGGGTTCAGCTGTGTTAGTGTAGACACGCTGTTGTGGGGCCCAGCTGTGCTTGGTACCACAGATCCTAGAAGAGTGCATTAATGGAATCCTCCACAAGAGACCCCCATAAACATTCACACATCTCCACCTTCCACCTCAGACCAGCAGAGGGAGCCCGTTAGGGATATAAATAGGGGAGGTGGAGCTAGGCAGTTTTAGTTTTTAGTCTGGAGTGCACAGAGAGTGAGAAGCACGAGGGCTGCTCTGTAGGCAAGCTAGGCCTCCAGCGGTCCTGAAGCCCAGTCTAGACTCAGGAGCTCAAGTAAGTGAGCCCATGGTGTGCCGGCGCCATAAGATCGGTGAAGCGCGGCAAGCTGCCGTTAGTGTGAGTAGCCTAGTGAGGGCCCGAGCGTGGCCGAAGGTGAGTGGAAAGTGAGTAGCAGTGGGGGCAGAGGAGCTTACCCAGCTCACCCCGAAACATATACCAGACACCGGGTCCGAGCTTACCGGGATCTCTACGACCCAGTAAGGCATAACCAGAATCCCTGGAGAACTACAGGTCCCAGGTTCACCAGAGAGCTGATACGTAACAGAACCAGGAGACACATAGGCCCCGTAAACTGGGAGTGTGCACTCCAAGAGAAGGCCCTACAACAACGTCAGCCAGTGCAGGACAGAGATAAAGTTAGGCCTAGCTTCAGGCAGGTCAGAAACTTACTATGCAGAGGCAAGAAACAGGAGGCCCTACACCCGCTCATTGGGGAGGATCCTGATATGCACCCTTCACCCTACAGTGCTCCGGGACGTGCCTGAATTTCCATCAGTAAAAGGTACTGAAGTGACTACCGTGTCCGTCCCCGTTCTTGCTCTGACCTGGCTGGGTCTCGCCTGTCCTGCATCCCCCTCTCCGTACGCTGCCCTGAGGCCTAGCTCCACCTGTGGGGAGCTATACCATCGAGCTGCCTTATCACCGGCCTCAGTGGACTGCCGCAGCGCTGGTGATTCTCACCAGAAACCACAGGTGGCGTCGCAAACTTCCATAAATCTGACCCCAGGGTACGGGCCCGGGAGCTGACCACGGCGACATCCCAAAGGCCAGGCAAAGGCCCGGGCACCGAGTCGTTCCCATCCCCCTGGGAGTGTCACTGTCGGATGCATGATCGTATGGGGTAGTGTGGATACATTGCACTACCTACGATTGCGGAGGCTCATGCTGCCTATTTTATTAATGCAATCATCAATCTAATAATATATTTGCGCATTAGTACTTATATCAATGTGAATAGGAATCTATAGGTCCTATATAGGTCCTATGAATTTGATGACGGACATCTTAATAGTGCCATCTATGTCTGTCATATTTTGGGGACAATTATTACATGGTTTGATATCCTACAATATTCACATATATTAACTCCTGAAATGGAATAATTTTGAAAGGGACGATCTTTACTATTTGCCAACTGGGCAATATTGTGATAATATACAGCCATAACCCATTTAACTAAGGGACTGGGTTAGGCATTCCCATATTATATTAATCTCAACACACTACGCAACCGGGAATATTTGTGGGTACTGTCTGAATACTTTCTAGATGGGTACCATATATGCATCTGTATATGTATGAGAATTACATATTTTAATAATCAGTTTTAATAGTTTTTCTAATAAAGATTAGTTTTATATATTCACACCTTTATTTTCTTCTCCCTTCCCTACAATTTTGCTATTGTTTTTTCGGTGGTCTACATCTGTGAATATAGGTCTGATGAGGTTTGACTTATGGTTTAGGTCTAAAGAGTATAAGGCCATCACCTTGGTATCCCAGTTTCAACAGTGTGTAATGTTATTAAGAAGTTTTCCAAGCATGGAACCGTAAAGAAACTCATTGGAAGTGATGGAAACAGGAAAATTAACAAGAGATGACTTCGAAGGTTGGTGTAAATGGTGCAAAAAACACCACATCAAACATTGAAAGACCTGAAGGCCGACCTGGAACAGTCTGGGGTCATGGTTTCAACAAGTACCATATGCCGCACACTAAATCAAGCTGAGCTTTATGGGCGAAGGCCAAGGAAAACCAATGCTGAAGAAAAGACATATAAAGGAAAGACAGATCTTTGCCAAAGAGTACATTGACAAATCACAATACTTCTGGACAAATGTTCTGTGGACAGATGAAACAATAATAGAGCTTTTTGGCAATGCAAAGCAACAGTTTACAGGTGGAGCAATGAAGCTTGTAAGGAAAAGATCACCTTACCAACAGTTAAGCATGGTGGAGGATCCATAATGCTGTGGGATTGCTTTGCTACATCTGGTACTGCAGGCCTTGACTGTATCACAAGAATAATGAAATCAAAGAATTATCAAGAGATTGTAGAGCGAAATGTCCTGTAGGGGTGCTAATAATGGTGAGCAGTAGTGTTGAGCGAGTATGTTCTATTAACCCTTTCGCCGAGTATGCTCGGGCCGAGTTCCGAATATTTACAGCTGCTCGGTGATAAGGTTAAATCGCTCCCATGTGCATGATTTGCAACTGTTTGACAGTTTTATTACATGTGAAGAATGTGTAAGAAATAGACATTCCTCACATGTAATAAAACTGTCAAACAGTCGCAAATCATGCACACGGGGAGCGATTTAACCTTATCACCGAGCAGCTGTAAATACTCGGAGCTCGGCCTGAGCATACTTGGACAGAACATACTCACTCAACCCAAGTGAGCAGCACTGTACAATTCAAAGTGACGTTAAATAACATTCCGGCTTGATATTGGCCTAAACTAGCCCATAATGTTGCCTCACTTTATCACTAGGAGTCACTTATGCTCATGGGAGGCTTTAGGTCTCGTTACATAACCTCCTGGCTTAATAAACAAGTTTTGCGTCCAAAATATTGCTATGGGTTGTCATTGGAATCACAATAAAATTGGCACGATTATTACATCAATTTAATGGGGTATTCCAGTCTAATAGAGCAGTAGGTCACTCATGTGTTTGATGCTCTTATACAAAGATCAGTGCCATTGACTTGAATGAAGTGGCACCTTGCTTACAATGAAATACCCCTTTAACTGTGGAGCCTGAATAAAAACGCATCTAAAAAATATGTAGTTACTTGTGAACATGTGAACATGGTCTTACAAAAAAAAAAAACAGATGTCATTTAGTGAAGCTTACATAAAAATAAGAAATTTATGGCTGCTACAACTATGAATGAATGAACAAAAAATAAATCCAGCTAGATATGATCGGTTCAGTCTAGCATCCAGGTCAGTGGTACCTGGCAGCTAGATGGAAGGCCCACAAATATTGAAGCTTCTGGCATCCCCAGCATTTGATTTGTCAGATCTTGTGCAACTGCACGACATGACACACAGATGACGTCGCGCCAACCCTGGCTAATCAAAATCTATGACTGGGACGCTGGGAAGAAAGAGATTCATGAGGCTTCTATCCAATTGCCTGGTGCCACAAACCTGGACACTGGATCGGTGTCCCATAAATCGATCCACTCATCTTTAACCCCAACCATCTATACCAGGATAGTCCTAGATTTGGGTCTATGCTCTGCAGTCCCGGGCTGTCTGCTGAATGTCCTTCACTGCCACAGCCCCCTCTGACATCTCCTTCTGACAGGGTTGAAAGAATTTGTAAATAGGTGTGACTTGGAGGTGTGGCTAATGGTCAAAATTTGCCAGTGCACATGTAGCTTAGTTTGTCCCTCTTTCTGTAAAAGTTGAGAAGTATGGCTAATGGCACCCCCCCAAGCAAAGAAATAAATCGGTGAATAATGTAACAGGGCGCCTAAGACACCCCCCTCAAATGGATCAGGTAACAAGCTCTGACAACCACTTCCACTAGAATTGTTACCCTTTTCACAAAAAAAAATAGTGGGAAAATTAAAAAAATTGTGTGTTCTTTAGGGTTGTGGCTTAACAGAGAGTACAATTTCACAAAGAGATATTGAATATTGAAATAACTCATTGTGGATCATTTAAACAATACAAGGGACAAATAGCAATATTTATCACTAACATCCTGTATTTTAAATATCAAACCCAAGGATAATCATAGAAACTAATATAGCTTAACTATAATGAAGCCCATTTGGATTCAATTAAGGTGTCCAGCATTTGATGGATACTCTAATGAACACCATACAGACTCCATTATAATTAAATACAAAACCTAGGTTTCCAACGATGAGCAAATGGTCACAGTGTGAATATTAATGGCCACAATGGCCACAATGTGAATGAGTATCTACACATTGCACCTATACCAACAGGTGTGCTGGCTCATTTTTTGGGGGGTTTTGCTTTAGTTCCTTGTACCTTGTACTTATAAGGGTGCCCCCCCATTCCTTTTGGACTGTGCATCTTGTCTATATAGCTTTCCATGGGCAGGTCTAGGTTTAGTTCTACACTCCTTCTACTTTGAGGCTCACTGGGACATAGCAAAGAGAGATACTAGCATTGGGGACCATCTTGATTGGGTACTCCTTTTCACAGTGGAATTCCTTCTACACTTTTTGCTCAAAATACTGTCAACCTCGGCTCTCCAGAGACAGACACAGGACACACGGTTCGGGTAAACTTCCTGTGGGTTTATTGTGCGGCATAAACTCCAGCAGTGTTCCATAAAAATAAACAGTCCCTCTCGGGGTTAACGGGAAAACAAAAGATAAAGTATAACAGAGTCCTTTAGCCAGCGAGGCTTTGCCCGATTCAGGTAGCATAGTGAAGTCTCAGCAACACCAGTCCTCCAGTGTTGCTCTCTGGCTTCAGCCCAAGATAGCCTGGAGACTTCACTCTCCAGACCACATACTCCAAAGAAAAAAAAACTGACTGAGCATTTAAGCCTGCTCAGCAACACCCTGAGGGGAGGTATGTGGAATTTTCTCCCACCCTCTTTGCTATTTCCATAAAACCACACCCTTTAAGTGAGTTAACCCCCTAGCATATAACATGCTGGCAGAAATTTAGTAGGTTTCAGTTCACACATTCTAACAACCTGAGTGACACATACCTCCCGTCGTATATCACACCAGTGACTCTGTCACATATTCCCCCTCTTTGCACAAAGCCGGGGGTTTGGGCACTTTCCGATGTCAGACAGAGAATTCTAGAGAGGGCATCCGCGTTCCCGTGTAACTTCCCTCGCCTATGCTCCTCGTGAAAGTTAAAGCCTGAAGACCGAGGAACCATCTAGTTACCCTGGCATTTTTACCCCTCTTTTCCCTCAACCATCTCAAAGAGGCACGGTCTGACACCAACTTAAACTTCCGGCCTAGTAGGTAATATCTTAGAGTGTCTATGGCCCACATTATGGCTTAACACTCCTTTTCTACTATTGTGTAGTTCTTCTCGCAGGATTAAAGCTTCCGGCTCAGATAGAGAATTGGATGTTCTTCTCCATTTATCTCTTGAGAGAGTACGGCTAATAGACCAACGTCTGAAGCGACTGTCTGGATCACAAACTCTTTCTGAAGTCTGGTGCGACCAGGGCTGGCTGCTTACACAGTGCTAGCTTCAAATGTTGAAATGCGGTCTCTGTTTACTCCGTCCACTTCACCATGGTTGATATGGTGCCTTTTAGGAGGTCTGTAAGTGGCGTGGCCATCATGGCAAAATTTGGGACAAACTGCCGGTACTATACCACCATTCCCGGGAACGCTGTTACTTGCTTCTTGGAGAGCGGTTGTGGCCAGGTCTGGATTGCCTCCACTTAATTGACTTGCGGTTTTATTTCGCCTCTCCCGACAACATAGCCTAAGTACTTGGCCTCCTCTTTTCCGATGGCACATTTTCTCGGATTTATGGTAAATCCCGCCTTCCTTAGAGCATCCAGAATGGCCTATAGTTTAGGTAGATGACTAGACCAGTCTGGGCTAAAGACTATGATGTCATCAAGGTAGGCTTCATATGTGGGGCTAGGATCCGATCCATAGCCCTCTGGAAGGTGGCTGGGGCCCCCTGTAATCCGAATGGAATCCGAGTGTATTGAAAACACCCATCGGGTGTCGAGAAAGCCATCTTCTCCTTGGCCGTCTGGGACATGGGGATCTGCCAATAGGCCTTCGTCAGGTCAAGAGTGGTGATGTACCTCGCCGGTCCAAGCCTCTCGATGAGTTTGTTGACGCGGGGCATCGGGTACGCGTCACACTTGGACACCTCATTCAGCTGGCAGTAGTCATTACAAAACCTCTACTCTCAGTTGGGTTTTTGCACGAGGACGATTGGGCTTGACCACCCACTCTTTGACTCCTCTATCACACCGAGGTTCAACATCCTCTTCACCTCGGACGAGATCACCTCCCAGCGTGGTTCCGGAATCCGGTACAGCTTCAGATTCACTCTTACATGTGGCTCTGTTAGCACATCATGCTCTACTACCTGAGTATGCCCCGGCAACTCTGAGAATAGCTCCCGACCTGTTGTTGTAGTTCTCGACACTGTTGCTTCTGGGCCGGTGATAGAGTCTCTGCTATAGTTAACTCCTCCACCTAGCCTTTGAGAGCAGCTCCCAGGCATGGAGTTCCCACAGGTTCCCGGGCCCGCCACAGCTTGAGCAAGTTCACATGGTATACTTGGTGCGGCTTTCTTTGGCCAGGCTGGTGGACTTTGTAATTAACTTCGCTGACTTTCTCCACCACCTCGAATGGACTTTGCCATTTGGCCGGTATCTTGCTCTCGACTGTGGGGCGTGGACGTCCAAACCGCGCGAGACCCGAAGCTCCGCCCCACGCACCGAGGCTGCGCAAGGTCCTGGAAGGGAGAGAGAGTGACGCTGACGTCACCAGGACGCGACGCAAGGTCCTCGTCCAGAGCAGCACCAGCGGAGTCGCGGCCTACAGAAGAGGATCATCGGAAGGTAGGCCACGCTTAACTAGGGGGGAGGAAGATGTCGGACATGGAGGCGCCCACTACCACCAGCACAGCTGCAGCAGCAGTGATGCCATTTTCCCTGCCCTACATCCCTGGAGCGGCCTGGCTGCCTAAGTATTCAGGGGAGCCCCATGCCCTAACTGACTTTAAGGAAAGGCTGTACAGTTTGTTCCAAGTTTACCCCCTGACAGAGGAACAGAAGATTAGCATACTGACAGGGCAGCTAACTGGCGCAGCCCAGCGGGAGGTAAAGTCATGGCCCGCTGAGGAGAAAAGAACTGTAAAGGACATTCTGGCCCATCTGCGAGGTACCTTTGATACCCATACCTCCGCTGAAATTAAAATGCGGTTCTATGGATGTAAGCAGCGGGCACAGGACAGCATCAGAGACTATGCCCTAAATTTGCAGGAAGCCTTGAGGGCCATCAAACAAGCTGACCCTGGCAGCGTGCAGGATACGGATAAGCTACTAACAGAACAGTTCATAGAAGGTCTGCTGTCTAGAGCCCACAGGACCCAGCTGCGCCTCATGTTCTTTCAGAACACTGATCTGACCTTTGCCCAATTCAAGGACAGGGCCATAAGGGTGCTCCTTGAACCCGCAACCAGTGGCGCTATAAACCCCCGGCGCCCTGCTCTCACCTACCACCAGGAGGCGGCGCCCTCCTCTATGGACTCCGTGGGGGCTGATGCACAGGCCCTGAACCAAGCCCCGTCGAAAGATCTGCACCACCAAGTCCAGGAGCTGACAAGGAGCGTCGCGACGTTGACCAGGACCGTCCAGGCGTTGCAAGTGGATCTGTCAAGGCCCATCGAGTTGGCCTCAAGTCTGGAGGATGTCCCGTGGCGTCGACAGAGGAGGATCCCGTCGTTCCGAGGGAGGCCCACAGACCGCTACGCAGAGGATGGACAGCCCATTTGCCGTCGATGCAACCAGCCCGGACACATTTCCAGGTACTGTAATTTAAACGGGTCCAACCTGGGGAAGAGGGCCAACCCCCAGGCATAAGATCACCAGGCCCTTACAATTCGCGTAATAATTCGCGCCCGGTTTTACCCGTGGTGCTGGACAGCATCCCCATGAGCGCCTTGCTGGATACCGGGTCGCAAGTAACTACTATCCCTTATGTACTTTTAAAGCAGTATTGGACTGATGCTGATATAACACGGTATCCAGACAGTGACTTGAGCATCATCGCCAGTAATGGCTTGCCCGTGCCGCAGATGGGGTTCAAGGTGATGACCATTAAAATTGGTAAAGTTGAACTACCGGCACAGGGAGTAATTATTGTGGACATTGACCGTCGTGAAAGTCACCCTAAAATAACTGTGGGTACTAACGTGATTGAAAATTGTCTTTCAGAGGTAATTGTAATTCTACAACAGGTGGCGGTGAATGCTAGTTCCAGCCAACAGAGAGTCCTCAACAAGGAGATAAAAGCCCCGATGAGACGGCAGCAGATAGAACTGTCTGGTGGTGAGATCGGTAGCGTAAGACTGAGTGACCCATTCCCCATTTCCATGCCTCCCAAAAGTGAAATGATGATCTGGTGTCGGACTGCAATCGGGTTGAGAGGTAGAGACTACCAAGCCATGGTAGAACCCGTGTACTCAGACAGCAGGCCCACCATTTTGACAGCCCGGGGGGTGGTTGATGTCCGTCATGGGAGGGTGCCCGTTCGCATTCTCAACATTGGGGAGAGGGAGGTACACTTACCCAGGTACGCTACACTTGCCAAACTGTTTGTTGTCGAACACAAAGCTATCAGGGCCGTGGAGCCTTTGCCTCCATCTCCACAGGTGGAGGGTAATGGCTCCCAGAAACAAAAGGAGGACTGGTGCCAGAAACTCCATGTGGGTGCTGACTCCACTCCCATGCACCAAAAACAAGGAGTCTACCGGGTGGTCCAGGAGTACGAGAGAATTTTTAGTAAGCACCCGCTAGACTTCGGCAGAGTAAAAGGGATAGAACACCATATCCCCACGAGGAGCCACCCACCAATAAAATAGAGACACAGGCCTGTACCCCCTGCACATTATCAGAACGCAAAGGGCATGCTAAGAGAAATGAAAGAAGCTGAGGTCATTAGAGATAGCTGTAGCCCCTGGGCAGCCCCCTTGCTTCTGGTAAAAAAGAAAGACGGCACCATGAGAATGTGCGTGGACTATAGACAAATCAACCGTATCACCCACAAAGACGCATATCCGCTGCCTAGAATAGTGGAGTCTTTAGCCGCACTAAAATCAGCTAACTTCTTTTCTACTTTGGACCTTACTAGCGGGTACTGGCAGGTTCCTGTAGCAGAGGCTGACAAGGAGAAGACTGCCTTCACCACCCCGATGGGACTGAGCGAGTTCAACTGTATGCCCTTCGGGCTCTGCAACGCACCAGGGACCTTCCAGAGGCTGATGGAATGCTGTCTAGGGCACCGAAACTTCGAGACGGTCCTCCTTTACCTGGACGACGTGATCGTCTATTCGAAGACTTACGAGGACCATCTAAAGCACATGACCGAGGTGTTCGAAGCCCTGGCAGGCTATGGCCTGAAGGTGAAACCATCAAAGTGTCACCTGTTGAAACCGAAGGTCCAGTACCTAGGGCACGTGGTAAGTGCGGAAGGAGTAGCCCCCGACCCTGACAAGGTCACGACAATCAAGAGCTGGCCAAGCCCTTTGAACATCAAGGAAGTGAGGCAATTCCTCGGGTTGGAAGGCTACTACCGAAGGTTCATCCCCAGGTTCACTAAGATGGCAGCTCCTATGCAGGACCTCCTGATAGGACAGTCTAAGTCCAGAAGCCAAAAGCCACCCTTCAAGTGGGAAGAGGAGTCCTTCCGCCAGTTGAAGATGGCCCTCACAGGGGATGAGATCCTGGCCTACCCTGATTATGGCCAGCCTTTTATTCTCCACACAGACGCCAGTAATGTGGGACTGGGAGCCGCACTGTCACAAAACCATCAGGGCAGAGAAAGGGTGATCGCGTACACCAGCCAGAAGCTGAGGCCCACCGAGAGGAACCCGGAGAATTACAGCTCCTTCAAGCTAGAATTCTTGGCGGTGGTGTGGGCCGTAACAGAACGCTTCAAGCACTACCTGGCCTCTGCAAAGTTCACTGTGTACACGGACAACAACCCGTTAACACACCTAGACAGTGCAAGACTTGGTGGCCTGGAACAGCGGTGGATGGCCCGTCTCTCCAATTATGACTTTGTGATCAAGTACCGGGCAGGCAAAACCAATGCCAATGCTGACACCCTATCGAGAATGCCTCACTTACCTGAAGGTGACGAAGACCCAGAAGAGCAGGAGGAGGTAGAACTCCCCGCGTTTCACCGGTATGGAGCCGCTCAATACTCCCACCGCGTGAAGGAGGAAGATTTAACAACCGTTATGATCAATCCCCTACCTCAACACAGCTGGACCGAGACCCAAGATAGTGACCCTGCAATCCGCCTGGTGAAAGATCTGCTGACCCAGGAAGACGCCCGCATGGATCCGGTTGCTCCAGAGGAAGCCAAGCAGCTATGGAAAGAGAAGAGCAAGCTGTTCCTCTATGAAGGCAAGCTGTGCAGACGACTTGTCAACCACCGGACACACGAGCTGACCTGGCAAGTCGTGGTCTCAAGGCGGGATGCAGCTATGGTCCTGGGGGCTTACCATGACAGAGCGGGGCACTTCGGTTGGAAGAAACTGGAGTTCCTGCTAAGAGGATGGTTCTTTTGGGTCGGAATGAGAGGGGCTGTAGAGAAGTGGTGCAGGGACTGTGGCCCTTGTAACTTAAGGAGAAAAGACCGCACCAGCCAGAAGGCACCCTTGAAGCCCATCGTCACCCAGCAACCTCTTGAGCTGGTAGCTCTGGACCACGTTAAATTAGCTCCAAGCTGGTCAGGATACATCTACACCCTGACAATCGTGGACCACTATTCCCGTTTTCTCGTGGTGGTCCCGGTAAAAGACTTGACAGCCCAAACGGCGGCCAGAGCCTTCCAGCAATACTTCTGCCGTCCTATGGCTGTAAGAAGATTCGGACAACGCCTTACCACCCACAAACCAACGGGATGTGTGAGAAAATTAACAATATAGTCATTGATCTCCTGAAGACGTTGCCTCTGGAGGAACGCAGCCTGTGGCCAGAAAAACTGCCGGACCTGATAGACTTATACAACCATATCCCGGTGAATGCTACAAACTGCACCCCGGCTTACCTGATGCGAGCCAGACCAGGTAAGCTGCCCGTAGACCTGGAGATGGGAGTCCTAACACCTGAGGACACCTCCCCGGATATGGACTGGGATATGGAAAGGCAACTGCAGTACAAGAAGGTACAGGAGAGTGTGGAGAAGAGCCTGGCCCAGGTGAGAGAAAGGCAAGAAATACTCTTCAACCAACAAGCCCCTGCTGGTCCCCTGGAACCTGGTGAGCAGGTCCTGAAGTGAAAGAGAAGGCTACATAAGTTGGAAGACCAGTGGGAAAGGGAACCCTACACCGTACTGCAGTCTGATCACGACAACTCGAAGGTGTGCGTGATCACCAAGGATGGAGGAGAAACCACTAGTACCATCTCCAGAGACCACCTCAAAAGGTGCCCCGAGCAACTCCGTAGTGCAGAAGAGGATCAAAGTGACCTTGAACCTGCAGAGGACAAGGAAGAAATTATCAGCACCGTTCTCGGAGAGTTCCCTCAGTCCTGGACTCGAATAAACGATGCCATAGTGGTACCCATCCTGCATTTCCTGCAACCGGCTCAGCAACAACCTGCACCAGAGCCGGAAGGTGAAGAAGAACAAGCAGTTCCAGAGGCAGAAGAGCCTGAACCAGCAGCCCAGGAGAGTCAACCCTCTGCTGACAGTGAGCCTGCCATGCCTGCGGTAAGCCAAAGGACCCGCAGACAGCTGCCTGCCCTGCCTGTACACCCAGCTGGTAGCTGTACCCCTAACGCTAGTGGGGAAAGCCAGGTCGGTCCACCACCAGACAGTGGGTTAAGGAGATCAACCAGGAGCACAAAGGGGCAGATACCCACTCGCTGGAGAATATAGGGTGCACTAAAACTGTAAGTAACCTTGTTGCCAAGTCTTGAAATGTTTGCAAAGTTACATGCATGATTAGTAATTGTGTATTTCAGTTTCTTACAGTTACCGTACGGACTCAAAGGTTATGAACTTTTAATAACCGGGACTTTGTATGGACTGCGTACGGAGCCTGACCAAGGAATGAACTAAGACTGTAAAGGACTTGGGGCTAGGACAGACCCCCACCTGGTTAAGGCTCCCCGTTGTGTTGGTGATATGGACACCCGCTCACAGACCAGACTGTGACCTTAAGAACTCAACCTGTGCGTCGTCTGTCTGTTAATGTTTTATGGTCATGCATATTATCTTTGTTTATTGTTTAGTCCCGGAGTACTAAATTTTCCTAGGGGGGAATGTGTCACCCTGGCCTGGATGCCACAAATATAATAAAGCTGTGTCTGAGAGCAAGGGGGAGGTTCTTTAGTTAGGGGAACATTATCATGCAATACCTCCTGTCTCAGGCCAGTACGGGGAGCAGGCTGCCCCTATAAAAGCTGGAACTGGGGGCAGGGTTAGGGAGAACTGGACGACCTGTCTCTGGATAGAGAAGTGTCCCAGAGCAGGGAGAGACAGTTGTGTTGCAGCATAAGAGGACATGTGGCAGTAGGAGAGCCACGAGCCAGGGACAAAGGCGAAGTGAGCCTGTCCTGGCAGATAAAGAGACTAATCTACCAGACTTTGGTGTCTGAGGCTGTGAGGATTCCACGTCCTACAGCAGATAACCAGTCCACAGGGGACTGTATGTTCCTTGGCCTAAGAAGCCCGGAGGCTCCGCCACAGCAGAAGGGACCAGCAAAGCCGTACCAGGCCGGGAGTAGAAAGGGACCCAAGTTGCAAGCCATACGGGCGAGAGGACACGGTGAGCTCAGGAACGTGGGCTGTACATTACCAAAAGGGAAATAGCCAGAAGGAGCACAGAGAGCACGGTAGGCCTACACCCTCACCCTGACCAGGGCCAGCTTCCCACTTGTTCTCAGACATCCAGGCCCCCTCCTAGCCGGGCCTGTTTCTGGGTCGTTTCACCTGTGCTAATAAAGACCCTGAACTGTTTAAGAGGCCTCCGTTTCCTGGCTATCGCGGTCGGAATCATCCCCTCCATCATCCATCATATACTGCCCTGGGGCTCTACTCTTCCCGTGGGGAGTTGTACTATTCTGAGCTGCACATTCACATCTGCCCCAGAGGTCTGCACTGCAGCGGCGGTTAGCACTGACCGCAATCCATGGGTGGCGTAGTCGGACATCACTTAAAACTTATAAAGGACTGCCACTGGTCTGACCACCCTGAGCCACTGACCGGGTTGCCACTACTACCCCCATCGTCTCCCTATTGCCCGGCTCCGAGTGCCCCACGGCGCAGGGGGCGAGTCAGATATATCAGGTCCTTAACCATCCCGACCTCATGGGATTGGGCACCACAGTCTGTTCCCACTCTCACTGTAGCCACAGGGTAGTCCTTGGCATCCCCATGGATGTACCGAATGCCCACAGTTTTGGAAGGGACCAACTGATGAGAAGGATAGCTCTGATTAAGGTCACCAAACTCCCAGAGTCTAACAGTCCAAGCACCTTTACTCTATTAATGAACATGGCACACGCTTGCGGTACCTCGCCGGGTTGACAGTCCACACTGCAGGCTGGATACACATAGTAGGAACACTGTCTGCTGAGGCTGCAGTCCATGGGCTCAGGGAACACACCGGGCGGCTACGTGTCCAGGATTGTGACACCGCCATCAGACTATATCCTTAACAACAGTACTTGCGGCACTTTCAGTGGAAGTGGGACGCCCCCCAGTGGTGGCTCCAAACCCCTTCCGTGGTGAACACGCCCCCTTTTGGGTATCCCAGTACGAGGAAGTGACTATATCCGGTTTCCAAAGGGATTTCTCAACCACCTGGTACCTCTCTATCAGGCCAATGAAGTCATCTGCGTTCTGGAGATCGCCCAGGGCAACCCAAGTCTGCACCTACTTGGGAAGGGAGTGCATGAATTTATTAATCACCACCCACTTGACCATCTGGGCTGGAGTAGAGGACTCTGGCTGCAACCACTTCTGAACGGGATGCAGTAGGTAAAACATCTGCGAACGAGGGGGTTTGTTGCCGGCATACGCCCAGTGGTGGACTCATTAGGCTCTCACCGCCATATTTATTCCTAGGCATGCCAAGATCTCTGTTTTTAGTTTTGTATACTCCCTGGCATCCAGCAGTGCCAAGTCATAGTATGCCTTTTGAAATTCACTCGAAAAATATGGCACCAGAACCTCTGCCCACTGTTCTGGTGGAAGTCTCTCCCGATCAGCTACCCTCTCAAAGATTGTCAGAAATGCTTCTACATCATCCCCGGGGGTCATCTTCTGGATGGCCCGTCTTACCGCCTTCCAGATGTGTGAGTCATCAGTCGGCCCGGGGGCAGGGACGGTTACTCTGATCTGGATAGCGTCCGCTAGAAGCTGCATCTGCTGTTGCTGCTCCTGCTGATGCTGCTGGTGCTCCTTTTGCTGTAACTGGATCTGTTGTAGTAACAGTTTGGTCGTCTCCTGTTGAGCTTGCTGCTGCTGCAGGATCTGCTGCTGCTGTAGCTCCCGGTGTTGCTGTAATTGTTGCAGGTACTACTGATGTTGCTGCTGCTGGCTCTGAACTAAATGCTTAATAAGCTCCTCCATGTTGCCGGACAGCTCTGACTGGCTGACGGCCTTCACCCAGGACATCCACCGTTCTCTATGGCAGGTACACGTGTTCCTGGAATCTTGCCAGCACTCTCACACCAACTGTGGTAAAGCGACGTGCTCGCCTCTCCAGAGGCAGACCCAGGACACACGGTTCAGGTAAACTTTCTGGGGTTTATTGTGCGGCATAAACTCCAGCAACATCCCATAAAAATAAACAGTCCCTCTCGGGATTAACGGGAAAACAAAAGATAAAGTATAACCGAGTCATTTAGCCAGCAAGGTTTTGTTTGCTCCAGGTAGCACAGTGAAGTCTCAGCAACACCAGTCCTCCCGTGTTGCTCTCACACTTCAGCCCAACACAGCCTGGAGACTTCATTCTCCAGACCACACACTCCAAAGAAAAAAAAACTGACTGAGCATTTAACCCTGCTCAGCCACACCCTGAGGGGAGGTAGGGGGAATGGCCTCCCATCCTCTTTGTCATTCCCATAAAACCACACCCTTTAAGTGAGTTAACCCCCTAGCATATAACATGCTGGCAGAAATTTAGTAGGTTTCAGTTACACATGCTAGCAACCTGAGTGACACATACCTCCCCTCGTATGTCACACCAGTGACTCTGTCACAACATATACTATTACTATTTTCTTACTGAAGTTTATTTGCTCATTCTTTTTGTCCTAGGTTTTGTCTGTTAATGGCCCCAGTGTGATTATGCACCTACACATTGCACTTATACCAACAGATGTGCTGGTCCATTTTTTTGGCTTTCTATTATAGTTAAAGTGATTAATTTGATTCTATTTGCATCCATCATAGGACAAATACAGCTTGTGACAAAACTGATAGTAGTTCATTTGCAGTATTCATGTACCGATGGTGGATCTGGTGCTGTATTCCTGTACTGATGGTGGTTCTAGTGATGTACTAATGTACTGATCTGTTTTTGGTGCTGTATTCATGTAGTACTGATGGGTATGGTGGTGTATTCATCACCAGATCCATCAGTACTACATGAATACGACACCAGAGCCATCAATGTCTCTGGTGCTCATTCGTGTACTATCATCAGTAGCGGTATGCATCACCAAACCACCATCTGTACATGACCACATCACCAGAACCACCAGCAGTACTTGACTACAAGAATAAAGATTAGTACAGCAATAAATTGCAATATCAGTTCACCCCACATACATTTGCATCACATGAACCTACAACCTCCAGTCTGTCCTTAACAATAAAAAGAAGATACTGTGAGTTGTTGGTAACATCTATCATCAGACTGTGGACCATACAGTAACCACAATACTGATGAGATGTAGTCAGTTTCACAAATAAACATTTTCATATTTACATTCAGGTACCTTACAGGTGACATCTTTTCTGATTGTAGTAATTTTCATCCCTTTTGTCTGCATCTAGTCCAGATGCCAAGATGACTTTGGTCATCCCCAGTTCACCTATGCAGGCTTTTTATCCCTCTTGTCTCCTTCTAGTCCAGATGCCATGATGTATTTTTACATCCACAGCTCGCCTCTATAGATGTCTCTCTTCTCCGGCCTTCTGGTGTGCATCGTGACAAAATGTCCTTAAAAATAAGTGTAGTATGCCAAGAGTAGTGAGGGCCCTTCTTGCAAGTTTACAATCTATGAGGAAATAAGAGGAAAGCAAAAGGTAAAACTAAAGTGCTTGTCATGTATGATCCAGTCATCAATATAATAGATAGGGACATTCAAATAACGCTGAAAGAACAAGTGACCAGCGAGTATCTGTAAAATTACAGATACAAAGAGCTATTGAGTGCATGGAACGGAGAACAGGGAATAGTTAGTTAAATTAGTGAGATGAGGTGATTGACCAGTCTAAGAAATGTGTTTTTAGGGCACGCTTGAAAATGTGGTTACTAGGAATTAGGTCACGTTCACACTTTCAGTATTTGATCAGTATTTTACATCACTATTTTTAAGCCAAAACCATCATGAAAGAAGTCCTGAATGCAGGACTGGGAGGCTTTGGTTATAGAATATGTTAGTGTAGCACCCTGAGGATTCGGCTGCTACAGGGGTATTACACCTCAAGCCAGAGGTGTGGTATTCCACTCCCGGGTAAGGATGGAGTGTGGAACTGAGCTTAGTAGGCTGCATGCACTACATACATCCCATTTCCGGGGGACAGAACAACGGTACTCCCACCAGTATATGTGCAGGTACGACAGCGTCTGTCCCTGGCTGGAGTGGGAGGGGGGTGGAACATCCCAGTAGTGTAGGGGCAGATAGGGGGAGTAGTCTGGGTAAAGCTAGGAGCTCATTGGGTGCTGGTCACCTGGGCTCACACATAGAGGGAGTATATAAGGTGGGCACCATCTTAGATCAGGGTTCAGTTCAGGCAGGAGGAGAAGAGCAGAGGAGCTCAGCCAGGAGGGCTGACAGGGAGCTGTGGCTCCGGCTGGGCCCAGCTCCAGAGCAAGGCCTGCAGAGAGAGAGAGAGAGAGAGAGAGGAGTCAGAAGGACCCAGAGAGAAAGACAGAAGGAACCCCAAGAACCCAGAAACAGACCAGAAAGGGTGAAGGGTTGGCGGACACGGGTACCGGAACCCAAGCTGGCAGAGGCAGAAGTAACCCTTAGCCAGGAACCGGAGGTCATGGTCAAGATTTGCCACGACCCTCACTAAATCCACCAGAAAGGCACACCAAGCATAGGGTCAGGGAACCCAGAGGAGGTTTGACCACCAAGAGACCCGAGGGAGCCGGCCAAAGGTGGATCCCTGGTGGGAACGGCCAGGAGGAAGAGAGAGACAGGGAAGCTCAGGACCACGCTCCGGACTGCCTGGGGGTTAGCCGAGTCCCGCACCTGGTGGACGCAGCACGGCTCGGGTGGTCACTCAAGGCCAGAGTGACTAAAGCAACATCAGTGAGTAAAAAACCCTGAAACTGCATCTCCTGACTCTGCCTCTCCTTCCTGCATCATCACAACCCCCATCATCCACACCTGCTGCCCTGAGGCCATACCCCTCCCATTGGGGGTTATACCATCACTGCTGCACATATACCACCGGCCTCAGCGGACTGCTCTGCAGCGGCGGCTTCAAAGCCGCACTCAACGGGTGGCGTAGTCGACACTTAACAACATCTACAAAGACTGCCACACACTTAGTTTGACACCCTGGGCACGGACCGGGTCACCGCCACAAGGACTACTACCCCCATACAGATCCGGCTCCGGGTATCCCCTGAACATGGCCCAGGGGGCGCGTCAACTTTGGCGTAGTCGGCAGGATAACGTGCCCGCAACCACCGGGTACTGCGTGCCTGAAGAAAAGTTCATATTTACCGTAAAAAGAAGTCTCCCGCCAATTCCGGAGGGTCCCCGCCATCGGACGCCATCTCGGATCGGTTCCCGCCGTTTGCCCGCCATCTGCAGTCTTTTCCCGCCATCCACAGAGTTTCCCGCCATTGGGAAGCGGTTCCCGCCATCTGAGAAGATTTCCCGCCTTGGCAGAGCGGACGCCATTATGGGCGTGCCAGAGGGTGGCAAGAGGCCACCTCCCATCGTGGGCCAGGACCAAGAATGGCGCCAAAAACGGAGACCGCCCCCACCAGTAGAGACTGTGATGCTTGAGATGTCCATCAGCGTGGGGGGTCTGCCCCTGGAACTGACAATCACCAAGTTGCCCCAGGACCGCCCTCAATGGGGGCGGAGAGAGAACAAAAGAGAGAAGATGGGAGCAGCTTGGAGGAGTCTGGAGGAGTCGTACCCGGAGATGGAGGGGGAGGCAGGCAGCACCGACCCAGCGGTCAGGAGCCTGTTGCAAGCGACAACCCCACAAGGCCTGGTGGAGATCCTGGCGCAGCTCCCCAGAGATCGGGAGCATGCACGGACCGCACTGGAGGGCTTGGCTCAGAGGATGGCCCGAGTGCAGCGAGACGTACTGGCCACATGGAGCAGAGAGATGGCCCTGCAGGCAGGAACCCGCCAACGGAGCACGCCACCCGAGACGAGGAGTCAGACCGCCTCTGAGGATGGCGCAGGAGGAATCAAGGCCGGAGACGACACCGAGGAAGGAGCTAAAGAAACGGAGGCAGGTAAAGGGGACGTCACTACCCCGAGCCGAGAAGCCGTGAGCCTGCCCCAGCTCCCCGTCGCAGAGCCCGAGACCCCACTCACCACTCACGTTGCTGCATCGTCACCGCTCCGAGCTAGGCCTCAAGCGGCAGGAGCCGCGGCCACGCCCCCTGCTACGTCATACGCCTCGACTCAGAGCGCGGCCAAGCAAGAGACGCCACCGGCCTGGTCGCAAGGCCGAGTACCCCTGGGCGCCGCAGTACCAACAGCGCCCTCTACCTCTGCCGAGCCACCGGCCTGGTCGCAAAGTCAAGTACACCCGGGCGCCGCCGTCTTCACGGTGCCCTTCACCTTCAGGGTGCCCCAGGCCTGGTCGCAAGGCCTGGTGAACCCGGGCGCCGCTACCACCACCGCGCCCTCAACTTCCACTGTGCCGCACCTGGGTGAGGACTTGTTGGCCCAGCACACTTGCCCGGATGGGCAGCCCTTTGTGTGGCCACCGGAGTACCACCATCCCCGACTCCGGAAAGAAAGACCTCTGGATGAACCCCTGATCCCGGCTCCGGCGCCCGTCAAGATGACCCCGCTCTCGTTAGAGGAGGCGCAGTTTGAGTGGGACCCCACTGGAGGAGACCTCATCGGGTTCACTCAAGAGACCCGGGCGGCCGCAGCCCAGCGAGCAGAGTGCTGCCGGCAGCAGTTAGAGGTCTTTGACAGAGAAAGGAGAGAGAGGCGGGTCCGCGAGGAGCGGCTGCAAATCCGGAGTGCAGAGCAGAAAAGCCGGACCCGACGGAACCCCCGTGCAGCCCACGGTCCCCGTGCCACCGGGACTGTAATCAAATTCCAACTGCAGCACGGTTGGGGCTTCATCAGAGATCATCATACCCCTGGCGACGTCTTCGTGACCAGAAGAGATGTCGAGTCCCACCTACCGGAGGGACACAGAGGTCGTGACCTTTACCTGGGTGATGAGGTCACCTTTACCCGGCACCAGTGTGCCAAAGGACCCTATGCACTTCATGTACATTGCCTGACGGAAGAGGAGTTGCGGTGTGAGGAAGGTCAAGAGGACCCGGACGGGTCTGAAGCCTACCCTCAGGAAGGAGCAGGAGGGCATCGTCACCATTAAGAGGTGAACTGAAACTGTATATAGTTACCCGTAAGGGTATATGCCATGCTGCTTAATTAAAATGAGTTCCCCGTTGGGACAAGTGTGAACTGTTCCAGTGTGTCCCATCTCCCCACAGGCTGAGGACTGTGAACAGCCATTCCTGTTCCCCACTGGCCGAGGACTGAGAGCGGCCACCTCCCTTTGTATATAGTTGCGCTTTCTAAGGCGCCCCCTACTGGTTTTATAGGAAACTGTGTTTTTTTCAGAAGAGACTGTTGCACTTTATCCGGTCACAAGTTGCACCGTGGCCGGAGGAACAAGAATGTTTATAATGAAAAGGTTTATATGAAGAGTTTATTGCTGCTGATAATGTTTATAATGTTTGATATGTTTATGATGTTTTGAAAAAATTGTATGTTTTGGAATGGTTATTCTTTTACAGCCCGAGGACGTGCTGTGATTTACCAGGGGGGAATGTAGCACCCTGAGGATTCGGCTGCTACAGGGGTATTACACCTCAAGCCAGAGGTGTGGTATTCCACTCCCGGGTAAGGATGGAGTGTGGAACTGAGCTTAGTAGGCTGCATGCACTACATACATCCCATTTCCGGGGGACAGAACAACGGTACTCCCACCAGTATATGTGCAGGTACGACAGTGTCTGTCCCTGGCTGGAGTGGGAGGGGGGTGGAACATCCCAGTAGTGTAGGGGCAGATAGGGGGAGTAGTCTGGGTAAAGCTAGGAGCTCATTGGGTGCTGGTCACCTGGGCTCACACATAGAGGGAGTATATAAGGTGGGCACCATCTTAGATCAGGGTTCAGTTCAGGCAGGAGGAGAAGAGCAGAGGAGCTCAGCCAGGAGGGCTGACAGGGAGCTGTGGCTCCGGCTGGGCCCAGCTCCAGAGCAAGGCCTGCAGAGAGAGAGAGAGAGAGAGGAGTCAGAAGGACCCAGAGAGAAAGACAGAAGGAACCCCAAGAACCCAGAAACAGACCAGAAAGGGTGAAGGGTTGGCGGACACGGGTACCGGAACCCAAGCTGGCAGAGGCAGAAGTAACCCTTAGCCAGGAACCGGAGGTCGTGGTCAAGATTTGCCACGACCCTCACTAAATCCACCAGAAAGGCACACCAAGCATAGGGTCAGGGAACCCAGAGGAGGTTTGACCACCAAGAGACCCGAGGGAGCCGGCCAAAGGTGGATCCCTGGTGGGAACGGCCAGGAGGAAGAGAGAGACAGGGAAGCTCAGGACCACGCTCCGGACTGCCTGGGGGTTAGCCGAGTCCCGCACCTGGTGGACGCAGCACGGCTCGGGTGGTCACTCAAGGCCAGAGTGACTAAAGCAACATCAGTGAGTAAAAAACCCTGAAACTGCATCTCCTGACTCTGCCTCTCCTTCCTGCATCATCACAACCCCCATCATCCACACCTGCTGCCCTGATGCCATACCCCTCCCGTTGGGGGTTATACCATCACTGCTGCACATATACCACCGGCCTCAGCGGACTGCTCTGCAGTGGCGGCTTCAAAGCCGCACTCAACGGGTGGCGTAGTCGACACTTAACAACATCTACAAAGACTGCCACACACTTAGTTTGACACCCTGGGCACGGACCGGGTCACCGCCACAAGGACTACTACCCCCATACAGATCCGGCTCCGGGTATCCCCTGAACATGGCCCAGGGGGCGCGTCATTAGTCTTAGATCATTAACACAACAAAGAGGACAGGATGAACTGTAGGGCAGTGCAGAACTATGCGGGGCTATGTAGGTAAGAGTGATAAGTTTATATTCGACTCTGTAGCAGATGGCATCCAGTGCAAAAGAGTGGCACAGTGGCGTCATCAGTGTAGCCGTTGGACAGAAATATAATCATGGCTGCTGCATTCAGGATAGATTGTAGAGGGGACAGTATAGTGGGAGACAAATTAGTAGACAGTTGCAGTAGTCCAGGCGAGAAAGAATCATAGCAACAATAAGTTTTCGCAGACTCAACAGGTAAGATAAAGAATGAATGAAATAGTCTGAATCAAGTATAATCCAAAGACAGCAAGCGTACTGCTTGGAAGTTATGGTAGAACCACTCAAAGAAATGGGTTTAGAACTACACAAACATTCATGTAGCATATATATATATATCTTTCAGCTAGGGACATAGTGATATAAATACCCCCATCAATATGGATAAATTTATGTGAAGTGGATTAGTCCAATATTAAGCCTACAAATGAATACCTGGGGTGCTCACAAACCACCTATAAATATAACATTAAAATATAATATTATTAAACACAATTCACACACAATACATATATTAAAAATAGGGTCTTTTACAGAGGAACAAGTAAATGGAAAATGGACCATATACAGTAGTGAGCATTATCCTCAGGTACACATATGTAAAGATTCAATCTGCTCATATACTCACATCTCTGGCGCTTTCATGGCTCCTTTGCCTGGTCCTGATGGCCTCTATATAACCTGACTTTCAGTGACAACATCTCACTAGTGGAATAAGAGGGACGAAATTCATCAAAAAGGACATGTCTTCGGCAGCTATATTAGGAGAAATTTAATCATAGGGCTATGTGCAGACATAGGTTTGCATTATGCTTTACACAAATTTATTTTGTAATTCATAATAAATTTGTAAATTTGTAAAGCTTATAGTTGCCATCCTTCCCAGTTAAGGCCAGTTTCAAAATTGTTGGCACCTTTCCAAAATTTTGGGTAAACAACTTTGTTTCAAACATGTGATGCTCATTTAAACTCACAAGTGACAAGTAACAGGTGTGGGCATTATGAAAATCACACCTGAAACCATATGAAAAGGGGAGAAGTTGACTCAATCTTTGCATTGTGTGTCTGTGTGTGTCACACTAAGAATGGAAAACTGTCTGAGGATAGTGATGATCGAGTGCTGCTCAGTACTCGAAACAAGCAGGTCAGACATTTGGATGGGCTTGATTCAAGTAATGAATATAATGGAAGTCAAAGGGAAACTCAAGCATTTTTCCAGAAGACCATAACAGGAGGGCTTCGGTGGAAAGGAAAATTGCTGAAATGGATGGAAACCGTGCTCAAATGGAATGGGAACAGCATGGGGAAAATGCCTGAATACATCTCTGAGTCCCAGGTTGTTGCTGGGAACAAAATAAATAAATAATTTTAAAAAATGACGTGGGGTACCCCCTATTTTTGATAACCAGCCAAAGTAAAGCAGACAGCTGGGGGTGATATTATTAGGCTGTGAAGTTCAATGACTATTTGTCCCTTCCCAGCCTAAAAATACCAGCCAGCAGCCAGCCCAGAATTTACCTATCACATTAGATGTGCCAATTCTGGCACTTTGCATGGCTTTTCCCGATTGCCCTGGTGGCAATTGGGGTAATATTTTTTGGGTGGATGTCAGCTGTTTAATGTCAGCTGGCATCAAGCCCAGGGGTTAGTAATGGAGAGGTGTCTAAGAGACACCTCCATTACTTACCCAGTAACCCAAAAAACACACACACATAGAAAAAAATACTTTATTTGAATAAAGACTCCCCCACACTATCCCTTGTTCACAAATTTATTATCAAAAATGTTCCCACAAAGCTCCTCCGATGAAGACCACGTTCCCCGATGTCTCTGGCATCTGTGAATAGCAGTAAAGTACTGCTTTTCACAGGTGCCAGGAAGTGACGACAACTCTCATCAGAGATGTCACTAGTTTGTCAGGGAAACGCAACTTTGCTGCCTCAATCATCAGGCTGCTTCCACTACTAGGTGGGATATTGGGGAACTCACAGTGAGCGTATGGTATATACACAGCTGATACTTACCATTAATTCCCACTCATATCGCTCCCAACCTAATATGAACTACCGCACTCTCTCCTATGTAAAACTTGTTCTCTTGACGCCCACTCTTCTGCTCCCTCTCTCTGGAGCACCCTGAAATGCTTGCTCTGTCTGCAATAAGCTTCATGGGACTCATGAACACTGAATCTCTCACAATCTTTCCTTCCTGGGCCTCACCAAAACATGGCTGACACCCTATGACACAGCCTCCTCTGCTGCGCTGTGTTATGGTCTCCTCCACTTCACCCACACTCCTCACCATGGCAGCAGACATAGAGGAGGAGTGGGTCTTCTCCTTTCTACCAACTGCACCTTCAACCAAATACCACCTTTACCTTCACTCATCCTCACTTCTTTCAAAGTGCACTCTGTCCGTATCTACTCTCCCTCCGACCACTGCCTTTACTGATGAATTCTCCACCTGGCTTCTTCGCTTTCTCTCTGCTGAAATTCCCACCATCATCATGGGTAACTTCAACATCCCCATTGACACCCTCCAGTCAGCAGCCTCCAAACTCCTGTTGCTTACTTCATCTTTTCGACTTACTCAGTGGTCCTCATCAGCCACCCACACAGATGGACATACATTAAACCTTATCTTCACCCATTTCTGCTCCCTATCTAACCTCACAACCTCCACTCTCCCCCTATCTGGACACCATCTACTCACTTTCTTACCACTGTCCTCCTCACCTGTCACTCATGTCCATAAACTAGCGCACCCCCGCTGAATCCTCGCACATCTAGACACTTGCATACTCTCTGACTCTATTCTATCACTGACATCCATATCTACACTCCATGAAACAGACAGTGCCACTGCTTTCTACCATGCCACTCTTGCATCAGCTATTGATGCAGTTGCCCCTGTCGTGCATGGCAGAGTGCGACGAATCAATAGACAACCCTGGCACAATAACCTCACTAAAAAGCTTTTGCAAGTGTCCAGGGTCGTAG
Organism: Phyllobates terribilis; assembly: GCF_046119375.1. Classification (NCBI taxonomy): domain Eukaryota; kingdom Metazoa; phylum Chordata; class Amphibia; order Anura; family Dendrobatidae; genus Phyllobates; species Phyllobates terribilis. The sequence continues at coordinate 231,023,735 of NW_027362764.1, forward strand.
AGCGGAGTTGGAAAAAAACACATTTGCAAGATGACTTCACTGCATTCAAACAAGCAACAATCATATTCAAATCAGCCCTCACCTCTGTTAAACAGGCCTACTTCACAACCCTCGTATCTTCCTAATCTTTCAACCCCAAACAGTTATTCAACACTTTTAACTCCCTCCTCCACCCACCACTGCCGCCTCCGACCTCCCTCATCTCTGCTGAAGACTTTGCCACTGTTAGAACCCTCCTGTTAGTTTTTGCTATCTTGTGTTTTGCGGTCACGTGACCAGCTGCTTATATATTCCAGCTCCGCCCTTATGGCTTTGCTGGACTTCAGTGTTTTTTGCCTGTCTCTCTAGCCAGGTGCTTCGGTGCCTATCTCTGTCTAGTTTGCTTGGTCCTCTGGGACCTCTAGTACTTTTTGTCAGTTTGTCTTTTTGCTCTGCAACAACTTCTGCTAGGAGGTGTCCCATTTTTGTCCCAGTCCTTAGTTCTTTTAGGGACCCCTCCCTTTATTCTATAGGTCTCCGTTCAGACTAGCCGAGGACGAAGGTGGGTCTGTTCACAAGGAACAGGCTGCCCGCTACATTGTAGGGATTCAGCTTAGTCTTACTATAGGGACAGCTTTTTCCATTCTTTCCTTAGTTTATGTTGCAGATCATAGCAGTAAGTCCAGCCCAAAAAAAACTAAAAGGAAAGAAATTCGGGGATCAATATGGTTTCCGTCCAGGTGTTGGCTCAACGCCTGCAGGGATTGTCTCTGGAGGTGGCCGAGCTTCAGCAACATGTGAGTAGCTGTCCTGGAGCACATTTTGTGGAACCGAAGGTAGGACTGACTGATATTTTTTATGGTAAACAGCAAGATTTTTTTTCCTTTAAAAATGCTTGTTTGTTATATTTTCATTTGAGACCGAGGTCCTCTGGGAATGAATCACACAGCATTGGTTTTATTATGTCACTTTTGCGCAAAGAACCACAGGGTTGGGCCTTTTCTCTCCAACCTAATGATCCGTGTTTAAGTTCTGTTGAGGAATTTTTTTTCTGCTATGGGGCTATTATATGACGATCCTGATCGAATCTCATCTGCTGAATCAGAACTTAGACGTTTGAATCAGGGGTCAGATGATGTTGAAATTTATTGCACACATTTCAGGAGACGGGCTTCAGAAGTTAAGTGGAATGATTCGGCGCTGAAAAGTTTATTTCTTGCTGGTCGGAGTGAAAGGGTTAAGGATTTGCTAATTGCATTCCCTGCACCTGAGACTCTGCAGGAAGCTATGCAGTTAGCTGTTCGTGTGGACAGGAGAATAAGGTCCAAGGTCAATGATGTAAAAACTCCTGTAACTTCAGGTCCTAGTTTCCAAAAAATCTACTCTGACAGCGGAGAACCAATGGAGGTTGGGGCGATGTCACTCTGCTCTCAAGAAAGAGATCGGAGCTTCGCCGAAGTGTTGTGCCTTTATTGTGGTAAAGATGATCATTTGATTAAGTATTGTGAGCGTCATTTAAGAAAAGAAAAAAAAAAGGTCAGTTACGCCCGTATAGCTTGTTTACGCTCTGCAGGAGTGTTCCTTTCTGGGTGTACTACTCTGCAGGGAGATTTGATTGAATTCCAGGTATTTGTGGATTGTGGTTCAACACTTAATGTGATTGATAAAGGGTTTTTGGAAAACTTAAATTGAAATCCAAACCTTTGTCATCTCCTATTTCTGTGGATGCAATTTATAACACTCCTTTGAAATGTATTACTCACAAGACTGCTGCATTTCCTCTCACTATCAATGGAGATCACCAAGAAATTTTGGACTTGGTTGTTTTGGATAATTTGCCCTCTCCAGTTGTTCTAGGATTGCCTTGGTTAAAACTGCACAATCCTTTGTTGGACTGGTCTACTAATGTGATTAAGTCTTGGAGTCTGAAGTGCTATGATAAATGTTGTAATGGTCACATTGCGGCTGTGGAAAAAGGGGAATTACCTTACCTTTTCAAGATTTTTGGAGGGGTTTTTTCGGAGAAGGAGTCGCAAGTTTTACCTCCTCATAGGGATTATGATTGCGCCATTGAGTTTGTTCCAGGTGCTACTCTTCCCAAAAGTCGTTTGTTTAATCTTACTATCCCTGAAAGAAAGGCCTTGGAGGAGTACATAGAGACTAGCCTGGCTGCTGGTCACATTAGACCTTCTAAGTCGCCTGTGGCAGTCGGATTCTTCTTTGTAAAAAAAAAGGACGGCAGTTTACGTCCATGTCTGGATTTTCGTGAAATTAATAAGATTACCGTACGCAATTCCTACCCATTGCCGTTAATTCCTGACTTGTTTAACCAGTTAGTGGGAGCCAAGTGGTTCTCCAAAATTGATCTCCGAGGAGCATACAATTTGTTACGTGTGAAGGAGGGTAATGAATGGAAAACTGCTTTTAACACTCCGGTAGGTCATTTTGAGAATCTGGTGATGCCCTTCGGTCTTACCAATGCACCTGCATTTTTCCAGAACCTTATTAATGACATCCTGAGACCTTTGATTGGCAAGAATGTGGTTGTGTATTTGGATGATATTTTGATTTATTCACCAGATTTAGAGTCGCATTGGCAGAGTGTACGTGAAGTTTTGCAGTTATTGAGTGATAATTCACTCTTTGCTAAGCTGGAGAAATGTGAGTTCGCTGTGCAGAAAATTAGTTTTTTGGGCTACATTGTCTCTATCGAGGGCTTTGAGATGGACCCTGTGAAGGTTTAGGCTGTGTAGGAATGGCTTGGCCTATTGTTTTGAAATCTATACAGAAGTTTTTGGGTTTTGCCAATTATTACAGGAAATTCATTAAGAATTTTTTCTGTAATTGTTAAACCTCTAACCGATCTCACCAGGAAAGGTGCGAATACGACCCAGTGGACTACTGAAGCCATTGAAGCATTTGAGTATCTCAAAGAGAGGTTCAGTTCTGCCCCTATCCTTATACAGCCTGATGAGACCAAGCCTTTTTTGGTCGAGGTCGATGCTTCATCGGTGGGGGTCGGAGCAGTTTTGTCTCAGGAGAACAAGGGTGGAGTACATCCTTGTGCCTTCTTTTCGAAAAGAATTTCGGAAACCGAACTGAATTATGATGTTGGAAATCGGGAGTTACTGGCTTTTAAACTTGCGTTTGAACACCGGCATCATTTTTTGGAAGGCTCTAGATTTCCTATTCAGGTTTTCACAGATCATAAGAATTTGATCTATCTGGATGCTGCCAATCGCTTGAATGCCCGTCAAGCTAGGTGGGCACTTTTTTTTTCTCGGTTTCATTTTTCTGTTACCTATATCCCTGGTACTAAGAATGTTAAAGCCGATGCTTTATCTCGCAGCTTCTCTCCAACGGTCGGTACCGAGGAGGAGGAGAGCATTTTGCAGAAAGGAGTTGTGGTGGCGGCATTGGACTCCGATATGGAGAATGGGATTCTGAATGCTCAAGATGATGCTCCATCTAACACTCCCCATGGGAGGTTGTTTGTGCCTAGAGCCTTTAGGAGAGATTTGTTTGTGGAGTGTCATGAGTCTCGGTTGGCCGGTCATCCAGGAGTTTCGGAGACTAAGAGACTTATCAGTCGCAGTTTTTGGTGGCCTGGATGGCAGAAGGAAGTCATCAAGTGGGTGCATCAGTGTACTGTGTGTGCTAGGTCAAAGGCTTCACATACTCCTGCTGCGGGGTTGCTTTGCCCTCTGGAGGTTCCTAGTGCGCCTTGGACGCATCTCTCTATGGATTTTATTACTGATCTTCCTGTGTCTGAGGGTTTTACTGTCATCTGGGTGGTCGTAGACCGTTTTAGTAAGATGTGTCATTTGGTTTCATTCATTAAGTTGCCCTGCGCCAAGACACTCGCTAAGGCGTTTTTTAAGGAGATTGTCAAGCTCACTGGCGTTCCCACGGATATTGTTTCTGATAGAGGACCTCAGTTTGTGGCTCGCTTTTGGCATGCTTTTTGTGACAGGTTGGGAGTTCATTTGTCATTTTCGTTTGGTTATCATCCTGAGTCTAATGGACAGATGAAAGAAAGAACCAGGATGTAGAACAGTTTTTGCGATGTTTTGTGGCGGACAATCAAGTGGTGTGGTCTGAATTTCTGCCTCTCACAGAATTTGCCTATAACAATCATACATCCTCCTCTACTGGGTCTTCTCCTTTTTTTGTTGCACTGGGAGACAGCAGTCTTTTGGTTCGTTCTCCAAATTGGGGTCGGCGGTGCCAGAGGAGGAGAATTTTTACAGTGATTTGGAGAGAGTTTGGACTAATGTACATTGTAACCTGCAAGAGGCTAACAAGAAGTCCAAGAAGTATTTTGACAGGAAACGTAAAGAGGTTTTGTTTACTGTGGGTGACATGGTTTGGTTGTTCTCGAAGAACTTGCGGTTGAGGATTCCCTCTAAAAAACTGGGTTCTATGTTTGTGGGTCCATTTAAAGTGCTTCAGGTTGTTAACCCATCTGCTGTCAGGTTGGATGTCCCTACTTACTGGAAAATTAATTCTGTGTTTCATGTTTCCTTGTTGAAAAAGGCTGACGTTTCTAATAGGGACGCCACTGTCACAGTTCTTCCTGTGGTGGAAGACAGCGAATATGAAATTTCTCGTATTTTGAATTCAAGATGGCATAGAGGGATATTACAGTATCTTGTCTCCTGGAAGGGTTTCGGTCCCGAAGACAACTCCTGGGTAAGGACGGATGATGTCTCTGCTCCTAGGCTTGTTAAAACTTTGCACAGGAGGTTTCCTGATAGGCCTGGGCCTGGAGGATCCGGAGGATCCTCATAGAAGAGGGGGTACTGTTAGAACCCTCCTGTTAGTTTTTGCTATCTTGTGTTTTGCGGTCACGTGACCAGCTGCCTATATATTCCAGCTCCGCCCTTCTGGCTTTGCTGGACTTAAGTGTTTTTTGCCGGTGTCTCTAGCCAGGTGCTTCGGTGCCTATCGCTGTCTAGTTTACTTGGTCCTCTGGGACCTCTAGTAATTTTTGTCAGTTTGTCTTTTTGCTCTGCAACAACTTCTGTTAGGAGGTGTCCCATTTTTGTCCCAGTCCTTAGTTCTTTTAGGGACCCCTCCCTTTATTCTATAGGTCTCTGTTCAGACTAGCCGAGGACGAAGGCAGGTCTGTTCACAAGAAACAGGCTGCCCGCTACATCGTAGGGATTCAGCTTAGTCTTACTGTAGTGACAGCTTTTCCCATTCTGTGTTGCAGATCATAACAGCCACACACTTCAAAAATAAGATCAACCAAGTAAGGCAAGTCTTTATTGTTCAACCACCACAACCTTCTGTATACCAGACCAATGCCCTTCGCCCATAATCTCCCTCTCCAACATCACTAAAGGAGAGCTTACTGGTCTCCTCTCCAAATCACAGCTCACCACTTGTGCATCCCATCCCACCTCCACCCCAACCTCACCCCCACACTTATCCCATCCCTAACCCATCTCTTCAACCTATCACTAACTTCTGGTACCTTCCCTTCTGCTTTCAAACATGCCACAATCACAATTATCCTCAAAAAGCCTTCCCTCGTCCCGACAGCTACGTCCAGCTATCACCCCATATCGCTGCTCCCATTTGCCTCAAAACTTCTTGGGCCTACGCTGAACATTTCGCTCTTCTCTCATCTAACTCGCTCCTTGACAACCTACAATCTGGCTTCTGTCCCCATCATTCCACTGAAACTGCCCTGACCAAAATTACTACGACTTACAACTAAAGCTATGAGACAATTCTCTATACTCCTCCTACTAGACCTGTCCTCTGCCTTTGACACAGTTGACCACTGCCTCCTACTACAGATTCATACTCTCCTTGATCTACTTATTAATGATGGGCGAGCACTAAAATGCTCGGGTGCTCGTTGCTTGGGTCGAGCAAATTGGAACGAGCTTAACGTAAGTCTATGTGAAACTCGAACATTTTTCCGGCGGCCGCCCTGGCGGTCTGCAGAGGGACTAGAAATTGTATAAATCGATGGAAACAGTGCTCAAATGAAATGGGAACAGCATGGGGAAGCCTCCTGGAAGCATTTCTGACTCCCAGGTCACTGCTGAGAACAATGTTGTCAGAGTATTACGCCACTTTTATTCGCAATAAAACATACAAAAACGAAACCAAAATGGATTTTCCTGGGAAAAATGTTAAGTAACATCCTTTGCGGGTTAATGACTTGTATATAAGGCAAAATAAATAACCAAAAATAAAAATGCTCCTCCACACCTTGGGCTATGTTCATACATAGCGTTTTTGATGCATTTCTGCACTTTTGCATTGCTTTCAATCAAGACAAATTCATTCACTGGGAAATGTCATTTTAACATTTTACAACCTTATCTGGCCATGTGGTGTGTGACACATCATCAGACACATGCATACAGTGCTGAAGAGACATGGGAGCAGCATGAGGATGACCCCTGGAAACATTTCTGACTCCCAGGACACTGCCTAAAAGTGTGCCCCTCATAAGTGAACCTTGGCACATGCAAAGATGCCTCCCGCCATGCACCTGTCATTGCAGACTTGCAATTATCACCGTCCATGTACTTGTTCCACCACAGCGTTCTGTTATCCCTACGCCATTCATTGGAATGTAAGCACAAGTATGCAGCCAGCCATCCACCCACAGGCTCGTGGAGGCGGACGCTTTTCACAACCTCATGCAGGCAGCAGCCGGGTGTCCATACTCGGTCCCCAGCCACCACTATTTGTCCCGGTGTCGTCTCCACTTTCCACAAGCACGGGTCCTACAACATTATCCGTGCCCTTCCCAGTGCACTTACTGGGAAGGACCGCCTAACCACAAACATGTGGACAAGTGAATGTGGCCAGGGACGGTACGGAGCCAGTTCACAGCTCGTCAGTGAGAGTTATATTTCACCACAGCCATATTCTTTAGCTCGGCGAAAGGACTGGCATAGAGGGAAACCGTATCTACTCAGACTGTCATTTCTCCGTCACCAGGTTCAGCCCATTGTCACACATGACCATGCCTGGCTGTATGTTCAGTGGTGAGAGCCACAGATCAGGCTGCTGTGTTACAACTTTCAACAATTCTGCAGCAGTGGGCGGTTTGTCACCTAAGCGCAGCATTAAGCATGTTATCTTCAGCACAGCCTGTTGCCACTTGGCCAAAGCAGTACTGCAGTGCTTTCAACTTGTGACTGATGTGGACATTTCGGAGATGGAGGCTAAACTGGAGGAGGAGGAGGTTCAGGAGCTGAACAATGAGATTACATTAAGGTTACATTGGCTGCTCTGGTTTTTATACTAAAGAAAGATCCTACTGTGTTTTTTTACGTTACTTTTTTAAGACAAATACATTCACCGGGAAATGTAATTTTAACATTTTACAACCTTATCTGGCCATGTGGTGTGTGACACATCATCAGACGCATCTTGTTTCATTTATGATGGAGGGAGTTTGAAAGTCATAAAGCCTATTTTTATAGGGGCAACTGGTGGCCCTTACTATTCTTAAAGGGCCAGCAGTCGGCCCTCGCTATTGTTAGAGAGCCATCAGCCGGCTATGCTTTATTGTTCCCATTATTAATGAGTTGGTCTCCTATACTGTTATTGCATATGCAGTGACTGCAAGGGCTGCCAAAAATTTGAACGCACGTAACTCAATTCCCCTTTGAAGAGACATAGAGGAGTGTCTCAGTAAAAAAATGTTCTCATTATAAAGGAGCGGGTATCCTATAGTGGTAATGCCGATGCTGTGACTGCAAGGTCTGACAAAACTTGGGAGAAACCCCACTACCAATTTAAAGACAGAGCAGGGCCACAGTAAAGACATGTTCCCATTACAAAAGAGCGGTTCTGCTATACAGTTATAGGGTATGCAGTGAGTTCAACGGCTGCCTAAATTATGGAAAAACCCCAATACAAATTTAAAGACACATAGAGGTGGGCCTCAGTAACGACATGTTCCCATTACAAAAGGAGTGGTTATGCTATACAGTTTATAGGGTATGTAGTGAGTACAATGGCTGCGAAAAATTTGGAGGCACTCCAATGCCCCTTGGAAGAGACATAGAAAAGAGCCTCATGAAAAGATGTGTTAGAATCTATGTTGTTTTACTTTTCGGCCATCTTTTTGTGGTTTGCTGGCTTCTAGTCTTTTCCTTTGGTGCTGGGTGTCTTGGTCACGTGATCTCCTCACTCTTTATTACTCAGCACCTGTCTCCCATTCCTCGCTGGACATCAGTGTTGTTACGCTTGTGCTCTGGCTAAGTTGCTTTGTTAGTTCTTTGTGCTTAGGACAATTGATAGCCTGGGACTTCTTGTTCCACCAGTCTTGTTTCCTTTAATCTTCATCTCTGCAACTAACATCTCTGTTAAGAGGTCACCAGTTTTTGCTCCCAGTCCTTAGATCTTTTAGGGACACCCTTTCCCCTCCCTTCAGGTCTTCGTTTGAGTTCAGTGCAGGATATTCGGTGGGGCAATTCACAAGGAATAGGGCACCCACCCCAGTGTGGGGTCTAAGCGGAGTCTCAGTGAAGGGACAGTTTTTCCCTCCTATTCCTTTGTTCCTAGTTGCAGAACATAACAGTATGTCCAGCCCCGTTTAAAAAGAAAAACAAACAAAAAAAGTTTTTTTTTTTTCTCCTCTTCCTGGGTTTTCTTCAGTATGATAACCATCCAGGAGCTTTCTCAATGCTTGCAAGGGTTGACTCGGGAGGTTGTCGGTCTTCAGCAGTACGTGAGTAAATACCCTGCAGAACGCTATGAAGAACCTAAGGTAGGATTACCTGAGCGTTTCTCAGGGAAACGACAGGGAAACGACAGGATTTTTTTTCATTTAAAAATGCTTCTTAGATCTTCTGGGAGTGAACTACAGCGTGTGTGGGATTATTATGTCTTTATTGCGTAAAGAACCACAAATCTGGGCGTTTTCCTTGTCTCCTGATGATCATTGCTTGAGGTCTGTGGAGGCATTTTTTGATGCCATGGGTTTGCTGTATGATGATCCTGATCGGGTTACATCAACTGAGTCAGAGCCCAATCGTCTCAAACAGGGTTCTCTTTATGCTGAGAGTTATTGCACCCTGTTCAGATGTTGGTCTGCAGAGGTCAGGTGGAATGACCCTGCAGTCAAGTTTCAGTTTCTGGCAGGCTTCAGTGAAAGGGTTAAAGATTTGCTCATTGCATTCCCTGCACCTGATACTTTGCAAGTTGACATGCAGTTAGCTTTCCATGTGGATAGAAGGTTGAGGTCCAGACAGAATGAGGAGAGGTTTCCTATATTGCTGGATTTTGTTTCTCACGATAATCCTGCCGACACTGGGGAACCTATGCAGGTGGGGGCAATGTCATCCCGTTCCAAGGAAATGGATAGGAGGTTCTCTGAGGAACTTTGCTTATATTGTGGTAAGGCTGATCATTTTTTAAAGCAATGCGAGGTTCGCTCAAGGAAAGAAAAAAAAATGGTCAGTACAAGTAACACTCCCGTTCGCATTGCGTTTTTACGTTCTGCTGGGGTGTTTTTTCCTGGTAATACCACCTGTCAGGGTCGTTCGATTGAGTTTCAGGTAATGGTGGATTGTGGTTATGCACTTAATTTGATTGATCAATAGTGTTGAGCCACCCCCGTAGTGTTCGAGTTCAGTTCGGTTCGTCGAACACCCGTGTGTTCGCCGAACTGTTCGTCGAACTGTTCGTCGAACACCTTCGAACACCGTTAAAACCAATGGCAGGCAAACAAAAACACATAGAAACACATAGAAAACACCTTCAAAGGTGTCCAAAAGCTGACAAACTGCTCAGAAGACACAACTAACACATGGAAAAGTGACAAGTACATATAGTCATGAGAAAAGAAAAGAGGTGGAGGAGTAAAAGGAGGGGGAGACACAGATATAGGCATGTCATGCCCTTCTAAAATCCAAAAAGTGAGAAGCCGACACGTTCAGTCCGCTCCTGCCTGTGCCACCTCCGTGTCGCCGGGTTTGTGCCAGAGCCGCGGTGAACCCTGACGGCCAGCCCCCCTCTCCCAATACTGGTGCCTGTCCGCTGGTGGGTCGAGCGAGCCCCCCTGTGGTGGAGGCAGCTCTAAGCTTTTTAATTTAAATTGTCTCTCTAATTTGAATGAATACACTTTAAATCCATTTACAAGGATCTATTGGAGGGCAAGTCTCATGCCAGCAGCCGCGTAATTCCAGCTCCAGTAGCGTCCACTAAAGCTGCTGCAGTTAAAAAGCTTTTATAAGGATCGAGCTCGGCTGTCCACCGCAAGGCATCCTACTGCCAGTCCCAGCCCCTATGCCTTGGGGTGCCTCCTGATGCTCTTCACTGAGTATCCCGTGGTCCCGAAGCATTTCCTTTGAAAAAATTAAGTGTCCAAACTACAGGTGGTGTAGCTTGTTTAACAGCCGGGATAATCCGCTGACTAGCAGACACTGCTACTAGGCACAAAGTATTTCCTGGGCTAGATGCAGTTAAAAATTTGTAATTAGATACTCTCGTTGGATGCTGAGAAAGCATTCCATAGAGTCTCCTGGCACGCCATATATGATTCTCTTAAAAAGCTTGGGGTAGGGGTCTAGGGGACCCTTTTATAGCCAAAATCACGGCCGTGTATCGCAATACGTCACCTAGGCTGAAGATAAATGGAACTGTAGCACCCTGAGGGCTCGGTTGCTACAGAGGTATTGCACCTCACCCAGAGGTGTGATATCTCACTCTCAGGTAAGGATGGAGTGTGGATCAGGACCCGACACCTGCATGCATTACACCACATTGCCGTGGGGCAGGGCGACCAATATGCCCCTGAGATGGGCACGACAGTCCCTGTCCCTGGCTGGAGTGGGGGGAGGGAACACTGAGGAAGGGGAACCCTGTAGTGCAGGAGCAGGGAGGAAGCAGTTCCTGGGTGCATTGAGAAGGGAGTATAAAAGGTGGGCACCATCTTAGTTCAGTGCAGAGAAGTCTGAGCAGAAGTGGCAGGGAGCAGGGGCTCTGCATGAGCTCTGCTCCGGAGGCGGGCCTAGTAACAGAGGCCCAGGCCTGGAAGAGGGAGAAGGAAGGAAGAGGAGCGGAGAAGGCTCCAGGAACGAGGAACGAAGGGATCCCAGGGGTGTGGACGGGCGAGTCGCCACCGCACGCCCGAATCCACCTGCATGGAGGGGTCAGGCCAAAGGGGGAGACCGGTCCCCGAAACTAGTGGAGGCAGGAAACGACCCTCAGCTAGAAACCGGAGGCTGTGACATTTTATGTGGCGCAGCCCCTCGCTACACCCGCTAGGAGGGCAGCACATAGGGTCAGGGAAACTGTCGCCAAGTTTACCAAGAGGAGGCCCGAGGCAGCCGGACAGAAGGGTTGGTAAGAAAGGCCAGACAAAGGACACACAAAGGGGGTCCTGTGAAGCGCTCCAAAGTTATCTGGGAGTTGTCTGAGCCCCTCACCTGGTGAGCACAGTACGACGTGGGCAGCCGTTACCTGCAGACGTGGTCTGGATAATAAGAACTGTGAGTAAAGGCCCTGGACTGCATCACTGACTCCGTGTCGTTACTGCTGCTGCCCTGCACCATCACCCCCATCCTCCGCATACACTGCCCTGAGGCTATACTCCTCCCGTGGGGAGTTATGCTACGCTCTGCTGCACCCACAACACCAGCCTCAGCGGTCTGCCCTGCAGCGGCGGTTCACTCTGACCGCAATCCACGGGTGGCGTAGTCGGACATTTAAACATCAAAACCACATAAATAGTTCCGCCACTGGTTTGACCACCCTGAGCCACGGAACCGGGTCGCCGCCACGAAGACTACAACCACCAGCATCCACCAAAAAGGGTCCGGCTCCGGGTGTCCCAAGGCCCAGGGGGTGCATCAGAACATTTTCATCACCTTTCACAATCACCAATGGGACAAGGCAAGGATGTCCTCTGTACCCTCTCTTATACATCCTAGTGACGTAGCACCTGCTCTCATCAATTCGCCATAACCCCAATATTAGGTGGATTGAGGTGGGAGGCACCGAGTACAAGTGCTCTCTATTTGCTGATGATGTACTAGTATATATCACTCAATCACATATATCCATCCATGCTGTTATGGCTGAAATAGATCACTTTGTTACATGGTCAAATTTTAAAATCAATGCAGCGAAGTCTGAGGCCCTCGATGTCTCCCTCCCCAGATCCATATAGGATTCCATCCAGTCCAACTTTCCCTTTGCCTGGCCCTCACAGGGTATCAAATACTTAGGAATTCCTATTCATAGAGACCTCTCCCATCTATGTTATCTTAATTTTGGGCCCTTTATTGAACAACTCCATACAGACCACGGTTGGCAAGTTAGAACTGTAAGATTCACTACGTGAACCACTGGTGTTTTGTGGAAAAGCACATGTACACTGTGTTCCAAATTATTATGCAAAAAGTGTTTAGGAGTGATAAGGGAAGAATTTGTTTGTTTGTCAGTTAAACTCATTGATGGTGATGTGTGTCAGGGCTCTTTATATCACTGTAAGCAATTGCAGACACCTGTGCTAATTAGTTTGGCAGGTATGTCCAATGAAAGGCAAGACTACTTAAGAAGGCTGTCTCACATTATTAAGCAGCCTACATTTTCTGCCAAAATGGGAAAGAAAAAGGATGTGTCGGCTGCTGAGAAGCAACAAATTGTGGAGTGTTTAGGTCAAGGCATGACTACAATCAACATTGTGCGATGATCAGGATGAAGTGTCTTGGCAATCAAGAAGTATGCAGCTGATTCACAGTACACACGTGTGCGTGCTGATAAGGGCAAATTGAGGACTCTTTCCTACAGGCAATTACGTCAGGTTAAAAGAGCAGCGGCAAAAAAGCCTTGTCATAGCAGCAGACAAGTTTTTGAAGCTGCTGGTGCCTCCAACGTCCCCCGAACAACAAGATGCAGGGTCCTTCAGAGGTTTGCAGCTGTGCATATGCCATCCTGTCGACCTCCTCTATCCACTTCACACAAGCAGAAACGGCTCCAGTGGGCCAAACATTACATGAAGACTGATTTCAAAACGGTTTTGTTCACGGATGAGTGCCGTGCAGCGCTTGATGGTCCAGATGGATGGAGTGGAGGATGGCTGGTTGATGGACACCCCACGCAAACACGGCTACAGCGCCAACAAGGAGGAGGTGGAGTAATGTTTTGGGCTGGAATCATGGGGAGAGAGATTGTCGGCCCCTTTAGAATCCCTGAAGGCGCTAAAGATGAACTCCATAATGTATGTGGATTTTCTCAAACAGCACTTCCTGCCATGGTTCAAGAAGAAGAACCATGTATTTCACAGCAAGATCATTTTTTTGCATGATAATGCACCATCTCATGCTGCACATAAAACATCTGCATCTCTGGCTGATATGGGCATAAAAGGGGACAAACTTATGGTGTGACCCCCATGCTCCCCTGACCTCTACCTCATTCAGAACCTCTGGAGCATCATCAAAAGGAGTGTCTATGATGGCGGGAGGCAGTTCACATCTAAGCAACAGCTCTGGGAGGGTATTCTGTCCTCATGCAAAACAATTGAAGCAGAAACCATCCAAAACCTGACAAATTCAATGGACGAGAGAGTTCAGAAGCTCCTTTCGAACAAGGGGTCCTATGTGAAAATGTAACATCACCTAGAATAAAGTTTTGAGTTGAAAACTGTTTGATTTCAGTTTCTAATAACCTGCTAATGCTTATAATTTCAAAAATGACCATTTTTTTGGTCTTTATTAAAATGAAAAGGTTGATCGAAAAGTTTGGGGGATCTAAGAGTGTGGCAACCCAGTAGTCATGATTACTTCGAATTCTGACAATATGAGGGTCATGTTGCAGGTAGTGCAGCAAGAAGGCACTTATGTGTCTTGCGCATCTCGGAGCCCCAAAATTATTTTCCGGGCTAGATGCAGCTAAAAATTATTATTAATTTTAAATCTGGTGGAGCTTAGTATAGATGGGCTAATAGGATCAGTGCTGCACACTGCTACAAAGCCCAAATTATTTTCCAGTCAAGATACAGATAAACATGATTAGTAATTTGAAAGCTTAAAACGGTTGGTAGGGTGATTTTAACCAATCATCAAGCTTTTACTCTCCCCAGGATGACACAGGGGTAGAAAAGTCATTTCGGATCCATGATTTGTTCATCTTTATGAACGTGAGTCTGTCTACATTATCAGTGGAGAGCCGCGTGCGCTTATCTGTCAGCACACCACCAGCAGCGCTGAACACACGTTCAGACAGAACGCTGGCTGCGGGGCATGACAAGATCTCCAAGGCGTAAGTGGCTAGCTCCGGCCATTTATCCAGATTGGAAGCCCAAAAAGAGCAAGGGTCCAGTGACACAGTCATGGCTTCAATGTTTACTTGGAGATACTCCTGTACCATCGTCTCTAGGCGTTGACTATGTGTCAGACTTCTTGTCTCCTGTGGCCTTGCAAAGGATGGGCTAAAAAAGTGGTGAAATGATTCCGCAAAATTGATGTTACCAGCAGATACTGTGGTTCTGTTACGGTTTGAGTGCTGAACACTTGACGGTCCCACGGTTGGCAAGTTGGAACTGTGAGATTCACTACGTGCACCACTGGTGTTTTGTGGAAAAGCACATGTAAGATTCTGCAACAGTCTCTGCTGATACTCCTGCATGCGTGCATCCCTTTCTATGGCAGGAATAATTTATGCAAATTTACTTTTGTACCGGGGATCTAACAGTGTGGCAACCCAGTAGTCAGGATTATTTCTAATTCTCACAATTCGAGGGTCATGTTGCAGGTAGTGCAGCAAGAAGGCACTCATGTGTGCTGCGCATCCAGGAGCACCAAGTCCCTGTTGTGTTGGTGGCGAGGTAACAATCATGCTTCCTTCCTCTGTCCTCTCCCCCCAACCTCGCACAACAGAAATGTGATCAAGGTCTCCCTCATCTGATGAGTCTTCCATCAGTTCGTCCTCCACTTCTTCCTGGGCTCCTGCACCTTCCTCACTAGTTTGGCTGCTACCATGCGCCCTGGTAAAACCATCTCCCCCACCCTCACATGCCTGCCGCCTTGGTGCTGCCGACCGTCTGGACCTTGCAGATGTTAGCCCTTCCGCATACAACTCCTCCTCCTCTACTTCCTCCACCTCCTCTTGTGCCACCACCTGACTCCGAATTCTGTTTAACATGTGCTCCAGCATGTAAATCACCGGAATAGTAATGCTGATAATGGCATCGTCAGCATTAAACATCTTCGTCGCCATTTCAAAACTGTGCAGAAGGGTGCATAGGTCCCTGATCTGAGACCACTCCTCCAGCGTGATTTGCCCCACCTCCGGATCTCGTTGGCCCAGGCTATACGTCAGAACGTATTGCACCAGGGCTTGTCGGTGCTGCCACAGTCGCTGCAACATGTGCAGAGTTGAATTCCACCGGGTAGGCACATCACATTTTAGCCGGTGAAGTGGCAGGCCCAACGACTTCTGTAGAGATGTAAGTCGCTGAGCTGCGGGATGCGAACGGCGGAAGTGAGCACACAGCGACCGTGCCCTCTGCAGAAGGCCATCTAGTCTGGGATAGTGGGCTAAAAATTGCTGGACAACCAGGTTCAACACGTGAGCCATACAAGGCACGTGTGTGACATTGCCCCGGTGAAGGGCCGCACCCAGGTTTGCAGCATTGTCGCACACGGCCTTCCCTGGTTTCAGGTCCAGTGGAGACAACCATTCATGAAATTGGTTCTCCAGAGCTGACCACAACTCCTCAGCTGTGTGACTCACATTTCCCAGACATTTCAATGTAAAAACCGCCTGATGACGTTGAGCCCTACTGCCAGCATAGTAAGGAGGTGTGCAGGATCCCTTCTGCGCAGTTAGAAAGCTTGTGGCATGACCAGACAGGCTTTGGGTGCAGGTGGAAGACCGAGAGGAGGTTGAGGAGGCAGAAGCAGTGGAGGAACTTTGACATAAAGAGGATTGACGCACAACTCGTGGGGACGGCAAGACTTGGACAGCAGTCCCTTGTCCTGCTGTCACCATAGTTACCCAGTGCCCAGTCAGCGACATGTAACGCCCCTGTCCATGCCTACTCGTCCAAGTGTCTGTGGTGAAATGCACCCTGTCACACACAGAGTTTCTCAAAGAAGCGGTGATGTTGTGTGCGACATGCTGGTGGAGCGCAGGCACACCTTTCTTTGAGAAGTAGTGCCGACTGGGCATCTGGTACTGGGGCACTGCGACGGACATAAGGTCTCGAAAATCCTCTGTGTCCACCAGGCGGAAAGGCAGCATTTCTGTAGCCAAGAGCTTGCAGATGGTGAAATTCAACCTCTTAGCTTTCTCATGGCTAGGAGGAAATGGTCTTTTACTTGTCCAAATCTGAGGGACCGAGGGCTGGCTATTGTGCTTAGACGGGGTTGATAAGGGTGTCCCCGGCAAACTGCCGGTCTGTGAGGAAGATGCAGGCGGACATGTTAGGTTGCCTTGATCCAAAGGTGGTGCTATCGATGTCGGACAGCGCTCAACACCAGCTGGTGTTACCACCTCCAAAGAAAATGATGACCTGCCAATCACGCTGGCTGTTGCGGGTAAAGAGGTGGCAGGTCTGCGCCCCAAAACAGGTGTGACTGCTGTCCCCCCAGTCACAGAGGATGAAGAGGCCGCGGATGCACAAGATATGGCAGACGGTGGTTGGCCCGGCCGGCTAGGCCGCATTGTAGCACACTGAGCTTCCCACTGCAACTTATGCTTCATGTCCATGTGCCGGTTCATGCATGAAGTACTCAAACTATGTATTTTTTGGCCTCTACTTAGCTTTTGCTGACAAATGTTACAGATAACACGAGTTGGGTCATCTTTATCGATCTGAAAAAATGCCCAGGCTATGCAAGGCTTAGCACCCATGCGACCTGAAGAGCCACCACGACTTGTGGTGAGAGGCAGAGTTGTGTTTGAGGATGCAGTTGTTGACGTGCTTCCAGTACTACATCTCTGTCCAGGAAGGCGCAACCTGACCTTGTCGTCACTAGCATCTTCCTCCACCTCCTCTGCTGACCTCATCTCTTGGCTGACTGTGGGTTGACAGTAAGTGGGATCTCCAACCTCATCATCATCACCCTGTGCGTTATCACACCCGTCGTCCTCAGAGCCAACCTGTTCCTGCCCTGACAAAAAACTAAAGTTGTCGCTCCAATCAGGTATTTGAGTCTCATCATCGTCTTCCTCATTGTCTCCACCAACAGGAGTTACAGTTTGGGAATGAGGGTCTACATTATGGTCAGAACCTTCTGCGTCTGGTCCTGGATCCGATTCATAAAGATTCTGGGCATCAGTGCAGATCATTTCCTCGTCTGGATTCACAGAAGCGCTGGAGTCGACCTCTGATTCCCAGGCTATAGTATGAGTAAACAGCTCTGCAGACTCAACCATCTGTTCTACCTCATACTCAGACGGGCAGCTGGAGATTTGGGAGCTGTGAGGAAGCAAGTGTGATTGGGGTGACACCTTTGAGGACTGGAGTATTTGTGATGTTGAAGTTGATGTGGAGGAGAGCCCACTTAAAGGAGCACTTGATATCCGTTGAAGCACCTGCTGTTTTTTTTGTGCCTCATCTGGAATTTGTAGCGATTGGCGTGGCCGTAAGAAAGGGATCTTATCACATTGTCCGCTAAAAGAAGTAGACATTTTAGTTTGGCTGGAAGATGGTCTTTCTTCTGCAGATGTTACTGTTGCTTTAACACCTACCCCACGGACACAACCTTTTTTCCCCTTCCCAACACGCCTATTCCCCTTTCCACCAGCAGCAGGCCTTTTTCCACTCATTTTGGTGGTTAACTAATTCACAACTCTGAAGTTGTTTGCACAAAAAAACAATGGATGGGAACCGAGCAGAGCTGAGTGGCCAAACTGTGGTATTAGGCCAAAACTATTGGCTGGGTTAGATGCAGAAAAAAATTATATTCAATTTGCAACCTGATGGAGGTCAGTATAGATGGACTAATAGAGAAAGTCCCACACACAGCTAGAAGCCCAAATATTTTTTCAGAGGTAGATGCAGAAAAAAAATATATTCAGTTTGCAACCTGATGGAGGTCAGTATAGATGGACTAATAGAGAAAGTCCCACACACTGCTAGAAGGCCAAATATTTTTTCAGAGCTAGATGCAGACAAAAAATTATTTTTAATTTGCAACCTGATGGAGGTCAGTATAGATGGACTAATAGAGAAAGTCCCACACACTGCTAGAAGGCCAAATATTTTTTCAGAGCTAGATGCAGACAAAAAATTATTTTTAATTTGCAACCTGATGGAGGTCAGTATAGATGGACTAATAGAGAAAGTCCCACACACTGCTAGAAGGCCAAATATTTTTTCAGAGCTGGATGCAGATAAAAATTATTTTTAATTTGCAACCTGATGGAGGTCAGTATAGATGGACTAATAGAGAAAGTCCCACACACTGCTAGAAGGCCAAATATTTTTTCAGAGCTAGATGCAGAAAAAAATTATATTCAGTTTGCAACCTGATGGAGGTCAGTATAGATGGACTAATAGAACAAGTCCCACACACAGCTAGAAGCCCAAATATTTTTTCAGAGGTAGATGCAGATAAAAATTATTTTTAATTTGCAACCTGATGGAGGTCAGTATAGATGGACTAATAGAGAAAGTCCCACACACTGCTAGAAGGCCAAATATTTTTTCAGAGCTAGATGCAGACAAAAAATTATTTTCAGTTTGCAACCTGATGGAGGTCAGTATAGATGGACTAATAGAACAAGTCCCACACACAGCTAGAAGCCCAAATATTTTTTCAGAGGTAGATGCAGAAAAAAATTATATTCAGTTTGCAACCTGATGGAGGTCTGTATAGATGGATTAATAGAACAAGTCCCACACACAGCTAGAAGCCCAATATTTTTTCAGAGGTAGATGCAGAAAAAAAATGTATTCAGTTTGCAACCTGATGGAGGTCAGTATAGATGGACTAATAGAACAAGTCCCACACACTGCTAGAAGCCCAAATATTTGTTCAGAGGTAGATGCAGAAAAAAATTATATTCAGTTTGCAACCTGATGGAGGTCTGTATAGATGGATTAATAGAACAAGTCCCACACACAGCTAGAAGCCCAATATTTTTTCAGAGGTAGATGCAGAAAAAAAATATATTCAGTTTGCAACCTGATGGAGGTCAGTATAGATGGACTAATAGAGAAAGTCCCACACACTGATAGAAGGCCAAATATTTTTTCAGAGCTAGATGCAGAAAAAAATGATATTCAGTTTGCAACCTGATGGAGGTCAGTATAGATAGACTAATAGAACAAGTCCCACACACTGCTAGAAGCCCAAATATTTTTTCAGAGCTAGATGCAGAAAAAAATTATATTCAATTTGCAACCTGATGGAGGTCAGTATAGATGGACTAATAGAATGATGCTATGCCCAAAAGATTTTACTTCACTAGGTGCAGTAAAAAAATTGGTATTCTATACACAGGTGGTATATCTTGCAACACAGATAGGCTACTCCACTGACTAACACACTCTGCAATAGGCCAAAAAGGATTAGCTTTGCTAGATTCAGCCAAATGCTGTGAAAAAAACTTGCACAGCACTGGCACAAACCTGCCTGGCAAAAACTGATAGGAACTGATGTAACCTAGTCCTGAAAAGGACTGCAATTACAATTAGTCTTTACTCCCACAATCTATCTATTTAAGAGCACAGACCTGCCTGATAAAAGTCGTAGGAAATGCTGTAACCTAGTCCTTAAAAGGACTGCAATCACAACTATTCCCTACTCCCAAGCTATCTGTAGATTTGTGCGAAAATTGGCTTGAAATTAACAAGGTATAGCGCACACAGCAACAGCGGTGCCGTCTAACACGCAGCTGCAGCAGTGAGAAAATGGTGGCGATGGGGAAAATGGCTTGGTCTTATAGGGCAAGGACATGTGACATACACTGCCAATGACACATGCCCTTGCTTGTGTGAAAAAAGCACTTCGCTCCGTGTGTGCGCTGCTGATAGGCTGACAGATTGCACCTCCCCAGTGTAAATGCGGGAAAGAGAAAAAAAAATGGAGATCTTCATTATTCCTGCAGAGATCCATCCCCTGCCCCTCCCCCCACCCCGCTGTACACTCAAACTGCGTATTAACATTAATTTTCATCATTACTGAGAAAAAATCCAGTTATGATTTTGGTGCACGAACAGTTATCGAACATAACCTCGAACAGCCGAATTTTTCTCAAATCGTTCGTGTTCGCCGAACGGCTCGAACACCGCCCAAAACAGCTCGAATTTGAGATTGGCGAACAGTTCGAGTAGAACAACGCTCATCTCTATTGATCAACAATTTCTTGAAAAGTATAAGTTCAGTTCTGAACCTTTGTCATCTCCTTTTCCTGTGGTGGCGATTGATAATACTCCCCTGGAGCGTGGGAGCATTCTTCGAAAGGTCACTGGGTTTCCGCTTACTATGAATATGAAACATCAGGAGCAGATTGACTTATTTGTACTTGCTAAATTGCCTTCCCCGGTCGTCCTGGGGTTGCCCTGGTTAAAAGTGCATAATCCTTTGCTGGACTGGTCATCAGGTTCCATAAGATCCTGGGGTCAGGGGTGTTATGGTAAGTATTGTAATGTTCACCTTGCAGCTGTTGTGAAGGGGGAGTTACCGGATCCCATTCAGGATTTTTGGAGGTTTTTTTCAGAGGTGGAGTCGAAAGCTTTACCACCTCATAGAGATTACGATTGCGCTATTGAGTTTATCCCTGATGCTAAGCTCCCAAAGAGTCGGTTGTTTAATCTGACAATTCTTGAGAGGGAGGCTTTCAAAGAATACCTTCAGACTAGTTTAGCTGCAGGTCACATAAGACCCTCTAAATCTCCTGTGGCGGTTGGGTTCTTTTTTGTCAAAAAGAAGGATGGGGTCTTAGGCCATGTCTGGATTTTCAGGAGATTAATATAATCACTGTGCACAATCCTTACCTTTTACCACTTATTCTGGATTTGTTTAACCAATTGACAGGAGCTAAATGGTTTTCTAAGATTGACCTACATGGGGCATATAATTTTCTGTGGGTGAAGGACGGTGATGAATGGAAGACAGCTTTTAACACCTCGGAAGGTCATTTTGAGTGTTTGGTGATGCCTTTTGGGCTTACTAACGCTCCTGCATTTTTTCAAAATTTCTTCAATGACATTCTGAGACCCTTGATAGGTAGGAGTGTTATTGTTTATCTGGATGATATTTTGATTTATTCATCGGATCTTGAGTCTCATTGGCAAAGAGTCGGCGAAGCTCTTCAGATACTGAGAGATAACACACTCTTTACTAAATTGGAGAAGTGTCAGTTTGCTCTCCAGAAAATTTGTTTTTTTGGGGTACTTTGTCTCTTGTGATGGTTTAGAGATAGACATGGTGAAAGTTCAGGCTGTGCTGGAGTGGCCGAGGCCTGAAGGTTTGAAGTCCGTACAGAGGTTTTTGGGGTTTGCCAATTATTACAGGAAATTCATAAGGAATTTATCTGTCATCATCAAACCCATTACTAATCTCACCAAGAAGGGTGCTAATACAGTCCAATGGTCCACTGAGGCTATTGAAACTTTTGAGTATCTCAAGGAGAGGTTCAGCTCTGCTCCTGTTCTTATCCAGATGGATGAGACGAAGCCATTTTTCATTGAGGTGGATGCCTCATCTTTAGGCGTAGGGGCAGTTCTGTACCAGGAGGGAGAGGATGGGGTGCATCCCTGTGCTTTCTTTTCAAAAAAAAATTCTAAGACAGAGCTCAACAATGATGTTGGGAATCGTGAATTGTTGTCTATTAAACTGATCATAAGAATTTGATTTATCTGGACGCAGCTAAACATTTGAATGCCCGTCAGGCTAGGTGGGCACTGTTTTTTGCCCGGTTCAATGTTTCCGTAACCTTTGTCCCGGGGACAAAGAATGTTAAGGCTGACGCTTTGTCTCGTAATTTCTCTCCAGCGGTGAATGCTGAGAGGGAGGAGTGTATTTTGCAGAGAGGGGTGGTGGTGGCCGCATTGGATTCAGAGTTGGAGATTAGCATCTTAGGAGCTCAGAGTGCAGCACCAACTAACACTCCGTGTGGTAAATTGTTTGTGCCTAGAGTCTTGAGGAGGGCGTTGTTTGTTGAATGTCATGAGTCTCGGTTGGCGAGTCACCCAGGGATTTCGGAAACTAGGAAGTCTATTGGTCGGAGTTTCTGGTGGCCAGAGTGGCAAAGAGAAGTCATCAAGTGGGTGTGTCAGTGTTTATGTGTGCACTAGGTAAAAGGCCTCTCACGCTCCGGGTGTGGGGTTGCTGTGCCCCTTGGAAGTTCCTAGTTTGCCATGGACGCACCTTGCCATGGATTTTATCACCGATCTGCCTGTATCGGAGGGTTTTTCTGTCATCTGGGTTGTTGTGGACCGGTTTAGTAAAATGTGTCATCTGGTTCCTTTCAACAAGTTACCTTGCGCCAAGACTCTTGCTAAGGCTTTTGTGAAGGAGATTGTCAGGCTCCATGGTGTTCCCACAGACATTGTTTCTGATAGAGGATCACAGTTTTTGGCTCGCTTTTGGCATGCTTTTTGTGACAGATTGAAAATTCATTTGTCATTCTCATCGGGGTATCATCCAGAGTCCAATGGACAGACTGAAAGGAAGAAGCAGGATGTTGAGCAGTTTTTGAGATGTTTTGTGGCAGACAATCAGGAAATGTGGTCAGAATTTCTACCACTTGCGGAGTTTGTCCTTAATAATCATACTTCTTTCTCGGCTGGGTGTTCTTTTTCTTTGTGGTACTGACAGGTATCCATCTTTTGGTCCATTTTCCAAAGTTGGTGCTGCTGTAACGGAGGAGGACAATTTTTTTGGTGATTGGAGAGGATTTGGACCAGTGTATGCCTGAATCTTAAAGAGGCTAACAGGAGATCAAAAAGGTATTTTGACAAAAAAAGTAAGGAGTCCTTGTTTGCTGTTGGGGATATGGTTTGGTTGTCATCTAGGAATCTTCATTTGAAAATTCCTTCTAAAAGACTGGGGCCTAAATTTGTAGGTCCTTTCAAAGTGGTTCAGATTGTCAACTCAGCAGCGGGGAGGTTGGGCATTCCCTCGTCCTGGAGGATTAATTCTGTGTTTCATGTGTCGTTACTAGGGTTGAGCGAGTATGTTCTGTCCGAGTATGCTCAGGCCGAGCTTCGAGTATTTATAGCTGCTCGGTGATAAGGTTAAATCGCTCCCTTGTGCATGATTTGCAACTGTTTGACAGCTTTATTACATGTGAGGAATGTGTAAGAAATAGACATTCCTCCCATGTAGTAAAACTGTCAAACAGTCGCAAATCATGCACACGGGAGCGATGTAACCTTATCACCGAGCAGCTATAAATACTCGGAGCTCGGCCCAAGCATACTCGGTGAAAGGGTTAATAGAACATACTCGCTCAACACTAGTCGTTACTTAAGAAGGCGAAGTCTACTGTTCCTCTTGTTGATGAGGACGGTGAATTTGAGATTTCTCGCATTTTGGATTCCAGGTGGCATAGAGGGAGATTACAGAATCTTGTGTCCTGGAGAGGTTTCGGCCCCGAGGATAATTCCTGGGTGAAGGCCGAGGACGTCTCAGCCTCAAGGCTAATTAAGGCTTTTCACAGGAGATTTCCTGGTAAGGCTCGGCCTAGAGGATCCGGAGGATCCTCGTAAAAGGGGAGGTACTGTTAGAATCTATGTTGTTTTACTTTTTGGCCATCTTTTTGTGGTTTGCTGGCTTCTAGTCTTTTCCTCTCGTGCTTGGTGTCTTGGTCACGTGTTCTCCTCACTTTTTATTACTCAGCACCTGTCTCCCATTCCTCGCTGGACATCAGTGTTGTTACGCTTGTGCTCTGGCTAAGTTGCCTTGTTAGTTCTTTGTGCTTAGGACAATTGATATCCTGGGACTTCTTGTTCCACCAGTTTTGTTTCCTTTAATCTTTGTTTCTGCAACTAACATCTCTGTTAGGAGGTCACCAGTTTTTGCTCCCAGTCCTTAGGTCTTTTAGGGACACCCTTTCCCCTCCCTTCAGGTCTTCGTTTGAGTTCAGTGCAGGATATTCGGTGGGGCTATTCACAAGGAATAGGGCACACACCCCAGCGTAGGGTCTAAGCGGAGTCTCAGTGAAGGGACAGCTTTTCCCTCCTATTCCTTAGTTCCTAGTTGCAGAACATAACAAAATGTTCCCATTATTAGGAAGTGGGTCTCCCATAGTGTTTGCCTATGCAGTGAATGCAAAAGCTGCCAAAAATTTGGAGGCACTCCAATGCCCCTTAGAAGAGATGTAGAGGACTTCATGAAAAAATATTCCCATTATTAGAAAGTGGGTGTCCCATAGTGTTTGCCTATGCAGTGTATGCAAAAGCTGCCAAAAATTTAGAGGCACTCCAATGCCCCTTGGAAGAGATGTAGAGGACTTCATGAAAAAATATTCCCATTATTAGGAAGTGGGTCTCCCTTAGTGTTTGCCTATGCAGTGAATGCAAAAGATGCCAAAAATTTGGAGGCACTCCAATGCCCTTTGGAAGAGACATAGAGGGCCTCATGAAAAAATGTTTGTATTATTAGAAAGTGAGTCTCCCATAGTGTTTGCCTATGCAGTGAATTCAAAAGCTACCAAAAATTTGGAGGCACTCCAATGCCCCTTGGAAGAGATGTAGAGGAGAGCCTCATGAAAAAATGTTCCCATTATTAGGAAGTGGGTCTCCCTTAGTGTTTGCCTATGCAGTGAATGCAAAAGATGGCAAAAATTTGGAGGCACTCCAATGCCCCTTGAAAGAGACGTAGAGGGCCTCATGAAAAAATGTTCCCATTATTAGAAAGTGGGTCTCCCATAGTGTTTGCCTATACAGTGAATGCAAAAGCTGCCAAAAATTTGGAGAACTCGAATGCCCCTTGCTAGACATGTAAAGGTCAGAGAACCTCCTAAAAACAATGTTCCCATTATTAGGAAGTGGGTCTCCCATAGTGTTTGCCTGCAGTGAAGCAACGGCTGCCAAAAATTTGGAGGAACTCCAATGCCCCTTGCAAGACACATAGAGGAGGTGATATGGTAGATATGGTGGTGAATGATATTGTGATGGAGGGTGAGGAGAAGGAGGAGGACAAGAGCAAATAGACAAAATCAGGAAGCATATACCCATATGTGGGTGTGAAGAGGTGCATGGGAATAGACTTCCCAAAAAAAGACATTGGATTTGAGTTTATGTCATGCTGCTATCATTCGGTGGTGTTGAGATGTCTGGCCCAATCCAGCCCTTGTTCATTTTTATAAGAGTCAGCTTGTCATCATTTTCAGTTGACAGGCGGATATGCTTATCAGTTATAATTCCGCCCACGGCACTAAAAACCGGCTCTGACAAAATACTAGTGGCAGGGCAGGACAGGACCTCCAAGGCGTAGAGAACCTGTTCATGCCACGTGTCCAGCTTGGATACCCAATAATTATGAGGCACAGAGGAATCACAGAGGACATTGGTACAGTCAGCAAGGTACTCCCTCAGCATCTTACCAAACTTTGCACTCATTGTGAGAGTACCCCACGCTTCAGGGCCTGTGGGATGGAAGGGTCTGAGAAAACTGTCCCAGAACTTTGACAGTGTTCCCCTGCTTCTGCTGGATTGGAGTTGTGTCTCTCTCACCTGTACTCCTTGGTAGTCCAACGAACTGTGACCTCTGCCACCAGCGTTTTCAGATGGGAATTTTTTTAATAATTCAGCAACAAAGGCCTTCTGGTACTGCCCCATTTTAGTAGACCTGCCCGCCTCAGGAATAAGAGATAGAAAGTTTTCCTTGTAGCGTGAGTCTAGAAGTTTCATCAACCAGTAATGACTGTCACCCAAAATTTTGAGAACATGAGGGTCATGGAAAAGGCAGCGTAACATAAACTCAGCCATGCATGCCAGACTACTAACAGGCAAGACTTCAGTGTCCTCACAAAGAGGATGACTGACCATGCTCTCCTCCTCCTCCTTCACCTAAGGCCATCCCTCCCCCTGAGTGCAGCTGTCCTCGCTTTGTATGTCCCCCTGCCAGGTTGGGTCAGTTAATATATCATCCACCACCTCGTCTTTCACTTCTGCAACCTGGTCCTCCTCCTGACTTTCTGGCAATTGTGTCTCATCATC
Organism: Phyllobates terribilis; assembly: GCF_046119375.1. Classification (NCBI taxonomy): domain Eukaryota; kingdom Metazoa; phylum Chordata; class Amphibia; order Anura; family Dendrobatidae; genus Phyllobates; species Phyllobates terribilis. The sequence continues at coordinate 231,049,824 of NW_027362764.1, forward strand.
GTCCACCTCTTGTGACAGTTTCCCACCGTCGCCTTCGTGTGACTGTGGCTGCTCAAATATTGGGGCATTGATACATGCGATTTCCTCTTGCCCTGCTTCAAGTGGACCGGGCGAGAGGCCCGAATCTATAAATGGAAAAGTGAACAGCTCTTCTGAGTGTCCAAGTTTGGGATCAGTTGTCTCAGGGCACTCGGCATGGTGGGAGGAAGGCGGATCAGGGTGAGGAATATGCAGTCCAGACTCTTGGCTACTGAGACTTGACGTGTGGAAGACAGGGTGGTGGTGGCAAAGTGACTGGAAGCATTATCTGCTATCCAACCAATAACCTTTTCACACTGCTCTGTGTTCAATAGTGGTGTTTTCCGGTCCCATATTAATTGGGACAGGAAGATATAGCGAGAAAATGTGGGTGTTTGTTGTGGCACAATTTCAGCTTGCCCACAGCCTCGTCCTCTGCATGCAGCATCATCACCATTACGTCCACTTCCCCGTCCTTTGCCATGCACCTTGCTCCTTTTTAAGTGGAGGACAAAACCACAGTTTTAAATGGCTGACCTGTAGTTAACTATTTTTAACAGTGAACTTGTGTCAACAACTTCGCTAACACATTGCAACAAAATTTAAATGGAGGCCAGAAATGGCAGAATTTTGAGCGCACTTATATGTGATCCGTGTGACGAACAAACCACAGTTTTAAAAACATGGATTTTTAGCTCTGTAATATGGAAAGGATCTGACTGCATTTTGCAGTGCCAACAAGCAAATGGAGCAGAAAAACGGTGTTTTCTGGATTGCTTTTTAAGCAAATAATCAGGATTAAGATCCAAAAAAAAATTATTCCTGGCCCCTGACACCTGGGGCTATTTCTAGAAATATCTGTAAAAGCACCAGCAGCAGACAGAACTGGAATGAACACTCTTGCTATATGCACTGCAGTCTGCTACATACACTGCCTGCCTAGTACTGATATCTATAAAGCTGGATTAGTCCTCAGAAGGACTGTTAGTTGAAATGGATATGTGTATAATATATTGTGGTATACCTACACTAACTAAGAAACAAGCAAATCTCTCCCTAGCTCAGCAGCACCTCTCCCTACACTGCCTAATTCCGGAGTAGACTGTGATGAGTATGGCCTGGTATAGTCTGATATAGACCTGATGACGCTGTACGGCCAGCCAAAATCTGTAATGCCACAACCAACATGGCTGCGGCATTACAGTGTGTGGGCAGACAATCCCTGCATGTTCATTGGCTTTCTAAAGAGAGCCAAACATGCAGGGAGGGGACCCGAGCTCCCTCTGAGCAACCCCGGAAATACTCGGCGAGCTCCGAGCATCTCGAGCAGTGAGATGCTCGGGCGAGTATCTCTCTCTTCTCCATCTATAACCTTGGTCTAGGACAACTCATAAAGTCCCATGGCTTCCAGTACCACCTATACGCTGATGACACTCAGATCCACCTCTCTGGTCCAGACGTCGCCTCTCTTCTGTCCAGAATCCCAGTACCTTCTTCTCCTCTCGCTTCCTCAAGCTCATTGTGGACAAATCTGAACTCATCATCTTTCCTCAATCTCACATATCTTCCCTACCTTATCTATCTATCACAATTAATGACATCATGCTTTCCCCTGTACTGGAAATTTGCATCTTCGGAATAACCCTTGACTCTACCCTGTCCTTCAAACCGCACATCCAAGCTCTCGCCACCTCCTGTCTCCTATAGCTCAAAAATATTTTTAGAATCCGTACTTTCCTCAACCTTCAATCTACTAAAATGCTTGTGCATGCCCTCATCATTTCCCACCTCAACTACTGCAACATCCTCCTCTATGGCCTACTTGTTCACACTCTCGCACCTCTCCAATCTGCTGCCCGACTAATCCATCTCTCGCCTTGCTACTCCTCCGACTCTCCCATCTGCAAATCCCTTCACTGGCTCCCAATTCCCCAGTGTATCCAGTTCCAACTACTAACACTGACCTACAAAGCCATCCATAACCTGTCTCCTCCATATATCACTGAACTAATATCCCGATATTTTCCTTCACACAATCTCCAATCCTCCAAAGACCTCCTTCTCTCTTCCACACTTATTCGTTCCTCACCCAATTGCCTCCAAGAGTTCTCCTGAATATGCCCCATCCTCTGGAATTCTGTGCCACAACGCGTCCGATTATCCATCACATTCGGATCCTTCAGACGGAACTTAAAAACCCATCTCTTCAAGAAAGCTTACAGCCTGCAATGACCCCGCTGCCTCCTCACCATTACTGAAGCTGCCACCTCACTATCACCGGAGCTTCTGCAACCCCCCAACCTTTTATCTCCTTCCAAATCATCCTGTAGAATGTAAACCCGCAAGGGCAGGGTCCTCTTCCCTCTGTACCAGTCTATCATTGTTAGTTTGTTTACTGTATGTGATACATGTATTTTGTATATAACCCCTTCTCATGTACTGCACCATGGAATCAATGGAGCTATATAAATAAATAATAATAATATACACATCTGATTCCAATGCATGGAATATGTATATACAATATATATAAATATATATATACCCAGGTATGGTCACTGCCAATTCCACGATAACAAAAAGAACTACTAACTGCCAACACCAATCATTTATACAGGCCGATTGGACACCCGTTACAGGTAGTGTATGGCTTCAGGGGTGCGGTTTACAGCATAAGGGGAACAGAGCTAATAAATTTTACATATGTAATCTGGAAAGGTATACAAATATGGTACAAAATGGGAACAAAACAATACGGTAGATACAATTACATGATATAAAAAGGAATAAAGAAAGAATATTACTAATCCTCATGTTGCAGGAATGGTTCTTATCTTTACGGGGGGAAGCGCGCTAATTACGAAAATGGAACACTCTCACAGCGAACTATATCTTCAGAATGAACAAAGACAGACATCTAAACTCTCATTTTTATTGAATCAAGGCTACGCCCTCATGTCTCCCCTTGGTGAGATCATATGGGGTCTAGTTGTGGGATGTGCTTGGTCTGTTAAAATTTTATGAGATCCCTAACTTTCAGGATATTTTTGCTCCTGGAGGTCCCAAGTGGTAGATATTGTGGGCATGTTTCTTATCGCGATTTTACTTGTCTATAGAGATGAAACATGGCATGGATAGCATCATCCATTGAACCAACATTAAGTTGGAGGTGTTTTACCGCCCCTACAGTGATGTGAGTGAATGCGTGTAGTGATTAGCTGTTCACTGCAGGAGGCCCTTACTTCAATGGAGATTGAAGTGTCATCTCTCTCTCTCAATTTCCCAGTTATAATACGTTTGTCTCTACCCTAGCTATAATAAATCCCATTTGTTTAATGCGAGGGTGATATGTCCCCTCTTCAGAGATATCTTATGGATTTAATTTTTTCTCTATGACACACACAAAGCATATAAACACATGTAAAATAAAACATGTGTAATTGTAATAACTTTCTGGTAGAAATACTTAATTTTCTGGAACAATTTTAAGGGTGCCAACACTTTCGGGCATGAATGTATATGATATTTTTATTTGAAAGATTGATTTTTTTTAATTTTTAGGCTTTGCAGAACATTCTTTAAGTCCAAATTGCATTTTTGTAGATTTTGACCATAACATTGAACTTACTGAGGAAATTCTATAACATATATGCAAACGATCCCCAACATGAATTAACATACTGAAGATTTCAAATCCATATCACATTTCTATTTCCATGAGGATTTTTTTTTCCATAGTGTCTGGATGAGAATTCTTTGCTAAGGTAATTTGATTCAGATTTTCCTTCTGCCAGTCTGGATGGAAAAATCAAAAATATGCTGTATGTAAATTCTCTATGGTCAATTTAACACGTCTATCTGACCACTGGGTCTACTGTTCTACTGTTTTGAGCTGTCTCATATATGCCTATGATGCAGTTAGTTAAGGTTAGAAAACCTGGCCGTGTGACCTTGTATTGAGAGCCGAGCACGGTCTGTGTTTCACTGGCCTAACAGTTGTTTTACAAAGCACTGTAAATAAAATATTGTATACTCATGCCATGTTTATGTAACACCTGCACAGGGAATTGTCAGGGCAGCTACTGGTATACTGGAACTTACAGACACTAAGAAGAGCTTTGCATCTGCTGTTAAACAGGGACCTACAGACATTAACCGTTTTTCCCCTGAGCTGCAGTGGACTACAATTCCCATGGACCCTTGTTTCAGTCAGATGACACAGCCTGGAAGGATAGAAGGAGAGAGTGGATTGGATGAGAAGGGACTTGGGAGAAGGAGCTGGGCAGGAAGTGAAAGTTCAGAGAAATAAGAGCGTGGCAGCTTGCTGTGAGGGACGGAGCGGTGTGGATCTGCATTCCTCTACGCTGCCGAGTGTGGCGGCCCCCTCTGAGATACCCGCGCTGCTGGAGAGAGCGCGGTCTTGTCACCCTCTGAAGCAAGTTACATCAAGGACTCGGAGAGTTCTACAGGCACTCCCACCTATAAAGGCCTGAATCCTGCCGCCCCCAGCTGGTGTCCAGAGAACCATCCGACCGTTTGAAACACACAGTGAGTGCCCTTCTGAGACTTGTGGTTCTACCAGCGCTATTTACAGTGAGTACACTACAACCCTGACTATTGACATTAATATTCATCTAAGTGCACCAACGGTTCTCATTTGCGCGCCAACATCTAGGGCAACTGGGCCCCAAAGTTTGGACTGAGTTAATACAAAAAGGGAAAACCTGCTACGTTATATTTGCAGGGTCGGAGTAGAAGTAGATTGTGATGTGTATATGACTTTTATAGAGCACTGTTACTTGTATTGTATGTTATTCCTTTAAACCCACCTCAATTCTGCTGCATAGCAATAAACCTGTTAAACGGTTTGACTCCTGTTCCCTTTGAGTGTGTACTGAGCTGTGGCAGGGGCTTCCCGAAGCAGCCCCTGACGGAAGATAACAGTCCTTCTGCAGTCCCAGAGAGAGAGCTCCAATCAAGATTCGGGTGGAGGCACTGCGCCCTAGAGAGGTGAGATCCCCCATAACACCCAGTGTAACGTGGTAGCCCTAAAGGGGTGTTACATTTATAAACAAACGGCACAGCCAAAGCAATAAACAGAATTTCAGACACATCTCTTCAACAACTGTTAAGAGGAGACTTTGTGCAGCAGGCCTTCATGGTAAAACAGCTGCTAGGAAACCACTGCTAAGGACAGACAATGAGCAGAAGAGACGTGTTTGGGCTAAAGAACACAAGGAATGGACATTAGACCCGTGGAAATCTGTGCTTTGGTCTGATGAGTCCAAATTTGAGATCTTTGGTTCCAACCACCGTGTCTTTGTGCGACGCAGAAAAGGTGAACGGATGGATTCTACATGCCTGGTTCCCACCTTCAAGGATGGAGGTGGAGGTGTGATGGTGTGGGGGTGCTTTGCTGGTGACACTGTTGGGCATTTATTCAAAATTGAAGGCATACTGAACCAGCATGGCTACAACAGCATCTTGCAGTGGCATGTTATTCCATCCGGTTTGTGTTTAGTTGGACCATCATTTATTTTTCAACATGACAATGACCCCAAACACACCTCCAGGATGTGAAAGGGCTATTTGACCAAGAAGGAGAGTGATGGGGTGCTACGCCAGATGACCTGGCCTCCACAGTCACCAGACCTGAACCCAATCGAGATGGTTTGGGGTGAGTTGGACCGCAGAGTGAAGGCAAAAGGGCCAACAAGTGAAAGCGTCTCTGGGAACACCTTCAAGATTGTTGGAAGACCATTTCCGGTGACTACCTCTTGAAGCTCATCAAGAGAATGCCAAGAGTGTGCAAAGCAGTCATCAAAGCAAAAGGTGGCTACTTTGAAGAACCTAGAATATAAGACATATTTTCAGTTGTTTCACACTTTTTTGTTAACTGTATAATTCCACATGTGTCAATTCATAGTTTTGATGCCTTCAGTGTGAATGTACAATTTTCATAGTCATGAAAATACAGAAAAATCTTTAAATGAGAAGGTGTGTCAAAACTTTTGGTCTGTACTGTACAAAAACAAAACCAAAATGGATTTTCCTGGGAAATATGTTTAGGAACATCGTTTCCATGGTAATGACTTGTATATAAAGCAAAATAAATATAAAAAACAAAAATGCTCCTCCACACCTTGGGCCATGTTCACACGTAGCGTTTTTGATGTGTTTTTGCACTTTTGCATTGCTTTCAACCAAGACAAATGCATTCACCAGGAAAAAGGTCAGACAAGACACATAGAGGTCGAAGGTGCTCCTGAAAACAATGTTCCCATTATTAGGAAGTGGGTCTCCCATACTGTTTGCCAATGCAGTGAAGCAACGGCTGCCAAAAATTTGGAGGAACTCCAATGTCCCTTGCAAGAGACGTAGATATGTTGATATGATACATATGGTGGCGATATGGTGGTGGAGGATGAGGATGCGGAGAAGGAAGAGGACAAGAGCAAATAGACAAAATCAGGAAGCGTATACCCATGTCTGGGTGTGAATACAGTGGTGCATGGGAATAGAGTTAGACCTCCTAAAAAAGAGACACAGGATTTGAGTTTATGTTATGCTGCTATCATTCAGTGGTGTTGAGAAGTCCGATCTAATCCAGCCCTTGTTAATTTTTATAAGAGTCAGCCTGACATTTTCAGTTGACTGACAGATGCGACTATGTTACGCAAACGCCCGGACTGACTGGCGTGAGCATGATTAGTGATCCCACTAGACCATGAACCGAGGAGTGCGTGGAGGGGCATGACTAAGTTTCAACTCGGCCCGACCAAGGTCACACGGCGGCTCAATCAACTCCGTGAACCAGGGAGGAACCGAGCAGATGGACCAGGTGCTACTCTAGGTCAGACCCCAGTCACAGCTGTTGACCCACACCGGGGAATGCAGGAACAGGCAGGTTAGGCTGGCATACTGACAAGTGGGTACTGGCAGGCATGACTGGTATGCAGACAGGTGGGTACTGGCAGGCACAGCTGGTATGCAGATAGGTGGATACTAGCAGGCACGGCTGGTATACAGACAGGTGAGTACGGGCAGGTAGGAACGCAGGCAGGATAGGGACCAGTACAGACTGGGATACAGGAACAGAGCCACAAGTGCGGCAGACAAGCAGAGCAGAGCAAAACCCGCAGGTGCGGTAGATGAGCAGAGCAAACCAAAACCCGCAGGTGCGGTAGATGAGCAGAGCAAAACCTGCAGGTGCGGTAGACAAGCAGAGCAGAGCAAAACTCGCAGGTGTGGTAGACAAGCAGAGCAGAGCAAAACATGCAGGTGCGGTAGACAAGCAGAGCAGAGCAAAACCCGCAGGTGCGGTAGACAAGCAGAGCAGAGCAAAACCCACAGGTGCGGTAGACAAGCAGAGCAGAGCAAAACCCGCAGGTGCGGTACACAAGCAGAGCAGAGCAAATACACCCAAGGTACTTACAATGAAGTAGCGAGTGGACACTAAACTCACAAACTGAAGTACAGAGACAACGAGTTGGAGTTAGGTGCAGGTTCAGACACTGCAGGAATAGGAAAGATACGAACATAGAGACAAACAAGTAACGGACTAGGACACTGTTCAAACAGGAACAAGATACAGGAACAAGCCTGGAAACTCAGCCCCCAGGTTGGCGGAAACAGACTAGAAGTTACAGATACAGGCAACAGGCCTGAGTATACAGCCCCCAGGGTGGCAGAACAGACAAGAAGTCACAGATACAGGTGACTGGCCTGAATATACAGCCCCCAGGGTGGCGGAAACAGACAAGATACAGAACAGGACCTGGCAACTCAGTTGCACAGAACACTCTGAAAGAAAGTGTTGCTCAGGCACCTCCTACTGGGTGGAAGGGGTTTAAGTATCCAGTGACTCACAACAATAGGCTGGGGATGCATTAGGAGTGTGCACACAGTAACTATAAGAATCAGGCAGTAACTGCGCCGCCGCCCTAAGCAATCAGACAAGAGACATGCACACAGCAGGTACTGGAGCAAAGTGTACAGCCTGGACTGATAGGTAAGATGGCGGTCTTGCATGGTGGGAGGTGGTAAACCATGCCAGCACGCCGCCATGGATGTTAAAGCTTATAGGTTATAATTCCACCGGCGGCACTAAAAACCCGCTCTCACAAAACGCTAGTGGCAGGGCAGGCCAGGACCACCAAGGTGTAGAGCGCCAGTTCATACCACATGTCCAGCTTGGATACCCAATAATTATAAGGCACAGAGGAATCACAGAGGACATTGGTACGGTCAGCAAGGTACTCCCTCACCATCTTCCGAAACTATTCTCTCTTTGGGAGAGTAGCCCACGCCTCAGGGCCTGTGCGATGGGAGAGTCTGAGAAAACTGTCCTAGAACTTTGACAGTGTTCCCCTGCCTCTGCTGGATTGCCTTTGTGTCTCTCTCTTGCCTTTACTCCTTGGTTGACCTCTGCTGGCAGCGTTTTCAGATGGGAATTTTTTCACTAATTCCGCAACAAGGGCCTTCTCATACTGCTCCATTTTATTAGGCCTCTCCTGCTCAACAATAAGAGACAGAAAGTTCTCATTGTAGCATGGGTCTAGAAGTGTCACCAACCAATAATGATGGTCACCCAAAATTTGGACAACGTGAGGGTCACGAGAAAGGCAGTGTAACATAAACTCAGCCATGTGTGCCAGACTGCAAGGAGGGAAGACTTCCATGTCCTCACCAAGAGGATGCCTGACCATGCTCTCCTCCTCCTCCCTGTCCTAAGGCCATCCACGATGAACAGACGGTATGACAGTTGTGCAGGTAGTACCGTCTATAGCACAGAAAACTAGCTCCTTTTCTTCCTCCTCCTCTTCCTCATTGCCACCCAATCCACGTTGGGATGAGATGAGGCTGGGCCGTGTGGAATCACCCTGTATCGTTCCTTGCTCCATCTCGTTATGCTCCGCCTGCAATGCATCCTCTTTAATTGTGAGCAGAAGACAGAGAAGCGGGATAGTGATGCTAATTATGGCATCATCGCCGCTCACCATCTTGGTGGAGTCCTCAAAGTTTTGGAGGATGGTAGATATGACTGACATCCATATCCACTCTTGAGGTTTTATGTGTGGAGTCTGAACTGAATACCGACGGCCTTGTTGATGTTGGTAGTCAACAAATGCTTTCTTCTGCTCACAAATCCTTCCCAACATCTGCAATGTAGAGTTCAAATGTGTGGGGGCATCGCAGATCAGTCAGTGAGATGGAAGCTGCAAATGCTGCTGAAGCATGGCAGGGGAGGCAGAAGCTGTAGCTGACTTACTAAAATGAGCACACAGGCGGCGTACTTTGACTAGCAGATCCAACAGATTTGGGTAGGTTTTTGGAAACCGCTGAACCACGAGGTTAAGCACATGGGCCAGGCATGGTACGTGTGTGAGCTCGCCTCGCCTCAGAGCCGCCACCAAGTTCCGGCCATTGTCACACACGACCATGCCTGGCTGTAAGGTCAGCGGTGTAAGCCACAGATCTGCCTGTTCTTTCAGAGCTGTCCACAACTCTGCAGCGGTGTGCAGTTTGTCACCTAAGCATATTAGCTTCAGCACAGCCTGTTGCTGCTTGGCCAAGGCAGTGCTGCAGTGCTTCCAGCTTGCGACTGATGTGGTCATTTCAGAGATGGAGGCTGAAGAGGAGGAGGTGCAGGAGTTGTAGAATGTGGGGGCAACCCTAATTGACCAATGGCCCGCAATCCTCAGCGTCGGGAGGATGTATTCCGTCCCAAGGTCCGACTGGGTCCTGGCTTCCACTATATTAACCAAGTGTGCCATCAGCGAGATGTACCGTCCCTGCCCACAAGCACTTGTCCATGTGTCCATGGTTAGGTGGACTTTCTTAGTAACTGCACTGTTGAGGGCACGTCTAATGTTGTGGGACACGTGTTTGGGTAATGAAGGGACGGCATACCGGGAGAAATAGTGGCAGCTGGAGACCGAGTATCGAGGGACGGCTGCCGCCACCAGGTTGTGGAAAGCTTCCGTCACCACGAGCCTAAAAGGCAACATTTCAAACACAAGCATTCACGAAATGTGTGAATTTAGAAGTGTGGCCTGTGGGGCTTTGGCTGTGTATTTGTGCTTGCGTTCCAAGGACTGGGGTAGGGACAACTGAACGCTGCGCTGGGACAAGGATGTGCTTGCTGATGGTGCTTGTTGAGAGTGTTCAACGATAGGTGCAGGGCGGGAGGCATCTTGGCATGCGCCATGGACAGGGGATTGGCGTGCACGCAAAACAGCGGAACAAGCAGTGGTGTCACCCGCAGTCACTGTTGCTGGACCCTGGGGTTCGGCCAACTTAGTTGGGTACTTTGCTGCCATGTGCCTGATCATGCTGGTCATGGTCAGGCTGCTAGTTTCACTACCCCTGCTGATGCTGGCCTGGTAGGTGGTGCAAATGGCCTTTTTGGGGTTATCTGCAGAGTCTTTAAAAAATAACCAGACTCAGGAAGACCTAACAGTTGTATTGGCAACTTCCGTCGTGTTGGCGTTACGAGCAACGCTTTCCCCCCTTGTGTCTCCGGCCACCACACTGTTTCTTCCTGACTGTTGTGGTGCTACGCCTCCCTCTCCCTGTGTGCTGTTGTCCTCGCTCTGTATGTCCCCCTGCCTGGTTGGGTCAGTTAGTATATCATCCACACCCTGGTCTTCCTGCTGATTTTCTGACAATTGTGTCCCATCATCATCATCATCCACCTCTTGCGACAGTAATTGCACTTTCTCACTGTCGCCTTTGTGTGACCGTGGCTGCTCCAATATTTTGGCATCACTACACGCGTTCTCCTCTTGACTCGCTTGAAGCTGGCCGGGCAAGAGGCTCGAGTCTACAAATGGAAAAGTGAACAGCTCTTCTGAGTGTCCAAGTGTGGGATCAGTTGTCTCCGGGCACTCGGCATGGTGGGAGGAAGGAGGATCAGAGTGAGGAATATGCAGTCCAGACTCATGGCTACTGAGACTTGACCGTGTGGAAGACAGGGTGGTGGTGGTGGCAAAGTGACTGGAAGCATTATCTGCTATCCAACCAACAACCTTTTGACACTGCTCTGTGTTCAATAGTGGTGTTCTGCGGTTCCCTATTAATTGCGACAGGAAGGTCGAGCAACAAAATGTGGGTGTTTGTTGTGGCACAGTTTCAGCTTGCCCACGATAACGTCTTCGGCCTCGGACTCTGCATGCACCATCACCATCACGTCTACTTCACCGTCTCTTGCCACGCACCTTGCCCATTTTTAATGGAGGACAATATTTTCCACATTCACGAGAAATGGCTGATTTTGGAATGCAGTTATATGTGATACGTCTGACAGAGAACTACAGTTTTAAATAGCAGGCCTGTAATTTATTAATACGATATTTCACAGACACCTACTGTGAATAGCTTGACTGAAACACTGCAACAGAATGAAAGTGGAAGAAATGTCTGATTTTGGAACAGTCTTACAGGTGATATGTCTGACAGAGAACCACGGTTTTAAATAGCAGGCCTGTAATTTACTAATACTATTCTTCACAGACACCTAGTGTGAATAGCTTGACCGACACACTGCAACGGAATGGAAACGACGGCCAATATTTTCCACGTTCAGTTCAAATTTCTGGATTTTTATCGCTAAAATATGGAACAGATCTGGCTTTATTCTGCAGTGAGAACAAGCAAATGGAGCAGAAAAATGGTGTACTCTGGATTGCTTTCTAAGCAAATAACCAGTATTAAGATAAAAAAAAAATGGCCTTGGCCCCTGATATCTGGGGCTATGTCTACAAATATCTGTAATTATTACAGCAGCAGCAGACAGGTCGTTCAATGGACCCTTTTGCTCTATGTGCACTGCAGTCTGCCACATACACTGCCTGCCTGCCTAACTCCTGCCTAGCACAGATTATATGAAACTGGATTAGTCGTCAGAAGGACTGTTAGTTCAGATGGATATATATATATGTTGTGGAATACCTATACCAACAGGAGGTTCAATAGACCCTTTTGTGCTGTATTATGCTCTGCAGTCTGCCACATACACTGCCTGCCTTCCTAACTCCTTCTATCACCACTGAATATATGCAGCTTGATTAGTTCTCAGAAGGAATGTTAGTTCAGTTGGATATACAGTATATATATGTTGTGGAATACCTATACTAACTATAAAGAAGCAAATCTCTCCCTTATGAAGCAGCACCTCACCCTACTCTGCCTGATTCCGGGGTACACTGTGACGAGCATAGCGGCGCCAGGTCTTATATAGACATGATGACGCTGTGCGGCCAGCCAATCACTGTAATGCCCGCAACCAACATGGCTACGGCATTACAGTGCATGGCAGGCAATCCCTGCATGTTCATTGGCTCTCTAAAGAGCGCCAAACATGCAGAGAAGGGACCCGAGTTCCCGCCGGAAATACTCGCAATACGGAGCAATCCGGAAATACTCGCCGATCGCCGAACTTGTCGAGCACCGTGATGCTTGGGCGAGTGCCGAGCAGTTGCGAGCATGTTCGCTCATCACTAGGCAACACAGGTGCAGAATGCTGATGAACAGTCACTCTATGTACCTCTGTTACCTCCTTTTAACAAAAGGGGGCCTATTACATCAATCCTGTTGTGCATTTTCTTTGGCACGTTGGCTGGTAACTATTATTGCCTCATGCCATGTTAGCCTATGACATGTATGTTTATAGTTTTTATTAATACTGTCTATAAACAACAGCATCACAGCAAGCATTGCATTAGCTATTTTGCAATATGCAGAGAAAAACACAAGGTTCCCTCATAACAAGGAAATACAACATACACTGTGATTGGCAAGTAGATGCCAGCACAGTGGAGAAAGAGGTCATCCATCATTGTTTGAGAGTAACTTCACTTATATTACAGGACAAGATTTTGGCCTGTGCGCTGTTGTTGCGGTCAGCATCTGCAAGTGGGGGCAGGTTTTATAGTAAAATCAATCGTTAAAAGGGTAAGAATGAAAGACTGAACATAACTTTAATGTCTTGAAACAGCATTCATTGTATTTGCAATTAGATTGGATTGTTACAATGCCAACTGCTGAATACATTTCATTGGTATCTGAACAGTAATGTGCTATAAAAGTAGACAGCTTTGATTTTGAAAGTTGTTTTACACATAGGTGATATTCACTATATAGGACATTTTATTTCAGTTTAAAGAGAACCTGTCACCATGAAAATGCAGTCTAGTCTGCAGTCACCACGTTATAGAGCAGGGGGAGCTGAGCAGATTGATATATAGTTTTGTGAGATAAAGTTCAGTATAATCTGTGTTTGACTCATCTAATCCTCTGCTCTTACAGGGATTTTTGGTCAAGTGGGCAGTCTTTTCAGAGGCTGACAGCTATCTGTGTATGCACACTTATACAAGAAAGCTGTCAGTTACTGATAGGACCGCCTACTGGATTGAAAATCTCAGAAAAGGTAGCTGTTTAAATAACTAAAACACAGTTAATAATGAAACTTTTTTTTACAAGTCAGAAGTAAAATTGTCAGAACGAGTCTTATATTGAAAAAGAGACTTCTGGCTCGCACACAGAGTGCAGACTCTGAATATCCATCATATGATATACCTGGAGAAGTGGATTTGTTCTGCACTGCTGGAATGTCAAAGACAGGATCCGAGGACCAAGGGTGGACAAAAAAGGTTTATTGTCAATGCGTTTCAAAGTCAAACTCTTTCTTCAGGACAATCACATGTAAATTGAGCCTTGAAATTACAGGCAGTTAAATAAAGAATTCAAATACATTTTATGTATTTAACTGCATGGAATTTCGCTGGTCACTTTTCCGGTGGTTGTCCTGAAGAAAAAATCAGTTTGACTTTGAAACGCGCTGACAATAGACCACTTTTATCCACCCTTGGTCCTTGGATCATGTCTTTGACATTCCTGCAGCACAGAAAAAATTCACTTCAGGTATATTACTAGAGATGAGCGTTGTTCTACTTGAACTGTTCGCCAATCTCAAATTCGAGCTGTTTTGGGCGGTGTTCGAGCCGTTCGGCGAACACGAACAATTTGAGAAAAATTCGGCTGTTCGAGGTTATGTTCAATAACTGTTCGTGCACCAAAATCATAACTGGATTTTTTCTCAGTAATGATGAAAATTAATGTTAATACGCAGTTTGAGTGTACAGCGGGGTGGGGGGAGGGGCAGGGGATGGATCTCTGCAGGAACAATGAAGATCTCCATTTTTTTTTCTCTTTCCCGCATTTGCAGTGGGGAGGTGCAATCTGTCAGCCTATCAGCAGCGCACACACGGAGCGAAGTGCTTTTTTTCACACAAGCAAGGGCATGTGTCATTGGCAGTGTATGTCACATGTCCTTGCCCTATAAGACCAAGCCATTTTCCCCGTCGCCACCATTTTCTCACTGCTGCAGCTGCGTGTTAGACGGCACCGCTGTTGCTGTGTGCGCTATACCTTGTTAATTTCAAGCCAATTTTCGCACAAATCTACAGATAGCTTGGGAGTAGGGAATAGTTGTGATTGCAGTCCTTTTAAGGACTAGGTTACAGCATTTCCTACGACTTTTATCAGGCAGGTCTGTGCTCTTAAATAGATAGATTGTGGGAGTAAAGACTAATTGTAATTGGAGTCCTTTTCAGGACTAGGTTACATCAGTTCCTATCAGTTTTTGCCAGGCAGGTCTGTGCCAGTGCTGTGCAAGTTTTTTTCACAGCATTTGGCTGAATCTAGCAAAGCTAATCCTTTTTGGCCTATTGCAGAGTGTGTTAGTCAGTGGAGTAGCCTATCTGTGTTGCAAGATATACCACCTGTGTATAGAATACCAATTTTTTTACTGCACCTAGTGAAGTAAAATCTTTTGGGCATAGCATCATTCTATTAGTCCATCTATACTGACCTCCATCAGGTTGCAAATTGAATATAATTTTTTTCTGCATCTAGCTCTGAAAAAATATTGGGCTTCTAGCTGTGTGTGGGACTTGTTCTATTAATCCATCTATACAGACCTCCATCAGGTTGCAAACTGAATATATTTTTTTCTGCATCTACCTCTGAAAAAATATTGGGCTTCTAGCTGTGTGTGGGACTTGTTCTATTAATCCATCTATACAGACCTCCATCAGGTTGGAAACTGAATATATTTTTTTCTGCATCTACCTCTGAAAAAATATTGGGCTTCTAGCTGTGTGTGGGACTTGTTCTATTAATCCATCTATACAGACCTCCATCAGGTTGCAAACTGAATATATTTTTTTCTGCATCTACCTCTGAAAAATTATTGGGCTTCTAGCTGTGTGTGGGACTTGTTCTATTAATCCATCTATACAGACCTCCATCAGGTTGCAAACTGAATATATTTTTTTCTGCATCTACCTCTGAAAAAATATTGGGCTTCTAGCTGTGTGTGGGACTTGTTCTATTAATCCATCTATACAGACCTCCATCAGGTTGCAAACTGAATATATTTTTTTCTGCATCTACCTCTGAAAAAATATTGGGCTTCTAGCTGTGTGTGGGACTTGTTCTATTAATCCATCTATACAGACCTCCATCAGGTTGCAAACTGAATATATTTTTTTCTGCATCTACCTCTGAAAAAATATTGGGCTTCTAGCTGTGTGTGGGACTTGTTCTATTAATCCATCTATACAGACCTCCATCAGGTTGCAAACTGAATATATTTTTTTCTGCATCTACCTCTGAAAAAATATTGGGCTTCTAGCTGTGTGTGGGACTTGTTCTATTAATCCATCTATACAGACCTCCATCAGGTTGCAAACTGAATATATTTTTTTCTGCATCTACCTCTGATAAAATATTGGGCTTCTAGCTGTGTGTGGGACTTGTTCTATTAATCCATCTATACAGACCTCCATCAGGTTGCAAACTGAATATATTTTTTTCTGCATCTACCTCTGAAAAAATATTGGGCTTCTAGCTGTGTGTGGGACTTGTTCTATTAATCCATCTATACAGACCTCCATCAGGTTGCAAACTGAATATATTTTTTTCTGCATCTACCTCTGAAAAAATATTGGGCTTCTAGCTGTGTGTGGGACTTGTTGTATTAGTCCATCTATACTGACCTCCATCAGGTTGCAAACTGAATATATTTTTTTCTGCATCTACCTCTGAAAAAATATTGGGCTTCTAGCTGTGTGTGGGACTTGTTGTATTAGTCCATCTATAGTGACCTCCATCAGGTTGCAAACTGAATATATTTTTTTCTGCATCTACCTCTGAAAAAATATTGGGCTTCTAGCTGTGTGTGTGACTTGTTCTATTAATCCATTTATACAGACCTCCATCAGGTTGCAAACTGAATATATTTTTTTCTGCATCTACCTCTGAAAAAATATTGGGCTTCTAGCTGTGTGTGGGACTTGTTCTATTAATCCATCTATACAGACCTCCATCAGGTTGCAAACTGAATATATTTTTTTCTGCATCTACCTCTGAAAAAATATTGGGCTTCTAGCTGTGTGTGGGACTTGTTCTATTAATCCATCTATACAGACCTCCATCAGGTTGCAAACTGAATATATTTTTTTCTGCATCTACCTCTGAAAAAATATTGGGCTTCTAGCTGTGTGTGGGACTTGTTCTATTAATCCATCTATACAGACCTCCATCAGGTTGCAAACTGAATATATTTTTTTCTGCATCTACCTCTGAAAAATTATTGGGCTTCTAGCTGTGTGTGGGACTTGTTCTATTAATCCATCTATACAGACCTCCATCAGGTTGCAAACTGAATATATTTTTTTCTGCATCTACCTCTGAAAAAATATTGGGCTTCTAGCTGTGTGTGGGACTTGTTGTATTAATCCATCTATACAGACCTCCATCAGGTTGCAAACTGAATATATTTTTTTCTGCATCTACCTCTGAAAAAATATTGGGCTTCTAGCTGTGTGTGGGACTTGTTGTATTAGTCCATCTATACTGACCTCCATCAGGTTGCAAACTGAATATATTTTTTTCTGCATCTACCTCTGAAAAAATATTGGGCTTCTAGCTGTGTGTGGGACTTGTTCTATTAATCCATCTATACAGACCTCCATCAGGTTGCAAATTGAATATAATTTTTTTCTGCATCTAACCCAGCCAATAGTTTTGGCCTAATACCACAGTTTGGCCACTCAGCTCTGCTCGGTTCCCATCCATTGTTTTTTTGTGCAAACAACTCCAGAGTTGTGAATTAGTTAACCACCAAAATGAGTGGAAAAAGGCCTGCTGCTGGTGGAAAGGGGAATAGGCGTGTTGGGAAGGGGAAAAAAGGTTGTGTCTGTGGGGTAGGTGTTAAAGCAACAGTAACATCTGCAGAAGAAAGACCATCTTCCAGCCAAACTAAAATGTCTACTTCTTTTAGCGGACAATGTGATAAGATCCCTTTCTTACGGCCACGCCAATCGCTACAAATTCCAGATGAGGCACAAAAACAGCAGGTGCTTCAATGGATATCAAGTGCTCCTTTAAGTGGGCTCTCCTCCACATCAACTTCAACATCACAAATACTCCAGTCCTCAAAGGTGTCACCCCAATCGCACTTGCTTCCTCACAGCTCCCAAATCTCCAGCTGCCCGTCTGAGTATGAGGTAGAACAGATGGTTGAGTCTGCAGAGCTGTTTACTCATACTATAGCCTGGGAATCAGAGGTCGACTCCAGCGCTTCTGTGAATCCAGACGAGGAAATGATCTGCACTGATGCCCAGAATCTTTATGAGTCGGATCCAGGACCAGACGCAGAAGGTTCTGACCATAATGTAGACCCTCATTCCCAAACTGTAACTCCTGTTGGTGGAGACAATGAGGAAGACGATGATAAGACTCAAATACCTGATTGGAGCGACAACTTTAGTTTTTTGTCAGGGCAGGAACAGGTTGGCTCTGAGGACGACGGGTGTGATAACGCACAGGGTGATGATGATGAGGTTGGAGATCCCACTTACTGTCAACCCACAGTCAGCCAAGAGATGAGGTCAGCAGAGGAGGTGGAGGAAGATGCTAGTGACGATGAGGTCAGGTTGCGCCTTCCTGGACAGAGACGTAGTACTGGAAGCACGTCAACAACTGCATCCTCAAACACAACTCTGCCTCTCACCACAAGTCGTGGTGGCTCTTCAGGTCGCATGGGTGCTAAGCCTTGCATAGCCTGGGCATTTTTTCAGATCGATAAAGATGACCCAACTCGTGTTATCTGTAACATTTGTCAGCAAAAGCTAAGTAGAGGCCAAAAAATACATAGTTTGAGTACTTCATGCATGAACCGGCACATGGACATGAAGCATAAGTTGCAGTGGGAAGCTCAGTGTGCTACAATGCGGCCTAGCCGGCCGGGCCAACCACCGTCTGCCATATCTTGTGCATCCGCGGCCTCTTCATCCTCTGTGACTGGGGGGACAGCAGTCACACCTGTTTTGGGGCGCAGACCTGCCACCTCTTTACCCGCAACAGCCAGCGTGATTGGCAGGTCATCATTTTCTTTGGAGGTGGTAACACCAGCTGGTGTTGAGCGCTGTCCGACATCGATAGCACCACCTTTGGATCAAGGCAACCTAACATGTCCGCCTGCATCTTCCTCACAGACCGGCAGTTTGCCGGGGACACCCTTATCAACCCCGTCTAAGCACAATAGCCAGCCCTCGGTCCCTCAGATGTGGACAAGTAAAAGACCATTTCCTCCTAGCCATGAGAAAGCTAAGAGGTTGAATTTCACCATCTGCAAGCTCTTGGCTACAGAAATGCTGCCTTTCCGCCTGGTGGACACAGAGGATTTTCGAGACCTTATGTCCGTCGCAGTGCCCCAGTACCAGATGCCCAGTCGGCACTACTTCTCAAAGAAAGGTGTGCCTGCACTCCACCAGCATGTCGCACACAACATCACCACTTCTTTGAGAAACTCTGTGTGTGACAGGGTGCATTTCACCACAGACACTTGGACGAGTAGGCATGGACAGGGGCGTTACATGTCGCTGACTGGGCACTGGGTAACTATGGTGACAGCAGGACAAGGGGCTGCTGTCCAAGTCTTGCCGTCCCCACGAGTTGTGCGTCAATCCTCTTTATGTCAAAGTTCCTCCACTGCTTCTGCCTCCTCAACCTCCTCTCGGTCTTCCACCTGCACCCAAAGCCTGTCTGGTCATGCCACAAGCTTTCTAACTGCGCAGAAGGGATCCTGCACACCTTACTATGCTGGCAGTAGGGCTCAACGTCATCAGGCGGTTTTTACATTGAAATGTCTGGGAAATGTGAGTCACACAGCTGAGGAGTTGTGGTCAGCTCTGGAGAACCAATTTCATGAATGGTTGTCTCCACTGGACCTGAAACCAGGGAAGGCCGTGTGCGACAATGCTGCAAACCTGGGTGCGGCCCTTCGCCGGGGCAATGTCACACACTTGCCTTGTATGGCTCACGTGTTGAACCTGGTTGTCCAGCAATTTTTAGCCCACTATCCCAGACTAGATGGCCTTCTGCAGAGGGCACGGTCGCTGTGTGCTCGCTTCCGCCGTTCGCATCCCGCAGCTCAGCGACTTACATCTCTACAGAAGTCGTTGGGCCTGCCACTTCACCGGCTAAAATGCGATGTGCCTACCCAGTGGAATTCAACTCTGCACATGTTGCAGCGACTGTGGCAGCACCGACAAGCCCTGGTGCAATACGTTCTGACGTATAGCCTGGGCCAACGAGATTCAGAGGTGGGGCAAATCACGCTGGAGGAGTGGTCTCAGATCAGGGACCTCTGCACCCTTCTGCACAGTTTTGAAATGGATACGAAGATGTTTAGTGCTGACGATGCCATTATCAGCATGACTATTCCGGTGATTTACATGCTGGAGCACATGTTAAACAGAATTCGGAGTCAGGTGGTGGCACAAGAGGAGGTGGAGGAAGTAGAGGAGGAGGAGTTGTATGCGGAAGGGCTAACATCTGCAAGGTCCAGACGGTCGGCAGCACCAAGGCGGCAGGCATGTGAGGGTGGGGGAGATGGTTTTACCAGGGCGCATGGTAGCAGCCAAACTAGTGAGTAAGGTGCAGGAGCCCAGGAAGAAGTGGAGCACGAACTGATGGAAGACTCATCAGATGAGCGAGACCTTGATCACATTTCTGTTGTGCGAGGTTGGGGGGAGAGGACAGAGGAAGGAAGCATGATTGTTACCTCGCCACCAACACAACAGGGACTTGGTGCTCCTGGATGCGCAACACACATGAGTTCCTTCTTGCTGCACTACCTGCAACATGACCCTCGAATTGTGAGAATTAGAAATAATCCTGACTACTGGGTTGCCACACTGTTAGATCCCCGGTACAAAAGTAAATTTGCAGAAATTATTCCTGCCATAGAAAGGGATGCACGCATGCAGGAGTATCAGCAAAGACTGTTGCAGAATCTTACATGTGCTTTTCCACAAAATACCAGTGGTGCACGTAGTGAATCTCACAGTTCCAACTTGCCAACCGTGGGACCGTCAAGTGTTCAGCACTCAAACCGTAACAGAACCACAGTATCTGCTGGTAACATCAATTTTGCGGAATCATTTCACCACTTTTTTAGCCCATCCTTTGCAAGGCCACAGGAGACAAGAAGTCTGACACATAGTCAACGCCTAGAGACGATGGTACAGGAGTATCTCCAAGTAAACATTGAAGCCACGACTGTGTCACTGGACCCTTGCTCTTTTTGGGCTTCCAATCTGGATAAATGGCCGGAGCTAGCCACTTACGCCTTGGAGATCTTGTCATGCCCCGCAGCCAGCATTCTGTCTGAACGTGTGTTCAGCGCTGCTGGTGGTGTGCTGACAGATAAGCGCACGCGGCTCTCCACTGATAATGTAGACAGACTCACGTTCATAAAGATGAACAAATCATGGATCCGAAACGACTTTTCTACCCCTGTGTCATCCTGGGGAGAGTAAAAGCTTGATGATTGGTTAAAATCACCCTACCAACCGTTTTAAGCTTTCAAATTACTAATCATGTTTATCTGTATCTTGGCTGGAAAATAATTTGGGCTTTGTAGCAGTGTGCAGCACTGATCCTATTAGGCCATCTATACTAAAGCTTCACCAGATTTAAAATTAATAATAATTTTTAGCTGCATCTAGCCTGGAAAATAATTTTGGGGCTCCGAGATGCGCAAGACACATAAGTGCCTTCTTGCTGCACTACCTGCAGCATGACCCTCATATTGTCAAAATTTGAAGTAATCATGACTACTGGGTTGCCACACTCTTAGATCCCCCAAACTTTTCGATCAACCTTTTCATTTTAATAAAGACCAAAAAAATGGTCATTTTTGAAATTATAAGCATTAGCAGGTTGTTAGAAACTGAAATCAAACAGTTTTCAACTCAAAACTTTATTCTAGGTGATGTTACATTTTCACATAGGACCCCTTGTTCGAAAGGAGCTTCTGAACTCTCTCGTCCATTGAATTTGTCAGGTTTTGGATGGTTTCTGCTTCAATTGTTTTGCATGAGGACAGAATACCCTCCCAGAGCTGTTGCTTAGATGTGAACTGCCTCCCGCCATCATAGACACTCCTTTTAATGATGCTCCAAAGGTTCTGAATGGGGTACAGGTCAGGGGAGCATGGGGGTCACACCATAAGTTTGTCCCCTTTTATGCCCATATCAGCCAGAGATGCAGATGTTTTATGTGCAGCATGAGATGGTGCATTATCATGCAGAAAAATGATCTTGCTGTGAAATACACGGTTCTTCTTCTTGAACCATGGCAGAAAGTGCTGTTTGAGAAAATCCACATACATTATGGAGTTCATCTTTAGCGCCTTCAGGGATCCTAAAGGGGCCAACAATCTCTCTCCCCATGATTCCAGCCCAAAACATTACTCCACCTCCTCCTTGTTGGCGCTGTAGCCGTGTTTGCGTGGGGTGTCCATCAACCAGCCATCCTCCACTCCATCCATCTGGACCATCGAGCGCTGCACGGCACTCATCCGTGAACAAAACAGTTTTGAAATCAGTCTTCATGTAATGTTTGGCCCACTGGAGCCGTTTCTGCTTGTGTGAAGTGGATAGAGGAGGTCGACAGGATGGCGTATGCACAGCTGCAAACCTCTGAAGGACCCTGCATCTTGTTGTTCGGGGGACGTTGGAGGCACAAGCAGCTTCAAAAACTTGTCTGCTGCTATGACAAGGCTTTTTTTCCGCTGCTCTTTTAACCTGACGTAATTGCCTGTAGGAAAGAGTCCTCAATTTGCCCTTATCAGCACGCACACGTGTGTACTGTGAATCAGCTACATACTTCTTGATTGCCAAGACACTTCATCCTGATCATCGCACAATGTTGATTGTAGTCATGCCTTGACCTAAACACTCCACAATTTGTTGCTTCTCAGCAGCCGACACATCCTTTTTCTTTCCCATTTTGGCAGAAAATGTAGGCTGCTTAATAATGTGAGACAGCCTTCTTAAGTAGTCTTGCCATTCATTGGACACACCTGCCAAACTAATTAGCACAGGTGTCTGCAATTGCTTACAGTGATATAAAGAGCCCTGACACACATCACCATCAATGAGTTTAACTGACAAACAAACAAATTCTTCCCTTATCACTCCTAAACACTTTTTGCATAATAATTTGGAACGCAGTGTACATGTGCTTTTCCACAAAACACCAGTGGTTCACGTAGTGAATCTTACAGTTCTAACTTGCCAACCGTGGTCTGTATGGAGTTGTTCAATAAAGGGCCCAAAATTAAGATAACATAGATGGGAGAGGTCTCTATGAATAGGAATTCCTAAGTATTTGATACCCTGTGAGGGCCAGGCAAAGGGAAAGTTGGACTGGATGGAATCCTATATGGATTTGGGGAGGGAGACATCGAGGGCCTCAGACTTCGTTGCATTGATTTTAAAATTTGACCATGTAACAAAGTGATCTATTTCAGCCATAACAGCATGGATGGATATATGTGATTGAGTGATATATACTAGGACATCATCAGCAAATAGAGAGCACTTGTACTCGGTGCCTCCCACCTCAATCCACCTAATATTGGGGTTATGGCGAATTGATGAGAGCAGGTGCTCCGTCACTAGGATGTATAAGAGAGGGGACAGACGACATCCCTGCCTTGTCCCATTGGTGATTGTGAAAGGTGATGAAAATGTTCTGATGCACCCCCTGGGCCTTGGGACACCCGGAGCCGGACCCTTTTTGGTGGATGCTGGTGGTTGTAGTCTTCGTGGCGGCGACCCGGTTCCGTGGCTCAGGGTGGTCAAACCAGTGGCGGAACTATTTATGTGGTTTTGATGTTTAAATGTCCGACTACGCCACCCGTGGATTGCGGTCAGAGTGAACCGCCGCTGCAGGGCAGACCGCTGAGGCTGGTGTTGTGGGTGCAGCAGAGTGTAGCATAACTCCCCATAGGAGGAGTATAGCCTCAGGGCAGTGTATGCGGAGGATGGGGGTGATGGTGCAGGGCAGCAGCAGTAACGACACGGAGTCAGTGATGCAGTCCAGGGCCTTTACTCACAGTTCTTATTATCCAGACCACGTCTGCAGGTAACGGCTGCCCACGTCGTACTGTGCTCACCAGGTGAGGGGCTCAGACAACTCCCAGATAACTTTGGAGTGCTTCACAGGACCCCCTTTGTGTGTCCTTTGTCTGGCCTTTCTTACCAACCCTTCTGTCCGGCTGCCTCGGGCCTCCTCTTGGTAAACTTGGCGCCAGTTTCCCTGACCCTATGTGGTGCCTTCCTAGCAGGTGTAGCGAGGGGCTGCGCCACATAAAATGTCACAGCCTCCGGTTTCTAGCTGAGGGTCGTTTCCTGCCTCCACTAGTTTCGGGGACCGGTCTCCCCCTTTGGCCTGACCCCTCCACGCAGGTGGATTCGGTTGTGCGGTGGCGACTCGCCCGTCCGCACCCCTGGGATCCCTTCATTCCTTGTTCCTGGAGCCTTCTCGGCTCCTCTTCCTTCCTTCTCCCTCTTCCAGGCCTGGGCCTCTGTTACTAGGCCCGCCTCCGGAGCAGAGCTCATGCAGAGCCCCTGCTCCCTGCCACTTCTGCTCAGACTTCTCTGCACTGAACTAAGATGGTGCCCACCTTTTATACTCCCTTCTCAATGCACCCAGGAACTGCTTCCTCCCTGTTCCTGCACTACAGGGTTCCCCTTCCTCAGTGTTCCCTCCCCCCACTCCAGCCAGGGACAGGGACTGTTGTGCCCATCTCAGAGGCATATTGGTCGCCCTGCCCCACGGCAATGTGGTGTAATGCATGCAGGTGTCGGGTCCTGATCCACTCTCCATCCTTACCTGAGAGTGAGATATCACACCTCTGGGTGAGGTGCAATACCTCTGTAGCAACCGAGCCCTCAGGGTGCTACAGTTCCATTTATCTTCAGCCTAGGTGACGTATTGTGATACAGGGCCGTGATTTTGGCTATAAAAGGGTCCCCTAGACCCCTACCCCAAGCTTTTTAAGAGAATCATATATGGCGTGCCAGGAGACTCTATGGAATGCTTTCTCAGCATCCAACGAGAGTATCTAATTACAAATTTTTAACTGCATCTAGCCCAGGAAATACTTTGTGCCTAGTAGCAGTGTCTGCTAGTCAGCGGATTATCCCGGCTGTTAAGCAAGCTACACCACCTGTAGTTTAGACACTTAATTTTTTCAAAGGAAATGCTTCGGGACCATGGGATACTCAGTGAAGAGCATCAGGAGGCACCCCAAGGCATAGGGGCTGGGACTGGCAGTAGGATGCCTTGCGGTGGACAGCCGAGCTCGATCCT
Organism: Phyllobates terribilis; assembly: GCF_046119375.1. Taxonomy (NCBI): domain Eukaryota; kingdom Metazoa; phylum Chordata; class Amphibia; order Anura; family Dendrobatidae; genus Phyllobates; species Phyllobates terribilis. Next base: position 231,074,577 of record NW_027362764.1, read on the forward strand.
TATAAAAGCTTTTTAACTGCAGCAGCTTTAGTGGACGCTACTGGAGCTGGAATTACGCGGCTGCTGGCATGAGACTTGCCCTCCAATAGATCCTTGTAAATGGATTTAAAGTGTATTCATTCAAATTAGAGAGACAATTTAAATTAAAAAGCTTAGAGCTGCCTCCACCACAGGGGGGCTCGCTCGACCCACCAGCGGACAGGCACCAGTATTGGGAGAGGGGGGCTGGCCATCAGGGTTCACCGCGGCTCTGGCACAAACCCGGCGACACGGAGGTGGCACGGGCAGGAGCGGACTGGCCGTGTCGGCTTCTTACTTTTTGGATTTTAGAAGGGCATAACATGCCTATATCTGTGTCTCCCCCTCCTTTTACTCCTCCACCTCTTTTATTTTCGCATGACTATATGTACTTGTCACTTTTCCATGTGTTAGTTATGTCTTCTGAGCAGTTTGTCAGCTTTTTGACACCTTTGAAGGTGTTTTCTATGTGTTTCTATGTGTTTTTGTTTGCCTGCCATTGGTTTTAACGGTGTTCGAAGGTGTTCGACGAACAGTTCGACGAACAGTTCGGCGAACACACGGGTGTTCGACGAACCGAACCGAACTCGAACACTACGGGGGTGGCTCAACACTATATATTACCCACATGGTCAAAATTGCTCGTTTAATCAAAAAAAAAAACACAATGGGCACAGAAATAACTTGAATATGACAAAAGTAAAAATAAATTAAAAATCTATGAAAATGACCAAATGAAAGTCAGACATTGCTTTTCAACCCTGCTTCCACAGAATTGAAAAAAAATTAAACTCATGAAATAGGCCTGGACAGAAATGATGGTACTCTTAACTTAATATTTTTTTGAACAACCTTTTGAGGCTATCACTGCAATCAAACGATTCCTGTAACTGTCAATGAGACTTCTGCACCTCTCGACGGGTATTTTGGCCCACTCCTCATGAGCAAACTGCTCCAGTTGTCTCGTGTTTGAAGGTTGCCTTTTCCAGACAGCATGTTTCAGGGCTCATAGAAGGTCACTTCAGAATAGTCCAATTTTTTCCTCTTAGCCATTCTTGGGTATTTTTAGCTGTGTGTTTTCGGTCAGGATCCTGTTGCAAGACCCATGACCCACGACTGAGACCTAGCTTTCTGACACTGGGCAGCACATTTCTCTCTAGAATCCCTTGATAGTCTTGAGATTTCATTGTACCCTGCACAGATTCAAGACACCCTTTGCTAGATGCAGCAAAGCAGCCCCAGAACATAACAGAGCTTCCTCCATGTTTCACAGTAGGGACAGTGTTCTTTTCTTGATGTGCTTCATTTTTCTTTCTGTGAACATAGAGCGGATGTGCCTTGCCAAAAACTTCCATTTTTGTCTCATCTGTCCATAGGACATTCTCCTAGAAGCTTTGTGGCTTGTCAATGTGTAGTTTGGCAAATTCCAGTCAGGCTTTTTTATGATTTTTTTTCAACAATGGTGTTCTCCTTGGTCGTCTCCCATGAAGTCCACTTTGGATCAAACAACGACGGATGGTGCGATCTGACACTGATAGTTCTTGTGTTAGAACCCTCCTGTTTGTTTTTTCCATCTTGTGTTTTGCGGTCACGTGACCATCTGCCTTTATATTCCAGCTCCGCCCTTTAGGCTGTGCTGGACTTCAGTGTTTGATTGTTTCTCTAGCCAGGTGCTTCGGTGCCTTTTTCTTTCAGTTTGCTTGGTCCTTCTGGGACCTCTAGTACCTTTTTGTCAGTTTGTCTTTTTGTGTTCTGCAACAACTTCTCTGTTTAGGAGGTGTCCCATTTTTGTCCCAGTCCTTAGTTTTTTTAGGGACCCCTCCCTTTATGCTATAGGTCTCCGTTCAGACTAGTCGAGGACTAAGGCGGGTCTGTTCGATAGGAACAGGCAGCCTGCTACATCGTAGGGATTCAGCTTAGTCTTACTGTAGGGACAGCTTTCCCCTATCTTTCCTTAGTTCATGTTGCAGATCATAACAGTAAGTCCAGCGCAAAAAACTAAAAGAAAAGAAATTCGGGGATCAGTAGAGTTTCCATCCAGGATTTGGCTCAACGCCTGCAGTGATTGTCTCTGGAGGTGGCCGAGCTTCAGCAACACATGAGTAGCTGTTCTGGTGCGCATTTTGTCAGACCCAAGGTAGGACTGCCTGATGTTTTTTATGGTAAACAGCAAGATTTTTTTTCCTTTAAAAATGCTTGTTTGTTATATTTTTGTTTGAGACCAAGGTCCTCTGGGAATGAATCATAGCGCATTGGTTTTATTATGTCACTTTTGCACAATGAACCACAGGGGTGGGCCTTTTCTCTCCAACCTAATGACCCGTGTTTAAGGTCTGTTGAAGAATTTTTTTCTGCTATGGGCCTATTATATGATGATCCTGATAGAATCTCATCTGCTGAGGCAGAACTCAGGCATTTGAATCAGAGGTCAGGTGATGTTGAAAATTATTGCACACACTTCAGGAGATGGGCCTCAGAAGTTAAATGGAATGATTCTGCGCTGACATTTTTATTTCTTGCTGGTCTGAGTGAAAGGGTTAAGGATCTGCTAATTGCATTCCCCGCACCTGAGACTCTGCAGGATGCCATGCAATTAGCTGTTCTTGAGGACAGGAGGCTGAGGTGCAGGCTGAATGAGGTAAAGACTCCTGTAATATCAGTTCCTAGTCCCCAGAAAATCTGCTCAGACGGCGGAGAACCAATGGAGGTTGGGGCGATGTCACTCCGCTCTCAGGAAAGAGACTGGAGGTTCGCCGAGGGATTTTGTCTTTATTGTGGTAAAGCTGACCATTTGATTAAGTATTGTGAGCTTTGTTTAAGTAAAGAAAAAAAAAAAGGTCAGATACGCCCGTATAGCTTGCTTATGCTCTGCAGGAGTATTTCTTTCTGGCAGTACTACTTTGCAGGGAGATTTGATTGAATTTCGGGTATTTGTGGATTGTGGTTCAACACTTAATGTGATTGATAAAGGGTTTTTGGAAAACCTTAAATTGAAGTCCAAACCTTTGTCATCTTCTATTTCTGTGATTGCAATTGATAACACTCCCTTGAAATGTATTACTCACAAGGCTGCTGCATTTCCCCTCACAATCAATGGAGTTCACCATGAAATTATGGACTTGGTTGTTTTAGATAATTTACCCTCTCTGGTTGTTCTAGGATTGCCTTGGTTAAAACTGCACCATCCTTTACTGGACTGGTCTACTAATGTGATTAAGTCTTGGAGTCCGAAGTGCTATGATAAATGTTGTAATGGTCGCATTGCGGCTGTGGAAAAAGGGCAATTACCTGTACCGATTTAAGATTTTTGGAGGGTTTTTTCGGAGGAGGAGTCGCAAGTTTTACCTCCTCATAGGGAATATAATTGCACCATTGAGTTTGTTCCGGGAGCTACTCTTCCCAAGAGTCGCTTGTTTAATCTGACTATTCCTGAAAGTAAAGTCTTGGAGGAATACATACAGACTAGCCTGGCTGCTGGTCACATTAGACCTTTTAAGTCGCCTGTGGCAGTTGGATTTTTCTTTGTTAAAAAAAGGACGGGGGTTTATGTCCATGTCTGGATTTTCGTGAAATTAATATGATTACCGTACGCAATTCCTACCCATTCCCGTTAATTCATGACTTGTTTATACAGTTAGTGGGGGCCAAGTGGTTCTCTAAAATTCATCTCCGGGGGGCATACAATTTGTTACGAGTGAAGGAGGGTGATGAATGGAAAACTGCTTGTAATACTCCGGTAGGTCATTTTGAGAATCTGGTGATGCCTTTTGGTCTTACCAATGCACCTGCATTTTTTCAGAACCTTATTAATGACATCCTGAGACCTTTGATTGGTAAGAATATGGTTGTGTATTTGGATGACATTTTGATTTATTCACCAGATTTAGAGTCCCATTGGCAGAGTGTACGTGAAGTTTTGCAGTTATTGAGTGATAATTCACTTTTTGCTAAGCTGGAGAAATGAGTTCGCTGTGCAGAAAATTAGCTTTTTGGGCTACATTGTCTCCAGCGAGGGATTTGAGATGGACCCTGTGAAGGTTCAGGCTGTGCAGGAATGACCTAGGCCTATTGGTTTGAAATCTATACAGAGATTTTTGGGTTTTGCCAATTATTACAGGAAATTCATTAAGAATTTTTCTGTAATTGTTAAACCTCTAACTGATCTGACCAGGAAAGGTGCGAATATGGTTCAGTGGCCTACTGAGGCCATTGAAGCGTTTGAGTATCTCAAAGAGAGGTTCAGTTCTGCCCCTATCCTTGTGCAGCCTGATGAGACCAAGCCTTTTTTGGTCGAGGTCGATGCTTCATCGGTGGGGGTCAGAGCAGTTTTGTCTCAGGAGAACAAGGGTGGAGTACATCCTTGTGCCTTCTTTTCGAATTTTTTTCCGGAAACTGAACTGAATTATGATGTTGGAAATCGGGAGTTGCTGGCTATTAAACTTGCGTTTGAACATTGGTGTCATTTTTTGGAAGGCGCTAGATTTCCTATTCATGATTTCACAGATCATAAGAATTTGATCTATCTGGATGCTACCAAGCACTTGAATGCCCGTCAAGCTAGGTGGGCTTTTTTTTTTCTCGGTTTCATTTTTCTGTTACCTATATCCCTGGTACTAAGAATGTTAAAGCCGATGCTTTATGTTGCAGCTTCTCTCCTATGGTCGGTGCCGAGGAGGAGGAGAGCATTTTACAGAAAGGAGTTGTGGTGGCGGCATTGGACTCCGTTTTGGAGAATGGGATTCTGAAAGCTCAAGATGATTCTCCATCTAACACTCCCCATGGGAAGTTGTTCGTGCCTAGAGCCTTTAGGAGAGATTTCTTTGTGGAGTGTCATGAGTCTCGGTTGGCAGGTCATCCAGGAATTTCGGAGAATAAGAGACTTATCAGTCGCAGTTTTTGGTGGCTGGGATGGCAGAGGGAAGTCATCAAGTGGGTGCGTCAGTGTACTGTGTGTGCTAGGTCAAAGGCTTCACATACTTCTGCTGCAGGGTTGCTTTGCCCTCTGGAGGTTCCTAGTGCACCTTGGGCGCATCTCACAATGGATTTTATGACTGATCTTCCGGTGTCCAAGGGTTTTACTGTTATCTGGGTGGTCGTGGACCGTTTTAGTAAGATGCGTCATTTGGTTCCGTTCATTAAGTTGCCTTGCACCAAGACACTCGCTAAGGCGTTTGTTAAGGAGATTGTCAAGCTTCATGGAGTTCCCATGGATATTGTTTCTGATAGAGTGTGGTCGTGAACTGTTTTAGTAAGATGTGTCATTTGGTTTCATTCATTAAGTTGCCCTGCCCCAAGACACTCGCTAAGGCGTTTGTTAAGGAGATTGTCAAGCTCCATGGCGTTCCCATGGATATTGTTTCTGATAGAGGACCTCAGTTTGTGGCTTGCTTTTGGCGTGCTTTTTTTTGAGAGGTTGGGAGTCCATTTGTCATTTTCGTCTGGTTATCATCCTGAGTCTAATGGACAGACTGAAAGAAAGAACCAGGATGTTGAACAGTTTTTGAGTTGTTTTGTGGCGGACAATCAAGAGGTGTGGTCTGAGTTTCTGCCTCTCGCAGAATTTGCTCTTAACAATCATACATCCTCCTCTGCTGGGTGTTCTCCTTTTTTTTGTTGTACTGGGAGGCATCCGTCTTTTGGTTCGTTCTCCAAATTGGGGTCGGCGGTGCCGGAGGAGGAGTATTTTTCCGGTGATTTGGAGAGAGTTTGGACTAATGTACGTTGCAAACTTCAAGAGGCCAAGAAGTATTTTGACAGGAAACGTAAGGAGGTTTTGTTTACTGTGGGTGACATGGGTTGGTTGTCCTCGAAGAGCTTGCAGTTGAGGATTCCCTCTAAAAAACTGGGTCCTAAGTTTGTGGGTCCATTTAAAGTGCTTCAGGTTGTTAACCCGTTAGGTTGGATGTCCCTACTTTCTGGAAGATTAATCCTCTGTTTCATGTTTCTATGTTGAAAAAGGCTGATGTATCTGATAGGGACGCCACTGTCACAGTTCCTCCTGTGGTGGAAGATGGCGAATATGAAATTTCTCGTATCTTGAATTCTAGATGGCATAGAGGGAGATTACAGTATCTCGTCTCCTGGAAGGTTTTCGGTCCTGAAGACAACTCCTCGGTAAGGACGGATGATGTCTCTGCTCCTAGGCTTGTTAAAGCTTTCCACAAGAGGTTTCCGGATAGGCCTGGGCCTGAAGGATCCGAAGGATCCTCATAAAAGGGGGGGGGGGTACTGTTAGAACCCTCCTGTTTGTTTTTTCCATCTTGTGTTTTGCCGTCACGTGACCATCTGCATTTATATTCCAGCTCCGCCCTTTTGGCTGCGCTGGACTTCAGTGTTTGGCTGTTTCTCTAGCCAGGCACTTCTGTGCCTTTTTCTTTCAGTTCGCTTGGTCCTTCTGGGACTTCTAGTACCTTTTTGTCAGTTTGTCTTTTTGTGTTCTGCAACAACTTCTCTGTTTAGGAGGTGTCCCTTTTTTGTCCCAGTCCTTAGTTCTTTTAGGGACCCCTCCCTTTATGCTATAGGTCTCCGTTCAGACTAGCTGAGGACTAAGGCGGGTCTGTTCGCTAAGAACAGGCAGCCTGATACATCATAGGGATTCAGCTTAGTCTTACTGTAGGGACAGCTTTCCCCTATCTTTCCTTAGTTCATGTTGCAGATCATAACATCTTGAGCTTGAAGTTCACCTTTAATCTCTTTAGAAGTTGTCCTGGGCTCTTTTGTTACCATTTGTATTATTCTTCTCTTTGATTTGTCATCAATTTTCCTCCTGCAGCCACATCCCGTGAGGTTGGCTACAGTCCCATGGATCTTAAATTTCTTTATAATATGTGCAACTGTAGTCACAGGAACATCAAGCTGCTTGGAGATGGCCTTATAACCTTTACTTTTAACATGCTTGCTGAGACAACTCTTTCCTTTTTTTCCATTGGTCCATGTTGAGTGTGGTACACAACATGTCATCAAACAGCACAGTGAGTATCTGTAGCCTTATATACAGGTCCACTGACTGATTACAAGATTGTAGACACCCGTGATGCTAATTAGTAGACACAACTTGATTTATCATGTCCCTTTTGTCACATTATTTTCAGGGGTACCATCATTTCTGCCCAGGCCTATTTCATGAGTTTAATTTTTTAAAAATTCTGTGGAAGCTGGGTTGAAAAGAAATGTCTGGCTTTCATTTGTTCATTTTCATAGAATTTTAATTTATTATTACTTTTGTCAGATTCAAGTTATGACCATTGTGGGTTTTTCTTTCATTAAATGAGGGGTACCAACAATTTTAACCACATGTGTTTATGTTGAATTCTCGTGGATGCTGCAGAGGCTGTTCTCTTCACGCTAATAGTGGCTGTGCCACACACAACCTCACCAGGTGAGCATGCCATATGTTTACCCACTTTGCATAACCTGGATAAGACCCTTTTTGCCCTTTACATTTCTTTATAGCCTGAATAGCTGTCATGTCACTCAGAAGAATAGCGGAACGGCGCTGGATACCAGAGAAGTTGGTGATCAGTAAGCATATTAATACATTGACACTACACTATATTAACATTTACAGAGGTTTAGGAAAAAAACAAAAACGTTTTGGACTGGTAAATATAATTTATTTCTTTATTTTGCAAAGGCTTATTTAAAATGGCCAATTAATATCTTTTAATAATCACCTAAATACAAGTCAATTGGCACTTGTTTACTGGCTTACTAACAAATAGCAAGTTAAACTGTGCAGGAAAGAGCGATAGTTAATATAATCTTGCTGTCCCCATACACCATCATGCTGTTGACAACACATCTACCTTTTACATTTAGAGATGTGCTGTGGGCAACACTGATTTTTATGTTGTAATAAACGATCCAATTGACGCGCCCCCTGGGCCAGTGTTGTTTGGGGGATACCCGGAGCCGGATCAGATGGGGGTTGTAGTCTCCGAGTGGCGGTGACCCGGTCCGTGCCCAGGGTGTCAAGCTCAGTGTGTGGCAGTCCTACAGATGTTATTAGAGTTCTTTGTGTCGACTACGCCACCCGTTGATTTGCGGTCAAAAGGCCGCCGCTGCAGCAGGGTCCGCTGAGGCTGTTGGTATGTGTGCAGCTTTGGTAGTATAACCCCCAACGGGAGGGGTATAGCCTCAGGGGGTCAGCCGTGGAGGATGGTGATTGTGAAGGTGCAGCAAGGAGACTCAGAGGCATAAAATGCAGTTCCAGGGTTTTACTTACTGGTGTTGCTCGGGTCACTGTGTACAGCAGTGACCACCCAAGCCGTGCTGCGTCCACCAGGTCCTGGACTCGGTCAACTCCCAGGCAACTCCGGAGTGTGGTCCTGAACTCCCTTTCTGACTTGTCCTCCTCTCCGGCCTTCCCCACCAGGGATCCACCTAAGTCCGGCTCCCTCGGGCCTCCTGTTGGTAAACCCTTGTCTCTGGGTTCCCTGACCCTATTCTTGGTTTGCCTTCCGGGTGGATTTAGTGGGTGGTCGTGGCAGATCCTGCCCACGACCTCCGGTTCCTGGCTAAGGTGTGCTGTAGCCTCTGCCAGCTTGGGATCCGGTACCCTTTTGCCGACCCTTCGCCCTTTTGTCCTTATTTTGGGATCTTGGGGTCCTCTCTGCGCCTCTGGGTCTCTCTTCCTTCTCCTCTGCTCTGCTTCTCAGGCTCTCAGACAGACTGTCTGACTGGCTGACTGACAACCGACTGACGTCTCACAGACTGACCCTGATCTAAGATGGTGCCCACCTTATATGCTCCCTCTATGTGTGAGCTCAGGTGACCAGCACCCAATGAGCTCCTAGCTTTACCCAGGCTGCTCCCCCTATCTGCCCCTACACTACTGGGATGTTCCACCCCCCTCCCACTCCAGCCAGGAACAGACACTGTCGTACCTGCACATTTCTCTAGTGGGAGTACCATCGGTCTGTTCCCCGGAAATGGGATGTGTGTAGTGCATGCAGCTAACTGAGCTCAGTTCCACACTCCATCCTTACCCGGGAGTGGAATATCACACCTCTGGCTGAGGTGCAATACCCCTGTAGCAGCCGAATCCTCAGGGTGCTACACAATCACTAGATGAACAAGTGATTTGCATGTTTATTGGGTGATCAGGGTGTTTACATAGTGGTCAGGAATGAACGTTCGTACTAGAGATGAGCGAACCTCTCAAAGTTCGATTCGTTTCAGATCGGCGAACTTCCTGATGTTCCCCGAACAATTCGTCGAACAGTTCGACAAACATATCAGAATCCCATTGCATTCAAACCGCACGCATACACAACACCTTCAAAGGGGCCCAAAAGCTGCCAAAGCAGCTCAAATTGAGGGCAGACACCAGGAATCAATTCAATCAAATGCCATCAATTGATCCAAAGTACAATAGTATAATTATTTATTATTATAGTGCCATTTATTCCATGGTGTTTTACATGTGAAAAGGGGTCACCGACTGGTACAGGAGGAGAGAGGACACTGCCTGCGGGGGCTCACAAACAAACAATCTATAAGGGATTAGTGAGGATACAGTTGGTTAGGGTACAGCTGGTCGTGCAGTGGTATGGTGGGTTTTCGGCAGGTTGTAAGCTTGTCGGAAAAGGTGGGTCTTTAGCTTCCTTTTGAAGGTTTCAATGGTAGGCGAGAGACTGAAGTGTTGGGGTAGAGAGTTCCAGAGTAGAGGAGATGCACGGGACAAATCTTGTATGCAATTGTGGGAAGAGGAGGTGATCTTGTGAGGATCGAAGAGTATGCGCAGGTAAGTACTGGGAGACTAGTTCACAGATATATGAGTAGACAGGTTTTGGATGGCTTTGTATCCCAAAGTTAGGGTTTTCAACTGGAGTCTCTGGGCAACAGAGAGCCAGTGCAGGGATTGACAGAGGGGAGAAGCCGGGGAATAGCGGGCTGACAGGTGATTAGTCATCCAGCAGAGTTTAGGATAAATTGGAGGGGTGCGAGAGTGTTAGAAGGGAGGCCACAGGTGGCAGATGATGAGGGCGTGCACTAATGTTTTTGCATATTTATGGTTGAGGAATGTGTGGATCCTGGAGATATTTTGGAGTTGGGGTTGGCAGGAAGTAGAAAGGGCTGTGATCTCAGGTTTGAAAGAGAGATCAGAGTCAAGCTTGTAGGACTGGGGAGAGTGGGCCGCCATTGACTTTGATGGATAGGTCAGTTGGGGGAGTTGAATGAGATGGTGGAAAGATGATGAATTCAGTGATACTGATGAGACTCAGATACCTGAGGTGCATGGAGACTGCCAGACTGTACTGTGCTGTCAGGGCAGGAAGAAGTGGAGAGTGACTCTCAGGGCGAGGAGTGGGAGAACAGATAGGATGACGATGAGGTTGTAGATCCCACTTGGTGTGAACCCAGAGGCACGCAGCTGAGTAGCTCAACAGAGACGGTGGAGGAAGAAGACGAGGAGGTTACGTTGCGGCTACCCGCCCAAGCACTGAGTGATGCAACCACAAGCACTGCATCCACAGCAACAACTGTAGAATGAATGCTTAATAAGAGAGACTTAGCTTAGATGAATCATGTTGGTATTCTCAGTAAGGTAACTCGCATTGACCCCCATCCGCACGTATACCAAGTTTGATATACGTGTGGGTGGGGGTCAATGCGAGTGGTTGCCATTTGGCACAAACCTCATGGGAATGGGGCATTATCCCCCCTGTTTGCACTGAGCACTTTATCACTATCTCCACTGCCACATCTGCGGAGCTACTTGCATGAGACACCTTACTGAGAATATGAACATGATTCATCTAAGCTAAGTCTCTCTTATTAAGCATTCATATCGTATTATCTGAATTTATAGGTTATGTGGCTCCTGATGAGGCAATTAGCAGGAGAAACGCACCCGTGTCAAGCGATACATATCTGCATCTGTACTTGAACTTAGCAGTGTAGTTGTGGGATTGGTCTATTTGCATTTTTGATCTTGTCCCTATGAATCGGAGGGTCCAAGGACGCCTCCATACTATATCTTTTAACTTTCTGGCTGACTAGTGAATCTTTTTATTCTTATTGTGCTTGAATATTGGTCTATTGTATATATTGCTATAAAGTGACATCTATTTTCTGGTTTGTTGAGGGATGCCAGAATATTCCCTGTGATCATTTTTGGTACTAATACATATAAACTTTTTCTGTATTTACAGCCAGATTGAGATCTATATAGAGTATTATTGTATTTACAGCCAGCATTTGGGCCATTAAGATAATTGACCGTTACTCAATTTCCTATTTTTTGATTTACCACACCTGTACACTGTAGGTACAGTGGTGGTGGCCCATTTGTCTTGGGGATTGAATGGTGATTACCCTATTTTGGCCCCTTACACTGATAATTGACTCCCATTACTCTCACCTAATCAGGCACTTATAGGGTCCTTTAGGGTGAGCTGACGAGGAGTGGGAGCGCCATTTGCGTTCAAGAGGGTGCCAATCTCCCCTGTGAGGTAAGGAGTCAGATTAGGGGTCATTTTAGGGCATTTCTCCCTCCCCACTTTATGATAATCTATTTTTGGGCTGAGAATATGTTACAGCTCTGGATACAGCTGAATTTCACCGCCAGAAAATTACCAGCTGAGATGTGGCCTGCTGTATGTAGCACGGTAGTAACAGAAGAAATTTTTTTTTTTTACTGAGGACGAGCTCTGGGTACAGCTGAATTTCACCACCAGAAAATTACAAACTGAGATGTGGCCTGCTGTACCATGTTAGTAACAGAAGAAATTCGATTTTTTTTTTTTTACTGAAGACGAGCACTGGATACAGCTGAAATTCACCGCAAAAAAAATATAAGCTGAGATGTGACCTGCTGTATCACGTTAGTAACAGAAGAAATTAGACTTTTTTTACGGTGGACGAGCTTTGGATACAGCTGAATTTCACAGCCAGAAAATTACAAGCTGAGATGTGGCCTGGTATCATGTTAGTAACAGAAGAAATTAGATCTTTTTTTTTTTTTACTGTGGACGAGCTCTGAATAAAGCTGAATTTCACAGCCAGAAAATTACAAGCTGAGATGTGGCCTGCTGTATCACGTTAGTAACAGAAAAAAAATTAGATTTTTTTTACTGTGGACGAGCTCTGGATACAGCTGAATTTCACCGCCAAAAAATTACAAGCTGAAATGTGGCCTGCTGTATGAAGCACGGTAACAACAGAAGAAATTAGAGTTTCAAAGGTGTACTCCTGCACGCAGCACAATATCGACAGTGCGCAACAGAGTTCTATGCTGAAATGTGGCCTGCTGTCTTTGTCTAGACCACACTAATAGCAAAAACAATAATCTACTGGAGGGTTGACTTCCCTACCACACAGGATCTTATCTAAACTATCTGTCTTAAAAGCAACCGCCTAGCTAACTATCTCAAATCTCTCAGTATCCAGAAGAAGAGTCAGGAGCATCCTCTCTGCACTGTTACACTGACAAAATGGTGCTAAAACAACATGTCCACTCTTTATATGGAGAGGAACATATGACTTCAGCAGCCAATGACAAAATCCGCTGTGTCTGGACATTGTGGATGGTTCCTGAGCCCTCCCTGATTGTCTTGCCGAAATCTGCACATATTAAGTTAATAAAAAAAAAAGATCAACAGCCTGATGCTACTCTGAATTATCCCACCCCCTCCCCTTGTCAAACACGTCCTCCCCGCTCATCAAACAGCACCACTACATTAGCCAAAGTCATAATAAATATGGTAGTGGAAACTCGATCATTTCCCACCCTTTTGCCGAATTGGGCTGATTTTCGGTAAAAACACTCGGGTGTCCGATCATGAATCCAAATGTGCAATGTTCATGTCGAATTTGAAAAAAACGAACGTTTTCTGAACATGTTCACTCGTCTCTAGTTCTTACTAGCACTCATTTGACGAATTATCGGCTATTTTAAACTTGATCGGAACAATCCATTTCATTAGGCAAGCTTTGAAAGCAGAGGTTAGAGAGATTGCTAACTTGCCAGGTACCAAGAGTTCTTGTGATTGTCCAGCAGATATTATGCACTTGCCCAAATAAATGTATACACAAAACCTGCCAATAACTGGCAATAGGCCATTGAAACTGTCAGCTGCCTCTTTTGCCTCCAGATGGTAAAAAGAGTGGCACTGGATAGCTCATTTAAGGAATGTAAGTGAAATAGATATAATCAACCTTATTCAGTCTCTTTATTATTTTCTTTTTACCATTATAAATTACTATGATTAACATTAACATATGTTATAGTAAATTATACTGTAGGTATAACCATGAGTGGCATAACTAGTGGTAAAGAAACTGGAGCAGCGAAGGATTTATACAAGATGAGTATACTTATTTTGTTACTTTTTCACATTCCCTACTTCTAGTCATTTTTTAAAATCCTGAACCATCACTTTATCACTACTAGGAACCATCTGTGAAGTCAAGCTTGAAAAGTCAACAGTTAACAGACATAACAATAAAAATTTTAGTGGATATATTACCTTGACATAAGCTACAATGTAAATCTCTGCATAATAGAGGACATCTTGCCCTCTGCCCAGTCATTTTAAATGCTTTTTATATTCTCAGCAATTGTCACAGTCAGCTGTAATACAAATGTCTGAAAATTAGCATTAAATCAGAGCTTAGTCTCATGTAATTTTAAGGAGCTGTGGGGCAGTGGCATCATGGAGTAAAGCATGGAACACATAGACCTACTGTATAGGCATTGTGTACTGTCATACAATGCCTCCATGAGGTACTATTTTCTCCACTCAGAGGTAGAGATGAGCGTTGTTCTACTCGAACTGTTCGCCAATCTCAAATTCGAGCTGTTTTGGGCGGTGTTCGAGCCGTTCGGCGAACACGAACAATTTGAGAAAAATTCGGCTGTTCGAGGTTATGTTCAATAACTGTTCGTGCACCAAAATCATAACTGGATTTTTTCTCAGTAATGATGAAAATTAATGTTAATACGCAGTTTGAGTGTACAGCAGGGTGGGGGGAGGGGCAGGGGATGGATCTCTGCAGGAACAATGAAGATCTCCATTTTTTTTTTCTCTTTCCCGCATTTGCAGTGGGGAGGTGCAATCTGTCAGCCTATCAGCAGCGCACACACGGAGCGAAGTGCTTTTTTTCACACAAGCAAGGGCATGTGTCATTGGCAGTGTATGTCACATGTCCTTGCCCTATAAGACCAAGCCATTTTCCCCGTCGCCACCATTTTCTCACTGCTGCAGCTGCGTGTTAGACGGCACCGCTGTTGCTGTGTGCGCTATACCTTGTTAATTTCAAGCCAATTTTCGCACAAATCTACAGATAGCTTGGGAGTAGGGAATAGTTGTGATTGCAGTCCTTTTAAGGACTAGGTTACAGCATTTCCTACGACTTTTATCAGGCAGGTCTGTGCTCTTAAATAGATAGATTGTGGGAGTAAAGACTAATTGTAATTGGAGTCCTTTTCAGGACTAGGTTACATCAGTTCCTATCAGTTTTTGCCAGGCAGGTCTGTGCCAGTGCTGTGCAAGTTTTTTTCACAGCATTTGGCTGAATCTAGCAAAGCTAATCCTTTTTAGCCTATTGCAGAGTGTGTTAGTCAGTGGAGTAGCCTATCTGTGTTGCAAGATATACCACCTGTGTATAGAATACCAATTTTTTTACTGCACCTAGTGAAGTAAAATCTTTTGGGCATAGCATCATTCTATTAGTCCATCTATACTGACCTCCATCAGGTTGCAAATTGAATATAATTTTTTTCTGCATCTAGCTCTGAAAAAATATTGGGCTTCTAGCTGTGTGTGGGACTTGTTGTATTAGTCCATCTATACTGACCTCCATCAGGTTGCAAACTGCATATATTTTTTTCTTCATCTACCTCTGAAAAAATATTGGGCTTCTAGCTGTGTGTGGGACTTGTTGTATTAGTCCATCTATACTGACCTCCATCAGGTTGCAAACTGAATATATTTTTTTCTGCATCTACCTCTGAAAAAATATTGGGCTTCTAGCTGTGTGTGGGACTTGTTCTATTTATCCATCTATACAGACCTCCATCAGGTTGCAAACTGAATATATTTTTTTCTGCATCTACCTCTGAAAAAATATTGGGCTTCTAGCTGTGTGTGGGACTTGTTGTATTAGTCCATCTATACTGACCTCCATCAGGTTGCAAACTGAATATATTTTTTTCTGCATCTACCTCTGAGTAAATATTGGGCTTCTAGCTGTGTGTGGGACTTTTTCTATTAATCCATCTATACAGACCTCCATCAGGTTGCAAACTGAATATATTTTTTTCTGCATCTACCTCTGAAAAAATATTTGGCCTTCTAGCAGTGTGTGGGACTTTCTCTATTAGTCCATCTATACTGACCTCCATCAGGTTGCAAATTAAAAATAATTTTTATCTGCATCTAGCTCTGAAAAAATATTTGGCCTTCTAGCAGTGTGTGGGACTTTCTCTATTAGTCCATCTATACTGACCTCCATCAGGTTGCAAATTGAATATAATTTTTTTCTGCATCTAACCCAGCCAATAGTTTTGGCCTAATACCACAGTTTGGCCACTCAGCTCTGCTCGGTTCCCATCCATTGTTTTTTTGTGCAAACAACTCCAGAGTTGTTAATTAGTTAACCACCAAAATGAGTGGAAAAAGGCCTGCTGCTGGTGGAAAGGGGAATAGGCGTGTTGGGAAGGGGAAAAAAGGTTGTGTCCGTGGGGTAGGTGTTAAAGCAACAGTAGCATCTGCAGAAGAAAGACCATCTTCCAGCCAAACTAAAATGTCTACTTCTTTTAGCGGACAATGTGATAAGATCCCTTTCTTATGGCCACGCCAATCGCTACAAATTCCAGATGAGGCACAAAAACAGCAGGTGCTTCAACGGATATCAAGTGCTCCTTTAAGTGGGCTCTCCTCCACATCAACTTCAACATCACAAATACTCCAGTCCTCAAAGGTGTCACCCCAATCGCACTTGCTTCCTCACAGCTCCCAAATCTCCAGCTGCCCGTCTGAGTATGAGGTAGAACAGATGGTTGAGTCTGCAGAGCTGTTTACTCATACTATAGCCTGGGAATCAGAGGTCGACTCCAGCGCTTCTGTGAATCCAGACGAGGAAATGATCTGCACTGATGCCCAGAATCTTTATGAGTCGGATCCAGGACCAGACGCAGAAGGTTCTGACCATAATGTAGACCCTCATTCCCAAACTGTAACTCCTGTTGGTGGAGACAATGAGGAAGACGATGATAAGACTCAAATACCTGATTGGAGCGACAACTTTAGTTTTTTGTCAGGGCAGGAACAGGTTGGCTCTGAGGACGACGGGTGTGATAACGCACAGGGTGATGATAATGAGGTTGGAGATCCCACTTACTGTCAACCCACAGTCAGCCAAGAGATGAGGTCAGCAGAGGAGGTGGAGGAAGATGCTAGTGACGACGAGGTCAGGTTGCGCCTTTCTGGACAGAGACGTAGTACTGGAAGCACGTCAACAACTGAATCCTCAAACACAACTCTGCCTCTCACCACAAGTCGTGGTGGCTCTTCAGGTCGCATGGGTGCTAAGCCTTGCATAGCCTGGGCATTTTTTCAGATCGATAAAGATGACCCAACTCGTGTTATCTGTAACATTTGTCAGCAAAAGCTAAGTAGAGGCCAAAAAATACATAGTTTGAGTACTTCATGCATGAACCGGCACATGGACATGAAGCATAAGTTGCAGTGGGAAGCTCAGTGTGCTACAATGCGGCCTAGCCGGCCGGGCCAACCACCGTCTGCCATATCTTGTGCATCCGCGGCCTCTTCATCCTCTGTGACTGGGGGGACAGCAGTCACACCTGTTTTGGGGCGCAGACCTGCCACCTCTTTACCCGCAACAGCCAGCGTGATTGGCAGGTCATCATTTTCTTTGGAGGTGGTAACACCAGCTGGTGTTGAGCGCTGTCCGACATCGATAGCACCACCTTTGGATCAAGGCAACCTAACATGTCCGCCTGCATCTTCCTCACAGACCGGCAGTTTGCCGGGGACACCCTTATCAACCCCGTCTAAGCACAATAGCCAGCCCTCGGTCCCTCAGATGTGGACAAGTAAAAGACCATTTCCTCCTAGCCATGAGAAAGCTAAGAGGTTGAATTTCACCATCTGCAAGTTCTTGGCTACAGAAATGCTGCCTTTCCGCCTGGTGGACACAGAGGATTTTCGAGACCTTATGTCCGTCGCAGTGCCCCAGTACCAGATGCCCAGTCGGCACTACTTCTCAAAGAAAGGTGTGCTTGCGCTCCACCAGCATGTCGCACACAACATCACCGCTTCTTTGAGAAACTCTGTGTGTGACAGCACCCTTCTGCACAGTTTTGAAATGGCGACAAAGATGTTTAGTGCTGACGATGCCATTATCAGCATGACTATTCCGGTGATTTACATGCTGGAGCACATGTTAAACAGAATTCGGAGTCAGGTGGTGGCACAAGAGGAGGTGGAGGAAGTAGAGGAGGAGGAGTTGTATGCGGAAGGGCTAACATCTGCAAGGTCCAGACGGTCAGCAGCACCAAGGCGGCAGGCATGTGAGGGTGGGGGAGATTGTTTTACCAGGACGCATGGTAGCAGCCAAACTAGTGAGGAAGGTGCAGGAGCCCAGGAAGAAGTGGAGGACGAACTGATGGAAGACTCATCAGATGAGGGAGACCTTGATCACATTTCTGTTGTGCGAGGTTGGGGGGAGAGGACAGAGGAAGGAAGCATGATTGTTACCTCGCCACCAACACAACAGGGACTTGGTGCTCCTGGATGCGCAACACACATGAGTGCCTTCTTGCTGCACTACCTGCAACATGACCCTCGAATTGTGAGAATTAGAAATAATCCTGACTACTGGGTTGCCACACTGTTAGATCCCCGGTACAAAAGTAAATTTGCAGAAATTATTCCTGCCATAGAAAGGGATGCACGCATGCAGGAGTATCAGCAGAGACTGTTGCAGAATCTTACATGTGCTTTTCCACAAAATACCAGTGGTGCACGTAGTGAATCTCACAGTTCCAACTTGCCAACCGTGGGACCGTCAAGTGTTCAGCACTCAAACCGTAACAGAACCACAGTATCTGCTGGTAACATCAATTTTGCGGAATCATTTCACCACTTTTTTAGCCCATCCTTTGCAAGGCCACAGGAGACAAGAAGTCTGACACATAGTCAACGCCTAGAGACGATGGTACAGGAGTATCTCCAAGTAAACATTGAAGCCACGACTGTGTCACTGGACCCTTGCTCTTTTTGGGCTTCCAATCTGGATAAATGGCCGGAGCTAGCCACTTACGCCTTGGAGATCTTGTCATGCCCCGCAGCCAGCGTTCTGTCTGAACGTGTGTTCAGCGCTGCTGGTGGTGTGCTGACAGATAAGCGCACGCGGCTCTCCACTGATAATGTAGACAGACTCACGTTCATAAAGATGAACAAATCATGGATCCGAAACGACTTTTCTACCCCTGTGTCATCCTGGGGAGAGTAAAAGCTTGATGATTGGTTAAAATCACCCAACCAACCGTTTTAAGCTTTCAAATTACTAATCATGTTTATCTGTATCTTGGCTGGAAAATAATTTGGGCTTTGTAGCAGTGTGCAGCACTGATTCTATTAGGCCATCTATAATAAGCTCCACCAGATTTAAAATTACTAATCATGTTTATCTGTATCTTGACTGGAAAATAATTTTGGCTTTGTAGCAGTGTGCAGCACTGATCCTATTAGGCCATCTATACTAAAGCTTCACCAGATTTAAAATTAATAATAATTTTTAGCTGCATCTAGCCCGGAAAATAATTTTGGGACTCCGAGATGCGCAAGACACATAAGTGCCTTCTTGCTGCACTACCTGCAGCATGACCCTCATATTGTCAGAATTCGAAGTAATCATGACTACTGGGTTGCCACACTCTTAGATCCCACAAACTTTTCGATCAACCTTTTCATTTTAATAAAGACCAAAAAAATGGTCATTTTTGAAATTATAAGCATTAGCAGGTTGTTAGAAACTGAAATCAAACAGTTTTCAACTCAAAACTTTATTCTAGGTGATGTTACATTTTCACATAGGACCCCTTGTTCGAAAGGAGCTTCTGAACTCTCTCGTCCATTGAGTTTGTCAGGTTTTGGATGGTTTCTGCTTCAATTGTTTTGCATGAGGACAGAATACCCTCCCAGAGCTGTTGCTTAGATGTGAACTGCCTCCCGCCATCATAGACACTCCTTTTAATGATGCTCCAAAGGTTCTGAATGGGGTAGAGGTCAGGGGAGCATGGGGGTCACACCATAAGTTTGTCCCCTTTTATGCCCATATCAGCCAGAGATGCAGATGTTTTATGTGCAGCATGAGATGGTGCATTATCATGCAGAAAAATGATCTTGCTGTGAAATACACGGTTCTTCTTCTTGAACCATGGCAGGAAGTGCTGTTTGAGAAAATCCACATACATTATGGAGTTCATCTTTAGCGCCTTCAGGGATCCTAAAGGGGCTGACAATCTCTCTCCCCATGATTCCAGCCCAAAACATTACTCCACCTCCTCCTTGTTGGCGCTGTAGCCGTGTTTGCGTGGGGTGTCCATCAACCAGCCATCCTCCACTCCATCCATCTGGACCATCGAGCGCTGCACGGCACTCATCCGTGAACAAAACAGTTTTGAAATCAGTCTTCATGTAATGTTTGGCCCACTGGAGCCGTTTCTGCTTGTGTGAAGTGGATAGAGGAGGTCGACAGGATGGCGTATGCACAGCTGCAAACCTCTGAAGGACCCTGCATCTTGTTGTTCGGGGGACGTTGGAGGCACAAGCAGCTTCAAAAACTTGTCTGCTGCTATGACAAGGCTTTTTTGCCGCTGCTCTTTCAACCTGACGTAATTGCCTGTAGGAAAGAGTCCTCAATTTGCCCTTATCAGCACGCACACGTGTGTACTGTGAATCAGCTACATACTTCTTGATTGCCAAGACACTTCATCCTGATCATCGCACAATGTTGATTGTAGTCATGCCTTGACCTAAACACTCCACAATTTGTTGCTTCTCAGCAGCCGACACATCCTTTTTCTTTCCCATTTTGGCAGAAAATGTAGGCTGCTTAATAATGTGAGACAGCCTTCTTAAGTAGTCTTGCCTTTCATTGGACACACCTGCCAAACTAATTAGCACAGGTGTCTGCAATTGCTTACAGTGATATAAAGAGCCCTGACACACATCACCATCAATGAGTTTAACTGACAAACAAACAAATTCTTCCCTTATCACTCCTAAACACTTTTTGCATAATAATTTGGAACACAGTGTACATGTGCTTTTCCACAAAACACCAGTGGTTCACGTAGTGAATCTTACAGTTCTAACTTGCCAACCGTGGTCTGTATGGAGTTGTTCAATAAAGGGCCCAAAATTAAGATAACATAGATGGGAGAGGTCTCTATGAATAGGAATTCCTAAGTATTTGATACCCTGTGAGGGCCAGGCAAAGGGAAAGTTGGACTGGATGGAATCCTATATGGATTTGGGGAGGAAGACATCGAGGGCCTCAGACTTCGCTGCATTGATTTTAAAATTTGACCATGTAACAAAGTGATCTATTTCAGCCATAACAGCATGGGTGGATATATGTGATTGAGTGATATATACTAGGACATCATCAGCAAATAGAGAGCACTTGTACTCGGTGCCTCCCACCTCAATCCACCTAATATTGGGGTTATGGCGAATTGATGAGAGCAGGTGCTCCGTCACTAGGATGTATAAGAGAGGGGACAGAGAACATCCCTGCCTTGTCCCATTGGTGATTGTGAAAGGTGATGAAAATGTTCTGACGCGCCCCCTGGGCCTTGGGACACCCGGAGCCGGACCCTTTTTGGTGGATGCTGGTGGTTGTAGTCTCCGTGGCGGCAACCCGGTTCCGTGGCTCAGGGAGGTCAAACCAGTGGCGGAACTATTTATGTGGTTTTGATGTTTAAATGTCCGACTACGCCACCCGTGGATTGCGGTCAGAGTGAACCGCCGCTCCAGGGCAGACCGCTGAGGCTGGTGTTGTGGGTGCAGCAGAGCGTAGCATAACTCCCCACGGGAGGAGTATAGCCTCAGGGCAGTGTATGCGGAGGATGGGGGTGATGGTGCAGGGCAGCAGCAGTAATGACACGGAGTCAGTGATGCAGTCCAGGGCCTTTACTCACAGTTCTTATTATCCAGACCACGTCTGCAGGTAACGGCTGCCCACGTCGTACTGTGCTCACCAGGTGAGGGGCTCAGACAACTCCCAGATAACTTTGGAGTGCTTCACAGGACCCCCTTTGTGTGTCCTTTGTCTGGCCTTTCTTACCAACCCTTCTGTCCGGCTGCCTCGGGCCTCCTCTTGGTAAACTTGGCGCCAGTTTCCCTGACCCTATGTGGTGCCTTCCTAGCGGGTGTAGCGAGGGGCTGCGCCACATAAAATGTCACAGCCTCCTGTTTCTAGCTGAGGGTCGTTTCCTGCCTCCACTAGTTTCGGGGACCGGTCTCCCCCTCTGGCCTGACCCCTCCACGCAGGTGGATTCGGTCGTGCGGTGGCGACTCGCCCGTCCGCACCCCTGAGATCCCTTCGTTCCTCGTTCCTGGAGCCTTCTCCGCTCCTCTTCCTTCCTTCTCCCTCTTCCAGGCCTGGGCCTCTGTTACTAGGCCCGCCTCCGGAGCAGAGCTCATGCAGAGCCCCTGCTCCCTGCCACTTCTGCTCAGACTTCTCTGCACTGAACTAAGATGGTGCCCACCTTTTATACTCCCTTCTAAATGCACCCAGGAACTGCTTCCTCCCTGCTCCTGCACTACAGGGTTCCCCTTCCTCAGTGTTCCCTTCCCCCACTCCAGCCAGGGACAGGGACTGTCGTGCCCATCTCAGGGGCATATTGGTCGCCCTGCCCCACGGCAATGTGGTGTAATGCATGCAGGTGTCGGGTCCTGATCCACACTACATCCTTACCTGAGAGTGAGATATCACACCTCTGGGTGAGGTGCAATACCTCTGTAGCAACCGAGCCCTCAGGGTGCTACAGTTCCATTTATCTTCAGCCTAGGTGACGTATTGCGATACAGGGCCGTGATTTTGGCTATAAAAGGGTCCCCTAGACCCCTACCCCAAGCTTTTTAAGAGAATCATATATGGCGTGCCAGGAGACTCTGTGGAATGCTTTCTCAGCATCCAACGAGAGTATCTAATTACAAATTTTTAACTGCATCTAGCCCAGGAAATACTTTGTGCCTAGTAGCAGGGTCTGCTAGTCAGCGGATTATCCCGGCTGTTAAGCAAGCTACACCACCTGTAGTTTGGACACTTCATTTTTTCAAAGGAAATGCTTCGGGACCACGGGATACTCAGTGAAGAGCATCAGGAGGCACCCCAAGGCATAGGGGCTCGGACTGGCAGTAGGATGCCTTGCGGTGGACAGCCGAGCTCGATCCTTATAAAAGCTTTTTAACTGCAGCAGCTTTAGTGGACGCTACTGGAGCTGGAATTACGCGGCTGCTGGCATGAGACTTGCCCTCCAATAGATCCTTGTAAATGGATTTAAAGTGTATTTATTCAAATTAGAGAGACAATTTAAATTAAAAAGCTTAGAGCTGCCTCCACCACAGGGGGGCTCGCTCGACCCACCAGCGGACAGGCACCAGTATTGGGAGAGGGGGGCTGGCCGTCAGGGTTCACCGCGGCTCTGGCACAAACCCGGCGACACGGAGGTGGCACGGGGAGGAGCGGACTGAACGTGTCGGCTTCTCACTTTTTGGATTTTAGAAGGGCATGACATGCCTATATCTGTGTCTCCCCCTTCTTTTACTCCTCCACCTCTTTTCTTTTCGCATGACTATATGTACTTGTCACTTTTCCATGTGTTAGTTGTGTCTTCTGAGCAGTTTGTCAGCTTTTGGACACCTTTGAAGGTGTTTTCTATGTGTTTCTATGTGTTTTTGTTTGCCTGCCATTGGTTTTAACGGTGTTCGAAGGTGTTCGACGAACAGTTCGACGAACAGTTCGGCGAACACACGGGTGTTCGACGAACCGAACCGAACTCGAACACTACGGGGGTGGCTCAACACTACTCAGAGGCCAGTTTTGTATAGAAAATAAATTCATGATGCAGCATGAAATGAAGCACACATTTATTTTTTCCCTTGAATTTATACAATAAAGAATGTGGTTTTAAATTCTTTGCCCAGTATTTTACAAATACATTTGTCACGATACAACTAGAGATGAGCGGTGTTCGACTCGAACTGTTCCCCAATCTCAAATTCGAGCTGTTTTGGGCGGTGTTGGACGAACTCGAACGATTTGCAAAATATTTGGCTGTTTGAGGTCATGTTCGATAACTGTTCGTGCACCAAAAGCGTTACTGGATTTTTTCACAGTAATATTGTTAATTAGTGATGAGCGAGCATGCTCGCCACTGCTTGGTACTCGCCCGAGCATCTCAGTACTCGAGATGCTCAGAGCTCGCCGAGTACTTTCGAGATGCTCGGGCGGGAGCTCGGGTCCCCGTCATGCATGTCTGGCACTATTTAGAGCACCAATCATGGAGGGATTGTCTGCTACTCACTGTAATTCCACAGCCATGGTGGTTGTGGCATTACAGTGGTTGCCCAAATCGATGGGAACAGTGCTCACAGTGAAACATGAAAAGCCGGCAATTCAGCAGCGGCATACACCGGCATCTATCTAATCTATGTGTGATGCTGTATTCTTTCTGTTCTAAATTGTCGGGTACCGGTGTATGCCGCTGCTGAATTGCCGCCCGGCTTTTTTTAAAGAGAAGGGTGCATGAAAATCGGAGGACACTAGTGTGTTCCAAGTGCCCTGCTATGTTTTTCATGCACCCTCCTATATACCCTGCCTGCCTGTCTGCCTATATATTCTGCCTGCCTGACGTTTAATTGAACACTGTTCCCATCGATTTGGGCAATTTTTGACCTTCTGCAGACCGCCGGGGGAGGACCACCAGAAAAATGCTCGAGTTTCCCATAGATTTACATTGGGCTCATTGCTCGGGTCGAGCACACGAGTATTCCAATGTGCTCGACCCGAGCTTCGAGCACCCGAGTCTGTCAGCCTTTCAGCAGTGCACACACGCGGCAAAGTGCTTTTTTTTCACACAAGCAAGGGCATGTGTCATTGGCTGTGTATGTCACATGTCTTTGCCCTATAAGACCCAGCCATTTTCCCCGTCGCCACCATTTTCTCACTGCTGCAGCTGAGTGTTAGACGGCACCGCTGCTGCTGTGGGCGCTATACAGTATAACTGTGTGAATTGCGAGCGAATTTCCAGTTACATAGAGAGATAGGTTTAGGGAGTAGGGACTAGTTCTAATTGCAGCCCTTTTGAGGGCTAGGTTACAGCAGTTCATAGCACTTTTTGCCAGGCAGGTCTGTGCCAGTGCTGTGCAAGTGTTTTTCACAGCATTTGGCGAAATGTAGCTCAGCCAATCCTTTTGGGCCTCTAGCAGTGTCTGTTAGTCATTTGAGTAGCCTATCTGTGTTGCAAGCTACACCACCTGTGTATCTAATAACAATTTTTTACTGCATTTAACCCAGTAAATCCTTTTGGGCATAGTAACAGTGTCTCGTAGTCAGCGGAGTTGCCCACCTGTGAAGGAAGCTACACCGCCTGTGTATCTAATTCTAAATTTTTACTGCATCTAACCCAGGAAATCTTTTTGGGCCTAGTAGCAGTGTCTCGTAGTCAGCGGAGTAGCCCAGCTGTTAAGCAAGCTACACCGCCTGTAGATCTAATTACAAATTTTTAACTGCATCTAGCCCAGGCAATACTTTGGGCCTAGTAGCAGTGTCTGCTAGTCAGCGGAGTAGCCCAGCTGTTAAGCAAGCTACACAGCCTGTAGATCTAATTACAAATTTTTAACTGCATCTAGCCCAGGCAATACTTTGGGCCTAGTAGCAGTGTCTGCTAGTCAGAGGAGTAGCCCAGCTATTAAGCAAGCTATACCACCTATGTTTTGGACACTTAATTTTTTCAAAGGAAACGCTTCGGGCCCCTGGGACACTCAGTCAAGAGCATCGGGGAGGCGCCCCAAGGCAAAGGGGCTGGGACTTGCGGTAGCACGCCTTGCGGCGGACCGCCAAGCTCGATCCTTATAAAAGCTTTTTAACTGCAGCAGCTTTAGTGGATGCTACTGGAGCTGGAATTCTTTTTTTATTATAAAAGTACAAAAACACATATACAAAACACAAACCATAAATGCAAACATTATACAACAAACAAAAACAGAGTGAGACATAACCAAAGGTCTGAAATTATGTAGAGTCCAACTGAATAACATATGACATAAGACACAAAAAGTCCACATCCTCCAGGAGACTCTCTAGGAGACCCACCAGCAAGGGAAGACCTTACCGTACCTCCAGAGTGCACCCTGAAGCGCACCTGACCCCTGACATACACAACATTCATACCTGCACATTCACACCTAACCCCCTAACAAAAGGAAAACTAAATAACTGTCCCATCGCCCAAAATAATAGATAGGCCACTTGGCAAAAAACTTACCCTATAACACACAGAAAAACTTTTATTTATTTATTTATTTTTATTTTATTTTATTCCCCCCCCCCCATTATTTTTTAAAACACCCAAGGTCCCACGAAAGTCTATGGCCTTAACACACCAAGGTCCTATAAAAGTTTATGGCCTTTAATTCACTTCACACAAAAAGGTCCTTCACGCCTTTCCCCACATCATGCTGGATGTCCTTCATTTTACAAAAAAACCCTCCCCCCTCCCTCCCTGAAAATCCCCACCCAACCTAGACTAACCCCCCCCACGCACAATATACATACAATACATACAATACACAACATAACAATATGACAATTAAAACGATATAACTACTAACCATAAACTTACAAGACAACATAACAACTAAAGATTTTTTCATTTTTTTTTCAAACCATGACCCAAAAATCAGACCCAAGTTCAGTGCTTGCAAGCCCTATATTTAGGTTGCAGATACCGTAAAACAAAAACCTTCAATGTGAGGGGAGCAGCCCACCACCAGGGAACTGGAGACTACTGATGCTCTCACCCTAATCTAACACACAACACCCTGTCCCTCCCTATGAAAGAAAAGAAAACCCTGTCCCTACCACCCTACCAATCTTTCCCTACCTATCCCTACCTGTCCCTCACTGACCCTTACTACCAACCTAATACTAACTACCTATCCCTAAAGACTGTCCCTATCTGCCCCTCCCTGACCCTACACAGCAATCTGACCCTACAAATAAATAAAATATAGAAAGAGACTAAACTAACCCTATCACAGGCACACGTAACCTGACTCTCCCTAGGGCACATTAAATGAGAACCCCCTCCATAGAAGGGAAGCCCTCCCTGCACCCAGCCTCTCATACTCCAGCGAGCGCACTTTTGCCAGGTCACCCAGGATGTTCCTAATCACCTCTTCCTGGGGGAGGGCTTTCTGCTGGGTGGACACTATGCACCGTGCGTTCCACGGGTAAAACCTAGTCACTAAGCTAACTAAGAAAACAGTGCCCTGATCTCGGCCACCAAGGGACCTGAATGCCCCATAGGCCCACTCCGCATAGGAAATGCCTGCCAGCCTGGGCCAGCCACTGGAAGCACCCACCTTACTGTAGACCTCTGTATTAAAGGGACACCGAAGCAGGAAGTGCTCCATGCTCTTGAGCATGCCGCCACACTCCTCGCGGGGACAATCCCAGTCATCAGAGTTCCTGTACTTCAGGTTGTCCCTCACATACAGTCTCCCATGGAAGCAGCACCAAGTCCCAAAACTTCAAGGGGATCCGCTTAGAGTTCAATAACCCAAGTCCTACCTCCAGATCCCGGCTCGTGCAATCCTTGAGAGCCAGGGGCTTCTGAAAGTGGGTCAACAGGACCCTATTGTCAAGTAACCTCCTTGACAAGGTCCTGATCTCCCACACTCCCAGACCCCAATGGCGGATAACCTTCAGAACCGGGGTAGCATAAGCTGGAAGATGCCCATGAGGCGTTCGAAGGTCCTTCACCTGCCCTCCTGTCTCCCATTGCTGGAATAAAGGCCGAAACCACCCCCTACAGGAGAATACCCACAGAGGAGTCATCTCTAACCAGAGGTTGGCGATTTTTTCCTTAATAAAGGTGTTTACTAGGAACACCACTGGGTTGACCATACCCAACCGTCCTAGTCTCCTCGTGCGGTACATGACCTTCCTTTTGATTAGGTTCAGCCTAATCCCCCATAATAGTTGGAAGAACAGGCTGTAGACCCGTGTCCAAAGAGGCTCTGGCAAGATGCAGACACTGCCCAGATATATTAATAAAGGGAGAAAATAACCCTTGGCCAGGCTAACCCTTTCCCTCAGGGTCAAGGACCAACCCTTCCACTGATCCACCTTCTGGGCGGCGATCTTAAGTCTGCTCTCCGAATTTTGCTGGGGATAGTCCCCTGGGCCGAAACTGATGCCAAATTTTTTTGCTGTGGCCTGAGGCCCTGGAAGGGTGTCCGGGAGCCCAAAACTAGGATCTCCCCCTCCCAACCAGAGACTCTCACACTTATCCTGGTTGATCATGGACCCGGATTCCACCGAGTAGCGCTCAACCTCAGACATAGTTACATAGTTACATAGTTACATAGTTACATAGTTTATAAGGCCAAAAAAAGACAAGCGTCCATCCAGTTCAGCCTATTTCTTGTGCACTGCAGCTATTCCGCAGCGTTGATCCAGGGGAAGGCAACAAAAAACCATGCGGTATAGGCCAATTTACATCATTGAGGAAAAATTCACTTCCCGACACCAATCTGGCAGTCAGATTAAATCCCTGGATTAATTAACTAAGCATAAGATGTAATTTTATTGTTCTCAAGAAAGGCGTCCAGGCCTCTCTTGAACTCATTAAGTGAGTTGGACATCACCACTTCCTCTCCCAGAGAGTTCCAGAGTCTCATGGCTCTGACCGTAAAGAATCCCCTTCTATGCTGGTGCAGGAACCTCCTTTCCTCCAGACGCATAGTGTGCCCCCTCGTCTTTGTCACCATCCTTGGTATAAACAGGTCATGGGAGAGATCTCTGTACTGCCCCCTGATGTATTTATACATGTTTATGAGGTCTCCCCTAAGCCTTCTCTTTTCCAACGTAAATAGGCCTAATTTTGACAACCTCTCTGGGTATTCTAGTCCCTCCATTCCCTTTATTACCTTAGTCGCCCTCCTTTGTACCCTCTCTAGCTCCAATATGTCTTTCCTGAGCACCGGAGCCCAGAACTGTGCACAATATTCTAAGAGCGGCCTTACCAGCGCTTTATACAAAGTTCTCATCATATGCCCCTATTCCTCTTCTGATGCATGCCATGACTCTATTTGCCTTCGCAGCTGCTGCCTGGCACTGGGCACTCCAATTCAATTTGCTATTAACCAAGACGCCCAGGTCCTTCTCCATGTCAGATTTCCCCAATGGTTTCCCATTTAATATGTATGGGTGACTGCTGTTTTTCTTTCCCATGTGCATGACCTTACATTTATCGGCATTGAACCCCATTTGCCATTTTTTGGCCCAACTCCCCAATTTATCTAAATCCTCCTGTAGCTGTGCCCTATCCTCATCTGTATTAACTACTTTACAAAGTTTAGTATCATCTGCAAATATTGCTATTTTACTATGCAACCCTTCCACTAGATCATTAATAAATATATTAAATAATATAGGGCCCAAGACAGACCCTTGAGGCACCCCGCTAGTAACCCTGACACACCCTGAGCTTACTCCATTGATAACCACCCTCTGCTTTCTATCACTCAGCCAGCTATTTACCCACTTGCACACATTGTCCCCCAGACCAAGCATTTTCATTTTATAGACCAACCTTTTGTGTGGCACGGTATCAAACGCTTTGGAGAAGTCAAGGTATACAACATCCACTGACTCTCCCCGGTCCAGCTGTGAGCTCACCTCCTCGTAGAAGGCGATCAGGTTTGTTTGGCAGGAGCGATCCCTCATGAATCCATGTTGATATGGAATTAGACAGTTATTATCATTAAGATATTCTACAATAGCATCTCTAAGAAATCCTTCAAACAATTTACCCACAACAGACGCTAAGCTGACTGGTCTATAGTTCCCAGGGTCACTTTTAGACCCCTTTTTGAATATTGGTACCACATTTGCTTGGCGCCAGTCTAGTGGGACAGTCCCTGTCCATAACGAGTGCTTGAATATAAGATACAGCGGTCTGTCTATCACATTACTTAATTCTTTTAGTACCCGGGGGTGTATGTCATCTGGGCCTGGTGACTTGTCTATTTTGATATTATTTAGGCATTTCTGAACTTCCTCCTGGGTTAGGTGGGTGATATTTAGCGGAGGGTTTACTTTATCACTCTGCATTTCCTCCGATAAATTGTTTTCTTTTGTGAAAACAGTGGAGAAGAAGCTATTGAGTAGGTTTGCTTTACCCTCATCGCCCTCTATGATTTTACCCAGGTTATTTTTCAATGGGCCAACTCCTTCAGTTTTAATCCTTTTACTGTTTATATAGTTAAAGAACAGTTTGGGATTCGTTTTACTTTCCTTGGCAATTAGTCTCTCTGTCTCCTCTTTTGCTATTCTTATTTGTTTCTTACAGATTTTGTTTTTTTCCCTATAAGATATTAGCGCTTCCTCGCTGCCTTCTTGTTTAAGTTTACAGAAAGCCCTTTTTTTGTTTTTCATTGCCCTCTTGACTTCCTTATTTAGCCACATTGGCTTCCTACTATTCCTAGCCCTTTTATTCCCATAAGGTATGTACCTTCTACAGTGACTATGTAGGACTGTTTTGAAAATTTCCCATTTTCTATCCGTGCTCCTAATACTAAACATACTATCCCAGTCTATAAGGTGAAGGGCATCTCTTAGCTGATCAAACTTTGCCCTCCTGAAGTTCAGTGTTTTTGTGACTCCCTTGCTGGGCACCCTACTGAAGCACATGTGGAATTGTATAATGTTGTGGTCACTATTTCCCAGGTGCCCCCCGACCTGCACCTCAGTTATTCTGTCTGGCCTGTTAGTTAATATTAAGTCTAAAAGGACCGTCCCTCTAGTTGGTTCCTGCACAAGTTGTGACAAATAATTGTCTTTGATAATTGACAGAAACCTGTTTCCTTTCTGAGATCTACAGCTTTCGGTTTCCCAGTCTATATCGGGGTAGTTGAAGTCCCCCATAATAATCACCTCGTTATTTTTTGCTACTTCGTCTATTTGTCTCATTAATAGACTTTCCGTGGCTTCTGCTATATTTGGTGGTTTATAACAGACTCCTATGATAATTTTATTATTGTTTTTTGGCCCCATGTATCTCCACCCATAAGGACTCGACCTCCTCATTTCCCTCCCATACATCCTCCCGTATTGTAGGCTTTAGACACGTCTTTACATATAGACAGACTCCACCCCCTTTCCGACTTCTTCGATCCCTTCTAAACAGACTGTAACCCTGTAAGTTAACTGCCCAGTCATAGCTTTCATCTAACCATGTCTCGGTTATTCCCACTATGTCATAGTTACCTGTAGATATTTCTGCTTCCAGTTCATCCATCTTCTTTGTCAGGCTCCTGGCATTTGCTAGCACGCAGTTTACACGATTTTGTTTTGTTCCAATCTTCTCTCTGTGGATTGTATTAGAAATTTTCTTACCTCCCTTCCAAGTATCTTGTCTTGGACCTTCTTTGTCGCACTTCATATCTTTCATTAGTATGTTCTTTGGTTGCATGTTCGTGTCCGGCGTTTTTCTTCCCATCCCCTCTTCTTCTAGTTTAGCGCCCTCCTGATGAGTGTTGCGAGTCTCCTGGCGAATGTGTGTTTCCCGGGTTTGTTGAGGTGTAGTCCGTCTCTGGCAAGGAGTCCGTCATAGAGGTAATTCACACCATGGTTCAGGAATCCAAATCCTTGTTGTCTGCACCATCGTCTCAGCCAGTTGTTCACATCAAGGATCCTGTTCCATCTCCTGACGCCATGCCCGTCTACTGGAAGGATAGAAGAAAAAACTACCTGCGCATCCAGTTCTTTTACTTTCTTCCCCAATGCTTCAAAGTCCTTGCAGATTGTCGGTAGGTCCTTCTTTGCTGTGTCATTGGTGCCAACATGTATCAGAAGAAATGGGTGGACATCCTTGGAACTGATGAGCTTCGGTATCCTATCGGTAACATCCTTGATCTTTGCCCCTGGGAGGCAGCATACTTCTCTTGCGGTTATGTCCGGTCTGCAGATAGCTGCTTCTATTCCTCTCAGTAGTGAGTCTCCCACCACCACCACTCTTCTTCCCTTCTTGGCTGTCCTTTTTCTTGTCGCTTCTGGGTGTTTCTGGGTGCTCTTTTCTTTTTTGCTTGCTGGTAGTTCCTCATCCTTAGGTGTGCCATCTTCGTCCTCCACAAGTCCTTGGAATCTGTTTCTCAGTTGTGTGGTTGGTGGTGTCTCCATGGTCTTCTTGCTTCTTTTGGTCACTTGCCTCCACTTGTCTGCCTCTGGAGGTTCTCTGACGCTTCCTTCACTTTCCGTGACCAGTAGTGACGCTTCTGTTCTGTCCAGGAAGTCTTCATTTTCCTTGATGAGTTTTAATGTCGCACTTCTTTCTTCCAGTCCCCGCACCTTTTCTTCTAAAAGAGCCAGTAGTCTACACTTCTGGCAGGTGAAGTTGGTTTCAGCTTCTGGTCGATCTGTGAACATGTAGCACATGTTGCAGCTCACCATGTAGGTTGTCACATCTGCCATGCTGCTCCTTGTTCCTGCTGACTTGATGTCTGTCTTCTTTCTTGTGATACCTTAGGATAAACAAATTAAACAAATTCGCGTGCCGTCAGGCGCGCGGTTTGGCGATGCTTTCCAAGCAGCTGGTCCCGGCTGTACCCAACGATCTTCTAGCTGAAGGAGACTCTTTGCTTTTCCCAGAAGGCACCTGGAATATGCAAATTGTCCTCTTCAAGCTTCAATCCCTGGTTTGGCGATGCTTTCCAAGCAGCTGGTCCCGGCTGTACCCAACGATCTTCTAGCTGAAGGAGACTCTTTGCTTTTCCCAGAAGGCACCTGGAATATGCAAATTGTCCTCTTCAAGCTTCAATCCCTGGTTTGGCGATGCTTTCCAAGCAGCTGGTCCCGGCTGTACCCAACGATCTTCTAGCTGAAGGAGACTCTTTGCTTTTCCCAGAAGGCACCTGGAATATGCAAATTGTCCTCTTCAAGCTTCAATCCCTGGTTTGGCGATGCTTTAGAAGCAGCTGGTCCCGGCTGTACCCAACGATCTTCTAGCTGAAGGAGACTCTTTGCTTTTCCCAGAAGGCACCTGGAATATGCAAATTGTCCTCTTCAAGCCTCAATCCCTGGTTTGGCGATGCTTTCCAAGCAGCTGGTCCCGGCTGTACCCAACGATCTTCTAGCTGAAGGAGACTCTTTGCTTTTCCCAGAAGGCACCTGGAATATGCAAATTGTCCTCTTCAAGCTTCAATCCCTGGTTTTGACCCAATCTGCCTCCCCTCTCGAGTATACAAAAAGGGAAACATCATCGGCGTACGCCACTACCCTCAAGGTGGCCTCTGGCTCCGCCTGGTCCATCCTGACTCCCACCAACGGTCCACGCTCCACCCTCCTTAGAAGGGGGTCGATCGCAAACACGTATAACAGTGGGCTCAGAGGACAGCCCTGGCGGACACCAGAATTCACCTCAAAAGGGTGTCTGACCCAACCGTTCATGAGCGGAAAAGTCTCTGCCCCATTGTATAACACTCTCAACCAATCAACAAACCTCCCGGGCAGACCGTACCTCAGAAGGACGGACCAGAGGTACTCATGGTTGACCCGGTCAAAGGCTTTCGCCTGGTCTAAGGACATCAAGTACCCCTTCCAGTGACCTGCCCTGCTCTGCTCCACTGCCTCCCAGACACCGAGCCCTGCACTAAATGTACTGCGGCCTGGAACAGAGCAGTGCTGGGCCCCCGAAAGGAGCCGGGGTGCAAATTTCACCAACCGATTAAAAAGCACCTTTCCAGAACCTTTCGGTCCGTATTGAGAAGCGCTATGGGACGCCAATTCTCAATACGGGACGAGTCTTTACCCTTTGACAGAATAATCAAGGCTGACTTCCTCATTGAACTGGGCAGAGTGTCCGAGGAGAGACACTCATTAAACACCTCAGTCAAGAGGGGGACCAAAGAGTCCCTAAAGGTCTTGTAAAACTCGAATGTTAAGCAAACTGGACCTGGCGACTTTTTGGGCCGAAGCCCATCAATCGCCCGTCTCACTTCCTCTTCCCTGATTGCTTCTGCCAAAACATGAAGAGAGGGGTCATCCCCTGGCTCGGGGATGGTTTCAGCCAGGAAAGCCGACATCTCATCCCGATCAGGTTCCCTCCTCCCCAAGAGTGCGAGTAGAAGGATCTGACCACCTCCAGGATCCCTGATTTGGATCTGTTCAGGGACCCCGTACTGTCGATCAGTCCTGTTACCACCTTACAACTCACTGACATCCTGCAGTTCCTGTAAAGGTCGGGCGAGCGGTACCTCCCGAAATCCCTCTCAAAAACCAAGGATGTGTGCCTATCATACTGGCACCCATTGAGCAAGGTCTTCACCCTGGAGATCTCCTCGCGGTCCCCTCCAGTCGAGATGAGCTACTCGAGTTTCCTCCCCAGATCCCGATACAGGTGGTACCTGTTCAGGCCCCTGAGGCTCGAGAGCTGACGGAAGAACCTTGCAACCCTTCTTTTGAAGATCTCCCACCACTCAGACTTAGTACTACAGAGACCCAAGAGAGGTACCTGGCTTTGAAGAAATTCCTCAAAGGATTGTCTTACATCCGCTTCTTCCAACAGGGTCGAATTCAGCTTCCATATGCCTCTCCCCATCTGGGGGGTCTCTGTAACATTCAAGGAAAAGAAAATTAAACAGTGGTCGGAGAATTCCACCTCAACAGCGGACTGTTATGTTCTGCTACCAGAGCTAAGGAAAGAGAGGAGATCTGTCCCTACGATAGAACTCAGCTTAATCCCTACGATGTAACAGGGGACCTGATCCTGCGATGAGACCTGCTAAAGTCCTAAGCTAGTCTGTACGGAGACCTATAGATGTGGGGAAGGAATCCCTACAAGTACTAAGGACTGGGAGGAAAATGGGACACCTCCTAACAGAAATAGTAGCAGACAGACGAACAAACAAAATATATAGAACATAGAGGTCCGTAGACCAAGCAAACTAACAGAGTTAGATACAGAGCACAGGCTAGCTAGAAAGTAGTTATACAATGAAGTCCAGCAAAGCCAGAAGGGCGGAGCAGGATTAAATAGGCCAACAAGGTCATGTGACCAGCAATAGAAAAAACCTAAGAGCAAGGTTCTAACAGTACCCCCCCTTCTAAGAGGATCCTCCGGATCCCCTAGGACCAGGCTTATCAGGAAATCTCCTGTGAAACGCTCTGATAAGTCTGGACGCGGAAACATCATCCGACCTCACCCAAGAGTTATCCTCGGGTCCGAAACCTTTCCAGGCCACAAGATACTGCAAACTACATCTATACCGTATAGAGTTAAGGATGCGAGAAATTTCATATTCCCCGTCCTCCACCACCGGAGGATCAGAGGCAGAGGCGTCACAATCCGATACAACCGCTTTTTTCAACAGAGAGACATGAAATACCGGATTAATTCTCCAGGAGGTAGGAACCTCCAACCTAACAGCAGATTGGTTGACAACCTGAAGCACCTTAAAGGGCCCTACAAACTTGGGACCCAATTTCTTAGAAGGAATCCTCAACCGCAGATTCCTAGAGGACAACCAAACCATGTCACCAACAGCGAACAAAACCTCCTGTCGTTTCCTATCAAAGTAGTCTTTAGATTTTCTGTTGGCCTCCTGAAGATTACCACGCACATCCGTCCAAACTCTCTCCAAATCACCGGAAAAATTCTCCTCCTCAGGCACGGCAGATCCCAACTTGGAGAACGACCCAAACGACGGATGTCTCCCAGAACAACAAAAAAAAGGCGAACAACCAGCAGAAGAAGATGTATGGTTGTTAAGAGCAAATTCAGCAAGTGGCTGAAACTCAGACCACCCCTCTTGATTGTCTGCCACAAAACAACGCAAGAACTGCTCAACATCCTGGTTTTTCCTTTCTGTCTGGCCATTAGATTCAGGATGATATCCGGACGAGAACGACAAATGAACTCCCAACCTGTCACAAAAGGCACGCTAAAAACGAGCCACGAACTGAGGACCCCTATCAGAAACAATGTCAGTAGGAACGCCATGAAGTCTGACAATTTCCTTGACAAAGGCCTTAGCGAAAGTTTTAGCGCAGGGCAGTTTGACGAAGGGAACCAAGTGACACATCTTGCTAAAACGGTCCACGACCACCCAGATGACAGTAAAACCCTCAGAGGGGGGAAGGTCAGTTATAAAGTCCATAGCCAAATGTGTCCAAGGAGCACTGGGAACCTCCAAAGGACAAAGCAACCCCGCAGCAGGAGTATGTGAGGACTTAGATCTAGCACATATAGTACATTGACGCACCCACTTAATGACTTCCTTCTGCCATCCAGGCCACCAAAAACTGTGACCCACCAGTCTCTTGGTCTCAGAGATTCCGGGATGACCTGCCAACCGAGATTCGTGACACTCAACAAACAAATCTCTCCTAAAGGTCCCAGGCACAAACAACCTCCTATGAGGAGTGTTAGATGGGGCATTCTCCTGTGCTTTAAGAATCTCATCTTCCAAAACGGAGTCCAAAGCAGCTATCACAACACCTTCTTGTAAAATGCTCTCCTCTTTCTCAGCACCGACTATGGGAGAAAAACTGCGAGACAAGGCATCCGCCTTAACATTCTTAGTACCAGGGATGTAAGTAACGGAGAAATTAAACCGCGAGAAAAACAGTGCCCACCTAGCCTGACGGGCATTCAGGCGCTTGGCAGCATCAAGATATATCAGATTTTTATGATCCGTAAGAACCTGAACGGGAAATTCCGCACCTTCCAAGAAGTGGCGCCAGTGTTCAAATGCGAGTTTAATAGCCAATAATTCCCGATTACCAATATCGTAATTCAGTTCAGTCTCCGAAAATTTTTTGGAAAAAAAGGCACAGGGATGTAATCCATCCCCGTTATCCTGAGACAATACTGCGCCAACCCCCACAGAGGAAGCATCAACCTCAACCAAAAACGGCTTAGTCACATCAGGCTGCATAAGGATGGGAGCAGAGGTGAACCTCTCCTTGAGATACACAAAAGCTTCAATGGCCTCAGAAGACCACTGAACCGCATCAGCACCTTTCCTGGTGAGATCGGTCAGAGGTTTGACAATACTAGAAAAATTTTTTATGAATTTTCTGTAATAATTGGCGAAACCTAAAAACCTCTGTATCGATTTCAAACCAATAGGCCTAGGCCATTCCTGTACAGCTTGAACTTTAACCGGGTCCATCTCAAAACCTTCGCTGGAGATAATGTAACCCAAAAAACTAATTCTCTGTACAGCGAACTCACATTTCTCCAGCTTAGCAAAAAGCGAATTGTCCATTAATAACTGTAATACCTCACGTACGCTCCGCCAATGAGACTCCATATCCGGCGAATAAATCGAAATGTCATCCAAATACACAACCACATTTTTGCCGATCAAAGGTCTAAGGATGTCATTAATAAGATTCTGAAAAAATGCAGGAGCATTAGTAAGACCAAAAGGCATAACCAGATTCTCAAAATGACCCACAGGAGTGTTAAAAGCAGTCTTCCATTCGTCACCCTCCTTCATGCGCAACAGATTGTATGCCCCCTTAAGGTCAATTTTAGAGAACCACTTGGCCCCCATTAACTGGTTAAACAGATCAGGAATCAATGGCAGTGGGTAAGGATTGCGTACAGTAATTTTGTTAATCTCACGAAAATCCAGACAAGGACGTAAACCGCCGTCCTTTTTTTTTACAAAAAAAAATCCAACCGCCACAGGAGACTTAGAGGGCCTAATGTGACCGGCGGCCAAACTTGTCTGTATGTATTCCTCCAAAGCCTTCCTCTCAGGAATAGTAAGGTTAAATAAACGACTTTTAGGAAGAGTCGCTCCAGGGACAAATTCAATAGAACAATCATAGTCTCTATGGGGAGGCAAAACCTGCGATTCCTTCTCAGAAAAAACTCTCCAAAAATCCTGAATAGGAACAGGCAATTCTCCCCTATCCAAAGCTGCAATACGCCCGTTACAACACTTGTCATAACATTTATGGCTCCAGGATTTAATTTCACTGGTAGACCAATCCAGTACAGGATTGTGAAATTTTAACCAGGGCAATCCCAATATTACTGGAGAAGGCAAGTTATTCAAAACTACCAAATCCAATTTCTCATGGTGAACACCATTAATAGTGAGAGGAAATTCACAGACCTTGAGAGTAATATTCTTCAAAGGGGAACCATCCACAGAAACCACAGCAATGGGGGATGATAAAGGTTCGGGTTTTAAATTGAGTCTTTCCAAGAATCCCCCATCAATTACATTCAGAGTAGACCCACAATCAACAAACACCCGAAATTCCATTAATTTTTCCTGAGCAATCGTGGAAGCAGCTAAAAATACACCCTTGGAATTTAAACAGGCAATACGGGCATGACTGACCATTTTTTTTTCTTTCTTCATACGAAGCTCACAGCCTTTAATCAAATGACCAGATTTTCCGCAATAGAAACACAAGCCTTCAGAAAATCTACGGTCTTTTTCTTGAGAGCGAGGTGCCACCGATCCAATCTCCATCGGTTCACCACTGTTAGTACACACATTCTCATAACCAGAAACTGACATAGCAGAGGATTTGCTCTCATTAACCCTTGCACGCAGTCTCCTATCCACCCGTATAGCTAATTGCATAGCCTGTTGCAAATCTTCAGGTGTAGGATAAGCAATTAGCAGGTCTTTAACCCTTTCATTGAGCCCAGCAAGAAATAGACTTTTCAGAGCAGAATCGTTCCACCCTGTTTGAGTAGACCAACGACGGAAATGAGTACAATATTTTTCCACATTACCTGATCCCTGTCTCAAACATCTTAACTCAGTCTCAGCTGATGAGACACGGTCAGGATCATCATATAATAGTCCCAAAGCAGAAAAAAAACTATCCACTGATCTGAAGCATGTATCACTAGGTTGCAAAGAAAAGGCCCACTCCTGAGGCTCTTTGCGCAAAAGTGACATTATGAACCCTATGCGCTGGGATTCATCCCCAGAGGACTTGGGTCTCAAACGAAAATACAATAAGCAAGCATTTTTAAATGAAAAAAATTCTCGGTGTTCACCAAAAAATAAATCCGGCAAACATACCTTAGGCTCCAAGAAATGTGCTCCAGGACAGTTACTCACGTGCTGACGGAGCTCGGCTACCTCCAGAGAGAGTCCCTGCAGGCGATGAGCCAAATCCTGAACCGACACCATGATGGAACAGAAAAATCTTTCCTTAGAGAATTTGCAGGCTGGACTTACTGTTATGTTCTGCTACCAGAGCTAAGGAAAGAGAGGAGATCTGTCCCTACGATAGAACTCAGCTTAATCCCTACGATGTAACAGGGGACCTGATCCTGCGATCAGACCTGCTAAAGTCCTAAGCTAGTCTGTACGGAGACCTATAGATGTGGGGAAGGAATCCCTACAAGTACTAAGGACTGGGAGGAAAATGGGACACCTCCTAACAGAAATAGTAGCAGACAGACGAACAAACAAAATATATAGAACATAGAGGTCCGTAGACCAAGCAAACTAACAGAGTTAGATACAGAGCACAGGCTAGCTAGAAAGTAGTTATACAATGAAGTCCAGCAAAGCCAGAAGGGCGGAGCAGGATTAAATAGGCCAACAAGGTCATGTGACCAGCAATAGAAAAAACCTAAGAGCAAGGTTCTAACACGGACACTGCAGAAGAGATGGCCTCCTCCTTTAAAAAAAACCTATCTATCCTAGACCTACTGCTACCCCTATGAAAGGTGAAACCCCTGTGACCTGGGGTGTGCCAGATGTGGACATCCACCAGGCGAGCTTCACTTGCTATACTATTCAGGGCTCTGCTATCATAAGCCAGCCGGTCTCCGGGTCCTCCCCTATCACGGGATCTAGTTATAGTGTTAAAATCCCCACCGAAGACAACCTGCCGGCTCATAAAAAGATAGGGCTTGACCTTCATGAAGAGACTTTTACAGTCCCACTTAGACTGCGGGCCGTAGATATTAATGAGCCGGAGCTCCTGTCCCCTCATGAAGACGTCAAGAACCAAGCACCTCCCCATCTCTATCTCAATCACCCGTCTGCATTCCACCGAAGCGGCCTTAAAAAGGACCGCTACCCCGCTATACGGCTCGGCCGCAAGAGACCAGTATGAGGGCCCACACCTCCACTCCCTCTTTGCTTTATAAATGGCCCCCATGCCCGTTAGTCTGGTCTCCTGCAAAAATAAAATGTCAGCCTCAACTCGGGTGAAAAAATCAAAGGCCGTAAATCTGGCCACATCTGACTTTATACTGGTGACATTAATCGACGCCAGAGTCAATGGGGTAGGTTCCGCCATCGTGGGTGATTGAGTTAGATGGCCTTCTTTTTCACCGTACCCCCCTTCTTCCTCTCGCTGTCTGAGGAAGAGCCCGAGTCATCTCTCCTCTTTAGAGATACCGAGGTGTCCATGCCCGCCCCTCCAGCATCGGACACTACCTTCCCAGCACAGTTTTCCTCACCTCTGGACCCCGGGGCAGTCCCCCCCCAGGGGCAACCGAGTCCCCCAGGGGACGGACCCTGCTGCCCTCTGAAGGCACCTCAGATGTTGTCTCTGGCTCCTTACCCCCGACCTCCGACACAGCAGAGTCATCGAGGGCTTGGAACCGATTGGAGAGGGGGATCACAGGGGAGCCGGTAAGCCCTTCCGTAGGCACCGTAGTGGTCGGGGGAGGGGGCTTTAGATTTTTTTACCCTTTTTCTGTTCTTTTTCCTCTGACTGGTACTGGTACTTTTGTCACCCGATTTTTTTGGCTGCCCCACCACCTCCTCATCCAGACTTTCATACTGGGAGGAGTTATCGGAAGCAGCCGCCTCCTCACGCTCCATCCTCCTGATCTCCTCGCTCACCGCCTCCTCCCCCAGGGACTCAGAGGCTCCGGCTGCAACCTCTGGGGAGGGGACAGCCATCACCCCAGTCGCCTGAGGCTTATCCTGCCCCCTACCCCTTCGGCGCCCCACCTGTTGCCACTGGTAGGCAGATGTATTCGCCTCGCCCTTCTTCATTGACCCCTCAGTTCCCCTCCCATCCCCACCTCCAGTTCCAGCAGAAAATGCACCGCCGGGGACCTCCCCACAGCTCTCCCCCACCAGTCCAGAGATGGTGTTGGAAAAGGAACAGGGGCAGCTGCTATACGGGTGACCTAGATCACCACACGTGACACCTTATGTCACCACAGGCCGCAGCCCGATGACCTACCCCACCACACAAGGCACATTTCTGCACCTTGCAGCCTGCGCTGAAGTGGCGGGGGTCACCGCACCTGTGGCAGACCTTCGGTTGCCCCTGGTAGAAGATCAGGATCCTGTCCCTCCCCAGAAAAGCTGAGGACGGGATGTGGGTGACAGTACCACCTGAAACCTTCAACCTCATCATGAAGGTCCAGCCCCCTGACCAAATGCCGAACTCATCCCTGTTCTTCTTTGGGACCTCCGTGACCTCCCCATAGCGAGAAAGCCACGTAATTATATCGATCCCAAAGAGTGACTCGTTACTTGTTAGAACGATCACCCTCTTTACGCCATTTTGGCGAGACACTGCCTGCACAGCAAAGTCTCGCCAGCCGGGCTCCCCCTTCACCAGTTCAAAATTCGACCAGAAGAGCTCTAAGCCCTCCGGCCGAACAAAATTGATGTCAAAGATGGGCTTACCAAAAGGATGGATCAGGGCAAAGATGTCAGTCGCCCTGAAGTCCATCTTCAGGAGGAGCTCTATGACCCTAGCTCTTGGCGGGCACGCTTCACTGCCCCTCCACCGAAGACGGACCACATTCCTCCTGGCCACCCCCTGCCCGGCTGTCGGGAGGGACCATACCGTTTCACCCTCCCTTTTATCTTGGAAGGCAGCCTGCCCATGCCTATCCAGCCAAAAGGCTCTCTTCCCTCTACCACGATCGTCCGTTCTCCCTTTTTGAGAGCCTCCAGGAAACGGCGTCGCAAGTCACCATCCCTGAGGTCCAGAGGCGAGGAAACCCCACGAGAAGACCCCGAGGCCCCGGCCACTACCCCCACAAAACTTCGGGGACTCGCGGCCAGGGGGGCAGATGGACCAGCCCCCTCCCCATGCTCCCCACTACCAGCAGACTCATTCACGTTCCCAACTGCAGACACACCGCCATTTGCATCCTCAGCCACTGCCACTTCCATACCCACACCATCCTCATTTGTATCTACGGTCACCCCACTCGCTCCGCTCCCACTCCCATGCGCACTGGGGTCAAGGTTTTTCTTTTTCTGGGTACAGTTTCCCCACTACCGTCCATATTACTAGTATCGGTACTGCCACCTACTGGTGGTTCCTTCCCTGCCGGGGGGGTTCTGCACACTTAGTGCTGCTGACCTTTCAAGCACCACACTGCATGATTTAAGTTGTGCGGCACTACTGCTCCCAGTGTGCCTGGAGCTTCCTGACTTACAGGCAGGAAGAGAGCCAGGTGTAGCTCCTCCCCCTGCACAAACCAGCCCTGCTCCAGTGCTTTTGGAGACCTGCACTGCCACAGCCCCTGCCCCAGGTAAGCCCCCAGACACAGGGGACCCTGACACGTAGGCACCTGTATTCGCCACAGCTGCAGCCCCCCACTAGCACTGGTTGTATCTGCGGTCTCTGCTGCTCCAGGAGCAGCCACCGGCTCCGGCGCTAAACCCCACCCCCGACCCAGGAAGCCACACCCCCAGCGCCCAGCAGCACAGTACTGCTCACTGTGGCCACTCCTACATGGGCGGGCTCCGTCTGGGAAGCCACGCCCCCTGCACCTGGCAGCACAGTGCAGCCCTCCATGGCCACTCCCACATGGGCAGGGGACGCCATGGAGGCCACGCCCCCCCCAAACGGCCGCGACGGGACCCCCCAAAGGCGACCAAGAGCCGGGTCTACTCTCGGGGGTCCCTGGTCCAGCGGCACCAATTCCGGGAGGCACAGCACCCCCCACATCACTCCCTTGGCCACAAAGAGCTTGGCCACAGCAACTCCGGTGGCCGGCCCCAGGCTAGGCCACTCCCACTCGGCGTCCACCGGCGGCGGAGCCCCCAGCTCCGACCCATTACTGGGCCCCTACGCTTCGCCACGGACCCCGCCGGGGGAGCAGGCCCCACCACCTTCCTTTTACGAACCGGCTCTGCAAGAGTCGCCGGCCCCGCACTTTTTGCCTTGCCAGATGCCTTACCAGGTGCCTGGGTCCACAAAAGTGATCCAGACTTTTTAACGGATCCATGAGTGAGGGACCCAGACACTTTCCCAGCACACGCCGCCGCCTCCGTGCCATGCTCCATGTCAGACACATCCGACACACCACCTTCATTACTGCAAACAGAGGCGGCGCTCTGCGTGCCATGGCCTACAGTCTCCCCGCTCCCTCGCTGCGGACCCACAACAGAGCCCGAGCCGGGGTGGGTAGCGGGTGCCGCACAACGGGACCAGGGGACCGGAGAGAGGGGGGCAAACACAAATTTATGTGCAACAGATGATGTTTTTTTTTTCTTTGCCTTCTTTGCTTTCCTCTTCATCCCCCTCCCGGTTGCCTTGTCCTCGCAGATCTCATCCCCGAACATCAGCTGATTAAAACGTACCGGGGACTCGATCTGCCGCATCTGCTTCATGACGAGGCAGCCCCCCTCACGGCTGCTACTACCACCCTCCTCATCCTCCCCCTCGCTCTCGCTGCCCTCTGAAGGGCTAGAATCAGACGCTCGGGGGCTATCCCGCTATGCGATGCCTGGAGATTACTTACCAGGCCACCACCTGGCTGGAGCTCCGTGACCCCTCCAGAGATCCACCGGCTATGGCTCTGAACCGGTCATCATTCT
This sequence comes from Phyllobates terribilis, assembly GCF_046119375.1. NCBI lineage: Eukaryota > Metazoa > Chordata > Amphibia > Anura > Dendrobatidae > Phyllobates > Phyllobates terribilis. The sequence goes on from NW_027362764.1 coordinate 231,117,662, forward strand.
CGAGTTTTTCTCGGAATGGCCCGCTGCCGGCCAGGATGGTACACCGCCGATTCTCCACCTCCTGTATGGTTTTCTTGATCTTCCGGCGGAAAGCTCAGGGTTTTTTCTCCTAGAGGCCCTTTCAGACCTCTCCTGAGCTACCCTCAACTCCCCCCAGAGGGATTCTAGCTTCCTAGAGGCGTCCTCATACTCACAGAGGTGCACATGGATGCGGGAGCCATAGCTGACCCTGGACTCCTTCGCTACCTTGGTGCCCCAATCAAGGGGCACCGCTGCAGCACCCCTGCTCGTACTCGGCCTACCTCCGGGGGTCCCTCCCGTTGCCTCGGGGGTCCCTCTGGTTTTCATGCCGGACCCCTTGCCTTTTCCCGACCTGGTCATTCCAGCCGAGATGGTATTCCTCCCGCCCCCCGCCAGCTTGGACCGGGGGCTGGAGCTGGGGGCCCAGCCCTGGAGGCCAATCCCAGGACAAGCCTGCTTTCCTGGGAAGGGTGCAGACAGGAGTCCCAGATGGAAAAACAAATCTCCCTTCCCAGGAGCTCTCTCAGCAAACGCCACACACAGCAGCACACGGCAGGTAGGCTCCTCCTCTTCCAATTCCTGTTACCGTGGCTGCTGGCAGCAGACTTGCCCTCCAATAGATCCTTGTAAAAGGATTTAACGTGTACTCATTCAAATTACAGAGCCAATTTAAATTACAGAGCTTAGACCTGCCTCCACCGCGGGGGGTCTCGACCCATCAGCGGATAGGCACCAGTATTGGGAGAGGGGGGCTGGCCATCAGGGTCCACCGTGGCTCTTGCACAAACCCAGCGACACGGAAGTTGCACGGGCAGGAACGGCCTGGCCGTGTTGGCTTCGCACTCCAGCGTAGTCCCTCTGCCCGCTAGTGCCCATAACCTCAAGGGGATACGCAAGCGGCTTTTCTTCCCAGGGCTGTTCCCCGCCTAGCAGGAACGTGGGGGAGCTCAGGTCGGCCTTACACCATACTCCCTTACCTCCCTCGCCCTCTTTCCTTCTTCCGTTCTCCATCTAACCCCTTGGCTCTGTGGTGTCGGCTCTCCCTCCAGCTCTCTCCTTCTCACAGGTGGACTACTGCTGCTTTCACACTGTGGCGAATCTTTTGGGTCCAGGCATAAGAAGTCTTCGAGATAATGGATAATATGTGCCCCCTTAGAAACGTCCATGACGACCCATTCGAGGAAGCAACTAAATGCCTCAAATAGTTAGCAGGATATGGAGCACCCCATGGGCAAACAGCGATCTATATAGTATGCTCCTTCCCAGAAGAAGCCCAATAGGCAGACACTATTCGGAGCACAGGTAGTAAGCAACCGGAACGCCCCCTCAATGTCTGTTTTGGCCATTAGGGTGCCGCTTCCCAACTTCTTGACCCACCTGATTGCCTTGTCAAAGGAGGTACAGTATATACTACTGTACTTGGTTCCACGTCGATGTTGTCATTTACTGACCTGCCCCTTGGAAATGACAAATGGTGGATTAGTCCAAATGTATTGGGTTCCGTTTTTGGCACTACGTCTTGTAAGGAAAGTGTTCTGAATGGAACCACCATTCTGCCTAAAGATATTTCTTTTTAGAATTTTCTTGTCACGACGTCTAGGTGTTGGTAGGCTGATTTTAGATTTTTACTCCAGCCTTTCTTGATTTTAGAAGGGCATGACATGCCTATATCTGTGTCTCCTCCTCCTTTTACTCCTCCACCTCTTTTCTTTTGCATGACTATATATACTTGTCACTTTTCCATGTGTTAGTTGTGTCTTCTGAGCAGTTTGTCAGCTTTTGGACACCTTTGAAGGTGTTTTCTATGTGTTTCTATGTGTTTTTGTTTGCCTGCCATTGGTTTTAACGGTGTTCGACGGTGTTCGACGAACCGTTCGGCGAACATGCCAGTGTTCGACGAACCGAACCGAACCCGAACACTACGGGGGTGGCTCAACACTAGATACCACCACTCACAGTGTCGTAAGGACGATGTATAGGATTAGGGGCATGCTGAGCTGTCAGAATTATGAGTGACAGCTCAGCTGACCAATCTGAGGCAGGGGTGTGCTGAGCTGTCGGTATTGTGAATGACAGCTCAGCTGTCCAATCTGGCCGGGCCTGTGGGTTTTCCTTCAGTTGTTGCCCATTTTGGGTGATTAACTGGATATTTAACTGGCCGGCAGTGATTAGAACCTTGCCAGTTGTAGCTTAGCTCAAGTAGTGTGTGTTTTCTCTGTACTCTAGAGTTCTTATATTCTGATCTTTGTTGCCCGACCTTGGATGTGCCTTTGACCATCCATTTGCCTAGCCCCTTTTTGTTGATTCTTGGAATTCTGACCCCGGACTGTGACCTGACTACACCTTTTTCTCACCCCTCTGTTTATGATGTATACTCCTGGCTTGTGACCTCAGACTCCTTGACTTTCCTGACTCATGGCTTGTCCATGAGAAGTGATTCAGCATCTCAACTTTCAATTTGGCACAGCAATATTGTCTTTCACCCAGGAAAACATTATGATGACCAATGAAATAACTAATTTGAACAATCCTAATAAACGTAGTATTTTCAAAACTGCTGTAATAGTAAGAAGGCAAGTAAAGGACTTTTTCACTTTCTTTGCTATTTTTTTTCCCTTTGTTCAGGTTTGCTGATCTTGTTTTTGGTTTACATATGTAGCACCTGCTCTGACTGACAATTCCTATCTTCCTTTTTCATTTGGTTAGCTGAGGATATATATCAGATAAATTCAAAGTAGAGGCAAAAAAATCACTATTTTGTTCCTCCCAAAGGTCCCTCCCTTATGTTCCAAAACCCCCTGCAAAAACACAAAAGTCGGTCTTAGGACAATTGGGAGGTATGGGACAAGACTCCTCTGTTTCCTTTCTGTCACTAAACTTCTCTCTTTTTCCAGATCCGGAACACTTTTTTGGAACTCATGGTCATGTTGCTTATTTATTATTGTAAAATGTAACCAACTGACACCCATTTTATGGCTGCTTCATATGACACATACACATAGAAATAGGGCAATTTACTAAGTCCAGCTATTGCTACGCTGGTCAAAGTATGGAGCAAAATGTGAAAAATTTATTTAAAAAAGGCAAAGGTCTCAATGAATTTGTCACATTTTTTGCCTTTCTGCGCTACAGAAAGTCAAATCTACAAAAGACAAGGGCTGGAATAAATTTGTACTATAATTTCCGTAAATCCTTTTACACCTCAAAAGACAAAAGTATTCTAAGAGTGATACCTTTATTGGCTAACTAGAAAAATTATATTTCCAAGGTTTCAGAGAACATAGGCTCCTTAGTATTTTGTAAACTTATCTGACAAAAAAGTATTTACATAATTTTTTTGGGCTAACACAGTACCACAATATAATAATTTTTTACTGCGCATCGTAATATAATTTATAGCACGCCTCTTACTGGTGTAAATCATACTAAATTTGCTGGTTGACAATTTTTACAAATGATTGAGACTGGCACAAAAACATGATGTCAACAACGTTGTCAGAGGTATTACACCACTTTTACGGACTCACAATAAAACATACCAAAACGAAACCAAAATGGATTTTCCTGGGAAATATGTTAAGGAACATCCTTTCCATGACATGTACAATGTATATAAAGCAAAATAAATAACCAAAAACAAAAATACTCTTCCACACCTTGGGCTATGTACACAAATAGCGTTTTTGATGCGTTTTTGCACTTTTGCATTGCTTTCAACAAAGACAAATGCATTCACTGAGAAATGTCATTTTAACATTTTACAACCTTATCTGGCCATGTGGTGTGTGACACATCATCAGACACATGCATACAGTGCTGAAAAGACATGGGAACAGCATGGGGAAGACCTCTGCAAAGCATTTCTGACTCCAAGGTCACTGACTAAAAGTGTGCCCATCATAAGTGAGCCTTGGCGCATGCGATGATGCCTCCTGCCATGCACCTGTTGTTGCAGACTTGCAACAATCACCATCCACGTCCTTGTCGCATTGCAGCATTCAGTTGTCCCTACCCCATTCCTTGAATTGCAAGCGCAAGTATGCAGCCAGCCACCCACCCATCCACAGGCTGCAATACTATACTGCCAAATTTTTGACAGCTGCTTGCACTTGAAATGTGGCCTTTTAGGCTCATGGAGGCGGAAGCTTTTCATAATCTCATGCTGGCAGCGGCCGGGTGTCCATACTCGGTCCCCAGCCCCCACTGTTTCTCCCAGTGTCGTCTCCACCTCCCACAAGCACGGGTCCCACAACATTACCCTTGCCCTCCCCAGTTCACTTACTGGGAAGGACCGCCTGACCACAAACACGTGGACAGGTGAATGTGGCCAGGGACGGTACGGAGCCTGTCCACAGCTTTTTTTGGTGAGTTGTATTTCACCACAGCCATATTCTTTAGCTTGGTGAAAGGACTTGGGAAATCATATCTACCCAGCTGTCATTTCTTCCAGGAAGTCCTCTAAAGCTGCTTTCACTTGAAATGTGGCCTTTTAGGCTCGTGGAGGCGGAAGCTTTTCCAGTCCACAGCTTTTTTTGCTGAGAGTTGTATTTAGCTCGGTGAAAGGACTGGCATAGAGGGAAAACGTATCTACCCTTGGTGTCATTTCTCCCAGGAAGTCCTCTAATGCAGCTTGTTGCAGAAGCCATGGCAGTCCGTCCAACATCAACTCGCACTTGTCGGTGGTGCTTTGACACACCAACATCTTTCTTTGCGCATTTATTTTCATGAATGCAGAGTTGGACAATGGCCTGATCTGCAATGCGGTTTAAGAAATAACATGCATAAGCATGGCCGATCCACATTAAAAAAGCAGCCATAGAAAGTCCGGGAACCTTCCCCCACATTTTTCTTAGCCAGGGCTGCTTCTCGGCAGGTTTAGACGGGCCCACCAGAGCACCGGAGACTCCTCCGGTGGGCCCTGGCTTCTCCTTCAGGAGAGTTTATAGTGCCGAGGTGAGGCCATGATGATGATAGAGGCCACCATCTGCTTAGTTTTCTGTTACTTGGAATGCAAGCGCAAGTATACAGCCAGCCACCCACCCACAGGCCGCAACACTAAACTGCCAGATTTCTGGGCAGCTGCTTGCACTTGAAATATGGCCTTTTAGGCTCGTGGAGGCTGAAGCTTTTCACAGCTTCATGCCGGCTGCGGCCGGGTGTCCATACTCGGTCCCCAGCCGCCACTGTATCTCCTGGTGTCGTCTCCGCCTTCCACAATCACGGGTCCCACAACATTACCTATGCCCTCCCCAGTGCACTTGCTGGGAAGGACCGCCTAACCACAAACACGTGGACAGGTGAATGTGGCCAGGGACGGTACAGAGCCAGTCCACAACTTTTTTTGCTGAGAGTTGTATTTATCTCGGTGAAAGTACTGGCATAGAGGGAAACTGTATCTACTCCGGCTGTCATTTCTTCGTCACCAAGTTCTACCCACTGTCACACATGACCATGCCTGGCTGTATGTTCAGCGGTGAGAGCCACAGATTAGGCTGCTGTGTTACAGCTTTCAACAACTCTGCAGCGCTGGGCGGCTTGTCAATTAAGCATTAAGCATGTTATCTTCAGCACAGCCTGTTGCAGCTTGACCAAGGCAGTGCTGCAGTGCTGTCAGCTTGTGACTGATGTGGTCATTTTGGAGATGGAGGAGGAGGTGCATGAGCTGAACAATGTGATTACATTGAGGTTAAATTGGTGACGCTGTTTTTTATACTAAAGAAAGATCCTATTGTTTTGTTCTTTTTACGTTATTTTTTAAGACAAATGCATTCACCGGGAAACATCATTTTAACATTTTACAACCTTATCTGGCAATGTGGTGTGTGACACATCATCAGACACGTCCTGTTTTATTTATGATGGAGGGATCTCCAACAAAGTGTGCCCTCTGCCGCCAGCGTTATCAGATGGGAATTTTTTTAATAGTTCCGCAGCAAGGGCCTTTGTAGACCTGTCTGCCTCAGGAATAAGAGATATAAAGTTCTACTTGTAGCATGGATCTAGAAGTGTCACCAACCAGTAATGACTGTCACCCAAAATTTGGAGAACGCGAGGGTCATGGGAAAGGCAGCGTAACATAAACTCAGCCATTCGTGCCAGACTACTAACAGGCAAGACTTCCGTGTCCTCACCAAGAAGATGACTGACCATGCTCTCCTCCTCCTCCTCCTCTCTGTCCTCTGGCCATCCACACTGAACAGATGGTATGACAGCTGTGCAGGTAGTACCGTCTATAAGGCATGAAACTAGCTCCTGTCCTTCCTCCTCCTCCTCCTCCTCTTCCTCATTGTCACCCAATCCACATTGGGATGAGATGAGGCTTGGCTGTGTGTAATCACCCTGTATGTTTCCTTGCTCCATCTCATCGTGGTCCGCCTGCAAAGCATCCTCTTTGATTGTGAGCAGGGAGCATTTCAGAAGACAGAGAAGCGGGATGGTGATGCTAATTATGGCGTCATCGCCGCTCACCATCTTGGTGGAGTCCTCAAAGTTTTGGAGGATGGTACATATGTCTGACATCCATGTCCACTCCTGAGGTCTTATGTGTGGAGTCTGAACAGATTACCGATGGCCTTGTTGATGTTGGTACTCAACAACTGCCCTCTTCTGCTCACAAATCCTTCCCAACATCTGCAGTATAGAGTTCCAATGCGTGGGGACATCACACACCAGTCTGTGAGCCGGAAGCTGCAAACACTGCTGAAACACTGCAAGGGCGGCGGAAGCTGTAGCTGACTTTCTAAAATGGACACACAGGCAGCGTACTTAGCAAGCATATCCAACAGCTCGGGGTAGGATTTGAGAAACCGCTGAACCACGAGGTTAAGCACATGGGCCAGGCATGGTATGTGTGTGAGCTCGCCTCGCCTCAGAGCCGCCACCAGGTACCGGCCATTGTCACACATGACCATGCCTGGCTGTAAGTTCAGCGGTGTGAGCCACAGATCTACCTGCTCTTTCAGAGCTGTCCACAACTCTTCAGCATTGTGCAGTTTTTCACCTAAGCATATTAGCTTCAGCACAGCCTGTTGTTGCTTGGACGAGGCAGTGCTGCAGTGCTTCCAGCTTGTGACTGATGTGGTCATTTCGGAGATGGAGGCTGAAAAGGAGGAGGAGACTGAGGTGGATGAGGTGCAGGAGCTGTAGACCACATGGGCAACCCTGATTGACCTAGGGCCCGCATTCCTTGGGGTCCGGAGGACGTGTTTCGTCCCAAGGTCCGACTGGGTCCCGGCTTCCACTATGTTAACCCAGTGTGCCATCAGCGAGATGTGCCGTCCCTGCCCACAAGCACTTGTCCACGTGTCCGTGGTTATGTGGACTTTATCGGTAACTGTGTTGTTGAGGGCACGGCTAATTTTTTGGGACACATGCTTGTGTAATGTGGGGACGGCACACCGGGAGAAATAGTGTCGGCTGGGAACCGAGTACCAAGGGATGGCCGCCGTCATCAGGTTGCGGAATGCTTCCGTCTCCACGAGCTTAAAAGGCAACATTTCGAGCGCAAGCAGTCGTGAAATATGAGAATTTAGTAGTGTGGCCTGTAGGGCGTTGGCTGCATAATTGCACTTGCATTCCAAGGACTGGGGTATGGACAGCAGAACGCTGCACTGGGACAAAGACATGGACGTACTTTCGGATGCTGCTACTTGAGAGTGTGCAACGACAGGTGCAGGGCAGGAGGCATCTTCGCATGCACCATGGACAGGGGATTGGCTTGCATGCACAACAGAGGAAGAAGCAATGGTGCCACCCGCAGACACTATTCCTGGACCCTGGGGTTCGGCCCACAAAGTCGGGTGCTTTGCTGCCATGTGCCTTATCTTGCTGGTGGTGGTCAGGCTGGTCGTTTTGCTACCCTGCTGATGCTGACCTGGCAGGTGGTGCAAATGGCCATTTTGGGGTTATCAGCAGAGTCTTTAAAAAACAACCAGACTCGGAAAGACCTAACAGTTGTACTGGCAACTTCTTTCGTGTTGGTGTTACGGGGAATGGTTGCCTGCCTTCTGTCTGCGGCCACCACACTGCTTCTTCCTGCCTGTTGGGGTGCTCTGCCTCCCTCTCCCTGTGTGCTGCTGTCCTCGCTCTGCATGTCCTCTTGCCAGGTTGGGTCAGTTACTATATCATCCACCACCTCGTCTTCCACTTCCGCACCCTGGTCCTCCTCCTAACTTTCTAGCAATTGTGTCTCATCATCGTCCACCTCTTGTGACACTTTCCCACCGTCGCCTTCATGTGACCGTGGCTGCTCAAATATTTGGGCATCGCTACATGCGATCTCCTCTTGCCCGCTTCAAGTGGTCCGGGCGAAAGGCCCGAATCTATAAATGGAAAAGTGAACAGCTCTTCAGAGTGTCATAGTGTGGGATCAGTTGTCTCTGGGTACTCGGCTTGGTGGGAGGAAGGAGGATCAGGGTGAAGAATATGCGGTCCAGACTCACGGCTACTGAGACTTGACCGTGTGGAAGACAGGGTGGTGGTCGTGGTGGCTAAGTGACTGGAAGCATTATCCGCTATCCAACCAACAACCTTTTGACACTGCTTTGGGTTCAATAGTGGTGTACTGAAGTCCCCTAAAAATTGGGACAGGAAGGTCAGGCGAGAAGATGTGGGTGTTTGTTGTGGCACAATTTCGGCTTGCCCACGGCCTTGTCCTCGGCCTCTGCATGCACCATTACCATCACGTCCAGTTCCCTGTCCCTTGCCACGTGCCTTGCCCATTTTAAATGGAGGACACTATCTTCCACGCTCACTACAAATGACTGAGTTTGGAGTGAACTTATATGTGATCGGTGTGACGGAGAAAACAGAGTTTTAAATACCTGGCCTGTAGGTAAGTAGTTTGAACAGCAAACTGTTGTGAATTGCTTCACTGACACACTAAAGGAAATTTTTAATGGAGGCCAGAAATGGCAGTATTTTCTGACAACGTATATGTGATCCATGTAAAGGAGAAAACAGAGTTTTAAATACCTGGCTGTAGGTAAGTAGTTTGAACAGCAAACTGGTTTGAATTGCTTCACTGACACACTAAAGGAAATTTTTAATGGAGGCCAGAAATGGCAGTATTTTCTGACAACGTATATGTGATCCATGTAAAGGAGAAAACAGCGTTTTAAATACCTGGCCTGTAGGTAAGTAGTTTGAACAGCAAACTGCTGTGAATTGCTTCACTGACGCACTAAAGGAAATTTTTAATGGAGGCCAGAAATGGCAGTATTTTCTGACAATGTATATTTGATCCATTTGATGGAGAAAACACAGTTTTAAATAGCTGGATTTTTAGCGTTGTAATATGGAAAGGACCTGGCTGTATTCTGCAGTGCCAAAAAGCAAATGGTGCAGAAAAACGGTGTTCTCTGGATTGCTTTTTAAGCAAATAATGAGGATTAAGATCCAAAGAAAAGTATTCCTGGCCCCTGAGACCTGGGCCTTTGTATAGAAATATCTAACAGCAGCAGAAGGCAGAATTGGAATGGAGCCTCTTGTGCTATATGCACTGCAGTCTGCTATATACACCACCTGCCTGCCTATATACACTGCCTGCCTATACACCCTGCCTGCCTGATATCTCTGCAGATGGATTATTTAGTCCTCAGAAGGACTGTTTGTTAAGATGGATATGTGTAATGTACGGTTTTTCTCCCTACACTACCTAATACACAAGCAAATCTCTCCCTGACGCGGCAGCAGCTCTCCCTACAGTGTCTGATCCGGAGAGACTGTGACAAGCATGGCGGTGCCAGGTCTGATATAGACCTGATGACGCTGTGTGGCCAGCCAATCACTGTAATGCCACAACCAACATGGCCACGGCATTACAGTGCATGGCAGGCAATCCCTGCATGTTCATTGGCTCTCTAAAGAGCGCCAAACATGCAGGGAGGGGACCCGAGTTCCCGCCCGAGCAACCCGGAAATACTCGGCGAGTGCCGAGCATCGGAAGCATTGAGATGCTCGGGCGAGCACCGAGCAGCAGCGAGCAGCTCATCACTAGTGGGCACCAAAGATTTTTGTAATTCTGGCATAGAGTCAGCAATAAATTCTCTTCCTAGTTTGAAACATTTGGATCTGTATTTTTTTGCTGTATATGAAAAATTTTGCCAAGATCTTATTCATTTGTTTGGGTATTTTGTTTTACAATATTAGAGCTTGTAAAAGAAAATATATTTACAACTGTGTCATAATAAGGGACACAATGTATAAAACAGATTGCTATAATAACAATATATCCATGAACCTGTAAACTTCAAGGATATTTTTATACTCTCTTGCATTTAAGGCTAGACTCATTAACATTAGAAGAATGGAAAAGTCATTTTAATATTCTGTACGGCAAGACTAGCTGACTTCACATGAAGTAAGATCTATTTATCCTGTAATATAAGAGAAGGGTCTTGGGACCTTCAGATATTTATTGAAGGAGCTGCTGTGCTTTGTAACAAGTGACTTGTCCTCCGAGTATTTCTCAGGTCATTTGTTTTGCGATCCCTAACTACATAGGAACACAATTTAGCAGGGAGGTTTAGATATATGTTATACAAGAAGTAGACAGACTAAATGACTCAAAGGGCTCATTATCTCTGTTAAAGAAAGACAGTGTTCCCACTTATTCCTTGTATTGCATTTCTGGCATTTTTAAACTAGAGACATTTGCAGAACAAGAAGTCATTTTGTTTTAAGTAATTTACTACTAGGGGTATGTGCCAAGAACCAGTGGCACTTCTCCAGGCCACTGATGTCTAGATATTTTACAGGGATTTTATTCACATTACGGAACATGCAAAAGCTGCAGTTATTTACATCGATGCCCAAATCTATTTTGTATATTCTACTTCGATAGTAATTTCTCGACTGAACATCTGGCCTTTAAAAAGTTTGGCATTTTGTTAAGTATGCAAAAAATCCCAAAACATATATTCTCTAGGCATAAATTCCAAGGCTACTTTTATTTACCATCAGTTTCTGTATATCAGGGTGACTGTTATTCCTTTTTGTAGTTTTCTGATCAGTTGATAAAATTGTCTTGTTTATTGCTGCTCAACTACACAAGAAATGGCTAGTGAACTGTGCATACAGTACACCACAACTCGGCATACACGTAAGATAGCTATTAGCTAAAAACAACATTCAAGGATTATTCTGATAAGTATGGTGCTCAGTGCACCATACAAGTGCAACATAGAAGTGTGCTGCTATGCATTATACAAGAATTTAGTATGATGTATACAGACTGTACCTTGTCATCTGCCACCATCGCACTCTAATCAGCATGTCTATTTATATATTCTTCCTACAGGTACGTCACTCAGCTTTTCCATCTTGATTTTCCCTACCTCTACTCCTTGCATACACTTGGTACGTCACTCAGCTTTTGCATCCTGATTTTCCCTACCTCTACTCCTTGCATTCACTTGGTATGTTTTTCAACTAACCAGTGTTCTACCCCCACTTTCCCACTTTTATTTGTGACCTCGTCGTTTACTCTGCCTTGAATATCCTACATCTCACTCAGTCTTAATTATCTGATCAAAATGAGCACAGTCCACTCCCCTCTGTTTCACACCTGAATGCATTTTGTAGCAAATATATTGAAAACAATACATCTACAAGATGTCAGTCTGCTCAGTGCAACATAGAAGTGTGCTATGAATTATACCATAATTTAACCAGAAGGGAACTGAAGGTAACTGGATGCATAGTCACAGTAAACAATGATTCTGTTTGTTTTTACTCTCTCCCCTATAATCCTTCACTTTCTTCTAACCCCCCTAATCCCTATGCCTAGTAAGGAACTGGGCATCTCTCCCTCTATCCTCCCCATCCAACTCACCTCCTCCTCAGATCTGTTTCTCAACATACAATCCTATGTCTCCAAGCACAGACAGCTACCTCATGCCCTCTCCTGCTTCCACATGCTAACACTTTTTCTGCTCCTCCTAAGTGCTGGCGATATCTCTCCAAATCCTGGTCCTCTTTACCACATCCCCACAGTCACTTCTATCTCTCATCCACGATCTATCACAACTGTCCGTAACCCTTCTAACCTCATACCCATCCACCCAACCCCCGTTTTCCCAGTCCCAATAACAGGAGCTCTATGGAACGCTCCCACTGTCTGCAACAAACTTCACTACATCCATGAATCCATGATCTTTTCATTACTGACAAACTTACCCTCCTCGGCATCACTGAAACCTGGCTCATCGCCTCTGACACAGCCTATCCAGCTGCACTTTCTTATGGTGGATTCCAGCTTTCTCGCACCCCTGTCCCAACAGCAAGCATACTGGAGGAGTTGGTTTTCTCCTGTCAGATAAATGCTCCTTCACCCCAATTACACTGCCATCTTCCGTTACCCTCCCTTCTTTTAAGGTACACACTGTGCGCATCTACTCCCCCTCCAACTTCCAACTGGCTGCCATTTACGGTCCCTCGGGGCCAGCCACCACCTTCTTCAACCACTTCACCACCTGGCTACTTCAGTTCCTCTCCCCTGACATCCCCACTATCTTCATGGATAATTTCAACATACCCATTGACACTTCCCACTCAGCTGTCTCTAAGCTTCTATCTCTCACTTTCTCCTTTGGCCTCGCTCAATGGTTTTTTACAGCCACTCACAAAGATGATCAAACACTGGACCTCATCTTCACCCGCCTCTGTTCCCGATATACAGTTAGGTCCATATATATTTGGACAGAGACAACATTGTTTTAATTTTGGTTCTAGACATTACCACAATTAATTTTAAACAAAACAATTCAGATGCAGTTGAAGTTCAGACTTTCAGCTTTCATTTGAGGGTATCTACATTAAAATTGGATGAACGGTTTAGGAGTTTCAGCTCCTTAACATGTGCCACCCTGTTTTTAAAGGGACCAAAAGTAATTGGACAGATTAAATAATTGTAAATAAAATGTTCATTTCTAGTACTTGGTTGAAAACCCTTTGTTGGCAATAACTGCCTGAAGTCTTGAACTCATGGACATCACCAGATGCTGTGTTTCCTCCTTTTTGATGCTCTGCCAGGCCTTCACTGCGGTGGTTTTCAGTTGCTGTTTGTTTGTGGGCCTTTCTGTCTGAAGTTTAGTCTTTAACAAGTGAAATGCATGCTCAATTGGGTTGAGATCAGGTGACTGACTTGGCCATTCAAGAATATTCCCCTTCTTTGCTTTAATAAACTCCTGGGTTGATTTGGCTTTATGTTTTGTGTCATTGTCCAACTCTAGTATGAAATGACGACCAACCAGTTTGGCTGCATTTGGCTGGATCTGAGCACACAGTATGGCTCTGAATACATCAGAATTCATTCGGCTGCTTCTGTCCTGTGTCACATCATCAATAAACACTAGTGTCCCAGTGCCACTGGCAGCCGTGCATGCCCAAGCCATCACACTGCCTCCGCCGTGTTTTACAGATGATATGGTATACTTTGGATCATGAGCTGTACCACGCCTTCGCCATACTTTTCTCTTTCCATCATTCTGGTAGAGGTTGATCTTGGTTTCATCTGTCCAAAGAATGTTCTTCCACAACTGTGCTGGCTTTTTTAGATGTTTTTTTTAGCAATGTCCATTCTAGCCTTTTTATTCTTGATGCTTATGAGTGGCTTGCACCGTGCAGTGAACCCTCTGTATTTACTTTCATGCAGTCTTCTCTTTATGGTAGATTTGGATATTGATATGCCTACCTCCTGGAGAGAGTTGTTCACTTGGTTGGCTGCTGTGAAGGGGTTTCTCTTCACCATGGAGATTATTCTGCGATCATCCACCACTGTTGTCTTCCGTGGGCGCCCAGGTCTTTTTGCATTGATGAGTTCACCAGTGCTTTCTTTCTTTCTCAGGATGTACCAAACTGTAGATTTTGCCACTCCTAATATTGTAGCAATTTCTCGGATGGGTTTTTTCTGTTTTTGCAGCTTAAGGATGGCTTGTTTCACCTGCATGGAGACCTCCTTTGACCGCATGTTTACTTCACAGCAAAATCTTCCAAATGCAAGCACCACACCTCAAATCAACTCCAGGCCTTTTATCTGCTTAATTGAGAATGCCATAACGAAGGGATTGCCCACACATGTCCATGAAATAGCCTTGGAGTCAATTGTCCAATTACTTTTGGTCCGTTTAAAAACAGGGTGGCACATGTTAAGGAGCTGAAACTCCTAAACCCTTCATCCAGTTTTAATGTGGATACCCTCAAATGAAAGCTGAAAGTCTGAACTTCAACTGTTTCTGAATTGTTTTGTTTAAAATTCATTGTGGTAATGTCTAGAACCAAAATTAGAAAAATGTTGTCTCTGTCCAAATATATATGGACCTAACTGTAACCTCTCTAACACACCTCTTTCTGACCACAACCTACTTACATTCTCTTTCCTCTCCTCTCCAGGAGCACAATTCCCACTCCACAAACTTGCACACCCTCAAAAGCACTTCATCGCATTCAAACAGTCCCTCACTACTTTCAAGTTCACACTCACTCCACAAACATACTTCTCATCTTTCATATCCTCCCTGTCTCACAACCATAAACAGCAATTCAACACTTTCATTTCTCTCCTCCTCCAGTACCTCCTCTCTCTCCTCTCATCTCAGATTAAAAATCCCTCTGCTTTGAAGAACAAAGATTTAAAAAAAAAAAGATAAATTGCAAAGTTTCTTTATTTTCCAAGCACATTGCAATTTTACCCACTTAAAGGGAATCTTTCTGTAGGTTTTTGCAATGTAATTTGAAGACAGCAGGAGATAGAGGCTGAAACACAGATTTCAGGGATGTGTAACTTGTGTTGTTTACTAACTGTGAAGGATTTATCACTAATAGATTAATATTGCCAGACTAGTCCAGCAACTAAGCACTTCACTGTCTGTGAACTTTGTATCTAGAGATCAGTATCAAAAAGAACCCATATTAAGAAAACAGATTCGGGGCAAAAAACTCACATACTATATATAACAATAGAGAGAGGGTAATGAAAAAACCCACAAGTATATACCCTTTTAAAAATAGATTTTTATTTAAATAATTAAAATAAATAGATAAATAGATTAGGTAGTAATATGGAGGCTGCTGAACATTGATGCAGGTACAACACTGGCAAATACAAGCTGCCATAATCAGTATATGTCACTCAAGTGATTAAGACAAAAGGTCCTAAAGTACTGCAGTACTGAGAGGGTTAAATTTCCCTAATAAACTTAAACAGGAAAGACTTGAATATTGATGATATACCTACATATGTGAAGCGCTGCTTGTTGTAGTGTCCCCACCACCCCATCTCGTCACACCCGGCATCCACCACACGCGCATTCATTGACAGAGTGCATGGTGGATGCTGGGTGTGACACGATGGGGGATAACCCCGCCCACAGCCCATTATTCACCGTGGTACGCGGAACAGGAGACCCCTGGCTGCAGCCGCAAATAGTTGTGATGTAAGCGGAAGCAAGAGCCGGCTGCAGCCGGGGGAATTACATGCTGGCTGTGCGTGGTCAGCGATGTTGTCACAAGCAGTATTGACAACATGACGTAATTACAAAATTCATTAGGGCCCCCGAGGGGATACATTGGAGGGTTAATTTAAAGTGCACAACCCATTTAAACACTGCTTCGCTGATTAGTCGTGCCCGGTCGGCCGCATATATATCCTAGAATACCCGATGCGTTAGAATCGGGCCACCATCTAGTAATAAATAAAGACAGAAACTAAAACAATGGAGATAGGGATAATATACATGGAGCTTAATGATAATAATAATAATAATAGTGTCGTTGGTGGGGCTCCCGCTGTGGGAGTATGGGGAGTATTACTGCCCGTGGCGAAGATAACGCTGGGCAAATGTTTCAGGGGGAGGTTGTACTCACTGATCAGAAGAGCCCGCAGTGAGTAGACAGAGATACGTTGCCGGTGTGCCTGAAATGGTCAGCATGCTGGGTCCCGTGGAGCGGGGCGCCCGCAACAGTCAGTGACAAGGGCTGCAGGGGCGAAGGTGAAGCTGCATTCGCTGTTCCGGTCAGTCTGCAGTAAGTAGTGAGCCGGGGTACCTGGTCAGTGTGGTGGTGGTAGCAGACGTTCCGGGTCCTGCTGGCGATCTTCAGATGTCGGGTCTCACAGGGTGCAGTGTTCAGGTCCTGTGGTGGTTTGGCAGTTTACAGCGGCTTGTGGAACGTTGCAGACCCTCGTGTGAGCGGTCTGAATTAGGAGAGAGGGGAGGAAGACAGGAGTGGAGCTGGTGACTTGGATACTCCAGTGTCTGTCTTGTGCGTAGAATGGTGGCAGGTCAGGAAGGACCTGCGGTGAGTCAGAGCACGAGATGTGCACATGGTACAAGCTTGCATGGAAGCCTAGTGGGACCAAAACCGACGCATTTCGGAAACTATAGCGGTTTATATTATCATTGTGGTGCCTGTCTCACTTGCTGCAGGACCATTCAGACAGACCTACCAGCGCCATGGAACACCATTATCTTCTGTTTTAAATATTTAAATAAAAATCAATTTTTAAAAGGGTATATACTCTGTGGGTTTTTTCATCACCCTCTCTCTATTGTTATGCATAGTATGTGAGTTTTTTTTGCCCAAATATGTTTTCTTAATATGGGTTCTTTTTGATATTGATATCATAAATCTCTGTTTCTTTGAACAGATTTAAATCCCAATAGATTACTATGAATAATAAGGCCATGGAAAAAATCTGGCTCAGCCAAGCTTGTGATATTTTTAAACAGAATGCTGCTGGCAATGTTACGGATACCCACAATGATTTTAAAGAATCCACCAAAAGATATCATAATTTATTACACAGAAAGACCCTTTCATGAACTAGGATAACACTAGAGAACTATCATAAACATAAGATTATTCCTAGAGACCTCAGAATTCAGCTGTACCCCAACTTTGGCCTTGATGACGATGCATTATAGTTCTGCTCATCGTCATTGGCACCCATGAAGTTTAAGTACATAATGTGGAATATCTCCTGATAAAAATTAATCAAGTGAAACAGATTTTTTTTTATAGAGCTCTCGTGTTAAATACAAAAGAGCAATGATAAACAATAATTTAAATTCAAAAACAATGAGAGGGAAAATAGAAAAACCTAAAGCTTGCTGAGACACTGGTATTGGTAACCTTTACATTAATTTAGTATGGAAACACATTTTGACTCACCCGTGGTAAATCACAAAAGAGATTCTCCTGTGATTAATTGTCGGTGCCCATGTGACATGAATTAGCCAATTAATGATGAATTCAGTGTTTTAAAAAGCCACATGGTAGGCCCTGTTCCTTTGTCACAATGGTGAAGCCAAAGAAGCTGTCTGAGGACATCAGAACTGTTATTATTAGCAAACACAACACTTCTAAAGGGTATAAGGCCATCACCAACTACCTTGGTGCTTCAGTTTCAACAGTGTGCAATGTTATTAAGAGGTTTGCCAAGCATGGAACAGTGAACAACCTCCCTGGACGTGGGAGAAAGAGGAAAATTAACAAGAGATGCCTTCGAAGGTTGGTGCAATTGGTGGAAAAAACACCATGTCAAACATCCAAAGACCTGAAGGCCATCCTGTAACAGTCTGGGGTCATGATTTCAACAAATACCATACGCCGCACACTAAACCAAGCAGAGCTTTATGGACAAAGGCTAAGGATGAAACCATTGCTGAAGAAAAGACATAAAAAAGAATGACTGATCTTGACCGTATCACAAGAATTATGAAATCAGAGAATTATAAAGAGATTTTAGAGCGAAATGTCCTATCCAGTGTAAGAAAACTTGGTTTGAGTCGAAGATCATGGGTCCTCCAGCAAGACAATGACCCAAAACACACATCCGAAAGTACACAGGAATGGTTGAAAAAGAAAAAATGGACTGTTTTAACATGGCCAGCAATGAGTCCAGACCTCAATCCCATTGAAAATCTGTGGAGTGAGCTGAAATCTGCCATTGGGAAAAAGAACCCTGCAAACATACAAGAGCTTGAACAAACTGCAAAGGAAGAGTGAGAGAAAATTCCAGCTGAGAAGTGCAAGAAGCTTATAGATGGCTACAAGTAGAGATGAGCGAATACTTCAATATTTGGTTTGGATTACGATAGTCGAATTTGCAATATTCGCCGATTTGTTTGTCGAATATTCGCCGAACATTGCCGAATGCCATTGGATTCAATAGGGGAAAAAAACAAATGCTTACACAACGCCTTCAAACGGGCCCAAAAGTTGCCAAAACACATCAAATTAGGGGCAGACATCAGAAAAGTGGCCTCAATTGACCCACAGTGCAGATTTTATAATGGCACAGCAGCAGTCAGCCATGGTCCATGCATGAGGTATCAGGGTCTGGGCCAGAATTTACAGCTTTGAATTGAACTTCAAATTAAGACAAGGTGGGTGAGGGATCGGTGTAGGTCTGCTGTGCTGGAAGCCCTGATGCCACACGCAACTGCTCAACCTGCTTTTATGCTCAGCCACACTCAGATGGCAGAAAAATCAGCTTCATAGATTAGTATTGATACAAAAATGTAAGGATAATAACACGGGTAGTTGACTGAAAGTAAGTGGAGGCCTGTCTTTCTGGAGGGCCTACTGCTACAGGCAATACACATGAAGAAGGCCCAACCAGGAGTCTCCCCATTTCCGAAAATGAAAGGCTGACACCACAAAAGTGGCATCAATTCACAAGAGGAGAAATATTATAATTAGGACTATAATAATAATAATAATAATAATAATAATAATAAAATAACAAAGACCAATTCTGTTCGCCCTCTGATATCTAACAAACAGGTCATGCTGGAGAAACTTGCATCTACTACCACTCAGTGTCTTCAGCTCCTTTGGGAGAAACAAATGTTTGGGCAGTGTAAAGTGGCTAACGGAGACATAGCTGATGGGAGGTATGTATCACAGAGAGGACTGTCGTCTGTGATGTAATCCTTGAATGTTGCTCTACTGCACGTAAGCAATAAGAGGATTGTTTGGTGCATCTAGGCCCAGGTTTTACAGGTAGCCTGAGAGATGGGTGGGTCTGGCAACCCACATACCTCACCTTTGGGTGTGGTTAACAAGGTAAAATGGAGTCCATTGTTTGACACATGGTCTCTGTGTGAGGAGGAAGAGGTCCTCCTGTGTGGTATCTGCAAACTGAGCCGGTGTACTAGATGCTTTCCAGCCGATGTGACTAGGACTGGTTTTCAAGAGACTTTGCATAAATAACTGTTTACATTGTTTGCCTGAACTGAAGGCTGTTTATTTTCCTTTGCTTATAGCTGGTTTATGACACTGCAATAATCCAGAATGGACTTTTAAATGGAAAAGCTTGCTGTTTTTCCTACCGACGCTCCCAAGTGAGTAGAAACCCCACAGTAGCCAGTCTACCAAATAAAATTCCTGATATATGGAAATTGTGGATGGCTTCGCCTCTGGTACTGGGTGCAAATACCAAACCATGAGGTGCCAGTCACTGGAAATTCCTGGTTGGTTGGAGACAAGCTCATTCCCACAGAAAAGTACCTGCAAGCTAAGGAGATGGTGGCCTATATCATGGAGGAGTTTGCTCGTTGTCTAGGGGAGTGACCACCACTGTTGTCTACCGTGTAAACTTTAACAATGCTCCCAAGTTAGTAGGAAACCCCATAGCAGCCAGTCTACCAAATAAACTTCCTGAGATATGGAAATTGTGGACGGCTTCGCCTCTGGTACTGGGTGCTAATACCAAACCATGACTTGCCATTCACTGGGTATTCCTGGCTGGTTGGAGACAAGCTCATTCCCACAGAAAAGTACCAGCAAGCTAAGGAGATGGTGGCCTATATCATGGAGGAGTTTGCTCGTTGTCTAGGGGAGCGACCACCACTGCTGTCTACCCTGTGAACATTGTGTTGAAGCTTGGAAGGATTAAGAGGTTACATTGACGAGTCTGCTTTTTCTACTAAAGATCCTGCAGTGTTTTTATAGTTTTTTTTTATTTGGCCTTATATACAAGTCATGACTGTGCAAAGAATGTTTCTTAACATTTTTTCCAGGAAAATCCATTTTAGCTTTGTTTTTGTATGTTTTATTGTCAGTCCGTAAAAGTGGCGTAATACTCTGACAACATTGATTACAGATATAGTATTGGTCAGTGACCAACTGTGAATAGGTTTGAACACACAACTGCCAGACTTTAAATGGAGTATAATATTTGACACACTCCCAAAAATGTCAGTATTATTACGGCAGTAATATGGGATCACGTCTGATGACCACGGTTTTAGGAAGTGGCATTATAGATGTGGTATTGGTCAGCGACCAAATGTGAATAGATTCAACAAAACACAGCTGGCTGACTTTAAATGGAGTGTAATATTTGGCATGCTCCACAAAATGTCTGTATTATTACCGCAGTAATATGGGATCACATTTGATGATGGAAAAGTTTCTGTGTTTCCACAATACAGCAATGAGAATAAAATGAAAAAAATCTGGCTGTATTCTGCTAACAAGCAAATGGAGCAGTAAAGTGGTGTACTTTATTGCTTTTTAAGCAAATAATCAGGATTAAATGAAAAAAAAATAGACCTGATATGTAGGGCTATTGATATCTGTAACAGCAGCAGCAGACAGAACATGCAATGGACCCTATTGTGATGTATACACTATCCACAAACTCTGCCTGCCTAACTCCTGCTATCACCAGTAGTATATGGAGCTAGATTAGTCCTCAGAAGGACTGTTAGTTCAGATGGATATATATCTTGCTGTGGAATACCTACACTTAAATATTAAACCACCAATTCTATCCCTCACTCATGAGCACCTCTCCCTACGCCTGTTTCCGGGGTAGACTGTGACGAGCATAGGGTCACGGGGTCTTATACAGACCCGATGACGCTATACAGCCAACTAATCACTGTAATGCCACAACCAACATGACTACGGCATTACAGTGCATGGCAGGCAATCTCTGCAGGTTAATTGAAAGTCTAAAGAGTACCAAACATGCGGGACGGGGACCCGAGCTCCTGCCCGAGCATCCCGGAAATACTCACCAAGCGCTGAGCATGTCGAGCAGTGAGATGCTTAGGCAAGTAACCAGCAGTGGCGAGCACGGTCGCTCATCAGTAATGGAGACCCAATCAGGAGTCTCTACATTTCCAAAAATTACACCACCAAAGTAGTATCAATTTCACTAGAGTAGAAATAATAAAATTAGGACCGACACCTCTTCCACTACAGCCAACCCATGATATGGAGAACTAATCAAGAGTGTTCACATTTCCCTAAATTAGGGCCTAACACCACCGAAGTTGCATCATTTTCACTAAAGTAGAAGTAGTATAATGGAGACCAAAACCTCTTCCACTACAGCCAATCCAGCAGATAGAGACACAAGCAGGAGTGTTCACATTTCCAAAAATTAATGGTAACGCCTGCAGCAGCAGTAACAAAAGCAGGCACAGAAGCCATATCACAGACTGCAATTACCCAAGATCAATGCTGCACTCTAAAAACTACAACATCACCTGGTCTATACAGTTTGCTATTAGGGTGCAAAAGTCCTTGGAGATCCATGACTTGTTCATCTTGATGAAAGTTAGGTGGTCTAAACTTTCAGGGAACAGCCGGCTGCGCTTATCCATCAGGACAAGTGATGGGCGAGCACTAAAATGCTTGGGTGTTCGATGCTCGGGTCGAGCAAATCGGGTGCTCGCTCTGAGCAACGAGCCCAATGTAAGTCTATGGGAAACTCAAGCATTTTTCAGGTGGCTCCACCCGGTGGTCTGCAGAAAAATTGGCCTAAAAATTGCCCAAATTGATGGGAACAGTGCTCAAATGACATGGGAACAGCATGGGGAAGACCCCTGGAAGCATTTCTGACTCCCAGGTAACTGCTGCAAACCACGTTATCAGAGGTACGCCACTTTTAAGGACTCACAATAAAACATTCAAAAACTAATCCAAAATGGATTTTCCTGGGAAATATGTTAAGGAACATCCTTTCTAGGGTAATGACTTGTATATAAGGCAAAATAAATACCAAAACCAAATATACTCCTCCACACCTTGGGCTATGTTCACACATAGCATTTTTGATGCGTTTTTTGCACTTTTGCATTGCTTTCAACCGTGACAAATGTATTCACCGGGAGATGTCATTTTAACATTTTACAACCTTATCTGGCCATGTGGTGTGTGAGACATGATCAGACACATCCTGTTTCATGTATGAAGGAGGGACTCTGAAAGTCTCAAAGTCTATTTTTATAGGGCCATCAGGAGGCCTTTACTATTCTTAAGGGTTCAGCAGTCGGCCCTCACTATTGTAAGAGAGTCATCAGCCGGCTATGCTTTGTTGTTCCCATTACTAAAAGTGGGTCTCCTATACTGTTATTGCATATGCAGTGAGTGGCAGGGCTGCCCAATATTTGGATGCACTCCAATACCCCTTTGAAAATTTGGACGCACTCCAAGACACCTTTAAAGAGACTTAGAGGGCCCCATGAAAATAATCTTCCCATTATTAGGAAGTGGGTCTCCCATACTGTATGCCTATGCCGTGAATGCAAGGGCTGCAAAAATTTGGACCTACTCCAATAACCCTTGGAAGAGACTTAGAGGAGGGCCTCCTGAAAAATAATGTTCCCATTATTAGAAAGTGGGTCTCCCATTGTGTCTGCTTATGCAGTGAATGCAAAGGTTACCAAAAACTGGGAGGCATTCCAATGCACCCTGGAAAAGACTTGGAGGAGGGCATCATAAACAAATGTTCCCATTAGAAAGGAGCGGGTCTCCTATACTTGTAATGCCCATGCACTAAGTGTATGGGCTGACAAACATTTACCCCTAGGGGGTATACATGAACATACTGTATAAACTTTTTATTTATGGGCATCATAAACACCCTTTAAAAAAATTATGGGGGTATTGCATCATGGACCACAGTCACCCTGGTGATATGATGGTGGAGGATGAGGATGAGGAGAAGGAGGTGGACAAGAGCAAATAGCCAAAATCAGGAAGCGTATACCCATGTGTGGGTGTGAAAAGGTGCATGGGAATACACCTCCCAAAAAAAGACACTTGTTCATTTTTATAAGAGTCAGCATGTCAGCATTTTCAGTTGACAGGCGGGTGCACTTATCAGTTATAATTAGGGATGAGCAAGTATACTCGTTACTATTCGGTACTCGCTGAATAGTACGGTACTCGGGCTACTCGTTACTCCCCGAGTTTCCTTGTGATTACTCGCTAGGAGTAACGAGTCGAATGTAAGTCAATGGGAAATGCGAGTAAGCCGAGTAATTGTCTGCTGGAGCCTATAAAGCAGTCTGGGGGCTGAGGAAGAGGCTGAAATGGGTGCATGATTGATTAAAATCCGGCGGTAAAATGCCGCCGGCTTTTAAAAGATCACTCAGCCCCATACTCACTTCCCCGCAGCCTCCCATCCAGATCCTCCGCTCCCCCCGCTGCCTCCCATTCCGATCCTAAGTTAGGACTGGGCGGGGAGGGAAGCACCAGGGAGCGGGGAGCGCAGCACCAGTGAGCGGGGAGCAAAGGACCCCGGCGGGGAAGCCGGCAGTGAAAAGACTTCACCGCCGTCTTTCCCGTTCGGTGCTGCGCTCCACGCTCCCTGATGTATGCTCCCAGCTCCATGGTGCTTCGTTCCCCACCTGGTCCTAACTTAGGAGCGGGGAGCGCTGCACCGAACGGGAAAGCCGGTGGGGAAGTCTTTTCACTGCCGGCTTTCCTGCCGGTTATTTCAAATGAACAGCTGAGGTATCAGCTGATGCTGATCAGCTGTTCATTTGAAGTAGCCGTGGTGCCTTCAGAGGGTTCGTGAGTTTATGGCCGGACACAACAATATAGGGAATCCCTTTTTTTTAATTATTTCATTAATTTCATGAAATAATAAAAAAAAAAATACGTGGGGATTCGTGCTATTTCTGTGTCCAGCCAGGTACAACTAAGCAGCTGGGTGCTGGAATCTGCAGCGCAGGGTGGCCCAAGCTTTCTGGCCCCCCCCGGCTGCAAACTGCAGTCCGCAGCCACCCCAGAAAATGGCGCATTCATAGAAATGCCGTTTTCTGGCGCTGTACCCAACTCATCCAGGGCCCTGGTGCCGTGGCTCACAGGGTAATAAAGGGGTTAGGGCCAGCTTTGTATTATCCGCTGGCCCTAAGCCCGAAATTCATGGGGTCAACCCAATATTAGACATGACCGCCATGAATTTCTAAGTGAAATATTAAAAAAAACCACAACAACAGAGAAATAAATGTTTTATTAGAAATAAAACAAAAAAAAAATTAGAGACTCCATCTTTATTAAAAAAATTATCTTCCGTCCAATGGAGTCTTCTTCTTTAGATTATCTACCAGAGATGTAGCTGAGCTGTGCGGCCATGGGAAAGTTGATGTGAGTTCATGCAGTCAAGCATGAACTCACATGAACCCTCTGAGGGCACCGCGGCTACTTCAAATGAACAACTTATCAGCATCAGCTGATACCTCAGCTGTTCATTTGAAATAACCGGCGGGAAAGCCGGCAGTGAAAAGACTTCACCGCCGGCTTTCCCCTTTGGTGCTGTGCTCCCCACTCTCTGATGTACGCTCCCCGTTCCTCCGCCGTCTCCCATCCCGATCCTAAGTTAGGACAGGGCAGGGAGCGAAGCACCAGGGTGCCGGGAGCGTACATCAGGGAGCAGGGAGCGCAGCACCGAACGGGAAAGCCGGCGGTGAAGTCTTTTCCCATTGACTTACATTGGACTCGCTACTCGTAACGAGTACCCGAGTTTTGGGACCTACTCGTTACGAGTATAGCGAGTCCGATTATTTCACTACTCACTCATCCCTAGTTATAATTCCACTAGCGGCACTAAAAACCCGCTTTGATAAAATGCTAGCGCCAGGGCAGGCCAGGTCCTCCAAGGCATAGTGAGCCAGTTCATTCCAGGCGTCCAGCTTGGATACCCAATAATTATAAGGCACAGAGGAATCACGGAGGACGTTAGTACGGTTGGCAAGGTATTCCCTCAGCATCTTCCCAAACTTTGTACTCCTTGTGAGAGTACCCTACGCCACAGGGCCTGTGCGATGGAAGGGGCTGAGAAAACTATCCCAGAACTTTGTCCTCAGGTCATCCAAGCTGAATAGATGGTATGACAGTTGTGCAGGTAGTACCGTCTATAGCGCATTAAACTAGCTCCTATTCTTCCTCCTCCTCCTTTTCCTCATTGTTACCCAATCCACGTTGGGATGAGATGAGGCTAGGCTGTGTGTAATCACCCTGTATGGTTCCTTCCTCCATCTCATCGTGCATCCTCTTTGATTGTGAGCAGAGAGTGTTTCAGAAGACAGAGAAGCGGGAAGGTGACGCTAATTATGGCATCATCGCCGCTCACCATCTTGGTGGAGTCTTCAAAGTTTTGGAGGATGGTACAGATGTCTGACATCCATATCCACTCCTTAGGTCTTATGTGTGGAGTATGAACTGAATACCGATAGCCTTGTTGATGCTGGAGTAACATCCCTGGCGGCGTGCTGGCATGGTTTACCACCTCCCACCATGCAAGACCGCCATTTTACCTATCAGTCCAGGCTGCACACTTTGCTCCAGTACCTGCTGTGTGCATGTCTCTTGTCTGATTGCTTAGGGCGGCGGCGTGATTACTGCCTGATTCTTATAGTTACTGTGTGCGCACTCCTAATGTGTCCCCAGCCTATTGTTGTGAGTCACTGGATACTTAAACCCCCTCCAACCAGTAGGAGGGGTCAGAGTAACACTTTCTTTCAGTGTGTTCTGTGCAATTGAGTTGCCAGGTTCTGTTCTATATCTTGTCTGTTTCCGCCACCCTGGGGGCTGAGTACCCAGGCCTGTTACCTGTATCTGTGACTTCTAGTCTGTTCCGCCACCCTGGGGGCTGAGTTCCCAGGCTCGTTCCTGTATCTTGTTCCTGGTTCAGTTCCTGTCTGAACAGTGTCCTAGCCCATTACTTGTTTGTCTCTATGCTCATATCTTTCCTTTTCCTGCAGTGTCTGAACCAGCACCTAACTCCAATTCGTTGTCTCTGTACTTCTGTTTGTGAGTTTAGTGTCCACTCGCTACTTCATTTTAAGTACCTTGTGTGTATCTGCTCTGCTTGTCTACCACACCTGCGGTTTTTGCTCTGCTCGTCTACCGCACTTCCGGGTTTTGCTCTGCTCTGCTTGTCTACCGCACCTGTTGGTTTTGCTCTGCTCTGCTTGTCTACCGCTCCTGCGGGTTTTTCTCTGCTCTGCTTGTCTACCGCACCTGCGGGTTTTGCTCTGCTCTGCTTGTCTACTGCACCTGCGGGTTTTGCTCTGCTCTGCTTGTCTACCGCACCTGCGGGTTTTGCTCTGCTCATCTACCGCACCTGCGGGTTTTGCTCTGCTTGTCTACCGCACCTGCGGGTTTTGCTCTGCTCTGCTTGTCTTCCGCACCTGCGGGTTTTGCTCTGCTCTGCATGTCTACCACACGTGCAGGTTTTCTCTGCTCTGCTTGTTCACCGCACCTGCGGGTTTTGCTCTGCTCTTCTTGTCTTCCACACCTGCGGGTTTTGCTCTGCTCTGCTTGTCTACCGCACTTGCGGGTTTTGCTCTGCTTGTCTACTGCACCTGCGGGTTTTGCTCTGCTCTGCTTGTCTGACGCACTTGCGGCTCAGTTCCTGTATCCCAGTCTGTACTGGTCCCTATTCTGCCTGCGTTCCTACCTGCCAGTACCCACCTGTCTGTATACCAGCCGTGCCTGCCAGTATCCACCTGTCTGCATAATAGCCGTGCCTGCCAGTACCCACGTATCTGCATACCAGCCGTGCTTGCCAGTACCCACCAGTCAGTATGCCAGCCTAACCTGCCTGTTCCTGCATTCCCTGGTGTGGGTCAACAGCTGTGACCAGGGTCTAACCTGGAATAGCACCTGGTCCCTCTGCTTGGTTCCTCCCTGGTTCACGGAGTTGACTGAGCCGCCGTGCGACCTTGGTCGGACCGAGTTGATACTCAGTCACGCCCCTGCAGGCACTCCTCGGTTCATGGTCCAGTGGGATCACTAACCACGTTCACACCAGTCTGTCCGGGCATGTGCATAACAACTGGTAGTCAACAACTGACCTCTTCTGCTCACAAATCCTTCCCAACATCTGCAGTGTAGAGTTCCAATGCGTGGGGACATTACACACTAGTCTGTGAGCCAGAAGCTACAAATGCTGCTGAAGCACGGCAAGGGCGGCGGAAGCTGTAGCTGACTTTCTAAAATGGGCACACAGGCAGTGTACTTTGACAAGCAGATCCGGCAGCTCCGGGTAGGATTTGAGAAACCGCTGAAACACGAGGTTAAGCACATGGGCCAGGCATGGTACATGTGTGAGCTCGCCTCGCCTCTTCAGCATTGTGCGGCTTGTCACCTAAGCATATTTGCTTCAACACAGCCTATTGTCGCTTGGCTGAGGCAGTGCTGCAGCGCTTCCAGCTTGTGACTGATGTGGTCATTTCAGAGATGGAGGCTGAAGAGGAGGAGGAGGCCGAGTAGGATGAGGGGCAGGAGCTGTAGACTGTGGGGGCAACCCTGATTGACCTAGGGCACGCAATCCTCGGCATCGGGAGGATGTGTTCCGTCCCAAGGTCCGACTGGGTCCCGGGTTCCACTATGTTAACCTAGTGTGCCATCAGCGAGATGTACCATCCCTGCCCACAAGCACTTGTCCACGTGTCCGTGGTTAGATGGACTTTCCCTGTAACTGCATTGTTGAGGGCACGGCTAATGTTGTGGAACACGTGCCTGTGTAATGCAGGGACGGCACATCGGTTGAAATAGTGGGGGATGGGGACCGAGTGCCGAGGGAAGGCCGCCACCATCAGGTTGCGGAAAGCTTCTGTCTCCACGAGCCTAAAAGGCAACATTTCGAGTGCAAGCAGTTGTGAAATGTGTGAATTTAGTAGTGTGGCCTGTGGGTCGTTGGCTGCTTATTTGCGTTTGCGTTCCAAGGACTGGGGTATGGACTACTGAACGCTGCGCTGAGACAAGGACGTGCTTGCTGATAGTGCTAAATGAGAGTGTGCAACGACAGGTTCAGGGCAGGAGGCATCTTTGCATGCACTATGGACAGGCGATTGGCTTGCATGCACAACAGCGTAAGAAGCAGTGGTGTCACCCACAGACACTGTTCCTGGACCCTTGGGCTTTGCTGCCATGTGCCTGATTATGCTGGTGGTGGTCAGGCTGGTAGCTTTGCTACCCCTGCTGATGCTGGCCTGGCAGGTGGCGTAAATGGCCTTTTTGGGGTTATCGGCAGAGTCTTTAAAAAGCAACCAGACTCGGGAAGACCTAACAGTTGTACTGTCAACTTTCGTTGTGTTGGTGTTACGGGGAACAGTTGCCCATCTTCTGTCTGCTGCCACCACACTGCTTCTTCCTGCCTTTTGGGGTGCTCTTCCCCCCTTCTCCTGTGTGCTGCTGTACTCGCTCTGCATGTCCTCCTGCCAGGTTGGGTCAGTTACTATATCATCCACCACTTCATATTCCACTTCCATACCCTGGTCCTCCTCCTGACTTTCTGGCAATTGTGTCTAATCATCGTCCACCTCTTGTGACACTTTCCCACCGTCGCTTTCGTATGACCGTGGCTGCTCAAATATTTCGGCATCGCTACATGCGATATCCTCTTGCCCCACTTCAAGTGGACCAGGCGAGAGGCCCGAATCTAAAATGGAAAAGTGAACAGCTCTTCGGAGTGTCCAAGTGTGGGATCAATTGTCTCTGGGCACTCGGCATGGTGGGAGGAAGGAGGATCAGGGTGAGGAATATGCAGTTCAGACTCACGGGTACTGAGACTTGACCGTGTGGAAAACAGGGCGGTGGTGGTGGTGACTAAGTGACTGGAAGCATTATCTGCTATCCAACCAATAACCTTTTCACACTGCTCTGTGTTCAATAGTGGTGTTCTGTGGTCCCCTATTAATTGGGACAGGAAGGTCGAGCAAGATGTGGGTGTTTGTTCTGGCAAAATTTCAGCTTGCCCACGGCCTCGGCCTCTGCATTCACCATCACCATCACGTCCAGTTCCCCGTCCCTTGCCACATGCCTTGCCCATTTTAAATGGAGGACAATATCTTCCACGCTCACTACAAATGGCTGAATTTGGAGCAAACTTATATTTGATCAGTGTGATGGACAAACAACAGTTTTAAATAGCTGGCATGTAGGTAACTATTTTAAAAAGCAAACTGGTGTCAATAACTTCACTGACACATTGAAACAAAATTTTAATGGAGGCCAGAAATGGCAGAATTTTCAGCGCAATTATATGTGATCTGTGTGACGGATAAACCAAAGTTTTAAATAGCTGGCCTGTAGGTTACTGTTTTTAACAGTGCCAACCTCGTGTCAATAAGTTCACTGACACACTGCAACAAAATTTCAATGGAGGCGAGAAATGGTAATATTTTCCGTGCAATTATATGTGATCTGTGTGATGGACAAACCGCATTTTTAAATAGCTGGATTTTTAGCTCTGTAATATGGAAAGGACCTGGCTGTATCCTGCAATACCAATAAGCAAATGGAGCAGAAAAACGGTGTTCTCTGGATTGTTTTTTAAGCAAATAATCAGGATTAAGACAAAAAAAAATTATTCCTGGCCCCTTATACCTGGGGCTATTTCTACAAATATCTGTAAAAGCACCAGCAGACAGAACTGGAATGGACCCTCTTGCTATGTGCACTGCAGTCTGCTTTATACCCTGCCTGCCTGCCTAGCACTGATATCTCTGCAGCTGGATTAGTCCTCAGAAGGACAGTTAGTTGAGATGGATATGTGTCTCTAATATAGTCTGGTATACTTACACTAACTAGAAACAAGCAAATCTCTCCCTAGCTCAGCAGCAGCTCTCCCTACACTATCTAATTCCGGAGTAGACTGTGACGAGCATAGTGGCGCCAGGTCTGATATAGACCTGATGACGCTGTGCGGCCAGCCAATCACTGTAATACCACAATCAACATGGCTGCGGCATTACAGTGTGTGGCAGACAATCCCTGCATGTCTAAAGAGTGCCAAACATGCAGGGAGGGGCTCCCGCTGAGCAACCCTGGAAATACTCGGCGAGAGCCGAGCATTTCAAGCAGTGAGATGCTCGGGCGAGCACTGAGCAATAGCGAGCATGCTCGCTCCTCACAAGTCAGGACACCACCAACAGCACTGAATACACATTCAGTGAGAACGCTGGCTGCCGGGCATGATAATACCTCCAAGGCGTTACAGGAGAGCTCAGGCCACTCATCCATGTTTGAAGACAAAAATGTAAAGGGGTCCAAACCCTCCCTGATGGTGATGGTATTAATATTGAGCTCTAGATACTCCTGCACCATCCTCTCCTGTCATTCACCACGTGTCAGACTTGTACTTTGTTGTGCTGGTGCTCAAGGTGGTGTAAAAAATGTGTGAACGGACTCACAGAAATTTCTTCTGCCACTTACACTGCTGCTGCTAATGTTTTGGCATTGATGAATTGACGTGCTGGAGGTTGAAAGTCTACAGCTGCGATGCACACTGTGTGCCTCACTGCTGTCTTGGGGAAAACCTTTCTTAAGGTTGTGTAAAAGCTTGTTTCGATAGTCCAGCATTCGCGGGTCCCTTTCCAGGGCGGGAAGCATCTGGCATAATTTACTCTTATAACGTGGATCTAACAGAGCGGGAACCCAGTACTCAGTATTATTTCGAATCATAACTATACGAGGATCATGTTGCAGTGCAGCAAGAAGGCTCTCATATGTCGGGCTCTTCCATGAGGTGCAAGGCCATGCTGTGTTGCTAGCTGGGTAACACTGATGCTTGTTTCCTCCGTCACCTCCCGCCAACCACAAACAACAGAGAGGGGATTATTATCCTCTTCGTCTTCTGACTGTTGCTCGCCCATCAATTCTTCCTCCTCCTTTTGTTCCTAGGCTCTTGCACCTTCACTAACAGTTTGTCTGGTATTACCAGCCCCCCTTGCAGTTACCCACCCTCCCTTGGCATCCGCCTGTGTGATGACAGTCTGAAACTTTGAGACATTGTTATCCCTTCCACATCCTCCTCTTCTTCTGAAACCACCACATCCTGCCAGAGGCTATTCAAAGTCGACTCCAGCATGTACATGACCAGAATTTTGTTGCTGATGACACCTTCATCAGCGCTAACCATCATAGTAGCCATTTAAAAACTGTGCAGAAGGGTGCAGAGGTCCTTAATCTGTTCCCACTCAGCAAACTTGATATGCCCCACGTCCATACTGCATTGGCCCAGGCTATATGACATGACATACTGCGTCAGGGCTCGTTGCTGCTGCCACAGTTGCTGCAACATGTGTACAGTGGAATTCCATCATGTCGGCACTAGTGTTGAGCCACCCCCGTAGTGTTCGAGTTCGGTTCGGTTCGTCGAACACCCGTGTGTTCGCCGAACTGTTCGTCGAACTGTTCGTCGAACACCTTCGAACACCGTTAAAACCAATGGCAGGCAAACAAAAACACATAGAAACACATAGAAAACACCTTCAAAGGTGTCCAAAAGCTGACAAACTGCTCAGAAGACACAACTAACACATGGAAAAGTGACAAGTACATATAGTCATGCGAAAAGAAAAGAGGTGGAGGAGTAAAAGGAGGGGGAGACACAGATATAGGCATGTCATGCCCTTCTAAAATCCAAAAAGTGAGAAGCCGAGACGGCCAGTCCGCTCCTGCCCGTGCCACCTCCGTGTCGCCGGGTTTGTGCCAGAGCCGCGGTGAACCCTGACGGCCAGCCCCCCTCTCCCAATACTGGTGCCTGTCCGCTGGTGGGTCGAGAGAGCCCCCCTGTGGTGGAGGCAGCTCTAAGCTTTTTAATTTAAATTGTCCCTCTAATTTGAATGAATACACTTTAAATCCATTTACAAGGATCTATTGGAGGGCAAGTCTCATGCCAGCAGCCGCGTAATTCCAGCTCCAGTAGCGTCCACTAAAGCTGCTGCAGTTAAAAAGCTTTTATAAGGATCGAGCTCGGCTGTCCACCGCAAGGCATCCTAGTGCCAGTCCCAGCCCCTATGCCTTGGGGTGCCTCCTGATGCTCTTCACTAAGTATCCCGTGGTCCCGAAGCATTTCCTTTGAAAAAATTAAGTGTCCAAACTACAGGTGGTGTAGCTTGCTTAACAGCCGGGATAATCCGCTGACTAGCAGACACTGCTACTAGGCACAAAGTATTTCCTGGGCTAGATGCAGTTAAAAATTTGTAAGTAGATACTCTCGTTGGATGCTGAGAAAGCATTCCATAGAGTCTCCTGGCACGCCATATATGATTCTCTTAAAAAGCTTGGGGTAGGGGTCTAGGGGACCCTTTTATAGCCAAAATCACGGCCCTGTATCACAATACGTCACCTAGGCTGAAGATAAATTGAACTGTAGCACCGAGGGCTCGGTTGCTACAGACGTATTGCACCTCACCCAGAGGTGTGATATCTCACTCTCAGATAAGGATGGAGTGTGGATCAGGACCCGACACCTGCATGCATTACACCACATTGCCGTGGGGCAGGGCGACCAATATGCCCCTGAGATGGGCACGACAGTCCCTGTCCCTGGCTGGAGTGGGGGGAGGGAACACTGAGGAAGGGGAACCCTGCAGTGCAGGAGCAGGGAGGAAGCAGTTCCTGGGTGCATTGAGAAGGGAGTATAAAAGGTGGGCACCATCTTAGTTCAGTGCAGAGAAGTCTGAGCAGAAGTGGCAGGGAGCAGGGGCTCTGCATGAGCTCTGCTCCGGAGGCGGGCCTAGTAACAGAGGCCCAGGCCTGCAAGAGGGAGAAGGAAGGAAGAGGAGCGGAGAAGGCTCCAGGAACGAGGAATGAAGGGATCCCAGGGGTGCGGACGGGCGAGTCGCCACCGCACGCCCGAATCCACCTGCGTGGAGGGGTCAGGCCAAAGGGGGAGACCGGTCCCCGAACTAGTGGAGGCAGGAAACGACCCTCAGCTAGAAACCGGAGGCTCTGACATTTTATGTGGCGCAGCCCCTTGCTCCACCCGCTAGGAAGGCACCACATAGGGTCAGGGAAACTGGCGCC
This sequence comes from Phyllobates terribilis, assembly GCF_046119375.1. Taxonomy (NCBI): domain Eukaryota; kingdom Metazoa; phylum Chordata; class Amphibia; order Anura; family Dendrobatidae; genus Phyllobates; species Phyllobates terribilis. Next base: position 231,150,749 of record NW_027362764.1, read on the forward strand.
AAGTTTACCAAGAGGAGGCCCGAGGCAGCCGGACAGAAGTGTTGGTAAGAAAGGCCAGACAAAGGACACACAAAGGGGGTCCTGTGAAGCGCTCCAAAGTTATCTGGGAGTTGTCTGAGCCCCTCACCTGGTGAGCACAGTACGACGTGGGCAGCCGTTACCTGCAGACGTGGTCTGGATAATAAGAACTGTGAGTAAAGGCCCTGAACTGCATCACTGACTCCGTGTCGTTACTGCTGCCGCCCTGCACCATCACCCCCATCCTCCGCATACACTGCCCTGAGGCTATACTCCTCCCGTGGGGAGTTATGCTACGCTCTGCTGCACCCACAACACCAGCCTTAGCGGTCTGCCCTGTAGCGGCGGTTCACTCTGACCGCAATCCACGGGTGGCGTAGTCGGACATTTAAACATCAAAACCACATAAATAGTTCCGCCACTGGTTTGACCGCCCTGAGCCACGGAACCGGATCGCCGCCACGAAGACTACAACCACCAGCATCCACCAAAAAGGGTCCGGCTCCGGGTGTCCCAAGGCCCAGGGGGTGCGTCAGAACATTTTCATCACCTTTCACAATCACCAATGGGACAAGGCAGGGATGTCCTCTGTCCCCTCTCTTATACATCCTAGTGACGGAGCACCTGCTCTCATCAATTCGCCATAACCCCAATATTAGGTGGATTGAGGTGGGAGGCACCGAGTACAAGTGCTCTCTATTTGCTGATGATGTCCTAGTATATATCACTCAATCACATATATCCATCCCTGCTGTTATGGCTGAAATAGATCACTTTGTTACATGGTAAAATTTTAAAATCAATGCAGCGAAGTCTGAGGCCCTCGATGTCTCCCTCCCTAAATCCATATAGGATTCCATCCAGTCCAACTTTCCCTTTGCCTGGCCCTCACAGGGTATCAAATACTTAGGAATTCCTATTCATAGAGACCTCTCCCATCTATGTTATCTTAATTTTGGGCCCTTTATTGAACAATTCCATACAGACCACGGTTGGCAAGTTAGAACTGTAAGATTCACTACGTGAACCACTGGTGTTTTGTGGAAAAGCACATGTACACCGCGTTCCAAATTATTATGCAAAAAGTGTTTAGGAGTGATAAGGGAAGAATTTGTTTGTTTGTCAGTTAAACTCATTGATGGTGATGTGTGTCAGGGCTCTTTATATCACTGTAAGCAATTGCAGACACCTGTGCTAATTAGTTTGGCAGGTGTGTCCAATGAAAGGCAAGACTACTTAAGAAGGCTCTCTCACATTATTAAGCAGCCTACATTTTCTGCCAAAATGGGAAAGAAAAAGGATGTGTCGGCTGCTGAGAAGCAACAAATTGTGGAGTGTTTAGGTCAAGGCAAGTGTCTTGGCAATCAAGAAGTATGTAGCTGATTCACAGTACACACGTGTGCGTGCTGATAAGGGCAAATTGAGGACTCTTTCCTACAGGCAATTACGTCAGGTTGAAAGAGCAGCGGCAAAAAAGCCTTGTCATAGCAGCAGACAAGTTTTTGAAGCTGCTTGTGCCTCCAACGTCCCCCGAACAACAAGATGCAGGGTCCTTCAGAGGTTTGCAGCTGTGCATACGCCATCCTGTCGACCTCCTCTATCCACTTCACACAAGCAGAAACGGCTCCAGTGGGCCAAACATTACATGAAGACTGATTTCAAAACTGTTTTGTTCACGGATGAGTGCCGTGCAGCGCTCGATGGTCCAGATGAATGGAGTGGAGGATGGCTGGTTGATGGACACCCCACGCAAACACGGCTACAGCGCCAACAAGGAGGAGGTGGAGTAATGTTTTGGGCTGGAATCATGGGGAGAGAGATTGTCGGCCCCTTTAGGATCCCTGAAGGCGCTAAAGATGAACTCCATAATGTATGTGGATTTTCTCAAACAGCACTTCCTGCCATGGTTCAAGAAGAAGAACCGTGTATTTCACAGCAAGATCATTTTTCTGCATGATAATGCACCATCTCATGCTGCACATAAAACATCTGCATCTCTGGCTGATATGGGCATAAAAGGGGACAAACTTATGGTGTGACCCCCATGCTCCCCTGACCTCTACCCCATTCAGAACCTTTGGAGCAGCATTAAAAGGAGTGTCTATGATGGCGGGAGGCAGTTCACATCTAAGCAACAGCTCTGGGAGGGTATTCTGTCCTCATGCAAAACAATTGAAGCAGAAACCATCCAAAACCTGACAAATTCAATGGACGAGAGAGTTCAGAAGCTCCTTTCCAACAAGGGGTCCTATGTGAAAATGTAACATCACCTAGAATAAAGTTTTGAGTTGAAAACTGTTTGATTTCAGTTTCTAACAACCTGCTAATGCTTATAATTTCAAAAATGACCATTTTTTTGGTCTTTATTAAAATGAAAAGGTTGATCGAAAAGTTTGGGGGATCTAAGAGTGTGGCAACCCAGTAGTCATGATTACTTCGAATTCTGACAATATGAGGGTCATGCTGCAGGTAGTGCAGCAAGAAGGCACTTATGTGTCTTGCGCATCTCGGAGCCCCAAAATTATTTTCCGGGCTAGATGCAGCTAAAAATTATTTTTAATTTTAAATCTGGTGAAGCTTATTATAGATGGCCTAATAGGATCAGTGCTGCACACTGCTACAAAGCCCAAATTATTTTCCAGTCAAGATACAGATAAACATGATTAGTAATTTGAAAGCTTAAAACGGTTGGTAGGGTGATTTTAACCAATCATCAAGCTTTTACTCTCCCCAGGATGACACAGGGGTAGAAAAGTCGTTTCGGATCCATGATTTGTTCATCTTTATGAACGTGAGTCTGTCTACATTATCAGTGGAGAGCCGCGTGCGCTTATCTGTCAGCACACCACCAGCAGCGCTGAACACACGTTCAGACAGAACGCTGGCTGCGGGGCATGACAAGATCTCCAAGGCGTAAGTGGCTAGCTCCGGCCATTTATCCAGATTGGAAGCCCAAAAAGAGCAAGGGTCCAGTGACACAGTCGTGGCTTCAATGTTTACTTGGAGATACTCCTGTACCATCGTCTCTAGGCGTTGACTATGTGTCAGACTTCTTGTCTCCTGTGGCCTTGCAAAGGATGGGCTAAAAAAGTGGTGAACTGATTCCGCAAAATTGATGTTATCAGCAGATACTGTGGTTCTGTTACGGTTTGAGTGCTGAACACTTGACGGTCCCACGGTTGGCAAGTTGGAACTGTGAGATTCACTACGTGCACCACTGGTATTTTGTGGAAAAGCACATGTAAGATTCTGCAACAGTCTCTGCTGATACTCCTGCATGCGTGCATCCCTTTCTATGGCAGGAATAATTTCTGCAAATTTACTTTTGTACCGGGGATCTAACAGTGTGGCAACCCAGTAGTCAGGATTATTTCTAATTCTCACAATTCGAGGGTCATGTTGCAGGTAGTGCAGCAAGAAGGCACTCATGTGTGTTGCGCATCCAGGAGCACCAAGTCCCTGTTGTGTTGGTGGCGAGGTAACAATCATGCTTCCTTCCTCTGTCCTCTCCCCCCAACCTCGCACAACAGAAATGTGATCAAGGTCTCCCTCATCTGATGAGTCTTCCATCAGTTCGTCCTCCACTTCTTCCTGGGCTCCTGCACCTTCCTCACTAGTTTGGCTGCTACCATGCGCCCTGGTAAAATCATCTCCCCCACCCTCACATGCCTGCCGCCCTGGTGCTGCCGACCGTCTGGACCTTGCAGATGTTAGCCCTTCCGCATACAACTCCTCCTCCTCTACTTCCTCCACCTCCTCTTGTGCCACCACCTGACTCCGAATTCTGTTTAACATGTGCTCCAGCATGTAAATCACCGGAATAGTCATGCTGATAATGGCATCGTCAGCACTAAACATCTTCGTCGCCATTTCAAAACTGTGCAGAAGGGTGCATAGGTCCCTGATCTGAGACCACTCCTCCAGCGTGATTTGCCCCACCTCTGAATCTCGTTGGCCCAGGCTATACGTCAGAACGTATTGCACCAGGGCTTGTCGGTGCTGCCACAGTCGCTGCAACATGTGCAGAGTTGAATTCCACCGGGTAGGCACATCGCATTTTAGCCGGTGAAGTGGCAGGCCCAACGACTTCTGTAGAGATGTAAGTCGCTGAGCTGCGGGATGCGAACGGCGGAAGTGAGCACACAGCGACCGTGCCCTCTGCAGAAGGCCATCTAGTCTGGGATAGTGGGCTAAAAATTGCTGGACAACCAGGTTGAACACGTGAGCCATACAAGGCACGTGTGTGACATTGCCCCGGCGAAGGGCCGCACCCAGGTTTGCAGCATTGTCGCACACGGCCTTCCCTGGTTTCAGGTCCAGTGGAGACAACCATTCATGAAATTGGTTCTCCAGAGCTGACCACAACTCCTCAGCTATGTGACTCACATTTCCCAGACATTTCAATGTAAAAACCGCCTGATGACGTTGAGCCCTACTGCCAGCATAGTAAGGAGGTGTGCAGGATCCCTTCTGCGCAGTTAGAAAGCTTGTGGCATGACCAGACAGGCTTTGGGTGCAGGTGGAAGACCGAGAAGAGGTTGAGGAGGCAGAAGCAGTGGAGGAAAAATGACATAAAGAGGATTGACGCACAACTCATGGGGACGGCAAGACTTGGACAGCAGCCCCTTGTCCTGCTGTCACCATAGTTACCCAGTGCCCAGTCAGCGACATGTAACGCCCCTGTCCATGCCTACTCGTCCAAGTGTCTGTGGTGAAATGCACCCTGTCACACACAGAGTTTCTCAAAGAAGCGGTGATGTTGTGTGCGACATGCTGGTGGAGCGCAGGCACACCTTTCTTTGAGAAGTAGTGCCGACTGGGCATCTGGTACTGGGGCACTGTGACGGACATAAGGTCTCGAAAATCCTCTGTGTCCACCAGGCGGAAAGGCAGCATTTCTGTAGCCAAGAGCTTGCAGATGGTGAAATTCAACCTCTTAGCTTTCTCATGGCTAGGAGGAAATGGTCTTTTACTTGTCCACATCTGAGGGACCGAGGGCTGGCTATTGTGCTTAGACGGGGTTGATAAGGGTGTTCCCGGCAAACTGCCGGTCTGTGAGGAAGATGCAGGCGGACATGTTAGGTTGCCTTGATCCAAAGGTGGTGCTATCGATGTCGGACAGCGCTCAAGACCAGCTGGTGTTACCACCTCCAAAGAAAATGATGACCTGCCAATCACGCTGGCTGTTGCGGGTAAAGAGGTGGCAGGTCTGCGCCCCAAAACAGGTGTGACTGCTGTCCCCCCAGTCACAGAGGATGAAGAGGCCGCGGATGCACAAGATATGGCAGACGGTGGTTGGCCCGGCCGGCTAGACCGCATTGTAGCACACTGAGCTTCCCACTGCAACTTATGCTTCATGTCCATGTGCCGGTTCATGCATGAAGTACTCAAACTATGTATTTTTTGGCCTCTACTTAGCTTTTGCTGACAAATGTTACAGATAACACGAGTTGGGTCATCTTTATCGATCTGAAAAAATGCCCAGGCTATGCAAGGCTTAGCACCCATGCGACCTGAAGAGCCACCACGACTTGTGGTGAGAGGCAGAGTTGTGTTTGAGGATGCAGTTGTTGACGTGCTTCCAGTACTACGTCTCTGTCCAGGAAGGCGCAACCTGACCTCGTCGTCACTAGCATCTTCCTCCACCTCCTCTGCTGACCTCATCTCTTGGCTGACTGTGGGTTGACAGTAAGTGGGATCTCCGACCTCATCATCATCACCCTGTGCGTTATCACACCCGTCGTCCTCAGAGCCAACCTGTTCCTGCCCTGACAAAAAACTAAAGTTGTCGCTCCAATCAGGTATTTGAGTCTTATCATCGTCTTCCTCATTGTCTCCACCAACAGGAGTTACAGTTTGGGAATGAGGGTCTACATTATGGTCAGAACCTTCTGCGTCTGGTCCTGGATCCGACTCATAAAGATTCTGGGCATCAGTGCAGATCATTTCCTCGTCTGGATTCACAGAAGCGCTGGAGTCGACCTCTGATTCCCAGGCTATAGTATGAGTAAACAGCTCTGCAGACTCAACCATCTGTTCTACCTCATACTCAGACGGGCAGCTGGAGATTTGGGAGCTGTGAGGAAGCAAGTGCGATTTGGGTGACACCTTTGAGGACTGAAGTATTTGTGATGTTGAAGTTGATGTGGAGGAGAGCCCACTTAAAGGAGCACTTGATATCCGTTGAAGCACCTGCTGTTTTTGTGCCTCATCTGGAATTTGTAGCGATTGGCGTGGCCATAAGAAAGGGATCTTATCACATTGTCCGCTAAAAGAAGTAGACATTTTAGTTTGGCTGGAAGATGGTCTTTTTTCTGCACCTACCCCACGGACACAACCTTTTTTCCCCTTCCCAACACGCCTATTCCCCTTTCCACCAGCAGCAGGCCTTTTTCCACTCATTTTGGTGGTTAACTAATTCACAACTCTGGAGTTGTTTGCACAAAAAAACAATGGATGGTAACCGAGCAGAGCTGAGTGGCCAAACTGTGGTATTAGGCCAAAACTATTGGCTGGGTTAGATGCAGAAAAAAATTATTTTTAATTTGCAACCTGATGGAGGTCAGTATAGATGGACTAATAGACCAAGTCCCACACACCGCTAGAAGCCCAAATATTTTTTCAGAGCTAGATGCAGAAATTTTTTTTATTCAATTTGCAACCTGATGGAGGTCAGTATAGATGGACTAATAGACCAAGTCCCACACACTGCTAGAAGCCCAAATATTTTTTCAGAGCTAGATGCAGAAAAAAATTATTTTTAATTTGCAACCTGATGGAGGTCAGTATAGATGGACTAATAGACCAAGTCCCACACACCGCTAGAAGCCCAAATATTTTTTCAGAGCTAGATGCAGAAAAAAAATATTTTTAATTTGCAACCTGATGGAGGTCAGTATAGATGGACTAATAGACCAAGTCCCACACACCGCTAGAAGCCCAAATATTTTTTCAGAGCTAGATGCAGAAAAAAATTATATTCAATTTGCAACCTGCTGGAGGTCAGTATAGAAGGACTAATAGAACAAGTCCCACACACTGCTAGAAGCCCAAATATTTTTTCAGAGCTAAATGAAGAAAAAAATTATTTTTAATTTGCAACCTGATGGAGGTCAGTATAGATGGACTAATAGACCAAGTCCCACACACTGCTAGAAGCCCAAATATTTTTTCAGAGCTAGATGCAGAAAAAAATTATTTTTAATTTGCAACCTGATGGAGGTCAGTATAGATGGACTAATAGACCAAGTCCCACACACTGCTAGAAGCCCAAATATTTTTTCAGAGCTGGATGCAGAAAAAAATTATTTTTAATTTGCAACCTGATGGAGGTCAGTATAGAGGGACTAATAGACCAAGTCCCACACACCGCTAGAAGCCCAAATATTTTTTCAGAGCTAGATGCAGAAAAAAATTATATTCAATTTGCAACCTGCTGGACGTCAGTATGGAAGGACTAATAGAACAAGTCCCACACACTGCTAGAAGCCCAAATATTTTTTCAGAGCTAAATGAAGAAAAAAATTATTTTTAATTTGCAACCTGATGGAGGTCAGTATAGATGGACTAAGAGACCAAGTCCCACACACTGCTAGAAGCCCAAATATTTTTTCAGAGCTAGATGCAGAAAAAAATTATTTTTAATTTGCAACCTGATGGAGGTCAGTATAGATGGACTAATAGACCAAGTCCCACACACTGCTAGAAGCCCAAATATTTTTTCAGAGCTAGATGCAGAAAAAAATTATATTCAGTTTGCAACCTGATGGAGGTCAGTATAGATGGACTAATAGAATGATGCTATGCCCAAAAGATTTTACTTCACTAGGTGCAGTAAAAAAATTGGTATTCTATACACAGGTGGTATATCTTGCAACACAGATAGGCTACTCCACTGACTAACACACTCTGCAATAGGCCAAAAAGGATTAGCTTTGCTAGATTCAGCCAAATGCTGTGAAAAAAACTTGCACAGCACTGGCACAGACCTGCCTGGCAAAAACTGATAGGAACTGATGTAACCTAGTCCTGAAAAGGACTCCAATTACAATTAGTCTTTACTCCCACAATCTATCTATTTAAGAGCACAGACCTGCCTGATAAAAGTCGTAGGAAATGCTGTAACCTAGTCCTTAAAAGGACTGCAATCACAACTATTCCCTACTCCCAAGCTATCTGTATATTTGTGCGAAAATTGGCTTGAAATTAACAAGGTATAGCGCACACAGCAACAGCGGTGCCGTCTAACACGCAGCTGCAGCAGTGAGAAAATGGTGGCGACGGGGAAAATGGCTTGGTCTTATAGGGCAAGGACATGTGACATACACTGCCAATCACACATGCCCTTGCTTGTGTGAAAAAAAGCACTTCGCTCCGTGTGTGCGCTGCTGATAGGCTGACAGATTGCACCTCCCCACTGCAAATGCGGGAAAGAGAAAAAAAAATGGAGATCTTCATTGTTCCTGCAGAGATCCATCCCCTGCCCCTCCCCCCGCCCCGCTGTACACTCAAACTGCGTATTAACATTAATTTTCATCATTACTGAGAAAAAATCCAGTTATGATTTTGGTGCACGAACAGTTATCGAACATAACCTCGAACAGCCGAATTTTTCTCAAATTGTTCGTGTTCGCCGACCGGCTCGAACACCGCCCAAAACAGCTCGAATCTGAGATTGGCGAACAGTTCGAGTAGAACAACGCTCATCTCTAGTCGGCACATCGCATATCAACCTGTTAACTGGCATGGACCAAGGCCTCTATATCGATGCAAGTCGATGACCTGAGGGATGCGAATGACAGAAGTGAGCACACAGCTTCCATGCTTTCTGGAGCTGAGATAGTGGTGGAGTAATCGCTGTACCACCAGGTTGAGGACATGAGCCATGCAAAGCACGTTTGTGAGCTCGCCTTGGCGTAGGGCTGCCACCAGGTTCGCACCATTATCGCACATGGCCTTCCCTTGCTCCAGGTTCAGTGGAGACTGCCATTGCTCAAACTCAGCCTGGAGAGCTGTCCACAACTCTTCAGCTGTATGATTGCGATCTCCAAGGAATATTAATTTTAACATTGCCTGATTGCAGTTAGCCCTGGCTGCGCAGTACGGAGGTGGTGTGGATTCACTCTGCACTGTTGGAACACGTGTCTCATTAAGGCAGAGGTTGAGTAGGCAAGTAGAGGCGGAAAAGGCAGAAGCAGTGGAGGAAGTGTGAAGTACAGAGGTTTGTTCTACAAGCCTTGGGGATTCCAAGATTTGTGGAGCAGCCCCTTCCCCACCTGCCCCCACAGCGACCAGAGTCACCCAATGCCATGTCAGCGAGATGTAACGTAACGCCCTTGGCTATGCTTACGCATCCCGGTGTCTGTGGTGAAATGCACCCTGGCGAACATAGATTTAGTCAAGGAATGGGTGATGTTGTCTGCGACATGCTGGTGTAGCGCAGGCACAGCTTTCTTAGAGAGGTAATGGTGACTGGGCAACTGGTATTGGGACTGCAACGGAAACCTTCTGTATCTACCAGGTGGAAAGGCAGCATTTCCATGGCCAACAGATTAGAGATGGTGGAGTTCAACCTCTTAGCTTTCCCATGTGTAGGATTAAACAATATTTTACGTGACCACAACTGCGGGACCGAGGGCTGGCTGCAGTGCTGAGAGAGGGCGGAGTGAGGTACAGACGGAGATGTTATGGTGGATTGAGAAACATGTGGTGTGCTCGGTGAAACAAACACAGCAAGCATGTCTGCTTTCGTTACAGGTTATGGGCTCTCACTCAGCCTGACTGAAGCGGGTAAAGAACTGGAGGTTCAGCAGTCGAAGACCTGCGTGACAATACTTTGCACGGTAACAGAGGAGGAGGAAGAAGCAGCCGATGTGGTTGATGGGGCGGCTGATGGTTGTTGAGTTCCGCTGGTCCGCATTTTATCGCAGTAAGTTTGCCAGAGTAACGCATGTTGATTGTGCATATGAAGGTTCATGCATGTTGTAGTCAAATTATTGCACTTTTTCCCTCTACTAAGTTTTTTCAAGCAAAGTTTACAGATAACATGATTTTGCTCATTCTTTGCGGTATCAAAAAATGTCCAGGAAAGGCAACCCTTGCCGCCTCTGTGAGCTGCAGACCCACAGTCGTGGCTAAGGATGCAGTGCTCCTCGTGCTTGCATCGCTCTGTGTCTGCGCCGTAAAGCACAACGTAACCTCCTCATCTTCCACCTTCTCAGATGAGCTACTCAGCTGCGTGCCTCTGGTTTCTCACCAAGTGGGATGTACAACCTCATCATTATCCAATGTGTTAACCCATTCATCACCTTGAGAGCCACCCTTCTCCTCTTGTTGCCCTGACAGCACAGTACAGTCCGTGTGAGCCTCAGATATCTGAGTCTCATCAGGATCACCCCCCCCCGGGGGGGGGGGTTAACATCTGGTGATGAGGGTCAATTAGCTGCACAGACCCTAAATCATCCTGCCCCAAATCCAACCTAAAAAGCATCTGTGACACTTTAGATCAGACCTCTAATGCCCCGGAATAGAATGTGTGAACAGTTCTGCAGGCTCACCCATCTGTGATTCCTTATAGTCAGTTGGGTGGTTGGACAGTTGTGACATGGGGGGATAATTGGGGTGTCACCTCTGTGGACTGTACTGTGTGTGATGTGCAGGTGGAGGAAGAGGAGGAGAGGACACTTGCCAACCACTGGAGCACATGCTCTTTGTGACCCTAATCAACAAGGCATACCGCTGTGCTGCTGCCAAAGATAGTGGAGTAGCCCAGTAACAGAAGTTGTCAGTTGTCTTTGGATAGGTCGTGATGGTGTTGGTTCACCAGTGCTGTCACTAACATTGCCACCTACCCCACGTATACCTTGAACACCAAGCCTATTCCCTCTTCCACCACGACCTTGCTTTTTCCCACTCATGTTGGTCCGATAGTGTGGAAGGAGCATGCTATTAGAAACCAAAAATTTGTTTTTTTTACTCTTCACCAGCTCTGAAAACACCTGAAATTCAGTGGCACTAAATGACAAGGTGAAATATGGCTTCCTGTATCACGCTGCAATGCACACGTCCGGACTGACTGGCGTGTGCTTGTATATGTAGTGATTCTGTAGCACCCCAGGGATCTGGTTGCCACAGTGATAGAAATATCACGTCTGAGAGCAAGTGGGAGGTTCCCTGGTCAGGAGCCCTTAAACATGCAACACCTCCTGTCCCAGACCAGATAGGGGAGGAACCTGCCCTATATAAACTGGATCTGGGGCGGGGTTAGTGAGTCAGAGCCTGGAGTGAAGTTCCAGACACGGGGAAAGAAACAGCTAGGAGCTCTGTAGGAGCAGGAGCTGAGTCCCAGGGACTGGAGCAGATATTGCTTGTCCTGGCTGAAGACACTACGACCGGACAATGGAGTCTGAGGCTGTGGGAACCTCTAAGTCCAGCAGCAGAAACCAGCCGGCAGGGGATTCCAGGTCCTCTGGCCATAGAAGCCCGGAGGCTCGGTCACGAGCAAGGGACCAGCACCGCCATCGAGGAGCGGGGGCTATCAGAAGGCCCCAAGTCACCAGCCATACGGGTGAGCACCACACGGTACACTCAGGGACGTGGGCTACTTCCACTCGCTTACAGCAAGGTAGCCAGGAAGAGTGCAGACAGACGGGGAGGCCTACAGCTCCACCTGGCCAGGGGAGCTCCTGCTTGCTCACAGACCGACCAGGCCCCTTATGCTAGCCAGTACTCCCAGGAGGGTCTGCCTTATTATCACCAGTAAAGGCCCTGAACTGCGCTGCAAAGACTCCGAGTCATTCCTGCTGCGCCTGTGAACCATCATTCCCATCATCCACCTTCCCTGCCCTGAGGCTATACTCTTCCCGTGGGGAGTCATCCCATCCTTTGCTGCGCACACCACACCAGCCTCAGCGGACTGCCTCGCAGCGGCGGTACACCCTGACCGCAATCCACGGGTGGCGTAGTCGGACAATTAACCTAAAACTTATACAAGACCGCCACTGATTTGACCACCCTGAGCCACGGGACCGGGTCGCCGCCACAGAGACTACAATCCCCAGAGACCCAGCTCCGGGTAACCCACACACGTGTACACTCGGCCCAGGGGGCGCGTCAACTTGGCGTAGTCGGCAGGATTAAGTGCCCGCAACCACCGGGTACTGTGCGCCTTCAAAAGACTGTCATACCTGCTGTGGTGAAGTTTCCCGCCATCCGCAGCTGTTTTCCTGCCATCCGCAGTCGTTTTCCCGCCATCGGACGCCATCTTCGGGACGCCGCGCGGGAAGAAGAGGGGCGTGGACGCCGAAAGTGCGCGTGAGCTGAAGCCCCGCGCTACGCACCGACGCTGCGCCAGGTCCTGGAAGGAGTGCGACGCTGACGTCACCAGAACGCGACGCAAGGTCCTCCACTCTGACGATCGCCTGCGGAGCCGCAGCCTACGGAGAAGAAGCAACAGAAGGTAGGCCACGGTCGACTGGGCGGGGAGGAAGATGTTGGAAGCGGAGGGGACTGCCGCTGTAATGCCGTTCACAATGCCTTACATCCCCGGAGCGGCCTGGCTGCCCCAATACTCAGGGGAGTCACATACCCTAAGCGACTTTAAAGAGAGACTGTACAGCCTGTTTAAAGTATACCCCCTGATGGAGGGACAAAAAGTGAGCATATCGGTAGGCCAACTAACCGGCGCAGCCCAACGTGAAGTAAAGTCCTGGTCAGTCAGGGACAAGGAGACCGTGAAGGAGATCTTAGCCCGTCTGAGGGACACTTTTGATACCCGCACCTCAGCAGAGATCAAAATGAAATTTTATGGGTGCAAGCAGCGGGCCCAGGACAGTATAAGAGACTATGCTTTGAATTTGCAAGAGGCCCTGGGAGCCATTAAACAGGCAGACCCTGACAGTGTGTGGAATGCAGATGAACCGTTGACTGAGCAATTCATTGAGGGTCTGCTGTCCAACGCCCACCGAACCCAGTTACGGGCAATGGCCTTGCAGAACCCTGGGTTAGACTTTGCAAAGTTCAAAGACAGGGCCATCCGGGTGCTCCGAGAACCGGCACCGGGTAGCGCTGTAACCCACCGGCGCCCTGCTATTGCCTATCACCAGGAGGCGGCGCCCTTGTCTGCAGAGCCTGTGGGAGTTGGTGCGCAGTCTTTGGATAAAGACCCGGCTGCAGACTTGCACCATCAGGTCCAAGAACTGACCAAAAGCGTTGCCGCATTAACCAGGACTGTGCAGTCGTTACTGGTATCCTCTCCAGGAAAGATCCAGCTGGCGTCCGGACCGGAGGACATCCCATGGCGCCGACAGAGGAGGATCCCGCTGTCCAGAGGAAGACCCAGCGACCGCTACAACGAGGACGGACAGCCCATCTGCCGCCGCTGCAATCAACCCGGACATATGGCAAGGTACTGTCATTTAAACGGGCACAACCTGGGGTAGAGGGCCAACCCCCAGGCATAAGATCATCAGGCCCATCGAACTGGGGGACGTCCGGTCTTTCCTGTGGTACTGGATGGCATTCCTATGAGTGCCCTACTAGACACTGGGTCACAGGTGACTACCATCCCGTACGTGCTCTTTAAGCGGTACTGGAATGACTCGGACATAACCCGCTACCCAGATGACGACCTGAGTATCATCGCCAGCAATGGTCAGCCCGTGCTGCAGGTGGGGTTCAAAGAGGTGACCATTAAGATCGGTAAAGTCGAACTGGCGGCACAAGGACTGATTATTGTGGACATTGACCATCATGAGAGTCACCCTAAAATAACCTTGGGGACTAACGTGATTTAAAATTGTCTTGCAGAGGTAATTCTCATTTTGCAGCAGGTTGCCAAGAACGCCAGTTCCAGCCAGCAGCGTGTTCTCCAAAAAGAGATCCGGGCACTGATGAAACGGCAACAAGTGGAACTATCTGGTGGTGAGATTGGTAGCGTGAGAATGTGTGACCCGTTCCCTATTGCCATGCCCCCGAAAAGTGAGATGATGGTCTGGTGCCGGGCAGCTATTGGTCTAAGAGGTAGAGACTACCAAGCAATGGTAGAACCCGTCTACTCAGACAGTAGGCCCACCATTTTGACAGCACGGGGGGTGGTCGATGTACGCCATGGGAGGGTGCCTGTCCGCATCATAAATATCGGGAAGAGAGAAGTATACCTTCCCCGGTATGCCACGCTAGCCAAATTGTTCACCATAAACCAAAATTCTGTAAGGGCCGTGGAACCCTTGCCTCCATCTCAACCAGAGGAAGGTAACGGCTCTAAGAAACAAATGGAGAACTGGTGTCAGCAACTGCATGTGGGTACTGACTCCACTCCCTCACACCAAAAACAGGGAGTCTACCGGGTGGTTCAGGAGTATGAAAGAGTCTTTAGTAAACACCCGCTAGACTTCGGGCGAGTAAAGGGGGTAGAACATCACATCCCCACAGGAGACCATCCACCCATAAAGGAAAGATACCGACCTGTACCCCCTGCACACTATCAGCATTCAAAGGGGATGTTGCGGGACATGAAGGAGGCTGGGGTAATCAGGGACAGCTGTAGCCCCTGGGCAGCTCCACTAGTTCTAGTGAAAAAGAAGGACAACACAATGAGAATGTGTGTAGACTACAGAAAGGTCAACCGTATCACACACAAAGATGTGTACCCATTACCTAGAATAGAAGAATCTTTAGCTGCATTAAAATCTTCTAACTTCTTCTCCACTTTGGATCTTACTAGCGGGTACTGGCAGGTTCCTGTAGCAGAGGCAGACAAGGAGAAGACTGCATTCACCACCCCGATGGGTCTCAGCGAATTCAACTGTATGCCATTCGGGCTCTGCAACGCACCAGGTACCCTCCAGCGGTTGATGGAATGCTGTCTGGGACACCGGAATTTCGAGACGGTCCTGTTATACCTGGACGATATCATCATTTATTCCAAAACCTACGAGGACCATCTGAAACACCTGGCAGAAGTGTTTGACGCCCTGGCAAGCTACGGCCTAAAGGTGAAACCCTCCAAGTGTCACCTCCTGAAACCAAAGGTGCAGTGCCTGGGACAGGTGGTGAGTGATGACGGAGTGGCTCCCGACCCCGATAAGATCACCGTGATTAAAGACTGGCCAAGACCCTCCAGCATAAAGGAAGTGCGGCAGTTCCTCGGGTTGGTAGGCTACTACCGAAGATTCATTCCCGGTTTCACCAAAATGGCAGCCCCTATGCAGAACCTCCTGATAGGTCAATCCAGGAAGGCCAAAAAGCAGAAGCCGCCCTTCAGGTGGGAAAAGCTGGAAGAGGAGTCCTCCCGCCAGCTGAAGATGGCCCTCACGGGGGATGAAATCCTGGCATACCCTGACTACGGCCAGCCCTTTATCCTCCACACGGACCCGAGCAACATCGGGCTAGGAGCCGTACTGTCCCAGATCCAGCAGGGGAAAGAACGGGTAATCGCTTATGCCAACCGAAAACTACGGCCCACAGAGAGAAACCCTGAGAATTATAGCTCATTCAAGCTAGAGTTCCTGGCAGTGGTGTGGGCAGTGACCGAACGTTTCAAGCATTACCTTGTCTCTTCCAAGTTCACCGTGTACACGGATAACAACCCGTTGACACACCTGGACATTGCAAAACTTGGTGCCCTGGAGCAGAGATGGATGGCCCGCCTGTCCAACTATGAATTCACCATCAAATACCGGGCGGGACGCTCAAATGCCAACGCGAATGCCCTGTCCAGAATGCCAAACTTACCGGACGTAGGGGAAGATCCAGAAGAACTGGAAGAAGTCGAACTCCCTGCGTTCCACCGTCATGGGATTACCCTGTATTCCCACCGTGTGAGGGACAGGTGCTCTGCTACGTTCAATCCCTTACCCCACTACAGCTGGGCGGAGACACAAGACAGTGATCCTGCAGTCCGTCTGGTAAAGGAAATGCTGACACAGGCTGATGCCCGTCTTGACCCAGATGCTCCGGAGGAGACCAAGCAACTGTGGAAGGAGAAAAGTAAGCTGTTTCTCTACAAGGAGAAGCTGTGCCGGAGAATGGTCAACTCTCGAACACATGAGCTGACCTGGCAGGTAGTGGTCCCAAGACGAGAGGCGGCTATGGTTCTAGAGGCATACCACGACGGAGCAGGGCACTTCGGATGGAAGAAGCTGGAGTTCCTGTTGCGTGGATGGTTCTACTGGGTAGGCATGAGAGGAGCCATCGAGAGATGGTGCAGAGACTGTGGCCCGTGCAACCTAAGAAGAAAGGACCGTGCCAGCCAGAAGACTCCCCTGCAGTCCATCATCACCAGGCAGCCACTGGAACTGGTAGCCCTGGACCATGTGAAACTGGCTCCAAGCAAATCTGGGTACGTCTACGCCCTCACACATCGTAGATCACTACTCCCGATTCCTGGTGGTGGTCCCTGTCAAAGACTTAATGGCTCAAACAGCAGCCAGAGCCTTCCAGCTGCACTTCTGCCGTCCACACGGGTATCCGGAGCAAGTGCTGACAGACCAAGGACCAGCCTTCGAAGCGGAGGTCTTCCAAGAGTTCTGCAATCTGTATGGCTGCAGGAAGATAAGAACAACGCCCTATCACCCTCAGACCAACGGACTATGTGAGAAAATGAACCAGGTGATAATAGACTTGCTAAAAAAGTTGCCCCTGGAAGAACGCAGTCTGTGGCCTGAAAAACTGCCTGATCTGGTGGACTTGTATAATCACATCCCCGTAGGTTCCACCAACTGTACCCCGGCTTACCTAATGAGAGCAAGACCTGGTAAGCTGCCTATTGACCTGGATATGGGAGTCCTGACACCTGAGGACACCTCGCCAGAGGCAGACTGGGATACAGAACGGCAGCAGCAGTATCGGAAAGTACAAGAGAGCGTCGAGCGAAGTCTGTCTCAAGCAAGAGAAAGGCAAGAGAAGGCTTATAACTTGCATGCTCCCTGTTCCCCTGGTACCTGGAGAGCAGGTCTTGAAGAGAAAGAGGCGGCTCCACAAGTTGGACGACCAGTGGGAGAAGGACCCGTACACAGTACTGCCTTCAAGTCATGATAATCCAAAAGTCTGTGTAATCAATAAGGATGGAGGAGAGACCACAGTCATTGTCTCCAGAGACCACCTGAAAAAGTGTCCCGAGCAGCTGCAAAGCCCTGACGAAGATCAAGAGAACCCTCAACCCACAGAGGAAAGGGAAGAAATGATCAGTACCGTACTCGGAGACTTTCCCCGGTCCTGGACTCAAATCAACAACGCAGTCTTGGTACCCGTCCTCACCTTTCTCCAGCCAGCCCCTCAAGGGCCTACAGAAGAACAGGGAGTGTCAGAAGAGCAGCTGGCCCAGGAGGCAGAAGAATCCATACCGGCAGCCCAGGAGAATCAACCCTCTGCTAGTAGTGAACCTGCCGTGCCCCTAGTAAGCCAAAGAGTACGCAGAAAGCTGCCAGGCCTACCCGCAACACCTCCTACACCCTGTAGTGCAGAACCAGATAGTGGGTTACGTAGGTCCACCAGGAGCACTAGAGGACAGATGCCCGCTCGCTGGAGAAAATATAATGTGAATTTGCTTGTAAAATTGCCAATGCTGAAAAAGGTTTATGTTTTTGTTACCTGTTCATTGATTATGTTTCTCTAGTTACCCTGCAGGTTTATTTGGACTGACAGGTTATGGACGCTGAATAACCGGAACTATATTGTAAATAGTTGCACCTTGTGCCTCTTGCGAAGACGGCCACGGAAGAAAAACCTGTCTGGCGTGGTCCCGTGTGGTCCAAAGTAGTTCGCTTCGCCTTGCAGCCACGCCCAGGGCCAACGTTTGGGGTTTGCTTTGGACAGGTCCCCTCCTCTGTTCTAAGACTTCACCTTGGGTGATATGGACACCCGGTTACGGAAATGCCGTGACCATCAAGACCAAATGTACTTTTTCTTCCTGTTATTGTTTATACCCTTGTATTTGTGTATTTTTCAAAAATGTGTTTAGTCCCGGAGTACTAAATTTCTCTAGGGGGGAATGTGGCACCCCAGGGGTCTGGTTGCCACAGTGATAGAAATATCACGTCTGAGAGCAAGTGGGAGGTTCCCTGGTCAGGAGCCCTTAAACATGCAACATCTCCTGTCCCAGACCAGATAGGGGAGGAACCTGCCCTATATAAACTGGATCTGGGGCGGGGTTAGTGAGTCAGAGCCTGGAGTGAAGTTCCAGACACAGGGAAAGAAACAGCTAGGAGCTCTGTAGGAGCAGGAGCTGAGTGCCAGGGACTGGAGCAGATATTGCTCATCCTGGCTGAAGACACTACGACCGGACAACGGAGTCCGAGGCTGTGGGAACCTCTAAGTCCAGCAGCAGAAACCAGCCGGCAGGGTATTCGAGGTCCTCTGGCCATAGAAGCCCGGAGGCTCAGTCACGAGCAAGGGACCAGCACCGCCATCGAGGAGCGGAGGCTATCAGAAGGCCCCAAGTCACCAGCTATACGGGTGAGCACTACACGGTACACTCAGGGACGTGGGCTTACAGCAAGGTAGCCAGGAAGAGTGCAGACAGACGGGGAGGCCTACAACTCCACCTGGCCAGGGGAGCTCCTGCTTGCTCACAGACCGACCAGGCCCCTTATGCTAGCCAGTACTCCCAAGAGGGTCTGCCTTATTATCACCAGTAAAGACCCTGAACTGCGCTGCAAAGACTCTGAGTCATTCCTGCTGCGCCTGTGCACCATCACTCCCATCATCCACCTTCCCTGCCCTGAGGCTATACTCTTCCCGTGGGGAGTCATCCCATCCTTTGCTGCGCACACTACACCAGCCTCAGCGGACTGCCTCGCAGCGGCGGTACACCCTGACCGCAATCCACGGGTGGCGAAATCGGACAATTAACCTAAAACTTACACAAGACCGCCACTGGTTTGATCACCCTGAGCCATGGGACCGGGTCGCCGCCACGGAGACTTCAATCCCCAGAGACCCAGCTCCGGGTAGCCCACACACGAGTACACTCGGCCCAGGGGGCGCGTCAATTCCACTGGACCATACCGGAAAGTGAATGCCTGGAGGGGCGTAACTAAGTATCCACCCGATCCGACCAAGGTTGCACGACGGCATACGACGCCAGTGCACCAAGGAGGAACCGAGCAGAGGGACCAGGTGCTACTCCAGGTCAGACCCCGGACACGGCTGTTGACCCACACCGGGGAACACAGGAACAGGCAGGTTAGGCTGGCACACAGACTGGTGGCTATAGGCAGACACGGCTGGTATGCAGACGGGAGGATGCTGGTAAGCACGACTGGTATGCAGGCAGGGAGGTACTGGCAGGTACGACAGGTTGGAGCACAGAGTGGATAGGACCCAGTACAGACTGGGACTCAGGAACAGAACCGCAGATGCGGCGGACAAGCACCGCAGAGCGAGGCCGCCCGGAGCGGCGAGCAAGAGCAGAGCAAGACGAGGCCGCCTGGAGCGGTGAGCGAGAGAGGAGCAGGACGAGACTGCCGGAGCAGTGAGCAAAGGGTCAGAGCAGAGCGAGACTGCCGGAGCAGTGAGCAAAGGGTCAGAGCAGAGCGAGACTGCCAGAGCAGTGAGCAAAGGGTCAGAGCAGAACGAGACTGCCGGAGCAGCGAGCAAAGGGCCAGAGCAGAGTGAGACTGCCGGAGCAGCGAGCAAAGGGTCAGAGCAGAGCGAGCCTTCCGGAGCAGCGAGCAAAGGGTCAGATCAGAGCGAGACTGCCGGAGCAGTGAGCAAAGCAGAGCAGAGCGGAAACCGCAGGAGCGGTGAGCAAGGCAGAGCAGAGCGGAAACCACAGGAGCGGTGAGCGAGGCAGAGCAGGGCGGAAACCGCAGGAGTGGTGAGCGAGGCAGAGCAGGGCTAGAACCGCCGGAGCGGTGAGCAAGGCAGAGCAGGGCTAGAACCGCCGGAGCGGTGAACAAGGCAGAGCAGGGCTAGAACCGCCGGAGCGGTGTGCAAGGCAGAGCAGGGCTAGAACCGCCGGAGCGGTGAGCAAGGCAGAGCAGGGCTAGAACCGCCGGAGTGGTGAGCAAGGCAGAGCAGGGCTAGAACCGCCGGAGCGGTGAGCAAGGCAGAGCAGAGGGGACACGGCTCTGTTCACACGGAACAGACAGGAAGGGAAAGGCAGAACCAGATACGCACAAGATACTTGCAATGAAGTAGCGAGTGGACTCTAAACTCACAAATGGAAGTACAGCGACAATGAGTAGGAGTTAGGTGCAGGTTCAGACTCTGCAGAAAAAGGGAAGGTACGGACATAAAGAAAAACAGAAACAGGTTAGGAGACAGTTCAGACAGGAATTGTAACAGCAACAAAATACAGGAACGAGCCAAGGTAAAGCCAAGTGCTGGTTCAGACAATGCAGGAGAAAGGGAAGGTACGGACAGAGAGAAACAGGAAGCAGGTTAGGAGACAGTTCAGACAGGAACTGTACTGCAACAAATACAGGAGCGAGTCTGGGTATGCGGCCCCCAGAGGGCGGGACGAACAGGCTTGGAGCGTGTTCAGACAAGCCTGGAAATACAGCCTCCAGGAAAGGCAGAAAGACAGCTGGCTAGAGAGCACAGACAGGACTCAGTTCAGACACGGGAACTGATACCGCAAGGCAGGAAACATAGACAGGACCTGGCACATCAGTGACAAGAAGCCAACTGACAGAACAAGATGCTCAGGCAAGGATTCCAAGGAGGAGCTGGTTTAAATACAAGGTGACAGACAGCAATAGGCTGAGGACGCATTAGGGGTGTGTCTGCAGCAGCTACAAGAAACAGGAAGTTAGGCGTGCATCGCCCTAAACAGCCAGAGTAGAGCAAAGCAGAGATTATGGAAAGAAACCAGAGTGGCAGTCTGGACTGGAAATCAAGTGCGCGCTCTTGCACAGTGGGAAATGGACCACTATGCAAGGATGCCGCCAGGTATGTTACACACGTTAGTCACAGAAGAAAGTATTTTTTTAGTGTGGACGAGGCCTGTATAACATAGGAGATGTTCCCTACTGTATCACATTTGTCACAGAACAATATAGATTTTTTACTCTGCATGAGCAGTACATACAGCTGAATTTCACCACCACAAAATGATAAGGTGAGATATGGCTTGGTGTATCATGTTAGCAACTGAAAAAAAAGGTTTTTTTTACTCTGCATACAGCTGAATTTCAAAGCCACACAAAATGACAAAGTGGCTTCAGGCATGCTGTGTCATGTTACTCACAGAAAATTTTTTTTTTTTACTTTGCATACAGCTGAATATCACCCCCACAAAATGACAAGGTGGGCTTCTATGGCTTGCTGTGTCACGCAAGCAAATGAAAAAAAATAGATATTTGTATTCTGCAGGAGCTCTGCATACAGCTGAATTTCAACCCCACAAAATGACAAGGTGGGCTACTGTATCTTGCTGTATCACATTAGCAAGTGAAAAAAATAGCTTTTTAAAGGTGTACTCGTGCATAAAGCACAAAAGAAGCAAAGCACAACAGACTTCTATGACATGTGCCCTGCTGTCTTTGTGTGGACCTCAGTAATGGCACAAGAAAAAAAAATCTGCTGGAAGGTCAATTTCACAGCCACACAAAACACCTGCGATCTAAACAATCTGACTAAGGCTATGTGCCCACGATGCAGAAATGCGACTGATTTTTTCTACATCTCCCTGGCAGGAAAAGCGCATGTGGATTTTACATGTGTTTTTCCTGCCAGGTAGAAGTGTTTGTCAAGTGTTTTTGCATGCATTTTCACATGTGGGTTATCAATAGCTTTTCCAAGCGATTTTAGCATCACTTGGAAAAGTGCTTGACAACTTGGTCACACTATATAAATCCATGCAACCGGCATGGATTTATATAGTGTGACCAAGTGAATAGTCAAAAAAAGAATAAAAATGATAAAAAATAAAAAAACAACCATTATACTCACCTTCTGATGGCCCAGCGGTCGCGTGACCTGTCACATGACTAAATGACGTCATGGAAGGTCCTTTTACACCATCACGAGCCACCGGCGAGCCAGGACGCACCGTACAGGAGACTGGGGGCCATCAGAAGGTGAGTATAATGTTTATTTTTTATTTTTCTTTTTTTTTTTAACAGGTACTATGGTACCCAGGTCTGGAGGAGAGTCTCCTCTTCTCCAGACCAGGGTACCATCCACACATTGAATCGCTTAATATCCGCATGTGCACAGGTAGTCATGTGGATATTATGCGATTCAATGCAAGTCAATGGCGGCAATTACGCCGCGTTTCCGCAAAAATAATGGACATGCTGCGGATTTTTCCGCAATGATAATCCGCAGTGGAAATTTCTGCAGAATGTGCACAGCACATGTGGATTATCATTGGGGACCATGGGGCACATATTACCAAGTGTTTTTTAAGCGTTTTCGCTGCGGAAATTCCGCAGCAAAAACGCTTGAAAAACGCATAGTGGGCAAGCAGCCTTAGAAGCAACCTCGGATAACATGGACAGCTATGGCTTATTTTGGGGGTAATGAACAAGTTTACATAAAAAACCCTTAAAATTAAACTTTTAATAAATCTCGATAAAATCAGGATCCATACAAAAACACTTAGTGCTGGACACAAATAAACATACAAATGCACATGCTAAAGTGCTGTGGTGCAAAATCTACACTGCTCAAAAAAATAAAGGGAACACTTAAACAACAGAATATAACTCCAAGTAAATCAAACTTCTGTGAAATCAAACTGTCCACTTAGGAAGCAACACTGATTGACAATCAATTCCACATGCTGTTGTTTAAATGAAATAGACAATAGATGGAAATTATTGGCAATTTTCAAGACACCCTTAATAAAGGAGTGGTTATGCAGGTGGGGACCACAGACCACATCTCAGTACCAATGCTTTCTGGCTGATGTTTTGGTCACTTTTGAATGTTGGTTGTGCTTTCACACTTGTGGTAGCAAGAGACGCACTCTACAACCCACAGAAGTTGCTCAGATAGTGCAGCTATCTGAGCAACATCAATGCTAGCTGTGGCAAGAAGGTTTGCTGTGTCTGCCAGCGTAGTGTCCAGAGGCTGCAGGCGGTAGCAGGAGACAGGCCAGTACATCTGGAGATGTGGAGGGGGCCGTAGGAGGGCAACAACACAGCAGCAGGACCGCTACCTCCACCTTTGTGCAAGGAGGAGCAGGAGGAGCACTGCCAGAGGCCTGCAAAATGACCTCCAGCAGGCACAAATGTGCATGTGTCTGCACAAACTGTTAGAAACTGACTCCATGAGGGTGGTATGAGGGCCCGACATCCACAGATTGGGGTAGTGCTCACAGCCCAACACGGTGCAGGACGCTTGGCATTTGCCACAGAACACCAGGATTGGCAAAGTCGCCACTGGCGCCCTGTGCTCTCCAGATGAAAGCAGGTTCACACTGAGCACATGTGACAGACGCGACAGAGTCTGGAGACACTGTGGAGAGCGATCTGCTGCCTGCAACATCCTTCAGCATGACCAGTTTGGCAGTGGGTCAGTAGTGGGGTAGCATTTCTTTGGAGGGCCACACAGCCCTCCATGTGCTCACCAGAGGCAGCCTGACTGCCATTAGGTACCGAGATGAGATCCTCAGACCCCTTGTGAGACCATATGCTGGTGCGGTTGGCCCTGGGTTCCTCCTAATGCAGGACAATGGCAGACCTGATGTGGCTGGAGTGTGTCAGCAGTTCCTGCAAGATGAAGGCATTGAAGCTATGGCTTCGCCCGCTCCCCAGACCTGAATCCGATTGAGCACATCTGGGACATCATGTCTCGCTCCATCCACCAACGTCAAGTTGCACCACAGACTGTCCAGGAGTTGGCGGATGCTTTAGTCCAGGTCTGGGAGGAGATCCCACACGAGACCATCCGCAACCTCATCAGGAGCATGCCCCAGCGTTGTAGGGAGGTCATACAGGCACGTGGAGGCCACACACAATACTGAGACTCATTTTGACTTGTTTTAAGGACATTACATGGAAGTTGGATCAGCCTGTAGTGTATTTTTCCACTTTAATTTTGGGGGTGACTCCAAATCCAGGCCTCCATTGGTTAATACATTTTATTTCCATTGATAATTTTTGTGTGATTTTGTTGTCAGCACATTCAACTTTGGACAGAACAAAATATTCAATGAGAATATTTCATTCTTTCAGATTTAATATGTGTTATTTGAGTGTTCCCTATTTTTTTTTTTGAGCAGTGTATATAATAATAGTCCATAAGAGGTTGCTATTGTGTAGTATTGCACATTAATCAAGGGGCCCAGACAAAATAACTTTATCTATTATCAAAGAATATGGTTATGGCCGTATAACCCAAAATATAGGGCCCAGATGCATTCATACACCCCTTTAGCAGCAATAGATACAACCAGAGTGTGAAAATAAGTAGCCATTAAGGTGTGTATATATAGTCAGAATTATACACCCAAGATAGGGTTAAATAGTCAAAAGACTTATACCAAACACTATCAAGCACAAAAAATATACCCTATTAAGCAATCACCTAGTAGCACGGGTAGTATCGACTTGTGAATATAATTAGGTGACCACTAGTCCACAGACCTTAGTTAATGCAAATTCAACATTCTGTTCTTAATAAAGCACAAACCATAATACATAAAATCTTTTTCTGGGGTAAGGTAGATAGATTATATTCATGTAATAGCCCACATTGATACAGCAAAAAAAGGCTATTATATAAACAGATTTTGATGGACTGAGCAACTTATCTTTTAAAGTAATCATCTTGTCTCCCCCAACATTTTTCTTTCTTGACGCATTTCCCCACATGATAGAGGCTCATCAGGAGAAGAAATGGGTGCTAAGGACAAATGATATCCTGCTGATTTCCCCGCAGTACAAGCAACCTCCTATCTAACTAGCTAAAATCTCTCAGTATGCAGGAGCAGTGTCAGCATGCAGCCTCCGTGACCTTATAATCACAAAATGGCGATAACACAACATGTCCGCTCTTTATATATATAGAGGACATGTGATTTCAGCAGCCAGTGGCACAAGCCCTTGTGTCTGAACATCAAACATGTCCCTTCGTTCATCATACACCACCACCACTATGCTAGCCAAAGTGTTTAAAATACTCTAGTTACAACACAATCATCCCCCCACTGTTTCACTGAATTTTACAGATTTTTGCAGATTTTAAGAAAAAATGCTCGCGTTTCCGATCACGAATCTGAATGTGCCATATTCGTGCCAAATTTGAAACTTGTGATCGATTTTCGAACATGTTCACTCATCACTAGCTACAAGAAATGTTTGGATGCTGTCATTAATGCCAAAGGGTGTGCAACCAAGTATAAATTAGGGGTGTCTTTATTGCTGCACATGCTGTTTATTTTGTTTATTCTTTGCTTTTCAACTTCCATGTTGCAATTTCATTGTTTTATTGTTATTTTACTTTGGATCACTAATTAAAAAATCCTGAGGATATAACTCTGATACATTTCCATTTATTTCTGAAGATATTGTACAGTCTATGAAAAAAATAAAGGGGTGACGGTAATGGAGACCAGCACTGTAACTGAAAAATGGGAAGAAGCCTCTACCATATGTTCCCTTACTTTCTTAGAAATCATTAATAAGAAAAATGTGAAACTACTGGAGGAGGTTGATATACAAATCAACCAACTTCAGTAGCAAATGACCAAAGATATCCAGACAGATGGGTTGGAAAAATTATATAAAGATCTAGACAAAGATCTAGAAAAATGGGAAAGAGATATTAGCACATCAAAAATTAAAAAATAACATAGATTTAAACGACTATGACATGAAAAAAGTCTATAGATGGCAAGGAAGAAAAGACGAACGCCCTAAACCAATATCAAGAAGTTCTTCTAATACGTCCTTAACTTCAAACTCAAGACAGACATCTCAACAAGTTACTGACTTTTAAAATTCTACTAATATGAGAAAGAGATAAGGGGAAAAAAGAAAACATCAAAATTATCTCAAAGGCATCATTGAACGTAAGAATGATCAACCTAAGGTATTAAACCTATCCAAACATTGCCTCACAACAATTTAGAAAAACATTTTTGATTGAGGTCTAACCTTTTCTTCCACTAAATCTATAAATGTATTCACGTCAGTAAAAGACGTTAACTTATTTGCACGAAAATTGATCCTCAAGCGCTACCATGAAAGATAACTGCCAACCCATTTGAGACTGAAGAGGAACAACAGGCTCTCGCATTATTAAATCATTAGCTAAAGAGCATGACACGTCTGCGGTAAGTACATATCCAACTTATTTGTACAGCAAGTCAAAGAAATTTCCAAGTCTTAATACTTGCCAGGCAGTGGACATCTTTGTCAACATGGTCACTGCTAACATTGAACAGTTGAATAAAAACACCTCATTTCGCATTAACAAACACGAGGATAGAGACAACAAAGAAATACAAAGCTGGACTGATGTAACAATTAAGCCAGCAGATAAGGGTGGAAACCTAGTAATATGGCCAAATGACCTTTAAGAGAAACAGGCACACAAACTATTGGCAGAAAAAGAATGCTACAAGAAGTTAAATTACAATCCTACTTTTCAACAAGAATTCTTTGATATAGTCATCAGGGCACATGTGGAGGGCATTATCCCCCAAAATTAATGGACATGGTGCTTGCGGTTAAACCTCAGTTATAAACCTTCTATTTCATCCCCATAATACACAAGGATCCTGCTACCCCTCCCAGCAGGCCTAGTGTGTCCTAAAATGAGGGACTGTGCAATGGGGCTTGTCAAACTATAGGTTTCTACCTTAAGTCTCTAGTGGCCACGCTGCCCTCATGTTAAAGACTAGAGATGAGCGGTGTTCGACTCGAACTGTTCGCCAATCTCAAATTCAAGCTGTTTTGGGCGGTGTTCGAGCCATTCGGCGAACACGAACAATTTGAAAAAAATTTGGCTGTTCGAGGTTATGTTCGATAACTGTTCGTACACCTAAATTATAACTGTATTTTTTCTCAGTAATGCTGAAAATTAATGTTAATACGCAGTTTGAGTGTACAGCGGGGCGGGGGGAGGGGCAGGGGATGGATCGCTGCAGAAATAATGAAGATCTCCATTTTTTTTTCTCTTTCCCGCATTTAGAGTGGGGAGGTGCAATCTGTCAGCCTATCAGCAGCGCACACACGGAGCGAACTGCTTTTTTTCACACAAGCAAGGGCATGTGTCATTGGCAGTGTATGTCACATGTCCTTGCCCTATAAGACCCAGCCATTTTCCCCATCGCCACCATTTTCTCACTGCTGCAGCTGCGTGTTAGACGGCACCGCTGTTGCTGTGTGTGCTATACTTTGTTAATTTCAAGCCAATTTTCGCACAAATCTACAGATAGCTTGGAAGTAGGGAATAGTTGTGATTGCAGTCCTTTTAAGGAACAGGTTACATCATTTCCTACGATTTTTATCAGGCCGGTCTGTGCTCTTAAATAGATAGGTTGGGAGTAAAGACTAATTGTAATTGCAGTCCTTTTCAGGGCTAGGTTACATCAGTTCCTATCACTTTTATCAGGCAGGTCTGTGCTCTTAAATAGATAGGTTGGGAGTAGAGATGAGCGTTGTTCGACTCGAACTGTTCGCCAATCTCAAATTCGAGCTGTTTTGGGCGGTGTTCGAGCCGTTCGGCGAACACGAACGATTTGAGAAAAATTCGGCTGTTCGAGGTTATGTTCGATAACTGTTCGTGCACCAAAATCATAACTGGATTTTTTCTCAGTAATGATGAAAATTAATGTTAATACGCAGTTTGAGTGTACAGCGGGGTGGGGGGAGGGGCAGGGGATGGATCTCTGCAGGAATAATGAAGATCTCCATTTTTTTTTCTCTTTCCCGCATTTACAGTGGGGAGGTGCAATCTGTCAGCCTATCAGCAGCGCACACACGGAGCGAACTGCTTTTTTTCACACAAGCAAGGGCATGTGTCATTGGCAGTGTATGTCACATGTCCTTGCCCTATAAGACCAAGCCATTTTCCCCGTCGCCACCATTTTCTCACTGCTGCAGCTGCATGTTAGACGGCACCGCTGTTGCTGTGTGCGCTATACCTTGTTAATTTCAAGCCAATTTTCGCACAAATCTACAGATAGCTTGGGAGTAGGGAATAGTTGTGATTGCAGTCCTTTTAAGGACTAGGTTACAGCATTTCCTACGACTTTTATCAGGCAGGTCTGTGCTCTTAAATAGATAGATTGTGGGAGTAAAGACTAATTGTAATTGCAGTCCTTTTCAGGACTAGGTTACATCAGTTCCTATCAGTTTTTGCCAGGCAGATTTGTGCCAGTGCTGTGCAAGTTTTTTTCACAGCATTTGGCTGAATCTAGCAAAGCTAATCCTTTTTGGCCTATTGCAGAGTGTGTTAGTCAGTGGAGTAGCCTATCTGTGTTGCAAGATATACCACCTGTGTATAGAATACCATTTTTTTTACTGGTTGCAAATTGAATATAATTTTTTTCTGCATCTAGCTCTGAAAAAATATTTGGGCTTCTAGCAGTGTGTGGGACTTTCTCTATTAGTCCATCTATACTGACCTCCATCAGGTTGCAAATTAAAAATAATTTTTTGTCTGCATCTAGCTCTGAAAAAATATTTGGCCTTCTAGCAGTGTGTGGGACTCTCTCTATTAGTCCATCTATACTGACCTCCATCAGGTTGCAAACTGAATATATTTTTTTTCTGCATCTACCTCTGAAAAAATATTTGGGCTTCTAGCTGTGTGTAGGACTTGTTCTATTAGTCCATCTATACTGACCTCCATCAGGTTGCAAACTGAATACAATTTTTTTCTGCATCTACCTCTGAAAAAATATTTGGGCTTCTAACTGTGTGTGGGACTTGTTCTATTAGTCCATCTATACTGACCTCCATCAGGTTGCAAATTAAATATAATTTTTTTCTGCATCTAACCCAGTCAATAGTTTTGGCCTAATACCACAGTTTGGCCACTCAGCTCTGCTCGGTTCCCATCCATTGTTTTTTTGTGCAAACAACTCCAGAGTTGTGAATTAGTTAACCACCAAAATGAGTGGAAAAAGGCCTGCTGCTGGTGGAAAGGGGAATAGGCGTGTTGGGAAGGGGAAAAAAGGTTGTGTCCGTGGGGTAGGTGTTAAAGCAACAGTAACATCTGCAGAAGAAAGACCATCTTCCAGCCAAACTAAAATGTCTACTTCTTTTAGCGGACAATGTGATAAGATCCCTTTCTTACGGCCACGCCAATCGCTACAAATTCCAGATGAGGCACAAAAACAGCAGATGCTTCAACGGATATCAAGTGCTCCTTTAAGTGGGCTCTCCTCCACATCAACTTCAACATCACAAATACTCCAGTCCTCAAAGGTGTCACCCCAATCGCACTTGCTTCCTCACAGCTCCCAAATCTCCAGCTGCCCGTCTGAGTATGAGGTAGAACAGATGGTTGAGTCTGCAGAGCTGTTTACTCATACTATAGCCTGGGAATCAGAGGTCGACTCCAGCGCTTCTGTGAATCCAGACGAGGAAATGATCTGCACTGATGCCCAGAATCTTTATGAGTCGGATCCAGGACCAGACGCAGAAGGTTCTGACCATAATGTAGACCCTCATTCCCAAACTGTAACTCCTGTTGGTGGAGACAATGAGGAAGACGATGATGAGACTCAAATACCTGATTGGAGCGACAACTTTAGTTTTTTGTCAGGGCAGGAACAGGTTGGCTCTGAGGACGACGGGTGTGATAACGCACAGGGTGATGATGATGAGGTTGGAGATCCCACTTACTGTCAACCCACAGTCAGCCAAGAGATGAGGTCAGCAGAGGAGGTGGAGGAAGATGCTAGTGACGACGAGGTCAGGTTGCGCCTTCCTGGACAGAGACGTAGTACTGGAAGCACGTTGTAATGCACACGCCCGGACTGACTGGCGTGTGCGTGTTTATGTAGTGATTCCACTGTGCCATGAACCAGAGAGTGCCTGGAGGGGCGTAACTAAGTATCTGCCCGATCTGACCAAGGTCGCACGACGGCATACGACGCCAGTGCACCAGGGAGGAACCGAGCAGAGGAACCAGGGTCTACTCCAGGTCAGACTCCGGACACGGCTGTTGACCCACACCGGGGAATACAGGAACAGGCAGACTAGAGCACAGGCTGGGTAGGGTCCAGTACAGACTAGGAGACAAATTCAAAACCGCAGACGCGGTAGACAGAGCTGAGCAAAGCGAAAACCGCAGACGCGGTGGACAGAGCTGAGCAAAACGAAAACCGCAGACGCGGCGGACAGAGCTGAGCAAAGCGAAAACCGCAGACGCGGCGGACAGAGCTGAGCAAAGCGAAAACCGCAGACGCGGCGGACAGAGCTGAGCAAAGCGAAAACCGCAGACGCGGCGGACAGAGCTGAGCAAAGCGAAAACCGCAGACGCGGCGGACAGAGCTGAGCAAAGCGAAAACCGCAGACGCGGCGGACAGAGCTGAGCAAAGCGAAAACCGCAGACGCGGCGGACAGAGCTGAGCAAAGCGAAAACCGCAGACGCGGCGGACAGAGCTGAGCAAAGCGAAAACCGCAGACGCGGCGGACAGAGCTGAGCAAAGCGAAAACCGCAGACGCGGAGGACAGAGCTGAGCAAAGCGAAAACCGCAGACGCGGCGGACAGAGCTGAGCAAAGCGAAAACCGCAGACGCGGCGGACAGAGCTGAGCAAAGCGAAAACCGCAGACGCGGCGGACAGAGCTGAGCAAAGCGAAAACCGCAGACGCGGCGGACAGAGCTGAGCAAAGCGAAAACCGCAGACGCGGCGGACAGAGCTGAGCAAAACGAAAACCGCAGACGCGGCGGACAGAGCTGAGCAAAGCGAAAACCGCAGACGCGGCGGACAGAGCTGAGCAAAGCGAAAACCGCAGACGCGGCGGACAGAGCTGAGCAAAGCGAAAACCGCAGACGCAGAGGGAACAGGACTCTGTTCACACGGAACAGACTAGAAGGGAAAGACAGAACCAGATACCCACAGGGTACTTGCAGAGAAGTAGCGAGTGGACCACAAACTCACAAACGGAAGTACAGTGACAACGAGCAGGAGTTAGGTACGAGTTCAGACTCTGCAGAAAAAGGAAAGGAACGGACATAGAGAAAAAACAGGTAAAAGATAGGAGAGAGTTCAGACTGGTACTGAGTGTACGGAGGAGACCGACACTGCAGCGGGATACAGGAGCGGGTCTGGGAATACGGCCCCCAGAGAGGCGAGACGAACAGGCAAGGAGCGTGTTCAGACTAGCCTGGAAATACAGCCTCCAGGAAGGCGGAACAAACAGGCAAGGAACGAGTACAGACTGGAGGTTAAGATACACAGATAGGACACAGTACAGACATGGGAACAGATACTGCAAGACAGGTAACATAGACAGGACCTGGCATGTCAGAGACAAAAGCCAACTGACAGGGCAAGATGCTCAGGCATGGGTTAATTGGGGCAGCTGTTTAAATAACAGGTGACAGACAGCAATAGGCTGAGGACGCACAAGGGGTGTGCCTGCAGCAGGTACAAAAAGCAGGAAGTGATCGGGCGCCGCCCTTAAGCAGCAGACACAGAAGCAAACAGACAGCATGGAGGGAAGCCAGAGAGACACCCTGGACTGGAGATCAAGTGCGCGCTCTTGCACAGTGGGAGATGGACCACTATGCAAGGACGCCGCCAGGTATGTTACACACGTCAACAACTGCATCCTCAAACACAACTCTGCCTCTGACCACAAGTCGTGGTGGCTCTTCAGGTCGCATGGGTGCTAAGCCTTGCATAGCCTGGGCATTTTTTCAGATCGATAAAGATGACCCAACTCGTGTTATCTGTAACATTTGTCAGCAAAAGCTAAGTAGAGGCCAAAAAATACATAGCTTGAGTACTTCATGCATGAACCGGCACATGGACATGAAGCATAAGTTGCAGTGGGAAGCTCACTGTGCTACAGTGCAGCCTAGCCGGCCGGGCCAACCACCGTCTGCCACATCTTGTGCATCCGCGGCCTCTTCATCCTCTGTGACTGGGGGGACAGCAGTCACACCTGTTTTGGGACGCAGACCTGCCACCTCTTTACCCGCAACAGCCAGCGTGATTGGCAGGTCATCATTTTCTTTGGAGGTGGTAACACCAGCTGGTGTTCAGCGCTGTCCGACATCGATAGCACCACCTTTGGATCAAGGCAACCTAACATGTCCGCCTGCATCTTCCTCACAGACTGGCAGTTTGCCGGGGACACCCTTCTCAACCCCATCTAAGCACAACAGCCAGCCCTCGGTCCCTCAGATGTGGACAAGTAAAAGACCATTTCCTCCTAGCCATGAGAAAGCTAAGAGGTTGAATTTCACCCTCTGCAAGCTCTTGGCTACAGAAATGCTTCCTTTCCGCCTGGTGGACACAGAGGATTTTCGAGACCTTATGTCCGTCGCAGTGCCCCAGTATCAGATGCCCAGTCGGCACTACTTCTCAAAGAAAGGTGTGCCTGCGCTCCACCAGCATGTCGCACACAACATCACCGCTTCTTTGAGAAACTCTGTGTGTGACAGGGTGCATTTCACCACAGACACTTGGACGAGTAGGCATGGACAGGGGCGTTACATGTCGCTGACTGGGCACTGGGTAACTATGGTGACAGCAGGACAAGGGGCTGCTGTCCAAGTCTTGCCGTCCCCACGAGTTGTGCATCAATCCTCTTTATCTCAAAGTTCCTCCACTGCTTCTGCCTCCTCAACCTCCTCTCGGTCCTCCACCTGCACCCAAAGCCTGTCTGGTCATGCCACAAGCTTTCTAACTGTGCAGAAGGGATCCTGCACACCTCCTTACTATGCTGGCAGCAGGGCTCGACGTCATCAGGCGGTTTTTACTTTGAAATGTCTGGGAAATGTGAGTCACACAGCTGAGGAGTTGTGGTCAGCTCTGGAGAACCAGTTTCATGAATGGTTGTCTCCAATGGACCTGAAACCAGGGAAGGCCATGTGCGACAATGCTGCAAACCTGGGTGCGGCCCTTCGCCGGGGCAATGTCACACACGTGCCTTGTATGGCTCACGTGTTGAACCTGGTTGTCCAGCAATTTTTAGCCCACTATCCCGGACTAGATGGCCTTCTGCAGAGGGCACGGTCGCTGTGTGCTCACTTTCGCTGTTCGCATCCCGCAGCTCAGCGACTTACATCTCTACAGAAGTCGTTGGGCCTGCCACTTCACCGGCTAAAATGCGATGTGCCTACCCAGTGGAATTCAACTCTGCACATGTTGCAGCGACTGTGGCAGCACCGACAAGCCCTGGTACAATACGTTCTGACGTATAGCCTGGGCCAACGAGATCCAGAGGTGGGGCAAATCACGCTGGAGGAGTGGTCTCAGATCAGGGACCTATGCACCCTTCTGCACAGTTTTGAAATGGCGACGAAGATGTTTAGTGCTGACGATGCCATTATCAGCATGACTATTCCGGTGATTTACATGCAGATGAGCATGACAGATAAGCAGACGCGGCTCTCCACTGATAATGTAGACAGACTCACGTTCATAAAGATGAACAAATTATGGATCCGAAATAACTTTTCTACCCCTGTGTCATCCTGGGGAGAGTAAAAGCTTGATGATTTGTTAAAATCACCTCACTAACCGTTTTAAGCTTTAAAATTACTAATCATGTTGATCTGTATCCTGGCTGGAAAATAATTTGGGCTTTGTAGCAGTGTGCAGTACTGATTCTATTAGGCCATCTATACTAAGCTCCACCAGATTTAAAATTACTAATCATGTTTATCTGTATCTTGGCTGGAAAATAATTTGGGCTTTTGTAGCAGTGTGCAGTACTGATTCTATTAGGCCATCTATACTAAGCTCCACCAGCTTTCAAATTAATAATAATTTTTAGCTGCATCTAGCCCGGAAAATAATTTTGGGTCTCCTAGATGCGCAAGACACATGAGTGCCTTCTTGCTGCACTACCTGCAACATGACCCTCAGATTGTCAGAATTCGAAGTAATCCTGACTACTGGGTTGCCACACTCTTAGATCCCCCACACTCTTCGATCAACCTTTTCATTTTAATAAAGAATAAAAAAATGGTCATTTTTGAAATTATAAGCATTAGCAGGTTATTAGAAAACTGAAATCAAACAGTTTTCAACTCAAAACTTTATTCTAGGTGATGTTACATTTGCACATAGGACCCCTTGTTCGAAAGGAGCTTCTGAACTGTCTCGTCCATTGAATTTGTCAGGTTTTGGATGATTTCTGCTTCAATTGTTTTGCATGAGGACAGAATACCCTCCCAGAGCTGTTGCTTAGATGTGAACTGCCTCCCGCCATCATAGACACTCCTTTTGATGATGCTCCAGAGGCTCTGAATGGGGTTGAGGTCAGGGGAGCATGGGGGTCACACAATAAGTTTGTCCCCTTTTATGCCCATATCAGCCAGAGATGCAGATTTGTTATGTGCAGCATGAGACGGTGCATTATCATGCATGAAAATGATCTTGCTGTGGAATACACGGTTCTTCTTCTTGAACCATGGCAGGAAGTACTGTTTGAGAAACTCCACATACATTATGGAGTTCATCTTTACCCCTTCAGGGATTCTAAAGGGGCCGACAATCTCTTACCCCATGATTCCAGCCCAAAACATTACTCAACCTCCTCCTTGTTGGCGCTGTAGCCGTGTTTGCGTGGGGTGTCCATCAACCAGCCATCCTCCACTCCATCCATCTGGACCATCGAGCGTTGCACGGCACTCATCGGTGAACAAAACAGTTTTGAAGTCAGTCTTCATGTATTGTTTGGCCCACTGGAGCCATATCTGCTTGTGTGCAGTGGATAGAGGAGGTCGACAGGATGGCTTACGCACAGCTGCAAACCTCTAAAGGACTCTGCATCTTGTTGTTCGGGGGACGTTGGAGGCACCAGCAGCTTCAAAAACTTGTCTGCTGCTATGACAAGGCTTTTTTGCCGCTGCTCTTTTAACCTGACGTAAGTGCCTGTAGGAAAGAGTCCTCAATTTTACCTTATCAGCACGCACACGTGTGTACTGTGAATCAGCTACATACTTCTTGATTGTGCGATGATCAGGATGAAGTGTCTTGGCAATGTTGATTGTAGTCATGCCTTGACCTAAACACTCCACTATTTGTTGCTTCTCAGCAGCCGACACATCCTTTTTCTTTCCCATTTTGGCAGAAAATGTAGGCTGCTTAATAATGTGGGACAGCCTTCTTAAGTAGTCTTGCCTTTCATTGGACACACCTGCCAAACTAATTAGCACAGGTGTCTGCAATTGCTTACAGTGATATAAAGAGCCCTGACACACATCACCATCAATGAGTTTAACTGACAAACAAACAAATTCTTCCCTTATCACTCCTAAACACTTTTTGCATAATAATTTGCAACACAGTGTACATGTCCTTTTCCACAAAACACCAGTGGTTCACGTAGTGAATCCTACAGTTCTAACTTGCCAACCGTGGTCGGTATGGAGTTGTTCAATAAAGGGCCCAAAATTAAGATAACATAGACGGGAGAGGTCTTTATGAATAAGAATTCCTAAGTATTTGATACCCTGTGAGGGCCAGGCAAAGGGAAAGTTGGACTGGATGGAATCCTGTATGGATTTGGGGAGGGAGACATCGAGGGCCTCAGACTTCGCTGCAATGATTTTCAAATTTGACCATGTAACAAAGTGATCTATTTCAGCCATAACAGCAGGGATGGATATATGTGATTGAGTGATATATACTAGGACATCATCAGCAAATGCAGAGCACTTGTACTCGGTGCCTCCCACCTCAATCCACCTAATATTGGGGTTATGGCGAATTGATGAGAGCAGGTGCTCCATCACTAGGATGTATAAGAGAGGGGACAGAGGACATCCCTGCCTTGTCCCATTGGTGATTATGAAAGGTGATGAAAATGTTCTGATGTGCCCCCTGGGCCTTGGGACACCCGGAGCCGGACCTTTTTTGGTGGATGCTGGTGGTTGTAGTCTCCATGGCGGCGACCCGGTTCCGTGGCTCAGGGCGGTCAAACCAGTGGCGGAACTATTTATGTGGTTTTGATGTTTAAATGTCCGACTACGCCACACGTGGATTGCGGTCTGAGTGAACCGCCGCTGCAGGGCAGACCGCTGAGGCTGGTGTTGTGGGTGCAGCAGAGCGTGGTATAACTCCCCACGGGAGGAGTATAGCCTCAGGGCAGTGTATGCGGAGGATGGGGGTGATGGTGCAGGGCAGCAGCAGTAACGAAACGGAGTCAGTGATGCAGTCCAGGGCCTTTACTCACAGTTCTTATTATCCAGACCACTTCTGCAGGTAACGGCTGCCCACGTCGTACTGTGCTCACCAGGTGATGGGCTCAGACAACTCCCAGATAACTTTGGAGCGCTTCACAGGACCCCCTTTGTGTGTCCTTTGTCTGGTCTTTCTTACCAATGCTTCTGTCTGGCTGCCTCGGGCCTCCTCTTGGTAAACTTTGCGCCAGTTTCCCTGACCCTATTTGGTGCCTTCCTAGCAGGTGTAGCAAGGGGCTGCGCCACATAAAATGTCACAGCCTCCGCTTTCTAGCTGAGGGTCATTTCCCACCTCCACTAGTTTCGGGGACCGGTCTCCCCCTTTGGCCTGACCCCTCTACGCAGGTGGATTCGGGCGTGCGGTGGCGACTCCCCCGTCCGCACCCCTGGGATCCCTTCGTTCCTCGCTCCTGGAGCCTTCTCCGCTCCTCTTCCTTCCTTCTCCCTCTTCCAGGCCTGGGCCTCTGTTACTAGGCCCGCCTCCGGAGCAGAGCTCATGCAGAGCCCCTGCTCCCTGTCACTTTTGCTCAGACTTCTCTGAACTGAACTAAGATGGTGCCCACCTTTTATACTCCCTTCTCAATGCACCCAGGAACTGCTTCCTCCCTGCTCCTGCACTACAGGGTTCCCCTTCCTCGGTGTTCCCTCCCCCCACTCCAGCCAGGGACAGGGACTGTCGTGCCCATCTCAGGGGCATATTGGTCGCCCTGCACCACGGCAATGTGGTGTAATGCATGCAGGTGTCGGGGTCCTGATCCACACTCCATCCTTACCTGAGAGTGAGATATCACACCTCTGGGTGAGGTGCAATACCTCTGTAGCAACCGCGCCCTCGGGGTGCTACAGTTCCATTTATCTTCAGCCTAGGTGACGTATTGCGATACAGAGCCGTGATTTTGGCTATAAAAGGGTCCCCTAGACCCCTACCCCAAGCTTTTTAAGAGAATAATATATGGTGTGCCAGGAGACTCTATGGAATGCTTTCTCAGCATCCAACGACAGTATCTAATTACAAATTTTTAACTGCATCTAGCCCAGGAAATACTTTGTGCCTAGTAGCAGTGTCTGCTAGTCAGCGGATTATCCCAGCTGTTAAGCAAGCTACACCACCTGTAGTTTGGACGCTTAATTTTTTCAAAGGAAATGCTTCGGGACCCTGGGATACTCAGTGAAGAGCATCAGGAAGCACCCCAAGGCATAGGGGCTGGGACTGGCGGTAGGACGCCTTGCGGTGGACCGCCGAGCTCGATCCTTGTAAAAGCTTTTTAACTGCAGCAGCTTTAGTGGACACTACTGGAGCTGGAATTACGCAGCTGCTGGCATGAGACTTGCCCTCCAATAGATCCTTGTAAAAGGATTTAAAGTGTATTCATTCAAATTAGAGAGACAATTTAAATTAAAAAGCTTAGACCTGCCTCCACTGCAGGGGGGCTCGCTCGACCCACCAGCGGACAGGCACCAGTATTGGGAGAGGGGGGCTGGCCGTCAGGGTCCACCGCAGCTTTGGCACAAACCCGGCGACACGGAGGTGGCACGAGCAGGAACGGACTGGCCGTGTCAGCTTCGCACTTTTTTGGTTTTAGAAGGGCATGACATGCCTATATCTGTGTCTCCCCCTCCTTTTACTCCTCCACCTCTTTTCTTTTCGCATGACTATATGTACTTGTCACTTTTCCATGTGTTAGTTGTGTGTTCTGAGCAGTTTGTCAGCTTTTGGACACCTTTGAAGGTGTTTTCTATGTGTTTTTGCTTGCCTGCCATTGGTTTTAACGGTGTTCGAAGGTGTTCGACGAACAGTTCGAAGAACAGTTCGGCGAACATACGGGTGTTCGATGAACCGAACCGAACTCGAACACTACGGGGGTGGCTCAACACTATTAAAGACACCACATGGCATTGTGTAATTTTGATGGATTGCACTTACAAGACAATATATTTATCGTAACCGCAGACATGGAAAGTCTATATACCTCAATCAGGCATAAAGATGGTCTCAAAGCTGTTGCCTGGTTACTTGAAGCTAGTAATTTGGACAAATCTCTAGCTGAATTTATTCTGAAACTTTTGGAATACATACTCACAATGGTTTCATTTTCAAAAACCAAATATATTTAGAGCTTTAAGGAATCGCCATGGGGGTGGCTTGTGCCCCATCATATGCCAACTTATTTTTGGAGGTATGGGAGAGGGAGATGAGATTTTTCTAAGCAACCTGATATAACAAATTGACAGAGTGCACCACTGTATTGGCTATATTGACCATGTGTGGTTTGTGTGGGAGGGATCCTTTGATCAATTGAATCAATTTATAACAATCCTCAACCAAAATAAATTAAATATCAAGCTCACTTTTTCTCATAGCCGTCAACTTAACTTTCTTGATATATATGTCCAAGTAACACCACAAGTCCATATCTTTACAGATGTTTATCGAAAGTCCACAGCCACAAACTCCCTCTTACATGCCAGCTCATCACACCCAAAATCTACAATCTGTGGAATCCCTATTGGTCAGCACCTAAGAATTAAATGTATCTGCTCTACTAATGAAGCATTTGGTCGATAAGCAAAAGATCTCTACCAGTGATTCCGGGAATGTAGTTATAGCCACAGACACATCCACAAAGAATATAAAAGGGCATGCAATACCCCTCGTAAGGACTTACTATATAAAAAAGAAGGATAATTCTGGGGGCAATTCTGAACAACAAGTTAGACTAATCACACCATACAATAGTTAATGGGATGAACTAACCAGTATCATCTCCAAACATTGAAACATTTTGAAAACAGACTGTGTTAAAGCAAATTCTTCTGCCGAGACCACTAATCAGGACAAAAAGACCTAGCAATCTTTGTGATCTTTTGGTATGTAGCCTTTAGTCACCAGAGCAAAAACAAGCTGGATCTGTGGCAGGTTCCATCCAGGGATTTTTTCCAAGCACTTTCTGTAAAGCATGCAAGAACCTAGTAAATAGCAAAGAATTCAGAAATTCTGAGGGTACTCATGTTTACAAAATTTTACATTTGTTAACCTGTGCGTCTAAGAGTGTTATTTATCGTGCCCAATACCCATGTAAAAAAAATCTATATTGGCATGACTACTCGAGAACTGAAAATCAGAACAAGAGAACATATCAGAGATATTGAAAAAGCAAGAACAGCACAAAATGATGAACAATTGAAAACTTTGTCCAAGCATTTTGCCCAATGTTTTCACAACTGTGACTTAAGTAAACTGTTTATAAAGGCTATTGACGAGATTTTACTGTGACCACGAGGTGGGGACTAGAGATGAGTGAACCTTTTCAAGGTTCGATTCGGTTCCGATCGAAGAATTTCCTAATGTTCTCCAAACAGTTCGCTTAACATATTCGAACTCTATTGAATTCAATGGGAGGCAAAACCAAACGCATAGACAACACCTTCAAAGGGGCCCCAAAACTGGCAAAACAGCTTAAATTAGGGGCAGACACCAGGAAACGTGGCATCAATTGACCCACAGTCGAAATTTTATAATGGCACAGCACCATTCAGCCATGGACCACGTATGAGGTATCAGGGTCTGGGCCAGCATTTACAGACTTGAATTTAAGTTCAAATTAAGATGAAGTGGGTGAGGGATCGGTGTAGGCCTGCTGAGCTGTGAGCCCTGATGCCACACGCAACAGCTCAAGCTGCTTTTATGCTCAGCCACACTCAGGTGGCACAAATATCAATTTTGTAGACTAGTATTGCTGGAAAAATTTAAGGATAGTAACACAAGTAGTTAACTGTAATTGTAGGCCAGCTAGTCTGGGAGCCATACTGCTACAGGCAAGACACATGAAGGAGACCTAACTTGGAGTCTTCACATTTCAAAAAATTATTGCCATACAGCACTAAAGTGGCATCAATTTCACCAAAGTAGAAATAATATAATGGGGCACTGACACTCCTTCCACTACAGGAAACACACCAGATGGGACCTAACCAGGAGTCTCCACATTTCAAAAAATGAATGCCATGCACCACTAAAAAGGCATCAATTTCACCAGAGTAGAAATAGTATAATGGGGCACTGACACCTCTTCCACTACAGGAAACACACCAGATGGAGACCCAACCAGGAGTCTCCACATTTCAAAGAATTATTGATAACATCAGCAGCAGTAGCAACAGCAGGCATATAAGCCACTAAAAAGCTGTCACAGGCTGCAATAACGCAAGATCAATGCAGCACACTAAAAACTACACCATCGCCTCGTCTGCACAGTCTGTGATTGGGGTGCAAAAGTCCTTGGAGATCCATGACTTTTTCATCTTGATGAAAGTTAGGCGGTCTACACTTTCAGGGGACAACTGGATGCACTTATCCATCAGGACACCACAAGCAGCGCTGAAGACACGTTCTGATAGAACGCTGGCTGCCCAGCATGATGAAACCTCCAAGGTGTCACAGGCGAGCTCAGGCCGTTCAGCCATGTTCGAAGACCAAAATTTAAAAGGGTCCAAACCCTCCCTGATGGCATTGATATTGAGCTCGAGATACTCCTACACCATCCTCTCCAGTTGTTCACTACGTGTCAAACTTGTACTCTGTTCTGCTGGGGTGCACAGGCTGGTCTAAAAAATGTGTGAAACGACTCACAGAAATTGCTTCTGTCACACTGCTGCTGCTGCTAATGTTTTTGCAGTGATGAATTGACGTTCCCGGGGTTGGAAGTCTACAACTGTGATGCGCACTGTGTGCCTCACTGCTGTCTTGGGGAAAACCAATTCTTAAGGTTGTGTAAAAGCTTGTTTCGATACTCCAGCATACGCACAGGAAGCATCTGGAAAAATTTACTCTTGCACCATGGATCTAAGAGAGTGGCAACCCAGTAGTAAGTACTATTTCAAATCCTAACAATACAGTGATCATGTTGCAGGTAGTGCAGCAAGAAGGCGTTCGTGTCTCGGGCTCTTCCATGAGGTTTTTTTTGTTGGCAGGGTAACACTTAAGCTTGCTTCCTCGGTCCCCTCTTGCAAACCAGGAACAACAGAGAGGGGATCATTATCCTCTTCATCTCCTGACTGTTGCTCACTCATTACCTCTTCCTCCTCATGCTCTTCCATTTGTTCCTTGGCTCCTGCACCTTCACTAACAGTTTGTCTGGTACCATGAGCCCCATTGATCGCTGTAATCCACCCTCCCTTGACACCCACCTGTGCGACGACAGTCTGGAACTTAAGAGATTTTATCCTCTCCCAATCCTCCTCTGCTTCCTCCTCTTCCTCTGGGACCACCATCTCCTCCCGCAGACTATTCAAAGTGTGCTCCAGCATGTAGATGACCGGAATGGTGATGCTGATTATGGCATCATCAGCGCTAACCATCTTAGTAGCCATTTCAAAACTGCGCAGAAGGGTGCAGAGGTCCTTAATCTGCGCCCACTACAGAAATGTGATTTGTACCGGCGTTGGCCCAGGCTATGATAAATGAGATACTGCGTGAGGGCTCTTCATTGTTGCCACAGTCGCTGCAACATGTGTACAGTGGAATTCCACCATGTCGGCACATCGCATATAACCGATAGGGCCAAAAACCTCTGTAGCGATGCTGAAAGGGATGCAGCATTTCTTGAGTACAAGATCCACACAACTGACAGACCATAAACAATTTGTTTACAATCTTATGTCCTTTATCCTTACCTATAACCATTTTATTTTTAATGGGAGGACCTAGCACCAGCTCAGGGGGACAGCAATGGGAAGTCCCTTTGCCCCATCGAATGTGAATCTTTTCCTGGGCTGGTGGGAGGAGACTGTTGTGCTGCAGGAGGATGCCTTGCGGTTTCCATATATTCTTCTATGGACCAGGTTCATAGATGATGTGCTGTTATTGTGGTGGGGATCCATGGATGAGTTCCATAGATTTATGCAATGCCTGAATATCAACAGGATAGGCATGAGATTTACGTAGAAAATCCAGAAACATGAAATTACATTTTTGGATGTTACAATAGGCAGGGATCAGGAGGGATTCATTACTACCCATACCTTCCGGAAACCTACCTCAGCCAACAGTCTCCTCAGATGGGAAAGTCATCACCCTGGTCCTCTCAAGAGGGGTATCCCCAAAGGGCAATTTCTGTGTATAAGGAGAAATTGTTCCAATCAGG
Source organism: Phyllobates terribilis (assembly GCF_046119375.1). Lineage (NCBI taxonomy): Eukaryota > Metazoa > Chordata > Amphibia > Anura > Dendrobatidae > Phyllobates > Phyllobates terribilis. Next base: position 231,193,184 of record NW_027362764.1, read on the forward strand.
GGGACATTGTCACCCAGGCCCGTGATTTGAGGTGCCGCTTTAAAGAGAGGGGTTACTCGGATGGGCTTTTGGACTCAGTTTATTTACATGTGACGCGCCCCCTGGGCCGTGGGGTACTCGGCAGCCGGGCCTCTGGTTGCTGGGGAATATCACGGTAGCTGGCCCGGTCCATGACCCTGGGCGGTCAACAAAAAAAGGGGGGGTTATTTATGGGGAATTTGGAAAGTTTGTGACGCCACCTGTGGATTGCGGCTAAAGGGTGCCGCTGCTGCGGAGCAGTCCTCTGGAGCTGGCGTTACAGCAGCAGGGATGGTGTGGCTCTCCACAGGTAGAGCTGGCTCGAGGGCAGTGTAGGACGTGTAGGTTACGCTGGGCGCTGTAGTGCCGTGAGGGAGAGATGGCGCAGATGAAAGGAGGGACGGAGACAGTGCGGTGCAGTCATCCGAATTTTTACTCACAGTTCTTATGACGGTTCCACTGGTGCACTGTACAGGAGTCAACCTCCCACGTCGTGCTGCGTTCACCAGGCAGGGGTTCAGCACTTCCTCAGGCAGATCAGGAGTACCTGGCAGAACCCCACTTCTTGTGTTCCTAGCTAGACTGTCTTCACGCTGGGTCTTTCTCCCTCCTGCCCTGTGCTTCCCACTCTCAATCCCGCTAGGGTGCTTTGAAGTCCCTCCTGTCTCGTCGGAGTTCCCGGACCTGCTTGACCCTCACGGGGATTAGAATGAGGCTTCGGAAACTGACTATATAAGCCAGAAGCCTCCGGTTTTCCCAGCCGAGACGTAGAGTAGCACGGCTGGACCAGGGGCCGGTCCCCTTCTTGCGGCCTATGATCCCTCTGTCTTCTGACAGATGCGGGGCGTACGGGTGCCGTCCTGCACTCGCATACCCCCTAGGATCCCTTCTTAGAACGGAGCCTACTCCTCTGCTCCTCTCCTGGGCCTTTAGGACTGGGCCCTGCTTGTGGAGCAGAGCTCCTAAAGAGACTCTGCTCCCTGACAGACTGACGCACTCTTCTCATCTGACCATTCTGTTCTGCCACCCTAAGATAGCTTCCCTTTATATACCTCCTTCTATGGTGCTCGCTCAAACTACTTCCTCCACCCACACCTATTACTGGTTCCCCCTACCTTTGGGTTCCCCCCACTCCAGCCAGCGACAGGGCTCAGCAGCTACGCACATGCATGTTGCCCTTCCAGCTGGCCTGGAGCAGTGTAGTGTTGGATGCAGGTGTTGGGGTTCCGGGCAGCACTCCCTCCTTACCTGAGAGAAGGAGATACCACACCTCTGGGTGAGATGCAGTACCTCTGTGGCGACTGAACAATCAGGGGCGCCACTCTTGCACATAGCCAAAATAGACAGACCCTTCTTAGCCCCAAAAATAGAGAGGTTAAGAATGACCTACCGAGAATTATTGGCACCTTTGTTAATAAAGCCAATGAAATTTTTGGTATCATCAAAAGACACTGGAGTATCTTAATGGCAGATCCTGACTTAAAGGGGTTTGTGTCACCGCATCCAAACATATCATATAGAAAGGGGCATTCAATTAGGGACTTAATGGTACATAGCCTGTATAAACAACCCACTAAGCCAAGGACATGGCTGGACCGCAAAACATGTGGGACATTCAGGTGTGGTAACTGTAAGTTCTGTTCCTGGATCAAACCATATAAAATTTTCTCTGGTACCCCCATGGGCAAGGTCTTCTACATGACGGACTTTGCCAACTGTAAATCGATGGGGGTAGTATACATGGCCATGTGCCCCTGCCCCTGTAACTATGTTAGAAAACCCAAGAGGGAGTTACGGAGGCGAGTGGGGGAACATTTGGGAGATGTGAGACATGAGAGACACGCCCCTGACCCGACATGTGAGGGAATACCAATAACCCCAAGTCGATATCATTTTGTGTACTAGAGGTGGTCAGAAAAAATATCCGGGGGGAGGGACTGGAACAAATTGCTTCTTCAGAAAGAGTGTCAATGGATATACAGACTGCGTACTCTTGTGCCGAATGGCCTTAATGAGCAACAGAATTACTGCTGCTTTATTTAATTCTACGACCCATTTGTATCAGCCTCCATAGTTATATTTATCTATATTTAATATTTGTAGCATTTATAAGAGGAATATATCAGGACATTAGAACGTATATCTAGTTCAACATGATACATTCTACTATGCCATAGATACCTCTTTTTGAACAACGCATATAGGATTATGAATACAATGACCCTCCTGCTTGCTGTGCATATAGTATGATCTGGGATGGTTGCATAATGAATGTATACTTTGCTAAGTCCATCTATTGTATGTGCAGGTATGTCACTGTAGACTGATGCTGTCGACGCATGCGCTGATGCGATATACTGCACCAAACAGGCACTACATGCGCAGGCGCAGAAAGGCTATGGTCAGTAAATGACTGTCATGGGTGTATCAGAGGTGACAGACAGTTGCCCTGCAGATGGTTGCAGCAGATCTCTACCTTTGGCATTACAGACATCTTAGATGAGAGGCTGTCTCTAGGACATAGCGGCTACCTCCCACTGGTAATTAGCTCCCTGGCCTGGATGTATATATACCTGGTGTGTCTGAGAGGGAGGTGCCGGCTATATTCATTTCTACTTGTGAAGGCTTAGCAAGAGCCGTACTTCATCCTCTCTGGAGCTTAAGGCCTAGTTTGCATTTTTCTGGAGTCGTCTAAAGCTAAGCATTCTCCCCCTGTTGTCTATAGAGTTTAGTGGAGATTGACTGGTGCTCATCTCCTCCCATCCCTAGCTTTAGCCATATGCCAGGGAAAGACAGGGTGAGGCACGCGTGCGGCGATTGCTGAAGAGCCAATATAGAGACAGTAGTTGATACAGGGTGCCACTAAACCAGACTAGGATGTCTCCACTTCCCCCTTTCCCTAGAGTCTGGGCTCCCTTTCCCTCTTCCCTCTGTGTTGCACTAAGTCTTTCCCACACCTGGCGTGACAATGACATAATATCGGACATGCGCGGAGGTGCTGGTAGTATCCGCGGCTATATGATGGCTCCGAGGACCTCTAGTGTCGAAGGTAGCGGAAGCCATGCTCAGTGCTGCAGGGGGACAGAAGTCAGCACCAGCTACCTTCCTTACCTGCATCCACTCCAGACGGAGTGTTGTTTTGTTTTTCACCCAACCCTACCCATATTGGGGGGCAGCACTTTTTGAGAAGTATATTAAGTTGATATCTGTGTTATCATAGGTACTGATTTTTATTTGGATAGTACTATGGTGCAAGTGTCTATTCTTATGCTGCTAGTCACTTGGATGTTATGAGATTCATACTGTTACATACAGCATTTAGAAGTACTGTCAACTTCTTACAGGGGTTTGTATGTTATCTATACATTTGTGCATAGAGATTATTCTATATCCACACTGCAACTATCATTAGGTTCTCCATACCAATTATACCTTATGGGATATAGTAAGATAATAACTTGTCTCAAGGGGGAGTATAAATATCGGTTGGTTATATCCTCCACCCTAAGTTGTAGTAGGGTATAAGAGACAAGATTGATACACTTTCTATACACATCCAGCTGGTTTTATATTAGTGACTCGGTGTATACACTGTGTGTGTTTAGGTTATCAGTGTTCTGCATAGAAATATTTATTCCCCAACAGGGGTACTATATTTATAGAGTGTACACCTAATTATATTTATAGACATTTTGATATAAGCTCTAATCCTTGCTTGTCTATTATACTGGGTATTTTGCATTGTACTGTGTCACTTTTTAGCACTGCACTTTATTCGTTTGAGTGTGTTATATGTGTTCAGTTGAACATTTTAATCTTACTTATTAAAAGCTTATCTTTTATTCTAGTGGGTTCTTTTTCGTTAAACAGCCATCACTTAATATTGAGCAGAATTAAGTATGCTGACATCCCTTTATTTACCGTTTGAACCTGAATACAGCCCCTTCGTATGAGCCCCCCACATTCCCTTATATACAATAAGAGCCCCCACACAGCCTCCCCATAAACACCATGAGCCCCACACAGCCTCCCCATATACAGCATGACAGCAGGAGCCCCTCACAGCCTTCCGATATACAACATGAGCCCCCACAAAGCCTCTCCATATACAGCATGAGCCCCACATAGCCGCCCCATTTACAGAATGAGCCCCACGCAACCTCCCCATCTCCAGGATGAAAGCCCCATAGCCTCCCCATGTCAAGCCAAACATCCCATACCCATGAAAAAAAACAGACCTTGCCGGACAGGCCTAATAAAAGTACCAGAATGCCCTTGTTGTGGAATTATTCAAAAAATTTCCACCTGAAAACGCTGGCGGCAGAGGTCACAGTTCGTTGAACAACCAAGGAGTACAGACTAGAGTGACACAAATGCAATCCAGCAGAAGCAGGGGAACACTGTCAAAGTTCTGGGACAGTTTTCTCAGACCCTCTCATGGCACAGGCCCTGAGGCGCGGGGTACTTTCACAAGGAGTGCAAAGTTTTGGAAAATGCTGAGGGAGTACCTTGCCGACCGTACCAACGTCCTTTGTGATTCCTATGTGCCTTATAATTATTGGGTATTCAAGCTTGACACATGGCATGAACTGGCTCTCTACACCTTGGAGGTCCTGGCCTGCCCTGCCGCTAGTGTTTTGTCAGAGCGGGTTTTTAGTGCTGCTGGTGGAATTAGAACCAATAGGTGTATCCGCCTGTCAACTGAAAATGCTGACAGGCTGACTCTTATAAAAATGTAAAAATGAACAAGGGCTGGATTGGGCCAGACCATGCCTTTTTTTTTGGAGGTCTAACTCTATTGGCATGCACCTCTGTCTTTATACCCAGACATGAGCATAAGCTTCCTGATTTTGTCTATTTGCTCTTGTCCTCCTCCTTCTTCTCATTCTCATCCTCCAGCACCATATCACCACAATATCTACTATATCACCATATCTACGTTTCTTGCAAGGGGCATTGGAGTTCCTCCAAATTTTTGGCAACCGTTGCATTCACTGCATAGGCAAACAGTATGGGAAACCCACTGCTTTTTAATGGGAACATGTCGTTACTGTGACCCAGCTCTATGTGTCTTTAAATTCTTATTGGGGTATTTTCTAAATTTTGGCAGCCGTTGGACTCGCTGCATACCCTATAACTGTATAGCAGACCCGCTCCATTCTAGGGAACATGTCGTTACTGTGGCCCAGCTCTGTGTGTCTTTAAATTGGTATTGGTGTTTTTCCCAAATTTTGGACGCTCTTGCAGTCACTGCATGGGCATTACCACAATAGGAGACCCACTACTTTATAATGGGAAAAAATTTTTTACTGAGACCCTCCTCTATGTCTCTTTAAGGGGGTTTTAGGATGCATCCAAATTTTTGTCAGCCCTTGCCGTCACTGCATACGCAATAACAGTAGAGTGCTCTATAATAATGGGAACAACAAAGCATAGCCGACTGCTGGCCCTTTAAAAATATTAACCACTTCGCGCCAGAGCCTGTTTTTGCCTTCGTGACCGGGCCAATTTTTTCAATTCTGACCACTGTCACTTTATGAAGTAATTACTCTGGAACGCTTCAATGGATTCCCCTGATTCTGAGATTGTTTTTTCGTGACATATTGTACTTCATGATAGTGGTAAAATTTCTTCGATATAACTTGCGTTTATTTGTGAGAAAATCGGAAATTTGGCGAAAATTTTGCAATTTTCAAACTATGAATTTTCATGCCCTTAAATCAGAGAGATATGTCACACAAACTAGTTAATAAATAACATTTCCCACATGTCTACGTTACATAAGCACAATTTTGTAACCAAAATTTTTTTTTGTTAGGGAGCTATAAGGGTTAAAAGTTGACCAGCGATTTCTAATTTTTACAACAAAATTTACAAAAACATTTTTTTAGGGACCACATCATATTTGAAGTCACTTTGAGGGGTCTTTATGACAGAAAATACCCAAAAGTGACACCATTCTAAAAACTGCACCCCTCAAGGTGCTCAAAACCACATTCAAGAACTTTATTAACCCTTCAGGTGCTTCACAGGAATTTTTGAAATGTGGAAGAAAAAAATTAACATTTAACTTTTTTCACAAAAATGTTACTTTATACCCAATTTTTTTTATTTTCGCAGAGGTAACAGGAAAAAATGGACCCCAAAATTTTTTGTGCAATTTCTCTTGAGCGCGCTGATACCCCATATGTGAGGGAAAACCACTGTTTGGGCGCACTGCAGGGTTCGGAAGGGAAGGAGCGCCATTAGACTTTTTGAATGTAAAATTTATTTGAATAATTAGCAGACGCCATGTTGCGTTTGGGGAGCCCCTGATGTGCCTAAACAGTGGAAACCCCCCACAAGTGACACCATTTTGGAAACTAGACCCCTTAGGGAACTTATATAGATGTGTGGTGAGCACCTTGCACCCCCAGATGCTTCACAGAAGTTTATAATATTGAGCCGTAAAAATAAAATTTTCACATTTTTCCCACAAAAAATGTTTTTCATCCCCTAATTTTGCATTATCATAAGGGTAACAGGAGAAATTGCACCATTAAATTTGCTGTTCAATTTCTCCTGAGTATGCCGATACCCCATATGTGGGGGAAAACCACTATTTGGGTACACTGCAGGGTTTGGAAGGGAAAGAGCGCCATTTGACTGTTTGAATGTAAAATTTGTTTGAATAATTAGTGGACGCCATGTCGCATTTGGGGAGCCCCTAATGTGCCTAAACAGTGGAAACCCCCCACAAGTGACACCATTTTGTAAACTACACCCCTTAGGGAACTTATCTAGATGGGTGGTGAGCACATTGGGAGACATAATAAACAAATCAGTAGCAGGTGAAGAATTGGTTTTATTTATTTTTTACGCCGTTCCTCGTGCAGTATAAGTGATGAGATTACTTTATTCTTCGGGTCGGTGCGATTACAGTGATACCAGATTTATATCGGGTTTTTATGACTGACAGCTGTCACACACTAAAAGACGCTTTTTTTTGTAAATTCTAGTTTTTGCGTTGCCATATTTTGAGAGCTATAATTTTTCCATATTTCAGCCAACAGAGTAATGTGATGGCTTGTTTTTTGCGGGACGAGTTGACATTTTTATTGGTACCATTTTTGGGTACGTGACATTTTTTGATCGCTTTCTATTCCGTTTTTTGGGAGATAAAATTAACAAAAACCAACAATTCAGGAATTGTTTTTTGAGGGTTTTTTTTATGCCGTTCTGCGTGTGGTAAAAGTGATAAGGCAGCATTATTCTTCGGATCAGTACGTTTACAGCGATACTACACTTACTGTATATTTTTTTATGTTTTGGCGCTTTTACACAATAAAACAATTTTATAGAAAAAATATTTTTTTTGCATTGCTTTATTCTGAGAGGTATAACTTTTTTTATTTTTTGGCTGATGGAGCTGTATGGCAGCTTGTTTTTTGCAGAACAGTATGTCGTGTTCAGCTGTACCATTTTTATTTCCATTTTGCTTTTTGATCGCATTTTTTTCCACTTTTTGTTTGGCGATATGAGGAAAAAGCATAGTTTTTTGCTCCGTTTTTTTTTTATTATTATTACTGTGTGCACAGAAGGAGTTAATTAGTTTGACAGTTTTATAGCTCGGGTTGTTTCGGACGCGGCGATACCAAATATGTGTACTTTTTTTGTTTTTGCATAAATATACGGATTTATCGGTTTAATATTTTATTTATTTATTTTTATTTATTTTGTGATTTTTTTTAAGTAGTTTGAAAACATTTTTTTTTACTTTTTTTTACATTTTTACTTAGTCCTTGTATGGGACATTAATTTTTATTTTTCTGATCACTGATCTCATGTAATGTAATAGACATATATTACATTACATGAGATCTTTGCTGACTGTTTCACAGTCAGTGTCTCCTGCCAGGCTTCAGCTGCAGGCTGAGCCTGGCAGGACACCATATATGGCAGATCTGGAGGCGGTCATGTGACCTCCAGCTGCCATAGCAACGCCAGGTCCTGGAAGGTATCAGGGGTCGTCAGAGAGGTAAGTAGACGACCCCCTCTCCTCCTGCTGTCTTCTATATGCCTCGATCACTATAGATCGGGCATATAGAAGACAGCAAAGGGTTAACATCACTGGGACCTGATCCAAGCAGGTCCTGATGATGTTCCCTGTCAGAGCTATCGCTCTGCACCGCACTCGCAGCGCTTGCAGGACCCTCGGGGTCCTGAGCGCTGCGGGACCACCCACCGTTTTTAAACGTCCGCGCTGCACAGAACCCAGGCAGTGCGGACGTTTATCTACAGTGGGCGGTCGGGAAGCGGTTAAGGGCTGCCTGATGGCCCTATAAAAATAGTGTGTGTGACTTTCAGAGTCCCTCCTTCATAGATGAAATAGGATGTGTTTGATGATGTCTCACTCACCACATGGCCAGATAAGGTAGTAAAATGTTAAAATTACATTTCCTGGTGAATGCATTGTTCACCCTTGAAAGCAATGCAAAAGTGCAAAAACGCATCAAAAATGCTTTATGTGAACATAGCCCAAGGTGTGGAGGAGCATTTTTGTTTTTGGTTATTTATTTTGCCTTATATACAAGTCATTACCCTGGAAAGGATGTTCCTTAACATTTTTTCCAGGAAAATCCATTTTGGTTTCGTTTTTGCATGTTTTATTGTGAGTCCGTAAAAGTAGCGTAATACCTCTGACAACGTTGTTGACAGTAGTGACCTGGGAGTCAGAGATGCTTCCAGGGGCCTTCCCCATGCTGTTCCCATGTCATTTGAGCACTATTTCTGTCGATTTGGGCAATTTTTAGGCCCTCTGCAGACTGCCGGGAGGGGGGGCGCAGGAAAAATGATTGAGTTTCCCATAGAGGTCGTTGGGGTCGTTACTCGGACTGAGCACTTGAGCATTCCAATTTGCTCGACCTGAGCATTTTAGTGCTCGCTCATCACTAATAGGGACCTTACTCTGAAAGAAGCCTTCAATAATGTCGGGGTCATAAACGGGGTGGCACTGGAGCCAGGGGCTGACACCAGGTTTCCCTATTTTATGATAAGTGGGGAATTGTTGTATTGGTTCACGAAAGTGGGGGAAGAGTTGGTGGAACAGTTAATAGTGCCGGGTCCCTATAGACGGGAGGTGTTGGACATGGCCCATTCGCATATCTTGGAGGGACATCTAGGGGTGGAAAAAACGCAGGAATGGATTATGCAGAGGTTCTACTGGCCTGGGTGTCAAATATTAAAATATTGCAGGTCTTTCCTACGTGCCAGTTAACCGACCCCAGCTCTCACTTTCGAAGCCCCGTGGTGCCATTGCCCATTATTGAAGTGCCATTCGAGAGAATCTCCATGGACTTAGTTGGTCCCCTGGTTAAATCTGCTCATGGGCATCAATATACCTTGGTCATCCTGGACTATGCCACACGCTATCCAGAAGCAATTCACCTGAGAAACTCCTCCGCAAAGAGTTTAGCCCGCAAATTGGTCCACATTTTTTCCCGGACAGGTTTACCAAGGGAGATCCTGACCGATCAGGGGACACCTTTTATTAGGAAGGTGATCCAAAATTTGTTGTGCAATTTTCCCTGCGCACGCAGATACCCCATATGTTGGGGGAAACTACTGTTTGGGTGCACGGCAGGGCTCGGAAGGGAAGGAGCACCATTTGACTTTTTGAATGTAAAATTTGCTTCAATAATTAGCGGACGCCACGTTGCTTTTGGAGAGCCCCTGATGTGCCTAAACAGTGGAAACCCCCCACAAGTGACAACATTTTGTAAACTAGACCCCTCAGGGAACTTATCTAGATGTGTGGTGAGCACCCTGAACCCCCAAGTGCTTTACAGAAGTTTATAACATGGAGCTGTGAAAATAAAAGAATCAAACTTTTTCCACAAAAATGATGTTTTAGAACCAATTTTTTTATTTTCACAAGGGTAAGAGGAGAAAATGGACCCCAAAAACTTTTGTGCAATTTCTCCTGAGTACGCCAATACCCCATATGTGGGGAAAATACAGTGTTTGGGTGCACGGCAGAGTTCAGGATGGAAGGAGCACTGTGTGACTTTTTGAACCCAAAATTGGCTGGAATTGAGAGCAGACGCCATGCCGCGTTTGGAGAGCCCCTGATGTGCCTAAATAGTGGAAACCCCCCACAAGTGACCCCATTTTGGAAACTACACCCCTCAAGGGGTATACAGAACATTTTGAACCCAGAGGTATGACACAGAATTAGATAACATTAGGTCATAATATTGAATAAGTTGTTATTAGTCTTGAGCGCAAGTGCTCGCTACTTGAGTTTGCATCGGGAACTCAAGTATGCACCATCTATCGCGTGTGCTCGAGTGACATGCTCGAGTCCCCGCCCGCATGTTTCACGGATATTATACACCCCAAAAAAAACATGCGGAGATCACTCGTGCATGGCAGGCAATCCCCGTGAGGTTTTTCTGGCCGTGAAGGATATGGGGCAGAGACTCGAGCATGTCACTTGAGCACCCGCGATACTCAGTGCATACCCGAGCACCCGATGCAAACTCAAGTAGCAAGCACTTGTTCTCAACAGTAGTCGCCATATCCTTATCTTTTTTTTTTATTTTGAAAAAAATCCAAACCTCAACCCTAATACAACCCCAACCCTAACCCTAGCCCCAACTCTAACCCTAGCCCCAACCCTAACCCCAACCCCAACCCTAGCCCAACCGTAACCCTAACCCCAACCCCAACCCTAGCCCAACCGTAACCCTAACCCCAACCCCAACCCTAGCCAACCCTAACCCTAATCCAAACCCTAGCCCAACCCTAACCCTAGCCGAACCCTAACCCTAGCCCAACCCTAACCCTAGCTCAACCTTAACCCTAACACCAACCCCAACCCTAACCCTAGCCCAACCTTAGCCCAATCCCATCCCTAGCTCAACCTTAAACCTAACCCCAACCCTAACCCTAGCCCGACCCTAACCCTAACCCCAACCCTAACCCTAGCACAACCCTAACCCTTACCCTAGAGTTTATTTTTTACGCCGTTCCTCGTGTGGTATAAGTGATTAGACGACTTTATTCTTCGGGTCGGTGCGATTACAGCGATACCAGAATCATATCGGGTTTTTATGATTGACAGCTGTCACACACTAAAAGACGCATTTTTTTGTAAAATCTAGTTTTTGCATCGCCATATTTTGAGAGCTATAATTTTTCCATATTTTGGCATGTGTCGGCTTGTTTTTTGCGGGACAAGTTGAAGTTTTTATTGGTACCATTTTCAGGCACGTGACATTAATTGATCGCTTTCTATTCCGATTTTTGGGAGGCAGAATAAACAAAAAACAACAATTCAGGAATAGTTTTTTTTTTAAATTTTTTTATACTGTTCCGCGTGTGGTAAAATTGATAAGGTAGCTTTATTCTTTGGGTCAGTATCTTTACAGCGGTATCACATTCATATCGTTTTTCTATGTTTTGTCGCTTTAGCACAATAAAAGCTATTTTAGAGAAAAAAAAATTTTTTTGCATCACTTTATTCTGAGAGCCATAACTTTTTTATTTTTCGTCTGATGGAGCTGTATGGCAGCTTGTTTTTTGCGGGCCAAAATGATGTTTTCAGCGGTAACATTTTTATTTATATTCGTCTTTTTGATCGCATGTTATTTCATTTTTTGTTTGGCGGTATGATGATAAATCATCGGTTTTTTTTCATAATAATATTTATTGATGGGTACATTATATTTTTTATTTTTGGTGGATTATTTTTATTTATTTATTTTTTATATTTTTACAAAAAAATTTGTTTTTTTTTTACATTTTTTAACACATTTTTTACTTTTATACTTTGTCCCACTATGGGATTTCACTTTTTTTTACTCTGATCGCCTGTATAGCATAGGGAGCACCATCCCTGTGCTATACAGGGTGTCAGCGCTGCAGATGCAGAAGATACTTTGGTCATGCACTGCGCATGACCAAAGTATCTTCCTGCTGTCTGGTGACCCGGATGTTGTCATGGCGACATTGGGTCATCATGGCCACATGCGGGAAGCCGCGGCAGACAGCGTTGGATGCCATAAGGAGAAGTGAGTGTCGCGATCACCTCCCCTTGCCCCTGCAATGCTGCGATCAACTTTGATTGTTGGTTAATGTGCGTGGAGCGGTGCAGGACCACTCCCAGCACATAGCACCGGGTGTCAGCTGTGACAATCATAGTACCCGGCGGTGATCGCGCCCGCACAGCCTGTGTGCGGGCAAAATCAACAACTAATACGTAACTGGTTCTTAAAGCCCAGGGCGCAGGTATGTATTAGTACATCTTGGGCTTTTAAGCAGTTAAGAAAGAGTTTATACTCCAAATGGACGCCTCAGATGTCAGTTTAGGAGCAGTACTTTCCCAGGAGATACATGAGGAGGAGTACCTTGTTCTTTACCTGAGTAGGAAGCTGTCATCATGTGAGAGGAATTATTCAGTCATAGAGAAGGAGTGCTTGGCCATAAAGTGGGTGGTGGACACATTACGGTACTATCTGGTAGGACGTAAGTCTAGATTGGTATCCGACCATGCCCCACTCAGATGGTTGAGGGAAACAAAGGGTAAAAATGCTAGGGTCACTCGCTGGTTCTTAGCCCTACAAGATTTCAACTTCCATGGAGAGCATAGAGCAGGGAAGCTACATGGTAATGCCAATGCCCTCTCGAGAATCCCTTGTCTGGTAGTAGAAAGTGCCTAGCACCACGGCTTTAGGCAGAGAGGAGAGATATGTAAGGTTGCTAATGGTTGCATAGACGAAGGGAGTTATGTGTCACAGAGATGGCTGGTCTCTGTGATGTAACCCTGAGTGTTTTCTCTAGTGTAAGCAACCACTAAGAGGATCCTTTGGTGCACCTGGGAGCCCGGGTTACGGGTAGTTTAGAGAGATGGGCGGGTCTAGCTACCCACATACCTCACGTCTGGGTGTGGTTAACAGCCTATATAATGGAGACTGTTGTTTGGCACATGGTCTGTGTGTCTGGAGAGAGAAGGCCTCCTGTGGGTGGCTGTTACCAGACTGAGCCGTGTACTGGATGCCTACCAGCCTGTGTGACTACAGCACTGGCAAACCAGAGTCTTTGCTCAAAGGACTGTTTTTTTGTTTTTGTCTGCACTAAAGGTTGTTGGTTTGCATTTTGCTTTTTGACCGGTTTATGAAGGCAATGAACTGTTATGGACACTTAAAGGAACATACATCTTGTTTGCCTCTCATTGCACCTGAGTGAGTACAATCCGTACAATACACATACATATACAGTGGGTCCGGAAAGTATTCAGACCACTATAAATTTTTCACTCTTTGTTTCATTGCAGCCATTTGGTAAACTCTAAAAAGTTCATTTTTTCTCATTAATCTACACTCTGCACCCCATCTTGACTGAAAAAAACAGAAATGTAGAAATTTTTGCAAATTTATGAAAAAATAAAAAATAAAATTTCACATGGTCATAAGTATTCAGACCTTTTGCTCAGACACTCATATTTAAGTCACATGCTGTCTAATTCCTTGCGGTCCTCCTTGAGATGGTTCTACTCCTTCATTGGAGTCCAGCTATGTTTAAATAAACTGATAGGACTTGATTTGGAAAGGCACACACCTGTTTATTTAAGGCCTCGCAGCTCACAGTGCATGTCAGACCAAATGAGAATCATGAGCTCAAAGGAACTGCCCAGGAGCTCAGAGACAGAATTGTGACAAGGCACAGATCTGGCCAAGGTTACAAAAGAATTTCTGCAGTACTCAAGGTTCCTAAGAGCACAGTGGCCTCCATAATCCTTAAATGGAAGAAGTTTGGGACCACCAGAAGTCTTCCTAGACCTGGCCATCCAGTCAAACTCAGCAATCGTGGGAGAAGAGCCTAGCCTTGGTGTGAGAGGTAAAGAAGAATCCCAAGATCACTGTGGCTGAGCTCCAGAGATGCAGTAGGGAATGGGAGAAAGTTCTACAAAGTCAACTATCATTGTAGCCCTCCACCATTCAGGCCTTTATAGCAGAGGGGCCCGACAGAAGCCTCTCCTCAGTGCAAGACATATGAAAGCCGGCATAGAGTTTGCTCAAAAACACATGAAGGACTCCCAGACTATGAGAAATAAGATTCTCTGGTCTGATGAGACGAAGATAGAACTTTTTGGTGATAATTCTAAGCGGTATGTGTGGAGAAAATCAGGCACTGGTCTTCACCTGCCCAATACATTCCCAACAGTGAAACATGGTGGTGGCAGCATCATGCTATGGGGGTGTTCTCTGCTGCAGGGACAGGACAACTGGTTGCAATTGAAGGAAATATGAATGCGGCCAAATACAGAGATATCCTGGATGAAAACCTCTTCCAGAGTGCTCTGGACCTCAGACTTGCCCAAAGGTTCACCTTCCAACAAGACAATGACCCTAAGCACACAGCTAAAATAACAAAGGAGAGGCTTCAGAACAACTCTGTGACCATTCTTGACTGGCCCAGCCAGAGCCCTGACCTAAACCCAATTGGGCATCTCTGAAAATGGCTGTCCACCAACGTTCACCATCCAACCTGACGGAACTGGAGAGGATCTGCAAGGAAGAATGGCAGAGGATCCCCAAATCCAGGTGTGAAAAACTTGTTGCATCATTCCCAAGATGACTCATGGCTGTACTAGCTCAAAAGGGTGATTCTACTCAATACTGAGCAAAGGGTCTGAATACTTATGACTAGGTGATATTTCAGTTTTTCTTTTTTAATATATTTGCAAAAATTACTACATTTCTATTTTTTTCAGTCAAGATGAGGTGCAGAGTGTACTTTAATGAGAAAAAAAATGAACTTTTTAGAATTTACCAAATGGCTGCAATGAAAGAGTGAAAAATTTAAAGGGGTCTGAATACTTTACGTACCCACTGTATATGTATATATACACATATATATACTGTATATATATATTTTATTTTTCCCAAAAGGTATAGATATGTGTGTATAGATAGATAGATATGTATTCAACATATTATATATAATAATGATATATATAATTATTATTTTTAATTTACTGAAAATTACCCAATTATGGATACTGTATCTCTAAGAGTCTATATACAGCATCACAAAAACATTTGGAGAACATTATTCTAAATCTTGGTATTGCTACTAAATTCATCAATATGGTTGAATTAAAGTTTCAACAATGTAAAAAAATTCCATCAGAGTTATTTACAGTAGTTCCTTACTCCAACACTACTGAGCAGGAGGTCAATTTGTCAGAGTGTCAACGTACTACTTGGCTGTAAGGAACACTAGATTGATTTATGCAGCACTTTCTGAGTCTTCTGACACCTAGCATCAATTTTCTTATTCTCTCTGAGCTGTATGATACATCAAACACACAAACTTTTATAATTACATTTTCTAGAGAATATTAAACTTTATTTTGTATGTTTCTTTTAGAATAGTAGGAAACTTTGTTTACTATGAGTATAAAAAACAAATTATTTTAGATTTCATAATTTACTTGGATTTTATGCATGTAAGCAAACAAATTGCTCAATTTTCCGGTATGACTGGATTACATAAGTGTTAACAGGTTAAAAGGAAATACAAGAACAAGTCACTTCAATGATAGCAACTTGGGTTGTATTGTCACAAAGGATTGAGGGATTATCCTAAAATAGAAAATATTATTAACTTCTGCTCCTCCATTTCTCTCTTATTATATTTGCGTTATCAAACAATCTTGATATCTGAGCTACAGATATATTTATTAACGTTGAGAAAAAAGATTCCTCGGTAGTCTGTGGCCATTGGATCAGAGCCCTGTGAACCCCCTCACACCTGCCAGCATTCTCATGGCTTCTAACTATCATGTGCTGTGTGGCATCATAATTGTGTCACTTTTGTTAGCCAAATAAAAGGTATCATAACTACAAGATTATTATTTTGTCTTTCCCACTGAGAGCAATATTTTTTCAACTGGCTAACATGGTAACAAAACCTTTTTTTTCTGCAATGATGATGTGGTACTGGGCCTACCATTCAGAAAATTCACATGGCTCCAGTCTGTTGGCCATGGATTACCGATGTGACCGCTGAACCAGGGCCCTGCAAATCGTTTTGTTTAACTCTAATATTTAAACTTAAGTGAAGTCATGATTTGCAGTCTATTTTGCCAATGAAAGGGACCTAATAGTATACTAACGCTGCATGAATCAGAAACCTGCTACATTATAAGGTGGGGAAAATAAGTATTTGACTCACTGACAATTTTGCAAGTTTTCCCACCTACAAAGAATGTAATTTTTAATGTCATTTTTGTAGTAGGTAAACAAACTGTGAGAGAAAGAATCTTGAAAAAAAATCATGGTATGATTTTTAAATAATGAAATTGCATTTTATTGTATGAAATAAGTATTTGATCACCTTCCAACTAGCAAGAATTCTGGCTCTCACAGACCTGTTAATTTTTCTTTAAGAAGCCCTACTACTCTGAACTCATTACCTGTATTAATTGCACCTGTTTGAACTCATTATCCATATAAAAGACACCTGTCCACAAACTCCTTTAATCACACTCCAACCTCTCCACTTTGGCCAAGACCAAAGAGCTGTCTAAGGACACCAAGGACGAAATTGTAGACCTGCATGAGGCTGGAGTTGGCTACAGGACAATAAGCAAGAAGCTTGGTGAGAAGACAACAACTGTTGGTGCAATTATTAGAAAATGGAAGAAACACAAGATGACTGTCAATCTTGCTCGGTCTTGGGCTCCATGCAAGATCTCGCCTCGTGGGGTAAGGATGATTCTGAGAAAGGTCAAGAATCAGACCAAAACTACATGGGAGGACCTGGTCAATGACCTGATAAGAGCTGGGACCACAGTCTCAAACATTACCATTAGTAACACACTATGCCGTCATGAATTAAAATCCTGCAGGGCAAGCATGATCCACCTGCTCATGCCAGCATATGTCCAGGCCCATTTGAAGTTTGCCAATGACTATCTGGATGACCCAGAGGAGGCATGCGAGAAGGTCACATCTCAGATGAGACCAAAATAGAACTTTTTGGTATCAACTCCACTCACTGGATGAGTACAACCCCAAGAACAACATCCAAACCATGAAGCATGATGGGAGAAACATCATAGTTTGGGGTGCTTTTCTGCAAAGGGGACAGGACTACTACACTGTATGGAAGGGAGGATGGATGGGGTCATGTATCGTGAGATTTTGGCCAGCAACCTCCTTACTCAGTAAGAGCATTGAAGATGAGTGGTTGCTGAGTATTCCAGCATGACAATTACCTGAAACACACAGCCAGGGCAACTAAGGAGTGGCGCCGAAAGAAGCATTTCAAGGTTCGGGAGTGGCATAGCTAGTCTCTAGACCTGAACCCAATAGAAAATCTTTAGAGAGAGCTGAAACTCAATCTTGCCCAGCGACAGCCCCGAAACCTGAAAGATCTGGAGAAGATCTATATGGAGGAGTGGCCAAAATCCCTGCTGTAGTGTGTGCAAACTTGGTCAAGAACTACAGGAAACGTTTGACCTCTGTATTTGCAAACAAAGGTTTCTGTACCAAATATTAAGTTCTGTTTTGTATTTCTTGCAATAAAATGCAAATTAATTATGTAAATATCAAACAATGTACTTTTCTGGATTTTTTTTTAAGATTCTGTCTCTCACAGGTGAAGTGTACCTACAATATAAATTGTAGACCTCTGTATGACAGACAATACCCAAAAGTGACACCGTTCTAAAAACTGAACCCCTCAAGGTGCTAAGAACTACAGTCAAGAAATGTATTAACCCTTCACGTGCTTCACAGGAACTGAAGCAATGTGGAAGGAAAAAATGAAAATTCATTTTTTTTCCACAAAATGTTTACTTCAGACTCAAAATTTTTATTTTAACAAGGGTAGCAAAAAAAATGGCCACAAAATGTGTTGTGCAACTTCTCCTGAGCATGCAGATACCCCATATGTGGGAGAAAACCACTGTTTGGGCACACGACAGAGCTCAGAAGGGAAGGAGCACCATTTGACTTTTTGAACGCAAAATTGGCTGAAATAGGGAATTGACAGTGGACGCCATGTTGGGTTTGGAGAGCTACTGATGTAGTGACCCCATTTTGAAAACTAGACCCCTCAAGGATTTTATCCAGGGGTTTTAGTGCTCATTTTGAACCCACAGGTACGACACAGAATTTGATAACATTAGGCCGTCATATTAATAAAGTTAATATTTTTCACAAAAATCTTGCTTCACTCCCAAATTTCTCATTTTTTGCAAGAGGTATCACCAAAAAGTGGAACCCACAGGTTCTTAGCCATTTTATTCCGCGGCAATACCCCACATGTAGTCAAAAAGTTCTGTTTGGAAAAACGGTAGGGCTCGGAGCAGAAGGAGCAATATTTGAATTTTGGAACACAAATTGGTTGAAATAGATTGCCGGGAACATGTCATATTTGCAGGGCCCCTAAGGCTTCTAAACAGCAGAACCCCCCTACAAATGACCCAGTTTTGGAAACTAAACCCCTCAAGGATTTTATCCAGGGTTGTAATGAGGATTCTGAACCCAAAGATATTACATAGAATTTGACAACATTTGGTCATCATATTGAATATGTTGTCATTAGTGTTGAGCGCAAGCGCTCGCTACACGAGTTTGCATCAGGTGCTCAGGTATGCGCCGAGTATCACGAGTGAGATGCTTGAGTCCCCGCACCACATTTTTTGCAGCTGTTAGACACCCCAAAAATACATGCAGGAATTGCCTGTGTATGGTGTCTAACAGCAGCAAAACATTTGGGGTGGAGAATTGAGCATGTGACTTGAGCAACTGTGATACCCAGTGCATACCTGAGCACACGATGCAAACTCCAGTAGCGAGCACTTGCGCTGAACATTAGTTATCATATTGTCATCATTTTTCTTTTTTCTTTTGAAAAATCCTAAGCCTAAGCCCAACCATAACCTCAACAGTAACCCATAGCCAACCTGTAACCTTAAGCCCAACCCTAACCTCAACCCAAACCATAAGCCCAATCCTAACTCCAACCCTAAGCCTAACCCTTAGCTCAACCCTAACCCTAAGTCCATCCCTAACCCTAAGTCCAACCCTAACCCTAAGTTCAACCCTAACCCTTAGCCCAACCCTATCCTTAAGCCCAACACTATCCCTTAGCCCAACCCTAACCCTAAGCCCAACCCTAACCCTAACTGCAAAAAATGAAAGAAATAAAAATTATAAAATAAAAATAATCTAAAGGGATAATACAGGGGGTTACATACTAATTATTGGCTTTTGATCACTGTGATGGGGTCTAGCACAGTGATCAAAATGAACCAATAGGAAAAATATCTTTGATGTTGCCGGATGCCGGCCAGCCGATCTCATCGAACACACTTCGCATGCGCCTGCCATTTTGTTTTCGGGAAGATGACATGAAGGGCCGTGGGATGGATCAGGAGGCACTAGGGGATGGTGGAGGTATCAAGGGGGCTCGGGAGACATCATTTCTCTCTCCTCGGACATGTATATCATGTCAGAAGAGAGAGAAATCTTTTTAACAGCCGGCACAGTTTTTTTTTTTTTTATAATCGCCGTTATCTACTGATTAATGGCGATCACATGCTCAGGGACCGGAAAATCTGGCCCTGATTATGTTCTCCAGGGTCTCTGCTACCAGGGGAAACTGAGACCTTGGAGATTTTCAGACTCTGGGGGGCGATTCAGCCTCCTTCCCGATCGCTGTTTTAAAACAGCAATGAGAGAATTAGGCAGTTTAACAGCCGCCGTTTTAATGCGTATCAGCAGTCTTTAGGGGGTTAAAATGGAGAGGTGTTGACTACTTGGTGCTTTTTTCCCTTGAATTCATTGGTTATGCAAGTCATATTAACTTTTCTAATGAGGTGATTTGATCAAAGTAATTGTAAAAGTTTTATTATAAATATGTAGCCTTCATTTATGCTAGAACAGATTGATGTTTAGCTGGTGGAAAACTATGCTGTACAGTGCAGTGTGTGGTCTTTACATGAGACTGACAGCTTGCCCCATATACACACGTGGTCAAAATTGTTGGTACCACTCGTTTAATGAAAGAAAAACCCACAATGGTCACAGAAATAACTTGAATCTGACCAAAGTAATAATAAATTAAAAATTTATGAAAATGAACAAATGAAAGTCAGACATTGCTTTTCGGCCCTGCTTCCACAGAATTTTTACAAAAATTAAACTCATGAAATAGGCCTGGACAGAAATGATGGTACTCTTAACTTAATATTTTGTTGAACAACCTTTTGAGACAATCACTGCAATCAAACGATTCCTGTAACTGTCAATGAGACTTCTGCATCTCTCGACAGGTACAGTTAGGTCCATATATATTTGGACAGAGACAACATTTTTCTAATTTTGGCAGAGCATCAAAAAGGAGGAAACACAGCAGCGTCTGGTGATGTCCATGAGTTCAAGACTTCAGGCAGTCATTGCCAACAAAGGGTTTTCAACCAAGTACTAGAAATGAACATTTTATTACAATTATTTAATCTGTCCAATTACTTTTGGTCCCTTTAAAAACAGGGTGGCACATGTTAAGGAGATGAAACTCCTAAACCCTTCATCCAATTTTAATGTGAATACCCTCAAATGAAAGCTGAAAGTCTGAACTTCAGCTGCATCTGAATTGTTTTGTTTAAAATCCATTGTGGTAATGTCTAGAACCAAAATTAGAAAAATGTTGTCTCTGTCCAAATATATATGGACCTAACTGTATTTTGGCCCATTCCTCATGAGCAAACTGCTCCAGTTGTCTCGTGTTTGAAGGTTGCCTTTCATTGATGGCATGTTTCAGCTCTTTCCAAAGATGCTCAATAGGATTTAAGTCAGGCCTTATAGAAGGTCACTTCAGAATAGTCCAATGTTTTCTTCTTAGCCTTCACAAGATCAGACCTAATATGTAGCCCAGTTTTCTTGCAGCTTGTATAGATGTGGTCAATATATCCTAGTCTTCCTTAAATGATAAAACTTAGAGTACACTAAAATATCAGCTGCCAAGTACGGATGGTATTAATGCTACATTTGCATAAGCGGATCTGCTTGTTCCTAGCAAATCATTTATTCGAAAAGAGCTTAAATAAAAAAGCATAGTATAGTAATAAAACCTAGAATATAAGGAGGTAATTTAGGTTACATTGTTCAGACTAGGTTGTAAGGTTAATTGACATTGGCACGGAGCTCTAAATTCTTTAATACTGAAGTTTCTTTATCACTGACAAAAACAATAGGAACATTTAGGATTCATCCTGTTATCAGTTCATCCACACGTATTTGTTCAAGTGCAATAGACACCATGGCTCCCTCATAGGACATAATTAACCTCCATAAGCATACTTTGATGCCAGACACATTGGTATTTTTAGTGCATTTTCATATGAACCATTGAAAAGAAGCAAATGTAATTTGTTAATGAAACTGGCTTCTCACCTTTGTTTCTAACATTAAATTATCATTCCAAATGTATTTTGATTTATTCAGTCACTCAACCTGCATCTATATTGAGCTACATGTTGTAAGATGCTTGTATTTAGTTGTGCAAAAATAAAATAATCCAAATATTTTTATTTTGTCTCTCGGTTACAAAAAAGGGCAAAAGGCAATCAATAAACCAAAAAGAACACCTGACATTACTGCTGGATATAGTAGTATTATATTAATTACATCAGTTCACTTAAGGTGTTCGTACACTTTTACTAGTTGTAAGATGAGAGAACTACTTTCCTGACACCCTCCTTACACACTTGCATGCTCGACTCGGCCAAATGTGCACATGTGTTCAAATGGGAAAGGGTAATAAGCCCTACCAGACATCTTTGAGAGATCAAAGCATTGGGCATGTTAAAATCTAGCATGCCTTACCTTTTATTATTCTTGACATCTGCTACCAGGAATTTCTATGGAAACACACAAATTAAGCAACCTACCAGTCTTGCAGTAATCAGTGAGTTCACCTACCATTCATCTAATCTGTATGGTTGCCTTAGGGTACGTTCCCACGATCCGAAGCCCCCTGTGGCCCCGACGCTGCAGCCGCAATTTTATTTTTTCACATGCAGACTTTCCTCAATGATGTTAGTCTATGGTGAAAGTCAACATGGAGACCCGCAAGAGAAATTGACATGCTGTGGGTATAAAAGATGCACCGCATGTCAGTTTCCGCAGGTGATATGCAGATGCACAAGGATTACATATAGAAAAAATGGGCTGTATCTGATAAAGTAATAATGGGTGCTATATCCTGCATTGTTTATGACAATAAATAGCATCAAGAGAAGAAAGAATCAATGCTCAGGACGGATATGCACACCAAATTGCAAGCGAATGGTATAAAAAATAATAGCTTTATTAATGCACACTAGCACACTAAAAACAAAAACAACGACCAAAGACCATGATGTAAACCATATCCGAGGAATCACCCTTATTGATAATAAAATACATGAGTCAGAGACTAATGTGCCTCCACAGTGTTATACAGAGTATATACCGTATAACCAGGAGCAGTAGACAACCATAGTATCAAAATGTAGCCACAATATTAAGGAGACTCTTGCTATATAAGTAGCTAATGAGGGTAGTACATATACACATATATAAACCCAAGCCCAGGCGTCCCTGGAAGGGGATAAGCAAGCACCAGAGATATTTTAGCCAAAATGCATAGTCTCATGTGAGAATGTAATAACATGTAGCAGTAAGAGTAGAGAGACAGGCTAAGAGATAAACTATAATGCAAGACCTAGTGTGTCCAGGTCAAGGTTGTTCAAATAAGCCCCTGTCAGGTACAAGTCAGGACCGACAAGGTAAAAAAAACCTGTGGGGAACACAGTATTAGACAGGTGGGTCTACATGGGGCACACGCATATCGCCGTCCCAGCGGCTTCGTCAGGACAGGTCCTGTCACACTGTGTCAGTGTGCACATATAAATACATACAGCGTAATTACCTTACTCAGTGCAGCATTGTGTGGGGCACGCCACCACAGGCAAGAAAGTGGGGCGGGGCCAATTGTGAATCACATGTGCAATGTCATGTGATCACAACCGATAGTGCTACAAGAATGGGCATCAAGGATTGGCCACACAAGATCCAGCCTGCAGCAAACAAGCATGCTCCCAAAAAAAAAAAGAAGGGGATGGAGCGGAGTGAGAAATAACACCCCCCCCCTCCCGAAAAAAAAAAAAAAATCTATCTATCTATCTATCTATCTATCTATCTATCTATCTATCTATATATATATATACTAGCTATCGAACCACCCGTTCTACGCCCGGGTGGCGAGCATTTTTATTGGTATATGGTCTCCCATGCTGGTATGTGCTGCCCCCATCCTGTCCCCACCATCCAATCCCGGTATGCGTGGCTCCCCTCAACCCCGATCCCGGTATGCGTGGCTCCCCTCATCCCCGATCCCGGTATGCGTGGCTCCCCTCATCCCCGATATGCGTGGCTCCCCTCATCCCCGATCCCGGTATGCGTGGCTCCACTAATCCCCGATCCCTGTATGTGTGGCTCCCCTCATCCCCGATCCCGGTATGCGTGGCTCCCCTCATCCCCGATCCCGGTATGCGTGGCTCCCCTCATCCACGATCCCTGTATGCGTGGCTCCCCTCATCCCCGATCCTGGTATGCGTGGCTCCCCTCATCCCCTATATGCGTGGAGATATATATATATACTAGCTATCGAACCACCCGTTCTACGCCCGGGTGGCGAGCATTTTTATTGGTATATGGTCTCCCATGCTGGTATGTGCTGCCCCCATCCTGTCCCCACCATCCAATCCCGGTATGCGTGGCTCCCCTCATCCCCATTTCCGGTATGCGTGGCTCCCCTCATCCCCATTTCCGGTATGCGTGGCTCCCCTCATCCCCATTTCCGGTATGCGTGGCTCCCCTCATCCCCATTTCCGGTATGCGTGGCTCCCCTCATCCCCATTTCTGGTATGCGTGGCTCCCCTCATCCCCATTTCCGGTATGCGTGGCTCCCCTCATCCCCATTTCCGGTATGCGTGGCTCCCCTCATCCCCATTTCCGGTATGCGTGGCTCCCCTCATCCCCATTTCCGGTATGCGTGGCTCCCCTCATCCCCATTTCCGGTATGCGTGGCTCCCCTCATCCCCATTTCCGGTATGCGTGGCTCCCCTCATCCCCATTTCCGGTATGCGTGGCTCCCCTCATCCCCATTTCCGGTATGCGTGGCTCCCCTCATCCCCATTTCCGGTATGCGTGGCTCCCCTCATCCCCATTTCTGGTATGCGTGGCTCCCCTCATCCCAATTTCCGGTATGCGTGGCTCCCCTCATCCCAATTTCCGGTATGCGTGGCTCCCCTCATCCCCATTTCCGGTATGCGTGGCTCCCCTCATCCCCATTTCCGGTATGCGTGGCTCCCCTCATCCCCATTTCCGGTATGCGTGGCTCCCCTCATCCCCATTTCCGGTATGCGTGGCTCCCCTCATCCCCATTTCCGGTATGCGTGGCTGCCCTCATCCCCATTTTCGGTATGCGTGCCTCCCCTCATCCCCATTTCCGGTATGCGTGGCTCCCCTCATCCCCATTTCCGGTATGCGTGGCTCCCCTCATCCCCATTTCCGGTATGTGTGGCTCACCTCATCCCCATTTCCGGTATGCGTGTCTCACCTCATCCCCATTTCCGGAATGCGTGGCTCCCCTCATCCCCATTTCCGGTATGCGTGGCTCCAATCATCCCCAATCCTGGTATACGTGGCACCCCTCATCCCTATCCTGGTGTGTATGGTATCCCTCATCCTGGTATGCATGGCACCCTATCCCTCACTCCCAATCCCGGTATGCGTGGCACCCCTCACCCCCAATCCCATAATGCGTAGCACCCCTCACCCCCCAAATCCTGGTATGCGTGGCACCCCTCACCTCCCAATCCTGGTATGTGTGGCCTCCTCAACCCCCCCAATCCTGGTATGTGTGGGCTTCTCAATCCCCCATTCCTGGTATGTGTGGCCTCCACAATCCTGATATGTGTGGCCTCCTCAATCCAAGTATCCTGGTATGTGTGGCCTCCACAATCCCCCATCCCTGGTTTGTGTGGCCTCCTCAATCCCCCATCCCTGGCATGTGTGGCCCCCTCAATCCCCTAATCCCTGGTATGTGTGGCCTCCTCAATCCCCCATCCCTGGTATGTGTGGCCTCCTCAATCCCCCATCCCTGGTATGTGTGGCCCCCTCAATCCCCTAATTCCTGGTATGTGTGGCCTCCTCAATCCCCCATCCCTGGTATGTGTGGCCTCCTCAATCCCCTAATCCCTGGTATGTGTTGCCTCCTCAATTCCACATCCCTGGTATGTGTGGCCTCCTCAATCCCCTAATCCCTGGTATGTGTGGCCTCCTCAATCCCCTAATCCCTGGTATGTGTTGCCTCCTCAATCCCCCATCCCTGGTATGTGTGGCCCCCTAAATCCCCTAATCCCTGGTATGTGTGGCTTCCTCATCCCCCATTCCTGGTATGTGTGGCCTCCTCAATCCCCCATCCATGGTATGTGTGGCCTCCTCAATCCCCCATTCCTGATATGTGTTACCTCCTCAATCCCCCATTCCTGGTATGTGTGGCCTCCTCAATCCCCCATTCCTGGTATGTGTGGCCTCCTCAATCCCCCATCCCTTGTATGTGTGGCTTCCTCAATCCCCCATCCCTTGTATGTGTGGCCTCCTCAATCCCCCATTCCTGGTATGTGTTGCCTCCTCAATCCCCCATTCCTGGTATGTGTGGCCTCCACAATCCCCCATTCCTGGTTTGTGTGGCCTCCTCAATCCAAGTATCCTGGTATGTGTGGCCTCCTCAATCCACTAATCCCTGGTATGTGTGGACTCCACAATCCCCCATCCCTGGTATGTGTGGCCTCCTCAATCCCCCATCCCTGGTATGTGTGGCCTCCTCAATCCCCCATCCCTGGTATGTGTGGCCTCCTCAATCCCCCATCCCTGGTATGTGTGGCCCCCTCAATCCCCTAATCCCTGGTATGTGTGGCCGCCTCAATCCCCCATCCCTGGTATGTGTGGCCTCATCAATCCCCCATCCCTGGTATGTGTGGCCTCCTCAATCCCCTAATCCCTGGAATGTGTTGCCTCCTCAATCCCCCATTCCTGGTATGTGTGGCCTCCACAATCCCCCATTCCTGGTATGTGTGGCCTCCTCAATCCAAGTATCCTGGTATGTGTGGCCTCCTCAATCCCCCATTCCTGGTATGTGTTACCTCCTCAATCCCCCAATCCTGGTATGTGTGGCCTCCTCAATCCCCCATTCCTGGTATGTGTGGCCTCCTCAATCCCCCATCCCTTGTATGTGTGGCCTCCTCAATCCCCCATTCCTGGTATGTGTTGCCTCCTCAATCCCCCATTCCTGGTATGTGTGGCCTCCACAATCCCCCATTCCTGGTTTGTGTGGCCTCCTCAATCCAAGTATCCTGGTATGTGTGGCCTCCTCAATCCACTAATCCCTGGTATGTGTGGACTCCACAATCCCCCATCCCTGGTATGTGTGGCCTCCTCAATCCCCCATCCCTGGTATGTGTGGACTCCTCAATCCCCCATCCCTGGTATGTGTGGCCCCCTCAATCCCCTAATCCCTGGTATGTGTGGCCGCCTCAATCCCCCATCCCTGGTATGTGTGGCCTCATCAATCCCCCATCCCTGGTATGTGTGGCCTCCTCAATCCCCTAATCCCTGGTATGTGTTGCCTCCTCAATCCCCCATTCCTGGTATGTGTGGCCTCCACAATCCCCCATTCCTGGTATGTGTGGCCTCCTCAATCCAAGTATCCTGGTATGTGTGGCCTCCTCAATCCCCCAATACTGGTATGTTTGGCCTCCTCAATCCCCAATACTGGTGTGTGTGGCCTCCTCAATCCCCTAATCCCTGGAATGTGTGGCCTCCACAATCCCCCATCCCTGGTATGTGTGGCCTCCACAATCCCCCATCCCTGGTATGTGTGGCCCCCTCAATCCCCTAATCCCTGGTATGTGTGGCCTCCTCAATCCCCCATCCCTGGTATGTGTGGCCTCCTCAATCCCCCATTCCTGACATGTGTGGCCTCCTCAATCCAAGTATCCTGGTATGTGTGGCCTCCTCAATCCCCTAATCCCTGGTATGTGTGGCCTCCTCAATCCCCTAATCCCTGGTATGTGTGGCCTCCTCAATCCCCTAATCCCTGGTATGTGTTGCCTCCTCAATCCCCCATCCCTGGTATGTGTGGCCTCCTCAATCCCCTAATCCCTGGTATGTGTGGCCTCCTCAATCCCCTAATCCCTGGTATGTGTTGCCTCCTCAATCCCCCATCCCTGGTATGTGTGGCCCCCTAAATCCCCTAATCCCTGGTATGTGTGGCTTCCTCATCCCCCATTCCTGGTATGTGTGGCCTCCTCAATCCCCCATCCATGGTATGTGTGGCCTCCTCAATCCCCCATTCCTGATATGTGTTACCTCCTCAATCCCCCATTCCTGGTATGTGTGGCCTCCTCAATCCCCCATTCCTGGTATGTGTGGCCTCCTCAATCCCCCATCCCTTGTATGTGTGGCCTCCTCAATCCCCCATCCCTTGTATGTGTGGCCTCCTCAATCCCCCATTCCTGGTATGTGTTGCCTCCTCAATCCCCCATTCCTGGTATGTGTGGCCTCCACAATCCCCCATTCCTGGTTTGTGTGGCCTCCTCAATCCAAGTATCCTGGTATGTGTGGCCTCCTCAATCCACTAATCCCTGGTATGTGTGGACTCCACAATCCCCCATCCCTGGTATGTGTGGCCTCCTCAATCCCCCATCCCTGGTATGTGTGGCCTCCTCAATCCCCCATCCCTGGTATGTGTGGCCTCCTCAATCCCCCATCCCTGGTTTGTGTGGCCCCCTCAATCCCCTAATCCCTGGTATGTGTGGCCGCCTCAATCCCCCATCCCTGGTATGTGTGGCCTCATCAATCCCCCATCCCTGGTATGTGTGGCCTCCTCAATCCCCTAATCCCTGGAATGTGTTGCCTCCTCAATCCCCCATTCCTGGTATGTGTGGCCTCCACAATCCCCCATTCCTGGTATGTGTGGCCTCCTCAATCCAAGTATCCTGGTATGTGTGGCCTCCTCAATCCCCCATTCCTGGTATGTGTTACCTCCTCAATCCCCCATTCCTGGTATGTGTGGCCTCCTCAATCCCCCATTCCTGGTATGTGTGGCCTCCTCAATCCCCCATCCCTTGTATGTGTGGCCTCCTCAATCCCCCATTCCTGGTATGTGTTGCCTCCTCAATCCCCCATTCCTGGTATGTGTGGCCTCCACAATCCCCCATTCCTGGTTTGTGTGGCCTCCTCAATCCAAGTATCCTGGTATGTGTGGCCTCCTCAATCCACTAATCCCTGGTATGTGTGGACTCCACAATCCCCCATCCCTGGTATGTGTGGCCTCCTCAATCCCCCATCCCTGGTATGTGTGGCCTCCTCAATCCCCCATCCCTGGTATGTGTGGCCCCCTCAATCCCCTAATCCCTGGTATGTGTGGCCGCCTCAATCCCCCATCCCTGGTATGTGTGGCCTCATCAATCCCCCATCCCTGGTATGTGTGGCCTCCTCAATCCCCTAATCCCTGGTATGTGTTGCCTCCTCAATCCCCCATTCCTGGTATGTGTGGCCTCCACAATCCCCCATTCCTGGTATGTGTGGCCTCCTCAATCCAAGTATCCTGGTATGTGTGGCCTCCTCAATCCCCCAATACTGGTATGTTTGGCCTCCTCAATCCCCCAATACTGGTGTGTATGGCCTCCTCAATCCCCTAATCCCTGGAATGTGTGGCCTCCACAATCCCCCATCCCTGGTATGTGTGGCCTCCACAATCCCCCATCCCTGGTATGTGTGGCCCCCTCAATCCCCTAATCCCTGGTATGTGTGGCCTCCTCAATCCCCCATCCCTGGTATGTGTGGCCTCCTCAATCCCCCATTCCTGACATGTGTGGCCTCCTCAATCCAAGTATCCTGGTATGTGTGGCCTCCTCAATCCCCTAATCCCTGGTATGTGTGGCCTCCTCAATCCCCTAATCCCTGGTATGTGTGGCCTCCTCAATCCCCTAATCCCTGGTATGTGTGGCCTCCTCAATCCCCTAATCCCTGGTATGTGTGGCCTCCTCAATCCCCCATCCCTGGTATGTGTGGTCCCCTCAATCCCCTAATCCCTGGTATGTGTGGCCTCCTCAATCCCCCATCCCTGGTATGTGTGGCCTCCTCAATCCCCCATCCCTGGTATGTGTGGCCTCCTCAATCCCCTAATCCCTGGTATGTGTTGCCTCCTCAAACCCCCATCCCTGGTATGTGTGGCCTCCTCAATCCCCTAATCCCTGGTATGTGTTGCATCCTCAATCCCCCATCCCTGGTATGTGTGGCCCCCTAAATCCCCTAATCCCTGGTATGTGTGGCCTCCTCAATCAAAGTATCCTGGTATGTGTGGCCTCCTCAATCCCCCAATACTGGTATGTTTGGCCTCCTCAATCCCCCATCCCTGGTGTGTGTGGCCTCCTCAATCCCCTAATCCCTGGAATGTGTGGCCTCCACAATCCCCCATCCCTGGTATGTGTGGCCTCCACAATCCCCCATCCCTGGTATGTGTGGCCTCCACAATCCCCCATCCCTGGTATGTGTGGCCCCCTCAATCCCCTAATCCCTGTTATGTGTGGCCTCCTCAATCACCCATCCCTGGTATGTGTGGCCTCCTCAATCCCCCATTCCTGACATGTGTGGCCTCCTCAATCCAAGTATCCTGGTATGTGTGGCCTCCTCAATCCCCTAATCCCTGGTATGTGTGGCCTCCTCAATCCCCTAATCCCTGGTATGTGTGGCCTCCTCAATCCCCCATCCCTGGTGTGTGTGGCCTCCTCAATCCCCTAATCCCTGGTATGTGTGGCCTCCTCAATCCCCCATCCCTGGTATGTGTGGCCTCCTCAATCCCCCATTCCTGATGTGTGTGGCCTCCTCAATCCAAGTATCCTGGTATGTGTGGCCTCCTCAATCCCCTAATCCCTGGTATGTGTGGCCTCCACAATCCCCCATCCCTGTTATGTGTGGCCTCCTCAATCCCCCATCCCTGGTATGTGTGGCCTCCTCAATCCCCCATCCCTGGTATGTGTGGCCCCCTCAATCCCGTAATCCCTGGTATGTGTGGCCTCCTCAATCCCCCATCCCTGGTATGTGTGGCCTCCTCAATCCCCCATCCCTGGTATGTGTGGCCTCCTCAATCCCCTAATCCCTGGTATGTGTTGCCTCCTCAATCCCCCATCCCTGGTATGTGTGGCCTCCTCAATCCCCTAATCCCTGGTATGTGTTGCCTCCTCAATCCCCCATCCCTGGTATGTGTGCCCCCCTAAATCCCCTAATCCCTGGTATGTGTGGCTTCCTCATCCCCCATTCCTGGTATGTGTGGCCTACTCAATCCCCCATCCCTGGTATGTGTGGCCTCCTCAATCCCCCATCCCTGGTATGTGTGGCCTCCTCAATCCCCCATTCCTGGTATGTGTTGCCTCCTCAATCCCCCATTCCTGGTATGTGTGGCCTCCACAATCTCCCATTCCTGGTATGTGTGGCCTCCTCAATCCAAGTATCCTGGTATGTGTGGCCTCCTCAATCCATTAATCCCTGGTGTGTGTGACCTCCACAATCCCCCATCCCTAGTATGTGTGGCCTCCTCAATCCCCCATCCCTGGTATGTGTGGCCTCCTCAATCCCCCATCCCTGGTATGTGTGGCCCCCTCAATCCCCTAATCCCTGGTATGTGTGGCCTCCTCAATCCCCTAATCCCTGGTATGTGTGGCCTCCTCAATCCCCTAATCCCTGGTATGTGTGGCCTCCTCAATCCCCTAATCCCTGGTATGTGTGGCCTCCTCAATCCCCTAATCCCTGGTATGTGTTGCCCCCTAAATCCCCTAATCCCTGGTATGTGTGGCTTCCTCATCCCCCATTCCTGGTATGTTTGGCCTCCTCAATCCCCCATCCGTGGTATGTGTGGCCTCCTCAATCCCCAATTCCTGGTATGTGTTACCTCCTCAATCCCCCATTCCTGGTATGTGTGGCCTCCACAATCCCCCATTCCTGGTATGTGTGGCCTCCTCAATCCCCCATCCCTTGTATGTGTGGCCTCCTCAATCCCCCATTCCTGGTATGTGTTACCTCCTCAATCCCCCATTCCTGGTATGTGTGGCCTCCACAATCCCCCA
The DNA here is from genome assembly GCF_046119375.1 of Phyllobates terribilis. NCBI lineage: Eukaryota > Metazoa > Chordata > Amphibia > Anura > Dendrobatidae > Phyllobates > Phyllobates terribilis. The sequence continues at coordinate 231,224,436 of NW_027362764.1, forward strand.
TTCCTGGTTTGTGTGGCCTCCTCAATCCAAGTATCCTGGTATGTGTGGCCTCCTCAATCCACTAATCCCTGGTATGTGTGGCCTCCACAATCCCCCATCCCTGGTATGTGTGGCCTCCTCAATTCCCCATCCCTGGTATGTGTGGCCTCCTCAATCCCCCATCCCTGGTATGTGTGGCCCCCTCAATCCCCTAATCCCTGGTATGTGTGGCCGCCTCAATCCCCCATCCCAGGTATGTGTGGCCTCATCAATCCCCCATCCCTAGTATGTGTGGCCTCCTCAATCCCCTAATCCCTGGTATGTGTTGCCTCTTCAATCCCCCATTCCTGGTATGTGTGGCCTCCACAATCCCCCATTCCTGGTATGTGTGGCCTCCTCAATCCAAGTATCCTGGTATGTGTGGCCTCCTCAATCCCCCAATACTGGTATGTGTGGCCTCCTCAATCCCCCATCCCTGGTGTGTGTGGCCTCCTCAATCCCCTAATCCCTGGAATGTGTGGCCTCCACAATCCCCCATCCCTGGTATGTGTGGCCTCCACAATCCCCCATCCCTGGTATGTGTGGCCTCCACAATCCCCCATCCCTGGTATGTGTGGCCCCCTCAATCCCCTAATCCCTGGTATGTGTGGCCTCCTCAATCCCCCATCCCAGGTATGTGTGGCCTCCTCAATCCGCCATTCCTGATATGTGTGGCCTCCTCAATCCAAGTATCCTGGTATGTGTGGCCTCCTCAATCCCCTAATCCCTGGTATGTGTGGCCTCCACAATCCCCCATCCCTGGTATGTGTGGCCTCCTCAATCCCCCATCCCTGGCATGTGCTGCCCCCTCAATCCCCTAATCCCTGGTATGTGTGGCCTCCTCAATCCCCTAATCCCTGGTATGTGTGGCCTCCTCAATCCCCCATCCCTGGTATGTGTGGCCCCCTCAATCCCCTAATCCCTGGTATGTGTGGCCTCCTCAATCCCCCATCCCTGGTATGTGTGGCATCCTCAATCCCCTAATCCCTGGTATGTGTTGACTCCTCAATCCCCTATCCCTGGTATGTGTGGCCTCCTCAATCCCCTAATGCCTGGTATGTGTTGCCTCCTCAATCCCCCATCCCTGGTATGTGTGGCCCCCTAAATCCCCTAATCCCTGGTATGTGTGACTTCCTCATCCCCCATTCCTGGTATGTGTGGCCTCCTCAATCCCCCATCCCTGGTATGTGTGGCCTCCTCAATCCCCTATTCCTGGTATGTGTTACCTCCTCAATCCCCCATTCCTGGTATGTGTGGCCTCCACAATCCCCCATTCCTGGTATGTGTGGCCTCCTCAATCCCCCATCCCTTGTATGTGTGGATTCCTCAATCCCCTAATCCCTGGTATGTGTGGCCTCCTCAATCCCCCATCCCTGGTATGTGTTGCCTCCTCAATCCCCCATTCCTGGTATGTGTGGCCTCCACAATCCCCCATTCCTGGTATGTGTGGCCTCCTCAATCCAAGTATCATGGTATGTGTGGCCTCCTCAATCCCCCAATACTGGTATGCGTGGCCTCCTCAATCCCCCATCCCTGGTGTGTGTGGCCTCCTCAATCCCCTAATCCCTGGAATGTGTGGGCTCCACAATCCCCCATCCCTGGTATGTGTGGCCTCCACAATCCCCCATCCCTGGTATGTGTGGCCTCCACAATCCCCCATCCCTGGTATGTGTGGCCTCCAAAATCCCCCATCCCTGGTATGTGTGGCCCCCTCAATCCCCTAATCCCTGGTATGTGTGGCCTCCTCAATCCCCCATCCCTGGTATGTGTGGCCTCCTTAATCCCCCATTTCTGATATGTGTGGCCTCCTCAATCCAAGTATCCTGGTATGTGTGGCCTCCTCAATCCCCTAATCCCTGGTATGTGTGGCCTCCTCAATCCCCCATCCCTGGCATGTGTGGCCCCCTCAATCCCCTAATCCCTGGTATGTGTGGCCTCCTCAATCCCCCATCCCTGGTATGTGTGGCCTCCTCAATCCCCCATCTCTGGTATGTGTGGCCCCCTCAATCCCCTAATCCCTGGTATGTGTGGCCTCCTCAATCCCCCATCCCTGGTATGTGTGGCCTCCTCAATCCCCCATCCCTGGTATGTGTGGCCTCCTCAATCCCCTAATCCCTGGTATGTGTGGCATCCTCAATCCCCCATCCCTGGTATGTGTGGCCTCCTCAATCCCCTAATCCCTGGTATGTGTTGCCTCCTCAATCCCCCATCCCTGCTATGTGTGGCCCCCTAAATCCCCTAATCCCTGGTATGTGTGGCTTCCTCATCCCCCATTCCTGGTATGTGTGGCCTCCTCAATCCCCCATTCCTGGTATGTGTTACCTCCTCAATCCCCCATTCCTGGTATGTGTGGCCTCCACAATCCCTCATTCCTGGTATGTGCGGCCTCCTCAATACCCCATCCCTTGTATGTGCGGCCTCCTCAATACCCCATCCCTTGTATGTGTGGCCTCCTCAATCCCCCATTCCTGGTATGTGTTGCCTCCTCAATCCCCCATTCCTGGTATGTGTGGCCTCCACAATCTCCCATTCCTGGTATGTGTGGCCTCCTCAATCCAAGTATCCTGGTATGTGTGGCCTCCTCAATCCATTAATCCCTGGTGTGTGTGACCTCCACAATCCCCCATCCCTGGTATGTGTGGCCTCCTCAATCCCCCATCCCTGGTATGTGTGGCCTCCTCAATCCCCCATCCCTGGTATGTGTGGCCCCCTCAATCCCCTAATCCCTGGTATGTGTGGCCTCCTCAATCCCCTAATCCCTGGTATGTGTTGCCTCCTCAATCCCCCATCCCTGGTATGTGTGGCCTCCTCAATCCCCTAATCCCTGGTATGTGTTGCCTCCTCAATCCTCCATTCCTGGTATGTGTGGCCTCCTCAATCCAAGTATCCTGGTATGTGTGGCCTCCTCAATCCCCCAATACTGGTATGTGTGGCCTCCTCAATCCCTCATCCCTGGTATGTGTGGCCTCCTCAATCTCCTAATCCCTGGAATGTGTGGCCTCCACAATCCCCCATCCCTGGTATGTGTGGGCTCCACAATCCCCCATCCCTGGTATGTGTGGCCTCCAAAATCCCCCATCCCTGGTATGTGTGGCCTCCTCAATCCCCCATCCCTGTTATGTGTGGCCTCCTCAATCCCCTAATCCCTGGTATGTGTGGCCTCCTCAATCCCCTAATCCCTGGTATGTGTGGCCTCCTCAATCCCCTAATCCGTGGTATGTGTTGCCTCCTCTATCCCCCATCCCTGGTATGTGTGGCCTCCTCAATCCCCCATCCGAATCCCCAAAATCCTGGTATGTGTGGCCTCCTCAATCCCCAAATCCTGGTATGTGTGGCCTCCTCAATCCCCCATCCCTGGTATGTGTGGCCTCCTCTATCCCCCATCCCTGGTATGTGTGGCCTCCTCAATCCCTCATCCCTGCTATGTGTGGCCTCCTCAATCACCTAATCCTGGTATGTGTAGCCTCCTCAATCCAAGTATCCTGGTATGTGTGGCCTCCTCAATCCCCCATCCCTGGTTTGTGTGGCCTCCTCAATCCCCCATCCCTGGTATGTGTGGCCTCTTCAATCCCCTAATCCCTGGTATGTGTGGCCTCCTCAATCCCCTAATCCCTGGTATGTGTGGCCTCCTCAATCCCCTAATCCGTGGTATGTCTTGCCTCCTCTATCCCCCATCCCTGGTATGTGTGGCCTCCTCAATCCCCCATCCGAATCCCCAAATCCTGGTATGTGTGGCCTCCTCAATCCCCAAATCCTGGTATGTGTGGCCTCCTCAATCCCCCATCCCTGGTATGTGTGGCCTCCTCAATCCCTCATCCATGGTATGTGTGGCCTCCTCAATCACGTAATCCTGGTAAGTGTAGCCTCCTCAATCCAAGTATCCTGGTATGTGTGGCCTCCTCAATCCCCCATCCCTGGTATGTGTGGCCTCCTCAATCCCCCATCCCTGGTATGTGTGGCCTCCTCAATCCCCCATCCCTGGTATGTGTGGTCTCCTCAATCCCCCATCCCTGGTATGTGTGGCCTCCTCAGTCCCTCATCCCTGGTATGTGTTGCCTCCTCAATCCCCCATCCCTGGTATGTGTGGCCCCCTAAATCCCCTTATCCCTGGTATGTGTGGCTTCCTCATCCCCCATTCCTGGTATGTGTGGCCTCCTCAATCCCCCATCCCTGGTATGTGTGGCCTCCTCAATCCCCCATTCCTGGTATGTGTTACCTCCTCAATCCCCCATTCCTGGTATGTGTGGCCTCCACAATCCCCCATTCCTGGTATGTGTGGCCTCCTCAATCCCCCATCCCTTGTATGTGTGGCCTCCTCAATCCCCCATTCCTGGTATGTGTGGCCTCCACAATCCCCCATTCCTGGTATGTGTGGCCTCCACAATCTCCCATTCCTGGTATGTGTGGCCTCCTCAATCCAAGTATCCTGGTATGTGTGGCCTCCTCAATCCATTAATCCCTGGTGTGTGTGGCCTCCACAATCCCCCATCCCTGGTATGTGTGGCCTCCTCAATCCCCCATCCCTGGTATGTGTGGCCTCCTCAATCCCCCATCCCTGGTATGTGTGGCCTCCTCAATCCCCCATCCCTGGTATGTGTGGCCCCCTGAATCCCCTAATCCCTGGTATGTGTGGCCTCCTCAATCCCCTAATCCCTGGTATGTGTTGCCTCCTCAATCCCCCATCCCTGGTATGTGTGGCCTCCTCAATCCCCTAATCCCTGGTATGTATTGCCTCCTCAATCCTCCATTCCTGGTATGTGTGGCCTCCTCAATCCAAGTATCCTGGTATGTGTGGCCTCCTCAATCCCCCAATACTGGTATGTGTGGCCTCCTCAATCCCCCATCCCTGGTATGTGTGGCCTCCTCAATCTCCTAATCCCTGGAATGTGTGGCCTCCACAATCCCCCATCCCTGGTATGTGTGGGCTCCACAATCCCCCATCCCTGGTATGTGTGGCCTCCAAAATCCCCCATCCCTGGTATGTGTGGCCCCCTCAATCCCCTAATCCCTGGTATGTGTGGCCTCCTCAATCCCCCATCCCTGTTATGTGTGGCCTCCTCAATCCCCTAATCCCTGGTATGTGTGGCCTCCTCAATCCCCTAATCCGTGGTATGTGTTGCCTCCTCTATCCCCCATCCCTGGTTTGTGTGGCCTCCTCAATCCCCCATCCGAATCCCCAAATCCTGGTATGTGTGGCCTCCTCAATCCCCAAATCCTGGTATGTGTGGCCTCCTCAATCCCCCATCCCTGGTATGTGTGGCCTCCTCAATCCCTCATTCCTGGTATGTGTGGCCTCCTCAATCCCTCATCCCTGCTATGTGTGGCCTCCTCAATCACCTAATCCTGGTATGTGTGGCCTCCTCAATCACCTAATCCTGGTATGTGTGGCCTCCTCAATCACCTAATCCTGGTATGTGTGGCCTCCTCAATCACCTAATCCTGGTATGTGTAGCCTCCTCAATCCAAGTATCCTGGTATGTGTGGCCTCCTCAATCCCCCATCCCTGGTATGTGTGGCCTCCTCAATCCCCCATCCCTGGTATGTGTGGCCTCCTCAATCCCCCATCCCTGGTATGTGTGGCCTCCTCAATCCCCCATCCCTGGTATGTGTGGCCTCCTCAATCCCCCATCCCTGGTATGTGTGGCCTCCTCAATCCCCCATCCCTGGTATGTGTGGCCTCCTAAATCCCCCATTCCTGATATGTGTTGCCTCCTCAATCCCCCTTTCCTGCTATGTGTGGCCTCCTCAATCCCCCATCCCAGGTATGTGTGGCCTCCTCAATCCTTCATCCATGGTATGTGTGGCCTCCTCAATCACCTAATCCTGGTATGTGTAGCCTCCTCAATCCAAGTATCCTGGTATGTGTGGCCTCCTCAATCCCCCATCCCTGGTATGTGTGGCCTCCTCAATCCCCCATCCCTGGTAGGTGTGTCCTCCTCAATCCCCCATCCCTGGTATGTGTGGCCTCCTCAATCCCCCATCCCTGGTATGTGTGGCCTCCTCAATCCACCATCCCTGGTATGTGTGGCCTCCTCAATCCCCCATCCCTGGTATGTGTGGCCTCCTCAATCCCCCATTCCTGGTATATGTGGCCTCCTCAATCCCCCATTCCTGGTATGTGTGGCCTCCTCAATCCCCCATTCCTGGTATGTGTGGCCTCCTCAATCCCCCATTCCTGGTATGTGTGGCCTCCTCAATCCCCCATTCCTGGTATGTGTGGCCTCCACAATCCCCCATTCCTGGTATGTGTGGCCTCCACAATCCCCCATCCCTGGTATGTGTGGCCTCCACAATCCCCCATTCCTGGTATGTGTGGCCTCCTCAATCCCCCATTCCTGGTATGTGTGGCCTCCTCAATCCCCCATTCCTGGTATGTGTGGCCTCCTCAATCCCCTAATCCCTGGTATGCGTGGCCTCCTCAATCCCCTAATCCGTGGTATGTGTTGCCTCCTCTATCCCCTATCCCTGGTATGTGTGGCCTCCTCAATCCCCCGTCCGAATCCCCAAATCCTGGTATGTGTGGCCTCCTCAATCCCCAAATCCTGGTATGTGTGGCCTCCTCAATCCCCCATCCCTGGTATGTGTGGCCTCCTCAATCCCTCATCCATGGTATGTGTGGCCTCCTCAGTCACCTAATCCTGGTATGTGTAGCCTCCTCAATCCAAGTATCCTGGTATGTGTGGCCTCCTCAATCCCCCATCCCTGGTATGTGTGGCCTCCTCAATCCCCCATCCCTGGTATGTGTGGCCTCCTCAATCCCCCATCCCTGGTATGTGTGGCCTCCTCAATCCCCCATCCCTGGTATGTGTGGCCTCCTCAATCCCCCATTCCTGGTATGTGTTGCCTCCTCAATCCCCCATTCCTGGTATGTGTGGCCTCCACAATCCCCCATTCCTGGTATGTGTGGCCTCCACAATCCTCCATCCCTGGTATGTGTGGCCTCCTCAATCCCCCATCCCTGGTATGTGTGGCCTCCTCAATCCCCCATTCCTGGTATGTGTGGCCTCCTCAATCCCCAAATCCTGGTATGTGTGGCCTCCTCAATCCCCCATCCCTGGTATGTGTGGCCTCCTCAATCCCCCATCCCTGGTATGTGTGGCCTCCTCAATCCCCCATTTCTGGTATGTGTGGCCTCCACAATCCCCCATTCCTGGTATGTGTGGCCTCCACATTCCCCCATTCCTGGTATGTGTTGCCTCCTCAATCCCCCATTTCTGGTATGTGTGGCCTCCTCAATCCCCCATTCCTGGTATGTGTGGCCTCCAAAATCCCCCATCCCTGGTATGTGTGGCCTCCTCAATCCCCTAATCCCTGGTATGTGTGGCCTCCTCAATCCCCTAATCCGTGGTATGTGTTGCCTCCTCTATCCCCCATCCCTGGTATGTGTGGCCTCCTCAATCCCCCATCCGAATCCCCAAATCCTGGTATGTGTGGCCTCCTCAATCCCCAAATCCTGGTATGTGTGGCCTCCTCAATCCCCCATCCCTGGTATGTGTGGCCTCCTCAATCCCCTAATCCCTGGTATGTGTTGCCTCCTCAATCCTCCATTCCTGGTATGTGTGGCCTCCTCAATCCAAGTATCCTGGTATGTGTGGCCTCCTCAATCCCCCAATACTGGTATGTGTGGCCTCCTCAATCCCCCATCCCTGGTATGTGTGGCCTCCTCAATCTCCTAAACCCTGGAATGTGTGGCCTCCACAATCCCCCATCCCTGGTATGTGTGGGCTCCACAATCCCCCATCCCTGGTATGTGTGGGCTCCACAATCCCCCATCCCTGGTATGTGTGGCCTCCTCAATCCCCCATCCCTGGTATGTGTGGCCTCCTCAATCCCCTAATCCCTGGTATGTGTGGCCTCCTCAATCCCCTAATCCGTGGTATGTGTTGCCTCCTCTATCCCCCATCCCTGGTATGTGTGGCCTCCTCAATCCCCCATCCGAATCCCCAAATCCTGGTATGTGTGGCCTCCTCAATCCCCAAATCCTGGTATGTGTGGCCTCCTCAATCCCCCATCCCTGGTATGTGTGGCCTCCTCTATCCCCCATCCCTGGTATGTGTGGCCTCCTCAATCCCTCATCCCTGGTATGTGTGGCCTCCTCAATCACCTAATCCTGGTATGTGTAGCCTCCTCACTCCAAGTATCCTGGTATGTGTGGCCTCCTCAATCCCCCATCCCTGGTATGTGTGGCCTCCTCAATCCCCCATCCCTGGTATGTGTGGCCTCCTCAATCCCCCATCCCTGGTATGTGTGGCCTCCTCAATCCCCTAATCCCTGGTATGTGTGGCCTACTCAATCCCCTAATCCCTGGTATGTGTGGCCTCCTCAATCCCCTAATCCGTGGTATGTCTTGCCTCCTCTATCCCCCATCCCTGGTATGTGTGGCCTCCTCAATCCCCCATCCGAATCCCCAAATCCTGGCATGTGTGGCCTCCTCAATCCCCAAATCCTGGTATGTGTGGCCTCCTCAATCCCCCATCCCTGGTATGTGTGGCCTCCTCAATCCCTCATCCATGGTATGTGTGGCCTCCTCAATCACGTAATCCTGGTAAGTGTAGCCTCCTCAATCCAAGTATCCTGGTATGTGTGGCCTCCTCAATCCCCCATCCCTGGTATGTGTGGCCTCCTCAATCCCCCATCCCTGGTATGTGTGGCCTCCTCAATCCCCCATCCCTGGTATGTGTGGCCTCCTCAATCCCCCATCCCTGGTATGTGTGGCCTCCTCAATCCCCCATCCCTGGTATGTGTGGCCTCCTCAATCCCCCATCCCTGGTATGTGTTGCCTCCTCAATCCCCCATCCCTGGTATGTGTAGCCCCCTAAATCCCCTTATCCCTGGTATGTGTGGCTTCCTCATCCCCCATTCCTGGTATGTGTGGCCTCCTCAATCCCCCATCCCTGGTATGTGTTACCTCCTCAATCCCCCATTCCTGGTATGTGTGGCCTCCACAATCCCCCATTCCTGGTATGTGTGGCCTCCTCAATCCCCCATCCCTTGTATGTGTGGCCTCCTCAATCCCCCATTCCTGGTATGTGTGGCCTCCACAATCCCCCATTCCTGGTATGTGTGGCCTCCACAATCCCCCATTCCTGGTATGTGTGGCCTCCACAATCTCCCATTCCTGGTATGTGTGGCCTCCTCAATCCAAGTATCCTGGTATGTGTGGCCTCCTCAATCCATTAATCCCTGGTGTGTGTGGCCTCCACAATCCCCCATCCCTGGTATGTGTGGCCTCCTCAATCCCCCATCCCTGGTATGTGTGGCCTCCTCAATCCCCCATCCCTGGTATGTGTGGCCTCCTCAATCCCCCATCCCTGGTATGTGTGGCCCCCTCAATCCCCTAATCCCTGGTATGTGTGGCCTCCTCAATCCCCTAATCCCTGGTATGTGTTGCCTCCTCAATCCCCCATCCCTGGTATGTGTGGCCTCCTCAATCCCCTAATCCCTGGTATGTGTTGCCTCCTCAATCCTCCATTCCTGGTATGTGTGGCCTCCTCAATCCAAGTATCCTGGTATGTGTGGCCTCCTCAATCCCCCAATACTGGTATGTGTGGCCTCCTCAATCCCCCATCCCTGGTATGTGTGGCCTCCTCAATCTCCTAATCCCTGGAATGTGTGGCCTCCACAATCCCCCATCCCTGGTATGTGTGGGCTCCACAATCCCCTAATCCCTGGTATGTGTGGCCTCCTCAATCCCCCATCCCTGTTATGTGTGGCCTCCTCAATCCCTTAATCCCTGGTATGTGTGGCCTCCTCAATCCCCTAATCCGTGGTATGTGTTGCCTCCTCTATCCCCCATCCCTGGTATGTGTGGCCTCCTCAATCCCCCATCCGAATCCCCAAATCCTGGTATGTGTGGCCTCCTCAATCCCCAAATCCTGGTATGTGTGGCCTCCTCAATCCCCCATCCCTGGTATGTGTGGCCTCCTCAATCCCTCATCCCTGGTATGTGTGGCCTCCTCAATCCCTCATCCCTGGTATGTGTGGCCTCCTCAATCACCTAATCCTGGTATGTGTGGCCTCCTCAATCACCTAATCCTGGTATGTGTAGCCTCCTCAATCCAAGTATCCTGGTATGTGTGGCCTCCTCAATCCCCCATCCCTGGTATGTGTGGCTCCTCAATCCCCCATCCCTGGTATGTGTGGCCTCCTCAATCCCCCATCCCTGGTATGTGTGGCCTCCTCAATCCCCCATCCCTGGTATGTGTGGCCTCCTCAATCCCCCATCCATGGTATGTGTGGCCTCCTCAATCCCCCATCCCTGGTATGTGTGGCCTCCTCAATCCACCATCCCTGGTATGTGTGGCCTCCTCAATCCCCCATCCCTGGTATGTGTGGCCTCCTCAATCCCCCATTCCTGGTATGTGTTGCCTCCTCAGTCCCCCTTTCCTGGTATGTGTGGCCTCCTCAATCCCCCATCCCAGGTATGTGTGGCCTCCTCAATCCTTCATCCATGGTATGTGTGGCCTCCTCAATCACCTAATCCTGGTATGTGTAGCCTCCTCAATCCAAGTATCCTGGTATGTGTGGCCTCCTCAATCCCCCATCCCTGGTATGTGTGGCCTCCTCAATCCCCCATCCCTGGTAGGTGTGTCCTCCTCAATCCCCCATCCCTGGTATGTGTGGCCTCCTCAATCCCCCATCCCTGGTATGTGTGGCCTCCTCAATCCACCATCCCTGGTATGTGTGGCCTCCTCAATCCCCCATCCCTGGTATGTGTGGCCTCCTCAATCCCCCATTCCTGGTATGTGTGGCCTCCTCAATCCCCCATTCCTGGTATGTGTGGCCTCCTCAATCCCCCATTCCTGGTATGTGTGGCCTCCTCAATCCCCCATTCCTGGTATGTGTGGCCTCCACAAGCCCCCATTCCTGGTATGTGTGGCCTCCACAATCCCCCATCCCTGGTATGTGTGGCCTCCTTAATCCCCCATTCCTGGTATGTGTGGCCTCCTCAATCCCCCATCCCTGGTATGTGTGGCCTCCTCAATCCCCTAATCCCTGGTATGCGTGGCCTCCTCAATCCCCTAATCCGTGGTATGCGTGGCCTCCTCAATCCCCTAATCCGTGGTATGCGTGGCCTCCTCAATCCCCTAATCCGTGGTATGTGTTGCCTCCTCTATCCCCTATCCCTGGTATGTGTGGCCTCCTCAATCCCCCATCCGAATCCCCAAATCCTGGTATGTGTGGCCTCCTCAATCCCCAAATCCTGGTATGTGTTGCCTCCTCAATCCCCCATCCCTGGTATGTGTGGCCTCCTCAATCCCTCATCCATGGTATGTGTGCCCTCCTCAGTCACCTAATCCTGGTATGTGTAGCCTCCTCAATCCAAGTATCCTGGTATGTGTGGCCTCCTCAATCCCCCATCCCTGGTATGTGTGGCCTCCTCAATCCCCCATCCCTGGTATGTGTGGCCTCCTCAATCCCCCATCCCTGGTATGTGTGGCCTCCTCAATCCCCCATCCCTGGTATGTGTGGCCTCCTCAATCCCCCATTCCTGGTATGTGTTGCCTCCTCAATCCCCCATTCCTGGTATGTGTGGCCTCCTCAATCCCCCATTCCTGGTATGTGTGGCCTCCACAATCCCCCATTCCTGGTATGTGTGGCCTCCTCAATCCAAGTATCCTGGTATGTGTGGCCTCCTCAATCCCCCAATACTGGTATGTGTGGCCTCCTCAATCCCCCATCCCTGGTATGTGTGGCCTCCTCAATCTCCTAATCCCTGGAATGTGTGGCCTCCACAATCCCCCATCCCTGGTATGTGTGGGCTCCACAATCCCCTAATCCCTGGTATGTGTGGCCTCCTCAATCCCCCATCCCTGTTATGTGTGGCCTCCTCAATCCCTTAATCCCTGGTATGTGTGGCCTCCTCAATCCCCTAATCCGTGGTATGTGTTGCCTCCTCTATCCCCCATCCCTGGTATGTGTGGCCTCCTCAATCCCCCATCCGAATCCCCAAATCCTGGTATGTGTGGCCTCCTCAATCCCCAAATCCTGGTATGTGTGGCCTCCTCAATCCCCCATCCCTGGTATGTGTGGCCTCCTCAATCCCCCATCCCTGGTATGTGTGGCCTCCTCAATCCCCCATCCCTGGTATGTGTGGCCTCCTCAATCCCCCATCCCTGGTATGTGTGGCCTCCTCAATCCCCCATCCCTGGTATGTGTGGCCTCCTCAATCCCCCATCCCTGGTATGTGTGGCCTCCTCAATCCACCATCCCTGGTATGTGTGGCCTCCTCAATCCCCCATCCCTGGTATGTGTGGCCTCCTCAATCCCCCATTCCTGGTATGTGTTGCCTCCTCAATCCCCCTTTCCTGGTATGTGTGGCCTCCTCAATCCCCCATCCCAGGTATGTGTGGCCTCCTCAATCCTTCATCCATGGTATGTGTGGCCTCCTCAATCACCTAATCCTGGTATGTGTAGCCTCCTCAATCCAAGTATCCTGGTATGTGTGGCCTCCTCAATCCCCCATCCCTGGTATGTGTGGCCTCCTCAATCCCCCATCCCTGGTAGGTGTGTCCTCCTCAATCCCCCATCCCTGGTATGTGTGGCCTCCTCAATCCCCCATCCCTGGTATGTGTGGCCTCCTCAATCCACCATCCCTGGTATGTGTGGCCTCCTCAATCCCCCATCCCTGGTATGTGTGGCCTCCTCAATCCCCCATTCCTGGTATGTGTGGCCTCCTCAATCCCCCATTCCTGGTATGTGTGGCCTCCTCAATCCCCCATTCCTGGTATGTGTGGCCTCCTCAATCCCCCATTCCTGGTATGTGTGGCCTCCACAATCCCCCATTCCTGGTATGTGTGGCCTCCACAATCCCCCATCCCTGGTATGTGTGGCCTCCTCAATCCCCCATTCCTGGTATGTGTGGCCTCCTCAATCCCCCATTCCTGGTATGTGTGGCCTCCTCAATCCCCCATCCCTGGTATGTGTGGCCTCCTCAATCCCCTAATCCCTGGTATGCGTGGCCTCCTCAATCCCCTAATCCGTGGTATGCGTGGCCTCCTCAATCCCCTAATCCGTGGTATGTGTTGCCTCCTCTATCCCCTATCCCTGGTATGTGTGGCCTCCTCAATCCCCCATCCGAATCCCCAAATCCTGGTATGTGTGGCCTCCTCAATCCCCAAATCCTGGTATGAGTGGCCTCCTCAATCCCCAAATCCTGGTATGTGTGGCCTCCTCAATCCCTCATCCATGGTATGTGTGGCCTCCTCAGTCACCTAATCCTGGTATGTGTAGCCTCCTCAATCCAAGTATCCTGGTATGTGTGGCCTCCTCAATCCCCCATCCCTGGTATGTGTGGCCTCCTCAATCCCCCATCCCTGGTATGTGTGGCCTCCTCAATCCCCCATCCCTGGTATGTGTGGCCTCCTCAATCCCCCATCCCTGGTATGTGTGGCCTCCTCAATCCCCCATTCCTGGTATGTGTTGCCTCCTCAATCCCCCATTCCTGGTATGTGTGGCCTCCTCAATCCCCCATTCCTGGTATGTGTGGCCTCCACAATCCCCCATTCCTGGTATGTGTGGCCTCCACAATCCCCCATCCCTGGTATGTGTGGCCTCCTCAATCCCCCATTCCTGGTATGTGTGGCCTCCTCAATCCCCAAATCCTGGTATGTGTGGCCTCCTCAATCCCCCATCCCTGGTATGTGTGGCCTCCTCAATCCCCCATCCCTGGTATGTGTGGCCTCCTCAATCCCCCATTTCTGGTATGTGTGGCCTCCACAATCCCCCATTCCTGGTATGTGTGGCCTCCACAATCCCCCATTCCTGCTATGTGTTGCCTCCTCAATTCCCCATTTCTGGTATGTGTGGCCTCCTCAATCCCCCATTCCTGGTATGTGTGGCCTCCACAATCCCCCATCCCTGGTATGTGTGGCCTCCTCAATCCCCTAATCCCTGGTATGTGTGGCCTCCTCAATCCCCTAATCCGTGGTATGTGTTGCCTCCTCTATCCCCCATCCCTGGTATGTGTGGCCTCCTCAATCCCCCATCCGAATCCCCAAATCCTGGTATGTGTGGCCTCCTCAATCCCCAAATCCTGGTATGTGTGGCCTCCTCAATCCCTCATCCATGGTATGTGTGGCCTCCTCAATCACCTAATCCTGGTATGTGTAGCCTCCTCAATCCAAGTATCCTGGTATGTGTGGCCTCCTCAATCCCCCATCCCTGGTATGTGTGGCCTCCTCAATCCCCCATCCCTGGTATGTGTGGCCTCCTCAATCCCCCATCCCTGGTATGTGTGGCCTCCTCAATCCCCCATCCCTGGTATGTGTGGCCTCCTCAATCCCCCATCCCTGGTATGTGTGGCCTCCTCAATCCCCCATCCCTGGTATGTGTGGCCTCCTCAATCCCCCATCCCTGGTATGTGTGGCCTCCTCAATCCCCCATTCCTGTTTTGTGTGGCCTCCTCAATCCCCCATTCCTGGTATGTGTGGCCTCCTCAATCCCCCATTCCTGGTATGTGTGGCTCCCACAATCCCCCATTCCTGGTATGTGTGGCCTCCACAATCCCCCATCCCTGGTATGTGTGGCCTCCTCAATCCCCCATTCCTGGTATGTGTGGCCTCCTCAATCCCCCATCCCTGGTATGTGTGGCCTCCTCAATCCCCCATCCCTGGTATGTGTGGCCTCCTCAATCCCCCATCCCTGGTATGTGTGGCCTCCTCAATCCCCTAATCCCTGGTATGTGTGGCCTCCTCAATCCCCTAATCCGTGGTATGTGTTGCCTCCTCTATCCCCTATCCCTGGTATATGTGGCCTCCTCAATCCCCCATCCGAATCCCCAAATCCTGGTATGTGTGGCCTCCTCAATCCCCAAATCCTGGTATGTGTGGCCTCCTCAATCCCCCATCCCTGGTATGAGTGGCCTCCTCAATCCCTCATCCATGGTATGTGTGGCCTCCTCAATCACCTAATCCTGGTATGTGTAGCCTCCTCAATCCAAGTATCCTTTTATGTGTGGCCTCCTCAATCCCCCATCCCTGGTATGTGTGGCCTCCTCAATCCCCCATCCCTGGTATGTGTGGCCTCCTCAATCCCCCATCCCTGGTATGTGTGGCCTCCTCAATCCCCCATTCCTGGTATGTGTGGCCTCCTCAATCCCCCATTCCTTGTATGTGTGGCCTCCACAATCCCCCATTCCTGGTATGTGTGGCCTCCACAATACCCCATCCCTGGTATTTGTGGCCTCCTCAATCCCCCATTCCTGGTATGTGTGGCCTCCTCAATCCCCCATCCCTGGTATGTGTGGCCTCCTCAATCCCCTAATCCCTGGTATGTGTGGCCTCCTCAATCCCCTAATCCGTGGTATGTGTTGCCTCCTCTATCCCCTATCCCTGGTATATGTGGCCTCCTCAATCCCCCATCTCTGGTATGTGTGGCCTCCTCAATCCCCCATCCCTGGTATGTGTGGCCTCCTCAATCCCCCATCCCTGGTATGTGTGGCCTCCTCAATCCCCCATTCCTGGTATGTGTGGCCTCCTCATCCCCCCAATCACTGCACACATAAAACAATAAACACTTATACTCACCTTCCTTCCTCACCTCTGCTCCAGCGCTGAGTCCTGTCTGCAGCAGCCCTTGTCGGCATCTGAGCAGCGCGTGCTCACAGAAACCGAGGTGAGCTGCTGCCGGCACATTTACTCCTCTGCACTGACAGCAGGAGCCGGGGCTCTGCTCTCCTCCGTGCCCGCTACTAAAGAGAATGAATATTCCGTCTTCTCCACGCCCATGGGAGTGGCCTCAGAGGGAATATTCATGTCCCTTTAGCAGCGGGCACACGTGGTAGTGTGCTCCGCTCCTCCACTGCCGCAACTCGCTCCTCTGCCGCCGCCACCTCCTACTCACCTATCCTCCTCGTTCCTCACGGGCCCCCTCCAGGCGGGCCCCAGAGCATTGGCTGTCTTACCTGTAACGGCTGGATGCTGTCTTCTGTCTGGAGCCAGACTGCACGTCACGCATGCGCAGTCTATCGAGGCTTCGGACAGAGATGCGCTTCTGCAGTTATATTATAGATAGGATGCCGTAAGGAGGGAGAAAGTGGGGAACTCTACACGGAATGAGCAGCAATTGCAGGTGGGGAAGAGACAACCTGAACAGTGTACAAATAAAAAAAAGAAAAAAAAATTGTATATATACACTGCTCAAAAAAATAAAGGGAACACTCAAATAACACATCCTAGATCTGAATGAATGAAATATTCTCATTGAATACTTTGTTCTGTCCAAAGTTGAATGTGCTGACAACAAAATCACACAAAAATCATCAATGGAAATCAAATTTATTAACCAATGGAGGCCTGGATTTGGAGTCACCCCCAAAATTAAAGTGGAAAAACATACTACAGGCTGATCCAACTTTGATGTAATGTCCTTAAAACAAGTCAAAATGAGGCTCAGTATTGTGTGTGGCCTCCACGTGCCTGTATGACCTCGCTACAACGCCTGGGCATGCTCCTAATGAGGACAGTCTGTGGTTCAACGTGACATTGGTGGATGGAGCGAGACATGATGTCCCAGATGTGCTCAATCGGATTCAGGTCTGGGGAATGGGTGGGCCACTCCATAGCTTCAATGCCTTCATCTTGTAGGAACTGCTGACACACTCCAGCCACATGAGTTCTGGCAGGGCCAACCGCACCAGCATATGGTCTCACAAGGGGTGTGAGATCTCACCTCGGTACCTAATGGCCGTCAGGCTACCTCTGGCGAGCACATGGAGGGTGTAACGGGTCTGGGAGGCGGAACCTCTGGGCTACTATACAAGGGAGCGGTCCTTGTAAGGGAGCGGGTGGCGACCAGGCAGGCAGTCACAGCAGGTGACCGGGACAGTCTCTGGGTGTACGGGCAGGAGGTCACGGCAAGTGATCAGGGCAGTCTCTGGAAGAACGGGCTGGAGGTCACGGCAAGTGACCGGGGCAGTCTCTGGAAGAACGGGCTGGAGGTCACGGCAAGTGACCGGGGCAGTCTCTAGGTAAGGGGTAGGTACGACCTGTGATGGCTGAACCTCCAGGTAGGCTAGCAAGGCAGATGGAGGATGTATGCTCCCAGGTGAGCAAGCGAGAGTCTCTGGAATAGCAGGTGGTCACAGCACGTGACGGCGGAGCCTCCAGGTAGGCAAGCAGGCAGGTAGCGGAGAAGCGCTCCCAGGTGAGCGGGCAAGAGTCTGGAATAGCTGGTGGTCACAGCACGTGACAGCGGAGCCTCCGGGCAGGCAAGCAGGCAGGTAGCGGAGAAGCGCTCCCAGGTTAGCGGGCAAGCTGGTCCATAGACAGACTGACCGGAGTTGTAAGGCAGACCGTCGGACCTCAGGCAAGCAGGCAGGTAGCTGATGTGCGCTCCCAGGTGAGCGGGCAAGTTGGTCCTTAGACAGACTGACCGGAGTTGTAAGGCAGACCGTCGGACCTCAGGCAGGCAGGCAGGTAACAGGAAATCAGGCAGGATTGGGACAGCAAGCTGGCAGGAATCTGGCAGGTAACTGGCAGGTAACTGGCAACGGGACCTGAGGGCTGAAGCAGAGTAGAACGGTGCAACAACATTGCTCGGGCACCTCCATTTTGGAGGAGGTGCCTTATATATGGTAAAGTCCTCCGGCCATTGGCCGGGGACTCCTTAGGACGGCGCGCGCGGCCCCTTTAAGAGGGAGGGAGGGTGCGCGCGCGCGCCCTAAGCACAGTGGCCGGGAAGGAGCGCGCGCTGCCAGCAGAGCGGGAGAGGGACGCCGGGCACGGAGCAGAGCGGTGAGGGGAACAGCGTCCCTGCCTAGCAGAGGGCAGGGACGCCGGCACTACAGTACCCCCCCCTTTAGGCCCCCCCTTTTTTAGGCCAGATAGAAATTTAGCTAGGATGAGAGGGGCATGGATGTTCTCCCGGGGCTCCCACGTTCTCTCCTCAGGACCAAACCCCTTCCAATCTACCAGAAAAAAGGTCTTTCCTCTTACCCTTTTGGTGGCAAGAATGTTCTCTACCTCAAACTCGTCCTCAGCAGAAACCGGAGCAGGAGGCGTACCTGTAGACTTGGAAAAAGAGTTAAGCACCACGGGTTTGAGGAGAGATACATGGAAGGAGTTAGGGATCCGTAAGTTGGCCGGGAGTTTCAATTTATAGGCCACCGGGTTGATCTGACTGATGACCTCCAGAGGACCGATGAACCGAGGCCCTAACTTGTAAGAAGGTATCTTGAGTCGAACATATTTAGATGAGAGCCAGACTTTATCTCCTGGACGAAATTGTGGAGGATCCAGGCGTTTTTTGTCAGCGTGTCTTTTCATACGCTCGGATGACAGAAGGAGTGCGGACCGGGTACTCTCCCATATGGAGGAAAATTTGCTAACGAGAGATTCCGCAGCCGGGTTGTCCACAGAGGTGGAGACAGGAAAAGGAATCCGAGGATGCTGACCAAAGACTACAAAAAACGGGGATTTGGAGGAGGATTCGCTCTCGTGATTATTATAAGAGAACTCGGCCCATGGTAGGAGATCCACCCAGTCAGAATGGTGGGCATTAACGAAGTGCCGGAGGTAACCGGTCAGGTTCTGATTGATCCGCTCCACTTGACCATTGGACTGTGGGTGGTAAGCGGAAGAGAAGTCCAGGGTGACGTCTAGTAGTTTACAAGTGGCTCTCCAGAAACGTGAGGTGAACTGTACCCCACGATCCGACACGATGTGGAGGGGCAGGCCATGAAGACGGAAGATGTGGCGGATAAAGTCTTTAGCCAGCTCGGGTGCAGACGGAAGGCCTGGCAGGGGAATAAAGTGAGCCATCTTGGAAAAGCGGTCAGCGACCACCCAAATGACCGTACAACCGGCAGAGACGGGGAGATCAGTTATAAAGTCCATTGCTATATGCTGCCAGGGGGCAGCAGGTACAGGAAGCGGAAGGAGGCGTCCGGCTGGCAGATGTCTCAGGACTTTGTTGCGGGCGCAGGACACACAGGCAGAAACAAAGTCTATTATGTCCTTGTGCAGGGTAGGCCACCAATAGTGCCGGGCAATAAGCTGGAGGGTCTTTTTCTGACCGGCGTGGCCAGCTAGTTTAGACGAATGGCCCCAGTGTAGGATCTTCTCCCGATCAGGTACTGAAACAAACGTCTTACCGGGAGGGAGACGATTTAGACTCACGGGAGCCACCTGCATTACTCTGGCGGGATCGATGATATGTTTAGGTTCTTCCTCGAGATCGGACACCAGAAAGGATCGGGACAAGGCATCTGCTTTGACGTTTTTGTCAGCCGGGCGAAAATGAAGAACAAAATCAAAGCGAGCAAAAAACAAGGACCACCGGGCTTGGCGCGGGTTAAGTCTTTGGGCATGCTGGAGGTAAGCCAAGTTCTTGTGGTCAGTGTAAATTATTACCGGATGAAGAGCCCCCTCGAGTAGGTAACGCCACTCCTCCAACGCCAGCTTGATGGCCAATAACTCTCGGTCTCCTATGGAATAGTTGCGCTCAGAAGAGGAGAAGAGTCTGGAGAAGAAGCCACAAGTTACCATTCTCCCGGAAGATGATTTTTGAGTAAGTACCGCTCCGGCTCCAGAGGAGGAGGCTTCAACTTCCAGGAAGAACTGCTTGTTGCCGTCCGGGCGATGCAGCACCGGGGCGGAAGAGAAGGCCTGTTTTAGGGAAAGAAAGGCCTCCTCTGCTTCGGGCGGCCACTCTTTGGGATTAGTACCCTTACGGGTGAGCGCGGAAATTGGGGCAGTCCGGGAAGAGAAGTGCGGGATGAAGAGGCGGTAATAGTTGGCGAAGCCCAGGAACCGTTGAATAGCCTTCAACCCCTCTGGTCGGGGCCATTTCTCGATGGCAGACAGTTTCTCAGGATCCATTTGTAGGCCGGTCTGAGAGATAATGTAGCCCAGAAACGGAAGCGAGGTCTGCTCAAAGAGGCACTTCTCATATTTAGCGTAGAGATGGTTCTGCCTGAGCCTGAGCAGGACCTGACGAACATCCCTCCGGTGAGTCTGGAGATCCGGAGAGAAGACCAAGATGTCGTCCAGGTACACCACTACGCAGGAGTAGAGAAGGTCCCGGAAGATGTCATTGACCAACTCTTGAAAGACGGCAGGAGCGTTACAGAGGCCAAAGGGCATTACCAGATATTCATAGTGGCCGTCCCGGGTGTTGAATGCCGTCTTCCATTCATCCCCCTGACGGATACGAACCAGGTTGTACGCCCCACGGAGGTCCAGTTTGGTGAAGATTCTAGCCCCCCTCAGACGATCAAATAACTCCGGAATGAGCGGAAGGGGGTACTTATTCTTCACCGTGATCTGGTTAAGGCCTCTATAGTCTATACAGGGACGGAGAGAGCCGTCCTTCTTTTTGACGAAAAAGAAGCCTGCTCCCGCCGGGGAGGTAGATTTCCGGATGAATCCCCTGGCCAGATTCTCCTCAATATATTCGGACATCGACCGGGTCTCAGCAGCGGATAATGGATAAATACGCCCACGGGGAGGAGAAGTACCAGGTAACAGGTCGATAGGGCAGTCGTATGGTCTATGAGGGGGTAGTGTCTCTGCCTCCTTTTTATTAAAGACATCAGCATAAGACCAATAAGGAATCGGAAGTCCAGGTAGATTAGCTGGGGTAGGAGAAGGACGGACGGGATGAACGGGAACCAGACAGGTCTTATGGCAGCCCTGTCCCCAGCGAAGGACTTCTCCGGTCTGCCAGTCAAGAACGGGTGCATGTTTCTGGAGCCAAGGTAGGCCTAGCAAGAGGGCGTGAGAGAGTCCAGGCAGAACATGGAAGGAGATACTTTCAGAATGCAGCATTCCCACCTGCAGAGTAATGGATTCGGTGATGAGTTGGATGGGGCGTGGTAAGAGCCCCCCATCCACGGCAGCAACAGACAAGGGTACAGCCAGAGGTTTGGTGGGGATGCGGTATTTCTCTACCAGGGACTGTGAAATAAGATTCCCGGCTGCTCCAGAGTCCAGTTGGGCTAGTTCGAAATAACGGTTCTCCCCGTAGACGATTGAAACTGACAACAGCAGGGATGGAGAGGATTTATTCTTGTCTAGGTGGACCTCTCTGAGCGAACCTAGACACAGGCGTTTCCCGACCTCTCCGTGCAGGCACGGATCCGGTGCTCCTTAATGCCACAGTAGAAGCAGGTCCCCTCGGCACGGCGTAAGTCCTGACGGGTCTTGACCATCTTGGTCTGGTCGACCTGCATAGGCTCAGGAGGGTGTACCTGGTTAGAGACAGAAGGAGTGACGGGTTTCTGAAAAGTAGGAGCTAGACGTGGTAACCTCCTCTCACGGGTGACCTCTCTGGCACGCTCCTGGAACCGTAGGTCAATCCGGGTGGCAAGAGTTATTAAGTCATCGAGAGTGGTAGGAATGTCCCGACCGGCAAGTTCATCTTTAATACGGCCGGACAGACCCTCCCAGAAGACGGAAACCAGAGCGTCGTTATCCCAGGCCAGCTCCGAGGCAAGGGTACGGAACCGTATGGCATATTGGCCCACGGTGAGACTTTCCTGACGGAGGCGTAGCAACGATGATGCGGATGAGGTCTTCCGTCCGGGTTCGTCGAAGACTTTCCGGAAAGCCGTGAGAAAAGCAGGCAAGTTGGACACCAGGGGGTCTCCTCTCTCCCATAGAGGATTTAGCCAGGCCAGGGCCTCCCCGGTGAGATGGGACATGATGAATGCAATTTTGGCTCGGTCGGAGTTAAACTGGTGGGACAATAGTTCAAAGTGCAGGGTGCACTGATTAATGAAGCCCCGAGCCTGGGCTGAGTCACCTCCGAAGCGAGGAGGTGCAGAAAGCCGAGGTCCGGGGTAGGATATCATGGTGTTAGTGGACAGCGGAGCTGCCGGATTGCGAGACATGGCACTGGCGGAGGTTGTTGGTGGAACAGTCAGAGTGTCCAGGCGAGTATTGACATTCCGCAGGTGACCCAGGATGGACTCCTGTTGGGACCTTTGACGGGACAGTTCATGACACAGGTCCGAGAGCGAGGGAGCTTGGGTGCTACCGGGTTCCATGGCCCGAGCAAACTGTAACGGGTCTGGGAGGCGGAACCTCTGGGCTACTATACAAGGGAGCGGTCCTTGTAAGGGAGCGGGTGGCGACCAGGCAGGCAGTCACAGCAGGTGACCGGGACAGTCTCTGGGTGTACGGGCAGGAGGTCACGGCAAGTGATCAGGGCAGTCTCTGGAAGAACGGGCTGGAGGTCACGGCAAGTGACCGGGGCAGTCTCTGGAAGAACGGGCTGGAGGTCACGGCAAGTGACCGGGGCAGTCTCTAGGTAAGGGGTAGGTACGACCTGTGATGGCTGAACCTCCAGGTAGGCTAGCAAGGCAGATGGAGGATGTGTGCTCCCAGGTGAGCAAGCGAGAGTCTCTGGAATAGCAGGTGGTCACAGCACGTGACGGCGGAGCCTCCAGGTAGGCAAGCAGGCAGGTAGCGGAGAAGCGCTCCCAGGTGAGCGGGCAAGAGTCTGGAATAGCTGGTGGTCACAGCACGTGACAGCGGAGCCTCCGGGCAGGCAAGCAGGCAGGTAGCGGAGAAGCGCTCCCAGGTGAGCGGGCAAGCTGGTCCATAGACAGACTGACCGGAGTTGTAAGGCAGACCGTCGGACCTCAGGCAAGCAGGCAGGTAGCTGATGTGCGCTCCCAGGTGAGCGGGCAAGTTGGTCCTTAGACAGACTGACCGGAGTTGTAAGGCAGACCGTCGGACCTCAGGCAGGCAGGCAGGTAACAGGAAATCAGGCAGGATTAGGACAGCAAGCTGGCAGGAATCTGGCAGGTAACTGGCAGGTAACTGGCAACGGGACCTGAGGGCTGAAGCAGAGTAGAACGGTGCAACAACATTACTCGGGCACCTCCATTTTGGAGGAGGTGCCTTATATATGGTAAAGTCCTCCGGCCATTGGCCGGGGACTCCTTAGGACGGCGCGCGCGGCCCCTTTAAGAGGGAGGGATGGTGCGCGCGCGCGCCCTAAGCACAGTGGCCGGGAAGGAGCGCGCGCTGCCAGCAGAGCGGGAGAGGGACGCCGGGCACGGAGCAGAGCGGTGAGGGGAACAGCGTCCCTGCCTAGCAGAGGGCAGGGACGCCGGCACTACAGAGGGCTGTGGGGCCCTCCAAAGAAATGCCACCCCACACAATTACTGACCCACTGCCAAACCGGTCATGCTGAAGGATGTTGCAGGCAGCTGATTGCTCTCCACGGCGTCTCCAGACGCTGTCACGTCTGTCACATGTGCTCAGTGTGAACCTGCTTTCATCTGTGAAGAGCACAGGGCGCCAGTGGCGACTTTGCCAACCCTGGTGTTCTGTGGCAAATGCCAAGCGTCCTGCACCGTTTTGGGCTGTGAGCACAACCCCCATCTGTGGACGTCGGGCCCTCATACCACCCTCATGGAGTCGGTGTCCAACCGTTTGTGCAGACACATGCACATTTGTGGCCTGCTGGAGGTCATTTTGTAGGGCTCTGGCAGTGCTTCTCCTGTTCCTCCTTGCACAAAGGCGGAGGTAGTGGTCCTGCTGCTGGATTGTTCCCATCCTACTATCCCTCCATGTTTCCTGGTGTACTGGCCTGTCTACTGGTAGCGCCTCCAGCCTCTGGACACTACGCTGACAGACACAGCAAACCTTCTTGCCACAGCTTGCATTGATGTGCCATCCTGGATGAGCTGCACTATCCGAGCAACTTCTATGGGTTGTAGAGTCCGTCACATGCTACCACGAGTGTGAAAGCACAACCAACATTCAAAAGTGACCAAAACATCAGCCAGAAAGCATTGGTACTGAGATGTGGTCTGTGGTCCCCACCTGCAGAACCACTCCTTTATAGAGTGTGTCTTGATAATTGCCAATAATTTCCATCTATTGTCTATTCCATTTGCACAACAGCATGTTAAATTGATTGTCAATCGGTGTTGCTTCTTAAGTGGACAGTTTGACTTCACAGAAGTTTGACTTACTTGGAGTTATATTCTGTTGTTTAAGTGTTCCCTTTATTTTTTTAAGCAGTGTATATTATATATATATATATATATATATATATACAGTACAGACCAAAAGTTTGGACACACCTTCTCATTTAAAGATTTTTCGGTATTTTCATGACTATGAAAATTGTACATTCACACTGAAGGCATCAAAACTATGAATTAACACATGTGGAATTATATATTTAACAAATAAGTGTGAAACAACTGAAAATATGTCTTATATTCTAGATTCTTCAAAGTAGCCAACTTTTGCTTTGATGACTGCTTTGCACACTCTTGGCATTCTCTTGATAAGCTTCAAGAGGTAGTCACCGGAAATGGTTTTCACTTCACAGGTGTGCCCTGTCAGGTTTAATAAGTGGGATTTCTTGCCTTATAAATGGGGTTGGGGCCATCAGTTGTGTTGTGCAGAAGTCTGGTGGATACACAGCTGATAGTCCTACTGAATAGACTGTTAGAATTTGTATTATGGCAAGAAAAAAGCAGCTAAGCAAAGAAAAACGAGTGGTCATCATTACTTTAAGAAATGAAGGTCAGTCAGTGCGAAAAATTGGGAAAACTTTGAAAGTGTCCCCAAGTGCAGTTGCAAAAACCATCAAGCTCTACAAAGAAACTGGCTCATATGAGGACCGCCCCAGGAAAGGAAGACCAAGAGTCACCTCTGCTTCTGAGGATAAGTTTATCCGAGTCACCAGCCTCAAAAATCGCAGGTTAACAGCAGCTCAGATGAGATACTAGGTCAATGCCACACATAGTTCTAGCAACAGACACATCTCTTCAACAACTGTTAAGAGGAGACTTTGTGCAGCAGACCTTAATGGTAAAATAGCTGCTAGGAAACCACTGCTAAGGACAGGCAACAAGCAGAAGAGACTTGTTTGGGCTAAAGAACACAAAGAATGGACATTAGACCAGTGGAAATCTGTGCTTTGGTCTGATGAGTCCAAATTTGAGATCTTTGGTTCCAACCACCGTGTCTTTGTGCGACGCAGAAAAGGTGAACGGATGGACTCTACTTGCCTGGTTCCCACCATGAAGCATGGAGGAGGAGGTGTGATGGTGTGGGGGTGCTTTGCTGGTGACACTGTTGGGGATTTATTCAAAATTGAAGGCATACTGAACCAGCATGGCTACCACAGCATCTTGCAGCGGCATGCTATTCCATCCGGTTTGCGTTTAGTTGGACCATCACTTATTTTTCAACAGGACAATGACCCCAAACACACCTCCAGTCTATTTGACCAAGAAGGAGAGTGATGGGGTGCTACGCAAGATGACCTGGCTTCCACAGTCACCAGACCTGAACCCAATCGATATGGTTTAGGGTGAGCTGGACCGCAGAGTGAAGGCAAAAGGGCCAACAAGTGCTAAGCATCTCTGGGAACTCCTTCAAGATTGTTGGAAGACCATTTCCAGTGACTACCTCTTGAAGCTCATCAAGAGAATGCCAAGAGTGTGCAAAGCAGTCATCAAAGCAAAAGGTGGCTACTTTGAAGAACCTAGAATATAAGACATATTTTCAGTTGTTTCACACTTTTTTGTTAAGTATATAATTCCACATGTGTTAATTCATAGTTTTGATGCCTTCAGTGTGAATGTACAATTTTCATAGTCATGAAAATACAAAAAAAATCTTTAAATAAGAAGGTGTGTCCAAACTTTTGGTCTATACTGTATATATATATATATATATATATTTTTTTTCCTTCTCTTTTCCTTTCCTTTTTTTCTTTTTCTTTCTTTTTTTTCCTTCTTTTCTTATCCTCTCTTCCCTTTCTGTTCTTTTTCCCCTCTCTCTTTTATTCTTCTTTTTCTCTTCCTTCCTATCCCTTTTCTATAATATACATAGGTCAAAAATGGACCCAGGGGTGCCTGTCCAATGGTCAAAGATAAGGTACATACAATCAAAGAGATATATGTACTGTATGTAAAGTTATAACTCTCAAACGAGAGTCAAAGGATGATATAGATCAATCAAAGGACGGTCTGAGAACAGTATAACCTTAGGGAACCCCCATACATATGGAAAGTAACACAGAATAAATCACGGTGTAGGAAGATAAATAAGGTCAGAAGTATGCTTATAGTGTCCATGAGTCCATTTTAGAGCATATTTCCAATGATACATGAAATCTGGTGCTGGAAATCCAGTGCAGACACCATCAATTCATGCCAGGGAGCCAATCATCCCAGGAAACCAGTGTGTAGATGTTCTTTGTTGGGTCCTGAAGGAGCAACAGACCGTAGTTGAAATATCCACCTCGACTCCATGCATAGGAGCAATTTCTGGTTGCTACCTCCTCTGCTGTTATTGTGGACCTTCTGTAGACCAAAAACAGAGACATTATGTGATTTGCCGCCACGTACTGTCAAGAAATGAGAGGCAATGGGCGTGAGCGTTTTGCCCTTGTCAAGATCTGAGGAAGCCAGGTGTATGGTTGACAGATGTATTTGGATCCGCCGCCTCAGTTCCTGTGAGGTTTGGCCCACATAGACTTTGGGACAGGAACAAACAATTGCATAAACTACATTCCTTGTCTTGCAGTTGATATAAAACTTCAGCGGATGATGCAGGTCATCCAAAGGGTTATGGAAATGGTCCCTAGTGGGGGGCATGTGGGTGTAAACATAAGTCACTACAAGGGAAGGAGTCCCTCAATGTAATACTGCGAATGAGCCTGACAGTGGGCCTACTAAAGTGGCTAGAAGTAAGAATATCGCGGAGACTGGGGGCCCTCCTAGCTGCCATCATGGGTCTTGGGCTAACAATGGAAGAAATATGTGTGTCCAGAGTAAGCACGGACAAATGTTGGTGCAGAATGCTCCTCACCTGTTTCCATCCCGTGCTGTAGTCCATAATAAATCTTGGGGTAGGGTCCGGTGGACATAGAAGCGGTGCCAAGAGAGATTACTGGGTGTGTATTTTGGCCCTCTGGAAGGCCCTTGATATGGTCTTCTTAGGGTAGCCCCTATGTAGAAACCTCTTAGTGAGCTCTCGGGCCTATTTATAAAAGTCATCATCACTGGTGCAATTGACGCGCCCCCTGGGCCGTGGGGTGCTCGGTGCCGGGCCGTTCGTTGCTAGGGAAGATGTCACAGTGGCGGTGACCCGGTCTGTGACCCAGGGCGGTCAGTAAAAAGGGGATATTTACAGGGGATTTATAGTTTTTAAATACAGTTTGT
This sequence comes from Phyllobates terribilis, assembly GCF_046119375.1. Classification (NCBI taxonomy): domain Eukaryota; kingdom Metazoa; phylum Chordata; class Amphibia; order Anura; family Dendrobatidae; genus Phyllobates; species Phyllobates terribilis. The sequence goes on from NW_027362764.1 coordinate 231,251,596, forward strand.
GAAGCCACCTGTGGTATGCTGCTAAAGGGAGCCGCCGCTGCGGAGCAGGTCCTCTGGAGCTGTTGTTAATGGAGCAGAGTTGGTTTGGCTCTCCACAGGCAGAGCTTAGCTCCAGGGCAGTGTAGACGTTGCTGTTATGGTGTAGTGAAGAGGATGGCGCAGTTAATAATCAGTCCACAACTTAATGGCGGTTTCCTCTTATCTTTACTTGCGGTGGTTAGGCAGACCGGGGCACAGGTACTAGCTGGTAGTAGAGGTCTGGGTGGCCTGGAAGCAAGTTGAGGGATACACCTAGCCAGGTGGAGTTGTACGCCTTCCCTTTGTGCTACATCCTTGGCCCTGCTGCGTATAGCTATGCTGCGGCCCTCGTCTCTGAGTAAAACGTCTTTGTGCTCACCCGTGTGGCAGGCAGCTCGGGCCTTCCTGCAGTGTCGCTCCCACGTGGCAGTGCTGGGCCCTATGATGCTGCTGAGCCTCCGGGCATCTGATGGGGCCAGGAGACCTGCAGTCTCCTGCCCTTCCGGTTTCTACTGCTGGGCTTTCGGTGCCCCACAACCTCGGACTCCGGTGTCCGGTTCTTCTACGCTCCTTTCTGGGGTGAGCTGCCGTGCAGCTCCACTCCCTAGGTCTTTCCTCGTCGACGTCCTGACTTCAACTCCTCTCTGCTCTCCTCACACTAACTAACCCCACCTCCAGATCCAGTTGCTAAGGGGAGGAGTTCCCCTTGCTGGGCTGGAGCCAGGAAAGTGTTGCATGCTAGCAAAGCCTAATTAGGGGACCCCTCCTTGCTTCCAGGCATGGCATCACCCCCTTGTGAGGGAGGCAAAGCCACTGTGGCAACCGGACTCCTGGGGTGCCACACAATTGCGTCGGATCTGAAGGTACTGGCCAACAGGTACTCCCTTCTTCGTATGCACCGAATGGAAGCTCTTGTACTGTTAGTCGAGGTAGGTTTCTGATAAAGATTGGTTGTAAGTTTATTGTCCAAGGTAAGGATCTTGAGGTCCAAAAATGTGGGGGTACTAGACAAAAGGGAATGAGTCATGAAGATATTGTTGGTATTATGATTTAAATCACATATGAACTGCAAGCAGTCCTCCTCTGTGCCTGACCAGACAAAAAATACATCGTCTATGTACCTGTGCCAATGCGATACCCTTTGTTGATAGGCCATGGTTTGATATACCACCGTCTCCTCCCACCATCCTAGGAAGATGTTTGCGTACGCTGGCACACATCGTGCAGGTGCACAGGGATGCTTAGTGAACATGGGATTTCTAGAAATCCCATTCACTATGCTGTAACATCTGGAGGCTGCGTGCTTATGCAGCATCAAACCCACAGCGGTTCCTGATCGAGTGTACATACCCTAAAAGGATGCAACTAGTATTCATTTGCAAGGCTGGGCTCACATCACATCATTAATTTGTAGCTTAATAAATATAGACACCAATTATCAAACCTTACAAAGGACAAGAGGACATTCATTAAATGTGGAGGAAAGGTGAATCCAGCAGTTAAATAGGAAAGAGTTCTTTACAGTTAGAGCAGTCTGACTGTGGAATGCCGAGCCGCAAGAGGTAGTAATAGCAGATACTGTAACAGCATTTAAAAAAGGACTATATGCTTTTTCTTACAACAAATGGCATTGCAGGTTACAAATAATCTAGCGCTAGAGAATGTATAACTGATGGAGAAAGGTTGAACTTGATGGACCTCTTTCTTTTTACAACCTGTAACTAAGGAATCCAAACCACACAATTATGGACTCTATTTGAGCTTTTTTTTATTAGAATCCATCAATTTAAAAGATAGTGTAGGGGGCTGAGGGTGATGAAGATGTCGGGTCAAGAAGGGGTTAAGTGTTTTATATTCGTTATATGTTTGTGTGGTCTATGATAAAGTGTTTGCTGTGAAATCCCTATAGCCGATTATTGTATGCCGGTTCTCCTATAGGCTTTGCCTATGGCTGCCCCTGGAATGCGGGAGGTCTGCCCAGAAGAGGGATCTATACAATAGATAGGGATTCAGCTGCACTACACTGCTTAGGCATCAGAGAGTTAGGACAAGGGTTAAAGACAGTTGGGGGAGAGTGAGGAGTGAGGAACATAAGGCAGTGTACGCCTGCCGTCAGGAGAGGCCTGTATCAGGCCACTCCATTCCTGGGTTCAAGACCCAAGTGCACAGAACCGGGGTAGGTTCTGTTCCCATACACAGAGAGAGACAGAGTGTGGAGGATGACCGAGCAGAAAGGAAAGCAGACTACAACAGCAGTATCAGCAGTGAAGAGGTGTTTTACTAGTACAAGTTATTGGAACAGAATGAGGACGCATTTGAGACAGAATCTGGATGCTGGCTATGTCCTAGGCTCATGGCCTGTAAGAGGTGCTCAGTGCCAGGCCTCTGTTTACCTAGAGGCGAGTCTCTCAGCCGGGTTACAGAAGATGTGGAAGATGTTGAGTCTCAGGAAGGGATGAGAGCAAACACTGGAAAGGCACATTCCCAAGGGGGCTTCACTAACCAAAGATCTTTTCTTGATCTGTATACTGCAGCCGTGTATGGAAGAATTGCACAGTAAAAGCGAGTCTGTTAACCCGGATCTACGATCTCCTGTCTTGCTTGCGGTCGTTGTCGATCCTGGTCCAAGGGACGGCGTAACAGTGAGTACAGCAAATCAGCAAATCCTCCATTGAAGCACACACTCCAGTCTCAGTCCTTAATAGTAGTGAGGGCATTGGGCGAAGAAAAGATAGTTCTGGCACACAGCATGATGGTAGCGGCCCCATGTGCTCCCCTGTACAATAGCATATTAGACTATACTATTGTTTCCGACTTCAAAGATGAATACAGTCAAAAAGAAGGTCTAAAATTGCATGTTTTGATAATTGAACTCCATGGCTTTGTTAGTGGCTTGTCCAAATTAAATGTTTAGGGGTTCAGAACTCAGTTGGAGCTGTTGCTGAAAAGTGATGTAGCATCATCAGTGTGGTTAAGTAATAAAATGTAATTGTGGAACATCTTAAAGTAACAGAACATTTACATTTCTTACTGATAGACCACAAAAATACAATTACAATTATAGAATGCAGAAAAACAAATAGTATCCTACTGTAGTTTCAGTAGGGCCACACCTGCCATGAGGTGAGATGAGCATTCTCATTGTAATCTGAGTTGTCGTTCAAGGGGACGTCAAAATGTTTTTGCATCACTCCTGGCCACACTTTGACTGAGAGGCAGTGCCTCCTCACAGCTCCTCACTCTAACCCAGCAAGCATTGTAGTGTTCTTTGCGGGTGGGAAAGAGTAAACTTCAGCCTCTCATAGTTGCCCTCACCTGCTCGCTGGTCACATTGTGATTGGCTGCCGAGTGACCTCCTGAGGCACTTGTAACACTCTTGTAGTTCCCAGACTAAAGTAAAAAATGCTTTTATTCACCTCCTGCAGTGGAGCCATTCCAGCAATGTTGACATCAACTCTCTTGGTGCTTGTGTGACATTGGCTGCAGCACTCATGAGACACAATATCACACAAGCGCCGGGAAAACATGTGTCGGCATTGCTGGAACAGTGCCAATGCAGGATGTGTGTATACACTTTTAATATTTTACTTAGGGGACGACTACATTTAACAAGGAATTGTCAAAGTAGCAGGCAATTCCTTTAACAGAACTATTTGTTCTTAAAGGGAACCTGTCATCAGGTTTTTACCATATGAGGTAAGACCACCACCTTTCAGCCCTAATATACAACATTCAATAATGCTGTATATATGCCTCCAACCTGACCTGCAAGATAAGAAAAATACATTTTATTATACTTACCTCTGGGGCGGGGCGGTCTGGTGCGAGGGGCATCGCTTGTCATGGTCTGTTGCTTCCCTTCTTCTTGCACTGCCGTCCTTGCTTCATGTGGATGACACGTACCACATGTCATCCACACAGTCTCCCTGGCATCGTGCTCCTGTGCAGGCGTACTTCTCAGCCCTTTCGAGGGCGCCGGACCAAGACGAGCGACGCCCCTCGCACCGAACCGCCCCGCAGGTGAGTATTATAAAACGTCTTTTTCTTGTCTTGCAGGCCGGTTTGGGGGCATATATACTGCATTATAGAATATAATGTACTGTATCTCAGGGCTGAAAGGTGGTGGTCTTACCTCATATATAGGTTTGCTTTAAATATGTACAATTATAAAGTGCTTGTGAAAACAAGCAATTTTGCAATGGACAGCTTATCAAAAGTCCTATCTTTTTGATAACGGAGGGATTTTTAATGTTATAGTTTAATGATTACTATGTAGTTCACCAGCTACTTCTGCAGCCTATCAAAGGAGATCTATCTCACAGGCAAGAAGCACAGAGCTTACAAGGTCTTTTGCTATGTAAGCGCTACAGTGAAGCATGCAGGATCAAGAGATTTAGCCTTCTTAAGTGCTACTGCACTATTTTGTTGCTGTAAAGTGATTCTGCCTCATATAGCAGTATCAGAGAGTGTGTAAGCATGGTGGACTGTGCTGCTGTGTTCCTACCACTGGAGACACCAATCGCGTCAATATTGTGTAATGTGAATAGTGTCATGCATTTCTATGCATCCAGTGTGTAATGTATAGGTGTAGTATAAGTACTGTTAATATAGGAATGTAAGGTATAATTTGCATAGTGTGTATACTGTACAGTATAAGGATAAGCACAATAGGCTTAGTACAGACTGTTATATACACATAGTCAAAATTGTTGGTACACCTCGTTTAAAGAAAGAAAAACCCACAATGTCACAAAAATAACTTGAATCTGATAAAAGTAATAATAAATTAAAAATCAATGAAAAGGAACAAATGAAAGTCAAACATTGCTTTTCAACCCTGCGTCCACAGAATTAAAAAAAAAAAATTAAACTCATGAAATAGGCCTGGACAAAAATGATGGTACCCCTGAAAATAATGTGACAAAAGGGACATGTTAAATCAAGTTGTGTCCATTAATTAGCAAAACAAGTGTCTACAATCTTGTAATCAGTCAGTGGGCCTGTATATAGAGCTACAGATACTCACTGTGTTGTTTGGTGACATGGTGTGTACCACACTCAACATGGACCAGAGGAAGCAAAGGAAAGATTTGTCTCAGGAGATTTGAAAGAAAATTATAGACAAGCATGTTAAAGGTAAAGGATATAAGACCATCTCCAAGTAGCTTGATGTTCCTGTGACTACAGTTGCACATATTATTCAGAAATGTAAGATCCATGGGACTGTAGCCATCCTCCCTGGATGTGGCCGCAGGAGGAAAATTGATGACAAATCAAAGAGACAAATAATACCAATGGTAACAAAAGAGCCTAGGATAGCTTCTAAAGAGATTAAATGTGAACTTCAAGCTCAAGAACCATCAGTGTCAGATTGCACCATCCGTCGTTGTTTGATCCAAAGTGGACTTCATGGGAGACGACCGAGGAGAACCCCATTGTTGAAAAAAAATCATAAAAAAGCCAAACTGGAATTTGCCAAACTACTTGTTGACAAGCCACAAAGCTTCTGGGAGAATGTCCTATGGACAGATGAGACAAAAATGGAAGTTTTTGGCAAGGCACATCTGCTTTATGTTCACAGACGGAAAAATGAAGCATATCAAGAAAAGAACACTGTCCCTACTGTGAAACATGGAGGAGGCTCTGTTATGTTCTGGGGTTGCTTTGCTGCATCTAGCAAAGGGTGTCTTGAATCTGTGCAGGGTACAATGAAATCTCAAGACTATCAAGGGATTCTAGAGAGAAATGTGCTGCCCAGTGTCAGAAAGCTTGTCGCAGGTCATGGGTCTTGCTAGAGATAATGACCCAAAACACACAGCTAAAAACACCCATGAATGGCTAAGAGGAAAGCACTGGACTGTTCTGAAGTGACCTTCTATGAGCCTTGACCTAAATACTATTGAGCATCTTTGGAAAGAGCAGAAACATGCCGTCTGGAAAAGGCAACCTTCAAACACGAGTCAACTGGAGCAGTTTGCTCATGAGGAGTAGGCCAAAATACCTGTCAAGAGGTGCAGAAGTCTCATTGACAGTTACAGGAATCGTTTGATTGCAGTGATTACCTCAAGAGGTTGTTCAACAAAATATTAAGTTAAGAGTATCATCATTTCTGTCCAGGCCTATTTCATGAGTTTATTTTTTTTTAAAAATTCTGTGAAAGCTGGGCTGAAAAGCAATGTCTGACTTTCATTTGTTCATTTTCAAAGATTTTTAATTTATTATTACATTTGTCACATTCATGTTATTTCTGTGACCATTGTGGAAGCACTAGTGAACCAACACAAACAGGTCCTATCCAAAGACAACTGAAAACTTATGTTAGTGGATGGCCTACTGCACTTCCTTCCTTTGGCAGACACTCTGCGATACGCTTTGTTGATAAGGCCCAGAAAGAGCAGGTGCTACAGTGGATGGCAAGCTCTGCTTCCAGTGGCCTCTCCTCTTCTTTCTGCACCTCAACATCACATGCAGTACAGTCCACAGAGGTGGCACCCCAATTACCCATGCTTCTACGTGCGTCACAACTGGCTAACTGCCCAACTGACTGTAGCGAACCACAGATAGGCGAGTCTGTAGAACTCTTCACCCATTCTACACTATGGGCATCAGAAGTGTACGCCAAACAGTCACAGAGTCAAGGGGAGGAAAGCATCTGCACCAATGGCCAAATTTTTTTAGCTTGGATTCGGGGCAGAACGAAGAAGGGTCCGAGCATGTTCCTAACCCTCGTCACTAGACATTAACCGCAGGGGAGGAAGGTAATCCCGATGAGACTCAGCTACCTGAGGCTCATGCGGACTGTACTGTGCTGTCAGCGAAACAAGAGGAGAGGGGTCACTCTAAAGGCGAGGAATGGGATAACACATTTGATGATGAAGAGGTTGAAGATCCTACTTGGTGTGAACCCAGAGTCACGCTGCGGAGTAGCTCATCTGAGGAGGTGGAGGAGGAAGACGAGGAGATTACATTTCGCACTACGGCACAGACATGGAGTGATGCAAGTTACTCGCCCCCTGGGCCGTGGGGTACCTGGTGCTGGGCCGGTAGATGCTGGGGGAATGTCACAGTGGCAGTGACCCGGTCCGTGACCCAGGGCGGTCAATAAAAGGAGTTATGGATAGGGGATTTATAGTGTTTTCATAGAGTTCGTGACGCCACCTGTGGAATGCGGCTAAAGGGAGCTGCCGCTGCGGAGCAGTCCTCTGAAGCTGATGTTACTGCAGCAGGGATGGTGTGGCTCTCCACAGGAAGAGCTAGCTACAGGACAGTGTGGATAGTGCAGGTTGTGCTGGGCGTTGTAGTGCAGAGCTTGATGGCGCAGCAACAAACACAGAGACAAGGAAGTGCAGTCCCAGGGTCTTTACTGGTGCTGATTAAACAAGCCGGGACTAGGGTACTGGCTAGAAGTGGAAGTCCGGGCAGCCTGGAAGCAAGTAAAGAATCCTCCTTGCCAGGTGAAGTTGGAGGCCTTCCCTTTCCACTAAACTCTTTGGCCCTGCTACTGGTAGCGGTGCGGTGGCCCTTGTCCCTGAGTGCGGCGTTTCTGTGCTCACCCGTATGGCAGGCAGCTCGGGCCTTGCTGGTGCGTCACTCCCGCGTGGCGGTGCTGGACCCTGCGGTGCTGCTGAGCCTCAGGGCATCTGATGGGGCCAGGAGACCTGCAGTCTCCTGCCCTTTGGTTTCTGCAGCTGAGCCTTCAGTGCCCCACAGCCTCGGACTCCGGTGTCCGGTTCTTCGGTGTTTGCTCCTTCTGGGGTGAGCTGCAGCGCATCTCCAGTCCCCAGCTCCTCTCTCCTCGACGTCCTCGCTTCAACTCCTCACACTAAGACTCACTAACCCCACCCCCGGATCCCAGTTGCCAAGGGGAGTGGCTCCCCTTGCTGGTCTGGAGCAAGGAAAGTGTTACATGTTTAGTATACCTGACTAAGGGATGCCTGCTTGCTTCCAGGCATGGCATTACCTCTTTTGAGGGAGGCAATGCCACTGTGGCAACCGGACCCCTGGGGTGCCACATTCCCCCCTAGTTAATTTCAGTACTCCCGGACTGAGGATACCTTTCAAAACATTATAAAACACTGTTAATAACATTCTTCTTTACTCAGGTGCAATTTTGAGCAACATGAGGGACCCATCCGAAAACCCTCAACGTAGGCCCTGGGCGTGACTGCAGGGCATAGATGATCCAGGTGTTGGACCACGTCTTCGGCCACGCCAAACGGGTTTTTGTTATGAGGTCATTTGTTGTAATCATAAAACCAATAGGGGGCACTCTAATAAGTGCAACTATTTACAATGGAAAGTTCTTTGGTTATTCATCGTCCATAACCTACAAGTCTTTATACCCTTACTGGGTAACTAAATGCACACATGACCAACTTTTGCAATTCACTTTGAAAACACAACTTTTCTGCTTTACCCTTACAGGTAACTATATACAGCATACATTTTAGTTCTCTTATACTTTAATTCTTTACATTTTAGTTTCTCCAACGGGCAGGGAGCTGACCTTTTATACTCCTAGTCAATCTACGTAGTGCATTGGTAGTCACTGCTCTACCCCGATCCCTTGTGTCTACCCCTGGTGTGGTGGGTTCAGTGGGAACTACTCTACGGGTAGTCTGAGGTAACATTGGTAGGCTGGGCAATCTCCTACGAATTCTTTGGCTCACCATGGGTAACACAGGTTCACTGTTAGCAGAGGGTTGATTCTCCTGGTCTGCTGATGATAATACTTCTGTTTCTGAGGCCGACAGGTCTTCCAGCTGTTCTGGGACTTCTGCAGCTTCCGGTGCGGCCGCTTGGAGAAAGGTAAGGACCGGTACTACAATTGCATTGTTCACCTGCGTCCAAGACCGGGGAAATTCTCAGAGTACTGTTTGGACCACTTCCTCCACTCCTTCTGTGGGCTGAGAGTTGTCTTGATCTTCTTCTGTGTGTTTCAACTGTTCAGGACATATCTTCAAGTGATCTCTTGAGACTGCCGCTGAAGTTTCCCCTCCATCTTTACTGATGAGGCACACTTTGGTGTTATCGTAATTCGAGGGTAGGGCGGTGTATGGCTCAACCTCCCACTGGTCATATAACTTGTGGACTTGTCTTTTCTAGTGTTGAGCGAGCACTAAAATGCTCGGGTGCTCAAAGGTCGGGCCGAGCTCGCCGTGATACTCGGGTGCTCGACCCAAGCAATGAGCCCAATGTTAGTCTATGGGAGACTCGAGCATTTTTGCGGCGGCACCCCCAGCAGTCTTTTAAAAGCCTAACAAGTGCCCAAAACGATAGTGACAGTGCTCAAATGACATGGGGACAGCATGGGGATCGCCCCAGGAAGCATTTCTTACCCCCAGGTCACGGCTGTCAACAACGTGTGGTCAGAGGTATTAAACCACTTTTAAGGGCTCACAATAAAACTTTCAAAAACGAAACTGAAACTGCTTTCCTGTGAAATATGTTAAGGAAGTTCCTTTCCAGGGTAAAGACTTGTGTATAAGGTAAAATAAATAACCCCCAAAAAAATACTTCTCCACACCTTGGGCTATGTTCACAAGTAGCATTTTTTATGCGTTTTTGCACTTTTGCATTGCTTTCAACCGTGACAAATGCATTCACCGGGAAATGTAATTTTAACATTTTACAACCTTATCTGGCCATGTGCTGTGTGACACATGCATACAGTGCTGAAAAGACATGGGAACAGCATGGGGAAGACCCCTGGAAGCATCTCTGACACCCAGGTCATTGCATAAAAGTGTGCCCATCAGAAGTGATCCTTGCCGCATCAGAAGATGCAGACTTGCAACTATCCCCGTGCAAGTCCTTGTCCCAGGGCAGTGTTCAATTGTACCTCCCCCATTACTTGCAATGCAAGCGTAAATATTCAGCCAACCACCCACCCGCAGGCTGCAATACTATACTGCTAGCTTGCACTTGAAATGGGGCCTTTTAGTTTGGAGGAGGCTGAAGCTGGCCTCTACCTCATGGCTGCGTCGGCGGTGAGGTCTCCATACTCAGTCCCCAGCCGCCACTATTTGTCCCGGGAACCTTCCCCACACTTTTCTTAGCCTGGCCTGCTTTAGGGCAGCATTGAACGAGCCCACCAGACAACCAGAGACTCCTCCGGTGGGCCCTGGCTTCTCCATCAGAGGAGTTGAGAGTGCCAAGGTGAGGAGCATGATGATGATGATAGAAGTTAGCATCTGCTTTGTTCTCTTGGAATGCAAGCGTAAGTGTGCAGCCTGCCACCCACCCACCCCCAGGCTACAATGCCATACTGCTAGCTTGCACTTGAAATGGGGCCTTTTAGTTTGGAGGAGGTCAAAGCTGGCCACTACCTCATGGCTGATTCGGCAGCGAGGTATCCATACTCAGTCCCTAGCCGCCCGGCGGCCGGGTGTCCATGCTCTGTCCCCAGCCACCAGGGGGCGGCCGGGTGACCATACTCGGTCCCCAGCCGCCCCGCGACCGCATGTCCACACACGGTCCCCAGCCGCCCCTATTTCTCCTGTCACCTTCCCACACACTTTTCTTAGCCTGGCCTGCTTTAGGGCAGTATTGGACGAGCCCACCAGAGAAACAGACTCCTCCGGTGGGCCCTGGCTTCTCCATCAGGGAAGTTGAGGGTGCCAAGGTGAGGAGCATGATGATGATGATAGAAGTTAGCATCTGCTTTGTTTTCTTTTAATGCAAGCGTAAGTGTGCAGCCTGCCACCCACCCACCCCCAGGCTGCAATGCCATACTGCTAGCTTGCACTTGAAATGGGGCCTTTTAGTTTGGAGGAGGTCGAAGCTAGCCACTACCTCATGGCTGCTTCAGCAGCGAGGTCTCCATACTCAGTCCCCAGCCGCCACTATTTGTCCCGGGAGCCTTCCCCACACTTTTCTTAGCCTGGCCTGCTTTAGGGCAGCATTGGACGAGCCCACCAGACAACCAGAGACTCCTCCGGTGGGCCCTGGCTTCTCCATCAGGGGAGTTGAGAGTGCCAAGGTGAGGAGCATGATGATGATGATAGAAGTTAGTATCTGCTTTGTTCCCTTGGAATGCAAGCGTAAGTGTGCAGCCTGCCACCGACCCACCCCCAGGCTGCAATGCCATACTGCTAGCTTGCACTTGAAATGGGGCCTTTTAGTTTGGAGGAGGTCGAAGCTGGCCACTACCTCATGGCTGCTTCAGCAGCGAGGTATCCATACTCGGTCCCCAGCCGCCCCGCGACCGGGTGTCCACACACGGTCCCCAGCCGCCTGGGGGAGGCCGGGTGTCCATAAACGGTCCCCAGCCGCCCCTATTTCTCCTGTCACTTTCCCACACACTTTTCTTAGCCTGGCCTGCTTTAGGGCAGCATTGGACGAGCCCACCAGAGAACCAGACTCCTCCGGTGGGCCCTGGCTTCTTCATCAGGGGAGTTGAGAGTGCCAAGGTGAGGAGCATGATGATGATGATAGAACTTAGCATCTGCTTTGTTTTCTTTTAATGCAAGCGTAAGTGTGCAGCCTGCCACCCACCCACCCCCAGGCTGCAATGCCATACTGCTAGCTTGCACTTGAAATAGGGCCTTTTAGTTTGGAGGAGATCGAAGCTGGCCACTACCTCATGGCTGCTTCGACAGCGAGGTATCCCTACTCGGTCCCTAGCCGCCCCTATGTGTCCTGGTGCGCCTTATACATAAGATTAAGCGCACATACCAAAACATTACCTGTGCCCTCCCCAGTGCATTTAGTGGGAAGGACAGCCTATTCCGCTGTAGTGTGTGCATGCCAAACCCCTGTTCATGGTACATGCGAAGATGCCTCCCACCCTGCACCTGTCGTTGCAGACTTGCAACTATCCCCGTTCACGTCCTTGTCCCAGGGCAGTGTTCAATTGTACCTCTCCCATTCCTTGCAATGCAAGCGCAAGTATGCAGCCTGCCACCCACCCATCCCCAGGCTGCAATACCATACTACTTGCTTGCTTGCACTTTAAATTGGGCCTTTTAGGCATGTGGAGGCAGAGTCTGGCCACCACGTCATGGCTGCGTTGGCGGCCTGGTATCCATACTCAGTCCCCAGCCGCCAGGCGGCTGGGTGTCCACACTCGGTTCCCAGCCGCCCCGCGGCCGGGTGTCCACACACGGTCCCCAGCCGCCAGGGGGCTGCCGGGTGTCCATACTCGGTCCCCAGCCGCCCCGCAGCCGGGTGTCCACACACGGTCCCCAGCCGCCTGGTGGCGGCCGGGTGTCCATAAACGGTCCCCAGCCGCCCCTATTTCTCCTGTCACCTTCCCACACATTTTTCTTAGCCTGGCCTGCTTTAGGGCAGGATTGGACGAGCCCACCAGAGAACCAGACTCCTCCGGTGGGCCCTGGCTTCTCCATCAGAGGGGAGTTGAGAGTGCCAAGGTGAGGAGCATGATGATGATGATAGAAGTTAGCATCTGCTTTGTTTTCTTGGAATGCAAGCATATGTACGTAGTAGCGGCTAGGCCTGAGGTGGTCAGCGTTTTGGCGCATATCCTACCTCCTCCGAGGATTGCTGGATGTTTTCCTGCTAATATCCCAGTTCTATGACTCCCGCTAAAACAAAGCTTCAGGTGATAAATGATGGATGAGGTAGTGGCAAAGGAGAAAGAGCAGGAGGAACAGGGACCATTCACATCAATATCAGGCCAGTCAACCACATATGTCTTGTAGGATACGTTTCTGTAACAAAAGGAGCGGTTCGGCTACACAGTTATAGGGCATACAGTGAGTGCAATGCCTACCCAAAATTTCGAGGCACTCCAATGCCCCTTGGAAATGACATGGAGGTCAGAGGGCCTTAACTAAACCATTTTTTCCAATTATAGCAACTGGGTCTCCTGTACACTGTTGGCCTAAGCAGTGAATGGAAGGCTTTCCAAAAATTATCATGAACTGCAATGCCCCTTGAAACAGACGTGGATTACAGCGTACTAAAAATCTTCTACCCATTATTGGGGAGTGGGTCTCCCTTAGTTTTCGCCTTTGCATTGAAAAGCAAAAGGTGACTAAAATTAGGAGGAAATGCAATGCCCGTTGGAAGAGTCGTGGAGGTTAGAGGTAATTAAAAACAACATGTCAATGCCCCTTGGAAGAGCTGTGAAGTTCAGAGTGGTTTAAGAAGACGCTTTTAATGCCCCTCGGAAGAGACGTGGAGGTCCCAGTAGCTTAACAAGACGGTTTGAATGCCCCTCGGAAAAGTGGTGGAGGTCGCAGTAGCTTAACAAGATGGTTTTAATGCCCCTTGGAAAAGTGGTGGAGGTCACAGTAGCTTAACAAGACGGTTTTAATGCCTCTTGGAAGAGACGTGGAGGTCACAGTAGCTTAACAAGACGGTTTTAATGCCCCTTGGAAAAGTGGTGGAGGTCACAGTAGCTTAACAAGACGGTATTAATGCCCCTCGAAAGAGACGTGGAGGTCACAGTAGCTTAACAAGATGGTTTTAATGCCCCTCGGAAGAGACGTGGAGGTCACAGTAGCTTAACAAGACGGTTTTAATGCCCCTCGGAAGAGACGTGGAGGTCCCAGTAGCTTAACAAGATGGTTTTAATGCCCCTTGCAAGAGCCATACAGTACAGCATCTTAAAAACATTATTCCCATTAATGGGGAGTGGGTCTCCCATAGTCTTTACTTATGCCTTCCAAGCAAAAGCTGCCAAAAAATAGGACAGAGGAACTTGCAATGTCCCTTACAAGAGCCATGCAGTACAGCATATTACAAACATTATTCCCATTATTGGGGAGTGGGTCTCCCATAGTCTTTGCTTATGCCTTCCAAGCAAAAGATGCCAAAAATTAGGAAGGAGGAACTTGCAATGCCCCTTACAAGAGCCATGCAGTACAGCATATTACAAACATTATTCCCATTATTGGGGAGTGGGTCTCCCATAGTCTTTGCTTATGCCTTCCAAGCAATAGCTGCCAAAATTAGGATGGAGGAACTTGCAATGCCCCTTACAAGAGCCATGCAGTACAGCATATTACAAACATTATTCCCATTATTGGGGAGTGGGTCTCCCATAGTCTTGGCTTATGCCTTCAAAGCAAAAGCTGCCAAAAATTAGGATGAAATGCAATGCCCGTTCGAAGAGTCGTGGAGGTTAGAGTTAATTAAAAACAACATTTCAATGCCCCTTGGAAGAGCTGTGGAATTCAGAGTGGTTTAACAAGACGCTTTTAATGCCCCATGGAAAAGACGTGTAGGTCCCAGTTGCTTAACAAGATGGTTTGAATGCCCCTCAGAAAAGTGGTGGAGGTCACAGTAGCTTAACAAGACGGTTTTAATGCCCCTTGGAAAAGTGGTGGAGGTCACAGTAGCATAACAAGACGGTTTTAATGCCCCTCGAAAGAGACGTGGAGGTCACAGTAGCTTAACAAGACAGTTTTAATGCCCCTTGGAAGAGACGTGGAGGTCACAGTAGCTTAACAAGACGGTTTTAATGTCCCTCGGAAGAGACGTGGAGGTCCCAGTAGCTTAACAAGACGGTTTGAATGCCCCTTGGAAAAGTGGTGGAGGTCGCAGTAGCTTAACAAAACGGTTTTAATGCCCCTCGAAAGAGACGTGAAGGTCCCAGTAGCTTAACAAAATGGTTTGAATGCCCCTCAGAAAAGTGGTGGAGGTCACAGTAGCTTAACAAGATGGTTTTAATGCCCATCGAAAGAGACGTGGAGGTCACAGTAGCTTAACAAGACGGTTTTAATGCCCCTCTGAAGAGACGTGGAGGTCACAGTAGCTTAACAAGACGGTTTTAATGCCTCTTGGAAGAGACGTGAAGGTCCCAGTAGCTTAACAAGATAATTTGAATGCCCCTTACAATTAGAATGGAGGAACTTTCAATAATGGCAACACGGACCACGGTCACCCTGGTGGTATAGTGGTGGTGGAGGCCGAGGATAAGGAGAAGAACATAAAACAGCCGAAATGAGGAAGCGTATACCCATGTGTGGGTGTGAAGCGGTGCATGTGAATACACCTCCCGAAATAACACAGTGGATTTGACTTTATGTTACTCTGCTGTCATTTGGTGGTGATGAGAAGTCTGGCCCAATCCAGCCCTTGTCCATTTTGATAAGGGTCAGCTTGTCAGCATTGTCAGTTGACAGACGAGTGCGCTTATCAGTTATAATTCCCCCAGCGGCACTAAAAACACGCACCGATAACACGCTAGCGGAAGGGCAGGCCAGGACCTCCAAGGCGTACAGAGCGAGTTCATTCCAAGTGTCCAGCTTGGATACCCAATAGTTAAAAGGCACAGAGGAATCACGGAGGATGCTGGTACGGTCTGCAAGTTACTCCCTCACCATCTTTTGAAACTTTCCACTCCTTGTGAGAGTACCCTGCGCCTCAGGGCCTGTAAGCTGGACGGGTCTCAGAAAACTGTCCCAGAATGTTGACAGTGTTCTCCTGCCTCTGCTGGATTGGAGTTGCATCTCTCTCGCGTGCACGCCTCACCAAGATGAGGACTGACCATGCTCTCCTCCTTCTCATCTTCCTCCCCCCTGTCCTCAGGCCACCCACGCTGAACCGACGGTATGACAGTTGTACAGGTACTAAAGTCTACAGCGCATGATACAAGCTCCTGTTCTTCATCCTCCTCCTCCTCTCCCTCATTGTTCCCCAATGCACGTTGGGATGAGATGAGGCTGGGCTGTGTGTAATTGACCGCTACGGCTTCTTGATCCATCTCATCATACTCTGGCTGCAATGCCTCCTCTTTAATTCTCTGCAGAGAGCGTTGCAAAAGACAGAGAGGTGGAATGCTGACGCTAATGATGGCGTCATCGCCACTCACCATCTTGGTTGACTCCTCAAAGTTTGTCAAGATGGTACATAAGTCAGACATCCAGGTCCACTCCTGAGGTCTTATGTGTGAAGTCTGACCTGAATATCGATGGCCTTGTTGCAGCTGGTACTCCACAACTGCTCTCTTCTGCTCACAAAACCTTTGCAACATGTGGAGGGTAGAGTTCCAACGTGTGGGGACATCACACACCAGTCGGTGTGACGGAAACTGCAAATGCTGCTGCAACACAGCAAGGGCGGCGGAAGCTGTAGCCGACTTGCGAAAATGAGCTGACAGGCGGCGTACTTTGACGAGCAGATCTGGCAACTCGGGGTACGATTTAAGAAACCGCTGAACCAAGAGGTTAAGCACATGAGCCCGGCATGGTACGTGTGTGATCTCGCCTCTCCTCAGAGCCGCCACCAGGTTACGGCCATTGTCACACATGACCATGCCTGGATGTAGGTTCAGCGGTCTCAGCCACAGATATGCCTGCTCTTTCACAGCTGTCCACAACTCACAAGCAGTGTGAGGTTTATCACCTAAGTTTATGAGTTTCAGCACAGCCTGTTGCCGCTTGGCAGAGGCAATACTGCAGTGCTTCCAGCTTGTAACTGATGTGGTAATATCTGAGATGGAGGCTGAACATGAGGAGGAGGAGGATGATGCGCAGGAGCTGTACACTGTGGGGGCAACTCTGACTGACATAGGGCCCGCAATCCTCGGTGTGGGGAAGATGTGTTCAGTCCCAATGTCCGACTGGGTCCCAGCTTCCACTATGTTTACCCAGTGTGCCGTCAGGGAGATGTACCGTCCCTGGCCACAAGCACTTGTCCACGTGTCCGTTGTCAGGTTGACTCTCCCAGTAACTGCGTTGTTGAGGGCACAGCAGATGTTTTGGGACACGTGCTTGTGTAGTGCGGGGATGGCACACCGGGCAAAATAGTGTCAGCTGGGGACCAAGTACCAAGGGACGGCCACCGCCATAAGGTTGCGGAAGGATTCCGTCTCCACCAGCCTAAAAGGCAGCATTTCCAACGCAAGCAGTCGTGAAATGTACGAATTTCGGACTGTGGCCTGTGGGGCGTTAGCTGCGAATTTCCGCTTTCGTTCAAAGGTCTGGGATATGGACAATTGAATGCTGCGGTGGGACGTGGACATGGACGTTGATGCTGTTTCTTGAGAAACTGCCATAACAAGTGAAGACTGAGAGGAGGGGGCATCTTTGCATGCAGTATGGACAGGGGATTGCCTTGCACACGCAACAGGGTGTTCTATTTCACGCACAACAGCGGAAGAAGCAGTGGTGACACCCACTGACACTGGTCGTGGGCCCTGGGGTTCGTCCCACAAAGTCGGGTGCTTTCCTGCCATGTTTTGTCACCCCTGCTGATGCTGGCATGGCAGGTGATACAAATGGCCATTTTGGGGTTATCAGCAGAGTCTTTAAAAAAATTCCAGACTCTGGAAGACCTACAGGTTGTACTGGCAACGTCCCTCGTGTTTGTGTTACGGGGAACTGTTGCTTGCCTTCTGTGTGCGGCCACCACACTGCTTCTTCCTGCCTGTTGGGGTACTCTGCCTCCCTCACCCTGTGTGCTGCTGGCCTCGCTCTGCATGTCCTCCTGCCACGTTGGGTCAGTTACTACATCATCCACCACCTCTTCCTCTTCCACTTGCGCACCACGATCCTCCTCCTCAATTCCTGGCAATTGTGTCTCGTCATCGTCCACCTCTTGTGACAAATTGCCAGCGTCGACTTCCTGTGGCCGTGGCTGTTCAAATAATTGGGCATCGCTACATGGGATCTCCTCTTCCACCACTTCCAGCGGAGCAGGCGAGGGGCACAAATCTGGAAATGGACCAGTGAACAGCTCTTCAGAGTGTCCAAGTGTGGGATCAGTTGCTGTCTGACGACACTCGGCATGGTGGGAGGAAGGAGCATCAGGGTGAGGAGGAGTATGCGGTCGAGACTCATGGCTACTAAGATTTGACCGTGTGGAAGACATACCGGAGGTGGTGGTGCCCAGGTAACTGGAAGTATTATCTGCTATCCAATTAATAACCTGTTCACACTGATCAGTTCACAATACTGGTGTTGTCCTGTGCTTCCCTAGTAATTCGGTCAAGAAGTGGGAGCGAGAAGATGTGGCTGTTGGTTGTGGCTAGTGTTGAGCCACCCCCGTAGTGTTCGAGTTCGGTTCGGTTCGTCGAACACCCGTGTGTTCGCCGAACTGTTCGTCGAACTGTTCGTCGAACACCTTCGAACACCGTTAAAACCAATGGCAGGCAAACAAAAACACATAGAAACACATAGAAAACACCTTCAAAGGTGTCCAAAAGCTGACAAACTGCTCAGAAGACACAACTAACACATGGAAAAGTGACAAGTACATATAGTCATGCGAAAAGAAAAGAGGTGGAGGAGTAAAAGGAGGGGGAGACACAGATATAGGCATGTCATGCCCTTCTAAAATCCAAAAAGTGAGATGCCGACACGGCCAGTCCGTTCCTGCCCGTGCCACCTCTGTGTCGCCGTGTTTGTGCCAGAGCCGCGGTGGACCCTGACGGCCAGCCCCCCTATCCCAATACTGGTACCTGTCCGCCGGTGGGTCGAGGCCCCCCACGGTGGGGGGGGAGTAACATCTGCAGAAGAAAGACCATCTTCCAGCCAAACTAAGATGTCGACTTCTTTTCGTGGACAATGTGATACGATCCCATTCTTACGGACACGCCCATCGCTACAAATTCTAAATGAGGCACAAAAACAGCAGGTGCTTCAACGGATATCAAGTGCTCCTTCAAGTGGGCTCTCCATCACCTCAATTTCAACATCACAAATACTCCAGTCCTCAGAGGTGTCACCCCAATCGCACTTGCTTCCTCACAGCTCCCAAGTCTCCAGCTGCCCGTCTGAGTATGGGGTAGCACAGATGGTTGAGTCTGCACAGCTGTTTACTCATACTATAGCCTGGGAAACGGAGGTCGGCTCCAGAGCTTCTGTTAATCCAGATGAGGAAATGATCTGATCTGATGCCCAGAATCTTTATAAGTCGGATCCAGGACCAGATGAAGAAGGTTCTGAGCATAATGTAGACCCTTGTTCCCAAACTGTAACTCCTGTTGGTGGAGACAATGATGAAGACGATGATGAGACTCAAATACCTGATTGGAGCGACAACTTGACTTTTCGGTCAGGGCAGGAAGAGGTTGGCTCTGAGGACGACGGGTGTGATAACACACAGGGTGATGATGACGAGGTTGGAGATCCCACTTACTGTCAACCCACAGTCAGCCAGTCGATGAGGTCAGCAGAGGAGGTGGAGGAGGATGTGACTAGCCCTGGGGATGGGGATGACTCGGTACCCGGGCATTTGCCTGGCCTTGGGGACGTCGCGGTGGTCGGCTCCCTGGCCCGTACCCTGGGGTCTCTCTTTAAAAGGGTGGATAATTGTTAATTTTATAAGAGTTCATGACGCCACCTGTGGTATCTGGTGACAAGCACCAGCGCTGCAGCAGTCCACTGAGGCCGATGATAAGGCAGCTCGATGGTATAGCTCCCCACAGGTGGACCTAGGTCTCAGGGCAGCGTATGCAGGGGGAATGCAGGACAGGCGAGACCCAGCTGGGTCAGAGCAAGAACGGGAACGGACATGGTAGTCACTTCAGTACCTTTTACTGGTGGAAATTCAGGCACATCCCGGAGCACTGTAGGGTGAAGGGTGCATATCAGGATCCTCCCCAATGAGCGGGTGTAGGGCCTCCTGTTTCTTGCCTCTGCGTAGTAAGTTTTTGACCTGCCTGGAGCTAGGCCTAACTTTGTCTCTGTCCTGCGCTGGCTGACCTTGTGGTAGGGCCTTCTCTTGGAGTTCACGCTCCCAGTATGCGGGGCCTAAGCGTCTCCTGGCTCTGTTACATATCAGCACCTTAGCGATCCTGGGACTTGTAGTTCTCCAGGGATTCCGGTTATGCCTTACTGGGTCATAGAGATACCGGTAAGCTCGGATCCTGTGTCCGGTAAATGCTTCGGGGTGAGCTGGTTAAGCTCCTCTGCCCCTTATGTACTAACTCGCCACTCGCCTTCGGCCTACTCGGGCCCTCACTAGGCTATACACACTAACGGCAGCTTGCCACGCTTCACTGATCTTACGGCACCGGCACACCTTAAGCTCTATCTGGGCTCCCTGAATCTAGCAAGCAGGAGCCTTGTGCTCCACTGCTGAACTATTAACTGCGTTCTCTAGACTAGACTGAGCTCCACTGCAGACTGACCTCTCTTAGGCTTCTCTACTGCAGGAACTCTTCAGAGGAACTGAACTGCCTAGCTCCACCTTCCCTATTTATATCCTTAATGGGCTCCCTCTGCTGGTCTGAGGTGGAAGGTGGAGATGTGTGAATGTTTATGGGGGCCTCTTGTGGAGGATTCCATCAATGCACTCTTCTAGGATCTGTGATACCAAGCGCAGCGGGGCATCACAGATGCTATTGACGACGAGGTTAGGTTGCGCCTTCCTGAACAGAGACGGACTACTGGAAGCACGTCAACAACTGCATCCTCAACAACAATTTTGCCTCTGACCACAAGTCGTAGTGGCTCTTCAGGTCACATGGGCTCTAAGCCTTGCATAGCCTGGGCATTTATTCAGATCGATAAGGATGACCCAACTCGTGTTATCTGTAATATTTGTCAGCAAAAGCTAAGTAGAGGCCAAAAAATCCATAGTTTGAGTACTTCATGCATGTACCGATATGAAGCATAAGTTGCAGTGGGAAGCTCACTGTGCTACAATGCGGCCTAGCCGGCTGAGCAAACCACCGTCTGCCCCATCTTGTGCTTCCGCAGCCTCTTCATCCTCTGTGACTGGGGGGACAGCAGTCACACATGTTTTTGGACGCAGACCTGCCACCTCTTTACCCGCAACAGCCAGTGTGATTGGCAGGTCGTCAGTTCATTGGGAAGCGGAAACACCTGCTAGTGTTGAGCGCTCTCCGACATCGAGAGCACCACCTTGGGATCAAGGCAACCTAACATGTCCGCCTGCATCTTCCTCACAGACCGGCAGTTTGCCAGGGACACCCTACTCAACACCGTCTAAGCACAACAGCCAGCCCTCGGTCCCTCAGATGAGGAAAAGAAAAAGACCATTTCCTCCTAGCCATGAGAAAGCTAAGAGGTTGAATTTCACCATCTGCAAGCTGTTGGCTACAGAAATGCTGCCTTTCCACCTGGAGGACACAGAGGATTTTCAAGACCTTATGTCCGTCACAGTGCCCCAGTACCAGATGCCCAGTCGGCACTACTTCTCAAAGAAAGGTGTGCCTGCGCTCCACTAGCATGTCGCACACAACATCACCGCTTCTTTGAGAAACTCTGTGTGTGACAGGGTGCACTTCACCACAGACACTTGGACGAGAAGGCATGGACAGGGGCGTTACATGTCGCTGACTGGGCACTGGGTAACTATGGTGACAGCAGGACAAGGGGCTGCTGTCCAAGTCTTACCGTCCCCACGAGTTGTGCGTCAATCCTCTTTATCTCGAAGTTCCTCCACTGCTTCTGCCTCCTCAACCTCCTCTCGGTCCTCCACCTGCACCCAAAGCCTGTCTGGTAATGCCACCTGCTTTCTAACTGCGCAGAAGGAATCCTGCACACCTCCTTACTATGCTGGCAGAAGGGCTCAACGGCATCAGTGTTTACTTTGAAATGTCTGGGAAATGTGAGTCACACAGCTGAGGAGTTGTGGTCAGCTCTGGAGACCCAGTTTCATGAAAGGTTGTCTCCACTGGACCTGCAACCAGGGAAGGCCATGTGCGACAATGCTGCAAACCTGGGTGCGGCACTTCGCCGGGGCAATGTCACACACGTGCCTTGTATGGCTCACGTGTTGAACCTGGTTGTCAGCAATTTTTAGCCCACTATCCCGGACTAGATGGCCTTCTGCAGAGGGCACGGTCGCTGTGTGCTCACTTCCGCCGTTCGCATCCCGCAGTTCAACGACTTACATCTCTACAGAAGTCGTTGGGCCTGCCAGTTCATCGGCTGAAATGCGATGTGCCGACACGGTGGAATTCAACTCTGCACATGTTGCAGCGACTGTGGCAGCACCGACAAGCCCTGGTGCAATACGTTCTGACGTATAGCCTGGGCCAACGAGATCCAGAGGTGGGGCAAATCACGCTGCAGGAGTGGTCTCAGATCAGGGACCTATGAAGTTGACGCGCCCCCTGGGCCATGGGGTACCCTGAGCCGGGCCGGTAGACGCTGGGGGTTGTAGTCACTTTGGGTAATTTGTATATATGGATTTTATAATGTCTGACTACGCCACCTGTGGAGTGCGGCCAAAGGGGCCGTCGCTGCGGAACAGTCCTCTGAAGCTGGTGGTTTTGCAGCAACGGTATTATTACTCACCACAGGAAGAGTGTAGCTTCAGGGCAGTGTGGGTGGATGATGGTGGTTGTAGTGCAGGGAGTCAGTAATGAACACAGAGTCCGTGTGATGCCGTCTCAAGATATTACTCACAGTTGTTGTAGTCCAGATTACAGGTACCAGAGCAATCTCCCCCGTCGTGCTGTGCATACTCAGTGAGGGGCTCAGTCCACCCCCAGATAGCTCCGGAGTACTTAGCAGGACACCCTTCTGTGTGTCCTTTCTCTGGCCTTCTCCCTGCACCTCACACCCAGTGACACTTCTATCCGGTATCCTCGGGCCTTGGCGGGTGACGTGTGTTCCGTCCCCTGGGTCCTATGTGGCTACCTTCTTAGTGAGACTGGTGTGGACTTTGGCCTGCAGTACATGAAATGCAGCAGCCTCCGGTTTCTAGTTGAGCCTTGCTGTTTCTCCGCTAGTTGAGGGACCGGTTCCCCTTATCTGGCCTGACCCCTCTACCTCCTGGTAGCAGCGGGAGTACGGGTGGCCTTCTGCACGGCCCGTAGCCGTAGGGTCCCTTCGGTTCCTGGAGCCTTCCAGCTCCCACTCCTCTCTTCTCTCCTTCAGTCCTGGGCCTCCCAGGCTAGGCCCGCCTCCGGAGCAGAGCTCATGCCTAGTCTCTGCTCCTGTCACTTTTCCTCCTCTGTCTGGCTTGCTCTTTCTAAGATGGCTTCCTATTTATACTCTCCTTGTCATGTGCTCCCCTAAGCTGCTACCCTAAGCACCCACTACATAGGACCCTCAAACCAGCTAGGGACCTGGGACTGTGCTCTCCCTTAGGAGCAATCTCGCCCTACCCCCACTGCGGGTATGTGTTGGATGCAGGAGTCAGGGTCCCGAGCCATACGCCTTCCTTACCTGAGAGTGAGATACCACACCTCTGGGTGAGATGCAGTAACTCTGTGGCGACTGAACCCTCAGGGGCGCCACACACCCTTCTGCACAGTTTTGAAATGGCGACGAAGATGTTTAGTGCTGACGACGATGCCATTATCAGCATGACTATTCCGGTGATTTACATGCTGGAGCACACATTAAACAGAATTCAGAGTCAGGTGGTGGGACAAGAGGAGGTGGAGGAAGTAGAGGAGGAGTCGTATGCGGAAGGGATAACATCTCTAAGGTCCAGACGGTTGGCAGCACCAAGGCGGCAGGCATGGGAGGGTGGGGGAGAGGGATTAACCAGGGCGCATGGTAGCAGCCAAACTGTTGAGGAAGGTGCAGAAGCCGAGGAAGAAGTGGAGGACGAGCTGGCGATGGGCATGGAAGACTCATCAGATGAGGGAGACCTTGATCACATTTCTGTTGTGCGAGGTTGGAGGGAGAGGGCAGAGGAAGGAAGCATGATTCTTACCTCGCTACCAACACAACAAGGACTTGGTACTTCTGGATGCGCAAGACACATGAGTGCCTTCTTACTGCACTACCTGCAACATGACCCCCGGATTGTCAGAATTCGAAGTAATCCCGACTACTGGGTTGCCACACTATTAGATCCCCGGTACAAAAGTATATTTGCTGAAATAATTCCTGCCATAAAAAGGTATTGACGAATGCAGGAGTATCTGCAGACGCTGTTGCAGAATCTTACATGTGCTTTTCCACAAAACACCAGTGGTGCACGTAGTGAATCTCACAGTTCTAACTTGCCAACGGTGGAACTGTCGAGTCTTCATCACTCAAACAGTAACAGTAACACAGTATCTGCTGGTAACAGCAATTTTGTGGAATCGTTTCACCACTTTTTTAGACCATCCTTTGCAAGGCCACAGGAGACAAGAAGTCTGACACATAGTCAATGCCTAGAGAGGATGGTACAGGAGAATCTCCAAGTGAACATCGAAGCCATGACTGTGTCACTGGACCCTTGCTCATTTTGGTATTCCAATCTGGAATAATCGCCGGAGCTCGCCACTCACGCCTTGGAGATCTTGTCATGCCATGCAGCCAGCGTTCTCTCTGAATGTGTGTTCAGCGCTGCTGGTGGTGTGCTGACAGATAAGCGCACGCGGCTGTCCACTGAGAATGTAGACAGACTCACGTTCATAAAGATGAACAAATCATGGATTCGCAAGGACATTTCTACCCCTGTGTCATCCTTGGGAGACTAAAAGCTTGGGGATTTGGTAAAATCACCTCACCAACCGTTTTAAGCAACAGTGGGGCAATTGATGCCACTTAACCCTAGAACGCATGACCATAAAAATCTACACTTTCACATACCTGGGGCCCTTTAGGCCCGTGTGCAAATAACATGGAATAACTCAAACTCAAATGACAAACAACTATATACATGAAGAATACCTAGAGTTTCAAAATTCTAACTAAAGTAATCTTGCAGAAAATAGAAAACAATTAACTGGGCGGGCCTGCAAGGCCACAGGTATGCGTTCTAGGGTTAAGTGGTGCCTGTGCCACAATTTTGGGAGTCCCCTTGCTGTGTCTTACGTGACGTTGGCATCGTCAATTCCAGGTGGGTTGGGTCGCACCCCCCCCTTTTAACTGTAAGAAACTACATACACTATGGCTTGGGGTAACACAGATGGTTGAGTCTGAAGAGCTGTTTACTCAGAGGTCTGCTCCAAATCTTCAGTGTCTGCTAGTCAGCGTAGAATTTTTAACTGCATCTAGCCTAGGCAATACTTTGGGCGTAGTAGCCCAGCTGCAAAGCAAGCTGCACCGCCTGTGTATCTAATAAGAATTTTTAAATGAATCTAGCCTAGGCAGACTGTGGGGACCCCCAACCAAACCCAGACGCTCAGCCCCCCTACCGCCCCCCTTTCATGGACAATACAATAATGTAACTCTTACAACTGGATGGGTGAGGATCGGTCACAGCTTTATTAACTCTTTATACTCATTCCATTAGAAAGGCATTTTATTTCTAAAATAATTCAGCTTGTTGCAGCATGCCCTGGGTCCCCACTCCGACAAGTTGGCCAACAAGTGTAACTCTCCAACATGTCCTTTCTATTTCCAGGCCACGGAGGATCCAGCGTACTCGTATGCAGGACTCTGACCCCCACCCATCACTCTTAACGCTTGTTCCACTCCGTCCTGGAGTCCTGACAGGAATATGTCCAGTCCAATATCTATTAAGTGAACACCGTCGGGCCGTATGAGGCCTGCTTTATCTCCTTCCAGTTGTCGGTGTCGTATCACTACACCGCCTCTGTCTCTTCTAAATTTTGCAATCCGAATATTTATTACCCACCTTGTCCATTCGATGGCCGTGATGTCTCGCGCACCTTGCCATACCGCTATCGGCACAATCTCTGACCATACTATAGCTAATTTTGTGAAAAATTCTCTGAAGCGCTCAGTGTCTAGTTTCATTATTGCCATTAGTTATGCGCTCTTGTGATGACCTAGGTTGTTTCCCCCGGCCTGTATAACTAAGATGACCGGACCTCTTGCCTCTCTCCCTACCTTGATTACCTCCATTAGTACCTGTGGCCATAGCAGGCCTCTAATACCTCTCCAGTTGAAATATGTGTTATGAAACTCTAATTTCCTCCCGCCTGGGCGGACTTTCACCCTTTTTTGTGCCCAATATATATACGAGTGGCCTATCACTCACACTGTTGGCTTAGCGTCACCTGTAAAAGAAACAAACCACGTTAGGATAACAAGTCCGGTCTTATGTATCTCGCCAAACACGTGGATCGCCATCTCCCTATCCTCTGAACTTCCGTTTCTGACAGTCCTGCTCTTGCTGCTTCCGTGGCCGCACCTATGCGGAATGAGTGTGTCCCGTAATCTTTGGGGTGGTTCCCTGCCGATGTTATGCATTTATTAAATATAGCTTGGAACAGGTATCTTGATAATGGCGTTCCATCAATGTGTGATAGGAAGAAATTACTTTGTGATCTGATGGTTAGATATGTTTTTACTATTGTTACCCGACTCAGTGTACCGTTTGTGGGTTGTAGAAGTACCCAAGTACCCCTGCCCGCTGGAACCCATTTTCGATTGGTGTATGCGTAGACGTATTGCATTATTGGCTATGACTACGTCCTGGTGTAATAAGCCTCCACTGGTGGTAATTTTGGATTGAGGGACTAATTCGCTTATACATAGCGCCCCGAAGAAGGCGATCACAAATGCAGTAGACATTAGTGTTGCTTCAAATTGTGAGTGTCATGTTAATGGTGTTAGGGATATGATGTGAGAAATCAGTTTTAGTGACACGGGACGGGACGTCTACATTCCTGACTTGGCTGACCCCTTTTCCACCCTTTTATGGATTGTCTGATGATGAATCTTTGTCACATCTCCCCAATTCAGTAGTTGGAAGTGAAATGCTACTCCGGTCAGACACCGCTACGCTGACGCTCCTGATATGCCCCTCATCATTAGCTGGTAAAGAGAAATTATATTGTGACTTGTGATCTGGCTTGTTCACATTGGTCAACCCGTCTGCCTGCTACTAGTCGTGTCCACTCTTCCCATGCCTTAGCGTATGCTTGCCACGTTGACGGGGCAACTGACGCTCTGGTTAATGGCATCAACTATTCGCCACTAGATCCCATAGGGAGGGTGGGCAACTGTTGCCCGATGGGTGGGCGTTGTGGAAGAGCTCTGTGAAAATCTGCCAATTGAATTGTTATAAAGCGTTAGCAGCAGCTTTATACCCCTCAGCATAGTGGCTAGCGCGGACCCATACATTGTGTTTTAGGCACAGGAATGCTAGCCTGCGTAGTAGGCCTAGCACTGGGAGAGACGATGATGCCATCTTATTAATGCAGTGCGCTAGGCTGGTGTTTTGTGTTATGAAGCGTATATTTTTGTTAGCCAGGCGCGCACCCCATATTTCTATTGCTACCACTATTGGGAAAAATTATTTTCAGGGCTAGATGCAGCTAAAAATTATTATTAATTTCAAAGCTGTTGGAGCTTGGTATAGATGGCCTAATACAATGAGTCCCACACACTGCTAGAAGCCCAAATATTTTTTCAGAGCTAGATGCAGATAAAAATTATTTTTAATTTGCAACCTGATGGAGGTCAGTAGAGATGAACTAATAGACCCAGTCCCACACACTGCTAGAAGCCCAAATATTTTTTCAGAGCTAGATGCAGAAAAAAATTATATTCAATTTGCAGCCTGATGGAGGTCAGCATAGATGGACTAATAGAACAAGTCCCACTCACTGCTAGAAGCCCAAATATTTTTTCAGAGCTAGATGCAGAAAAAAATGATATTCAATTTGCAACCTGATGGAGGTCAGTATAGATGGACTAATAGACCAAGTCCCACACACTGCTAGAAGCCCAAATACTTTTTCAGAGCTAGATGCAGATAAAAATTATTTTTAATTTGCAACCTGATCGAGATCAGTATAGATGGACTAATAGACCAAGTCCCACACTGCTAGAAGCCCAAATATTTTTTCAGAAGTAGATGCAGAAAAAAATTATATTCAATTTGCAAACTGATGGAGGTCAGTATAGATGGACTAATAGAACAAGTCCCACACACTGCTAGAAGCCCAAATTTTTTTTCTGAGGTAGATGCAGAAAAAAATGATATTCAGTTTGCAACCTGATGGAGGTCAGTATAGATGGACTAATAGAACAAGTCCCACACACAGCTAGAAGCCTGTTATGCACATGCCCGGACTGACTGGCGTGTGCGGGTGTTGTGGTTCCACTGGACCATGGACCGGAGAGTGCCTGGAGGGGCGTGACTAAGTATCTGGCCGATCCGACCAAGGTGGCACGACGGCATACGACGCCAGTGCACCAGGGAGAAACCGGGCAGAGGGACCAGGTGCTACTCCAGGTCAAACTCCGGACACGGGGATTGACCCACACTAGGATTACTGGAACAGGCAGGTTAGGCTGGCACAGACTGGTGGATGTAAGCAAACACGGCAGGTATGCAGATGGGTGGATACAGGTGAGTATGCAGGCAGGGAGGTACTGGCCGAAAGGATGGGCTGGAGCACACAGAGGTTAAGACCCAGTACAGACTGGGTCACAGAACCGCAGATGCGGTAGACAACCACAGCAGAGAGGGAACGCCCGAAGCGGTGGGCAAGAACAGAGCAGGACGGGGCTGCAGGAGCAGCGAGCACAAGCAGGGCAGGACAGGACTGCCGGAGCAGCGGGCAGAAGCAGGGCAGGGCGGAAACCGCAGAAGCAGTAAGCAAGATAAGAGCAGAGCAGAAACCGCAGGAGCGGCAAGCAAGGCAAGAGCAGAGTGAAAACCGCAAGAGCGGCAAGCTAAGCAGGAGCAGAGCGGACACCGCAGAGCGGTAAACAAGGCAGGAGCAGAGCAGAAACCGCAAGAGCGGCAAGCTAAGCAGGAGCAGAGCGGACACCGCAGAGCGGTAAACAAGGCAGGAGCAGAGTAGAAACCGCAAGAGCGGCAAGCTAAGCAGGAGCAGAGCGGACACCGCAGAGCGGTAAACAAGGCAGGAGCAGAGCAGAAACCGCAAGAGCGGCAAGCTAAGCAGGAGCAGAGCGGACACCGCAGAGCGGTAAACAAGGCAGGAGCAGAGCAGAAACCGCAAGAGCGGCAAGCTAAGCAGGAGCAGAGCGGACACCGCAGAGTGGTAAACAAGGCAGGAGCAGAGCAGAAACCGCAAGAGCGGCAAGCTAAGCAGGAGCAGAGCGGACACCGCAGAGCGGTAAACAAGGCAGGAGCAGAGCAGAAACCGCAAGAGCGGCAAGCTAAGCAGGAGCAGAGCGGACACCGCAGAGCGGTAAACAAGGCAAGGGGATAGGACTCTGTTCACAAAGAACAGACGGAGAAGGAAAGGCAGAACCAGAAGCACGCACAGTACTTACATAGAAGTAGCGAGCGTACACTAAATTCACAACAGAGGTACAGAGATGACGAGAAGGAATTTAGGAGCGGGTTCAGACTCTGCAGAAAGACACAGAAAACAGACATAGAGGGAAAAGGGAGACAAGGTTAAAGTAGAAACGAGGCACAGACAACAGGGAACAGAGGAACGGGAACAGAGACAGCAAGGCAGGAACACAAACAGGACTCTGTTCAGACGGGAACAGATACCGCAAGGCAGGAACACAAACAGGACTCTGTTCAGACGGGAACAGATACCGCAAGGCAGGGACACAAACAGGACTCTGTTCAGACGGGAACAGATACCGCAAGGCACAGACAGGCAGATCTAGGAATACGGCCCCTAGAAGGCGAAAGAACAGGCAAGAGGCGTGTTCACAAGAACAGACCACAGTTCAGACACAGAACTGGAAAACAGGCAGGAAAACAGGATAGGACCTGGCATGTCAGAGACAAAAAGCCAACTGACAAGAAACAATGCTCAGGCGCCATCTTGAGGAAGAAGGTGGTATAAATACCCAAAGATGGACAGCAATAGGCTGAAGGTGCAACAGGGGCGTGTCCGCAGCAGGTACAAGAAACAGGAAGTTCAGCGGGCGTCGCCCTATGCAGCCAAAGTGGAGCAGAGCAGAGCACAAGGAAAGAAGCCAGACCAGGAAGCTGGGCGGGAGATGAAGTTTGCGATCTTGCATGATGAGAGATGGAACACCATGCAAGAACGCCGCCAGGTATGCTACAGTACCCCCCCCTTACGCCCCCTCTTCTTCAGGCCTGCAAGGATCTTCCGCAGGGAATTTGGGGGCCAATCCCTCTCTTCAAGGAGAATACTTCTATTGTCCACAGGAGGAGGCAAAACTGGTCTTATAATCTGGATGGCTAGGATGCGACTTCCCATCCAGCCATCTTCAGCAACAGATGAAACGGGTGAAGTACCAGAAACAGCACACAAAAAAGTCTCTCTACATTTATTTTTAGGCAGCACCCCAAAAAGTTCAGGAGACAACTGGAGGTCCTCTGCCGGGTTGGAGGGGTGCAGAGACTCGGGGGTAGCCTCTGCTTCGGGGTACATCTTGTCAAGCTCACAGGATGAAATGGGCAAAGTATCAGGTACAAGGTGTAGAGAAGACACTGCCTCTTTGTTATGTGGTGGTACCCCGGAGGATTCAGGAAACAACTGGGGGTCCTCCGCCAGGTTGGAGGGATACCGAGACTCGAGGGTAACCTCTGCTTCGGAGTACACAAGGTCAGGCTCACTGGAAGAAGCGGGCGAGGTATCAGGTACCGAGTAAAGGAGAGCCTCTGTCCATTCGCTATCAGCTAGCATCCCGGAGGGTTCAGGAGACGACTGGAGGTCCTCCGCCTGGTCGGAGGGGTGTAGAAACTCGGGGGTAACCTCTGCTTCGGAGTACACTAGGTCGGACTCACTGGAAGAAGCGGGCGAGGTATCAGGTACCGAGTAAAGGAGAGTCTCAGTCCATTCGCTATCAGGTAGCACCCCGAAGGGTTCAGGAGACGACTGGAGGTCCTCCGACTGGTCGGAGGGGTGTAGAGACTCGGGGGTAACCTCTGCTTCGGAGTACACTAGGTCGGACTCACTGGAAGAAGCGGGTGAGGTATCAGGTACAGAGAATAGGAGAGTCTCTGTCCTTTCGCTACCAGGTAGCACCCCGAAGGGTTCTGGAGACAACTGGAGGTCCTCTGCCTGGTCAGAGGGGTGTAGAGACTCGGGAGTAACTACCACTTTGAGGCACCCATTGTCAGGCCCACAGGACTGAGCGGACGAAGTATCGGGTACCGGGTGTAGGGAAGTCTCTCTCCAATTGTCATCGAGTGGTATCCCGGAGGATTCAGGAGGCAACAAGGGGTCCTCCGCCAGGTAGTAGAGGTGTACAGACTCGGAGGTAAACACAGCTTCGGAGCATCCTTGGACATGCACACTGGTTAAAGTGGGTGTAGAATCTGATGCCAGGTGCAGGAAGCTCTCCTGTGTGGACTCTGGATGGGTAGCAGTCTCTTCTGGCTGGAGAACTGGTGCACCACCCACGCACATCACCCGCTGGGGCTTCTCCGGGATACAGGAAGATGAAGCTTCAGTAGGGACTTCAAGGTTGGGGTCAGGAGGTCTCAGGGAGGACAGAACCTGGCGTGACGGCTTGCCTCTGCATCTAGCACGTCTGGACTGCCTCTTGAGGTTGGGAGCAGTATTCCGGAGAGTGTAGTCATCCTGAGTGGATTCAGGGCAAGCAACAGTCTTTTCGGGCAGGAGAACTTGTGCGCTACCTATGCACATTACCCGTCGGGGCTGCTCCGGGATACAGGGAAGTGAAGCTTCAGCAGGGGCTTCAGGGTTAGGATCATCGAAAGCCAAAAGGAAGGCCACCAGGAAGGCCTGTAGGTCAAGAACGATAGGATCCTGTGCTTCCCATAGGGGGTTGATCCATTCCAAGGCATCACCCGCTAGGTTGGACATTATAAATCCCACCTTAACCCGATCAGAAGAATAGGCATTAGCATAGAACCCGAACTGCAGCAAGCATTGCCACACAAACGCACGGCATTGTTTTGGATCCCCGTAGTACCGTGGTGGATCCGCGGGAGCAGGTGCAGCTTCAGCAGGGACTCCAGGGTTGGGGTCATCGAAGACCATTAGGAAGGCCACCAGGAAGGCCTGCAGGTCAAGGACGATAGGATCCCAAGCTTCCCATAGGGGGGTGACCCACTTCAAGGCATCCCCCGCTAGGTAGTCAATTATAAATGCCACTTTAGACCAATCAGAAGGAAAAGAAAGAGGGTAGAACTTGAAGTGCAGCATGCATTGCTCCACAAATGCACTACTTTGTTTTGGATCCCCATAGTACTGGAGCGGATCCGCAGGAACGGGTGCAGAAAGCTCCATCTGGACGGGTGCGAAATTAGCCTGGAACTCAGCTAGAGAAAAAAAAAAAAATTATTTATTTATTTTTAATGCACGTATTAGCTGGAAAACGTCTCAGAGAGCGAAGGCCGTGGGGCTCAACGGGAACCAGGGCCTGAGCATGCTGTTATGCACACGCCCGGACTGACTGGCGTGTGCGGGTGTTGTGGTTCCACTGGACCATGGACCGGAGAGTGCCTGGAGGGGCGTGACTAAGTATCTGGCCGATCCGACCAAGGTGGCACGACGGCATACGACGCCAGTGCACCAGGGAGAAACCGGGCAGAGGGACCAGGTGCTACTCCAGGTCAAACTCCGGACACGGGGATTGACCCACACTAGGATTACTGGAACAGGCAGGTTAGGCTGGCACAGACTGGTGGATGTAAGCAAACACGGCAGGTATGCAGATGGGTGGATACAGGTGAGTATGCAGGCAGGGAGGTACTGGCCGAAAGGATGGGCTGGAGCACACAGAGGTTAAGACCCAGTACAGACTGGGTCACAGAACCGCAGATGCGGTAGACAACCACAGCAGAGAGGGAACGCCCGAAGCGGTGGGCAAGAACAGAGCAGGACGGGGCTGCAGGAGCAGCGAGCACAAGCAGGGCAGGACAGGACTGCCGGAGCAGCGGGCAGAAGCAGGGCAGGGCGGAAACCGCAGAAGAAGTAAGCAAGATAAGAGCAGAGCAGAAACCGCAGGAGCGGCAAGCAAGGCAAGAGCAGAGTGAAAACCGCAAGAGCGGCAAGCTAAGCAGGAGCAGAGCGGACACCGCAGAGCGGTAAACAAGGCAGGAGCAGAGCAGAAACCGCAAGAGCGGCAAGCTAAGCAGGAGCAGAGCGGACACCGCAGAGCGGTAAACAAGGCAGGAGCAGAGTAGAAACCGCAAGAGCGGCAAGCTAAGCAGGAGCAGAGCGGACACCGCAGAGCGGTAAACAAGGCAGGAGCAGAGCAGAAACCGCAAGAGCGGCAAGCTAAGCAGGAGCAGAGCAGACACCGCAGAGCGGTAAACAAGGCAGGAGCAGAGCAGAAACCGCAAGAGCGGCAAGCTAAGCAGGAGCAGAGCGGACACCGCAGAGCGGTAAACAAGGCAGGAGCAGAGCAGAAACTGCAAGAGCGGCAAGCTAAGCAGGAGCAGAGCGGACACCGCAGAGCGGTAAACAAGACAGGAGCAGAGCAGAAACCGCAAGAGCGGCAAGCTAAGCAGGAGCAGAGCGGACACCGCAGAGCGGTAAACAAGGCAAGGGGATAGGACTCTGTTCACAAAGAACAGACGGAGAAGGAAAGGCAGAACCAGAAGCACGCACAGTACTTACATAGAAGTAGCGAGCGTACACTAAATTCACAACAGAGGTACAGAGACGACGAGAAGGAATTTAGGAGCGGGTTCACACTCTGCAGAAAGACGCAGAAAACAGACATAGAGGGAAAAGGGAGACAAGGTTAAAGTAGAAACGAGGCACAGACAACAGGGAACAGAGGAACGGGAACAGAGACAGCAAGGCAGGAACACAAACAGGACTCTGTTCAGATGGGAACAGATACCGCAAGGCAGGAACACAAACAGGACTCTGTTCAGACGGGAACAGATACCGCAAGGCAGGGACACAAACAGGACTCTGTTCAGACGGGAACAGATACCGCAAGGCAGAGACACAAACAGGACTCTGTTCAGACGGGAACAGATACCGCAAGGCACAGACAGGCAGATCTAGGAATACGGCCCCTAGAAGGCGAAAGAACAGGCAAGAGGCGTGTTCACAAGAACAGACCACAGTTCAGACACAGAACTGGAAAACAGGCAGGAAAACAGGATAGGACCTGGCATGTCAGAGACAAAAAGCCAACTGACAAGAAACAATGCTCAGGCGCCATCTTGAGGAAGAAGGTGGTATAAATACCCAAAGATGGACAGCAATAGGCTGAAGGTGCAACAGGGGCGTGTCCGCAGCAGGTACAAGAAACAGGAAGTTCAGCGGGCGTCGCCCTATGCAGCCAAAGTGGAGCAGAGCAGAGCACAAGGAAAGAAGCCAGACCAGGAAGCTGGGCGGGAGATGAAGTTTGCGATCTTGCATGATGAGAGATGGAACACCATGCAAGAACGCCGCCAGGTATGCTACAAAGCCCAAATATTTTTTCAGAGCTAGATGCAGATAAAAATTATTTTTAATTTGCAACCTGATGGAGATCAGTATAGATGGACTAATAGACCAAGTCCCACACACTGCTAGAAGCCCAAACATTTTTTCAGAAGTAGATGCAGAAAAAAATTATATTCAATTTGCAACCTGATGGAGGTCAGTATAGATGGACTAATAGAACAAGTCCCACACACTGCTAGAAGCCCAAATATTTTTTCAGAGCTAGATGCAGAATAAAATTATATTGAATTTGCAACCTGGTGTAGGTTAGTATAGATGGACTAATAGAACAAGTCCCACACACTGCTAGAAGCCCAAATATTTTTTCAGAGCTAGAGGCAGAAAAAAATGATATTCAATTTGCAACCTGATGGAGGTCAGTATAGATGGACTAATAGACCAAGTCCCACACACTGCTAGAAGCCCAAATACTTTTTCAGAGCTAGATGCAGATAAAAATTATTTTTAATTTGAAACCTGATGGAGGTCAGTGTAGATGGACTAATAGACCAAGTCCCACACACTGCTAGAAGCCCAAATATTTTTTCAGAAGTAGATGCAGAAAAAAATTATATTCAATTTGCAACCTGATGGAGGTCAGTATAGATGGACTAATAGAACAAGTCCCACACACTGCTAGAAGCCCAATTTTTTTTTCTGAGGTAGATGCAGAAAAAAATGATATCCAGTTTGCAACCTGATGGAGGTCAGTATAGATGGACTAATAGAACAAGTCCCACACACAGCTAGAAGCCCAAATATTTTTTCAGAGCTAGATGCAGATAAAAATTATTTTTAATTTGCAACCTGATGGAGATCAGTATAGATGGACTAATAGACCAAGTCCCACACACTGCTAGAAGCCCAAACATTTTTTCAGAAGTAAATGCAGAAAAAAATGATATTCAATTTGCAACCTGATGGAGGTCAGTATAGATGGACTAATAGAACAAGTCCCACACACTGCTAGAAGGCCAAATATTTTTTCAGAGCTAGATGCAGATAAAAATTATTTTTAATTTGCAACCTGATGGAGATCAGTATAGATGGACTAATAGACCAAGTCCCACACACTGCTAGAAGCCCAAAATTTTTTCAGAAGTAGATGCAGAAATTTTTTTTATTCAATTTGCAACCTGATGGAGGTTAGTATAGATGGACTAATAGAACAAGTCCCACACACTGCTAGAAGGCCAAATATTTTTTCAGAGGTAGATGCAGATAAAAATTATTTTTAATTTGCAGCCTGATGGAGGTCAGTATAGATGGACTAATAGAGAAAGTCCCACACACTGCTAGAAGGCCAAATATTTTTTCAGAGCTAGATGCCGACAAAAAATTATTTTTAATTTGCAACCTGATGGAGGTCAGTATAGATGGACTAATAGAGAAAGTCCCACACACTGCTAGAAGGCCAAATATTTTTTCAGAGCTAGATGCAGATATAAATTATTTTTAATTTGCAACCTGATGGAGGTCAGTATAGATGGACTAATAGAAAAAGTCCCACACACTGCTAGAAGGCCAAATATTTTTTCAGAGCTAGATGCAGAAAAAAATTATATTCAGTTTGCAACCTGATGGAGGTCAGTATAGATGGACTAATAGAACAAGTCCCACACACAGCTAGAAGCCCAAATATTTTTTCAGAGCTAGATGCAGATAAAAATTATTTTTAATTTGCAACCTGATGGAGATCAGTATAGATGGACTAATAGACCAAGTCCCACACACTGCTAGAAGCCCAAACATTTTTTCAGAAGTAGATGCAGAAAAAAATGATATTCAATTTGCAACCTGATGGAGGTCAGTATAGATGGACTAATAGAGAAAGTCCCACACACTGCTAGAAGGCCAAATATTTTTTCAGAGGTAGATGCAGATAAAAATTATTTTTAAATTGCAGCCTGATGGAGGTCAGTATAGATGGACTAATAGAGAAAGTCCCACACACTGCTAGAAGGCCAAATATTTTTTCAGAGCTAGATGCAGACAAAAAATTATTTTTAATTTGCAACCTGATGGAGGTCAGTATAGATGGACTAATAGAGAAAGTCCCACACACTGCTAGAAGGCCAAATATTTTTTCAGAGCTAGATGCAGATATAAATTATTTTAATTTGCAACCTGATGGAGGTCAGTATAGTTGGACTAATAGAGAAAGTCCCACACACTGCTAGAAGGCCAAATATTTTTTCAGAGCTAAATGCAGAAAAAAATTATATTCAGTTTGCAACCTGATGGAGGTCAGTATAGATGGACTAATAGAACAAGTCCCACACACAGCTAGAAGGCCAAATATTTATTCAGAGGTAGATGCAGATAAAAATTATTTTTAATTTGCAGCCTGATGGAGTTCAGTATAGATGGACTAATAGAGAAAGTCCCACACACTGCTAGAAGGCCAAATATTTTTTCAGAAGTAGATGCAGAAAAAAATTATATTCAATTTGCAACCTGATGGAGGTCAGTATAGATGGACTAATAGAACAAGTCCCACACACTGCTAGAAGCCCAATTTTTTTTTCTGAGGTAGATGCAGAAAAAAATGATATCCAGTTTGCAACCTGATGTAGGTCAGTATAGATGGACTAATAGAACAAGTCCCACACACAGCTAGAAGCCCAAATATTTTTTCAGAGCTAGATGCAGATAAAAATTATTTTTAATTTGCAACCTGATGGAGATCAGTATAGATGGACTAATAGACCAAGTCCCACACACTGCTAGAAGCCCAAACATTTTTTCAGAAGTAGATGCAGAAATTTTTTTTATTCAATTTGCAACCTGATGGAGGTTAGTATAGATGGACTAATAGAACAAGTCCCACACACTGCTAGAAGGCCAAATATTTTTTCAGAGGTAGATGCAGATAAAAATTATTTTTAATTTGCAGCCTGATGGAGGTCAGTATAGATGGACTAATAGAGAAAGTCCCACACACTGCTAGAAGGACAAATATTTTTTCAGAGCTAGATGCCGACAAAAAATTATTTTTAATTTGCAACCTGATGGAGGTCAGTATAGATGGACTAATAGAGAAAGTCCCACACACTGCTAGAAGGCCAAATATTTTTTCAGAGCTAGATGCAGATATAAATTATTTTTAATTTGCAACCTGATGGAGGTCAGTATAGATGGACTAATAGAAAAAGTCCCACACACTGCTAGAAGGCCAAATATTTTTTCAGAGCTAGATGCAGAAAAAAATTATATTCAGTTTGCAACCTGATGGAGGTCAGTATAGATGGACTAATAGAACAAGTCCCACACACAGCTAGAAGCCCAAATATTTTTTCAGAGCTAGATGCAGATAAAAATTATTTTTAATTTGCAACCTGATGGAGATCAGTATAGATGGACTAATAGATCAAGTCCCACACACTGCTAGAAGGCCAAATATTTTTTCAGAGGTAGATGCAGATAAAAATTATTTTTAATTTGCAGCCTGATGGAGGTCAGTATAGATGGACTAATAGAGAAAGTCCCACACACTGCTAGAAGGCCAAATATTTTTTCAGAGCTAGATGCAGACAAAAAATTATTTTTAATTTGCAACCTGATGGAGGTCAGTATAGATGGACTAATAGAGAAAGTCCCACACACTGCTAGAAGGCCAAATATTTTTTCAGAGCTAGATGCAGATATAAATTATTTTTAATTTGCAACCTGATGGAGGTCAGTATAGTTGGACTAATAGAGAAAGTCCCACACACTGCTAGAAGGCCAAATATTTTTTCAGAGCTAAATGCAGAAAAAAATTATATTCAGTTTGCAACCTGATGGAGGTCAGTATAGATGGACTAATAGAACAAGTCCCACACACTGCTAGAAGGCCAAATATTTATTCAGAGGTAGATGCAGATAAAAATTATTTTTAATTTGCAGCCTGATGGAGGTCAGTATAGATGGACTAATAGAGAAAGTCCCACACACTGCTAGAAGGCCAAATATTTTTTCAGAGCTAGATGCAGACAAAAAATTATTTTGAATTTGCAACGTGATGGAGGTCAGTATATATGGACTAATAGAACAAGTCCCACACACTGCTAGAAGGCCAAATATTTTTTCAGAGCTAGATGCAGAAAAAAATTATATTCAGTTTGCAACCTGATGGAGGTCAGTATAGATGGACTAATAGAACAAGTCCCACACACTGCTAGAAGCCCAAATATTTTTTCAGAGCTAGATGCAGAAAAAAATTATATTCAATTTGCAACCTGATGGAGGTCAGTATAGATGGACTAATAGAATGATGCTATGCCCAAAAGATTTTACTTCACTAGGTGCAGTAAAAAAATTGGTATTCTATACACAGGTGGTATGTCTTGCAACACAGATAG
Organism: Phyllobates terribilis; assembly: GCF_046119375.1. Classification (NCBI taxonomy): domain Eukaryota; kingdom Metazoa; phylum Chordata; class Amphibia; order Anura; family Dendrobatidae; genus Phyllobates; species Phyllobates terribilis. The sequence continues at coordinate 231,290,026 of NW_027362764.1, forward strand.
GCTACTCCACTGACTAACACACTCTGCAATAGGCCAAAAAGGATTAGCTTTGCTAGATTCAGCCAAATGCTGTGAAAAAACTTGCACAGCACTGGCACAGACCTGCCTGGCAAAAACTGATAGGAACTGATGTAACCTAGTCCTGAAAAGGACTGCAATTACAATTAGTCTTTACTCCCACAATCTATCTATTTAAGTGCACAGACCTGCCTGATAAAAGTCGTAGGAAATGCTGTAACCTAGTCCTTAAAAGGACTGCAATCACAACTATTCCCTACTCCCAAGCTATCTGTAGATTTGTGCGAAAATTGGCTTGAAATTAACAAGGTATAGCGCACACAGCAACAGCGGTGCCGTCTAACACGCAGCTGCAGCAGTGAGAAAATGGTGGCGACAGGGAAAATGGCTGGGTCTTATAGGGCAAGGACATGTGACATACACTACCAATGACACATGCCCTTGCTTGTGTGAAAAAAAGCAGTTCGCTCCGTGTGTGCGCTGCTGATAGGCTGACAGATTGCACCTCCCCACTGTAAATGCGGGAAAGAGAAAAAAAAATGGAGATCTTCATTATTCCTGCAGAGATGCATCCCCTGCCCCTCCCCCCACCCCGCTGTACACTCAAACTGTGTATTAACATTAATTTTCATCATTACTGAGAAAAAATCCAGTTATGATTTTGGTGCACGAATAGTTATTGAACATAACCTCGAACAGCCGAATTTTTCTCAAATCGTTCGTGTTCGCTGAACGGCTCGAACACCGCCCAAAACAGCTCAAATTTGAGATTGGCGAACAGTTCGAGTAGAACAACGCTCATCTCTAGTTGTGGCACATTTTCACCTTGGCCACGGCCCCGTCCTCTGCACGCACCATCACCAGAGCATCCAGTTCCACATCCCTTTCCACGCGCCTTGCCCATTGTAAAGGAAGTAAAATAGCTTACACTCGCACTATCAATGGAAAAAGGGTAATAAAAAGTAGATTAGAACCGTGGAAGAGGAAAACCACAGTTCTATTTCTCTGGCCTACACCCGACTCTTTTAAACAATCTGAACAATCAGGGAGAAACTTATACTGTTTTTCTTTACGGAAAAATTAACAAAAGCTGGATAACATAGATTTTTTACCGTGGAACGGCAAAACCACAGTTATAATTTACTGGTGTTTACCAGACTTTTTTAAATATATATATTTGTGGCTGAACAGTGAGAGACACACTCAAACTGTTTTTTTTTAGATACAAATGGCCCAAAAGTGGATAATACAGAGGTTTGAACCGTGGATAGTGTTGAGCATTCCGATACTGAAATATCGGGTATCGGCCGATATTCGCAGTATCGGAATTCCGATACTTAATTCCGATACTTTTACAATATCGTATATCGGAATCGGAAGTTCCCATAATGCAATGAGCCAGTTTCATTTTATTCAGCCAATGAGGATCCTAAGAAGTGTGGGCACATCCTGTTAGGCATGTAGGCATGTAAACTAATGGCATGGCTGTGATTGGCTGCTGAAATGATGTCATGATGCACTATAAAAGCCGCAGCCGCCATTTTGAGCTCACTCTGCTGTGAATTCAGTTAGGGATAGGACGCTGTTGTTCTGAGGGACAGTTTTAGCTACCTATTTGGTCTATTCTGCTTTACCCAAGCTACTTTATAAATCGCTGTGCCTTGCAGCGCTAGTGCACAGTTCTCTGTGCTGTTCACCGCTGTCTGCAAGGTCTCTGTGTGTGAGTGCAGCTCACCCTGTAGTGTGTGCTTCAGCCACGTCTGGTTGTAGTGCACTCAGTGTGTGTCACTGCCTCATACATTGTCCTTTGTTGCTAATTCATAATTTTTCCTGATATCTCCTATTAGTGTGGTTGTTCCATCCGTATTCAGCTAAATTGGTTCCAAACACACTATATAGGAGTAGATAGAGAATTTTTTTTTGTCTTGCAGCGCTAGTGCACAGTGCTCTGCATCTGCACTGTTCACCGCTGTCTGCAAGGTCTGTGTGTGTGAGTGCAGCTCACGCTGTAGTGTGTGCTTCAGCCACATCTGGTTGTAGTGCGCTCAGCGTGTGTCACTGCCTCATACATTGTCCTTTTTTGCTAATTGAACATTTTTCCTGATTTCTCCTATTAGTGTGGTGGTTCCATCCGTATTCAGCTAAATTGGTTCCAAACACACTATATAGGAGTAGATAGAGAATTTTTTTTGTCTTGCAGCGCTATTGCACAGTGTTCTGCATCTGCTCTGTTCACGCCTGTTTGCAAGGTCTCTGTGTGTGAGTGCAGCTCACGCTGTAGTGTGTGCTTCAGCCACGTCTGGTTGTAGTGCGCTCAGCGTGCGTCACTGCCTCATACATTGTCCTTTTTTGCTAATTGAACATTTTTCCTGATTTCTCCTATTAGTGTGGTGGTTCCATCTGTATTCAGCTACATTGGTTCCAAACACACTATATAGGAGTAGATAGAGGAGCCTTTCTGCAGCATTGTGCCCTGCAGCCCCAGCCAGATTAGTAGTAGCCTATTTTTTGTAGCCTCATCTATTGTATTGTAGGTTACCTTCCTACATTGTAATAGCTACAAATAGTTTGTGATACTATCGGTATTACATCTTTGGGCACACCCAGTGTCATTTTGTGACAAAAAAAAACCTAAATAAAGTTCACCAAACACTCCACTTTACAGTTGTGTAGGCCACATTAGCTCAAATTAAAGTCTAGTCCACACTTTATAAAATTAGTGTTTCTTATACCTGTTAGCAGCTGTTCAGGAGTCAGCACACTAAGCCCTTAGTACTTTTCTGCCTATCTTTATCAGTCTACGTGGGCGTGGGCATGGAGTTTCTGCAGGGAGAGGACGTGAGGATTCTGTGCCTGCAGGGAGAGGACGTGGGGATTCTGTGCCTGCTGCAGGCACCAGTGACTCAGCATCCCCCAGTTTTACCAGGGAAGAGTCCTTTATGCGCAGCTTTGTAGGAGCTAACCGTACCCCACTGCTGCGGGAGGACCAAATTGAAGCTGTTGTCGGATGGATGGCAGGTAACGTATCGACTTCAATTAGTTCCAGATCCTCTCAGGTCCTGAGCACTGAAGAGCACCCATCTGTCTCTTCACCACCGGCCAAATTGCTCAGGCAGTCAGAGAGCCCTGGACTGGAGCCATCTCTACTTCTGTTCTCTGAATCTCTTGGCTTGGAAAGAGGGGGCCAGCCAAGCAGAATTCGAGAATTTGAAGAAGAGGTAGTATGCAGTGATGCGCAACCGTTTTGTCTCTCTGAATCTGAAGAGGCGGGTGGGCCAGTGCCTATGGTCAGCAGCACACCTCAGTACGCATCTGATGATGAGACTCAGGTGCCACTTTCTTGTGCGTACTGTGCTGTCAAGACTACCCAGGAGAAGCAGTTGTTTGAAGAGGGTGGTGTAGATGATGAGGTCCTTGACCCATCATGGCGTGAGGGACAGGAAGGTGGTGGGAGCAGCTCTGAGGAAGAGATTCCCCGAACGGCCCAAAAAGGAGGGAGGGGGAGGGGGCAGACTTGGTTGCCTGTAGCCTCCACTTCGGCACCCATTTGGAGCATGGCTCTTCCAAAATCCAAAGCGGGCGCTCCCAAGACTTGCAGTGCCTGGTCCTTTTTTGACACAGTTGCAGATGACATTTGCTTTGTCAAATGCAAGCTGTGTAATCAGAAGGTGAAAAGAGGGAAAAGTGTCAGCAACCTCAATACCACAAATATGTGAAAACATGTGAAGACCAAGCACGTGGTGGAGTTACAAAAACACACTGAAGACCTAGGCCAACCTACAGCGCCACCTACCACCTCTTCAGCTCGTGTTGTAGCCTCTTCCTCCAGCTCACACACAGCTGGTTCGGCTTCCTCCCAGGATCGCCATGGAAGAATCTCTGGCACTGTTGTACAGAGACACAGTGTAATTCCACCCACAGCACCACTTTCCCTGTCATCCTCACACTCCCAGGCCAGTCTACAGCCATCGTTAGCACAGGCATGGGAGAAAACGCTCCCATACTCGGCAAACCACCCCCGATCACAGGCTCTGAATGCTGGCATTGCTAAACTACTGGCCCTTGAAATGCTATCATTCAGGCTGGTGGAGACTGACACCTTCCGTAACTTTATGGCATTGGCAGTCCCACAATACAACGTGCCCAGCCGCTTTTATTTCAGCAGGCAAGCCGTCCCTGCCCTGCAACAGCATGTGGAGGGAAAAATTAAACATGCGCTACAAAACGCCGTCAGTAGCAAAGTCCACCTGACCACCGATGCGTGGACCAGTAAGCATGGACAGGGACGATACCTTTCCCTCACTGCCCATTGGGTAAATGTTGTGGAGCCGGGTACAGATCTTGAGAGTGGCACTGTACGTGTTCTGCCAACTCCAAGGATTGCAGGAATCCAGTCTGTACACATTGACTCCTCCTCATACTCCAATTACTCTGAATTAGCGCTGCAGGAGCCGTCATGGTCTACCTCCACATCGACCCGTGAACGGTTACCTGTTATGATGACCGATATGAGCACAGCCGTGACCAAACGTCAACAGGCCATATTAAAATTAATTTCTTTGGGGAATCGAAGCCACACAGTGCAGGAGCTCTGGAATGCCATCAAGCAGCAGAGAGACGTGTGGTTTGTGCCAGCGAATCTCCAGCCAGGCATGGCAGTGTGTGACAATGGCCGAAATCTGGTGGCAGCTCTGGGCCTAGGCAACCTCACTCACATCCCATGTCTGACACATGTGCTCAACTTGGTCGTGCAGAGTTTTTTGAGGGACTATTCGGATCTTGATGCACTGCTTCACAAGGTCCGCATAGAGTGCGCTCACTTGCGGCGTTCCAGCAATGCAAGATTGCGCATTGCAGCTCTGCAGCGCCGATTACGTCTTCCGTAACATCGCATCATATGTGACCTACCCACCAGGTGGAATTCAACGTTACATATGTTGGAGAGGTTGTGTGAGCAGCAGGCAGCAGTAATGGAGTACCAGCTGCAGCAGGCGCAAACAAGTCGCAGTGCGCGCCGTTCGCACTTCACCACCACTGAGTGGGCCTCTATGAAGGACATTTGCCACGTTTTGCGTGCCTTCGATTATTCCACGCGGATGGCAAGTGCAGATGATGCACTAGTCAGTATGACTATCCCCTTATCTGCCTGCTTGAAAAAACACTGCAAGCACTAAGGGAGGAGGTTTCGGAAGAAGTGGAGGATGAGGAGTCACAAATGCCATCTGCTTCTGTACAGTCTGCGCAACGTGGTTCCTCACAAAGGCCTAGGCAGGGGACACTTTGTGAGGAGGATGAGGAGGAGTCAATAGAGGAGGAAGACATCTGTACAGAGGAGAGAGGTACACAATGCTCTAGTAGTCAGTATCTAGAGCGAGGCTGGGTTGATGCAGAGCAGGCAGAGATCACGCCTCAAGCAGGGGACAGCGTTTCTTGGCCAGTTGGCAGTCTGCAGCACATGGTTGATTTCATGCTGCAGTGCCTGAGAAACGACCGTCGCATCGCCCACATTCTCAACACGGCTGATTATTGGGTGTCCACCCTCCTAGATCCTCGCTACCGGGACAACTTACAAAGCCTCATAACAACGTTGAACCGGGAGCGTAAAATGTGGGAGTACCAAGACGCACTGGTGCATTCCATCATGTTCTCCATTCCAACCGAGATCAGTGCTGCTAGTGCTTTACAAAGCAGCTCAGTGCGTCGAGGCAGTGGAGGAAGCTCTGCACAAAGAGGGAGCAGAAGCAGCGCCTCAGCACAAGGCAAGACCAGTATGGCCCAAATGTGGCAAAGATTTGTGTCCCTGCCGCCACAAATGTCTAAACCATCACAGACGGCTCCAGTCAGCAGGAGGCAACGTTTCCGTCAGATGGTGACAGACTACATGTCTTGCCCTCTCAGTGTACTCCCAGACGGCTCTTCTCCCTTCAAGTTTTGGGTCTGTAAGCTGGATACATGGCCAGAGCTTAGCCAGTATGCATTGGAGGTGCTAGCTTGCCCTGCTGCTAGTGTATTATCGGAACGCGTCTTTAGTGCCGCAGGTGGTGTCGCATGCGACTATCCTCCGCTAACGTTGACCGGCTTACTTTTCTCAGATTGAACAAGGCCTGGATCTCGCATGAATTTGCCAGTCCTCTTCCAGAATAAATAATCGGTTGGCAACAGTATCCAGGTCTCCTGTTGTGTTCATGTTTCTACCACCTGAACTGTAATCCCTGAACTCCAACACCGCCAGTTGCTGCTCAGAAGTGCCGTCTGCACAGTCAATGCTTGCTCCAGTGTTATTGGGGTTCAGCAACATCAGCTGATCCCCAGCTGTGTGTGCGGCAAATTCTCCTGCTCTGTCCACATCCACTGTACTACTGATTTAAAACTTGCTCCAATTACACCTCTGGCTCCTCTGTTTTCAGTATTATCCCTGAGCTCCAACACCGCCAGTTGGTGCTCAGAAGTGCTGTCTGCACAGTCAACACTTGCTGCCGTGTTATTGGGGTTCAGCAACGTCAGCTGTTCCCCTTCTGTGCGGACGGCAATTTATCCTGCTGTGTCCACATTGAAACTACTACAGATTTTAAAGTTGCTCCATTTACACCTCTGGCTCCTCTGTTTTCAGTATTATCCCTGAACTCCAACACCAGCAGTTGGCGCTCAGAAGTGCTGTCTGCACAGTCAACACTTGCTGCCGTGTTATTGGGGTTCAGTAACGTCAGCTGTTCCCCTGCTGTGCGGACGGCAATTTCTCCTGCTCTGTCCACATTCACATTACTACAGATTTTAAAGTTGCTCCAATTACACCTCTGGCTCCTCTGTTTTCAGTATTATCCCTGAGCTCCAACACTGCCAGTTGGCGCTCAGAAGTGCTGTCTGCACAGTCAACACTTGCTGCCATGTTATTGGGGTTCAGTAACGTCAGCTGTTCCCCTGCTGTGCGGACGGCAATTTCTCCTGCTCTGTCCACATTCACACTACTACAGATTTTAAAGTTGCTCCAATTACACCTCTGGCTCCTCTGTTTTCAGTATTATCCCTGAGCTCCAACACCGCCAGTTGGCGCTCAGAAGTGCTGTCTGCACAGTCAACACTTGCTGCCGTGTTATTGGGGTTCAGTAACGTCAGCTGTTCATCTGCTGTGCATACGGCAATTTCTCCTGCTCTGTCCACATTCACACTACTACAGATTTTAAAGTTGCTCCAATTACACCTCTGGCTCCTCTGTTTTCAGTATTATCCCTGAGCTCCAACACCGTCAGTTGGCGCTCAGAAGTGCTGTGTGCACAGTCAACACTTGCTGCCGTGTTATTGGGGTTCAGTAACGTCAGCTGTTCCCCTGCTGTGCGGACGGCAATTTCTCCTGCTCTGTCCACATTCACACTAATACAGATTTTAAAGTTGCTCCAATTACATCTCTGCCTCCTCTGTTTTCAGTATTATCCCTGAGCTCCAACACCGCCAGTTGGCGCTCAGAAGTGCTGTCTGCACAGTCAACACTTGCTGCCATGTTATTGGGGTTCAGTAACGTCAGCTGATCCCCAGCTGTGTGTCCGGCAAATTCTCCTGCTTTGTCCACATCCACTGTGCTACTGATTTAAAACTTGCTCCAATTACACCTCTGGTTCCTCTGTTTTTATTATTTACCCTGGGCTCCAATACCGCTAGTTGCTGCTCAGAAGTGCCGTCTGCACAGTCAATGCTTGCTCCAGTGTTTTTGGGGTTCAGTAACGTCAGCTGATCCCCAGCTGTGTGTCCGGCAAATTCTCCTGCTTTGTCCACATCCACTGTACTACTGATTTAAAACTTGCTCCAATTACACCTCTGGCTCCTCTGTTTTTAGTATTTACCCTGGGCTCCAATACCGCTAGTTGCTGCTCAGAAGTGCCGTCTGCACAGTCAATGCTTGCTCCAGTGTTATTGGGGTTCAGCAACATCAGCTGATCCCCAGCTGTGTGTCTGGCAAATTCTCCTGCTTTGTCCACATCCACTGTACTACTGATTTAAAACTTGCTCCAATTACACCTCTGGCTCCTCTGTTTTTAGTATTTACCCTGGGCTCCAATACCGCTAGTTGCTGCTCAGAAGTGCCATCTGCACAGTCAACGCTTGCTCCAGTGTTATTGGGGTTCAGTAACGTCAGCTAATCCCCAGCTGTGTGTCCGGCAAATTCTCCTGCTTTGTCCACATCCACTGTACTACTGATTTAAAACTTAGACCAATTACACCTCTGGCTCCTCTGTTTTTAGTATTTACCCTGGGCTCCAATACCGCTAGTTGCTGCTCAGAAGTGCCGTCTGCACAGTCAACGCTTGCTCCAGTGTTATTGGGGTTCAGTAACATCAGCTGATCCCCAGCTGTGTGTCCGGCAAATTCTCCTGCTTTGTCCACATCCACTGTACTATTGATTTAAAACTTGCTCCAATTACACCTCTGGCTCCTCTGTTTTTAGCATTTACCCTGGGCTCCAATACCGCTAGTTGCTGCTCAGAAGTGCCGTCTGCACAGTCAACGCTTGCTCCAGGGTTATTGGGGTTCAGTAACATCAGCTGCTCCCCTGCTGTGTGTGTGGCAAATTCTCCTGCTCTGTCCACATTCACACTACTACAGATTTTAAAGTTGCTCCAATTATGCCTCTGGCTCCACTCTGTTTTTAGTATTTACCCTGGGTTCCAGCACCGCCAGCTGTTTCCCAGCAGTGTCTTTGGCACGGGTACTCCCTCCTGCCCAGCCTGGCTCCAGCACGTCAGCTGTTTCCGGGTAGTGTCAACGTCACTTTGCCTCCAATGCGTTGTCCTGTCGTGTTGCGGTCGGGTTAGCCGACTCTATGGTGCCTGCGCTTTAGGTGACTCCTATGTGGGCTGCGGGATCTGGAAATGAAGGCTGGTTCCATAGTGCCAATAGGACAAGCACCCCCTGTAGGACTGTGGGTTTCGGTAACTCAGGCCGGCTCGCGGCCTTGCAACTTTTTTTTTCATGGGTACCTTCTGCTACCCATCCGGGTTCCGGTACCGTCAGCTGGTTCTCGGCAGTGCCTTTGGCATAGGTGCCTCCTTCGCGGTATCCAAGTTCCACCAACGTCTGCTGGTCCTTGGTAGTGCTTTCTGGCACAGGTACCTCCTGCTTAGTAACCGAGTTCCATTACCGTCAGCTGGTCCTCGGTAGTTCCATTGGCTCTTGTACCTTCTGCTACCCATCCGGGTTCCAGTACCGTCAGCTGTTCCTCGGTAGTTCCATTTGCTCTTGTACCTTCTACTACCCATCCGGGTTCCAGTACCATCAGCTGGTTCTCGGCAGTGCCTTTGGTTTAGGTGCTCCTTCGCGGTATCCAAGTTCCACCAACGTCTGCTGGTCCTTGGTAGTGCTTTCTGGCACAGGTACCTCCTGCTTAGTAACCGAGTTCCAGTACCGTCAGCTGGTCCTCGGTAGTTCCATTGGCTCTTGTACCTTCTGCTACCCATCTGGGTACCAGTACCATCAGCTGGTTCTCGGCAGTTCCTCAGCCTTCTTGTACCTTCTGCTACATTTCCAAGTTCAAGCTTTTTGAAATGGTTCTTGGTAATCACTCTGGATCTCCCTAACGAGGACCCTGAAGACGAGGACCCTGAAGACCAACCTGAAGAAGACGAGGACCCCGAAGATGACGACCCTGAACACGAGGACACTGAAGACCACCCCGAAGAAAACGAGGACCCCGAAGACGATGACCCTGAGCACGAGGACCCTGAAGACCACCCCGAAGAAGACGAGGACCCCGAAGACGACGACCCTGAAGACGAGGACCCTGAAGACCACCCCGAAGAAGACGAGGACCCCGAAGACGATGACCCTGAAGACCACCCCGAAGAAGACCAAGAAGATGACCCTGAAGAAGTTGACCAAGAGGACAAAGAACAAGAAGACAACCACCAAGATACAGAAGAACAAGAGACAGAAAACCAAGAGGCAGAAGTACAAGAAGCTGCAGAACAAAAAGCGGAAGAACATTAAGCATAAGACTAAAAATCAGAGCAAAAGATATTATCTAAATTATAAGCAGAAGATGACTAAGCAGTGTATGGGGGTGAGTCCGTTCCTCCTCGTGGTGCCCCTGGAAAAGACCTGCTGCTGCAGGCCAAACTGAAAGCGGACAAATCCTATTGTAAATCTTTTGTGACGGGCAGAACGAAAGGTGTAATGTTCAAACTTTTATAGATAACAACTACAGGAATGCCTGTCACAAATAAGAATATGATGAAGAAGAAGATGAAGAAGATGAAGAAGTAGGATATGAAGAAGAATAATAGTTGAATAAGAAGAATATGAAGAATGTAAAAAAAAAGAATAATAGAAAGAAGGTGAAGAAGAAGAAGATGTAGAAGGTGAAGAAGAAGTTGATGAAAAAGATGCTGATGCTGAGGATGATGAAGGAGAATATGTGGGAGAAGTAAAAAAGAAGGTGAAGAGCATGGAAGTAGTGAAACATAAATATCTGACAAAATATAAAAAAGCTTAACATAGTCAATATTTCCATAACTCCGAACGTCTTAAAATAAATATTAATTCCTGCTATTCCATTTGATTGGGCTAAACCTCTATGCCTTTATTGTCTCCCCCACCTCCCCCAATACATTCTACATTATTCTTAGTTGTTTTCCTTCATGTAGAATTAACCTACAAGGAAAGAAAGGGTTTATTTTTATTCCGATATTTCTGTTCCATTGATTTGCATTGGTTTCCGGTATCGGAATCGGCGATATCCGATACTTTTTGGGTATCGGTCCGATCCAATCCGATCCGATATTTCCCGATATCGGAAGGTATCGCTCAACACTAACCGTGGAACTTCAAAACCACACTTCTGTTTCTCTGGCCTACACCAGACTATTTTCAACAGATATATTTGTGTCTGAAAAATCAGGGAGACACTATTCGTTTTTTTTTTACCGCAATTTACTGGTGTATACCAGACTTTTTTAAATATATATATTTGTGGCTGAACAGTGAGCGACACACTCAAACAGTTTTTTTTTTAGATGCAAATGGCCCAAAAGTGGATAATACAGAGGTTTGAACCGTGGAACCTGCAAAACCACACTTCTGTTTCTCTGGCCTACACCAGACTATTTTCAACAGATATATTTGTGTCTGAAAAATCAGGGAGACACTATTTTTTTTTTGGGGGGGGGGGACACCAAGAGGTTAATAAGACGGGTATTTGTACAGTGTGAATGAGGAAAAAAAAAGAGGATTTAGATGAAAAGAAAAAGGATTTTTCTTGGCCCCCGAGACCTGGAGCTAAGTCCAGCAATTTCAGAAACAGGAGCACACAGGACTGTAATGCAGCGTTTGCTGGTATAACCACTGCGTCTCCTATACAGCCTGCCTGCCTGATATCTGGGATGGATATTAGTCCTGAGAAGGACTGTTTGTTTGATCTGGCATCCTTTACAGACCCTGCACTAACTATTTTGCAGTATATATCTCTCCCTAAATCAGCAGTGCTGTCCCTACACTGTCTGATCCCAGCCGTCTGTGTCCAAGATGGCGGCGCCCGGTTTTAAATACTCGAGGTGACGCTGTGCGGCCAGCCAATCAATGTAATGCTGGCAATCCCTGCATGTTCAATGGCTCTGTAAAGAGCGCCAAACATGCAGGGCAGAGACCCGAGCTCCCGCCCGAGTAACCCGGAAATGCTCGGTGCTCGCCAAACATCCTGAGTAGCGTGATGCTCGGGCGAGTACCGAGCAGTGTCGAGCATGTTCGCTCAACACTAGTCTTTTCCTCTTAAGTACCTGTTTTCCAGGTGATAAGGGAACGGCAGGTGTGTGCTGATTATAAGTCTTCTCTTGCTTCTGTCTTGCCTGGCACAAACTTCTTTCAACACACTCTTGCACTTTGCGGTATTGTTGCTGCCGCTCGGTATCCCAATCCGCATCTGGTAATGTTGTCTCTGGCATTAGGACTCCCATGTCCAAGTTGATGGGTAGCTTACCAGATCTTGCTCTCATCAGGTAAGCGGGTATACAGTTGGTGGAGTTCACCGGGATGTGGTTATATAGGTCAACCAAATCTGGTAACTTCTTTGGCCACAGGCTACGTTCTTCAAGAGGCAACGTCTTCAACAGGTCTATTACCACCTGGTTCATCTTCTCACACAACCTGTTGGTCTGGGGATGATACTGCATTGTCCTTATTTTCTTGCAGCCGTACAAGTTACAGAATTCCTGGAACACCTCTGCTTCAAAGGCTGGACCTTGTTCGGTAAGCACCCGTTCAGGGTAACCGTGCGGGCGACAAAAGTGCTGTTGGAATGCTTTGGCTGCCATCTGAGCCATCTGGTCTTTTACTGGCACTACTACCAGGAACCGGGAGTAGTGGTCTACTATGGTTAGAGAGTAGACATAGCCTGACCGGCTCGGAGCTTGCTTCATGTGGTCCAAGGCTACCTGTTCAAGTGATTGTTTGGTGATTATGGGCTGCAGGGGAGCCCTCTGGCTGTCACGGTCTTTTCATCTCAGGTTGCATGGACCACATTCTCGACACCATCTCTCGATCGCTTTCCTCATGCCAGCCCAGTAGAATCGCTCACGTAGCAGGACTTCCAACTTCTTCCACCCGAAGTGTCCTGCTCCATCTTGGTATGCTTCTAAGACCATTGACGCATCCTGCCTCGGGACTACCACCTGCCAGACCAGTTCATGTGTTCGGGAGTTGATGCTTCTTCGACACAGCTTTCTTTTGTAGATGAACAGTTTGCCCTTCTCCTTCCACAACTGTTGGGTCTCCTGTGGAGCATCTGGATCAGGGTGCAAGTCAGCTTGCATCAGCAACTCCTTGACTAGGCGGACAGCCGGATCGCTATCCTGCGTTTCTGCCCATCCATGGTGGGGCAATGAGTTGAACGTGGCCTCTCTGTTGGCAGCGCGCTTGTCCCTCACACAGTGGGAACACTGGGTTACCCCATGACGATGGAAAGCGGGGATCTCTATCTCCTCCAGCTCTTCTGGGTCTTCTCCCCCATCTGGCAAGTTGGGCATTCTGGACAGTGCATCAGCATTTGGATTTTTATGCCCCGCCCGATACTTGATGGTAAACTCATATTTCGGCAGTCAGGCCATCCATCGTTTCTCTAGGGCACCAAGCTTCGCAGTCTCCAGGTGCGTCAGAGGGTTATTATCTTTGAAGACTGTAAATTTGGAGGAGGCGAGATAGTGCTTGAAGCGCTCCGTTACAGCCCAGACTATGGCAAGAAACTACAACTTGAAGGAACTGTAGTTGTCGGGGTTCCTTTCCGTTGGACGGAGCTTCCTTCTGGCATAGGCAATCACTCTCTCTCTGCCTTGCTGTACCTGGGACAGCACCGCTTCCAATCCCACGTTGCTGGCATCCATATGAAGTATAAAGGGTTGGCCATAGTCGGGGTAGGCCAGGACTTCGTCTCCGGTCAGAGCCATCTTCAGTCAGGTGAAGGATTCGTCTTCTGGTTTACCCCATTTGAACGGAGGTTTCGGGTTCTTGGCCTTCTTGGACTGGCCTACCAGGAGGTCCTGCATGGGTGATGCTATCTTGGTGAAACCCTTGATAAATCTTCTGTAGTAGCCTACCAGCCCGAGGAACTGCCGCACTTCCTTAATAGTGGAGGGTCTTGGCCAGTCCTTGATCACGGTGACTTTTTCAGGGTCTGGCGCTGCACCTTCGGTGCTTACCACATGACCTAGGTACTGCACCTTGGGCTTCAACAGGTGGCATTTGGACGGCTTTACCTTCAGGCCAATACCGGATAGGGCTTCAAACACATCGGCCAGGTGCTCCAGGTGGTCTTCATTAGAGATGAGCGTTGTTCTACTCGAACTGTTCGCCAATCTCAAATTCGAGCTGTTTTGGGCGGTGTTCGAGCCGGTCGGCGAACACGAACAATTTGAGAAAAATTCGGCTGTTCGAGGTTATGTTCGATAACTGTTCATGCACCAAAATCATAACTGGATTTTTTCTCAGTAATGATGAAAATTAATGTTAATACGCAGTTTGAGTGTACAGCGGGGCGGGGGGAGGGGCAGGGGATGGATCTCTGCAGGAACAATGAAGATCTCCATTTTTTTTTCTCTTTCCCGCATTTGCAGTGGGGAGGTGCAATCTGTCAGCCTATCAGCAGCGCACACACGGAGCGAAGTGCTTTTTTTCACACAAGCAAGGGCATGTGTGATTGGCAGTGTATGTCACATGTCCTTGCCCTATAAGACCAAGCCATTTTCCCCGTCGCCACCATTTTCTCACTGCTGCAGCTGCGTGTTAGACGGCACCGCTGTTGCTGTGTGCGCTATACCTTGTTAATTTCAAGCCAATTTTCGCACAAATATACAGATAGCTTGGGAGTAGGGAATAGTTGTGATTGCAGTCCTTTTAAGGACTAGGTTACAGCATTTCCTACGACTTTTATCAGGCAGGTCTGTGCTCTTAAATAGATAGATTGTGGGAGTAAAGACTAATTGTAATTGGAGTCCTTTTCAGGACTAGGTTACATCAGTTCCTATCAGTTTTTGCCAGGCAGGTCTGTGCCAGTGCTGTGCAAGTTTTTTTCACAGCATTTGGCTGAATCTAGCAAAGTTAATCCTTTTTGGCCTATTGCAGAGTGTGTTAGTCAGTGGAGTAGCCTATCTGTGTTGCAAGATATACCACCTGTGTATAGAATACCAATTTTTTTACTGCACCTAGTGAAGTAAAATCTTTTGGGCATAGCATCATTCTATTAGTCCATCTATACTGACCTCCATCAGGTTGCAAACTGAATATAATTTTTTTCTGCATCTAGCTCTGAAAAAATATTTGGGCTTCTAGCAGTGTGTGGGACTTGGTCTATTAGTCCATCTATACTGACCTCCATCAGGTTGCAAATTAAAAATAATTTTTTTCTTCATTTAGCTCTGAAAAAATATTTGGGCTTCTAGCAGTGTGTGGGACTTGTTCTATTAGTCCTTCTATACTGACCTCCAGCAGGTTGCAAATTGAATATAATTTTTTTCTGCATCTAGCTCTGAAAAAATATTTGGGCTTCTAGCGGTGTGTGGGACTTGGTCTATTAGTCCATCTATACTGACCTCCATCAGGTTGCAAATTAAAAATATTTTTTTTCTGCATCTAGCTCTGAAAAAATATTTGGGCTTCTAGCAGTGTGTGGGACTTGGTCTATTAGTCCATCTATACTGACCTCCATCAGGTTGCAAATTAAAAATAATTTTTTTCTGCATCTAGCTCTGAAAAAATATTTGGGCTTCTAGCAGTGTGTGGGACTTGGTCTATTAGTCCATCTATACTGACCTCCATCAGGTTGCAAATTGAATAAAAAAATTTTCTGCATCTAGCTCTGAAAAAATATTTGGGCTTCTAGCGGTGTGTGGGACTTGGTCTATTAGTCCATCTATACTGACCTCCATCAGGTTGCAAATTAAAAATAATTTTTTTCTGCATCTAACCCAGCCAATAGTTTTGGCCTAATACCACAGTTTGGCCACTCAGCTCTGCTCGGTTACCATCCATTGTTTTTTTGTGCAAACAACTCCAGAGTTGTGAATTAGTTAACCACCAAAATGAGTGGAAAAAGGCCTGCTGCTGGTGGAAAGGGGAATAGGCGTGTTGGGAAGGGGAAAAAAGGTTGTGTCCGTGGGGTAGGTGCAGAAGAAAGACCATCTTCCAGCCAAACTAAAATGTCTACTTCTTTTAGCGGACAATGTGATAAGATCCCTTTCTTACGGCCACGCCAATCGCTACAAATTCCAGATGAGGCACAAAAACAGCAGGTGCTTCAACGGATATCAAGTGCTCCTTTAAGTGGGCTCTCCTCCACATCAACTTCAACATCACAAATACTCCAGTCCTCAAAGGTGTCACCCAAATCGCACTTGCTTCCTCACAGCTCCCAAATCTCCAGCTGCCCGTCTGAGTATGAGGTAGAACAGATGGTTGAGTCTGCAGAGCTGTTTACTCATACTATAGCCTGGGAATCAGAGGTCGACTCCAGCGCTTCTGTGAATCCAGACGAGGAAATGATCTGCACTGATGCCCAGAATCTTTATGAGTCGGATCCAGGACCAGACGCAGAAGGTTCTGACCATAATGTAGACCCTCATTCCCAAACTGTAACTCCTGTTGGTGGAGACAATGAGGAAGACGATGATAAGACTCAAATACCTGATTGGAGCGACAACTTTAGTTTTTTGTCAGGGCAGGAACAGGTTGGCTCTGAGGACGACGGGTGTGATAACGCACAGGGTGATGATGATGAGGTCGGAGATCCCACTTACTGTCAACCCACAGTCAGCCAAGAGATGAGGTCAGCAGAGGAGGTGGAGGAAGATGCTAGTGACGACGAGGTCAGGTTGCGCCTTCCTGGACAGAGACGTAGTACTGGAAGCACGTCAACAACTGCATCCTCAAACACAACTCTGCCTCTCACCACAAGTCGTGGTGGCTCTTCAGGTCGCATGGGTGCTAAGCCTTGCATAGCCTGGGCATTTTTTCAGATCGATAAAGATGACCCAACTCGTGTTATCTGTAACATTTGTCAGCAAAAGCTAAGTAGAGGCCAAAAAATACATAGTTTGAGTACTTCATGCATGAACCGGCACATGGACATGAAGCATAAGTTGCAGTGGGAAGCTCAGTGTGCTACAATGCGGTCTAGCCGGCCGGGCCAACCACCGTCTGCCATATCTTGTGCATCCGCGGCCTCTTCATCCTCTGTGACTGGGGGGACAGCAGTCACACCTGTTTTGGGGCGCAGACCTGCCACCTCTTTACCCGCAACAGCCAGCGTGATTGGCAGGTCATCATTTTCTTTGGAGGTGGTAACACCAGCTGGTCTTGAGCGCTGTCCGACATCGATAGCACCACCTTTGGATCATGGCAACCTAACATGTCCGCCTGCATCTTCCTCACAGACCGGCAGTTTGCCGGGGACACCCTTATCAACCCCGTCTAAGCACAATAGCCAGCCCTCGGTCCCTCAGATGTGGACAAGTAAAAGACCATTTCCTCCTAGCCATGAGAAAGCTAAGAGGTTGAATTTCACCATCTGCAAGCTCTTGGCTACAGAAATGCTGCCTTTCCGCCTGGTGGACACAGAGGATTTTCGAGACCTTATGTCCGTCGCAGTGCCCCAGTACCAGATGCCCAGTCGGCACTACTTCTCAAAGAAAGGTGTGCCTGCGCTCCACCAGCATGTCGCACACAACATCACCGCTTCTTTGAGAAACTCTGTGTGTGACAGGGTGCATTTCACCACAGACACTTGGACGAGTAGGCATGGACAGGGGCGTTACATGTCGCTGACTGGGCACTGGGTAACTATGGTGACAGCAGGACAAGGGGCTGCTGTCCAAGTCTTGCCGTCCCCACGAGTTGTGCGTCAATCCTCTTTATGTCATTTTTCCTCCACTGCTTCTGCCTCCTCAACCTCCTCTCGGTCTTCCACCTGCACCCAAAGCCTGTCTGGTCATGCCACAAGCTTTCTAACTGCGCAGAAGGGATCCTGCACACCTCCTTACTATGCTGGCAGTAGGGCTCAACGTCATCAGGCGGTTTTTACATTGAAATGTCTGGGAAATGTGAGTCACACAGCTGAGGAGTTGTGGTCAGCTCTGGAGAACCAATTTCATGAATGGTTGTCTCCACTGGACCTGAAACCAGGGAAGGCCGTGTGCGACAATGCTGCAAACCTGGGTGCGGCCCTTCGCCGGGGCAATGTCACACACGTGCCTTGTATGGCTCACGTGTTGAACCTGGTTGTCCAGCAATTTTTAGCCCACTATCCCAGACTAGATGGCCTTCTGCAGAGGGCACGGTCGCTGTGTGCTCACTTCCGCCGTTCGCATCCCGCAGCTCAGCGACTTACATCTCTACAGAAGTCGTTGGGCCTGCCACTTCACCGGCTAAAATGCGATGTGCCTACCCGGTGGAATTCAACTCTGCACATGTTGCAGCGACTGTGGCAGCACCGACAAGCCCTGGTGCAATACGTTCTGACGTATAGCCTGGGCCAACGAGATTCAGAGGTGGGGCAAATCACGCTGGAGGAGTGGTCTCAGATCAGGGACCTATGCACCCTTCTGCACAGTTTTGAAATGGCGACGAAGATGTTTAGTGCTGACGATGCCATTATCAGCATGACTATTCCGGTGATTTACATGCTGGAGCACATGTTAAACAGAATTCGGAGTCAGGTGGTGGCACAAGAGGAGGTGGAGGAAGTAGAGGAGGAGGAGTTGTATGCGGAAAGGCTAACATCTGCAAGGTCCAGACGGTCGGCAGCACCAGGGCGGCAGGCATGTGAGGGTGGGGGAGATGATTTTACCAGGGCGCATGGTAGCAGCCAAACTAGTGAGGAAGGTGCAGGAGCCCAGGAAGAAGTGGAGGACGAACTGATGGAAGACTCATCAGATGAGGGAGACCTTGATCACATTTCTGTTGTGCGAGGTTGGGGGGAGAGGACAGAGGAAGGAAGCATGATTGTTACCTCGCCACCAACACAACAGGGACTTGGTGCTCCTGGATGCGCAACACACATGAGTGCCTTCTTGCTGCACTACCTGCAACATGACCCTCGAATTGTGAGAATTAGAAATAATCCTGACTACTGGGTTGCCACACTGTTAGATCCCCGGTACAAAAGTAAATTTGCAGAAATTATTCCTGCCATAGAAAGGGATGCACGCATGCAGGAGTATCAGCAGAGACTGTTGCAGAATCTTACATGTGCTTTTCCACAAAATACCAGTGGTGCACGTAGTGAATCTCACAGTTCCAACTTGCCAACCATGGTCTGTATGGAATTGTTCAATAAAGGGCCCAAAATTAAGATAACATAGATGGGAGAGGTCTCTATGAATAGGAATTCCTAAGTATTTGATACCCTGTGAGGGCCAGGCAAAGGGAAAGTTGGACTGGATGGAATCCTATATGGATTTAGGGAGGGAGACATCGAGGGCCTCAGACTTCGCTGCATTGATTTTAAAATTTTACCATGTAACAAAGTGATCTATTTCAGCCATAACAGCAGGGATGGATATATGTGATTGAGTGATATATACTAGGACATCATCAGCAAATAGAGAGCACTTGTACTCGGTGCCTCCCACCTCAATCCACCTAATATTGGGGTTATGGCGAATTGATGAGAGCAGGTGCTCCGTCACTAGGATGTATAAGAGAGGGGACAGAGGACATCCCTGCCTTGTCCCATTGGTGATTGTGAAAGGTGATGAAAATGTTCTGACGCACCCCCTGGGCCTTGGGACACCCGGAGCCGGACCCTTTTTGGTGGATGCTGGTGGTTGTAGTCTTCGTGGCGGCGATCCGGTTCCGTGGCTCAGGGCGGTCAAACCAGTGGCGGAACTATTTATGTGGTTTTGATGTTTAAATGTCCGACTACGCCACCCGTGGATTGCGGTCAGAGTGAACCGCCGCTACAGGGCAGACCGCTAAGGCTGGTGTTGTGGGTGCAGCAGAGCGTAGCATAACTCCCCACGGGAGGAGTATAGCCTCAGGGCAGTGTATGCGGAGGATGGGGGTGATGGTGCAGGGCAGCAGCAGTAACGACACGGAGTCAGTGATGCAGTTCAGGGCCTTTACTCACAGTTCTTATTATCCAGACCACGTCTGCAGGTAACGGCTGCCCACGTCGTACTGTGCTCACCAGGTGAGGGGCTCAGACAACTCCCAGATAACTTTGGAGCGCTTCACAGGACCCCGTTTGTGTGTCCTTTGTCTGGCCTTTCTTACCAACACTTCTGTCCGGCTGCCTCGGGCCTCCTCTTGGTAAACTTGGCGCCAGTTTCCCTGACCCTATGTGGTGCCTTCCTAGCGGGTGGAGCAAGGGGCTGCGCCACATAAAATGTCAGAGCCTCCGGTTTCTAGCTGAGGGTCGTTTCCTGCCTCCACTAGTTCGGGGACCGGTCTCCCCCTTTGGCCTGACCCCTCCACGCAGGTGGATTCGGGCGTGCGGTGGCGACTCGCCCGTCCGCACCCCTGGGATCCCTTCATTCCTCGTTCCTGGAGCCTTCTCCGCTCCTCTTCCTTCCTTCTCCCTCTTGCAGGCCTGTTACTAGGCCCGCCTCCGGAGCAGAGCTCATGCAGAGCCCCTGCTCCCTGCCACTTCTGCTCAGACTTCTCTGCACTGAACTAAGATGGTGCCCACCTTTTATACTCCCTTCTCAATGCACCCAGGAACTGCTTCCTCCCTGCTCCTGCACTGCAGGGTTCCCCTTCCTCAGTGTTCCCTCCCCCCACTCCAGCCAGGGACAGGGACTGTCGTGCCCATCTCAGGGGCATATTGGTCGCCCTGCCCCACGGCAATGTGGTGTAATGCATGCAGGTGTCGGGTCCTGATCCACACTCCATCCTTATCTGAGAGTGAGATATCACACCTCTGGGTGAGGTGCAATACGTCTGTAGCAACCGAGCCCTCGGTGCTACAGTTCCATTTATCTTCAGCCTAGGTGACGTATTGTGATACAGGGCCGTGATTTTGGCTATAAAAGGGTCCCCTAGACCCCTACCCCAAGCTTTTTAAGAGAATCATATATGGCGTGCCAGGAGACTCTATGGAATGCTTTCTCAGCATCCAACGAGAGTATCTACTTACAAATTTTTAACTGCATCTAGCCCAGGAAATACTTTGTGCCTAGTAGCAGTGTCTGCTAGTCAGCGGATTATCCCGGCTGTTAAGCAAGCTACACCACCTGTAGTTTGGACACTTAATTTTTTCAAAGGAAATGCTTCGGGACCACGGGATACTTAGTGAAGAGCATCAGGAGGCACCCCAAGGCATAGGGGCTGGGACTGGCACTAGGATGCCTTGCGGTGGACAGCCGAGCTCGATCCTTATAAAAGCTTTTTAACTGCAGCAGCTTTAGTGGACGCTACTGGAGCTGGAATTACGCGGCTGCTGGCATGAGACTTGCCCTCCAATAGATCCTTGTAAATGGATTTAAAGTGTATTCATTCAAATTAGAGGGACAATTTAAATTAAAAAGCTTAGAGCTGCCTCCACCACAGGGGGGCTCTCTCGACCCACCAGCGGACAGGCACCAGTATTGGGAGAGGGGGGCTGGCCGTCAGGGTTCACCGCGGCTCTGGCACAAACCCGGCGACACGGAGGTGGCACGGGCAGGAGCGGACTGGCCGTCTCGGCTTCTCACTTTTTGGATTTTAGAAGGGCATGACATGCCTATATCTGTGTCTCCCCCTCCTTTTACTCCTCCACCTCTTTTCTTTTCGCATGACTATATGTACTTGTCACTTTTCCATGTGTTAGTTGTGTCTTCTGAGCAGTTTGTCAGCTTTTGGACACCTTTGAAGGTGTTTTCTATGTGTTTCTATGTGTTTTTGTTTGCCTGCCATTGGTTTTAACGGTGTTCGAAGGTGTTCGACGAACAGTTCGACGAACAGTTCGGCGAACACACGGGTGTTCGACGAACCGAACCGAACTCGAACACTATGGGGGTGGCTCAACACTAGTCTTCATATGTCTTTGAGTAGACAATTACGTCATCCAGGTACAGCAGGACAGTTTCAAAGTTCTTATGTCCTAGGCAGCACTCCATTAACCGCTGGAAGGTTCCTGGGGCATTGCAGAGCCTGAATGGCATGCAGTTGAACTCGCTGAGGCCCATTGGTGTTGTAAACGCGGTCTTTTCTTTGTCCGCCTCTGCCACAGGAACCTGCCAATACCCACTGGTGATATCCAAAGTGGAGAAATAATTAGCAGATCTTAATGCAGCTAGTGACTCCTCAATCCTGGGTAATGGGTAGGCATCCTTATGTGTAATGCGGTTAATCTGCCTGTAATCAACACACATTCTCATTGTACCATCCTTCTTTCTCACAAGAACTAATGGTGCTGCCCAGGGGCTACAACTATCTCTGATCACCCCAGCCTCCTTCATCTCCCGTAACATCCCTTTGGCACATTGATAGTGAGCTGGGGGTACAGGCCGGTACCTCTCTTTTATGGGTGGATGATCTCCCGTGGGGATATGATGTTGGACCCCTTTTACCTGCCCAAAGTCTAATGGGTGTTTACTGAAGACCCGCTCATACTCTTGGACCATGCGGTATACTCCATGCTTTTGGTGCAAAGGGGTGGAGTCAGTGCCCACTTGTATCTTCTGACACCAATCCTCCATTTGCCCCTTGGAGCCATTATCCTCCGCCGGTTTGGATGGAGGCAAGGGTTCCACTGTTTTTATTGAGATGTTACTGACAGTGAATAACTTAGCAAGGGTAGCATACCGGGGTAAATGGACCTCTTTCTCCCCACCATTCAGGATGCGGATCGGCACTCTCCCCTTGCGGACATCAACCACCCCCTGGCTGTCAAGATGGTGGGCCTACTGTCAGAGTATACGGGTTCTACCAGGGCCTGATAATCTTGACCCCTGAGACCAATTGCTGCTCGACACCATATCAACATTTCACTCCTAGGGGGCATTGCAATGGGGAACGGATCACTCATCCTTACACTGCCAATTTCTCCAAAAGACAGTTCTACCTGTTGTCTTTTCATCAGGGCTCTGATTTCTTTCTGTAGAACCCGCTGCTGACTGGAACTGGCAGTCTCTGCGACCTGTTGTAACAAAATAATAATTTCTGCAAGACAATTTTCTATCACATTAGTGCCTAAGGTTATCATGGGATGACTTTCTCGACGATCAATATCAACAATAATCATTCCTTGTGATGGCAATTCTACTTTGCGAACTTTAATGGTCACCTCTTTATACCCCACCTGAGGCAAGGGCTGACCATTGCTGGCATAGATGTTAAGATGTTCATCTGGACTGTGCGTAATGTCTGAATCAGTCCAGTATTGCTTATAAAGGATATATGGCATCGTGGTCACCTTGGACCCAGTGTCAAGCAACGCGTTCATTGGGATGCCATCAAGCACGACAGGTAGGACCGGTCGTCCTCCCATGTCAACTTCGTGGGCCTGGTAGTCTTACTCCTGGGGGTTGGCCCTCTGCCCCAGGTGTTGCCTGTTTAAATTGCAGAACGTTGCGTAGTGTCCCGCCTTTTGACAGCGGCGGCAGATGGGTTGTCCGTCGTGGTCGTAGCGATCGCTGTTCCTCCCTCTGATCGGTGGAATTCTTTTCTGTCGTCGCCACAGGACATCATCTGGACTGGAAGTCAGCTGGATCTTTTCCTTGGGGGACACTTGAATGGCCTGCATGGTTTTGGTTAACGCGGCCACGCTTTAGGTAAGCTCCTGGACCTGAAGGCGCAGGTCTGCAGACGGGTCATTGTCCAGAGGCTGCGCATCAGCCCCCACAGGTTCTGGGGAAAAGGATGCCACCTCCTGGTGGTAGGTGATAGCTGGGCGCCGGTGAGATGCAGCGCCTCCTGGTGTTGATTCCTGCAGCACCCGGATGGCTCTGTCTTTAAATTGCGCAAAGTTCAGATCAGGGTTTTGCAGGGCCATAATACGCAGCTGTGTCCTGTGAGTGCTGGACAGGAGCCCCTCAATAAACTGCTCAGTCAGCAATCTGTCCTCATCATACACACTGTCGGGGTCTACCTGTTTGATGGCCCGCAGCGCCTCCTGCAGGTTTAGAGCATAGGTCCGTACACTGTCCTGCACTCTTTGTTTGCACCCGTAAAACTTCATTTTAATTTCTGCTGCGGTGCTGGTGTCAAAGGTATCCTTTAACCGGGCCAGTATTTCTTTTACAGTGCCTTTGTCTCTGCTCTGCCAGGACTTCACTTCTCTCTGGGCTGCACCGATTAGCTGGCCTATGAGGATGCTGTCTTTTTGCTCCTCAGACAGGGGGTATGCTTTAAACAAACTGCGCAGTTTCTCCTCAAAGTCGTTCAGGGTGTGCGACTCTCCTGAGTACTGGGGCAACCACGCCGCCCCCGATATGTATGGCATTGATAACGGCATTACAGTGGCAGCGGCCGCACCTGTGGCTGAACCCTCCTCCATGTTGGGCATCTCCCCCCCCCCTAGTGAACCTCAGCCAGGTCCTGGGCATCTCCTCACACACCAGTATGCTGCTCTGCAGGCGGAGGGATCTCTTACCTGGCGGTTCCGGATCGGGGCTTCTTTCTTCCCCTCGGCGGGCGGCAAACCACGTGATCACACCATTCAATAAAGTCTATGGCACACAGGACCCGGTTATGCCGGGCTTCGTGAATCCTGTTCATGAGGCCAAGTTGACGCGCCCCCTGGGTCGTGGGGTACCCGGTGCTGGGCTGGTAGATGCTGGGGGAATGTCACAGTGGCAGTGACCCGGTCCGTGACCCAGGGCGGTCAATAAAAGGAGTTATGGATAGGGGATTTATAATGTTTTCATAGAGTTCGTGACGCCACCTGTGGAATGCGGCTAAAGGGAGCCGCCGCTGCGGAGCAGTCCTCTGAAGCTGATGTTACTGCAGCAGGGATGGTGTGGCTCTCCACAGAAAGAGCTAGCTCCAGGGCAGTGTGGATAGTGCATATTGTGCTGGGTGTTGTAGTGCAGGGCTTGATGGCGCAGCAAGAAACACAGAGACAAGGAAGTGCAGTCCCAGGGTCTTTACTGGTGCTGTTTAAACAAGCCGGGATTAGGGTACTAGCTAGAAGTGGAAGTCCGGGCAGCCTTGAAGCAAGTAAAGAATCCTCCTTGCCAGTTGAAGTTGGATGCCTTCCCTTTCCACTAAACTCTTTGGCCCTGCTACTGGTAGCGGTGCGATGGCCCTCGTCCCTGAGTGCGGCGTTTCTGTGCTCACCCGTATGGCAGACAGCTCGGGCCTTGCTGGCGCGTCACTCCCACGTTGCGGTGCTGGACCCTGTGGTGCTGCTGAGCCTCTGGGCATCTGATGGGGCCAGGAGTCCTGCAGTCTCCTGCCCTCCAGTTTCTGCAGCTGGGTCTTCAGTGCCCCACAGCCTCGGACTCCAGTGTCCGGTTCTTCGGTGTTTGCTCCTTCTGGGGTGAGCTGCAGCCTCCAATGCGTTGTCCTGTCGTGTTGCGGTTGGGTTAGCCGACTCTATGGTGCCTGCGCTTTAGGTGACTCCTATGTGGGCTGCGGGATCTGGAATGAAGGCTGGTTCCATAGTGCCAATAGGACAAGCACCCCCTGTAGGACTGTGGGTTTCGGTAACTCAGGCCGGCTCGCGGCCTTGCAACTTTTTTTTTCATGGGTACCTTCTGCTACCCATCCGGGTTCCAGTACCATCAGCTGGTTCTCGGCAGTGCCTTTGGCTTAGGTGCCTCCTTCGCGGTATCCAAGTTCCACCAACGTCTGCTGGTCCTTGGTAGTGCTTTCTGGCACAGGTACCTCCTGCTTAGTAACCGAGTTCCATTACCGTCAGCTGGTCCTCGGTAGTTCCATTGGCTCTTGTACCTTCTGCTACCCATCCGGGTTCCAGTACCGTCAGCTGTTCCTCGGTAGTTCCATTGGCTCTTGTACCTTCTGCTACCCATCTGGGTACCAGTACCATCAGCTGGTTCTCGGCAGTTCCTCAGCCTTCTTGTACCTTCTGCTACATTTCCAAGTTCAAGCTTTTTGAAATGGTTCTTGGTAATCACTCTGGATCTCCCTAACGAGGACCCTGAAGACGAGGACCCTGAAGACCAATCTGAAGAAGACGAGGACCCCAAAGATGACGACCCTGAACACGAGGACACTGAAGACCACCCCGAAGAAAACGAGGACCCCGAAGACGATGACCCTGAACACGAGGACCCTGAAGACCACCCCGAAGAAGACGAGGACCCCGAAGACGATGACCCTGAAGACGAGGACCCTGAAGACCACCCCGAAGAAGACGAGGACCCCGAAGACGATGACCCTGAAGACCACCCCGAAGAAGACCAAGAAGATGACCCTGAAGAAGTTGACCAAGAGGACAAAGAACAAGAAGACAACCACCAAGATACAGAAGAACAAGAGACAGAAAACCAAGAAGCAGAAGTACAAGAAGCTGCAGAACAAAAAGCGGAAGAACATTAAGCATAAGACTAAAAATCAGAGCAAAAGATATTATCTAAATTATAAGCAGAAGATGACTAAGCAGTGTATGGGGGTGAGTCCGTTCCTCCTCGTGGTGCCCCTGGAAAAGACCTGCTGCTGCAGGCCAAACTGAACGCGGACAAATCCTATTGTAAATCTTTTGTGACGGGCAGAACGAAAGGTGTAATGTTCAAACTTTTATAGATAACAACTACAGGAATGCCTGTCACAAATAAGAATATGATGAAGAAGAAGATGAAGAAGATGAAGAAGTAGGATATGAAGAAGAATAATAGTTGAATAAGAAGAATATGAAGAATGTAAAAAAAAAAGAATAATAGAAAGAAGGTGAAGAAGAAGAAGATGTAGAAGGTGAAGAAGAAGTTGATGAAAAAGATGCTGATGCTGAGGATGATGAAGGAGAATGTGTGGGAGAAGTAAAAAAGAAGGTGAAGAGCATGGAAGTAGTGAAACATAAATATCTGACAAAATATAAAAAAGCTTAACATAGTCAATATTTCCATAACTCCGAACGTCTTAAAAAAATATTAATTCCTGCTATTCCATTTGATTGGGCTAAACCTCTATGCCTTTATTGTCTCCCCCACCTCCCCCAATACATTCTACATTATTCTTAGTTGTTTTCCTTCATGTAGAATTAACCTACAAGGAAAGAAAGGGTTTATTTTTATTCCGATATTTCTGTCCCATTGACTTGCATTGGTTTCCGGTATCGGAATCGGCGATATCCGATACTTTTTGGGTATCGGTCCGATCCAATCCGATCCGATATTTCCCGATATCGGAAGGTATCACTCAACACTAACCGTGGAACTTCAAAACCACACTTCTGTTTCTCTGGCCTACACCAGACTATTTTCAACAGATATATTTGTGTCTGAAAAATCAGGGAGACACTATTCATTTTTTTTTTACCGCAAAAAATTCCAAAAGCAGGATAATAGAGATTTTTTACTGTGGAACAGCAAAACCACAGTTATAATTTACTGGTGTATACCAGACTTTTTTAAATATATATATTTGTGGCTGAACAGTGAGCGACACACTCAAACAGTTTTTTTTTTAGATGCAAATGGCCCAAAAGTGGATAATACAGAGGTTTGAACCGTGGAACCTGCAAAACCACACTTCTGTTTCTCTGGCCTACACCAGACTATTTTCAACAGATATATTTGTGTCTGAAAAATCAGGGAGACACTATTTTTTTTTGGGGGGGGGGGACACCAAGAGGTTAATAAGACGGGTATTTGTACAGTGTGAATGAGGAAAAAAAAAGAGGATTTAAATGAAAAAAAAAAGGATTTTTCTTGGCCCCCGAGACCTGGAGCTAAGTCCAGCAATTTCAGAAACAGGAGCACACAGGACTGTAATGCAGCGTTTGCTGGTATAACCACTGCGTCTCCTATACAGCCTGCCTGCCTGATATCTGGGATGGATATTAGTCCTGAGAAGGACTGTTTGTTTGATCTGGCATCCTTTACAGACCCTACACTAACTATTTTGCAGTATATATCTCTCCCTAAATCAGCAGTGCTGTCCCTACACTGTCTGATCCCAGCCGTCTGTGTCCAAGATGGCGGCGCCCGGTTTTAAATACTCGAGGTGACGCTGTGCGGCCAGCCAATCAATGTAATGCTGGCAATCCCTGCATGTTCAATGGCTCTGTAAAGAGCGCCAAACATGCAGGGCAGAGACCCGAGCTCCCGCCCGAGTAACCCGGAAATGCTCGGTGCTCGCCAAACATCCTGAGTAGCGTGATGCTCGGGCGAGTACCGAGCAGTGTCGAGCATGTTCGCTCAACACTAGTCTTTTCCTCTTAAGTACCTGTTTTCCAGGTGATAAGGGAACGGCAGGTGTGTGCTGATTATAAGTCTTCTCTTGCTTCTGTCTTGCCTGGCACAAACTTCTTTCAACACACTCTTGCACTTTGCGGTATTGTTGCTGCCGCTCGGTATCCCAATCCGCATCTGGTAATGTTGTCTCTGGCATTAGGACTCCCATGTCCAAGTTGATGGGTAGCTTACCAGGACTTGCTCTCATCAGGTAAGCGGGTGTACAGTTGGTGGAGTTCACCGGGATGTGGTTATATAGGTCCACCAAATCTGGTAACTTCTCTGGCCACAGGCTACGTTCTTCAAGAGGCAACGTCTTCAACAGGTCTATTACCACCTGGTTCATCTTCTCACACAACCCGTTGGTCTGGGGATGATACTGCATTGTCCTTATTTTCTTGCAGCCGTACAAGTTACAGAATTCCTGGAACACCTCTACTTCAAAGGCTGGACCTTGTTCGGTAAGCACCCGTTCAGGGTAACCGTGCGGGCGACAAAAGTGCTGTTGGAATGCTTTGGCTGCCATCTGAGCCATCTGGTCTTTTACTGGCACTACTACCAGGAACCGGGAGTAGTGGTCTACTATGGTTAGAGAGTAGACATAGCCTGACCGGCTCGGAGCTTGCTTCATGTGGTCCAAGGCTACCTGTTCAAGTGATTGTTTGGTGATTATGGGCTGCAGGGGAGCCCTCTGGCTGTCACGGTCTTTTCGTCTCAGGTTGCATGGACCACATTCTCGACACCATCTCTCGATCGCTTTCCTCATGCCAGCCCAGTAGAATCGCTCACGTAGCAGGACTTCCAACTTCTTCCACCCGAAGTGTCCTGCTCCATCTTGGTATGCTTCTAAGACCATTGACGCATCCTGCCTCGGGACTACCACCTGCCAGACCAGTTCATGTGTTCGGGAGTTGATGCTTCTTCGACACAGCTTTCTTTTGTAGATGAACAGTTTGCCCTTCTCCTTCCACAACTGTTGGGTCTCCTGTGGAGCATCTGGATCAGGGTGCAAGTCAGCTTGCATCAGCAACTCCTTGACTAGGCGGAAAGCCGGATCGCTATCCTGCGTTTCTGCCCATCCATGGTGGGGCAATGGGTTGAACGTGGCCTCTCTGTTGGCAGAGCGCTTGTCCCTCACACAGTGGGAACACTGGGTTACCCCATGACGATGGAAAGCGGGGATCTCTATCTCCTCCAGCTCTTCCGGGTCTTCTCCCCCATCTGGCAAGTTGGGCATTCTGGACAGTGCATCAGCATTTGGATTTTTATGCCCCGCCCGATACTTGATGGTAAACTCATATTTCGGCAGTCAGGCCATCCATCGTTTCTCTAGGGCACCAAGCTTCGCAGTCTCCAGGTGCGTCAGAGGGTTATTATCTGTGAAGACTGTAAATTTGGAGGAGGCGAGATAGTGCTTGAAGCGCTCCGTTACAGCCCAGACTATGGCAAGAAACTACAACTTGAAGGAACTGTAGTTGTCGGGGTTCCTTTCCGTTGGACGGAGCTTCCTTCTGGCATAGGCAATCACTCTCTCTCTGCCTTGCTGTACCTGGGACAGCACCGCTTCCAATCCCACGTTGCTGGCATCCATATGAAGTATAAAGGGTTGGCCATAGTCGGGGTAAGCCAGGACTTCGTCTCCGGTCAGAGCCATCTTCAGTCAGGTGAAGGATTCGTCTTCTGGTTTACCCCATTTGAACGAAAGTTTCGGGTTCTTGGCCTTCTTGGACTGGCCTACCAGGAGGTCCTGCATGGGTGATGCTATCTTGGTGAAACCCTTGATAAATCTTCTGTAGTAGCCTACCAGCCCGAGGAACTGCCGCACTTCCTTAATAGTGGAGGGTCTTGGCCAGTCCTTGATCACGGTGACTTTTTCAGGGTCTGGCGCTGCACCTTCGGTGCTTACCACATGACCTAGGTACTGCACCTTGGGCTTCAACAGGTGGCATTTGGACGGCTTTACCTTCAGGCCAAAACCGGATAGGGCTTCAAACACATCGGCCAGGTGCTCCAGGTGGTCTTCATATGTCTTTGAGTAGACAATTACGTCGTCCAGGTACAGCAGGACAGTTTCAAAGTTCTTATGTCCTAGGCAGCACTCCATTAACCGCTGGAAGGTTCCTGGGGCATTGCAGAGCCTGAATGGCATGCAGTTGAACTCGCTGAGGCCCATTGGCGTTGTAAACGCGGTCTTTTCTTTGTCTGCCTCTGCCACAGGAACCTGCCAATACCCACTGGTGAGATCCAAAGTGGAGAAATAATTAGCAGATCTTAATGCAGCTAGTGACTCCTCAATCCTGGGTAATGGGTAGGCATCCTTATGTGTAATGCGGTTAATCTGCCTGTAATCAACACACATTCTCATTGTACCATCCTTCTTTCTCACAAGAACTAATGGTGCTGCCCAGGGGCTACAACTATCTCTGATCACCCCAGCCTCCTTCATCTCCCGTAACATCCCTTTGGCACATTGATAGTGAGCTGGGGGTACAGGCCGGTACCTCTCTTTTATGGGTGGATGATCTCCCGTGGGGATATGATGTTGGACCCCTTTTACCTGCCCAAAGTCTAATGGGTGTTTACTGAAGACCCGCTCATACTCTTGGACCACGCGGTATACTCCATGCTTTTGGTGCAAAGGGGTGGAGTCAGTGCCCACTTGTATCTTCTGACACCAATCCTCCATTTGCCCCTTGGAGCCATTATCCTCCACCGGTTTGGATGGAGGCAAGGGTTCCACTGTTTTTATTGAGATGTTACTGACAGTGAATAACTTAGCAAGGGTAGCATACCGGGGTAAATGGACCTCTTTCTCCCCACCATTCAGGATGCGGATCGGCACTCTCCCCTTGCGGACATCAACCACCCCCTGGCTGTCAAGATGGTGGGCCTACTGTCAGAGTATACGGGTTCTACCAGGGCCTGATAATCTTGACCCCTGAGACCAATTGCTGCTCGACACCATATCAACATTTCACTCCTAGGGGGCATTGCAATGGGGAACGGATCACTCATCCTTACACTGCCAATTTCTCCAAAAGACAGTTCTACCTGTTGTCTTTTCATCAGGGCTCTGATTTCTTTCTGTAGAACCCGCTGCTGACTGGAACTGGCAGTCTCTGCGACCTGTTGTAACAAAATAATAATTTCTGCAAGACAATTTTCTATCACATTAGTGCCTAAGGTTATCATGGGATGACTTTCTCGACGATCAATATCAACAATAATCATTCCTTGTGATGGCAATTCTACTTTGCGAACTTTAATGGTCACCTCTTTATACCCCACCTGAGGCAAGGGCTGACCATTGCTGGCATAGATGTTAAGATGTTCATCTGGACTGTGGGTAATGTCTGAATCAGTCCAGTATTGCTTATAAAGGATATATGGCATCGTGGTCACCTTGGACCCAGTGTCAAGCAACGCGTTCATTGGGATGCCATCAAGCACGACAGGTAGGACCGGTCGTCCTCCCATGTCAACTTCGTGGGCCTGGTAGTCTTACTCCTGGGGGTTGGCCCTCTGCCCCAGGTGTTGCCTGTTTAAATTGCAGAACGTTGCGTAGTGTCCCGCCTTTTGACAGCGGCGGCAGATGGGTTGTCCGTCGTGGTCGTAGCGATCGCTGTTCCTCCCTCTGATCGGTGGAATTCTTTTCTGTCGTCGCCACAGGACATCATCTGGACTGGAAGTCAGCTGGATCTTTTCCTTGGGGGACACTTGAATGGCCTGCATGGTTTTGGTTAACGCGGCCACGCTTTAGGTAAGCTCCTGGACCTGAAGGCGCAGGTCTGCAGACGGGTCATTGTCCAGAGGCTGCGCATCAGCACCCACAGGTTCTGGGGAAAAGGATGCCACCTCCTGGTGGTAGGTGATAGCTGGGCGCCGGTGAGATGCAGCGCCTCCTGGTGTTGATTCCCGCAGCACCCGGATGGCTCTGTCTTTAAATTGCGCAAAGTCCAGATCAGGGTTTTGTAGGGCCATAATGCGCAGCTGTGTCCTGTGAGTGCTGGACAGGAGCCCCTCAATAAACTGCTCAGTCAGCAATCTGTCCTCATCATACACACTGTCGGGGTCTACCTGTTTGATGGCCCGCAGCGCCTCCTGCAGGTTTAGAGCATAGGTCCGTACACTGTCCTGCACTCTTTGTTTGCACCCGTAAAACTTCATTTTAATTTCTGCTGCGGTGCAGGTGTCAAAGGTATCCTTTAACCGGGCCAGTATTTCTTTTACAGTGCCTTTGTCTCTGCTCTGCCAGGACTTCACTTCTCTCTGGGCTGCACCGATTAGCTGGCCTATGAGGATGCTGTCTTTTTGCTCCTCAGACAGGGGGTATACTTTAAACAAACTGCGCAGTTTCTCCTCAAAGTCGTTCAGGGTGTGCGACTCTCCTGAGTACTGGGGCAACCACGCCGCCCCCGATATGTATGGCATTGATAACGGCATTACAGTGGCAGCGGCCGCACCTGTGGCTGAACCCTCCTCCATGTTGGGCATCTCCCCCCCCCCTAGTGAACCTCAGCCAGGTCCTGGGCATCTCCTCACACACCAGTATGCTGCTCTGCAGGCGGAGGGATCTCTTACCTGGCGGTTCCGGATCGGGGCTTCTTTCTTCCCCTCGGCGGGCGGCAAACCACGTGATCACACCATTCAATAAAGTCTATGGCACACAGGACCCGGTTATGCCGGGCTTCGTGAATCCTGTTCATGAGGCCAAGTTGACGCGCCCCCTAGGTCGTGGGGTACCCGGTGCTGGGCTGGTAGATGCTGGGGGAATGTCACAGTGGCAGTGACCCGGTCCGTGACCCAGGGCGGTCAATAAAAGGAGTTATGGATAGGGGATTTATAGTGTTTTCATAGAGTTCGTTACGCCACCTGTGGAATGCGGCTAAAGGGAGCCGCCGCTGCGGAGCAGTCCTCTGAAGCTGATGTTACTGCAGCAGGGATGGTGTGGCTCTCCACAGAAAGAGCTAGCTCCAGGGCAGTGTGGATAGTGCATGTTGTGCTGGGTGTTGTAGTGCAGGGCTTGATGGCGCAGCAAGAAACACAGAGACAAGGAAGTGCAGTCCCAGGGTCTTTACTGGTGCTGATTAAACAAGCCGGGATTAGGGGGTACTAGCTAGAAGTGGAAGTCCGGGCAGCCTTGAAGCAAGTAAAGAATCCTCCTTGCCAGGTGAAGTTGGATGCCTTCCCTTTCCACTAAACTCTTTGGCCCTGCTACTGGTAGCGGTGCGGTGGCCCTCGTCCCTGAGTGCGGCGTTTCTGTGCTCACCCGTATGGCAGACAGCTCGGGCCTTGCTGGCGCGTCACTCCCACGTTGCGGTGCTGGACCCTGTGGTGCTGCTGAGCCTCTGGGCATCTGATGGGGCCAGGAGTCCTGCAGTCTCCTGCCCTCCAGTTTCTGCAGCTGGGTCTTCAGTGCCCCACAGCCTCGGACTCCAGTGTCCGGTTCTTCGGTGTTTGCTCCTTCTGGGGTGAGCTGCAGCGCAGCTCCAGTCCCCAGCTCCTCTCTCCTCGACGTCCTCACTTCAACTCCTCACACTAAGACTCACTAACCCCGCCCCCAGATCCCAGTTGCCAAGGGGAAAGGCTCCCCTTGCTGGTCTGGAGCCAGGAAAGTGTTCATGTTTAGTATACCTGACTAAGGGATCCCTGCTTGCTTCCAGGCATGGCATTACCTCTTTTGAGGGAGGCAATGCCACTGTGGCAACCGGATCCCTGGGGTGCCACACAAGCACGAGGAGCACTGCATCCTTAGCCACAACCGTGGCTGTGACCAACAGCGGTCACGGGTCTGCAGCTCGCGGCGTCAGCAAGGGTTGCCTAGCATGGGCCTTTTTTGTCACTGCAAAGGATGAGCCAACTCACGTTATCTGCAAACTTTGCAATAAAAATCTCAGTAGAGGGAAAAACTGCAATAATTTGACTACTACATTGATGAACGTTCACATGCTCAAACAACATTCTTTACACTGGGAATCTTACCACACTGAAATGTGGACCAGCGCACCTCAACAACCATCAGCTGTCCCATCAAATGCATCCGCTGCTTCTTCCTCCTCCTTTGTTACCTTGCCAAGTATTGTCACGCAGGTCTCCCATCGCAGAAACTCCTGTTCTTTACCCCCTCCAGTCAGGCTGAGTGACAGCCCGTCAGCTGGAACGGAAGCGAACACGCCTGCTGTGTTTGTTTCACCGAACACACCGCATGTTTCTCAATCCACCGTAACATCTGCACCTCACTCACGCTCCACCAGTTTAACGGTTCACTATACTCCGCCCTCTCTCAGCACCTTAGCCAGCCCTTGGTCCTGCAGTTGTGGTCATGTAAAAGATTGTTTTCATCCTACACATGACAAAGCTAAGAGGTAGAACTACACAATCTCCAATCTGTTGGACACAGAAATGCTGCCTTTCCACCTAGTAGATACAGACGGTTTCTGAAAACTAATGGCCATCGCAGTCCCCCAGTACCAGTTTCCCAGTCGCCATTACTTCTCTAAGAAAGCTGTGGCTGCGCTACACAAGCATGTCGCAGACAACATCACTCATTCCTTGTCTAAATTTACATGTGCCAGGAGGCATTTCACCACAGACACATGGACGATTAAGCATGGCCAAGGGTGTTACATCTCGCTGACTGGGCACTAGGTGACTCTGGTGGCTGTGGGGGAGGGGCTGCTCCACAAATCTTGGAATACCCAAGGCTTGCAGAAGAAACCTCTGTATTTCCCACTTCCTCCGCTGCTTCTGTGACTTCCACCTCCTCTAGGGCCTCCACCTGCGCACTCAACCTTTGCCTTGACGAGACATGCGTTCCAAGGGTGCGGAGCGAATACACACCACCTCCGTACTGTGCAGTCAGGACTCACCGTAATCAGGAAATCTTCAAATTGGAGATCGCAGTCAAACAGGTGAACATTTGTGGGCAGCTCTCCAGGCTCAGTTTGAGCAATGGCTGTCTCCGCTGAACCTAGAGCCAGTGAAGGCCCTGTACAATAACGGTGCAAACCTTTTAGTGGCCCTAGGCCAAGGCAAGCTCACACACGTGCCTTGCATGGCTCACGTCCTCAACCTGGAGGTACAGCGATTTCTCCGCCACTATCCTGGCCTGGATGAGCTGCTTCACAAAGTACTGAAGGTGTGTGCTCATTTCCACCGTTTCCACCCCTCATGTCATCGACTTTCATCGATACAGAGGTCTCTGTCTGTGCCAGTTAACAGGTTGATCTGCAATGTGCCGACGCGGTGGAATTCCACTCTACATATTGCAGCGACTGTGCCAGCAGCAACGAGCTCTGACGCAGTATGTCATGACGTATAGCTTGGGGCAACGCAGTACGGACTTGGGGCATATCACATTTGCGGAGTGGGAACAGATTAAGTACCTCTGCACCCTTCTGCACAGTTTTGAAATGGCTACTAAACTGGTTAGCATTAATGATGCCGTCATCAACATCACTATTCCCGTCATATACCGTACAGACCAAATGTTTGGACACACCTTCTCATTTAAAGATTTTTCTGTATTTTCATGACTATGAAAATTGTACATTCACACTGAAGGCATCAAAACTATGAATTAACATTTGTGGAATTATATACTTAACAAAAAAGTGTGAAACAACTGAAAATATGTCTTATATTCTAGGTTCTTCAAAGTAGCCACCTTTTGCTTTGATGACTGCTTTGCACACTCTTGGCATTATCTTGATGAGCTTCAAGAGGTAGTCACCGGAAATGGTTTTCACTTCACAGGTGTGCCCGGTCAGGTTTAATAAGTGGGATTTCTTGCCTTATAAATGGGGTTGGGACCATCAGTTGTGTTGTGCTGAAGTCTGGTGGATACACAGCTGATAGTCCTACTGAATAGACTGTTAGAATTTGTATTATGGCAAGAAAAAAGCAGCTAAGTAAAGAAAAACGAGTGGCCATCATTACTTTAAGAAGTGAAGGTCAGTCAGTGTGAAAAATGGGGAAAACTTTAAAAGTGTACCCAAGTGCAGTTGCAAAAACCATCAAGCGCTACAAAGAAACTGGCTAACATGAGGACCGCCCCAGGAAAGGAAGACCAAGAGTCACCTCTGCTTCTGAGGATAAGTTTTTCTGAGTCACCAGCCTCAGAAATCGCAGGTTAACAGCAGCTCAGATTAGAGACC
Organism: Phyllobates terribilis; assembly: GCF_046119375.1. Taxonomy (NCBI): domain Eukaryota; kingdom Metazoa; phylum Chordata; class Amphibia; order Anura; family Dendrobatidae; genus Phyllobates; species Phyllobates terribilis. The sequence goes on from NW_027362764.1 coordinate 231,326,003, forward strand.
AGGTCAATGCCACACAGAGTTCTAGCAGCAGACACATCTCTTCAACAACTGTTAAGAGGAGACTTTGTGCAGCAGGCCTTCATGGTAAAATAGCTGCTAGGAAACCACTGCTAAGGACAGGCAACAAGCAGAAGAGACTTGTTTTGGGCTAAAGAACACAAGGAATGGACATTAGACCAGTGGAAATCTGTGCTTTGGTCTGATGAGTCCAAATTTGAGATCTTTAGTTCCAACCACCGTGTCTTTGTGCGATTCAGAAAAGGTGAACGGATGGACTCTACATGCCTGGTTCCCACCGTGAAGCCTGGAGGAGGAGGTGTGATGGTATGGGGGTGCTTTGCTGGTGACACTGTTGGGGATTTATTCAAAATTGAAGGCATACTGAACCAGCATGGCTACCACAGCATCTTGCAGCGGCATGCTATTCCATCCGGTTTGCATTTAGTTGGACCATCATTTGTTTTTCAACATGACAATGACCCCAAACACACCTCCAGGCTGTGTAAGGGCTATTTGACCAAGAGGGAGAGTGATGGGGTGCTACGCCAGATGACCTGGCATCCACAGTCACCAGACCTAAACCCAATCGAGATGGTTTGGGGTGAGCTGGACCGCAGAGTGAAGACAAAAGGGCCAACAAGTGCTAAGCATCTCTGGGAACTCCTTCAAGATTGTTGGAAGACCATTTCCGGTGACTACTAGAGTTGAGCCACCCCCGTAGTGTTCGAGTTCGGTTCGGTTCGTCGAACACCCGTGTGTTCGCCGAACTGTTCGTCGAACTGTTCGTCGAACACCTTCGAACACCGTTAAAACCAATGGCAGGCAATCAAAAACACATAGAAACACATAGAAAACACCTTCAAAGGTGTCCAAAAGCTGACAAACTGCTCAGAAGACACAACTAACACATGGAAAAGTGACAAGTACATATAGTCATGCGAAAAGAAAAGAGGTGGAGGAGTAAAAGGAGGGGGAGACACAGATATAGGCATGTCATGCCCTTCTAAAATCCAAAAAGTGAGAAGCCGAGACGGCCAGTCCGCTCCTGCCCGTGCCACCTCCGTGTCGCCGGGTTTGTGCCAGAGCCGCGGTGAACCCTGACGGCCAGCCCCCCTCTCCCAATACTGGTGCCTGTCCGCTGGTGGGTCGAGAGAGCCCCCCTGTGGTGGAGGCAGCTCTAAGCTTTTTAATTTAAATTGTCCCTCTAATTTGAATGAATACACTTTAAATCCATTTACAAGGATCTATTGGAGGGCAAGTCTCATGCCAGCAGCCGCGTAATTCCAGCTCCAGTAGCATCCACTAAAGCTGCTGCAGTTAAAAAGCTTTTATAAGGATCGAGCTCGGCTGTCCACCGCAAGGCATCCTAGTGCCAGTCCCAGCCCCTATGCCTTGGGGTGCCTCCTGATGCTCTTCACTAAGTATCCCGTGGTCCCGAAGCATTTCCTTTGAAAAAATTAAGTGTCCAAACTACAGGTGGTGTAGCTTGCTTAACAGCCGGGATAATCCGCTGACTAGCAGACACTGCTACTAGGCACAAAGTATTTCCTGGGCTAGATGCAGTTAAAAATTTGTAAGTAGATACTCTCGTTGGATGCTGAGAAAGCATTCCATAGAGTCTCCTGGCACGCCATATATGATTCTCTTAAAAAGCTTGGGGTAGGGGTCTAGGGGACCCTTTTATAGCCAAAATCACGGCCCTGTATCACAATACGTCACCTAGGCTGAAGATAAATGGAACTGTAGCACCGAGGGTTCGGTTGCTACAGACGTATTGCACCTCACCCAGAGGTGTGATATCTCACTCTCAGATAAGGATGGAGTGTGGATCAGGACCCGACACCTGCATGCATTACACCACATTGCCGTGGGACAGGGCGACCAATATGCCCCTGAGATGGGCACGACAGTCCCTGTCCCTGGCTGGAGTGGGGGGAGGGAACACTGAGGAAGGGGAACCCTGCAGTGCAGGAGCAGGGAGGAAGCAGTTCCTGGGTGCATTGAGAAGGGAGTATAAAAGGTGGGCACCATCTTAGTTCAGTGCAGAGAAGTCTGAGCAGAAGTGGCAGGGAGCAGGGGCTCTGCATGAGCTCTGCTCCGGAGGCGGGCCTAGTAACAGAGGCCCAGGCCTGCAAGAGGGAGAAGGAAGGAAGAGGAGCGGAGAAGGCTCCAGGAACGAGGAATGAAGGGATCCCAGGGGTGCGGACGGGCGAGTCGCCACCGCACGCCCGAATCCACCTGCGTGGAGGGGTCAGGCCAAAGGGGGAGACCGGTCCCCGAACTAGTGGAGGCAGGAAACGACCCTCAGCTAGAAACCGGAGGCTCTGACATTTTATGTGGCGCAGCCCCTTGCTCCACCCGCTAGGAAGGCACCACATAGGGTCAGGGAAACTGGCGCCAAGTTTACCAAGAGGAGGCCCGAGGCAGCCGGACAGAAGTGTTGGTAAGAAAGGCCAGACAAAGGACACACAAAGGGGGTCCTGTGAAGCGCTCCAAAGTTATCTGGGAGTTGTCTGAGCCCCTCACCTGGTGAGCACAGTACGACGTGGGCAGCCGTTACCTGCAGACGTGGTCTGGATAATAAGAACTGTGAGTAAAGGCCCTGAACTGCATCACTGACTCCGTGTCGTTACTGCTGCTGCCCTGCACCATCACCCCCATCCTCCGCATACACTGCCCTGAGGCTATACTCCTCCCGTGGGGAGTTATGCTACGCTCTGCTGCACCCACAACACCAGCCTTAGCGGTCTGCCCTGTAGCGGCGGTTCACTCTGACCGCAATCCACGGGTGGCGTAGTCGGACATTTAAACATCAAAACCACATAAATAGTTCCGCCACTGGTTTGACCGCCCTGAGCCACGGAACCGGATCGCCGCCACGAAGACTACAACCACCAGCATCCACCAAAAAGGGTCCGGCTCCGGGTGTCCCAAGGCCCAGGGGGTGCGTCAGAACATTTTCATCACCTTTCACAATCACCAATGGGACAAGGCAGGGATGTCCTCTGTCCCCTCTCTTATACATCCTAGTGACGGAGCACCTGCTCTCATCAATTCGCCATAACCCCAATATTAGGTGGATTGAGGTGGGAGGCACCGAGTACAAGTGCTCTCTATTTGCTGATGATGTCCTAGTATATATCACTCAATCACATATATCCATCCCTGCTGTTATGGCTGAAATAGATCACTTTGTTACATGGTAAAATTTTAAAATCAATGCAGCGAAGTCTGAGGCCCTCGATGTCTCCCTCCCTAAATCCATATAGGATTCCATCCAGTCCAACTTTCCCTTTGCCTGGCCCTCACAGGGTATCAAATACTTAGGAATTCCTATTCATAGAGACCTCTCCCATCTATGTTATCTTAATTTTGGGCCCTTTATTGAACAATTCCATACAGACCACGGTTGGCAAGTTGGAACTGTGAGATTCACTACGTGCACCACTGGTATTTTGTGGAAAAGCACATGTAAGATTCTGCAACAGTCTCTGCTGATACTCCTGCATGCGTGCATCCCTTTCTATGGCAGGAATAATTTCTGCAAATTTACTTTTGTACCGGGGATCTAACAGTGTGGCAACCCAGTAGTCAGGATTATTTCTAATTCTCACAATTCGAGGGTCATGTTGCAGGTAGTGCAGCAAGAAGGCACTCATGTGTGTTGCGCATCCAGGAGCACCAAGTCCCTGTTGTGTTGGTGGCGAGGTAACAATCATGCTTCCTTCCTCTGTCCTCTCCCCCCAACCTCGCACAACAGAAATGTGATCAAGGTCTCCCTCATCTGATGAGTCTTCCATCAGTTCGTCCTCCACTTCTTCCTGGGCTCCTGCACCTTCCTCACTAGTTTGGCTGCTACCATGCGCCCTGGTAAAATCATCTCCCCCACCCTCACATGCCTGCCGCCCTGGTGCTGCCGACCGTCTGGACCTTGCAGATGTTAGCCCTTCCGCATACAACTCCTCCTCCTCTACTTCCTCCACCTCCTCTTGTGCCACCACCTGACTCCGAATTCTGTTTAACATGTGCTCCAGCATGTAAATCACCGGAATAGTCATGCTGATAATGGCATCGTCAGCACTAAACATCTTCGTCGCCATTTCAAAACTGTGCAGAAGGGTGCATAGGTCCCTGATCTGAGACCACTCCTCCAGCGTGATTTGCCCCACCTCTGAATCTCGTTGGCCCAGGCTATACGTCAGAACGTATTGCACCAGGGCTTGTCGGTGCTGCCACAGTCGCTGCAACATGTGCAGAGTTGAATTCCACCGGGTAGGCACATCGCATTTTAGCCGGTGAAGTGGCAGGCCCAACGACTTCTGTAGAGATGTAAGTCGCTGAGCTGCGGGATGCGAACGGCGGAAGTGAGCACACAGCGACCGTGCCCTCTGCAGAAGGCCATCTAGTCTGGGATAGTGGGCTAAAAATTGCTGGACAACCAGGTTCAACACGTGAGCCATACAAGGCACGTGTGTGACATTGCCCCGGCGAAGGGCCGCACCCAGGTTTGCAGCATTGTCGCACACGGCCTTCCCTGGTTTCAGGTCCAGTGGAGACAACCATTCATGAAATTGGTTCTCCAGAGCTGACCACAACTCCTCAGCTGTGTGACTCACATTTCCCAGACATTTCAATGTAAAAACCGCCTGATGACGATGAGCCCTACTGCCAGCATAGTAAGGAGGTGTGCAGGATCCCTTCTGCGCAGTTAGAAAGCTTGTGGCATGACCAGACAGGCTTTGGGTGCAGGTGGAAGACCGAGAGGAGGTTGAGGAGGCAGAAGCAGTGGAGGAAAAATGACATAAAGAGGATTGACGCACAACTCGTGGGGACGGCAAGACTTGGACAGCAGCCCCTTGTCCTGCTGTCACCATAGTTACCCAGTGCCCAGTCAGCGACATGTAACGCCCCTGTCCATGCCTACTCGTCCAAGTGTCTGTGGTGAAATGCACCCTGTCACACACAGAGTTTCTCAAAGAAGCGGTGATGTTGTGTGCGACATGCTGGTGGAGCGCAGGCACACCTTTCTTTGAGAAGTAGTGCCGACTGGGCATCTGGTACTGGGGCACTGCGACGGACATAAGGTCTCGAAAATCCTCTGTGTCCACCAGGCGGAAAGGCAGCATTTCTGTAGCCAAGAGCTTGCAGATGGTGAAATTCAACCTCTTAGCTTTCTCATGGCTAGGAGGAAATGGTCTTTTACTTGTCCACATCTGAGGGACCGAGGGCTGGCTATTGTGCTTAGACGGGGTTGATAAGGGTGTCCCCGGCAAACTGCCGGTCTGTGAGGAAGATGCAGGCGGACATGTTAGGTTGCCTTGATCCAAAGGTGGTGCTATCGATGTCGGACAGCGCTCAAGACCAGCTCGTGTTACCACCTCCAAAGAAAATGATGACCTGCCAATCACGCTGGCTGTTGCGGGTAAAGAGGTGGCAGGTCTGCGCCGCAAAACAGGTGTGACTGCTGTCCCCCCAGTCACAGAGGATGAAGAGGCCGCGGATGCACAAGATATGGCAGACGGTGGTTGGCCCGGCCGGCTAGACCGCATTGTAGCACACTGAGCTTCCCACTGCAACTTATGCTTCATGTCCATGTGCCGGTTCATGCATGAAGTACTCAAACTATGTATTTTTTGGCCTCTACTTAGCTTTTGCTGACAAATGTTACAGATAACACGAGTTGGGTCATCTTTATCGATCTGAAAAAATGCCCAGGCTATGCAAGGCTTAGCACCCATGCGACCTGAAGAGCCACCACGACTTGTGGTGAGAGGCAGAGTTGTGTTTGAGGATGCAGTTGTCGACGTGCTTCCAGTACTACGTCTCTGTCCAGGAAGGCGCAACCTGACCTCGTCGTCACTAGCATCTTCCTCCACCTCCTCTGCTGACCTCATCTCTTGGCTGACTGTGGGTTGACAGTAAGTGGGATCTCCGACCTCATCATCATCACCCTGTGCGTTATCACACCCGTCGTCCTCAGAGCCAACCTGTTCCTGCCCTGACAAAAAACTAAAGTTGTCGCTCCAATCAGGTATTTGAGTCTTATCATCGTCTTCCTCATTGTCTCCACCAACAGGAGTTACAGTTTGGGAATGAGGGTCTACATTATGGTCAGAACCTTCTGCGTCTGGTCCTGGATCCGACTCATAAAGATTCTGGGCATCAGTGCAGATCATTTCCTCGTCTGGATTCACAGAAGCGCTGGAGTCGACCTCTGATTCCCAGGCTATAGTATGAGTAAACAGCTCTGCAGACTCAACCATCTGTTCTACCTCATACTCAGACGGGCAGCTGGAGATTTGGGAGCTGTGAGGAAGCAAGTGCGATTTGGGTGACACCTTTGAGGACTGGAGTATTTGTGATGTTGAAGTTGATGTGGAGAGCCCACTTAAAGGAGCACTTGATATCCGTTGAAGCACCTGCTGTTTTTGTGCCTCATCTGGAATTTGTAGCGATTGGCGTGGCCGTAAGAAAGGGATCTTATCACATTGTCCGCTAAAAGAAGTAGACATTTTAGTTTGGCTGGAAGATGGTCTTTCTTCTGCACCTACCCCACGGACACAACCTTTTTTCCCCTTCCCAACACGCCTATTCCCCTTTCCACCAGCAGCAGGCCTTTTTCCACTCATTTTGGTGGTTAACTAATTCACAACTCTGGAGTTGTTTGCACAAAAAAACAATGGATGGTAACCGAGCAGAGCTGAGTGGCCAAACTGTGGTATTAGGCCAAAACTATTGGCTGGGTTAGATGCAGAAAAAAATTATTTTTAATTTGCAACCTGATGGAGGTCAGTATAGATGGACTAATAGACCAAGTCCCACACACCGCTAGAAGCCCAAATATTTTTTCAGAGCTAGATGCAGAAAAAAATTATTTTTAATTTGCAACCTGATGGAGGTCAGTATAGATGGACTAATAGAACAAGTCCCACACGCTGCTAGAAGCCCAAATATTTTTTCAGAGATAAATGAAGAAAAAAATTATTTTTAATTTGCAACCTGATGGAGGTCAGTATAGATGGACTAATAGACCAAGTCCCACACACTGCTAGAAGCCCAAATATTTTTTCAGAGCTAGATGCAGAAAAAAATTATTTTTAATTTGCAACCTGATGGAGGTCAGTATAGATGGACTAATAGACCAAGTCCCACACACTGCTAGAAGCCCAAATATTTTTTCAGAGCTAGATGCAGAAAAAAAATATTTTTAATTTGCAACCTGATGGAGGTCAGTATAGATGGACTAATAGACCAAGTCCCACACACCGCTAGAAGCCCAAATATTTTTTCAGAGCTAGATGCAGAAAAAAATTATTTTTAATTTGCAACCTGATGGAGGTCAGTATAGATGGACTAATAGACCAAGTCCCACACACTGCTAGAAGCCCAAATATTTTTTCAGAGCTAGATGCAGAAAAAAATTATTTTTAATTTGCAACCTGATGGAGGTCAGTATAGATGGACTAATAGACCAAGTCCCACACACTGCTAGAAGCCCAAATATTTTTTCAGAGCTAGATGCAGAAAAAAATTATTTTTAATTTGCAACCTGATGGAGGTCAGTATAGATGGACTAATAGACCAAGTCCCACACACCGCTAGAAGCCCAAATATTTTTTCAGAGCTAGATGCAGAAAAAAATTATTTTTAATTTGCAACCTGATGTAGGTCAGTATAGATGGACTAATAGACCAAGTCCCACACACTGCTAGAAGCCCAAATATTTTTTCAGAGCTAGATGCAGAAAAAAATTATTTTTAATTTGCAACCTGATGGAGGTCAGTATAGATGGATTAATAGACCAAGTCCCACACACCGCTAGAAGCCCAAATATTTTTTCAGAGCTAGATGCAGAAAAAAATAATTTTTAATTTGCAACCTGATGGAGGTCAGTATAGATGGACTAATAGACCAAGTCCCACACACCGCTAGAAGCCCAAATATTTTTTCAGAGCTAGATGCAGAAAAAAATTATATTCAGTTTGCAACCTGATGGAGGTCAGTATAGATGGACTAATAGAATGATGCTATGCCCAAAAGATTTTACTTCACTAGGTGCAGTAAAAAAATTGGTATTCTATACACAGGTGGTATATCTTGCAACACAGATAGGCTACTCCACTGACTAACACACTCTGCAATAGGCCAAAAAGGATTAGCTTTGCTAGATTCAGCCAAATGCTGTGAAAAAAACTTGCACAGCACTGGCACAGACCTGCCTGGCAAAAACTGATAGGAACTCATGTAACCTAGTCCTGAAAAGGACTCCAATTACAATTAGTCTTTACTCCCACAACCTATCTATTTAAGAGCACAGACCTCCCTGATAAAAGTCGTAGGAAATGCTGTAACCTAGTCCTTAAAAGGACTGCAATCACAACTATTCCCTACTCCCAAGCTATCTGTATATTTGTGCGAAAATTGGCTTGAAATTAACAAGGTATAGCACACACAGCAACAGCGGTGCCGTCTAACACGCAGCTGCAGCAGTGAGAAAATGGTGGCGATGGGGAAAATGGCTTGGTCTTATAGGGCAAGGACATGTGACATACACTGCCAATCACACATGCCCTTGCTTGTGTGAAAAAAAGCACTTCGCTCCGTGTGTGCGCTGCTGATAGGCTGACAGATTGCACCTCCCCACTGCAAATGCGGGAAAGAGAAAAAAAAATGGAGATCTTCATTGTTCCTGCAGAGATCCATCCCCTGCCCCTCCCCCCGCCCCGCTGTACACTCAAACTGCGTATTAACATTAATTTTCATCATTACTGAGAAAAAATCCAGTTATGATTTTGGTGCACGAACAGTTATCGAACATAACCTCGAACAGCCGAATTTTTCTCAAATTGTTCGTGTTCGCCGACCGGCTCGAACACCGCCCAAAACAGCTCGAATTTGAGATTGGCGAACAGTTCGAGTAGAACAACGCTCATCTCTAGTGACTACCTCTTGAAGCTCATCAAGAGAATGCCAAGAGTGTGCAAAGTAGTCATCAAAGCAAAAGGTGGCTACTTTGAAGAACCTAGAATATAAGACATATATTTTCAGTTGTTTCACACTTTTTGTTAAGTATATAATTCCACATGTGTTCATAGTTAATTCATAGTTTTGATGCCTTCAATGTGAATGTACAATTTTCATAGTCATGAAAATACAGAAAAATCTTTAAATGAGAAAATGTGTCCAAACTTTTGGTCTGTACTGTAAATGCTGGAGCAAACTTTGAATAACCTGCGGCAGGCGGTGGTTGCCCCAGAAGAGGATGATGCGGAAGGGATACCAATGTCTCAAATTTCCAAACTGTCGTCACACAGGTGGATGCCAAGTGACTGTGGATTACAGCGATCGAGGGGGTTTGGTGATACTAGGCAAACTGTTAGTGAAGGTGCAAGAGCTGAGGAACTAATGGAGGAGGAAGAGGTGATGGACGAGCAGCTGTCAGAGGATGAAGAGGATAATCATCCCCTCTCGTTTGAACGTGGTTGGCAGGAGGGGATGGAGGAACCAAGCATCAGTGTTACACAGCCCACAGTACAGCCTGGCTTTGGACCTCCTGGAAGTGCCTGACATATGAGTGCCTTCTTGATGCACTATCTGCAACATGATCCCTGTGTAGCTAGGACTCGAAATAATGCTGACTTCTGGGTTGCCACTCTGTTAGATCCATGTTATAATAGTCAATTTTGCCACATGCTTCACGCCCTGGAAAGGGACCAGCTTATGTTGGAGTATCGAAACAAGCTTTTAAGCAACCTTAATAGATATTTTCCCAAAGATAACAGTGAGGCACACAGTGTGCATCGTAGCTATAGTCTTTCAACCTCCGGCACATCAGTTCATCAACGCCAAAACATTAGCAGCAGCAGAGTAAGTGACAAAAGCAATTTCTGGGAGTCCTTTCACACATTTTTTGCACCAGCTCATGAACCAGTACAACAGACTACAAGTCTGACACGTGGTGAATGACTGGAGAGGATGGTGGAGGAGTATCTAGAGCTTAATATGAATACCATCAGGGAGGATTTTGACCCTTTTACATTTTGGGCTTCAAAAATGGATGAATGGCCTGAGCTCGCCTCTCACTCCTTGGAGGTTTTATCATGCCTGCCAGCCAGTGTTCTCTCTGAACGTGTCTTCAGCACTGCTGGTAGTGTCTTGACGGATAAGCACACCCAGCTGTCCCCTGAATGTGTAGACCACCTAACTTTCATCAAGATGAACTAGTCATGGATCTCCAAGGACTTTTGCATCCCAATTGCAGACTGTATAGAGTAGGCGATGTTGTCGTTTTGAGTGTGCTGCATTGATCTCTTGAAATTGCAGTCTGCTGCAGGTTTTAGACCCTAATTTTGGGAAATGTGGAGAATTCTGATTGTGTCTCCATCCATTGGGTTGGCTGTAGTGAGACAGGTTTGGGTCGGCATTAAACTACTTGTAGTCTGATGACATTGATGCCACTTTGGTGGTGTTAGGCCCTCATTTAGGGAAATGTGAACACTCCTGGTTAGGTCTCCATCTCCTGGGTTGGCTGTACTGAAAAAGGTATGGGTCTTATTTACACTATTTCTACTGTAGTGAAATTGATTAGACATTGCTAGTGTCTGCCACTAATTTTTTGAAATGTGGAGAATCATCTATTGGATTGGCTGTAGAGGCACTGGTTTTGGCTTCCTTTGCAATACTTATACTCTAGTCAAATTTGTGCCACTTTGGTGGTGTTAGGCCCTCATTTAGGGCAATGTGAATGTGATGCCTCTTACTCGAAAAGCCCTTTAGTTTACCCTGGGAGATGGGGGACTCGGAGTCGGGTCCTGTGATGGAGATATGGGGTGCAGCCATGGCCCGGACCCGACCCGTGCTCAGGGCCGTCACATTAAAAGAGATGGTGTGGGCTTATCCGGGTTGAGTGTCTGATTTACGACTACACCACCTGTGGCACTTGGTGAAGGCCACCAGCGCCGCTGCAGTCCGCTGAGGCATGGTGTTATGGCGGCCAGAGTTATTACTACTCCCCACAGGCGGAGCAAGTCCTCAGGGCAGAGGGACAGGATGGAGGGGGTAGTAGTAGAGGAGAACGGGCGCCGCGTTGTGCGGTGTAGCGCAGAATAAACAGTCCGGAGGCCATAGGGGTGAACTTCCAAGGCTTTACTCACTTTAGAGATGGCAGAAGGAAGGTGACTCCCTGCTCCCCGCGGAGTCCTGCGGTCACCAGGGACGGGGGTCCGACAACCTCCGAGTAAGTCCAACATTCAGTCGGGACCCTACACCAGAGTGTTCCTGAACTACAGACCGAATCCTTTCCTGTCCGTGTGTGTGCAAATAGGCCGGATCTCCCTCTGAACTCCTCTCAGAACAAGGGCACGGGTGGCAGCTCCGCTCCATCCGATACCCGGTGGGATCCTCAGGGCCTATCGGGCTTTCCCGACCAGGACATAGAGTAGCAAGGTCAGGTGTCGGGGGCCGGTACCCCTCTTGCAGCCGGACTCCCTCTGAATATATCAGGTTGGCGAGGACAGGTGGCGTACACCGCTCCATCTGCATCCTGCCTGGGATCCATTTGCTTTGGAGCCACACTCTTAAGCTCCGGGCATTCTTGGTCCTGGTCATTGGCCGGGTTGAGACATTCCCCGTCTGCAACCTGCCCCTCATCCCAAGGCCGGGGTACAAGGACCGTGTCTCCCTCCCCTGCAGGTCCACACAGGATCCACACTCAGGGTGGGAGGTCACGGTTACACACAGTATTTGACAGCACAAAACGACCAAAACCAAAGATGGCTCTTTATTAAATATGAAATTTAAAGTGTAACTAACTTGTAAGTCCTCCACCCTCACCCACTAACTGGTTCCCCTAACTCTTGGTTACCCAGTCTCCCTGTAACCAAGGGAGCAGCACCTAGTGCATACTAGCCCCCTCTGGTGGAGAAATGTGGTGTTGGATGCAAGGTTGGGTCACGACTATCACACTGTTCTTACCTCAGAGGAGGAACACTACACTCCATTAGAGAAGTGTAGCATCCCTGTGGCGGTCGAACCCTCAGGGGCGCCACATGAACACTCCTGGTTAGGACTCCATCTCCTTGGTTAGCTCTACTGGAAGAGCTGTTCATCTTATTTACACTATTTCTACTGTAGTGAAACTGATTAGACATTGCTAGTGTCTGCCACTAATTTCTTGAAATGTGGAGAATCATGATTGGGTCTCCATCTATTGGGTTGGCTGTAGTGGAACTGGTTTTGGCCTCCTTAGCAATACTTATACTCTAGTGAAATTGATGCCACTTTGATGGTGTTAGGCCCTTATTTAGGGAAATGTGAACACTCCTGGTTAGGTCTCCATCTCCTGGGTTGTCTGTACTGGAAGAGGTGTGGGTCTTATTTACACTATTTCTACTATAGTGAAATTGATTAGATATTGCTAGTGTCTGCCGCTCATTTTTTGAAATGTGGAGAATCATGATTGGATCTCCATTAGTGTTGAGCAAGCACTAAAATGCTCGGGTGCTCGAAGCTCGGGCCGAGCTCACTGTGATACTCGGGTGCTCGACCCGAGCAACGAGCCCAATGTTAGTCTATGGGAGACCCGAACATTTTTGCGGCGGCACCCCCGGCAGTCTGTAGAAAGCCTAAAAAGTGCCCAAAACGATAGTGACAGTGCTCAAATGACATGGGGACAGCATGGGGATCGCCCCTGGAAGCATTTCTAACCCCCAGGTCACTGCTGTCAACAACATGGTCAGAGGTATTAAGCCACTTTTACAGGCTCACAATAAAACGTTCAAAAACGAAAGTGAAAGTGCTTTCCTGTGAAATATGTTAACCCCTTAACGACCATGGGTCTTTCTGTTTTTGTGTTTTCCTTTTTTGCTCCCCTTCTTCCCAGAGCCAGAACTTTTTTAATTTTCGTTCAATATGGCCATGTGAGGGCTTATTTTTTGCGGGACGAGTTGTACTTTTAAACACCATCACTGGTTTTACCATATCGTGTGCTGGAAAATGGGAAAAAAATTCCAAGTGCAGTGAAACTGCAAAAAAAATGCAATTCAACAGTTGTTTTTTGGGTCCTTTTTTTACCACGTTCACAGATTGCTAAAACTGACCTGCCATCATTATTTTCCAGGTCGTTACGAGTTCATAGACACCAAACATGTATAGGTTCTTTTTTATTTAAGTGGTGAAAAAAAAATCCAAAGCTTGCTAAAAAAAACCCAAAAAATGGCGCCATTTTCCGAGACCCTTAGCTTCTCCATTTTTCGGGATCTGGGGCCAGGTGAGTGCTTATTTTTTGCGTGCCGGGCTGACGTTTTTATTGATACCATTTTAGGGTAGATCCGATGTTTTGATTGCCCGTTATTGCATTTTATTGCAAAGTTGTAGCGACCAAAAAAACTTAATTCTGGCGTTTAAAATTTTTTTCTCGTTACGCCGTTTACTGATTGTATTAATTCTTCTTTTATATTGATAGATCGGGCGATTCTGAACGCGGCGATACCAAATATGTGTATGTGGTTTTTTTTTTATATATATATATTTTATTTTGAAAGGGGCGAAAGGGGGGTGACTTTAACTTTTATATATTTTTTATTATTTTTTTTTTTTAAAAACTTTTTTTTTACACTTTCTGCTTGCTTCTATAGTCTCCAGAGGAGACTAGAAGCAGCAGTTGTCTGATTGCTTCTACTGCATACAAGCGATGAGCAGATCGCTTGTATGCAGGAGAAATGCTCACTTGCTATGAGCGCTGACCACTAGGTGGCGCTCATAGCAATTGAGACATGACAACCACAGGCGTCTGCTGCAGACCCTGAGTTGTCATGCCCACCCATTGGTGACCCGCGATCATGTGATGGGGTCACTGATGGGCGGGGCTTAGGACTCCCGGAAGCGCGAGTTAAATGCCACTGTCAGAGATTTAACATGTTAACAGCCGCGGGTGGATTGCGATTCCAATAATCAGCTGACATGTGCTCGCTTCAGTGTGGGCTCACCGCCGGAGCCCCCGCTGAACCGGCCATCCCGACCTGGTGCGTACTATTACTGACCAGGTCGGAAAGGGGTTAAGGAACATCCTTTCCAGGGTAAAGACTTGTGTATAAGGTAAAATAAATAACCAAAAACAAAAATACTCCTCCACACCTTGGGCTATGTTCACAAGTAGCATTTTTTATGCGTTTTTGCACGTTTGTATTGCTTTCAACCGTGACAAATGCATTCACCGGGAAATGTCATTTTAACATTTTACAACCTTATCTGGCCATGTGGTGTGTGACACATCATCAGACACATGCATACAGTGCTGAAAAGACATGGGAACAGCATGGGGAAGACCCCTGGAAGCATCTCTGACTCCCAGGTCACTGCCTAAAAGTGTGCCCATCATAAGTGATCCTTGGAGCATGCGAAGATGATCACTGATGTTTGCAGACTTGCAACAATCATTGTCCATGTCCTTGTCCCACTGCAGCGGTCAGTTGTCCCTACCCTCTTCCTTGGAATGCAAGCGCAAGTATGCAGCCAGCCACCCAGCCACAGGCTGCAATACTATACTGCCAAATTTTTGTCAACTGCTTGCACTTGAAATGTGGCCTTTTATGCCCGTGGAGGCGGAAGCTGTCCACAATCTTATGGCGGCAGCGACCGGGTATCCATACTCGGTTCCCAGCCGCCACTATTTGTCCCGGTGTCATCTCCACCTTCCACAAGCACGGGTCCCACAACATTACCTGTGCCCTCCCCAGTGAATTTTTTGGTAAGGACCTCCTACCCACAAACACGTGGTCAAGTGAATGTGGCCAGGGACGGTACGGAGCCAGTCCACAGCTTTTTTTGCTGAGTTGTATTTCACCACAGCCATATTCTTTAGCTTGGTGAAAGGACTTGGGAAACCATATCTACTCCAGATGTCATTTCTCCCAGGAAGCCCTCTAAAGCTGCTTTCACTTGAAATGTGGCCTTTTAGGCTCGTGGAGGCGGAAGCTGTCCACAACCTTATGGCGGTGGCGACCGGGTATCCATACTTGGCCCCCAGCCACCACTATTTGTCCAGGTGTCGTATTCGCCTTCCACAAGCACGGGTCCTACAACATTACTCGTGCCCTCCCCAGTACACTTACTTGGAAGGACCGCCTACCCACAAACACGTGCTCAAGTGAATGTGGCCAGGGATGGTACGGAGCCAGTCCACAGCCTTTTTTGCTGAGAGTTGTAATTCACCACAGCCATATTCTTTAGTTGGGTGAAAGGACTGGCATAGAGGGAAATCGTATCTACTCTGGGTGTCATTTTTCCCAGGAAGTCCTCTAATGCAGCTTGTTGCAGAAGCAATGGCAGCACGTCCAATATCAGCTTGCACTTGTCGGTGGTGCTTTGACACACAAACATCTTTCTTTGCGCATTTAATTTCATGACTACAGAGTTGGTCAATGGCCTGATCTGCAATGTGGTTTGAGAAATAGCATGCATACGCACGTCCGATCCACATTAAAAAGCAACCATAGAGTGTCCGGGAACCTTCCCCCACACTTTTCTTAGCCAGGGCTGCTTCTTGGATGTTTGGACGTGCCCACCAGAGAACCAGAGTCTCCTCCGGTGGGCCCTGGCTTCTCCTTCAGGAGAGTTCATAGTGCTGAGGTGAGGCCATGATGATGATAGAGGCAACCATCTGCTTAGTTTTCAGTTACTTGGAATGCAAGCGCAAGTATGCAGCCAGCCACCCACCCACAGGTCGCAACACTAAACTGACAGATTTCTGGGCAGCTGCTTGCACTTGAAATGTGGCCTTTGAGGCTCGTGGAGGAGGAAGCTTTTCAAGCTCATGCCGGCGGCGGTAGGGTGTCCATACTTGGTCCCCAGCCGCCACTATTTCTCACGGTGTCGTCTCCGCCTTCCTCAAGCACGGGTCACACAACATTACCCGTGCCCTCCCCAGTAAACTTACCGGGAAGGACCGCCTACCCATCAACACGTGGTCAAGTGAACGTGGCCAGGGATGGTACGGAGCCAGTCCACAGCTTTTTTTGCTGAGTTGTATTTCACCAAAGCAATATTCTTTAGCTTGGTGAAAGGACTTGGGAAACCATATCTACTCCAGCTTTCATTTCTCCCAGGAAGTACTCTAAAGCTGCTTCACTTGAAATGTGGCCTTTTAGGCTCGTGGAGGCGGAAGCTTTTCACTACTTCATGCCTCATGCCTCGTGTCCATACTTGGTCTCCAGCCGCCACTATTTCTCCCGGTGTTGTCTCCGCCTTCTACAATCGCGGGTCCCTGAGCATTACTGCTGGTACATTTCTGTGGGAATCTGCTTGCCTCCTACTAGCCTGGAATATTTCCAGTAAACTATGGTACGACGCCATGGTATTAGTAGTGCCCCCAGTACCAGTAACGAAGCCATCCCCAATTTCCTTCTCAGGAATTTTATATGGTAGACTGAGTGGCTGCCCAAATATATTAGTTTCTCACAAAGGAGCTGAAGATAGAGTGGCAGTAGGTGCTAGTTTCTCTAGCCTGTTAGATGTCAGAGGTTGAATGGCAGCACATTGGATCAGTGGTTAGCACTGAAGCCTTGCAGCTCTAGGATCCTGGGTTCAAATCCCAGCAAGGACAACATCTGCAAGGATTTTGTATGTTCTCCACGTGTTTGCGTGCATTTCCACCTCAGTAAAAAAGCAGCCATAGAGTGTCCGGGAACCTTCCCACACACTTTTCTTAGCCAGGACTGCTTCTCAGCAGGGTTGGACGGTCCCACCAGAGAATGGCTTCTACATCAGGAGAGTTCATGATAACGCTAACTTTGCAGCTGCTATGGGGCTCTTGAGCGGGGGAGAAAGGTGAGCCCTCAGAATCAAATCCTCTGGTGGGCCCAATGTTTTTCAATCTGAAACAGCATCTCAGTGCGAGTTGTATTTCACCACAGCCATATTCTTTAGCTCGGTGAAAGGACTGGCATAGAGGGAAACCATATCTACTCCGGCTTTCATTTCTCCGTCACCAGGTTCCACCCATTGTCACACACGACCATGCCTGGCTGTATGTTCAGTGGTGAGAGCCACAGATCAGGCTGCTGTGTTACAGCTTTCAACAACTTTGCAGCTCTGGGCAGTTTGTCACCTAAGCATTAAGCATGTTATCTTCAGCACAGCCTGCTGCCGCTTGGCTAAGGCAGTGCTGCAGTGCTTTCAGCTTGTGACTGATATGGTCATTTCGGAAATGGAGGAGGAGGTGCAGGAGCTGAACAATGTGATTACATTGAGGTTACGTTGGCGACTCTGATTTTTATACTAAAGAAAGATCCTACTGTTTTGTTTTTTAAGTTATTTTTTAAGACAAATGCATTCACCGGGAAATGTAATTTTAACATTTTACAACCTTATCTGGCAATGTGGTGTATGACACATCATCTGACACATCCTGTTTCATTTATGATGGAGGGACTCTGAAAGTCAAAAAGCCTATTTTTATACGGCCATCAGGCAGCCCTTACTATTCTTAAAAGGCCAGCAGTTGGCCCTCACTATCGTTAGAGAGTCATCAGCCGGCTATGCTTTGTTGTTCCCATTATTAACGAGTGGGTCTCTTATGCTGTTATTGCGTATACAGTGACTGCAACGGCTGCCAAAAATTCGGATGCAACCAAATACCCCTTTGAAGAGACATAGAGGAGGGTCTCAGTAAAAAAAATGTTGCCATTATAAAGGAGCTGGTCTCTTATAGTGGTAATGCCCATGCTGTAACTGCAAGGGCTGCCAAAATTTGGGGAAAACCCCACTAAGAATTTAAAGACACATAGAGCAGGGCCACGGTAATGAGTACAACATGTCCCCATTAGAAAGGAGAGAGTCTGCTATACAGGTATAGGGTATGCAGTGAGTCCAATAGCTGACCAAATTTGGGAAAAACCCCACTAAGAATTTAAAGACACATAGAGCAGGGCCACAGTAATGAGTACGACATGTTCCAATTAGAAAGAGAGAGTCTGCTATACAGTTATAGGGTATGCAGTGAGTCCAACAGCTGACAGATTTAGGAAAAACCCCACTAAGAATTTAAAGACACATAGAGCAGCGCCACAGTAATGAGTACGACATGTTCCCATTAGAAAGGAGAGGGTCCCCCATAGTGTTGGCCTATGCAATGAATGCAAGGGCTGCCAAAAATTGGGATGCACTCCAATGCCCCATGGAAGAGACGTACAGGGCCTCATGAAAAAATGTTCCCATTATTAGGAAGTGGGTCTCCCATAGTGTTGGCCTATGCAGTGAATGCAAGGGCTGCCAAAAATTTAGAGGCACTCCAATGTCCCTTGGAAGAGACTTAGAGGGCCTCATAAAAAAATGTTCCCATTAGAAAGTAGCGGGTCTCCTATACTTGTAATGCCCATGCACTAAGTGTATGGGCTAACAAACATTTACCCCTGGGGGGTATACATGAACATACTGTAAAATTTTTTTTTTTACGGGCTTCATAAACACCCTTTTAAAAAATTATGTGGGTGATGCATCACAGACCACGGTCATCCTGGTGTATGGTGGTGGAGGATGAGGATGAGGAGAAGGAGGAGGACAAGAGCAAATAGCCCAAATCATGAAGCATATACCCATGTGTGGGTGTGAAAAGGTGCATGGGAATACACCTCCCAAAAAAAGACACTGGATTTGAGTTTATGTTACGCTGCTATCATTCGGTGGTGTTGAGAAGTCTGGCCCAATCCAGCCCTTGATCATTTTTATAAAAGTCAGCCTGTCAGCATTTTCAGTTGACAGGCGGTTGCGCTTATCAGTTATAATTACACTAATGGCACTAAAAACCTGTTCTGATAAAACGCTAGCGGCAGGGCAGGCCAGGACCTCCAAGGTGCAGAGAGCCAGTTCATTCCACGTATCCAGCTTGGATACCCAATAATTAAAGGCACAGAGGAATCACGGAGGTTGTTGGTACGGTCGACAAGGCCCTCCCTCATCATCTTCCCAAACTTTGCACTCCTTGTGAGAGTACCCCACGCCTCAGGGCTTGTGCTATGGGAGGGGCTGAGAAAATTCTCCCAGAACTTTGGCAGTGTTCCCCTGTCTGTAGTCCTTGGTTATCCAACAAACTATGACCTCTGCCGCCAGTGTTTTCAGATGGGAATTTTTTTAATGGTTCCGCAACAAGGTCCTTCTGCCCTATTTTTGTAGACCTGTCCGCCTCAGGAATAAGAGACATAAAGTTCTCCTTGTAGCATGGGTCTAGAAGTGCCACCAACCAGTAATGACTGTCACCCAAAATTTTGACAACGCGAGGGTCATGGGAAAGGCAGCGTAACATAAACTTAGCCATGCGTGCCAGACTGCTAACAGGCAACACTTCCGTGTCCTCACCAAGAGGACGAGTGACCATGCTCTCCTCCTCCTCTTTCTCTCTTTCCCCAGGCCATCCACGACTGAACAGACGGTATGACAGTTGTGCAGGTAGTACCGTCTATAGCGCATGAAACTAGCTCCTGTTCTTCCTCCTCCTTCTCATCATCATCTTCATTGTCACCCAATCCACGTTGGGATGAGATGAGGCTGGGCTCTGTGTAATCACCCTGCATGGTTCCTTGCTCCATCTCATCATGCTCCGCTTGCAATGCATCCTCATCGATAGTGAGCAGAGAGTGTTTCAGAAGACAGAGAAGCGGGATGGTGACACTAATTATGGCGTCATCGGCCCTCACCATCTTGGTGGAGTCCTCAAAGTGTTGGAGGATGGTACAGATGTCTGACATCCATGTCCACTCCTGAGGTCTTATGTGTGGAGTCTGAACTTAGTATCGACAGCCTTGTTGATGCTGGTACTCAACAACTGCCCTCTTCTGCTCACAAATCCTTCCCAACATCTGAAGTGTAGATTTCCAACGCGTGGGGACATCACACACCAATCTGTGAGTCGGAAGCTGCAAACGCTGCTGAAGCACGGCAATGGCGGTGGAAGCTGTAGTTGACTTTCTAAAATGGGCACACAGGTGGCACACTTTAACAAGCAGATCTGGCAGCTTTGGGTAGGATTTGAGAAATTGCTGAACCACGAGGTTGAGCACATGGGTCAGGCATGGTAATTGTGTGAGCTTGCTTCACCTCACAGCCGCCACCTGGTTCCGGCAATTGTCACACACGACCATGCCTGGCTGTAGGTTCAGCAGTGTGAGCCACAGATCTGCCTGTTCTTTCAGAGCTGTCCACAACTCTTCAGCATTGTGCGGTTCGTCACCTAAGCATATTAGCTTCAGCAGTGCTTGTTGCCGCTTTGTCCGAGGCAGTGCTGCAGTGCTTCCAGCTTGTGACTGATGTGGTCATTTCGGAGATGGAGGCTGAAGAGGAGGAGGTGGCTGAGGAGGATGAGGTGCAGTAGCTGTAGACTCCGGAGGAAACCCTGATTAACCTAGGGCCTGCGATCCTTGGCATCTGGAGGATGTGTTCCATCCCAAGGTCCGACTGGGTACCATCCCTGCCCACAAGCACTTGTCCACTTGTCCATGGTTAGGTGTCTTTTCCCGATAATTGTGATGTTGAGGGCGCGGCTAATGTTTTGGGACACGTGCTTGTGTAATGCGTGGATGGCATACCAGGAGAAATAGTGGTGGCTGGGGACCAAGAAGAGAGGAACGGCCACCGCCATCATGTTGTGAAATGATTCCGTCTCCACGAGCCTAAAAGGCAACATTTCTAGTGCAATCACTTGTGAAATGTGGGAATTTAGTAGTGACCCGTGGGGCGTTGGCTGCTTATTTGTGCTTGCGTTCCAAGGACTGGGGTATGGACAATCAACACTGCGGTGAGACAAGGACGTGGACGTCATTCCTAATGCTGCTACTTCACAGTGTGCAATGACAGGTGCAGGGCAGGAGGCATCTTCGCATGCACCATGGACAGGGAATTGGCTTGCATGCACAACAGCGGAAGAAGCAGTGATGCCACCCGCAGACACTGTTCCTGGACCGTGGGGTTCGGCCCACAAAATGCCTGATCATTCTGGTGGTAGTCAAGCTGGTAGTTTTGCCACCCCTGCTGATGCTGGCCTGGCAAGTGGTGCAAATGGCCTTTTTGGGGTTATCGGCAGAGTCTTTAAAAAACAACCAGACTCGGGAAGACCTAACAGTCGTAATGGCAACTCCCTTAGTGATGGTGTTACGGGGAACGGTTGCCTGCCTTCTTTCTGTGGCCACAACACTCCTTCTACCTGCCTGTTGGGGTGCTGTGCCTCCCTCCCCCTGTGTGCTGCTCTCCTCGATTTGCATGTCCTCCTGCCAGGTTGGGTCAGTTACTATATTATCCACCACCTCGTTTTCCACTTCCGCACTCTGGTCCTCCTCCTGACTTTCTGGCAATTGTGTCTCATCATCGTCGACCTCTTGTGACACTTTCCCACCGTCGCCTTCGTGTGACCATGGCTGCTCAAATATTTGGGCATCACTACATGCGATCTCCTCTTGCCCCGCTTCAAGTGGACCGGGCAAGAGGCCCAAATCTATCAATGGAAAAGTGAACAGCTCTTCGGAGAGTCCAAGTATGGGATCAGTTGTCTCCGGGCATTCGACAGGGTGGGAGGAATAAGGTTCAGGGTGAGGAATATGCGGTCCAGACTCACAGCTACTGAGTCTTGACAGTGTGGAAGACAAGGTGGTGGTGGAGGCTAAGTGACTGGAAGCATTATTCTCTATCCAACCAATAACCTTTCACACTGCTGTGTGTTCAATATTGGTGTTCTGTGGTCCTCTATTAATTGGGACAGGAACGTAGAGCGAGAAGATGTGGGTGTTGTGGCACAATTTCAGCTTGCCCACGGCCTCAGCCTCTGTATGTACCATCACCATCACGTCCAGTTCCCCGTCCCTTGCGACGTGCCTTGCCCATTTAAATGGACGACAATATCTTCAACGCTCACTACAAATCACTGAATTTGGAGTTAACTTATATGTGAACGTATGACGGACAAACCAGAGTTTTAAATAGCTGGCCTGTAGGTAACTGTTTTGAACAGCAAACTGGTGTCAATTGCTTTACTGACACACTGAAACAAATTTTTAATGGAGGTCAGAAATGGCAGTATTTTCTGAAAACGTATATGTGATCCGGGTGACGGAGAAAACACAATTTTAAATACCTGGGCTGTAGGTAACTATTTTGAACAGCAAACTGGTAATAATTGCTTCACTGACACTCTAAAAAATAAATTAATGGAAACCAGAAATGGCAGTATTTTCTGAAAACGTATATGTGATCCGGGTGACGGAGAAAACACATTTTTAAATAGCTAGCCTGTATGTAACTATTTTGAACAGCAAACTGGTGTCACTTGCTTCACTGACACACTGAAAATTTTTTTAATGGAGGCCAGAAAAGGCAGTATTTTCTGAAAACATATATGTGATTCGTGTGACGGAC
Organism: Phyllobates terribilis; assembly: GCF_046119375.1. Taxonomy (NCBI): domain Eukaryota; kingdom Metazoa; phylum Chordata; class Amphibia; order Anura; family Dendrobatidae; genus Phyllobates; species Phyllobates terribilis. The sequence goes on from NW_027362764.1 coordinate 231,348,398, forward strand.
AAACCACAGTTTTAAATACCTGGCCTGTAAGTAACTATCTTCAACAGCAAACTGGTGTCAATTGCTTCACTGACACACTGAAACTAATTTTTAATGTATGCCAGAAATGGCAGCATTTTCAGTGCAATTATATGTGATCTGTGTGATGGACAAACCACAGTTTTAAATAGCTGGATTTTTAGTGCTGAAATATGGAAAGGACCTGGCTATATCTGCAGTGCCAACAAGCAAATGGCACAGAACAACAGTGTTCTCTTGATTGCTTTTTAAGCAAATAATGAGGATAAGTTCCAAAACAAAAATTATTCCTGGTCCCTGAGACCTGGGCCTATTTCTAGAAATATCTAACAGCAGCAGCAGACAAAACTGGAATGGAGCCTCTTGTGCTATGTGCACTGCAGTCTGCTATATACCCTGCCTGCCTACCTATATACACTGCCTGCCTGATATCTCTGCAGATGGATTAGTCCTCAAAAGGACTGTTTGTTGAGATGATATGTGTCTCTAATATAGTTTGGTACAGCTACACTAACTAGAAACAAGCAAATCTCTCCTTAGCTCAGCAGCACCTCTCCCTACACTATCTGACTCCGGAGTGACTATGACGAGCATGGCGTCGCCAGGTCTGATATAGACCTGATGATGCTGTGCGGCCAGCCAATCACTATAATTCCACAACCAACGTGGCTACGGCATTACAGTGAGTGGCAGGCAATCCCTGCATGTTCATTGGCTTTGTAAAGAGTGCCAAACATGCAGGGAGGAGACCCAAGCTCCTGCCGAGCATCCCCGGAAATACTCGGCGAGCGACGAGCATTTTGAGCAGTGAGATGCTTGGGCGAGCACCGAGCAGTTGTGAGCATGCTTGCTCATCACTAAATGTGGACACTCCTGGTTAAGTCTAAATTTCTTGGGTTGTCTGTACTGGAAGAGATGTGGGTCTCATTTACACTATTTCTACTGTAGTGAAATTGATTACACTTTGCTGGCGTCTGTCGCTAATTTTTAGAAATGTGGGGAATCCTGAATGGGTCTCCATCCATTGGGTTGACTGTAGTGGAAGAGGTTTTGGTCTCATGCATTTCTCTAGTTATACTGAGTGAAACTGAGCATTTGGTGCAGATATTGTTCTCCCCAAATGGGTACGCAAACGTAATAAACTCTAAATTGATTTTCAATAAACAACCATCAGATGCCCCATCAAACACCTCTACTGCTTCTTCCTCCTCCTTTGTTACCGTGCCAAGTTGTGTCACGCTGGTGTCCGACAGAATCAGCTGTATACCCGCTGCATTTAGGCTGAGTGACAGCCCGTCAGCTATAAGTGAAGCGGACATGCCTGCTGTGTTTGTTTCTCTGAGCACATCACACGTTTCTCAATCCACTTAACATCTCCGCCTGCACCTCACTCACGCTATATCAGTTTGTCCGTTTTACCGTACTCTGCCCTCTCTCAGCACTGAAGGCAGCCCTCAATCCCGCTGTTGTGCTCATGTAAAAGATTGTTTCATCCTACACATAACAAAGCTAAGAGGTTGAGTTTCCTCATCTCCAATCTGTTGGCCTCAGAGATGGTGGTCTTAGGCCCTATTTTTTAAATGTAAAAACTTCCGATTGAGTCTGCATCTCCTGGGTTGGCTGTAGTGGGACAGGTATGGATTAGAAACTACTGGTAGTCTGGTAACATTGATGTCACTTCGGTGGTGTTAGGCCCTCATTTAGGGCAAAGTAAACACGCCTGGTTAGGTCTCATTCTCCTGGGTTGGCTGTATTGGAAGAGGTGTGGGTCTTATTTACATTATTTCTAAAGTAATGAAATTAATGCCACTTTGATGACGTCTGACACTAATTTTTTAAAATTAATCCTGATTGGGTCTCCATTAGTGTTGAGCATTACGATACTGAAATATCGGGTATCGGCCGATATTCGCGGTATCGGAATTCCGATACTTAATTCCGATACTTTTACAATATCGAATACCGGAATCGGAAGTTCCCATAATGCCTGCGCTCTGCAGTGTCTCTGAAGGATGACAAGCTGGATGGCAGAGCTCAGCTGAGATCCAGCCTGTTATCAGAGTGCCATCCCAGCGTGGGAGAATTCTCCTGATTGTTTAAAAGCCGGCGGGCGGTAAAAAGCCGCCGGCTTTTAAACAATCACACAGCCCCATACTGCTTCCCCGCAGCCTCCCACCCCGATCCTCCGCTCCCCTCCCACCTCCCATCCCGATCGTAAGTTAGGACCGGGCGGGGAGCGCAGCACCAAGGAGCGGGGAGCGAAGGACCCGGGCGGGGAAGCCGGCAATGAAAAGACTTCACCGCCGGCTTTCCCGTTCTGTGCTGCGCTTTCCCGCCGGTTATTTCAAATGAACAGCTGAGGTATCAGGTGATGCCGATCAGCTGTTCATTTGAAGTCGCCGCGGTGCCCTCAGAGGGTTCATGTGAGTTCATGCTTGACTGCATTGCATGAACTCACATGAACTTTCCCACGGTCGCACAGGTCAGCCTCACCTCCCAGACCATCAGCCCGTCATGATTGGTGTGCGCGGTGTCTGTGCGATGTGTGCGGGGTGTCTGTGCGATGTCTGCGGGTGTGTGTGCGGTGTCTGTGCGTGTGTCTGCGAGTGTGTGTGGGTGTCTGTGCGATGTCTGCGAGTGTGTGTGGTGTCTGTGCGATGTGTGCGGGTGTGCGCGGTGTCTGTGCGATATGTGCGGGTGTGCGCGGTGTCTGTGCGATGTCTGCGGGTGTGTGCGTGCAGGCAGACATAGGCCGATGTGACACTACTACTCCCATCGGCCTATGTCTGTCCCCCGTCCACTCCTGCCAGCAGGATCAGCTCGATGGGAGCAGTAGTTCCCATCAGCCTGATCCTGCTATATAAATTGCCCTACTGTGTCCCCAATAAATGTTAAATACATGTCATTGGTGGCCAGTGGTTGCCTACAATAAATTAGTTCATACATTACCTGTCCCCGCCGATCGCCACCTAAAATAAAGTAAAAAATAAAAAACTACACCTATACTCACCTAGACACCTAATTCCCCGAAGCCATCGATCTCCTGTAATAAAATATAAAATAATAATCCACAACCTTATCCTTACCCCTCCGTAGCAGTCCACGAGTGTCCCACGAAGATCTCCAGTTCAGAGCAGCCACAGAGAATGTGACCGCTCTGAACGGCTGCCGCCGCTAGAATGATGGGGCCGTAAAGCAGCCCCGTCATTGCATAAGCGGGTTCGCCGGAGTTCAGGCAGCGCTGCTCCGGTCAACTCCTTTACGGCCCTGCTGTATCGTGAGAAATTCCCACGGTACAGCAGTGCCGTAAAGGAGGTCTCCGGAGCTGCGCTGCCTGAATGCACTCCGGTGACCTCAGTCAGTGGCTCCCGCTGCCGGGAGCGGACGTGTTCCCGGCAGTGTGAACTTACAGCAGCCATGCACAGCTGTCACCATCTCCAGATGTGACAGCTGTGCATGGGAGATCAGCGCAGGAACGTGGACAGGTAACTATTTTTTTTTAGTAAACTAAGAATTAAATAAAATGGTGTGTTTTATTTCAAATAAATTATTTTTTTCTGGGTGTAGTGTGTTTTTTCTTTTTAACACTTTGTAGGTTAGTAATGGGGGTGTCTTATAGACGCCCATCATTACTAACCTGGGCTTCATGGCAGCTGGCGCTGACATAAACCCCAGCCCTATTACCCCCTGCCACCGCACCAGGGCAGCGTAGAAGAGCGAGGCTAAGTGCCAGAATTGGCGCATCCTATGGATGCGCCATTTCTGGGGCGGCTGACGGCTGGTGTTTCTAGCCTGGGAGGGGGCCAATATTCATGGCTCCCTTCCTGGGCTATTAATATCAGCCCCCAGCTGTCTGCCTAGCCTTTGCTAGCTATTAAAATAGGGGGTACCCCACGTCATTTTTTTGGGGGGGTCCCCCATTTTAATAGCTAGTAAAGGCTAGGTATTCAGCTGGGGGCTGATATTAGTAGTCTGGGAAGCTCCGTGGGTATTACCCCCTTCCCAGGCTTCAAACATCTGCCCGAGCTGTCTGCTTAACCTCCGCTAGAGAATAAAATTATGGGGGATCCCACGCCAATTTTTTTTTAAATAAATCCTTTATTTTAACACTAAATGACATTTGAGGAGTTAATAAAGATGCAGTCCCTAAATTATTATTTATTTTTTAATTAATTTTTCCCAAAAATTTTGACGTGGACTTTGCCATATTTTTGTATGCCAGCCAGGTACAGCATCCAGCTTCTATGAACGCGCCATTTTCCGGGGTGGCTGGGTCTCCCTGCGCTGCAGATTCCAGCCCCCAGCTGCCTAGTTGTACCTGGCTGGACACACAAATAGGGCGAAGCCCCACATATTTTTTTTTTTTAATTATTTCATGAAATAATTTTTTTAAAAAAGGGCTTACCTATATTGTTGTGTCCGGCCAGGTACAAATAGGCAGCTGGTGGTTGGGGGCAGCCTGTTCCTGCCTGCTGTACCTGGCTGGACACAAATATAGTGCAAAGCCCCACGTCAATTTTTTTTTAATTATTTCAGGAAATTCATGAAATAATTTTAAAAAAATTGATGTGGGGCTTCGTCCTATATTTGTGTCCAGCCAGGTACAGCAGGCAGGAACGGGCTGCCCCCAACCACCAGCTGCCTATTTGTACCTGGCCGGACACAACAATATAGGGAAGCCCTTTTTTAAAAAAATTATTTCATGAAATAATTAAAAAAAAATTGACGTGGGGCTTCGCACTATATTTGTGTCCAGCCAGGTACAGCAGGCAGGAACGGGCTGCCCCCAACCACCAGCTGCCTATTTGTACCTGGCCGGACACAACAATATAGGGAAGCCCTTTTTTTCTTAATTATTTCATGAATTTCATGAAATAATTAAAAAAAAAAATACGTGGAGCTTCGCCCTATTTTTGTGTCCAGCCAGGTACAACTAGGCAGCTGGGGGCTGAAATCTGCAGCGCAGGGAGGCCCAAGCATTCTGGGCCCCACCCGCTGCAAATTGCAGTCCGCAGCCGCCCCGGAAAATGGCGCGTTCATAGAAGCGCCATCTTCTGGCGCTGTACCCAACTCATCCAGGGCCCTGGTGCGGTGGCTCACTGGGTAATAAAGGGGTTAAGACCAGCTTGGCATTATCAGCTGGCCCTAAGCCCGAAATTCATGGGGTCACGCCAATATTAGACATGACCACCATGAATTTCTAGTAAAGTATTTAAAAAAACACAACACCCAGAATAAAGTCCTTTAATTGAAATAAAGACACAATTCTTTATTGTTCTAAATTAAACTATACTTACCATCACGCCCATTCCAGCTGAAGCCAACGATCTCCTGCAATAAAAGAAAAATAATAAAGCAACATCATCCTTACCTTTCCATGGTTCCCAGGACAGCTTCAGCTCTGCTACATCGAGATGACAGGCTGGACCGCAGCAGAACGCTGCCATCCAGCCTGTCATCCCGCAGACACTGAGAAGCGCAGGCTTGCTTGCGCTCCTCAGTGTCTCTCTGTGACGGCATCCAGATGAGCCGAGTTCATGTCCAATGAACTCGGCTCACCTCATGCACGTCACTGACAGCGTGGGAAAATTCTCCTGCACTCAGCGCTTCAGCGTGAGAATTTTCCCACGCTGTCAGTGACGTGCATGAGGTGAGCCGAGTTCATTGGACATGACCTCAGCTCATCTGGATGCCGTCACAGAGAGACACTGAGGAGCGGAAGCATGCCTGCGCTTCTCAGTGTCTGCGGGATGACAGGCTGGATGGCAGCGTTCTGCTGCGGTCCAGCCTGTCATCTCGATGTAGCAGAGCTGAAGCTGTCGTGGGAACCATGGAAAGGTAAGGATGAGGTTGCTTTATTATTTTTCTTTTATTGCAGGAGATCGTTGGCTTCAGCTGGAATGGGCGTGACGGTAAGTATGGTTTAATTTAGAACAATAAAGAATTGTGTCTTTATTTCAATTAAAGGACTTTATTCTGGGTGTTTGTGTTTTTTTTTTAACTTTCACTATGGGGTTAGTAATGGGGGTGTCTTATAGACGCCTCTCCATTACTAACCTGGGCTTGATGTCAGCTGGCATTATAAGCTGACATCAACCCCAGCCCTTTTACCCCACTGCCACCGCTACAGGGCAGTGGGAAGAGCGAGGCTAAGTGCCAGAATTGGCGCATCCTATGGATGCGCCATTTCTGGGGCAGCTGACGGCTGGTGTTTCTAGCCTGGGAGGGGGCCAATATTCATGGCACCCTTCCTGGGCTATTAATGTCAGCCCCCAGCTGTCTGCCTAGCCTTTGCTAGCTATTAAATTAGGGGGGACCCCACGTCATTTTTTGGGGGTGGTCTCCCATTTTAATAGCTAGTAAAGGCTAGGTATTCAGCTGGGGGCTGATATTAGTAGCCTGGGAAGCTCTGTGGGTATTACCCCCTTCCCAGGCTTCAAACATCTGCCCCAGCTGTCTGCTTAACCTCCGCTAGAGACTAAAATTAAGGGGATCCCCACGCCAATTTTTTTTAAAATAAATCCTTTATTTTAACACTAAATGACAAGTACAGTAATCAACACTGTCACTGTACTTCATATATATGTGACTGACATGTTTCTATCTATCTAATCTATGTATGATTCTCTATTCCTTCTATTCTAAATTGTCGGGTACAGATGCTGAATTGCCGGCCGGCTTTCTTAAAGAGACGGTGCATTAAAACACTATTATTTTTTAAATAAATCCTTTACACTAAATGACAAGCACAGTAAGCAACACTGTCACTGTACTTCATATATATGTGACTGACATGTTTCTATCTATCTAATCTATGTTTGAAGCTCTATTCTGTCTGTTATAAATTGTCGGGTACCGCTGCTGAATTGCCGGCCGGCTTTTTTAAAGAGACGGTGCATGAAAACACCAATATTTTTTTTAATAAATCCTTTGCACTAAATGACAAGTACATTAAGCAACACTGTCACTGTACTTCATATATATGTGACTGACATGTTTCTATCTATCTAATCTATGTGTGGTGCTCTATTCTTTCTGTTGTAAATTGTCGGGTACCGGTGTATGCGCTGATGAATTGCCGGCTTTTCACATAATACATTCTACATTATTCTTAGTTGTTTTACTTCATGTAGAATTAACCTACAAGGAAAGAAAGGGTTTATTTTCATTCCGATATTTCTGTCCCATTGACTTGCATTGGTTTCCGGTATCGGAATCGGCGATATCCAATACTTTTTGAGTATCGGTCCGATCCAATCCGATACGATATTTCCTGATATCGGAAGGTATCGCTCAACACTAGTCTCCATCTATTGGGTTGGCTGTAGTGAAACCTTCCTGTTCTGAAGTCTAAGTTGGGTAAGGTTGCGTACCAGTCCTTGCTGCACTCCTGATACAGACTCTGCCTGCTGCACTCATGATACAGACTCTGCCTGCTGCACTCTGATACAGAAACTGCCTGCTGCACTTTGACACAGACTCTGCCTGCTGAACTCCAGATACAGACTCTGTCTGCTGCACTGCTGATACAGACTCTGTCTGCTGCACTCCTGATACAGACTCTGCCTGCTGCACTCCTGATAAAGACTCTGCCTGCTGCACTCTGATACAGACTCTGCCTGCTGCATTCCTAATTCAGACTTTGCTTGCTGCACTCCTGATACAGACTCTGCCTGCTGCACTCTGATACAGATTCTGCCTGCTGCACTCCTGATACAGATGCTGCCTGCTGCACTCCTGATACAGACTCTGCTGCATTCCTGATACAGATTCTGCCTGCTGCACTCCTGATACAGACTCTGCTGCACTACTGACACAGACTCTGCCTGCTGTCCTTGATAGAAACTTTGCCTGCTGCACTCTGATAACTCTGCCTGCTGCACTCTGATAAAGACTCTGCCTGCTGCACTCCTGATGCAGACTCTGCCTGCTGCACTCCTGATACAGACTTTGCCTGCTGCACTCCTGATGCAGACTCTGCCTGCTGCACTCCTGATACAGACTCTGCCTGCTGCACTCTAATACAAACTCTGCATGCTGCACTACTGATACTGACTCTGCCTGCTGCACTTTGATATAGACTCTGCCTGCTGCAATCTGACACAGACTCTGCCTGCTGTCCTTGATAGAAACTATGCCAGCTGCACTCTGATAACTCTGCCTGCTGCACTCTGATACAGACTCTACCTGCTGCACTCCTGATGCAGCTCTGCCTGCTGCACTCCTGATACAGACTCTGCCTGCTGCACTCCTGATGCCGACTCTGCCTGCTGCACTTCTGATTCAGACTCTGCTTGCTGCACTCTGATTCAGACTCTGCCTGCTGCACTCCTGATACAAATTTTACCTGATGCACTCCTGATACAGACTCTGCCTGCTGCACTCTGATACAGACTCTGCCTGCTGCACTCTAATACAAACTCTGCCTGATGCACTCCTGATACAGACAATGCCTGCTGCACTCTAATACAAACTGTGCCTGCTGCACTCCTGATACAGGCTCCGCCTGCTGCACTCTGATGAAGACTCTGCCTACTGAACTCTGATACATACTCTGCCTGATGCACTTTGATACAGACTCTGCCTGCTGCACTCTGATACAAACTCTGCCTGCTGCACTCTGATAGACTCTGCCTGCTGCACTCTGATACATACTCTGCCTGCTGCACTCCAGATGCAGACTTTGCCTGCTGCACTCCTGATACAGACTCTGCCTGCTGCACTCCTGATACAGACTCTGCCTGCTTCACTCCTGATACAGACTATGCCTGTTGCACTCTGATAGACTCTGTCTGCTGTACTCCTGATACAGACTCTGTCTGCTTCACTCCTTATACAGATTCGGTCTGTTTCACTCCTTATACAGACTTTGTCTGCTTCACTCCTTATACAGACTCTGCCTGTTGCACTCCTGATACAGACTCTGCCTGCTTCACTCCTGATACACACTCTGCCTGCTACACTCCTGATACAGACTCTGCCTGCTGCACTCTAATACAAACTCTGCCTGTTGCACTTTTGATAGACTCCGCCTACTGCATTCCTGATACAGACTCTGCCTTGCGCACTTCTGATACAGACTCTGCCTGCTGCACTCTGATACAGACTTTGCCTGCTGCACTCCTGATACAGACTCTGCCTGCTGCACTCCTGATAGAGACTCTGCCTGCTGTACTCCTGAGACAGACTCTTCCTGCTTCACTCCTGATACAGACTCTGCCTGTTGCACTCCTGATATAGACTCTGCCTGTTGCACTCTGATACAGACTCTGTCTGCTGCACTCTGATACAGACTCTGCCTGCTGCACTCCTGAGACAGACTCAGTCTGCTGCACTCCTGATACAGACTCTGCCTGCTGTACTCCTGAAACAGACTCTGTCTGCTGCACTCCTGATACAGAATCTGCCTGCTGCATTCCTGATACAGGCTCTGCCTGCTGCACTCTGATACAGACTCTTCCTGCTGCACTCTGATACAGACTCTGTCTGCTGCATTCTGATACAGACTTTGCCTGCTGCGCTCTTATACAGACTCTGTCTGCTGTACTCCTGATAGAGACTCTGTCTGCTGCACTCCTGATACAGAATCTGCCTGCTGCATTCCTGATACAGGCTCTGCCTGCTGCACTCTGATACAGACTCTTCCTGCTGCACTCTTATACAGACTCTGTCTGCTGCATTCTGATACAGACTCTGTCTGCTGTGCTCTTATACAGACTCTGTCTGCTGTACTCCTGATACAGACTCTGCCTGCTGCACTCTGATACAGACTCTGCCTGCAGCACTCTGATACAGACTCTGCCTGCTGCACTCCTGATACAGACTCTGCCTGCTGCACTCCTGATACAGACTCTGCCTGTTGCACTCCTGATACAGACTCTTCCTGCTTCACTCCTGATACAGACTCTGCCTGTTGCACTCCTGATACAGACTCTGCCTGTTGCACTCTGATACAGACTCTGCTGCACTCTGATACAGACTCTGCCTGCTGCACTCCTGAAACAGACTTTGCCTGCTGCACTCCTGATACAGACTCTGCCTGCTGCACTCCTGATACAGGCTCTGCCTGCTGCACTCTGATACAGACTCTGCCTGCTGCACTCTGATACAGACTCTGCCTGCTGCACTCTGATACAGACTCTGCCTGCTGCACTCTGATACAGGCTCTGCCTGCTGCACTCTGATACAGACTCTCCCTGCTGCACTCTTATACAGACACTGTCTGCTGCACTCTGATACAGACTCTGCCTGCTGTACCATCTAGTCTGTCCTACTGGGTCCAGCTGCTGCTCGTCCGTTGGTCTGTCCTGGAGTGTTACCTGGCGTTCATCGGGAGCCAAGTCTAACTTCACCATCAGAGGCTCTAGTGAACAGTCCGGTGCTCGCTTAGTCACACCCCTCCAGGCTCTCCGGGGTCCGTGGGACAGGAGTTCCACAAACCACGTCCGAGACAGTGCGCCCTTGCAGGCAGGGACTTGTCTCCTGTTGTACCAGTCGGTGACCCCTTTTGACATATAAAGCGCAACTAAATAAATGTCGCTGTCACAGTAATAATAATTATAGTACTTGTACTCTGGGTCAAGTGATGGCACTTCCCTGGTGTCTACACCTAATTTGATGTGTTTTGGCAGCTTTTGGTCCCGTTTTTAGGTGTTCTCTGTGCACTTTTTTGGTCCTCCCATTGACTCCTATGGGATTCGGAAATGTTTGACGAACATTCGGCGACTAAATACGGCGAATATCAATTCGTTCAGTGAATTTTTCCAAACCGAACATTAAAATGTTCGCTCATGCCTAGTTATCAGTCATTCCTTATTCTTCACATTATGAGGCAAAAAAGAGTTGTATGGAGTAATACAAGTCTGAGATCCTGAAGCAGACATTACATAAGGAGGTAAACACAGAAAACAAACAACCTAGTCTAAAGCAGCATGCACTGTATGTGTAAAGAGACAAAACACTGTGGAACCAGAACAGCAAAAAAATGTAGCAGAGGGGACGAGATTAATCAGGACTCCGGGTAGAGTGTCGTCAGGGAAACCAGCTCAGCAGATAAACAGCGCTTGCATTCTGAGATGATTCTGGTGCCAAGGAAAGAGATGGAAGAAGACACATGTCCGGAGCTCCTGTCAGGAATAAAGTGCCGTGCATCCGCCCAGCCCTGATGTCAAGCCCCGAAGACCCGAGCGACGCCAGTCAAGGTTCCTCACCTGGGTGACGTCGGTTAACAGGACGGAAGCAGGTTGCGGCGGCATGGTTCTCAGATGTGTTTGCCAGTGGCAGGACGTCGCAGAAGCTCTGTAGGTGCCACATCGGAGATTCACGATTGGGCCGACGACCAGGAAGGACATGCAAGACGATCCGTTACTTCAGGCAGGGACATATGGTACTGGCCACAAATAGAGGGAAAGACAGTAGTCAGACGGGGACCAGCAGGCACCAGACCGGCATCGCGAAAGGGGATAGAGAGTGACAGAGGGATAGGGCAGTGATTTATGATAGGAGCAGAGTATTGCCAAGGCTTTAAAAGACTACCTCTTGCCCTGTATAGTTAATTACAATTTAGTTCCCCTTCATTTTAAATTGCTGGCCCCCGAATTCTAGTGTATCTTTATAATTTATTCTGTTGTGCAAATTCCTGCTTATTTTACTGTCAAACATTGTGAATATTGTTACCGTATTATATGTGTTTTACAATTAATATTAAGTTGTTAAATAAAAGAAATAGACTGTTGCTACTCCTGTGCCTCCGCTGTTGCATTCTGTTACCTTCTTACATATGGAGCGACTCAGAATTCTCCAAAACACAACACTTTAATTAAAACTTGGACAATCCGCAAGTGAGCATTTGTGGTTGTAGGTAGAGTTGAGCAAAAAGATTCTGGAGCAACCAGACAAGGGCAGTGAGAACATCCTCGACCAGCACTTGAATAGTGGGATCCTGGGCATGGTTGTCATTTCATGTAGTGGGGGCCTTTTAAATGGCAGAGGTTCCCGTGATGCTGGAATTCGAATGTTCACCGAGAATGTTCACATTCCAGTGTCCAGCTGTTACAAAGCACTGATGTGGATGGTGACCAGAGTCCTGTGAATTTTTTTGCTTACCTTTTTTTTGCAGGACCTTCTTCAGACTACCTGTGTACAATGCATATATGTCATAATTTATAATGGCTTAGTTCCAGAGTACAGAGTTGAAGATACATCATCATAGTGGATGTAATAATAAAGAAAAAATGCTAAGAGTATATGAAGATATCAAATCAAATTCAACTGTCAAAGGGGTTGGCCATTTTATCTTTAATTTAAAAGGAATCTGCCAACTCATTCTATCTCCACAAACCAGTTACATGAGTTTGTAGGTTATAAGAATACAAGTAAATTCATACCTTTATGGAACAAAAATGCAGCTATGTTGCAGACAAAACCACCTTAGAAGTGATATGAAAATGAGGGTGGAAGTGCTCTGGGCAGGACAAAGCACTTCCACTGAGGGTGTAGAATGAGATGACAGATTTCCGTCAACAAATGTATCGAGGACAAGATTTTGTGCAATTTACTAAAATAAAGATAAAGTAGCTGATCCCTTTTATAAGGTTGGAGTCTCAATGGACACAATCTTAACAATGAGTCAATTAAAATATTGACTAATCAATGAACAACAGGCTAGAATGTGATAATGACAATGGTTATATGGGTAGTAGTGCTATTAAAGGAGATTGGTTACCAGTGTTAACAGGTGTTTCTACTATCCCTTCTGAGAGCAGCATGATGTAGGGGCAGAGACCCCAAATAGGCTTAGTACAGACTGTTATATACACATGACCAAAATTGTTGGTACCCCTTGTTTAATGAAAGAAAAACCCACACTGGTCACAGAAATATCTTGAATCTGACAAAAGTAATAATAAATTAAAAATCTATGAAAATGAACAAATGAAAGTCATACATTGCTTTTCAACCCTGCTTCCACAGAATTTTTAAAAATATTAAACTCTTATATGCGGAGGCTGACCTGAATAACGACAGGCGTGCTGAAGCTGGTACTCAACAACTGCCCTCTGCTGCTCACAAATCTTCCCAACATATGCAACGTTGAGCTCCAATGCGTGGTGAAGTCGCACACCAGTCAGTGAGCTGGAAACCGCAAATGCTGCTGAAGCACGAAGAGGGTGGCAGAAGCTGTAGGTGACTTGGGCACACACGCGGTATACTTTCACAAGCAGCTCCGGCAGTTCCGGATAGATTTTGAGAAACCGCTGAACCACTAGGTTGAGCACATGGGCCAGGCATGGCATGGTACATGTGTGAACTCGCCTAGCTTCAGAGACACCACCAGGTTCCGACCATTGTCACACAAGACCATGCCTGGCTGTAGGTTCAGTGGTGACAGCCACAGATCTGCCTTCTTTTTTACAGCTGTCAGCAACTCTGCAACAGTGTGCGGTTTGTCACCTAAGCATATTAGCTTCAGCAGTGCTTGTTGCCGCTTGTCCGAGGCAGTGCTGCAGTGCTTCCATCTTGTGACTGATGTGGTCTTTTCGGAGATGGAGGCTGAAGAGGAGGAGTAGGTGCAGAAGCTGTAGAATGTGGGGGTCACCCTGATTGACCCAGGGCCCACAATCCTAGGCATCAGGAGGACTTGTTCTGTCCCAGGGTCCGACTGGGTCTTGGCTTCCACTATATTAACCCAGTGTGCCGTCAGCGAGATGTACCATCTCTGGCCACAAGCACTTGTACATTTGTTCGTGGTTGGGTGTACCTTCCCAGTTACTGCATTGTTGAGGGCACGGGTAATGTTCTGGGACATGTGCTTGTGTAATGCGGGGACGGCACACATGGAGAAATAGTGGCAGCTGAGGACCAAGTACCGAGGGATGGCCGCTGCCATCAGGTTGCGGAAAGATTCTTTCTCCACGAGCCAACATTTCAAGTGCAAGCATGCAAGAAATGTGTGAGTTTAGTAGTGTGGCCTGTGGGGCGTTGACTGTGTATTTTCGCTTGCATTCAAAGGACTTGGGTAGGGACAAGAACGTGGACGCTGACGGTAAGGGTTGCAAGTGTGCATTGATAGGTGCAGGGCGGGAGTCATCTTCACCTGCGCCAAGGACAGAGGTTTAGCGTGCACGTACAACAGGGAAACAGGCAGTGATGTCACCCGCAGACACTGTTTCTGGACCATGGCCTTCGGCCCAACCAGTTGGGTGCTTTGCTGTCAGGTGCCTGAGCATGCTGGTTGTGGTCAGGCTGGTAGTTTTGCTGACCATGCTTATGCTGGCATGACAGAAGGTGCAAATTGCCTTTTTGAGGTTATCTTGACAGTCTTTAAAAAAGAGCCAGACTATGGAAGACCTAACAGTTGTAATGGCAACTTAACTTTCCTCGTGTTGGTGTTCCGGGGAACAGTTGCCCACCTTGTGTCTGTGGCCACCCCACTGCTTGTTCCTGCCTGTTGTGCTGCTACGCCTCCCTCTCTCTCTCTCTGAGCTGCTGTCCTCGCTATGCATGTCACCTTGCTAGGTTGGGTCAGTGACTTCAGCGTCCACCACCTTGTCTTCCACATGCACACCCTTAGCCTCCTCCTGACTTGCTGGCAATTGTGTCTCATCATCATCATCCACCTCTTGCGACAATTTCCCACTGTCGCCTTTGTGTGACCGTGGCTGCTCAAATATTTGGGCATCGCTACATGCGATCTTCTCTTGCCTCGCTTGAAGCGGGCCAGGCAAAAGACCTGAATCTATAAATAGAAAAGTGAACAGATCTTCAGAGTGTCCAAGTGTGGGATCAGTTGTCTCTGGGCACTCGGCATGGTAGGAGGAAGGAGGATCAGGGTGAGGAATATGTGGTCCAGACTCATGGCTACTGAGACTTGACCGAGTGGAAGACAGGGTGATGGTTGTGGCAAAGTGACTGGAAGTGTGGCGCCCCTGAGGGTTTGGTCGCCACAGAGTTATTGCATCTCATCCAGAGATGTGGTACCTCACTCTCAGGTAAGGAAGGAGTATGGCTCAGGACCCTAACGCTACATCCACTACACCACATTTCCGGGGGACAGGGCGAGATTGCTCCTACGGGAGCTCACAGTCCCTGGTCCCTGGCTGGAGTGGGAGGAACCACTTAGAAAGGGGGAACTATGTAGTGGATGGGTGGAGGACGTAGATCCTGGGAGCACTGAGTAGGAGTATAAGTATGGGAGCCATCTTAGATCAAGGGGGGAGTCCCGACAGAGAGTTCCAGTCCAGACGGACTGAGGTGAAGACAGGGAGCAGGGGCTCTGTATGAGCTCTGCTCCACAGGCGGGCCTAGTTAGGAGGCCTGAGAATGAGAGGAGTGGGAGCAGGAAGGCTCCAGGAACAGAAGGGACCCCAGGGGTACGGGCCATGCAGCAAGCCACCCGTACGCCCGCCGCTACTAGAAAGTAGGGGGGTCAGGCCAGAAAAAGGGAACCGGTCCCTCAACTAGCATGGAGCTACAAGGCCCAACTAGGAAATCGGAGGCTGCAGCACTTCAAGTACCGCAGGCCACAAGTCCACGCCAGTACACTAAGAAGGTAGCCGCATAGGACCCAGGGGACGGAACACATGTTGCCCGCCAAGGCATGAGGATACCGGATAGAAGTGCCACTGGGTGTGAGGTGCAGGGAGCAGGCCAGAGAGAGGACACACAGAAGGGGGTCCTGTAAAATGCTCCGGAGTTTCCTGAGGGTCGGCTGAACCCCTCACTGTGTGAACACAGGACGCCGTGGGCCTTGCACTGGCGCCTGTAACTGGAACTGCTATAATCGTGAGTAAACACCCTGGGACTGCACTATCTGACTCCGTGTTATTACGGACTACCTGCACCATAACCACCATCATCTATACACGCTGCCCTGGAGCTACACTCTTCCTGTGGGAAGTTACACTACCTTAGCTGCTATACCACCAGCTTCAGAGGACTGTTCCGCAGCGGCGGTTCCTATTGACCGCATTCCACAGGTGACGTAGTCGGACATTAAACACCTTTACACATACACTACCCTTGGTTTGACCGCCCTGGGTCATGGACCGGGTCGCTGCCACGGTGACTACCACCCCCAGCATCTACAGGCCCGGATCCGGGTACCCCACGGCCCAGGGGGCGCGTCAGAAGCGTTATCTGTTATCCAATCAACAACCTTTTCACACTGCCCTTGCTTCAAGAGTGGTGTTCCACGGCCCCCTAGTAATTGGGACAGTAAGGTAGTTCGGTAGTTCGACATGATGTGGGTGTTTGTTGTGCTCCCTCAGCAGGCACAGTTTCATCTTGCCCATGGCCTCTGCCTCTGCGTGAACCATCAACATCACGTCCACTTCCCCGTCCCTTGCCACGCGCCTTGCCCATTTTAAATGGAGTGTAATATTTGGCACGCTCCAATAAAGTGACGATTATTACCGCCGTAATATTGGATCACATCTGATGACCACAGTTTTAGAGATAACAACAGAAATCAACCAGTATTAATGGCTGTCAGATCTGGGACTATCTGAAAGACAAATCATCTTACATAACAACAGGGGGGGACGACTGGGTCGCCTAATTAATGATGATAGAGACGTCCATAATATACAAAAATCAAATAAGCTTTATTATTTTAAAATATGGACAGATTAATGTGAGATAAAAACACCAACAATAATTGCCATGTGGAAACGAGCACACAGGAAGACTAAGTAAACATGTATATGGCTACCATATGTAATATCTAAAGGATGACAATATCTGTTTTTTGCACATATACATTAAAAGAAGGGAATCACAGCCCCGGGTATAATATAACAGGTAATCAATGTACATGTGTACATACACAGTAATGACTGATGCCCAAAAAAATATATATATAAATAAAAATGCAAGTAAAGAAATGCGTATCCGGGGAACCCTAGCCTGTAAGCACAACCCCGACCCGCATTTCGGCGTGGGCCTTTGTCAAGGGGCAATAAGTGAGTACCAGAATCGCGTATTTAAAAAAAATGTGTCCAGTCATCATGTTGCAAACCGCGGGCTAATCAAATTAGTTCCCGCCCTGGAAATTATGTCCAGTGTCATGGTAACGCGGTGAAGCTACCTAAGGATGCCGGATGTGTACCGGAAATGACGCATGCGCTGTCATGGTAACCGGGACGCTCGGCGGCGGCGGTATCAGGACTTAATGGTGGGAGATCAGGTGACCACGCGTCATACAGTACTGAAGATGCCGAGGGCCAGGAGAGGTGCTAGGACCATGACATCCAAATAACACAGCAGAGCAGATGATAATAGAAGGCCGGTATGTACACATAACAATTCATTACAATATCAGTAAAAACTTTATATAAACATTGCCAACCTAAAAGTAAGCATAAGGATTAACATCAGCTCTTAATCAATCTATGAAATGACTAAATTCACTCAAAAGCATCGGCACAGACTAGGGGGAAATTTTTTTTTAAATAAAAAAAGGTCTACATAGGATTATACTATGGCAATTAATAATGTAAGTAAACCCCCCTAGAGAATGCAGCAGCCAGATAAGAAGAAGTCATATGACATGGCTAAGAAATGTACTAAAAGAACACAAATTATATATTCTATATTCAGATGTCCCAATAAAACCAATATAAAAAAATATAAAAAATGCAGAAAATGATAAATTACGTCACATGGTATCAAATGTGCAAGTATAAAGAAAACACATAATTATGACTCCCTGTATTATGACTCCCTGCATAAGCGTTCACAAAAATAGAGGCACACAGAATGCATTTTTACATACATATGACACAACTATGCATAGATACTGTATAATTGACACAGTGTCAGGCTGCATCATGATTTCTTGTTATGATGAATTGCCATTTCACACAAGGGTATATAATCTTGCTGTATGTCAGAGATGGAATGGAATACGTCTTTGCAGCAAAAAAGAAATCGTAGGGAGCAAAAAGCTGTATACCAACATATTAAAGGTGAGTGCCACAGGACCAGAGGACCTTACAAAGAATAAAAACAAATTAAAAATAAGAATAAAAACAACACATGGCAATAAACGTACATGTATAAGGTGTAGACAAAAGTCTAGGCTCATATATAACTGGTGATCACAAAAATGGCGCAAAGCTTACATTTTCATTAATCCCTGCCGGATGAACAGTGTTCAAAGTCCATATCCACCTGGACTCCAATTGGGCCAGGCGCTGCGATATCTGTCCACCATGAATTCCCACCTCAATCAAATCAATTCCTCTCACCCTTAGAAGATTGCCATTGATGGTGTAATTTGAAATGGCGTGGGATTGTTTTCAATGTGGATACGTCCGTGTGATCCGCTGCTGCAATTATGCCCAAGACTTGTTCTCTTACACGTACTTTGAGCTGACGTGTCCAACATAAATTAACCCACACGGGCATGTGGCATAATGCACAACATTTTTCGATAGACACGTAATATATTTTTTTATTTTATAATTGGTGGATCCGCTCGAGACAGAAAAATCATTACAGCGTTCCACATTAGGACAGGCCATGCAGCGTCCACACGGAACGCATCCACATTTCCTTACAGCACCATCCAAAAATGTCACTGCAGATTCACCCATAAAATGGCTTCTAACAAGCCTATTCCGAAGGTTCGGAACAAATTGGCAGGCGTCTCTGGTATAAAATTTGAGACTATCGGGTCTGCCTTCAGGATTGGCCATGCTTTACAGAGAACTTCACTCATTGCAGGAGATTGTGAGTGAAATTTAGTTATCAATCTCACCAGGTCACCATCCTTAGTGGTTCGAGAACCGTAAAGAAGATTCTGACGGGATGAATATTTAGCCCTGTGATATGCTCTCTTGATCATCCTATGACTTTATCCTGTGTCATAGAACCTATTTTTTAGGTCTTGGGCCTGATTTTCAAAGTCTTGATCCGTGGAACAGATCCTGCGGAGGCGCAGGAACTGTCCCACGGGAACAGATTGTACCATATGTCTCGAATGCGAGGATGATGCATGCAAGAGCATATTATTAGATGTGGGCTTCCTATATATATTGGTCTGTATAGCATTCTCGTCATCCCTCCTGAGTGTAACATCAAGAAAAACCGCCTTATTAGGATCGTATTGGTATGTAATGTGGATGTTCAGGTCATTGACATTCAAACCGGACGTAAAGGTTTCCAACTGTTGAACAGGACGCTGCCAGATCAGCAAAATGTAATCGATGTACCGCATCCAGGAGAGGATGCGGTCCATCGATGACTGCCGATCCGACAAGAGGAAGTCCCTCTCCCACAGCCCCAGGAACAGATTGGCGTAAGAGGTAGCGAAGGTGGCACCCATAGCTGTTCCCTGGATCTGCAGGAAAAAGGACCCCTTAAAAACAAAAAAATTATGTGTTAATGTAAATTCCAATAACTCAATCACCAGTTGGCGAATGGTCACCAGTAAATTGGAACTGTCCAGAAAGAATTTGGTTGCTCTAAGGCCATCATTATGCCTAATATTGGTATACAGGGACTCTACGTCCGCTGTTACCATCAATACAAAAGGCTCTAAATAAACACCATCAACCCTCCACAATAGATCCACTGTATCCTTCCAAAATTAAGGTAGATTCTCAACTAGGGGCTGTAGTTTGGAGTTGATCCATCTATTAACATGCTCCAGATAATTACCCCCTCTGGATATAATGGGACGCCCCGGAGGTGTCTCCGAATTTTTGTGGAGTTTGGGGAGCAGATAGAAAGTAAGTATTGTGGGCTCTGTGACTGACAGTGCTGAAGCCAGATCACGGGTGATAACCCCATTGTTACGCTCGCACCCGAACTGACTGGCGTGAGCGTGATTAGTGATCCCACTGTACTATGAACCGAGGAGTGCCTGGAGGGGCATAACTAAGTATCAACCCCATCTGACCAAGGTCGCACGGCGGCTTAGTCGACTCCGTGGACCAAGGAGGAACCGAGCAGAGGGACCAGGTGCGACTCCAGGTCAGACCCTGGTCACAGTTGTTGACCCACACCAGGGAATGCAGGAACAGGCAGATTAGACTGGCATACAGGCAGGTGGGTATTGGCAAGTGTGGCTGGTATGCAGACAGGTGGGTACTGGCAAGTACGGCTGGTATGCAGACAGGTGGGCACTGGCAAGCACGGCTGGTATGCAGACAGGTGGGCACTGGCAAGCACGTCTGGTATGCAGACAGGTGGGCATTGGCAAGCACGGCTGGTATGCAGACAGGTGGGCACTGGCAAGCACGGCTGGTATGCAGACAGGGAGATACTGGCAAGCACGGCTGGAGTTCAGACAAGGAGGTACTAGCAGGTTGGAGCGCAGGCTGGATAGGGTCCAGTACAGACTGGGAGACAGGTACAGAGCCGCAGATGCAGTAGACAAGCAGAGTAAAGCGAAACCGCCGTAGCGGAGGACAAGGCAGAGCAGAGAGGAACTGCTGGTGCGGTGAGCAAGTAGAGTGGAGCGAAAACTGCAGGTGCGGTGGGCAAGGCAGAGCAGAGAGAAGCCGCCGGAGCGGTGGGCAAGGCAGAGCAGAGAGAAGCCGCCGGAGCGGTGGGCAAGTCAGAGCAGAGAGAAGCCGCCGGAGTGGTGGGCAAGTCAGAGCAGAGAGAAACCGCTGGTGCGGTGAGCAAGGCAGAGCAGAGAGAAGCCGCCGGAGCGGTGGGCAAGTCAGAGCAGAGAGAAACCGCTGGTGCGGTGAGCAAGGCAGAGCAGAGAGAAGCCGCCGGAGTGGTGGGCAAGTCAGAGCAGAGAGAAGCCGCAGGAGCGGTGGGTAAGGCAGAGCAGAGGGAAACCACCGGAACGGTGGGCAAGTCAGAGCAGAGACAAACCGCCGGAGCGGTGGGCAAGACAGAGCGGAGCGAAACCGCAGGTGCGGTGGACAAGGCAGAGAGGACAGGGCTCTGTTCACATGGAACAGACTGGAAAATACAAGAAGATATGGAGGAAGGGAAAAGGGACAAGCAGAACCAGATACACACAAGGTACTTCCAATGAAGTAGCGAGTGGACACAAAACTCACAAACAGAAGTACAGAGACAATGAGTTGGAGTTAGGTGCAGGTTCAGTTACTGCAGGAAAAGGGAAGGTACGGACATTGAGACAAACAGGTAACAGGTTAGGATACAGTTCAGACAGGAACTGCTACTGCAATGAGATACAAGAACGAGCCTGGGTATATAGCCCCCAGAGATGGCGGAAACAGTCAAGAAGCAGAACTGGACCTGGCAACTTCAGAGTCAAGGAGCACACTGAATGTTAGTGTTGCTCAGGCACCTCCTACTGGGTGGAGGGGGGGTAAATATCCAGTGACTCACAGCAATAGGCTGGAGACGCATTAGGGGTGCGCCCACAGCAGCTATAAGAATCAGGAAGTAACTGGGCCGCCGCCCTAAGCAGTCAGTCAAAAGACATGCACACAGCATGAACTGGAGCAAGATTTGCAGGCTGGACTGACAGTTAAGATTGCGGTCTTGCATAGTGGGAGGTGGTGCACTATGCAAGCACGCTGCCAGGGATGTTACACCCATTATCAATGGCATTATCGAGAATGGTTTGCAGTTGTTGCCTAAAAGCAGACAATGGGTTGTATGTAAGCTTCTTATAACAGCTTTTATTGTTAAGTTGGCGAAATGCCTCTTTCTCAGACATTTGTATCGGCCAGATGACAATATTCCCCCCCTTGTCTGCTGGTTTTAATACAACATCTGTCAAACCACTCAATACTTTAAGCCTGTCACGCTCCTCTCTGGTAAGATTATTGCCCCTTATAAGGCGAGGAATCTTTTGAAATTCATTGGTGACAATCTGCACAAAAAGTTCTACATTTGTACACGCCGAGAGAAGGGGGAATTTCTTTGAGCGTTGTCGAATCGATGGCAGTATCTTACCATTTTCAGTTGCGTTATGTTCAACTGACAACTCCTCCAATGTCCTTAAGGCCAATTGCTCCTCCTCTGTGGGGAACAATTTGTGGAGATCATCATTATAGAAATTCCGTTTGAAAATCAGTGACCGTGCAAAGATGTGCAGATATTTTATAGTGGTAAAGCTATCAAACCCAGATGATGGGGAGAAAGACAGACCCTTACTAAGTAAAGAGAGATCAACAGAAGAAAGAGTTGGTTTACTTAAGATGATTACCTTATTATCTCTCTTTTTCTTCTCTGCTGGCCGAAAGTCATACCGTTTGTAAGGGTGGTAATTATATTTTCGTTGTTTAATGGAATTTGTACCAGACCAGGTAACCATGGATGTGGATGGTACATCTAATGTGTCACTCTGGGACGAAATAGAAGTAACAGATGGTGTACGAGAAGATGGAAGACGTGAAGCGGATGCTTGCCTCCAGCGGTACACAGTCTTAAGTTGATAATCACGTACATCTCTATTAAGTTTAGTTGATTGGATGTCATGAATTTTTTTCACCGTAATGTCATAATTAGTGTTAAGCCACCCCCGTAGTTTTCGGGTTCAGTTCGGTTCGTCGAACACCGGGATGTTCGTGGAACTGTTCGTCGAACACCTTAGAACACCGTCGAACACCGTCGAACACCGTTAAAACCAATGGCAGGCAAACAAAAACACATAGAAACACATAGAAAACACCTTCAAAGGTGTCCAAAAGCTGACAAACTGCTCAGAAGACACTCTCTTTAAAAAAGCCAGCCGCAATTCAGCAGTGGCATACACCGGTACCTGACAATTTAGACAAGAAGGAATAGAGCATCACACATAGATTAGATAGATAGAAACATGTCAGTCACATATATAAGAAGTACAGTGACAGTGTTGGTTACTGTACTTGTCATTTAGTGTTAAAGGATTTATTAAAAAAAATATTAGTGTTTTCATGCACCGTCTCTTTAAAAAAGCCGGCCGGCTATTCAGCAGCAGTACCCGACAATTTATAACAGAAAGAAGAGAGCATCACACATAGATTAGATACATAGAAACATGTCAGTCACATATATAATAAGCACAGTGATAGTGTTGATTACTGTACTTGTCATTTAGTGTTAAAATAAAGGATTTATTAAAAAAAAATTGGCGTGGGGTTCCCCGTAATTTTAGTCTCTAGCGGAGGTTAAGCAGACGGCTGAGGCAGATGTTCTTCTTATATATGTGACTGACTTGTTTCTATCTATCTAATCTATGTGTGATGCTCTATTCTTTCTGTTATAAATTGTCGGATACTGATGCTGAATTGCAAGCCGGCTTTTTTAAAGAGACGGTGCATGAAAACACTAATATTTTTTTTTTAATAAATCCTTTAACACTAAATGACAAGTACAGTAACCAACACTGTCACTGTACTTCTTATATATGTGACTGACATGTTTCTATCTATCTAATCTATGTGTGATGCTCTATTCCTTCTTGTCTAAATTGTCGGGTACCGGTGTATGCCGCTGCTGAATTGCCGGCTTTTCATGTTTCACTGTGAGCACTGTTCCCATCGATTTGGGCAACCACTGTAATGCCACAACCATCATGGCCGTGGCATTACAGTGAGTGGCAGACAATCCCTGCATGATTGGTGCTCTAAATAGCGCCAGACATGCAGGACACGCTTTTGGTGCAAGAACAGTTATCGAATATAACCTCGAACAGCCGAATTTTTTGCAAATCGTTCGCGTTCGTCGAACAACTCGAACACCGCCCAAAACAGCTCGAATTTGAGATTGGCGAACAGTTCTAGTCGAACACTGGTCATCTCTAGTCATAATATTGTCAATCGGAGCATCAAAAGCCTGTACTTTTTCAAGTGCACAATTGGATCTAAGATTAGTCTGTGCCACATCAATCAATTTATCCAAGTTCATGATGGCATTAGTGTTAGATTCAACTAATAGTTGCATAAAGATGTTAGAGGAATTATCATATGCCTCCTCCTATTTCGCAACAAACATTTCATCATCAACAGGAAAGGTGGGAGTAACACGTACACGAAGACCTCTGGGGATCAATTTGCGTTTGATGTATTTTTCTAGAAAAGCTCGGTTCCACCAAAGCTTAGTCCTTTTAATTAATAGAGATCTGGCTTCAGCACTGTCAAGTCACAGAGCCCACAATACCTACTTTCTATCTGCTCCCCAAACTCCACAAAAATTCGGAGACACCTCCGGGGAGTCCCATTATGTCCGGAGGGGGTAATTATCTGGAACACGTTAATAGATGGATTGACTCCAAACTACAGCCCCTAGTTGAGAATCTACCCTCATTTTTTAAGGATACAGTGGATCTATTGCGGAGGGTTGATGGTGGTTATTTAGAGCCTTATATAGTGATGGTAACAGCAGACGTAGAGTCCCTGTATACCAATATTAGGAATAATGATGGCCTTAGAGCAACCAAATTCTTTCTGGACAGTTCCAATTTACCGGTCACCATTCGCCAACTGGTGATTGAGTTATTAGAATTTACATTAACACATAATTTTTTTGTTTTTAAGGGGTCCTTTTTCCTGCAGATCCAGGGAACAGCTATGGGTGCCGCCTTCGCTCCCTTTCACGCCAATCTGTTCCTTGGGCTGTGGGAGAAGCATCTCCTCCTCTCGGATCGGCAGTCATCGATGGACCGCGTCCTCTCCTGGACGAAGTACATCGATGACATATTGCTGATCTGGCAGGGTCCTGTTCAACAGTTGGAAACTTTTATGTCCGGTTTGAATGTCAATGACCTGAACATCCACATTACATACCAATATGATCCTAATAAGGAGGTTTTTCTTGATGTTACACTCAGGAGGGATGGTGAGAATGCTATACAGACCAATATATATAGGAAGCCCACATCTACTAATATGCTCTTGCATGCATCATCCTCGCATCCGAGACATATGGTACAATCTGTTCCCGTGGGACAGTTCCTGTGCCTCCGCAGTATCTGTTCCACGGATCAAGACTTTGAAAATCAGGCCCAAGACCTAAAAAATAGGTTCTATGACAGAGGATATAGTCATAGAATGATGAAGAAAGCATATCACAGGGCTAATTATTCATCCCGTCAGAATCTTCTTTACGGTTCTCGAATCACTAAGCATGGTGACCTGGTGAAATTTATAACTAAATTTCACTCACAATCTCCTGCAATGAGGGAAGTTCTCTATAAAGCATAGCCAATCCTGAAGGCAGACTCGATAGTTTCAAAATTTATACGAGAGACGCCTGCCATTGTGTTCCGACGGTCTAAGAACCTTCGGGATCGGCTTGTTAGAAGCCATTTTGTGGGTGAATCTGCAGTGACATTTTTGGATGGTGCTGTAAGGAAATGTAGATGCATTCCGTGTGGACGCTGCGTGGCCTGTCCTAATGTGGAACACTAATGATTTTTCTGACTCGAGCGAATCCACCAATTATAAGATAAAAAAATATATTACGTGTCTATCGAAAAATGTTGTGCATTATGCCACATGCCCGTGTGGGTTAATTTATGTTGGACACGTCAGCTCAAAGTACGTGTAAGAGAACAAGTCTTGGGCATAATTGCAGCAGCGGATCACACGGACGTATCCACATTGAAAACAATCCCACGCCATTTCAAATTACACCATCAGAGCAATGGCAATCTTCTAAGGGTGAGAGGAATTGATTTGATTGAGGTAGGAATTCATGGTGGACAGATATCGCAGCGCCTGGCCCAATTGGAGTCCAGGTGGATATGGACTTTGAACACTGTTCATCCAGCAGGGATTAATGAAAATTTAAGCTTTGCGCCATTTTTGTGATCACCAGTTATATATGAGCCTAGACTTTTGTCTACACCTTATACATGTACGCTTATTGCCATGTGTTGTTTTTATTCTTATTTTTAATTTGTTTTTATTCTTTGTAAGGTCCTCTGGTCCTGTGGCACTCACGTTTAATATGTTGATATACAGCTTTTTGTTCCCTAAGATTTCTTTTTTGCTGCAACAACGTGATCCATTCCATCTCTGACAAACAGCAAGATTATATACCCTTGTGTGAAATGGCAATTTATCATAACAATTAATTAATTATTAGTGATGAGCGAGCACTAAAATGCTCAGGTACTCGTTGCTCGGGTCGAGCAAATTGGAATAAAATTGGAATACTCGGGTGCTCGACCCGAGCATCGAGCCCAATGTAAGTTTATGGGAAACTAAAGCATTTTTCAGGCGGCTCCCCCCGGCTTTCAGCAGAGGGCCTAAAAATTGCCCAAATCGATGGGAACAGTGCTCAAATTACATGGGAACATCATGGGGAAGACCACTGGAAGCATCTCTGACTCCGAGATCACTGCTGTCAGCAACGTGGTCAGAGTATTGCGCCACTTTTAGGGACTCACAATAAAACATACAAAAACAAAACCAAAATGGATTTATCTGGGAAATATAAGGAACATCCTTTCCAGGGTAATGACTTGTATATAAGGCAAAATAAATAACCAAAAACAAAAATACTCCTCCACAACTTGGGCTATGTTCACACATAGCGTTTTTGATACGTTTTTGCACTTTTAAATTGCTTTCAATCAAGACAAATGCATTCACCAGGAAATGTCATTTTAGCATTTTACAACCTTATCTGGCCATGTGGTGTGCGACACATCATCAGACACATGCATACAGTGCTGAAAAGACATGGGAACAGCATGGGGAAGACCTCTGGAAGCATCTTTGACTCCCAGGTCGCTGCCTAAAAGTGTGCCCATCATAAGTGATCCTTGGAGCATGCAAAGATGCCTCCCGCCATGCACCTGTCGTTGCAGACTTGCAACAATCAACGTTCACGTCCTTGTCCCACTGCAGCGTTCAGTTGTCCCTACCCCATTCCTTGGAATGTAATCGCAAGTATGCAGGCAGCCACCCACCCACCCACAGGCAGCTATACTATACTGCCAAATTTTTGACAGCTGCTTGCACTTGAAATGTGGCCTTTTAGGCTCGTGGAGGCGGAAGCTTTTCACAACCTCATGCCGGCGGCGGCCAGGTATCCATACTCGGTCCCCAGCCGCCACTATATTTCCCGGTATCATCTTCGCCTTCCACAAGCATGGGTCCCACAATATTACCCGTGCCCTCCCCAGTGCACTTACTGGGAAGGACCGCCTAACCACAAACACATGGACAGGTGAGTGTGGACAGGGACGTTACGGAGCCAGTCCATAACTTTTTTTGCTAAGAGTTGTATTTAGCTCGGTGAAAGGACTGGCATACAGGGAAACCGTATGTACCCTGTGTGTCATTTCTCCCAGGAAGTCCTGTAATTGAGCTTGTTGCAGAAGCAATGGCAGCCCGTCCAACATCAACTCGCACTTGTCGGTGGTGCTTTGACACAAACACATCTTTCTTTGTGCATTTAATTTCTTAAATACAGAGTTAGACAATGGCCTGATCTGCAATGCGTTTTGAGAAATAACATGCATAAGCATGGCCGATCCACATTAAAAAAGCAGCCATAGAGTGTCCGGGAACCTTCCGCCACACTTTTCTTAGCCAGGGCTGCTTCTCGGCAGTTTTGGACGGGCCCACCAGAGAACCCGAGACTCCTCTGGCGGGCCCTGGCTTCTCCTTCAGGAGAGTTCATAGTGCCGAGGTGAGGCCATGATGATGATAGAGGCCACCATCTGCTTAGTTTTCTGTTACTTGGTATGCAAGTGCAAGTATGCAGCCAGCCACCCACCCATAGGCCACAATACTAAACTACCAGATTTCTGGGTTGCTCTTTGCACTTGAAATATGGCCTTTTAAGCTCGTGGAGGCGGAAGCTTTTCACAACCTCATGCCGGCGGCGGCCGGGTGACCATACTCGGACCCCAGCCGCCACTTTATTTCCTGGTATCGCCTCCGCCTTCCACAAGCACGGGTCCCACAACATTACCCGTGCCCTCCCCAGTGCACTTACTGGGAAGGACCGCCCAACCGCAAACATGTGGACAGGTGAATGTGGACAGGGACGGTACGGAGCCAGTCCACAGCTTTTTTTGCTAAGAGTTGTATTTAGCTCGGTGAAAGGACTGGCATACAGGGAAACCGTATGTACCCTGCGTGTCATTTCTCCCAGGAAGTCCTCTAAAGCTGCTTGCACTTGAAATGTGGCCTGAACATTACTGCTGGTACTTTTCTGTGGGAATTTTTCCAGCAAACTATGGTACGACGCCATGGTATTAGCACTTTAGCACTGCCCCCAGTACCAGTAGTGAAGCCATCCCCAATTTCCTTCTCCGGAATTTTATTTGATAGTCTGAGTGGCTGCCCAAATACATTTTCTCACAAAGGAGCTGAAGATAGAGTGGCAGTAGGTGCAAGTTTCTCCAGCCTGATAGATATTAGAGGGTGAACGGCAGCACATTGGATTAGTGGTTAGTACTGAAGCCTTGCAGCGCTGGGATCCTGGTTTCAAATCCCAGCAAGGACAACATCTGCAAGGACTTTGTATGTTCTCCCCATGTTTGTGTGTGTTTCCTCCTCAGTAAAAAAGCAGCCATAGGGTGTCCGGGAACCTTCCCACACACTTTTCTTAGCCAGGACTGCTTCTCGGCAGGGTTGGACGGTCCCACCAGAGAATCCTCTGATGTGCCTTGGCTTCTACCTCAGGAGAGTTCTTGATAGCTCTAACTTTGCAGCTGCTATGGGGCTCTTGAGCGGGTGAGAAAGGTTAGCCCTCAGAATCAAATCCTCTGGTGGGCACAATGTTTTTCAATCTGAAACAGCTTCTCAGTGCGAATTGTATTTCACCACAGCCATATTCTTTAGCTCGGTGAAAGGACTGGCATAGAGGGAAACCATATCTACCCCGGCTGTCATTTCTCCGTCACCAGGTTCCACCCATTGTCACATACGACCATGCCTGGCTGAATGTTCAGCGGTGAGAGCCACAGATCAGGCTGCTGTGTTACAGCCTTCAATAACTCTGCAGCGCTGGGCGGTTTTTCAATTAAGCATTAAGCATGTTATCTTCAGCACAGTCTGTTGCCGCTTGGTCAAGGCAGTTCTGCAGTGCTGTCAGCTTGTGACTGATGTGGTCATTTCGGAGATGGGGGAGGAAGTGCATGAGCTGAACAATGTGATTACATTGAGGTTAAATTGGTGACGCTGTTTTTTATACTGAAGAAAGATCCTATTGTTTTGTTTTTTTTACGTTATTTTTTAAGACTAATACATTCACTGGGAAATGTCATTTTAACATTTTACAACCTTATCTGGCAATGTGGTGTGTGACACATCATCAGACACATCCTTTTTTATTTATGATGGAGGGAATCTGAAAGTCATAAAGCCTATTTTTATAGGGACATCAGACGGCCCTTAATATTCTTAACCACTTCGCGCCAGAGCCTGTTTTTGCCTTCGTGACCGGGCCAATTTTTTCAATTCTGACCACTGCCAGTTTATGAAGTAATTACTCTGGAACGCTTCAACGTATTCCCCTGATTCTGAGACTGTTTTTTCGTGACATATTGTACTTCATGATAGTGGTAAAATTTCTTCGATATAACTTGTGTTTATTTGTGAAAAAATCGGAAATTTGGCGAAAATTTTGAAATTTTCAAACTTTGAATTTTCATGCCCTTAAATCAGAGAGATATGTCACACAAAATAGTTAATAAATAACATTTCCCACATGTCTACTTTACATCAGCACAATTTTGGAACCAAAATTTTTTTTTGTTAGGGAGCTATAAGGGTTAAAAGTTGACCAGCGATTTCTCATTTTTCCAACAAAATTTACAAAAACATTTTTTTAGGGACCACATCATATTTGAAGTCACTTTGAGGGGTCTTTATGACAGAAAATACCCAAAAGTGACACCATTCTAAAAACTGCACCCCTCAAGGTGCTCAAAACCACATTCAAAAACTTTATTAACCCTTCAGGTGCTTCACAGGAATTTTTGGAATGTGGAAGAAAAAAATTAACATTTAACTTTTTTCACAAAAATGTTACTTTAGACCCAATTTTTTTTATTTTCACAGGGGTAACATAAAAATTGGACCCCAAATTTTTTTGTGCAATTTCTCTTGAGCGTGCTGATACCCCATATGTGAGGGAAAACCACTGTTTGGGCGCACGGCAGGGTTCGGAAGGGAAGGAGCGCCATTAGACTTTTTGAATGTAAAATTTGTCTGAATAATTAGCAGACGCTATGTTGCATTTGGAGAGCTCCTGATGTGCCTAAACAGTGGAAACCCCCCACAAGTGACACCATTTTGGAAACTAGACCCCTTAGGGAACTTATCTAGATGTGTGGTGAGCACCTTGAACCCCAAGGTGCTTCACAGAAGTTTATAATATTGAGCTGTAAAAATAAAATTTTCACATTTTTCCCACAAAACCGTTTTTCATCCCTTAATTTTGCATTATCATAAGGGTAATAGGATAAATTGCACCATGAAATTTGTTATGCAATTTCTCCTGAACACGCTGATACCCCATATGTGGAGGCAAATTACTGTTTGGGCACATGGCAGGGTTTGAAAGGAAAGGAGCGCCATTTGACTTTTTGAATGTAAAATTTGTTTGAATAATTAGCGGACGCCATGTCACATTTGGGGAGCACCTAATGTGCCTAAACAGTGGAAACCCCCCACAAGTGCCACCATTTTGGAAACTAGACCCCTTAGGGAACTTATCTAGATGTGTGGTGAGCACCTTGCACCCCCAGCTGCTTCACAGAAGTTTATAATATTGAGCCGTAAAAATAAAATTTTCACATTT
Source organism: Phyllobates terribilis (assembly GCF_046119375.1). Classification (NCBI taxonomy): domain Eukaryota; kingdom Metazoa; phylum Chordata; class Amphibia; order Anura; family Dendrobatidae; genus Phyllobates; species Phyllobates terribilis. Next base: position 231,379,100 of record NW_027362764.1, read on the forward strand.
TTCCCTCAAAAAATGTTTTTCATTCCCTAATTTTGTATTATCATAAGGGTAACAGGATAAATTGCACCATGAAATTTGTTGTGCAATTTCTCCTGAACACGCCGATACCCCATATGTGGAGGCAAATTACTGTTTGGGCACATGGCAGGGTTTGAAAGGGAAGGAGCGCCATTTGACTTTTTGAATGTAAAATTTGTTTGAATAATTAGCGGACGCCATGTCACATTTGGGGAGCCCCTAATGTGCCTAAACAGTGGAAACCCCCCACAAGTGCCACCATTTTAGAAACTAGACCCCTTAGGGAACTTATCTAGATGTGTGGTGAGCACCTGTCACCCCCAGCTGCTTCACAGAAGTTTATAATATTGAGCCGTAAAAATAAAATTTTCACATTTTTCCCTCAAAAAATGTTTTTCATTCCCTAATTTTGCATTATCATAAGGGTAACAGGATAAATTGCACCATGAAATTTGTTGTACAATTTCTCCTGAGTACGCCGATACCCCATATGTGGGGGGAAACCACTGCTTTGGTGTACGGCAGGGTTCGGAAGAGAAAGAAGCGCTATGTTGACTGGGATAGGCAGCAGACACCATGTCACATTTGAAGAGTCGCTGACATGCCAAAACAGCAGAAACCCCCACAAGTGACCCCATTTTGTAAACTACACCTCTCAAGGAATTCATCTAGGGAAGTAGTGAGCATTTTTTAATTTTTAAATTTATACCATTGGGCAGTGAAAAAAGCATTATTATATTGTTACCACAAAAAAATGTTTTACCCTCAGATTTTACATTTTCACACAGGGCAATGGGTAAAAATGGTGCCGAAATGTGTCACACAATTTCTTCTAAAAGTGTCAATATCCCATATGTGGCTGTATCGTACCACTTAGCCATACGGTGAGATTTGAGGGGGAAGGAGTGCTATTTGACAATTGGAGAACAAATTATTGTAGAATAGGCATTTGGATTTGGGACCACAAAATTTTCTGAATTTATTTTGGGGGGCAAGGACCATTTTGCTTTTCCAGAGCCTTTCTGCTACCAGTAACTTGGAAGTCCCTTATATTTTTAAAGATGTTGGACCTGAGTGGGGACTAGCTTTTTTTGAGGACTGAGTTGAAGCTTTTATTGGGAACATTTTACGTAACATTTATCCGGCGCTCTAGGCTGAGCACTTACATCGGGGTTTCCATCTAAATTTCCAAGTGATGTAATTCAGATGAAACCCCTGCAGGATCCATTCACTATAATGAGGCAGCAGAGTTACTCTGGACTCCGTCTGGCCTCTGTTTAGTGGTGTCCTTTTTTTCAGAAGTGAACAAAACTGTGGCCAACCGCACTTTTATGCACGCCTAAAACAAATGACACCGTGGGATCCCAGGCTAGACGGCGTCCACAGTGGCCTATATCTGCCTCATTACAGGGAATCTTCCATCATGGGTTCTGGCTGAATCACGTATTTCAGAGATTTACACGGAAACTCTGGTGTAAGTGCTCAGCGCAGAGCACAGGATAAATGTGAGCAGAGCCTTACTGGGATCTTTGGGAGACATAATAAAGAAATCAGTAGCAGGTGAATAATATTTGTTTTATTTATTTTTTATGCCATTCCTAGTGTGATATAACTGATTAGATTACTTTATTCTTCGGGTCGGTGCGATTACAGAGATACCAGATTTATATCGGGTTTTTATGACTGACAGCTGTCACACACTAAAATACGCTTTTTTTGCAAAATCTAGTTTTTGCATCACCATATTTTGAGAGCTATAATTTTTCCATATTTCGGCCGATAGAGTCATGTGATGGCTTGTTTTTTGCGGGACGAGTTGACATTTTTATTGGAACCATTTTTGGGCACGTGACATTTTTTGATCGCTTTCTATTCCGTTTTTTGGGAGGTAAAGTTAGCAAAAACAAACACTTCAGGAATTATTTTTTGAGGTTTTTTTTATGCTGTTCTGCGTGTGGTAAAAGTGATCAGGCAGGGTTATTCTTCGGGTCAGTACATTTACAGCGATACTACACTTACTGTATTTTTTTTATGTTTTGGCGCTTTTACACAATAAAACAATTTTATAGAAAAAAATATATTTTTTTTGCATTGCTTTTTCTGAGCGCTATAACTTTTTATTTTTCGGCTGATGGAGCTGTATGGCGGCTTTTTTTTGCGGAACAAGATGAAGTTTTCAGTGGTACCATTTTTATTTCTATTCTGCTTTTTGATCGCATTTTATTCCACTTTTTGTTTGGCGATATGATGAAAAAGCATATTTTTTTGCTCCGTTTTTTATTTATTTTTATTACGGTGTGCACAGAAGGAGTTAATTAGTGTGACAGTTTTATAGCTCGGGTTGTTTCGGACGCGGCGATACCAAATATGTGTACTTTTTTTGGTTTTGTAATAATATACGGATTTATTGGTTTAATATTTTATTTATTTATTTTTATTTATTTTGTGATTTTTTTTTTAATAGTTTAAAAACTTTTTTTTTTTTACTTTTTTTTACATTTTTACTTAGTCCCTGTATGGGACATTAATTTTTATTTTTCTGATCACTGATCTCATGTAATGTAATAGACATATATTACATTACATGAGATCTTCACTGACTGTTTCAGTCAGTCTCCTGTCTGGCATCAGCTACATACAGGCTGAAGCCAGACAGGAAGGACACCATATATGGCAGAGCTGGAGGCGGTCATGTGACCTCCAGCTGCCATAGCAACTCCAGGTCCTCAAACGAAACGGAGGTCTTCGGAGGTAAGTAAGACGACCCCCTCTCTTCCTGCTGTCTCCTATATGCCGCGATCACTATAGATCGCAGCATATAGAAGACAGCAAAGGGTTAACATCACTGGGACCTGATCTAATCAGGTCCCGATGATGTACCCTGTCAGAGCTAACGCTCTGCACCGGAATCGCAGTGCTTGCAGGACCCTGGGGGTCCTGAGCACTGCGAGACCACCCACCGTTTTTTAACGTCGGCGCTGCACAGAGCCCAGGCAGCGCGGACGTTTATCTACAGTGGGCGGTCGGGAACCGGTTAAAAGGCCAGCAGTCGGACCTAGCTATTGTTAGAGAGCCATCAGCTGGCTGTGCTTTGTTGTTGCCATTATTAACAAGTGGGTCTCCTATACTGTTATTGCATATCCAGTGACTGTAAGGGCTGCCAAAAATTTGGATGCAAACCAATACCCCTTTGAAGAGACATAGAGGAGGGTCTCAGTAAAAAAATGTTCCCATTATAAAGGAGCGGGTCTCCTATAGTGGTAATGCCCATGCTGTGATTGCAAGGGCTGCCAAAATTTGGGAAAAATCCCACTAAGAATTTAAAGACACATAGAGCAGGGCCACAGTAACAAGATACGACATGTTCCCATTAGAAAGGAGAGGGTCTGCTATACAGTTATAGGGTATGCAGTGAGTCCAACGGCTGACCAATTTTAGGAAAAACCTCACTAAGAATTTAAAGACACACAGAGCAGGGCCACAGTAACAAGGTACGACATGTTCCCATTGGAAAGGAGAGGGTCTGCTATACAGTTATAGGGTATGCAGTGAGTCCAACGGCTGACCAATTTTAGAAAAACCCCCACTAAGAATTTAAAGACACACAGAGCAGGGCCACAGTAACAATTACGACATTTTCCCATTAGAAAGGAGAGGGTTTGTTATACAGTTATAGGGTATGCAGTGAGTCCAACGGCTGACCAATTTTAGGAAAAACCCCACTAAGAATTTAAAGACACACAGAGCAGGGCCACAGTAACAAGTACAACATGTTCCCATTAGAAAGGAGAGGGTCTGCTATACAGTTATAGAGTATGCAGTGAGTCCAATGGCTGACCAATTTTAGGAAAAACCCCACTAAGAATTTAAAGACACACAGAGCATTGCCACAGTAACGACAAATTCCCATTAGAAACGAGAGAGTCTCCCATAGGGTTGGCCTATGCAGTGAATGCAAGGGCTGCCAAAAATTTGGAGGCACTTCAATGCCCCTTGGAAGAGACGTGGAGGAGGGCTTCATAAAAAAATGTTCCCATTAGAAAGGAGCTGGCCTCCTATACTTGTAATGCCCATGCTCTAAGTGTATGGGCTGACAAACATTTACCCCTGGGGGGTATACATGAACATACTGTATAAAAAATTTTTTTACTGGCATCATAAACACCCTTTTAAAAAATTATGTGGGTGTTGCATCATGGACCACGGTCACCCTGGTGATATGGTGGTGGAGGATGAGGAGAAGGAGGAGGACAAGAGTAAATAGACAAAATCAGGAAGCGTATACCCATGTGTGGGTGTGAAAAGGTGCATGGGAATACACCTCCCCAGAAAAGACACTGGATTTGAGTTTATGTTACACTGCTATCATTCGTTGGTGTTGAGAAGTCTGGCCCAATCCCTCCCTTGTTCATTTTTATAAGAGTCAGCCTATCAGCATTTTCAGTTGACAGGTGGATGCGCTTATCAGTTATATTTCCACCAGCGGCACTAACAACCCGCTCTGATAAAACGCTGGCGGCAGGGCAGGCCAGGACCTCCAAGGCATAGAGAGCCAGTTCATTCCACGTATCCAGCTTGGATACCCAATAATTATAAGGCACAGAGGAATCACGGAGGACATTGGCGCGGTCGGCAATGTACTCCCTCAGCATCTTCCCAAACTTTGCACTCATTGTGAGAGTACCCGCGCCTCAGGGCCTGTGCGATGGGAGGGTCTGAGAAAACTCTCCCAGAACTTTGACAGTGTTCCCCTGCCTCTGCTAGATTGAAGTTGTGTCTCTCTCGACTGTACTCCTTGGTTGTCCAATGAAGTGTGCCCTCTGCCACCAGCGTTTTCAGATGGGAATTTTTTAATAGCTCCGCAAGAAGGGTCTTCTGGTTCTGCCCCAATTTTATAGACCTGTCCGCCTCAGAAATAAGAGATATAAAGTTCTCCTTGTAGCGTGAGTCTAGAAGTGTCACCAACCAGTAATGACTGTCACCCAAAATTTTGAGAACGCGAGGGTCATGGGAAAGGCAGCGTAACATAAACTCGACCATGCGTGCCAGACTACTAACAGGCAAGACTTCCGTGTCCTCACCAAGAGGATGACTGACCATGCTCTCCTCCTCCTCCTCCTCTCTGTCCTCTGGCCATCCACGCTGAACAGACAGTATGACAGCTGTGCAGGTAGTACCGTCAATAGTGCATGAAACTAGCTCCTGCCCTTCCTCCTCCTCCTCCTCTTCCTCATTGTCACCCAATTCACGTTGGGATGAGATGAGGTTTGGCTGTGTGTAATCACCCTGTATGGTTCCTTGCTCCATCTCATCATGCTCCGCCTGCAATGCATCCTCTTTGATTGTGAGTAGAGAGCATTTTAGAAGACAGAGAAGCGGGATGGTGTCGCTAATTATGGCGTCATCGCCGCTCACCATTTTGGTGGAGTCCTCAAAGTTTTGGAGGATGGTACATATGTCTGACATCGATATCCACTCCTGAGGTCTTATGTGTGGAGTCTGAACTGAATACCGATGGCCTTGTTGATGCTGGTACTCAACAACTGCACTCTTCTGCTCACAAATCCTTCCCAACATCTGCAGTGTAGAGTTCCAATGCGTGGGGACATCACTCACCAGTCTGTGAGCTGGAAGCTGCAAATGCTGCTGAAACACTGCAAGGGCAGCGGAAGCTGTAGCTGACTTTCTAAAATGGGCACACAGGCGACGTACTTTAACAAGAATATCCGACAGCTCCGGGTAGGATTTGAGAAACCGCTGAACCATGAGGTTAAGCACATAGTCCAGGCATGGTACTTGTGTGAGCTCGCCTCGCCTCAGAGCCGCAACCAGGTTCCGGCCATTGTCACACACGACCATGCCTGGCTGTAGGTTCAGCGGTGTGAGCCACAGATCTGCCTGCTCTTTCAGAGCTGTCCACAACTCTTCAGCATTGTGTGGTTTTTCACCTAAGCATATTAGCTTCAGCACAGCCTGTTGCCGCTTGGCCGAGGCAGTGCTGCAGTGCTTCCAGCTTGTGACTGATGTGGTCATTTCGGAGATGGAGGCTGAAGAGGAGGCTGAGGAGGATGAGGAGCAGGAGCTGTAGTCCGTGGGGGCAAGCATGAATGACCTAGGGCCCGCAATCCTTGGCGTCGGGAGGACGTGTTCCATCCCAAGGTCCGACTGGGTCCCGGCTTCCTCTATGTTAACCCAGTGTGCCGTCAGCTGTTATGATCTGCTACAATAACTAAGGAAAGGTAGGAAAACTGTCCCTACAATAGAACTAAGCTGATTCCCTACGATGCCGCGGGCAACCTGTTCCTTGTGAACAGACCCGCCTTCGTCCTCAGCTAGTCTGAACGCAGACCTATAGATATAAAGGGGGGGTCCCTAAAAGTACTAAGGATTGGGATAAAATTGGACACCTCCTAGCAGAAGTTGTAGCAGAGCAAAAAGACAAACAGAAAAAAAATACTTAGAGGTCCAAGGACCAATCAAACTATAGAGATAGGTACAAAGCACCTGGCTAGATTAAGAGTCAAAGTAACACTGAAGTCCAGCAAAGCCAGAAGGGCGGAGCTGGAATAAATAGGCAGCAGGTCACGTGACCACAAAATAGAAAAAACTAACAGGAGGGTTCTAACAGTACCCCCTCTTCTATGAGGATCCTCCGGATCCTCCAGGCCCAGGCCTATCAAGAAACCTCCTGTGAAACGCTCTGATAAGTCTAGGAACAGAGACATCATCTGCCCTTACCCAGGAGTTATCCTCAGGACCGAAACCTTTCCAAGCGACGAGATACTGCAGTCTCCCTCTATGCCTTCTGGAATTCAGGATACGAGAAATTTCATATTCACCGTCTTCCACCACCGGAGGAACTGTGACAGTGGCATCCCTATCCGATACATCAGCTTTTTTCAACAAGGAAACATGAAACACCGGATTAATCTTCCAGGAGGAGGGAACCTCCAACCTAACAGCAGACTGGTTAACCACCTGAAGCACCTTAAATGGCCCCACAAACTTCGGACCCAATTTCTTAGAAGGAATCCTCAACCGCAGATTCTTTGAGGACAACCAAACCATGTCACCAACCGTAAACAAAACCTCTTGACGTTTCCTGTTAAAATACTTCTTAGACTTTTTGTTAGCCTCTTGAAGGTTACAACTAGTGTTGAGCCACCCCCGTAGTGTTCGAGTTCGGTTCGGTTCGTCGAACACCCGTGTGTTCGCCGAACTGTTCGTCGAACTGTTCGTCGAACACCTTCGAACACCATTAAAACCAATGGCAGGCAAACAAAAACACATAGAAACACATAGAAAACACCTTCAAAGGTGTCCAAAAGCTGACAAACTGCTCAGAAGACACAACTAACACATGGAAAAGTGACAAGTACATATAGTCATGCGAAAAGAAAAGAGGTGGAGGAGTAAAAGGAGGGGGAGACACAGATATAGGCATGTCATGCCCTTCTAAAATCCAAAAAGTGAGAAGCCGAGACGGCCAGTCCGCTCCTGCCCGTGCCACCTCCGTGTCGCCGGGTTTGTGCCAGAGCCGCGGTGAACCCTGACGGCCAGCCCCCCTCTCCCAATACTGGTGCCTGTCCGCTGGTGGGTCGAGAGAGCCCCCCTGTGGTGGAGGCAGCTCTAAGCTTTTTAATTTAAATTGTCCCTCTAATTTGAATGAATACACTTTAAATCCATTTACAAGGATCTATTGGAGGGCAAGTCTCATGCCAGCAGCCGCGTAATTCCAGCTCCAGTAGCATCCACTAAAGCTGCTGCAGTTAAAAAGCTTTTATAAGGATCGAGCTCGGCTGTCCACCGCAAGGCATCCTAGTGCCAGTCCCAGCCCCTATGCCTTGGGGTGCCTCCTGATGCTCTTCACTGAGTATCCCGTGGTCCCGAAGCATTTCCTTTGAAAAAATTAAGTGTCCAAACTACAGGTGGTGTAGCTTGCTTAACAGCCGGGATAATCCGCTGACTAGCAGACACTGCTACTAGGCACAAAGTATTTCCTGGGCTAGATGCAGTTAAAAATTTGTAAGTAGATACTCTCGTTGGATGCTGAGAAAGCATTCCATAGAGTCTCCTGGCACGCCATATATGATTCTCTTAAAAAGCTTGGGGTAGGGGTCTAGGGGACCCTTTTATAGCCAAAATCACGGCCCTGTATCACAATACGTCACCTAGGCTGAAGATAAATGGAACTGTAGCACCGAGGGCTCGGTTGCTACAGACGTATTGCACCTCACCCAGAGGTGTGATATCTCACTCTCAGATAAGGATGGAGTGTGGATCAGGACCCGACACCTGCATGCATTACACCACATTGCCGTGGGGCAGGGCGACCAATATGCCCCTGAGATGGGCACGACAGTCCCTGTCCCTGGCTGGAGTGGGGGGAGGGAACACTGAGGAAGGGGAACCCTGCAGTGCAGGAGCAGGGAGGAAGCAGTTCCTGGGTGCATTGAGAAGGGAGTATAAAAGGTGGGCACCATCTTAGTTCAGTGCAGAGAAGTCTGAGCAGAAGTGGCAGGGAGCAGGGGCTCTGCATGAGCTCTGCTCCGGAGGCGGGCCTAGTAACAGAGGCCCAGGCCTGCAAGAGGGAGAAGGAAGGAAGAGGAGCGGAGAAGGCTCCAGGAACGAGGAATGAAGGGATCCCAGGGGTGCGGACGGGCGAGTCGCCACCGCACGCCCGAATCCACCTGCGTGGAGGGGTCAGGCCAAAGGGGGAGACCGGTCCCCGAACTAGTGGAGGCAGGAAACGACCCTCAGCTAGAAACCGGAGGCTCTGACATTTTATGTGGCGCAGCCCCTTGCTCCACCCGCTAGGAAGGCACCACATAGGGTCAGGGAAACTGGCGCCAAGTTTACCAAGAGGAGGCCCGAGGCAGCCGGACAGAAGTGTTGGTAAGAAAGGCCAGACAAAGGACACACAAAGGGGGTCCTGTGAAGCGCTCCAAAGTTATCTGGGAGTTGTCTGAGCCCCTCACCTGGTGAGCATAGTACGACGTGGGCAGCCGTTACCTGCAGACGTGGTCTGGATAATAAGAACTGTGAGTAAAGGCCCTGAACTGCATCACTGACTCCGTGTCGTTACTGCTGCTGCCCTGCACCATCACCCCCATCCTCCGCATACACTGCCCTGAGGCTATACTCCTCCCGTGGGGAGTTATGCTACGCTCTGCTGCACCCACAATACCAGCCTTAGCGGTCTGCCCTGTAGCGGCGGTTCACTCTGACCGCAATCCACGGGTGGCGTAGTCGGACATTTAAACATCAAAACCACATAAATAGTTCCGCCACTGGTTTGACCGCCCTGAGCCACGGAACCGGATCGCCGCCACGAAGACTACAACCACCAGCATCCACCAAAAAGGGTCCGGCTCCGGGTGTCCCAAGGCCCAGGGGGTGCGTCAGAACATTTTCATCACCTTTCACAATCACCAATGGGACAAGGCAGGGATGTCCTCTGTCCCCTCTCTTATACATCCTAGTGACGGAGCACCTGCTCTCATCAATTCGCCATAACCCCAATATTAGGTGGATTGAGGTGGGAGGCACCGAGTACAAGTGCTCTCTATTTGCTGATGATGTCCTAGTATATATCACTCAATCACATATATCCATCCCTGCTGTTATGGCTGAAATAGATCACTTTGTTACATGGTAAAATTTTAAAATCAATGCAGCGAAGTCTGAGGCCCTCGATGTCTCCCTCCCTAAATCCATATAGGATTCCATCCAGTCCAACTTTCCCTTTGCCTGGCCCTCACAGGGTATCAAATACTTAGGAATTCCTATTCATAGAGACCTCTCCCATCTATGTTATCTTAATTTTGGGCCCTTTATTGAACAATTCCATACAGACCACGGTTGGCAAGTTAGAACTGTAAGATTCACTACGTGAACCACTGGTGTTTTGTGGAAAAGCACATGTACACCGCGTTCCAAATTATTATGCAAAAAGTGTTTAGGAGTGATAAGGGAAGAATTTGTTTGTTTGTCAGTTAAACTCATTGATGGTGATGTGTGTCAGGGCTCTTTATATAACTGTAAGCAATTGCAGACACCTGTGCTAATTAGTTTGGCAGGTGTGTCCAATGAAAGGCAAGACTACTTAAGAAGGCTCTCTCACATTATTAAGCATCCTACATTTTCTGCCAAAATGGGAAAGAAAAAGGATGTGTCGGCTGCTGAGAAGCAACAAATTGTGGAGTGTTTAGGTCAAGGCATGACTACAATCAACATTGTGCGATGATCAGGATGAAGTGTCTTGGCAATCAAGAAGTATGTAGCTGATTCACAGTACACACGTGTGCGTGCTGATAAGGGCAAATTGAGGACTCTTTCCTACAGGCAATTACGTCAGGTTGAAAGAGCAGCGGCAAAAAAGCCTTGTCATAGCAGCAGACAAGTTTTTGAAGCTGCTTGTGCCTCCAACGTCCCCCGAACAACAAGATGCAGGGTCCTTCAGAGGTTTGCAGCTGTGCATACGCCATCCTGTCGACCTCCTCTATCCACTTCACACAAGCAGAAACGGCTCCAGTGGGCCAAACATTACATGAAGACTGATTTCAAAACTGTTTTGTTCACGGATGAGTGCCGTGCAGCGCTCGATGGTCCAGATGAATGGAGTGGAGGATGGCTGGTTGATGGACACCCCACGCAAACACGGCTACAGCGCCAACAAGGAGGAGGTGGAGTAATGTTTTGGGCTGGAATCATGGGGAGAGAGATTGTCAGCCCCTTTAGGATCCCTGAAGGCACTAAAGATGAACTCCATAATGTATGTGGATTTTCTCAAACAGCACTTCCTGCCATGGTTCAAGAAGAAGAACCGTGTATTTCACAGCAAGATCATTTTTCTGCATGATAATGCACCATCTCATGCTGCACATAAAACATCTGCATCTCTGGCTGATATGGGCATAAAAGGGGACAAACTTATGGTGTGACCCCCATGCTCCCCTGACCTCTACCCCATTCAGAACCTTTGGAGCATCATTAAAAGGAGTGTCTATGATGGCGGGAGGCAGTTCACATCTAAGCAACAGCTCTGGGAGGGTATTCTGTCCTCATGCAAAACAATTGAAGCAGAAACCATCCAAAACCTGACAAATTCAATGGACGAGAGAGTTCAGAAGCTCCTTTCGAACAAGGGGTCCTATGTGAAAATGTAACATCACCTAGAATAAAGTTTTGAGTTGAAAACTGTTTGATTTCAGTTTCTAACAACCTGCTAATGCTTATAATTTCAAAAATGAAAATTTTTTTGGTCTTTATTAAAATGAAAAGGTTGATCGAAAAGTTTGGGGGATCTAAGAGTGTGGCAACCCAGTAGTCATGATTACTTCGAATTCTGACAATATGAGGGTCATGCTGCAGGTAGTGCAGCAAGAAGGCACTTATGTGTCTTGCGCATCTCGGAGCCCCAAAATTATTTTCTGGGCTAGATGCAGCTAAAAATTATTTTTAATTTTAAATCTGGTGAAGCTTATTATAGATGGCCTAATAGGATCAGTGCTGCACACTGCTACAAAGCCCAAATTATTTTCCAGTCAAGATACAGATAAACATGATTAGTAATTTGAAAGCTTAAAACGGTTGGTAGGGTGATTTTAACCAATCATCAAGCTTTTACTCTCCCCAGGATGACACAAGGGTAGAAAAGTCATTTCGGATCCATGATTTGTTCATCTTTATGAACGTGAGTCTGTCTACATTATCAGTGGAGAGCCGCGTGCGCTTATCTGTCAGCACACCACCAGCAGCGCTGAACACACGTTCAGACAGAACGCTGGCTGCGGGGCATGACAAGATCTCGAAGGCGTAAGTGGCTAGCTCCGGCCATTTATCCAGATTGGAAGCCCAAAAAGAGCAAGGGTCCAGTGACACAGTCGTGGCTTCAATGTTTACTTGGAGATACTCCTGTACCATCGTCTCTAGGCGTTGACTATGTGTCAGACTTCTTGTCTCCTGTGGCCTTGCAAAGGATGGGCTAAAAAAGTGGTGAAATGATTCCGCAAAATTGATGTTACCAGCAGATACTGTGGTTCTGTTACGGTTTGAGTGCTGAACACTTGACGGTCCCACGGTTGGCAAGTTGGAACTGTGAGATTCACTACGTGCACCACTGGTATTTTGTGGAAAAGCACATGTAAGATTCTGCAACAGTCTCTGCTGATACTCCTGCATGCGTGCATCCCTTTCTATGGCAGGAATAATTTCTGCAAATTTACTTTTGTACCGGGGATCTAACAGTGTGGCAACCCAGTAGTCAGGATTATTTCTAATTCTCACAATTCGAGGGTCATGTTGCAGGTAGTGCAGCAAGAAGGCACTCATGTGTGTTGCGCATCCAGGAGCACCAAGTCCCTGTTGTGTTGGTGGCGAGGTAACAATCATGCTTCCTTCCTCTGTCCTCTCCCCCCAACCTCGCACAACAGAAATGTGATCAAGGTCTCCCTCATCTGATGAGTCTTCCATCAGTTCGTCCTCCACTTCTTCCTGGGCTCCTGCACCTTCCTCACTAGTTTGGCTGCTACCATGCGCCCTGGTAAAATCATCTCCCCCACCCTCACATGCCTGCCGCCTTGGTGCTGCCGACCGTCTGGACCTTGCAGATGTTAGCCCTTCCGCATACAACTCCTCCTCCTCTACTTCCTCCACCTCCTCTTGTGCCACCACCTGACTCCGAATTCTGTTTAACATGTGCTCCAGCATGTAAATCACCGGAATAGTCATGCTGATAATGGCATCGTCAGCACTAAACATCTTCGTCGCCATTTCAAAACTGTGCAGAAGGGTGCATAGGTCCCTGATCTGAGACCACTCCTCCAGCGTGATTTGCCCCACCTCTGAATCTCGTTGGCCCAGGCTATACGTCAGAACGTATTGCACCAGGGCTTGTCGGTGCTGCCACAGTCGCTGCAACATGTGCAGAGTTGAATTCCACCGGGTAGGCACATCGCATTTTAGCCGGTGAAGTGGCAGGCCCAACGACTTCTGTAGAGATGTAAGTCGCTGAGCTGCGGGATGCGAACGGCGGAAGTGAGCACACAGCGACCGTGCCCTCTGCAGAAGGCCATCTAGTCTGGGATAGTGGGCTAAAAATTGCTGGACAACCAGGTTCAACACGTGAGCCATACAGGGCACGTGTGTGACATTGCCCCGGCGAAGGGCCGCACCCAGGTTTGCAGCATTGTCGCACACGGCCTTCCCTGGTTTCAGGTCCAGTGGAGACAACCATTCATGAAATTGGTTCTCCAGAGCTGACCACAACTCCTCAGCTGTGTGACTCACATTTCCCAGACATTTCAATGTAAAAACCGCCTGATGACGTTGAGCCCTACTGCCAGCATAGTAAGGAGGTGTGCAGGATCCCTTCTGCGCAGTTAGAAAGCTTGTGGCATGACCAGACAGGCTTTGGGTGCAGGTGGAAGACCGAGAGGAGGTTGAGGAGGCAGAAGCAGTGGAGGAACTTTGACATAAAGAGGATTGACGCACAACTCGTGGGGACGGCAAGACTTGGACAGCAGCCCCTTGTCCTGCTGTCACCATAGTTACCCAGTGCCCAGTCAGCGACATGTAACGCCCCTGTCCATGCCTACTCGTCCAAGTGTCTGTGGTGAAATTCACCCTGTCACACACAGAGTTTCTCAAAGAAGCGGTGATGTTGTGTGCGACATGCTGGTGGAGCGCAGGCACACCTTTCTTTGAGAAGTAGTGCCGACTGGGCATCTGGTACTGGGGCACTGCGACGGACATAAGGTCTCGAAAATCCTCTGTGTCCACCAGGCGGAAAGGCAGCATTTCTGTAGCCAAGAGCTTGCAGATGGTGAAATTCAACCTCTTAGCTTTCTCATGGCTAGGAGGAAATGGTCTTTTACTTGTCCACATCTGAGGGACCGAGGGCTGGCTATTGTGCTTAGACGGGGTTGATAAGGGTGTCCCCGGCAAACTGCCGGTCTGTGAGGAAGATGCAGGCGGACATGTTAGGTTGCCTTGATCCAAAGGTGGTGCTATCGATGTCGGACAGCGCTCAAGACCAGCTGGTGTTACCACCTCCAAAGAAAATGATGACCTGCCAATCACGCTGGCTGTTGCGGGTAAAGAGGTGGCAGGCCTGCGCCCCAAAACAGGTGTGACTGCTGTCCCCCCAGTCACAGAGGATGAAGAGGCCGCGGATGCACAAGATATGGCAGACGGTGGTTGGCCCGGCCGGCTAGGCCGCATTGTAGCACACTGAGCTTCCCACTGCAACTTATGCTTCATGTCCATGTGCCGGTTCATGCATGAAGTACTCAAACTATGTATTTTTTGGCCTCTACTTAGCTTTTGCTGACAAATGTTACAGATAACACGAGTTGGGTCATCTTTATCGATCTGAAAAAATGCCCAGGCTATGCAAGGCTTAGCACCCATGCGACCTGAAGAGCCACCACGACTTGTGGTGAGAGGCAGAGTTGTGTTTGAGGATGCAGTTGTTGACGTGCTTCCAGTACTACGTCTCTGTCCAGGAAGGCGCAACCTGACCTCGTCGTCACTAGCATCTTCCTCCACCTCCTCTGCTGACCTCATCTCTTGGCTGACTGTGGGTTGACAGTAAGTGGGATCTCCGACCTCATCATCATCACCCTGTGCGTTATCACACCCGTCGTCCTCAGAGCCAACCTGTTCCTGCCCTGACAAAAAACTAAAGTTGTCGCTCCAATCAGGTATTTGAGTCTTATCATCGTCTTCCTCATTGTCTCCACCAACAGGAGTTACAGTTTGGGAATGAGGGTCTACATTATGGTCAGAACCTTCTGCGTCTGGTCCTGGATCCGACTCATAAAGATTCTGGGCATCAGTGCAGATCATTTCCTCGTCTGGATTCACAGAAGCGCTGGAGTCGACCTCTGATTCCCAGGCTATAGTATGAGTAAACAGCTCTGCAGACTCAACCATCTGTTCTACCTCATACTCAGACGGGCAGCTGGAGATTTGGGAGCTGTGAGGAAGCAAGTGCGGTTTGGGTGACACCTTTGAGGACTGGAGTATTTGTGATGTTGAAGTTGATGTGGAGGAGAGCCCACTTAAAGGAGCACTTGATATCCGTTGAAGCACCTGCTGTTTTTGTGCCTCATCTGGAATTTGTAGCGATTGGCGTGGCCGTAAGAAAGGGATCTTATCACATTGTCCGCTAAAAGAAGTAGACATTTTAGTTTGGCTGGAAGATGGTCTTTCTTCTTCACCTACCCCACGGACACAACCTTTTTTCCCCTTCCCAACACGCCTATTCCCCTTTCCACCAGCAGCAGGCCTTTTTCCACTCATTTTGGTGGTTAACTAATTCACAACTCTGGAGTTGTTTGCACAAAAAAACAATGGATGGTAACCGAGCAGAGCTGAGTGGCCAAACTGTGGTATTAGGCCAAAACTATTGGCTGGGTTAGATGCAGAAAAAAATTATTTTTAATTTGCAACCTGATGGAGGTCAGTATAGATGGACTAATAGACCAAGTCCCACACACCGCTAGAAGCCCAAATATTTTTTCAGAGCTAGATGCAGAAATTTTTTTTATTCAATTTGCAACCTGATGGAGGTCAGTATAGATGGACTAATAGACCAAGTCCCACACACTGCTAGAAGCCCAAATATTTTTTCAGAGCTAGATGCAGAAAAAAATTATTTTTAATTTGCAACCTGATGGAGGTCAGTATAGATGGACTAATAGACCAAGTCCCACACACCGCTAGAAGCCCAAATATTTTTTCAGAGCTAGATGCAGAAAAAAATTATATTCAATTTGCAACCTGCTGGAGGTCAGTATAGAAGGACTAATAGAACAAGTCCCACACACTGCTAGAAGCCCAAATATTTTTTCAGAGCTAAATGAAGAAAAAAATTATTTTTAATTTGCAACCTGATGGAGGTCAGTATAGATGGACTAATAGACCAAGTCCCACACACTGCTAGAAGCCCAAATATTTTTTCAGAGCTAGATGCAGAAAAAAATTATTTTTAATTTGCAACCTGATGGAGGTCAGTATAGATGGACTAATAGAATAAGTCCCACACGCTGCTAGAAGCCCAAATATTTTTTCAGAGATAAATGAAGAAAAAAATTATTTTTAATTTGCAACCTGATAGAGGTCAGTATAGATGGACTAATAGACCAAGTCCCACACACTGCTAGAAGCCCAAATATTTTTTCAGAGCTAGATGCAGAAAAAAATTATTTTTAATTTGCAACCTGATGGAGGTCAGTATAGATGTACTAATAGAACAAGTCCCACACGCTGCTAGAAGCCCAAATATTTTTTCAGAGATAAATGAAGAAAAAAATAATTTTTAATTTGCAACCTGATGGAGGTCAGTATAGATGGACTAATAGACCAAGTCCCACACACTGCTAGAAGCCCAAATATTTTTTCAGAGCTAGATGCAGAAAAAAATTATTTTTAATTTGCAACCTGATGGAGGTCAGTATAGATGGACTAATAGACCAAGTCCCACACACCGCTAGAAGCCCAAATATTTTTTCAGAGCTAGATGCAGAAAAAAATTATATTCAATTTGCAACCTGCTGGAGGTCAGTATAGAAGGACTAATAGAACAAGTCCCACACACTGCTAGAAGCCCAAATATTTTTTCAGAGCTAAATGAAGAAAAAAATTATTTTTAATTTGCAACCTGATGGAGGTCAGTATAGATGGACTAATAGACCAAGTCCCACACACTGCTAGAAGCCCAAATATTTTTTCAGAGCTAGATGCAGAAAAAAATTATTTTTAATTTGCAACCTGATGGAGGTCAGTATAGATGGACTAATAGACCAAGTCCCACACACCGCTAGAAGCCCAAATATTTTTTCAGAGCTAGATGCAGAAATTTTTTTTATTCAATTTGCAACCTGATGGAGGTCAGTATAGATGGACTAATAGACCAAGTCCCACACACTGCTAGAAGCCCAAATATTTTTTCAGAGCTAGATGCAGAAAAAAATTATTTTTAATTTGCAACCTGATGGAGGTCAGTATAGATGGACTAATAGAACAAGTCCCACACGCTGCTAGAAGCCCAAATATTTTTTCAGAGATAAATGAAGAAAAAAATTATTTTTAATTTGCAACCTGATGGAGGTCAGTATAGATGGACTAATAGACCAAGTCCCACACACTGCTAGAAGCCCAAATATTTTTTCAGAGCTAGATGCAGAAAAAAATTATTTTTAATTTGCAACCTGATGGAGGTCAGTATAGATATACTAATAGAATGATGCCATGCCCAAAAGATTTTACTTCACTAGGTGCAGTAAAAAAATTGGTATTCTATACACAGGTGGTATATGTTGCAACACAGATAGGCTACTCCACTGACTAACACACTCTGCAATAGGCCAAAAGGATTAGCTTTGCTAGATTCAGCCAAATGCTGTGAAAAAAACTTGCACAGCACTGGCACAGACCTGCCTGGCAAAAACTGATAGGAACTGATGTAACCTAGTCCTGAAAAGGACTCCAATTACAATTAGTCTTTACTCCCACAGTCTATCTATTTAAGAGCACAGACCTGCTTGATAAAAGTCGTAGGAAATGCTGTAACCTAGTCCTTAAAAGGACTGCAATCACAACTATTCCCTACTCCCAAGCTATCTGTATATTTGTACGAAAATTGGCTTGAAATTAACAAGGTATAGCGCACACAGCAACAGCGGTGCCGTCTAACACGCAGCTGCAGCAGTGAGAAAATGGTGGCGACGGGGAAAATGGCTTGCTCTTATAGGGCAAGGACATGTGACATACACTGCCAATCACACATGCCCTTGCTTGTGTGAAAAAAAGCACTTCGCTCCGTGTGTGCGCTGCTGATAGGCTGACAGATTGCACCTCCCCACTGCAAATGCGGGAAAGAGAAAAAAAAATGGAGATCTTCATTGTTCCTGCAGAGATCCATCCCCTGCCCCTCCCCCCGCCCCGCTGTACACTCAAACTGCGTATTAACATTAATTTTCATCATTACTGAGAAAAAATCCAGTTATGATTTTGGTGCACGAACAGTTATCGAACATAACCTCGAACAGCCGAATTTTTCTCAAATTGTTCGTGTTCGCCGACCGGCTCGAACACCGCCCAAAACAGCTCGAATTTGAGATTGGCGAACAGTTCGAGTAGAACAACGCTCATCTCTAGTTACAACTTAAAGTACAGACCAAAAGTTTGGACACATCTTCTCATTTAAAGATTTTTCTGTATTTTCATGACTATGAAAATTGTACATTCACACTGAAGGCATCAAAACTATGAATTAACACATGTGGAATTATATACTTAACAAAAAAGTGTGAAACAACTGAAAATATGTCTTATATTCTAGGTTCTTCAAAGTAGCCACCATTTGCTTTGATGACTGCTTTGCACACTCTTGGCATTCTCTTGATGAGCTTCAAGAGGTAGTCATCGAGAGCACATCGAGAGCACCACCTTTGGATCAAGGCAACCTAACTTTTCCGCCTGCATCTTCCTCACAGACTGGCAAGTTTGCCGGGGACACCCTACTCAACCCCGTCTAAGCACAACAGCCAGCCCTCGGTCCCTCAGATGTGGACAAGTAAAAGACCATTTCCTCCTAGCCATGACAAAGCTAAGAGGTTGAATTTCACCATCTGCAAGCTGTTGGCTACAGAAATGCTTCCTTTCCGCCTGGTGGACACAGAGGATTTTCAAGACCTTATGTCCGTCGCAGTGCCCCAGTACCAGATGCCCAGTCGGCACTACACTACCTCTCAAAGAAAGGTGTGCCTGCGCTCCACCAGCATGTCGCACACAACATCACCACTTCTTTGAGAAACTCTGTGTGTGACAGGGTGCATTTCACCACAGACACTTGGGCGAGTAGGCATGGACAGGGGCGTTACATGTCGCTGACTGGGCACTGGGTAACTATGGTGACAGCAGGACAAGGGGCTGCTGTCCAAGTCTTGCCGTCCCCACGAGTTGTACGTCAATCCTCTTTATCTAGAAGTTCCTCCACTGCTTCTGCCTCCTCAACCTCCTCTCGGTCCTCCACTTGCACCCAAAGCCTGTCTGGTAATGCCACCCGCTTTCTAACTGCGCAGAAGGAATCCTGCACACTTCCTTACTATGCTGGCAGCAGGGCTCAATGGCATCAGGCAGTGTTTACTTTGAAATGTCTGGGAAATGTGAGTCACACAGCTGAGAAGTTGTGGTCAGCTCTGGAGACCCAGTTTCATGAATGGTTGTCTCCACTGGACCTGCAACCAGGGAAGGCCGTGTGTGACAATGCTGCAAACCTGGGTGCGGCCCTTCGCCGGGGCAATGTCACACACGTGCCTTGTATGGCTCACGTGTTGAACCTGGTTGTCCAGCAATTTTTAGCCCACTATCCCAGACTAGATGGCCTTCTGCAGAGGGCACGGTCGCTGTGTGCTCACTTCCGCCCTTCGCATCCCGCAGCTCAACGACTTACATCTCTACAGAAGTCGTTGGGCCTGCCAGTTCACCGGCTGAAATGCGTTGTACCGACATGGTGGAATTCAACTCTGCACATGTTGCAGCGACTGTGGCAGCACCGACAAGCCCTGGTGCAATACGTTCTGACGTATAGCCTGGGCCAACGAGATCCAGAGGTGGGGCAAATCACGCTGCAGGAGTGGTCTCAGATCTGGGACCTATGAAGTTGACGCGCCCCCTGGGCTGTGGGGTACCCAGAGCCGGGCAGGTATACGCTGGGGGTTGTATGCACTGTGGCGGCGACCCTGTCCGCGACCCACGGCGGTCAATCCAAGGGTAATTTGTATATATGGGTTTTATAATGTCCGACTACGCCACCTGTGGAGTGCGGCCAAAGGGGCCGCCGCTGCGGAACAGTCCTCTGAAGCTGGTGGTTTTGCAGCAATGGTATTATTACTCCCCACAGGAAGAGTGTAGCTTCAGGGCAGTGTGGGTGGATGATGGTGGTTGTAGTACAGGGAGTCAGTAATGAACACAGAGTCCGTGTGATGCAGTCCCAAGATCTTTACTCACAGTTGTTGCAGTCCAGATTACAGGTACCAGAGCAATCTCCCCTGTCGTGCTGTGCGTACTCAGTGAGGGGCTCAGTCCACCCCCAGATAGCTCCGGAGTACTTAGCAGGACCCCCTTATGTGTGTCCTTTCTCTGGCCTTCTCCCTGCACCTCACACCCAGTGACACTTCTATCCGGTATACTCGGGCCTTGGCGGGCGACATGTGTTCCGTCCCCTGGGTCCTATGTGGCTAACCTTCTTAGTGAGACTGGTGTGGACTTTGGCCTGCAGTACATGAAATTCTGCAGCCTCCGGTTTCTAGTTGAGCCTTGCTGTTTCTCCGCTAGTTGAGGGACCGGTTCCCCTTATCTGGCCTGACCCCTCTACCTCCTGGTAGCAGCGGGCGTACGGGTGGCCTTCTGCCCGACCCGTACCCCTAGGGTCCCTTCGGTTCCTGGAGCCTTCCTGCTCCCACTCCTCTCTTCTCTCCTTCAGTCCAGGGCCTCCCAGGCTAGTCCCGCCTCCGGAGCAGAGCTCATGCAGAGCCTCTGCTCCTGTCACTTCTCCTCTGACTGGCTTGCTCCTTCTAAGATGGCTTCCTATTTATACTCTCCCTGTCATGTGCTCCCCTAAGCTGCTTTCTCCACCCACACCCACTACATAGGACCCTCCCACCAGCTAGGGACCTGGGACTGTGCTCTCCCTTAGGAGCAATCTCGCCCTACCCCCACTGCGGGTATGTGTTGGATGCAGGTGTTAGGGTCCCGAGCCATACTCCTTCCTTACCTGAGGGTGAGATACCACACCTCTGGGTGAGATGCAGTACCCCTGAGGCGACTGAACCCTCAGGGGCACCACACACCCTTCTGAACAGTTTTGAAATGGCGACGAAGATGCCATTATCAGCATGACTATTCTGGTGATTTACATGCTGAAGCACACGTTAAACAGAATTCAGAGTCAGGTGGTGAGACAAGAGGAGGTGGAGGAAGTAGAGGAGGATTCGTATGCGGAAGGGATAACATCTCCAAGGTCCAGACGGTCGGCAGCACCAAGGCGTCAGGCATGGGAGGGTGGGGGAGAGGGATTAACCAGGGCGCATGGTAGCAGCCAAACTGTTGAGGAAGGTGCAGGAGCCGAGGAAGTAGTGGAAGACGAACTGGCGATGGGCATGTAAGACTCATCAGATGAGGGAGACCTTGATCACATTTCTGTTGTGCGAGGTTGGGGGGAGAGGGCAGAGGAAGGAAGCATGATTCTTACCTCGCTACCAACACAACAAGGACTTGGTCCTCCTGGATGCGCAAGACACATGAGTGCCTTCTTGCTGCACTACCTGCAACATGACCCTCGGATTGTCAGAATTCGAAGTAATCCAGACTACTGGGTTGCCACAGTCTTAGATCCCCGGTACAAAAGTAAATTTGCCGAAATAATTCCTGCCATAGAAAGGGATTCACGCATGCAGGAGTATCAGCAGAGGCTGTTGCAGAATCTTACATGTGCTTTTCCACAAAACACCAGTGGTGCACGTAGTGAATCTCACAGTTCTAACTTGCAAACTGTGGGACTGTCGAGTCTTCATCACTGAAACCGTAACAGTAACACAGTATCTGCAGGTAACTGCAATTTTGTGGAATCGTTTCACCACTTTTTTAGACCATCCTTTGCAAGGCCATAGGAGACAAGAAGTCTGACATATAGTCAATGCCTAGAGAGGATGGTACATCGAAGCTATGACTGTGTCACTGGACTCTTGCTCATTTTGGGCTTCCAATCTGGAAAAATGGCCGGAGCTCGCCACTCACGCCTTGGAGATCTTGTCATGCCCTGCAGCCAGCGTTCTCTCTGAACGTGTGTTCAGCGATGCTGGTGGTGTGCTGACAGATAAGCGCACGCGGCTGTCCACTGAGAATGTAGACAGACTCACGTTCATAAAGATGAACAAATCATGGATCCGCAAGGACTTTTCTACCCCTATGTCATCCTGGGGAGACTAAAAACTTGAGGATTTGGTAAAATCACCTCACCAAACGTTTTAAGCAACTCTGGGGCAATTGATGCCACTTAAATGGTGTCTGTGCCACAATTTTTGGAAAAAATGGAGACTCTTTTTGGAGTCCCCTTGCTGTGTTTTACGTGACGTTGGCATCGTCAATTCCAGGTGGGTTGCGTCGCTCCCCCCCCCTTTTAACTGTAAGAAACTACATACACTATGGCTTGGGGTAACACAGATGGTTGAGTCTGAAGAGCTGTTTACTCAGAGGTCTGCTCCAAAGCTTCAGTGTCTGCTAGTCAGCGTAGAATTTTTAACTGCATCTAGCCTAGGCAATACTTTGGGCATAGTAGCCCAGCTCCGAAGCAAGCTGCACCGCCTGTGTATCTAATAAGAATTTTTAAATGCATCTAGCCTAGGCAGACTGTGGGGACCCCCAACCAAACCCAGACGCTCAGCCCCCCCTACCGCCCCCCTTTCCTTGACAATACAATAATGTAACTCTTACAACTGGATGGGTGAGGATCGGTCACAACTTTATTAACTCTTTATACTCATTCCATTAGAAAGGCATTTTATTTCTAAAATAATTCAGCTTGTTGCAGCATGCCCTGGGTCTCCACACCGGCAAGTTGGCCACCAAGTGTAACTCTCCAACATGTCCTTTCTATTTCCAGGCCACGGAGGATCCTGCGTATTCGTATGCAGGACTCTGACCCCCATCCATCACACTTAACGCTTGTTCCACTCCGTCATGGAGTCCTGACAGGAATATGTCCAGTCCAATATCCATTAAGTGAACACCGTCGGGCCGTATGAAGCCTGCTTTATCTCCTTCCATTTGTCGGTGTTGTATCACTACACCGCCTCTGTCTCTTATAAATTTTGCCATCCGAATATTTATTACCCGCCTTGTCCGTTATATGACTGTGATGTCTCGCGCACCTTGCCATACCGCTATCGGCACAATCTCTGACCATACTATAGTTAGTTTTGTGAAAAATTCTCTGAAGCGCTCAGTGTCTAGTTTCATTATTGCCATTAGTTATGCGCTCTTGTGATGACCTAGGTCGTTTCACGCTGCCTGTATAACTAAGATGACCGGACATCTTGCCTCTCTCCCTACCTTGATTACCTCCATTAGTACCTGTGGCCATGGCCGGCCTCTAATACCTCTCCAGTTGAAATATGTGTTATGAAACTCTGATTTCCTCCCGCCTGGGCAAACTTTCGCCCTTTCTTCTGTCCAATATATATACGAGTGGCCTATCACCCACACTGTTGGCTTAGCGTCACCTGTAAAAGAAACAAACCACGTTACGATAACAAGTCCGGTCTTATGTATCTCGTCAAACACGTGGATCGCCATCTCCCTATCCTCTGAACTTCCGTTTCTGACAGTCCTGCTCTTGCTGCTTCCGTGGCCGCGCCTATGCGGAATGAGTGTGTCCCGTAATCTTTGGGGTGGTTCCCTGCCGATGTTATGCATTTATTAAATATAGCTTGGAACTGGTATCTTGATAATGGCGTTCCATCAATGTGTGATAGGAAGAAATTACTTTGTGATCTGATGGTTATATATGTTTTTACTATTGTTACCCGACTCACTGTACCGTTTGTGGGTTGTAGAAGTACCCAAGTGCCCCTGCCCGCTAGAACAGTTTTCGATTGGCGTATGCGTAGACGTATTGCATTATTGGCTATGACTACATCCTGGTGTAATAAACCTCCAATGGTGGTAATTTTGGATTTAGGGACTAATTCGCTTATGCATAGCACCCGGAAGAAGGCGATCGCAAATGCAGTAGACAGTAGGGTTGCTTCAAATTGTGAGTGTCATGTTAATGGTGTTAGGGATATGATGTGAGAAATTAGTTTTAGTGACACGGGACGGGACGTCTACACTCCTGACTTGGCTGACCCCTTTTCCACCCTTTTATGGATTGTCTGATGATGAATCTCTTTGTCATATCTCCCCAATTCAGTAGTTGGAAGTGAAATGCTACTCCGGTCAGACACCGCTGCGCTGACGCCTCTGATATGCCCCTCATCATTAGCTGGTGGAGAAATTCTATGGTGACATGTAATCTGGCTTGTTCACATTGGTCAACCCGTCTGCCTGCTACTAGTCGTGTCCGCTCTTCCCATGCCTTACCGTATGCTTGACACGTCGACGGGGCAACTGACGCTCTGATTAATGGCATCAACTATTCGCCACTAGATCCCATAGGGAGGGTGGGCAACTGTTGCCCGATGGGTGGGCGTTGGGGAGGAGCTCTGTGAAAATCTGCCAATTGAATTGTGATAAAGCGTTAGCAGCAGCTTTAGACCCGTCAGCATCGTGGCTAGCGCGGACCCATACATTGTGTTTTAGGCACAGGAATGCTAGCCGGCGTAGTAGGCCTAGCACTGGGAGAGACGATGATGCCATCTTATTAATGCAGTGCGCTAGGCTGGTGTTTTTTGTTATGAAGCGTATATTTTTGTTAGCCAGGAGCGCGCCCCATATTTCTATTGCTACCACTATCGGGAAGAAAAATTATTTTCCGGGCTAGATGCAGCTACAAATTATTATTAATTTCAAAGCTGGTGGAGCTCGATATAGATGGCCTAATACAATGAGTACCACACACTGCTACTATGCCCAAAATTATTTTCCAGGCAAGAAGCAGCTAAAAATTATTAGTAATTTGAAAGCTGGTGGAGCTTAGTATAGATGGCCTAATAGAATGAGTACCACACACTGCAAATATGGCCAAAATTATTTTACAGGCAAGATGCAGCTAAAAATTATTATTAATTTCAAACATGGTGGAGCTTGGCAACGATGGCCTAATACAATGAGTACCACACACTGCTACAAGCCCAAATATTTTTTCAGAGCTAGATGCAGATAAAAATTATTTTGAATTTGCAACCTGTTGGAGGTTAGTATAGATGGACTAATAGAACAAGTCCCACACACTGCTACAAGCCCAAGCCCAAATATTTTTTCAGAGCTAGATGCAGATAAAAATTATTTTGAATTTGCAACCTGGTGGAGGTTAGTATAGATGGACTAATAGAACAAGTCCCACACACTGCTACAAGCCCAAGCCCAAATATTTTTTCAGAGCTAGATGCAGATAAAAATTATTTTGAATTTGCATCCTGGTGCAGGTTAGTATAGATGGACTAATAGAACAAGTCCCACACACTGCTTCAAGCCTAAATATTTTTTCAGAGCTAGATGCAGATAAAAATTATATTGAATTTGCAACCTGGTGGAGGTTAGTATAGATGGACTAATAGAACAAGTCCCACACACTGCTACAAGTCCAAGCCCAAATATTTTTTCCGAGCTAGATGCAGATAAAAATTACTTTGAATTTGCAACCTGGTGGAGGTTAGTATAGATGGACTAATAGAACAAGTCCCACACACTGCTTCAAGCCTAAATATTTTTTCAGAGCTAGATGCAGATAAAAATTATATTGAATTTGCAACCTGGTGGAGGTTAGTATAGATGGACTAATAGAACAAGTCCCACACACTGCTTCAAGCCTAAATATTTTTTCAGAGCTAGATGCAGATAAAAATTATTTTGAATTTGCAACCTGGTGGAGGTTAGTATAGATGGACTAATAGAACAAGTCCCACACACTGCTTCAAGCCTAAATATTTTTTCAGAGCTAGATGCAGATAAAAATTATATTGAATTTGCAACCTGGTGGAGGTTAGTATAGATGGACTAATAGAACAAGTCCCACACACTGCTACAAGTCCAAGCCCAAATATTTTTTCAGAGCTAGATACAGATAAAAATAATTTTGAATTTGCAACCTGGTGGAGGTTAGTATAGATGGACTAATAGAACAAGTCCCACACACTGCTACAAGCCCAAGCCCAAATATTTTTTCAGAGCTAGATGCAGATAAAAATTATTTTGAATTTGCAACCTGGTGCAGGTTAGTATAGATGGACTAATAGATCAAGTCCCACACACTGCTTCAAGCCTAAATATTTTTTCAGAGCTAGATGCAAATAAAAATTATATTGAATTTGCAACCTGGTGGAGGTTAGTATAGATGGACTAATAGAACAAGTCCCACACACTGCTACAAGCCCAAGCCCAAATATTTTTTAAGCGCTAGATGCAGATAAAAATTATTTTGAATTTGCAACCTGGTGCAGGTTAGTATAGATGGACTAATAGATCAAGTCCCACACACTGCTTCAAGCCTAAATATTTTTTCAGAGCTAGATGCAAATAAAAATTATATTGAATTTGCAACCTGGTGGAGGTTAGTATAGATGGACTAATAGAACAAGTCCCACACACTGCTACAAGCCCAAGCCCAAATATTTTTTCAGAGCTAGATGCAGATAAAAATTATTTTGAATTTGCAACCTGGTGGAGGTTAGTATAGATGGACTAATAGAACAAGTCCCACACACTGCTACAAGCGTAAATATTTTTTCAGAGCTAGATGCAGATAAAAATTATTTTGAATTTGCAACCTGGGGGAGGTTAGTATAGATGGACTAATAGAACAAGTCCCACACACTGGTACAAGCCCAAGCCCAAATATTTTTTCAGAGCTAGATGCAGATAAAAATTATTTTGAATTTGCAACCTGGTGGAGGTTAGTATAGATGGACTAATAGAACAAGTCCCACACACTGCTACAAGCCTAAATATTTTTTCAGAGCTAGATGCAGAAAAAAATTATTTTGAATTTGCAACCTGGTGGAGGTTAGTATAGATGGACTAATAGAATGATGCTATGCCCAAAAGGTTTTACTTCACTAGGTGCAGTAAAAAAATTGGTATTCTATACACAGGTGGTGTAGCTTGCAACACAGATAGGCTACTCCACTGACTAACACACACTGTAAGAGGCCAAAAAGAATTTGCTTTGCTAGATTTAGCCAAATGCTGTGAAAAACTTGCACAGCACTAAAACAGACCTGCCTAACAAAAGTGATAGGAACTGATGTAACCTAGCCCTGAAAAGGACTGCAATTACAATTAGTCTTTACTCCCAACCTATCTATTTAAGAGCACAGACCTGCCTGATAAAAGTCGTAGGAAATTATGTAACCTAGTCCTTAAAAGGACTGCAATCACATCTATTCCCTACTCCCAAGCTATCTGTAGATTTGTGCGAAAATTGCCTTGAAATTAACAAAGTATAGTGCACACAGCAACAGCGGTGCCGTCTAACACGCAGCTGCAGCAGTGAGAAAATGGTGGCGACGGGGAAAATGGCTGGGTCTTATAGGGCAAAGACATGTGACATACACTGCCAATGACACATGCCCTTGCTTGTGTGAAAAAAAGCAGTTCGCTCCGTGTGTGCGCTGCTGATAGGCTGACAGATTGCACCTCCCCACTGTAAATGCGGGAAAGAGAAAAAAAAATGGAGATCTTCATTATTTCTGCAGAGATCCATCCCCTGCCCCTCCCCCCGCCCCGCTGTACACTCAAACTGCGTATTAACATAAATTTTCAGCATTACTGAGAAAAAATCCAGTTATGATTTTGGTGCACGAACAGTTATCGAACATAACCTCAAACAGCCGAATTTTTTTCAAATTGTTCGTGTTCGCCGAACGGCTCAAACACCGCCCAAAACAGCTCGAATTTGAGATTGGCGAACAGTTCGAGTCGAACACCGCTCATCTCTAATCACAACTCCTTTCTGTAAAATGTTCTCCTCCTCTTCGGTACCAACCATGGGAGAAAAGCTGCGAGATAAAGCATCAGCTTTAACATTCTTAGTACCCGGGATGTAAGTAACAGAAAAATTAAACCGCAAAAAAAAAAGAGCCCACCTAGCCTGATGGGCATTCAAGCGCTTGGCAGCATCTAGATAGATCAGATTCTTATGATCAGTGAAAACCTGAATGGGAAATTTAGCACCTTCCAAGAAATGACGCCAATGTTCAAATGCGAGTTTGATAGCCAACAATTCCCGATTACCAACATCGTAACTAAGTTCCGTTTCAGAAATTTTTTTCGAAAAAAAAGCACAGGGATGAACCCCATCCTTGTTCTCCTGAGACAAATCCGCACCGACCCCCACCGAAGAAGCATGAACCTCAACCAAAAAAGGCTTGGTCTCATCAGGCTGCATAAGGATGGGGGCAGAACTGAACCTCTCCTTGAGATACACAAAAGCTTCCATGGCCTCAGTAGTCCACTGGACCGCATTCGCACCTTTCCTGGTGAGATCGGTCAGCGGCTTAACAATTATAGAAAAATTCTTAATGAATTTTCTGTAATAATTGGCGAAACCCAAAAATCTCTGCATCGATTTTAAACCAATAGGCCTAGGCCATTCTTGCACAGCCTGAACCTTCACCGGGTCCATCTCAAAACCCTCGCTGGAGATAATGTAGCCCAAAAAACTAATTCTCTGCATAGCGAACTCGCATTTCTCCAGCTTAGCAAAAAGTGAATTGTCACTTAATAACTGCAATACCTCACGTACGCTCTGCCAATGAGACTCCAGATCTGGCGAATAAATCAAAATGTCATCCAAATACACCACCACATTCTTACCAATCAAAGGTCTCACAATGTCATTAATAAGGTTCTGAAAAAACGCTGGTGCATTGGTAAGACCAAAAGGCATAACCAGATTCTCAAAATGACCCACCGGGGTGTTAAAAGCAGTCTTCCATTCATCACCCTCCTTCATTCGCAACAAATTGTATGCTCCCCGGAGATCAATTTTAGAGAACCACTTGGCCCCCACTAACTGGTTAAACAAGTCAAGAATTAAAGGTAGTGGGTAGGAATTGCGTACGGTAATTTTATTAAATTCCAGACATGGACGTAAACCGCCGTCCTTTTTTTTTTACAAAAAAAAATCCAACAGCCACAGGTGACTTAGAAGGTCTAATGTGACAAGCAGCCAAGCTCGTCTGTATGTATTCCTTCAAGGCCTTTCTTTCAGGGATAGTAAGATTAAATAAGCGACTCTTGGGAAGAGTAGCTCCAGGAACAAACTCAATGGTACAATCATAGTCCCTATGAGGAGGTAGAATTTGCGACTCCTCCTCTGAAAAAACCTTCCAAAAATCCTGAATAGGTACAGGTAGTTCCCCTCTTTCCACAGCAGCAATGCGACCGTTACAACATTTATCATAACACTTCGGACTCCAAGATTTAATCTAATTAGTAGACCAGTCCAGTAAAGGATTGTGCAGTTTTAACCAAGGCAAACCTAAAAATACTGGAGAAGGTAAATTATTCAATACCACTAAATCCAAATTCTCTTGGTGAATACCATTAATAGTGAGGAGAAATTCAAAAACCTTGTGAGTAGCACATTTCAAAGGAGAGTTATCAACAGCAACCACAGAAATAGGAGATGACAAAGGTTTGGGTTCCAATTTAAGTTTTTCCAAAAATCCCTTATCAATCACATTCAGTGTAGAAGCACAATCCATAAATACCTGAAATTCAATAAACTCCTCCTGCAATGAGGTACTCCCTGAAAGAAATACTCCCTTAGAGTTTAAACAAGCAATACGGGTGTAACTGACCTTTTTTTTTTCTTTGTTTAACAGAAGCCCACAGTTATTAACAAAATGGTCAGATTTACCACAATAAAAACACAATCCCTTGGAAAACCTGCAGTCTTTTTCCTGAGAGCGGAGTGACATCGCCCCAATCTCCATCGGTTCTCCGTCGTCCGAGCAGACCCTCTGATGACTAGGAGCTGCCATAGCAGGAGTTTTCTCCTCATTAACCCTGGCACGCAGTCTCCTGTCCACCCGTATAGCTAATTGCATGGCTTCTTGCAAGGTTCCAGGTGCTGGGAAAGCAATCAGCAGATCCTTAACCCTTTCACTTAAACCAGCAAGAAACAAACATTTTAATACCGAATCATTCCATCTCACTTCAGAAGACCACCTTCTAAAGTGTGTACAATAATTTTCAACATCACCTGACCCCTGCTTTAAACGTCTCAGTTGTGTCTCAGCAGAAGAGACTCGATCAGGATCAGCATACAACAACAGCATAGCAGAAAAAAATCTTCCACTGATCTAAAACACGGATCATTAGGTTGGAGAGAAAAGGCCCATCCCTGTGGTTCCTTGCGCAAAAGTGACATGATAAACCCAATGCGCTGTGATTCATTCCCAGAGGACCTGTGTCTCAAACGAAAATATAATAAACAAGCTTTTTTAAAGG
The DNA here is from genome assembly GCF_046119375.1 of Phyllobates terribilis. Classification (NCBI taxonomy): domain Eukaryota; kingdom Metazoa; phylum Chordata; class Amphibia; order Anura; family Dendrobatidae; genus Phyllobates; species Phyllobates terribilis. Next base: position 231,409,301 of record NW_027362764.1, read on the forward strand.
AAAAAAAATCTTGTTGTTTACCATAAAAAAAATCAGGCAGTCCTACCTTCGGTTCAACAAAATGCGCTCCAGGACAGCTACTCACATGTTGCTGGAGGTCGGCCACTTCAAGAGACAATTCCTGCAGGCGTTGAGCCAATTCCTGAACAGACACCATGCTGATCTCTGGATCTCTTTCCTTAGGATTTTTTTTTGATTTTGGGCTGGACTTACTGTTATGATCTGCTACAATAACTAAGGAAAGGTAGGAAAACTGTCCCTACAATAGAGCTAAGCTGATTCCCTACGATGCAGTGGGCAACCTGTTCCTTGTGAACAGACCCGCCTTCGTCCTCAGCTAGTCTGAACGCAGACCTATAGATATAAGGGAGGGGTCCCTAAAAGTACTAAGGACAGGGAAAAAATTGGACACCTCCTAGCAGAAGTTGTAGCAGAGCAAAAAGACAAACAGACAAAAATACTTAGAGGCCCAAGGACCAAGCAAACTATAGAGATAGTTACAAAGCACCTGGCTAGATTAAGAGTCAAAGTAACACTGAAGTCCAGCAAAGCCAGAAGGGCGGAGCTGGAATAAATAGGCAGCAGGTCACATGACCACAAAATAGAAAAAACTAACAGGAGGGTTCTAACATCAGCGAGATGTACTGCCCCTGTCCACAAGCACTTGTCCACGTGTCCGTGGTTAAGTGGACTTTACCGGTAACTGCGTTGTTGAGAGCACGGCTAATGTTTTGGGACACGTGCTTGTGTAATGCGGGGATGGCACAGCAGGAGAAATAGTGGCGGCTGGGGTACCGAGGGACAGCCGCCGCCATCAGGTTGCTGAATGCTTCTGTCTCCACGAGCCTAAAAGGCAAAATTTCAAGCGCAAGCAGTCGTGAAATGTGAGAATTTAGTAGTGTGGCCTGTGGGGCGTTGGCTGCATATTTACGCTTGCATTCTAAGGACTGGGGTAAGGACAACTGAACGCTGCGCTGGGACAAGGACATGGACGTGCTTCCTGATGCTGCTACTTGAGAGTGTGCAACGACAGGTGCAGGGCAGGAGGCGTCTTCGCATGCACCATGGACTGGGAATTGGCTTGCATGCACAACAGCGGAAGAAGCAGTGGTGCCACCCGCAGACACTGTTCCTGAACCCTGGGGTTCAGCCCACAAAGTCAGGTGCTTTGCTGCCATGTGCCTGATCATGCTGGTGGTGGTCAGGCTGCTAGTTTTGCCACCCCTGCTGATGCTGGCCTGGCAGGTGGTGCAAATGGCCTTTTTGGGGTTATCGGCAGAGTCTTTGAAAAACAACCAGACTCGGGAAGACCTAACAGCTGTACTGGTAACTTCCTTCGTGTTGGTGTTACGGGGAACGGTTGCCTACCTTCTGTCTGCAGCCACCACACTGCTTCTTCCTGCCTGTTGGGGTGCTCTGCCTCCCTCCCCCTGTGTGCTGCTGTCCTCGCTCTGCATGTCCTCCTGCCAGGTTGGGTCAGTTACTATATCATCCACCACCTAGTCTTCCAGTTCTGCACCCTGGTCCTCCTCCTGACTTTCTGGCAATTGTGCCTCATCATCGTCCACCTCTTGTGACACTTTCCTACCGTCGCCTTCATGTGACTGTGGCTGCTCAAATATTTGGGCATCGCTACACGCGATCTCCTCTTGCCCTGCTTCACGTGGACCGGGCTAGAAGCCCGAATCTATAAATGGAAAAGTGAACAGCTCTTCAGAGTGTCCAAGTGTGGGATCAGTTGTCTCTGGGTACTCAGCATGGTGGAGGAAGGAGGATCAGGGTGAGGAATATGCGGTCCAGACTCAAGGCTACTGAGACTTGACCGTGTGGAAGACAGAGTGGTGGTGGTGGCTAAGTGACTGAAAGCATTGTCCGCTATCCAATCAACAACCTTTTGACACTGCTCTGGGTTCAATAGTGGTGTGCTGCGGTACCCTAGAAATTGGGACAGGAAGGTCAGGCGAGAAGATGTGGGTGTTTGCTGTTGCACAATTTCGGCTTGTCCACGGCCTCTGCATGCACCATTACCATCACGTCCAGTTCCCCGTCCCTTGCTACGTGCCTTGCCCATTTTAAATGGAGGACAGTATCTTCCACGCTCACTACAAATGACTGAGTTTGTTTTCCAATAATTTTTATTGATAAATTTTTATAAAACAGGGGTAGGATGAGGGGGTAAATGGAAGCTTAGGAGAATGGAGGGGAATGGGGGTAGAGAAGAAAAAAAAAAAAAAAAAGGAAAAAGGCGGGGGAGGGAATGGGGAATAAAGGAGGACAATAAAGCGGACAAATGATAGAGGGAAAGTATAGTATCATAAACATAATGAAACTTTAGTACATTAAGAATAATCATTATAGAACAATTATAAGGAATAGTAAAGAGTAACCACTCATTATTCACCCACTAGAGTACGAATCTTATTTTCAAACAAAGAGACTTTAAGAATAAGCATCAGACCAAAGATCCCATTTCTTGCTATGTTTAGGAAGACAATTGTTTATAATAGCAAATCTTAATTCGAATTCCTTGTGTGTGGAGATTATGTCAATAATATCAGATATTTTGGGAATGTCTGTTTTCTTCCAGAAAAAGGCCAAAGAGTTTTTGACAACAAGAAATATGTGAATGAGGAGATGCCTGCAATGAGGTTCCAGAGTTTCTAGATCAAAAGATAATAGGGCCATTTGTGGAGTGATTTTTATTGACTTGTTGAGTAACCGTTTTATGATGGAGGAGATTTGATCCCATAAGATTTTGACTTTCGGGCAGGACCAGAAAATGTGTAATAGGTCAGCTCTAATTCCACAATTTCTCAAACACAAAGGAGCTGATTCAGAGCTAATATGGGATAACCTATAGGGGGTATAATACCATCTGGTCAAAATTTTATAATAGGACTCTTGGAGAGATGCTGATATGGTAGCTGAGTAAGAGTAGTTTATAGCATCTTCCCATTGGTCTAAATCTGGAGAGATTTTTAAATCAGATTCCCATTTGGCGAGATATGAATTCTCAACGAACTCAATGTCATTATTAAACCATGAATATAAATTTTTTGTGCCCCAAAACAAGATGTGGTTAATATTGCAAAGAAGTTTACTTGAATGTTCGGAGATTTTGGGTTTATTGGTTAGGAATTGTTTTATATGGTCTTTTAAAATCATAAAATGAAAAAAATCGGATGAAGGTAGGTTAAATCTGGTTTTTAACTCAGAATATAAACAGATGTTGTCACCATTGTATACATCTTTTATTTTTTTAAGGCCAAGATTCGACCAATGAGAGGGAATTAGGGAGTTGTTAAGAGAAGCTATGAATGATAAAGGAAGAGTTTTAATGATGTCGAATTTTTTTGCTTTCTTTCTGGGTTTTGATATTTTTTCCCAAGCGGAAATCGTAGCATAGAAAATAGGGTTGTTAGAGTAGTTGGGAGAGTTTTTAAATAATTGTTTATATAGTAGATCACAAGGAGGGGAGTTATTATTTTGGTGAAATTCCAGATTGTACCAGGCAGGAGGGTTATCAGTAACGAACCAGTAAGAGCTCTTTTTGATTAAGTTGGCCCAATAATAGGCTGTAATGTTAGGGAGACTGGCGCCGCCATTTTGTTTTTTTTTATATAGGATGTTAGCAGGGATTCTAGATTTTTTATAGTCCCAGATAAAGGAATTAATTTGGTTTTGTAGTCTCAATAAGGAGGATGAGGGAATTGTAGGAGGAAGTGTTCTAAAAAGATATAGAATTTTGGGAAGGATAATCGATTTAATTATTGATATTTTACCGAGCCAAGAAAGATAATGGTTGCCCAAGGCCACTAGATCCTTAGCTATGGTAGTGCTTAATTTATCGATATTGAGAGAGATCATAGAGTTAATATTTTTAGAAATTGAAATACCTAAATACGGGAGTTCATTTTCTGACCAGGAAAAAGATGAGAGGTTTTTAATTTTATCTATGGAGTGGTCATTTAGATTGAATTGAAGAATTTTAGATTTGTTTTCGTTGATCTTAAAATATGAGATTTTAGAAAATGCGTTGAGTATTTTGGTGAGTTCAGAAATAGAATTGACAGGGTCAGAAAGAGTCAGGAAAAGGTCATCTGCGAAGAGACCAATTTTGTATTGACGTGAAGGAATCGGGATTCCAGATATTTTTGAATTGTCCCTTATTGTTTGAGCTAACGGCGCCTTTGCAAGAGCAAAAAGGAGAGGGTATAATGGACACCCTTGTCTAGTGCCATTGGACAGCGTGAATGGTTTTGAGAGATGATTATTTACAAAGATACTAGCGCTAGGATTTGAGTAAAGAGCAGAGATAAAAAGAAGTGATTTGTTGTTAAAGTCGAATTTAAGGAGAGTTGAATTTAAATAGCTCCAGTTCAGTCTGTCAAAGGCCTTTTCGGCATCAAGGGTGAGGAAAATTGCGGGAAGCTTCAAGGAATTGATCAACTTAATAATATTTATAATTCTCCTTGTTCCTTCCGTGGCCTGTCTGCCACCGACAAAACCAATTTGGTCATTGTTTATAAGGTATGGGACGGAGTTTTTTAATCTATTTGCTAAAATTTTTGAATAAATTTTTAGGTCTGTATTAATCAGTGAAATTGGCCTGAAGTTTTTGACCTGGTCTAATTTGACTTTAGATTTAGGGATTAATATAATATTTGCTTTAAGCCTGGGAAGAGGCTAAGTTGAATATTTGGGTCATTTTTGGTATTAGGTGTTTGCTAAAAATTTTAAAGTACTCATTAGTAAAACCATCAGGACCAGGAGCTTTGTGTTTTTTAAGATTTTGGATGGTATCTTCGATTTCTTTTTCGGAAAACGGGGCAGTTAATTGATCTGTAATGCACACGCCCGGACTGACTGGCGTGTGCGTGTTTAGTGGTTCCATGGTGTGGTGTGCCATGAACCGGAGAGTGCCTGGAGGGGCGTAGCTAAGTATCTGCTCGATCCGACCAAGGTCGCACGACGGCATACGACGCCAGTGCACCAGGGAGGAACCGAGCAGAGGGACCAGGGTCTACTCAATGTCAGACTCCTGACACGGCTGTTGACCCACACCGGGAATACAGGAACAGGCAGGCTAGAGTGCAGGCTGGGTAGGGTCCAGTACAGACTGGGAGACGGGTTCAGAGCCGCAGATGCGGTAATCAAGCGGAGCAAAGCGAAACCGCAGACACGGTGGACAAGGCCGAGCAGAGCAAAACCGCAGACGCGGTGGACAGGGCTGAGCAGAGCAAAACCACAGACGCGGTAGACAAGGCTGAGCAGAGCGAAACCGCAGACGCGGTAGACAAGGCTGAGCAGAGCAAAACCGCAGACGCGGTAGACAAGGCTGAGCAGAGCGAAACCGCAGACGCGGTAGACAAGGCTGAGCAGAGCGAAACCGCAGACGCGGTAGACAAGGCTGAGCAGAGCGAAACCGCAGACGCGGTAGACAAGGCTGAGCAGAGCGAAACCGCAGACGCGGTAGACAAGGCTGAGCAGAGCAAAACTGCAGACGTGGTGGACAAGGCAGAGCAGGCAGGAACCGCCGAAGCGGTAAGTAAGACAGGACAGAGATAAATCGCCGAAGCGGTAAACAAAGACAAAGCAAAGGGGACAGGGCTCTGTTCACACGGAACAGACTGGAAAAGAAAGGCAGAACCAGATACACACAAGGTACTTGCAAAGAAGTAGCGAAAGGACTCGAACTCACAAACGGAAGTACAATGACAACGAGTAGAAGTTAGGTGCAGGTTCAGACTCTACAGAAAAAGGGAACAAACGGACATAAAGGCAAAACAGGTAAGAAGCTAGGAGATAGTTCAGACAAGAACAGATACTGCAACAAAATGCAAGAACGAGCCTAGGTAAAGTCAAGTGCTGGTTCAGACACTGCAGAAAAAGGGAGCAAGCGGACATAAAGACAAAACAGATAAGAAACTAGGAGACAGTTCAGACAAGAACAGTTACTGCAACAAAATTCAGGAATGAGCCTAGGTAAAGCCAAGTGCTGGTTCAGACACTGCAGAAAAAGGGAACAAATGGACATAAAGATAAAACAGGTAGGAAGCTAGGAGACAGTTCAGACAGGAACTGTACTACAACAAATACAGGAGCGAGTCTGGGTATGCGGCCCCCAGAAGGCGAGACGAACAGGCTAGGAGTGTGTTCAGACAGGCCTGGAAGTACAGCCTCCAGGAAGGCAGAGAGACAGCTGGCTAGAGTGCACAGACAGGACACAGTTCAGACACAGGAACTGATACCGTAAGGCAGGAAACATAGACAGGACCTGGCATGTCAGCGACCAGAAGCCAACTGACAGAACAAGATGCTCAGGCAAGGATTCCAGGGAGGAGCTGGGTTAAATATCAGGTGACAGATAGCAATAGGCTCAGGACGCATTAGGGGTGTGTCTGCAGCAGCTACAAGAAACAGGAAGTTCAGCGGGCGTCGCCCTAAACAGCAAGAGCAAAGCAAAGCAGACAACATGGAAAGAAGCCAGAGTGGCAGTCTGGACTGGAGATCAAGTGCGCGCTCTTGCACAGTGGGAGATGGACCACTATGTAAGGACGCCGCCAGGTATGTTACATGATCTAAGTCATAAGGGTTAATCTTGGGAAGATTAGTGGACGAAAGGAATGTTTCGATATAATTTTTATTTGGTTGTGGAGAGAGAGGATTGAGGTGTAGGTTATACATTTTGAGGTAGTATTTTGCAAAGATGTCCGCGATCTCTTTTGGATGAGATGACGGAACCCCTGTGGAAGAAATGATTTTGTCAATTCTATTTTTTAATCTATTGGATTTTAGACAACACATCATAAATCTGGTTGGTTTGTTTACAGAGGTATAGAAATTGAATTTAGAGGATTTGATCATCAAATCGTAGGAGGAGAAAATTTCACGTTTTAATTCCTGTCTGAGATTGAAAATTTATTTTTGAGTTGATATGGAGGGAGAGGAGGAGTTGAGTTGGAGGTCTTCTTTGATTTTTATTTGAGATTGCAAAGAGGTTAGTTTGGCTCTGTATTTTTTTTTGTGTCTGGGCGAAATCTGCATCAGGACCCCCCCTCCTAAATGCTTTGTGAGCATTCCAACAGGTGAAAGGATCCATACCCTCGGTACAGTTTTCAATAAAGAAATTACTTAAAGCAGAATTGATTTCTTCTGTATATTTAGGGTTTTGTAGAAGAGAGGAGTTGCACTTCCACAAGAATTTATTTTGGAGATTAGACCCTAATGAACAGTACAGGAGAGTGATCGGAAATAGTTCTTGGAAGGATTGTAACTTTCATAAATTTGGGAAGAGAGAACACATCAGTAATGATAAGATCAATTCTAGAAGCGGACAGGTGCACGTCGGAAAAATGGGTATATTCGATAGATGTTGTATTGATACAGCGAAAGACATCGAAGAATTCGTTTTTAAAGATCCAATTATTGAGAGAGGCAGCGGTATATCGAGTTGGGGAGGGGGAATCTAGATGACCTTCCGGTACAATATTAAAGTCGCCTAGCAGAATTAAGGCACCTTTTCTTACTAGTTGGATTTTCCTCATAAGTTTGTCCAAGAAAGAAATATGTCTTTTATTGGGAGCATAGATATTAACAATGGTGCTCAACTGATTGTTCAGATAGCAGATCAAGATATGATATCTGCCTGAGGGATCACAATGCTCTTCTATCAATTCAAAGGGGATCGAGTTTTTTATTATTGTGGCTAGTGTTGAGCCACCCCCGTAGTGCTCGAGTTCGGTTCGGTTCATCGAACACCCGTATGTTCGCCGAACTGTTCGTCGAACTGTTCATCGAACACCTTCGAACACCGTTAAAACCAATGGCAGGCAAACAAAAACACATAGAAACACATAGAAAACATCTTCAAAGATGTCCAAAACCTGACAAACTGCTCAGAAGACACAACTAACACATGGAAAAGTGACAAGTACATATAGTCATGCGAAAAGAAAAGAGGTGGAGGAGTAAAAGGAGGGGGAGACACAGATATAGGCATGTCATGCCCTTCTAAAACCAAAAAAGTGCGAAGACGACATGGCCAGTCCGTTCCTGCCCGTGCGACCTCCGTGTCGCCGGGTTTGTGCCAGAGCTGCTTTGGACCCTGACGGCCAGCCCCCCTCTCCCAATACTGGTGCCTGTCCGCTGGTGGGTCGAGCGAGCCTCCCTGTGGTGGAGGCAGGTCTAAGCTTTTTAATTTAAATTGTCTCTCTAATTTGAATGAATACACTTTAAATCCTTTTACAAGGATCTATTGGAGGGCAAGTCTCATGCCAGCAGCCGCGTAATTCCAGCTCCAGTAGCGTCCACTAAAGCTGCTGCAGTTAAAAAACTTTTATAAGGATCGAGCTCGGCGGTCCAACGCAAGGCGTCCTACCGCCAGTCCCAGCCCCTATGCCTTGGGGTGCCTCCTGATGCTCTTCACTGAGTATCCCGGGGTCCCGAAGCATTTCCTTTGAAAAAATGAAGTGTCCAAACTACAGGTGGTGTAGCTTGCTTAACAGCTGGGATAATCCGCTGACTAGCAGACACTGCTACTAGGCACAAAGTATTTCCTGGGCTAGATGAAGTTAAAAATTTGTAATTAGATACTCTCGTTGGATGCTGAGAAAGCATTCCATAGAGTCTCCTGGCATGCCATATATTATTCTCTTAAAAAGCTTGGGGTAGGGGTCTAGGGGATCCTTTTATAGCCAAAATCACGGCCCTGTATCGCAATACGTCACCTAGGCTGGAGATAAATGGAACTGTAGCACCCCAAGGGCTCGGTTGCTACAGAGGTATTGCACCTCAACCAGAGGTGTGATATCTCACTCTCAGGGAAGGATGGAGTGTGGATCAGGACCCCGACACCTGCATGCATTACACCACATTGCCGTGGGGCAGGGCGACCAATATGCCCCTGAGATGGGCATGACAGTCCCTGTCCCTGGCTGGAGTGGGGGGAGGGAACACCGAGGAAGGGGAACCCTGTAGTGCAGGAGCAGGGAGGAAGCAGTTCCTGGGTGCATTGAGAAGGGAGTATAAAAGGTGGGCAGCATCTTAGTTCAGTGCAGAGAAGTCTGAGCAGAAGTGACAGGGAGCAGGGGCTCTGCATGAGCTCTGCTCCGGAGGCGGGCCTAGTAACAGAGGCCCAGGCCTGGAAGAGGGAGAAAGAAGGAAGAGGAGCGGAGAAGGCTCCAGGAACGAGGAACGAGGGGATCCCAGGGGTGCGGACGGGTGAGTCACCACCGCACACCCGAATCCACCTGCGTGGAGGGGTCAGGCTAAAGGGGGAGACCGGTCCCCGAAACTAGTGGAGGCGGGAAACGACCCTCAGCTAGAAACCGGAGGCTGTGACATTTTATGTGGCGCAGCCCCTCGCTACACCCGCTAGGAAGGCACCACATAGGGTCAGGGAAACTGGCGCCAAGTTTACCAAGAGGAGGCCCGAGGCAGGCGGACAGAAGCGTTGGTAAGAAAGGCCAGACAAAGGACACACAAAGTTATCTTGGAGTTGTCTGAGCCCCTCACCTGGTGAGCACAGTACGACGTGGGCAGCTGTTACCTGCAGAAGTGGTCTGGATAATAAGAACTGTGAGTAAAGGCCCTGGACTGCATCACTGACACTGTGTCGTTACTGCTGCTGCCCTGCACCATCACCCCCATCCTCCACATACACTGCCCTGAGGCTATACTCCTCCCGTGGGGAGTTATACTACGCTCTGCTGTACCCAGAACACCAGCCTCAGCGGTCTGCCCTGCAGCGGCGGTTCACTCTGACCGCAATCCACGGGTGGCGTAGTCGGACATTTAAACATCAAAACCGCATAAATAGTTCCGCAACTGGTTTGACCGCCCTGAGCCACGGAACCGGGTCGCCGCCACGGAGACTACAACCACCAGCATCCACCAAAAAGGGTCCGGCTCTGGGTGTCCCAAGGCCCAGGGGGCGCGTCAGAACATTTTCATCACCTTTCATAATCACCAATGGGACAAGGCAGGGATGTCCTCTGTCCCCTCTCTTATACATCCTAGTGACGAAGCACCTGCTCTCATCAATTCGCCATAACCCCAATATTAGGTGGATTGAGGTGGGAGGCACCGAGTACAAGTGCTCTGCATTTGCTGATGATGTCCTAGTATATATCACTCAATCACATATATCCATCCCTGCTGTTATGGCTGAAATAGATGACTTTGTTACATGGTCAAATTTTAAAATCATTGCAGCGAAGTCTGAGGCCCTCGATGTCTCCCTCCCCAAATCCATACAGGATTCCATCCAGTCCAACTTTCCCTTTGCCTGGCCCTCACACTGTATCAAATACTTAGGAATTCCTATTCATAGAGACCTCTCCCGTCTATGTTATCTTAATTTTGGGCCCTTTATTGAACAACTCCATACAGACCACGGTTGGCAAGTTAGAACTGTAAGATTCACTACGTGAACCACTGGTGTTTTGTGGAAAAGTACATGTACACTGTGTTCCAAATTATTATGCAAAAAGTGTTTAGGAGTGATAAGGGAAGAATTTGTTTGTTTGTCAGTTAAACTCATTGATGGTGATGTGTGTCAGGGCTCTTTATATCACTGTAAGCAATTGCAGACACCTGTGCTAATTAGTTTGGCAGGTGTGTCCAATGAAAGGCAAGACTACTTAAGAAGGCTGTCCCACATTATTAAGCAGCCTACATTTTCTGCCAAAATGGGAAAGAAAAAGGATGTGTCGGCTGCTGGGAGGCAACAAATTGTGGAGTGTTTAGGTCAAGGCATGACTACAATCAACATTGCGAAGACACTTCATCCTGATCATCGCACAATCAAGAAGTATGTAGCTGATTCACAGTACACACGTGTGCGTGCTGATAAGGAAAAATTGAGGACTCTTTCCTACAGGCAATTACGTCAGGTTAAAAGAGCAGCGGCAAAAAAGCCTTGTCATAACAGCAGACAAGTTTTTGAAGCTGCTCGTGCCTCCAACGTCACCCGAACAACAAGATGCAGAGTCGTTCAGAGGTTTGCAGCTGTGCGTAAGCCATCCTATCGACCTCCTCTGTCCACTGCACACAAGCAGAAACGGCTCCAGTGGGCCAAATAATACGTGAAGACTGACTTCAAAACTGTTTTGTTCACCGATGAGTGCCGTGCAACACTCGATGGTCCAGATAGATGGAGTGGAGGATGGCAGGTTGATGGACACCCCACGCAAACACGGCTACAGCGCCAACAAGGAGGAGGTGGAGTAATGTTTTGGGCTGGAATCATGGGGAGAGCGATTGTCGGCCCCTTTAGGATCCCTGAAGGGGTAAAGATGAACTCCATAATGTATGTGGAGTTTCTCAAACAGCACTTCCTGCCATGGTTCAAGAAGAAGAACCGTGTATTCCACAGCAAGATCATTTTCATGCATGATAATGCACCGTCTCATGCCGCACATAACACATCTGCATCTCTGGCTGATATGGGCATAAAAGGGGACAAATTTATGGTGTGACCCCCATGCTCCCCTGACCTCAACCCCATTCAGAACCTCTGGAGCATCATCAAAAGGAGTGTCTATGATGGCGGGAGGCAGTTCACATCTAAGCAACAGCTCTGGGAGGGTATTCTGTCCTCATGCAAAACAATTGAAGCAGAAACCATCCAAAACATGACAAATTCAATGGACGAGACAGTTCAGAAGCTCCTTTCGAACAAGGGGTCCTATGTGCAAATGTAACATCACCTAGAATAAAGTTTTGAGTTGAAAACTGTTTGATTTCAGTTTCTAATAACCTGTTAATGCTTATAATTTCAAAAATGACCATTTTTTTGTTCTTTATTAAAATGAAAAGGTTGATCGAAAAGTGTGGGGGATCTAAGAGTGTGGCAACCCAGTAGTAAGGATTACTTCGAATTCTGACAATCTGAGGGTCATGTTGCAGGTAGTGCAGCAAGAAGGCACTCATGTGTCTTGCACATCTAAGAGACCCAAAATTATTTTCCGGGCTAGATGCAACTGAAAATTATTATTAATTTGAAAGCTGGTGGAGCTTAGTATAGATGGCCTAATAGAATCACTACTGCACACTGCTACAAAGCCCAAATTATTTTCCAGCCAAGATACAGATAAACATGATTAGTAATTTTAAATCTGGTGGAGCTTAGTATAGATGGCCTAATAGAATCAGTACTGCACACTGCTACAAAGACCAAATTATTTTCCAGCCAGGATACAGATAAACATGATTAGTAATTTTAAATCTGGTGGAGCTTAGTATAGATGGCCTAATAGAATCTGTACTGCACACCGCTACAAAGCCCAAATTATTTTCCAGCCAAGATACAGATAAACATGATTAGTAATTTTAAAGCTTAAAGCGGTTGGTGAGGTGATTTTAACAAATCATCAAGCTTTTACTCTCCCCAGGATGACACAGGGGTATAAAAGTCGTTTTGGATCCATCATTTGTTCATCTTTATGAACGTGAGTCTGTCTACATTATCAGTGGAGAGCCGCGTGCGCTTATCTGTCAGCACACCACCAGCAGCGCTGAACACACGTTCAGACTGAACGCTGGCTGCAGGGCATGACAAGATCTATAAGGCGTAAGTGGCAAGCTCCAGCCATTTATCCAGATTGGAAGCCCAAAAAGAGCAAGGGTCTAGTGACACAGTCATGGCTTCAATGTTTTCTTGGAGATACTCCTGTACCATCGCCTCTAGGCGTTGACTATGTGTCAGACTTCTTGTCTCCTGTGGCCCTGCAAAGGATGGGCTAAAAAAGTGGTGAAATGACTCCGCAAAATTGATGTTACCAGTAGATACTGTGTTTCTGTTACGGTTTGAGTGCTGAACACTCGACGGTCCCACGGTTGGCAAGTTGGGACTGTGAGATTCACTACGTGCACCACCGGTGTTTTGTGGAAAAGCACATGTAAGATTCTGCAACAGTCTCTGCTGATACTCCTGCATGCGTGCATCCCTTTCTTTGGCAGGAATAATTTCTGCAAATTTACTTTTGTACCGGGGATCTAACAGTGTGGCAACCCAGTAGTCTGGATTATTTCTAATTCTCACAATTCGAGGGTCATGTTGCAGGTAGTCAAGGTCTCCCTCATCTGATGAGTCTTCCATCAGTTCGTCCTCCACTTCTTCCTGGGCTACTGCACCTTACTCACTAGTTTGGCTGCTACCATGCGCCCTGGTAAAACCATCCGGCCCACCATTCCATGCCTGCCGCCTTGGTGCTGCCGACCGTCTGGACCTTGCAGATGTTAGCCCTTCCGCATACAACTCCTCCTCCTCTACTTCCTGCGCCTCCTCTTGTGCAACCACCTGACTCCGAATTCTGTTTAACATGTGCTCCAGCATGTAGATCACCGGAATAGTCATTCTGATAATGGCATCGTCAGCACTAAACATCTTCGTCGCCATTTCAAAACTGTGCAGAAGGGTGCATAGGTCCCTGATCTGAGACCACTCCTCCAGCGTGATTTGCCCCACCTCTGGATCTCGTTGGTCCAGGCTATACGTCAGAACGTATTGCACCAGGGCTTGTCGGTGCTGCTACAGTCGCTGCTACATGTGCAGAGTTGAATTCCACCGGGTAGGCACATCGCATTTCAGCCGGTGAAGTGGCAGGCCCAACAACTTCTGTAGAGATGTAAGTCGCTGAGCTGCGGGATGCGAACGGCGGAAGTGAGCACACAGTGACCGTGCCCTCTGCAGAAGGCCATCTAGTCCGGCATAGTGGGCTAAAAATTGCTGGACAACCAGGTTCAACACGTGAGCCATACAAGGCACGTGTGTGACATTGCCCCGGCGAAGGGCCGCACCCAGGTTTGCAGCATTGTCGCACACGGCCTTCCCTGGTTTCAGGTCCAGTGGAGACAACCATTCACGAAACTGGTTCTCCAGAGCTGACCACAACTCCTCAGCTGTGTGACTCACATTTCCCAGACATTTCAAAGTAAAAACTGCCTGATGACGTTGAGCCATGCTGCCAGCATAGTAAGGAGGTGTGCAGGATCCCTTCTGCGCAGTTAGAAAGCTTGTGGCATGACCAGACAGGCTTTTGGTGCAGGTGGAGGACCGAGAGAAGGTTGAGGAGGCAGAAGCAGTGGAGGAACTTTGAGATAAAGAGTATTGACGCACAACTCGTGGGGACCGCAAGACTTGGACAGCAGCCCCTTGTCCTGCTGTCACCATAGTTACCCAATGCTCAGTCAGCGACATGTAACGCCCCTGTCCATGCCTACTCATCCAAGTGTCTGTGGTGAAATGCACCCTGTCACACACAGAGTTTCTCAAAGAAGCGGTGATGTTGTGTGCGACATGCTGGTAGAGCGCAGGCACACCTTTCTTTGAGAAGTAGTGCCGACTGGGCATCTGGTACTGGGGCACTGCGACGGACATAAGGTCTCAAAAATCCTCTGTGTCCACCAGGCGGAAAGGAAGCATTTCTGTAGCCAAGAGCTTGCAGATGGTGAAATTCAACCTCTTAGCTTTCTCATGGCTAGGAGGAAATGATCTTTTACTTGTCCACATCTGAGGGACCGAGGGCTGGCTGTTGTGCTTAGACGGGGTTGAGAAGGGTGTCCCCGGCAAACTGCCGGTCTGTGAGGAAGATGCAGGCGGACATGTTAGGTTGCCTTGATCCAAAGGTGGTGCTATCGATGTCGGAGAGCGCTCAACACCAGCTGGTGTTACCACCTCCAAAGAAAATGATGACCTGTCAATCACGCTGGCTGTTGCGGGTAAAGAGGTGGCAGGTCTGCGTCCCAAAACAGGTGTGACTGCTGTCCCCCCAGTCACAGAGGATGAAGAGGCCGCAGATGCACAAGATGGGGCAGACGGCGGTTGGCCCGGCCGGCTAGGCCGCATTGTAGCACAGTGAGCTTCCCACTACAAATTATACTTCATGTCCATGTGCCGGTTCATGCATGAAGTACTCAAACTATGTATTTTTTGGCCTCTACTTAGCTTTTACTGACAAATGTTACAGATAACACCCATGCGACCTGAAGAGCCACCACGACTTGTGGTCAGAGGCAGAGTTGTGTTTGAGGATGCAGTTGTTGACGTGCTTCCAGTACTACGTCTCTGTCCAGGAAGGCGCAACCTGACCTCGCCGTCAATAACATCCTCCTCCACCTCCTCTGCTGACCTCATCTGTTGGCTGACTGTGGGTTGACTGTAAGTGGGATCTCCAACCTCATCATCATCACTCTGTGTGTTATCACACCCGTCGTCCTCAGAGCCAACCTGTTCCTGCCCTGACAAAAAACTAAAGTTGTCGCTCCAATCAGGTATTTGAGTCTCATCATCGTCTTCCTCATTGTCTCGACCAACAGGAGTTACAGTTTGGGAACGAGGTTCTACATTATGGTCAGAACCTTCTGCGTCTGGTCTTGGATCCGACTCATAAAGATTCTGGGCATCAGTGCAGATCATTTCCTCATCTGGATTCACAGAAGGTCTGGAGCCGACCTCCGATTCCCTGGCTATAGTATGAGTAAACAGCTCTGCAGACTCAACCATCTGTTCTACCCCATACTCAGACGGGCAGCTGGAGACTTGGGAGCTGTGAGGAAGCAAGTGCGATTGGGGTGACACCTCTGAGGACTGGAGTATTTGTGATGTTGAAGTTGAGGTGGAGGAGAGCCCACTTAAAGGAGCACTTGATATCCGTTGAAGCACCTGCTGTTTTTGTGCCTCATCTGGAATTTGTAGCGATTCCCGTGTCCGTAGGAAAGGGATCTTATCACATTGTCCGCTAAAAGAAGTAGACATTTTAGTTTGGCTGGAAGATGGTCTTTCTTCTGCAGATGTTACTGTTGCTTTAACACCTACCCCATGGACACAACCTTTTTTCCCCTTCCGAACACGCCTATTCCCCTTTCCACCAGCAGCAGGTCTTTTTCCACTCATTTTGGTGGTTAACTAATTCACAACTCTGGAGTTGTTTGCACAAAAAAACAATAAATGGGAACCGAGCAGAGCTGAGTGGCCAAACTGTGGTATTAGGCCAAAAGTATTGGCTGGGTTAGATGCAGATAAAAATTATATTGAATTTGCAACCTGATGGAGGTCAGTATAGATGGACTAATAGAACAAGTCCCACACACTGATAGAAGCCTAAATATTTTTTCAGAGCTAGATGCAGAAAAAAATTATATTGAATTTGCAACCTGATGGAGGTTAGTATAGATGGACTAAAAGACCAAGTCCCACACACTGCTAGAAGCCTAAATATTTTTTCAGAGCTAGATGCAGAAAAAAATTATATTGAATTTGCAACCTGATGGAGGTCAGTATTGATGGACTAATAGAACAAGTCCCACACACTGCTAGAAGCCTAAATATTTTTTCAGAGCAAGATGCAGAAAAAAATTATATTGAATTTGCAACCTGATGGAGGTCAGTATAGATGGACTAATAGAACAAGTCCCACACACTGCTAGAAGCTGAAATATTTTTTCAGAGCTAGATGCAGAAAAAAATTATACTGAATTTGCAACCTGATGGAGGTCAGTATAAATGGACTAATAGAACAAGTCCCAAACACTGCTAGAAGCCGAAATATTTTTTCAGAGCTAGATGCAGAAAATAATTATATTAAATTTGCAAACTGATGGAGGTTAGTATAGATGGACTAATAGAACAAGTCCCACACACTGCTAGAAGCCTAAATATTTTTTCAGAGCTCGATGCAGAAAAATATTATATTGAATTTGCAACCTGGTGGAGGTTAGTATAGATGGACTAATAGAATGATGCTATGCCCAAAAGGTTTTACTTCACTAGGTGCAGTAAAAAAAATTGTATTCTATACACAGATGGTGTAGCTTGCAACACAGATAGGCTACTCCACTGACTAACACACTCTGCAATAGACCAAAAAGGATTTGCTCTGCTAGATTTAGCCAAATGCTGTGAAAAAAACTTGCACAGCACTGGCACTTACCTGCCTGGCAAAAAGTGATAGGAACTGATGTAACCTAGCCCTGAAAAGGACTGCAATTACAATTAGTCTTTACTCCCAACCTATCTATTTAAGAGCACAGATCTGCCTGATAAAAGTCGTATGAAATGACGTAACCTAGTCCTTAAAAGGACTGCAATCACAACTCTTCCCTACTCCCAAGCTATCTGTAGATTTGTGCGAAAATTGGCTTGAAATTAAGAAAGTATAGTGCACACAGCAACAGCGGTGCCGTCTAACACGCAGCTGCAGCAGTGAGAAAATGGCGGCGACGGGGAAAATGGCTGGGTCTTATAGGGCAAGGACATGTGACATACACTGCCAATGACACATGCCCTTGCTTGTGTGAAAAAAAGCAGTTCGCTCCGGGTGTGCGCTGCTGATAGGCTGACAGACTGCACCTCCCCACTGTAAATGCGGGAAAGAGAAAAAAAAAATGGAGATCTTCATTATTCCTGCAGAGATCCATCCCCTGCCCCTGCCCCCGCCCCGCTGTACACTCAAACTGCGTATTAACATTAATTTTCAGCATTACTGAGAAAAAATCCAGTTATGATTTTGGTGCACGAACAGTTATCGAACATAACCTCGAACAGCCGAATTTTTTTCAAATAGTTTGTGTTCGCCGAACGGCTCGAACACCGCCCAAAACAGCTCGAATTTGAGATTGGCGAACAGTTCGAGTCGAACACCGCTCATCTCTAATTGTGGCAACTCCCTCTTTTTTGGGGTGGTTTAAGGATTCGAAGATATTGGGAAAATTCTTATGTGAAAATTTAGGGTGGTTTGTTTGAGAAAATTTTGTTTCCTGAAGACACAACACGTCTGCGTGACTGTTGTTGATTTCCTTCCAGATGGAGTGTCTTTTGTTTGGGCTGTTTAGGCCTCTCACGTTATATGAGAGAAGTTTAATACTCATGGTGTGATGGGTGCAGAGAGGAATAAGCTATATTAAATTCTTTGGGTGTTATGTGAAATGATAATGGGAGTCTGGATAGTTGATTTGACAAACTAGATTTTAGGGTGATTAATGAGGCAACAAATAAAATACAAAGACTAATACAATATAGACAAGTAATGACTGATAATAATAGTGAATACCAGTGAGAATATTAATAAATCACAAATAGCAAATTGCAAATATAAACTGTAGATATAAACTTTAGAACAAGTCCTCCTGAAGGAACCCAACCCGGTGGAGGGTTCTACTTCTTAGTGGGGAAAGTTCGTTAATGAGGACCATGAAAGTAACAACGGAGAATGAAGAAATCCTGATAAAATTGAATAAGTATAATCATTATATGTATACAATTTTTTTTTTTTTTTAATTATATATAATTAATTATACCATGCTACAAAAATATAACATAAAGAAGAGAATCTTAACACAGAATAACCTTTTGGGATCAATGAACCTGAGAAAAGATAAGGATTTAAAGTTAAACCATTCAGCGCTTGACCGTAGGGGAGGAAGTTTCTTTAAGATAAGCAATGAAATTAATTCCTTCATCAGGAGTGAAGAACGGGATTGTTTTGCCTCTGAAGAGTATCAGGAGTTTTAAAGGAAAACCCCACCTGTAGAGTATGTTATTACTTCTGAGAGAAGCTGTAACTTCTCTAAATGCTTTCCTTCCTTCAATAGTTGCTTTAGAGAGGTCAGTAAAGACCTTGATATGGCCATAGGGGTCTGGAAAGGTTTTGTTTTCCTTGATGTAATTCTGGATTTTTTCTTTGGTATTATAGAAGTGTATTCTTAAGATGATATCCCTTTGGTTGTCAGAGGGGATAGATGATGGTCGGGGTAACCTGTGGATCCTGTCTATGTTTAGATCATAGCTGGATAATGATGGAAGAGCCTTTTTGAAGATTGTTTTGACATATTCAGCTAGATTATTTTGGGTGACGCTTTCAGGAATTCCTCGCAATTTTAAATTATTCCTGCGGCTTCTGTCTTCCAAGTCCGCTATTTTGGATTTAAGATTTCGGATTTCTTGGTGAATGCCGTGATTGTCTTTTCAGAGAATTTCAGTTTTTTCCTCAACCTGAATAATTCTTTTTTTATTGTCCTCAAATTTTTGGTTTAGGGTGTCAAAGTTGGATTGAATGAGGACGGCTTGTTTTACAAAGCCGAGATTCATTTTCTCATTGAGCGTTTTTGATGGATTATCTAAGTATCTAGTGAAAGAGTTCTCCTCAGATCCAAAATCGATATCAGAGTTAGAACTGGGTGACTGGATATTAGAAGAAGATTGACAATCTTTTTTGAAGCGTTTTTTTTCGGGGCTGATATTGGGTGAGAAGTCAACGAATTCATCTTCTGATGCTTCGCGGGATGAGTTTAAGTGGCCCCAGTCTCCTGGCTCTTTCCTTTTTGCTGAAATGGATGAATCCATTTCTTCTGCAAAGGCGGTATTGAACGAAGGAGGTATGTTTTTATTTTGGGTAGTAGTTTTATCTTCTTCTCTTTTAAGAGGCGATCTGGATTTAGTTGGGCTGGCTATGTTAGCTGAATCCTCTGATGATTTAGAGTAAGATAGGCAGGAGTGTGATTGAAATTGAGAGAGTTTCTCTCTCTGAGGTTTGGGTTTGTTAGAAAAGTCAGAGGTTTGTTAGCGGAGGGGATTTTGTTTTTAGCGCCACTCATTTTGGTAGGTGTAAAATAGTATTGAGAAGTTTAGACAAGACAATGGCGTTGAGGAGTATGAGCGAGCAATATAGCGTATTAAAGCAATACAGTGCAGTACAATTTTACAAATCTGATACAATACACAGCTTGTTTGAATATTAAGGCGTTGACAGAGAAAATAAACCAGTCATGCAGACCAGACCGTGACGAATCCGAGGCGTTATGTTACTTGTAGCAGCTGATAACGGAAATAGAGGAAATGATCTTTGTTAGTCTTTGGCCTCAGTGTAGAGACAATAAAGAGAAAGTTAAGGACCTGAAATAGCGGGTTGATAACGATCCGTTAGTGCTTTTATAAGCTAGAGTTCTATTTGAAAACTGTAGGTATAAAGGCGAACTCCACTGAGGCTCCCGGGATTAAAACCAGGCCAAAAAGCAGTGTAGGTGTAAAGAGCAATAAAGAATGTAATCCCAGCAGAGTTCACAGCAGATAGGTAGAGGAATGGGATATCACGGACCAGATGAAGTATCTTCAGAAAAATTCCTCACCCCCTGGTAGGAAAAGGGCCAGTGACCGGCAGAGAAGGTAGACGCACCGTGGGTCCAGGGGAGCACTTCAGCAGAGGATGATCCAGCAAGGCCAGAGGCTCAGGAGAGGTCCAGAGGGATTTCAGATGGGGATCAGCTTCAGGTAGGTACAATATCCACAGGTTTCACTGAGAGCGTTCCAGGGAAGAAGAGGACCGCACTTTCACTTATGCTTCCCCCGCACGGCAGCAGAGCAGGGGACCCGCCGGCAGAAGTAGTGTATAGCTCCTCTGTGCCACCAAAGGTAGCCACTTGGAGGGTATCAAACCTACGTGGGCAACCCACAGGGCAGGTAGGTGGGCAAATTGGGGTGGACCATTTAATAGGAGGTGTACAGTTTGAAAGACAAAGCGGCGGAGTCTTTTCACTGGCTCCGCAGTATAAGCCGGGTACCCGCTGACACAACCAGCTGATTCCTCCTCTGTGCCACCCACGAGGGTCCCAAAAAGGGTATCAATCCCTCTGGGGCACCTTACAGGGCACGCAGGAGGTGCATTTAGATAGGGCCAGGCAATAGGAGGTGTGTGGCACGTTAGACATGGCGGCGGGGTCTTTTCACTTGCTCCGCAGCTGAGCCGGGACCCACCGACAAAGCCTGCAGATTGCTCCTCTGTGCCACCAGTCAGAGTCCCAAAAAGGGTGTCAATCCTCTTGGGGTAGCTTGTTGGGCATGTAGAGGGTTAAATCAAATAGGACCATACAGTGTGGGGAGCACAGTAAGCTTATCAAAGCGGCGGGTGTCAAATCTCCGGCGCCGCAGCTAAGCATGGGATCCGCGGCAAGCTCTATGTATCCCCTCTCTGTGCCACCTCTAAACACCTCAAGAAAGGTGTCAGACTTTCAAGGTCCCTTCACTGGGCACAATAGTGGGCAGACTAAGCTGGACCAGGTAATTAAGAGGTCGCAGGATGCAGGGGAAAGTGGCGTAAAGTAGCGGGGGCCCACAACCCCTTGGTGAATATGTGAGGCCCACAACAGCAGGTGCCGGACCCCAGCAGCAGCAGTCCAATGGCCCCCACCCCGACTGGGCAGGGAGCACAGATAGATCCTGAGGGGTCTTTAATGAGGGAGTCAGTAGCTGCGCGTTGGGGAGCAGAGGTCCGCAGTCTTCCCTGCAGAGGTAGAGGAGACCCGGTCCGACGGAGAAACAGTGAGTTTGTCCGGTGCCACCGGATCCCACATCTAGGGTGACTGGGTACTCAGAATAGACTTCCAAAGGTGGTGTAGGTCAAATCGAATAGGACCAAGACCCCTGGGCCAGGCAGAGTTTAATCAAAGAGGCCAAGGCATTTTCCCGCGCTGGACTATGCAGCAGCCATGACAGAGGAAGTCCCTATTCAGGGGTTTAGCTTACCGCCAGCTTCAGGAGGGAATAATTTCTTCAATAAGTGTCCGATATCCAAAGTTTTGGATTCAAAATGATCCCAGTAAGGTCCTGATAGAGGTCCAACATAGATAAAGTTCAAAGAAATTTCTTCCCGTAGCAGTGGAAGTAGCTTTAGGGTTTGCAATCATGGAGCTCCGGACTCCTGCGACTTACATCATCAGCGTCCAGGTCATGCCCCCACAAATGACTGAGTTTGGAGCGAACTTATATGTGATCCGTGTGATAGAGAAAACAAAGTTTTAAATACCTGGCCTGTAGGTAAGTAGTTTGAACAGGTAAATGCGGTGAATTGCTTCAATGACACACTAAAGGAAATTTTTAATGTAGGCCAGAAATGGCAGTATTTTCTGACAATGTATATGTGATCCGTTTGACGGAGAAAACAAAGTTTTAAATACCTGGCCTGTAGGTAAGTAGTTTGAACAGCAAACTGCGGAGAATTGCTTCAATTACACACTAAAGGAAATTTTTAATGGAGGCCAGAAATGGCAGTATTTTCTGACAACGTATATGTGATCCGTTTGACGGAGAAAACACGGTTTTAAATAGCTGGATTTCTAGCGCTCTAATATGGAAAAGAGCTGGCTGTATTCTGCAGTGCCAACAAGCAAATGGTGCAGAAAAATGGTGTTCTCTGGATTGCTTTTTATGCAAATAATGAGGATTAAGATCTAAAGAAAAGTATTCCTGGCCCCTGAGACCTGGGCCTTTGTATAGAAATATCTAACAGCAGCAGAAGGCAGAATTGGAATGGAGCCTCTTGTGCTATATGCACTGCAGTCTGCTATATACATTGCCTGCCTATACACCCTGCCTGCCTGATATCTCTGCAGATGGATTAGTCCTCAGAAGGACTGTTTGTTAAGATGGATATGTGTAATGTACTTTTTTTCTCCCTACACTACCTAATACACAAGCAAATCTGTCCCTGACGCAGCAGCACCTCTCCCAAAACAAGCAAATGACACAGAAAAACCGTGTTCTCTGGATTGCTTTTTAAGCAAATAATGAGGATTAAGATCCATAAAAAGTATTCCTGGACCCTGAGACCTGGGCCTTTGTATAGAAATATCTAACAGCAGCAGAAGGCAGAATTGGAATGGAGCCTCTTGTGCTATATGCACTGCAGTCTGCTATATACACCGCCTGCCTGATATCTCTGCAGATGGATTAGTCCTCTTAAGGACTGTTTGTTAAGATGGATATGTGTAATGTACGGTTTTTCTCCCTACACTACCTAATACACGATCAAATCTCTCCCTGACACAGCAGCAGCTCTCCCTACACTGTCTGATCTGGAGTGACTGTGACGAGCATGGCGGCGCCAGGTCTAATATAGACCCGATGACGCTGTGTGGCCAGCCAATCACTGTAATGCCCACAACCAACATGGCTACGGCATTACAGTGCATGGCAGGCAATCCCTGAATGTTCATTGGCTCTCTAAAGAGTGCCAAACATGCAGGGAGGGGACCCGAGTTCCCACCCTAGCAACCCGGAAATACTCGGCGAGCACCGAGCATCTCGAGCAGTGAGATGCTCGGGTGAGCACTGAACAGTAGCGAGATTGCTCGCTCATCACTAATAATTATGTGCATTCTTTATACTTTCACATTTGATACCATGTGACGTAATTTATCATTTTCTGCATTTTTTATATTTTTTTATATTGGTTTTATTGGGAGATCTGAATATAGAATATATTATTTAAGTGTTCTTTCAGTACATTTCTTAGCTATTTCCTGTGATTTCTTCTTATCTGGCTGCTGCATTGTCTAGGGGGGTTTACTTACATTATTAACTGCCATAGTATAATCCTATGTAGACCTTTATTTATTTAAAAAAAATTTCCCCCTAGTCTGTGCCAATGCTTTTGAGTGAATTTAGTCATTTCATAGATTGATTAAGAGCTGGTGTTAATCCTTATGCTTACTTTTAGGTTGGCAATGTTTATATAAAGTATTTACTGATATTGTAATGAATTGTTATGTGTATGTGGCACCCCAGGGGTCTGGTTTCCACAGTAATAGAGATATTACATCTGAGAGCAGGTGGGAGGTCTCTTGGTCAGGAATCCTATGCATGCCACACCTCCTGCACAGTCCTGGGAGGGGAAGAACTTCCCCTATATAAAACTGGGGCTGAGGCAGGGTTAGTGAGTTAAGAAGGAGAGTTAAGAAGAGGAGCAGCTATAGGAAAGAAAGATCAGGAGCTCAGTGGGAGCAGTGCTACAAGGAATCAGGGGCTGGCAGCTGAAGAGCTCGCCCTGATTGAAGAATTATCACCGGACCCGGAGTCCGAGGCTGTGGGGACGAATCCTTACCCAGCAGCAGAAACCGACCGGCAGGGGATTTCAGGTCCTCTGGCCAAGAAACCCAAAGGCACGGTCACACGCGTGGGACCAGCACCGCCGTCGTGGAGCGGAAGCCACTAGAAGGCCCCGAGTCACCGGCCATACGGGTGAGCACCACACGGTACACTCAGGGACGTGGGCTACTTTTACCCGCCTCTAGCAAGGTAGCCAGAAGAGTACAGTTAGTTGGGGAGGCCTACAACTCCGCCTGGCCAGGGGAGATCCCATCTGCTCAAGGACTGACCAGGCCCCGATCGATAGCCAGTACTCCGGGAGGGTCTATCTTTATCACCAGTAAAGACCCTGAACTACACCGCATCGTCTCTGAGTGGTTCCTGTTACCCCCATCATCCACGTCGGCTGCCCTGAGGCCATACCCCTCCCGTTGGGGGTTATACCATCTACGCTGCACAATCGTACCACCGGCCTCAGCGGTCTGCCCTGCAGCGGCAGCTCCATAGCTGCATTCAACGGGTGGCGTAGTCGTCCAACATCTACTGCTAATATACCGCCACTTAGTCTGACACCCTGGGCACGGACCGGGTCACCGCCACAAGGACTACTACCCCTATCCAGATCCGGCTCCGGGTATCCCTTGAACATGGCCCAGGGGGCGCGTCATGTACATACCGGCCTTCTATTATCATCTGCTCTGTTGTGTTATTTGGATGTCGTTCTTGGCCAGTACGCATGCGCGCCATGGTCCTGGCACCTCTGCTGGCCCTCGGCATCTTCAGTACTGCATGACGTGTGGTCACCTGATCTCCCGCCATTAAGTCCTGATGCCGACGCCGCCGAGCGTCCCGGTCACAATGACAGCGCATGTGTCATTTCTGGTACACATCCGGCATCCTTAGGTACCTTCACCGCGTTACCATGACACTGGACGTCATTTCCGGGACGGGCACTAATTTGATTAGCCCGCGGTTTGCCACATGATGATTGGACACATTTCTTTTAAATACACGGGTCTGGTACTCACTCATTGCCCCTTGACAAAGGCCCACGCCGAAACGTGCATCGGGGTTGAGCTCACAGGCTAGGGTTCTTTACAGGTAATATACTTGCATTTTTATATGATTTTTTATTTGGCATCAGTCATTACTGTTTATGTACACATGTACATTGATTACCTGTTATATTATACCCAGGGCTGTTATTCCCTTCTTTTAACCCTTTTCTGACCCAGGGCGTATTAGTACGTATCTGTGCCCTGGGCCTTATGGGCCTGATACGTATTAATACGCGCTGGCGATTTCGCCCGCACACAAGCGGTGCAGGCGAGATCGCCGCCGAGTGTCAGCTGATTGTCACAGCTGACACCCTGTGCTATGTGCAGGGAGCGGTACCGCACAGCTCGCGGCACATTAACCCCCAAAATGCTGCGATCGAAATCGATCGCAGCATTCCGGTGGCAAGAGGAGGTAAGCGCGATACTTACCTTCTCTGCCGGCGTCCAGCGGCGTCTGAATCCGGTCCCGGATGTTGCCATGGTGACCCGACGTCATCATGACAACATCCGGGTCACCAGGAGGCAGGAAGTTGCTTTGGTCATGCGCAGTGCACGACCAAAGTAACTTCTCCCTGTGCAGCTCTGACAGGCTGCATGGCATAGGGAGCTGCTGCTCTCTATGCCATGCAGGCGGTCAGGCTGCAAAAAGTGAAAGTCCCATAGTGGGACAATGTAAACAAGTAATAAAAATGTCAGAAAGTGAAAAAAAAAAAAAAAATTGTAAAAATATTTAAAAAAAATGAAAAAAATAATGATAAAAAATATTATGTATTGTACCCATAAATAAATAATCTTATGAAAAAAAAAATAAACCAATAAAAGTACACATATTTGGTATCGCCGCGTCCGGAACGACCTGACCTATAAAACTGTCCCACTAGTTAACCCCTTTAGTGAACACGGTAAAAAAACAAAAAACAAAAAAACGAAACATAAAATTATGTTTTATCATCATACCACGAAACAAAAAATGGAATAAAACGCGATCAAAAAGACGAATGTAAATAAAAATGGTACCGCTGAAAACACGTATCTGTGCCCTGGGCCTTATGGGCCTGATACGTATTAATACGCGCTGGCGATTTCGCCCGCACACAAGCGGTGCAGGCGAGATCGCCGCCGAGTGTCAGCTGATTGTCACAGCTGACACCCTGTGCTATGTGCAGGGAGCGGTACCGCACCGCTCACGGAACATTAACCCCCAAAATGCTGCGATCGAAATCGATAGCAGCATTCCGGTGGCAAGAGGAGGTAAGCGCGATACTTACTTTCTCTGCCGGCGTCCAGCGGCGTCTGAATCCGGTCCCGGATGTTGCCATGGTGACCCGACGTCATCATGACAACATCCGGGTCACCAGGAGGCAGGAAGTTGCTTTGGTCATGTGCAGTGCACGACCAAAGTAACTTCTCCCTGTGCAGCTCTGACAGGCTGCATGGCATAGGGAGCTGCTGCTCTCTATGCCATGCAGGCGGTCAGGCTGCAAAAAGTGAAAGTCCCATAGTGGGACAATGTGAACAAGTAATAAAAATGTCAGAAAGTGAAAAAAAAAAAAAAAAAATTGTAAAAATATTTAAAAAGAATGAAAAAAATAATACTAAAAAAAAATTATGAATTGTACCCATAAATAAATAATCTTATGAAAAAATAAATAAAAAATAAAAAAAAATAAAAAATAAACCAATAAAAGTACACATATTTGGTATCGCCGCGTCCGGAACGACCTGACCTATAAAACTGTCCCACTAGTTAACCCCTTTAGTGAACACGGTAAAAAAACAAAAAACAAGAAAACGAAACATAAAATTATGTTTTATCATCATACCACGAAACAAAAAATGGAATAAAACGCGATCAAAAAGACGAATGTAAAAAAAATGGTACCGCTGAAAACATCATCTTGTCCCACAAAAAACAAGCTGCAATACAGCTCCAACAACAGAAAAATAAAAAAGTTATAGCTCTCAGAATAAAGTGATGCAAAAACAATTCTTTTTTCTATAAAATAGTTTTTATTGTGTAAAAGCGCCAAAATATAAAAAAAAATAAAATGCGGTACCGCTGTAAATGTATTGACCCCAAGAATAAAGCTACCTTATCAATTTTACCACACGCAGAACGGCATAAAAAAAAACAAAAAAGCAATTCCTCAATTGTTGGCTTTCGTTTATTCTGCCTCCCAAAAATCTGAATAGAAAGCGATCAAAAATGTAATTTGCCCGAAAATGATACCGATAAAAACGTCAACTTGTCCCGCAAAAAACAAGAAGTCACATGACTCTGTCAGCCGAAATATGGAAAAATTATAGCACTCAAAATATGGCGATGCAAAAACTAGTCTTTGCAAAAAAATGCGTCTTTTAGTGTGTGACAGCTGTCAATCATAAAAACCCGATATGAATCTGGCATCGCTGTAATTGCTCCGACCCGAAGAATAACGTCGTCTAGTCACTTATACCACACGAGGAACGGCGTAAAAAATAAACTTTAGGGTTAGGGTTGTGCTAGGGTTAGGGTTGTGCTAGGGTTGTGCTAGGGTTTGGGTTAACGTTGGGCTAGGGTTGGGGTTAGGGTTGGGTTAAGGGTTGGGCTAGGGTTGGGGTTAGGGTTGGACTAGGGTTGGGGTTAAGGTTGGGCTAGGGTTGGGTTAGGGTTGTGCTAGGTTTAGGGTTAGGCTATGGTTAGGCTTAGGTTAGGGTTGGGCTAAGGTTCGGGTTGGGGTTGGGATTTTTTCAGAAGTAAAGAAAAAAAAATGACGACGATATGGTGACTAGTGAGCGCAAGTACTCGCTACTTGAGTTTGCAATGGGTGCTTGGGTATGCACCGAGTATTGCGGGTGCCCGAGTGACATGCTCGAGTCTTCTCCCCAAATGTTTTGCAGCTGTTATACAGCCAGAAAAGCCTTGCGGGGATTGCCTGCCATGCACGAGTGATCCCCGCATGTTTTTTTTGGGGTGTCTAATAAAAAAACATGCGGGGCAGGGACTTGAGCATGTCACTTGAGCACCTGCGATACTTGGTGCATACCCAAGCACCCGATGCAAACTCAAGTAGCGAGCACTTGCACTCAAGACTAATGACAACTTATTCAATGTGATGACCTAATGTTATCAAATTCTGTGTCGTACCTCTGGGTTCAAAATGTTCACTATACCCCTTGATAAAATCCTGGAGGGGTGTAGCTGCCAAAATGGAGTCACTGGGGGGAGGGTGGGGTGGTTTCCACTATTTAGGCACATCAGGGACTCCCCAAACGCAACCTGTTACCCTTATGAAAATGCAAAATTGGGGGCTGAAAAACATCTTTGTTGAAAAAATGTGAAAATGTTATTTTACGGTTCAATGTCATAAACTTCTATGAAGCACCTGGGGGATCAGGGTGCTCACCACACATCTAGATAAGTTCCCTAAGGGGTCTAGTTTCCAAACGCAACATGGAGTCTGCTAATTATTCAAGCAAATTTTACATTCAAAATGTCAAATGGTGCTCCTACCTTTCCGAACTCTGCCGTGCATCCAAACAGTGGTTTTCCCCCACATATGGGGTATCAGCTTACTCAGGAGAAATTGCACAACAAATTGCATGGTGCAATTTCTCCTGTTACCCTTATAAAAATGCAAAATTGGGGGCTGAAAACATTTTTGTTGGAAAAATGTGAAAATTTTATTTTTACGGCTCAATGTTATAAACTTCAGTAAAGCACCTGGGGGTTCAAGGTGCACACCACGCATCTAGATAAGTTCCCTAAGGGGTCTAGTTTCCAAAATGGTGTCACTTGCGGGGGGTTTCCACTGTTTAGGCACATCAGGGGCTCCCCAAACGCAACATGGCGTCCGCTAATTATTCAAGCAAATTTTACATTCAAAAAGTCAAATGGCGCTCCTTCCCTTCCGAACCCT
The DNA here is from genome assembly GCF_046119375.1 of Phyllobates terribilis. NCBI lineage: Eukaryota > Metazoa > Chordata > Amphibia > Anura > Dendrobatidae > Phyllobates > Phyllobates terribilis. Next base: position 231,438,118 of record NW_027362764.1, read on the forward strand.
GCCATCCGCCCAAACAGTGGTTTTCCCACACATATGGGGTATCAGCTTACTCAGGAGAAATTGCACAACAAATTGCATGGTGCAATTTCTCCTGTTACCCTTATGAAAATGCAAAATTGGGGGCTGAAAAACATTTTTGTTGGAAAAATGTGAAAATTGTATTTTTACGGTTCAATATTATAAACTTCTATGAAGCCCCTGTGGGTTCAAGGTGCTCACCACACATCTAGATAAGTTCCCTAAGGGGTCTAGTTTCCTAAATGGGGTCACTTGTTGTGGGTTTCCACTGTTTAGGCACATCAGGGGCTCCACAAATGCAACATGGTGTTCGCTAATTATTCAAGCAAATTTTACATTCAAAAAGTCAAAGGGCGCTCCTTCCCTTCCAAACCCTGCCGTGCGCCCAAACAGTGTTTTTTCCTCACATAAGGGGTATCTGCGTGCTCAGGGGAAATTTCACAACAAATTTTGGGGTCCATTTTTTCCTGTTACCACTGCAAAAATAAAAAAATTTGGGTCTAAATTATCATTTTTGTGAAAAAAGTTAAATGTTCATTTTTTTCTTTTGCATTCCAAAAATTTCTGTGAAGCACCTGAAGGGTTAATAAACTTCTTGATTGTGGTTTTGAGCACCTTGAGGGGTGCAGTTTTTAGAATGGTGTCACTTTTGGGTTTTTCTGTCATAAAGGCCCCTCAAAGTCACAGCAAATGTGATGTGGTCTCTAAAAAAATGGTTTTGTAAATTTTGTTGTTAAAATGAGAAATCGCTGGTCAACTTTTAACCCTTATAGCTCCCTACTAAAATAAAAATTTTGTTCAAAAATTGTGCTGATGTAAAGTAGACATGTGGGAAATGTTATTTATTAACTATTTTGTGTGACATATCTCTTTGATTTAAGGGCATAAAAATTAAAATTTTGAAAATTGCAAAATTTGCAAAATTTTTGCCAAATTTTCGATTTTTTCACAAATAAACGCAAGTGATATCGAAGAAATTTTACCACTATCATGAAGTACAATATGTCCCGAAAAAAAAATCTCAGAATCAGGGGGATCCGTTGAAGCGTTCCAGAGTAATTACCTCATAAAGTGACAGTGGTCAGAATTGTAAAAATTGGCCTGGTCATTAATGTGCAAACCACTCTCGGGGGTAAAGGAGTTAATGTATATGTGCAAAAAACAGATATTGTCATCCTTTAGATATTACATATGGTAGCCATATACATGTTTACTTAATCTTCCTGTGTGCTCTTTTCCACATGACAATTATTGCTGGTGTTTTTATCTCACATTAATCTGTCAATATTTTAAAATAATAAAGTTTATTAGATTTTTGTATATTATGGATGTCTCTATCATCATTAATTAGGCGACCCAGTTGATCACAGTTTTAGGCAGTGGACTTATAGATGGAATATTGGTCAGGGACCAAGTTTGAATAGTTTTCAACAACACACAACTGGCAGACTTTAAATGGAGTGTAATATCTGGCACGCTCCCCCAAAAAATTCTGGATTTTTAGCGCAGTAATATCTGATCCCGTCTGATGACCACGGTTTTAGGCAGTGGCATTAGATATATGGTATTGGTCAGCGACTAAGTGGCAATAGGTTGAACAACACAGAACTGGCAGACTTTAACTGGAGTGTAATATTTGGCACAATCCAAAAAATGTGACGATTATTACCGCAGTAATATCTGATCCCGTCTGATGACCACGGTTTTAGGCAGTTGCCTTGCAGTATGGTATTGGCAATGGTCAGCGACCAAGTGTCAATAGTTTTGAACAACACACAACTGGAAGACTTTAAATAGAGTGTAATATCTGATATGCTCCCAAAAAGTTCTGGATTATTAGCGCAGTAATATCTGATCACGTCTGATGATCATGGTTTTAGGCAGTGGCGTTAGAGATATGGTATTGGTCAGTGACTTAGTGTGAATAGGTTGAACAACACAGAACTGGCAGACTTTAACTGGAGTGTAATATTTGGCATGCTCCAAAAAAGTGACGATTATTATAGCAGTAATATGTGATCACTAGTGTTGAGCATTCCGATACTGAAATATCGGGTATCGGCCGATATTCACTGTATCGGAATTCCGATACTTAATTCCGATACTTTTATAATATCGAATACCGGAATCGGAAGTTCCCATAATGCCTGCGCTCTGCAGTGTCTCTGAAGGATGACAAGCTGGATGGCAGCGCTCAGCTGCGATCCAGCTTGTCATCAGAATGCCATCCCAGCGTGGGAGAATTCTCCTGATTGTTTAAAAGCCGGCGCGCGGTAAAAAGCCGCCGGCTTTTAAACAATCACGCAGCCCCATACTGCTTCCCCGCAGCCTCCCACCCCGATCCTCCGCTCCCCTCGCCACCTCCCATCCCGATCGTAAATTAGGACCGGGCGGGGAGCGCAGCACCAAGGAGCGAAGGACCCGGGCGGGGAAGCCGGCAGTGAAAAGACTTCACCGCCGGCTTTCCCGTTCTGTGCTGCGCTTTCCCGCCGGTTATTTCAAATGAACAGCTGAGGTATCAGGTGATGCCGATCAGCTGTTCATTTGAAGTAGCCGCGGTGCCCTCAGAGGGTTCATGTGAGTTCATGCTTGACTGCATGAACTCACATCAACTTTCCCACGGCCGCACAGGTCAGCCTCACCTCCCGGACCCGTCATGATTAGTGTGTGCGGGGTGTGTGTGTGTGCGGGGTGTGTGTGCGGGTGTGTGTGCGGGGTGTGTGTGTGCGGGGTGTGTGTGTGCGGGTGTGTGTGCGGGTGTGTGTGCGGGTGTGTGTGCGGGCAGACATAGGCCGATGTGACACTACTACTCCCATCGGCCTATGTCTGTCCCCCGTCCACTCCTGCCAGCAGGATCAGCTCGATGGGAGCAGTAGTTCCCATCAGCCTGATCCTGCTATTTAAATTGCCCTACTGTGTCCCCAATAAATGTTAAATACATGTCATTGGTGGCCAGTGGTTACCTAAAAGAAATTAGTTCATACATTACCTGTCCCCGCCGATCGCCACCTAAAATAAAGTAAAAAATAAAAAACTACACCTATACTCACCAAGACACCTAATTCCCCGAAGCCATCGATCTCCTGTAATAAAATATAAAATAATAAACCACAACCTTATCCTTACCCCTCCGTAGTAGTCCACGAGTGTCCCACGAAGATCTCCAGTTCAGAGCAGCCACATAGAATGTGACCGCTCTGAACCGCTGCCGCCGCTAGAATGACGGGGCCGTAAGGGTTCACCGGAGTTCAGGCAGCGCTGCTCCGGTTAGCTCCTTTACGGCACTGCTGTATCGTGAGAAATTCCCACGGTACAGCACTGCCGTAAAGGAGGTCTCCGGAGCTGCGCTGCCTGAATGCACTCCGGTGACCTCAGTCAGTGGCTCCCGCTGCCGGGAGCGGACGTGTTCCCGGCAGCGTGAGCTTACAGCAGCCATGCACAGCTGTCACCATCTCCAGATGTGACAGCTGTGCATGGGAGATCAGCGCAGGAACGTGGACAGGTAACTATTTTTTTTTTAGTAAACTAAGAATTAAATAAAATGGTGTTTTATTTCAAATAAATTATTTTTTTCTGGGTGTAGTGTGTTTTTTCTTTTTAACACTTTGTAGGTTAGTAATGGGGGTGTCATATAGACGGCCATCATTACTAACCTGGGCTTCATGGCAGCTGGCGCTGACATGAACCCCACCACTATTACCCCCTGCCACCGCACCAGGGCAGCGTGGAAGAGCGAGGCTAAGTGCCAGAATTGGCGCATCCTATGGATGCGCCATTTCTGGGGCGGCTGACGGCTGGTGTTTCTAGCCTGGGAGGGGGCCAATATTCATGGCACCCTTCCTGAGCTATTAATATCAGCCCCCAGCTGTCTGCCTAGCCTTTGCTAGCTATTAAAATAGAGGGGACCCCACGTCATTTTTTTTTGGGGGGTCCCCCATTTTAATAGCTAGTAAAGGCTAGGTATTCAGCTGGGGGCTGATATTAGTAGCCTGGGAAGCTCCGTGGGTTTTACCCCCTTCCCAGGCTTCAAACATCTGCCCCAGCCGTCTGCTTAACCTCCGCTAGAGACTAAAATTATGGGGGATCCCACGCCATTTTTTTTTAAAATAAATCCTTTATTTTAACACTAAATGACATTTGAGGACTTAATAAAGATGCAGTCCCTAAATTATTATTTATTTTTTAATAAATTTTTCCCAAAACTTTTGACGTGGGCTTCGCCATATTTTTGTATGCCAGCCAGGTACAGCATCCAGCTTCTATGAACGCGCCATTTTCCGGGGCGGCCGCGGACTGCAATTTTCAGCGGGGGGGGGGAGGGCAAAAAGCTTGGGCCTCCCTGCGCTGCAGATTCCATCCCCCAGCTGCCTAGTTGTACCTGGCTGGACACAAAAATAGGGAGAAGCTCCACGTTTTTTTTTTTTTAATTATTTCATGAAATTCATGGAATAATTAAGAAAAAAAGGGCTTCCCTATATTGTTGTGTCCGGCTAGGTACAAATAGGCAGCTGGTGGTTGGGGGCAGCCCGTTCCTGCCTGCTGTACCTGGCTGGACACAAATATAGTGTGAAGCCCCACGTCAATTTTTTTTTTAATTATTTCAGGAAATTCATGAAATAATTAAAAAAAAATTATGTGGGGCTTCGCCCTATAATTGTGTCCAGCCAGGTACAGCAGGCAGGAACGGGCTGCCCCCAACCACCAGCTGCCTATTTGTACCTAGCCGGACACAACAATATAGGGAAGCCCTTTTTTTCTTAATTATTCCATGAATTTCATGAAATAATTAAAAAAAAAAATGTGTGGCGCTTCGCCCTATTTTTGTGTCCAGCCAGGTACAACTAGGCAGCTGGGGGCTGGAATCTGCAGCGCAGGGAGACCCAAGCTTTCTGGGTCCCACCCGCTGCAAATTGCAGTCCGCAGCCGCCCCGGAAAATGGCGCGTTCATAGAAGCGCCATCTTCTGGCGCTGTACCCAACTCATCCAGGGCCCTGGTGCGGTGGCTCACTGGGTAATAAAGGGGTTAAGGCCAGCTTGGCATTATCAGCTGGCCCTAAGCCCGAAATTCATGGGGTCACGCCAATATTAGACATGACCGCCATGAATTTCTAGTAAAGTATTTAAAAAAAACACAAACACCCAGAAAAAAGTCCTTTAATTGAAATAAAGACACAATTCTTTATTGTTCTAAATTAAACCATACTTACCGCCACACCCATTCCAGCTGAAGCCAACGATCTCCTGCAATAAAAGTAAAATAATAAAGCAACCTCATCCTTACCTTTCCATGGTTCCCAGGACAGCTTCAGCTCTGCTACATCGAGATGACAGGCTGGACCGCAGCAGAATGCTGCCATCCAGCCTGTCATCCCGCGGACACTGAGAAGCGCAGGCATGCTTGCGCTCCTCAGTGTCTTTCTGTGACGTCATCCAGATGAGCCGAGGTCATGTCCAATGAACTCAGCTCACCTCATGCACGTCACTGACAGCGTGGGAAAATTCTCCTTCACTCAGCGCTTCAGCGTGAGAATTCTCCCACGCTGTCAGTGACGTGCATGAGGTGCGCCGAGTTCATGGGACATGACCTCACCTCATGCACGTCACTGACAGCGTGGGAAAATTCTCACGCTGAAGCGCTGAGTGCAGGAGAATTCTCCCACGCTGTCAGTGACGTACATGAGGTGAGCCGAGTTCATTGTCGGCTCATCTGGATGCCGTCACAGCCAGACACTGAGGAGTGGAAGTATGCCTGCGCTTCTCAGTGTCTGCGGGATGACAGGCTGGATGGCAGCGTTCTGCTGCGGTCCAGCCTGTCATCTCGATGTAGCAGAGCTGGAGCCGTCGTGGGAGCCATGGAAAGGTAAGGATGAGGTTGCTTTATTATTTTTCTTTTATTGCAGGAGATCGTTGGCTTCAGCTGGAATGGGCGTGATGGTAAGTATGGTTTAATTTAGAACAATAAAGAATTGTGTGTTTATTTCAATTAAAGGACTTTTTTCTGGGTGTTTGTGTTTTTTTTAAATACTTTACTAGAAATTCATGGTGGTCATGTCTAATATTGGCGTGACCCCATGAATTTCGGGCTTAGGGCCAGCTGATAATGCCAAGCTGGCCTTAACCCCTTTATTACCCAGTGAGCCACCGCATCAGGGCCCTGGATGAGTTGGGTACAGCGCCAGAAGATGGCGCTTCTATGAACGCGCCATTTTCCGGGGCGGCTGCGGACTGCAATTTGCAGCGGGTGGGGCCCAGAAAGCTTGGGCCTCCCTGCGCTGCAGATTCCAGCCCCCAGCTGCCTAGTTGTACCTGGCTGGACACAAAAATAGGGCGAAGCTCCACGTTTTTTTTTTTTTAAATTCATGAAATTCATGGAATAATTCAGAAAAAAAGGGCTTCCCTATATTGTTGTGTCCGGCTAGGTACAAATAGGCTGCTGGTGGTTGGGGGCAGCCCGTTCCTGCCTGCTGTACCTGACTGGACACAAATATAGGGCGAAGCCCCACATCAATTTTTTTAAATTATTTCATGAATTTCCTGAAATGATTTAAAAAAAATTGACGTGGGGCTTCGCACTATATTTGTGTCCAGCCAGGTACAGCAGGCAGGAACGGGCTGCCCCCAACCACCAGCTGCCTATTTGTACCTGGTTGGACACAACAATATAGGGAAGCCCTTTTTTTCTTAATTATTTCATGAATTTCATGAAATAATTAAAAAAAAAAAATACGTGAAGCTTCTCCCTATTTTTGTGTCCAGCCAGGTACAACTAGGCAGCTGGGGGATGGAATCTGCAGCGCAGGGAGGCCCAAGCTTTCTGCCCCCCCCCTCCCCCCGCTGAAAATTGCAGTGCGCAGCCACCCCGGAAAATGGCGCGTTCATAGAAGCTGGATGCTGTACCTGGCTGGCATACAAAAATATGGCGAAGCCCACGTCAAAAGTTTTGGGAAAAATTAATTAAAAAATAAATAATAATTTAGGGACTGCATCTTTATTAACTCCTCAAATGTCATTTAGTGTTAAAATAAAGGACTTATTTTAAAAAAAATTGACGTGGGGCTTCGCCCTATATTTGTGTCCAGCCAGGTACAGCAGGCAGGAACAGGCTGCCCCCAACCACCAGCTGCCTATTTGTACCTGGCCGGACACAACAATATAGGGAAGCCCTTTTTTAAAAAAATTATTTCATGAAATAATTAAAAAAAAATTGACGTGGGGCTTCGCACTATATTTGTGTCCAGCCAGGTACAGCAGGCAGGAATGGGCTGCCCCCAACCACCAGCTGCCTATTTGTACCTGGTTGGACACAACAATATAGGGAAGCCCTTTTTTTCTTAATTATTCCATGAATTTCATGAAATAATTTAAAAAAAAAATGCGTGGGGCTTCGCCCTATTTTTGTGCCCAGCCAGATACAACTAGGCAGCTGGGGGCTGGAATCCGCAGCGCAGGGAGACCCAAGCTTTCTGGGCCACCCCCGCTGCAAATTGCAGTCCGCAGCCGCCCCAGAAAATGGCGCGTTCATAGAAGCGCCATCTTCTGGCGCTGTACCCAACTCATCCAGGGCCCTGGTGCGGTGGCTCACTGGGTAATAAAGGGGTTAAGGCCAGCTTGGCATTATCAGCTGGCCCTAAGCCCAAAATTCATGGGGTCACGCCAATATTAGACATGACCACCATGAATTTCTAGTAAAGTATTTAAAAAAACACAACACCCAGAAAAAAGTCCTTTAATTGAAATAAACACACAATTCTTTATTGTTCTAAATTAAACCATACTTACCACCACGCCCATTCCAGCTGAAGCCAACGATCTCCTGCAATAAAAGTAAAATAATAAAGCAACCTCATCCTTACCTTTCCATGGCTCCCACGACAGCTTCAGCTCTGCTACATCGAGATGACAGGCTGGACCGCAGCAGAACGCTGCCATCCATCCTGTCATCCCGCAGACACTGAGAAGCGCAGGCATACTTCCACTCCTCAGTGTCTGGCTGTGACGGCATCCAGATGAGCCGAGGTCATGTCCAATGAACTCCGCTCACTTCATGTACGTCACTGACAGCGTGGGAAAATTCTCCTGCACTCAGCACTTCAGCGTGAGAATTTTCCCACGCTGTCAGTGACGTGCATGAGGTGAGCTGAGTTCATTGGACATGACCTCACCTCATGTATGTCACTGACAGCGTGGGAGAATTCTCACGCTGAAGCGCTGAGTGCAGGAGAATTTTCCCACGCTGTCAGTGACGTGCATGAGGTGAGCTGAGTTCATTGGACATGAACTCGGCTCATCTGGATGACGTCACAGAGAGACACTGAGGAGCGCAAGCATGCCTGCGCTTCTCAGTGTCTGCGGGATGACAGGCTGGATGGCAGCTTTCTGCTGCGGTCCAGCCTGTCATCTCGATGTAGCAGAGCTGGAGCTGTCCTGGGAACCATCGAAAGGTAAGGATGAGGTTGCTTTATTATTTTTCTTTTATTGCAGGAGATCGTTGGCTTCAGCTGGAATGGGCGTGATGGTAAGTATGGTTTAATTTAGAACAATAAAGAATTGTGTCTTTATTTCAATTAAAGGACTTTACTCTGGGTGTTTGTGTTTTCTTTTAACTTTGACTATGGGGTTAGTAATGGGGGTGTCTTATAGACGCCTCTCCATTACTAACCTGGGCTTGATGTCAGCTGGCATTATAAGCTGACATCAACCCCAACCCTATTACCCCCTGCCACCGCACCAGGGCAGCGTGGAAGAGCGAGGCTAAGTGCCAGAATTGGCGCATCCTATGGATGCGCCATTTCTGGGGCGGCTGACGGCTGGTGTTTCTAGCCTGGGAGGGGGCCAATATTCATGGCACCCTTCCTGGGCTATTAATATCAGCCCCCAGCTGTCTGCCTAGCCTGTGCTAGCTATTAAATTAGGGGGGACCCCACGTCATTTTTTTGGGGGGGTCCCCCATTTTAATAGCTAGTAAAGGCTAGGTATTCAGCTGGGGGCTGATATTAGTAGCCTGGGAAGCTCCGTGGGTATTACCCCCTTCCCAGGCTTCAAACATTTGCCCCAGCTGTCTGCTTAACCTCCGCTAGAGCCTAAAATTAAGGGGAACCCCACGCCAATTTTTTTTTAAATAAATCCTTTATTTTAACACTAAATGACAAGTACAGTAATCAACACTGTCACTGTACTTCATATATATGTGACTGACATGTTTCTATCTATCTAATCTATGTGTGATTCTCTATTCCTTCTATTCTAAATTGTCGGGTACAGATGCTGAATTGCCGGCCGGCTTTCTTAAAGAGACGGTGCATGAAAACACTATTATTTTTTTAAATAAATCCTTTACACTAAATGACAAGTTCTGTAAGCAACACTGTCACTGTACTTCTTATATATGTGACTGACATGTTTCTATCTATCTAATCTATGTGTGAAGCTCTATTCTGTCTGTTATAAATTGTCGGGTACAGATGCTGAATTGCCGGCCGGCTTTTTTAAAGAGACGGTGCACGAAAACACTAATATTTTTTTTAATAAATCCTTTACACTAAATGACAAGTACAGTAAGCAACACTGTCACTGTACTTCATATATATGTGACTGACATGTTTCTATCTATCTAATCTATGTGTGAAGCTCTATTCTTTCTGTTGTAAATTGTCGGGTACCGGTGAATGCCGCTGATGAATTGCCGGCTTTTCATGTCATTCTACATTATTCTTAGTTGTTTTACTTCATGTAGAATTAACCTACAAGGAAAGAAAGGGTTTATTTTCATTCCGATATTTGTGTCCCATTGACTTGCATTGGTTTCCGGTATCGGAATCGGCGATATCCGATACTTTTTGGGTATCGGCCCGATCCAATCCGATACGATATTTCCTGATATCGGAAGGTATCGCTCAACACTAGTGATCACGTCTGATGTTGGACATGCTTCTCGGCTTCCACAATACAGCAATGTGAATAAAATAAAAAAAACTGGCTGTATTCTGCTAACAAGCAAATGGAGCAGTAAAATTATGTACTTTATTGCTTCTTATGCAAATAATCAGGATAAAGAGCAAAAAAAAAATTAGCCCTGATATCTATTAGCTATGGATATCTGTAACAGCAGAAGAGCTGACAGAACATGCAATGGACCCTATTCTGCTCATACACTCTACACAAACTCTGCCTGCCTAACTCCTGCTATCACCAGGATTAATAACATATGCACATATGCAGCTGGATTAGTTCTTAGAAGGACTGTTAGTTCAGATGTGTATATAGCTGTGAGATACCTAATACTAAACTAGTAAACTGCCAATTCTCTCCTTAGCTCAGCAGCAGCTCTCCCTACTCTGCCTGTCTGAAGAGTAGACTGTGACTAACATAGGGTCACCGGGTCTGATATAGACCTGATGATGCCATGCGGCCAGCCAATCACTGTAATGCCACAACCAACATGGCTGCGGCATTACAGTGAGTGGCAGGCAATCCCCGTATGTTTATTCGCTGTTAAAACAGCGCCAAACATGTAGGGCGGGACTCGAGCTACAGCCAAACATCCCGAAAGTACTCGCCGAGCGCCGAGCATCTCGAGCAGTGAGATGCTCTGGCAAGTACAGAGCAGGAGCGAGCATGCTTGCTCATCACTACTCTGCACATATTACACATCCTATTATAATAAGCAGCATATTCTCTAGAGATAGCTTACTGTGTATGAATTTCCTGAATTCCCAACATTAAGCTCTTCCTTATTCTTCCTTCTTTCCTATCCAGCAGCACAGAACAAGATGCTGGCAACCAGTAAAGCTCATTATGTTTTCCAGTATCAGTCGCCAGACTACAGCTGCCAAAATTTTGTGATAGTTGAGGAATGTCAAAAGCAGAATGGCTCAACCCATTTCGTCAGATGTCTACTAAGTATGAGACTTACAAATTGACCAATTTCAGTGTGCCTTTAAATGACATTTAATTTGCTGTTGTGAAATTTTTAGAAACATAGCTGATATTTGTCATGAAACCAAATATTTTTTAACAGCATTGTCATTTGGCAGAATAGTGCATGGGTTCCTGCAGCTTAAGTCAAGTTGCCCCTCTTAAACATTCCACTGATCCCTGAAGGGCATGAGAGGATGATGGGAGTTGTACTTCACGCAAGACTACGATGTAAGACACAGATGAAGTTATTCTTCCCTTATCTGGACATTTGGACTGACGCCCAGAAACTAGATTGTAACTTGTTTTAGCTGTCTCAGCAACCTTCTACTAATTATCACTTTTTGTTTATGAAACTTTCTTATCAACATTCCACTGTTATGAATCATCATTTCACTGCCTGTGAAACAAAGGCATTTTACTGCGCATGTCTGACAAAAAAAAAAAAAAAAAAAAATGATTATTATTATAAATAAAGGGACAGCACCCATAGAGGGAGACGCGCTCAGGGGCTTCCCAGTACTTGATTATACACTACGTGTCTGTGTATTTCTTGTTACGGGGATACCCCGACTCCAACAAGGACCCTCCATGGCTGAATGATCCTAACAATTCCTGGCGCCCGAAACAGGGACCCGAGGTCTGCGTATTCCTTCAAGTTCATCGACCGGCACGAGTAACCGCTGAGATTGGGACATCGGAACAGCAGATGACAAACCTGGCCAGGTAAGAGACACTGTTAGTTCTCTTACATCTGCTCTGCGATAGTCCGTAAATTTCATGCATATCTTGTGTTGGGATTGAGGAACTAGTAGAGAAGGATACCTATAGCTCGGGTCATTCATGTATATACTGTAGGATCTGCCGAAGGAGAGGTCAGAGAAGGTTATGGAACGGATGGTATGAAAGAGATGTGGATGTCGGGAATAGCCTCATAAGCCGCACTAAGGTAGATGACATAAGTATTACGGAGATTGCCTAACTGAGTCATAAGGTTGTGTCCTTTCGGGGAAACCTTCGCTCACGCTTAACTCCCGAACCTTTGTCCTCCTTTTTGACGGATAAGAGATTGACAGAATGAGCCCATGGAAGTAATGATAATACTCCAGGGACACGATATATAATGGAGACTGTATGGTTCATTTTATGTATTGTTGGTCTTGCCCTTGTTGCCATATATATGTGTGTTAGAATTACTCTACACTTCAGACAAAACGGTCCAGAGAAACCGTTTCAGATACTGGCTCCTTAGGACAGAATAGGTAACGAGGAAAGGTAGAATATAGAATATATTTTATCTAACCCAAAAAACCTCCTAAGGTAGGAATAGTCAGGAAAAATGGGCAACAATGGCTCCTTAGGACAGAATAGGTAACGAGGAAAGGTAAAATATAGAATATATTTTATCTAACCCAAAAAGCCTCCTAAGGTAAGAATAGTCAGGAAAAATGGGCAACAAACAGACTAAGACCACAAATGATGAACAAGATGTCTATACAATCGTGAAAGAAAGGTGTGGTGTAGAAGCAACTAAGAATTTAGGGAAAGTTTGCAAAACTTTTCAGGTAGCAAGGCATGACAGGTTTAACAGGAAACTATGGGAGGACATTCGGGCTAGAAAAGCAGGAGTGGTAAGAGACAAAGGATGGTAGAGTCCAAATTTTGGTGCCTGATGACCAAGAGTCTCTAGAAAACATTGTAAAAGTCCAAGCCTTAGAGGATGAGAAAGATCCTGCCCCTACCCAAATTATTTTAGATCTTTCTGAGGTACCAGAAAAATTATGGGCACAACATGACACCGATGTAGGACTAATGCCAATAGCTCCAGTAAAAGTCACTCCTGTTCCAGGTGTGACACTACCCCAATTGAGACAGTATCCTATTAGTGCCCAACAAGAACACGCCATAGGAGAACAGATAAAAGATTATCTAAAAACTGGAGTACTGATAGAAGTAAAGTCACCAGCCAATACACCGTTGTACCCCGTAAAAAAGAAATCTACTGAGGGGTCAGCTGCTAGGTACCGGATGGTACATGATCTAAGAGAGATAAATAAAATTTTGGAACCTATTACTCCTGTTGTGCCAAATCCACACACGTTGCTATCACAGATCCCAGCAACAGCACGAGTATTTTCTGTCATAGACTTATCAAATGCATTTTTTTCAGTACCATTACACCCAGACTGTTACAAACTGTTTGCATTTACATTTAAGAATAGACAATTAGCATGGACAAGATTACCACAGGGTATGATACATTCACCTACCTTGTACTCAGAAGCTATGAGATCAGTTCTTCAAAATTTCAAACCTACGGATGAGGTTGTAATTCTCCAATATGTTGATGACCTATTGTTATGTGCCCCTGCTCAAGAGTCCGCAAACAGCAACACAATAAGGTTGTTAATATTTCTAGCAGACATGGGCTGTAAAGTTAACAAGAAAAAAGTACAACTTTGTATGACTACGGTAGTATTTCTAGGACACTGCATTTCACAAGGTATTCGGCACCTCACCGCCGACAGACTAAAAATCATTAGAGATCTTGTTCCTCCCAAGAACTACAAAACATTAAGAGCATTTTTGGGAATAGTATCACACTGCAGACAATGGGTTATACATGCTAGTCAGCTTATGCAACCTCTATATGATTGTTTAAAAATCGAGCCTTTTCAGTTAACTGAATCAGCGCTCATAGCCTTTCAAGACCTCAAGAAAGGTCTCATGTCAGCCCCGGCCTTGGGAATCCCAGACTACGCCAAACCATTCCAATTAATGGCTGCGGAAATGTCTAATCATGCTACAGGAGTACTAACACAGAAACATGAAAATAAACAAAGACCTGTCGCATACTATTCTGCTCAATTAGATAATGTTACCAAAGCTGCACCATCATGTGTCAGAGTAGTAGCAGCTGTCTCTCTTTTGGTAGAAAAAGCCTCAGAAATAGTACTAGACCATGCCCTAATAGTACAAACTACACATGATGTACATGGCATACTGAATCAGGTATTGCCAAAACACATTTCAATGGCTAGACATCTTAGATTACAATGCTCCTTACTAATGCCACCAAACCTCACTTTTCGCCGCATATTGTCTCTAAATTTAGCCACTCTGTTACCACTAGAGACAAAGGGGGGAGTGGAAGGAGGTCAGGAAGACGAAGATGAAAATTTTTTACAATACCACGAACAAGACAATATAATACATGATTGCTTACAGTGTATAGAACAAGAAACACAAGGGCTACCTAATGTACAGGACACCCCTCTTGACAATCCAGACCTACATATGTATATAGATGGTAGTAGGTATGCAGATGAAACTGGTAACTTTCACACAGGTTATGCCATTGTATCAGATTATGATGTTATTGAAGCTGAGCCAATGCAGGCCAGCTGTTCAGCCCAGGAAGCTGAACTATTAGCTCTAATACGAGCATTACAGTTAGCAAAAGAAAAAACCGCTAATATTTTTACCGATTCTAGATATGCATATGGTATTGTACATGATTTTGGATGTATATGGAGAGCTAGAGGTTACATGACAGCTTCAGGTCAACCAGTAAAACATGGACAAATGATTAGACAAATCCTAGAATCAGCTGCCTCAACCAAACAAGTAGCAGTAATAAAAGTACCTGCACATGTAAGACTCAACACCGAGATAGCTAGGGGTAATGACCGAGCCGACAAGGCTGCTAAGCGAGCTGCAGTAAAACCTCTGACAACTGACCACACTATTAGTGCAGTATCAGAATTTGACTTAATTACACGGCTCAAAGAAGCCCACCAGCAGGTGAGTAGAGAAGAAAAAGAAGAGTGGCAGAAACAGGGGGCAGAAGAAAAAGAAGGACTATGGAGAAAAGGAGATGAGCTTTGTCTCCCCCGAGCATGGTACCCTGTTGTGGTCAGTGAAGCCCACGGACCTACACATGTGTCTGCAAACGGTATGATACAGAGGGTCAGACAGAAGTGGTTAGCCCCAGGGTTCGGCCAGGTAGCTCGAGCAAAATGTGGTTCTTGTGAAATCTGTTTAGCCCACAATCCAGGACAGACTGTTAAGACCCCCCAGAAGCACCATGTAAGACCACTATATCCGTTCCAGAGACTTCAGATCGATTACATCCAGATGCCTAAGCATGGACACTATGAGTATGTACTGGTATGTGTGGACATGTTTTCGGGGTGGCCAGAGGCTTATCCAGTTCATACAGCCACGGCTAAAGTCACTGCAGTAAAAATAGCACATGAACTGGTACCCCGTTATGGTATCCCAGAAGTGATCGAGTCAGATAGAGGTACACATTTTACTGGAGAGATTTTTCAGAATGTAATGAAAATGTTGTGTATAAAAAGTGAACTACACACCCCTTACCACCCACAGAGTTCTGGTAAGGTTGAGAGAATGAATGGAACACTTAAGTTAAAAATACAGAAAGCCATGGCAGAAACACAGAAACCATGGACTGAGTGTCTCCCAATAGCATTGTATTCAGTCAGAAACACCCCCCAGGGAAAGAGCAAACTCACCCCCCATGAAATATTGTTTGGTAGAGTTGCCAATACAGGATTGTATTTCCCACAGACTTTAATGTTAGAAACTGAAAGCTTAACTGCTTATGTACAAAATTTATGTAAGCATGTGTCTAAAATACACTCTTTAGTGTTCTCTTCCATTCCAGATCCAGATTCCATTGAGGGAACGCACAAGCTGCAACCAGGAGACGAAGTCTACGTAAAAAGACATAACAGAAGAACGCTAGAACCCAGATTTGAGGGTCCATATCAGGTGTTATTGACAACTCCAACTGCAGTAAAATTGGAAGGAAAATCAGCATGGGTACATGCAAGCCATTGCAAAAAGAAATAGTGGTGATTGTACTTGTGTTAGCTATAACGATAGATCAGGGAGACCTGTGGGATAAACTAAGTTCCCCAAAACCTACAGATAATAAATTTATAAAACATCATGAGACATTGGTAAACGGGCTGCTCGATGGCGGACAGAAAATAGCAGACTGTTGGATTTGTACGCATTCTCCAATATCAGCCACGAGCATACCCTTCCTGGCCGTACCCATGACCCCTGAGGAAGTGTTTACATGGACTAATTGCTCAGACAAATTAGCAAATAACCAAACCGTTAATTCTAGATTATGGAACACCACTGTTGCCATCCCAGTTGTGGGGTGGGTGGGATTTCCCTGGTGGCAAGGTAATATGACCGGAAAAATAAACAACTTACAATATTTAGCGTTTAAAGGAGGTGTATGGGTTCCTAGAAATAAGACGGGACTAACAGACTTAGGGTTAATTCCTACAGAAAATATACAACTCAGTTTTAGTAGCACAGTATCTTCTTCTCAACCTTTTAAACCTGATATAGTAGAAAAATACATACACAATAATGGTTGGAAATATTCACAATTATTCCCCGATGGAAACAATGATACATGTTCAAAGATACCAGGTAATATATTATGTAATGAGTCAAGTGCATATGACCCAGGTACACCGACTTGTGAAAATCCAGATGCAGGATACTGTAGTCCATTAGGTCAAAAACCCCCTTGGTGTATACTTCAGAATGTATCTAAATTTTTAGATTTGGTACATAGGTTGGTGCTCCAACACTCTGCAATATGGGATCTGCCTGAAGGAACCTTCTGGATTTGTGGAAATGGAGCATATAAATGGCTCCCAGTAGGAATAAAAGGTACATGTACTCTAGGACGCTTAACACCGGCCACATTTATAGTTCAGAATCAGCAGGTAGATATGCAAGCAGTACCTAAACACACACTATACAAAAGAGCAGCCGACAACTCGCCTAGACCTTCAGGTAGGCCACATGTGGTCCAAATGGGAATTCCTAATAAAATATTCAGCACTTTCTTTGTGTATCCAATGTTGATGCAGATGTGGGACGAATATGACAGACACAATGATCAAAATAAAGATAGCTGGTGGTCAGACACCTTCTCCTTTCTCAACCCAAAGAACTGGTTTAAGGGTATTGGAGGTTGGGTGGCTGGAATTCTGCAAGGTATATTACAGATTGTGCTAATTATAGTAGTCATATATGTAGTGTTTAAAATAGGATTAAAAATTATTTTAATATGCATAAATAAGCTTTGTAATATGGACTCAAGAATATGAAAGAAAAGAACTCCCGGACCAGGTTTTCTACCAAAAGTCCATAAGGAAGAATCAAAGGGGGAACTGAGAGGATGATGGGAGTTGTACTTCACGCAAGACTACGATGTAAGACACAGATGAAGTTATTCTTCCCTTATCTGGACATTTGGACTGACGCCCAGAAACTAGATTGTAACTTGTTTTAGCTGTCTCAGCAACCTTCTACTAATTATCACTTTTTGTTTATGAAACTTTCTTATCAACATTCCACTGTTATGAATCATCATTTCGCTGCCTGTGAAACAAAGGCATTTTACTGCGCATGTCTGACAAAAAAAAAAAAAAAAAAAAATGATTATTATTATAAATAAAGGGACAGCACCCATAGAGGGAGACGCGCTCAGGGGCTTCCCAGTACTTGATTATACACTACGTGTCTGTGTATTTCTTGTTACGGGGATACCCCGACTCCAACAAGGACCCTCCATGGCTGAATGATCCTAACAATTCATCTGTCATCTATTTTATGCTTCCTATAGAACAGCATAAAGTCTCTCTTTACGGCCACGTTCACATGTTCAGTATTTGGTCAGTATTTTACATCAGTATTTGTAAGCCAAAACCAGGAGTGGATGAAAAATGCAGAAGTGGTGCACATATTTCTATTATACTTTTACTCTAATTTTGGCTTATGAATACTGATGTAAAATACTGCCCAAATACTGAATGTGTGAACATGGCCCACAGAGAACAATTTGTTACTCTGAAACAATGGTCATTTTTGCCCATTTCCAGTGTGCTGAGGATTGGATTGGGAAGTACCTTGTAAGCACCGGGACAGATACTGTGGGTAATTACTGATAATGCCAATTTGGTCTTTTATATCTTTTTTAAGCAGTTTGAGGCATTAAAAAATAATTTTTATTCTCGGTTAATTCTCTACTTTAAGGATTACTTCTGCTATACCTGAGAGGTAAGAATTTTTTACTTACTATTGCAAGCAAAATAAGTATATAAAAAAACGATAATACAGAATGGTATCATTCAGCTTCCAAACAAAAGTTGATGTTCTGGGTTTCAAAATATAAGCAGGTCAGATCTTAAATGTGGCCCTTAAACCCCAGAAAGGGTTCCCAGCATAAGCATGGCATTAGTGACAAACACAGACATGGCAAAAGTGACTCCACACAAATAGGAATAGTTCCTTGCTTGGTGGTTACACTACAATACTGTGGCAAAGATTTTTTTTCTCGGTACGCTGTTTACCGATCAGATTAATTTATTTTATATTTTGATAGATCGGACATTTCTGAACGCAGCGATACCAAATATGTGTATTTTTGATTTCTTTTAAATAGTTTTATTTGAAATGAGGCAAAAGGGGGTTAATTTGTACTTTTGTGTTTACTTTTATTTATTTTTTAAAACTTTTTTTTATTTTTTACTGTGTTCAATAGTCCCCTCAGGAAACTTAAAAAATGAACTGGAATATACAGAGCTCAAAAAAATAAAGGGAACACTCAAATAACACATCCTAGATCTGAATGAATGAAATATTCTCATTGAATACTTTGTTCTGAACAAAGTTGAATGTGCTGACAACAAAATCACACAAAAATCATCAATGGAAATCAAATTTATTAACCAATGTAGGCCTGAATTTGGAGTCACCCCCAAAATTAAAGTGGAAAAACACACTACAGGCTGATTCAACTTTGATGTAATGTGCTTAAAACAAGTCAAAATGAGGCTCAGTATAGTGTGTGGCCTCCACGTGCCTGTATGACCTCCCTACAACACCTGGGCATGTGTAGCATCGGTGTCTCTGCCCCCTGCCAGGCAGAGACGCCGTCCCACTCACCTCCTCGCTCCCCGTTCTGCGTTCACCAGCGCTCCTCTTCCTTCTGCCTGCGGGCCGTCCTAAGGAGTCTCCGGCCAATAGCAGAGGGTCCTCCCATATATAAGGCACTTCCTCCAAAATGGAGGTGCCCGAGCAAAAGCTGTTGCAGTGTTTCTGACCTCTGCTTCAGCCCTCAGGTCCCGCTGCTAGCCTGACTACCAGTCTTGCCCGCCAGCCTGTTTACTGCCTGTTACCTGCCTGTTACCTGCCTGTTTCCTGCCGTGCCTGCCAGCCCGCTCACCTGGGAGCACTTGCCTGTTGCCTGCCTGTCACCTGCCGTGCCTGCCAGTCCGCTTACCTGGGAGCACTTGCCTGTTGCCTGCCTGTTACCTGCCGTGCCTGCCAGTCCGCTCACCTGGGAGCACTTGCCTGTAGCCTGCCTGTTACCTGCCGTGCATGCCAGCCCACTCACCTGGGAGCACTTACCTGTGACCTGCCTGTTACCTGCTTGTTACCTGCCGTGCCTTCCCGGAGGCTCCAGCCGTCACTTGCCGTGACCACCTAGAGACTCCTGCCGTCACTTGCCGTGACCACCTGCCAGCCCACCTAGAGACTCCTGCCGTCACTTGCCGTGACCACCTAGAGACTCCTGCTGTCACTTGCCGTGACCACCTGTCAGCCCACCTAGAGACTCCTGCCGTCACTTGCCGTGTCTACCTGATAGCCTACCTGGAGGCTTCCGCTCACCAGCCTGCCTGCTGTGCCTACCTGCTATTCCAGTCAGTCGCTGCCATCTGTACCGTGAGAGTCACCTGCTCCCTTACAAGGTTGTCCCCAGAGTAGCACCTGGTCCCTCGGCTCGGTCCCTCCCTGGTCACGGAGTCGTTGGCCGCCGTACGACCAGGGTCGGTCCGGGTTGATACTTAGTTACGCCCCTCTGGGTCCCTCCTTGCACCGTAGCACAGAGGTTGCAGTTGTGAAAAGTACTTATGTAAAAGACATGTAAATTGTACTTGTGATGAATGCAGACAGTAAATTTAGCACCGTGAACCTTATTTACCATTTTATATCGAAAAAAATGAACTTTTTTTTATATATATTTACATACAGTTTGATGTTATTAGTTATAGTTTACATTTATATAAAGAATATTTTTTTTATGTGAAAATGTGCAATATGCATGAATATTGCAATAAGGCCATGTAACATCTTTTGATACAAAAAAAATAAAAATTAAGTTTTTGATTTCATTTGATTATGAACAACCATGTTCACATACAGTATAATTAATGTAACATGTATTCAAATAAAACACTTAAATTAGCTAAAAATCAAGACTTTAATAGGGTTGGTCAAAAATGACCGGAATATTATAAGTGTATAGTAGACCCGAACAGAACAGCAGGATTAAGGTGTGGCCTGCCTTTTCCTTGAGCTGGAAAGTCTGTTCATCTTGTTCTCCATGTCTGTGTGTCTACTAGTTGAGCTCAGTCTTCCAGCCCTTAAAAGCATGTATGTCACTTGACAAATGGTAAGGTTTTAAATATTAGAGTTATGACTGTCCCAAATAGGGTCACCATGATGAGGTGGGATGGCTTTTGCATTATTTTGATAAAAATTATGTTAAGTAGTACCCTATATTATTTTCATACAGTATTGCTGTTTATTTATTTATTGCAGGGTATTTGCATATTATGTTTCTGTCTTTGTTTTTTTTCAGTTTAGTGGCCATGTGTGAACATGCTCTTACATGCTGCATGCACACCAATTTATATTCCAGTTAATTTCTTTAGGTTTATTCAGTTAAGTGTGCATGAGTGCATATAAAGGTGTGGCCTGCCTTTTCCTTGAGCTGGAAAGTCTATACTTTACAATTAGACATTCTGGACTTGGCTATAATAAAGATTTTGTGGTGCCACACTTTGGTATCCTGCACAGGTGACATATAACCTAAACTAACCTATTTTCTAAGCACACACAATATACAGCAAAGCATAGAGTCCATGTCATGTCAAACACATTTACACATTTTTCCTGTAATAAAACCTACAGCCTATAGACCAGGGGTCTCATACTCGACTGGGTATATGGGCCGCACATGGAAAAAATTTGAATTTGGGGGGCCGCATTCTTTGCAGGTCAAAATGACAGTTTTAGTGATACCATTTCTTTTGTATGCACAGTCTGAACATTTTTGCTGTGTTTATTTTATTTATAGCTTGGGTCGTTACGGATGTGGCAATAATAAACAAGCATTTTTTTTGTTTAGTTCATATATAAAACAGCATTTTTAGTGGCAACATATTTATTCATGCTTTATTTTTACATTTTTTTTTTTGTTAATTTTTACAATTTAGTGTCCTCCAATTGGCCACATACAGTAATATTGTTTTACAATGAGCACCAAATAATAATTCTGGCAAACATCTAGTAATGTGCCCCATCCTGGTGATCCCAATCTTGTAGTAATGTACCCCATCCTGGTGGTCCTAATCCTGTAATACTGTGCCCCATCCTTGTGGTCCCAATCTTGAAGTAATGTGCCCCATCCTGGTGGTCCCCATCTTGCAGTAATGTGCCCCATCCTGATCCTCGTGTTGGAGTAATGTGCCCCATCCTGGTGGTCCCTAACTTGTAGTAATGTGCTCCATCCTGGTAGTCCTCATCTTGTAGTGATGTGCCCATCCTGGTCCCTACCTTGTAGTAATGTGACCCATCCTGGTGGTCCTAATCCTGTAATAATGTGTCCCATCCTGGTGGTCCCAATCTTAAAGTAATATTCCCCATCCTGGTGGTCCTCATCTTGAAGTAATGTGCCCCATCCTGGTGGTCCCCATCTTGCAGTAATGTGCCCCATACTGGTGGTCCCTATCTTGCAGTAATGTGCCCCATCCTGGTGGTCCCCATATTGCAGTAATGTGCCCCATCCTGATCCCCACCTTGTAGCAATATGCCCCATCCTGCTGGTCCCCATGTTGTAGTAATATGCCCCATCCTGGTGGTCCCCATCTTGCAGTAATATGCACCATCCTGGTGGTCCCCTTCTTGCAGTAATATGCCCCATTCTGGTGGTCCCCATCTTGCAGTAATGTGCCCCATCCTGGTGATCCCCATCTTGCAGTAATGTGCCCCATCATGGTCCCCATCTTGTAGTAATATGCGACATCCTGGTGGTCCCCATCTTGCAGTCATGTGCCCCATCCTGGTGGTCCCTATCTTGTAGTAATATGCGCCGTCCTGGTGGTCCCCATCTTGCAGTAATGTGCCCCATCCTGATCTCCACCTTGTAGTAATATGCCCTATTCTGGTGGTCCCCATCTTGCAGTACTGTGCCCCATCCTGGTGGTCCCCATCTTGCAGTAATGTGCCCCATCCTGGTCCCCACCTTGTAGTAATATGTCCCATCCTGGTGGTCCCCATCTTGCAATAATATGCCCCATCCTGGTGGTCCCCATCTTGTAGTAATATGCCGCATCCTGGTGGTCCCCATCTTGCAGTAATATGCCCCATCCTGGTGGTCCCCTTCTTGCAGTAATATGCCCCATTCTGGTGGTCCCCATCTTGCAGTAATGTGCCCCATCCTGGTGGTCCCCATCTTGCAGTAATGTGCCCCATCCTGGTCCCCACCTTGTAGTAATATGCCCCATCCTGGTGGTCCCCATCTTGCAGTAATGTGCCCCTTCCTGGTGGTCCCCATATTGCAGTAATGTGCCCCATCCTGATCCCCACCTTGTAGCAATATGCCCCATCCTGGTGGTCCCCAGTTTGTAGTAATATGCCCCATCCTGGTGGTCCCCATCTTGCAGTAATATGCCCCATCCTGGTGGTCCCCTTCTTGCAGTAATATGTCCCATCCTGGTGGTCCCCATCTTGCAGTAATATGCCCCATCCTGGTGGTCCCCTTATTGCAGTAATATGCCCCATCCTGGTGGTCCCCATCTTGCAGTAATATGCCCCATCCTGGTGGTCCCCATCTTGCAGTAATGTGCCCCATTCTGATCCTTGTCTTGAAGTAATGTCCCCCATCCGGTAGTAATGCCCCATCCAGGTCCCCATCTGGTAGAATTGTCCCCCGCGCTGTTCTTCAAATGCATAAAAAAAGAAAAAAAAAAGATTACTCTCACCTGTCCTCCATTCCCTCGACGTCCTTTGTGCACATGTGGCCCGCAGGCACAGACCCCTTGACGATCCTGACCTGGTCCAGGAGGAGCCGCCAACAGCCGTGCTGCATTGCAGTGCACAGACCGGCTCTCTGCACAGCATTTCCAATGCCAGCAGCTGGCCAATCAGAGGCCAACAGCTGACATCTGCGCATGGCAGTGACGTCATACGCCCCTGCGCTGGGACGGCTGGCATTGGAAATGTTGTGCTGGGAGACGGGCTCTGCATGGCAATGCAGCGCGGCTGTCGGTGGCTCCTCCTGGACCAGGTCAGGATCGTCAAGGGCTCTGTGCCTGCGGGCCGCATAAAGCAGCCTCAGGGCCGCATGCGGCCCGCGGGCCGAGAATTTGAGACCTCTGCTATAGACAATACAGTGTGGCTTGCCTGGCTCACTATACTTAAGTATGCCTTAGCCAGGTAATTAACTGTAAATACTTTTGTGCCTAAAAATTACAAAAGTATTCTCAGAGTGATGCCTTTATTTGCTAACCAGAAAATATATATATGCAAGCTTTCAGAGCACGCAGGCTCCTTCTTTAGGCAGGATTACAAATTAATTTCTCTGTTCAACCATCTTAGGTCTCATTCACACGTCAGTGTCTCCAGAACGGGTCGTGACAGTTTTCCCACGTACTGGAGACACATACACACGTAGTGTGTTTCCATGGACCATGTGTCCATGGGCAAAACACACTGACATGTCATGTCAAAACATGCTGACATGTCTTTGCGCCAGCAGGAAACAATGTTGGGAGTTGTATTCTGCCCCCACTGTCTACAACAAGTGTAAAAATAAGAATAAAATAAAAACATATTATACTCACCTTTACACCTAATTCGCTAAAGAAAGTGTCCCCTTTAAACAAACCAAAAATAAAAAAACACAATATCCCTCACCTGTCTGAAGATGAAATAATCCAGTGTCCACGCAATAATCCATCTGTGCAACATGAGGAACTGAGGAGAATGAAGCGATGCAGCAAGAGGGCCCCTAAACTGCGCTGAACTCACTGAGTGACAGGACACTCAGTGAGAGCTGCTCATAGGATTGCTAGAGAGGCAAATCAGAACTGCCCCTTGACTGCAAAAGACTTTCTGAGAGATTTAGCAGACTCAAATTGTGGTACTTTGTTTTAGTTTTCAGAGACACCTGCGCACATATAGCCTTCATGGAAGAGTCATCAGAAGAAAACCTCTCCTGTGTCCTGACCATAAAATTCAGAGTCAGAAGTATGTAAAAGAAAATCTAAACAAGCCTGATGCATTCTGGAAACAAGTCCTGTAGATCAATGAGGAACTCTTTGGCCACAATGATCAAAGGTATGGGGGTGGACCAATCATGCTTTGGGGTTGTGTTGCAGCCAATGGCACAGGAAACATTTCACGGGTAGAGGGAAGAATGAATTCAATGAAATTTCAACTAATTCTTGATGCAAACATAGCAACATCTGTAAAAAAGCTGAAGTTGAAAAGAGGATGTCTTCTACAAATGAAAAATGATCCTAAACATACGTCAAAATACACAATAGACTATCTCAAAAGGTGCAAGCTGAAGGTTTTACAATGGCCCTTACAGTCCCCTGCTCTGAACATTAATGATGAGCCACTATTTGTCACTCGCCCAAGCATCACAGTTTTGAAATGCTCGGGCGGGAGCTTGAGTCCCCGCCCGCATGTTGGGTGAATTTTAGGCAGCCAGTTACTATGCAGGGATTGTCTGACAGTCACTGTAATGCCATGGCCATTTTGGTTGTGGCATTACAGTGATTGGCTGGCCACATAGCGTCATCGGGTCTATATAAGACCAGGACCCTATGCTCGTCACAGTCTACCGGTCAAAGACACAGAGTAGGGAAAGCTGCTGCTGAGTAAGGGAGAGAATTAGCGGTTATTTCAAGCAGAGATTCCACACCACTATCAGAAATTTACTCTAACAGTCCTTGTAAGGTCTAATTTTGAAGAAAATATTAATCCAGCTGATAGCACTAGTTAGGCAGAGTTTGTGGAGAGCTAGTATAGTACAGAATAAGGTCCATTGCACGTTCTTTCTGCTGCTTGAACTCCTATCAAGAGCCCTAGATATTTTTGCTCTTAATCATGCTAATTTTGGTGAAAAGCAATATAATACACCATTTTTACTGCTTTATTTGCTTGTTAGCAGCATACTTCCAGATTTGGTTGATTTGACTAGCATTGCTGTATTGTGGAAGCAGAGAAACTTGTCCATCATCTCAGGTGGTAAAATATTACTGCAGTATTAATCCTGTTATTTTTTGCAATCTTCAAAAGATTATTCACCATTTAACCCCTTAAGCTCCGAGGGTGGTTTGCACGTTAATGACCAGGCCAATTTTTACAATTCTGACCACTGTCACTTTATGAGGTAATTACTCTGGAACGCTTCAACGGATCCCCCTGATTCTGAGAATTTTTTTTCGTGACATATTGTACTTCATGATTGTGGTAAAATTTCTTCGATATCACTTGCGTTTATTTGTGAAAAAAATGGAAATTTGGCGAAAATTTTGAAAATTTTGCAATTTTCAAAATTTGAATTTTTATGCCCTTAAATCAGAGAGATATGTCACACAAAAGAATTAATAACTAACATTTCACACATGTCTACTTTACATCAGCACAATTTTGGAACCAAAATTTTTTTTTGTTAGGGAGCTATAAGGGTTAAAAGTTGACAAGCAATTTCTCATTTTTCCAACAAAATTTACAAAACCATTTTTTTAGGGACCACATCACATTTGAAGTCACTTTGAGAGGTCTTTATGACAGAAAATACCCAAAAGTGACACCATTCTAAAAACTGCACCCCTCAAGGTGCTCAAAACCACATTCAAGAACTTTATTAACCCTTCAGGTGCTTCACAGGAATTTTTTGAATGTGGAAGAAAAAAATGAACATTTAACTTTTTTCACAAAAATGTTAATTTAGACCCAATTTTTTTTATTTTCACAGGGGTAACAAGAAAAAATGGACCCCAAAATTTGTTGTGAAATTTCCCCTGGGCACGCAGATACCCAATATTTGGGGAAAAAACACTGTTTGGGCGCACGGCAGGGCTCGGAAGGGAAGGAGCGCCATTTGACTTTTTGATTGTAAAATTTGCTTGAATAATTAGCGGACGCCATGTTGTGTTTGGAGAGCCCCTGTGTGCCCAAACATAGGAGCTCCCCCACAAGTGACCCCATTTTGGAAACTAGACCCCCCAAGGCACCTATCTAGATGCATAGTGAGCACTTGGAACCCCCAGGTGCTTCGCAAATTGATTCGTAAAAATGAAAAAGTGTTTTTTTTTTCACTTTTTCATTTTTACGAATCAATTTGTGAAGCACCTAGGGGTTCCAAGTGCTCACTATGCATCTAGATAGGTGCCTTGGGGGGTCTACTATCCAAAATGGGGTCACTTGTGGGTGGAGCTCCAATGTTTGGGCACACAGGGACTCTCCAAATGCAACATGAAATCCGCTAACAAATTGAATGGAAAATCGGCTCAAATTGTTAGCGGACACAATGTTGCGTTTGGAGAGCCCCTGTGTGCCCAAACATTGGAGCTCCCCCACAAGTGACCCCATTTTGGAAACTAGACCCCCAAAGGCACCTATCTAGATGCATAGTGAGCACTTGGAACCCCAAGGTGCTTCACAAATTGATTCGTAAAAATGAAAAAGTGAAAAAAAAACACTTTTTCATTTTTATGAATCAATTTGTGAAGCACCTAGGGGTTCCAAGTGCTCACTATGCATCTAATTAGGTGCCTTCGGGGGTCTAGTTTCCAAAATGGGGTCACTTGTGGGGGAGCTCCAATGTTTGGGCACACAGGGACTCTTCAAATGCAACATGGTGTCCGCTAACAAATTGTCGGCTCAAATTGTTAGCGGACACCATGTTGCGTTTGGAGAGCCCCTGTGTGCCCAAACATTGGAGCTCCCCCACAAGTGACCCCATTTTGGAAACTAGACCCCCCAAGGCACCTATCTAGATGCATAGTGAGCACTTGGAACCCCCAGGTGCTTCGCAAATTGATTCCTAAAAATGAAAAAGTGTTTTTTTTTTCACTTTTTATTTTGGTGGATTTTTTTTTTATTTTTTTTTTAATATTTTTGCAATTTTTTTTTTTTTTTCACTTTCTGAAAGCTTATATAGTTTATTACTTTGTCCCACTCTGAGACTTTCACTTTTTTTTCTCTGATCGCCTGCATGGCACAGGAATGCAGCACCATCCCTGTGTCATGCAGGCTCTCAGCGCCGGACAGGGAGAAGATTGTTTGGAGATGCACTGCGCATGTCCAAACAATCTTCCTGCTGTCTGGTGACCCGGATGTTGTCATGACGACATCGGGTCATCATGGCAACACCCGGGAAGCCTTTGCAGACAGCGCTGGAAGCCAGAAGAGGAGGTGAGTATCTGCGATCACCTCCCCTTGCCCCCGCAATGCTGCGATCGACTTCGATCGACTTCGATCGCAGAATCGCGGGGGTTAATGTGCTGGGAGCGGTGCAGGACCGCTCCCTGCACATAGTATCGGGTGTCAGCTGTGACAATCAGCTGACACCCGGCGGCGATCGCGCCCGCACAGCCTGTGTGCGCGCGCGATCGCCATGACGTACTAATACGGGTCTGGCTCTTAAGTCCCAGGGCACAGACACGTATTAGTACGTCAGATGTTGTTAAGGGGTTAAAGTCTGCTACCTGTGTGTAAAAAGTATATTCACACTTGTTCGCTGACCAATAGCATAACTATACCGTGACCGGGAAAAATAATTGGTCATCAGACGTTATCAAATACTGAGGTATTAATCCATTTTTTTTTTTGCAAAATATTATACTGCATTTATAGTCTGCTACTTGTATGTCAAAAGTATATTCCCACTTGTTTGCTGACCAAAAGCATCGCTATACCCTCACTGGGCAAAAGAATTAGTCATCAGACGTGATCAAATAGTGCGGTATTAATTCTGATTTTTTTTGCAAGCTGCAAAATATTTTAGTCCATTTAAAATGAGCAAGGAGCGTGGCAAGGGACGGAGAAGTGGACTTGATGCCGATAGCGCACGCAGAGGCTGACAAACATCCACATCGACCTACCTTCCTGTCCCAATTTCTAGAGGGCCACGGAACACCACTCTTGAAGCCAGAACAGTGTGAAAAGGTTGTTGGTTGGATAGCAGATAATGCTTCCCGTCAGTTTGTCACCACCACCACCACCCTGTCTTCGACACGGTACAGTCTCAGTAGTCATGAGCCTGGACCACATATTGCTCACTCTGATTCTCCTTCCTCCCACCATGTCAAGCGTCCGGAGATAAGTGATCCCACACTTCGACATTCTGCTGGTCACATTTCCATTTATAGATTCTGTCTAGTGATGGGCAAGCACTAAAATGCTCAATGCTTGGGTCGAGCAAAATGGAATGCTCGGGTGCTCGACCCGAGCAACGAGCCCAATGTAAGTATACAGGAAACTCTAGCATTTTTCAGGCGGCTCCCCCCAGCGGTCTGCAGAGGGCCTAAAAATTGCCCAAATCGATAGGAACAGTGCTCAAATGACATGGGAACAGCATGGGGAAGACCCCTGGAAGCATTTCTGACTCCCAGGTCACTGCTGTCAATAATATTGTCAGAGGTATTATGTCACTTTTACGGACTCACAATAAAACATACAAAAGCGAAACCAAAATGGACAAATGCATACACCGGGAAATGTCATTTTAACATTTTACAACCTTATCTGGCCATGTGGAGTGTGAGACATGATCAGACACATCCTGTTTCATTTATGAAGGAGGGACTCTGAAAGTCACAAAGCCTATTTTTATAGGGCCATCAGATGATCTTTACTATTCTTAAAGGGCCAGCAGTCGGCCCTCGCTATTCTTAGAGACATCAGCCGGCTATGCTTTGTTGTTTCCATTACTAAAGAGTGGGTCTCCTACACTGTTATTGCGTATGCAGTGAGTGGCAGGTCTGCCCAAAATATGGACGCCCCCAATACCACTTTGAAAATTTGGACGCACACCAATACCACTTTGAAGAGACTTAGAGGAGGGCCTCCTGAAAACAATGTTCTCATTATTAGGAAGTGGGTCTCCCATTGTGTTTACCTATGCAGTGAATGCAAGGGCTGCCAAAAATTTGGACCTACTCCAATGCCCCGTGGAAGAGACATAGAGGAGGGCTTCCTGAAAAAAAATGTTCCCATTATTAGGAAGTGGGTCTCCCATTGTGTTTGCCTATACAGTGAATGCAAGGGTTGCCAAAAATTTGGAGGCACTCCAATACTGCTTCGAAGAGATGTGGAGGTCAGAGGGCCTCCTGTAGACAATGTTTCCATTATTAGCAAGTGGGTCTGTCATAGTGTTGGCCTATGCAGTGAATGCAAGGGCTGCCAAAAATTGGGAGACACTCCAATACACCTTGGAAAAGATGTGGAGGAGGGCCTCATAAAAAAATTTCCCATTAGAAAGGAGCGGGTCCCCAATACTTGTAATGCCCATGCACTAAGTGTATGGGCTGACAAACATTTACCCCCCCAAAAAGACACTGGATTTGAGTTTATGTTACGCTGCTATCATTCAGTGGTGTTGAGAAGTCTGGCCCAATCCAGCCCTAGTTAATTTTTTATAAGAGTTTGCCTGTCAGCATTTTCAGTTGACAGGCAGATGCACTTATCAGTTATAATTCCACCAGCGACACTAAAAACCCGCTCGGATAAAACGCTAGCGACAGGGCAGGTCAGGATATCCAAGGCGTAGAGAGCCAGTTCATTCCACGTGTCCAGCTTGGATACCCAATAATTATAAGGCACAGATGAATCACGGAGGACGTTGGTACGGTCGGCAGGATACTCTCTCAGCATCTTCCCAAACTTTGCACTCCTTGTGAAAGTACCCCGTGCCTCAGGGACTGAGAAAACTCTCCCAGAACTTTGGCAGTGTTCCCGTACCTCTGCTGGATTGGAGTTGTGTCTCTCTCGCCTGTACTCCTTGGCTGTCCAACGAACTGTGACCTCTGCCGCCAGCGTTTTCAGGTAGTAATTTTTTAAATAGCTCCGCAACAAGGGCCTTCTGGTACTGCCCCATTTTTGAAAACCTATCCGCCTCTGGTATAAGAGATAGAAAGTTCTCCTTGTAGCGTGGATCTATGTTACGGATCCGGGTGGTAGAACCTCTGTGTTGCGGTGCACGGAGGGACCACAGGGGCATAACTAGGTATCAACTCGGACCGACCAAGGTTGTACGGCGGCTCAATCGACTCCGTGACCAGTGAAGGACCGAGAAGAGGGACCAGGTGCTACTCTGGGGACCGACCTTGTATGAGAGCAGGTGACTCCCACGGGTCAGAAGGCAGGGACTGACCGGTGCAGCAGATGAGCATGGCAGGCAGGCTGACGGGTGATCCGGGCAGACGGACTGGCAGGCACGGCAGGTAAAAAGCAGGAGCCTCCAGGTAGGCGGGCTGGTAAGCACAGCAGGAAACAGGCAGGTGCTTCTAGGTAAGTGGGCTGACAGGATTGGCAGGTAACAGGCAGGAGCCTCCAGGTAGGTGGGCTGGTAGGCACAGCAGGTAAGAGGCAGGTGCTTCTTGGTAAGCGGGCTGGTAGGCACGGCAGGTAACAGGCAGGTGCTTCCAGGTAAGCAGGTGGACAGAGCCCATAGACAGACTGGCGGACTGGACTGTAGACAGACTGTTGGGCTGGAGAATAGACAAGCAGGCGGACTGGACTTGTAGTCAGGCTGGCGGACTGGGCTTGTAGTCAGGCTGGCTGACTGGACTTGTAGTCACGCTGGCGGGCTGGACTTGTAGTCATGCTGGCGGGCTGGACTTGTAGTCAGGCTGGCGGGCTGGACTTGTAGTCAGGCTGGCAGGCTGGACTTGTAGTCAGGCTGGCGGACTGGACTTGTAGTCAGGCTGGCGGACTGGACATGTAGTATGGCTGGGGGACTGGACTTGTAGTCTGGCTGGCGGGCTGGACTGGAAGTCAGGCTAGCAGCGGGACCTGAGGGCTGAAGCAGAGTATAACGCACAAAGCTACAACCGTGCACGGGCACCTCCATTTTGGAGGAGGTGCCCTTTATATGGGAGGTCCTCCGGCTATTGGCCGGGGACTCCTTAGGACAACGCGTGCAGCCCCTTTAAGAGGGAGGGAACGCATGCCCTAAGCACAGTGCCCGGGAAGCTGCACGTGCCAGCATCAACAGAGGCAGGAGCACCAGAGGACGCCGGGCAGGGAGTGCGGCGGTAAGTGGGACGGCGTCTCTGCCTGTCAGGGGGGAGAGACGCCGATACTACAGTACCCCCCCCCTTTACGCCCCCTCTTTTTTAGGCCAGAAAGAATTTTTTTAAGGAGAAGCGGGGCGTGGATGTTCTCCCTTGGTTCCCAAGTTCTCTCCTCTGGGCCAAATCCCTTCCAATCCACCAGAAAAAAGGTTTTTCCTCTTACCCTCTTGGTGGCCAGAATGTTCTCTACCTCATAGACGTCCTCAGCGAAGACCGGAGCTGGGGAGGTACCTGGATTGTCAGAAAAAGAATTAAGCACCACTGGTTTGAGGAGAGATACGTGGAAGGAGTTGGGAATCCATAAGGTGGCCGGAAGTTTTAACTTGTAAGCTACTGGGTTGATTCGCTGGAGGACTTCAAATGGGCCGATGGACCGTGGGCCCAACTTATAGGAGGGTATCTTGAGACTAACATGTTTGGAGGATCCAGACGTCTCTTATCAACATGTTTCTTCATCCGCTCGGAGGATTGAAGAAGTGCGGATCTAGTGTCCTCCCAAATGGTAGAAAATTCACTGACCAGAGACTCGGCGGCAGGGTTTTCCACAGCAGCGGAAACGGGAAATGGAATCCGGGGATGTTGACCATAGACCACAAAGAACGGGGACTTGGAAGAAGATTCGCTCTCATGGTTGTTGTAGGAGAACTCAGCCCATGGTAGGAGCTCCACCCAATCGGTATGGTGAGCGTTGACGAAGTGTCGGAGGTAGCTGGTAAGGATCTGATTGATACGTTCCACTTGGCCATTGGACTGCGGATGGTAAGCAGAGGAGAAATCCAGGGTGACATCCAGCAGTTTACACGTAGCTCTCCAGAAGCGCAAAGTGAACTGGACCCCTCGATCAGACACCATGTGGAGGGGTAGGCCGTGGAGACGAAAGATGTGATGGATGAAATCCTTAGCCAGCACAGATGCAGATGGGAGACCAGGCAGAGGGATGAAGTGGACCATTTTAGAAAAGCGGTCAGCGACCACCCGAATGACCGTACAACCGGCAGAAACAGGGAGATCAGTAATAAAGTCCGACGAACAGGCCGTGACGAAGTCTACCACATCCTGGCGCAGGGTAGGCCACCAGTAATGCCGGGTAATGAGCAGAAAGGTCTTCTTCTGGCCAGCATGGCCGGCTAGTTTGGATGAATGATCCCAGTGAAGAGCCTTCTTACGATCTGGAACCGCTACATACGTCTTACCGGGTGGGAGATGAGAAAGGTCCAAGGGGGCCACATTCATCACTTTGGAGGGGTCGATGATATGCATAGGCTCCTCCTATAGATCGTACGACAGGAAGGATCAGGACAAGGCGTCGGCTTTAACGTTCTTGTCCGCCGGGCGGTAATGTAGGTTGAAGTTGAAGTGGGCGAAGAACAAAGACCACCAGGCCTGACGTGGATTGAGTCTTTGGGCATTCTGTAGATAAGCCAGGTTTTTGTGGTCAATATAGATGACCACTGGGTGCAGAGTCCCCTCGAGCAGGTAACGCCACTCCTCCAGCGCCAATTTGATGGCTAGCAGTTCTCAGTCTCCTATGGAATAGTTGCGCTCAGACGAGGAGAAGAGCTTGGAGAAGAAGCCGCAGGTTACCATTCTCACGGATGGAGATTTCTGGGTGAGCACCGCTCCGGCTCCGGCTCTGGAAGCATCAACCTTCAGAAAGAACTGTTTGTTGCTATCTGGACGGTGCAGCACAGGAGCGGAAGAGAAGGCTTGTTTTAAGGAAAGGAAGGCCTCCTCCGCTTCGGACGGCTATTCCTTCAGATTTGCTCCCTTTCGTGTGAGCGCAGAGATGGGAGCAGTCCGAGAAGAGAAATGTGGAATGAAGAGACGGTAATAGTTGGCGAAGCCCAGGAATCGCTGAATCGCCTTCAACCCCTCCAGACGGGGCCAATTTAAGATTTAAGTGGTGGAACCTCTGTGCTGCAAGGAGGGACCAGAGGGGCGTAACTAGGTATCAACTCCCACCGACCAAGGTCGTACAGCGGCTCAATCGACTCCGTGACCAGGGAAGGACCGAGCAGAGGGACCAGGTGCTACTCTGGGGACCGACTTTGTATGAGAGCAGGTGACTCCCATGGGTCAGAAGGCAGGGACTGACCGGTACAGCAGATGAGCACAGCAGGCAGGCTGACGGGTGATCCGGGCAGACGGACTGGTAGGCACCGCAGGTAAAAAGCAGGAGCCTCCAGGTAGGTGGGCTGGTAGGCACGGCAGGTAACAGGCAGGTGCTTCTAGGTAAGTGGGCTGGCAGGCACGGCAGGTAACATGCAGGAGCCTCCAGTTAGGCTGGCTGGTAGGCACAACAGGTAACAAGCAGGTGCTTCCAGGTAAGCAGGCGGACAGAGCCCATAGACAGACTGGCGGACAGGACTGTAGACAGACTGTCGGGCTGGAGAATAGACAAGGAGGCGGACTGGACTTGTAGTCAGGCTGGCGGACTGGACTTGTAGTCAGGCTGGCAGACTGGACTTGTAGTCAGGCTGGCGGACTGGACTTGTAGTCAGGCTGGCAGACTGGACTTGTAGTCTGACTGGCGGGTTGGACTTGTAGTCAGGCTGGCGGGCTGGAGTTGTAGTCAGGCTGGCGGGCTGGACTTGTAGTCAGGCTGGCGGGCTGGACTTGTAGTCTGGCTGGCGGGCTGGATTGGTAGTCAGGCTAGCAGCGGGACCTGAGGGCTGAAGCAGAGTATAACACACAAAGCTACAGCCTTGCACGGGCACCTCCATTTTGCAGGAGTGCCGGTGAATGCCGGGCAGGGAGCGCGGCGGTAAGTGGGACGGCGTCTCTGCCTGTCAGGGGGCAGAGACGCTGATACTACAGTCTAGAAGCGTCACCAACCAGTAATGACTGTCACCCAAAATTTTGAGAACCCGGGGGTCACGGGAAAGGCAGCGTAACATGAACTCAGTCATGCGTGCCAGACTGCTAACAGGTAAGACTTCCGTGTCCTCACAAAGAGGACGACTGACCATGCTCTTCTCCTCCTCTTCCTCCCTGTCCTCAGGCCATCCACACTGAACAGACGGTATTGTGCAGGTAGTACCACCTATAGCGCATGAAACTAGCTCCTGTCCTTCCTCCTCCTCCTCTTCCTCATTGTCACCCAATCCACATTGGGATGAGATGAGGCTGGGCTGTGTGTAATCACCCTGTATGGTTCCTTGCTCCATCTTATCGTGCTCTGCCTGCAATGCATCCTCTTTGATTGTGCGCAGAGAGCATTTCCGAAGACAGAGAACTTTTGGTCTGTACTGTATGTTGGGAAGGATTTGTGAGCAGCAGAGGGCAGTTGTTGAGTACCAGCTTCAACAAGGCCGTCGGTATTCAGTTCAGACTCCACACATAAGACCTCAGGAGTGGTCATGGATATCTGACATTTGTGTCTTCCTCCAAAACTTTGAGGACTCTTCCAAGATGGTGAGCGGCCATGACGCCATAATTAGCATCACCAACTGGCTTCTCTGTCTACTGAAATGCTTGCTGCTCACAATTAAAGGGGAGGCATTGCAGGCGGAGCACGATGAGATGGAACAAGGAACTATATAGGGTGATGCTATACAGATCAGCCTCATCTCATCTCAAAGCGGATTGGGTGATAATGAGGAGGAGGAAGAGGAGGAGGATGAATAGGAGCTGGTTTCCTGCGCTGCAAATGGTACTACCCATACAACATTCATTCCGTCTGTTCAGCTTAGATGGTCTGAGGAGAGGGAGAATGAGGAGGAGGTCAAGGAGAAGGATGAGGATGAGAACACGGACAGTTGTCCTCTTGGTGGGGACAGGGAAGTCTTGGCTGTTGTCAGTCTGACACACAAGTCTGACTTTATGTTCCGCTGCCTTTCCCATGACCCTCACATTCTACGCATTTTGGGTGACAGTAATTACTGGTTGGTCACACTTCTAGACCCGCGCTATAAGGAGAACTTTCCATCTCTCCTTCCCGTGGCGGAGAGGACTAATAAAATGTTGCAGTACCAGAAGGCTCTTGTTGAAGAATTATTAAAAAAATTCACAGCTGACAACTCTGGCGGCAGAGAGACAAGGGAGACACAAACAGATGCAGCAGATGCAGAGGAACACTGTTAAAGATTTGGGACAGTTTTCTCAGACCCTCCTAGCGCCCTGGCCATGATGACTGGGGTATTCTCACAAGCAGGGAAATGTTTTGGAAGGTTCTGAAGAACTATTTTGCTGACCGTACCAATGTCCTCTGTGATTCCTCTGTGCCTTATAACTATTGGGTATCCAAGCTGGGCACGTGGTATGGACTGTCTCTCTACGTCTTGGAGGTCCTGGCTTGCCCTGTGGCTAGCGTTTTGTCAGAGTGAGATTTAAGTGCCATCAGGGGTATTATAACTGATAAGCGCATCCGCCTGTCAATTGAAAATGCTGACAGGCTGACTCTAATTAAAATGAACAAGGGATGGATTGGAACAGACTTCTTGACACCACCAGATGATAGCAGTGGAACATAAAGTCAAATCCATTTTTTTTTTTTGGGCAGTCTATTCCCATTCACCTCTTCACACCCAGACATGGGTATACGCCTCATGATTTTGTCTATTTTATGTCACCCTCCTCCTTCTCCTTCTCCTCATTCTCCACCACCATATCAACAGGGTAACCACAATGCAACAGCCACATAATTTATTTTTAGGGTGTTTATGATGCCCGTAGGAAATATTTTTAGAAGGCTACCTCTAACATTCTGTATGTTATACAGTATGTTCATGTATACAGTATGTTCATTTATACTCCCCAGGGGTAAATGTTTTTCAGCCCATGCACTTAGTGCATGTGCATTATCAGTATAGGAGAACTACTCCTTAATAATGGGAACAATTTTTTTAATGAGGCCCTCCTCTACGTCTCTTCAAAGGGGTATTGGAGTGCTTCCTAACTTTTGGCAGCCCTTGCAGTCACTGCATACGCAAAAACAGTATAGAAGACCCACTCCTTAATAATGGGAACAGTTTTTTTTAATGAGGACCTCCTCTACATGTCTTCAGAGGGGTATTGGAGTGCGTCCTAATTTTTGGCAGCCCTTGCAGTCACTGCATACACAATAACAGTATAGGAGACATACTGCTTTATAATGGGAACATTTCTTTGAATGAGACCCTCCTCTATGTCTCTTTAAAGGGGTATTGGAGTGTGTCCTAAATTTTGGCAGCCTTTGAACTTGCTGCATACGCAATGACAGTATAGGAGACCCACTCCTTAATAAGGGGAAAAAAAAAGTACTGAGGCCCTTCACTACGTCTATTCAAAGTGGTATTGGAGTGCGTCCTAATTTTTGGCAGCCTTTGCACTTACTGCACATGCAATAACAGTATAGGATACCCCCTCTTTTGTTGTATGTTGCAGTACCAGATGGGTCTTGTTGAAGAATTATTAAAATAAATCCCATCTGACAACGCTGGTGGCAGAGGTCTCAGTTTATTTGAGAACCAAGGAGTACAGGTGAGGGAGAAACAAATCAGATGCAGCAGAGGCAGGGGAATGCTGTCAAAGGTCTGGGACAGTTTTCTCAGAACCTCGAAGTGCCCTGGCCCTGATGCGCGGGTTACTCTAACAAGGAGGGAAAAGTTTTGGAAGATGCTGAAGGTCTACCTTGGTGACCATACCAGTGATTCCTCTGTGCCTTAGAACTATTGGGTATCCAAGCTGGACACGTGGCATGAACGCCTTGGAGGACCTGGCCGCTAGCGTTTTGTCAGAGATGGTTTTTAGTGCCAACAGGGGGTATTATAACATGCAGTGGTGGCCAAAAGTATTGGCACCCCTGCAATTCTGTCAGATAATACTCAGTTTCTTCCTGAAAATGATTGCAATCACAAATTCTTTGGTATTATTATCTTCATTTAATTTGTCTTTAATGAAAAAACACAAAAAGAATTGTCCTAAAGCCAAATTGGATATAATTCCACACCAAACCTAAAAAAGGGGGTGGACAAAAGTATTGGCACTGTTTGAAAAATCATGTGATGCTTCTCTAATTCGTGTAATTAACAGCACCTGTAACTTACCTGTGGCACCTAACAGGTGTTGGCAATAACTAAATCACACTTGCAGCCAGTTAACATGGATTAAAGTTGACTCAACCTCTGTCCTGTGTCCTTGTGTGTACCACATTGAGCATGGAGAAAAGAAAGAAGACCAAAGAACTGTCTGAGGACTTGAGAAACCAAATTGTGAGGAAGCATGAGCAATCTCAAGGCTACAAGTCCATCTCCAAAGACCTGAATGTTCCTGTGTCATCCGTGCGCAGTGTCATCAAGAATTTTAAAGCCCATGGCACTGTGGCTAACCTTCCTAGATGTGGACAGAAAATAAAAATTGACGAGAGATTTCAACGCAAGATTGTGCGGATGGTGGATAAAGAACCTCGACTAACATCCAAACAAGTTCAAGCTGCCCTGCAGTCCGAGGGTGCAACAGTGTCAGCCCGTACTATCAGTCGGCGTCTGAATGAAAAGGGACTGTATGGTAGGATACCCAGGAAGACCCCACTTCTTACCCCGAGACATAAAAAAGCCATGCTGGAGTTTGCCAAAAGTTACCTGAGAAAGCCTAAAACGTTTTGGAAGAATGTTCTCTGGTCAGATGAGACAAAAGTAGAGCTTTTTGGGAAAAAGCATCAACATAGAGTGTATAGGAAAAAAAAAGAGGCATTCAAAGAAAAGAACACGGTCCCTACAGTCAAACATGGCGGAGGTTCCCTGATGTTTTGGGGTTGCTTTGCTGCCTCTAGCACTGGACTGCTTGACCGTGTGCATGGCATTATGAAGTCTGAAGACTACCAACAAATTTTGCAGCATAATGTAGGGCCCAGTGTGAGAAAGCTGGGTCTCCCTCAGAGGTCATGGGTCTTCCAGCAGGACAATGACCCAAAACACACTTCCAAAAGCACTATAAAATGGTTTGAGAGAAAGCACTGGAGACTTCTAAGGTGGCCAGCAATGAGTCCAGACCTGAATCCCATAGAACACCTGTGGAGAGATCTCAAAATGGCAGTTTGGAGAAGGCACCCTTTAAATATCAGGGACCTGGAGCAGTTTGCCAAAGAAGAATGGTCTACAATTCCAGCAGAGCATTGTAAGAAACTCATTGATGGTTTCCGGGAGCGATTGTTCGCAGTTATTTTGGCTAAAGGTTGTGCAACCAAGTATTAGGCTGAGGGTGCCAATACTTTTGTCTGGCCCATCTTTGGAGTTTTGTGTGAAATGATCAATGATTTGATTTTTGCTTCATTCTCTTTCGTGTTTTTTCCTTGCAAGCAAATTAAATGAAGATAATAATACCAAAGAATTTGTGATTGCAATCATTTTCAGGAAGAAACTGAGTATTATCTGACAGAATTGCAGGGGTACCAAAACTTTTGGCCACCACTGTATATGCAATAACAGTATAGGAGAGTCTAATAATGGGAAGGCCAATTCAAATCGATTCTATATTCTACAATATTACCTCTCTTATCTGAAATTCATTTACGGGTGAGCTATCACAGTATGGATAGCGTATTACACCTATCCAGCCAGGTATTATTGCCTTATACTGCATACTGCTGATGCAAAATAAATTAAAAATCTATTCTTTTCCCTATTGATACCACTGTTAGCTGCATTTACAATAGGGACAGGTGCAAGGTATCATCAGCTGGAGATGAGTGTTGTTCATTGTCGTCTAATACATCTCTTCCACATTGCATTACTTGTTACTCTCCATGCACTCGCTGACTGTTTCATAATTTTTAACGGGGATCTGTAATTAGAAAATTATGAAAGTAGACAGGGTTGCTTGCGTTCCTTCACAGTTTGGTGGTGCAAAGTACCCAAAAAAGTCTATTCGGAACCGGTTAAATTCTATTATCTATTGTACTATATTACCTCTCTTATCTGAGATTTGTGTACTGGTGACCTATAGCAGTTGGGATAGCATCTTACAGGAATCTAGTCAGGGATTATTGTATTATACTCCATGCTGAAAAAAAAATTATATTCCCTATTGATAATGCTATTAGCTGCTTTTAAAATAGGGACAGGTGCTAGATTGTATTATGAGCTGGAAATGAGTGTTCATTCTGGATGTGTCTGATCATGTTTCATACACCACATGGCCAGATAAGGTAGTAAAATGTTACAATTACATTTACTAGTGAATGTATTTTTCACCGTTAAAAGCAATTCAAAAGTGCAAAAACGCATCAAAAACGCTATGTGTAAACATAACTCAAGATGTGGAGGACCGTTTTTGGTTATTTATTTTGCCTTACATATAAGTCATTACCCTGGAAAGAATTTTCCTTAACATTTTTTCCAGGAAAATCCATTTTTGCTTTGTTTTTGTATGTTTTATTGTCAGTCCGTAAAAGTGGCGTAATATGCTAAATGATGTTTTTCAACAGTATTTACACAAGAAAATCGCATGACAGAAAACATGATCAGTGATAACAAAAATTCTCCATTAAATGTCACTTGCTTAACCCAGAACGAAGAATGGCGGAGTCTAAAAATCACTAAAGTTGACAAATCCCCGGGCCCGCATGGGATACACCCGCGAGTACTGCAGGAATTAAGTAAAGTCATAGATAGACCATTATTTTTAATCTTTAAAGATTCCATAATATCAGGGTCTGTACCACAGGACTGGCGTATAGCAAATGTGGTGCCAATTAGAGTTGAGCCACCCCCGTAGTGTTCGGGTTCGGTTCGTCGAACACCAGTGTGCTCGCCGAACTGTTCGTCGAACTGTTCGTCGAACACCATTAAAACCAATGGCAGGCAAACAAAAACACATAGAAACACATAGAAAACACCTTCAAATGTGTCCAAAAGCTGACAAACTGCTCAGAAGACACAACTAACACATGGAAAAGTGACAAGTACATATAGTCATGCGAAAAGAAAAAAGGTGGAGGAGTAAAAGGAGGGGGAGACACAGATATAGGCATGTCATGCCCTTCTAAAATCAAGAAAGGCTGGAGTAAAAATCTAAAATCAACCTACCGACACCCAGACGTCGTGACAAGAAAATTAAAAAAGAAATATCTTTAGGTAGAATGGCGGTTCCATTCAGAACACTTTCCTTACAAGACGTAGTGGTATCCCCGTTGTGAGTTGTGCCAAAAACGGCACCCAATACATTCGGACTAATCCACCATTTGTCATATCCAAGGGGCAGGTCAGTAAACGACAACATCGACGCGGAACCAAGTACAGTAGTATATACTGTACATCCTTTGACAAGGCAATCAGGCGGATCAAGAAGTTGGGAAGGGTCAAAATAATGGCCAAACAGACATTGATGCGGCGTTCCGGTTACTTACTACCTGTGCCTCCGAATAGTGTCCACCTATAAGCATACTATATAGATCGCTGTTTGCCCATGGGGTGGTCCAGATCCTGCTCACTATTTGAGGCGTTTAGTTGCTTCCTCGAATGGGTTGTAATGGACGTTTCTAAGGGGGCACATATTATCCATTACCTCGACAACTTCTTATGCCTGGGCCCAAAAGATTTGCCACAGTGTAAATACATGCGGTAGTCCACCTTTGAGAAGGAGAGAGCTGGAGGGAGAGCGGACACCACAGGGCCGAGGGGTTAGATGGAGAACGGAAGAAGGAAAGAGGGCGAGGGAGGTAAGGGAGTACAGTGGATGGCTGACCTGAGCTCCCCCATGTTCCTGCTGAGCGGGGAACAGCCTTGGGAAGAAGAGCCGCTTGTGCATCCCTTTGAGGTTACGGGCGTGAGCAGGCAGAGGGACTACGCTGGAGTGCGAAGCCGACACGACCAGTCCATTCCTGCCCGTGCAAACTCCGTGTCGCCGGGTTTGTGCCAGAGCCGCAGTGGACCCTGACGGCCAGACCCCTCTCCCAATACTGGTGCCTGTCCGCTGGTGGGTCGAGCCCCCCCGCGGTGGAGGCTGGTCTAAGCTCTTTAATTTAAATTGGCTCTGTAATTTGAATGAGTACACTTTAAATCCTTTTACAAGGATTTATTGGAGGGAAAGTCTGATGCCAGTAGCCGCGGTAATTCCAGCTCCAGAAGAGTCCACTAAAGCTGCTGCAGTTAAAAAGCTTTTATAAGGATCGAGCTTGGCGGTCCACCGCAAGGCGTGCTACCGCCAGTCCCAGCCCCTTTGCCTTGGGGCGCCTCCCCGATGCTCTTCACTGAGTGTCCCATGGGCCCAAAGCATTTCCTTTGAAAAAATTAAGTGTCCAAACCACAGGTGGTGTAACTTGCTTAACAGCTGGGATACTCTGCTGACTAGCAGACACTGCTACTAGGCCCAAAGTATTGCCTGGGCTAGATGCAGTTAAAAATTTGTAATTAGATCTACAGGCGGTGGCTACTCCGCTGACTAGCAGACACTGAAGCTTTGGAGCAGACCTCTGATTCGCAGGCTATAGTATGAGTAAACAGCTCTTCAGACTCAACCATCTGTGTTACCCCAAGCCATAGTGTATGTAGTTTCTTACGGTTAAAAGGGGGGGGAGAGACCCGACCCACCTGGAATTGATGATGCCAACGTCATGTAAAACTCAGTAAGGGGACTCCAAAAAGAGTCTCCATTTTTTCCAAAAATTGTGGCAGAGACACCACTTAAGTGGCATCAATTGTCCCAGAGTTGCTTAAAATGGTTGGTGGGGTGATTTTCCAAAATCCTCAAGCTTTTAGTCTCCCCAGGATGACACAGGTGGGGCAGATGGTGGTTGGCCCAGCCCGCTAGGCCGCATTGTAGCACAGTGAGCTTCGCAATGCAACTTATGCTTCATATCCATGTGACTCAAACTATTGTTTTTTTGGCCTCTACTTAGCTTTTGGTGACAAATGTTACAGATAACATGAGTTGGGTCATCCTTAGCGATCTCAAAAAATGCCCAGGCTATGCAAGGTTTAGAGCCCATGCGACACTGCTACTAGCAAGACTAGCAAATGATTGGCTGGGTTAGATGCAGTAAAAAATTGTTATTAGATACAGAGGCGGTGCAGCTTGCTTCACAGCTGGGCTACTACGCCCAAAGTATTGCCTGGGCTAGATGCAGTTAAAAATTCTTATTAGATACACAGGCGGTGTAGCTTGCATCACAGCTGGGCTACTACGCCCAAAGTATGGGTAGACTCTATACTAAATAAGGAAGGAGTCACTGATTGTGGTGGCCCCTCTGCGGGCCGTGGCGATTGGTCATTCCCTTTCGCTGCCCCTTACTCAACGAATTCACAAACATCTCCCGTTGGTTTGGAGTCCCATTATGCCCAACAAAAACCATAGGCCCCACAACAAAGCTATCGTTCTTAGGCATCGAAATCGACACCACAGCAAGGTTGTTCCGCCTCCCATGGGAAAAAATACCAAAATATTACACCTGATCGAGGGTTTTTGAGCAGTATGGAAAGTAACACTACAGCAGATGCAAGTATTACTAGGTCTCCTCGTGTTTGCGAGCCAGGTGATGCCAATCGGAAGGGTTTTTTCTCGTCATTTATCGCCCGCAACAAAAGGGGCATCAAAATCGAGTCATAGAATCAGAATCAGCAGGCAGCTACGGGCGGACTTAGAGGTGTGGAAAACCTTCTTATAATCATTCAACGGTCACACGTTATTTATGTCAGCAGAACAGCCCAACATTGATCTAAGATTATTCACCGGGGTGGCAGAATCAGGCGGATATTCAGCGATACTAAATAACCAATGGTGCACAAGCTTATGGCCTCCGTATTGGGCAGAACAAGTGGTGACAAAAAAATAGACACTCCTGGAACTCTTCCCAATAGTGGTAGCAATAGAAATATGGGGCGCGCGCCTGACTAACAAAAATATACGCTTCATAACAAAAAACACCAGCCTAGCGCACTCCATTAATAAGATGGCATCATCGTCTCTCCCAGTGCTAGGCCTACTACGCCGGCTAGCATTCCTGTGCCTAAAACATAATGTATGGGTCCGCACTAGCCACGATGCTGAGGGATCTAACGCTGCTGCTAACGCTTTATCACAATTCAATTGGCAGATTTTCACAGAGCTCCTCCCCAACTCCCACCCATCGAGCAACAGTTGCCCACCCTTCCTATGGGATCTAGTGGCGAATAGTTGATGCCATTAATCAGAGTGTCAGTTGCCCCGTCGATGTGGCAAGCATACGGTAAGGCATGGAAAGAGTGGACACGACTAGTAGCAGGCAGACAGGTTGACCAATGTGAACAAGCCAGATTACAAGTCACCATAGAATTTCTCCACCAGCTAATGATGAGGGGCATATCAGGGGCGTCAGCGCAGCGGTGTCTGACCGGAGTAGCATTTTACTTCCAAATGCTGAATTGGGGAGATGTGACAAAGAGATTCATCATCGGACAATCCATATAAGGGTGTAAAAGGGGTCAGCCAAGTCAGGAGTGTAGACGCCCCGTCCCGTGTCACTAAAACTGATTTCTCACATCATATCCCTAACACCATTAACATGACACTCACAATTTGAAGCAACACTACTGTCTACTGCATTTGCGATCGCCTTCTTCGGGGCGCTATGCATAAGCGAATCCTCAATCCAAAATTACCAACAGTGGAGGATTATTACACCAGGAAGTAGTCATAGCCAATAATGCAATACGTCTACGCATACGCAAATCGAAAACGGTTCCAGTGGGCAGGGGCACTTGGGTACTTCTTCAACCCACAAACGGTACACTGAGTCGGGTAACAATAGTAAAAACATATATAACCATCAGATCACAAAGTAATTTCTTCCTATCACACATTGATGGAACGCCATTATCAAGATACCTGTTCCAAGCTATATTTAATAAATGCCTAACATCGGCAGGGAACCACCCCAAAGATTACGGGACACACTCATT
This sequence comes from Phyllobates terribilis, assembly GCF_046119375.1. Taxonomy (NCBI): domain Eukaryota; kingdom Metazoa; phylum Chordata; class Amphibia; order Anura; family Dendrobatidae; genus Phyllobates; species Phyllobates terribilis. The sequence goes on from NW_027362764.1 coordinate 231,482,345, forward strand.
ACGCATAGGCGCGGCCAAGGAAGCAGCAAGAGCAGGACTGTCAGAAACGGAAGTTCAGATGATAGGGAGATGGCAATCCACGTGTTTGGCGAGATACCTAAGACCGGACTTGTTATCCTAACGTGGTTTGTTTCTTTTACAGGTGACGCTAAGCCAACAGTGTGGGTGATAGGCCACTCGTATATATGTTGGGCAGAAACAAGGGCGAAAGTCCACCCAGCCGGGTGGAAATTAGAGTTTCATAACACATATTTCAACTGGAGAGGTATTAGAGGCCTGCAATGGCCACAGGTACTAATGGAGGTAATCAAGGTAGGGAGAGAGGCAAGAGGTCTGGTCATTTTAGTTAGACAGTCCGGGGGAAACGACCTAGGTCATCACAAGAGCGCATAACTAATGGCAATAATGAAACTAGACACTGAGCGCTTCATAGAATTTTTCACAAAACTAACTATAGTATGGTCAGAGATTGTGCCGATAGCGGTATGGCAAGGTACGCGAGACATCACGGCCATCGAACTGACAAGGCGGGTAATAAATATTCGGATGGCAAAATTTAGAAGAGACAGAGGCAGTGTAGTGATACGACACCGACAACTGGAAGGAGATAAAGCAGGCCTCATACGGCCCGACGGTGTTCACTTAATGGATGTTGGACTGGACATATTCCTGTCAGGACTCCAGGACGGAGTGGAACAAGTGTTTAGACTGATGGATGGGGGTCAGAGCCCTCCATACAAGTACGCAGGATCCTCCGTGGCCTGGAAATAGAAAGGACATGTTGGAGAGTTACACTTGGTGGCCAACTTGCGGGTGTGGAGACACAGGGCATGCTGCAACAAGCTGAATTATTTTAGAAATAAAATGCCTTTCTAATGGAATGAGTATAAAGAGTTAATAAAGCTGTTACCAATCCTCACCCATCCAGTTGTAAGAGTTACATTATTGCATTGTCAAGGAAAGGAGGGCGGTAGGGGGGCTGAGCGTCTAGATTTGGTCGGGGGTCCCCACAGTCTGCCTAGGCTAGATACAGTTAAAAATTCTTATTAGATACACAGGCGGTGCAGCTTGCTTCGCAGCTGGGCTACTGCGCCCAAAGTATTGCCTGGGCTAAATGCAGTTAAAACTTCTTATTAGATACACAGGCGGTGCAGCTAGCTTCACAGCTGGGCTACTATGCCCAAAGTATTGCCTAGGCTAGATGCAGTTAAAAATTCTTATTAGATACACAGGCGGTGTAGCTTGCTTCAGAGCTGGCCTACTACGCTGTCTAGCAGACACTGAAGCTTTGGATCAGACCTCTGAGTAAACAGCTCTTCAGACTCAAATATCTGTGTTACCCCAAGCCATAGCGTATGTAGTTTATTACAGTTAAAAGGGGGGAGGGAGTGACCCAACCCACCTGGAATTGACGATGCCAACGTCACATAAAACACAGCAAGAGGACTCCAAAAAGAGTCTCCATCTTTTCCAAAAATTGTGGCACAGACACCACTTAAGTGGCATCAATTGCCCCAGAGTTGCTTAAAACGGTTGGTGAGGTGATTTTACCAAATCCTCAAGCTTTTAGTCTCCCTAGGATGACACAGGGGTAGAAAAGTTCTTGTGGATCCATGATTTGTTCATCTTTATGAACGTGAGTCTTTCTACATTCTCAGTGGACAGCCGCGTGCGCTTATCTGTCAGCACACCACCAGCAGCGCTGAACACACGTTCAGAGAGAACACTGGCTGCAGGGCATGACAAAATCTCCAAGGCGTGAGTGGCGAGCTCCGGCCATTTATCCAGATTGGAAGCCCAAAAAGAGAAAGGGTCCAGTCATGGCTTCGATGTTCACTTGGAGATACTCCTGTACCATCCTCTCTAGGTGTTGACTATGTGTCAGACTTCTTGTCTCCTGTGGCCTTGCAAAGGATGGTCTAAAAAAGTGGTGAAACGATTCCACAACATTTCTGTTACCAGCAGATACTGTGTTACTGTTAAGGTTTGAGTGATGAAGACTCGACAGTCCCACGGTTGGCAAGTTAGAACTGTGAGATTCACTACGTGCACCACTGGTGTTTTGTGGAAAAGCACATGTAAAAATCTGCAACAGCCTCTGCTGATACTCCTGCATGCGTGATTCCCTTTCTATGGCAGGAATTTTTTCGGCAACGTTACTTTTGTACCAGGGATCTAAGAGTGTGGCAACCCAGTAGTCGGGATTACTTTGAATTCTGACAATCCGAGGGTCATGTTGCAGGTAGTGCAGCAAGAAGGCACTCATGTGTCTTGCGCATCCAGGAGGACCAAGTCCTTGTTGTTTTGGTAGCGAGGTAAGAATCATGCTTCCTTCCTCTGCCCTCTCCCCCCAACCTCGCACAACAGAAATGTGATCAAGGTCTCCCTCATCTGATGAGTCTTCCATGCCCATCGCCAGTTCGTCCTCCACTTCTTCCGCGGCTCCTGCACCTTCCTCAACAGTTTGGCTGCTATCATGCACCCTGGTTAATCCCTCTCCCCCACCCTCTCATGCCTGCCACCTTGGTGCTGCCGACCGTCTGGACCTTGGAGATGTTATCCCTTCTGCATATGACTCCTCCTCTACTTCCTCCACCTCCTCTTGTCCCACCACCTGACTCCGAATTCTGTTTAACGTGTGCTCCAGCATGTAAGTCACCAGAATAATCATGCTGATAATGGCATCGTCAGCACTAAACATCTTCGTCGCCATTTCAAAACTGTGCAGAAGGGTGCATAGGTCCCTGATCTGAGACCACTCCTGCAGCGTGATTTGCCCTACCTCTGGATCTCGTTGGCCCAGGCTATACGTCAGAACGTATTGCACCAGGGCTTGTCGGTGCTGCCACAGTCGCTGCAACATTTGCAGAGTTGAATTCCACCGTGTCGGCACATCGCATTTCAGCCGGTGAAGTGGCAGGCCCAACGACTTCTGTAGAGATGTAAGTCGTTGAGCTGCAGGATGTGAACGGCAAAAGTGAGCACACAGCGACCGTGCCCTCTGCAGAAGGCCATCTAGTCCGGGATAGTGGGCTAAAAATTGCTGGACAACCAGCACATGTGTGACATTGCCCCGGCGAAGGGCCGCACCCAGGTTTGCAGCATTGTCGCACACGGCCTTCCCTGGTTGCAGGTCCAGTGGAGACAACTATTCATGAAACTGGGTCTCCAGAGCTGACCACAACTCCTCAGCTGTGTGACTTACATTTCCCAGACATTTCAAAGTAAACACCGCCTGATGCCATTGAGCCCTGCTGCCAGCAGAGTAAGGAGGTGTGCAGGATTCCTTCTGCGCAGTTAGAAAGCGGGTGGCATTACCAGACAAGCTTTGGATGCAGGTGGAGGACCGAGAGGAGGTTGAGGAGGCAGAAGCAGTGGAGGAACTTCTAGATAAAGAGGATTGACGCACAACTCGTGGGGATGTCAAGACTTGGACAGCAGCCCCGTCTCCTGCTGTCACCATAGTTACCCAGTGCCCAGTAAGCAACATGTAATGCCCCTGTCCATGCCTACTCGTCCAAGTGTCTGTGGTGAAATGCACCCTGTCACACACAGAGTTTCTCAAAGTAGCGGTGATGTTGTGTGCGACATGCTGGTGTAGCGCAGGCACACCTTTCTTTGAGAAGTAGTGCCAACTGGGCATCTGGTACTGGGGCACTGCGACGGACATAAGGTCTTGAAAATCCTCTGTGTCCACCAGGCGGAATTGCAGCATTTCTGTAGCAAACAGCTTGCAGATGGTGAAATTCAACCTCTTAGCTTGGTCATGGCTAGGAGAAAATGGTCTTTTACTTGTCCACATCTGAGGGACCGAGGGCTGGCTGTTGTGCTTAGACGGGGTTGAGTAGGGTGTCCCCGGCAAACTTGCCAGTTTGTGAGGAAGATGCAGGCGGAAAAGTTAGGTTGCCTTGATCCAAAGGTGGTGCTATCGATGTCAGAGAGCGCTCAACACCAGCTGGTTTTTCCACTTCCAAATGAAATGATGACCTGCCAATCACACTGGCTGTTGCGGGTAAAGAGGTGGCAGGTCTGCGTCCAAAAACATGTGTGACTGCTGTCCCCCCAGTCACAGAGGATGAAGAGGCCGCGGATGCACAAGATGGGGCAGACAGTGGTTGGCCCGGCCCGCTAGGCCGCATTGTAGCACAGCGAGCTTCCCACTGCAACTTATGCTTCATATCCATGTGACGGTTCATGCATGAAGTACTCAAACTATGGATTTTTTGGCCTCTACTTAGCTTTTGGTGACAAATATTACAGATAACACGAGTTAGGTCATCCTTATCGATATGAAAAAATGCCCAGGCTATGCAAGGCATAGAGCCCATGCGACCTGAAGAGCCACCACGACTTGTGGTCAGAGGCAGAGTTGTGGTTGAGGATGCAGTTGTTGACGTGCTTCCAGTACTACGTCTCTGTCCAGGAAGGCGCAACCTAACCTCGTCGTCAATAGCATCCTCCTCTACCTCCTCTGCTGACCTCATCGACTGGCTGACTGTGGGTTGACTGTAAGTGAGATCTCCAACCTCGTCATCATCACCCTGTGTGTTCTCACACCTGTCGTCCTCAGAGCCAACCTCTTCCTGCCCTGACCGAAAAGTCAAGTTGTCGCTCCAATCAGGTATTTGAGTCTCATCATTGTGTTCATCATTGTCTCCACCAACAGGAGTTACAGTTTGGGAACAAGGGTCTACATTATGTTCAGAACCTTCTTCATCTGGTCCTGGATCCGACTCATAAAGATTCTGGGCATCAGTGCAGATCATTTCCTCGTCTGGATTAACAGAAGCTCTGGAGCAGACCTCCATTTCCCAGGCTATAGTATGAGTAAACAGCTCTGCAGACTCAACCATCTGTGTTACCCCATACTCAGATGGGCAGCTGGAGACTTGGGAGCTGTGAGGAAGCAAGTGCGATTGGGGTGACACCTCTGAGGACTGGAGTATTTGTGATGTTGAAGTTGAGGTGGAGGAGAGCCCACTTGAAGGAGCACTTGATATCCGTTGAAGCACCCGCTATTTTTGTGCGTCATCTGGAATTTGTAGCGATGGGCGTGTCCGTAAGAAAGGATCATATCACATTGTCCACGAAAAGAAGTAGACATCTTAGTTTGGCTGGAAGATGGTCTTTCTTCTGCTGATGTTACTGTTTCTTTAACATCTACCCCATGGACGCAACCTTTTTTTCCCTTTCCAACACGCCTATCCCCCTTTCCACCAGCAGCAGGCCTTTTGCCACTCATTTTGGTGGTTTACTAATTGACAGCTCTGTAGTTGTTTGCACAAAAAGCAATGGATGGAAACCGAGCAGAGCTGAGTGGCCAAACTGTGCTTCTAGCCCAAAAGGATTGGCTGGGTTAGATGCAGTAAAACAATTTTATTAGATACACAGGTGGTGTAGCTTGGTACAAATGGGCTACTACAATGAGTAACAGACACTGCTACAGGCCCAAAAGTATTTACTCCGCTAGATGCAGTAAAAAATTGTTATTAAATACCAAGGTGGTGTAGCTTGGTACAGATGAGCTACTACAATGAGTAACAGACACTGCTACAGGCCCAAAAGTATTTACTGGGCTAGATGCAGTAAAAAATTGTTATTAAATTCAAAGGTGGTGTAGCTTGGTACAGATGGGCTACTCCACTGACTACCAGACACTGCTACTATGCCCAAAAGGTTTTACTTGACTAGGTGCAGTAAAAAAATGTTATTAAATACAAAGGTGGTGTAGCTTAGTACAGATGGGCTACTACAATTAGTAACAGACACTGCTACAGGCCCAAAAGTATTTACTGGGCTAGATGCAGTAAAAAATTGTTATTAAATACAAAGGTGGTGTAGCTTGGTACAGATGGGCTACTACAATGAGTAACAGACACTGCTACAGGCCAAAAAGTATTTACTGGGCTAGATGTAGTAAAAAATTGTTATTAAATACAAAGGTGATGTAGCTTGGTACAGATGGGCTACTACAATGAGTAACAGACACTGCTACAGGCCCAAAAATATTTACTGGGCTAGATGCAGTAAAAAATTGTTATTAAATACAAAGGTGGTGTAGCTTAGTACAGATGGGCTACTCCAATGAGTAACAGACACTGCTACTATGCCCAAAAGGTTTTACTTGGCTAGGTGCAGTAAAAAATTGGTATTAGATACACAGGTGGTGTAGCTTGCAACACAGATAGGCTACTCCACTGACTAACACACACTGCTAGAGGCCCAAAAGGATTGGCTTAGCTAAATTTAACCAAATGCTGTGAAAAACACTTGCACAGCACTGGCACAGACCTGCCTGGCAAAAAGTGCTAGGAACTGCTGTAACCTAGCCCTCAAAAGGGCTGCAATTACAACTAGTCCCTACTCCCTAAACATATCTGTCTATTTAAGAGCAAATTCGCTTGCAATTCACACAGTTACAAAGTATAGCGCCCACAGCAGCAGCGGTGCTGTCTAACACTCAGCTGCAGCAGTGAGAAAATGGTGGCGACGGTGAAAATGGCTGGGTCTTATAGGGCAAGGACATGTGACATACACAGCCAATGACACATGCCCTTGCTTGTGTGAAAAAAAGCACTTTGCTGCGTGTGTGCGCTGCTGATAGGCTGACAGACTGCACCTCCCCACTGTAAATACGGGAAAGAAAAAAAAATGGAGATCGGCATTATTTCTGCAGAGATCCATCCCCTGCCCCTCCCCCCGCCCACGCTACACTGAAACTGTCTATTAACATTGATTAACAGTAGTACTGTGAAAAAATCCAGTTACGATTTTGGTGCACGAACAGTTATCGAACATAACCTCGAACAGCCGGATTTTTTGCAAATCGTTCGGGTTCGTCGAACGCCTCGAACACCGCCCAAAACAGCTCGAATTTGAGATTGGCGAACAGTTCGAGTCGAACACCGCTCATCTCTAGTGCCAATATTCAAAAAGGGGACAAAAACTGAACTTGGAAATTATAGGCCAGTAAGCTTAACCTCTACTGTGGGTAAAATCCTGGAGGGTTTTCTAAGAGATGCTATACTATAGTATCTGAAGAAGAATAATCTCATGACCCAATATCAACATGGGTTTAGGAGGGACCATTCCTGTCAAACTAATCAGCTTCTATGAAGAGGTAAGTTCAGGACTGGACCAAGCAAATGCAGTGGATGTTGTGTATATGGACTTTTCAAAAGCTTTTGATACGGTGCCACACAAAAGGTTGATACATAAAATGAGAACAATGGGGATAGGGGAAAATATATGTAAGTGGGTTAAGAACTGGCTCAATGATAGGAAACAAAGGGTGGTTATTAATGGAACACACTCAGACTGGGTCTCAGTTAACAGTGGGGTACCACAGGGGTCAGTATTGGGCCCGCTTCTTTTTAACATATCTATTAATGACCTTATAGGGGGCATACAGAGTAGTATTTCAATATTTGCAGATGACACTAAACTCTGCAGGGTAATCAATACAGAGGAGGACAATTTTATATTACAGGAGGATCTATGTAAACTAGAAGCTTGGGCTAATAAATGGCAAATGAGCTTTAATGGGGATAAATGTAAGGTAATGCACTTGGGCAGAGGAAATAAAATGTATAATTATATGCTTATTTGTAAAACACCGGACAAAACTGTCACTGAAAAAGACCTGGGTGTATTGGTGGACAACAAGCTCACGTTTGGTGGCCAGTGTCAAGCAGCTGCTTCAAAGGCAAATAAAATAATGGGATGCATTAAAAGAGGCATAGATGCTCATGAGGAGAGCATAATTGTACGTCTATACAAGTCACTAGTGCGACCACACTTAGAATACTGTGTACTGTTCTGGTCTCTGGTGTATAAGAAAGACATAGCTGAACTAGAGCGGGTGCAGAGAAGAGCGACCAAGATTATTAGAGGACTGGGGGGTCTGCAATACCAAGACAGGTTATTATTACACTTGGGGTTATTTAGTTTGGAAAAATGAAGGCTTAGGGGTTATTACTACATACAAATATTTTTCGACTTGACCAATTTTTAGGCCCCCTCCAGACCACTGGGGGTGCCGCCGGAAAGATGCTTGAGTTTCCTATTGACTTACATTGGACTCCTTACTCAGCATTTTAGTGCTCGCTCATCACTACTGAACATCATTGAAAATCTGTGGTTAGATCTCAAAATAGCAGTGCATGCAACATGACCAAGGAATCTCACAGAACTGGAAGAAAAAAGGGGTGCTGCTAGGTACTAATCATGCAGGATGCCCAAACTTTTACATTGGCCCATTTTCCTTTTTGTCATTTTTAAAATGTAAAACATAAAAAATATATATATTTTTTGCCTAAAATACAAAGGAAATGTGTCATCTTTTACTTTAGGCCATTTAGGGATCATGTCATCTTCAACTTGCTGTTCACAATAACAGTAATTTTGACCAGGGGTGTCCAAACTTTTACATGCCACTGTACGTCATATGTTGTGAAGGAGTTAATGGGAGAATATAATCAGAAAAAATTCTATTGTTTATATCAGGCGTTTGTGGTTTTTTAAATGTTGGCAATTTTTTTCATATTACATGTGTATTAACATTAACAATGAGAAATCTTGGGCTTTTCTAGAGTTTTACTTTCTGTTGTTTCAAGAAAAGCACATGTACATTAGCAGCAATAGACAGACTCAGACACTTTTGTATTGAAAAGGTCATTGTGAAGGGAGGGGGTGCCGTACTAGATGTGATATCACCTATTGTGAGTGGTAGATCTTGTCTTATCAGCTCTGTATAGAGGTGTTACCTGTCAGTGTAATCCTGCTTTATTTGAAAACCTGCTGATAATGCCTCTGGAAAAAAATCAGTATGAATCTTGTAACACCCCTTTAGGACTACCACGGTACACTGGGTGTTATGGGGGGTCTCACCTCTCTAGGGCGCAGTGCCTCCACCCGAATCTTGATTGGAGCTCTCTCTCAGGGACTGCAGAAGGACGGTTATCTTCTGCCAGGGGCTGATTCGGGAAGCCCCTGCCACAGCTCAGTACACACACAGGGAACAGGAGTAAAACCGTTTAACAGGTTTATTGCTATGCAGCAGAATTGAGGTGGGTTTAAAGGAATAACATAAATACAAGTAACGGTGCTCTATAAAAGTCATATACACATCACAATCTACTTCTACTCCGACCCTGCAAATATAACGTAGCACGTTTTCCCTTTTTGTATTAACTCAGTCCAAACGTTGGGGCCCAGTTGCCGCGGATGTTGGTGTGCAAATTAGAACCGTTGGTGCACTTAGATAAATATTAATGTCAATAGTCTGGGTTGTAGTGTACTCACTGTAAATAGCACTGGTAGAACCACAAGTCTCAGAAGGGCACTCACTGTGTGTCTCAAACGGTTGGATGGTTCTCTGGACACCAACTGGGGGCGGCAGGATTCAGGCCTTTATACGGTGGGAGTGCCGGCAGAACTCTCCGAGCCCTTGATGTAACTTGCTTCAGAGGGTGACAGGACCGCGCTTTCTCCAGCAGCGTGGGTATCTCAGAAGGGGACACCACACTCTGCAGCGTAGAGGAATGCAGATCCACACTGCTCCGTCTCTCACAGCAAGCTGCCACGCTCCTTCTCCTCTGAACTTTTACTTTCACTTCCTGCCCAGCTCCCTCCCCCAAGTCCCTCCTCATCCAATCCACTCTCTCTCCTTCTATCCTTCCAGGCTGTGTCATCTGACTGAAACGAGGGTCCCTGGGAATTGTAGTCCACTTGCAGCTCAGGGGAAAAACGGTTAATGTCCGTAGGTCCCTGTTTAACAGCAGCTGCAAAGCTCTTCTTAGTGTCAGTAAGTTCCAGTATACTGGTAGCTGCCCTGACAGCTCCATGTGCAGGTGTTACATTCTCCCCCTGGTGAGTCATTGAAAGTGTCCCATCACGACATGAGGACTCACCACCTGAAACATGAATGGGGGTTGAGTCATTCTGACTAACACCAAATTTACATGCACACAAACCACCACCTGGACACATGGGAGATACCGGGAAATAAGGCCAAACAGAATTTGAATTAGGGTGCATCAGCCTGGGGACCTCAGTGGTATGTCCCATTCTATCATAGGTCAGCATCATGGGTGGCCTAGTGTCCCGTTTTGGACAAGTGTGTACCGACGGGGCACCCTCCTCAGCTCCTGACTCTTGTCTCTCAAGAACGGGCTCCTCCAGATGGATCTCTTCATTCAATAAATGTCCCTCTTCTGAACTCTCCCCCAATTGTGGGCAGAGCGCACTCGCCTCCTGACAAATGTCCTTTTTTCGTGTTTCCACTTCAGGAGTCTGGTTTACAGGGTCCGCGCCTATGGGGCATGGGTCCTCGGTCCATCTGTAGCTCCATTGACTGTCGGGTCCCCATTCATCCCCAGACTCGCTGTCACTTCCTCCTGAGGCAACCCCAGGCTGGGGTGGTTGTTCAAACCTACGACTTCTCCTATTGCACGGAAGGGTGGTATGACCTCATTGGGTTGGTAATGGTGGTAAAGGGATGTTTTTTCCCACATGCAACAGATGGTGTCGATGATAGGTTTTGACAGCTCCGCCCCTTTCTCGGGCTTCACTCTGTAGGCCAGGACACCGGCAGCTTCTCCATCACCACATAAGACCCGGAAGCACCGATCAGCAAGCTTGTGCTTCCCAGGAAGGCCCAGAAGTTGGATAAGGACTCTATCTCCAGGCAGTAAAACTTGTTCTCGAACTCTACAGTCATAGCGAGTCTTATTGCGCTTCCCTGACCAACCAGAGGCCTGCTCTGCCAATCTGTAAGCTTTTTTTCAAATCTTCTTGTAGCGGGACACATATTTTAAGTAGGTCTTCCCATTAGAACTGTCGAAGGATGTCCCAAAACTAATATCCACTGGTAGCCGGGCTTTTCTTCCAAGCCTGAGGAAATAAGGCGAGTATCCAGTTAACTCATTTGTGGTGCAATTGTAGGCATGTACCAACTGACTCACATGCCTGCTCCAGTGTCCCTTCTTCCTGGGATCCAAAGTGCCTAACATGTTCAGAAGGGTACGGTTGAACCTCTCAGGTTGAGTGTCCCCTTGGGGGTGATATGGTGTGGTTCTGGATTTCTTGGCGCATAGCTCCTTGATTAGTCTACTTTTGAAATCTCTTCCTTGATCGGTATGGATGCGGGCTGGCAGCCCGTAATGTACGAAGAACTTCTCCCGTAGTGTTTTTGCCACTGTAATGGCCCTTTGATCTTTAGTGGGGTAGGCTTAGGCATATCGGGTGAAATGGTCATTGACCACTACCACATTACTGACATTGCTTTCATCAGGCTCGATGGAGAGGAAATCAATGCACACTAGCTCAAGTGGGCCATCACTGGTAATGTTCACAATGGGGGCTGTTCTCAAAGGCAAGGTTTTTCTCAACACACACCTGGAGCATGATTTGCTGTATTCTTCAATATCCGCTTCCATCCGAGGCCAGTAAAATCGGTCGGCCACAAGACCCGTGGTCTTCTCGATGCCAAGATGTCCATGATCATCATGCAGGGACTTCATGACCATCCTCCGAAATCGGGTGGGTAACACCAGCTGTCTACGGACTCCTCCCTTCTGGCGCTTTGCCTCCCGGTATAGTAGTCCATTTCTTACTACTAGCGACTCTAGCTGCTGATTCAGCAGGACAGACTCCTCTGTTCTTAATGCATTCTTTTTGGGCCTCCAGCCCCTCTTAACCCACCATCGGACTACCCCCACCGACCGACCCTCCTGCTGCGCCTTTCTGACTTGATTACGAGTGAGTTGAGGGAGAGAGTCTGGGGTTACATTTGTCACTCGGCAGTACAACAACGGGAGCGCTTCACTGGATGCTCCTAAGAATTTAGCATAGCACTGCATAAGAAGGGCATTAGTTTGATGTCTATGGCACAGAGTCTTCACCTCAGGGGCAGGGACCTCTATCCATCCTCCTTCTTCACCTCATTTAAGGGTTCCCTAGGCAGGCGAGAGAGTGTGTCTGTATCAATATTACTGATCCCTGGTCGATATTTTAAGCTGAAATCGTACAAAGAGAGTACGGCAAGCCACCGGTACCCCGTGGCATCCAGTTTTGCTGCGGTTCTCACGTAGGTTAATGGATTGTTGTCGGTATGAAACACGAAGTGTACCCCATAGAGGTAGTCATGCAGCGTGTCCACTACAGCCCATTTCATAGCCAGAAACTCCAGTTTGTGAGCTGGGTAGTTGCGTTCACTGGGAGTCAATCCTCGACTAATGTAGTAAACGGGACGCAGACAACCATCATGGTCCTGGTAGAGAATCCCTCCTAGTCCATCGAGAGAAGCATCTACATGTAACACATATGGTTTATTGGGGTCTGCATAGGCCAACACTGGAGTTTGGGTCAAACATAACTTCAGTTTCTCGAATGCCTCATCGCATACAGGTGTCCATCATTAACTCTGAAGTAGACCCTCTTTCTTGACCTTGAGGAGTGGGCTGTCCTCCCGGAAGCGGGATACCCCTGGGTAAGGGCAGTTAACGGCTTCACAATCCGAGAGTACTGGGGTAAAAATCTTCGGTAATATCCACAAAATCCTAAAAAGGACCTAAGCTCCCTCAGTTTGGTGGGCTTAGGCCAGTTTACAACAGCCTACACTTTGGCGGGGTCAGTGGAAATTCCTTCTCTGCTGACTATGTGCCCCACATATTTCACAGTCGTCTGGCAATTCCGGCACTTGTCAAGGGACAACTTCAACCCAGCCTCCTTTAACCGATCCAGCACCTTGAACAAACGCTGGTTGTGTTCTTCTAGAGTCTTCCCAAAAACAATAAGATCATCTAGATAAACCAGGACCTCACATAAGTGCATGTCCCCCACTACTTTGTCCATACATCTCTGAAAAGTGGCTGGAGCACCTGTCAGTCCTTGAGGCAGTCTCTGAAACTCGAAGAACCCAATGGGGCAGATAAAAGCAGTCTTCTCTTGATCTTCTTTTGATATGGGTATCTGATAGTAGCCACTCCGGAGATCTAACACAGAAAACCATTGGCTCCCTTGCAGGCAATCCAAAGCTTCATCGATTCGGGGCACAGTGTACTGGTCAGGGACCGTACGTTTGTTCAAGGTACGATAATCCACACACATCCGAATAGCTCCATTTTTTTTCGAGCTATCACAATGGGGGAAGCATAGGGGCTACTAGACTCTATGATGACTCCTGTGTCTAACATACCGCGTAGATGCTGCCTGACATCTTCGATATCCACCGGGGCCAATCTTCGGGATCTCTCTCGGAAAGGCTTTTGATCCTTCAACCGAATGCGATGCTCTACTCCTTGGGCGAGGCCCATGTCCCATTCGCCTAAAGAGAAAGCTGCCCCCCGCATCATCATGCCGTCGATGACCAGCCTCCTCTCTTCTCCTTTCAGCTCACTTCCTTCAAAACAAGGGTCAAAGCTTTCAGGCTGTAGTTCCCTCTTCTCCTCCTCTGTTCTCACATAGGCTTCCAGACAGACTGGGTGGATGGATAGGGTCTGCGAGTAATTTTCTCCCCCAACTTCCCGACACCAATGAGCTAATGTACGGAAGATGTTGGCATTTGTTCCCTCTATGACAGGTGTTGGTCTCTCATCTGCCTCTTCCTCCGGGCAGATTAGTGCTATGATGGGTATCTCTTTATCCACTCCAACAACAGTCTTTGGGAATCTTAGTGTCACGGACACGTACCCTCTGTAGGGGTAGCTGTGCTCACTCAGTTCCCACACCACGAGTCCAGACAACGGTTTCAGAGGCACGTTGGATAAATATCTCTTATACCATCCTTCGAAGATGATGGACACTTGAGACCCGCTATCCATCAATACTGTACAAGGTTGACCATTGATATATGCGGGGACATGTGGGGCTGGTCCTACTAAACCTTCAGGCAGTGTTTTTGATGAGGCACTATTGTATGGGGTGGTAGAGTAGGTCATAGTTGCTGATGGGGGCTCAGTATGGGGTTCTACTGGCCCCCTTTCCCGTTTCCCGAATGCCTCTGAGTGAGATGGGGAAGATGTGAAGAGTTCTTTGAGCTCCACCTCTTCGGACACTGACGAGCTATATGGCCTGGACTCCCACAGACAAAGCACCCTTCTGGTTTCCTACTCTCTACTCTACAGAGGTCATCATTCTCGCTTCCTGAAGCCAGGGTTTGCTTCTTGGCTACCTCCGCAGCACTTTGTAGCCGCTGTATTGTCTTGGCCTGGGCACTTAATTGTGTAATCTGCTTCCCCTGTTTCTCGATGACTTTCAACAGTTCCATCTCTCGGCAGTCAGCTGCTGGCTTCAGGGCAACAGTAGTCACCTGAGGGGATGTCTTCTCTCTTGCAGCCAAAATAACCTCCTCCTTGCGAACTTCCTTAAGCAACTCATGAAAAGAGCCAGGAATCTTCTCTCTATCACAAGACCTCATCCGTTGGGCAATTGGATCATGCGTGAGAGTTCCTCTGAGTACTTGTTCCAGAGGACACTGATCAACTTCTTTAGGGCTGACTCCTCCTTTAGATACTATTCTATGAACCAGCTTATCTAGTCGGTATAGATAGTCGTACATCTTCTCATCTGGCAGTTGGTAGGTGGTACGGAGTTTATAGAGTAGATCAGCAGCATCTTCAGGGGATCCAAAAGCATCTTCTAAAGCACTCATATAATCTTGATAAGTTGCTAGTGGCTTGCTCTGCAAAGCTGCCTGCACCACTTCCATAGCAGTGCCCTTCAAACTTTCTACTATTCTCTGCTTCTTTACGGCATCAGTGCACTGCCACTCTTCTAAGCACAGTAAAGTTGTAACGGGTCTGGGAGGCGGAACCTCTGAGCTACTATACAAGGGGGCGGTCCTTGTAAGGGAGCGGGTGGCGACCAGGGTAGACGGGCAGGCAGTCACAGCAGGTAACTGGGACAGTCTCTGAATGAACGGACAGGAGGTCACGGCAAGTGACCGGGGCAGTCTCTGGATGAACGGGCAGGAGGTCACGGCAAGTGACCGGGGCAGTCTCTGGATGAACGGGCAGGAGGTCACGGCAAGTGACCGGGGCAGTCTCTGGATGAACGGGCAGGAGGTCACGGCAAGTGACCGGGGCAGTCTCTGGATGAACGGGCAGGAGGTCACGGCAAGTGACCGGGGCAGTCTCTGGATGAACGGGCAGGAGGTCACGGCAAGTGACCGGGGCAGTCTCTGGATGAACGGGCAGGAGGTCACGGCAAGTGACTGGGGCAGTCTCTGGGTAAAGGGTTGGTACGAACTGTGGCGGCTGATGGTAGACGTGAGCTCCCAGGTGAGCAGGCGAGAGTCTCTGGATAAACGGGTGGTCACAGCATGTGACGGCGGAGCCTCCAGGAAGACCAACAGACAGGCGGCAGATGAGCGCTCCCAGGTGAGCGGGCAGAAGTCTCTGGACAGGCGGGTGGTCACAGCACGTGACGGCAGAGCCTCCAGGTAGGCTAGCAGACAGGCAGCAGATGAGCGCTCCCAGGTGAGCGGGCAGGAGTCACTGGACAGGCAGGTGGTCACAGCATGTGACGGCAGAGCCTCCAGGTAGGCTAGCAGGCAGGTAGCAGATGTGCGCTCCCAGGTGAGCGGGCAAGCTGGTCCATAGACAGACTGACAAGAGTTGGAAGGCAGACCGTCGGACCTCAGGCAAGCAGGCAGGTAGTTGATGTGCGCTCCCAGGTGAGCGGGCAAGCTGGTCCTTAGACAGACTGACAGGAGTAGTAAGGCAGACCGTCGGACCTCAGGCTAGCAGGCAGGTAGCAGGAATATCAGGCAGGAAACAGACAGCAAACTGGCAGGACTCTGGCAGGAATCAGGCAGGTAACTGGCAACGGGACCTGAGGGCTGAAGCAGAGTAGTGAACAGTGCAACAACATTGCTCGGGCACCTCCATTTTGGAGGAGGTGCCTTATATATGGTGAAGTCCTCCGGCCACTGGCCGGGGACTCCTTAGGACGGCGCGCGCGGCCCCTTTAAGAGGGAGGAAGCGCGCGCGCCCTAAGCACAGTGGCCGGGAAGGAGCGAGCGCTGCCAGCAGAGCGGGAGGAGGACGCCGGGCTCGGAGCAGAGAGGTGAGGGGAACAGCGTCCCTGCCTAGCAGAGGGCAGGGACGCCGACGCTACAGTACCCCCCCCTTTAGGCCCCCCCTTTTTTAGGCCAGACAGAAATTTAGCTAGAATGAGAGGGGCATGGATGTTCTCCCGGGGCTCCCACGTTCTCTCCTCAGGACCAAACCCCTTCCAATCTACTAGAAAAAAGGTCTTTCCTCTTACCCTTTTGGTGGCAAGAATGTTCTCTACCTCAAACTCGTCCTCAGCAGAAACCGGAGCAGGAGGCGTACCTGTAGACTTGGAAAAAGAGTTAAGTACCACAGGTTTGAGGAGAGATACATGGAAGGAGTTAGGGATCCGTAAGTTGGCCGGGAGTTTCAATTTATAGGCCACCGGGTTGATCTGACTGATGACCTCCAGAGGACCGATGAACCGAGGCCCTAACTTATAGGAAGGAATCTTGAGCCGGACATACTTGGACGAGAGCCAGACCTTATCCCCTGGACGGAATTGAGGAGGATCCAGACGTTTTTTGTCGGCATGTCTTTTCATACGCTCGGATGACAGAAGGAGTGCGGACCGGGTACTTTCCCATGTGGAGGAAAATTTGTTAACAAGAGATTCCGCAGCCGGATTGTCCACCGAGGTGGAGACGGGAAACGGGATCCGAGGATGCTGACCGAAGACTACAAAAAACGGGGATTTGGAGGAGGATTCGCTCTCGTGATTGTTGTACGAGAATTCGGCCCATGGCAGGAGATCCACCCAGTCAGAATGGTGGGCATTAACGAAGTGCCGGAGGTAACAGGTCAGGATCTGATTGATCCGCTCCACTTGACCATTAGACTGTGGATGGTAAGCGGAGAAGTCCAGGGTGACGTCTAGCAATTTACAAGTGGCTCTCCAGAAACGAGAAGTGAACTGTACCCCACGATCCGACACGATGTGACGGGGCAGGCCATGAAGACGGAAGATGTGGCGGATAAAGTCTTTAGCCAGCTCGGGTGCAGACGGGAGGCCTGGCAGGGGAATGAAGTGAGCCATCTTGGAAAAGCGGTCAGCGACCACCCAAATGACCGTACAACCGGCAGAGACGGGAAGATCAGTTATGAAGTCCATCGCTATATGCTGCCAGGGGGCAGCAGGTACTGGCAGAGGAAGAAGGCGACCGGCTGGCAGGTGTCTCGGAACTTTGTTGCGGGCACAGGACACACAGGCAGAAACAAAGTCTATTACATCCTTGCGCAGGTTAGGCCACCAGTAGTGCCGGGAAATAAGCTGTAGGGTCTTTTTCTGACCGGCGTGGCCAGCTAGTTTAGACGAATGACCCCAGTGTAGGATCTTCTCCCGATCAGGTACCGATACGAACGTCTTACCGGGAGGGAGACGATTTAGACTCACGGGAGCCACCTGCATTACTCTGGCAGGATCGATGATATGTTTAGGTTCTTCCTCGAGATCAGATACCAGAAAGGATCGGGACAAGGCGTCTGCTTTGATGTTCTTGTCAGCCGGGCGAAAATGTAGAACAAAATCAAAGCGAGCAAAAAACAAGGACCACCGGGCTTGGCGCGGATTAAGTCTCTGGGCATGCTGGAGATAAGCCAAGTTCTTGTGGTCAGTGTAAATTATTACCGGATGAAGAGCCCCCTCGAGTAGGTAACGCCACTCCTCCAATGCCAGCTTGATGGCCAATAACTCTCGGTCTCCTATGGAATAATTGCGCTCAGAAGAGGAGAAGAGTTTGGAGAAGAAGCCGCAAGTTACCATCCTCCCGGAAGAAGATTTTTGAGTAAGTACAGCACCGGCTCCGGAGGAGGAGGCGTCAACCTCCAGAAAGAACTGCTTGTTGCCGTCCGGACGATGCAGCACCGGGGCGGAAGAGAAGGCCTGTTTTAAGGAAAGAAAGGCCTCCTCTGCTTCGGGCGGCCACTCTTTGGGATTAGTACCCTTACGGGTGAGCGCGGAAATTGGGGCAGTCCGGGAAGAGAAGTGCGGTATGAAGAGGCGGTAGTAGTTGGCGAAGCCCAGGAACCGCTGAATGGCCTTCAACCCCTCCGGTCGGGGCCATTTCTCGATGGCAGACAGTTTCTCTGGATCCATTCGTAGGCCGGTCTGAGAAATAATGTAGCCCAAAAACGGAAGCGAGGTCTGCTCAAAGAGGCACTTCTCATATTTAGCGAAGAGGTGGTTCTGCCTGAGCCTGAGCAGGACCTGACGAACGTCCCTCCGGTGAGTCTGGAGATCCGGAGAGAAGACCAAGATGTCGTCCAGGTACACCACAACGCAGGAGTAGAGAAGGTCCCGGAAGATGTCATTGACCAACTCTTGAAAGACGGCAGGAGCGTTACAGAGACCAAAGGGCATTACCAGATATTCATAGTGGCCGTCCCGGGTGTTGAATGCAGTCTTCCATTCATCCCCTTGACGGATACGGACCAGGTTGTACGCCCCACGGAGGTCCAGTTTGGTGAAGACTCTAGCCCCCCTCAGGCGATCAAATAATTCTGGAATGAGCGGAAGGGGGTACTTATTCTTCACCGTGATCTGGTTAAGGCCTCTATAGTCTATACAGGGACGGAGAGAGCCGTCCTTCTTTTTTACGAAGAAGAAGCCTGCTCCCGCCGGGGAGGTAGATTTCTGGATGAATCCCCTGGCCAAATTCTCCTCAATATATTCGGACATCGACCGGGTCTCAGCAGCGGACAATGGGTAAATACGCCCATGGGGAGGAGTAGTACCGGGTAACAGGTCGATAGGACAGTCGTATGGTCTATGAGGGGGTAATGTCTCTGCCTCTTTTTTATTAAAGACATCAGCAAATGACCAATAGGGAATCGGAAGTCCAGGTAGATTAGTTGGGGTAGGAGAAGGACGGACGGGATGAACAGGAACCAAACAAGTCTTATGACAGTCCTGTCCCCAGCGAAGGACTTCTCCGGTCTGCCAGTCAAGCACGGGTGCATGTCTCTGGAGCCAAGGTAGACCTAGTAAGAGGGCGTGAGAGAGTCCAGGCAGAACATGAAAAGAGATGCTCTCAGAATGCAGCATTCCCACCTGCAGAGTTACGGATTCGGTGATGAGTTGGATGGGACGTGGTAAGAGGCCCCCATCCACAGCAGCGACAGATAATGGTACAGCCAGAGGTTTGGTGGGAATGCGGTATTTTTCTACCAGGGACTGTGAGATAAGATTCCCGGCCGCTCCAGAGTCAAGTTGGGCTAGTTCGAAATAACGATTCTCCCCGCAGATAATAGAGACTGACAGTAGCAGAGATGGAGAGGATTTATTCTTGTCTAGGTTGACCTCTCTGAGCGAACCTAGACACAGGCGTTTCCCGACCTCTCCGGGCAGGTACGGATCCGGTGCTCCTTACTGCCACAGTAGAAGCAGCTCCCTTCGGCACGGCGTAAGTCCTGACGGGTTTTGACCATCTTGGTCTGGTCGACCTGCATAGGCTCAGAAGAGTGTACCTGGGGAGAGACGGATTTCTGAAAAGTAGGAGCTAGACTTGGAAACCTCCTCTCACGGGTGACCTCTTTGGCACGCTCCTGGAACCGTAGATCAATCCGGGTGGCAAGAGTTATTAGGTCATCGAGAGTGGTAGGAATGTCCCGACCGGCAAGTTCATCTTTAATACGGCCGGACAGACCCTCCCAGAAGACGGATACCAGAGCGTCGTTATCCCAGGCCAGCTCCGAGGCAAGGGTACGGAACCGTATGGCATATTGGCCCACGGTGAGACTTCCCTGACGGAGGCGTAGCAGAGATGATGCGGATGAGGTCTTCCGTCCGGGTTCGTCGAAGATTTTCCGGAAAGCCATGAGAAAGGCAGGCAAGTCGGACACCAGGGGGTCTCCTCTCTCCCATAGAGGATTTAGCCAGGCCAGGGCCTCCCCGGTGAGATGGGACATGATGAAGGCAATTTTGGCCCGGTCGGAGTTAAACTGGTGGGACAGGAGTTCAAAGTGCAGGGTGCACTGATTTATGAAGCCCCGAGCCTGGGCGGAGTCGCCTCCGAAGCGAGGAGGTGCAGAAAGCCGGGGTCCGGGGTAGGATACCATGGTATTGGTGGGCAGCGGAGCTGCCGGGTTGCGAGTCAGGGCACTGGCGGTGGTTGCTGGTGGAGCAGTCAGAGTGTCCAGGCGAGAATTGACATTCCGCAGGTGACCCAGGATGGACTCCTGTTGGGACCTCTGACGGGACAGTTCATGACAGAGGTCCGAGAGCGAGGGAGCTTGGGTGCCACCGGGTTCCATGGCCCGAGCAAACTGTAACGGGTCTGGGAGGCGGAACCTCTGAGCTACTATACAAGGGGGCGGTCCTTGTAAGGGAGCGGGTGGCGACCAGGGTAGACGGGCAGGCAGTCACAGCAGGTGACTGGGACAGTCTCTGAATGAACGGACAGGAGGTCATGGCAAGTGACCGGGGCAGTCTCTGGATGAACGGGCAGGAGGTCACGGCAAGTGACCGGGGCAGTCTCTGGATGAACGGGCAGGAGGTCACGGCAAGTGACCGGGGCAGTCTCTGGATGAACGGGCAGGAGGTCACGGCAAGTGACCGGGGCAGTCTCTGGATGAACGGGCAGGAGGTCACGGCAAGTGACCGGGGCAGTCTCTGGATGAACGGGCAGGAGGTCACGGCAAGTGACCGGGGCAGTCTCTGGGTAAAGGGTTGGTACGACCTGTGGCGGCTGATGGTAGACGTGAGCTCCCAGGTGAGCAGGCGAGAGTCTCTGGATAAACGGGTGGTCACAGCATGTGACGGCGGAGCCTCCAGGAAGACCAACAGACAGGCGGCAGATGAGCGCTCCCAGGTGAGCGGGCAGAAGTCTCTGGACAGGCGGGTGGTCACAGCACGTGACGGCAGAGCCTCCAGGTAGGCTAGCAGACAGGCAGCAGATGAGCGCTCCCAGGTGAGCGGGCAGGAGTCACTGGACAGGCAGGTGGTCACAGCATGTGACGGCAGAGCCTCCAGGTAGGCTAGCAGGCAGGTAGCAGATGTGCGCTCCCAGGTGAGCGGGCAAGCTGGTCCATAGACAGACTGACAAGAGTTGGAAGGCAGACCGTCGGACCTCAGGCAAGCAGGCAGGTAGTTGATGTGCGCTCCCAGGTGAGCGGGCAAGCTGGTCTTTAGACAGACTGACAGGAGTAGTAAGGCAGACCGTCGGACCTCAGGCTAGCAGGCAGGTAGCAGGAATATCAGGCAGGAAACAGACAGCAAACTGGCAGGACTCTGGCAGGAATCAGGCAGGTAACTGGCAACGGGACCTGAGGGCTGTAGCAGAGTAGTGAACAGTGCAACAACATTGCTCGGGCACCTCCATTTTGGAGGAGGTGCCTTATATATGGTGAAGTCCTCCGGCCATTGGCCGGGGACTCCTTAGGACGGCGCGCGCGGCCCCTTTAAGAGGGAGGAAGCGCGCGCGCGCCCTAAGCACAGTGGCCGGGAAGGAGCGCGCGCTGCCAGCAGAGCGGGAGGAGGACGCCGGGCTCGAAGCAGAGAGGTGAGGGGAACAGCGTCCCTGCCTAGCAGAGGGCAGGGACGCCGACGCTACAAAAGTGACTAGAGATGAGCGTTGTTCGACTAGAACTGTTCGCCAATCTCAAATTCGAGCTGTTTTGGGCGGTGTTCGAGCCGTTCGGCGAACACGAACGATTTGAGAAAAATTCGGCTGTTCGAGGTTATGTTCGATAACTGTTCGTGCACCAAAATCATAACTGGATTTTTTCTCAGTAATGATGAAAATTAATGTTAATACGCAGTTTGAGTGTACAGGGGGGCGGGGGGAGGGGCAGGGGATGGATCTCTGCAGGAATAATGAAGATCTCCTTTTTTTTTTTTCTTTCCCGCATTTACAGTGGGGAGGTGCAATCTGTCAGCCTATCAGCAGCGCACACATGGAGCGAAGTGCTTTTTTTCACACAAGCAAGGGCATGTGTCATTGGCAGTGTATGTCACATGTCCTTGCCCTATAAGACCAAGCCATTTTCCCCGTCGCCACCATTTTCTCACTGCTGCACCTGCGTGTTAGACGGCACCGCTGTAGCTGTGTGCGCTATACCTTGTTAATTTCAAGCCAATTTTTGCACAAATATACAGATAGCTTGGGAGTAGGGAATAGTTGTGATTGCAGTCCTTTTAAGGACTAGGTTACAGCATTTCCTATGACTTTTATCAGGCAGGTCTGTGCTCTTAAATAGATAGCTTGTGGGAGTAAAGACTACTTGTAATTGCAGTCCTTTTCAGGACTAGGTTACATCAGTTCCTATCAGTTTTTGCCAGGCAGGTCTGTGCCAGTGCTGTGCAAGTTTTTTTCACAGCATTTGGCTGAATCTAGCAAAGCTAATCCTTTTTGGCCTATTGCAGAGTGTGTTAGTCAGTGGAGTAGCCTATCTGTGTTGCAAGATATACCACCTGTGTATAGAATACCAATTTTTTTACTGCACCTAGTGAAGTAAAATCTTTTGGGCATAGCATCATTCTATTAGTCCATCTATACTGACCTCCATCAGGTTGCAAATTGAATATAATTTTTTTCTGCATCAAGCTCTGAAAAAATATTTGGGCTTCTAGCAGTGTGTGGGACTTGTTCTATTAGTCCATCTATACTGACCTCCATCAGGTTGCAAAGTGAATATAATTTTTTTCTGCATCTAGCTCTGAAAAAAATATTTGGCCTTCTAGCAGTGTGAGGGACTTGTTCTATTGTTCCATCTATACTGACCTCCATCACGTTGCAAATTCAAAATAATTTTTTGTCTGCATCTAGCTCTGAAAAAATATTTGGCCTTCTAGCAGTGTGTGGGACTTTCTCTATTAGTCCATCTACACTGACCTCCATCAGGTTGCAAATTAAAAATTATTTTTTGTCTGCATCTACCTCTGAAAAAATATTTGGCCTTCTAGCAGTGTGTGGGACTTGTTCTATTATTCCATCTATACTGACCTCCATCACGTTGCAAATTCAAAATAATTTTTTGTCTGCATCTAGCTCTGAAAAAATATTTGGCCTTCTAGCAGTGTGTTGGACTTTCTCTATTAGTCCATCTATACTGACCTCCATCAGGTTCCAAATTGAATATAATTTTTTCTGCATCTAGCTCTGAAAAAATATTTGGGCTTCTAGCAGTGCGTGGGACTTGTTCTATTAGTCCATCTATACTGACCTCCATCAGGTTGCAAACTGAATATAATTTTTTCTGCATCTAGCTCTGAAAAAATATTTGGGCTTCTAGCAGTGCGTGGGACTTGTTCTATTAGTCCATCTATACTGACCTCCATCAGGTTGCAAATTGAATATAATTTTTTTCTGCATCTAACCCAGCCACAGTTTGGCCACTCAGCTCTGCTCGGTTCCCATCCATTGTTTTTTTGTGCAAACAACTCCTGAGTTGTGAATTAGTTAACCACCAAAATGAGTGGAAAAAGGCCTGCTGCTGGTGGAATGGGGAATAGAAGTGTTGGGAAGGGGAAAAAAGGTTGTGTCCGTGGGGTAGGTGTTAAAGCAACAGTAACATCTGCAGAAGAAAGACCATCTTCCAGCCAAACTAAAATGTCTACTTCTTTTAGCGGACAATGTGATAAGATCCCTTTCTTACGGCCACGCCAATCGCTACAAATTCCAGATGAGGCACAAACTCAGCAGGTGCTTCAACGGATATCAAGTGTTCCTTTAAGTGGGCTCTCCTCCACATCAACTTGAACATCACAAATACTCCAGTCCTCAAAGGTGTCACCCCAATCGCACTTGCTTCCTCACAGCTCCCAAATCTCCAGCTGCCCGTCTGAGTATGAGGTAGAACAGATGTTTGAGTCTGCAGAGCTGTTTACTCATACTATAGCCTGGGAATCAGAGGTTGACTCCAGCGCTTCTGTGAATCCAGACGAGGAAATGATCTGCACTGATGCCCAGAATCTTTATGAGTCGGATCCAGGACTAGACGCAGAAGGTTCTGACCATAATGTAGACCCTCATTCCCAAACTGTAACTCCTGTTGGTGGAGACAATGAGGA
Source organism: Phyllobates terribilis (assembly GCF_046119375.1). NCBI lineage: Eukaryota > Metazoa > Chordata > Amphibia > Anura > Dendrobatidae > Phyllobates > Phyllobates terribilis. Next base: position 231,506,408 of record NW_027362764.1, read on the forward strand.
AGACGATGATGAGACTCAAATACCTGATTGGAGCGACGACTTTAGTTTTTTGTCAGGGCAGGAACAGGTTGGCTCTGAGGACGACAGGTGTGATAACGCACAGGGTGTGATGATGAGGTTGGAGATCCCACTTACTGTCAACCCACAGTCAGCCAAGAGATGAGGTCAGCAGAGGAGGTGGAGGAGGATGCTAGTGATGACGAGGTCAGGTTGCCCCTTCCTGGACAGAGACGTAGTACTGGAAGCACGTCAACAACTGCATCCTCAAACACAACTCTGCCTCTCACCACAAGTCGTGGTGGCTCTTCAGGTCGCATGGGTGCTAAGCCTTGCATAGCCTGGGCATTTTTTCAGATCAATAAAGATGACCCAACTCGTGTTATCTGTAACATTTGTCAGCAAAAGCTAAGTAGAGGCCAAAAAATACATAGTTTGAGTACTTCATGTATGAACCGGCACATGGACATGAAGCATAAGTTGCAGTGGGAAGCTCACTGTGCTACAATGCTGCCTAGCCGGCCGGGCCAACCACCGTCTGCCATATCTTGTGCATCCGCAGCCTCTTCATCCTCTGTGACTGGGGAGACAGCAGTCACACCTGTTTTGGGGCGCAGACCTGCCACCTCTTTACCCGCAACAGCCAGCGTGATTGGCAGGTCATCATTTTCTTTGGAGGTGGTAACACCAGCTGGTGTTGAGCGCTGTCCGACATCGATAGCACCACCTTTGGATCAAGGCAACCAAACATGTCTGCCTGCATCTTCCTCACAGACCGGCAGTTTGCCGGGGACACCCTTATCAACCCCGTCTAAGCACAATAGCCATTCCTCGGTCCCTCAGATGTGGACAAGTAAAAGACCATTTCCTCCTAGCCATGAGAAAGCTAAGAGGTTGAATTTCACCATCTGCAAGCTCTTGGCTACAGAAATGCTGCCTTTCCCCCTGGTGGACACAGAGGATTTTCGAGACCTTATGTCCGTCGCAGTGCCCCAGTACCAGATGCCCAGTCGGCACTACTTCTCAAAGAAAGGTGTGCCTGCGCTCCACCAGCATGTCGCACACAACATCACCGCTACTTTGAGAAACTCTGTGTGTGACAGGGTGCATTTCACCACAGACACTTGGATGAGTAGGCATGGACAGGGGCGTTACATGTCGCTGACTGGGCACTGGGTAACTATGGTGACAGCAGGACAAGGGGCTGCTGTCCAAGTCTTGCCGTCCCCACGAGTTGTGCGTCAATCCTCTTTATCTCAAAGTTCCTCCACTGCTTCTGCCTCCTCAACCTCCTCTCGGTCCTCCACATGCACCCAAAGCCTGTCTGGTCATGCCACAAGCTTTCTAACTGCGCAGAAGGGATCCTGCACACCTCCTTACTACGCTGGCAGTAGGGCTCAACGTCATCAGGCGGTTTTTACTTTGAAATGTCTGGGAAATGTGAGTCACACAGCTGAGGAGTTGTGGTCAGCTCTGGAGAACCAATTTCATGAATGGTTGTCTCCACTGGACCTGAAACCAGGGAAGGCCGTGTGCGACAATGCTGCAAACCTGGGTGCGGCCCTTCGCCGGGGTAATGTCACACACGTGCCTTGTATGGCTCACGTGTTGAACCTGGTTGTCCAGCAATTTTTAGCCCACTATCCCGGACTAGATGGCCTTCTGCAGAGGGCACGGTCGCTGTGTGCTCACTTCCGCCGTTCGCATCCCGCAGCTCAGCGACTTACATCTCTACAGAAGTCGTTGGGCCTGCCACTTCACCGGCTAAAATGCGATGTGCCTACCCGGTGGAATTCAACTCTGCACATGTTGCAGCGACTGTGGCAGCACCGACAAGCCCTGGTGCAATACGTTCTGACGTATAGCCTGGGCCAACGAGATCCAGAGGTGGGGCAAATCATGCTGGAGGAGTGGTCTCAGATCAGGGACCTATGCACCCTTCTGCACAGTTTTGAAATGGCGACGAAGATGTTTAGTGCTGACAATGCCATTATCAGCATGACTATTCCTGTGATTTACATGCTGGAGCACATGTTAAACAGAATTCGGAGTCAGGTGGTGGCACAAGAGGAGGTGGAGGAAGTAGAGGAGGAGGAGTTGTATGCGGAAGGGCTAACATCTGCAAGGTCCAGACGGTCGGCAGCACCAAGGAGGCAGGCATGTGAGGGTTGGGGAGATGGTTTTACCAGGGCGCATGGTAGCAGCCAAACTAGTGAGGAAGGTGCAGAAGGTGGAAGACTCATCAGATGAGGGAGACCTTGATCACATTTCTGTTGTGCGAGGTTGGGGGGAGAGGACAGAGGAAGGAAGCATGATTGTTACCTCGCCACCAACACAACAGGGACTTGGTGCTCCTGGATGCGCAACACACATGAGTGCCTTCTTACTGCACTACCTGCAACATGACCCTCGAATTGTGAGAATTAGAAATAATCCTGACTACTGGGTTGCCACACTGTTAGATCCCCGGTACAAAAGTAAATTTGCAGAAATTATTCCTGCCATAGAAAGGGATGCACGCATGCAGGAGTATCAGCAGAGACTGTTGCAGAATCTTACATGTGCTTTTCCACAAAACACCAGTGGTGCACGTAGTGAATCTCACAGTTCAACTTGCCAACCGTGGGACCGTCGAGTGTTCAGCACTAAAACTGTAACAGAACCACAGTATCTGCTGGTAACATCAATTTTGCGGAATCATTTCACCACTTTTTTAGCCCATCCTTTGCAAGGCCACAGGAGACAAGAAGTCTGACACATAGTCAACGCCTAGAGACGATGGTACAGGAGTATCTCCAAGTAAACACTGAAGCCATGACTGTGTCACTAGACCCTTGCTCTTTTTGGGCTTCCAATCTGGATAAATGGCCGGAGCTAGCCACTCACGCCTTGGAGATCTTGTCATGCCCCGCAGCCAGCGTTCTGTCTGAACGTGTGTTCAGCGCTGCTGGTGGTGTGCTGACAGATAAGCGCTCGCGGCTCTCCACTGATAATGTAGACAGACTCACGTTCATAAAGATGAACAAATCATGGATCCGAAATGACTTTTCTACCCCTGTGTCATCCTGGGGAGAGTAAAAGCTTGATGATTGGTTAAAATCACCTCACCAACCGTTTTAAGCTTTCAAATTACTAATCATGTTTATCTGTATCTTGGCTGGAAAATAATTTGGGCTTTGTAGCAGTGTGCAGCACTGATTCTATTAGGCCATCTATAATAAGCTCCACCAGATTTAAAATTACTAATCATGTTTATCTGTATCTTGGCTGGAAAATAATTTGGGCTTTGTAGCAGTGTGCAGTACTGATTCTATTAGGCCATCTATACTAAGCTCCACCAGATTTAAAATTACTAATCAAGTTTATCTGTACCTTGGCTGGAAAATAATTTGGGCTTTGTAGCAGTGTGCAGCACTGATTCTATTAGGCCATCTATACTAAGCTCCACCAGATTTAAAATTAATAATAATTTTTAGCTGCATCTAGCCCGGAAAATAATTTTGGGGCTCCGAGATGCGCAAGACACATAAGTGCCTTCTTGCTGCACTACCTGCAACATGACCCTCATATTGTCAGAATTTGAAGTAATCCTGACTTCTGGGTTGCCACACTCTTAGATCCCCCAAACTTTTCGATCAACCTTTTCATTTTAATAAATTCCAAAAAAAATGGTCATTTTTGAAATTATAAGCATTAGCAGGTTATTAGAAACTGAAATCAAACAGTTTTCAACTCAAAACTTTATTCTAGGTGATGTTACATTTTCACATAGGACCCCTTGTTCGAAAGGAGCTTCTGAACTCTCTCGTCCATTGAATTTGTCAGGTTTTGGATGGTTTCTGCTTCAATTGTTTTGCATGAGGACAGAATACCCTCCCAGAGCTGTTGCTTAGATGTGAACTGCCTCTCGCCATCATAGACACTCCTTTTGATGATGCTCCAGAGGTTCTTAATGGGGTAGAGGTCAGGGGAGCATGGGGGTCACACCATAAGTTTGTCCCCTTTTATGCCCATATCAGTCAGAGATGCAGATGTTTTATGTGCAGCATGAGATGGTGCATTATCATGCAAAAAAATGATCTTGCTGTGAAATACACGGTTCTTCTTCTTGAACCATGGCAGGAAGTGCTGTTTGAGAAAATCCACATACATTATGGAGTTCATCTTTAGCGCCTTCAGGGATCCTAAAGCGGCCGACAATCTCTCTCCCCATGATTCCAGCCCAAAACATTACTCCACCTCCTCCTTGTTGGCGCTGTAGCCGTGTTTGCGTGGGGTGTCCATCAACCAGCCATCCTCCACTCCATCCATCTGGACCATCGAGCGCTGCACGGCACTCATCCGTGAACAAAACAGTTTTGAAATCAGTCTTCATGTAATGTTTGGCCCACTGGAGCCGTTTCTGCTTGTGTGAAGTGGATAGAGGAGGTCGACAGGATGGCGTATGCACAGCTGCAAACCTCTGAAGGACCCTGCATCTTGTTGTTCGGGGGACGTTGGAGGCACCAGCAGCTTCAAAAACTTGTCTGCTGCTATGACAAGGCTTTTTTGCCGCTGCTCTTTCAACCTGATATAATTGCCTGTAGGAAAGAGTCCTCAATTTGCCCTTATCAGCACGCACACGTGTGTACTGTGAATCAGCTACATACTTCTTGATTGCCAAGACACTTCATCCTGATCATCGCACAATGTTGATTGTAGTCATGCCTTGACCTAAACACTCCACAATTTGTTGCTTCTCAGCAGCCGACACATCCTTTTTCTTTCCCATTTTGGCAGAAAATGTAGGCTGCTTAATAATGTGAGACAGCCTTCTTAAGTAGTCTTGCCTTTCATTGGACACACCTGCCAAACTAATTAGCACAGGTGTCTGCAATTGCTTACAGTGATATAAATAGCCCTGACACACATCACCATCAATGAGTTTAACTGACAAACAAACAAATTCTTCCCTTATCACTCCTAAACACTTTTTGCATAATAATTTGGAACACAGTGTACATGTGCTTTTCCACAAAACACCAGTGGTTCACGTAGTGAATCTTACAGTTCTAACTTGCCAACCGTGGTCTGTATGGAGTTGTTCAATAAAGGGCCCAAAATTAAGATAACATAGATGGGAGAGGTCTCTATGAATAGGAATTCCTAAGTATTTGATACCCTGTGAGGGCCAGGCAAAGGGAAAGTTGGACTGGATGGAATCCTATATGGATTTGGGGAGGGAGACATCGAGGGCCTCAGACTTCGCTGCATTGATTTTAAAATTTGACCATGTAACAAAGTGATCTATTTCAGCCATAACAGCATGGATGGATATATGTGATTGAGTGATATATACAAGGACATCATCAGCAAATAGAGAGCACTTGTACTCGGTGCCTCCCACCTCAATCCACCTAATATTGGGGTTATGGCGAATTGATGAGAGCAGGTGCTCCGTCACTAGGATGTATAAGAGAGGGGACAGAGAACATCCCTGCCTTGTCCCATTGGTGATTGTGAAAGGTGATGAAAATGTTCTGACGCGCCCCCTGGGCCTTGGGACACCCGGAGCCGGACCCTTTTTGGTGGATGCTGGTGGTTGTAGTCTCCGTGGCGGCGACCCGGTTCCGTGGCTCAGGGCGGTCAAACCAGTGGCGGAACTATTTATGTGGTTTTGATGTTTAAATGTCCGACTACGCCACCCGTGGATTGCGGTCAGAGTGAACCGCCGCACCAGGGCAGACCGCTGAGGCTGGTGTTGTGGGTGCAGCAGAGCGTAGCATAACTCCCCACGGGAGGAGTATAGCCTCAGGGCAGTGTATGCGGAGGATGGGGGTGATGGTGCAGGGCAGCAGCAGTAACGACACGGAGTCAGAGATGCAGTCCAGGGCCTTTACTCACAGTTCTTATTATCCAGACCACGTCTGCAGGTAACGGCTGCCCACGTCGTACTGTGCTCACCAGGTGAGGGGCTCAGACAACTCCCAGATAACTTTGGAGCGCTTCACAGGACCCCCTTTGTGTGTCCTTTGTCTGGCCTTTCTTACCAACCCTTCTGTCCGGCTGCCTCGGGCCTCCTCTTTTTTAAACTTGGCGCCAGTTTCCCTGACCCTATGTGGTGCCTTCCTAGCGGGTGTAGCGAGGGGCTGCGCCACATAAAATGTCACAGCCTCCGGTTTCTAGCTGAGGGTCGTTTCCTGCCTCCACTAGTTTCGGGGACCGGTCTCCCCCTTTGGCCTGACCCCTCCACGCAGGTGGATTCGGGCGTGCGGTGGCGACTCGCCCGTCCGCACCCCTGGGATCCCTTCGTTCCTCGTTCCTGGAGCCTTCTCCGCTCCTCTTCCTTCCTTCTCCCTCTTCCAGGCCTGGGCCTCTGTTACTAGGCCCGCCTCCGGAGCAGAGCTCATGCAGAGCCGCTGCTCCCTGCCACTTCTGCTCAGACTTCTCTGCACTGAACTAAGATGGTGCCCACCTTTTATACTCCCTTCTCAATGCACCCAGGAACTGCTTCCTCCCTGCTCCTGCACTACAGGGTTCCCCTTCCTCAGTGTTCCCTCCCCCCACTCCAGCCAGGGACAGGGACTGTCGTGCCCATCTCAGGGGCATATTGGTCACCCTGCCCCGGCAATGTGGTGTAATGCATGCAGGTGTTGGGTCCTGATCCACACTACATCCTTACCTGAGAGTGAGATATCACACCTCTGGGTGAGGTGCAATACCTATGTAGCAACCGAGCCCTCAGGGTGCTACAGTTCCATTTATCTTCAGCCTAGGTGACGTATTGCGATACAGGGCCGTGATTTTGGCTATAAAAGGGTCCCCTAGACCCCTACCCCAAGCTTTTTAAGAGAATCATATATGGCGTGCCAGGAGACTCTATGGAATGCTTTCTCAGCATCCAACGAGAGTATCTAATTACAAATTTTTAACTGCATCTAGCCCAGGAAATACTTTGTGCCTAGTAGCAGTGTCTGCTAGTCAGCGGATTATCCCGGCTGTTAAGCAAGCTACACCACCTGTAGTTTGGACACTTAATTTTTTCAAAGGAAATGCTTCGGGACCACGGGATACTCAGTGAAGAGCATCAGGAGGCACCCCAAGGCATAGGGGCTGGGACTGGCAGCAGGATGCCTTGCAGTGGACAGCCGAGCTCGATCCTTATAAAAGCTTTTTAACTGCAGCAGCTTTAGTGGACGCTACTGGAGCTGGAATTACGCGGCTGCTGGCATGAGACTTGCCCTCCAATAGATCCTTGTAAATGGATTTAATGTATATTCATTCAAATTAGAGAGACAATTTAAATTAAAAAGCTTAGAGCTGCCTCCACCACAGGGGGGCTCGCTCGACCCACCAGCGGACAGGCACCAGTATTGGGAGAGGGGGGCTGGCCGTCAGGGTTCACCGCGGCTCTGGCACAAACCCGGCGACACGGAGGTGGCACGGGCAGGAGCGGACTGGCCGTGTCGGCTTCTCACTTTTTGGATTTTAGAAGGGCATGACATGCCTATATCTGTGTCTCCCCCTCCTTTTACTCCTCCACCTCTTTTCTTTTCGCATGACTATATGTACTTGTCACTTTTCCATGTGTTAGTTGTGTCTTCTGAGCAGCTTGTCAGCTTTTGGACACCTTTGAAGGTGTTTTCTATGTGTTTCTATGTTTTTTGTTTGCCTGCCATTGGTTTTAACGGTGTTCGAAGGTGTTCGACGAACAGTTCGACGAACAGTTCGGCGAACACACGGGTGTTCGACGAACCGAACCGAACTCGAACACTACGGGGGTGGCTCAACACTAAAAGAGACATCCCTCCAAGTATCATATCATTCTTCTCCAGCAGGGGTGGGGAGGGCACCCGAGAAAGTTCTTAGACGACGGTAGTTCCCTTCGGGCTGCATCTTTGCAAACTGACTGACTAACTTTTCCATATCTGTCATAAGCACATCAGCAGGGGCCGCTGTCTCTTCAGGACTGGCTCTAAGTGGAGTAGAGGGCGGACATATACTAGTCTTTCTAGGCTGAGTGGTTGATTCCTGTTGCCAGGTCTCAACTTCGGACTCAGCAGGCCAAGTGATCTTTCATTGTCGACCATACTCTGGGGACATGGCTATCATGGATGGGAAGTATTCTTTCCTCAAGATCTGCCCGGTTGAGATCAGGGCTGTGGGTAACTGTCCCCCCTTTTCCTTCCTGCGGTCGAACACTTTAGGGTGTGCAAGTTCAGTGAGTCGGTTAACTATTTTCAGTATCTCTTCATCAGACGCATCAAAGAGCTCACCACTCACTGCAAAGCTTTGTTTAGCTGTAACATCCATCGCTTCACACCACAAATACACTTCTTGCTCTGTTAAAGTCTCCATAGTAAATACTCCTGCGTTTGTTCTGGATCTCAGCAGTGCCTCCACTGTAACACCCCTTTAGGGCTATCACGGTACACTGGGTGTTATGGGGGGGTCTCACCTCTCTAGGGCGCAGTGCCTCCACCCGAATCTTGATTGGAGCTCTCTCTTGGGGACTGCAGAAGGACGGTTATCTTCTGCCAGGGGCTGATTCGGGAAGCCCTTGCCACAGCTCAGTAAGCACACAGGGAACAGGAGTAAAACCGTTTAACAGATTTATTGCTATGCAGCAGAATTGAGGTTGGTTTAAAGAAATAACATACAATACAAGTAACGGTGCTCTATAAAAGTCATATACACATCACAATCTACTTCTACTCCGACCCTGCAAATATAACGTAGCAGGTTTTCCCTTTTTGTATTAACTCAGTCCAAACATTGGGGCCCAGTTGCCACGGATATTGGCGCGCAAATTAGAACCGTTGGTGCACTTAGATGAATATTAATGTCAATAGTCAGGGTTGTATTGTACTCACTGTAAATAGCGCTTGTAGAACCACAAGTCTCAGAAGGGCACTCACTGTGTGTCTCAAACGGTCGGATGGTTGTCTGGACACCAGCTGGGGGCGGCAGGATTCAGGCCTTTATACGGTGGGAGTGTCGGCAGAACTCTCCGAGCCCTTGATGTAACTTGCTTCAGAGGGTGACAGGACCGTGCTCTCTCCAGCAGCGTGGGTATCTCAGAGGGGGAAGCCACACTCTACAGCGTAGAGGAATGCAGATCCACACCACTCCATTTCTCACAGCAAGCTGCCACGCTCCTTCTCCTCTGAACTTTTACTTTCACTTCCTGCCCAGCTCCCTCCCCCAAGTCCCTCCTCATCCAATCCACTGTCTCTCCTTCTATCCTTCCAGGCTGTGTCATCTGACTGAAACAAGGGTCCCTGGGAATTGCAGTCCACTGCAGCTCAGGGTAAAAGTGGTTAATGTCTGTAGGTCCCTGTTTAACAGCAGCTGCAAAGCTCTTCTTAGTGTCTGTAAGTTGCAGTATACCGGTAGCTGCTCTGACAGTTCCCTGTGCAGGTGTTACAGTCTAAAACAGCCCAGCTGGCCAGTGTGAAAATTGCAAGAATACTTTATAATACAGTTTGTGATATGAAAAAAAAAGATTGTTTTTTTTTCTAAAAATACATGTGACATAAATGCCTGATTGAAACAATAGGTCATTTTGTGATGATGACACATTCTGTGTATATCCTAACTTCTGTCTCATGTTTACCATTTTAATACTTTTTTTTATTAATTCTTGTTATTTTTCAACTTCTTGATTCAGTACATGGCACAGCATTTCAGTAATACACAACAATCACATGAGCGTATGAAATGAGATCGTATGAGAGTTGTACGAGTGATCTCCAAATGGTGGTCCTGGGGTAATGCGAGTGCAATCCGAGTATATGATTTTTTTTGCCCGCACCAGCACCACCCTTGTGACTGAAGCCTGAATGCTGCCAAGGAGAATAAAGTTTATTTTCTCCCCGCAGAGTTTGGATAAGTGTGAGCGCCAGGCAGGTTCACGATGCTATAAACATGCAGATTATCCCCATATCTGCAGGTTAATAGCGTTTTTTATGATTCCCTTTAATTTTTGAAATATGTAATGAGGCTGATGTTACTTGCTTACCTACAAGTTTCTATCCAATGGACTTTCCTATACCACACGTCATCTAGAATTCCTCCTGGGCAAATCCACAATTTTCATCTTCATACGGTCAACTTGCACAGAGATCTGGGACTGGCTACATACACTTGTGACGCCTGAGACAACTCAATAAGACTGACTGCAGATAGTCCATCGTTTTGACAACAAATCCCAGTCACCCAACTGCCTTGGAGACCTGGATGGAAGACGATCTCAAGCCGCCGAACTCAGGGTCCCAATATTGCAATTACAAACCGTAGTTTTCTGTAGTGCTGTGGCCTTGGACCCATAATATCATGAGGTCCTATCCACGGTGAGGGTTGGACCACCATCTCTGCATTTTTAACTATTGCCTATCACAAACAAGGCGAGTGGTTGAGTGCACATTTGGCATTCTGTATGTAAAATAGAGGGTGATAATGTCTACCCTCCAACTGAGCGAGCAGAATGTAAGTAGCATTATAAAGGCATATGCGATCTTTCATACATTTACCCAGATACACGAATGTACCGAAAATGTTGACGAAGATAGAGACGAAGGACCTAATCCCATACCAACATTATTAATGGTGCATATGCTCATTACTCATCAGGGAAAAAAAGTGACTCTCCTGTCAAAGAAAATGTACAAAAAATTGTCTGACACAAACACAGAAAAAAAAATATAAATTATGATAGGTCGATGGTATTGTGGAGCAGGAGCAGGATTGCTGGTAGCCTGAGTTTGGGTTGGTGGGTTGGGAAAGAAAGGTTGAGGGAATCCGGTTAAAGGTAGGGTTGTTTAGTTGGGCCTGTTGTGGCAGATGATATTGGCCACTTGAGTAAGAATAGGCCTCCGCAAACAAAGAATGGCTTCGTCAAAGGTGATAGGTAGCTTCGTCAGAGTAGCCATGGCGAGCAGAGCCTGATTGTGACTACTCGCATAGAGAGGGGCCTCTCAGGTGCCTATAGCAAGTGCTGCTTTATGCGTTGGGAATTGAGATAGTGGTGGAGATGCTGATGGCTGCGCATGGAATTGGGGCAGGGGTGATGGTGAGTGCTGCGGTGGAGGTATTTCTGGTAGGGATGGTGGCGGCGCCTTCGCGGTGTCGGGCAAGCGCAGGTGGTTGTCGTTCGACACGTGCCAGCATTCTAAAAAATTGAAAACCAGACTTAGATTGTTTGTGGCAATGTAGGAATCCAGGACTATTTGGAGGGCACATCTGGCATGCGGCCTCACTTCACAGGAAATGTTCCGCAAATAGGAAGCCAGGCTATGTGAGATGGCCTTCTCTCCATCATCGTTAACTGTGCTGGTGGTGGGGTGGTCCCTTCTGCATTTGGCTCTTTGGGTGATTGGTGGAGCTTGAGGGGAGGTATCCAACAGCAGCGTTGGACTGCTGCTCAGTCTGCCCCCCTCCCCATCATCAGGGGGTTGTGTTGCAGCTGCTGATGCTGGTGTTACTGCTAGTAGTGCGTGGGATGGCCCTGCCTCCTCTTCATACTTCCCTATGGGGTCCAACACTGCATCCGATTCTGATGCCATCTCCTTCTCTCATATGTTGGATTCCGTCCTGCAACACAAACATGATATTTACAATTGCGGATGTTTACAAACATCATTAAAAAATACATTTCTATAGAAGACCGAAGAATGCACTTAAAAACAGAGATCCATAATGGGTGCCAGCAAACTGAACCATTCAAAATAAATATATGGCCTTTTTTTGGCTGTTGTGGATCCACTACTGGCGTATTGCTGGCACTCACACCTATATTGATCACAGCAGCTATGTCAGAGTCTGGTCACATCACTCACTGGGAAGACAATGATAAGGAAAACATTACATAACATATTGCTGAAATTTTTTTTTTCTGTCTAATGGCCTTATGTGAACATGCATTTACATTTTGCATGCACATCAATTTACATTTCAGTTCAGACTCCCAGGTTTATTTTTGGTTTATTTTATATTGCTGAAAATGGTTGAGACATGTGATATGGTAATGTTAACTAGTGATGAGCGAATATGTTCAAAAACTGATCACAAATGTTAAATTCGGCACGAATATGGAACATTCAGATTGGTGATCGGAAACAGCAGCATTTTTTCTTAAAATCGGCAAAAATCGGTAACATTCAGTGAAAAAGTGGGGAAAAATTATTGCGGTGCAACTAAAGTGTTTTAACAGTTTGGCTAGCATACTGCTTGTGTATGATGAGCGGGGCACGTGGTTGATGAGGGGAGGGGCTGGGGGGTGAGCAGACAGAAGCTGAGCGCAGTGCCGTGCTTCTAATTTTTTTCCCCCTAACTTTATGTGTGCAAATTGCAGCTAACCAGTCAGGGCACAGGAAGCATCCACACTGTCCAGACACAATGGCTTGTTCCATTGGCTGCTGAAATTACATGTCCTCGCTATATAAAGAGCGGACATGTTGTGTCAGCGCCATTTTCTGCTTGTAAGCGGTTACAGATGCTGCTGCTGGATGCTGCTTCTGCCTACTGAGAGATTTTAGCTAGATAGATAAGCGGTTGCTTCTAAATCAGATAGTTTAGATAACTAGTGTCCTGTGTGTCTGTGAAATCGACCTTCCAGCAGATTTTTTTTTTCTTGTGCCATTATAGAGGTCCAGACAAAGACAGCAGTCCAAGTCATAGAACTCTGCAGTGCCCTTCTTCTATTGTGCTCCATGCACAAGTATCCCCTAAAAAATCTATTTTTTCACTAGCTAATATGATACAGCAAGCAAGCCCTACTAGCCCACCTTTTCATTTTGTGGGGTTGAAATTAAACTGTATGCAGAGCTCCTGAGTGCAGAGTACAAAAATCTATTTTTTTCATTTGCTAATGTGATACTGCAAGCTATAGTAGCCCATCTTGTCATTTTTTAGGGGTGAAATTCAGCTGTATGCACAAAAAAAGAAAATATATTTTTTCTGTTGCTAACCAGAGTAAAAAATATATTTTTTTCTGTGACAAACGTGATACAATCTGCCATATGCCACCTAGTCCTTTTGTAGCACTGAAATTCTGCTGTTTTCAGAGTAAAAGATCTATTTTTTCTATTGCTAACCAGAGCAAAAAAAATATTTTTTTCTGTGATAAACGTAATACAGTCTGTCATAAGCCACCTAGTCCTTTTGTGGCAGTGAAATTAAGCTGTATGCAGATGTAAAAAATATTTTTTTTTCGTAGAAATTCAGGTGTTTTCAGCGTAAAAAAGTCTATTTTTTCTGCTGCTAAACAGAGTAAAAAAAATGTTTTCTTTGACAAACGTGATACAGTACGTCATATGTCACCTTGTCATTTTGTGACGTTGAAATTCAGCTGTATGTAGAGCTCGTGCAGAGTAAAAAAATCTGTTTTTTTCTGTGACTAACATGATATAGCAGGCTAGATCTGAGTTTGAAATATCTTGGAGCATATATTCTATGCATCCACAGTAAAAAAATACTTTCTTCTGTTACTAACGTTATACAGCAAGGGACATCTCAGTTTGAAAACAGTTTGGAGCATATCTGCTATGTTATACAGGCGTCATCCAAACTTAAAAAATACTTTCTTCTGTTACTAACATCTCAGGGTGCCAAGGGAGGGTGGATTAATGCGATCGAGGGAGGTTGGTGATACCAGACAAACTGTTAGTGAAGGTGCAAGTGGCGAGGAACAAATGAAGGAGGAAGAGGTGATGGGCGAGCAACAGTCAGAAGATAAAGAGGATATTCATCCCCTCTCTGCCGGGCAGAGATGCCGATCCCCTCACCGCCGTGGTCCCGGTCCAGCGTCCTCCTGTTCCCCTGCTGCACCTGCCTAGGGTGCGCGCACCACGCGCAGTTCCCCGGGCACTGTACTTAGGGCACGCGTGTGCGCTCCATCCCTCTTAAAGGGGCCGGCCATCAGTCCCGTGGGAATTGCCTGCTCTCACACAAGGTCGGTCCCAGAGTGGCACCTGGTTCACTTTCCCGGTCTCTCCTTGGTTCACGGATTCGACTAAGCCGCCGTGTGACCAGGGTCGGTCCGGGTAGGCACTTAGTTACGCCCCTCTGGTACCTCCTTGTATGACAGCACAGAGGTTCCACCACCCGGATCCGTAACAGTTTGCACAGGCCATGGAATCCGGTGGCTCTTAGGCTCCTTTGCTCTCCGAACTGTACCAAGAGGTCTCTCGCCAGAGATCCCAACAGAATACTATCATGTCCTATCTGCGGACAGTCAACTCCCGCTTGGATGCGCTGTCCAACCCGACTGTGTCCGCCTCTAACCAAGCGGCACCTCAACCCAGTGGCTCTGTGGCATCTGGCTTAGGACCCCGGCATTCTACTCCTCCACATTTCGGTGGTGACCCTGCCCTATGTCAGGGCTTCATTAATCAGTGCACGCTGCACTTTGAGCTCCTGGCACATCAGTTCTGCTCCGACCGGCCCAAGATGGCATTCATGATGTCTCATCTCACCGGAGAGGCATTGGCGTGGCTTAACCCTCTGTGGGAGAGAGGGGATCCTCTGGTGTCCAACCTCCAGGCCTTCCTCCGGCTTTCCAGAAGGTGTTCGATGAACCTGGATGAAAATCTTCGACTGCCTCCTCTCTTCTCTGACTCCGCCAAGGGAGTCTTTCTGTGGGACAGTATGCCGTGCATTTCCGCACCCTCGCATCTGAACTTGCCTGGAACAATGAGGCTCTGGTGTCCACCTTTTGGGAGGGCCTTTCCAGACGGATCAAGGATGAGCTAGCTGGTCATGACATACCACCCTCTCTGGACGACCTGGTGTCATTAGCTACACGGATCGACATCCGTTTTCAGTAGCATTCTAAGGAGGTGACCCTTGAGAGAAGGCCCCTGCGCCTCACACCAACCTTCCAAAGGCCAGTCTCGCAACCAGCATCCCCTCTGGTGTCTTCTCCAGTCTATGCAAATAGGCCAAGTTAACATGGTCAAGTCTCGTCAGGAGATCCGCCGCGAGGGGAGTTGCTTCTAATGTGGCAGTATAGAGCATTTAATCCGCTCCTGTCCGGTGAGACTGGGAAACTCCATTGTCTAGGACCGCTCGGAGAGGTCATCCTAGGCAAAAGTTCTTCCTCTTCGCCCTTGTCTCTGTCCATTTCAGTTACAAGTGATGAGACCCTCTTCTTTGAGACTGCCTATCTGGATTCCGGAGCCTCTGGGAACCTCATTCAACAGGACAATGTGGAGCGATATCAGATTCTTACCATACGTCTGGCTGATCCTTTAGCGGTTTCCTCTGTAGATGGAAAGCTTCTCTCTGAGACCATCCTGTTTGTCACTGAGCCTGTAACTTTTCAGGTGGGAATGCTACATTTGGACAGGATCTCCTTTTACGTGCTGTCCGGTCTCTCTCATCCCCTCTTGCTTGGCCTGCCTTGGTAACAGAGACATGAGCCTGTCCTGAATTGGAGTTTGGGTGAGGTGCTCCGTTGGGGTCAGGAATGTCATAAGTCCTGTCTGGTTCCGGTTCGTCCTGCTCGACCTCCGTCTACTCCAACTAACCTACCTGGCCTGCCGGCACCCTACTGGTCATATGCGGACGTCTTTGATAAAAAGGAAGCAGAGACACTACCACCTCATAGGCCATATGATTGACCCATCGACCTAATACCTCGTGCTTTACCTCCTCGCGGGCGAATATTCCCCTTGTTGCTGGCCGAGACCAGTGCTATGTCTGAGTACATAGAAGAGAATCTTGCTAGGGGAGTTATCCAGAAATCCACCTCTCCGGCTGGAGCAGGATTCTTCTTCATCAAAAAGAAAGACAGCTCTCTTCGTCCATGTATCGACTATAGGGGCCTAAACCAGATTACCATAAAAAATAAGTACCCCCTGCCCCTCATCTCGGAGGTGTTCGACTGCCTAAAAGGCGCGAAGATCTTCGTGGGGCATTCAATCTGGTCTGGATTCGCCAGGGAGACAAGTGGAAGATGACATTCAACACTCGGGATGGACACTACGAGTACCGCGTGATGCCCTTCGGTCTCTGTAATGCTCCAGCCGTCTTCCAGGAGTTAGTGAACAACATCTTCAGAGATCTCCTGTATTCCTGTGTGGTGGTATACCTGGACGATATCTTGGTGTTCTCCTCTGATCTGCCCTCTCACCGGAGGGATGTTCGTCAGGTACTGCTGAGGCTCTGGAAGAATTGCCTGTATGCTAAGTATGAGAAATGCCTCTTTGAGCAGACCTCCCTACCATTTTTGGGGTATATCATCTCTGAGACCAGACTGCAGATGGATCCCGAGAAGTTCTCTGCCATCTTAATGTGGCTATTCAGCGGTTTCTGGGATTCACTAACTATTACCGCCTCTTCATTCCTCATTTCTCCTCCCAGAATGCTCCCATCTCTGCTCTCACCCATAAAGGAGCAAATCCCAGGGAATGGACTTCCGAGCTGGAAAGTGCCTTTGTCTCTCTTAAGCAAGCCTTCTCCTCCACTCCAGTGTTACATCGTCCAGATTGCAATAAACAGTTCTTCCTGGAGGTTGATGCCTCTTCCTCCGGGGCCGGTGCAGTGCTCACCCAGAAATCCTCGTCCAAGCGAATGGTGACCTGCGACTTCTTCTCCAAACTCTTTTCTTTGTCCGAGAACAATTACTCCATAGGAGATAGAGAACTGCTGGCCATCAAATTAGCGCTGGCGGAGTGGCGCAACTTGCTTGAGGGGGATCTGCACTCGGTGGTCATCTACACTGACCAGGCCAGACGGTCTTTGTTCTTTGCTCATTTCAGCTTCACTCTCCATTACCGCCAGGCAGAGAAGAATATTAAAGCTGACTCTCTATGCCGCTCTTTTCTGTCTACTGACCAAGAGGAGGAGCCTCTACACATCATTGACCCCTCCAGAATAATGACTATTGCTCAGTTTGACCAGTCTCATCTACCTCCTGGTAAGACCTTTATAGCGGCTCAGGATCGGAAGAGGGTCTTATTCTGGGGTCATTCATCCAAACTGGCTGGTCATGCCGACCAGAGCAAGACACTTCTGCTCATTGCCGGACATTATTGGTGGCCTACCCTGCGCAAAGATTTTGCGGATTTTGTCGCAGTTTGTTCATCCTGTGCCCGTAACAAGATACCTAGGCACCTCCCAGCTGGTCGTCTTCTTCCTCTCCCCTTGCCTTCTGCTCCTTGGCAACACATTGCAATGGATTTCATCACTGATCTTCCGGTATCTGCTGGTTCTATTGGTGGTCACTGACCACTTCTCCAAGATGGCTCACTTCATTCCTTTGCCTGGGCTTCCGTCCGCACCTAAGCTGGCTAAGGACTTCATCCGTCACATCTTTCGTCTCAACGGCTTACCCCTCCACATTGTTTCGGACAGAAGAGTTCAGTTCACTTCTCGCATCTGGAGAGCCACATGAAAGCTGCTGGATGTCTGTTTGGACTTTTCTTCAGCCTATCATCCTCAGTCCAATGGTCAAGTGGAACGTATTAATCAGATCCTTACCAGTTTTCTTCGACACTTTGTCAACGCTCACCATAGCGATTGGGTAGAACTTCTGCTTTGGGCTGAGTTTTCTTATAAGAACCATGTGAGTGAGTCCTCTGCTAAGTCTCCGTTTTTTGTGGTTTACGGTTGACACCCCCAAATTCCGTTTCCAATCTCTTCTTCAGTGGATAATCCTGCCGCGGAGTCTCTCGTCAGTGACTTTTCGGTGATTTGGGAAGACACTAGATCTGCGCTTCTTCAGCCCTCCGAGCGGATGAAGAAGCATGCTGATAAGAGACATCTGGATCCGCCTCTATTTCGTCCGGGAGACAAAGTATGGCTTTCCTCCAAATATGTCCGTCTCAAGATACCATCATACAAGTTGGGCCCGCGGTTCATCGGTCCTTTTGAGATTCTGAACCAAATAAATCCAGTGGCGTACAAGCTGAAACGTCCAGCCTTCTTACAGATTCCCAATTCCTTTCATGTGTCTCTCCTCAAGCCTATTGTCCTTAATCCTTTCTCTGATGATCCAGGTACCACTCCAGTTCCAGTCTCCGCTGAGGACGTCTTTGAGGTAGAGAATATTTTGGCCTTCAAGAGGGTAAGAGGAAATACTTTCTTTCTTGTTTGGTCCTGAGGAGAGATCTTGGGAGCCCAGGGAGAACATTCATTCAGAGATGCCGATCCCCTCACTGCCGCCGTCCCGCTCCAGCGTCCTCTGACTCTCCTGCTGCATCTGCCCGGGGTGCGCACACCACGCGCAGTTCCCTCTGCACTTTACTTAGGGCTCGCGTGCATGTGCTTCCTTCCTCTTAAAGGGGCCGCGCGTCCCATCCTAACGAGTCCCTGGCCAATGGCCGGAGGACTGCTCCTATATAAGGCACCTCCTCCAAAATGGAGGTTCCTGTGCAAGGTTGTTGTTTGTGTGCTAACACTCTCCACAGCCCTCAGGTTCCAGTGCCCGCCAGCCTGTGTTTCAGCCGTGCCCGCCTGCCTGTGTATCAGCCGTGCCCGCCTGCCTGTCTATCAGCCGTGCCCGCCTGTCTGTCTATCAGCCGTGCCAGCCTGCCTATCAGCCGTGCCCGCCTGCCTGTCTATCTGCCGTGCCCACCTGCTTGTCTACCCACATCACTTGCCTGTCTACCAGTCATGCTCCTGTGCTGTGCCTGTTGACTTCGGCCATCAGTCCCTTGGGAGTCGCCTGCTCTCACACAAGGTCGGTCCCAGAGTGGCACCTGGTTCACCTTCCCAGTCCCTCCTTGGTTCACGGAGTCGATTAAGCCGCCGTGTGTCCAGGGTCTGTCTTGGTAGGCACTTAGAAACGCCCCTCTGGTCCCTCCATGCTTGACAGCACAGAGGTTCTACAACCCGGATCCGTAACACCCTCTCTGTTCGTGTTTGGTGGGAGGGGACAGAAGAAACAAGCATCAGATTTACCCAGCCACCAACACAGCATGGGCTTGAACCTCATGGAAGAGCCCGACATATGAGTGCCTTTCTGCTGCAATATCTGCAACATGATTCCCGTATAGTTATGATTCGAAATAGTGCTTACTACTGGGTTGCCACTCTGTTAGATCCATGTTTTAAGAGTAAATTTTGCCAGATGCTTCCCACCCTGGAAAGGGACGCGCGAATGTGTGTCGAAACACGCTTTTACCCAACCTTAAGATAGGTTTTTCCCAAGACAGCAGTGAAGAACACAGTGTGCATCGCAGCTCTACACTTTCAGCCTCCAGCACGTCAATTCATCAATGCCAAAACATTAGCAGCAGCAGCAGTAGTGTAAGTGGCAGAAGCAATTTCTGTGAGTCCTTTAACACATTTTTTAGACCAGCTCGTGCACCAGCACAACAAAGTACAAGTTTGACACATGGTGAATGACTGGAGAGAATGGTTCACTATTACACTGTTAATATAAGTGTTTGTATAATATTTGGTTTAATATTTAGGCCACAATGCCCTTTTTTATATTGGTTTATAGGATCGTATTGTTTAACCTATTTAACGTAAGGCGGTATATATTAAGAATGGTTGCACTATTAGGGCTATATATATTTTGTATGAAATATCAATATTAATACCATCAGGCAGGGTTTGGACCCTTTGATATTTTGGTCTCCCAAAATGGATGAGTGGCCTGAGTTCGCCTGTCACGCCTTGGAGCTTTTATCATGCCCGGCAGCCAGTGTTCTCTCAGAACGTGTCATCAGCGCTGCTGGTGGTGTCCTGATGGATGAGCGCAGCTGGCTGTCCCCTGAAAGTGTAGACTGCCTAACTTTCTTCAAGATGAACAAGTCATGGATCTCCAAGGACTTTTGCACCTCAATCGCAGACTGTACAAACTAGGCGATGTTATAGTTTTTAGTGTGCTACATTGAGCTAACATAATTGAAGTCTGTGATTTCTTTAGCGTGGCTTCTGTGCCTACTCTTGCTGCTGCAGCAGGTGTTAACACAAATTTTTGGAAATGTGAACACTCCTGATTGTGTCTCCATCTGCTGGGTTGGATGTAGTGGAAGAAGTGTCGGTCCCCATTATACTACCACTACTGTAGTGAAATTGATGCCACTGTGTTGGTGTTAGACCCTAATTGTTTTAAATGTGAACACTCCTGATTGTGTCTCCATCTGATGGGTTGGCTGTAGTGGAAGAGGTTTGTTCACCATTATACTACTTCTACTCTAGTGAAATTGATGCCACTTAGTTGGTGTTAGGCCCTAATTTAGGGAAATATGACCACTCCTGGTTGGGTCTCCATCTGCTTGGTTGGCTGTAGTGGAAGAGTTGTTGGTCCCCATTATAATAGTTCTGCTGTATTGAAATTAATTCTTTGGTGCAGATATTGTTCTCACACGCGTACACATGATAAAATAGAAATTGGTTTTCTATCTACCGTGGTATATAAAGCAGGTTATATTTCATCTTTTAATTCTTTGGTGCAGATATTGTTCTCCACACAGGGGTACACAGACATGATAAACTGAAAATTGGTATATAATGCAGACTGCATCTCAGCTTAAAATTCTTTTTGGCAAATAATGTTCTCCATACAGGGTGAAAAAAAAGTTGGGTCCGAGCACCTTTCTGACCCTTGTGACCAGACGTTAACCCTCTGGGGGATGAAGGTGATCCTGATGTGACTCAGATACCTGAGGGTCACGCGGACTGTACTTTACTGTCAGGGCAAGGAGAGGAGGAGGGTTATTCTCAGGTCGAGGAATGGGATAACACATTGGATGATGATGAGGTTGTAGATCCCAGTTGGTGTGAAGCCAGAGACACGCAGCTGAGTAGCTCATCTGAGGGGGTGGAGGAGGGGGAGGATGAGGAGGTTACATTGCGTCCAAAGGCGCAGACATGGAGTGATGCAACCGCATTGAGCACTTCATCCTTAGTCACAACCATGGCAGTGGCCAGCAGCGGTCATGAGTCTGCAGCTCGCAGGGGTGGCAAGGGTTGTCTAGCCTGGGCCTTTTTTGAAACCGCAAAGAATGAGCCAGCAACTTTGCAAGAAAAAACTCAATAGAGGGAAAAAGTGCAATAATTTGACTACTACATGCATGAACCTTCACATTCTCAATCAACATGCATTACACTACCAATCTCACTGAGATAAAATGCAGACTTCATCAACCATCAGCCGCCCCATCAACCACATCTGCTGCTTCTTCCTCCTCCTCTGTTACTGTGACAATTATTGTCATGCAGGTCTCCCACCACAGAACCTTCGGTTATATACCCGCTCCAGTCAGGTTAAGTGAGAGCCCATCAGCTTTAATGGAAGTGGACATGCCTGCTGTGTTTGTTTCACAAAGCGCAACACATCTTTCTCAATCCCCCATAACATCTCTGCCTGCACCTCACTCATGGTCCAGCAGTTTGTCCGGTTCACCATACTCCGCCCTCTCTCAGCACTGCAGCCAGCCCTCGGTCCCTCAGTTGTGGTCACGTAAAAGATTGTTTCCTCCCACACATGACAAAGCTGAGAAATTGAACTCTACCATCTCCAATCTGTTGGCCACGGGAAATGGTGGTGACAGGCCCTAATTTTTTTAAATGTGAACACTCCCGGTTGGGTCTCCATCTGCTGGGTTGGCTGTAGTGGAAGAGTTGTCGGTCCCCATTATACTAGTTCCACTGTAGTGAAATTAATTCTTTGGGGCAGATATTGTTGTCACAGGGGTACACATTATATAATCAAAATTTGTTTTCTTACTACCGTGGTATAAGCTAATGCTTATAATTTCAAAAATGACAATTATTTTGTTCTTTATTAAAATGAAAAGGTTGAAAACTCTGCTGTGCATAATAATTTGGAACATGCATTTTGAGTGCAGCTTGAGTTTTTTATTTTTTTAAAAATATACTGTTATCATAGGCAGTTTGTACAAAAACCTTTCAATTGTACTCTAATAGTTATTTGACTGGAAAATTACAATGACTGCAATTCATAAAGGTAATTTGGGAAAATCTGAGAAAATATTATTTGCATAATAATTTGGAACACAGTGTAAAACAGGCTATATTTAATTTTGTAATTCTTTGGTGCAAATATTGTTCTCCATACAGGTGAAAAAAAATTCTTTCTTTCATTACTAATGTAATACAGTAGGGGACATCTTAGTTTGAAATTGTTTGGAGCATATCTTCTTTGTTAAACAGGCCTCATGCACAATAAAAAAAATCTTTCTTCTGTTACTAACGTCATACTGTAGGGGACATCTCAGTTTGAAATACTTTGGAGCATATCTCCTGTTATACAGGCGTCATACACACTAAAAAATTTTTTTCTTCTGTTACTAATGTCATACAGCAGGCCAGATGTCAGTTTCAAATTTTTGGGTGCTGATATTGTTCTCCGCAAATAGGTACATATGATTATATCGAAATTGGTTTACTTACTACCATGGTTTATAAAGCAGGCTACATTTCATCTTTTAATTCTTTGGTGCTGACATTGTTCTCCATACAGGGGTACACATTAGTGATGAGCGAGCACTAAATGTGCTCAACTTAGTGGTTCAGTGGTTTCTCAAAACCTACTCAGATCTGCCAGAGCTGCTTGTGAAAGTATGCCACGTGTGTGCCCATTTCATTTACTTTCAAAATTGGTTTACTTACTACCATGGTTTATAAAGCAGGCTACATTTCATATTTTAATTCTTTGGTTCTGACATTGTTCTCCATACAGGGGTACACATTAGTGATGAGCGAGCACTAAATGTGCTCAACTTAGTGGTTCAGTGGTTTCTCAAAACCTACTCAGATCTGCCAGAGCTGCTTGTGAAAGTATGCCGTGTGTGTGCCCATTTCAGAAAATCAGCTACAGCTTCCGCCACCTGGCAGTGCTTCAGCAGCATTTGTAGCTTCCAGCTCACCGACTGAGGTGTGATGTCACCACACATTGGAAATCAATGTTGCAGATGTTGGGAAGGATTTGTGAGCAGCAGAGGGCAGTTGTTGAGTACCAGCCTCAACACGCCCATAGGAATTCAGGTCAGCCTCCGCACATAACAGCTGATGAGTGGGCATGGATGTCTGACATTTGTGCCATCCTCTAAAACTTTGAGGACTCCACCAAAATGATGAGCGGCGATCATGCCATAATTAATGTCACCATCCCGCTTCTCTGTCTACTGAAATGCTCGCTGCTCACATTTAAAGAGGAGGCATTGCAGGCGGAGCAAGGAACTATACAGGATAATGCAACACAACCCAGCCTCATCGCATCTCAACGCGGATTGGATGATAATGAGGAGGATGAGGAGGAGAACATGGGCAGTAATCCTCTTGGTGAGGACAGGGAAGTCTTGGCTGTCTTGGAAGTCTTGATATCCCTCTTTCAGTCTGTGGGAAAGCTATATGAGTTTCACTTAATGATGACTTTCAGTGGCATAAACCGTGGCTTTGCTTATGCAAGTTATTTCTCAAAACGCATTGCAGATCAGGCCATTGCCCAACTCTGTAGTCATGAAATTCAAAGCTTAAAAAAAGCTCTTTGTGTGTTGAAGCATCACCAAGAAGTATGAGCTGATGTTGAATGGGCTGCCACTGCTCATGCCACAAGCTGCATTTGAGGACTTCTTGGGAGAAATGAAAGCCGGAGCAGATACGGTTTCCCTTTATGACAGTCCTTTCACTGAGCTAAAGAATATGGCTGTGGTGAAATACAACTCTCACCGAGAAGCAGTGTCAGACTGAAGAATATTGGGCCCATCAGAGGATTTGATTCTTAGGGCCCACCTTTCTCCTCCGCTCAAGTGCCCCATAGTAGAAGCCAGGGCCCACCGGAGGAGTCTCAGGTTCTCTGGTGGGCCCATACAATCCTGCCGAGAAGCAGCACTGGCTAAGAAAAGTCTGTGTGAAGGTTACTATGGCTGCTTTTTTACTGTGGACTGGCTCCAGCAATCTATAAGATTGCAATCCATAAGATCCCTTCACTAGCTCCCAATTGCCTAGCGTATCCAGTTCAAACTACTAACTCTGACCTACAAAGCCATCTATAACATTTCTCCTCCGTACATCTCTGAACTAATCTCCCAATATACTCCGTTGTGAGAGGAGCTGTCTGGGTTTTCATGCCTAAGTGTTGGGACTTCATTCTTTGTCGGGAGCTTGGAAGTAACATCTGTTTCGCTTCAGCGAGATCCTCCAACGAGGATGAGGCAGAAGAGACTGATCACCAGGTGGATGTGTCTGATGTCATCCAGCTCGTCCCTGAAGACCAACCTGAGCTGGATATACAAGCAGATGACATCATGCATCAGGACACCTTCCCAATGTGTGCCGCTGATATTGAGGATCAGCTGAAGAAACAGTTTGCATACTTGTCATGTGGAAGGGGTGAAAATGGCTGTCCTGTTATCACGCTTCCAGAATACCCAGCCTTCAGTGAGATCCCAGAGACGGAGTTCCAGAACATCCTGACATATCTAACCAGTGTTCCCAGTTTACAAGATGCAGGAAATGGCTTCAATAGGCTGAACTGGATGGACGCTTGTCTTTTTTCGGCCTTATAAACTATGTAACTATGTAACTATGTAATCTCCGGTCTAAAATTCTGGAGAAACTTGAGCCTACTGCCACTCAGTGAATTCAGCTTCTTTGTGGGAAACTAATGTTTGGGCAGTCACTCAGTCTACCGAATAAAATTCCTGAGAAGGAAATTGTGGATGGCTTCGCTTTTGGTACTTGGTGCACTGCTAATACCATGGCGTGCCACATGCCATAATTCACTGGAAATATTCCAGGCTGGTTGGAGACAAGCTCATTCCCACAGAAAAGTACAAGCTTCAAGCTAAGGAGATGGTGGCCTCTATCATCATCACGACCTGCAAGGTTTGCATCATGGACTCTCCTGAAGGAGAGGCCAGGGCCCACCGGAGGAGTCTCCGGTTCTCTAATGGGCCCGTCCAACCCTGCCAAGAAGCAGCCCTGGCTAAGAAAAGTCTGTGTGAAGGTTCCTGGACACTCTATGGCTACTTGTTTACTGTGGACTGTCTCCAGCAATCTATAAGATGCCTTCATTGGCTTCCAATTGCCCAGCGTATCCAGTTCAAACTACTAACACTGACCTACAAAGCCATCCATAACCTTTCTCCTTCGTACATCTCTGCACTAATCTCCCGATATATTCCCTGACGTAATCTCTGCTCTAACATGCTGGAGAAACTTGCACCTACTGCCGCTCAGTATCTTCAGCTCTTTTGTGAGAAACTAATGCTTTGGCAGTCACTCAGTCTACCAAATAAAATTCCTGAGAAGGAAATTGTGGATGGCTTCGCTTCTGGTACTGGGTGCACTGCTTATACCATGGCGTGCCATAATTCACTAAAAATATTCCAGGCTGGTTGGAGACAAACTCATTCCCACAGAAAAGGACCAGCAGCAAGCTAAGGAGATGGTGGCCTCTATCATCATGAAAGTGTTAGCTTGTTGTCTAGTAGTCTGGTTTTTATACTAAAAATCCTGGTGTGTTTTTATAGTTTTAAGAGAGCACATAGAGACCCTGGTTTCTGCAGCAGAGCATCCAGGCCAGGATAGTGGTGGAGAAATTGCTGTACCATCAGGTTGAGAATGCGAGACATTCAAGGCACATATGTGAGGTTGCCCTGGTGTAGGGCTGCCACCAGGTTTGCACCGTTATTGCACACGGCCTTCCCTTGCCCCAGGTTCAGTGGCGACAGCCATTGCTCAAACTCGGCCTGGATAGCTGTGCACAACTCTTCAATGTATGACTGCGATCTCCAAGGCATATTAATTTTAACACTGCCTGATTGCGGTGAGCCCTGGCTGCGCAGTACGAAGGTGGGGTGGGGGGGGGATTCTCTCTGCACTGTTAGAACATGTGTCTCATTAAGGCAGAGGTTGAGAGCTCAGGTGGAGGCCCTAAAGGAGCTGGAGGAGGCAGAAGCAGTGGAGGAAGTGTTAGATACAGAGGTTTGTCCTGCAAGCCTTGGGGATTCCAGCACTTGCCGCCTAGTGACACTTTGGTGTCTAGTGGTTTAGTTCTCCATCCCCTGGTGTGTAGTAGTTTAGTTCTCCAACCCTAGCTGTTTAGTAGTTTAGTTTTCCAACCCCTGTTGTCTATTAGTTTAGTTCGTCAACCCCTGTTGCCTATTAATTTGGTTCTCCATCTTCTGATGTCTAGTGGTTTAGTTCTTCATCCCTTGCTGTATAGTAGTTTGTTTTCCAACCCTAGCTGTTTAGTCATTTAGTTTTCAAACCTCTGTTGTATATTAGTTTAGTTCTCCATGTTCTGGTGTGTATTTGTATCATTCTCCAACCCATCCATGCCCACCCCCAATGGTTAACGTCTTGTGACAAGGGTTTGGATTCTGCTTGGACCCTACTTTGTTCGGGCCTGAATCAACTGAAAAAATCAGTTGATGACACACAGATCTAACTCTCTGGACCTTATATTACCTCCAGTCCTTACTAACCAGAATACCTCAATGTGTGTCCGCTATTTCATCTTTCTTCTCTGCTAGATTTGTTAACCTTAATATGGATAAAACCGAATTCATCATCTTTCCACCTTCTCATTCATCCCCCCAACTGACCTATCCATCAAAGTCAATGGCTGCCCACTCTCCTCAGTCCCACAAGCTTGACTCTGATCTGTCATACAAAACGTCAGATCCAAGCCCTTTCCACTTGCTGCCGACTTCAACTCCAAAATATCTCTGGAATCCGCACATTCCAGAACCATGAATCTACAAAAACACTAGTGCACGCCCTCATCATTTCCCACCTGGACTACTGCAAGCTCCTGCTCTGTGGCCTCCCTTCTATCACTCTCGCACCCCTCCAATCTATCCTAAACTGTGCTGGTGGACTAATCCACCTGTTATCCCACTATTCCCCGACTTCTCCCCTCTGTCAATCCCTGCTCAGGCTCCCCATTGCCCGGAGACTCCAGTTGAAAAGCCTAACTTTGGCATACCAAACCATCGAAAACCTCTCTCCTCCATACATCTTTGACCTAGTCTCTCTGTACTTACCTGCACACAACCTCCCATCCTTCCAAGGTCTCATTCGCTACTTCCCTCTTATCTCTTCTTGCCACAATCACATAAAAGTTTTGTCCCATGCATCCCCCCTACTGTGTAACTCTGTACCCCAACACAGATTCTCGCCTCCGGTGGAAACCTTGAAAAGGAAGCTGAAGACCCACTTCTTCTGACAAGTGTATGTGAGACGCTCACAGCCCTACCCTGGGAGATGGGGGTACTCGGAGCCAGGTCAGATGTTGGGGAAGCAGTCGTGACCTGGACCCGTTCCGTGCCCATGGCCGTCACATTTAAAAGGGTGTAATGGGCTTTCAGGGTTGAGTGGTTATTAACAACTGCGCCACCTGCAGTGTCTGGTGATGGCCACCAGCGCTGCGGCAGTCCTCTGAGGCGAAATGTAGTGGCAGCTGTAGATGGTGCTACTCCCCACAGGCGGATCAGGGCCTCAGGGAAGAGAGGCAGATGGAGGGTGTAGTCGTGAGAAGTCCTGGTGCGGTGCGGTGCAGAAATAAAGAGACCGGAGGCCATAGGGGTAGACTTCCAGGGTTTTTACTCACGGTGGAGCATGCAGCTGCAAGGCTTCTCCCTGCTCCTCACGGGGCTCTGTTGCCACCAGGACCGGGGGTCCGACAACCTCCGAGTAATTCAGGTGCTTTAGTCAGGACCCCACACCCGAGTGTTCCTAGACTTCAAACTAAGTCCTCTCCTATCCGTGTGTGTAAAAAGGCCGGGTCTCCCTCTGGACTATGCACAGAACAAGGGTACGGGTGGCGACTCCACTCCGTTACCCGTTGGGATCCACTGAGCCTCCGAGCTTCTCCGACTGAGACATAGAGTAACAAAGTCAGATATCGGGGGCTGGTACCCCTCTTGCAGCAGGAATCCCTCTGACTAGGCCAGAGTAGCGAGGACATGTGGCGTATACCGCTCAGTCTGCATCCCCCTGGGATCCTTTTGCGGTGGAGCTAGTCTCCTCTGCTCCAGGCCTTCTTGGGTAGGGACCTTGACCAGGTAGAGACAACCGTTAACTCTTGCCCACTCCTCGACTCAAGGCCAGAGTACGAAGACCGTGTCCCCATCAACTGCAGGTTCACACAGAAAGCCACGTTCAGTGATGAAGATCACAATCAAAAGACCATAAGCCCAAGATGGCTGTTTAATAAATATGAATTGTTAAGTGTAACCAAAGTGTGTGTCCTCCACCCTCACCCACTACATGGTTCCCCCTATCTTTTGGTTCCCCCCATCTCCTCTTATCCCGGCTGGGGCAGCACACTAGTGCATATAAGCCCCCCCTAGGTGGGAGAGGTGAAATGTTGGATGTAGAGATGGGGTCCTGTCAGCTGCACCATCCTTACCTCGAAGGAGAGATACCACACCTCATTAAAGAGATGCAGTACCCCTGTGGCGGTCGAACCCTCAGGGGCGCCACATGTACAATCTGCAGTAACCCTTGCTGCATCATACCGCTGCACAACCAGCTGTACCCTCACCTACTCTATCCTCACCTATCCCTTGTAGATTGTTTGTGTGCCCTGGTGGACAGGGTCCTCTCTCCTCTTGTACCAGTCGGTTTTCACATGTAAAGCGCCACGGAATAAATGTCGCTATAATAATAAATAATAATTATAGTATTTGTACTCTGGGTCAATTGATGGCACTTTCCTGGTGTCTGCCCCTAATTTGGTTTGTTTTGGCAACTTTTGGGCCTGTTTGAAGGTGTTGTACATGCGTTTGTTTTTGCCCCTTATTAAATCCAATGGCTTTTGGCAATGTTCAACAAATATTCGAGGAATAAATCGGCGAATATTGCAAATTCGACGATCGTAATCCGAACCGAATATCGAAACATTCGCTCATCTCTAATGTTAACATAAAAATGATGCCGTACATTGAATCAAAGTAGAACAAAAAAAAAAGTATCCAGGATGAACATGTTTGCACTGTGGCAACACATACGTGTACTGTGCAAAAATGGTTAAAATGTATCTCTTGGCCAAAATTACACTTGCAACATCATGTGATATCTGGTTCCCCGCACAAATAGACCGTGTGTTGAACTTTGGGTAGTGTTGTTTTGGCCAATAATAAATTAGAGCTCACACACATATGATAGGGAGCGCACTTTTGTTGTGGCATGAAGAGGTGGCAGTGTGCAGGTGGTTACTTTTGCAAAGTTCCATTTGTGATTGTTGCATGATGTAGGTGTAACTGTGTATGGGCTTTTGGTTTAAAGCATTGCAGGTTTGAAGTGAACCAACATTATGTGCTAATGCAGGAACAGTAGCAAGTAGTGATGAGCTAGCATACTCGCAAGTACTCGGAACTCTCCCGAGCATCTCAGTGCTCGAGATGCTCGTCGCTCGCCGAGTATTTGTGAGATGCTCAGGCGGATGCTCGGGTCTCCTCCTTGCATGTTTGGCGCCCTTTAGAGCGCCAATCAACATACAGGGATTGCCTGCCACTCACTGAAATGCCGCAGCCATGTTGGTTGTGGCATTACAGTGACTGGCTGGCCACACAGCGTCATCAGGTCTATATCAGACCAGGCGCCGCTGTGCTCATCAGTCTACTCCGCAATCAGGCAGTGTAGGGAGAGGTGCTGCTGAGCAAGGGAGAGATTTGGTTGTGTATTAGGTAGTGTAGGGAGAAAACAAGTACATTACATATATCCATCTCAACAAACATTCCTTCTGAGGACTAATCCACCTGCAGAGATATCAGGCAGGCAGTGTATATAGGCAGGCAGGCAGTGTATATAGCAGACTGCAGTGCATATAGCACAAGAGGCTCCATTTCAGTTCTGCCTTCTGCTGCTGTTAGACATTGCTAGACAAAGGCCCAGGTCTCAGGGGACAGGAATAATTTTTTTCGGATCTTAATCCTCATTATTTGCTTAAAAAACAATCCAGAGAACACTGTTTTTCTGCGCCATTTGCTTGTTGGCACTGCAGAATACAGCCAGGTGCTTTCCATATTACAGGGCTAAAAATCCAGCTATTTAAAACTGTGGTTTGTCCGTCACACGGATCACATATAATTGGGCTGAAAATACTGCCATTTTTGGCCTCCATTCAAATTTTTTTTCAGTGTGTCAGCAAAGTTTTTGGCACCTGTTTGCTGTTTGAAATAGTTACCTACAGGCCAGGTATTTAAAACTGTGGTTTATCTGTCACACGGATCACATATACGTTTTCTGAAAATTCTGCCATTTCTGGCCTCCATTTAAATTTTTTTCAGTGTGTCAGCAAAGTTTTCGACACCGGTTTGCTGTTAAAAATAGTTACCTACAGGCCAGGTATTTAAAACTGTGGCTTCTCCATCACACGGATTACATATAACTTTGCTCCAAATTCAGCCATTTGTAGTGAGCGTGGAAGAAATTGAAGATATTTTCCTCCATTTAAAATGGGCAAGGCGCATGACAAGGGATGGGGAACTGTACGTAATGGTGATGGTGCATGCGGAGGCCGAGGCCGAGGCCGTGGGCAAGCTGAAATTGTGTCACAACAAACACCCACATCTTCTCGCCCGATCTTCCTGTCCCAATTCCTAGGGACCGCAGCACATCACTATTGAACCCAGAGCAGTGTCAAAAAGTTGTTGGTTGGATAGCGGATAATGCTTCCAGTCACTTAGTCACCACCACCACCCTGTCTTCCACACTGTCACGTCTCAGTAGCTGTGAGTCTGGACTGTATATTCTTCACACTGATCCTCCTTCCTTCCACCATGCTGAGTGCCCGGAGACAACTGATCCCACACTTGGACACTCTGAAGAGCTGTTCACTTTTCCATTTATAGATTTAGGCCTCTCGCCCGGTTCACTTGAAGGGGGCAAGAGGAGATCGCCCAAATATTTGAGCAGCCACGGTCACATGAAGGCGACGGTGGGTAAGTGTCACAAGAGGTGGACAATGATGAGACACAATTGCCAGAAAGTTAGGAGGAGGACCAGGGTGCGGAAGTGGAAGATGAGGTGGTGGATGATATAGTAACTGACCCAACCTGGCAGGAGGACATGCAGAGCGAGGACAGCAGCACACAGGGGGAGGGAGGCAGAGCACCCCAACAGGCAGGAAGAAGCAGTGTGGGGGCTGCAGACAGAAGGCAGGCAACCATTCCCCGCAACACCAACATGAAAGGAAGTTGCCAGTACAACTGTTAGGTCTTCCCGAGTCTGGTTGCTTTTTAAAGACTCTGCTGATAACCCCAAAAAGGCCATTTGCACCACCTGCCAGGCCAGCATCACAAGGGGTGGCAAAACTAGCAGCCTGACCACCACCAGCATGATCAGGCACATGGCAGCAAAGCACCCGATTTTGTGGGCCGAACCCCAGGGTCCAGGAACAGTGTTTGCAGTTAGAACCATTGCTTCTTCCGCTGTTGTGCATGCAAGCCAATCCCCTGTCCATGGTGCATGCGAAGATGCCTCCTGCCCTGCACCTGTCGTTGCACACGCTCAACTAACACCATCATCAAGCAAGTCCACGTCATTGTCCCAGCGCAGCGTTCAGTTGTACATACCCCAGTCCTTGGAACGCAAGCGCAAATACGCAGCCAATGTTCCACAGGCCACACTACTAAATTCCCACATTTCAGGACTGCTTCTGCTCAAAATGTTGCCTTTTAGGCTTGTGGAGACGGAAGCATTCCGCAACCTGATGGCGGCGGCCGTCCCTCGGAACTCGGTCCCCAGCCGCCACTATTTCTCCCGGTGTGCCATCCCCGCATTACACAGGCACATGTCCCAAAACATTAGCTGTGCCCTCAACAATGCAGTTACTGGGAAAGTCTACCTAACCACGGACATGTGGACAAGTGCTTGTGGGCAGGGATGGTACATCTCGCTGACGGCACACTGGGTTAACATAGTGGAAGCCAGGACCCAGTCAGACCTTGGAACGGAACACGTCCTCCTGATGCTGAGGATTGCTGGCCCAAGGTCAATCAGGGTTGCCCTCCTCTTCAGTCTCCATCTCTGAAATGACCACATCAGTCACAAGCTGGAAGCATTGCAGCACTGCCTAGGCCAAGCGGCAACAGGCTGTGCTGAAGCTAATATGCTTAGGTGACAAACCGCACAATGCTGAAGAGTTGTGGACAGCTCTGAAAGAGCAGGCAAATCTGTGTCTCACACTGCTGAACCTACAGCCAGGCATGGTCGTGTGTAACAATGGCCGGAACCCAGTGGCGGCTCTGAGGCGAGGTGAGCTCACACAAATTCCATGCCTGGCCAATGTACTTAACCTCGTGGTTCAGACAAACTACCTGGAGCTACCGGATCTGCTTGTTAAAGTACGCCACCTGTGTGCCCATTTTAGAAAGTCACCAACAGCTTCCGCCGCCCCTGCCGTGTTTCAGCAGCGTTTGCAGCTTCCAGCTCACAGACTGGTGTGTGATGTCCCCACGCATTGGAACTCTACACTGCAGATGTTGGGAAAGATTTTTGAGCAGAAGATGGCAGTTGTTGAGTACCAGCATCAACAAGGCCAACAGAATTCAGTTCAGACTCCACACATAAGACCTCAGGA
The DNA here is from genome assembly GCF_046119375.1 of Phyllobates terribilis. Lineage (NCBI taxonomy): Eukaryota > Metazoa > Chordata > Amphibia > Anura > Dendrobatidae > Phyllobates > Phyllobates terribilis. Next base: position 231,538,899 of record NW_027362764.1, read on the forward strand.
GTGGACATGGATGTCAGACATATGAATCCATCCTCCAAAACTTTGAGGACTCCACCAAGATGGTGAGCGGTGATGACACCATAATTAGCATCACCATCCCGCTTCTCTGTCTACTGAAATGTTCGCTGCTCACAATTAAAGAGGAGGCATTGCAGGCGGAGCAAGGAACTATACAGGATGATGCAACACAGCCTCATCTCATCTCATTCCAACGTGGATTGGGTGACAATGAGGAAGAGAAGGAGGAAGAACAGGAGCTAGTTTCATGCGCTATAGATGGTACCACCTGTACAACTGTCATACCGTCTGTTCAACGTGGATGGCCAGAGGACAAAGAGGAGGAGGAGGAGGGCATGGTCCTCTTGCTGAGGACACGGAAGTCTTGCCTGTTAGCAGTCTGGCACGCATGGCTGAGTTTATGTTACACTGCCTTTCCCATGACCCTCGCGTTCTCAAAATTTTGGGTGACAGTCATTATTGGTTGGTGACACTTCTAAACCCACGCTACAAGGAGAACTTTATATCTGTTATTCCTGAGGCGGACAGGTCTACAAAAATGGGGCAGTACCAGAAGGCCCTTGTTGGGGAACAATTAAAAAAATTCCCATCTGAAAACGCTGGCGGCAGAGGTCAAAGTTCGTTGGACAACCGAGGAGTACAGGCGAGAGAGACACAACTTCAATCCAGCAGAGGCAGGGGAACACTGTCAAAAGTTCAGGGAGAATTTTCTCAGACCCTCCCATCGCACAGGCCCTGAGGCGCGGGGTACGCTCACAAGGAGTGCAAAGTTGGGGAAGATGCTGAGGGAGTACCTTGCCGACCGTACCAACGTCCTCCGTGATTTCTCTGTGCCTTATAATTATTGGGTATCCAAGCTGGATACGTGGAATGAACTGGCTCTCTACGCCTTGGAGGTCCTGGCCTGCCCTGCCACCAGCGTTTCATCAGAGCGGGTTTTTAGTACCACTGGTGGAATTATAATTGATAAGTGCATGCGCCTGTCAACTGAAAATGCTGACAGGCTGACTCTTATAAAAGTGAACAAGGGCTGGACTGGGCCAGCCTTCTCAACACCACCGAATGATAGCAGCGTAACATAAACTTAAATCCAGTGTCTTTTTTTGGGAGGTGTATTCCCATGCACCTCTTCACACCCACACATGGGTATACACTTCCTGATTTTGGCTATTTGCTCTTGTCCTCCTTTTTCTCCTCATTCTCATCCTCCACCACCATATCACCAGGGTTACCGTGGTCCTTGATGTAACACCCACATAATTTTTTTAAAGCGTGTTTATGATGCCCGTAAAAAAAAAAATTCATACAGTATATTCATGTTTACCCCCCAGGGGTAAATGTTTGTCAGCCCATACACTTAGTGCATGGGCATTACAAGTATAGGAGACCCGCTGCTTTCTAATGGGAACATTTTTTATGAGGCCCTCCTCCACGTCTCTTCCAAGGGGCATTGGTGTGCCTCCCAATTTTTGGCAGCCCTTGTATTCACTGCATAGTCAAACACAATGGGAGACCCACTTCCTAATAATGGGAACATTTTTTTCATGAGGCCCTCCTCTACGTCTCCTCCAAGGGGCATTGGAGTGCCTCCAAATTTTTGGCAACCCTTGCATTCACTGCATAGGCAAACATTATGGGAGACCCACTTCCTAATAATAGGAACATTGTTTTCAGGAGGCCCTCTGACCTCCACGTCTCTTCAAAGGGGCATTGGAGTGCCTACAAATTTTTGTTAACCCTTGCATTCACTGCATAGGCAAACACAATGGGAGACCTACTTCCTAATAATGGGAACATTGTTTTCAGGAGGCCCTCCTCTAAGTCTCTTCAAAGTGGTATTGGGGTGCGTCCAAATTTTGGGCAGCCCTGTTACTCACTGTATACGCAATAGCAGTATAGGAGACCCACTCTTTAGTAATGGGAACAATAAAACATAGCTAGCTGATGGCTCTATAAGAATAGTAAAGGCCGCCTGATGGCCCTATAAAAACAGGCTTTGTGACTTTCAGAATCCCTCCTTCATAAATAAAACATGATTTGTCTGATGATATCTCAATCACCACATGGCCAGGTAAGGTTGTAAAATGTTAAAATGACATTTCCTGGTGAATGCATTTGTCACGGTTGAAAGCAATGCAAAAGTGCAAAAACGCATCAAAAACGCTAAGTGTGAACATAGCCCAAGGTATGGAGGAGTATTTTTGGTTTTAGTTATTTATTTTGCCTTATATACAAGTCATTACCCTGGAAAGGATGTTCCTTAAAATATTTCCCAGGAAAATCCATTTTGGTTTAGTTTTTGTATGTGTTATTGTGAGTCCGAAAAAGTGGCGTAATTCCTCTGACAACGTTGTTGACAGCAGTGACCTGGGAGTCAGAAATGCTTCCAGGGGTCTTCCCCATGCTGTTCCCATGTCATTTGAGCACTGTTCCCATTGATTTGGGCAATTTTTAGGCCCTCTGCAGACCGCTGGGGGGGAGCCAGCCTGAAAAATGCTCGAGTTTCTTATAGACTTACATTGGGCTCGTTGCTCGGGTCGAGCACCCGAGTATTCCAATGTGCTCGACCCGAGCTTCGAGCACCCGAGCATTTTAGTGCTTGCCCATCGCTAGTAGCAAGTTAAAAAGGGCGTACTTATTTCCTGTTGCACTTCTCATGTACTGTCAGCAAAATGGTGATACATCCGCATAGTCGGGGTCATGAATGTCCCAGATTTACGGCCTTTCATGAACCGGGACTATCTCCACATTAATGTGTCTAGCCACGCTCCTGGTCTCCGTGGAGGCATGTTTTAGCCTTTTTATAGAGGTTACCAGAACAATCTTATTGGCAAACTTTCTGTGCTTGGCTGATGCAAAATCCTGAGTATTTGGAGAGGTGTGCGTATAAATCGCATGCTACATGGGTGGTCCATGTGCCGTCTGGTTTTTTTTTTTCTCTCACCCATAGACTTGCATTCGAAAATCTCGTCCGATTTACGCATGCACTCACAGCATGCAGCGATTTTTTCCTCATGCCGAATACAGCTGAGAAAAAGTACACATATCAGCACTGCCTCATTGAATTACATTGGTCCGAGCGCAATCCAATATTTTTATCGTATTGCAATCGTCCGATTTATATGCTTGTGTGAGCGAGTGCTAAGGCTGCGTACCCACTGAGGTTTTGATGTTGCAAATTTTCTGGATCATTTCTGCACTTAAGAAAATTAAGTGGCTTGAGTTTTTTTATTGCGTTTTTGTGTGTTTTTTTTACATACGTTTTTATCGTGTTTTTGATGCTATGGTTTTTGTCTCTTCTTGGTATTTCATATTTTAAATAAAGTTGCTGTGCTTTTGATTCTGATTGGTATTTGGCTTTGACAAAACTTTATTTCTACAATCATGAGGGGTTACATGTGTTTTTAGTGCTGTTCTGCAGCTGACAGACACTAAAAATACATATGCGTTTTTTACATGTAGATTTTCGGCTTCTAATGCAATTCTATGCAGAAAATCTGCACATAAAACTCAGCGTATCGGCAAGAGAAATTGACATGTTGCAAATTTCAAACACGCACCACAGTTAAGTTTAAGCAGAGTAAAAAAGCACAGTGAGCATGAGATTTCTATAAATCCCATCCACTTTGCTGAAACTGTAAGACGCTGTAAAACTCAACAAAAACTCATTGTGTGCATACAGCCTCAAAGACAGGTAACTTTTCCTTTTGGGTGTCCTTTCAGAACACCAATAAGTGAATCAGGCCTATAAATACAATGTAACATAATATAAAGATACAAAGATAACATAAATAACCAAACTGTTATGTATGATATACTATGGTTTTTCATAAAGTTCAACTTGAATTTAGTTGTCAGGGTTGAAAATCAAGTCTAACATAACATTTTCAGTTTGGTTGTAGACTATTTTTATGTCAATTAACTAACTTTGTATCATTCATGGTGATCAAATAAATCTTTTCCCATAATGCTCTGCAGCTATGACCTATAGCGAATTAACATACCTTGTACAGTGATGGCCAGTACAAGGGCCATCATAGATCACTGATTTCAGTTTGTACAGGACAGTCATTTCCCATCTCCAGAGTCACTGGGTAAGGCCACGGCCCCACTATCAGTATTGGGTCAGTATTTTTTCTCAGGAGTGGGAGCCAAAACTAGGTGAGGAACAATCAGAGTAAAGGTATAATAGAAACAAGTCACCAATTCTGCATTTATCACCCACTCCTGGTTTCGGCTCCCACTCCTGAGAAAAAATACTGACCGAATTATTGACCAAATACTGATAGTGGGGCAGTGGCCTAAATCTCTCTCTTCTGTAGTGTGCAAGCTCTTTTGCTAAGCAGGGTCCTGTCTCACTGTTCTGCAATGTGTGAGCTCTTATGGTCAGTGGGGTCTTCTCTCTCCCGCGCGCTCTCTCCTCTCTCATATCCCCCACATCTATTTTCCGAGCAATTACAATCTTTCCATTATTGAGATTCACACAAATTTATTTGTAAAAAAAAAATTGGGGAGGGAAAATTTGCCAAAACTGGTGAATTTAAATTTCAAAAGATCCGCTTATCTCTACCAGTAAGTACTAACAATAGTGAATTGGGTCAGAAAAATATCCAATAGTGTTGGATTTCTGCTGAATGTTAAGTCAAGGTCATGGCTAGAGATGAGTGAATGTTTTGATGATCGGCCTCGTCGATCAAACCCGAACATCAAAAAATGTTCGTGTTTGAGCACCTGAACATGAACCTGAACGGTGCCTCAAACATATCTGGTTTCCCCTCGCTGTCATCTGCGTGACAGCGCTGGGATCAGGGGCTGTGATCGGCGGTAAGATCGCAGCCGCCAGTCACAGTGCTGTGGGGTCATGATTAGTGTTGAGCCACCCCCGTAGTGTTCGAGTTCGGTTCGGTTCGTCGAACACCCGTGTGTTCGCCGAACTGTTCGTCGAACTGTTCGTCGAACACCTTCGAACACCGTTAAAACCAATGGCAGGCAAACAAAAACACATAGAAACACATAGAAAACACCTTCAAAGGTGTCCAAAAGCTGACAAACTGCTCAGAAGACACAACTAACACATGGAAAAGTGACAAGTACATATAGTCATGCGAAAAGAAAAGAGGTGGAGGAGTTAAAGGAGGGGGAGACACAGATATAGGCATGTCATGCCCTTCTAAAATCCAAAAAGTGAGAAGCCGACACGGCCAGTCTGTTCCTGCCTGTGCCACCTCTGTGTCGCCGGGTTTGTGCCAGAGCCGCGGTGGACCCTGACGGCCAGCCCCCCTATCCCAATACTGGTGCCTGTCCGCCGGTGGGTCGAGGCCCCCCACGGTGGGGGGGGGGGGAGTAACATCTGCAGAAGAAAGACCATCTTCCAGCCAAACTAAGATATCGACTTCTTTTCGTGGACAATGTGATACGATCCCATTCTTACGGACACGCCCATCGCTACAAATTCTAGATGAGGCACAAAAACAGCAGGTGCTTCAACGGATATCAAGTGCTCCTTCAAGTGGGCTCTCCATCACCTCAATTTCAACATCACAAATACTCCAGTCCTCAGAGGTGTCACCCCAATCGCACTTGCTTCCTCACAGCTCCCAAGTCTCCAGCTGCCCGTCTGAGTATGGGGTAACACAGATGGCTGAGTCTGCCCAGCTGTTTACTCATACTATAGCCTGGGAAACGGAGGTCTGCTCCAGAGCTTCTGTTAATCCAGATGAGGAAATGATCTGATCCGATGCCCAGAATCTTTATAAGTTGGATCCAGGACCAGATGAAGAAGGTTCTGAGCATAATGTAGACCCTTGTTCCCAAACTGTAACTCCTGTTGGTGGAGACAATGATGAAGACGATGATGAGACTCAAATACCTGATTGGAGCGACAACTTGACTTTTCGGTCAGGGCAGGAAGAGGTTGGCTCTGAGGGCGACGGGTGTGATAACACACAGGGTGATGATGACGAGGTTGGAGATCCCACTTACTGTCAACCTACAGTCAGACAGTCGATGAGGTCAGCAGAGGAGGTGGAGGATGTGACTAGCCCTGGGGATCGGGATGACTCGGTACCCGGGCATTTGCCTGGCCTTGGGGATGTCGCGGTCGTCGGCTCCCTGGCCCGTACCCTGGGGTCTCTCTTTAAAAGGGTGGATAATTGTTAATTTTATAAGAGTTCATGACGCCACCTGTGGTATCTGGTGACAAGCACCAGCGCTGCAGCAGTCCACTGAGGCCGGTGATAAGGCAGCTCGATGGTATAGCTCCCCACAGGTGGAGCTAGGTCTCAGGGCAGCGTATGCAGGGGGAATGCAGGACAGGCGAGACCCAGCTGGGTCAGAGCAAGAACGGGAATGGACACGGTAGTCACTTCAGTACCTTTTACTGGTGGAAATTCAGGCACATCCCGGAGCACTGTAGGGTGAAGGGTGCATATCAGGATCCTCCCCAATGAGCGGGTGTAGGGCCTCCTGTTTCTTGCCTCTGCGTAGTAAGTTTCTGACCTGCCTGGAGCTAGGCCTAACTTTGTCTCTGTCCTGCGCTGGCTGACCTTGTGGTAGGGCCTTCTCTTGGAGTTCACGCTCCCAGTATGCGGGGCCTAAGAGTCTCCTGGCTCTGTTACATATCAGCACCTTAGCGATCCTGGGACTTGTAGTTCTCCAGGGATTCCGGTTATGCCTTACTGGGTCATAGAGATACCGGTAAGCTCGGATCCTGTGTCCGGTAAATGCTTCGGGGTGAGCTGGTTAAGCTCCTCTGCCCCTTATGTACTAACTCGCCACTCGCCTTCGGCCTACTCGGGCCCTCACTAGGCTATACACACTAACGGCAGCTTGCCGCGCTTCACTGATCTTACGGCACCGGCACACCTTAAGCTCTATCTGGGCTCCCTGAATCTAGCAAGCAGGAGCCTCGTGCTCCACTGCTGAACTATTAACTGCGTTCTCTAGACTAGACTGAGCTCCACTGCAGACTGACCTCTCCTAGGCTTCTCTACTGCAGGAACTCTTCAGAGGAACTGAACTGCCTAGCTCCACCTTCCCTATTTATATCCCTAACGGGCTCCCTCTGCTGGTCTGAGGTGGAAGGTGGAGATGTGTGAATGTTTATGGGGGCCTCTTGTGGAGGATTCCATCAATGCACTCTTGTAGGATCTGTGATACCAAGCGCAGCGGGGCATCACAGATGCTATTGACGACGAGGTTAGGTTGCGCCTTCCTGAACAGAGACGGAGTACTGGAAGCACGTCAACAACTGCATCCTCAACCACAACTCTGCCTCTGACCACAAGTCGTAGTGGCTCTTCAGGTCACATGGGCTCTAAGCCTTGCATAGCCTGGGCATTTATTCAGATCGATAAGGATGACCCAACTCGTGTTATCTGTAATATTTGTCAGCAAAAGCTAAGTAGAGGCCAAAAAATACATAGTTTGAGTACTTCATGCATGTACCGTCACATGGATATGAAGCATAAGTTGCAGTGGGAAGCTCACTGTGCTACAATGCGGCCTAGCCGGCTGGGCCAACCACCGTCTGCCCCATCTTGTGCATCCGCAGCCTCTTCATCCTCTGTGACTGGGGGGACAGCAGTCACACATGTTTTTGGACGCAGACCTGCCACCTCTTTACCCGCAACAGCCAGTGTGATTGGCAGGTCGTCAGTTCATTGGGAAGTGGAAACACCTGCTAGTGTTGAGCGCTCTCCGATATCGAGAGCACCACCTTTGGATCAAGGCAACCTAACATGTCCGCCTGCATCTTCCTCACAGACCGGCAGTTGCCGGGGACACCCTACTTAACACCGTCTAAGCACAACAGCCAGCCCTCGGTCCCTCAGATGTGGAAAAGTAAAAGACCATTTCCTCCTAGCCATGAGAAAGCTAAGAGGTTGAATTTCACCATCTGCAAGCTGTTGGCTACAGAAATGCTGCCTTTCCACCTGGAGGACACAGAGGATTTTCAAGACCTTATGTCCGTCACAGTGCCCCAGTACCAGATGCCCATTCGGCACTACTTCTCAAAGAAAGGTGTGCCTGCGCTCCACTAGCATGTCGCACACAACATCACCGCTTCTTTGAGAAACTCTGTGTGTGACAGGGTGCACTTCACCACAGACACTTGGACGAGAAGGCATGGACAGGGGCGTTACATGTCGCTGACTGGGCACTGGGTAACTATGGTGACAGCAGGACAAGGGGCTGCTGTCCAAGTCTTACCGTCCCCACGAGTTGTGTGTTAATCCTCTTTATCTCGAACTTCCTCCACTGCTTCTGCCTCCTCAACCTCCTCTCGGTCCTCCACCTGCACCCAAAGCCTGTCTGGTAATGCCACCTGCTTTCTAACTGCGCAGAAGGAATCCTGCACACCTCCTTACTATGCTGGCAGCAGGGCTCAACGCATCAGTGTTTACTTTGAAATGTCTGGGAAATGTGAGTCACACAACTGAGGAGTTTTGGTCAGCTCTGGAAACCCAGTTTCATGAAAGGTTGTCTCCACTGGACCTGCAACCAGGGAAGGCCATGTGCGACAATGCTGCAAACCTGGGTGCGGCACTTCGCCGGGGCAATGTCACACACGTGCCTTGTATGGCTCACGTGTTGAACCTGGTTGTCCAGCAATTTTTAGCCCACTATCCCGGACTAGATGGCCTTCTGCAGAGTGCACGGTCGCTGTGTGCTCACTTCCGCCGTTCGCATCCCGCAGTTCAACGACTTACATCTCTACAGAAGTCGTTGGGCCTGCCAGTTCACCGGCTGAAATGCGATGTGCCGACATGGTGGAATTCAACTCTGCACATGTTGCAGCGACTGTGGCAGCACCGACAAGCCCTGGTGCAATACGTTCTGACGTATAGCCTGGGCCAACGAGATCCAGAGGTGGGGCAAATCACGCTGGAGGAGTGGTCTCAGATCAGGGACCTATGCACCCTTCTGCACAGTCTTGAAATGGCGACGAAGATGTTTAGTGCTGACGATGCCATTATCAGCATGACTATTACAGTGATTTACATGCTGGAGCACATGTTAAACAGAATTCGGAGTCAGGTGGTGGGACAAGAGGAGGTGGAGGAAGTAGAGGAGGAGTCGTATGTGGAAGGGATAACATCTCCAAGGTCCAGACGTTTGGCAGCACCAAGGCGGCAGGCATGGGAGGGTGGGTGAGAGGGATTAACCAGGGCGCATGGTAGCAGCCAAACTGTTGAGGAAGGTGCAGGAGCCGAGGAAGAAGTGGAGGACGAACTGGCAATGGGCATGGAAGACTCATCAGATGAGGGAGACCTTGATCACATTTCTGTTGTGCGAGGTTGGAGGGAGAGGGCAGAGGAAGGAAGCATGATTCTTACCTCGCTACCAACACAACAAGGACTTTGTCCTTCTGGATGCGCAAGACACATGAGTGCCTTCTTGCTGCACTACCTGCAACATGACCCCCGGATTGTCAGAATTCGAAGTAATCCCGACTACTGGGTTGCCACACTCTTAGATCCCCGGTACAAAAGTATATTTGCCAAAATAATTCCTGCCATAAAAAGGTATTGACGAATGCAGGAGTATTTGTTGCAGAATCTTACATGTGCTTTTCCACAAAACACCAGTGGTGCACGTAGTGAATCTCACAGTTCTAACTTGCCAACGGTGGGACTGTCGAGTCTTCATCACTCAAACAGTAACAGTAACACAGTATCTGCTGGTAACAGCAATTTTGTGGAATCGTTTCACCACTTTTTTAGACCATCCTTTGCAAGGCCACAGGAGACAAGAAGTCTGACACATAGTCAATGCCTAGAGAGGATGGTACAGGAGAATCTCCAAGTGAACATCGAAGCCATGACTGTGTCACTGGACCCTTGCTCATTTTGGTATTCCAATCTTGAAAAATCGCCGGAGCTCGCCACTCACGCCTTGGAGATCTTGTCATGCCATGCAGCCAGCGTTCTCTCTGAACGTGTGTTCAGCGCTGCTGGTGGTGTGCTGACAGATAAGCGCACGCGGCTGTCCACTGAGAATGTAGACAGACTCACATTCATAAAGATGATCAAATCATGGATTCGCAAGGACATTTCTACCCCTGTGTCATCCTTGCGAGACTAAAAGCTTGGGGATTTGGCAAAATCACCTCACCAACCGTTTTAAGCAACAGTGGGGCAATTGTTGCCACTTAACCCTAGAACGCATGACCATAAAAATCTACACTTTCACATACATAGGGCCCTTTAGGCCCGTGTGCAAATAACATGGAATAACTCAAACTCAAATGACAAACAACTATATACATGAAGAATACCTAGAGTTTCAAAATTCTAACTAAAGCAATCTTGCAGAAAATAGAAAACAATTAACTGGGCGGGCCTGCAAGGCCACAGGTATGCATTCTAGGGTTAAGTGGTGTCTGTGCCACAATTTTGGGAGTCCCCTTGCTGTGTCTTACGTGACGTTGGCATCGTCAATTCCAGGTGGGTTGGGTCGCACCCCCCCCTTTTAACTGTAAGAAACTACATACACTATGGCTTGGGGTAACACAGATGGTTGAGTCTGAAGAGCTGTTTACTCAGAGGTCTGATCCAAATCTTCAGTGTCTGCTAGTCAGCGTAGAATTTTTAACTGCATCTAGCCTAGGCAATACTTTGGGCGTAGTAGCCCAGCTGCGAAGCAAGCTGCACCGCCTGTGTATCTAATAAGAATTTTTAAATTAATCTAGCCTAGGCAGATTGTTGGGACCACCAACCAAACCCAGATGCTCAGCCCCCCTACCGCCCCCCTTTCATGGACAACCCAAAAATGTAACTCTTACAACTGGATGGGTGAGGATCGGTCACAGCTTTATTAACTCTTTATACTCATTCCATTAGAAAGGCATTTTATTTCTAAAATAATTCAGCTTGTTGCAGCATGCCCTGGGTCCCCACTCCGGCAAGTTGGCCAACAAGTGTAACTCTCCAACATGTCCTTTCTATTTCCAGGCCACGGAGGATCCAGCGTACTCGTATGCAGGACTCTGACCCCCACCCATCACTCTTAACGCTTGTTCCACTCCGTCCTGGAGTCCTGACAGGAATATGTCCAGTCCAATATCTATTAAGTGAACACCGTCGGGCCGTATGAGGCCTGCTTTATCTCCTTCCAGTTGTCGGTGTCGTATCACTACACCGCCTCTGTCTCTTCTAAATTTTGCCATCCGAATATTTATTACCCGCCTTGTCCATTCGATGGCCGTGATGTCTCGCGCACCTTGCCATACCGCTATCGGCACAATCTCTGACCATACTATAGCTAATTTTGTGAAAAATTCTCTGAAGCGCTCAGTGTCTAGTTTCATTATTGCCATTAGTTATGCGCTCTTGTGATGACTTAGGTTGTTTCCCCCGGCCTGTATAACTAAGATGACCGGACCTCTTGCCTCTCTCCCTACCTTGATTACCTCCATTAGTACCTGTGGCCATAGCAGGCCTCTAATACCTCTCCAGTTGAAATATGTGTTATGAAACTCTAATTTCCTCCCGCCTGGGCGGACTTTCGCCCTTTTTTGTGCCCAATATATATACGAGTGGCCTATCACTCACACTGTTGGCTTAGCGTCACCTGTAAAAGAAACAAACCACGTTAGGATAACAAGTCCGGTCTTATGTATCTCGTAAAACACGTGGATCGCCATCTCCCTATCCTCTGAACTTCCGTTTCTGACAGTCCTGCTCTTGCTGCTTCCGTGGCCGCACCTATGCGGAATGAGTGTGTCCCGTAATCTTTGGGGTGGTTCCCTGCCGATGTTATGCATTTATTAAATATAGCTTGGAACAGGTATCTTGATAATGGCGTTCCATCAATGTGTGATACGAAGAAATTACTTTGTGATCTGATGGTTAGATATGTTTTTACTATTGTTACCCGACTCAGTGTACCGTTTGTGGGTTGTAGAAGTACCCAAGTACCCCTGCCCGCTGGAACCGTTTTCGATTGGTGTATGCATACACGTATTGCATTATTGGCTATGACTACTTCCTGGTGTAATAAGCGTCCACTGGTGGTAATTTTGGATTGAGTGACTAATTCGCTTATACATAGCGCCCCGAAGAAGGCGATCACAAATGCAGTAGACATTAGTGTTGCTTCAAATTGTGAGTGTCATGTTAATGGTGTTAGGGATAAGATGTGAGAAATCAGTTTTAGTGACACGGGACGGGACGTCTACATTCCTGACTTGGCTGACCCCTTTTCCACCCTTTTATGGATTGTCTGATGATGAATCTTTGTCACATCTCCCCAATTCAGTAGTTGGAAGTGAAATGCTACTCCGTCAGACACCGCTGCGCTGACGCCCCTGATATGCCCCTCATCATTAGCTGGTGGAGAAATTCTATGGTGACTTGTGATCTGGCTTGTTCACATTGGTCAACCCGTCTGCCTGCTACTAGTCGTGTCCACTCTTCCCATGCCTTACCGTATGCTTGCCACGTTGACGGGGCAACTGACGCTCTGATTAATGGCATCAACTATTCGCCACTAGATCCCATAGGGAGGGTGGGCAACTGTTGCCCGATGGGTGGGCGTTGTGGAAGAGCTCTGTGAAAATCTGCCAATTGAATTGTTATAAAGCGTTAGCAGCAGCTTTATACCCCTCAGCATAGTGGCTAGCGCGGACCCATACATTGTGTTTTAGGCACAGGAATACTAGCCTGCGTAGTAGGCCTAGCACTGGGAGAGACGATGATGCCATCTTATTAATGCAGTGCGCTAGGCACTATTTTTTCAGAGCTAGATGCAGATAAAAATTATATTCAATTTGCAACCTGATGGAGGTCAGTATAGATGGACTAATAGAGAAAGTCCCACACACTGCTAGAAGGCCAAATATTTTTTCAGAGCTAGATGCAGATAAAAATTATATTCAATTTGCAACCTGATGGAGGTCAGTATAGATGGACTAATAGAACAAGTCCCACACACAGCTAGAAGCCCAAATATTTTTTCAGAGGTAGATGCAGATAAAAATTATTTTTAATTTGCAACCTGATGGAGGTCAGTATAGATGGACTAATAGAGAAAGTCCCACACACTGCTAGAAGGCCAAATATTTTTTCAGAGCTAGATGCAGATAAAAATTATATTCAATTTGCAACCTGATGGAGGTCAGTATAGATGGACTAATAGAACAAGTCCCACACACAGCTAGAAGCCCAAATATTTTTTCAGAGGTACTGTAGATGCAGATAAAAATTATTTTTAATTTGCAACCTGATGGAGGTCAGTATAGATGGACTAATACAACAAGTCCCACACACAGCTAGAAGCCCAATATTTTTTCAGAGCTAGATGCAGACAAAAAAATATTTTGAATTTGCAACCTGATGGAGGTCAGTATAGATGGACTAATAGAGAAAGTCCCACACACTGCTAGAAGGCCAAATATTTTTTCAGAGCTAGATGCAGAAAAAAATTATATTCAGTTTGCAACCTGATGGAGGTCAGTATAGATGGACTAATAGATAAAGTCCCACACACTGCTAGAAGGCCACATATTTTTTCAGAGGTAGATGCAGAAAAAAATATATTCAGTTTGCAACCTGATGGAGGTCTGTATAGATGGATTAATAGAACAAGTCCCACACACAGCTAGAAGCCCAATATTTTTTCAGAGGTAGATGCAGAAAAAAATATATTCAGTTTGCAACCTGATGGAGGTCAGTATAGATGGACTAATACAACAAGTCCCACACACAGCTAGAAGCCCAATATTTTTTCAGAGGTAGATGCAGAAAAAAATATATTCAGTTTGCAACCTGATGGAGGTCTGTATAGATGGATTAATAGAACAAGTCCCACACACAGCTAGAAGCCCAAATATTTTTTCAGAGGTAGATGCAGATAAAAATTATTTTTAATTTGCAACCTGATGGAGGTCAGTATAGATTGACTAATAGAGAAAGTCCCACACACTGCTAGAAGGCCAAATATTTTTTCAGAGCTAGATGCAGATAAAAATTATATTCAATTTGCAACCTGATGGAGGTCAGTATAGATGGACTAATAGAACAAGTCCCACACAAAGCTAGAAGCCCAAATATTTTTTCAGAGGTACTGTAGATGCAGATAAAAATTATTTTTAATTTGCAACCTGATGGAGGTCAGTATAGATGGACTAATAGAGAAAGTCCCACACACTGCTAGAAGGCCAAATATTTTTTCAGAGCTAGATGCAGATAAAAAAATATTTTGAATTTGCAACCTGATGGAGGTCAGTATAGATGGACTAATAGAGAAAGTCCCACACACTGCTAGAAGGCCAAATATTTTTTCAGAGCTAGATGCAGAAAAAAATTATATTCAGTTTGCAACCTGATGGAGGTCAGTATAGATGGACTAATAGATAAAGTCCCACACACTGCTAGAAGGCCACATATTTTTTCAGAGGTAGATGCAGAAAAAAATATATTCAGTTTGCAACCTGATGGAGGTCTGTATAGATGGATTAATAGAACAAGTCCCACACACAGCTAGAAGCCCAATATTTTTTCAGAGGTAGATGCAGAAAAAAATATATTCAGTTTGCAACCTGATGGAGGTCAGTATAGATGGACTAATACAACAAGTCCCACACACAGCTAGAAGCCCAATATTTTTTCAGAGGTAGATGCAGAAAAAAATATATTCAGTTTGCAACCTGATGGAGGTCTGTATAGATGGATTAATAGAACAAGTCCCACACACAGCTAGAAGCCCAAATATTTTTTCAGAGGTAGATGCAGATAAAAATTATTTTTAATTTGCAACCTGATGGAGGTCAGTATAGATTGACTAATAGAGAAAGTCCCACACACTGCTAGAAGGCCAAATATTTTTTCAGAGCTAGATGCAGATAAAAATTATATTCAATTTGCAACCTGATGGAGGTCAGTATAGATGGACTAATAGAACAAGTCCCACACAAAGCTAGAAGCCCAAATATTTTTTCAGAGGTACTGTAGATGCAGATAAAAATTATTTTTAATTTGCAACCTGATGGAGGTCAGTATAGATGGACTAATACAACAAGTCCCACACACAGCTAGAAGCCCAATATTTTTTCAGAGGTAGATGCAGAAAAAAATATATTCAGTTTGCAACCTGATGGAGGTCTGTATAGATGGATTAATAGAACAAGTCCCACACACAGCTAGAAGCCCAATATTTTTTCAGAGGTAGATGCAGAAAAAAATATATTCAGTTTGCAACCTGATGGAGGTCAGTATAGATGGACTAATACAACAAGTCCCACACACAGCTAGAAGCCCAATATTTTTTCAGAGCTAGATGGAGAAAAAATTATATTCAATTTGCAACCTGATGGAGGTCAGTATAGATGGACTAATAGAATGATGCTATGCCCAAAAGATTTTACTTCACTAGGTGCAGTAAAAAAATTGGTTTTCTATACACAGGTGGTATATCTTGCAACACAGATAGGCTACTCCACTGACTAACACACTCTGCAATAGGCCAAAAAGGATTAGCTTTGCTAGATTCAGCCAAATGCTGTGAAAAAAACTTGCACAGCACTGGCACAGACCTGCCTGGCAAAAACTGATAGGAACTGATGTAACCTAGTCCTGAAAAGGACTCCAATTACAATTAGTCTTTACTCCCACAACCTATCTATTTAAGAGCACAGACCTGCCTGATAAAAGTCATAGGAAATGCTGTAACCTAGTCCTTAAAAGGACTGCAATCACAACTATTCCCTACTCCCAAGCTATCTGTAGATTTGTGCGAAAATTGGCTTGAAATTAACAAGGTATAGCGCACACAGCAACAGCGGTGCCGTCTAACACGCAGCTGCAGCAGTGAGAAAATGGTGGCGACGGGGAAAATGGCTTGGTCTTATAGGGCAAGGACATGTGACATACACTGCCAATGACACATGCCCTTGCTTGTGTGAAAAAAAGCACTTCGCTCCGTGTGTGCGCTGCTGATAGGCTGACAGATTACACCTCCCCACTGTAAATGCGGGAAAGAGAAAAAAAAAATGGAGATCTTCATTGTTCCTGCAGAGATCCATCCCCTGCCCCTCCCCCCACCCCGCTGTACACTCAAACTGCGTATTAACATTAATTTTCATCATTACTGAGAAAAAATCCAGTTATGATTTTGGTGCACGAACAGTTATCGAACATAACCTCGAACAGCCAAATTTTTCTCAAATTGTTCGTGTTCGCTGAACGGCTCGAACACCGCCCAAAACAGCTCGAATTTGAGATTGGCGAACAGTTCGAGTAGAACAACGCTCATCTCTAGTTATGATGACAGGTGTCAGCATGATGCCGCAGCTGTGAAAGTGACCCGCAGTAAAAAGCTTACCACGGGTCATAGGTGCCTGCTGTCACAGTACACAAGCATTTTGGACTTAGCAAAAATACTCACCCCTGGTCAGACAGTAATACAAGAGTTAGGGTATGTGCACACGATCCGGACAAGCAGCACTTTGGAGGCAGCATACTTTATGCTGCGTCCAAAGTGCTTCATTCTATTAAACGCAGGTGAATCCGCTTGTGTTCATTGAACCATGTGGATCAAACGCATTCAGTACATTGTACTGATCAGATTTCTGTTGCGGAAACTGTCGACTCTGCAAGAGAAATTGACATGCTGCGGTCAGCAGGCGCAGATGACCCCATAGTGGACATGGGATTTCTACAAATTCCATCCACTATGCTGTAACATCTGGATGCTGCAGGTTTGATGCTGCACCTTCGTGTGCACATTCCCTACATTCATGTCCGACGTTTCTTTTTTCAAATATCTAGCTCCAAAAACCATTCATTGCCATACAAAAATGCATGCAAAAATGCACCAAAAACTCTGTAGCAAAGTGAATGAGAAACGTTGTGTAGTGCACACGTTGAGTATATTTTGAGTATATTTTGACTTGCAGATTTGGTGCAGAAAATAATCATCAGCATGTCAATTCTCTGTGCATTGAGTGCACTGAAAAAACGCAGGCAAAATCGCGACAAGAAAACAAGACAAAATCACCGCAAAAACGCAGGCAATAACACGCATCAAAATTGCAGTAAAATCACAGCAAAAATGCAGGCAATAAAATGCATCAATATCACGGTAAAATCGCGGCTAAAGCGCAGGCAATAGCACTATTAAAATTGCAGTAAAATTGCAGCAAAAACTCAGCAAAAACGCAATGTGTGAACATAGCCCTATTCTGCAAAAAACACGCAAAACACAAAATCCTGATAAAAAAACAAGATGTGTGCATGAGAATCTCATAGACTTTGCTGTAAAATGCAGGAGAAAATTTGCATAAAAAAAGCATAAAAAACGCTGAAAAAACGCAATGTGTGAACATAGCCTTATTGTCTGCATTTTTGCCGCAATTTTATTGCGATATTGATGCGTTTTAGCTGCAATTGTACAGCATTTTTACAGTGATATTAATGCATTTTATGGCCTGCATTTTTCCAAGATTTTGCAGCGATTTAGATGTGTTTTATTGCCTGCGTTTTTGCTGCGATTTTACTGTAATATAAATTTGTTTTATTGCCTGCATTTTTGCCGTGATTTTGCAGCGATATTACGGCGATTTTGATGCGTCTTATTGCCTGTGTTTTTGCCGTGATTTTATCGCGATTTTGATGTGTTTCATTGCCTGCATTTTTGCTGTGATTTTGTTGCTTTTTTGTTGTGATTTTGCCTGTGTTTTTTCAGTGCATTCAATGCACAGAGAATTGACATGCTGAAGATTATTTTCTATTTTCGCTTTTGGTGCATTTTGCTTGCATTTTTCACCCACTGAGTGCACTGTAAAAATGCAGGCAAAAATGTGGTAAAAATGCACAAAGAATTGACATGCTGATGATTATTTTCTGCACCAAATCTTCAAGTAAAAAAATACTCAACGTGTGCATGACACTTTTCTCATTCACTTTGCTGCAGAGTTTTTGGTGCATTTTTTTACAGCAATGAATGCTTTTTGAAGCTAAAGATGTTTGCAAAAAGAAACGTGGGACATAACTTTAAGGGTATTCGCACAGGATCAGGAACCGCTGCCGGTTTGATGCTGCATGCTTATGCAGCATCAAACCCACAGCATCCAGATGTTACAGCATAGTGGATGGGATTTGTAAATATCCCATGTCCACTATGCGGTCATCTGTGCTTGCGGATCACCTACGAACATGGACATGCGGCAGGTCTTTCAAGACCAGTACAATGTATTGAATGCGTTGAATCCACATGGTTCAATGAACACATGCGGATTCACCTGCATTTAATAGAAGGCAGCACTTTGGACGCAGCATAAAGTATGCTGCCTCCAAAGCGCTGCTTGTCCGGTTCATGTGCACATACCCTAACTCTTGTATTACTGTCGGACCAGGGGTGAGTATTTTTGCTACGTCCAAAATGCTGCATTCTAATTAGTGTTGAGCCACCCCCGTAGTGTTCGGGTTCGGTTCGGTTCGTCGAACACCGGGATGTTCGTGGAACTGTTCGTCGAACACCTTAGAACACCGTCGAACACCGTTAAAAACAATGGCAGGCAAACAAAAACACATAGAAGCACATAGAAAACACCTTCAAAGGTGTCCAAAAGCTTACAAACTGCTCAGAAGACAATCTCTTTAAAAAAGCCGGCCGGCAATTCATCAGCGGCATACAGCGATACCCGACAATTTAGGATAGAAAGAATAGAGCATCACACATAAATTAGATAGAAACATGTCAGTATCATATATAAGAAGTACAGTGACAGTGTTGCTTACTGTACTTGTCATTTAGTGTTAAAGGATTTATTAAAAAAAATAATAGTGTTTTCATGCACCGCCTCTTTAAAAAAGCCGGCCGGTAATTCAGCATCGGTACCCGACAATTTAGAATAGAAAGAATAGAGCATCACACATAGATTAGATACATAGAAACATGTCAGTCACATATATAAGAAGTACAGTGATAGTGTTGGTTACTGTACTTGTCATTTAGTGTTAAAATAAAGAATTTATAAAAAAAAAAATTGGCGTGGGGTTCCCTGTAATTTTAGTCTCTAGCGGAGGTTAAGCAGATGGCTGGGGCAGATGTTTGAAGCCTGGGAAGGGGGTAATACCCACGGAGCTTCCCAGGCTACTAATATCAGCCCCCAGCTGAATACCTAGCCTTTACTACCTATTAAAATGGGGGACCCCCAAAAAAATGACGTGGGGTCCCACCTATTTTGATAGCTAGCAAAGGCTAGGCAGACAGCTGGGGGCTGATATTAATAGCCCAGGAAGGGTGCCATGAATATTGGCCCCCTCCCAGGCTAGAAACACCAGCCGTCAGCCGCCCCAGAAATGGCGCATCCATGTGACATGCATGAGGTGAGCTCATGTCCATTGAACTCAGCTCACCTCATGCACGTCACTGACAGCGTGGGAAAATTTTCCTGCGCTCAGCGCTTCAGCAGGAGAATTCTCTCACGCTCACTGCAAGCGCAGGAGAATTTTCCCACGCTGTCAGTGACATGCATGAGGTGAGCTGAGTTCATTGGACATGACCTCGGCTCATCTTTATGCCGTCACAGCCAGACACTGAGGAGCGCAAGCATGCCTGCGCTTCTCAGTGTCTGCCTGCATGGCAAGCTGGATGGCAGCTTTTGGCTGCGATCCAGCCTGTCATGTGAATGTAGCAGAGCTGGAGCCGTCGTGGGAACCATGGAAAGGTAAGGATGATGTTGGTTTATTATTTTACTTTTATTGCAGAAGACATTGGCTTCAGCTGGAATGGGCGTGATCGTAATTATGGTTTAATTTAGAACAATAAAGAATTGTGTGTTTATTTCAATTAAAGGACTTTATTCTGGGTGTTTTTTTTTAACTTTGACTATGGGGTTAGTAATGGGGGTGTCTTATAGATGTCTCTCCATTACTAACCTGGGCTTGATGTCAGCTGGCATTATAAGCTGACATCAATCCCAGCCCTATTACCCCACTGCCACCACTACAGGGCAGTGGGAAGAGCGAGGCTAAGTGCCAGAATTGGCGCATCCTATGGATGCGCCATTTCTGGGGCGGCTGACGGCTGGTGTTTCTAGCCTGGGAGGGGGCCAATATTCATGGCACCCTTCCTGGGCTATTAATATCAGCCCCCAGCTGTCTGCCTAGCCTTTGCTAGCTATTAAAATAGGCGGGACCCCACGTCATTTTTTTTGGGATCCCCCATTTTAATAGGTAGTAAAGGCTAGGTGTTCAGCTGGGGGCTGATATTAGTAGCCTGGGAAGCTCCGTGGGTATTACCCCCTTCCCAGGCTTCAAACATCTGTCCCAGCTGTCTGCTTAACCTCCGCTAGAGACTAAAATTACGGGGATCCCCACGCCAATTTTTTTTTTAATAAATCCTTTATTTTAACACTAAATGACAAGTACAGTAATCGACAGTATCATTGTACTTCTTATATATGTGACTGACATGTTTCTATCTATCTAATCTATGTGTAATGCTCTATTCTTTCTATTCTAAATTGTCGGGTACCGATGCTGAATTGCCGGCCGCTTTTTTAAAGAGACGGTGCATGCAAACACTATTATTTTTTTTTAATAAATCTTTTAACACTAAATGACAAGTACAGTAAGCAACACTGTCACTGTACTTCTTATATATGTGACTTACATGTTTCTATCTATCTAATCTATGTGTGATGCTCTATTCTTTCTGTTCTAAATTGTCGGGTACCGGTGTATGCCACTGCTGAATTGCTGGCTTTTCATGTTTCACTGTGAGCACTGTTCCCATCGATTTGGGCAACCACTGTATTGCCACAACCACCATGGCTGTGGCATTACAGTGAGTGGCAGACAATCCCTGCATGATGTGATAAAATCCAATTACGCTTTTGGTGCACGAACAGTTATCAAACATAACCTCGAACAGCCAAATTTTTTGCAAATCGTTCGCGTTCGTCGAACGACTCGAACACTGCCCAAAACAGCTCGAATTTGAGATTGGCGAACAGTTCTAGTCGAACACCGCTCATCTCTAGTTCTAATTCTGCACTTGCTTTGACAGTACATGCGGATCCACCACATGTAATGACATTTCAAACGGTCAAAATCTGCATGGGAGACTTCCATCTCCGCTACAGAAATTGACATGCTGCGGGTGAGTTTACGCAGCATCAAAAACATTTTCATAACCGGCAGAGGGATAACCAACCACTGGGGGCTGATATTACTAGCCAGGGAAGGGGCCATTAGGGGCCATTAGCCAAAGATGTTCCCTGTCTATTAATAACAGCTCATATCTGTTTGCTTAGCTTTTACTGGCTGGACCACAGAAAAAAAATTACGTAAGGTCCCCCTATAAAATCCAACCAGCAAAGGCTAAACAAACAGCTGTGAGCTGATATTAATAGCCAGGGAAGGGACCCTGTATCTTGGCCACCTATGAGGCTGATAATATAAGTCCTCAGCTACACCAGAAATGGCGCATCCATAAAAGGCACCAATTCTGGTGCTTAGCCATGGAGAGATATCTATGAGACGCCCCCATTACTAGCACCATAGTAAAGTTTTTGACGCTTTCTCAAAAAAGGGACGGCCACAATAAAGTATTTTATTCACATAAAATTTCACACGGTTTTAATAATTTATTTAGAGATAAAAAAACACTGTATACCCACCTAATGCCCAGTTCCCAAAGCCCTCATCTCTGGGTCACTTCTACAGCAGCCACACCAGCAATCATTGATGGGACTGATGTAGAAGACAGCACTGTATACACTGACATGAGTGTAATCACTCCTGTCAGTGTATAGCGGTGAGCTGCTGGGGCTGAGTTCACCGGAGTTCAAACAGCTGATGATCAGCTGAGAGTTCTGGGACCTCACTTACAGCATCACTGTTGCGTGAGAAAATTCTCATGCAGCATCGGTGCCGTAAGTGAGGTCCCGGAGTTCTCAGCTGATCTTCAGCTGTTTGTACTTTGGTGACTTCAGTGACAGCAGCTCTGCGCTATATACTGCCAAGAGCGATTGCGCTCCTGTCAGTGAATCGCGGCTGCAGAATAGAGATCAACGTGGGACACTCGCTATATGGACTGCGGAGGACAGGTAAGGATTATGGTGGTTTATTATTTTACCTTTATTTCAGGGACATGGGCTTTGGGGACTAGGTGTAAGGTGAGTATATGATGTTTTTTCATTTTTTATTTTTTTACAGGGGACGAGAACATCGGGGAAAAGGTGTAGGTGAGTATAATGTGTTTATAAGTGTGTGTAATTATTAATGTGTGTAATTATTTATTTATTTTAACACTGTTTTTTTTTTACTTTCACTTTCACTGTGCAAGCGCCTCTGATGAGAGATTATGCTTCACATCAGCAGCGCTTGCGCATCTTGTGTACTGTGAAAGCAGGCACTGGATGATGGGGTAGTAGCCCCATCAGCTGGTGCCTATGACCCGCGGAAAGCTTTTTTCTGTGGGTCACTGTCACAGCTGCGGGATCATGCTGACACCTGTATGATGTTGACACCAGCATGATCTGGAGCTGTGACCGACGGCAGCAATCTTACTGCCGATCACAGCCTCTGACTCCCGCTCTGTCATGCAGATGACAGCACGGGAAATCCAGATATGTTCGTGTTCGGGGCCGACTTTTGACGATTTTTGCGCAAAAAGCTTGATAACCTGAACACGAATCCTAATGTGCCATATTGGTGCCAAATTTGAAATTGGCGATCTGCTTTTGAATATATTCGCTCATCTCTAGTCGTGGCAACTATTAGTGGAGATGTAGTAGTGCAACAATGCGATCTTATATAGTGGAGCTACAAGTTGTCATGTAGCCTTCATATTCCTCAGCGCCAGCCTTTTTACCATGCTGAGGAATAAGCAAACAGTGCCCAGCAATGGGCAAAAAGGCATTGGTTGTTAACTATATACTATAGATGACCCCCTAATGAATTAGTCATGACAAGTTTTACCACCTATCATAAATGTTTAACCCCACAGGTTCAATTGCGACATTGACATTTAGTTTTTTTAATTGAGGCATGGGACTCCCTCTCTAACCCTATTGGCACCTCACAATCTTGGGTCTTGATAGTTGCCATAGCAACTCAAGTATTGGCCTGGATATGGTGGCCTGTTAAGGTCTGCAACAAGTAGGGCCTTAGGGTAGGTACACAAAACGTCTTTGTCTTTAGTCATTGCTGTAGCCGTATCATTTTTGAGTTCGGGAAACATTCCAGAAAAAACACAGGCGGTCATTTCCTTGATACATATTTTCTGATGTCTTTTTTTTAATTCTATATATAAAAGCAGGGTGGCTTCCAAGTGGGAGCAGCCAGAAAATGCACAGGTCCCTTCTTTTAGCTGCTCCACTGCTTTCAAAGCCTTAAGTTGTTAAAAGAAGTGACAAATGATGGAACATATGCACAGAAAATCGTTTTGACATTGCTCTGCATATCTTAATTTTTTTTGTTTTTTTTTACCAATTTTTTCAGGTAGGTTCCAGGTGGTATCCACCTGAAAAAAGTAGTTGTGTGCACATACCTTAAAGGGGTAGTCCGAAATAGAAATTCATTTTCATTCTAAATCCTGGGTAAGCCCCTGCTCTGTCATTTTATGATGTGCACAATTACAGTGCGCTTTCCCACCATATCAGCAGTAATGAGCCGGCATCAGAGAGCACTATAAGTGTGCGTTGTCAGAATACCTGGCATGCAAAGACCAGCACCGCCCCCACAAATGTTTCTATCCACCTTATTATATAGCTTAGTTCTATCGGGGTTTTCATCTAATTTTTGAGACTAATGTCCACATATATGGTATTGCTGTAGCAGCAACAATTTAACAATTTACGGGGCACATGTCTCCAGAAGTATGAGCTGGGCATAAAGTATTTGTCACTAAACTGGCATATTTGCAATTTTCAAGAAAAAAAAGCATGGCATGGATGTTACAGAGTGAAAATACCTGTGTAGCCAAAATAGTCATTGCACCTGTACATGAATTAATTGAGGGGTAATTTCCAAAATGGTACCTTAGAGCAACTTAGAGGCTTTAAAAAATGTTGCCGAAAACAATCCCAGCAAAATCTGCACTTTAGAAGCAAAATAGGGCTCCTTCCTTCTAAGCACTGTTATAAAGCCATTAGTTTCCGACAACATTTGTGCTATCACTGCATTTGAGAGATATTGTGTAACAGATTGTGGGGTCCATTTTTATTTATCACCCATTGTAAAAATGAAAAATTATCAGCTGAAATAACAGTTTATTGGTAAAAATTTCATTTTTTATTTTCATGGCCCAGTACAATAAAATTCTGAGAAGCACATATGGATTCAAAATATTCACTTCACCCATCTATAAATGTGGTCACTTGTGAAGTATTTCTGCTGTTTTGGCACATCAGGTACGCTTCAAAAAAACATTGTCCCGTAGTGGATCTCTGCTGTCATTTGCATCTACCTCAGATACTTCCAATGGAGATGTGAATAACACAACTAAAGATGCACCTCGTACGAGATATGCGGGTAAACGAGGACCACAAACTTCCCCAACAGGGCAACAACAAGAAAATAAAGAACAAAGGAGGGAACGTAATAAGGTAATTAATTTATCTTCACACATCCTATGTGCTGCACAATTGCGAGTACTAGAAAATGGTCTATCATTTTCACCATCTCGATCTCTTGATCCATTTATAGCCATAAAAGATATCCATCTTTTCGCCCGTAAAGTGATATTGAGAAAGTTGCATTCAGGCCCTCCCAATGAAGAATCTCTCCACTCTAGGGAAGAACAAGAGGCCCTCGCAATTTTAGAGTCTCTCAGCGAGGAAAGCTCCCCCCCTAATATGGTGAGTAATTTTCCTATGCACCTTATTGGCAAATCTAAGAAATTTCCACCTATTAGCTTATGTTCTGCAGTAGAGATTTTTACAAAATTGGTATCAACTGATATTGAGCAATTAGCACAAACATCAGCCAAACGATATAAAAATCTAGATCAAACTGAACAAATGGCCTTGAAAGAGTTACAACAGTGGCAGGATGTGGTTTTCAAACCATCTGATAAAGGTGGCAACGTTGTCATTTGGCCCAAGGAGACCTATGAAAAACAGGTGCATAAACTACTTAATGACACATGCTGCTACCGCAAATTACCCAATAATCCCACAATTTATTTTCAGTTGAAGCTGGTCCAAATTTTGAAAAAAGGGATTTGAACAGGGTATCATACCGAAAAAGATGGTAGATAGCATCAGAGAACTACATCCCTGTACCTCAACACTCTATATTATCCACCAAAATTCACAAAGATCCGTGTGACCCCCCCCGGGAGACCCATAGTTGCTAGTATTGGTAGCCTCTGTGAGCTGATATGTGTGACAATCGATTTTTATCTTAAACCGATTGTATCCACACTGCCGTCTCACATTAAGGACACCACTGCGGCCTTACAACGGTTGGATGGTACACAACTGACCCCGAATATGGTTATGGTGGTAGCGGATGTTGAATCCCTATACACCTCTATTAGACATGAGAATGGATTGAGAGCTACCTCATTTTTCTTGAAATCGAGTAATATTGAACCCGAAGTGGTGGATTTACTGCTGATTTTATTGAAGTTCGTTTTGACTCATAATTATTTCACATTTGACAAACAAATCTTCTTACAAACCCAAGGCACCGCCATGGGCGCAGCCTGTGCACCAAGTTATGCAAACTTATTTCTCGGTGCTTGGGAGAGAAGTATATTTATGACGGACCCAATACCGGGTATTGATTCAATTCAACAGTGGATGAGATACATCGATGATGTGTGGTTTATCTGGGATGGCACCAATATGGAATTGGAGGCCTTCATGAAGCAATTGAACTGTATTGACTGCAACATTAAACTATCATACAAAGCTGGTAGATGTGTGGATTTTCTTGACATTAAGATTACTGTGTTGCCGGATGGTTTTTTGCACACAGATGTCTTCAGAAATCCAACCTCTACAAATTCACTGTTGCATGCAAGTTCCTCACATCTGCCCTCTACAATCAGAGCTATTCCATTAGGGCAATTTCTTAGATTACGACGTATATGCTCTGAGGATCAATCTTTTTGAAAAGCAGGCTACTGATCTTAAAAAACGCTTTAAAGAGAGAGGATATAATCCAACAAGGCTATGTGAAGGCTAAATGGACTCCACGTAAGGAGGTTCTCTATAAAACCAGAACTAATCCCTCTACCAAGGATGTCAATCCAATCAGATTGGTGACAACATATAACGACCAATGGAAGGACTTTAAGCAGATTATACAAAAGCATTGGGGTGTTCTTAGAGTTGACACTATTCTTAAAAAATGTCTTCCGGAATATCCAGCCATTACAGCACGAAGGTCAAAAAACTTAAAAGACCTTCTTGTTAAAAGTCACTATGAAAGGAAAATTCAAAATACCAATACCTGGTTTGATTCCATTGGCTTTTATCCATGCAAGCACTGCAAGGGATGTTCTAATATGGTCAAGGCTAAAGATTTTAGAAATTCATCTAATACTAAAACATATACGATCAGACAACACCTTACATGTTCCTCCAAAGGAGTTGTGTACTTAGCAGAATGTCCCTGTAAGAAAATATATGTGGGTCTTACTACCAGGGAACTGAGGATTAGAACCCGTGAGCACGTGAGGGACATTGAAAAAAGTAAAACAACTGAGGATGTTACCTCACTCAAAACTCTACCCAAACATTTCTTCCTGCACCATCACAGTGATGCCAAAGGATTAAAAATTAAGGCTATAGATCAGGTGTCCATGGGTTCTAGAGGGGGTAATTTGGGTAGAGTCTTGGCTCAAACAGAGAGCAAATGGATCTATAGATTAAACACTGTGTCTCCATTTGGTCTCAATGAAAATTTTGGTTTTAATGCGTTTCTGTAGCTATGACTTTTTATCTGGACTATTTGGTTTTTAGCGGAGGGTAGGGGAAATGTATATACATTCTTTAGTTCATTTGTGTCTAATTGTCTTTTTTTTAAATCTTTATAGATTCCTTATTTTTTCATGTGGTTAGGCGTTGTGGACTGGCCTTTCTCTCTATTTTTAACTATCTATGGACATTTCTGGCACTCGGGATATTCTATCTGAGAAGACCATGGTGACATCCCTCTTAGGAATTATTTCCTTATATAATGACCTGAAGATTTGATACCTGTATAATTGTGTCCAATAATGACTTTCATTATGGTTGTGTATTCTTTTTATTAAATACATTTTTTTCTGCGGCACGATGTCACATTGAATCACTTTTTTTTTTTTTTTTTTATTGTATGGCACTTTACTATTACATAGTATATAAATGCACTTTCACTTTATGAGCTTTTACACAACACGTCTATATTATAACTCTTCACGTTATCGTATTATTTGATAAATGGCACTTCACATAGTATTATAAAGCACTTTCACTTTACATACACTAGCTTTTTTCTTCACACATGCACATAATATTACTTAATTTTTTTGTTAATAATATATATTACTTATTTAATATTTTTAATTTCTATTGTCTTTTTAGTATCTTACTCTGTACACAAAATTTTTTGAGCATTTTCGCAACACACTTTATATCGATGTACTAGTCTCTCCTTTCCCCTTTTTTTTTTTTTTTTTTTTTTTTTTTTTTATTTCTCTCACTTTAGTAGGCTTCATATATATACTTTACGATATTAGAAGGTATATATGTATATATATTTGAGGTTTTTACAATATGTGGATATAATGCATGACTGCCTGATCTTATTATGTAAGATTGGGTTCACTTTACACTTACTATGATACACGGTGTATAATGTACGTAATATTATATTCATAATTCATTATTTTTTATGATATTTACC
The DNA here is from genome assembly GCF_046119375.1 of Phyllobates terribilis. Taxonomy (NCBI): domain Eukaryota; kingdom Metazoa; phylum Chordata; class Amphibia; order Anura; family Dendrobatidae; genus Phyllobates; species Phyllobates terribilis. The sequence goes on from NW_027362764.1 coordinate 231,566,768, forward strand.
AATGCTTAGCACTGTATTTTTATTCTCTTGATTTTGGCCACTTTATACTCTCAGTATAGCCCATCATGCATGATCATTTATCTATTTATTAATTAATATGAGGTTTTCTCTAACACACGTTAGTATTTCTACCCATATATTTTTTTAACTATTTCTTAGCAATTTCAATTCTCTTTCCGTGGCCATTCTATATTATTCACATTCCATCACTTTCTGAAGCATTTTTCATGAGTCTTCTCTTCCCTCTTACCATCGGTGCCGCTTTCTCCTCTTTTTCAGCTAGTGCGCATGCGCCCTATGCCGAGCGCCTCGGACTTAAGGCAGTCCGGCCAATTGGGAGCGCACGCGCAGTAAGCCGGCACGTTACCGTGGGGATACTGTAGCGTGCGCTCCATAGACCGGAAGCCGGAAGTCCCATTTAAAGGAGGTGCTAGCGGGGGTTATCGCACGCGCCACAAACAGCTGCTGCTTATTTCTTTTCAGCCCCGTGACACCCCATCCTCTACTTGATAGGATGTCACCACACATAAAAACCACATGCTTTTCCTCTCTTTCCACACCCCCTGAGGAAGTCTGAATAGATGAAACGTGCGTAGGGGATTGAGGGATTTTGCACTATATGGTTGCCTGCTACATGAGCTGCCTTTAGGTATGTTTACCATCTCTTTTACTACCTTGCATCTGCACTGTTAGAGTTATACATACTCATTATTTGCAGTATAGCACTATATGGCGATATATGTATTGTACTTTTACATGTTACTATGATATTTTGGCACTGTATTTAATACTTAATCCCTCACAGTTTGGAGGTGCTTTTTATCTCGTTATGTTACTGTTTATGTATTTTATCAATAAAAATCTATGTTTGCTGTAAAATCTGGTCTCTGACACATTTATCAGACTAGGACCAGGTTTATTGATAGTTGATGCCTATGTGTTTCAGTAATTATTTATTATTATAGGACTTTATTTCTCCTTTGGATCTTTACTCTTCAAATGTGATATGGCATATATCCATCTATCTATTTCAGCCAAATTTGCACTCCGAAAATCAAATATCCCCTTCCAAGCCTCATCTTGTTACCAAACAGAAGTTTTTGACTAAAAAAATGAAATTGCCATTAGTGTTGAGCCACCCCCGTAGTGTTCGAGTTCGGTTCGGTTCGTTGAACACCCGTGTGTTTGCCGAACTGTTCGTCGTACTGTTCATCGAACACCTTCGAACACCGTTAAAACCAATGGCAGGCAAACAAAAACACATAGAAACACATAGAAAACACCTTCAAAGGTGTCCAAAAGCTGACAAACTGCTCTGAAGACACAACTAACACATGGAAAAGTAACAAGTACATATAGTCATGCGAAAAGAAAAGAGGTGGAGGAGTAAAAGGAGGGGGAGATACAGATATAGGCATGTCATGCCCTTCTAAAATCCAAAAAGTGAGAAGCCGACACGTTCAGTCCGCTCCTGCCCGTGCCACCTCCGTGTCGCCGGGTTTGTGCCAGAGCCGCGGTGAACCCTGACGGCCAGCCCCCCTCTCCCAATACTGGTGCCTGTCCGCTGGTGGGTCGAGCGAGCCCCCCTGTGGTGGAGGCAGCTCAAAGCTTTTTAATTTAAATTGTCTCTCTAATTTGAATGAATACACTTTAAATCCATTTACAAGGATCTATTGGAGGGCAAGTCTCATGCCAGCAGCCGCGTAATTCCAGCTCCAGTAGCGTCCACTAAAGCTGCTGCAGTTAAAAAGCTTTTATAAGGATCGAGCTCGGCTGTCCACCGCAAGGCATCCTACTGCCAGTCCCAGCCCCTATGCCTTGGGGTGCCTCCTGATGCTCTTCACTGAGTATCCCGTGGTCCCGAAGCATTTCCTTTGAAAAAATTAAGTGTCAAAACTACAGGTGGTGTAGCTTGCTTAACAGCCGGGATAATCCGCTGACTAGCAGACACTGCTACTAGGCACAAAGTATTTCCTGGGCTAGATGCAGTTAAAAATTTGTAATTAGATACTCTCGTTGGATGCTGAGAAAGCATTCCATAGAGTCTCCTGGCACGCCATATATGATTCTCTTAAAAAGCTTGGGGTAGGGGTCTAGGGGACCCTTTTATAGCCAAAATCACGGCCCTGTATCGCAATACGTCACCTAGGCTGAAGATAAATGGAACTGTATTACCCTGAGGGCTCGGTTGCTACAGAGGTATTGCACGCCACCCAGAGGTGTGATATCTCACTCTCAGGTAAGGATGGAGTGTGGATCAGGACCCGACACCTGCATGCATTACACCACATTGCCGTGGGGCAGGGCGACCAATATGCCCCTGAGATGGGCACGACAGTCCCTGTCCCTGGCTGGAGTGGGGGGAGGGAACACTGAGGAAGGGGAACCCTGTAGTGCAGGAGCAGGGAGGAAGCAGTTCCTGGGTACATTGAGAAGGGAGTATAAAAGGTGGGCACCATCTTAGTTCAGTGCAGAGAAGTCTGAGCAGAAGTGGCAGGGAGCAGGGGCTCTGCATGAGCTCTGCTCCGGAGGCGGGCCTAGTAACAGAGGCCCAGGCCTGGAAGAGGGAGAAGGAAGGAAGAGGAGCTGAGAAGGCTCCAGGAACGAGGAACGAAGGGATCCCAGGGGTGCGGACGGCCGAGTCGCCACCGCACGCCTGAATCCACCTGCGTGGAGGGGTCAGGCCAAAGGGGGAGACCGGTCCCCGAAACTAGTGGAGGCAGGAAACGACCCTCAGCTAGAAACAGGAGGCTGTGACATTTTATGTGGCGCAGCCCCTCGCTACACCCGCTAGGAAGGCACCACATAGGGTCAGGGAAACTGGCGCCAAGTTTACCAAGAGGAGGCCCGAGGCAGCCGGACAGAAGGGTTGGTAAGAAAGGCCAGACAAAGGACACACAAAGGGGGTCCTGTGAAGCGCTCCAAAGTTATCTGGGAGTTGTCTGAGCCCCTCACCTGGTGAGCACAGTACGACGTGGGCAGCCGTTACCTGCAGACGTGGTCTGGATAATAAGAACTGTGAGTAAAGGCCCTGGACTGCATCGCTGACTCCGTGTCGTTACTGCTGCTGCCCTGCACCATCACCCCCATCCTCCGCATACACTGCCCTGAGGCTATACTCCTCCCGTGGGGAGTTATGCTACGCTCTGCTGCACCCACAACACCAGCCTCAGCGGTCTGCCCTGGAGCGGCGGTTCACTCTGACCGCAATCCACGGGTGGCGTAGTCGGACATTTAAACATCAAAACCACATAAATAGTTCCGCCACTGGTTTGACCGCCCTGAGCCACGGAACTGGGTCGCCGCCACGGAGACTACAACCACCAGCATCCACCAAAAAGGGTCCGGCTCCGGGTGTCCCAAGGCCCAGGGGGCACGTCAGAACATTTTCATCACCTTTCACAATCACCAATGGGACAAGGCAGGGATGTTCTCTGTCCCCTCTCTTATACATCCTAGTGACGGAGCACCTGCTCTCATCAATTCGCCATAACCCCAATATTAGGTGGATTGAGGTGGGAGGCACCGAGTACAAGTGCTCTCTATTTGCTGATGATGTCCTAGTATATATCATTCAATCACATATATCCATCCATGCTGTTATGGCTGAAATAGATCACTTTGTTACATGGTCAAATTTTAAAATCAATGCAGCGAAGTCTGAGGCCCTCGATGTCTCCCTCCCCAAATCCATATAGGATTCCATCCAGTCCAACTTTCCCTTTGCCTGGCCCTCACAGGGTATCAAATACTTAGGAATTCCTATTCATAGAGACCTCTCCCATCTATGTTATCTTAATTTTGGGCCCTTTATTGAACAACTCCATACAGACCACGGTTGGCAAGTCAGAACTGTAAGATTCACTACGTGAACCACTGGTGTTTTGTGGAAAAGCACATGTACACTGTGTTCCAAATTATTATGCAAAAAGTGTTTAGGAGTGATAAGGGAAGAATTTGTTTGTTTGTCAGTTAAACTCATTGATGGTGATGTGTGTCAGGGCTCTTTATATCACTGTAAGCAATTGCAGACACCTGTGCTAATTAGTTTGGCAGGTGTGTCCAATGAAAGGCAAGACTACTTAAGAAGGCTGTCTCACATTATTAAGCAGCCTACATTTTCTGCCAAAATGGGAAAGAAAAAGGATGTGTCGGCTGCTGAGAAGCAACAAATTGTGGAGTATTTAGGTCAAGGCATGACTACAATCAACATTGTGCGATGATCAGGATGAAGTGTCTTGGCAATCAAGAAGTATGTAGCTGATTCACAGTACACACGTGTGCGTGCTGATAAGGGCAAATTGAGGACTCTTTCCTACAGGCAATTACGTCAGGTTAAAAGAGCAGCGGCAAAAAAGCCTTGTCATAGCAGCAGACAAGTTTTTGAAGCTGCTGGTGCCTCCAACGTCCCCCGAACAACAAGATGCAAGGTCCTTAAGAGGTTTGCAGCTGTGCATATGCCATCCTGTCGACCTCCTCTATCCACTTCACACAAGCAGAAACGGCTCCAGTGGGCCAAACATTACATGAAGACTGATTTCAAAACTGTTTTGTTCACGGATGAGTGCCGTGCAGCGCTCGATGGTCCAGATGGATGGAGTGGAGGATGGCTGGTTGATGGACACCCCACGCAAACACGGCTACAGCGCCAACAAGGAGGAGGTGGAGTAATGTTTTGGGCTGGAATCATGGGGAGAGAGATTGTCGGCCCCTTTAGGATCCCTGAAGGCGCTAAAGATGAACTCCATAATGTATGTGGATTTTCTCAAACAGCACTTCCTGCCATGGTTCAAGAAGAAGAACCGTGTATTTCACAGCAAGATCATTTTTTTGCATGATAATGCACCATCTCATGCTGCACATAAAACATCTGCATCTCTGGCTGATATGGGCATAAAAGGGGACAAACTTATGGTGTGACCCCCATGCTCCTCTGACCTCTACCCCATTCAGAACCTCTGGAGCATCATCAAAAGGAGTGTCTATGATGGCGGGAGGCAGTTCACATCTAAGCAACAGCTCTGGGAGGGTATTCTGTCCTCATGCAAAACAATTGAAGCAGAAACGATCCAAAACCTGACAAATTCAATGGACGAGAGAGTTCAGAAGCTCCTTTCGAACAAGGGGTCCTATGTGAAAATGTAACATCACCTAGAATAAAGTTTTGAGTTGAAAACTGTTTGATTTCAGTTTCTAATAACCTGCTAATGCTTATAATTTCAAAAATGACCATTTTTTTGGTCTTTATTAAAATGAAAATGTTGATCGAAAAGTTTGGGGGATCTAAGAGTGTGGCAACCCAGTAGTCATGATTACTTCGAATTCTGACAATATGAGGGTCATGTTGCAGGTAGTGCAGCTAGAAGGCACTTATGTGTCTTGCGCATCTCGGAGCCCCAAAATTATTTTCCGGGCTAGATGCAGCTAAAAATTATTATTAATTTTAAATCTGGTGGAGCTTAGTATAGATGGCCTAATAGGATCAGTGCTGCACACTGCTACAAAGCCCAAATTATTTTCCAGCCAAGATACAGATAAACATGATTAGTAATTTTAAATCTGGTGGAGCTTATTATAGATGGACTAATAGAATCAGTGCTGCACACTGCTACAAAGCCCAAATTATTTTCCAGCCAAGATACAGATAAACATGATTAGTAATTTGAAAGCTTAAAACGGTTGGTAGGGTGATTTTAACCAATCATCCATCTTTTACTCTCCCCAGGATGACACAGGGGTAGAAAAGTCATTTCGGATCCATGATGTGTTCATCTTTATGAACGTGAGTCTGTCTACATTATCAGTGGAGAGCCGCGTGCGCTTATCTGTCAGCACACCACCAGCAGCGCTGAACACACGTTCAGACAGAACGCTGGCTGCGGGGCATGACAAGATCTCCAAGGCGTAAGTGGCTAGCTCCGGCCATTTATCCAGATTGGAAGCCCAAAAAGAGCAAGGGTCCAGTGACACAGTCATGGCTTCAATGTTTACTTGGAGATACTCCTGTACCATCGTCTCTAGGCGTTGACTATGTGTCAGACTTCTTGTCTCCTGTGGCCTTGCAAAGGATGGGCTAAAAAAGTGGTGAAATGATTGCGCAAAATTGATGTTACCAGCAGATACTGTGGTTCTGTTATGGTTTGAGTGCAGAACACTTGACCGTCCCACGGTTGGCAAGTTGGAACTGTGAGATTCACTACGTGCACCACTGGTGTTTTGTGGAAAAGCACATGTAAGATTCTGCAACAGTCTCTGCTGATACTCCTGCATGCGTGCATCCCTTTCTACGGCAGGAATAATTTCTGCAAATTTACTTTTGTACCGGGGATCTAACAGTGTGGCAACCCAGTAGTCAGGATTATTTCTAATTCTCACAATTCGAGGGTCATGTTGCAGGTAGTGCAGCAAGAAGGCACTCATGTGTGTTGCGCATCCAGGAGCACCAAGTCCCTGTTGTGTTTGTGGCGAGGTAACAATCATGCTTCCTTCCTCTGTCCTCTCCCCCCAACCTCGCACAACAGAAATGTGATCAAGGTCTCCCTCATCTGATGAGTCTTCCATCAGTTCGTCCTCCACTTCTTCCTGGGCTCCTGCACCTTCCTCACTAGTTTGGCTGCTACCATGCGCCCTGGTAAAACCATATCCCCCACCCTCACATGCCTGCCGCCTTGGTGCTGCCGACCGTCTGGACCTTGCAGATGTTAGCCTTTCCGCATACAACTCCTCCTCCTCTACTTCCTCCACCTCCTCTTGTGCCACCACCTGACTCCGAATTCTGTTTAACATGTGCTCCAGCATGTAAATCACCGGAATAGTCATGCTGATAATGGCATCGTCAGCACTAAACATCTTCGTCGCCATTTCAAAACTGTGCAGAAGGGTGCATAGGTCCCTGATCTGAGACCACTCCTCCAGCGTGATTTGCCCCACCTCTGGATCTCGTTGGCCCAGGCTATACGTCAGAACGTATTGCACCAGGGCTTGTCGGTGCTGCCACAGTCGCTGCAACATGTGCAGAGTTGAATTCCACCGGGTAGGCACATCGCATTTTAGCCGGTGAAGTGGCAGACCCAACGACTTCTGTAGAGATGTAAGTCGCTGAGCTGCGGGATGCGAACGGCGGAAGTGAGCACACAGCGACCGTGCCCTCTGCAGAAGGCCATCTAGTCTGGGATAGTGGGCTAAAAATTGCTGGACAACCAGGTTCAACACGTGAGCCATACAAGGCACGTGTGTGACATTGCCCCGGCGAAGGGCCGCACCCAGGTTTGCAGCATTGTCGCACACGGCCTTCCCTGGTTTCAGGTCCAGTGGAGACAACCATTCATGAAATTGGTTCTCCAAAGCTGACCACAACTCCTCAGCTGTGTGACTCACATTTCCCAGACATTTCAAAGTAAAAACCGTCTGATGACATTGAGCCCTACTGCCAGCATAGTAAGGAGGTGTGCAGGATCCCTTCTGCGCAGTTAGAAAGCTTGTGGCATGACCAGACAGGCTTTGGGTGCAGGTGGAAGACCGAGAGGAGGTTGAGGAGGCAGAAGCAGTGGAGGAACTTTGACATAAAGAGGATTGACGCACAACTCGTGGGGACGGCAAGACTTGGACAGCAGCCCCTTGTCCTGCTGTCACCATAGTTACCCAGTGCCCAGTCAGCGACATGTAACGCCCCTGTCCATGCCTACTCGTCCAAGTGTCTGTGGTGAAATGCACCCTGTCACACACAGAGTTTCTCAAAGAAGCGGTGATGTTGTGTGCGACATGCTGGTGGAGCGCAGGCACACCTTTCTTTGAGAAGTAGTGCCGACTGGGCATCTGGTACTGGGGCACTGCGACGGACATAAGGTCTCGAAAATCCTCTGTGTCCACCAGGCGGAAAGGCAGCATTTCTGTAGCCAAGAGCTTGCAGATGGTGAAATTCAACCTCTTAGCTTTGTCATGGCTAGGAGGAAATGGTCTTTTACTTGTCCACATCTGAGGGACCGAGGGCTGGCTATTGTGCTTAGACGGGGTTGATAAGGGTGTCCCCGGCAAACTGCCGGTCTGTGAGGAAGATGCAGGCGGACATGTTAGGTTGCCTTGATCCAAAGGTGGTGCTATCGATGTCGGACAGCGCTCAACACCAGCTGGTGTTACCACCTCCAAAGAAAATGATGACCTGCCAATCACGCTGGCTGTTGCGGGTAAAGAGGTGGCAGGTCTGCGCCCCAAAACAGGTGTGACTGCTGTCCCCCCAGTCACAGAGGATGAAGAGGCCACGGATGCACAAGATATGGCAGACGGTGGTTGGCCCGGCCGGCTAGGCCGCATTGTAGCACACTGAGCTTCCCACTGCAACTTATGCTTCATGTCCATGTGCCGGTTCATGCATGAAGTACTCAAACTATGTATTTTTTGGCCTCTACTTAGCTTTTGCTGACAAATGTTACAGATAACACGAGTTGGGTCATCTTTATCGATCTGAAAAAATGCCCAGGCTATGCAAGGCTTAGCACCCATGCGACCTGAAGAGCCACCACGACTTGTGGTGAGAGGCAGAGTTGTGTTTGAGGATGCAGTTGTTGACGTGCTTCCAATACTACGTCTCTGTCCAGGAAGGCGCAACCTGACCTCGTCGTCACTAGCATCTTCCTCCACCTCCTCTGCTGACCTCATCTCTTGGCTGACTGTGGGTTGACAGTAAGTGGGATCTCCAACCTCATCATCATCACCCTGTGCGTTATCACACCCGTCGTCCTCAGAGCCAACCTGTTCCTGCCATGACAAAAAACTAAAGTTGTCGCTCCAATCAGGTATTTGAGCCTCATCATCGTCTTCCTCATTGTCTCCACCAACAGGAGTTACAGTTTGGGAATGAGGGTCTACATTATGGTCAGAACCTTCTGCGTCTGGTCCTGGATCCGACTCATAAAGATTCTGGGCATCAGTGCAGATCATTTCCTCGTCTGGATTCACAGAAGCGCTGGAGTCGACCTCTGATTCCCAGGCTATAGTATGAGTAAACAGCTCTGCAGACTCAACATCTGTTCTACCTCATACTCAGACGGGCAGCTGGAGATTTGGGAGCTGTGAGGAAGCAAGTGCGATTGGGGTGACACCTTTGAGGACTGGAGTATTTGTGATGTTGAAGTTGATGTGGAGGAGAGCCCACTTAAAGGAGCACTTGATATCCGTTGAAGCACCTGCTGTTTTTGTGCCTCATCTGGAATTTGTAGCGATTGGCGTGCCCGTAAGAAAGGGATCTTATCACATTGTCCGCTAAAAGAAGTAGACATTTTAGTTTGGCTGGAAGATGGTCTTTCTTCTGCAGATGTTACTGTTGCTTTAACACCTACCCCACGGACACAACCTTTTTTCCCCTTCCCAACACGCCTATTCCTCTTTCCACCAGCAGCAGGCCTTTTTCGACTCATTTTGGTGGTTAACTAATTCACAACTCTGGAGTTGTTTGCACAAAAAAACAATGGATGGGAACCGAGCAGAGCTGAGTGGCCAAACTGTGGTATTAGGCCAAAACTATTGGCTGGGTTAGATGCCGAAAAAAATTATATTCAATTTGCAACCTGATGGAGGTCAGTATAGATGGACTAATAGAACAAGTCGCACACAAAGCTAGAAGCCCAAATATTTTTTCAGAGGTAGATGCAGAAAAAAATATATTCAGTTTGCAACCTGATGGAGGTCAGTATAGGTGGACTAATAGAGAAAGTCCCACACACTGCTAGAAGGCCAAATATTTTTTCAGAGCTAGATGCAGACAAAAAATGATTTTGAATTTGCAACCTGATGGAGGTCAGTATAGGTGGACTAATAGAACAAGTCCCACACACTGCTAGAAGGCCAAATATTTTTTCAGAGCTAGATGCAGAAACAAATTATATTCAGTTTGCAACCTGATGGAGGTCTGTATAGATGGATTAATAGAACAAGTCCCACACACAGCTAGAAGCCCAATATTTTTTCAGAGGTAGATGCAGAAAAAAATATATTCAGTTTGCAACCTGATGGAGGTCAGTATAGATGGACTAATACAACAAGTCCCACACACAGCTAGAAGCCCAATATTTTTTCAGAGCTAGATGCAGAAAAAAATTATATTCAATTTGCAACCTGATGGAGGTCTGTATAGATGGAGTAATAGAACAAGTCCCACACACAGCTAGAAGCCCAAATATTTTTTCAGAGCTAGATGCAGATAAAAATTATTTTTAATTTGCAACCTGATGGAGGTCAGTATAGATGGACTAATAGAGAAAGTCCCACACACTGCTAGAAGGCCAAATATTTTTTCAGAACTAGATGCAGACAAAAAATTATTTTGAATTTGCAGCGTGATGGAGGTCAGTATAGATGGACTAATAGAACAAGTCCCACACACAGCTAGAAGCCCAAATATTTTTTCAGAGGTAGATGCAGATAAAAATTATTTTTAATTTGCAACCTGATGGAGGTCAGTATAGATGGACTAATAGAGAAAGTCCCACACACTGCTAGAAGGCCAAATATTTTTTCAGAGCTAGATGCAGAAAAAATTATATTCAGTTTGCAACCTGATGGAGGTCTGTATAGATGGATTAATAGAACAAGTCCCACACACAGCTAGAAGCCCAATATTTTTTCAGAGGTAGATGCAGAAAAAAATATATTCAGTTTGCAACCTGATGGAGGTCAGTATAGATGGACTAATACAACAAGTCCCACACACAGCTAGAAGCCCAATATTTTTTCAGAGCTAAATGCAGAAAAAAATTATATTCAATTTGCAACCTGATGGAGGTCAGTATAGATGGAGTAATAGAACAAGTCCCACACACACCTAGAAGCCCAAATATTTTTTCAGAGGTAGATGCAGAAAAAAAATATATTCAGTTTGCAACCTGATGGAGGTCTGTATAGATGGATTAATAGAACAAGTCCCACACACAACTACAAGCCCAATATTTTTTCAGAGGTAGATGCAGAAAAAAATATATTCAGTTTGCAACCTGATGGAGGTCAGTATAGATGGATTAATACAAGTCCCACACACAGCTAGAAGCCCAATTTTTTTTCAGAGCTAGATGCAGAAAAAAATTATATTCAATTTGCTACCTGATGGAGGTCAGTATAGATGGAGTAATAGAACAAGTCCCACACACAGGTAGAAGCCCAAATATTTTTTCAGAGCTAGATGCAGATAAAAATTAATTTTAATTTGCAACCTGATGGAGGTCAGTATAGATGGACTAATAGAGAAAGTCCCACACACTGCTAGAAGGCCAAATATTTTTTCAGAGCTAGATGCAGACAAAAAATTATTTTGAATTTGCAGCGTGATGGAGGTCAGTATAGATGGACTAATAGAACAAGTCCCACACACAGCTAGAAGCCCAAATATATTTTCAGAGGTAGATGCAGATAAAAATTATTTTTAATTTGCAACCTGATGGAGGTCAGTATAGATGGACTAATAGAGAAAGTCCCACACACTGCTAGAAGGCCAAATATTTTTTCAGAGCTAGATGCAGAAAAAAATTATATTCAGTTTGTAACCTGATGGAGGTCTGTATAGATGGATTAATAGAACAAGTCCCACACACAGCTAGAAGCTTAATATTTTTTCAGAGGTAGATGCAGAAAAAAATATATTCAGTTTGCAACCTGATGGAGGTCAGTATAGATGGACTAATACAACAAGTCCCACACACAGCTAGAAGCCCAAAAATTTTTCAGAGCTAGATGCAGAAAAAAATTATATTCAGTTTGCAACCTGATGGAGGTCTGTATAGATGGATTAATAGAACAAGTCCCACACACAGCTAGAAGCCCAATATTTTTTCAGAGGTAGATGCAGAAAAAAATATATTCAGTTTGCAACCTGATGGAGGTCAGTATAGATGGACTAATACAACAAGTCCCACACACAGCTAGAAGCCCAATATTTTTTCAGAGCTAGATGCAGAAAAAAATTATATTCAATTTGCAACCTGATGGAGGTCAGTATAGATGGAGTAATAGAACAAGTCCCACACACAGCTAGAAGCCCAAATATTTTTTCAGAGGTAGATGCAGAAAAAAATTATATTCAGTTTGCAACCTGATGGAGGTCTGTATAGATGGATTAATAGAACAAGTCCCACACACAGCTACAAGCCCAATATTTTTTCAGAGGTAGATGCAGAAAAAAATATATTCAGTTTGCAACCTGATGGAGGTCAGTATAGATGGACTAATAGAGAAAGTCCCACACACTGCTAGAAGGCCAAATATTTTTTCAGAGCTAGATGCAGAAAAAAATTATATTCAATTTGCAACCTGATGGAGGTCAGTATAGATGGACTAATAGAATGATGCTATGCCCAAAAGATTTTACTTCACTAGTTGCAGTAAAAAAATTGGTATTCTATACACAGGTGTTATATCTTGCAACACAGATAGGCTACTCCACTGACTAACACACTCTGCAATAGGCCAAAAAGGATTAGCTTTGCTAGATTCAGCCAAATGCTGTGAAAAAAACTTGCACAGCACTGGCACAGACCTGCCTGGCAAAAACTGATAGGAACTGATGTAACCTAGCCCTGAAAAGGACTCCAATTACAATTAGTCTTTACTCCCACAACCTATCTATTTAAGAGCACAGACCTGCCTGATAAAAGTCGTAGGAAATGCTGTAACCTAGTCCTTAAAAGGACTGCAATCACAACTATTCCCTACTCCCAAGCTATCTGTAGATTTGTGCGAAAATTGGCTTGAAATTAACAAGGTATAGCGCACACAGCAACAGCGGTGCCGTCTAACACGCAGCTGCAGCAGTGAGAAAATGGTGGCGACGGGGAAAATGGCTTGGTCTTATAGGGCAAGGACATGTGACATACACTGCCAATGACACATGCCCTTGCTTGTGTGAAAAATAGCACTTCGCTCCGTGTGTGCGCTGCTGATAGGCTGACAGATTGCACCTCCCCACTGTAAATGCGTGAAAGAGAAAAAAAAATGGAGATCTTCATTATTCCTGCAGAGATCCATCCCCTGCCCCTCCCCCCACCCCGCTGTACACTCAAACTGCGTATTAACATTAATTTTCATCATTACTGAGAAAAAATCCAGTTATGATTTTGGTGCACGAACAGTTATCGAACATAACCTCGAACAGTCGAATTTTTCTCAAATCGTTCGTGTTCGCCGAACGGCTCGAACACCGCCCAAAACAGCTCGAATTTGAGATTGGCGATCAGTTCGAGTAGAACAACGCTCATCTCTAATTGCCATGTTCTTAATATGTTCCCATCTATTATACATAGCAAGCATTCTCTCTTATTATGTATAGTGCTGTCCCTCATTTACCTTCTTCCACAAACTAAAATAATTATGGCAACACTCATACATGGCTGCTTTAGTACTTCATCTACTCCTTATCTAGATAATTTGATTGTCACAGATAAGGCCACACAATACACCACTAATAGTTACCCATCCCTATGGTGCTACCTGACATCCTTCTACTTCCTATCATGGAAAATACATATGAGCAGCCACCAGACACTTGCAGGCATGTTTGTGTCCATAAAGTTGAGGGCCACACATAAAGGCATTGAAGTCCACATGTGGCCACCAGGGCAGCAGGTTGTTCACCCCAGTTCTAAGGAGTGTAAGAAGAGAATAGAAATAAAAAAAACACAGAATTTGAGCTTGGTTTAAGTTGATATACATGCAGCATATAAATGTATGTTCACAATGGCCAATAATCTGAAAAAAACTACAAGAAGCAAAATGAACATAAACCCTGCTTTATATTTTTTGCATTCTGTGCAAACCAGGGTGTGGCCTCCCTTCCTAAACCTGGATAATAAATTTAAAGCTTTCCTAGGTTTGTGTCCACAGTTCGGGACCAAGTCCTTTGTCTGCCCTTATTCACACACTGAGGTCAACTTTAACACATGGAAAGGTTTTTAATATTAGACAGAGTAGGACTATCCCAAATGGGTTCACCTTGCTGTGGTGGGATAGCTTCCATGCTATTTTTGATCAAAAACAGTGTTACTAAGAACCCTATTTTATTTAAATTCACTTTTGCTTTTTATTTATTTATTTATAGCAGGGTTTATGTTCATTTTGCTTCTTGTAAGAGAATAGAAATAGTATAATACTGTAGCATACAAGCCTAACAACAATGCTATATTAAAAAGGCTGTCCACTACTTTATCATTGATGACTTATCCTTAGGATAGGTCATCAATGTCTAACCAGTCGGGGTCCAACACCCGGTACCACTGCCGATCAGCGGTTCTCAGTGTCGGTAGCAGCCAGCTGGAAATGCTCAATTGCGAAACTGCTTCATCTTCTGATAGTGGAAGTGGCCAGGTACTGGACATCCCCCTCCTACTAATTTGAATAGGAGGTGGATGTGCAGTATCCAGCAGTGGCCACTATGAAACAGATGGAGCAGCTTTGCTAATGAGCATTTCTGTCTGACAACCATCACCACCGACATCGGGAACAGCTGATCGGCGGGAAAGACGGGTGTCGGACCCCAACCGATCATACATTGATAACCTATTCTAAGGATAGGTCATCAATGATACTGTGGTGGACAACCTCTTTAATTGATTAGTGCAATATTATAAAATCCTGTATATTTTATCTCAGGACAGGTGGTTTAAGGGGTAACATATCTCAATTGGAGAGTGCGTATTTGAAGTAAGGAGACTTATAGGCCACACAATTCTTGTCTGGGAAAATTAATATGTAAATGGTCTCTTCAAAGAGAAGGAGGACTTGAACTCTAGTGCTACTTATTGGATATAGCAACCTTAAAAATCAATATCGATCCTGTAAGGAACCTTGCCACATGATTTAGGATAAGAAAACAAACCCGACACTCTATTTGCAGTGTTGGATTTGGCTACTTATCATGTGGCAAGACTTGTTAAAGGGTTGATATTGAATTTTAGGATTGCTCCATCCAATAGGTAGCGCTAGAGTACAAGTTCTCTTCTTCATTGAGGCGGGTATTTGTATGTTTTCTCTCATAAAAAGCACAACACCTGGTTGTGCTTGGTATTGCAGATCAGCATAATTAATTTCAATATTACTGAGCTGAAATACTGGACACAAAACATAGACAGATGTACCACTGTCTCCGGGAGAAAACATTTATGAATGCTGGTAAGTAGAGATGAGCGTTGTTCTACTCGAACTGTTCGCCAATCTCAAATTCGAGCTGTTTTGGGCGGTGTTCGAGCCGTTCGGCGAACACGAACAATTTGAGAAAAATTCGGCTGTTCGAGGTTATGTTCGATAACTGTTCGTGCACCAAAATCATAACTGGATTTTTTCTCAGTAATGATGAAAATTAATGTTAATACGCAGTTTGAGTGTACAGCGCGGTGGGGGGAGGGGCAGGGGATGGATCTCTGCAGGAACAATGAAGATCTCCATTTTTTTTTTCTCTTTCCCGCATTTACAGTGGGGAGGTGCAATCTGTCAGCCTATCAGCAGCGCACACACGGAGCGAAGTGCTTTTTTTCACACAAGCAAGGGCATGTGTCATTGGCAGTGTATGTCACATGTCCTTGCCCTATAAGACCAAGCCATTTTCCCCGTCGCCACCATTTTCTCACTGCTGCAGCTGCGTGTTAGACGGCACCGCTGTTGCTGTGTGCGCTATACCTTGTTAATTTCAAGCCAATTTTCGCACAAATCTACAGATAGCTTGGGAGTAGGGAATAGTTGTGATTGCAGTCCTTTTAAGGACTAGGTTACAGCATTTCCTACGACTTTTATCAGGCAGGTCTGTGCTTTTAAATAGATAGATTGTGGGAGTAAAGACTAATTGTAATTGGAGTCCTTTTCAGGACTAGGTTACATCAGTTCCTATCAGTTTTTGCCAGGCAGGTCTGTGCCAGTGCTGTGCAAGTTTTTTTCACAGCATTTGGCTGAATCTAGCAAAGCTAATCCTTTTTGGCCTATTGCAGAGTGTGTTAGTCAGTGGAGTAGCCTATCTGTGTTGCAAGATATACCACCTGTGTATAGAATACCAATTTTTTTACTGCACCTAGTGAAGTAAAATCTTTTGGGCATAGCATCATTCTATTAGTCCATTTATACTGACCTCCATCAGGTTGCAAATTGAATATAATTTTTTTCTGCATCTAGCTCTGAAAAAATATTGGGCTTCTAGCTGTGTGTGGGACTTGTTGTATTAGTCCATCTATACTGACCTCCATCAGGTTGCAAACTGCATATATTTTTTTCTTCATCTACCTCTGAAAAAATATTGGGCTTCTAGCTGTGTGTGGGACTTGTTCTATTAATCCATCTATACAGACCTCCATCAGGTTGCAAACTGAATATATTTTTTTCTGCATCTACCTCTGAAAAAATATTGGGCTTCTAGCTGTGTGTGGGACTTGTTGTATTAGTCCATCTATACTGACCTCCATCAGGTTGCAAACTGAATATATTTTTTTCTGCATCTACCTATGAAAAAATATTGGGCTTCTAGCTGTGTGTGGGACTTGTTGTATTAGTCCATCTATACAGACCTCCATCAGGTTGCAAACTGAATATATTTTTTTCTGCATCTACCTCTGAAAAAATATTGGGCTTCTAGCTGTGTGTGGGACTTGTTGTATTAGTCCATCTATACTGACCTCCATCAGGTTGCAAACTGAATATATTTTTTTCTGCATCTACCTCTGTAAAAATATTGGGCTTCTAGCTGTGTGTGGGACTTGTTCTATTAATCCATCTATACAGACCTCCATCAGGTTGCAAACTGAATATATTTTTTTCTGCATCTACCTCTGAAAAAATATTGGGCTTCTAGCTGTGTGTGGGACTTATTGTATTAGTCAATCTATACTGACCTCCATCAGGTTGCAAACTGAATATATTTTTTTCTGCATCTACCTCTGAAAAAATATTGGGCTTCTAGCTGTGTGTGGGACTTGTTCTATTAATCCATCTATACAGACCTCCATCAGGTTGCAAACTGAATATATTTTTTTCTGCATCTACCTCTGAAAAAATATTTGGCCTTCTAGCAGTGTGTGGGACTTTCTCTATTAGTCCATCTATACTGACCTCCATCAGGTTGCAAATTAAAAATAATTTTTATCTGCATCTAGCTCTGAAAAAATATTTGGCCTTCTAGCAGTGTGTGGGACTTTCTCTATTAGTCCATCTATACTGACCTCCATCAGGTTGCAAATTGAATATAATTTTTTTCTGCATCTAACCCAGCCAATAGTTTTGGCCTAATACCACAGTTTGGCCACTCAGCTCTGCTCGGTTCCCATCCATTGTTTTTTTGTGCAAACAACTCCAGAGTTGTTAATTAGTTAACCACCAAAATGAGTGGAAAAAGGCCTGCTGCTGGTGGAAAGGGGAATAGGCGTGTTGGGAAGGGGAAAAAAGGTTGTGTCCGTGGGGTAGGTGTTAAAGCAACAGTAACATCTGCAGAAGAAAGACCATCTTCCAGCCAAACTAAAATGTCTACTTCTTTTAGCGGACAATGTGATAAGATCCCTTTCTTACGGCCACGCCAATCGCTACAAATTCCAGATGAGGCACAAAAACAGCAGGTGCTTCAACGGATATCAAGTGCTCCTTTAAGTGGGCTCTCCTCCACATCAACTTCAACATCACAAATACTCCAGTCCTCAAAGGTGTCACCCCAATCGCACTTGCTTCCTCACAGCTCCCAAATCTCCAGCTGCCCGTCTGAGTATGAGGTAGAACAGATGTTGAGTCTGCAGAGCTGTTTACTCATACTATAGCCTGGGAATCAGAGGTCGACTCCAGCGCTTCTGTGAATCCAGACGAGGAATTGATCTGCACTGATGCCCAGAATCTTTATGAGTCGGATCCAGGACCAGACGCAGAAGGTTCTGACCATAATGTAGACCCTCATTCCCAAACTGTAACTCCTGTTGGTGGAGACAATGAGGAAGACGATGATAAGACTCAAATACCTGATTGGAGCGACAACTTTAGTTTTTTGTCAGGGCAGGAACAGGTTGGCTCTGAGGACGACGGGTGTGATAACGCACAGGGTGATGATGATGAGGTTGGAGATCCCACTTACTGTCAACCCACAGTCAGCCAAGAGATGAGGTCAGCAGAGGAGGTGGAGGAAGATGCTAGTGACGACGAGGTCAGGTTGCGCCTTCCTGGACAGAGACGTAGTATTGGAAGCACGTCAACAACTGCATCCTCAAACACAACTCTGCCTCTCACCACAAGTCGTGGTGGCTCTTCAGGTCGCATGGGTGCTAAGCCTTGCATAGCCTGGGCATTTTTTCAGATCCATAAAGATGACCCAACCCGTGTTATCTGTAACATTTGTCAGCAAAAGCTAAGTAGAGGCCAAAAAATACATAGTTTGAGTACTTCATGCATAAACCGGCACATGGACATGAAGCATAAGTTGCAGTGGGAAGCTCAGTGTGCTACAATGCGGCCTAGCCGGCCGGGCCAACCACCGTCTGCCATATCTTGTGCATCCGCGGCCTCTTCATCCTCTGTGACTGGGGGGACAGCAGTCACACCTGTTTTGGGGCGCAGACCTGCCACCTCTTTACCCGCAACAGCCAGCGTGATTGGCAGGTCATCATTTTCTTTGGAGGTGGTAACACCAGCTGGTGTTGAGCGCTGTCCGACATCGATAGCACCACCTTTGGATCAAGGCAACCTAACATGTCCGCCTGCATCTTCCTCACAGACCGGCAGTTTGCCGGGGACACCCTTATCAACCCCGTCTAAGCACAATAGCCAGCCCTCGGTCCCTCAGATGTGGACAAGTAAAAGACCATTTCCTCCTAGCCATGAGAAAGCTAAGAGGTTGAATTTCACCATCTGCAAGTTCTTGGCTACAGAAATGCTGCCTTTCCGCCTGGTGGACACAGAGGATTTTCGAGACCTTATGTCCCTCGCAGTGCCCCAGTACCAGATGCCCAGTCGGCACTACTTCTCAAAGAAAGGTGTGCCTGCGCTCCACCAGCATGTCGCACACAACATCACCGCTTCTTTGAGAAACTCTGTGTGTGACAGGGTGCATTTCACCACCGACACTTGGACGAGTAGGCATGGACAGGGGCGTTACATGTCGCTGACTGGGCACTGGGTAACTATGGTGACAGCAGGACAAGGGGCTGCTGTCCAAGTCTTGCCGTCACCACGAGTTGTGCGTCAATCCTCTTTATGTCAAAGTTCCTCCACTGCTTCTGCCTCCTCAACCTCCTCTCGGTCTTCCACCTGCACCCAAAGCCTGTCTGGTCATGCCACAAGCTTTCTAACTGCGCAGAAGGGATCCTGCACACCTCCTTACTATGCTGGCAGTAGGGCTCAACGTCATCAGGCGGTTTTTACATTGAAATGTCTGGGAAATGTGAGTCACACAGCTGAGGAGTTGTGGTCAGCTCTGGAGAACAAATTTCATGAATGGTTGTCTCCACTGGACCTGAAACCATTGTCGCACCAGGGAAGGCCGTGTGCGACAATGCTGCAAACCTGGGTGCGGCCCTTCGCCGGGGCAATGTCACACATGTGCCTTGTATGGCTCACGTGTTGAACCTGGTTGTCCAGCAATTTTTAGCCCACTATCCCAGACTAGATGGCCTTCTGCAGAGGGCACGGTCGCTGTGTGCTCACTTTCGCCGTTCGCATCCCGCAGCTCAGCGACTTACATCTCTACAGAAGTTGTTGGGCCTGCCACTTCACCGGCTAAAATGCGATGTGCCTACCCGGTGGAATTCAACTCTGCACATGTTGCAGCGACTGTGGCAGCACCGACAAGCCCTGGTGCAATACGTTCTGACGTATAGCCTGGGCCAACGAGATCCAGAGGTGGGGCAAATCACGCTGGAGGAGTGGTCTCAGATCAGGGACCTATGCACCCTTCTGCACAGTTTTGAAATGGCGACGAAGATGTTTAGTGCTGACGATGCCATTATCAGCATGACTATTCCGGTGATTTACATGCTGGAGCACATGTTAAACAGAATTCGGAGTCAGGTGGTGGCACAAGAGGAGGTGGAGGAAGTAGAGGAGGAGGAGTTGTATGCGGAAGGGCTAACATCTGCAAGGTCCAGACGGTCGGCAGCACCAAGGCGGCAGGTATGTGAGGGTGGGGGAGATGGTTTTACCAGGGCGCATGGTAGCAGCCAAACTAGTGAGGAAGGTGCAGGAGCCCAGGAAGAAGTGGAGGACGAACTGATGGAAGACTCATCAGATGAGGGAGATCTTGATCACATTTCTGTTGTGCGAGGTTGGGGGGAGAGGACAGAGGAAGGAAGCATGATTGTTACCTCGCCACGAACACAACAGGGACTTGGTGCTCCTGGATGCACAACACACATGAGTGCCTTCTTGCTGCACTACCTGCAACATGACCCTCGAATTGTGAGAATTAGAAATAATCCTGACTACTGGGTTGCCACACTGTTAGATCCCCGGTACAAAAGTAAATTTGCAGAAATTATTCCTGCCATAGAAAGGGATGCACGCATGCAGGAGTATCAGCAGAGACTGTTGCAGAATCTTACATGTGCTTTTCCACAAAATACCAGTGGTGCACGTAGTGAATCTCACAGTTCCAACTTGCCAACCGTGGGACCGTCAAGTGTTCAGCACTCAAACCGTAACAGAACCACAGTATCTGCTGGTAACAGCAATTTTGAGGAATCATTTCACCACTTTTTTAGCCCATCCTTTGCAAGGCCACAGGAGAAGAGAAGTCTGACACATAGTCAAAGCCTAGAGACGATGGTACAGGAGTATCTCCAAGTAAACATTGAAGCCACGACTGTGTCACTGGACCCTTGCTCTTTTTGGGCTTCCAATCTGGATAAATGGCCGGAGCTAGCCACTTACGCCTTGGAGATCTTGTCATGCCCCGCAGCCAGCGTAATGTCTGAACGTGTGTTCAGCGCTGCTGGTGGTGTGCTGACAGATAAGCGCACGCGGCTCTCCACTGATAATGTAGACAGACTCACGTTCATAAAGATGAACAAATCATGGATCCGAAACGACTTTTCTACCCCTGTGTCATCCTGGGGAGAGTAAAAGCTTGATGATTGGTTAAAATCACCCTACCAACCGTTTTAAGCTTTCAAATTACTAATCATGTTTATCTGTATCTTGGCTGGAAAATAATTTGGGCTTTGTAGCAGTGTGCAGCAGTGATTCTATTAGGCCATCTATAATAAGCTCCACCAGATTTAAAATTAATAATAATTTTTAGCTGCATCTAGCCCGGAAAATAATTTTGGGGCTCCGAGATGCGCAAGACACATAAGTGCCTTCTTGCTGCACTACCTGCAGCATGACCCTCATATTGTCAGAATTCGAAGTAATCATGACTACTGGGTTGCCACACTCTTAGATCCCCCAAACTTTTCGATCAACCTTTTCATTTTAATAAAGACCAAAAAAATGGTCATTTTTGAAATTATAAGCATTAGCAGGTTGTTAGAAACTGAAATCAAACAGTTTTCAACTTAAAACTTTATTCTAGGTGATGTTACATTTTCACATAGGACCCCTTGTTCGAAAGGAGCTTCTGAACTCTCTCGTCCATTGAATTTGTCAGGTTTTGGATGGTTTCTGCTTCAATTGTTTTGCATGAGGACAGAATACCCTCCCAGAGCTGTTGCTTAGATGTGAACTGCCTCCCGCCATCATAGACACTCCTTTTAATGATGCTCCAAAGGTTCTGAATGGGGTAGAGGTCAGGGGAGCATGGGGGTCACACCATAAGTTTGTCCCCTTTTATGCCCATATCAGCCAGAGATGCAGATGTTTTATGTGCAGCATGAGATGGTGCATTATCATGCAGAAAAATGATCTTGCTGTGAAATACACGGTTCTTCTTCTTGAACCATGGCAGGAAGTGCTGTTTGAGAAAATCCACATACATTATGGAGTTCATCTTTAGCGCCTTCAGGGATCCTAAAGGGGCCGACAATCTCTCTCCCCATGATTCCAGCCCAAAACATTACTCCACCTCCTCCTTGTTGGCGCTGTAGCCGTGTTTGCGTGGGGTGTCCATCAACCAGCCATCCTCCACTCCATCCATCTGGACCATCGAGCGCTGCACGGCACTCATCCGTGAACAAAACAGTTTTGAAATCAGTCTTCATGTAATGTTTGGCCCACTGGAGCCGTTTCTGCTTGTGTGAAGTGGATAGAGGAGGTCGACAGGATGGCGTATGCACAGCTGCAAACCTCTGAAGGACCCTGCATCTTGTTGTTCGGGGGACGTTGGAGGCACAAGCAGCTTCAAAAACTTGTCTGCTGATATGACAAGGCTTTTTTGCCGCTGCTCTTTCAACCTGACGTAATTGCCTGTAGGAAAGAGTCCTCAATTTGCCCTTATCAGCACGCACACGTGTGTACTGTGAATCAGCTACATACTTCTTGATTGCCAAGACACTTCATCCTGATCATCGCACAATGTTGATTGTAGTCATGCCTTGACCTAAACACTCCACAATTTGTTGCTTCTCAGCAGCCGACACATCCTTTTTCTTTCCCATTTTGGCAGAAAATGTAGGCTGCTTAATAATGTGAGACAGCCTTCTTAAGTAGTCTTGCCTTTCATTGGACACACCTGCCAAACTAATTAGCACAGGTGTCTGCAATTGCTTACAGTGATATAAAGAGCCCTGACACACATCACCATCAATGAGTTTAACTGACAAACAAACAAATTCTTCCCTTATCACTCCTAAACACTTTTTGCATAATAATTTTGAACACAGTGTACATGTGCTTTTCCACAAAACACCAGTGGTTCACGTAGTGAATCTTACAGTTCTAACAGTCCCCTAGACCCCTACCCCAAGCTTTTTAAGAGAATCATATATGGCGTGCCAGGAGACTCTATGGAATGCTTTCTCAGCATCCAACGAGAGTATCTAATTACAAATTTTTAACTGCATCTTGCCCAGGAAATACTTTGTGCCTAGTAGCAGGGTCTGCTAGTCAGCGGATTATCCCGGCTGTTAAGCAAGCTACACCACCTGTAGTTTGGACACTTCATTTTTTCAAAGGAAATGCTTCGGGACCACGGGATACTCAGTGAAGAGCATCAGGAGGCACCCCAAGGCATAGGGGCTCGGACTGGCAGTAGGATGCCTTGCGGTGGACAGCCGAGCTCGATCCTTATAAAAGCTTTTTAACTGCAGCAGCTTTAGTGGACGCTACTGGAGCTGGAATTACGCGGCTGCTGGCATGAGACTTGCCCTCCAATAGATCCTTGTAAATGGATTTAAAGTGTATTTATTCAAATTAGAGAGACAATTTAAATTAAACAGCTTAGAGCTGCCTCCACCACAGGGAGGCTCGCTCGACCCACCAGCGGACAGGCACCAGTATTGGGAGAGGGGGGCTGGCCGTCAGGGTTCACCGCGGCTCTGGCACAAACCCGGCGACACGGAGGTGGCACGGGCAGGAGCGGACTGAACGTGTCGGCTTCTCACTTTTTGGATTTTAGAAGGGCATGACATGCCTATATCTGTGTCTCCCCCTCCTTTTACTCCTCCACCTATTTTCTTTTCGCATGACTATATGTACTTGTCACTTTTCCATGTGTTAGTTGTGTCTTCTGAGCAGTTTGTCAGCTTTTGGACACCTTTGAAGGTGTTTTCTATGTGTTTCTATGTGTTTTTGTTTGCCTGCCATTGGTTTTAACGGTGTTCGAAGGTGTTCGACGAACAGTTCGACGAACAGTTCGGCGAACACACGGGTGTTCGAGGAACCGAACCGAACTCGAACACTACGGGGGTGGCTCAACACTACTGGTAAGCCCTTTTAATGCCGCTAAATCTAGAGCAGTAGTTTCAGACAGACAAGTAATTTGAAGCTTTTAAAATCCTAAATTTATAGAAGGGCTCCAGTTACACTGCTTTACTCTCATGTGTCAGATGGGCCAATGGGCCCCTTTATGATTATACCACTACCTAAATGATTCTGTAGGAAAAAACATCAACATACAGTATTGAATTGCAAAAGACTCACTAATGAGCAATTGCAGTGCTAACTAGTAGTGATGAGCGAACGCGCCTGCCACTGCTCAGTGCTCGGCGAGTATTTCCGAGTTGCTCGGACGTGAACTTGGGTCCCCTCCCTGCATTTCTTCCATTTTCATTCTGTTGCAGTGTGTCGGTGAAGCTATTCACACTGGGTCTACGTGTAGAATTATATTAGTAAATTACAGGACTACAATTTAAAGCCGTGGTTCTCTGTCAGACATATCACCGAAAAGACTTCTAAAATCATACAATTCTTCCATTTTCATTCCGTTGCAGTGTGTCGATGAAGCTATTCACACTAGGTCTCCGTGTAGAATAATGTTAGTAAATTACAGGCCAACAATTTAAAGCCGTGGTTCTGTCAGACATATCACATATATCTGAGTTCCAAAATCAGCTATTTCTAGTGAACGTGGAAAATATTGTCGTCCATTTAAAATGGGCAAGGTGCGTGGCAAGGGACGGGGAAGTGACGTGATGATGATGGTGTATGCAGAGGCCGAGGAAGTGGCTTTGGGCAAGGTGAAATTGTGCCACAACAAACACCCATATCTTGTCGCTCGACCTTCCTTTCCCAATTACTAGAGGACCGCAGACCACCACTATTGAACACAGAGCAGTGTGAAAAGGTTATTGGTTGGATAGCAGATAATGCTTCCAATCACTTGGCCACCACCACCTCCACCCTCTCTTCCATACGGCCAAGTCTCAGTAGCCGTGAGTCTGGACTGCATATTCCTCACCCTGATCCCCCTTCCTCCCACCATGCCGAGTGCCCAGACAAAACTGATCCCACACTTGGACACTCAAAAGAGCTGTTCACTTTTCCATTTGTAGATTCGGGCCTCTCGCCCCATCAGCTTCAAGTGAGTCAAGAGAAGAATATGTGTAGCGATGCCCAAATATTGGAGCAGCCACGGTCACAAGAAAACGACGGTGGGAAAGTGCAATTACTGTCACAAGAGGTGGATGATGATGATGATGAGACACAATTGCCAGAAAGTCAGGAGGAGGACCAGGGTGCCGAAGTAGAAGACTATGTGGTGGATGATATAGTAACTGATCCAACCTGGCAGGGGGACACACAGAGCGAGGACAGCAGCACACAGGGGGAGGGAGGCTTAGCATCACAACAGGCAGGAAGAAGCAGTAACACAAGGCGGGAAAGCATTCCTCGTAATGCCTATATGACGGAAGTTGCCAGTACAACTGTTAGGTCTTCCCGAGTCTGGTTAATTTTTAAAGACTCTGCAGATAAACCCAAAAAAGGCCATTTCCACCACCTGCCAGGCCAGCATCAGCAGGGGTAGAAAAACTAGCAGCCTGACCACCACCAGCATGATCAGGCACATGGCAGCAAAGCACCCGACTAAGTGGGCCGAACCCCAGGGTCTAGCAACAGTGTCTACGGGTGACACCACTGCTTCTTCCGCTGTTGTGCGAGCGAGCGAGAGAGGCCAGAATTAGTGATGACCGAGCATGCTTGCTACTACTCAGTGATCGCCCGAGCATCGTATGAAGATGCCTCCCGCCGTGCACCTGTCGTTACACACTCTCAAGTAGCACCATCAGCAAGCACGTCCTTGTCCCAGTGCAGAGTTCAGTTGTACCTACTAGAGTTGAGCCACCCCCATAGTGTTCGGGTTCGGTTCGTCGAACACCGGTATGATCAGCGAACTGTTCGTCGAACACCGTCGAACACCGTTAAAACCAATGGCAGGCAAACAAAAACACATAGAAAACACCTTCAAAGGTGTCCAAAAGCTGACAAACTGCTCAGAAGACACAACTAACACATGGAAAAGTGACAAGTACATATAGTCATGCGAAAAGAAAAGAGGTGGAGGAGTAAAAGGAGGGGGAGACACAGATATAGGCATGTCATGCCCTTCTAAAATCAAAAAAGGCTGGAGTAAAAATCTAAAATCAGCCTACCAACACCCAGACATCATGACAAGAAAATTAAAAAAAGAAATATCTTTAGGTAGAATGGCGGTTCCATTCAGAACACTTTCCTTACAAGACGTAGTGGTATCCCCGTTGTGAGTTGTTCCAAAAACGGAGCCCAATAGATTCGGACTAATCCACCATTTGTCATATCCAAGGGGCAGGTCAGTAAACGACAACATCGACGCGGAACCAAGTACAGTAGTATATACTGTACATCCTTTGACAAGGCAATCAGGCGGATCAAGAAGTTGGGAGGGGTCACCCTAATGGCCAAAACAGACATTGATGTGGCGTTCCGGTTACTTACTACCTGTGCCTCCGAATAGTGTCCACCTATTGGGCTGCTTCTGGGAAGGAGCATACTATATAGATCGCTGTTTGCCCATGGGGTGGTCCAGATCCTGCTCACTATTTGAGGCATTTAGTTGCTTCCTCGAATGGGTTGTAATGGACGTTTCTAAGGGGGCACATATTATCCATTACCTCGACAACTTCTTATGCCTGGGCCCAAAAGATTCGCCACAGTGTGAATACACGCGGTAGTCCACCTGTGAGAAGGAGAGAGCTGGAGGGAGAGCGGACACCACAGAGCTGAGGGGTTAGATGGAGAACGGAAGAAGGAAAAGGGCGAGGGAGGTAAAGGAGTACAGTGGAAGGCCGACCTTACCTCCTCCACGTTCCTGCTGGGCGGGGAACAGCCCTGGGAAGAAAAGCCGCTTGCGCATCTCTTTGAGGTTACGGGCGCGAGCAGGCAGAGGGACTATGCTGGAGTGCGAAGCCGACACGGCCAGACCGTTTCTACCCGTGCGACCTCCGTGTCGCCGGGTTTGTGCCAGAGCCACGGTGGACTCTAACGGCCAGCCCCCCTCTCCCAATACTGGTGCTTGTCCGCTGGTGGGTTGAGCCCCCCCACGGTGGGGGGGAGTAACATCTGCAGAAGAAAGACCATCTTCCAGCCAAACTAAGATGTCTACTTCTTTTCGTGGACAATGTGATACGATCCCTTTCTTACGGACAAGACCATCGCTACAAATTCCAGATGAGGCACCAAAACAGCAAGTGCTTCAACGGATATCAAGTGCTCCTTCAAGTGGGCTCTCCTCCACCTCAACTTCAACATCACAAATAGTCCAGTCCTCGGAGGTGTCACCCCAATAGCACTTGCTTCCTCACAGCTCCCAAGTCTCCAGCTGCCGGTCTGAGTATGGGGTAATTCAGATGGTTGAGTCTGCAGAGCTGTTTACTCATACTATAGCCTGGGAAACAGAGGTCTGCTCCAGAGTTTCTGTTCATCCAGACGAGGAAATGATCTGCACTGATGCCCAGAATCTTTATGAGTCAGATCCAGGACCAGATGAAGAAGGTTCTGAGCATAATGTAGACCCGCGCTCCCAATCTATAACTCCTGTTGGTGGAGACAATGATGAAGATGATGATAAGACTCAAATACCTGATTGGAGCGACAACTTGACTTTTCGGTCAGGGCAGGAAGAGGTTGGCTCTGAGGACGACGGGTGGGAGAACACACAGTGTGATGATGATGAGGTTGGAGATCCCACTTACTGTCAACCCACAGTCAGCCAGTCGATGAGGTCAGCAGAGGAGGTGGAGGAGGATGCTATTCATGACGGGGTTAGGTTGCGCCTTCCTGCACAGAGATGGAGTTCTGGAAGCACGTCAACAGCTGCATCCTTAACCACAACTCTGCCACTGACCACAAGTCGTGGTGGCTCTTCAGGTCGCATGGGCTCTAAGCCTTGCATAGCCTGGGCATTTTTTCAGATGGATAAGGATGACCCAACTCGTGTTATCTGTAATATTTGTCACCAAAAGCTAAGTAGAGGCCAAAAAATACATAGTTTGAGTACTTCATGCATGAACCGTCACATGGATATGAAGCATAAGTTGCAGTGGGAAGCTCACTGTGCTACAATGCGGCCTAGCGGGCCGGGCCAACCACCGTCTGCCCCATCTTGTGCATCCGCGGCCTCTTCATCCTCTGTGGCTGGGGGGACAGCAGTCACACCTGTTTTGGGGCGCAGACCTGCCACCTCTTTACCCGCAACAGCCAGTGTGATTGGCAGGTCATCATTTCATTTGGAAATGGAAACACCAGCTGGTGTTGAGCGCTCTCCGACATCGAGAGCACCACCTTTGGATCAGGGCAACCTAACTTTTCTGCCTGCATCTTCCTCCCAGACCGGCAGTTTCCCGGGGACACCCTACTCAACCCAGTCTAAGCACAACAGCCAGCCCTCGGTCCCTCAGATGTGGACAAGTAAAAGACCAATTCCTCCTAGCCATGACAAAGCTAAGAGGTTGAATTTCACCATCTGCAAGCTGTTGGCTACAGAAATGCTGCCTTTCCACCTGGTGGACACAGAGGATTTTTGAGACCTTATGTCCGTCGCAGTGCCCCAGTACCAGATGCCCAGTCGGCACTACTTCTCAAAGAAAGGTGTGCCTGCGCTCCACCAGCATGTCGCACACAACATCACCGCTTCTTTGAGAAACTCTGTGTGTGACAGGGTGCATTTCACCACAGACACTTGGACGAGTAGGCATGGACAGGGGCGTTACATGTTGCTGACTGGGCACTGGGTAACTATGGTGACAGCAGGACAAGGGGCTGCTGTCCAAGTCTTGCCGTCCCCATGAGTTGTGCGTCAATCCTCTTTATCTAGAAGTTTCTCCACTGCTTCTGCCTCGTCAACCTCCTCTTTGTCCTCCACCTGCACCCAAAGCCTGTCTGGTAATGCCACCCGCTTTCTAACTGCGCAGAAGGAATCCTGCACACCTCCTTACTATGCTGGCAGCAGGGCTCAACAGCATCAGGCGGTGTTTACTTTTAATTGTCTGGGAAATGTGAGTCACACAGCTGAGGCGTTGTGGTCAACTCTGGAGACCCAATTTCATGAATGGTTGTCTCCACTGGACCTGCAACCAGGGAAGGCCGTGTGCGATAATGCTGCAAATTTCGGTGCGACCCTTCGCCGGGGCAATGTCACACACCTGCCTTGTATGGCTCACGTGTTGAACCTGGTTGTCCAGCAATTTTTAGCCCACTATCCTGGACTAGATGGCCTTCTGCAGAGGGCACGGTCACTGTGTGGTCACTTCCGCCGTTCGCATCCCGCAGCTCAACGACTTACATCTCTACAGAAGTCGTTGGGCCTGCCAGTTCACCGGCTGAAATGCGATGTGCCGACATGGTGGAATTCAACTCTGCACATGTTGCAGTGACTGTGGCAGCACCGACAAGCCCTGGTGCAATACGTTCTGACATATAGCCTGGGCCAACGAGATCCAGAGGTGGGGCAAATCACGCTGCAGGAGTGGTCTCAGATCAGGGACCTATGCACCCTTCTGCACAGTTTTGAAATGGCAACGAAGATGTTTATTGCTGACGATGCCATTATCAGTATGACTATTCTGGTGATTTACATGCTGGAGCACACGTTAAACAGAATTCGGAGTCAGGTGGTGGGACAAGAGGAGGTGGAGGAAGTAGAGGAGGAGTCGTATGAGGAAGGGATAACATCTCCAAGGTCCAGACGGTCGGCAGCACCAAGGCGGCAGGCATAGAAGGGTGGGGGAGAGGGATTAA
The DNA here is from genome assembly GCF_046119375.1 of Phyllobates terribilis. Classification (NCBI taxonomy): domain Eukaryota; kingdom Metazoa; phylum Chordata; class Amphibia; order Anura; family Dendrobatidae; genus Phyllobates; species Phyllobates terribilis. Next base: position 231,596,342 of record NW_027362764.1, read on the forward strand.
CCAGGGCGCATGGTAACAGCCAAACTGTTGAGGAAGGTGCATGAGCCGAGGAAGAAGTGGAGGATGAACTGGCGATGGGCATGGAAGACTCATCAGATGAGGGAGACCTTGATCACATTTCTGTTGTGCGAGGTTGGAGGGAGAGGGCAGGGGAAGGAAGCATGATTCTTACCTCGCTACCAACACAACAAGGACTTGGTCCTCCTGGATGCGCAAGACACATGAGTGCCTTCTTGCTGCACTACCTGTAACATGACCCTCGGATTGTCAGAATTCGAAGTAATCCCGACTACTGGGTTGCCACACTCTTAGATCCCCGGTACAAAAGTAAATTTGCCAAAATAATTCCTGCCATAGAAAGTTATTCACGCATGCAGGAGTATCAGCAGAGGCTGCTGCAGAATCTTACATGTGCTTTTCCACAAGACACCAGTGTTGCACGTAGTGAATCTCACAGTTCTAACTTGCTAACCGTGGGACTGTCGAGTCTTCATCACTCAAACCGTAACAGTAACACAGTATCTGCTGGTAACATCAATTTTGTGGAATTGTTTCACCACTTTTATAGACCATCCTTTGCAAGGCTACAGGAGACAAGAAGTCTGACACATAGTCAACGCCTAGAGAGGATGGTACAGGAGTATCTCCAAGTGAACATCGAAGCCATGACTGTGTCACTGGACCCTTGCTCATTTTGGGCTTCCAATCTGGAAAAATGGCCGGAGCTCGCCACTCACGCCTTGGAGATCTTGTCATGCCCTGCAGCCAGCGTTCTCTCTGAACGTGTGTTCAGTGCTGCTGATGGTGTGCTGACAGATAAGTGCACGCGGCGGTCCACTGAGAATGTAGACAAACTCACGTTCATAAAGATGAACAAATCATGGATCCGCAAGGACTTTTCTACCCCTGTGTCATCCTGGGGAGACTAAAAGCTTGAGGATTTGGTAAAATCACCTCACCAACCATTTTAAGTAACTCTGGGGCAATTGATGCCACTGAAGTGGTGTCTGTGCCACAATTTTTGGAAAAAATGAAGACTCTTTTTGGAGTCCCCTTGCTGGGTTTTACGTGACATTGGCATCGTCAATTCCAGGTGGGTTGGGTCGCTCCCCCCCCCTTTTACGCTGCTAGTCAGCGTAGTAGCCCAGCTCTGAAGCAAGCTACACCGCCTGTGTATCTAATAAGAATTTTTAGCTGCATCTAGCCTAGGCAGACTGTGGGGACCCCCAACCAAACCTAGACGCTCAGCCCCCCTACTGCCCCCCTTTCCTTGACAATACAATAATGTAACTCTTACAACTGGATGGGTGAGGATCGGGCACAGCTTTATTAACTCTTTATACTCATTCCATTAGAAAGGCATTTTAATTCTAAAATAATTCAGCTTGTTGCAGCATGCCCTGTGTCTCCACACCGGCAAGTTGGCCAACAAGTGTAACTCTCCAACATGTCCTTTCTATTTCCAGGCCACGGAGGATCCCGCGTACTCGTATGCAGGACTCTGACCCCCATCCATCTCTTAACGCTTGTTCCTCTCCATCCTGGAGTCCTGACAGGAATATGTCCAGTCCAATATCCATTAAGTGAACACCGTCGTGCAGTATGAGGCCTGCTTTATCTCCTTCCAGTTGTCGGTGTTGTATCTCTACACTGCCTCTGTCTCTTCTAAATTTTGCCATCCGAATATTTATTACCCGCCTTGTCTGTTCGATGGCCGTGATGTCTCGCGCACCTTGCCATACCGCTATCGGCACAATCTCTGACCATACTATAGTTAGTTTTGTGAAAAATTCTCTGAAGCGCTCAGTGTCTAGTTTCATTATTTCCATTAGTTATGCGCTCTTGTGATGACCTAGGTCCTTTCCCCCGGCCTGTATAACTAAGATGACCGTACCTCTTGCCTCTCTCCCTACCTTGATTACCTCCATTAGTACCCATGGCCATTGCAGGCCTCTAATACCTCTCCAGTTGAAATATGTGTTATGAAACTCTAATTTCCTCCCGCCTGGGAGGATTTTCGCTCTTTTTTCTGCCCAATATATATACGAGTGGCCTATCACCCACACTGTTGGCTTAGAGTCACCTGTAAAAGAAACAAACCACGTTACGATAACAAGTCCGGTCTTATGTATCTCGCCAAACACGCAGATCGCCATCTCCCTATCCTCTGAACTTCCGTTTCTGACAGTCCTGCTCTTGCTGCTTCCATGGCCGCGCCTATGCGGAATGAGTGTGTCCCGTAATCTTTGGGTTGTTCCCTGCCGATGTTAGGCATTTATTAAATATAGCTTGGAACTGGTATCTTGATAATGGTGTTCCATCAATGTTTGATAGGAAGAAATGACTTTGTGATCTGATGGTTATATATGTTTTTACTATTGTTACCTGACTCAGTGTACCGTTTGTGGGTTGTAGAAGTACCCAAGTGCCCCTGCCCACTGGAACCGTTTTCGATTTGCGTATGCGTAGACGTATTGCATAATTTGCTATGGCTACATCCTGCTGTAATAAGCCTCCACTGGTGGTAATTTTGGATTGAGGGACTAATTCGCTTATGCATAGCGCCCCAAAGAAGGCGATCGCAAATGCAGTAGACAGTAGTGTTGCTTCAAATTGTGAGTGTCATGTTAATGGTGTTAGGGATATGATGTGAGAAATCAGTTTTAGTGACACGGGATGGGACGTCTACACTACTGACTTGGCTGACCCCTTTTCCACCCTTTTATGGATTGTCTGATGAGGAATCTCTTTGTCACATCTCCCCAATTCAGTAGTTGGAAGTGAAATGCTGCTCTGGTCAGACACCGCTGCGCTGACGGCCCTGATATGCCCCTCATCATTAGCTGGTGGACAAATTCTATGGTGACTTGTAATCTGGCTTGTTCACATTGCTCAACCCGTCTGCCTGCTACTAGTGGTGTCCACTCTTCCCTTGCCTTACAGTATGCTTGCCACGTCGACGGGGCAACTGACGCTCTGATTAATGGCATCAACTATTCGCCACTAGATCCCATAGGGAGGGTGGGCAAGGGTTGCCCAATGGGTGGGCATTGGGGAGGAGCTCTGTGAAAATCTGCCAATTGAATTGTGATAAAGCATTAGCAGCAGCGTTAGACCCCTCAGCATCGTGGCTAGCGCGGACCCATACATTGTGTTTTAGGCACAGGAATGCTAGCCGGCGTAGTAGGCCTAGCACTGGGAGAGACGATGATGCCATCTTATTAATGCAGTGCACTAGGCTGGTGTTTTTTTGTTATGAAGCGTTTATTTTTGTTAGCCAGGCGCACGCCCCATATTTCTATTGCTACCACTATTGGAAAGAGTTCCAGGAGTGTCTGTTTTTTTTTGTCAGCACTTGTTCTGCCTAATACGGAGGCCATAAGCTTGTCCACCATTGGTTATTTAGTATCGCTGCCTATTCGTACAGATGGGCTACTCCAATGAGTAACAGACACTGCTAAAGGCACAAAAGGTTTTACTTGGCTAGATGCAGTAAAAAATTGTTATTAAATACAATGGTGGTGTAGCTTGGTACAGTTGGGCTACTCCAATGAGTAACAGACACTGCTACTATGCCCAAAAATATTTACTGGGCTAGATGCATTAAAAATTGTTATTAAATTCAAAGGTGGTGTAGCTTGGTACAGATGGGCTACTACAATGAGTAACAGACACTGCTACAGGCCCAAAATTATTTACTGGGCTAGATGCAGTAAAAAATTGTTATTAAATACAAAGGTGGTGTAGGTTGGTACAGATGGGCTACTACAATGAGTAACAGACACTGCTACAGGCCCAAAATTATTTACTGGGCTAGATGCAGTAAAAAATTGTTATTAAATTCAAAGGTGGTGTAGCTTGGTACAGATGGGCTACTACAATGAGTAACAGACACTGCTACAGGCCCAAAATTATTTACTGGGCTAGATGCAGTAAATTTTTTTTATTAAATTCAAAGGTGGTGTAGCTTGGTACAGATGGGCTACTACAATGAGTAACAGACACTGCTACAGGCCCAAAATTATTTACTTGGCTAGATGCAGTAAAAAAATGTTATTAAATACAAAGGTGGTGTAGCTTGGGACAGATGGGCTACTACAATGTGTAACAGACACTGCTACAGGCCAAAAATTACTTACTGGGCAAGATGCAGTAAAAAAGTGTTATTAAATTCAAAGGTGGTGTAGCTTGGTACAGATGGGCTTCTACAATGAGTAACAGACACTGCTACAGGCCCAAAATTATTTACTTGGCTAGATGCAGTAAAAAATTGTTATTAAATTCAAAGGTGGTGTGGCTTGGTACAGATGGGCTACTACAATGAGTAACAGACACTGCTACAGGCCCAAAATTATTTACTGGGCTAGATGCAGTAAAAAAATCTTATTAAATTCAAAGGTGGTGGAGCTTGGTACAGATGGGCTACTACAATGAGTAACAGACACTGCTACTATGCCCAAAAGGTTTTACTTGGCTAGGTGCAGTAAAAAAATGGTATTAGATACACAGGTGGTGTAGCTTGCAACACAGATAGGCTACTCCACTGACTAACACACACTGCTAGAGGCCCAAAAGGATAGGCTTAGTTAGATTTAGCCAAATGCTGTGAAAAACACTTGCACAGCACTGGCACAGACCTGCTGGGCAAAAAGTGCTAGGAACTGCTGTAACCTAGCCCTCAAAAGGGCTGCAATTACAAACTAGTCCCTATTCCCTAAACCTTTCTGTCTATTTAAGAGAAAATTTGCTTGCAATTCACAGTTACACAATATAGTGCTAACAGCAGCAGCTGTACCGTCTAACACTCAGCTGCAGCAGTGAGAAAATGGTGGCGACGGGGAAAATGGCTGGGTCTTATAGGGCAAGGACATGTGACATACACAGCCAATGACGCATGCCCTTGCTTGTGTGAAAAAAAATCACTTTGCTGCGTGTGTGCGCTGCTGATAGACTGACAGACTGCACCGCCCCACTGTAAATGCGGGAAAGAAAAAAAAAAATGGAGATCGGCATTATTTCTGCAGAGATCCATCCCCTGCCCCTCCCCCCACCCGCTGTACACTGAAAATGTGTATTAACATTGATTAACAGTATTATTGTGAAAAAATCCAGTTACGATTTTGGTGCACGAACAGTTATCGAACATAACCTCGAACAGCCGGATTTTTTGCAAATCGTTCGGGTTCGTCGAATGGCTCGAACACCGCCCAAAACAGCTCGAATTTGAGATTGGCGAACAGTTCGAGTCTAACACTGCTCATCTTTAGTCCCTACCCCAGTCCTTGGAATGCAAGCGCAAATATCCAGCTAACACTACTAAATTCACACATTTCGCGAATGCTTGCACTCGAAATGTTGCTCTAGTCCTTGGAATGCAAGAGTAAATATGCAGCTAACACTACTAAATTCACACATTTCACGAATGCTTGAGCTCGAAATGTTGCCTTTTAGGCTTGTGGAGACGGAAGCTTATGGCGGTACTCAAATTTCCCATAGACTTACATTGGACTCGGTCCGAGCACTCGAGCATTCCAATTTGCTCGACTTGAACAACGAGTACCCGAGCATTTTAGTGCCTGCTCATCACTACTAAATAATGATGAGTGAGCACTAAAATGCTTGGGTACTCGTTGTTTGGGTAGATATTGGTAGATATTTGGTTACTTATTCGTTCCTCACCCAACCGCCTCCAAGATTTCTCCCGTATATCCCCTATCCTATGAAATTCTGTGCCTCAACATGTCCGATTAGCCTCCACATTTGGATCCTTCAGACGGAACCTGAAAATCCATCTCTTCAAACAATCTTACAGTCTGCCATGACCTTTCTTGCTTCCACCTTAACAACACCGGAGCTACAGCAACCCCCCAACCTACTGTCTCCTTCTCTGTTTCTGTAGAATGTAAGCTTGCAAGGACAGGGTCCTTTTCCCTCTGTACCAGTCTGTCATTGTTAGTTTGTTTACTGTAAGTGATATCTGTATTTGGTATGTAATCCTTTCTTATGTACAGCACCATGTAATCAATGGCGCTATATAAATAAATAATAATTATAATAATCATAATGGTGGTGATTTGGTGGTGGAGGATGAGGATGAGGAGCAGGAGGAGGACAAGAGCAAATAGACAAAATCAGGAAGCGTATACCCATGTCTGGGTGTTAAGACAGAGGTGCATGGGAATAGAGTTAGACCTCTCAAATAAAAGACACTGTATTTGAGTTTATGTTATGCTGCTATCATTCAGTAGTGTTGAGAAGTCTGGCCCAATCCAGCCTTTGTTCATTTTTATAAGAGTCAGCCTGTCAGCATTTTCAATTGATAGGCGGATGCTCCTATCAGTTATAATTCCACCAGCGGTACTAAAAACCCGCTCTGACAAAATGCTAGTGCCAGGATATAGCCAGTTCATGCCATTAGTTCAACTTGGATACCCAATAATTATAAGGCACAGAGGAATCAAAGAGGATGTTGGTACAGTCAGCAAGTTACTCCCTCAGCATCTTTCGAAACATTTCCCTCCTTGTGAGAGTACCCCTTGCCTTAGGGCCTGTGCAAATGGAGGGTCTGAGAAAACTGTCCCAGTACTTTGACAGTGTTCCCCTGCCTCTGCTGAATTGCATTTGTGTCTCTCTCGCCTGTACTCCTTGGTTGTCCAACGAACTGTGACCTCTGCTGCCAGAGTTTTCAGATGGAAATTTTTTTAATAATTCCGCAACAAGGGCATTCTGGTACTGCCCCATCTTATTAGGCCTGTTAGGCGTAAGAATAAGAGACAGAAAGTTCTCCTTTTGGCATGGGTCTAGTAGTGTCACCAACCAGTAATGACTGTCACCCAAAATTTGGACAACGTGAGAGTCACGGGTAAAGCAGCGTAACATAAACTCAGCCATGTGTGCCAGACTGCTAACAGGCAAGATTTCCGTGTCCTCACCAAGAGGATGACTGACCATGCTCTCTTCCTCCTCCTCCCTGTCATCAGGCCATCCACACTGAACAGACGGTATGACAGTTGTGCAGGTAGTACCGTCTATAGTGCAGGAAACTAGCTCCTGTTCTTCCTCCTCCTCCTCTTCCTCATTGTCACCCAATCCACGTTGGGATGAGATGAGGCTGGGCTGTGTGGAATCACCCTGTATGGTTCCTTGCTCCATCTCATCGTTCTCCGCCTGCAATGCATCATCTTTAATTGTGAGCAGAGAGCATTTCAGAAGACAGAGAAGTGGGATAGTGATGATAATTATGGCGTCATCGCCGCTCACAATCTTAGTGGAGTCCTCAAAGTTTTGGAGGATGGTATAGATGCCTTACATCCATGTCCACTGTGTGAAGTGTGACCTGAATACTGACAGCCTTGTTGATGCTGATAGTCAACAACTGCCCTCTTATGCTCAAAAATCCTTCCCAACATCTGCAGTGTAGAGTGCCAACGTGTGGGGACATCACACACCAGTCGGTGAGCTGAAAGCTGCAAACGCTGCAGAAGCATGGCAAGGGTGGCGGAAGCTGTAGCTAACTTTCTAAAATGGTCACACAGGCAGTGTACTTTGACAAGCAGATCCAGCAGATTCAGGTAGGTTTTGAGAAACCACTGAACCATGAGGTTAAGCACATGGGCCAGGCATGGTACGTGTGTGAGCTCGCTTTCTCTCAGAGTCGCCACAAGGTTCCGGCATTTGTCACTCGTCTGCTGAAAGCTTCTGTCTCCACGAGCCTAAAAGGCAGCATTTCGAGTGCAAGCGTTCCAAGGACTGAGGTAGGGACAACTGAACCTGCCCTGGGGCAATGACATGGAAGTGCTTGCTGATGGTGTTAGTTGAGAGTGTGCATTGACACGTGCAGGGCGGGAGGCATCTTGGCATGCGCCATAGACAGCTGATTGGAGTGCACGTACAACAGCGGAAGAAGCAGTGGTGTCAGCCCCAGACACTGTTTCTGGACTTTGGGGTTTGGCCCACTTAGTCGGGTGCTTTGCTGCCATGTGCCTGATCATGCTGGTGGTGGTCAGGCAGGTAGTTTTGCTACCCCTGCTGATGCTGGCCTGGCAGGTGGTGCAAATGACCTTTTTGGCATTATCTGCAGAGTCTTTACAAAACAACCAGACTCGGGAAGACCTAACAGTTGTACTGGCAACTTACGTCGTGCTGGGGTTTCGGGAAATGCTTTCCCGCTTTGTGTCTGCAGCCACCACACTGCTTCTTCCTGCCTGTTGTGGTGCTATGCTTCCCTCCCCCTGTGTGCTACTGTCCTCACTCTGCATGTCCTCCTGCCAGGTTGTGTCAATTACTATATGATCCACCTCCTCGTCTTCCACTTCAGCACCCTGGTCCTCCTCCTGACTTTCTGGCAATTGTGTTTCATCATCCACCTCTTGCGACAGTAATTGCACTTTCCCACCGTTGCCTTCATGTGACCATGGCTGCTCCAATATTTGGGCATCCCTACACACGAAAGGCCCGAATCTATAAATGGAAAAGTGAAAAGCTTTTCTGAGTGTCCAAGTGTGGGATCAGTTGTCTCCAGGCACTCGGCACGGGGGGAGAAAGGAAGATCAGGGTGAGGAATATACTGTCCAGACTCCTGACTACTGAGACTTGACAGTGTGGAAGACAGAGTGGTGGTGGTGGCAAAGTAACTGGAAGCATTATCTGCTATCCAACCAACAATATTTTGATACTGCTCTGTGTTTAAAAGTGGTGTTTTGCAGTCCCCTAGTAATTGGGACAGAAAGGTTGAACGACAAGGTGTGGGTGTTTGTTGTGGCACAATTTCAGCTTGCCCACGACCACGAACTCGACCTCTGAATGCACCATCACCATCATGTCCACTTCCCTGTCCCTTGCCGCACACCTTGCCCATTTTAAATGGAGAACAATATTTTAATATTTTCCACGTTCACTAGAAATGGCTGATTTTGGAACGCAGTTATATGTGATACGTCTGACAAAGAACATGGTTTTAAATAGCTGGCCTTTAGTTTACTAATTCTATTTTTCACAGAGACCCAGTCTGAATAACTTGACCGACACACTGGAACAAAATGAAAATGTAAGCCAGAAATGGCTGTTTTGGAACGCAGTTATATGTGATACGTCTGACAACGAACCACAGTTTTAAATAGCAGGCCTGTAGTTTACTAACACTATTCTTCACAGAGACCCAGTGCGAATAGCTTGACCAACACTGCAGCGAACTGAAAATGGAAGCTAGAAATGTCTGATTTTGGAACGCAGTTATTTGTGATATATCTGACAGAGAACCACGGTTTTAAATAACAGGCCTGTAGTTTACTAATACTATTTTTCACAGAGACCTAGTGGGAATAGCTTGACAACACACTGCAACAAAATGAAAATAAAAGCAAGCCAGAAATGGCTGATTTTGGAATGCAGTTATATGTGATACGTCTGACAGAGAAGCACGGTTTTAAAAGGCAGATCTATCGTTTACTAATATTATTCTTCACAGAGACCTCGTGTGAATAGCTTCACCAACACACTGCAATAAAATGGAAATGGAGGCCAATATTTTCCACGTTCAGTTCAAATTTCTGGATCTTTATCGCTGTAATATGGAAAACATCTGGCTGCATTCTGCTGTGCTAACAAGAAAATGGAGCAGAAAAATTGTGTACTCTGGATGCTTTTTAAGCAAATAACCAGGATTAAGATTAAAAAAAAATTAGCCCTGGCCCCTGATACCTGGGGCTATGTCTACAAATATTTGTCACAGCAGGATCAGTCAGAAGATGAACGTGCAATGGATCCTCTTGTGCTGTATCATGCTCTGCAGTCTGTCACATACCCTGCCTGCATGCCTAACTCCTGCTATCACCTCTGAATATATGCAGCTGGATTAGTCCTCAGAAGGACTGTCAGTTCAGTTGGATATATATATATATATACAGTGCAGACCAAAAGTTTGGTCACACCTTCTCATTTAAAGATTTTTCTGTATTTTCATGACTTTGAAAACTGTACATTCACACTGAAGGCATCAAAACTATGAATTAACACATGTGGAAATATATACTTAACAAAAAAGTGTGAAACAACTGAAAATATGTCTTATATTCTAGGTTCTTCAAAGTAGCCACCTTTTGCTTTGATGACTGCTTTGCACACTCATTCTCTTGATGAGCTTCAAGAGGTAGTCACCTGAAATGGTCTTCCAACAATCTTGAAGGAGTTCCCAGAGATGCTTAGCACTTGTTGGCCCTTTTGCCTTCACTCTGCAGTCCTGCTCACCCCAAAACATCTTGATTGGGTTCAGGTCTGGTGACTGTGGAGGCCAGGTCATCTGGCGTAGCACCCCATCATTCTCCTTCTTGGTCAAATAGCCCTTACACAGCCTGGAGGTGTGTTTGGGGTCATTGTACTGTTGAAAAATAAATGATGGTCCAACTAAACGCAAACCGAATGGAATAGCATGCCGCTGCAAGATGCTGTGGTAGCCATGCTGGTTCAGTATGCCTTCAATTTTGAATAAATCCCCAGCAGTGTCACCAGCAAAGCACCCCCACACCTCCTCCTCCATGCTTCATGGTGGGAACCAGGCATGTAGAGTCTATCCGTTCACCTTTTCTGCATTGCACAAAGACACGGTGGTTGGAACCAAAGATCTCAAATTTGGACTCATCAGACCAAAGCACAGATTTCTACTGGTCTAATGTCTATTCCTTGTGTTCTTTAGCCCAAACAAGTCTCTTCTGCTTGTCGACTGTCCTTAGCAGTGGTTTCCTAGCAGCTATTTTACCATGAAGGCCTGCTGCACAAAGTCTCCTCCTACAACAGTTGTTGTAGAGATGTGTCTGCTGCTAGAACTCTGTGTGGCATTGACCTGGTCTCTAATCTGAGCTGCTGTTAACCTGGATTTTTGAGGCTGGTGACTCAGATAAACTTATCCTCAGAAGTAGAGGTGACTCTTGGTCTTACTTTCCTGGGGCGGTCCTCATGTGAGTCAGTTTCTTTGTAGCGCTTGATGGTTTTTGCAACTGCACTTGGGGTCACTTTCAAAGTTTGCCCAATTTTTCAGACTGACTGACCTTCATTTCTTAAAGTAATGATGGCCACTCGTTTTTCTTTACTTAGCTGCTTTTTTCTTGCCATAATACAAATTCTATCAGTCTATTCAGTAGGACTATCAGCTGTGTATCCACCTGACTTCTGCACAACACAACTGATGGTCCCAACCCCATTTATAAGGCAAGAAATCCCACTTATTAAACCTGACAGGGCACAACTGTGAAGTGAAAACCATTTCCGGTGACTACCTCTTGAAGCTCATCAAGAGAATGCCAAGAGTGTGCAAAGCAGTCATCAAAGCAAAAGGTGGCTACTTTGAAGAACCTAGAATATAAGACATATTTTCAGTTGTTTCTCACTTTTTTGTTAAGTATATAATTCCACATGTGTTAATTCATAGTATTGATGCCTTCAGTGTGAATGTACAATTTTCATAGTCATGAAAATACAGAAAAATCTTTAAATAAGAAGGTGTGTCCAAACTTTTGGTCTGTACTGTATTTTCAGTTGTTTCACACTTTTTTGTTAACCCTCCATCACATACAATATCGGTTCTAACTAGTTCACATACAATGTGACTGTCAGGCGCAGGCTAGAAAAATACCTATAATATCTAATGTTTGCAATTTCAGTGCTTTAAAAGTGATCAGTGACCTTCATAGGGATGTAATAAAAGAGACTATACATAATCAGGTGCAAAAAAAACCCATTTACTTAACATAAAACTAATAACTCTGAAATACAAACATTTCAAAACTCCCGCAAAATAGTCCCCAGTTCGACTCTGTCGAAAAACTCTACAAAGAAAATTTATGGAAACAAACTTAATTTTAAGGTACCTTAAGTACTATTAAACACATATTAAATCAGAATTAGATCCTGAAGTTTCCCCAGAAAAATTACACTTGCAGAGCAAAGAGCAAGAATTACACATCATTTTTGCATGCGTCAGGCAGATTGCATTATGACATTTGTGACATTCATAATTAGAAAGCCTTCTGATTCCGCTTTCCGTGGTGCAGGTGGTGCATCTCCTTCTTTTGGGAGGTGGTGCAGGTGGTGAATTTTCACTATCATCTTCTGGGCGGAATCTTTTGAGCTGAACTTCAAGGCGAGAGGGGATACCGATTGTTTTCATACTTCTCCTGCGTAGCTCTCCAAGCACTAGTTCATGGGCCAATTTTTTCAGATAGAATCGTCTACGGAGTGGTTCAAGCTTGTTTTCAAGGTAAATGACTTGTGAATTTATACCACCCAAATTCAACATAGCAAAAAATATGACCATTGGCCAGCGTTTGGTGTTTCTGCTGACGTTGAAAGTTGAGCACATCTGATCAGCTGTATCAACACCCCCTTTGGTTGCATTATAAAATGTAATTATCTCCGGGTTTTTTTGTGCCTCAGTCCCAGGATCGATGGCATCATCATCATGAAGTGTTGATAGAAAAAGTACAATTTTTTTTGCTTGTGGTACATAGGAAACCAAAACCTTTCCATTATGGAATGCAAACATACTGCTGTACTGTTGTCTCCCTTTCACACTTACAAACTGTGTAGGCAATTCTTTTTTATTTTTTCTTACAGTTCCGACATATGAAAGCTTCTGCATTTTCAGATAATCAATCAGATCACAATTTGAAAACCAATTGTCAGCAGTTATATTGCGACCCGATCCAAATAAGGGCTCAGCCAGTCTTTTTACAACATCACTGGGTTTGTTGCTGACACAGTAAGGACCTTCTGGTTGTTTTCCTGCATAAACTTCCAGGTTGCAAGTGTAGGTCTTACTGGCCTCAACAAGGGCATACATTTTTATTCCATATTTGTTAGGCTTTGATGGAATATATTGACGAAAGGCACATTTACCACGAAAACCAGGGAGCATTTCGTCAATAGTGAGATTCTCCCCAGGGCAATAGCTTTTTTTACAGTTTTCAACAAATTTTTGGAATATATCACGAATTGGAGCAAGTCGGTCATGTGTTTTACGTTCGGTTTGGGTAGTTCTGTCGTCAAACCGAAGGCAACGAATTAGAAGCTTGAATCTGTTTATGGACATAACAAGGCCAAATTTATCAACTCCATCCCTATCTTTACTCCAAAGTAGAGATGAGCGTTGTTCTACTCGAACTGTTCGCTAGTGTTGAGCCACCCCCGTAGTGTTCGAGTTCGGTTCGGTTCGTCGAACACCCGTGTGTTCGCCGAACTGTTCGTCGAACTGTTCGTCGAACACCTTCGAACACCGTTAAAACCAATGGCAGGCAAACAAAAACACATAGAAACACATAGAAAACACCTTCAAAGGTGTCCAAAAGCTGACAAACTGCTCAGAAGACACAACTAACACATGGAAAAGTGACAAGTACATATAGTCATGCGAAAAGAAAAGAGGTGCAGGAGTAAAAGGAGGGGGAGACACAGATATAGGCATGTCATGCCCTTCTAAAATCCAAAAAGTGAGAAGCCGAGACGGCCAGTCCGCTCCTGCCCGTGCCACCTCCGTGTCGCCGGGTTTGTGCCAGAGCCGCGGTGAACCCTGACGGCCAGCCCCCCTCTCCCAATACTGGTGCCTGTCCGCTGGTGGGTCGAGAGAGCCCCCCTGTGGTGGAGGCAGCTCTAAGCTTTTTAATTTAAATTGTCCCTCTAATTTGAATGAATACACTTTAAATCCATTTACAAGGATCTATTGGAGGGCAAGTCTCATGCCAGCAGCCGCGTAATTCCAGCTCCAGTAGCGTCCACTAATGCTGCTGCAGTTAAAAAGCTTTTATAAGGATCGAGCTCGGCTGTCCACCGCAAGGCATCCTAGTGCCAGTCCCAGCCCCTATGCCTTGGGGTGCCTCCTGATGCTCTTCACTGAGTATCCCGTGGTCCCGAAGCATTTCCTTTGAAAAAATTAAGTGTCCAAACTACAGGTGGTGTAGCTTGCTTAACAGCCGGGATAATCCGCTGACTAGCAGACACTGCTACTAGGCACAAAGTATTTCCTGGGCTAGATGCAGTTAAAAATTTGTAAGTAGATACTCTCGTTGGATGCTGAGAAAGCATTCCATAGAGTCTCCTGGCATGCCATATATGATTCTCTTAAAAAGCTTGGGGTAGGGGTCTAGGGGACCCTTTTATAGCCAAAATCACGGCCCTGTATCACAATACGTCACCTAGGCTGAAGATAAATGGAACTGTAGCACCGAGGGCTCGGTTGCTACAGACGTATTGCACCTCACCCAGAGGTGTGATATCTCACTCTCAGATAAGGATGGAGTGTGGATCAGGACCCGACACCTGCATGCATTACACCACATTGCCGTGGGGCAGGGCGACCAATATGCCCCTGAGATGGGCACGACAGTCCCTGTCCCTGGCTGGAGTGGGGGGAGGGAACACTGAGGAAGGGGAACCCTGCAGTGCAGGAGCAGGGAGGAAGCAGTTCCTGGGTGCATTGAGAAGGGAGTATAAAAGGTGGGCACCATCTTAGTTCAGTGCAGAGAAGTCTGAGCAGAAGTGGCAGGGAGCAGGGGCTCTGCATGAGCTCTGCTCCGGAGGCGGGCCTAGTAACAGAGGCCCAGGCCTGCAAGAGGGAGAAGGAAGGAAGAGGAGCGGAGAAGGCTCCAGGAACGAGGAATGAAGGGATCCCAGGGGTGCGGACGGGCGAGTCGCCACCGCACGCCCGAATCCACCTGCGTGGAGGGGTCAGGCCAAAGGGGGAGACCGGTCCCCGAACTAGTGGAGGCAGGAAACGACCCTCAGCTAGAAACCGGAGGCTCTGACATTTTATGTGGCGCAGCCCCTTGCTCCACCCGCTAGGAAGGCACCACATAGGGTCAGGGAAACTGGCGCCAAGTTTACCAAGAGGAGGCCCGAGGCAGCCGGACAGAAGTGTTGGTAAGAAAGGCCAGACAAAGGACACACAAAGGGGGTCCTGTGAAGCGCTCCAAAGTTATCTGGGAGTTGTCTGAGCCCCTCACCTGGTGAGCACAGTACGACGTGGGCAGCCGTTACCTGCAGACGTGGTCTGGATAATAAGAACTGTGAGTAAAGGCCCTGAACTGCATCACTGACTCCGTGTCGTTACTGCTGCTGCCCTGCACCATCACCCCCATCCTCCGCATACACTGCCCTGAGGCTATACTCCTCCCGTGGGGAGTTATGCTACGCTCTGTTGCTCCCACAACACCAGCCTTAGCGGTCTGCCCTGTAGCGGCGGTTCACTCTGACCGCAATCCACGGGTGGCGTAGTCGGACATTTAAACATCAAAACCACATAAATAGTTCCGCCACTGGTTTGACCGCCCTGAGCCACGGAACC
Organism: Phyllobates terribilis; assembly: GCF_046119375.1. NCBI lineage: Eukaryota > Metazoa > Chordata > Amphibia > Anura > Dendrobatidae > Phyllobates > Phyllobates terribilis. The sequence continues at coordinate 231,611,670 of NW_027362764.1, forward strand.
GGATCGCCGCCACGAAGACTACAACCACCAGCATCCACCAAAAAGGGTCCGGCTCCGGGTGTCCCAAGGCCCAGGGGGTGCGTCAGAACATTTTCATCACCTTTCACAATCACCAATGGGACAAGGCAGGGATGTCCTCTGTCCCCTCTCTTATACATCCTAGTGACGGAGCACCTGCTCTCATCAATTCGCCATAACCCCAATATTAGGTGGATTGAGGTGGGAGGCACCGAGTACAAGTGCTCTCTATTTGCTGATGATGTCCTAGTATATATCACTCAATCACATATATCCATCCCTGCTGTTATGGCTGAAATAGATCACTTTGTTACATGGTAAAATTTTAAAATCAATGCAGCGAAGTCTGAGGCCCTCGATGTCTCCCTCCCTAAATCCATATAGGATTCCATCCAGTCCAACTTTCCCTTTGCCTGGCCCTCACAGGGTATCAAATACTTAGGAATTCCTATTCATAGAGACCTCTCCCATCTATGTTATCTTAATTTTGGGCCCTTTATTGAACAATTCCATACAGACCACGGTTGGCAAGTTAGAACTGTAAGATTCACTACGTGAACCACTGGTGTTTTGTGGAAAAGCACATGTACACCGCGTTCCAAATTATTATGCAAAAAGTGTTTAGGAGTGATAAGGGAAGAATTTGTTTGTTTGTCAGTTAAACTCATTGATGGTGATGTGTGTCAGGGCTCTTTATATCACTGTAAGCAATTGCAGACACCTGTGCTAATTAGTTTGGCAGGTGTGTCCAATGATAGGCAAGACTACTTAAGAAGGCTCTCTCACATTATTAAGCAGCCTACATTTTCTGCCAAAATGGGAAAGAAAAAGGATGTGTCGGCTGCTGAGAAGCAACAAATTGTGGAGTGTTTAGGTCAAGGCATGACTACAATCAACATTGTGCGATGATCAGGATGAAGTGTCTTGGCAATCAAGAAGTATGTAGCTGATTCACAGTACACACGTGTGCGTGCTGATAAGGGCAAATTGAGGACTCTTTCCTACAGGCAATTACGTCAGGTTGAAAGAGCAGCGGCAAAAAAGCCTTGTCATAGCAGCAGACAAGTTTTTGAAGCTGCTTGTGCCTCCAACGTCCCCCGAACAACAAGATGCAGGGTCCTTCAGAGGTTTGCAGCTGTGCATACGCCATCCTGTCGACCTCCTCTATCCACTTCACACAAGCAGAAACGGCTCCAGTGGGCCAAACATTACATGAAGACTGATTTCAAAACTGTTTTGTTCACGGATGAGTGCCGTGCAGCGCTCGATGGTCCAGATGAATGGAGTGGAGGATGGCTGGTTGATGGACACCCCACGCAAACACGGCTACAGCGCCAACAAGGAGGAGGTGGAGTAATGTTTTGGGCTTGAATCATGGGGAGAGAGATTGTCGGCCCCTTTAGGATCCCTGAAGGCGCTAAAGATGAACTCCATAATGTATGTGGATTTTCTCAAACAGCACTTCCTGCCATGGTTCAAGAAGAAGAACCGTGTATTTCACAGCAAGATCATTTTTCTGCATGATAATGCACCATCTCATGCTGCACATAAAACATCTGCATCTCTGGCTGATATGGGCATAAAAGGGGACAAACTTATGGTGTGACCCCCATGCTCCCCTGACCTCTACCCCATTCAGAACCTTTGGAGCATCATTAAAAGGAGTGTCTATGATGGCGGGAGGCAGTTCACATCTAAGCAACAGCTCTGGGAGGGTATTCTGTCCTCATGCAAAACAATTGAAGCAGAAACCATCCAAAACCTGACAAATTCAATGGACGAGAGAGTTCAGAAGCTCCTTTCGAACAAGGGGTCCTATGTGAAAATGTAACATCACCTAGAATAAAGTTTTGAGTTGAAAACTGTTTGATTTCAGTTTCTAACAACCTGCTAATGCTTATAATTTCAAAAATGACCATTTTTTTGGTCTTTATTAAAATGAAAAGGTTGATCGAAAAGTTTGGGGGATCTAAGAGTGTGGCAACCCAGTAGTCATGATTACTTCGAATTCTGACAATATGAGGGTCATGCTGCAGGTAGTGCAGCAAGAAGGCACTTATGTGTCTTGCGCATCTCGGAGCCCCAAAATTATTTTCCGGGCTAGATGCAGCTAAAAATTATTTTTAATTTTAAATCTGGTGAAGCTTATTATAGATGGCCTAATAGGATCAGTGCTGCACACTGCTACAAAGCCCAAATTATTTTCCAGTCAAGATACAGATAAACATGATTAGTAATTTGAAAGCTTAAAACGGTTGGTAGGGTGATTTTAACCAATCATCAAGCTTTTACTCTCCCCAGGATGACACAGGGGTAGAAAAGTCGTTTCGGATCCATGATTTGTTCATCTTTATGAACGTGAGTCTGTCTACATTATCAGTGGAGAGCCGCGTGCGCTTATCTGTCAGCACACCACCAGCAGCGCTGAACACACGTTCAGACAGAACGCTGGCTGCGGGGCATGACAAGATCTCCAAGGCGTAAGTGGCTAGCTCCGGCCATTTATCCAGATTGGAAGCCCAAAAAGAGCAAGGGTCCAGTGACACAGTCGTGGCTTCAATGTTTACTTGGAGATACTCCTGTACCATCGTCTGTAGGCGTTGACTATGTGTCAGACTTCTTGTCTCCTGTGGCCTTGCAAAGGATGGGCTAAAAAAGTGGTGAAATGATTCCGCAAAATTGATGTTACCAGCAGATACTGTGGTTCTGTTACGGTTTGAGTGCTGAACACTTGACGGTCCCACGGTTGGCAAGTTGGAACTGTGAGATTCACTACGTGCACCACTGGTATTTTGTGGAAAAGCACATGTAAGATTCTGCAACAGTCTCTGCTGATACTCCTGCATGCGTGCATCCCTTTCTATGGCAGGAATAATTTCTGCAAATTTACTTTTGTACCGGGGATCTAACAGTGTGGCAACCCAGTAGTCAGGATTATTTCTAATTCTCACAATTCGAGGGTCATGTTGCAGGTAGTGCAGCAAGAAGGCACTCATGTGTGTTGCGCATCCAGGAGCACCAAGTCCCTGTTGTGTTGGTGGCGAGGTAACAATCATGCTTCCTTCCTCTGTCCTCTCCCCCCAACCTCGCACAACAGAAATGTGATCAAGGTCTCCCTCATCTGATGAGTCTTCCATCAGTTCGTCCTCCACTTCTTCCTGGGCTCCTGCACCTTCCTCACTAGTTTGGCTGCTACCATGCGCCCTGGTAAAATCATCTCCCCCACCCTCACATGCCTGCCGCCTTGGTGCTGCCGACCGTCTGGACCTTGCAGATGTTAGCCCTTCCGCATACAACTCCTCCTCCTCTACTTCCTCCACCTCCTCTTGTGCCACCACCTGACTCCGAATTCTGTTTAACATGTGCTCCAGCATGTAAATCACCGGAATAGTCATGCTGATAATGGCATCGTCAGCACTAAACATCTTCGTCGCCATTTCAAAACTGTGCAGAAGGGTGCATAGGTCCCTGATCTGAGACCACTCCTCCAGCGTGATTTGCCCCACCTCTGAATCTCGTTGGCCCAGGCTATACGTCAGAACGTATTGCACCAGGGCTTGTCGGTGCTGCCACAGTCGCTGCAACATGTGCAGAGTTGAATTCCACCGGGTAGGCACATCGCATTTTAGCCGGTGAAGTGGCAGGCCCAACGACTTCTGTAGAGATGTAAGTCGCTGAGCTGCGGGATGCGAACGGCGGAAGTGAGCACACAGCGACCGTGCCCTCTGCAGAAGGCCATCTAGTCTGGGATAGTGGACTAAAAATTGCTGGACAACCAGGTTCAACATGTGAGCCATACAAGGCACGTGTGTGACATTGCCCCGGCGAAGGGCCGCACCCAGGTTTGCAGCATTGTCGCACACGGCCTTCCCTGGTTTCAGGTCCAGTGGAGACAACCATTCATGAAATTGGTTCTCCAGAGCTGACCACAACTCCTCAGCTGTGTGACTCACATTTCCCAGACATTTCAATGTAAAAACCGCCTGATGACGTTGAGCCCTACTGCCAGCATAGTAAGGAGGTGTGCAGGATCCCTTCTGCGCAGTTAGAAAGCTTGTGGCATGACCAGACAGGCTTTGGGTGCAGGTGGAAGACCGAGAGGAGGTTGAGGAGGCAGAAGCAGTGGAGGAACTTTGACATAAAGAGGATTGACGCACAACTCGTGGGGACGGCAAGACTTGGACAGCAGCCCCTTGTCCTGCTGTCACCATAGTTACCCAGTGCCCAGTCAGCGACATGTAACGCCCCTGTCCATGCCTACTCGTCCAAGTGTCTGTGGTGAAATGCACCCTGTCACACACAGAGTTTCTCAAAGAAGCGGTGATGTTGTGTGCGACATGCTGGTGGAGCGCAGGCACACCTTTCTTTGAGAAGTAGTGCCGACTGGGCATCTGGTACTGGGGCACTGCGACGGACATAAGGTCTCGAACATCCTCTGTGTCCACCAGGCGGAAAGGCAGCATTTCTGTAGCCAAGAGCTTGCAGATGGTGAAATTCAACCTCTTAGCTTTCTCATGGCTAGGAGGAAATGGTCTTTTCCTTGTCCACATCTGAGGGACCGAGGGCTGGCTATTGTGCTTAGACGGGGTTGATAAGGGTGTCCCCGGTAAACTGCCGGTCTGTGAGGAAGATGCAGGCGGACATGTTAGGTTGCCTTGATCCAAAGGTGGTGCTATCGATGTCGGACAGCGCTCAAGACCAGCTGGTGTTACCACCTCCAAAGAAAATGATGACCTGCCAATCACGCTGGCTGTTGCGGGTAAAGAGGTGGCAGGTCTGCGCCCCAAAACAGGTGTGACTGCTGTCCCCCCAGTCACAGAGGATGAAGAGGCCGCGGATGCACAAGATATGGCAGACGGTGGTTGGCCTGGCCGGCTAGGCCGCATTGTAGCACACTGAGCTTCCCACTGCAACTTATGCTTCATGTCCATGTGCCGGTTCATGCATGAAGTACTCAAACTATGTATTTTTTGGCCTCTACTTAGCTTTTGCTGACAAATGTTACAGATAACACGAGTTGGGTCATCTTTATCGATCTGAAAAAATGCCCAGGCTATGCAAGGCTTAGCACCCATGCGACCTGAAGAGCCACCACGACTTGTGGTGAGAGGCAGAGTTGTGTTTGAGGATGCAGTTGTTGACGTGCTTCCAGTACTACGTCTCTGTCCAGGAAGGCGCAACCTGACCTCGTCGTCACTAGCATCTTCCTCCACCTCCTCTGCTGACCTCATCTCTTGGCTGACTGTGAGTTGACAGTAAGTGGGATCTCCGACCTCATCATCATCACCCTGTGCGTTATCACACCCGTCGTCCTCAGAGCCAACCTGTTCCTGCCCTGACAAAAAACTAAAGTTGTCGCTCCAATCAGGTATTTGAGTCTTATCATCGTCTTCCTCATTGTCTCCACCAACAGGAGTTACAGTTTGGGAATGAGGGTCTACATTATGGTCAGAATCTTCTGCGTCTGGTCCTGGATCCGACTCATAAAGATTCTGGGCATCAGTGCAGATCATTTCCTCATCTGGATTCACAGAAGCGCTGGAGTTGACCTCTGATTCCCAGGCTATAGTATGAGTAAACAGCTCTGCAGACTCAACCATCTGTTCTACCTCATACTCAGAACAGTTCGAGTAGAACAACGCTCATCTCTACTGTTCGCCAATCTCAAATTCGAGCTGTTTTGGGCGGTGTTCGAGCCGTTCGGCGAACACGAACGATTTGAGAAAAATTCGGCTGTTCGAGATTATGTTCGATAACTGTTCGTGCACCAAAATCATAACTGGATTTTTTCTCAGTAATGATGAAAATTAATGTTAATATGCAGTTTGAGTGTACAGCGGGGTGGGGGGAGGGGCAGGGGATGGACCTCTGCAGGAATAATGAAGATCTCCATTTTTTTTTCTCTTTCCCGCATTTACAGTGGGGAGGTGCAATCTGTCAGCCTATCAGCAGCGCACACACGGAGCGAAGTGCTTTTTTCACACAAGCAAGGGCATGTGTCATTGGCAGTGTATGTCACATGTCCTTGCCCTATAAGACCAAGCCATTTTCCCCGTCGCCACCATTTTCTCACTGCTGCAGCTGCGTGTTAGACGGCACCGCTGTTGCTGTGTGCGCTATACCTTGTTAATTTCAAGCCAATTTTCGCACAATTCTACAGATAGCTTGGGAGTAGGGAATAGTTGTGATTGCAGTCCTTTTAAGGACTAGGTTACAGCATTTCCTACGATTTTTATCAGGCAGGTCTGTGCTCTTAAATAGATAGATTGTGGGAGTAAAGACTAATTGTAATTGCAGTCCTTTTCAGGACTAGGTTACATCAGTTCCTATCAGTTTTTGCCAGGCAGGTCTGTGCCAGTGCTGTGCAAGTTTTTTTCACAGCATTTGGCTGAATCTAGCAAAGCTAATCCTTTTTGGCCTATTGCAGAGTGTGTTAGTCAGTGGAGTAGCCTATCTGTGTTGCAAGATATACCACCTGTGTATAGAATACCAATTTTTTTACTGCACCTAGTGAAGTAAAATCTTTTGGGCACAGCATCATTCTATTAGTCCATCTATACTGACCTCCATCAGGTTGCAAATTGAATATAATTTTTTTCTGCATCTAGCTCTGAAAAAATATTTGGGCTTCTAGCAGTGTGTGGGACTTGTTGTATTAGTCCATCTATACTGACCTCCATCAGGTTGCAAACTGAATATAATTTTTTTCTGCATCTAGCTCTGAAAAAATATTTGGCCTTCTAGCAGTGTGTGGGACTTTCTCTATTAGTCTATCTATACTGACCTCCATCAGGTTGCAAACTGAATATATTTTTTTTCTGCATCTACCTCTGAAAAAATATTGGGCTTCTAGCTGTGTGTGGGACTTGTTCTATTAATCCATCTATACAGACCTCCATCAGGTTGCAAACTGAAAATATTTTTTTTCTGCATCTACCTCTGAAAAAATATTTGGGCTTCTAGCTGTGTGTGGGACTTGTTCTATTAGTCCATCTATACTGACCTCCATCAGGTTGCAAATTAAAAATAATTTTTATCTGCATCTACCTCTGAAAAAATATTTGGGCTTCTAGCTGTGTGTGGGACTTGTTCTATTAGTCCATCTATACTGACCTCCATCAGGTTGCAAACTGAATATAATTTTTTTCTGCATTTAGCTCTGAAAAAATATTTGGCCTTCTAGCAGTGTGTGGGACTTTCTCTATTAGTCCATCTATACTGACCTCCATCAGGTTGCAAATTAAAAATAATTTTTATCTGCATCCAGCTCTGAAAAAATATTTGGCCTTCTAGCAGTGTGTGGGACTTTCTCTATTAGTCCATCTATACTGACCTCCATCAGGTTGCAAACTGAATATATTTTTTGTCTGCATCTACCTCTGAAAAAATATTGTGCTTCTAGCTGTGTGTGGGACTTGTTCTATTAATCCATCTATACAGACCTCCATCAGGTTGCAAACTGAATATAATTTTTTTCTGCATCTAGCTCTGAAAAAATATTTGGGCTTCTAGCTGTGTGTGGGACTTTCTCTATTAGTCCATCTATACTGACCTCCATCAGGTTGCAAATTAAAAATAATTTTTTGTCTGCATCTAGCTCTGAAAAAATATTTGGCCTTCTAGCAGTGTGTGGGACTTTCTCTATTAGTCCATCTATACTGACCTCCATCAGGTTGCAAACTGAATATATTTTTTTTCTGCATCTACCTCTGAAAAAATATTGGGCTTCTAGCTGTGTGTAGGACTTGTTCTATTAATCCATCTATACAGACCTCCATCAGGTTGCAAACTGAATATAATTTTTTTGTGCATCTAACTCTGAAAAAATATTTGGGCTTCTAGCTGTGTGTGGGACTTGTTCTATTAGTCCATCTATACTGACCTCCATCAGGTTGCAAACTGAAAATAATTTTTTGTCTGCATCTAGCTCTGAAAAAATATTTGGCCTTCTAGCAGTGTGTGGGACTTTCTCTATTAGTCCATCGATACTGACCTCCATCAGGTTGCAAATTAAAAATAATTTTTATCTGCATCTACCTCTGAAAAAATATTTGGGTTTCTAGCTGTGTGTGGGACTTGTTCTATTAGTCCATCTATACGGACCTCCATCAGGTTGCAAACTGAATATAATTTTTTTCGGCATCTAGCTCTGAAAAAATATTTGGCCTTCTAGCAGTGTTTGGGACTTCCTCTATTAGTCCATCTATACTGACCTCCATCAGGTTGCAAATTAAAAATAATTTTTATCTGCATCCAGCTCTGAAAAAATATTTGGCCTTCTAGCAGTGTGTGGGACTTTCTCTATTAGTCCATCTATACTGACCTCCATCAGGTTGCAAATTAAAAATAATTTTTTGTCTGCATCTAGCTCTGAAAAAATATTTGGCCTTCTAGCAGTGTGTGGGACTTTCTCTATTAGTCCATCTATACTGACCTCCATCAGGTTGCAAACTGAATATATTTTTTTTCTGCATCTACCTCTGAAAAAATATTGGGCTTCTATCTGTGTGTGGGACTTGTTCTATTAATCCATCTATACAGACCTCCATCAGGTTGCAAACTGAATATAATTTTTTTCTGCATCTACCTCTGAAAAAATATTGGGCTTCTAGCTGTGTGTGGGACTTGTTCTATTAGTCCATCTATACTGACCTCCATCAGGTTGCAAACTGAAAATAATTTTTTGTCTGCATCTAGCACTGAAAAAATAATTGGCCTTCTAGCAGTGTGTGGGACTTTCTCTATTAGTCCATCTATACTGACCTCCATCAGGTTGCAAATTAAAAATAATTTTTATCTGCATCTACCTCTGAAAAAATATTTGGGCTTCTAGCTGTGTGTGGGACTTGTTCTATTAGTCCATCTATACTGACCTCCATCAGGTTGCAAACTGAATATAATTTTTTTCTGCATCTACCTCTGAAAAAATATTTGGCCTTCTAGCAGTGTGTGGGACTTTCTCTATTAGTCCATCTATACTGACCTCCATCAGGTTGCAAACTGAATATATTTTTTTTCTGCATCTACCTCTGAAAAAATATTTGGGCTTCTAGCTGTGTGTGGTACTTTCTCTATATGTCCATCTATACTGACCTCCATCAGGTTGCAAATTGAATATAATTTTTTTCTGCATCTAACCCAGCCAATTGTTTTGGCCTAATGCCACAGTTTGGCCACTCAGCTCTGCTCGGTTCCCATCCATTGTTTTTTTGTGCAAACAACTCCAGAGTTGTGAATTAGTTAACCACCAAAATGAGTGGAAAAAGGCCTGCTGCTGGTGGAAAGGGGAATAGTCGTGTTGGGAAGGGGAAAAAAGGTTGTGTCCGTGGGGTAGGTGTTAAAGCAACAGTAACATCTGCAGAAGAAAGACCATCTTCCAGCCAAACTAAAATGTCTACTTCTTTTAGCGGACAATGTGATAAGATCCCTTTCTTACGGCCACGCAAATCGCTACAAATTCCAGATGAGGCTCAAAAACAGCAGGTGCTTCAATGGATATCAAGTGCTCCTTTAAGTGGGCTCTCCTCCACATCAACTTCAACATCACAAATACTCCAGTCCTCAAAGGTGTCACCCCAATCGCACTTGCTTCCTCACAGCTCCCAAATCTCCAGCTGCCCATCTGAGTATGAGGTAGAACAGATGGTTGAGTCTGCAGAGCTGTTTACTCATACTATAGCCTGGGAATCAGAGGTCGACTCCAGCGCTTCTGTGAATCCAGACGAGGAAATGATCTGCACTGATGCCCAGAATCTTTATGAATCGGATCCAGGACCAGACGCAGAAGGTTCTGACCATAATGTAGACCCTCATTCCCAAACTGTAACTCCTGTTGGTGGAGACAATGAGGAAGACGATGATGAGACTCAAATACCTGATTGGAGCAACAACTTTAGTTTTTTGTCAGGGCAGGAACAGGTTGGCTCTGAGGACGACGGGTGTGATAACGCACAGGGTGATGATGATGAGGTTGGAGATCCCACTTACTGTCAACCCACAGTCAGCCAAGAGATGAGGTCAGCAGAGGAGGTGGAGGAAGATGCTAGTGACGACGAGGTCAGGTTGCGCCTTCCTGGACAGAGACGTAGTACTGGAAGCACGTCAACAACTGCATCCTCAAACACAACTCTGCCTCTCACCACAAGTCGTGGTGGCTCTTCAGGTCGCATGGGTGCTAAGCCTTGCATAGCCTGGGCATTTTTTCAGATCGATAAAGATGACCCAACTCGTGTTATCTGTAACATTTGTCAGCAAAAGCTAAGTAGAGGCCAAAAAATACATAGTTTGAGTACTTCATGCATGAACCGGCACATGGACATGAAGCATAAGTTGCAGTGGGAAGCTCAGTGTGCTACAATGCGGCCTAGCCGGCCGGGCCAACCACCGTCTGCCATATCTTGTGCATCCGCGGCCTCTTCATCCTCTGTGACTGGGGGGACAGCAGTCACACCTGTTTTGGGGCGCAGACCTGCCACCTCTTTACCCGCAACAGCCAGCGTGATTGGCAGGTCACCATTTTCTTTGGAGGTGGTAACACCAGCTGGTGTTGAGCGCTGTCCGACATCGATAGCACCACCTTTGGATCAAGGCAACCTAACATGTCCGCCTGCATCTTCCTCACAGACCGGCAGTTTGCCGGGGACACCCTTATCAACCCCGTCTAAGCACAATAGCCAGCCCTCGGTCCCACAGATGTGGACAAGTAAAAGACCATTTCCTCCTGGCCATGAGAAAGCTAAGAGGTTGAATTTCACCATCTGCAAGCTCTTGGCTACAGAAATGCTGCCTTTCCGCCTGGTGGACACAGAGGATTTTCGAGACCTTATGTCCGTTGCAGTGCCCCAGTACCAGATGCCCAGTCGGCACTACTTCTCAAAGAAAGGTGTGCCTGCGCTCCACCAGCATGTCGCACACAACATCACTGCTTCTTTGAGAAACTCTGTGTGTGACAGGGTGCATTTCACCACAGACACTTGGACGAGTAGGCATGGACAGGGGCGTTACATGTCGCTGACTGGGCACTGGGTAACTATGGTGACAGCAGGACAAGGGCTGCTGTCCAAGTCTTGCCGTCCCCACGAGTTGTGCGTCAATCCTCTTTATGTCAAAGTTCCTCCACTGCTTCTGCCTCCTCAACCTCCTCTCGGTCTTCCACCTGCACCCAAAGCCTGTCTGGTCATGCCACAAGCTTTCTAACTGCGCAGAAGGGATCCTGCACACCTCCTTACTATGCTGGCAGTAGGGCTCAACGTCATCAGGCGGTTTTTACTTTGAAATGTCTGGGAAATGTGAGTCACACAGCTGAGGAGTTGTGGTCAGCTCTGGAGAACCAATTTCATGAATGGTTGTCTCCACTGGACCTGAAACCAGGGAAGGCCGTGTGCGACAATGCTGCAAACCTGGGTGCGGCCCTTCGCCGGGGCAATGTCACACACGTGCCTTGTATGGCTCACGTGTTGAACCTGGTTGTCCAGCAATTTTTAGCCCACTATCCCAGACTAGATGGCCTTCTGCAGAGGGCACTGTCGCTGTGTGCTCACTTCCGCCGTTCGCATCCCGCAGCTCAGCGACTTACATCTCTACAGAAGTCGTTGGGCCTGCCACTTTACCGGCTAAAATGCGATGTGCCTACCCGGTGGAATTCAACTCTGCACATGTTGCAGCGACTGTGGCAGCACCGACAAGCCCTGGTGCAATACGTTCTGATGTATAGCCTGGGCCAACGAGATCCGGAGGTGGGGCAAATCACGCTGGAGGAGTGGTCTCAGATCAGGGACCTATGCACCCTTCTGCACAGTTTTGAAATGGCGACGAAGATGTTTAGTGCTGACGATGCCATTATCAGCATGACTATTCCGGTGATTTACATGCTGGAGCACATGTTAAACAGAATTCGGAGTCAGGTGGTGGCACAAGAGGAGGTGGAGGAAGTAGAGGAGGAGGAGTTGTATGCGGAAGGGCTAACATCTGCAAGGTCCAGACGGTCGGCAGCACCAAGGCGGCAGGCATGTGAGGGTGGGGGAGATGGTTTTACCAGGGCGCATGGTAGCAGCCAAACTAGTGAGGAAGGTGCAGGAGCCCAGGAAGAAGTGGAGGACGAACTGATGGAAGACTCATCAGATGAGGGAGACCTTGATCACATTTCTGTTGTGCGTGGTTGGGGGGAGAGGACAGAGGAAGGAAGCATGATTGTTACCTCGCCACCAACACAACAGGGACTTGGTGCTCCTGGATGCGCAACACACATGAGTGCCTTCTTGCTGCACTACCTGCAACATGACCCTCGAATTGTGAGAATTAGAAATAATCCTGACTACTGGGTTGCCACACTGTTAGATCCCCGGTACAAAAGTAAATTTGCAGAAATTATTCCTGCCATAGAAAGGGATGCACGCATGCAGGAGTATCAGCAGAGACTGTTGCAGAATCTTACATGTGCTTTTCCACAAAACACCAGTGGTGCACGTAGTGAATCTCACAGTTCCAACTTGCCAACCGTGGGACCGTCAAGTGTTCAGCACTCAAACCGTAACAGAACCACAGTATCTGCTGGTATCATCAATTTTGCGGAATCATTTCACCACTTTTTTAGCCCATCCTTTATCCTTTGCAAGGCCACAGGAGACAAGAAGTCTGACACATAGTTAACGCCTAGAGACGATGGTACAGGAGTATCTCCAAGTAAACATTGAAGCCATGACTGTGTCACTGGACCCTTGCTCTTTTTGGGCTTCCAATCTGGATGAATGGCCGGAGCTAGCCACTTACGCCTTGGAGATCTTGTCATGCCCCGCAGCCAGCGTTCTGTCTGAACGTGTGTTCAGCGCTGCTGGTGGTGTGCTGACAGATAAGCGCACGCGGCTCTCCACTGATAATGTAGACAGACTCACGTTCATAAAGATGAACAAATCATGGATCCGAAATGACTTTTCTACCCCTGTGTCATCCTGGGGAGAGTAAAAGCTTGATGATTGGTTAAAATCACCCTACCAACCGTTTTAAGCTTTCAAATTACTAATCATGTTTATCTGTATCTTGACTGGAAAATAATTTGGGCTTTGTAGCAGTGTGCAGCACTGATCCTATTAGCCCATCTATACTAAGCTCCACCAGATTTAAAATTAATAATAATTTGTAGCTGCATCTAGCCCGGAAAATAATTTTGGGGCTCCGAGATGCGCAAGACACATAAGTGCCTTCTTGCTGCACTACCTGCAACATGACCCTCATATTGTCAGAATTCGAAGTAATCATGACTACTGGGTTGCCACACTCTTAGATCCCCCAAACTTTTCGATCAACCTTTTCATTTTAATAAACATTACTCCACCTCCTCCTTGTTGGCGCTGTAGCCGTGTTTGCGTGGGGTGTCCATCAACCAGCAATCCTCCACTCCATCCATCTGGACCATCGAGCGCTGCACGGCACTCATCCGTGAACAAAACAGTTTTGAAATCAGTCTTCATGTAATGTTTGGCCCACTGGAGCCATTTCTGCTTGTGTGAAGTGGATAGAGGAGGTCGACAGGATGGCATATGCACAGCTGCAAACCTCTGAGGGACCCTGCATCTTGTTGTTCGGGGGACGTTGGAGGCACCAGCAGCTTCAAAAACTTGTCTGCTGCTATGACAAGGCTTTTTTGCCGCTGCTCTTTTAACCTGACGTAATTGCCTGTAGGAAAGAGTCCTCAATTTGCCCTTATCAGCACGCACACGTGTGTACTGTGAATCAGCTACATACTTCTTGATTGCCAAGACACTTCATCCTGATCATCGCACAATGTTGATTGTAGTCATGCCTTGACCTAAACACTCCACAATTTGTTGCTTCTCAGCAGCCGACACATCCTTTTTCTTTCCCATTTTGGCAGAAAATGTAGGCTGCTTAATAATGTGAGACAGCCTTCTTAAGTAGAGATGAGCGTTGTTCTACTCGAACTGTTCGCCAATCTCAAATTCGAGCTGTTTTGGGCGGTGTTCGAGCCGTTCGGCGAACACGAACAATTTGAGAAAAATTCGGCTGTTCGAGGTTATGTTCGATAACTGTTCATGCACCAAAATCATAACTGGATTTTTTCTCAGTAATAATGAAAATTAATGTTAATACGCAGTTTGAGTGTACAGCGGGGTGGGGGGAGGGGCAGGGGATGGATCTCTGCAGGAACAATGAAGATCTCCATTTTTTTTTCTCTTTCCCGCATTTGCAGTGGGGAGGTGCAATCTGTCAGCCTATCAGCAGCGCACACACGGAGCGAAGTGCTTTTTTTCACACAAGCAAGGGCATGTGTCATTGGCAGTGTATGTCACATGTCCTTGCCCTATAAGACCAAGCCATTTTCCCCGTCGCCACCATTTTCTCACTGCTGCAGCTGCGTGTTAGACGGCACCGCTGTTGCTGTGTGCGCTATACCTTGTTAATTTCAAGCCAATTTTCGCACAAATCTACAGATAGCTTGGGAGTAGGGAATAGTTGTGATTGCAGTCATTTTAAGGACTAGGTTACAGCATTTCCTACGACTTTTATCAGGCAGGTCTGTGCTCTTAAATAGATAGATTGTGGGAGTAAAGACTAATTGTAATTGGAGTCCTTTTCAGGACTAGGTTACATCAGTTCCTATCAGTTTTTGCCAGGCAGGTCTGTGCCAGTGCTGTGCAAGTTTTTTTCACAGCATTTGGATGAATCTAGCAAAGCTAATCCTTTTTGGCCTATTGCAGAGTGTGTTAGTCAGTGGAGTAGCCTATCTGTGTTGCAAGATATACCACCTGTGTATAGAATACCAATTTTTTTACTGCACCTAGTGAAGTAAAATCTTTTGGGCATAGCATCATTCTATTAGTCCATCTATACTGACCTCCATCAGGTTGCAAATTGAATATAATTTTTTTCTGCATCTAGCTCTGAAAAAATATTGGGCTTCTAGCTGTGTGTGGGACTTGTTCTATTAATCCATCTATACAGACCTCCATCAGATTGCAAACTGAATATATTTTTTTCTGCATCTACCTCTGAAAAAATATTGGGCTTCTAGCTGTGTGTGGGACTTGTTCTATTAATCCATCTATACAGACCTCCATCAGGTTGCAAACTGAATATATTTTTTTCTGCATCTACCTCTGAAAAAATATTGGGCTTCTAGCTGTGTGTGGGACTTGTTCTATTAATTCATCTATACAGACCTCCATCAGGTTGCAAACTGAATATATTTTTTTCTGCATCTACCTCTGAAAAAATATTGGGCTTCTAGCTGTGTGTGGGACTTGTACTATTAATCCATCTATACAGACCTCCATCAGGTTGCAAACTGAATATATTTTTTTCTGCATCTACCTCTGAAAAAATATTGGGCTTCTAGCTGTGTGTGGGACTTGTTGTATTAGTCCATCTATACTGACCTCCATCAGGTTGCAAACTGAATATATTTTTTTCTGCATCTACCTCTGAAAAAATATTGGGCTTCTAGCTGTGTGTGGGACTTGTTCTATTAATCCATCTATACAGACCTCCATCAGGTTGCAAACTGAATATATTTTTTTCTGCATCTACCTCTGAAAAAATATTGGGCTTATAGCTGTGTGTGGGACTTGCTGTATTAGTCCATCTATACTGACCTCCATCAGGTTGCAAACTGAATATATTTTTTTCTGCATCTACCTCTGAAAAAATATTGGGCTTCTAGCTGTGTGTGGGACTTGTTGTATTAGTCCATCTATACTGACCTCCATCAGGTTGCAAACTGAATATATTTTTTTCTGCATCTACCTCTGAAAAAATATTGGGCTTCTAGCTGTGTGTGGGACTTGTTCTATTAATCCATCTATACAGACCTCCATCAGGTTGCAAACTGAATATATTTTTTTCTGCATCTACCTCTGAAAAAATATTGGGCTTCTAGCTGTGTGTGGGACTTGTTCTATTAATCCATCTATGCAGACCTCCATCAGGTTGCAAACTGAATATATTTTTTTCTGCATCTACCTCTGAAAAAATATTGGGCTTCTAGCTGTGTGTGGGACTTGTTGTATTAGTCCATCTATACTGACCTCCATCAGGTTGCAAACTGAATATATTTTTTTCTGCATCTACCTCTGAAAAAATATTGGGCTTCTAGCTGTGTGTGGGACTTGTTGTATTAGTCCATCTATACTGACCTTCATCAGGTTGCAAACTGAATATATTTTTTTCTGCATCTACCTCTGAAAAAATATTGGGCTTCTAGCTGTGTGTGGGACTTGTTCTATTAATCCATCTATACAGACCTCCATCAGGTTGCAAACTGAATATATTTTTTTCTGCATCTACCTCTGAAAAAATATTGTGCTTCTAGCTGTGTGTGGGACTTGTTCTATTAATCTATCTATACAGACCTCCATCAGGTTGCAAACTGAATATATTTTTTTCTGCATCTACCTCTGAAAAAATATTGGGCTTCTAGCTGTGTGTGGGACTTGTTCTATTAATCCATCTATACAGACCTCCATCAGGTTGCAAACTGAGTATATTTTTTTCTGCATCTACCTCTGAAAAAATATTGGGCTTCTAGCTGTGTGTGGGACTTGTTCTATTAATCCATCTATACAGACCTCCATCAGGTTGCAAACTGAATATATTTTTTTCTGCATCTACCTCTGAAAAAATATTGGGCTTCTAGCTGTGTGTGGGACTTGTTCTATTAATCCATCTATACAGACCTCCATCAGATTGCAAACTGAATATATTTTTTTCTGCATCTACCTCTGAAAAAATATTGGGCTTCTAGCTGTGTGTGGGACTTGTTCTATTAATCCTTCTATACAGACCTCCATCAGGTTGCAAATCGAATATAATTTTTTTCTGCATCTAACCCAGCCAATAGTTTTGGCCTAATACCACAGTTTGGCCACTCAGCTCTGCTCGGTTCCCATCCATTGTTTTTTTGTGCAAACAACTCCAGAGTTGTGAATTAGTTAACCACCAAAATGAGTGGAAAAAGGCCTGCTGCTGGGGGAAAGGGGAATAGGCGTGTTGGGAAGGGGAAAAAAGGTTGTGTCCGTGGGGTAGGTGTTAAAGCAACAGTAACATCTGCAGAAGAAAGACCATCTTCCAGCCAAACTAAAATGTCTACTTCTTTTAGCGGACAATGTGATAAGATCCCTTTCTTACGGCCATGCCAATCGCTACAAATTCCAGATGAGGCACAAAAACAGCAGGTGCTTCAACGGATATCAAGTGCTCCTTTAAGTGGGCTCTCCTCCACATCAACTTCAACATCACAAATACTCCAGTCCTCAAAGGTGTCACCCCAATCGCACTTGCTTCCTCACAGCTCCCAAATCTCCAGCTGCCCGTCTGAGTATGAGGTAGAACAGATGGTTGAGTCTGCAGAGCTGTTTACTCATACTATAGCTTGGGAATCAGAGGTCGACTCCAGCGCTTCTGTGAATCCAGACGAGGAAATGATCTGCACTGATGCCCAGAATCTTTATGAATCGGATCCAGGACCAGACGCAGAAGGTTCTGACCATAATGTAGACCCTCATTCCCAAACTGTAACTCCTGTTGGTGGAGACAATGAGGAAGACGATGATGAGACTCAAATACCTGATTGGAGCAACAACTTTAGTTTTTTGTCAGGGCAGGAACAGGTTGGCTCTGAGGACGACGGGTGTGATAACGCACAGGGTGATGATGATGAGGTTGGAGATCCCACTTACTGTCAACCCACAGTCAGCCAAGAGATGAGGTCAGCAGAGGAGGTGGAGGAAGATGCTAGTGACGACGAGGTCAGGTTGCGCCTTCCTGGACAGAGACGTAGTACTGGAAGCACGTCAACAACTGCATCCTCAAACACAACTCTGCCTCTCACCACAAGTCGTGGTGGCTCTTCAGGTCGCATGGGTGCTAAGCCTTGCATAGCCTGGGCATTTTTTCAGATCGATAAAGATGACCCAACTCGTGTTATCTGTAACATTTGTCAGCAAAAGCTAAGTAGAGGCCAAAAAATACATAGTTTGAGTACTTCATGCATGAACCGGCACATGGACATGAAGCATAAGTTGCAGTGGGAAGCTCAGTGTGCTACAATGCGGCCTAGCCGGCCGGGCCAACCACCGTCTGCCATATCTTGTGCATCCGCGGCCTCTTCATCCTCTGTGACTGGGGGGACAGCAGTCACACCTGTTTTGGGGCGCAGACCTGCCACCTCTTTACCCGCAACAGCCAGCGTGATTGGCAGGTCATCATTTTCTTTGGAGGTGGTAACACCAGCTGGTGTTGAGCGCTGTCCGACATCGATAGCACCACCTTTGGATCAAGGCAACCTAACATGTCCGCCTGCATCTTCCTCACAGACCGGCAGTTTGCCGGGGACACCCTTATCAACCCCGTCTAAGCACAATAGCCAGCCCTCGGTCCCTCAGATGTGGACAAGTAAAAGACCATTTCCTCCTAGCCATGAGAAAGCTAAGAGGTTGAATTTCACCATCTGCAAGCTCTTGGCTACAGAAATGCTGCCTTTCCGCCTGGTGGACACAGAGGATTTTCGAGACCTTATGTCCGTCGCAGTGCCCCAGTACCAGATGCCCAGTCGGCACTACTTCTCAAAGAAAGGTGTGCCTGCGCTCCACCAGCATGTCGCACACAACATCACCGCTTCTTTGAGAAACTCTGTGTGTGACAGGGTGCATTTCACCACAGACACTTGGACGAGTAGGCATGGACAGGGGCGTTACATGTCGCTGACTGGGCACTGGGTAACTATGGTGACAGCAGGACAAGAGGCTGCTGTCCAAGTCTTGCCGTCCCCACGAGTTGTGCGTCAATCCTCTTTATGTCAAAGTTCCTCCACTGCTTCTGCCTCCTCAACCTCCTCTCGGTCTTCCACCTGCACCCAAAGCCTGTCTGGTCATGCCACAAGCTTTCTAACTGCGCAGAAGGGATCCTGCACACCTCCTTACTATGCTGGCAGTAGGGCTCAACGTCATCAGGCGGTTTTTACATTGAAATGTCTGGGAAATGTGAGTCACACAGCTGAGGAGTTGTGGTCAGCTCTGGAGAACCAATTTCATGAATGGTTGTCTCCACTGGACCTGAAACCAGGGAAGGCCGTGTGCGACAATGCTGCAAACCTGGGTGCGGCCCTTCGCCGGGGCAATGTCACACCCGTGCCTTGTATGGCTCACGTGTTGAACCTGGTTGTCCAGCAATTTTTAGCCCACTATCCCAGACTAGATGGCCTTCTGCAGAGGGCACGGTCGCTGTGTGCTCACTTCCGCCGTTCGCATCCCGCAGCTCAGCGACTTACATCTCTACAGAAGTCGTTGGGCCTGCCACTTCACCGGCTAAAATGCGATGTGCCTACCCGGTGGAATTCAACTCTGCACATGTTGCAGCGACTGTGGCAGCACCGACAAGCCCTGGTGCAATACGTTCTGACGTATAGCCTGGGCCAACGAGATTCAGAGGTGGGGCAAATCACGCTGGAGGAGTGGTCTCAGATCAGGGACCTATGCACCCTTCTGCACAGTTTTGAAATGGCGACGAAGATGTTTAGTGCTGACGATGCCATTATCAGCATGACTATTCCGGTGATTTACATGCTGGAGCACATGTTAAACAGAATTCGGAGTCAGGTGGTGGCACAAGAGGAGGTGGAGGAAGTAGAGGAGGAGGAGTTGTATGCGGAAGGGCTAACATCTGCAAGGTCCAGACGGTCGGCAGCACCAAGGCGGCAGGCATGTGAGGGTGGGGGAGATGGTTTTACCAGGGCGCATGGTAGCAGCCAAACTAGTGAGGAAGGTGCAGGAGCCCAGGAAGAAGTGGAGGACGAACTGATGGAAGACTCATCAGATGAGGGAGACCTTGATCACATTTCTGTTGTGCGAGGTTGGGGGGAGAGGACAGAGGAAGGAAGCATGATTGTTACCTCGCCACCAACACAACAGGGACTTGGTGCTCCTGGATGCGCAACACACATGAGTGCCTTCTTGCTGCACTACCTGCAACATGACCCTCGAATTGTGAGAATTAGAAATAATCCTGACTACTGGGTTGCCACACTGTTAGATCCCCGGTACAAAAGTAAATTTGCAGAAATTGTTCCTGCCATAGAAAGGGATGCACGCATGCAGGAGTATCAGCAGAGACTGTTGCAGAATCTTACATGTGCTTTTCCACAAAATACCAGTGGTGCACGTAGTGAATCTCACAGTTCCAACTTGCCAACCGTGGGACCGTCAAGTGTTCAGCACTCAAACCGTAACAGAACCACAGTATCTGCTGGTAACATCAATTTTGCAGAATCATTTCACCACTTTTTTAGCCCATCCTTTGCAAGGCCACAGGAGACAAGAAGTCTGACACATAGTCAACGCCTAGAGACGATGGTACAGGAGTATCTCCAAGTGAACATTGAAGCCACGACTGTGTCACTGGACCCTTGCTCTTTTTGGGCTTCCAATCTGGATAAATGGCCAGAGCTAGCCACTTATGCCTTGGAGATCTTGTCATGCCCCGCAGCCAGCGTTCTGTCTGAACGTGTGTTCAGCGCTGCTGGTGGTGTGCTGACAGATAAGCGCACGCGGCTCTCCACTGATAATGTAGACAGACTCACGTTCATAAAGATGAACAAATCATGGATCCGAAACGACTTTTCTACCCCTGTGTCACCCTGGGGAGAGTAAAAGCTTGATGATTGGTTAAAATCACCCTACCAACCGTTTTAAGCTTTCAAATTACTAATCATGTTTATATGTATCTTGGCAGGAAAATAATTTGGGCTTTGTAGCAGTGTGCAGCACTGATCCTATTAGGCCATCTATACTAAAGCTTCACCAGATTTAAAATTAATAATAATTTTTAGCTGCATCTAGCCCGGAAAATAATTTTGGGGCTCCGAGATGCGCAAGACACATAAGAGCCTTCTTGCTGCACTACCTGCAGCATGACCCTCATATTGTCAGAATTCGAAGTAATCATGACTACTGAGTTGCCACTAGTGTTGAGCCACCCCCGTAGTGTTCGAGTTCGGTTCAGTTCGTCGAACACCCGTGTGTTCGCCGAACTGTTCGTCGAACTGTTCGTCGAACACCTTCGAACACCGTTAAAACCAATGGCAGGCAAACAAAAACACATAGAAACACATAGAAAACACCTTCAAAGGTGTCCAAAAGCTGACAAACTGCTCAGAAGACATAACTAACACATGGAAAAGTGACAAGTACATATAGTCATGCGAAAATAAAAGAGGTGGAGGAGTAAAAGGAGGGGGAGACACAGATATAGGTATGTCATGCCCTTCTAAAATCCAAAAAGTGAGAAGCCGACACGGCCAGTCCGCTCCTGCCCGTGCCACCTCCGTGTCGCTGGGTTTGTGCCAGAGCCGCTGTGAACCCTGATGGCCAGCCCCTCTCTCCCAATACTGGTGCCTGTCCGCTGGTGGGTCGAGCGAGCCCCCCTGTGGTGGAGGCAGCTCTAAGCTTTTTAATTTAAATTGTCTCTCTAATTTGAATGAATACACTTTAAATCCATTTACAAGGATCTATTGGAGGGCAAGTCTCATGCCAGCAGCCGCGTAATTCCAGCTCCAGTAGCATCCACTAAAGCTGCTGCAGTTAAAAAGCTTTTATAAGGATCGAGCTCGGCTGTCCACCGCAAGGCATCCTACTGCCAGTCCCAGCCCCTATGCCTTGGGGTGCCTCCTGATGCTCTTCACTGAGTATCCCATGGTCCCGAAGCATTTCCTTTGAAAAAATTAAGTGTCTAAACTACAGGTGGTGTAGCTTGCTTAACAGCCGGGATAATCCGCTGACTAGCAGACACTGCTACTAGGCACAAAGTATTTCCTGGGCTAGATGCAGTTAAAAATTTGTAATTAGATACTCTCGTTGGATGCTGAGAAAGCATTCCATAGAGTCTCCTGGCACGCCATATATGATTCTCTTAAAAAGCTTGGGGTAGGGGTCTAGGGGACCCTTTTATAGCCAAAATCACGGCCCTGTATCACAATACGTCACCTAGGCTGAAGATAAATGGAACAGTAGCACCCTGAGGGCTCGGTTGCTACAGAGGTATTGCACCTCACCCAGAGGTGTGATATCTCACTCTCAGGTAAGGATGGAGTGTGGATCAGGACCCGACACCTGCATGCATTACACCACATTGCCGTGGGGCAGGGCGACCAATATGCCTCTGAGATGGGCACGACAGTCCCTGTCCCTGGCTGGAGTGGGGGGAGGGAACATTGAGGAAGGGGAACCCTGTAGTGCAGGAGCAGGGAGGAAGCAGTTCCTGGGTGCATTGAGAAGGGAGTATAAAAGGTGGGCACCATCTTAGTTCAGTGCAGAGAAGTCTGAGCAGAAGTGGCAGGGAGCAGGGGCTCTGCATGAGCTCTGCTCTGGAGGCGGGCCTAGTAACAGAGGCCCAGGCCTGGAAGAGGGAGAAGGAAGGAAGAGGAGCGGAGAAGGCTCCAGGAACGAGGAATGAAGGGATCCCAGGGGTGCGGACGGGCGAGTCGCCACCGCACGCCCGAATCCACCTGCGTGGAGAGGTCAGGCCAAAGGGGGAGACCGGTCCCCGAAACTAGTGGAGGCAGGAAACGACCCTCAGCTAGAAACCGGAGGCTCTGACATTTTATGTGGCGCAGCCACTCGCTACACCCACTAGGAAGGCACCACATAGGGTCAGGGAAACTGGCGCCAAGTTTACCAAGAGGAGGCCCGAGGCAGCCGGACAGAAGGGTTGGTAAGAAAGGCCAGACAAAGGACACACAAAGGGGGTCCTGTGAAGCGCTCCAAAGTTATCTGGGAGTTGTCTGAGCCCCTCACCTGGTGAGCACAGTACGACGTGGGCAGCCGTTACCTGCAGACGTGGTCTGGATAATAAGAACTGTGAGTAAAGGCCCTGGACTGCATCACTGACTCCGTGTCGTTACTGCTGCTGCCCTGCACCATCACCCCCATCCTCCGCATACACTGCCCTGAGGCTATACTCCTCCCGTGGGGAGTTATGCTACGCTCTGCTGCACCCACAACACCAGCCTCAGCGGTCTGCCCTGCAGCGGCGGTTCACTCTGACCGCAATCCACGGGTGGCGTAGTCGGACATTTAAACATCAAAACCACATAAATAGTTCCGCCACTGGTTTGACCACCCTGAGCCACGGAACCGGGTCGCCGCCACGAAGACTACAACCACCAGCATCCACCAAAAAGGGTCCGGCTCCGGGTGTCCCAAGGCCCAGGGGGTGCATCAGAACATTTTCATCACCTTTCCCAATCACCAATGGGACAAGGCAGGGATGTTCTCTGTCCCCTCTCTTATACATCCTAGTGACGGAGCACCTGCTCTCATCAATTCGCCATAACCCCAATATTAGGTGGATTGAGGTGGGAGGCACCGAGTACAAGTGCTCTCTATTTGCTGATGATGTCCTAGTATATATCACTCAATCACATATATCCATCCATGCTGTTATGGCTGAAATAGATCACTTTGTTACATGGTCAAATTTTAAAATCAATGCAGCAAAGTCTGAGGCCCTCGATGTCTCCCTCCCCAAATCCATATAGGATTCCATCCAGTCCAACTTTCCCTTTGCCTGGCCCTCACAGGGTATCAAATACTTAGGAATTCCTATTCATAGAGACCTCTCCCATCTATGTTATCTTAATTTTGGGCCCTTTATTGAACAACTCCATACAGACCACGGTTGGCAAGTTAGAACTGTAAGATTCACTACGTGAACCACTGGTGTTTTGTGGAAAAGCACATGTACACTGCGTTCCAAATTATTATGCAAAAAGTGTTTAGGAGTGATAAGGGAAGAATTTGTTTGTTTGTCAGTTAAACTCATTGATGGTGATGTGTGTCAGGGCTCTTTATATCACTGTAAGCAATTGCAGACACCTGTGCTAATTAGTTTGGCAGGTGTGTCCAATGAAAGGCAAGACTACTTAAGAAGGCTGTCTCACATTATTAAGCAGCCTACATTTTCTGCCAAAATGGGAAAGAAAAAGGATGTGTCGGCTGCTGAGAAGCAACAAATTGTGGAGTGTTTAGGTCAAGGCATGACTACAATCAACATTGTGCGATGATCAGGATGAAGTGTCTTGGCAATCAAGAAGTATGTAGCTGATTCACAGTACACACGTGTGCGTGCTGATAAGGGCAAATTGAGGACTCTTTCCTACAGGCAATTACGTCAGGTTGAAAGAGCAGCGGCAAAAAAGCCTTGTCATAGCAGCAGACAAGTTTTTGAAGCTGCTTGTGCCTCCAACGTCCCCCGAACAACAAGATGCAGGGTCCTTCAGAGGTTTGCAGCTGTGCATACGTCATCCTGTCGACCTCCTCTATCCACTTCACACAAGCAGAAACGGCTCCAGTGGGCCAAACATTACATGAAGACTGATTTCAAAACTGTTTTGTTCACGGATGAGTGCCGTGCAGCGCTCGATGGTCCAGATGGATGGAGTGGAGGATGGCTGGTTGATTGACACCCCACGCAAACACGGCTACAGCGCCAACAAGGAGGAGGTGGAGTAATGTTTTGGGCTGGAATCATGGGGAGAGAGATTGTCGGCCCCTTTAGGATCCCTGAAGGCGCTAAAGATGAACTCCATAATGTATGTGGATTTTCTCAAACAGCACTTCCTGCCATGGTTCAAGAAGAAGAACCGTGTATTTCACAGCAAGATCATTTTTCTGCATGATAATGCACCATCTCATGCTGCACATAAAACATCTGCATCTCTGGCTGATATGGGCATAAAAGGGGACAAACTTATGGTGTGACCCCCATGCTCCCCTGACCTGTACCCCATTCAGAACCTTTGGAGCATCATTAAAAGGAGTTTCTATGATGGCGGGAGGCAGTTCACATCTAAGCAACAGCTCTGGGAGGGTATTCTGTCCTCATGCAAAACAATTGAAGCAGAAACCATCCAAAACCTGACAAATTCAATGGACGAGAGAGTTCAGAAGCTCCTTTCGAACAAGGGGTCCTATGTGAAAATGTAACATCACCTAGAATAAAGTTTTGAGTTGAAAACTGTTTGATTTCAGTTTCTAACAACCTGCTAATGCTTATAATTTCAAAAATGACCATTTTTTTGGTCTTTATTAAAATGAAAAGGTTGATCGAAAAGTTTGGGGGATCTAAGAGTGTGGCAACCCAGTAGTCATGATTACTTCGAATTCTGACAATATGAGGGTCATGCTGCAGGTAGTGCAGCAAGAAGGCACTTATGTGTCTTGCGCATCTCGGAGCCCCAAAATTATTTTCCGGGCTAGATGCAGCTAAAAATTAATATTAATTTTAAATCTGGTGAAGCTTTAGTATAGAAGGCCTAATAGGATCAGTGCTGCACACTGCTACAAAGCCCAAATTATTTTCCAGTCAAGATACAGATAAACATGATTAGTAATTTTAAATCTGGTGGAGCTTATTATAGATGGCCTAATAGAATCAGTGCTGCACACTGCTACAAAGCCCAAATTATTTTCCAGCCAAGATACAGATAAACATGATTAGTAATTTGAAAGCTTAAAACGGTTGGTAGGGTGATTTTAACCAATCATCAAGCTTTTACTCTCCCCAGGATGACACAGGGGTAGAAAAGTCGTTTCGGATCCATGATTTGTTCATCTTTATGAACGTGAGTCTGTCTACATTATCAGTGGAGAGCCGCGTGCGCTTATCTGTCAGCACACCACCAGCAGCGCTGAACACACGTTCAGACAGAACGCTGGCTGCGGGGCATGACAAGATCTCCAAGGCGTAAGTGGCTAGCTCCGGCCATTTATCCAGATTGGAAGCCCAAAAAGAGCAAGGGTCCAGTGACACAGTCGTGGCTTCAATGCTTACTTGGAGATACTCCTGTACCATCGTCTCTAGGCGTTGACTATCTGTCAGACTTCTTGTCTCCTGTGGCCTTGCAAAGGATGGGCTAAAAAAGTGGTGAAATGATTCCGCAAAATTGATGTTACCAGCAGATACTGTGGTTCTGTTACGGTTTGAGTGCTGAACACTTGACGGTCCCACGGTTGGCAAGTTGGAACTGTGAGATTCACTACGTGCACCACTGGTATTTTGTGGAAAAGCACATGTAAGATTCTGCAACAGTCTCTGCTGATACTCCTGCATGCGTGCATCCCTTTCTATGGCAGGAATAATTTCTGCAAATTTACTTTTGTACCGGGGATCTAACAGTGTGGCAACCCAGTAGTCAGGATTATTTCTAATTCTCACAATTCGAGGGTCATGTTGCAGGTAGTGCAGCAAGAAGGCACTCATGTATGTTGCGCATCCAGGTGCACCAAGTCCCTGTTGTGTTGGTGGCGAGGTAACAATCATGCTTCCTTCCTCTGTCCTCTCCCCCCAACCTCGCACAACAGAAATGTGATCAAGGTCTCCATCATCTGATGAGTCTTCCATCAGTTCGTCCTCCACTTCTTCCTGGGCTCCTGCACCTTCCTCACTAGTTTGGCTGCTACCATGCGCCCTGGTAAAACCATCTCCCCCACCCTCACATGCCTGCCGCCTTGGTGCTGCCGACCGTCTGGACCTTGCAGATGTTAGCCCTTCCGCATACAACTCCTCCTCCTCTACTTCCTCCACCTCCTCTTGTGCCACCACCTGACTCCGAATTCTGTTTAACATGTGCTCCAGCATGTAAATCACCGGAATAGTCATGCTGATAATGGCATCGTCAGCACTAAACATCTTCGTCGCCATTTCAAAACTGTGCAGAAGGGTGCATAGGTCCCTGATCTGAGACCACTCCTCCAGCGTGATTTGCCCCACCTCTGAATCTCGTTGGCCCAGGCTATACGTCAGAACGTATTGCACCAGGGCTTGTCGGTGCTGCCACAGTCGCTGCAACATGTGCAGAGTTGAATTCCACCGGGTAGGCACATCGCATTTTAGCCGGTGAAGTGGCAGGCCCAACGACTTCTGTAGAGATGTAAGTCGCTGAGCTGCGGGATGCGAACGGCGGAAGTGAGCACACAGCGACCGTGCCCTCTGCAGAAGGCCATCTAGTCTGGGATAGTGGGCTAAAAATTGCTGGACAACCAGGTTCAACACGTGAGCCATACAAGGCACGTGTGTGACATTGCCCCGGCGAAGGGCCGCACCCAGGTTTGCAGCATTGTCGCACACGGCCTTCCCTGGTTTCAGGTCCAGTGGAGACAACCATTCATGAAATTGGTTCTCCAGAGCTGACCACAACTCCTCAGCTGTGTGACTCACATTTCCCAGACATTTCAATGTAAAAACCACCTGATGACATTGAGCCCTACTGCCAGCATAGTAAGGAGGTGTGCAGGATCCCTTCTGCGCAGTTAGAAAGCTTGTGGCATGACCAGACAGGCTTTGGGTGCAGGTGGAAGACCGAGAGGAGGTTGAGGAGGCAGAAGCAGTGGAGGAACTTTGACATAAAGAGGATTGACGCACAACTCGTGGGGACGGCAAGACTTGGACAGCAGCCCCTTGTCCTGCTGTCACCATAGTTACCCAGTGCCCAGTCAGCGACATGTAACGCCCCTGTCCATGCCTACTCGTCCAAGTGTCTGTGGTGAAATGCACCCTGTCACACACAGAGTTTCTCAAAGAAGCGGTGATGTTGTGTGCGACATGCTGGTGGAGCGCAGGCACACCTTTCTTTGAGAAGTAGTGCCGACTGGGCATCTGGTACTGGGGCACTGCGACGGACATAAGGTCTCGAAAATCCTCTGTGTCCACCAGGCGGAAAGGCAGCATTTCTGTAGCCAAGAGCTTGCAGATGGTGAAATTCAACCTCTTAGCTTTCTCATGGCTAGGAGGAAATGGTCTTTTACTTGTCCACATCTGAGGGACCGAGGGCTGGCTATTGTGCTTAGACGGGGTTGATAAGGGTGTCCCCGGCAAACTGCCGGTCTGTGAGGAAGATGCAGGCGGACATGTTAGGTTGCCTTGATCCAAAGGTGGTGCTATCGATGTCGGACAGCGCTCAAGACCAGCTGGTGTTACCACCTCCAAAGAAAATGATGACCTGCCAATCACGCTGGCTGTTGCGGGTAAAGAGGTGGCAGGTCTGCGCCCCAAAACAGGTGTGACTGCTGTTCCCCCAGTCACAGAGGATGAAGAGGCCGCGGATGCACAAGATATGGCAGACGGTGGTTGGCCCGGCCGGCTAGGCTGCATTGTAGCACACTGAGCTTCCCACTGCAACTTATGCTTCATGTCCATGTGCCGGTTCATGCATGAAGTACTCAAACTATGTATTTTTTGGCCTCTACTTAGCTTTTGCTGACAAATGTTACAGATAACACGAGTTGGGTCATCTTTATCGATCTGAAAAAATGCCCAGGCTATGCAAGGCTTAGCACCCATGCGACCTGAAGAGCCACCACGACTTGTGGTGAGAGGCAGAGTTGTGTTTGAGGATGCAGTTGTTGACGTGCTTCCAGTACTACGTCTCTGTCCAGGAAGGCGCAACCTGACCTCGTCGTCACTAGCATCTTCCTCCACCTCCTCTGCTGACCTCATCTCTTGGCTGACTGTGGGTTGACAGTAAGTGGTATCTCCAACCTCATCATCATCACCCTGTGCGTTATCACACCCGTCGTCCTCAGAGCCAACCTGTTACTGCCCTGACAAAAAACTAAAGTTGTCGCTCCAATCAGGTATTTGAGTCTTATCATCGTCTTCCTCATTGTCTCCACCAACAGGAGTTACAGTTTGGGAATGAGGGTCTACATTATGGTCAGAACCTTCTGCGTCTGGTCCTGGATCCGACTTATAAAGATTCTGGGCATCAGTGCAGATCATTTCCTCATCTGGATTCACAGAAGCGCTGGAGTCGACCTCTGATTCCCAGGCTATAGTATGAGTAAACAGCTCTGCAGACTCAACCATCTGTTCTACCTCATACTCAGACGGGCAGCTGGAGATTTGGGAGCTGTGAGGAAGCAAGTGCGATTGGGGTGACACCTTTGAGGACTGGAGTATTTGTGATGTTGAAGTTGATGTGGAGGAGAGCCCACTTAAAGGAGCACTTGATATCCGTTGAAGCACCTGCTGTTTTTGTGCCTCATCTGGAATTTGTAGCGATTGGCGTGGCCGTAAAAAAGGGATCTTATCACATTGTTCGCTAAAAGAAGTAGACATTTTAGTTTGGCTGGATGATGGTCTTTCTTCTGCAGATGTTACTGTTGCTTTAACACCTACCCCACGGACACAACCTTTTTTCCCCTTCCCAACACGCCTATTCCCCTTTCCACCAGCAGCAGGCCTTTTTCCACTCATTTTGGTGGTTAACTAATTCACAACTCTGGAGTTGTTTGCACAAAAAAACAATGGATGGGAACCGAGCAGAGCTGAGTGGCCAAACTGTGGTATTAGGCCAAAACTATTGGCTGGGTTAGATGCAGAAAAAAATTATATTCTATTTGCAACCTGATGGAGGTCTGTATAGATGGATTAATAGAACAAGTCCCACACACAGCTAGAAGCCCAATATTTTTTCAGAGGTAGATGCAGAAAAAAATATATTCAGTTTGCAACCTGATGGAGGTCTGTATAGATGTATTAATAGAACAAGTCCCACACACAGCTAGAAGCCCAATATTTTTTCAGAGGTAGATGCAGAAAAAAATATATTCAGTTTGCAACCTGATGGAGGTCTGTATAGATGGATTAATAGAACAAGTCCCACACACAGCTAGAAGCCCAATATTTTTTCAGAGGTAGATGCAGAAAAAAATATATTCAGTTTGCAACCTGATGGAGGTCTGTATAGATGGATTAATAGAACAAGTCCCACACACAGCTAGAAGCCCAATATTTTTTCAGAGGTAGATGCATAAAAAAATATATTCAGTTTGCAACCTGATGGAGGTCTGTATAGATGGATTAATAGAACAAGTCCCACACACAGCTAGAAGCCCAATATTTTTTCAGAGGTAGATGCAGAAAAAAATATATTCAGTTTGCAACCTGATGGAGGTCTGTATAGATGGATTAATAGAACAAGTCCCACACACAGCTAGAAGTCCAATATTTTTTCAGAGGTAGATGCAGAAAAAAATATATTCAGTTTGCAACCTGATGGAGGTCTGTATAGATGGATTAATAGAACAAGTCCCACACACAGCTAGAAGCCCAATATTTTTTCAGAGCTAGATGCAGAAAAAAATTATATTCAATTTGCAACCTGATGGAGATCAGTATAGATGGACTAATAGAATGATGCTATGCCCAAAAGATTTTACTTCACTAGGTGCAGTAAAAAAATTGGTATTCTATACACAGGTGGTATATCTTGCAACACAGATAGGCTACTCCACTGACTAACACACTCTGAAATAGGCCAAAAAGGATTAGCTTTGCTAGATTCAGCCAAATGCTGTGAAAAAAACTTGCACAGCACTGGCACAGACCTGCCTGGCAAAAACTGATAGGAACTGATGTAACCTAGTCCTGAAAAGGACTCCAATTACAATTAGTCTTTACTCCCACAATCTATCTATTTAAGAGCACAGACCTGCCTGATAAAAGTCGTAGGAAATGCTGTAACCTAGTCCTTAAACGGATTGCAATCACAACTATTCCCTACTCCCAAGCTATCTGTAGATTTGTGCGAAAATTGGCTTGAAATTAACAAGGTATAGCGCACACAGCAACAGCGGTGCCGTCTAACACGCAGCTGCAGCAGTGAGAAAATGGTGGCGACGGGGAAAATGACTTGGTCTTATAGGGCAAGGACATGTGACATACACTGCCAATGACACATGCCCTTGCTTGTGTGAAAAAAAGCACTTCGCTCCGTGTGTGCGCTGCTGATAGGCTGACAGATTGCACCTCCCCACTGCAAATGCGGGAAAGAGAAAAAAAAATGGAGATCTTCATTGTTCCTGCAGAGATCCATCCCTTGCCCCTCCCCCCACCCCGCTGTACACTCAAACTGCGTATTAACATTAATTTTCATCATTACTGAGAAAAAATCCAGTTATGATTTTGGTGCTCGAACAGTTATCGAACATAACCTCGAACAGCCGAATTTTTCTCAAATTGTTCGTGTTCGCCGAACGGCTCGAACACCGCCCAAAACAGCTCGAATTTGAGATTGGCGAACAGTTCGAGTAGAACAACGCTCATCTCTAATTGCCACACTCTTAGATCCCCCAAACTTTTCGATCAACCTTTTCATTTTAATAAATACCAAAAAAATGGTCATTTTTGAAATTATAAGCATTAGCAGGTTGTTAGAAACTGAAATCAAACAGTTTTCAACTCAAAACTTTATTCTAGGTGATGTTACATTTTCACATAGGACCCCTTGTTCGAAAGGAGCTTCTGAACTCTCTCGTCCATTGAATTTGTCAGGTTTTGGATGGTTTCTGCTTCAATTGTTTTGCATGAGGACAGAATACCCTCCCAGAGCTGTTGCTTAGATGTGAACTGCCTCCCGCCATCATAGACACTCCTTTTAATGATGCTCCAAAGGTTCTGAATGGGATAGAGGTCAGGGGAGCATGGGGGTCACACCATAAGTTTGTCCCCTTTTATGCCCATATCAGCCAGAGATGCAGATGTTTTATGTGCAGCATGAGATGGTGCATTATCATGCAGAAAAATGATCTTGCTGTGAAATACACGGTTCTTCTTCTTGAACCATGGCAGGAAGTGCTGTTTGAGAAAATCCACATACATTATGGAGTTCATCTTTAGCGCCTTCAGGGATCCTAAAGGGGCCGACAATCTCTCTCCCCATGATTCCAGCCCAAAACATTCTCCACCTCCTCCTTGTTGGCGCTGTAGCCGTGTTTGCGTGGGGTGTCCATCAACCAGCCATCCTCCACTCCATCCATCTGGACCATCGAGCGCTGCACGGCACTCATCCGTGAACAAAACAGTTTTGAAATCAGTCTTCATGTAATGTTTGGCCCACTGAAGCCGTTTCTGCTTGTGTGAAGTGGATAGAGGAGGTCCACAGGATGGCATATGCACAGCTGCAAACCTCTGAAGGACCCTGCATCTTGTTGTTCGGGGGACGTTGGAGGCACAAGCAGCTTCAAAAACTTGTCTGCTACTATGACAAGGCTTTTTTGCCGCTGCTCTTTCAACCTGACGTAATTGCCTGTAGGAAAGAGTCCTCAATTTGCCCTTATCAGCACGCACACGTGTGTACTGTGAATCAGCTACATACTTCTTGATTGCCAAGACACTTCATCCTGATCATCGCACAATGTTGATTGTAGTCATGCCTTGACCTAAACACTCCACAATTTGTTGCTTCTCAGCAGCCGACACATCCTTTTTCTTTCCCATTTTGGCAGAAAATGTAGGCTGCTTAATAATGTGAGACAGCCTTCTTAAGTAGTCTTGCCTTTCATTGGACACACCTGTAAAACTAATTAGCACAGGTGTCTGCAATTGCTTACAGTGATATAAAGAGCCCTGACACACATCACCATCAATGAGTTTAACTGACAAACAAACAAATTCTTCCCTTATCACTCCTAAACACTTTTTGCATAATAATTTGGAACGCAGTGTACATGTGCTTTTCCACAAAACACCAGTGGTTCACGTAGTGAATCTTACAGTTCTAACTTGCCAACCGTGGTCCGTATGGAGTTGTTCAATAAAGGGCCCAAAATTAAGATAACATAGATGGGAGAGGTCTCTATGAATAGGAATTCCTAAGTATTTGATACCCTGTGAGGGCCAGGCAAAGGGAAAGTTGGACTGGATGGAATCCTATATGGATTTGGGGAGGGAGACATCGAGGGCCTCAGACTTCGCTGCATTGATTTTAAAATTTGACCATGTAACAAAGTGATCTATTGCAGCCATAACAGCATGGATGGATATATGTGATTGAGTGATATATACTAGGACATCATCAGCAAATAGAGAGCACTTGTACTCGGTGCCTCCCACCTCAATCCACCTAATATTGGGGTTATGGCGAATTGATGAGAGCAGGTGCTCCGTCACTAGGATGTATAAGAGAGGGGACAGAGAACATCCCTGCCTTGTCCCATTGGTGATTGGGAAAGGTGATGAAAATGTTCTGATGCACCCCCTGGGCCTTGGGACACCCGGAGCCGGACCCTTTTTGGTGGATGCTGGTGGTTGTAGTCTTCGTGGCGGCGACCCGGTTCCGTGGCTCAGGGTGGTCAAACCAGTGGCGGAACTATTTATGTGGTTTTGATGTTTAAATGTCCGACTACGCCACCCGTGGATTGCGGTCAGAGTGAACCGCCGCTGCAGGGCAGACCGCTGAGGCTGGTGTTGTGGGTGCAGCAGAGCGTAGCATAACTCCCCACGGGAGGAGTATAGCCTCAGGGCAGTGTATGCGGAGGATGGGGGTGATGGTGCAGGGCAGCAGCAGTAACGACACGGAGTCAGTGATGCAGTCCAGGGCCTTTACTCACAGTTCTTATTATCCAGACCACGTCTGCAGGTAACGGCTGCCCACGTCGTACTGTGCTCACCAGGTGAGGGGCTCAGACAACTCCCAGATAACTTTGGAGTGCTTCACAGGATCCCCTTTGTGTGTCCTTTGTCTGGCCTTTCTTACCAACCCTTCTGTCCGGCTGCCTCGGGCCTCCTCTTGGTAAACTTGGCGCCAGTTTCCCTGACCCTATGTGGTGCCTTCCTAGCGGGTGTAGCGAGGGGCTGCGCCACATAAAATGTCACAGCCTCCGGTTTCTAGCTGAGGGTCGTTTCCTGCCTCCACTAGTTTCGGGGACCGGTCTCCCCCTTTGGCCTGACTCCTCCACGCAGGTGGATTCGGGCGCGCGGTGGCGACTCGACCGTCCGCACCCCTGGGATCCCTTCATTCCTCGTTCCTGGAGCCTTCTCCGCTCCTCTTCCTTCCTTCTCCCTCTTCCAGGCCTGGGCCTCTGTTACTAGGCCCGCCTCCGGAGCAGAGCTCATGCAGAGCCCCTGCTCCCTGCCACTTCTGCTCAGACTTCTCTGCACTGAACTAAGATGGTGCCCACCTTTTATACTCCCTTCTCAATGCACCCAGGAACTGCTTCCTCCCTGCTCCTGCACTACAGGGTTCCCCTTCCTCAGTGTTCCCTCCCCCCACTCCAGCCAGGGACAGGGACTGTCGTGCCCATCTCAGAGGCATATTGGTCGCCCTGCCCCACGGCAATGTGGTGTAATGCATGCAGGTGTCGGGTCCTGATCCACACTCCATCCTTACCTGAGAGTGAGATATCACACCTCTGGGTGAGGTGCAATACCTCTGTAGCAACCGAGCCCTCAGGGTGCTACAGTTCCATTTATCTTCAGCCTAGGTGACGTATTGTGATACAGGGCCGTGATTTTGGCTATAAAAGGGTCCCCTAGACCCCTACCCCAAGCTTTTTAAGAGAATCATATATGGCGTGCCAGGAGACTCTATGGAATGCTTTCTCAGCATCCAACGAGAGTATCTAATTACAAATTTTTAACTGCATCTAGCCCAGGAAATACTTTGTGCCTAGTAGCAGTGTCTGCTAGTCAGCGGATTATCCCGGCTGTTAAGCAAGCTACACCACCTGTAGTTTAGACACTTAATTTTTTCAAAGGAAATGCTTCGGGACCATGGGATACTCAGTGAAGAGCATCAGGAGGCACCCCAAGGCATAGGGGCTGGGACTGGCAGTAGGATGCCTTGCGGTGGACAGCCGAGCTCGATCCTTATAAAAGCTTTTTAACTGCAGCAGCTTTAGTGGACGCTACTGGATCTGGAATTACGCGGCTGCTGGCATGAGACTTGCCCTCCAATAGATCCATGTAAATGGATTTAAAGTGTATTCATTCAAATTAGAGAGACAATTTAAATTAAAAAGCTTAGAGCTGCCTCCACCACAGGGGGGCTCGCTCGACCCACCAGCAGATAGGCACCAGTATTGGGAGAGGGGGGCTGGCCATCAGGGTTCACCGCGGCTCTGGCACAAACCCGGCGACACGGAGGTGGCACGGGCAGGAGCGGACTGGCCGTCTCGGCTTCTCACTTTTTGGATTTTAGAAGGGCATGACATGCCTATATCTGTGTCTCCCCCTCCTTTTACTCCTCCACCTCTTTTATTTTCGCATGACTATATGTACTTGTCACTTTTCCATGTGTTAGTTATGTCTTCTGAGCAGTTTGTCAGCTTTTGGACACCTTTGAAGGTGTTTTCTATGTGTTTCTATGTGTTTTTGTTTGCCTGCCATTGGTTTTAACGGTGTTCGAAGGTGTTCGACGAACAGTTCGACGAACAGTTCGGCGAACACACGGGTGTTCGACGAACCGAACCGAACTCGAACACTACGGGGGTGGCTCAACACTATTCTTAAGTAGTCTTGCCTTTCATTGGACACACCTGATAAACTAATTAGCACAGGTGTCTGCAATTGCTTACAGTGATATAAAGAGCTCTGACACACATCACCATCAATGAGTTTAACTGACAAACAAACAAATTCTTCCCTTATCACTCCTAAACACTTTTTGCATAATAATTTGGAACACAGTGTACATGTGCTTTTCCACAAAACACCAGTGGTTCACGTAGTGAATCTTACAGTTCTAACTTGCCAACCGTGGTCTGTATGGAGTTGTTCAATAAAGGGCCCAAAATTAAGATAACATAGATGGGAGAGGTCTCTATGAATAGGAATTCCTAAGTATTTGATACCCTGTGAGGGCCAGGCAAAGGGAAAGTTGGACTGGATGGAATCCTATATGGATTTGGGGAGGGAGACATCGAGGGCCTCAGACTTCGCTGCATTGATTTTAAAATTTGACCATGTAACAAAGTGATCTATTTCAGCCATAACAGCATGGATGGATATATATGTGATTGAGTGATATATACTAGTACATCATCAGCAAATAGAGAGCACTTGTACTCGGTGCCTCCCACCTCAATCCACCTAATATTGGGGTTATGGCGAATTGATGAGAGCAGGTGCTCCATCACTAGGATGTATAAGAGAGGGGACAGAGGACATCCCTGCCTTGTCCCATTGGTGATTGTGAAAGGTGATGAAAATGTTCTGATGCACCCCCTGGGCCTTGGGACACCCGGAGCCGGACCCTTTTTGGTGGATGCTGGTGGTTGTAGTCTTCGTGGCGGCGACTCGGTTCCGTGGCTCAGGGTGGTCAAACCAGTGGCGGAACTATTTATGTGGTTTTGATGTTTAAATGTCCGACTACGCCACCCGTGGATTGCGGTCAGAGTGAACCGCCACTGCAGGGCAGACCGCTGAGGCTGGTTTTGTGGGTGCAGCAGAGCGTAGCATAACTCCCCACGGGAGGAGTATAGCCTCAGGGCAGTGTATGCGGAGGATGGGGGTGATGGTGCAGGGCAGCAGCAGTAACGACACGGAGTCAGTGATGCAGTCCAGGGCCTTTACTCACAGTTCTTATTATCCAGACCACGTCTGCAGGCAACGGCTGCCCACGTCGTACTGTGCTCACCAGATGAGGGGCTCAGACAACTCCCAGATAACTTTGGAGCGCTTCACAGGACCCCCTTTGTGTGTCCTTTGTCTGGCCTTTCTTACCAACCCTTCTGTCCGGCTGCCTCGGGCCTCCTCTTGGTAAACTTGGCGCCAGTTTCCCTGACCCTATGTGCTGCCCTCCTAGCGGGTGTAGCAAGGGGCTGCGCCACATAAAATGTCACAGCCTCCGGTTTCTAGCTGAGGGTCGTTTCCTGCCTCCACTAGTTTAGGTGACCGGTCTCCCCCTTTGGCCTGACCCCTCCATGCAGGTGGATTCGGGCGTGCGGTGGCGACTCGCCCGTCCGCACCCCTGGGATCCCTTCGTTCCTTGTTCCTGGAGCCTTCTCCGCTCCTCTTCCTTCCTTCTCCCTCTTCCAGGCCTGGGCCTCTGTTACTAGGCCCGCCTCCGGAGCAGAGCTCATGCAGAGCCCCTGCTCCCTGCCACTTCTGCTCAGACTTCTCTGCACTGAACTAAGATGGTGCCCACCTTTTATACTCCCTTCTCAATGCACCCAGGAACTGCTTCCTCCCTGCTCCTGCACTACAGGGTTCCCCTTCCTCAGTGTTCCCTCCCCCCACTCCAGCCAGGGACAGGGACTGTCGTGCCCATCTCAGGGGCATATTGGTCGCCCTGCCCCACGGCAATGTGGTGTAATGCATGCAGGTGTCGGGTCCTGATCCACACTCCATCCTTACCTGAGAGTGAGATATCACACCTCTGGGTGAGGTGCAATACCTCTGTAGCAACCGAGCCCTCAGGGTGCTACAGTTCCATTTATCTTCAGCCTAGGTGACGTATTGCAATACAGGGCCGTGATTTTGGCTATAAAAGGGTCCCCTAGACCCCTACCCCAAGCTTTTTAAGAGAATCATATATGGCGTGCCAGGAGACTCTATGGAATGCTTTCTCAGCATCCAACGAGAGTATCTAATTACAAATTTTTAACTGCATCTAGCCCAGGAAATACTTTGTGCCTAGTAGCAGTGTCTGCTAGTCAGCGGATTATCCCAGCTGTTAAGCAAGCTACACCACCTGGAGTTTGGACACTTAATTTTTTCAAAGGAAATGCTTCGGGACCACGGGATACTCAGTGAAGAGCATCAGGAGGCACCCCAAGGCATAGGGGCTGGGACTGGCAGTAGGATGCCTTGCGGTGGACAGCCGAGCTCGATCCTTATAAAAGCTTTTTAACTGCAGCAGCTTTAGTGGACGCTACTGGAGCTGGAATTACGCGGCTGCTGGCATGAGACTTGCCCTCCAATAGATCCTTGTAAATGGATTTAAAGTGTATTCATTCAAATTAGAGAGACAATTTAAATTAAAAAGCTTAGAGGTGCCTCCACCACAGGGGGGCTCGCTCGACCCACCAGCGGACAGGCACCAGTATTGGGAGAGGGGGGCTGGCCATCAGGGTTCACCGCGGCTCTGGCACAAACCCGGCGACACGGAGGAGGCACGGGCAGGAGCGGACTGAACGTGTCGGCTTCTCACTTTTTGGATTTTAGAAGGGCATGACATGCCTATATCTGTGTCTCCCCCTCCTTTTACTCCTCCACCTCTTTTCTTTTCTCATGACTATATGTACTTGTCACTTTTCCATGTGTTAGTTGTGTCTTCTGAGCAGTTTGTCAGCTTTTGGACACCTTTGAAGGTGTTTTCTATGTGTTTCTATGTGTTTTTGTTTGCCTGCCATTGGTTTTAACGGTGTTCGAAGGTGTTCGACGAACAGTTCGACGAACAGTTCGGCGAACACACGG
The DNA here is from genome assembly GCF_046119375.1 of Phyllobates terribilis. Classification (NCBI taxonomy): domain Eukaryota; kingdom Metazoa; phylum Chordata; class Amphibia; order Anura; family Dendrobatidae; genus Phyllobates; species Phyllobates terribilis. Next base: position 231,649,890 of record NW_027362764.1, read on the forward strand.
GTGTTCGACGAACCGAACTCGAACACTACGGGGGTGGCTCAACACTACTCCAAAGTTCCTCCAAACTTTGTCTATTTGCCCTATAAGCTCCTGCAAGGTATAATAATCCAAAAAAAGCACGCAGTTCTATTTCATCTGTGGCCTTGATGGTTCTGTTGCAGATGAACTTGTCCTTTATAATGTCTATATATTGGCTGGAATATGTGACAATAGAGTCCAGAATGTCATCTGTGAATAAACTATTCCAGCATTCAACTGCAGTTTTTGCATTACTTGCAGTTCCTATAACTGCAGGAAGGTGAGTAATAATGTTTTGAGGTTCCCTATGTTTTTTCTGGAGTGGCTTCTTGTTCCATTGGTTTTTTTTATCTTTTCCCGTATAATAAGATTCTACATCTTCATCCTTATCACTGTCACCATCTTGCTCTGTTTCAGAATCCACTTCACATACTGCCACCTCATCATGAGAATCAATCTCACTTTCCTCTCCTAAATCCTCATTCAGTGTGGGGTCTGCATCATCTAACAGCATGTTTGTTACTTCCTCAACATCAAGGTTTTTTGATAAATTGTACATTTTCCTCTCCATTTCAGCAGATAATCTGAAGCAAGAGAAGGAATATGTGTTAGGGAACTACTGTATATGCCTGAGCAGCACACTTTCTTTTTTAATCTGCCTTATTTCTATTAAATATCCACACACTTTGTGCTATACATTCATAAAACAAGCTAAATAAACAATTGTGATGAATAAAAACATAAAATACCAACCTTATTGAGTGTCACGTGTTCACATACAATGAGCCTGAGAGATTAGCGCAGTTATATCTGTCCTCCTAAAGCTCTGCAATCCAACTGTGGTATGAGGTTTCACAGAGCTGCTAGAGACAGGAGACTACCTGGAGGGAGGGGATTTCCTCACAATCTGGTGAGGAAGGAGAAATGAAAGTAAAAGAGATGTGCCTGTCAGGCCTTTTGTATGTGACGGAGGGTTAAGTATATAATTCCACATGTGTTAATTCATAGTTTTGATGCCTTCAGTGTGAATGTACAATTTTCAAAGTCATGAAAATACAGAAAAATCTTTAAATGAGAAGGTGTGTCCAAACTTTTGGTCTGTACTGTATGTTGTGGAATACATATACTAATTATAAACAAGCATAGTGACGCCAGGTCTTATATAGACTTGATGACGCTGTGCGGCTAACCAATCACTTTAATGCCCACAACCAACATGGCTACGGCATTACAGTGAGTGGCAAGCAATCCCTGCATCTTCATTGGCGCTCTAAAAAGCACCAAACATGCAGGGCGGGGACTCGAGTTCCTGCCTGAGCAACCCAGAAATACTTGCCAGTGATGCTCTGGCGGGTACCGAATAGTGGCGAGCATGTTCACTTATCACTAGTGCTAATGTTTCCCTTTAAATCTGCTTCAGAAGCCATCCCAAGTGTCATAAAGAGTTGATAAGCATAGTGAGTCTTTTCTGTCCTTCTTACCTTGTTTAGCATAAAATTAATAGTATTATATATCTATATTCATAGTAATATTGTTACATTGCAGACCAAAAACATTAATTTCAACTTTATGGCTCATTTCACATACTCCAAACTAAGCATAATTTTTATGAGTGCTTATGCAATTTTGTACGACGTGTTGGTTAGCATAAATTGGCTATGAATCATCCGGCCACCTCTCAAAGAAGTTTTATTTCTGAAGTTGCAGACGTATTTTATTTCAAATATAGTGCTATCATAGAACATGTTGTAATTTTACAAAATAGGGGAAAATTATGTTATACTTTACATCCGTGTGCGAATCTATGCCAGGATAGGTATTTCCAGTTGATGCGGATATGTTAATTGGTAGCAATTTAGGATGGCCTAGTTTAAACTGCACAGCATTTTTCTTTCTCTGTGAGCTTGTAAATTGCTATGATATATTTTTTTTCCCGCTGCATACCAATAAAGAGCAGATGGTTCTATGAATATGTAGCATTTTGTATTATAATTTGTAATTTGAAATATTCAGTTATTGCTTATCAGAACGCTGAATGCAGCAGCGGTTTCAAAAGATTACGATCTCATGAACTGCACTAATAGGGCATACAGATTCCTCATTTCCAACGCTGGTAGGAATTCACTAAGTCAACTTCAGTAATGTCAAGGCAATTCTGTTAACATGCCACCAATATGATTATTTTCTAGAATGGGGGATTTCCAGGGTTGTTAATGCAGAAGTTCAAATAATTTACTATATGGCTAAATAAATGCAATATCTATTTTCCCTTTATATCATTTTCATGCCGGCTAAATGGAATGGAACGCTGTTGATTTTAACCTCTGAAATATATCACTTAGTTCCAATAGCCAAGGTCATTTCTACCTTCAAGGTAAGTGGAGCAACATATAAAATAGTCCGTCATAAAGCGATGACAGTTGTGAGGCAGCCAGCTAGGTTGTAGCTACATCTTGTAATTCATTTAGCTATTATAAGATGGATGTTATTTTTTTACAAGCAGAGTTTAACCTTGCAAATACTGTTCTCTGATAATTTCTCTTCTGAGGATTCAATTGTGCATTCAGCACTAAAGAACAGAAAAAAATATGGCATCAAGCAATAAATAAAATTCTGCCTGTGTACCCAGAAAGATGACAATCAGACAGTTTTATTGCTGACATTGCAGATTCTTCAGAAGCTCAAGCATTGATTGGATATCTGTTAATATGTGCAATTGACTACCCGTTTGGCCAGGATGTGAGAGGGAAATTACTGCATAGTCAATTTATAAAGCTGTCCTTCCCTATGGGGAGAACATTAAGAAAATGAACTTTAAGAGTGTCTGCATTCACGCTGCAAGCTGTCAACTCCACCGCTGAGTTAGCCAATAAACTAATAGAGAAAGTAACCTCTGTGAATATGGATTCATACATAATTCATGATGTTGATCTTTTTTTCTCCTTTTTTATAGTAAATGAAAAAAACATAATCTGTAAATTCCATCTTCATATTTAAAATAATCTGCAGTTTGGTTGTGGGCTGCTGTTTCCTTCATGTTTTTTACCTAATGTGCAACTCTTCATATAACTATCACAAAATATGTTTTATGATGTTATGATCATGCTTTATTTGGATTCTAAACTCAAATTGTGCATCGGCTGCATTAGGGTATGAGCCCACAATGCAGATTTGAAGCAGAAATTTCCTCAGTGTTTTTGTCTCTCCCTGGCAGAAAAAAGCGCATGCAGATTTACATGCGTTTTTGATGCACTTTTACATGCGTTTTTTGAAGCGTTTTTGAGCATCATTGAATGATTTTTGGAGGGAGCTAAATAAAGTTGGTGGGACATTGCTTAAGCCCTTGGATTACCTAAGAGCTGGGGTGATTATATTGGTTCATTTAAATGATTAAAGAACGTGTCTGTTGTATTTCAAATAAAGTTTTTTAAATAAAGTGTCTGTTTCTTTGCTTTTTTTGGTCATGAAAAAGTCTGATTGACACCTTGACATCACCAAACAAAAGAGCTGGGTGTCAGCTAGTCCCATTCACCCAATCTTCATTAGCATTTCTATTCACGTAATTCATGCGACTGCTGTGAGATGTTTTTTCTTAGCCTGGGAAGGTGCCATTAGGCAAACATTTCCCTGGCCATAATTAACATCTCACAGCTGGTTCATTAGCCCCTAAGTCCCCCTCCTCGATCAGCCCTCAGCAGCGCTTTGAACAAAACATATTTATGCTGCATCCAAAACGCGGTGTTCTAATGCCTCACTTTTGTTGTCGTTACATGTGAATCCACCGCATATAATGACACTTCAATCGGTCAAAATCTGTAGCGGAGACTAGCGTGTCTGCTACAGAAATAGACATGCTGCAGGTGAGTTTGGGTACGTGGCCACGGTCAGGAACCGCTGCAAGTTTGACGTTGGGTGTATATACAGCGTCAAACCCGCAGCGTCCAGATGTTACGCTATAGTGGATGGGATCTCTAGAAATCCCATGTCCGCTATACATGCATCAGAGGCTGCGAATCACCCTTGGATACTGACATGCGGTGCTTCTTTCAGGACCGTAGCATGTCAATTTCTCTTGTGGAGTCGCTAATCTCCACAACAGAAATTTGACCACTAGAAAGTATTGAATGTGGTAAGAACACATGGTTCAGGGAACATATGTGGATTTACCTGTGTTTAATAGAATGCAATGTTTTGGACGCAGCAAAAATTTCCATCCAAAGCGCTGCTACGTCTGAACTATGGGCACAAAGCCTAAAATTTAAAAACAACTGGCGTGGACTCCCGCGTCATTTTTATAACCAGCAGAGGGAAAGCCGACTGCTGGGGGCTGATATTAGTAGCCTTGGAAAGGGCCATTAGCCAACAATGTTCCCTGGCTATTAATATCAGCCCACAGCTGTTTGTTTAGCCTTCACTGGCTAGTTTAGAGGGAGACCCCAGAAAAATATTGATGTGTGGTCCCCCTATAAAATCTAGCCAGCAAAGCCTAAACTAGACAGCTGCCGGCTGATATTAATAGCCAGGGAAGGGGCCATGAATACTATCCCCCTTCATGGCTATTAATATCTCCCCTCAGCAGTCCCAGAAATGGCGCATCCATAAGATGCGCCAAATCTGGCACTTAGCCTCGCTCTTCCACGCTGCCCTGTAGCAGTGGCATGGGGGAATGGGGTTGGGGTTCACGTCAGCCTTGTATTGGTGGCTGACGCGAAGCCCAGGTTAGTAATGGAGGGCATTTATAAGACGCCCCAATTACTAACCGCATAGTAAAATGGTCAGCGCATTTTCAATAAAAGACACGGCCAGAATAAAGAATTTTAATGAAAATAAACATACACAGTTCTTCAATTTTTTTATTACCCGCCTCCACGAAGCCCTTGATCTCCTGAAAAAAAACGTAAAAAACCAAACAACAATATTCCTCATTTGTCCGCCATCAATGACATAATCCACGTAATGCCAAGGACCCATGACAATTGGGATCATTTCTACAGCTGTGACATCAGCAATCACTGATGGCACAGCTGTAAAATACAGCACTGTATACTGACAGGGGTGTAAAATCACCCCTATCAGTATGCAGTGCTGCAGGAGAGGTCAATGGGGATGAGTCCCGGTGAGCTAGAGAGCGTGGGAAAATTCTTGTGAATCTTCCCACGAGCAGCATCAGCTGATCGGTCATGAGACTATGAAAATTGTACATTCAGACCGAAGGCATCAAAACTATGAATTAACACATGTGGAATTATATACTTAACAAAAAAGTGTGAAACAACTGAAATATGTCTTATATTCTAGGTTCTTCAAAGTAGCCACCTTTTGCTTTGATGACTGCTTTGCACACTCTTGGCATTCTCTTGATGAGGTTCAAGAGGTAGTCACCGGAAATGGTTTTTACTTCACAGGTGTGCCCTGTCAGGATTAATAAGTGGGATTTTGGGACCATCAGTTGTGTTGTGCAGAAGTCAGGTGGATACACAGCTGATAGTCCTACTGAATAGACTGTTAGAATTTGTATTATGGCAAGAAAAAAGCAGCTAAGTAAAGAAAAACGAGTGGCCATCATTACTTTAAGAAATGAAGGTCAGTCAGTCTGAAAAATTGGGCAAACTTTGAAAGTGTCCCCAAGTGCAGTTGCAAAAACCATCAAGAGCTACAAAGAAACTGGCTCACATGAGGACCGCCCCAGGAAAGTAAGACCAAGAGTCACCTCTGCTTCTGAGGATAAGTTTATCCAAGTCACCAGCCTCTGAAATCGCAGGTTAACAGCAGCTCAGATTAGAGACCAGGTCAATGCCACACAGACTTCTAGCAGCAGACACATCTCTTCAACAACTGTTAAGAGGAGACTTTGTGCAGCAGGCCTTCATGATAAAATAGCTGCTAGGAAACCACTGCTAAGGACAGTCAACAAGCAGAAGAGACTTGTTTAGGCTAAAGAACACAAGGAATGGACATTAGACCAGTGGAAATCTGTGCTTTGGTCTGATGAGTCCAAATTTGAGATCTTTGGTTCCAACCACCGTGTCTTTGTGCGATGCAGAAAAGGTGAACGGATGGACTCTACATGCCTGGTTCCCACCGTGAAGCAGGAAGAGGAGCTGTGATGATGTGGGGGTGCTTTGCTGGTGACACTGTTGGGGAAGCCCAGGTTAGTAATGGAGGGCATTTATAAGACGCCCCAATTACTAACCGCATAGTAAAATGATCAGCGCATTTTCAATAAAAGACACGGCCAGAATAAAGAATTTTAATGAAAATAAACATACACAGTTCTTCAATTTTTTTATTACCCGCCTCCACGAAGCCCTTGATCTCCTGAAAAAAAATGTAAAAAACCAAACAACAATATTCCTCATTTGTCCGCCATCAATGACATAATCCACGTAATGTCAAGGACCCATGACAATTGGGATCATTTCTACAGCTGTGACATCAGCAATCACTGATGGCACAGCTGTAAAATACAGCACTGTATACTGACAGGGGTGTAAAATCACCCCTATCAGTATGCAGTGCTGCAGGAGAGGTCAATGGGGATGAGTCCCGGTGAGCTAGAGAGCGTGGGAAAATTCTTGTGAATCTTCCCACGAGCAGCATCAGCTGATCGGTCATGAGACTATGAAAATTGTACATTCAGACCGAAGGCATCAAAACTATGAATTAACACATGTGGAATTATATACTTAACAAAAAAGTGTGAAACAACTGAAATATGTCTTATATTCTAGGTTCTTCAAAGTAGCCACCTTTTGCTTTGATGACTGCTTTGCACACTCTTGGCATTCTCTTGATGAGGTTCAAGAGGTAGTCACCGGAAATGGTTTTTACTTCACAGGTGTGCCCTGTCAGGATTAATAAGTGGGATTTTGGGACCATCAGTTGTGTTGTGCAGAAGTCAGGTGGATACACAGCTGATAGTCCTACTGAATAGACTGTTAGAATTTGTATTATGGCAAGAAAAAAGCAGCTAAGTAAAGAAAAACGAGTGGCCATCATTACTTTAAGAAATGAAGGTCAGTCAGTCTGAAAAATTGGGCAAACTTTGAAAGTGTCCCCAAGTGCAGTTGCAAAAACCATCAAGAGCTACAAAGAAACTGGCTCACATGAGGACCGCCCCAGGAAAGTAAGACCAAGAGTCACCTCTGCTTCTGAGGATAAGTTTATCCAAGTCACCAGCCTCTGAAATCGCAGGTTAACAGCAGCTCAGATTAGAGACCAGGTCAATGCCACACAGACTTCTAGCAGCAGACACATCTCTTCAACAACTGTTAAGAGGAGACTTTGTGCAGCAGGCCTTCATGATAAAATAGCTGCTAGGAAACCACTGCTAAGGACAGTCAACAAGCAGAAGAGACTTGTTTAGGCTAAAGAACACAAGGAATGGACATTAGACCAGTGGAAATCTGTGCTTTGGTCTGATGAGTCCAAATTTGAGATCTTTGGTTCCAACCACCGTGTCTTTGTGCGATGCAGAAAAGGTGAACGGATGGACTCTACATGCCTGGTTCCCACCGTGAAGCAGGAAGAGGAGCTGTGATGATGTGGGGGTGCTTTGCTGGTGACACTGTTGGGGAAGCCCAGGTTAGTAATTGAGGGCATTTATAAGACGCCCCAATTACTAACCGCATAGTAAAATGGTCAGCGCATTTTCAATAAAAGACACGGCCAGAATAAAGAATTTTAATGAAAATAAACATACACAGTTCTTCAATTTTTTTATTACCCGCCTCCACGAAGCCCTTGATCTCCTGAAAAAAAATGTAAAAAACCAAACAACAATATTCCTCATTTGTCCGCCATCAATGACATAATCCACGTAATGCCAAGGACCCATGACAATTGGGATCATTTCTACAGCTGTGACATCAGCAATCACTGATGGCACAGCTGTAAAATACAGCACTGTATACTGACAGGGATGTAAAATCACCCCTATCAGTATGCAGTGCTGCAGGAGAGGTCAATGGGGATGAGTCCCGGTGAGCTAGAGAGCGTGGGAAAATTCTTGTGAATCTTCCCACGAGCAGCATCAGCTGATCGGTCATGAGACTATGAAAATTGTACATTCAGACCGAAGGCATCAAAACTATGAATTAACACATGTGGAATTATATACTTAACAAAAAAGTGTGAAACAACTGCAATATGACTTATATTCTAGGTTCTTCAAAGTAGCCACCTTTTGCTTTGATGAATGCTTTGCACACTCTTGGCATTCTCTTGATGAGGTTCAAGAGGTAGTCACCGGAAATGGTTTTTACTTCACAGGTGTGCCCTGTCAGGATTAATAAGTGGGATTTTGGGACCATCAGTTGTGTTGTGCAGAAGTCAGGTGGATACACAGCTCATAGTCCTACTGAATAGACTGTTAGAATTTGTATTATGGCAAGAAAAAAGCAGCTAAGTAAAGAAAAACGAGTGGCCATCATTACTTTAAGAAATGAAGGTCAGTCAGTCTGAAAAATTGGGCACACTTTGAAAGTGTCCCCAAGTGCAGTTGCAAAAACCATCAAGCGCTACAAAGAAACTGGCTCACATGAGGACCGCCCCAGGAAAGTAAGACCAAGAGTCACCTCTGCTTCTGAGGATAAGTTTATCCAAGTCACCAGCCTCTGAAATCGCAGGTTAACAGCAGCTCAGATTAGAGACCAGGTCAATGCCACACAGACTTCTAGCAGCAGACATATCTCTTCAACAACTGTTAAGAGGAGACTTTGTGCAGCAGGCCTTCATGGTAAAATAGCTGCTAGGAAACCACTGCTAAGGACAGTCAACAAGCAGAAGAGACTTGTTTAGGCTAAAGACCACAAGGAATGGACATTAGACCAGTGGAAATCTGTGCTTTGGTCTGATGAGTCCAAATTTGAGATCTTTGGTTCCAACCACCGTGTCTTTGTGCGATGCAGAAAAGGTGAACGGATGGACTCTACATGCCTGGTTCCCACCGTGAAGCAGGAAGAGGAGCTGTGATGATGTGGGGGTGCTTTGCTGGTGACACTGTTGGGGAAGCCCAGGTTAGTAATGGAGGGCATTTATAAGACGCCCCAATTACTAACCGCATAGTAAAATGGTCAGCGCATTTTCAATAAAAGACACGGCCAGAATAAAGAATTTTAATGAAAATAAACATACACAGTTCTTCAATTTTTTTATTACCCGCCTCCACGAAGCCCTTGATCTCCTGAAAAAAAACGTAAAAAACCAAACAACAATATTCCTCATTTGTCCGCCATCAATGACATAATCCACGTAATGCCAAGGACCCATGACAATTGGGATCATTTCTACAGCTGTGACATCAGCAATCACTGATGGCACAGCTGTAAAATACAGCACTGTATACTGACAGGGGTGTAAAATCACCCCTATCAGTATGCAGTGCTGCAGGAGAGGTCAATGGGGATGAGTCCCGGTGAGCTAGAGAGCGTGGGAAAATTCTTGTGAATCTTCCCACGAGCAGCATCAGCTGATCGGTCATGAGACTATGAAAATTGTACATTCAGACCGAAGGCATCAAAACTATGAATTAACACATGTGGAATTATATACTTAACAAAAAAGTGTGAAACAACTGAAATATGTCTTATATTCTAGGTTCTTCAAAGTAGCCACCTTTTGCTTTGATGACTGCTTTGCACACTCTTGGCATTCTTTTGATGAGGTTCAAGAGGTAGTCACCGGAAATGGTTTTTACTTCATAGGTGTGCCCTGTCAGGATTAATAAGTGGGATTTTGGGACCATCAGTTGTGTTGTGCAGAAGTCAGGTGGATACACAGCTGATAGTCCTACTGAATAGACTGTTAGAATTTGTATTATGGCAAGAAAAAAGCAGCTAAGTAAAGAAAAATGAGTGGCCATCATTACTTTAAGAAATGAAGGTCAGTCAGTCTGAAAAATTGGGCAAACTTTGAAAGTGTCCCCAAGTGCAGTTGCAAAAACCATCAAGCGCTACAAAGAAACTGGCTCACATGAGGACCGCCCCAGGAAAGTAAGACCAAGAGTCACCTCTGCTTCTGAGGATAAGTTTATCCAAGTCACCAGCCTCTGAAATCGCAGGTTAACAGCAGCTCAGATTAGAGACCAGGTCAATGCCACACAGACTTCTAGCAGCAGACACATCTCTTCAACAACTGTTAAGAGGAGACTTTGTGCAGCAGGCCTTCATGGTAAAATAGCTGCTAGGAAACCACTGCTAAGGACAGTCAACAAGCAGAAGAGACTTGTTTAGGCTAAAGAACACAAGGAATGGACATTAGACCAGTGGAAATCTGTGCTTTGGTCTGATGAGTCCAAATTTGAGATCTTTGGTTCCAACCACCGTGTCTTTGTGCGATGCAGAAAAGGTGAACGGATGGACTCTACATGCCTGGTTCCCACCGTGAAGCAGGAAGAGGAGCTGTGATGATGTGGGGGTGCTTTGCTGGTGACACTGTTGGGGATTTATTCAAAATTTAAGGCATGCTGAACCAGCATGGCTACCACAGCATCTTGCAGCGGCATGCTATTCCATCCGGTTTGTGTTTAGTTGGACCATCATTTATTTTTCAACAGTACAATGACCCCAAACACACCTCCAGGCTGTGTAAGGGCTATTTGATCAAGAAGGAGAGTGATGGGGTGCTACGCCAGATGACCTGGCCTCCACAGTCACCAGACCTGAACCCAATCGAGATGGTTTGGGGTGAGCTGGACCGCAGAGTGAAGGCAAAAGGGCCAACAAGTGCTAAGCATCTCTGAGAACTCCTTCAGGATTGTTGGAAGACCATTTCCGGTGACTACCTCTGGAAACTCATCGAGAGAATGCCAAGAGTGTGCAAAGCAGTCATCAAAGTAAAAGGTGGCTACTTTGAAGAACCTAGAATATAAGACATATTTTCAGTTGTTTCACACTTTTTTGTTGAGTATATAATTCCACATGTGTTAATTCATAGTTTTGATGCCTTCAGTGTGAATGTACAATTTTCATAGTCATGAAAATACAGAAAAATCTTTAAATGAGAAGGTGTGTCCAAACTTTAGGTCTGTACTGTACATCAGCAGATGACATGGCTCCCCAAAGCATCACTGATTGTTGAAACTTCTCAGTAGCCCTCAAGAAGTTTGGATTTTGTGCCTCTCCACTCTTCCTCCAGACTCTGAGACTTTGATTTCCAAATGAAATGTAAAATTTACTTTGCATTTACTTAGTGTCAATGACTGCCTTCTAGACATCTGTCAAGTCAGCAGTCTTCCCCATGATTCTGGAGCCTACTAAAACAGACTAAGGGACCTTTTTAAATGCTAAGGAAGCTTTTGCACTTGTTTTTTTGTTAATTACTGAGTTAATGACTTTTGTGTTTTCATTGGCTGTAAGTCAAAATCATCAACTATAACAGAAATAAACACTTGAAATAGATCACTCTGTTTGTAATGACTCTATATAATATATGAGTTTCACTTTTTGTATTGAAGAGCTGAAATAAATTATCTTTTTGATGATATTCTAATTTAGTGAGATGCACCTGTAGCTGCCTCCACTAGGGATGAGCGAACGTGCTCGATGATACTCGGATATCACTTGAGTATCTGGGTGCCCGGACGTGCACATTACTCAGCAAGTATTGGGCAGTGCTCGGTTTCAAACTCAAATCCCTGCCCCCTGTGTAACAGGCGCCAAACATGCAGGGATTGCCTGCGAGTCAGTATAATACCCTAGCCATCTTGGTAGTGGCATTACTGTGATTGGGATTATACAATTACAGGCTCTGCCATGCTCGAGACACTGACACCATGGCACAGCTCTGTGACAGTTCTTATTGGAAGGAGAGAGTGCTTGTCCAGGCATATGTGTACACAGTATAACAAATCAGAGTCCTGTAGTGTTGATGCTGGTGCTGAAGCTGAACCATCATACTAAGAGCCCTTGTCAGTGCCAATACCTTGCTTTGCTGTTTGTATCACATACATTCTGCATTTAGTCTAGGGAGGGAGAGAGTTGCAGGAACAGGGAGAGTAGCAGAACACAGTCTGTAGGCAGGGATTAGGGGTTTGCAGTACCTTGCAAAATATATATATGCATTTTTTTTTTGTGAAAAAACTGAATATATCGTGATCCATCGAGTAGTACATGCTTTGTGATACATTTTGGTTTTATATAACACTCCAAAGTGTTGAAATTTTTTTCTAGATTAAATTACTCACCCATAGAGTATTCCATGCTCTGGGATACATTTCTGTGATATATAAAAATACAAAAAAAGTTTTAAAAAATATAGCTAGGTGAAATTAATCACCCATACAGTAGTCTGTGGTCTGGGGTACATTTATGTGGTTATAATTAGGCATGAGCGAACATTTCCATGTTCGGTTCGGAAAAGTTCGCCTAACAAATTGATATTCGCCGAATTTATTCACCGAATATTCGTCAAACATTTCCGAATCCCATAGGCGTCAATGGGGGAACCAAAAAATTGCATATACAACACCTAGAATTGGGACCAAAAGATGCCAAAACACATCAAATTAGACATCAGGGAAGTGCCATCTATTGACCTAGAGTACAAGTACAACATTTTTTCAGTTGCGCTTTAAATGTCAAAAGGGGTCACCGACTAGTACAACAGGAGAGAAAACCCTACCTGCGAGGGCGCACTGTCACGGACGTGGCTTGTGGAACCACTGTGCCACGGACCCCAGAGAGCTTGGAGGGGCGTGACTAGGGGAGCACCGGACTGTTCACTAGAGCCTCTGATCGTGAGGTTAGACTTGGCTCCCGATGAATGCCAGGTGCAACTACAGGGTGCGCAGCAGCTGGACGCAGTAGGACAGACAAGATTGTGCAGCAGGCAGAGTCTGTTTCAGAGTGCAGAAGGCAGAGTCTATATCAGAGTGCAGCAGGCAGAATCTGTATCAGAGTGCAGCAGGCAGAGTGTGTATCAGAGTGCAGCAGGCAGAGCCTGTATCAGGAGAGCAGCAGGCAGAGTCTGTATCAGGAGTGCAGCAGGCAGAGTCTGTATCAGAGTGTAGCAGGCAGAGTCTGTATCAGAGTGCAGCAGGCAGAGTCTATATCAGGAGTGCAGCAGGCAGAGTCAATATCAGAGTGCAGCAGGCAGAGTCTGTATCAGGAGTGCAGCAGGCAGAGTCTATATTAGAGTGCAGCAGGCAGAGTCTGTTTCAGGAGTGCAGCAGGCAGAGTCTGTATCAGAGTGCAGCAGTCAGAGTCTGTATCAGGAGTGCAGCAGGCAGAGTCTGTTTCGGGAGAGCAGCAGGCAGATTCTGTATCAGTAGTGCAGCAGGCGGAATCTGTATCAGAATGCAGCAGGCAGAGTCTGTATCAGGAGTGCAGCAGGCAGAGTCTGTTTCAAGAGTGCAGCAGGCAGAGTCTGTTTCAGGAGTGCAGCAGGCAGATTCTGTATCAGGAGTGCAGCAGGCAGAATCTGTATCAGAATGCAGCAGGCAGAGTCTGTATCAGGAGGGCAGCAGTCAGAGTCTGTTTCAGGAGTGCAGCAGGCAGAGTCTGTATCAGGAGTGCAGCAGGCAGAGGCTTTATAAGGAGTGCAGCAGGCAGAGTTTGTATCAGAGTGGAGCAGGCAGAGTCTGTATCAGGATTGCAGGAGACAGAGTCTGTATCAGGAGTGCAGCAGGCAGAGTCTGTATCAGAGTGTAGCAGGCAGAGTCTGTATCAGTGTGCAGCAGCAGAGTCTGTATCAGGAGTGTAGCAGGCAGAGTCTATATCAGAGTGCAGCAGACAGAGTTTGTATCAGGAGTGCAGCAGGCAGAGTCTATATTAGAGTGCCGCAGGCAGAGTCTGTATCAGGAGTGCAGCAGGCAAAGTCTGTATCAGAGTGCAGCAGGCAGAGTCTGTTTCTGGAGTGTAGCAGGCAGAGTCTGTATCAGAGTGCAGCAGGCAGAGTCTGTATCAGGAGTGCAGCAGGCAGAGTCAATATCAGAGTGCAGCAGGCAGAGGCTGTATCAGGAGTGCAGCAGGCAGAGTCTGTATTAGACTGCAGCAGGCAGAGTCTGTATAAGAGTGCAGCAGGCAGAGTCTGTATCAGCGTGTAGCAGACAGAGTCTGTATCAGGAATGCAGTAGGCAGAGTCTGTTTCAGGAGTGCAGTAGGCAGAGTCTGTTTCAGGAGTGCAGCAGGCAGAGTCTGTATCAGAGTGCAGCAGGCAGATTCTGTATCAGAAGTGCAGCAGGCAGAATCTGTTTCAGAATGCAGCAGGCAGAGTCTTTATCAGGAGTGCAGCAGGCAGTGTTTGTTTCAAGAGTGCAACAGGCAGAGTCTGCTTCAGGAGTGCAGCAGGCAGAATCTGTATCAGAGTGCAGCAGGCAGAGTCTGTATCAGGAGTACAGCAACAGAATCTGTATCATGAGTGCAGCAGGTAGAGTCTGTATCATGAGTGCAGCAAGCAGAATCTGTATCAGAATGCAGCAGGCAGAGTCTGTATCAGGAGTGCAGCAGGCAGAGTCTGTATCAGAGTGCAGCAGGTAGTGTCTGCATCAGAGTGCAGCAGGCAGAGTCTGTATCAGAGGGCAACAGGCAGAGTATGTATCAGGAGTGCAGCAGACAGAGTCTGTATCGGGAGTGCAGCAGGCAGAGGCTTTATAAGGAGTGCAGCAGGCAGAGTTTGTATCAGAGTGGAGCAGGCAGAGTCTGTATCAGGATTGCAGGAGACAGAGTCTGTATCAGGAGTGCAGCAGGCAGAGTCTGTATCAGAGTGTAGCAGGCAGAGTCTGTATCAGTGTGCAGCAGCAGAGTCTGTATCCGGAGTGTAGCAGGCAGAGTCTATATCAGAGGGCAGCAGGCAGAGTTTGTGTCAGGAGTGCAGCAGGCAGAGCCTATATTAGAGTGCCGCAGGCAGAGTCTGTATCAGGAGTGCAGCAGGCAAAGTCTGTTTCAGAGTGCAGCAGGCAGAGTCTGTTTCAGGAGTGCAGCAGACAGAGTCTGTATCAGAGTGTAGCAGGCAGAGTCTGGATCAGTGTGCAGCAGCAGAGTCTGTATCAGGATTGCAGGAGACAGAGTCTGTATCAGGAGTGCAGCAGGCAGATTCTGTATCAGGAGTGCAGCAGGCAGAGTCTATATTAGAGAGCAGCAGGCAGAGTCTGTTTCGGGAGTGCAGCAGGCAGAGTCTGTATCAGAGTGCAGCAGTCAGAGTCTGTATCAGGAGTGCAGCAGGCAGAGTCTGTTTCGGGAGAGCAGCAGGCAGATTCTGTATCAGGAGTGCAGCAGGCGGAATCTGTATCAGAATGCAGCAGGCAGAGTCTGTATCAGGAGTGCAGCAGGCAGATTCTGTATCAGGAGGGCAGCAGGCAGAATCTGTATCAGAATGCAGCAGGCAGAGTCTGTATCAGGAGTGCAGCAGGCAGAGTCTGTTTCAGGAGTGCAGCAGGCAGTGTCTGTATCAGAGTGCAGCAGGTATTGTCTGTATTAGAGTGCAGCAGGCAGAGTCTGTATCAGAGGGCAGCAGGCAGAGTCTGTATCAGGAGTGCAGCAGACAGAGTCTGTATCAGGAGTGCAGAAGGCAGAGGCTTTATAAGGAGTGCAGCAGGCAGAGTTTGTATCAGAGTGGAGCAGGCAGAGTCTGTATCAGGATAGCAGGAGACAGAGTCTGTATCAGGAGTGCAGCAGGCAGAGTCTGTATCAGAGTGTAGCAGGCAGAGTCTGTATCAGTGTGCAGCAGCAGAGTCTGTATCAGGAGTGTAGCAGGCAGAGTCTATATCAGAGTGCAGCAGGCAGAGTTTGTATCAGGAGTGCAGCAGGCAGAGTCTATATTAGAGTGCCGCAGGCAGAGTCTGTATCAGGAGTGCAGCAGGCAAAGTCTGTATCAGAGTGCAGCAGGCAGAGTCTGTTTCTGGAGTGTAGCAGGCAGAGTCTGTATCAGAGTGCAGCAGGCAGAGTCTGTATCAGGAGTGCAGCAGGCAGAGTCAATATCAGAGTGCAGCAGGCAGAGTCTGTATCAGGAGTGCAGCAGGCAGAGTCTATATTAGAGTGCAGCAGGCAGAGTCTGTTTCAGGAGTGCAGCAGGCAGAGTCTGTATCAGAGTGCAGCAGTCAGAGTCTGTATCAGGAGTGCAGCAGGCAGAGTCTGTTTCGGGAGAGCAGCAGGCAGATTCTGTATCAGGAGTGCAGCAGGCGGAATCTGTATGAGAATGCAGCAGGCAGAGTCTGTATCAGGAGTGCAGCAGGCAGAGTCTGTTTCAAGAGTGCAGCAGGCAGAGTCTGTTTCAGGAGTGCAGCAGGCAGATTCTGTATCAGGAGTGCAGCAGGCAGAATCTGTATCAGAATGCAGCAGGCAGAGTCTGTATCAGGAGTGCAGCAGGCAGAGTCTGTTTCAGGAGTGCAGCAGGCAGAGTCTGTATCAGAGTGCAGCAGGCAGAGTCTGTATTAGGAGTGCAGCAGGCAGAGTGTATATTAGAGTGCAGCAGGAAGAGTCTGTATCAGAGTGCAGTAGGCAGAGTCTGTATCAGAGTGCAGCAGGTAGTGTCTGTTTAAGGAGTGCAGCAGGCAGAGTCTGTATCAGAGTGGAGCAGGCAGATTCTGTATAAGGAGTGCAGCAGGCAGAATCTGAATCAGAATGCAGCAGGCAGAGTCTGTTTCAGGAGTGCAGCAGGCAGAGTCTGTATCAGGAGTGCAGCAGGCAGAGTCTGTTTCAGGAGTGCAGCAGGCAGAGTCTGTTTCAAGAGTGCAGCAGGCAGATTCTGTTTCAGGAGTGCAGCAGGCAAAGTCTGTATCAGGAGTGCAGCAGGCAGGGCCTATATCAGTGTGCAGCATGTAGAGTCTGTATCAGGAGTGCAGCAGGCAGAGTCTGTATCAGGAGTGCAGCAGGCAGAGTCTCTTTCAGGAGTGCAGCAGGCAGAGTCTGTTTCAGGAGTGCAGCAGGCAGAGTCTGTATCAGAGTGCAGCAGGCAGATTCTGTGTCAGGAGTGCAGCAGGCAGAATCTGTATCAGAACACAGCAGGCAGAGTCTGTATCAGGAGTGCAGCAGGCAGAGCCTGTATCAGAGCGCAGCAGGCAGAGTCTGTATCAGGAGTGCAGCAGGCAGAGCCTGTATCAGAGCGCAGCAGGCAGAGTCTGTATCAGGAGTGCAGCAGGCAGAGTCTTTATCTGGAGTGCAGCAGGCAGAGTCTGTATCCGAGTGCAGCAGGCAGAGCCTGTATCAAGAGTACAGCAACAGAGTCTGTTTCAGGAGTCCAGCAGGCAGAGTCTGTATAAGAGTGCAGCAGGCAGAGTTTGTATCAGGAGTGCAGCAGACATAATCTGTATTAGAATGTAGCAGGCAGAGTCTGTATCAGGAGTGCAGCAGGCAGAGTCTGTATCAGAGTGCAGCAGGCAGAGTCTGTATCAGAGTGCAGCAGGCAGAGTCTGTATCAGAGTGCAGCAGGCAGTGTCTGTATCAGAGTGCAGCAGGCAGAGTCTGTATCAGGACTGCAGGAGACAGAGTCTGTATCAGCAGTGCAGCGGGCAGAGTCTTTATCAGGAGTGCAGCAGGCAGAGTCTGTATCTGGAGTGCTGCAGGCAGAGTCTATATTAGACTGCAGCAGGCAGAGTCTGTATCAGCGTGTAGCAGACAGAGTCTGTTTCAGGAATGCAGCAGGCAAAGTCTGTATCAGAGTGCAGCAGGCAGAGTCTGTATCAGGAGTACAGCAACAGAATCTGTATCAGGAGTGCAGCAGGTAGAGTCTGTATTAGGAGTGCAGCAGGCAGAATCTGTATCAGAATGCAGCAGGCAGAGTCTGTATCAGGAGTGCAGCAGGCGGAGTCTGTATCAGGAGTACAGGAGGCAGAGTCTGTATCAGAGTGCAGCAGGCAGTGTCTGTATCAGAGTGCAGCATTCAGTGTCTGTAGCAGTGTGCAGTAGGCAGTGTCTGTATCAGAGTGCAGCAGGCAGAGTCTGAATCAGGATTGCAGGAGACAGAGTCTGTATCAGCAGTGCAGCGGGCAGAGTCTTTATCAGGAGTGCAGCAGGCAGAGTCTGTATCAGGAGTGCAGCAGGCAGAGTTTATATTAGACTGCAGCAGGCAGAGTCTGTATCAGCGTGTAGCAGACAGAGTCTGTATAAGGAGTGCAGCTGGCAGAGTCTGTTTCAGGAGTGCAGTAGGCAGAGTCTGTTTCAGGAGTGCAGCAGGCAGAGTCTGTATCAGAGTGCAGCAGGCAGATTCTGTATCAGGAGTGCAGCAGGCAGAATCTGTATCAGAATGCAGAAGGCAGAGTCTGTTTCAGGAATGCAGCAGGCAGAGTCTGTATCAGAGTGCTGCAGGCAGAGTCTGTATCAGTAGTACAGCAACAGAATCTGTATCAGGAGTGCAGCAGGTAGAGTCTGTATCAGGAGTGCAGCAGGTAGAGTCTGTATCAGGAGTGCAGCAGGCGTTGTCTGTATCAGTAGTACAGGAGGCAGAGTCTGTATCAGAGTACAGCAGGCAGTGTCTGTATCAGAGTGCAGCATTCAGTGTCTGTATCAGTGTGCAGCAGGCAGTGTCTGTATCAGAGTGCAGCAGGCAGAGTCTGTATCAGGGTAGCAGGAGACAGAGTCTGTATCAGCAGTGCAGCGGGTAGAGTCTCTATCAGGAGTGCAGCAGGCAGAGTCTATCAGGAGTGCAGCAGGCAGAGTCTATATTAGACTGCAGCAGGCAGAGTCTGTATCAGCGTGTAGCAGACAGAGTCTGTATAAGGAGTGCAGCAGGCAGAGTCTGTTTCAGGAGTGCAGCAGGCAGAATCTGTATCAGAATGCAGCAGGCAGAATCTGTATCAGAATGCAGCAGGCAGAGTCTGTTTCAAGAGTGCAACAGGCAGAGTCTGTTTCAGGAATGCAGCAGGCAGAGTCTGTATCAGAGTGCAGCAGGCAGAGTCTGTATCAGGAGTACAGCAACAGAATCTGTATCAGGAGTGCAGCAGGTAGAGTCTGTATTAGGAGTGCAGCAGGCAGAATCTGTATCAGAATGCAGCACGCAGAGTCTGTATCAGGAGTGCAGCAGGCAGAGTCTGTATCAGGAGTGCAGCAGGCGGAGTCTGTATCAGGAGTACAGGAGGCAGAGTCTGTATCAGAGTGCAGCAGGCAGTGTCTGTATCAGAGTGCAGCAGGCAGAGTCTGTGTGAGAGGGCAGCAGGCAGAGTCTGTATCAGGAGTGCAATCGGGAGTGTAGCAGGCAGAGACTTTATAAGGAGTGCAGGAGACAGAGTCTGTATCAGAGTGCAGCAGGCAGATTCTGTATCTGGAGTGCAGCAGGCAGAATCTGTATCAGAATGCAGCAGGCAGAGTCTGTATCAGGAGTGCAGCAGGCAGAGTCTGTTTTAGGAGTGCAGCAGGCAGAGTCTGTAACAGGAGTGCAGCAGGCAGAGTCTATATCAGAGTGCAGCAGGCAGAGTCTGTATTAGGAGTGCAGCAGGCAGAGTCTATATTAGAGTGCAGCAGGCAGAGTCTGTATCAGAATCTATTTGGAGTCTAATCTTGCCCTGGTATTGTTATTATTTATATACCCTCTTATTATTACTTAAGTTATATGTGTGTGCGCTCTTTTTTCTCTGCCACTATGTACCCAATTTTTGTAATAAAGGTGTTTGTTTTTAACTTTTGACCTCTTGTCGGATTTATCATTATATTGGGCTTTGCTGTTATTTTTTTCCGATTGGTCTACCAATTTACGTAGCAGATATACATTTATTTCACTATGTTGATCGATTGGATTAGTAAGAATATATGTAGCGCCCCGAGGGCTCGGTCACTACAGGGGTATTGCACCTCTGCCAGAGGTGTGATATTCCACTCCTGGGTAAGGATGGAGTATGGATCAGGGCTCAGGTAGCTGCATACAGCACACACACCCCATTTCCGGGGGACAGCTCAACGGTGCTCCCATTAGACAGTAATGCAGGCACGACAGAATCTGTCCCTGGCTGGAGTGGGGAGTGGGGAGGAAAACCCGGTGATGTAGGAGCAGGAGGGGATGGTTCCTGAGCGTAGATAGGAGCTCATTGGTTGCTGGTCACCTGAGCTCACACACTAAGGGAAGTATAAAAGATGGGCACCATCTTAGATCGAGGTCCAGTCCAGTCGAGTCCAGTTCCGTTCAGGCGGTCAGTGAGAGGAGAAGACAGGGAGCGGAGGCTCTGTAGGAGCTCTGCTCAGGAGTGGGCCTAGAGAAGAGGCCGAGAAAAGAGGAAGAGAAGGAACAGGAAAGAAGGAGAAGAGAGAGAGAGAAACAGAAGGGCTCAGGAACAAGAAGGTGGAAAGGACCCTAAGAACCCATGAGAATACCGGGTTAAGGGTCAGGCAGATTAAGGATACCGGATCCAAAGTTGGTGGAGGAGAAACTACCCTCAGCCAAAGACCGGAGGTCGTGACCATTTATTGGTGCGACACCTCAACAAACCTGCTAGGAAGGCACCATATAGTACAGCGGGAAACGGGGCCCACGTTTACCCGTGCAGTTCCGCGGCAGCTGGACAAAAGTGGGTCACTGGTGAGGCAGGCCAGAGAAAGGATAGAAAGGAGTCCTGTGCCCTACTACAGAATTGCCTGGGGGTTGACCGAGCCCCTCACCTGGTGGACGCAGCACGGCTTGGGCGGTCATTGCCTGTACAGAAGTGACCCGGAGCATATGAACTGTGAGTAAAAGGCATCGGACTGCAGTACGTTGTTTGTGTGTTCCTTGCTCCTCCAGCACTAACAGTACCGGGACTCTCCTCACCATCACCCTCACCATCCCCTGCACTGCCCTGGGGCTACACTCTTCCCGTGGGGAGTTATAAAATCTCAGCTGCACACACCACCAGCCTCAGGGGATTACCTTGCAGCGGCGGTTCGTAATAACCGCAATCCACGGGTGGCGTAGTCGGACATCACTTAAAACCTATAAAGGGACTACCACTGGTCTGAACACCCTGAGCCACGGACCGGGTTGCCACTACTACCCCCATCGTCTCCCTATTGCCAGACTCCGAGTGCCCCGCGGCCCAGGGGGCGAGTCATATACACAAATATAAATGTATATTATCTGCTTGTCCTTTGCAACGATTTTTTAGAGTCTGTATCAGAGTGCAGCAGGCAAAGTCTGTATCAGGAGTGCAGCAGGCAGAGTCTGTATCAGGAGTGCAGCAGGCAGAGTCTGTTTCAAGAGTGCAGCAGGCAGAGTCTGTTTCAGGAATGCTGCAGGCAGAGTCTGTATCAGAGTGCAGCAGGCAGATTCTGTATCAGGAGTGCAGCAGGCAGAATCTGTATTAGAGTGCAGCAGGCAGAGTCTGTATCAGAGTGCAGCAGGCAGAATCTGTATCAGAGTGCAGCATGCAGAGTCTGTATCAGGAGTGCAGCAGGCAGAGTCTGTTTCAGGAGTGCAGCAGGTAGAGTCTGTATCAGAGTGCAGCAGGTCTGACCACCCTGAGCCACGGACCGGGTTGCCACTACTACCCCCATCGTCTCCCTATTGCCCGGCTCCGAGTGCCCCGCGGCCCAGGGGGCGAGTCATATACACAAATATAAATGTATATTTTCTGCTTGTCCTTTGCAACGGTTTTTTAGAGTCTGTATCAGAGTGCAGCAGGCAAAGTCTGTATCAGGAGTTCAGCACGCAGAGTCTGTGTCAAGAGTGCAGCAGGCAGAATCTGTATCAGAATGCAGCAGGCGGAGTCTGTATCAGAAGTGCAACAAGCAGAATCTATATCAGGATTGCAGAAGGCAGCATCTATATTAGAGTTCAGCAGGCAGAGTATTATCAGGAGTGTAGCAGGCAGAGTCTGTATCAGAGTGCAGCAGGCAGAGTCTGTATCAGAGTGCAGCATGCAGAGTCTGTATCAGGAGTGCAGCAGGCAGAGTCTGTTAAAGAGTGCAGCAGGCAGAGTCTGTTTCAGGAGTGCAGCAGGTAGAGTCTGTATCAGAGTGCAGCAGGCAGAGTCTGTATCGGGAGTACAGCAACAGAGTCTGTATCAGGAGTGCAGCAGGCAGAGTTTGTATCAGGAGTGCAGCAGACAGAATCTGTATCAGAATGCAGCAGCCAGAGTCTGTATCAGGAGTGTAGCAGGCAGTCTGTATCAGAGTGCATCAGGCAGTGTCTGTATCAGGAGTGCAGCAGGCAGAGTCTGTATCAGAGTGCAGCAGGCAGAGTCTGAATCAGAGTGCAGCAGGCAGAGTCTGTATAAGAGTGCAGTTGGCAGAGTCTGTATCAGAGTGCAGCAGGCAGAATCTGTATCAGGAGTGCAGCAGGCAGAGTCTGTATCTGGAGTGCAGCAGGCAGAGTCTGTATCAGAGTGCAGCTGGCAGAGTCTGTATCAGAGTGCAGCAGACAGAGTCTGTATCAGGAGTGCAGCAAGCAGAGTCTGTGTCAGAGTGCAACAAGCAGAGTCTACATCAGGAGTGCAGCAGGCAGAGTCTGTGTCAGAGTGCAGCAGGCAGAGCCTGTATCCGACTTGCAGCAGACAGATTCTGTGTCAGAGTGCAGCAAACAGAGTCTGTGTCAGAGTGCAGCATTCAGAGTCTGTATCAGGAATGCAGCAGGCAGAGTCTGTATCAGGAGTGCAGCAAGGACTGGTATGCAACCTTGCACAACTTAGACTGCAGAACAGGAAGGTTCTGACGCGCCCCCTGGGCCGCGTGTGTGTGGGGATACCCGGAACCGGACCTTTTTTGGATGCTGGGGGTTGTAGTCTCCGTGGCGGCGACCCGGTCCGTGCCCAGGGCGGTCATACCAAATGGCAGTCAATATGCTGAATGTCCGACTACGCCACCCGTGGATTGCGGTAAAAGTGAACCGCCGCTGCTGGGCAGACCACTGAGGCTGGTGTTGTGGGTGCAGCAGAGGATAGTATAATTCCCCACGGGAGGAGTATAGCCTCAGGGCAGCAAGTGTGGATGTTGGGGGTGATGGCGCGCGGGAGCAGCAGTAACGACACAGAGTCCTGTAATGCAGTCCAGGTTATTTACTCACAGTTCTTTATCTACGTTACTACAGCTGGTCATAACGTCCCACGTCGCACTGTGTTCACCAGGTGCGGGGCTCGTCCTACTCCCAGATAACTTTGGAGCGTTTCACAGGACCCCCTTTGTGTGTCCTTTCTCTGGCCTGTCATACGCCGCCAGTGACCTCGCTTCTGTCCGGCTGCCTCGGACCTTCTCTGGTAAACCTTGGTGCCGTTTCCCTGACCCTATGTGGTGCCTTCCTAGCGGGTATAGCGAGGGGCTGCGCCACATAAAATGTCACAGCCTCGGGTTTCTAGCTGAGGGTAGTTCCCCGCCTCCCAGTCTTCTCCTCTTACTGAACTGACCCCTGAACTAAGATGGTGCCCACCTTTTATACCTCCTTCTCAATGCACCCAGGAACTCTCCCTCCTATGCACTACAGGGTCCCGCCTTCCTCGGTGTTCCCTCCCCCCACTCCAGCCAGGGACAGGGACTGTCGTACTCTACTTGGAGCATATCGGTCGCCCTGTCCCCCGGAAATGTGGTGTAATGCATGCAGGTGTCGGGGTCCTGATCCACACTCCATCCTTACCTGGAAGTGAGATATCGCACATCTGGCTGAGATGCAATACCTCAGTAGCGACCGAACCCTCAGGGCGCTACAGTTCCACTACAGCCAACCCAATAGATGTAGACACAATCAGGATTCCCCACATTTAAAAAAAATAGTGGCAGACACCAGCAAAGTGGCATCAATTTCACTACAGTAGAAATAGTGAAAAGAAGACACACACCTCTTCCAGTACAGCCAACCCAGGAGATGGAGACCTAACCAGGAGTGTTCACATTGCCCTAAATGAGGGCCTAACACCACCAAAGTGGCATCAATGTCATCAGACTACAAGTAGTTTAACGCAGACCCATATCTGTCCCACTACAGCCAACCCAGGAGATGCAGACTCAATCGGAAGTGTTTACATTTAAAAAAATTGGGCCTAAGACCACCATTTCCGTGGCCAACAAATTGGAGATGGTGGAGTTCAACCTCTTAGTTTTGTCATGTGTAGGATGAAACAATCTTTTACGTGACCACAACATCGGGATTGAGGGCTGGCTGCAGTGCTGAAAGAGGACAGAGTACGGTGAAATGGAGAAACCGATAGACCGTGAGTGAGGTGCAGGCGGAGATGTTACGGTGGATTGAGAAACATGTGGTGTGCTCGGAGAAACAAACACAGCAGGCATGTCCGCTTCACTTACAGCTGATGGGCAGTCACTCAGCCTAACTGCAGCGGGTATGCAGCTGGTTCTGTTGGACACCTGCGTGACACAACTTGGCACAGTAACAGTGGAGTAGGAAGAAGCAGCAGAGGTGTTTGATGGGGCGGCTGATGGTTGTGTATTGAAAATCAATTAAGAGTTTATCATGTTTGCGTACCCGTTTGGAGAGAATAATATCTGCACCAAATGCTCAATTTCACTACAGTATAACTACAGAAATGCATGGAGACCAAAACCTCTTCCACTACAGTCAACCCAACGGATGGAGACTAGTGATGAGCGAGCACTAAAATGCTCAGGTGCTCGAAGCTCGGGTCGAGCACATTGGAATACTCGGGTGCTCGACCCGAGCAATGAGCCCAATGTAAGTCTATAGGAAACTCGATCATTTTTCTGGCGGTCCCCCACGGCGGTCTGCAGAAGATCAAAAATTGCCCAAATCGATGTGAGCAGTGCTCAATTAAGCATCAGGCAGGCAGAATACATAGGCAGACATGCAGGCAGGGTATATAGGAGGGTGCATGAAAAATATAGCAGGGCACTTGGAACACACTAGTGCCCTCTGATTTTCATGCACCCGTCTCATTAAAAAAAACGTCCGGCAATTCATCAGCGGCATACACCGGTACCTGACAATTTAGAACAGAAAGAATAGAGCATCACACATAGATTAGATAGATAGAAACATGTCAGTCACATATATAATAAGTACAGTGGCAGTTTTGGTTACTGTACTTGTTATTTAGTGTTAAAATAAAGGATTTATTAAAAAAAATAATAGTGTCTTTGTCTCTTTAAAAAAGCCGGTCGGCAATTCATCAGCGGCATACATCGGTACCCGACAATTTAGAACAGCAAGAATAGAGCATCACACATAGATTATATAGTAACATAGTAACATAGTAACATAGTTTTTAAGGTTGAAGGAACACTAAGTGCATCTAGTTCAACCCATAGCCTATCTTGTTGATCCAGAGGAAGGCAAAAAAACCCATGTGGCAAACACTAAGCTCCACATTGGGGAAAAAAAATCCTTCCCGACTCCATTCGACAATCAGACTAGTTCCCTGGATCAATGCCCTATCAAGGAATCTAGTATTTATAACCTGTAATATTATACTTTTCAAGAAAGGCATCCATGCCCTTCTTAAATTTTAACAGTGAATCACTCATTACTAGAGATGAGCGGTGTTCGACTAGAACTGTTCGCCAATCTCAAATTCGAGCTGTTTTGGGCGGTGTTCGAGTTGTTCGACGAACCCGAACGATTTGCAAAAAATTCGGCTGTTCGAGGTTATGTTCGATAACTGTTCGTGCACCAAAAGCGTGTCCTGCATGTTTGGCGCTATTTAGAGCACCAATCATGCAGGGATTGTCTGCCACTCACTGTAATGCCACAGCCATGGTGGTTGTGGCATTACAGTGATTGCCCAAATCGATGGGAACAGTGCCAACAGTGAAACATGAAAAGCCGGCAATTCATCAGCGGCATACACCGGTACCCGACAATTTAGAACCGAAAGAATAGAGCTTCACACATAGATTAGATAGATAGAAACATGTCAGTCACACATATAAGAAGCACAGTGACAGTGTTGCTTACTGTACTTGTCATTTAGTGTAAAGGATTTATCAAAAAAAATAATAGTGTTTTCATGCACCGTCTCTTTAAAAAAGCCGGCCGGCAATTCAGCAGCGGTACCCGACAATTTATAACAGACAGAATAGAGCTTCACACATAGATGAGATAGATAGAAACATGTCAGTCACATATATATGAAGTACAGTGACAGTGTTGATTACTGTACTTGTCATTTAGTGTAAAGGATTTATTAAAAAAAATAATAGTGTTATCATGCACCGTCTCTTTAAAAAAGCCGGCCGGCAATTCAGCATCTGTACCCAACAATTTAGAATAGAAGGAATAGAGAATCACACATAGATTAGGTAGATAGAAACATGTCAGTCACATATATATGAAGTACAGTGACAGTGTTGCTTACGGTACTTGTCAT
Organism: Phyllobates terribilis; assembly: GCF_046119375.1. NCBI lineage: Eukaryota > Metazoa > Chordata > Amphibia > Anura > Dendrobatidae > Phyllobates > Phyllobates terribilis. Next base: position 231,676,075 of record NW_027362764.1, read on the forward strand.
TTAGTATAAAGGATTTATTAAAAAAAATAATAGTGTTTTCATGCACTGTCTCTTTAAAAAAGCCGGCCGGCAATTCAGCATCTGTACCCGACAATTTAGAATAGAAGGAATAGAGAATCACACATAGATTAGATAGATAGAAACAGGTCAGTCACATATATATGAAGTACAGTGACAGTGTTGCTTACTGTACTTATCATTTAGTGTAAAGGATTTATTAAAAAAAAATAATAGTGTTTTCATGCACCGTCTCTTTAAAAAAGCCGGCAGGCAATTCAGCATCTGTACCCGACAATTTAGAATAGAAGGAATAGAGAATCACACATAGATTAGATAGATAGAAACATGTCAGTCACATATATATGAAGTACAGTGACAGTGTTGATTACTGTACTTGTCATTTAGTGTTAAAATAAAGGATTTATTTAAAAAAAAATTGGCGTGGGGATCCCCATAATTTTAGGCTCTAGTGGAGGTTAACCACACGGCTGGGGCAGATGTTTGAAGCCTGGGAAGGGGGTAATACCCACGGAGCTTCCCAGGCTACTAATATCAGCCCCCAGCGGAATACCTAGCCTTTACTAGCTATTAAAATGGGGGACCCCCCAAAAAAATGACGTGGGGTCCCCCCTATTTTAATAGCTAGCAAAGGCTAGGCAGACAGCTGGGGGCTGATATTAATAGCCCAGGAAGGGTTCCATGAATACTGGCCCCCTCCCAGGCTAGAAACACCAGCCGTCAGCCGCCCCAGAAATGGCGCATCCTTAGGATGCGCCAATTCTGGCACTTAGCCTCGCTCTTCCCACTGCCCTGTAGTGGTGGCAGTGGGGTAATAGGGTTGGGGTTGATGTCAGCTTATAATGCCAGCTGACATCAAGCCCAGGTTAGTAATGGAGAGGCGTCTATAAGACACCCCCATTACTAACCCCATAGTCAAAGTTAAAAGAAAACACAAACACCCAGAATAAAGTCCTTTAATTGAAATAAAGACACATTCCTTTATTGTTCTAAATTAAACCATACTTACCGTCACACCCATTCCAGCTGAAGCCAACGATCTCCTGCAATAAAAGAAAAGTAATAAAGCAACCTCATCCTTACCTTTCCATGGTTCCCACGACAGCTTCAGCTCTGCTACATCGAGATAACAGGCTGGACCGCAGCAGAACGCTGCCATCCAGCCTGTCATCCCGCAGACACTGAGAAGCGCACGCATGCTTGCGCTCTGCAGTGTCTGGCTGTGACGGCATCCAGATGAGCCGAGGTCATGTCCAATGAACTCGGCGCACCTCATGCACGTCACTGACAGCATGGGAGAATTCTCCTGCACTCAGCACTTCAGCGTGAGAATTCTCCCACGCTGTCAGTGACGTACATGAGGTCAGCTGAGTTCATTGGACATGAATGAGCTCACCTCATGCACGTCACTGACAGCATGGGAAAATTCTCCTGCACTCAGCGCTTCAGCGTGAGAATTTTCCCACGCTGTCAGTGACGTGCATGAGGTGAGCTCATTCATGTCCAATGAACTCAGCTGACCTCATGTATGTCACTGACAGCGTGGGAGAATTTTCACGCTGAAGTGCTGAGTGCAGGAGAATTCTCCCACGCTGTCAGTGACGTGCATGAGGTGCGCCGAGTTCATTGGACATGAACTTGTCTCATCTTTATGCCGTCACAGCGAGACACTGAGGAGCGCAAGCATGCCTGCGCTTCTCAGTGTCCGCGGGATGACAGGCTGGATGGCAGCTTTCTGCTGCGGTCCAGCCTGTCATCTCGATGTAACAGAGCTGAAGCTGTCGTGGGAACCATGGAAAGGTAAGGATGAGGTTGCTTAATTATTTTACTTTTATTGCAGAAGACATTGGCTTCAGCTGGAATGGGCGTGACGGTAAGTATGGTTTAATTTAGAACAATAAAGAATTGTGTGTTTATTTCAATTAAAGGACTTTAATCTGGGTGTTGTGTTTTTTTAAATACTTTACTAGAAATTCATGGTGGTCATGTCTAATATTGGCGTGACCCCATGAATTTCGGGCTTAGGGCCAGCTGATAATGCCAAGCTGGCCTTAACCCCTTTTTTACCCAGTGAGCCACCGCACCAGGGCCCTGGATGAGTTGGGTACAGCGCCAGAAGATGACGCTTCTATGAACGCGCCATTTTCTGGGGCGGCTGCGGACTGCAATTTGCAGCGGGTGGGGCCCAGAAAGCTTGGGCCTCCCTGCGCTGCGGATTCCAGCTCCCAGCTGCCTAGTTGTACCTGGCTGGGCACAAAAATAGGGCGAAGCCCCACGCATTTTTTTTTTAAATTATTTCATGAAATTCATGGAATAATTAAGAAAAAAAGGGCTTCCCTATATTGTTGTGTCCAACCAGGTACAAATAGGCAGCTGGTGGTTGGGGGCAGCCCGTCCCTGCCTGCTGTACCTGGCTGGACACAAATATAGTGCGAAGCCCCACGTCAATTTTTTTTTAATTATTTCATGAAATAATTTTTTTAAAAAAGGGCTTCCCTATATTGTTGTGTCTGGCCAGGTACAAATAGGCAGCTGGTGGTTGGGGGCAGCCCGTTCCTGCCTGCTGTACCTGACTGGACACAAATATAGGGCGAAGCCCCACGTCAATTTTTTTTAAATTATTTCAGGAAATTCATGAAATAATGAAAAAAAAATTGATGTGGGGCTTCGCCCTATATTTGTGTCCAGTCAGGTACAGCAGGCAGGAACGGGCTGCTCCCAACCACCAGCTGCCTATTTGTACCTAGCCGGACACAACAATATAGGGAAGCCCTTTTTTTCTTAATTATTCCATGAATTTCATGAATTTAAAAAAAAAATACGTGGAGCTTCGCCCTATTTTTGTGCCCAGCCAGGTACAACTAGGCAGCTGGGGGCTGGAATCTGCAGCGCAGGGAGGCCCAAGCTTTCTGGGCCCCACCCGCTGCAAATTGCAGTCCGCAGCCGCCCCGGAAAATGGCGCGTTCATAGAAGCGCCATCTTCTGGCGCTGTACCCAACTCATCCAGGGCCCTGGTGCGGTGGCTCACTGGGTAATAAAGGGGTTAAGGCCAGCTTGGCATTATCAGCTGGCCCTAAGCCCAAAATTCATGGGGTCACGCCAATATTAGACATGACCACCATGAATTTCTAGTAAAGTATTTAAAAAAAACACAACACCCAGAAAAAAGTCCTTTAATTGAAATAAACACACAATTCTTTATTGTTCTAAATTAAACCATACTTACCATCACGCCCATTCCAGCTGAAGCCAATGATCTCCTGCAATAAAAGTAAAATAATAAAGCAACATCATCCTTACCTTTCCATGGCTCCCACGACAGCTTCAGCTCTGCTACATCGAGATGACAGGCTGGACCGCAGCAGAACGCTGCCATCCAGCCTGTCATCCCGCAGACACTGAGAAGCGCAGGCATGCTTGCGCTCCTCAGTGTCTGGCTGTGACGGCATCCAGATGAGCCGAGGTCATGTCCAATGAACTCGGCGCACCTCATGCACGTCACTGACAGCGTGGGAAAATTCTCACGCTGAAGCGCTGAGTGCAGGAGAATTTTCCCACGCTGTCAGTGACGTACATGAGGTGAGCCGAGTTCATTGTCGGCTCATCTGGATGCCGTCACAGTCAGACACTGAGGAGCGCAAGCATGCCTGCGCTTCTCAGTGTCTGCGGGATGACAGGCTGGATGGCAGCGTTCTGCAGGTCCAGCCTGTCATCTCGATGTAGCAGAGCTGAAGCTGTCCTGGGAACCATGGAAAGGTAAGGATGATGTTGCTTTATTATTTTTCTTTTATTGCAGGAGATCGTTGGCTTCAGCTGGAATGGGCGTGATGGTAAGTATGGTTTAATTTAGAACAATAAAGAATTGTGTCTTTATTTCAATTAAAGGACTTTATTCTGGGCGTTTGTGTTTTTTTTTTAACTTTGACTATGGGGTTAGTAATGGGGGTGTCTTATAGACGCCTCTCCATTACTAACCTGGGCTTGATGTCAGCTGGCATTATAAGCTGACATCAACCCCAACCCTATTACCCCCTGCCACCGCACCAGGGCAGCGTGGAAGAGCGAGGCTAATTGCCAGAATTGGCGCATCCTATGGATGCGCCATTTCTGGGGCGGCTGACGGCTGGTGTTTCTAGCCTGGGAGGGGGCCAATATTCATGGCTCCCTTCCTGGGCTATTAATATCAGCCCCCAGCTGTCTGCCTAGCCTTTGCTAGCTATTAAATTAGGGGGGACCCCACGTCATTTTTTTTGGGGGGGTCCTCCATTTTAATAGCTAGTAAAGGCTAGGTATTCAGCTGGTGGCTGATATTAGTAGCCTGGGAAGCTCCGTGGGTATTACCCCCTTCCCAGGCTTCAAACATCTGCCCCAGCTGTCTGCTTAACCTCCGCTAGAGACTAAAATTACGGGGAACCCCACGCCAATTTTTTTTAATAATAAATCCTTTATTTTAATACTAAATGACAAGTACAGTAACCAACACTATCACTGTACTTATTATATATGTGACTGACATGTTTCTATCTATCTAATCTATGTGTGAAGCTCTATTCTGTCTGTTATAAATTGTCGGGTACAGATGCTGAATTGCCGGCCGGCTTTTTTAAAGAGACGGTGCATGAAAACACTATTATTTTTTTTGATAAATCCTTTACACTAAATGACAATTACAGTAAGCAACACTGTCACTGTACTTCATATATATGTGGCTGACATGTTTCTGTCTATCTAATCTATGTGTGATTCTCTATTCCTTCTATTCTAAATTGTCGGGTACAGATGCTGAATTGCCAGCCGGCTTTTTTAAAGAGACCGTGCATGAAAACACTATTATTTTTTTAAATAAATCCTTTGCAGTAAATGACAAGTACAGTAAGCAACACTGTCACAGTACTTCATATATATGTGACTGACATGTTTTTATCTATCTAATCTATGTGTGAAGCTCTATTCTGTCTGTTATAAATTGTCGGGTACCGCTGCTGAATTGCCGGCCGGCTTTTTTAAAGAGACGGTGCACGAAAACACTATTATATTTTTTAATAAATCCTTTACACTAAATGACAAGTACAGTAAGCAACACTGTCACTGTACTTCATATATATGTGACTGACATGTTTCTATCTATCTAATGTATGTGTGATGCTCTATTCCTTCATGTCTAAATTGTGGGGTACCGGTGTATGCCGCTGCTGAATTGCCGGCCGGCTTTTTTAAAGAAAGCGTCTTCTGAGCAGTTTGTGAGCTTTTGGACACCTTTGAAGGTGTTTTCTATGTGTTCCTATGTGTTTTTGTTTGCCTGCCATTGGTTTTAACGGTGTTCGACGGTGTTCTAAGGTGTTCGACGAACAGTTCGACGAACAGTTCCTCGAACATCCCGGTGTTCGACAAACCGAACCCGAACACTACGGGGGTGGCTCAACACTACTTATTACAACATCATGCGGCAGAGAGTTCCATAGTCTCACTGCTCTTACAGTAAAGAATCCCCGTCTGTGATTATGATTAAACCTTCTTTCCTCCAGACGTAGAAGATGCCCCCTTGTCCCCGTCTCAGGCCTCAGAGTAAAAAGATCAGTAAAAAGGTCTTTGTACTGTCCCCTCATATACTTGTACATAGTAATAAGATCACCCCTAAGCCTTCTTTTTTCCACAGTAAATAACCCCAAGTGTAATAACCTTTCTTGGTATTGCAGACCCCCCAGTCCTCTAATAACCTTGGTCGCTCTTCTCTGCACCCGCTCTAGTTCAGCTATGTCTTTCTTATACACCGGAGACCCGAACTGTACACAGTATTCTAAGTGTGGTCGCACTAATGACTTGTATAGAGGTAAAATTATGTTCTCCTCATGAGCATCTATGCCTCTTTTAATGCATCCCATGATTTTATTGGCATCAATGTCATCAGACTACAAGTAGTTTAACGCAGACCCAAACCTGTCCCACTACAGCCAACCCAATGGAAGGAGACACAATCAGAATTCTCCACATTTCCCAAAATTAGGGCCTAAAACCTGCAGCAGCAGCAAGAGCAGGCACAGAAGCCATATCACAGACTGCAATTTCAAGAGATCAATGCAGCACACTCAAAACGACAACATCGGCTACTCTGTACAGTCTGCAATTGGGGTGCAAAAGTCCTTGGAGATCCATGACTTGTTCATCTTGATGAAAGTTAGGCGGTCTACACTTTCAGGGGACAGCCGGGTGCGCTTATCCGTCAAGACACTAACTGCAGCACTGAAGACACGTTCAGAGAGAACGCTGGCTTCCGGGCATGATAAAACCTCCAAGGCGTGAGATGCAAGCTCAGGCCATTCATCCATTTTTGAAGACCAAAATATAAAAGAGTCCAAACCCTCCCTGATGGTATTGATATTGAACTCTAGATACTCCTGCACCATCCTCTCCAGTCTTTCACCACGGGTCAACCTTGTACTCTGTTGTGCTGGTGCACAAGCTGGTGCAAAAAATGTGTGAAAGGACTCCCAGAAATTGCTTCTGCCACTTACTCTGCTGCTGCTAAAGTTTTGGCGTTGAAGAACTGACGTGCTAGAGGTTGAAAGACTACAGCTGCGAAGCACACTGTGTGCCTCACTGTTAAAATTGGGGAGAACCTCTATTAAGGTTGCTTAAAAGCTTGCTTCTATACTCCTACATAAGAGGGTCTCTTTCCAGGGCGGGAAGCATCTGGCAATATTGACTCTAATAATGTGGATCTAACAGAGAGGCAACACAGTAGTCATCATAATATTGAATCCTAAGTATACAGGGATCATGTTGCAGATAGTGCATCAAGAAGGCACTCACATGTTGGGCCCTTCCTGGAGGTCCAAAGTCAGGCTGTATTGTGGGCTGCGTAACACTGATGCTTATGTAGCGCCCCTGCGGGTTCAGTTGCCACAGAGGTACTACATCTCACCTAGAGGTGTGGTATCTCACTTTCAGGTAAGCATAAAGTGCTGCCTGGGACCCTAACACCTGCATCCAACACTACACTACTCCAGACCAGCTGGAGGGGCAAGATGTGTCGCGCTTCCTGCTGAGCCCTGACACTGGTTGGAGTGGGGGGAACCAAAGTAGGGGGAACCATGTAGTGGGTGTGGGTGGATGACGTAGATCAGGGGAGCACTTGTTAGAAGTGATATAAAAGAGGGAACCATCTTGGAAAGATGGGTCAGTCAGACAAGGCAGTCTGAGAGGAGAAGTAGTGGGAGCAGGAGCTCTGCAGGAGCTCTGCTCGGGAGGAGGGCCTAGTAGAGAGGCCCAAGACTGAGAAGGAGATAGGAGCAGGAGAAAGGCTCCAGGAAAGTGAAAGGGATCCCAGTGGTACGGGCAGTGCTGGAGGCCACCCGTACGCCCGAATCTGCCAGGCGGTGGAGGGATCAAGCTGCAGAGGGGACCGGCCCCTGACCAGTGAGAATTACAAAGTTCAACTGGAAACCGGAGGCTTCTGTACTTTCAGGGTGCAATTTCCACATCCTCACTCAAGTCACCAAAAAGGTAACCACATAGGATCCAGGGAACTCCAGGTTGCCCAGAAAGATCCGAGGATACCGGCTTGGGACGTTGTTTGGCGAGGCGCAGGGAAAGAAGGGTGAGGGCCAGTGCAGAAAGACGGCTGAGAAGGTCATATAGAGCGGGGTCCTGTCAGGCACTCTTGAAACACCTGGGAGTTTGCTGAACCCCTGCCTGGTGAACGCAGCATGACGTGGGAGGCTGTAATCTGGACAGTGCAACCTGAGGAACTTAACAACTGTGAGTAAACTCTGAAGATTGCACCCCACTGTCTCTGTGAAATTATTGCTGCCCCATCACCCCCTGCACTACACTGCACTACGAGTGCTACTTCCATAACAGCAACATCTACACTGCCCTGGATCTAAGCTCTACCTGTGGAGAGCTAAACCAACTCTGCTGAATTCACACCAGCTCCAGAGGACCTACTCCGCAGCGGCGGCTCCATATAGCCGCATACCACAGGTGGCGTCACGAACTATACATAAAAACTATAAATCCCCTGTAAATAAACTCTTTTTTGTTGACCGCCCTGGGTCACGGACCGGGTCACCGCCACTGTGACATCTCCCCTAGCAACGACCGGCCCGGCACCGAGTACCGCACGGCCCACGGGGCACGTAAATTTGGTGTCTCAAACAGGATATGAACCCACCCGTTATTACCTAGTATTGTGCGCCTAGAGACTGTGCTGTATACTGAATGTGGTGCCAGCCCCAGAAGAACGGGCGCCCCAGAAGAACGGGCGCCATTATGTGCATTATAAAGGACTACAGAGAACCTCCCATCGTGGGCCGGGTCCCAGAATGGCGCCAAAAGCAGAGCACGCCCCAAGCAGCAGTAACCATGTACGTAGATGTGTCAATCAAGGTGTGGGAGCTGCCCCCAGGTGTGGCTGACAGCAAGCAGCCATGGGACCGCGCCAGAAAGGGGAGATGAAAAAAGAAGAAAACTGGGAGACAGGGTGTGGTCTCGAGCAATCTAGACAGACCGCACCCGGCAGGCAAGATGGAGGGAGGTGAGACAGGAGTTCCCGCCAGCGGCCTACAGCAGCCTGAGACACCCCTCACCTTGGAGGAGATGGTATCCAAGCTGTCCCGGGAGGATTCCTCCTCCATTAGTTCCTCGGCTCTTGCATCCTCATTAACAGTTTGCCTGGTATCACCAAACCTCCTTGATCGCTGTAATCCACCGTCACTTGGCATCCACCTGTGTAATGACAGTCTGGAAATTTGAGACATTGGTATCCCTTCTGCATCCTCCTCTTCTTCTGGGGCCACCACCTCCTGCCGCCGGTTATTTAAAGTTTACTCCAGCATGTATATGACTGGAATAGTGATGCAGATGATGGCATCATCAGCGCTAACCTGTTTAATAGCCATTTCAAAACCGTGCAGAAGGGAGGTCCTTAATCTGTTCCCACTCCGCAAACGTGATATGCCTCAAGTCCGTACTGCATTGCCCCAAGCTATACGTCATGACATACTGCGTCAGAGCTCGTTGCTGCTGGCACAGTTGCTGCAACATGTTCAGAGTGGATTTCCACCGCGCCGGTACATCATAGATCAACCTGTTAACTGGCACGGACAAAGACCTCTGTATCGATGCAAGTCGATGACATGAGGGTTGCAAATGGTGGAAGTGAGCACACAGCTTCTGTACTTTGTGAAGCAGCTCATCCAGGCCAGGATAGTGGCGGAGAAATCGCTGTACCACCAGATTGAGGATGTGAGCCATGCAAGGCACGTGTGTGAGCTTGCCTCGGCCTAGGGCCCCCAACAGGTTCGAACAGTTATCGCACAGGGCCTTCCCTGGCTCTAGGTTCAGTGGAGACAGCCATTGCTCAAACTGAGCCTAGAGAGCTGACCACTACTCTTCACCTGTTTGACTGCGATCTCCAAGGCATATTAATTTGAAGACTGCCTGATTACGATGAGCCTTGACTGCGCAGTACGGAGGTGGTGTGTATTCGCTCCGCACCCTTGGAATGCATGTCTCGTTAGGGTAGAGGTTGAGTGAGCAGGTGGAGGACTTAGAGGAGGTGGAGGATGCAGAAGCAGCGGAGAAAGTGGGAAATACAGAGGTTTCTTCTGCAAGCCTTGGGGATTCCAAAAGCTGTGGAGCAGCCCCTTCCCCGCCTGCCCCCACAGCCACCAGAGTCACCCAGTGGCCAGTCAGCGAGATGTAACGACCTTGGCCATGCTTACTCGTCCAGGTGTCTGTGGTGAAATGCACCCTGGCACGCGTAGATTTAGACAAGGAACGGGTGATGTTGTCTGCGACATGCTGGTGAAGTGCAGGCACAGCTCTCTTAGAGAAGTGATGGCAACTGGGCAACTGGTACAGAGGGACTGCGACAGACAGTTTTTGGAAACAGTCTTTATCAGGCGGAAAGGCAGCATTTCTGTGGCCAACAGATTGGAGATGGTGGAGTTCAACCTCTTAGCTTTGTCATGCGTAGGATGAAACAATTTTTACGTGACCACAACTGCGTGACCGAGGGCTGGCTAAGGTGCTGAGCATGGTGAACAGGAAAAACTGGTGGAGCATGAGTTAGGTGCAGATGTTACGGTGGATTGAGAAACATGCAGTGTGCTCGGTGAAAGAAACACAGCAGGCATTTCCACTTCCGTTACAGCTGATGGGCTGTCACTCAGTTTGACTGGAGCTGGTAAAGAACCGGAGTTTCTGCGATGGGAGACCTGCGTGACAATACTTGGCACAGTAACAGAGGAGGAGGAAGAAGCAGCGGATGCGTTTGATGAGGAAGCTGATGGTTGTTGAGGTGCGCTGGTCCTCATTTCTGCACGGTAAGATTCCCAGCGTAAGGAATGTTGTTTGAGCATGTGAACGTTCATTCATGTAGTAGTCAAATTATTGCAGTTTTTCCCTCTACTGAGTTTTTTATCGTAAAGTTTGCAGATAATGTGAGTTGGCATTTTCTTTGTAGTGACAAAAACGGCAAAATCTAGGCAACCCTTGCTGCCCCTGCGAGCTGCAGACCCGTGATCGCTGATGGCCACAGCCATGGTTGTGGCAAAGGATGCAGTGCACCTCATGCTTGCATCACTCCGTGTCTGAGCTGTAGGGGCGAAATGTAACCTCCTCGTCTTCCTCCTCCACCTCCTCAGATGAGCTACTCGGCTGCGTGACTCTGGGTTCACACCAAGTAGCATCTTCAACCTTGTCATCATCCAATGTGTTATCCCATTCCTCGCCCTCAGAGTGACCCCTCTCCTCTTGTTGCCCTGACAGCACAGTACAGTCCGCAGGAGCCTCATATCTGAGTCTCATCGGGATCACCTCCCTCCCTTGCGGTTAACGTCTGATGACGAGGGTCAGGACCCTGCTCGGACCCTACTTCATCCTGCCCTGAATCCAAGCTAAAAAAATTTTGGCCATCGTTGCAGATGCTTTCCTCCCCTTGACTCTGTGACTGTTTGGAGTACACTTCTGATGCCCATGGTGTAGAACCGGTGAAAGGTTCTACAGACTCACCCATCTGTGGTTCGCTACAGTTAGTTGAGCAGTTGGCCAGTTGTGATGCTGGAAAAAGCATGAGTAATTGGGGTGCCACCTCTGTGGACTGTACTGCGTGTGATGTTGAGGTGGAGGAAGAAGAGGAGAGGGCACTGGAAGTAGAGCTTGCCATCCACTGGAGCACCTGCTCTTTCTGGAGCTTATCAACAAGGCGTATCAGTGTGAGGCTGCCAAAGGAAGGGAGTGCAGTAGGCAGTCCACTAACATAAGTTGTCAGTTGTCTTTGGACAGGACCTGTTTGTGTTGGTTCGCTAGTGCTTTCACTAATATTACCACGTACCCCACTTACACCTTGAACACCAAGCCTATTCCCCCTTCCACCACGCCCTCTTTTTTTCTCTCTCATGTTGGTCAGATACAGCACGCAATTAACTAAAGAAAAATATGTTTTTTACTCTGCAATAGCTTCGCACACACCTGAATTTCAGCGACACTAAATGATAAGGTAAGATATGGCCTGCCGTATAACGTTACTAACAGACAAAAGAAATTTGTTAGTGTGCATGAGGCCGATAAAACCTACGAAATATTCTCCAAACAATTTCAAACTGAGATGTCCCCTGCTGTATTACTTTAGGAACAGAAGAAATTTTTTTTTTTAAACGTGGATGAGGCCAGTATGACATAGAATATATGCTCCAAAATATTTCAAACTCAGATCTAGCCAGCTGTATCACTTTACTCAGAGAAAAAAATATTTTTGGGTTACTCTGCATAAGCTCTGCATCCAGCAGACTTTGACCGCCAATGGTGTAGTAGATGGCTTATAGCATTGTATGACTTTTGGCACAGGAAAAAATATTTTTTGGACTGAGCCTAGTAAGAGAAGTTGTTTTTTTTTTACTGAGAAACCAGGACAAGTTCATCGCCACTAAAATAGGATCTGCCTATTAGTAGACTGGATCAACTTTGCCACAGTAAAAAACCTTTGGTAGACTCTGCCTGCCAACCGAAAATATATATAGGTTTGACTGTGCGTACAAGCTGAATTTCACCGCCACTGACGTAGTAGCTGGCTTATAGCACTGTATGACTTTGGCACAGGAAAAAATATTTTTTGGACTGGGTGTAGCAAGAGAAAAAAAATATTTTTTTACTCTGAAACCACCTGAAGTTTAACTCCACTAAAATAGTAACTGACACTAAAAACAACTTTAGTGCACACAGCTTTCAATATCACAATAGCAACAGAAAAAAACAGATTTTGTGCTCTGCAATAAGAAGCTCTGCAGACTATGCAGAGCACAATTTCAACCCCACCAAATTAAAAGATGCACTGCGCTGTCTTGATCACATTAGCAAGTCCAAAAAAAGATTCAAGGTATACTGAGACATGGAGCCCTATACCAGCGGTGCACAGCACTATTATATGACATGGGCCCTCTGTTTCTGTCAGAATCTTAGTACTTGCAGAAGAACACCAAAAATGTGCTGCACCAGCGGTTACAGAGGTACACAGGCCAGGAATTATCTACACTATCTAACACACAAGCGCCCATTTATCTAGCTCAGGGGTCTCAAACTCGGCTGGGTATATGGGCCGCACATGGAAAAAATTTGAATTTGGGGGGCCGCATTCTTTGTTCAATGTGACATTTTTAGTGATACCATTTTTTTTTGTATACACCTTTTGAACATTTTTTCCGTGTTTATTTTTTTATGGCTTGGGTCGTTATGGATGTGGCGATAATAAACGTGCACTTTTTTGTGTTTACTTTAGTTTACATATAAAACACCATTTTTAGTGCCCAATATTTTTTCATGCTTTATTTTTATTTTTTTGATTTTTACAATTTTGTTTCCCCCAATTGGCCACATTCAGTAATATTGTCTTACAATTAGCATCATATAGTAATAATGGCAAACATCTTGTAGTAATGTTCCCCATCCAAGTCCCCATCTTGTACTAATGTGTCCCATCCAGGTCCCCATCCTGTGGCTATGTGCCTCATCCAGGTCCCCATCTTGTGGCTATGTGCCCCATCCAGGTCTCCATCTTGTGGCTATGTGCCCCATCCAGGTCCCCATCTTGTGGCTATGTGCCCCATCCAGGTCCCCATCTTGTGGCTATGTGCCCCATCCAGGTCCCCATCTTGTGGCTATGTGCCCCATCCAGGTCCCCATCTTGTGGCTATGTGCCCCATCCAGGTCCCCATCTTGTGGCTATGTGCCCCATCCAGGTCCCCATCTTGTGGCTATGTGCCCCATCCAGATCCCTATCTTGTGGCTATGTGCCCCATCCAGGTCCCCATCTTGTGGCTATGTGCCCCATCCAGGTCCCCATCTTGTGGCTATGTGCCCCATCCAGATCCCCATCTTGTGGCTATGTGCCCCATCCAGGTCCCCATCTTGTGGCTATGTGCCCCATCCAGGTCCCCATCTTGTGGCTATGTGCCCCATCCAGGTCCCCATCTTGTGGCTATGTGCCCCATCCAGGTCCCCATCTTGTGGCTATGGGCCCCATCCAGGACCCCATCCTGTGGCTATGTTCCCCATCCAGGTCCCCATCTTGTGGCTATGTGCCCCATCCAGGTCCCCATCTTGTGGCTATGTGCCCCATCCAGGTCCCCATCTTGTGGCTATGTGCCCCATCCAGGTCCCCATCTTGTGGCTCTGTGCCCCATCCAGGTCCCCATCTTGTGGCTATGTGCCCCATCCAGGTCCCCATCCTGTGGCTATGTGCCCCATCCAGGACCCCATCCTGTGGCTATGTTCCCCATCCAGGTCCCCATCTTGTGGCTATGTGCCACATCCAGGTCCCCATCCTGTGGCTATGTGCCCCATCCAGGACCCCATCCTGTGGCTATGTTCCCCATCCAGGTCCCCATCTTGTGGCTATGTGCCCCATCCAGGACCCCATCCTGTGGCTATGTTCCCCATCCAGGTCCCCATCTTGTGGCTATGTGCCCCATCCAGGACCCCATCCTGTGGCTATGTGCCCCATCCAGGACCCCATCCTGTGGCTATGTTCCCCATCCAGGTCCCCATCTTGTGGCTATGTGCCCCATCCAGGACCCCATCCTGTGGCTATGTTCCCCATCCAGGTCCCCATCTTGTGGCTATGTGCCCCATCCAGGTCCCCATCTTGAGGCTATGTGCCCCATCCAGGTTCCCTCTTGTGGCTATGTGCCCCATCCAGGTCCCCATCCTGTGGCTATGTGCCCCATCCAGGTCCCCTCTTATGGCTATGTGCCCCCTGTGCTGTTCTTCACACACATAAAAAAAAAAAAGATGATTCTCACCTGTCCTCCGTTCCCTCGGCGGCCTTCCTGCAGATGTGGCCCGCAGGCACAGACCCCTTGACGATCCCGACCTGGTCCAGGAGGAGCCGCCGACAGCAGCGCTGCATTGCCGCACAGAGACTGTCTCCCAGCACAGCATTTTCAATGTCAGCCGCCGGCCAATCAGAGGCCAGCAGCTGACATCTGCATATGGCAATGACGTCATACTCGCTGCGCCGACACGCAGATATCAGCTGCTGGCCTCTGATTGGCCGGCGGCTGGCATTGGAAATGCAGTGCTGGGAATCAGTCTCTGTGCGGCAATGCAGCGCTGCTGTCGGCGGCTCCTCCTGGACCAGGTCGGGATCGTCAAGGGGTCTGTGCCTGCGGGCCGCATAAAGGAGCCTCAGGGGCCGCATGCGGCCCGCGGGCCGCGTGTTTGAGACCCCTGATCTAGCTAATATCTCTCATTACACAGGAGAACACTGAGCTGCGTCTGTCTCCAGCAGTGACATGGATATAATGGCGCCGAGGCAACATGGCCGCTTTTTATATTGAGAGGACATGTGATTTCTGCAGCCAATTGTAGAAGCCCTTATGTCTGGAAAGTGTAGATGCTTCCTGCACTATGATTGGCTGGCCGCGCTGTCCTCAGTTAAAGTTACCGCCCACAGGAAAAAAAAAACTGTACGCCACTGATCTGACCTGTTCTAAGCTCTCCACAGCCCCCACACTCACCTGGCACATGTCACCTCTCATCATACACTTGCACTATGCTAACAAAACTGTTCAAAATGCCGTGGTTGCTCTGTATTAGTGGTCCAGTGCAAATTTGTCGAACTTTTCCAATTTTAAAAAAATTTGCTCGCCTTTCTGATCACGAATCCGAATGGGCCATATTCGTTCCGAATTTGAAACTTTCGAACATTCGCTGAACAAATTCGCTCAACACTAGTTATAATACTCCAAAAAAAGTGTTAACATTTTGTTTTGTATTAATTTAGTCATCCATATAGTGTAATGTGGTTAGTGGTAGAAAAAGATGGCAGAATCACATGAGACTCCTGAGGGAGTGACTGGAGGAATATTGGAGCCAGAGGAAGCTGGCAAGACAGTAGATGTGGCAGGAGCCTGTGGTCTAGATTCGGACGATTTCCAGGAACCACCAAGGCCTATACCCAGGTTGCATCCTTTACCACTGGTGTTCTTGTGGACTGCGGATGGGAAAGCCAGGATCCAGGAACTGATGAGCAGATTGAGGGGCACAGGCTAGTCGAAAGAGACAAGGAGACAAACCAGGACCAGGTCTGGAGAAATGCTAGTCGGCCTGCTAGCTGCAAGGTACAGAGAGTTGTCAACCCAGGGGGTGGTCATTACTTATGACCGTCAGCGTAGAAAGGGGTTCATTGAAGAGTTTGGGACCCGTCATCACATCTCGTTCAACCAGCGAGCAGTAGAGACCGAACACTTGCCTCAAAGGCTGCATGTGCTGATGGCTGGAACCAGGGTCACATTGCTCAAAATGGAGGGGCAACATCACTGGTATGCGGTGGGTTTAATCCCAGAAGGAAGGGAGCAGGAAGAACCTTTCTTGAGGATTGAACGGGCCTGGTAGAAGCTCCTTGAGGCGGCTCAAGAAAGGGCCACTACCACCCCCAAGAGATCGTACTGTCCTTGGGGTCTTCTACCTCCTATGCAGGAGCAGGTGATGGTGCAGGTGACACAGGGGGCTGTCGCCGATTTCAATTTGTCGGTGGCTCTGATACTACCAGAAGCCAGGTTACTTACAGCCCAGGCACCTAGAAATTTGTCTCCAAGAAGCAGGCGGAGGCAGTCTCCCCAGCCTTCCGAGGAAGGAGAAAAAGAAGCGGAAACCTGAAGAGGATTACTGTATGACTCTCGTTATAATTTTTTCCTGGCTTTGAACTTTGCGCAAAGCCTTTATGAGTGTAGGAGTACAGCAACTACATTTTAGAAATATTTGAATGAGGCCAGCCAGTTGTTGCCTTTCAGGGGTCTATGGAGGACCATCCTTTCATTTTTTCCTGGCTTTTCACTTTGTGCAAAGCCTTTATGAGTGTAGAAGTACAGCAACTATACTTTCAAAAATATTTATGCTCAAAAATTTTTGGGGGATTCAATTAGTCATCCATGCAGTTAAACAAGGTTATTGTTACATTACGTTGTTATGTAAAACTACAAAAAAAGAGTTGAAAAATGTTTCTGTATTCACTTACTCATTCATACAGTATTACGTGCTCTGGGGTAAATTTCTGTGGTTTACAACCCAACAAAAAAGCATTGAAATATTTTTCTGTATTTTATTACTTATGTATATACTATTACGTGCTCTAGGGTACATTTCTGTACCATATAACACCCCAAAAAAGTGTTTCAAAATTTATCTGGATTCAATTAGTCATCCATAGAGTAATACATGTTTTCTGTTACATTTCGGTGGTATATAACCCTCCAATAAAGCATTTAATTTTTTTCTGGATTTAATTAATCATCTATTGAGTATTACATGTTCAGGGGTACATTTCAGTGGTATATAACCCCCAAATATTTTTTACTAAAATTTATCTGTATTATATTCCTCATCCATAGAGTATTACATGTTCTTGGGAAGATATCAATGGTATATAACCCTCAAAAAAAGCATTTAAATATGTTTCTGTATTCAATTAGTCATCTATATACTATTACATGCTCTGGGGTACATTTCTGTGGCATATAACACTCCAAAAAAGCATTGACATTTTTTTCTGGATTAAATTACTCACCCATCCATTATTTATTGCCTTCTTTGTGGTTCATTTCTGTGATATATAACACTCCAAAAAAATTGGTATAAAATGTATCGGTATTTAATTGCTCACCCATAGAGTATTAAGTGTTCTTGGATACATTTTGGTGGTATATAACCCTCAAAAAATTGGTATAAAATGTATCGGTATTATATTGCTCACCCATAGAGTATTGCATGTTCTTGTGTGCATTTCAGTGATATATAACTCTCAAAAAAATAGTTTAAAAAATGTATCAGTATTATATCGCTTATCCATACAGTATAACATGTTCTGGGGTACATTTCCTTGGGATATGACCCTCAAACAAAAAATGTTATTATATTGCTCACCCATAGAGTATTACGTGTTCTCTGGTACATTTGGTGTTATATAACTCTCCAAAAAAGTTTTTTAATTTTTTTCTGGATTCAATTAGTAAGTGTGACGCCCTGCTGCGCATGGTGCCACAGAACCCAGAAGGGTGCATGGATGGACTTCTCCACAAGAGGCCTTCACACATTCACACACCTCCTCCCTACCACCTCAGACCAGCAGAGGGAGCCCGTTAGGGATATATAAATGGAGGGTGGAGCCAGGCAGCTCAGTTTGAAAGTGAGAGTCCAGTCAGTGTTCAGAGAGGAACACAGCTCAGAGTGAGCAGAGAGCGTGCCGATGCTCAGAGAGTGGTGAAGACACAGCACGCCAGCTGCCGAGTAGTGAGGGCCCGAGTGTGGTCGACGGCGAGGAGAAAAAGAGAGTGGAGCTAAGGGGGCAGAGGAGCCTCGTAAGCTCACCCCATTATACAAACCGGACACCGGGTCCGAGTCTACAGGGACCCTTTACACCCAGTAGGAATAATCAGAATCCAAGGAGGACTACAAGTCCCTGGCAAACCTGAAGCTAGACACCTACAGGACCAGGAACCACGAAGGCCCCGACGTCCAGGGAAAGTGGTTACCAACCAGAGGTCCTTCTTCTGAACAACAGGTGAAGTAAAAGCAGGACACATAGTCTAGGCTCAGTTGCAGGCTGGCCAGGAACATACACAGAGACAGACACGGATCAGGAGGCCCTATAACCGCTCACTGGGGCGAAGTCCAAAAGTGCGCCCTTCACCTGGAGTACCCTGGACCGTACCTAACAACAGCACCAGTAAAGGTAAAGAACCAAATCCCCTGTCTCTGTCGGTTACTTCTGCTGCGCCATCGCTCCCCCTGCACCACAACGCCCAGCGCAACCTGCATCGTTTTCACTGCCCTGAGGCCTGCTCCACCTATGGGGAGCCGTTCCATCTCAAGCTGCCCTAACACCTGCCTCAGAGGACTGTCACAGTGCTGGTGATCCTCACCAGACACCACAGGTGGCGTCACGACAAATCACTGATAAATATCCCCTTTTTGCACTGACCGCCCTGGGTCACGGACCAAGCCAGCCACCGTGATCTCCCCCAAAAGCAGCCATTAGGCCCGGCTGCCGACTACCCCATGGCCTTGGGGGCGAGTCAGATCTTGGAGTCACAAACAGGATTGCATGCACGTTGCCACCAGGTACTGTGCGCCTTAAGAGACTGTAACCCTTACTGTGGGGAAGTTTTCCCGCCATTCCTGAGGTTTTTCCCGCCATACCCGCCATTTTCCCTGTTGCTGCGCGGGAAGAAGAGGGGCATAACCGCTGGAGGCGCACGAAGCCCAGGACACGCCCCGCCCCTGACGTTGAATCAGGAAGCGTCAGGTCCTGGAAGGAGCCAGAGGACGCTCTGACGTCAGACGCGACCGACGCAAGGTCCTGGAAGAAGACCGTTGCCCACGGAGCTGTGGCCTACCTGTTGAAGAAGGTAGGCTCCGGTTCATTAGGGGGGGGCACAACCATGGCCGACAACCAGCAAGCCGCCGGAGCGCCGGTTAGCGCTCGTGAGGCCCAACCTGCGCCCGGCGCCGCACAGGTCGGAGCGGCCGCTCCACCAGCAGGGGTCATAACTCCGTTGATACCTATGGCCCTGCCGTATATCCCTGGAGCGAAGTGGTTCCCCCAGTATAATGGTAAGCCAGACACACTGTCCGGATTCAAGAGGAAAATATGCGGCATACTAGATATGTATTCTATGACTGGCAAGCAGAGAGCCGCTGTAGTGTTAGGACAATTGACTGGTGCCGCTGAGCGAGAAGTTGAAACCTGGCCAGTCGCAGACCAAGAATCAGTGACTATCATTTTTAAAAGATTGCAAACAGTGTTTGAAAACTGCACTGAGACAGATCTCCGGATGAGGTTCTACCAGTGTGTCCAGAAAATAAAATGCTGACGGAACAACTCATCCGGAGGTTGAAGTCCCAGGAAGAGAGCAGAACTGTACGGTGGTGGGCCTTAGACCATCCAGATGCCACCTTTGACACCCTTAAGGACATGGCTATAAAGGGCCTGCAGCCCCTGGAAACAACAGACACTGCTATCCAGCGTTACCAGGGTGGGGCAACCCCAGTGCCGGCAGCACCCACTGCTCCTCCATTGACAGCTAAAACAAGGATGTAAACAGTGCCCCCTACGCTCTGAAGTGCGCCAGTTAAGTAAAACCCTGGCCACTGTCATGAGCACCCTGCAGCTACAGACGGAGCCTGAGCTGGAAGGAAGGATCCTGCTAGCCGATAGCCCTGAGGATGTCCCCTGGATGAGAAGAAGAAGGAGGACAACGCCACCCCGTAGGAGGACAATGCCATCCCGAAGGAGGAAAACGCCACCCCGTGGAAGGACCAACAACCAACGGCGCCCTCCAGAAGACTTCATCTGCTACCGCTGCCATAATGCAGGCCACACCACGTGGACCTGCCCTTTAAACGAGGAAACCCTGGGGCCGAGGGTCGACACCCAGGAGTAGACCAACCAGGCCCATCAAAGTGGTACCGCCGGTTCGTGGGAGGAAGACCTTTCCTGTCCATTGTGCTGGACGGCATCGCGACACCTGCCCTGCTGGACACAGAATCTCAGGTAACCATCATGCCTGATGTCCTCTACAAAAGGTTCTGGTCCATAGATTAACTTCACCCGCCAGATCCAAACCTTTCCATGTATGCCTCTAATGGGGTTAAGGATGTGGCAGTAAAGGTGGGAAGAGTGGAACTGAAGGACAAGGGACTAATTGTAGTAGAGACTAATCCTGATGATACAGACTTGTATATGGTACTTGGCACAAATATTGTTAGTAACTGTTTGGGAGAAGTGCTGTTCTTGCTCCAACAGATGGCTGACACCGCCAGACCAGGGCAGAGGAGGGTGCTCCAGAAACAGGTCCGAGCCCTTATGTACCAGCAACAGGTAAAGCTAGCAGGTGGTGAAATTGGTAATGTACGGGTGACAGACCCGATGCCCATTGTGATCCCCCCGATGAGTGAGATGCTGATTTGTTGTAGTGCAGCAATAGGTCTCAAAGGATGGAGCTACCAGGCAGTAGTAGAGCCCCTTAGCTCGGAGCATAGACCTACACTCTTGACTGCCAGAGGGGTAGTGGATGTACGCAATGGGAGGGTGCCCGTACGCCGCCTAAACTATGGGGAGGATGAGATTAGATTACCACGTTACGCCACTGTTGCCAAACTGTACACAGTAGATAACAACTCCATACACACGGCGGAGTCCTTAACCTCACCAGGCGAAGTGGAGGATAATGACCCGGGAACCCAGGTGGAGGATTGGTGTCAACAGCTCCATGTTGGGACAGACACCACTCCTGCCCATCGGAAACAGGGTGTACACCGGGTGGTTCAGGAATACGAGCAGGTATTCAGTAAACACCCACTTGTCTTTGGGAGGATTAAAGGGGTACAACACCATATACCCACATGTGACCATCCACCCATCAAAGAACGTTACAGGCCCATACCACCAACACACTAACAGAAGGCGAAGGAGATGTTGCACGACATGAAGAAGGCAGGGGTAGTAAGGGATAGCTGTAGTCCCTGGGCAGCTCCCTTGGTCCTAGTCAGGAAAAAGGATGGAAGCATGAGAATGTGTGTAGATTACAGACACATAAATCGCATAACACACAAAGATGCATTTCCTTTGCCCCATATAGAGGAATACCTGGCTGCATTAAAGTCTGCAAATTACTTCTCCACCCTTTACCTCACTAGTTGGTACTGGCAAGTAGCTGTTGCTGAGGAGGATTGGGAGAAGACGGCCTTTACTACCCTGATGGGACTCTGCGAGTTCAACAGTATGCCGTTCGGACTCTGCAACGCCCCCGGAACATTCCAGAGATTGATGGAGTGCTGCCTGGGACACCGCAACTTCGAGACTGTACTGCTATACCTGGATGACGTGATAGTGTACTCCAAAACGTACGAGGACCATTTGAAGCACCTGGCAGAGGTATTTGAGTCGCTGTCCCGGTATGGGATGAAGCTGAAGCCCTCCAAGTGCCACCTACTCAAGCGAAAGGTACAGTACCTGGGGCACGTCGTCAGTCCAGAAGGAGTAGCACAGGACCCAGAGAAGGTCACTGCCATCCAGAAATGGCCGGAGCCAAAGAGCCTCAAGGAGGTACGTCAATTCCTGGGACTAGTCGGGTATTACCGGAAGGATTATACCAAGAAAGCGGCGCCTTTGCAAGATCTCCTGGTAGGACAGTCCGGGAGAGGCAGAAACCCCCCCGTTCCAGTGGGGTAAGGAGCAAGCTGAATCCTTTGAGGTGATGAAGGAGATCCTGACCGGCTAAGAGATCCTAGCCTACCCTGACTACAGCCAACCATTCCTGCTGTACACTGATGCCAGCAACGAAGGATTAGGAGTGTGTTAAGTCAGAAGCAGAATAGCCGAGAGAAGGTGATCGCTTTTGCAAGCAGGAAGCTCCGCCCGAACCCAGAGAACTATAGCAGCTTCAAGTTGGAGTTCCTGGCCCTGTTCTGGGCCATCACCAAGTGGTTCAAGCACTACCTAGCCTCCAGTAAGTTCACTGCCTACACTGAAAATAACCCCTTGACTCATCTGGAAACAGCCAAGTTAGGAGCCATGGAACAACGATGGATGGCTCGGCTGTCAAACTACCAGTTCACCATTAAGTACAGGGCAGGCCGCAAGAATGCCAATGCCGATGCCCTGTCCAGGATGCCTCACCAGTTGGACACTGAAGAAGAAGTGGATGACCTGGAGGAGATTGAGCTACCTGCCTTCCACCGTAATGGAATGGTCCACGAGCAACGAGCCTCCAGGAGGCATCGCGGTAAGACGTTAAACCCTTTGCCTCACCACAGCTGGAAGGAGACCCAGGACAGCGACCCGGTTGTCAGCCGTATCAAAGAACTGATAACCCAGGAAGGTTCCTCCCTGGAGAAAGACGCGTCTCCACAAGCCAAGCAACTGTGGAATGAGAGAAGCCGACTGTTCATCTATAGGGAGAAGCTGTGCCAAAGGTACGTCAACCCGAGGACCCATGAGATGGTATGGCAGATCGTAGTGTCCAGGACAGACATCCAGATGGTGTTGGAGGCCTACCACGATCAAGCAGGGCACTTTGGCTGGAAGAAGCTGAAAACCCTCCTGAAGAATTGGCTGGAAGAAGCTGAAAACCCTCCTGAAGAATCGGTTTTATTGGCTTGGAATGCGGAGTTCCATAGAGAGATGGTGCCGGGATTGTGGACCCTGTAGCCTCAGAAGAAAAGGCTACAGCAGCCAGAAGGCACCCCTGCAACCCATCAAGACAACTCGACCCTTGTAGATCGTGGCCCTGTATCATGTCAAGCTGTCACCCAGCAGGTCAGGATATTCCTATGCCCTGACCATGGTGGATCACTACTCCTGGTTTCTGGTCGTCGCCCCATCAAGGATCTGACGGCAGAAACTGCGGCAAAGACGTTTCAGGCTTACTTCTGCAGGCCTCATGGATACCCGGAGCAGGTGCTGACAGATCAAGGCACTGCCCTCGAAGCCGAATTGTTCAAGGAGTTCTGCCATCTGTACGGGTGTAAGAAGATCCGGACTACACCGTACCACCCCCAACCCAATGGGCTATGTGAAAAGATGAACAACATCGTCATCGACCTGTAGAAGACCTTACCGGTAGAAGAAAGAAACCAGTGGCCCGACAAGCTACCTGACCTGGTAGATTTGTACAACCACATACCTGTGAGTTCCACCAATTGTACTCCAGCATATATCATGCGAGCAAGACCCGGAAAGTTGCCCATGGACCTGGAGCTTGGTGTAGTAGAACCCGAAGCAGATATGTCCACTGAGGACTGGAATACGACTCGACAGGAGCAGTACAGGAGAGTACCGGCCTGTGTCGAAGACAGTCTGAATAGGGTAAGAGACAAGCAGGAAGCACAGTACAACAAGAATGCACCAGCAGAACCCTTTTCACCTGGAGAAGTCGTGCTAAAGAGAAAAAGAAGAAACCACAAACTTGATGACCAGTGGGAGAGGGAATCCTACACTGTGTTAAATTCAAGATTTGATAACAGGAAGACCTGTTTAATTACCAAGGATGGAGGAAGAACGACTGCAACGGTATCTAGAAACCATCTGAAGTTGTGTCCAGGTCTGCTAAAGCTGCAGGAAGAAGTGCCTCTCATCGTACCGGAGGAGCCTAAAGAAGCAGTAATACATACTGAATTAGGAGATTTCCCGGCAGATTGGCCCCAACTAGGAGGAGCAGTGATAATACCAGTGATCCACTTCTACCAACAGCCAGAAGACCCTCCACAGCAAGTAGAACCTGTAGGTGCCCCAGAAGAGCCTGCTCAGGAAGAATCCTCGGAAGAAGGATCACCAGTAGAAGCAGAGCAAGAAGGCCCAGCCAATGGTACACTTGCCAGTCCCGTAGGGAGGTTAAGGCAGTCTTTCAGTCCCTCCACACCTAGAACTGACAGAATGGGAGGTAGTACAAACACCAGTACCACACACATCCCTGTACTACGTAGGTCAACAAGTAGCACGCAAGGTCAGACCCCTGTCAGATACAGAGAGTAGAAAGAGAAACTCTGATAGTATAAATAGTTGCCCCTGGGGTATGTTGTTCTTGTGTAATTTTCATGTATTTAATTATTGATGTGTTTTGCCTTACAATGGACAATTTAGGTGACATGGACACTTAGCATTGCATTTAGTTACCCGTAAGGGTATATATATATAAAAGACTCTGTGGCTGAGAACTGTGAGTAGCCCAAAAACTGTTCATGTACATAATTGCACTCCCTGGAGTGCCTTGTAAGTAACCACTGAACAAAAACCCGTTTGGCGTGGCCAAATACGTGGTCCATCACATGGATCACTTATGTCCTGCAGCCACGCCCAGGGCCTACGTTGAGGGCTTTCGGACGGGTCCCTCATGCTGCTCATCCACTTTCGGTGAAAAGGACACCAGGTTACGGGACTTGCTGTAACCATATTGTTATTATTATTGTTAGCCTGTATTTGAAAAAAATGCTTCAGTCCAGGAGAACTGAGTTTTACTAGGGGGAGAATGTGGCGCCCTGCTGCGCATGGTGCCTCAGAACCCAGAAGGGTGCATGGATGGACTTCTGCACAAGAGGCCCTCACACATTCACACACCTCCACCCTACCACCTCAGACTAGCAGAGGGAGCCCGTTAGGGATATATAAAGGGAGAGTGGAGCCAGGCAGCTCAGTTTGAAAGTGAGAGTCCAGTCAGTGTTCAGAGAGGAACACAACTCAGAGTGAGCAGAGAGCGTGCCAACGCTCAGAGAGCGGTGAAGATGCAGCACACCAGCTGCCGAGTAGTGAGGGCCCCGAGTGTGGTCGACGGCGAGGAGAAAAGAGAGTGGAGCTAAGGGGGCAGAGGAGCCTAGTAAGCTCACCCAGTTATACAAACCGGACACCGGGTCTGATCCTACAGGGACCCTTTACACCCAGTAGGGATAACCGGAATCCCATGAGGACTACAAGTCCCTGGAAAACCTGAAGTTAGACACCTACAGGACCAGGAACCACGAAGGCCCCGATGACTCCTGAGGAAGCGACCAGAGGAATATCAAAGCAGACCAAGCTGGCGTGATAGCAGAGGTGGCAGGAGCCTGTGGTCTGGAACCAACCTCTTTCCCAGAACCACCAAGGCCCAAACCCAGGCCGCAGGCTTCAACTCTGGGGTTTTTGTGGACTGCAGACAGGAGAGCCAGGAACCAGCAACTAGTGAGCGGCCTGGGGTCCTAGGCTGGTTGGAAGAAAGAAGGAGGCAAGCCAGGACGAGGGCTGGATAAATGCTAGCTGGCCCACTAGCTGCAAGGTACCGACAGTTGGCATCCAGGGGTATGTACGTTACAAATGACTGGCAGCGGATTAGGTGGTCCATCGAAGAGTTTGGGACCCGTCATCACATCTCGCTCAACCAGCGGGCAGTAGAGACCGAACACTTGCCTCAAAGGCTGCATGTGCTGATGGCTGAAACCAGGGTCACATTCCTCTAAATGGAGGGGCAACATCACTGGTATGCGGTGGGTTTGATCCCAGAAGGAAGGGAGCAGGAAGAACCCTTCTTGAGGATTGAACGGGCCTGGTAGAAGCTCCTTGAGGCGGCTCAAGAAAGGGCCACTACTGTGAGAGGCTCATTAAGGTGGTTAAAGACAGGGCTCACCCCCAAGAGATCGTACTGTCCTTGGGGTTCTCTACCTCCTATGCTGGAGCAGGCGATGGTGCAGGTGACACAGGGAGCTGTCGCCCATTTCTATATGCCGTGGGCTTCGGCACTATCTGAAGCCAGGTCGCTTACAGCCCAGGCACCTGGGAATCGGGCTCCAGGAAGCAGGTTGAGGCAGTCCCACCAGCCTCCCGAGGAAGGAGAAGGAGAAGCATACACCTGAAGAGGATTACTGTATTACCTTTCTTTATAATTTTTTTCCTGGGTTTGCACTTTCTGCAAAGTGTTTAGGAGTGTAGGAGTACATGAAGTACACTTTCAAAATATTTATGTTCTAAATTTTTTTCTTGATTTAATTGGTCAACCATACAGTTTAATGTGCTTTGTGTATAATTATAGTTGTTTAAAATGTTTAAAAAACGCTTGTTCTGGTGCACTTCACAAAATATTTTTGTTCCAAAAATTGACTATTGTCACATGTGCTGTAGAGCTTGGTTTGTGTGAAATTTTGTTTTAAAATGAAAAAACAAAATTGGCCTGGTACAGATGTAAAAATTTTGTCCCTCGGTACTTGATCTCCATCCGCCATTATTTCTCCTGTTGTGACGTTCCCGTCTTCTACCAGCACGTGTCCAGGAACATCACCCGTGCCCTTACCAATGCTGTTACTGTGATTGCCCACTTAACGGCTGTGGCAAGGAATGCTACATTTTCCTGATGGAACACTGGGAGAACATTGTGGAGGCTGGGGCCGAGTCACACCATGGCACGGCACTTCCGACGCCGAGGATTGATGTCCCTGCTTCTATCATGGTTTCCTCCACCTCCTACATCAGTTTCTGCAATCTCTTCTGCTCCTCATCACCCTCAATCTCCAATGTGCTATCTCAGAGCACGTTGTCCACATCAGCCAGAAGCTGGAAACTGGAAGCTCTTATTGCCGCACTGCATCAGCAAAGCGGCAACAGGCTCTGCTGAAGCTAATTTGTCTAGGACACAAACCGCACACAGCGGCAGAGTTACTTAAAGGAATAAAAGATCAGATAGATCTGTGTTTTTTGCCGCTAAACCTCCAACCAGGTATGGTTGTGTGTCATAATGGGCGTAACCTGGTGGCAAGCTCAAACATGTTCTACTCAACTTGGTAGTTTAGCGATTTCAAATATCGTACCCAGATTTGCCAGAGCTTCTGATTAAGGTACGCCGTGTCAGCACTTCTTTCTGCAAGTTAGATACAGCTGCCGCTGCTCTGGCAGTGCTGCAGCAGCGCATGCAAGTGCCAGCTCACCGACTGATGTGCAATGTGACCACACGCTGTAACTCCACACTGCACATGCTGGCAAGGATTTGTGAGCAGCAGAGGCCAATTGTTGAATACCAGCTCCAACACGCCTGTCAGTATTCTGATCAGCCTCCACACATTACTGAAGAGTGGGCATGTATGTCTGACATTTGTGAGGTTCTCCAAGACATTGAGGACTCCACAAAGATGGTGAGTGGTGACGACGCCATTAATAGCGCAACTATCCCGGTTTTTGTGCCTACTTAAACAGTTGCTGCTGACAATTAAACATGAAGCTTTGAACGTGGACCAGGTGGAGTCGAAGAAAGACATGAGACAGGGAGATACTACCCAGCCAAGCATCATCTACTCCACATAAATTGGGTAACAATGAGGAGGTGGAGGCTGAGGAAGAAGAGGAGGAACAAGACCTGACTGAGGCTAGTTCACATACAAGCTTTGTCCCGTCTCTCCTACGTTGATGGGCTGAGAAGGGGAATGAGGAGAGACAGATGGAGGATGAGGAGGAGATGGAGAGTAGTCATCATGGTGGAGACAGGGAAGTGCTGGGTGTAAAAATAAAACCAGTTTTAGTCTCCAGGGATATCTCTAGGAAAAACATGATGCTTGTACCAGGGATAATTTCAGACTCTTGGATCCTGCAACTTCACACTGAAAGCTTTTCTTTCCTTTAAGAAATTCCTTATTGTATTTAAAACATTGAACCATGACATGACCTGATTGACCACAATAAAAAAAAAGAACAAGTAGATGTTCCGTGTACCGTACCCTCTCTAGTGTCCCTACAAGCACCAATTTGCATAGATTCACCAGTCTCACCTGATAAAGGATAGGCTACTAAAACACCTTCTAATGTGTCTCTATCCCTCAGACATCTGTCTAAACAGATAGCAAGGGTTACAGCCTCCTCTAAAGACTGCGACAGAAATTGTAAGTCATCCTGTCCTTAATCTGATCTGACAGTCCCTGGCAGAAGTGAATCTGGAGAGCAGGGCTGTTCCAAGAGGTCTCCACAATCCAATGTCTGAACTCAGACCAGTAATCCTCAGCTCTACGACCTCCCTGAACCAATCTATGGATCTTGGACTGGGGTACAGCGACCTTGTCAGGGTTGTCATAAATGAGACCGAGAGCTGAGAGCTACAAAGGCCAATTCCAAGAATCCTCAGGCAAAGAAAAAGCACACAGAGTAAAGACAAAATAATGCCTACTTGTTGACTCTAGGACCCAGAGGATATCGGATGTAAATGAAAGTATAATTTACATGAAGAAGAAAAAATAGAGAACTTACTCCTGTCTCCATCTAAGCAATCCGGTAATTTTACCTTAGACTCCAAGGTGGTATTCAGATGACATCGGTCACTAGGAGTGGCCAAACATGCATGCTGCTGATGGTTATTAATCTCATTGACCTTCAGGGACAAGTCCTTTAGTTGTACGGCCAGGGCTCCAACCAGATCCATATGAAACACAGTAAATGGGCTGGTTATAATATTATGACTGAGCAATAACACTCACATGGGGATGAACAAACTAGGGGAGATGTTAAACCTGCACACCACAGGTTCATATGCAGACTAGGCAATCCCTAACCTGACCTTGATTTGTCCCTGGCTGACTCTGGAGGTTGGCACCCTAAATGGCAGTGGTACCCTCACTCAATATCAACTGACCCTGAGTGTCCTTAACTGCACCCTAAACTATACACGGAGTTATTGATGAGCGAACGTGCTCGTCACCGCTCGGTACTCGTCCGAGCATCTCACTGCTAGAGATGCTCGGTGCTCTGCAAGTATTTCCTGGTTGCTCGGGTGGGAGGTCGGGTCCCCTCCCTGCATGTTTGGCGCTCTTTAGACAGCCAATGAACATGCAGGGATTGCCTGCCACACACTGTAATGCCGTAGCCAGGTTGGTTGTGGCATTACAGTGATTGGCTGGCCGCACAGCATCATCACGTGAATATAAGACCGGGTGCCACCATGCTCATCACAGTCTACCCCAGAATCAGGCAAAGTAAGAAGAGGTGGTGCTGCATCCGGGAGAGATTTGCTTGTTTAGAGTTAGTATAGGTATTCCACAACATATACCTAGAATATCCATCTGAACTAACAGTTTCTTAGTTAGTGTAGGTATACCACAATATATTATACACATATCCATCTCAACTAACAGTCCTTCTCAGGACTAATCCAGCTGCATATAATCAGTGGTGATAGCAGGAATTAGGCAGGCAGGCAGTATATGTGGCAGACTGTAGTGCATATAGCAAGAGGGTCCATTGAACGTCCTGTTAGTATATACAGGTGCATCTCACTAAATTAGAATATCATCAAAAAGTTAATTTATTTCAGTTCTTCAATATAAACAGTGAACCTCATATATTATATAGAGTCATTATACGCAGAGTGATCTATTTCAAGTGTTTATTTCTGTTAATGTTGATGATTATGGCTTACAGCCAACAAAAACACAAAAGTCACTATCTCAATAAATTAAAATAATTAACAAAAAACACCTGCAGAGGCTTCCTAAGCATTTAAAAAGGTCCCTTAGTCTGTTTTAGTAGGGTCCACAATCATAGGGAAGACTGCTGACTTGACAGATGTCCAGAAGGCAGTCATTGACTCACTCCACATGGTCCCAGAGTTCTAATTTTCATTTGGTAATCAAGGTCCCAGAGTCTGGAGGAAGAGTGGAGAGTCACACAATCCAAGCTGTTTGAGGTCTAGTGTGAAGTTTCCACAATCAGTGAGGGTTTGGGGAGCCATGTCATCTGCTGGTGTAGGTCCACTGTGTTTTAGAAAAGACCAAAGTCAGCACAGCCGTCTACCAGGAAATTTTAGAGCACTTCATGCTTCCCTCTGCCGACAAGGTTTTTGGAGATGGAAATTTCAAGCTCCAGCAGGACTTGGCACTTGTCCACACTGCCAAAAGTACCAATATCTGGTTTAAAAACAACAGTATCACTGTGCTTGATTGGCCAGCAAACTCGCCTGACCTTAATCCCATAGAGAATCTATGGGGTATTGTCAAGAGGAAGATGAGAAACACCAGACCAACAATGCAGACAAGCTGAAGGCTACTATGAAAGCAACCTGGGCTTCCATAACACCTCAGCAGTGCCACAGGCTAATCGCCTCCATGCCACGCCACATTGATGCAGTACTTGATGCAAAAGGAGCCCCAATGAAGTATTGAGTGCATTTACTGAACATACATTTCAGTAGGTCAATATTTTGGATTTTAAAAGCGTTTTTCAAGCTGTTGTTATAAAGTATTTTAATTTACTGAGATAATGACTTTTGTGTTTTCATTGGCTGTAAACCATAATCATCAACATTAACAGAAATAAACACTTGAAATAGATCACTGTGTTTGTAATGACTCTATATAATATGAGTTTCACTTTTTGCAGTGAAGAACTGAAAAAAATTAACTTTTTGATGATATTCTAATTTAGTGAGATGCACCTATACAGTATATATATCTATTTACAGTATATCAGAGTTAGGCAGGCAGGCAGTGTATGTGGCAGACTGCACTGTATAATACATCACAAGAGGCTCCATTACAGTTTTGTTTGCTGATTCTGTTACAGATATTTCTACTGTAAGGTGGCAGCCGGACAGGTCGTGGACGGGAGGTATGTGTCCCCGAAGTGCCAGACTTCGGTGATGTAGGACCCGGAGAAGCAGGCTCCAGCACACATAGTGCTGAGAGGAATTTAATGGGCCCGGATTACAGGGCTGGGTTTTACAAGCAGCTGAAAGAGCGGGGGGGGGACAGCTGCTCACTTACCTCCAGTCCAGGTCTTGTAAGGCTGATTTAAGACAGCTGTGCCTGTCTCAGTCTGTCTGTGTGTGTTGGGCAAGGTGAGCAGACCTTGCATGTGCTCCTTAGACTCTGCAGGAGTCAGAGGAAGGCGCTTTGTTTAAACGGCTGAGGCCGTGCTGCATGGACTTGTTATTTTGAGCTTTGTTCTGTTATTCCTTTTTGTGCCAGGAAAAGGCTGTTAATTTTGTTTCCTCACTGGTATATGGACACTAAATAAACCACCAGTTTGTTTGAACCCACGGACTGCATCACTGTGTGAACCTGTGCCTACCTCCAACGCGGCCCAGTGAGTACAAATCCCTACAATTGGTGCTAGAAGCAAGCACAGGCACAGATCCCAAGCGGCAGTGTGACTGCTACAAGAAGACGTAAATGTCCTGAGTGAAGTCGGCCTTAAGCCAGCAAGTGTCGCTGGACAAAATGGAGGACCTGCTTAAACATCTGTTGCAGGCACAGCAGGCGCAATAAGCGCAGCACCAACAGCAACTTCAGCAACAGCAGGCCCAGCAGGCGCAGTTCCAGCAGCAGTACCTGCAGAGCCAGCAGAGCATGCAGCAGGGCCAGCAGAGCATGCAGCAGCAGCATCGGGAGCAGCAGCAACAGCAACGGAATCAGCATCAGGAAACAAATAAACTTCTGATGCAGCAGATCCAACAGCAGCAAAGACAAACGGAAATCTTGGCAGAGCAGATCCGTGGCAGGACAACCGCCACATCCTCAGATCCAGGTAATGACTCACACGTCAGGAAGACGGTAAGAAGAGCATTACAAAAGATGACCCTGGGTGATGACGTTGAGGCGTTCCTGGCGGTCTTTGAGAGTGTGGCAGAGCAGGAGAAATTGCCTTCAGAGCAGTGGGTGGAGGTACTGGCACCATATTTGACAGGCGAGCCGCAGAAGGCCTATTATGACTTGGCCTTGCAGGATGCGAAAGAGCACGCTAAGTTGAAAACTGAGATTTTGGCACACTTGGGAGTGACTCTGACTGTCAGGGCACAACAGGTGCACCACTGGGCCTATTGCAGTTACAAACCTCCCCAGTCCCAGATGTTCGACCTCCTACACCTGGTCCAAAAGTGGTTGCAACCTGAATCTTCCTCCCATGCACAGATGGTGGAGAAAGTCATTATAGACAGGTTTATACACTCTCTTCCGAAGTCGGTGCAATCCTGGGTTGCCCAGGGAGATCCCCATAATGCCGATGATTTGTTGGGGTTGGTGGAAAGATACCAGGCGGCTGAGAGTTCGTTGGGAAAACAAGGGGTCATAGCCTCTCAATACTGCGGTTTCCAAAAGGCGGCGGAAAACAAAAAAGAAGGGAGCTAGAGCCACACCTGGGGGGCGTCCTAGAGTTCAGGAGGGGTCTGAGTTGCTGCCCAAGGTCCCACCCCATAATATAGTGTGTTGGAGATGTCATACCCCTGGCCATATTGCCACCCAGTGTCCCATAAACTCTGAGCCAATGGACTGCAAAATGGGCCAGCGTCAGTGTCAGTAAACGGGGTACAAGTCTCCGGACTATTGGATTCAGGAAGTCTGGTGACCCTGATAGGGGCCACACTCCCTCATCGACTGGTTCCTGGGAAGGTGGTGGGTATCCGGTGTATCCATGGTGACGCTAAGAACTATCCTGTGGCTCAGGTGGATGTAAACACGGACTGTGGCACCACATCTCATGAAGTGGCGGTCGTTAAGGATCTATTGCATCCCATAATAATTGTACGTGACTTTGCATTATTCTGGGAAATGTGGGGGAAAGCGGGGACACCTGGTTGCTTGGACGACAGCCAGATCGCCCCTAAGGATGAGTTTCCCATGTGTGTGTTTGTGGGCGATGAGGATGAGGCAACATCCCCTGAGGCCAATATCCCTGAGCTGGAGGTGTCCGAGGGAAACTTTGGAACTGCCCAACTCAGGGATTTAACTTTGAAAGGGGCCTTTGAAAATGTTACTGTGTTAAATGGGATGCCTCAGGAACCGGGGGCTGACACTCGGTTCCCTCATTTTGCTGTGAATGGGGATTTGCTGTACAGAGTAACCAAGCCAAGGGCTGAGGTAATAGAATAGTTGCTGGTGCCAGGGCCCTATAGACGCAGGGTTTTAGACATGGCTCATTCTCATGTGTTGGGTGGTCACCTGGGTGCAGGCAAGACTCAGGAACGGATCCTCCAGAGATTCTACTGGCCAGGTTGCTATAAATAAATAAAGAGTTATTGTCGTTCCTGCCCCACTTGCCAGATAACCTCCCCAGTGGCCCACTTCCGCAGTCCCCTAGTGGCCCTACCCGTCATTGAGGTTCCATTTGAATGCATAGCAATGGATCTAGTTGGGCCTCTGGTCAAGTCAGTCCGAGGGCATCAGTATATCCTGGTGGTATTAGATTATGCTACACGGTATCCGGAGGCCGTACCACTACGAAACTCCTCCGCCAGGTGTATAGCCCGGGAGTTCGTCCACATGTTTTCAAGAACGGGGTTGCCTAAGGAGATCCTAACAGACCAAGGAACTCCATTTATGTCGAAGGTCATGAGGGAATTGTGCAAGACATTGCAGATTGCACAACTGAGAACCTCCATGTACCATCCCCAGATAGACGGACTGGTCGAGAGGTTTAACAAAACCTTGAAAGCAATGTTTAGGAAAGCAGTGGAAAAGGATGGCCGAGACTGGGACTGTCTGCTTCCCTATCTGTTGTTCGCCATCAGGGAAGTTCCCCAAGCTTCCAAAGGTTTCTCCCAGTTTGAACTACTCTATGGATGACACCCTCGAGGACTCCTGGATGTGGCAAAAGAGTCCTGGGAAGCTGAGACCACTCCCTATAGGAGCATGGTGGAGCACATTGCCCAGATGCAAGAGAGGATTGCCCACGTGATGCCCATTGTGAGGGAGCACCTCCTCAAGGCACAAGAGGCACAGTCCAGGGTGTTTAATAGGTCGGCCAGGGTGAGACGGTTCAACCCAAGAGATCGAGTGCTTGTGCTAGTGCCCACAGTGGAGAGCAAGTTCATGGCCAAGTTGCAGGGCCCCTATGAGGTGGTAGAGAAAGTGGGGGTAGTCAACTATAAAATCCACGAACCGGGGAAGAGGAAGCCCTACCAATTTACCATGTTAACTTGATTAAGCCATGGCAAGATAGAGAGCCTGTGGAAGCTCCCTGTTTAGTGGCTGAGGCTGACGCCGATGTGAAAGAGGTCAAGGTGGCAGAGTCACTGTCACGTGCCCAAAAGCAACAGTGCAAAGACAGTGAAATAAAGACCTGTTTTCGGAGTTGCCAGGACTCACTCAGGTCATAGAGCCTCATGTTCGGTAAAACCTTACCGGATCCCAGAGGCCCGCAGAGAGGTGATCTCAAAAGAAGTGAGGCGGATGGTTAACCTGCGAGTCATCCAAAAGTGGATGGTCCAGTCCTATAGTCTTAATGCTGAAACCAGATCGGGAATGGCGGTTTTGCAACGACTATAGGAAGCTGAATGAGGTCTCGAAGTTCGATGCCTACCCAATGGCTAGGGTAGATGAGCTTATTGAAAGGCTAGGACCCGCTCGGTACATCACCACTCTGGACCACACTAAAGGATATTGGCAAATTCCCCTGTCCAAAGAGGCCAAGGAGAAGACAGCCTTCTCGACGCCAGACAGATGTTATCAATACATCAGGATGCCGTTTGGGTTGCAGGGAGCTCCGGCCACCTTCCAGAGAGCCATGGACCGGATCTTAGCACCCCACAAAGAATATGCAGCGGCCTACCTAGATGACATCGTCATATTCAGCCAGGACTGGGAAAGTCATCTGGACAAAGTTCAAGCGATACTTGATGCCCTAGGGAAGGCGGGCTTTACTATCAACCCGAAGAAATGTGCCATGGGGATGGAGGAAGCCAAGTACCTAGGGTACGTGGTTGGTAGAGGGGAAATAAAACCACAAATAAATAAGGTCGAGGCAATCTTGAACTGGCCACAGCCCCTCTTGAAGAAGCAGGTCAAGGCGTTTCTAGGCATTGTGGGCTACTATTGAAGATTTGTCCCTAACTTTGCCCTGATAGCAGCCCCTCTGACGGCTCTTCTGAAAGGGACGAAGTCGGCTATGGCCAAGTGGTCCTTGGAAGCAGAAGCGGCCTTCCAAGAATTGAAACTGGTCCTCTGTAAACAGCCAGTCTTGGTGGTGTCCAACTTCTCCAAAGAGTTTGTGGTCCAGATGTATGCATCGGATGTCGTGCTGGGAGCAGTCTTGTCCCAGTAGATTAACGGAGAAGAACACCCTGTAATATACCTCAGTCGGAAGCTCTCCACTTGTGAGAACAACTCCATTGTAGAAAAATAATGTTTGGCCATCAAGTGAGCATTGGACACTCTGAAATATTACCTGTTAGGTAGAAGGTTCAGGTTAGTGTCAGACCATGCCCCACTTCGGTGGATGCAAGAGAAGAAGGGGAACAATGCCAGAGTGACTAGGGGGTTCCTGGCTAGTGTTGAGCCACCCCCGTAGTGTTCGAGTTCGGTTCGGTTCGTCGAACACCCGTGTGTTCGCCGAACTGTTCGTCGAACTGTTCGTCGAACACCTTCGAACACCGTTAAAACCAATGGCAGGCAAACAAAAACACATAGAAACACATAGAAAACACCTTCAAAGGTGTCCAAAAGCTGACAAACTGCTCAGAAGACACAACTAACACATGGAAAAGTGACAAGTACATATAGTCATGCGAAAAGAAAAGAGGTGGAGGAGTAAAAGGAGGGGGAGACACAGATATAGGCATGTCATGCCCTTCTAAAATCCAAAAAGTGAGAAGCCGAGACGGCCAGTCCGCTCCTGCCCGTGCCACCTCCGTGTCGCCGGGTTTGTGCCAGAGCGGCGGTGAACCCTGACGGCCAGCCCCCCTCTCCCAATACTGGTGCCTGTCCGCTGGTGGGTCGAGAGAGCCCCCCTGTGGTGGAGGCAGCTCTAAGCTTTTTAATTTAAATTGTCCCTCTAATTTGAATGAATACACTTTAAATCCATTTACAAGGATCTATTGGAGGGCAAGTCTCATGCCAGCAGCCGCGTAATTCCAGCTCCAGTAGCGTCCACTAAAGCTGCTGCAGTTAAAAAGCTTTTATAAGGATCGAGCTCGGCTGTCCACCGCAAGGCATCCTAGTGCCAGTCCCAGCCCCTATGCCTTGGGGTGCCTCCTGATGCTCTTCACTAAGTATCCCGTGGTCCCGAAGCATTTCCTTTGAAAAAATTAAGTGTCCAAACTACAGGTGGTGTAGCTTGCTTAACAGCCGGGATAATCCGCTGACTAGCAGACACTGCTACTAGGCACAAAGTATTTCCTGGGCTAGATGCAGTTAAAAATTTGAAAGTAGATACTCTCGTTGGATGCTGAGAAAGCATTCCATAGAGTCTCCTGGCACGCCATATATGATTCTCTTAAAAAGCTTGGGGTAGGGGTCTAGGGGACCCTTTTATAGCCAAAATCACGGCCCTGTATCACAATACGTCACCTAGGCTGAAGATAAATGGAACTGTAGCACCGAGGGCTCGGTTGCTACAGACGTATTGCACCTCACCCAGAGGTGTGATATCTCACTCTCAGATAAGGATGGAGTGTGGATCAGGACCCGACACCTGCATGCATTACACCACATTGCCGTGGGGCAGGGCGACCAATATGCCCCTGAGATGGGCACGACAGTCCCTGTCCCTGGCTGGAGTGGGGGGAGGGAACACTGAGGAAGGGGAACCCTGCAGTGCAGGAGCAGGGAGGAAGCAGTTCCTGGGTGCATTGAGAAGGGAGTATAAAAGGTGGGCACCATCTTAGTTCAGTGCAGAGAAGTCTGAGCAGAAGTGGCAGGGAGCAGGGGCTCTGCATGAGCTCTGCTCCGGAGGCGGGCCTAGTAACAGAGGCCCAGGCCTGCAAGAGGGAGAAGGAAGGAAGAGGAGCGGAGAAGGCTCCAGGAACGAGGAATGAAGGGATCCCAGGGGTGCGGACGGGCGAGTCGCCACCGCACGCCCGAATCCACCTGCGTGGAGGGGTCAGGCCAAAGGGGGAGACCGGTCCCCGAACTAGTGGAGGCAGGAAACGACCCTCAGCTAGAAACCGGAGGCTTTGACATTTTATGTGGCGCAGCCCCTTGCTCCACCCGCTAGGAAGGCACCACATAGGGTCAGGGAAACTGGCGCCAAGTTTACCAAGAGGAGGCCCGAGGCAGCCGGACAGAAGTGTTGGTAAGAAAGGCCAGACAAAGGACACACAAAGGGGGTCCTGTGAAGCGCTCCAAAGTTATCTGGGAGTTGTCTGAGCCCCTCACCTGGTGAGCACAGTACGACGTGGGCAGCCGTTACCTGCAGACGTGGTCTGGATAATAAGAACTGTGAGTAAAGGCCCTGAACTGCATCACTGACTCCGTGTCGTTACTGCTGCTGCCCTGCACCATCACCCCCATCCTCCGCATACACTGCCCTGAGGCTATACTCCTCCCGTGGGGAGTTATGCTACGCTCTGCTGCACCCACAACACCAGCCTTAGCGGTCTGCCCTGTAGCGGCGGTTCACTCTGACCGCAATCCACGGGTGGCGTAGTCGGACATTTAAACATCAAAACCACATAAATAGTTCCGCCACTGGTTTGACCGCCCTGAGCCACGGAATCGGATCGCCGCCACGAAGACTACAACCACCAGCATCCACCAAAAAGGGTCCGGCTCCGGGTGTCCCAAGGCCCAGGGGGTGCGTCAGAACATTTTCATCACCTTTCACAATCACCAATGGGACAAGGCAGGGATGTCCTCTGTCCCCTCTCTTATACATCCTAGTGACGGAGCACCTGCTCTCATCAATTCGCCATAACCCCAATATTAGGTGGATTGAGGTGGGAGGCACCGAGTACAAGTGCTCTCTATTTGCTGATGATGTCCTAGTATATATCACTCAATCACATATATCCATCCCTGCTGTTATGGCTGAAATAGATCACTTTGTTACATGGTAAAATTTTAAAATCAATGCAGCGAAGTCTGAGGCCCTCGATGTCTCCCTCCCTAAATCCATATAGGATTCCATCCAGTCCAACTTTCCCTTTGCCTGGCCCTCACAGGGTATCAAATACTTAGGAATTCCTATTCATAGAGACCTCTCCCATCTATGTTATCTTAATTTTGGGCCCTTTATTGAACAATTCCATACAGACCACGGTTGGCAAGTTGGAACTGTGAGATTCACTACGTGCACCACTGGTATTTTGTGGAAAAGCACATGTAAGATTCTGCAACAGTCTCTGCTGATACTCCTGCATGCGTGCATCCCTTTCTATGGCAGGAATAATTTCTGCAAATTTACTTTTGTACCGGGGATCTAACAGTGTGGCAACCCAGTAGTCAGGATTATTTCTAATTCTCACAATTCGAGGGTCATGTTGCAGGTAGTGCAGCAAGAAGGCACTCATGTGTGTTGCGCATCCAGGAGCACCAAGTCCCTGTTGTGTTGGTGGCGAGGTAACAATCATGCTTCCTTCCTCTGTCCTCTCCCCCCAACCTCGCACAACAGAAATGTGATCAAGGTCTCCCTCATCTGATGAGTCTTCCATCAGTTCGTCCTCCACTTCTTCCTGGGCTCCTGCACCTTCCTCACTAGTTTGGCTGCTACCATGCGCCCTGGTAAAATCATCTCCCCCACCCTCACATGCCTGCCGCCCTGGTGCTGCCGACCGTCTGGACCTTGCAGATGTTAGCCCTTCCGCATACAACTCCCCCTCCTCTACTTCCTCCACCTCCTCTTGTGCCACCACCTGACTCCGAATTCT
Organism: Phyllobates terribilis; assembly: GCF_046119375.1. Lineage (NCBI taxonomy): Eukaryota > Metazoa > Chordata > Amphibia > Anura > Dendrobatidae > Phyllobates > Phyllobates terribilis. Next base: position 231,714,663 of record NW_027362764.1, read on the forward strand.
GTTTAACATGTGCTCCAGCATGTAAATCACCGGAATAGTCATGCTGATAATGGCATCGTCAGCACTAAACATCTTCGTCGCCATTTCAAAACTGTGCATAAGGGTGCATAGGTCCCTGATCTGAGACCACTCCTCCAGCGTGATTTGCCCCACCTCTGAATCTCGTTGGCCCAGGCTATACGTCAGAACGTATTGCACCAGGGCTTGTCGGTGCTGCCACAGTCGCTGCAACATGTGCAGAGTTGAATTCCACCGGGTAGGCACATCGCATTTTAGCCGGTGAAGTGGCAGGCCCAACGACTTCTGTAGAGATGTAAGTCGCTGAGCTGCGGGATGCGAACGGCGGAAGTGAGCACACAGCGACCGTGCCCTCTGCAGAAGGCCATCTAGTCTGGGATAGTGGGCTAAAAATTGCTGGACAACCAGGTTCAACACGTGAGCCATACAAGGCACGTGTGTGACATTGCCCCGGCGAAGGGCCGCACCCAGGTTTGCAGCATTGTCGCACACGGCCTTCCCTGGTTTCAGGTCCAGTGGAGACAACCATTCATGAAATTGGTTCTCCAGAGCTGACCACAACTCCTCAGCTGTGTGACTCACATTTCCCAGACATTTCAATGTAAAAACCGCCTGATGACGTTGAGCCCTACTGCCAGCATAGTAAGGAGGTGTGCAGGATCCCTTCTGCGCAGTTAGAAAGCTTGTGGCATGACCAGACAGGCTTTGGGTGCAGGTGGAAGACCGAGAGGAGGTTGAGGAGGCAGAAGCAGTGGAGGAAAAATGACATAAAGAGGATTGACGCACAACTCGTGGGGACGGCAAGACTTGGACAGCAGCCCCTTGTCCTGCTGTCACCATAGTTACCCAGTGCCCAGTCAGCGACATGTAACGCCCCTGTCCATGCCTACTCGTCCAAGTGTCTGTGGTGAAATGCACCCTGTCACACACAGAGTTTCTCAAAGAAGCGGTGATGTTGTGTGCGACATGCTGGTGGAGCGCAGGCACACCTTTCTTTGAGAAGTAGTGCCGAATGGGCATCTGGTACTGGGGCACTGCGACGGACATAAGGTCTCGAATATCCTCTGTGTCCACCAGGCGGAAAGGCAGCATTTCTGTAGCCAAGAGCTTGCAGATGGTGAAATTCAACCTCTTAGCTTTCTCATGGCTAGGAGGAAATGGTCTTTTACTTGTCCACATCTGAGGGACCGAGTGCTGGCTATTGTGCTTAGACGGGGTTGATAAGGGTGTCCCCGGCAAACTGCCGGTCTGTGAGGAAGATGCAGGCGGACATGTTAGGTTGCCTTGATCCAAAGGTGGTGCTATCGATGTCGGACAGCGCTCAAGACCAGCTGGTGTTACCACCTCCAAAGAAAATGATGACCTGCCAATCACGCTGGCTGTTGCGGGTAAAGAGGTGGCAGGTCTGCGCCCCAAAACAGGTGTGACTGCTGTCCCCCCAGTCACAGAGGATGAAGAGGCCGCGGATGCACAAGATATGGCAGACGGTGGTTGGCCCGGCCGGCTAGACCGCATTGTAGCACACTGAGCTTCCCACTGCAACTTATGCTTCATGTCCATGTGCCGGTTCATGCATGAAGTACTCAAACTATGTATTTTTTGGCCTCTACTTAGCTTTTGCTGACAAATGTTACAGATAACACGAGTTGGGTCATCTTTATCGATCTGAAAAAATGCCCAGGCTATGCAAGGCTTAGCACCCATGCGACCTGAAGAGCCACCACGACTTGTGGTGAGAGGCAGAGTTGTGTTTGAGGATGCAGTTGTTGACGTGCTTCCAGTACTACGTCTCTGTCCAGGAAGGCGCAACCTGACCTCGTCGTCACTAGCATCTTCCTCCACCTCCTCTGCTGACCTCATCTCTTGGCTGACTGTGGGTTGACAGTAAGTGGGATCTCCGACCTCATCATCATCACCCTGTGCGTTATCACACCCGTCGTCCTCAGAGCCAACCTGTTCCTGCCCTGACAAAAAACTAAAGTTGTCGCTCCAATCAGGTATTTGAGTCTTATCATCGTCTTCCTCATTGTCTCCACCAACAGGAGTTACAGTTTGGGAATGAGGGTCTACATTATGGTCAGAACCTTCTGCGTCTGGTCCTGGATCCGACTCATAAAGATTCTGGGCATCAGTGCAGATCATTTCCTCGTCTGGATTCACAGAAGCGCTGGAGTCGACCTCTGATTCCCAGGCTATAGTATGAGTAAACAGCTCTGCAGACTCAACCATCTGTTCTACCTCATACTCAGACGGGCAGCTGGAGATTTGGGAGCTGTGAGGAAGCAAGTGCGATTTGGGTGACACCTTTGAGGACTGGAGTATTTGTGATGTTGAAGTTGATGTGGAGGAGAGCCCACTTAAAGGAGCACTTGATATCCGTTGAAGCACCTGCTGTTTTTGTGCCTCATCTGGAATTTGTAGCGATTGGCGTGGCCGTAAGAAAGGGATCTTATCACATTGTCCGCTAAAAGAAGTAGACATTTTAGTTTGGCTGGAAGATGGTCTTTCTTCTGCACCTACCCCACGGACACAACCTTTTTTCCCCTTCCCAACACGCCTATTCCCCTTTCCACCAGCAGCAGGCCTTTTTCCACTCATTTTGGTGGTTAACTAATTCACAACTCTGGAGTTGTTTGCACAAAAAAACAATGGATGGTAACCGAGCAGAGCTGAGTGGCCAAACTGTGGTATTAGGCCAAAACTATTGGCTGGGTTAGATGCAGAAAAAAAATATTTTTAATTTGCAACCTGATGGAGGTCAGTATAGATGGACTAATAGACCAAGTCCCACACACCGCTAGAAGCCCAAATATTTTTTCAGAGCTAGATGCAGAAAAAAATTATTTTTAATTTGCAACCTCATGGAGGTCAGTATAGATGGACTAATAGACCAAGTCCCACACACCGCTAGAAGCCCAAATATTTTTTCAGAGCTAGATGCAGAAAAAAATTATATTCAATTTGCAACCTGCTGGACGTCAGTATAGATGGACTAATAGAACAAGTCCCACACACTGCTAGAAGCCCAAATATTTTTTCAGAGCTAAATGAAGAAAAAAATTATTTTTAATTTGCAACCTGATGGAGGTCAGTATAGATGGACTAATAGACCAAGTCCCACACACTGCTAGAAGCCCAAATATTTTTTCAGAGCTAGATGCAGAAAAAAATTATTTTTAATTTGCAACCTGATGGAGGTCAGTATAGATGGACTAATAGACCAAGTCCCACACACCGCTAGAAGTCCAAATATTTTTTCAGAGCTAGATGCAGAAAATTTTTTTATTCAATTTGCATCCTGATGGAGGTCAGTATAGATGGACTAATAGACCAAGTCCCACACACTGCTAGAAGCCCAAATATTTTTTCAGAGCTAGATGCAGAAAAAAATTATTTTTAATTTGCAACCTGATGGAGGTCAGTATAGATGGACTAATAGACCAAGTCCCACACACTGCTAGAAGCCCAAATATTTTTTCAGAGCTAGATGCAGAAAAAAATTATTTTTAATTTGCAACCTGATGGAGGTCAGTATAGATGGACTAATAGACCAAGTCCCACACACCGCTAGAAGCCCAAATATTTTTTCAGAGCTAGATGCAGAAAAAAATTATATTCAATTTGCAACCTGCTGGAGGTCAGTATAGAAGGACTAATAGAACAAGTCCCACACACTGCTAGAAGCCCAAATATTTTTTCAGAGCTAAATGAAAAAAAAAATTATTTTTAATTTGCAACCTGATGGAGGTCAGTATAGATGGACTAATAGACCAAGTCCCACACACTGCTAGAAGCCCAAATATTTTTTCAGAGCTAGATGCAGAAAAAAATTATATTCAGTTTGCAACCTGATGGAGGTCAGTATAGATGGACTAATAGAATGATGCTATGCCCAAAAGATTTTACTTCACTAGGTGCAGTAAAAAAATTGGTATTCTATACACAGGTGGTATATCTTGCAACACAGATAGGCTACTCCACTGACTAACACACTCTGCAATAGGCCAAAAAGGATTAGCTTTGCTAGATTCAGCCAAATGCTGTGAAAAAAACTTGCACAGCACTGGCACAGACCTGCCTGGCAAAAACTGATAGGAACTGATGTAACCTAGTCCTGAAAAGGACTCCAATTACAATTAGTCTTTACTCCCACAATCTATCTATTTAAGAGCACAGACCTGCCTGATAAAAGTCGTAGGAAATGCTGTAACCTAGTCCTTAAAAGGACTGCAATCACAACTATTCCCTACTCCCAAGCTATCTGTATATTTGTGCGAAAATTGGCTTGAAATTAACAAGGTATAGCGCACACAGCAACAGCGGTGCCGTCTAACACGCAGCTGCAGCAGTGAGAAAATGGTGGCGACGGGGAAAATGGCTTGGTCTTATAGGGCAAGGACATGTGACATACACTGCCAATCACCCATGCCATTGCTTGTGTGAAAAAAAGCACTTCGCTCCGTGTGTGCGCTGCTGATAGGCTGACAGATTGCACCTCCCCACTGCAAATGCGGGAAAGAGAAAAAAAAATGGAGATCTTCATTGTTCCTGCAGAGATCCATCCCCTGCCCCTCCCCCCGCCCCGCTGTACACTCAAACTGCGTATTAACATTAATTTTCATCATTACTGAGAAAAAATCCAGTTATGATTTTGGTGCACGAACAGTTATCGAACATAACCTCGAACAGCCGAATTTTTCTCAAATGGTTCGTGTTCACCGACCGGCTCGAACACCGCCCAAAACAGCTCGAATTTGAGATTGGCGAACAGTTCGAGTAGAACAACGCTCATCTCTATTCCTGGCACTACAAGATTTTAGTTTCCGGGTAGACCATAGGCCTGAGAAACAACATGGGAATGCTGATGCCTTGTCAAGGGTTTATTGTATGGTGACAGAAGGTGCCAAGCCCCCTGGCTTTGGGCATGTGGGGTATGTAAAGTGGCTGCCAGACAGGTCGTGGACGGGAGGTATGTGTCCACGAAGTGGCAGGCTTCGGTGATGTAGGACCAGGAGAAGCAGGCTCCAGCACACATAGTGCTGAGAGGAATTTAGTGGGCCCGGATAACAGGGCCGGGTTTTACTAGCAGCTGAAATAGCTGGGGGGGGGGACAGCTGCTCACTTACCTCCAGTCCAGGTCTTGGAAGGCTGATTTAAGACAGCTGCGCCTGTCTCAGTCTGTCTATGTGTGTTGGGCAAGTTGAGCAGACCTTGCATGTGCTGCTCAGACTCTGCTGCAGGCAGAGGAAGGCACTTTGTTTAAACGGCTATCGCCATGCTGCATGGACTTGTTATTTTGAGCTTTGTTCTGTTATTCCTTTTTGTGCCAGGAAAAGGCTGTTACTTTTGTTTCCTCACTGGTATATGGACACTAAATAAACCACCAGTTTGTTTGGACCCACGGACTGCATCACTGTGTGAACCTGTGCCTACCTCCAACGCGGCCCAGTGAGTACCACTCCCTACAATTGGTGCTAGAAGCAAGCACGGGCACAGATCCCAAGCGGCAGTGTGACTGCTACAAGAAGACGTAAAAGTCTTGAGTGAAGTCGGCCTTAAGCCAGCAAGTGTCGCCGGACAAAATGGAGGACCTGCTTAAACATCTGTTGCATGCACAGCAGGCGCAACAAGCGCAGCACCAACAGCAACTTCAGCAACAGCAGGCCCAGCAGGCGCAGTTCCAGCAGCAGTACCTGCAGAGCCAGCAGAGCATGCAGAAGGGCCAGCAGAGCATGCAGCAGCAGCATCGGGAGCAGCAGCAACAGCAACGGGATCAGCATCAGGAAACAAATAAACTACTGATGCAGCAGATCCAACAGCACCAAAGAGAAATTGAAATCCTAGCACAGCAGATCCGTGGCAGGACAACCGCCACATCCTCAGATCCAGGTGATGACTCACACGTCAGGAAGACAGTAAGAAGAGCATTACAAAAGATGACCCCGGGTAATGACGTTGAGGTGTTCCTGGCGGTCTTTGAGAGTGTGGCAGAGTGGGAGAAATTGCCTTCAGAGCAGTGGGCGGAGGTACTGGCACCATATTTGACAGGCAAGCCGCAGAAGGCCTATTATGACTTGGCCTTAGAGGACGCGAAAGAGCACGCTAAGTTGAAAACTGAGATTTTGGCACACTTGGGAGTGACTCTGACTGTCAGGGCGCAACAGGTGCACCACTGGGCCTATTGCACTTTCAAACCTCCCCAGTCCCAGATGTTCGACCTCCTACACCTGGTCCAAAAGTGGTTGCAACCTGAATCTTCCTCCCAAGCACAGATGGTGGAGAAGGTCGTTATAGACAGGTTTATACACTCTCTTCGGAAGTCGGTGCAATCCTGGGTTGCCCAGGGAGATCCCCATAATGCCGATGACTTGGTGGGGTTGGTGGAAAGATACCAGGCGGTTGAGAGTTCGTTGGGGCAACAAGGGGTCATAGCCTCTCAATACTGGGGTTTCCAAAAGGCGGCGGACAACAAAAAAGAAGGGAGCTAGAGCCACACCTGGGGGGCGTCCTAGAGTTCAGGAGGGGTCTGAGTTGCTGCCCAAGGTCCCACCCCATAATATAGTGTGTTGGAGATGTCATACCCCTGGCCATATTGCCACCCGGTGTCCCATAAACTCTGAGCCAATGGACTGCAAAATGGGCCAGCGTCAGTGTCAGTAAACGGGGTACAAGTCTCCGGACTATTGGACTCAGGAAGTCTGGTGACCCTGATAGGGGCCACACTCCCTCATCGACTGGTTCCTGGGAAGGTGGTGGGTGTCCGGTGTATCCATGGTGACGCTAAGAACTATCCTGTGGTCCAGGTGGATGTAAGTACGGACTATGGCACCACATCTCATGAAGTGGCGGTCGTTAAGGATCTATTGCATCCCATAATAATTGTACATGACTTTGTATTATTCTGGGAAATGTGGGGGAAAGCGGGGACACCTGGTTGCTCGGATGACAGCCAGATCGCCCCTAAGGATGAGTTTCCCATGTGTATGTGGGCGATGAGGATGAGGCAACATCCCCTGAGGCCAATATCCCTGAGCTGGAGGTGTCCGAGGGAAACTTTGGAACTGCCCAACTCAGGGATTTAACTTGGAAAGGGGCCTTTGAAAATGTTACTGTGTTAAATGGGATGCCTCAGGAACCGGAGGCTGACACTCGGTTCCCTCATTTTGCTGTGAATGGGGATTTGCTGTACAGAGTAACCAAGCCAAGGGCTGAGGTAATAGAATAGTTGCTGGTGCCAGGGCCCTATAGACACAGGGTGTTAGACATGGCTCATTCTCATGTGTTGGGTGGTCACCTGGGTGCAGGCAAGACTCAGGAACGGATCCTCCAGAGATTCTACTGGCCAGGTTGCTATAAAGAAATAAAGAGTTATTGTCGTTCCTGCCCCACTTGCCAGATAACCTCCCCAGTGGCCCACTTCCGCAGTCCCCTAGTGGCCCTACCCGTCATTGAGGTTCCATTTGAATGCATAGCAATGGATCTAGTTGGGCCTCTGGTCATGTCCGTCCGAGGGCATCAGTATATCCAGGTGGTATTAGATTATGCTACACGGTATCCGGAGGCCGTATCACTACGAAACTCCTCCGCCAGGTGTATAGCCCGGGAGTTCGTCCACATGTTTTCAAGAACGGGGTTGCCTAAGGAGATCCTAACAGACCAGGGAACTCCATTTATGTCGAAGATCTTGAGGGAATTGTGCAAGACATTGCAGATTGCACAACTGAGAACCTCCATGTACCATCCCCAGACGGACGGACTGGTCGAGAGGTTTAACAAAACCTTGAAAGCAATGTTTAGGAAAACAGTGTAAAAGGATGGCCAAGACTGGGACTCTCTGCTTCCCTATCTGTTGTTCACCATCAGGGAAGTTCCCCAAGCTGCCAAAGGTTTCTCCCCGTTTGAACTACTCTATGGATGACACCCTCGAGGACTCCTGGATGTGGCGAAAGAGTCCTGGGAAGCTGAGACCACTCCCTATAGGAGCGTGGTGGAGCACATTGCCCAGATGCAAGAGAGGATTGCCCACGTGATGCCCATTGTGAGGGAGCACCTCCTCAAGGCACAAGAGGCACAGTCCAGGGTGTATAATAGGTCGGCTAGGGTGAGACGGTTCAACCCAAGAGATCGAGTGCTTGTGCTAGTGCTCACAGTGGAGAGCAAGTTCATGGCCAAGTTGCAGGGCCCCTATGAGGTGGTAGAGAAAGTGGGGGAAGTCAACTCTAAAATCCACCAACCGGGGTAGAGGAAGCCCTACCAATTAACCATGTTAACTTGATTAAGCCATGGCAAGATAGAGAGCCTGTGGAAGCTCCCTGTTTAGTGGCTGAGGCTGACGCCGATGTGAAAGAGGTCAAGGTGGCAGAGTCACTGTCACGTGCCCAAATGCAACAGTGCAAAGACAGCGAAATAAAGACCTGTTTTCGGAGTTGCCAGGACTCACTCAGGTCATAGAGCCTCATGTTCGCGTCAATCTAAAACCTTACCGGATCCCAGAGGCCCGCAGAGAGGTGATCTCAAAAGAAGTGAGGCGGATGGTTAACCTGCGAGTCATCCAAAACTGGATGGTCCAGTCCTATAGTCTTAATGCCGAAACCAGATGGGGAATGGCGGATTTGCAACGACTATAGGAAGTTGAACAAGGACTCGAAGTTCGACGCCTACCCAATGACTAGGGTAGATGAGCTTATTGAAAGGCTAGGACCCGCTCGGTACATCACCACTCTGGACCACACTAAAGGATATTGGCAAATTCCCCTGTCCAAAGAGGCCAAGGAGAAGACAGCCTTCTCGACGCCAGACAGATGTTATCAATACATCAGGATGCCGTTTGGGTTGCAGGGAGCTCCGGCCACCTTCCAGAGAGCCATGGGCCGGATCTTAGCACCCCACAAAGAATATGCAGTGGCCTACCTAGATGACATCGTCATATTCAGCTAGGACATGGAAAGTCATCTGGACAAAGTTCAAGCCATACTTGCTGCCCTAAGGAAGGCGGGCTTTACTATCAACCCGAAGAAATGTGCCATGGGGATGGAGGAAGCCAAGTACCTAGGGTACGTGGTTGGTAGAGGGGAAATAATACCACAAATAAATAAGGTCGAGGCGATCTTAAACTGGCCACAGCCCCTCTTGAAGAAGCAGGTCAAGGCGTTTCTAGGCATTGTGGGCTACTATTGAAGATTTGTCCCTAACTTTGCCCTGATAGCAGCCCCTCTGACGGCTCTTCTGAAAGGGACGAAGTCGGCTATGGCCAAGTGGTCCTTGGAAGCAGAAGCGGCCTTCCAAGAATTGAAACTGGTCCTCTGTAAACAGCCAGTCTTGGTGGTGCCCAACTTCTCCAAAGAGTTTGTGGTCCAGACGTATGCATCGGATGTCGGGCTGGGAGCAGTCTTGTCCCAGGAGATTAACGGAGAAGAACACCCTGTAATATACCTCAGTCGGAAGCTTTCCACTTATGAGAACTACTCCATTGTAGAAAAATAATGTTTGGCCATCAAGTGAGCGTTGGACACTCTGAAATATTACCTGTTAGGTAGAAGGTTCAGGTTAGTGTCAGACCATGCCCCACTTCGGTGGATGCAAGAGAAGAAGGGGAACAATGCCAGAGTGACTAGGGGGTTCCTGTCTCTACAAGATTTTAGTTTCCGGGTAGAGCATAGGCCTGAGAAACAACATGGGAATGCTGATGCCTTGTCAAGGGTTTATTGTATGGTGACAGAAGGTGCCAAGCCCCCTGGCTTTGGGCAGGTGGGGTATGTAAGGTGGCTGCCAGACAGGTCGTGGACGGGAGGTATGTGTCCACGAAGTGACAGGCTTCGGTGATGTAGGACCCGGAGAAGCAGGCTTCAGCACACATAGTGCTGAGAGGAATTTAATGGGCCCGGATTACAGGGCCGGGATTTACGAACAGCTGAAAGAGCTAGAGGGGGAACAGCTGCTCACTTACCTCCAGTTCAGGTCTTGGAAGGCTAATTTAAGACAGCTGCGCCTGTCTCAGTCTGTCTATGTGTGTTGGGCAAGGTGAGCAAACCTTGCATGTGCTGCTCAGACTCTGCTGCAGGCAGAGGAAGGCACTTTGTTTAAACGGCTGAGCAAACCTTGCATGTGCTGCTCAGACTCTGCTGCAGGCAGAGGAAGGCACTTTGTTTAAACGGCTATGGCCATGCTGCATGGACTTGTTATTTTGAGCTTTGTTCTGTTATTCCTTTTTGTGCCAGGAAAAGGCTGTCACTTTTGATTCCACACTGGTGTATGGACACTAAACCACCAGTTTGTTTGAACCCGCGGACTGCATCACTGTGTGAACCTGTGCCTACCTCCAACGCGGCTCAGTGAGTACAAATCCCTACACTACAACTAGCCCCAGGTATCAGGGGCCAGGAATAATTAATTTTTTGATCTTATTCCTGATTATCTGGTTAAAAAGCAATCCAGTGAACACCGTTTCTCTGCTCCATTTGCTTGTTGCCACAGCAGAATACAGCCAGATTCTTTCCATATTACAGCGATAAAAATCCAGAAATTTGTAGTGAACGTCGAAAGTATTGGCCTCCATTTAAATTTTGTTGCAGTGTGTCAGTGAAGTTATTTACACGAGGTTGCTGTGAAAAGTATTAACCTACAGGCCAGCTATTTAAAACTGTGGTTTTCCGTCACACGTATCACATATAAGTGTGCTACAAATTCAGGCATTTCAGGTCTCCATTTAAATTTTGTTGCAGTGTGTCAGTGAAGATATTGACACAAGGTCACCGTGAAAAATAATAACCTACAGGCCAGCTATTTAAAACTGTGGTTTTCTATCACATGTATCACATATAGGTGCGCTCCAAATTCAGGCATTTCAGGCCTCCATTTAAATATTGTTGCAGTGTTTCAGTGAAGTTATTGACACAAGGTAGCTGTGAAAAATAGTAACTAGTGTTGAGCTATACCTTCCGATATCAGGAAATATCGGATCGGATTGGATCGGGCCGATACCCAAAAAGTATCGGATATCGCCGATTCCGATACGGGAAACCAATGCAAGTCAATGGGAAACAAATATCGGAATGAAAATAAACCCTTTCTTTCCTTGTAGGTTAATTCTACATGAAGGAAAACGACTAACAATAATGTAGAATGCATTGGGGGAGGTGGTTGCCAAAATCGATGGTAACAGTGCTCACAGTGAAACATGAAAAGCAATTCAGCGGCGGCATATACCGGTACCCGACAATTTAGAACGGAAAGAATAGAGCTTCACACATAGATTAGATAGATAGAAACATGTCAATCACATATATAAGAAGTACAGTGACAGTGTTGGTTACTGTACTTGTCATTTAGTGTTAAAATAAAGGATTTATTAAAAAAAAAATTGGCGTGGGGTTCCCCGTAATTTTAGTCTCTAGCGGAGGTTAAGCAGACGGCTGGGGCAGATGTTTGAAGCCTGGGAAGGGGGTAATACCCACGGAGCTTCCCAGGCTACTAATATCAGCCCCCAGCTGAATACCTAGCCTTTACTAGCTATTAAAATGGGGGACCCCCAAAAAAAATGACGTGGGGTCCCCCCTATTTTAATAGCTAGCAAAGGCTAGGCAGACAGCTGGGGGATGATATTAATAGCCCAGGAAGGGTACCATGAATATTGGCCTCCTCCCAGGCTAGAAACACCAGCCGTCAGCCGCCCCAGAAATGGCGCATCCATGGGATGCGCCAATTCTGGCACTTAGCCTCGCTCTTCCCACTGCCCTGTAGCGGTGGCAATGGGGTAATAGGGCTGGGGTTGATGTCAGCTTATAATGCCAGCTGACATCAAGCCCAGGTTAGTAATGGAGAGGCGTCTATAAGACACCCCCATTACTAACCCCATAGTGAAAGTTAAAAAAACACAAACACCCAGAATAAAGTCCTTTAATTGAAATAAACACACAATTCTTTATTGTTCTAAATTAAACCATACTTACCGTCACGCCCATTCCAGCTGAAGCCAACGATCTCCTGCAATAAAAGAAAAATAATAAACCAACATCATCCTTACCTTTCCATGGTTCCCAGGACAGCTCCAGCTCTGCTACATCGAGATGACAGGCTGGACCACAGCAGAAAGCTGCCATCCAGCCTGTCATCCCACAGACACTGAGAAGTGCTGGCATGCTTGCGCTCCTCAGTGTCAGGCTGTGACGGCATCCCGATTAGCCGACAATGAACTCAGCTCACCTCATGCACGTCACTGACAGCGTGGGAAAATTCTCCTGCGCATGAGGTGAGCGTGAGAGACTCGGCTCATCTGGATGCCGTCACAGCCTGACACTGACGGCTGGTGTTTCTAGCCTGGGAGGGGGCCAATATTCATGGCACCCTTCCTGGGCTATTAATATCAGCCCCTAGCTGTCTGCCTAGCCTTTGCTAGCTATTAAAATAGGGGGGACCCCACGTCATTTTTTTGGGGGTCCCCCATTTTAATAGCTAGTAAAGGCTAGGTATTCAGCTGGGGGCTGATATTAGTAGCCTGGGAAGATTCGTGGGTATTACCCCCTTCCCAGGCTTCAACATCTGCCCCAGCCGTCTGCTTAACCTCCGCTAGAGACTAAAATTACGGGGAACCCTACGCCAATTTTTTTTTTAATAAATCCTTTATTTTAACACTAAATGACAAGCACAGTAACCAACACTGTCACTGTACTTCTTATATATGTGACTGACATGTTTCTATCTATCTAATCTATGTGTGAAGCTCTATTCTTTCTGTTCTAAATTGTCTGGTTCCGGTATATGCTGCTGATGAATTGCCGGCTTTTCATGTTTCACTGTGAGCACTGTTCCCGTCGATTTGGGCAACCACTGTAATGCCACAACCACCATGGCTGTGGCATTAACGTCTTAAAAAAATATTAATTCCTGCTATTCCATTTAATTGCAATGTAAGGGAGATAATGTAATGTCAGCGCTTGAGCAGGAGATTTCCCCCACGCTGGGATGGCATTCTGATGTCAGGCTGGATCGCAGCTGAGCGCTTCCATCCAGCTTGTCATCCTTCAGAGACACTGCAGAGCGCAGGCATTATGTGAACTTCCGATTCCGGTATTCGATATTGTAAAAGTATCGGAACTCAGTATCGGAACTCCGATACAGCGAATATCGGTCGATACCCGATATTTCAGTATCGGAATGCTCAACACTTATAGTAACCTATAGGCCAGCTATTTAAAACTGTGGTTTTCCGTCACATGTATCACATGTGCTGCAAATTCAGGTATTTTTGGCCTCCATTTACACCACTATTGAACACAGAGCAGTGTGAAAAGGTTATTGGTTGGATACCAGATAATGCTTCCAGTCACTTAGCCACAACCACCACCACCCAGTCTTCCACACGGTCAAGTCTCAGTAGCCGTGAGTCTGGACTGCATATTCCTCACCCTGATCCTCCTTCCTCCCACCATGCCGAGTGCCCAGAGACAACTGATCCCACACTTGGACACTCCGAAGCACTGTTCACTTTTCCATTTATGTATTTGGGCCTCTCGACCGGTCAACTTGAAGCGGGGCTAGTGGAGATCACATGTAGCAATGCCAAAATATTTGAGCAGCCATGGTCACAAAAGGCGGTGGTGAGAAACTGTCACAAGAGGTGGATGATGATGAGACACAATTCCCAGAAAGTCAGGAGGAGAACCAGGGTGCGGAAGTGGAAGATAAGGTGGTGGATGATGAAGTCACTGACCCAACCTGGCAAGGTGGCATGCAGAGCGAGGACAGCAGCACAAAGAGGAAGGGAGGAAGGCGTAGCACCACAACAAGCAAGAACAAGCAGTGTGGTTGCCACAGACAGAAGGCAGGAAACCGTTCCCTGTAAGATCAACACGACGGAAGTTGCTAGTACAACTGTTAGGTCTTCCCGAGTCTGGTTGTTTTTTAAAGACTCTGCCGATAACCTCAAAAAGGCCATTTGCACCACCTGCCAGGCCAGCATCAGCAGAAGTAGAAAAACTACCAGTCTGACCACCACCGGCATGATCAGGCATGTGGCAGAAAAGCACCCGACTAAGTGGGCCGAACCCAAGGGTCCAGGAACAGTGTCTGCAGGTGACAGCACTGCTTGTTCTGCTGTTGTGCGTGCACAACAATCACCTGTCAATGGCGCATGCCAAGATGCCTCCTGCCCTGCACCTGTCGTTGAACACTCTCAACTTGCACCTTCAGCAAGCATGTCCACGTCGTTGTCCCAGTGCAGCATTCAGTTGTCCCTACCCCAGTCCTTGGAACGCAAGCGCAAATATTCAGTTAACAGACCACACTACCAAATTCTCACATTTCGCGACTGCTTGCGCTCAAAATGTTGACTTTTATGCTCATGGAGAGGGAAGCTTTCCACAATCTCATGGTGGCGGCCGTCCCACAGTACTCGGTTCCCATCTGCCACTATTTCTTCTGCTGGTGTGCCATCTCCGCATTACACAAGCATGTGTCCCACAACATTAGCCGTACCCTTAACAATGCAGTTACTGGGAAAGTCCACCTAACCACGGACACCTGGACAAGTGCTTGTGGGCAGAGATGGTATATACACTGTGTGCAGAATTATTAGGCAAGTTGTATTTAAGAGGATTATTTTTATTATTGATCAACAACTATGTTTTCTATCAACCCAAAAGACTCATAAATATCCAAGCTTAATATTTTTGGAAGTTGGAGTGTTTTTTTTTTAGATTTGGCTATCTTAGGATGATATCTATTTGTGCAGGTAACTATTACTGTGCAGAATTATTAGGCAACTTAATAAAAACCAAATATAATCCCACCTCACTTGTTTATTTTCACCAGGTAAACCAATATCAGTGCACAAAATTTAGAAATAAACATATCTGACATGCAAAAACAAAATCCAAAAAAATTATTGATCAATATAGCCACCTTTCTTTATGATGACACTCAACAGCCTTCCATCCATAGATTCTGTCAGTTGCTTGATCTGTTTTCGATCAACATTGCGTGCAGCAGCCACCACAGCCTCCCAGAGGCTGTTCTGAGAGGTGTACTGTTTTCCCTCCCTGTAGATCTCACATTTTATGATGGGCCACAAGTTCTCTATGGGGTTCATATCAGGTGAACAAGGGGGCCATGTCATTATTTTTTCTTCTTTTAGACCTTTACTGGCCAGCTGCGCTGTGGAGTAGTTGGATGCATGTGATGGATCAGTGTCCTGCATGAAAATCATGTTTTTCTTGAACAACATTGACTTCTTCCTGTACCACTGCTTGAAGAAGTTGTCTTCCAGAAACTATCAGTAGGTCTGGGAGTTGAGCTTCACTCCATCCTCAACCCGAAAAGGTCCCACAAGTTCATCTTTGATGATACCAGCCCATACCAGTACCCCACCTCCAGCTTGCTGGCGTCTGAGTCGGAGTGGAGCTCTCTGCCCTTTACTGATCCAGCCTCTGGCCCATCCATCTGGCCCATCAAGAGTCACTCTCATTTCATCAGTCCATAAAACCTTTGAAAAATCAGTCTTAAGATATTTCTTGGCCCATTCTTGACGTTTTATCTTATGTTTCTTGTTCAAAGGTGGTTGTTTTTCAGCCTTCCTTACCTTGGCCATGTCCCTGAGTATCGCACACCCTTTGCTTTTTGATACTCCAGTAACGTTGCAGCTCTGAAATATGGCAAAACTGGTGGTGAATGGCATCTTGTCAGCTTCACGCTTGATTTTCCTCAATTCATGGGCAGTTATTTTGTGCCTTTTTTGGCCAACACGCTTCCTGCGACCCTGTTGGCGATTCGCCATGGAACGCTTGATTGTTCGGAGATCACGCTTCAAAAGTTTGGAAATTTCAAGACTGCTGCATCCCTCTGCAAGACATCTCACAATTTTGGACATTTCAGAGCCCGTCAAATCTCTCTTCTGACCCATTTTGCCAAAGGAAAGGAAGTTATCTAATAATTAAGCACACCTTATATAGGGTGTTGATGTCATTAGTCGACACCCCTCCTCATTACAGAGATGCACATCACCAGATTTACTTAATTGGCAGTTGGCTCTCAAGCCTATGCAGCTTGGAGTAGGACAACATGTATAAAAAGTATCAAAGTGATCAAAATACTCATTTACCTAATAATTCGGCACACAGTGTATTGCTGATGGCACACTGGGTTAACATAGTGGAAGCCAGTCGGACCTTGGGATGGAACACATCCTCCCAACGCCGAGGATTGCGGGCCCTGAGTCAATCAGGGTTGCCCCCACATTCTAAGCTCCTGCACCTCCTTCCTCCTCCTACTCTTCAGCATCCATCTCCGAAATGACTACATCAGTCGCAAGCTGGAAGCACTGCAGCACTGCCTCGGCCAAGCAGAAACAGGCTGTTCTGAAGCTAATGTGCTTAGGTGACAAACCACACAATGTTGAAGAGTTGTGGACAGCTCTGAAAGAGCAGGCAGATCTGTGGCTGACACCACTGAACCTACAGCCAGGCATGGTTGTGTGTGACAATGGCCGGAATCTGGTGGTGGCTCTGACGCGAGGTGAGCTCACACACGTACCATGCCTGGCCCATGTGCTTAACCTCGCGGTTCAGCGGTTTCTCAAAACCTACCTGGATCTGTCGGATCTGCTTTTCAAATTTAGCTACAGCTTCCACCGCTCTTGCCATGCTTCAGCAGCGTTTGCAACTTCTTGCTCTCCGACTGGTGTGTGATGTCCCCAGCATTGCAGATGTTGGGAAGGATTTGTGAGCAGAAGAGTGCAGTTGTTGACTACCTGCATCAACAAGGCCGTCGGTATTTAGGTCATTCTCCACACATAAAACCTCAGGAGTGGACATGGATGTCAGCCATCTGTACCATTCTCCAAAACTTTGAGGACTCCACCAAGATGGTGAGCAGCGGTGACGCCATAATTAGCGTCACCATCCCGCTTCTCTGTCTTCTGAAATGCTCTCTGCTCTCAATTAAAGAGGATGCATTTCAGGCAGAGCACGATGAGATGGAGCAAGGAACCATACAGGGTGATTCCACGCAGCCCAGCCTTATCTCATCCCAATGTGTATTAGGTGACAATGAGGAAGAGGAGAAGGAGGAAGAACAGGAGCTAGTTTCCTGTGCTATAGGCGGTACTACCTGCACAACTGTTATACCGTCTGTTCAGCGTGGATGGCCTGAGGACAGGGAGGAGGAGGAGGAAAATGAGGAGGAGAACATGGTCAGTCGTCCTCTTGGTGAGGACACGAAAGTCTTGCCTGTTAGCAGTCTGGCACACATGGCTGAGTTTGTTACGCTGCTTTTCCCGTGACACTCGCATTGTCCAAATTTTGGGTGACAGACAGTCATTACTGGTTGGTGACACTTCTAGACCCATGCTACAAAAAGAACTTTATATCTCTTATTCCAGCGATGGACAGACCTAATAAAATGGTGCAGTACCAGAAGGCCCTTGTTGCGGAACTATTAAAAAAATTCCCATCTGAAGACGCTGGCGGCAGAGGTCACAGTCCGTTGGACAGCCAAGGAGTACAGGCGAGATAGACACAAATGCAATCCAGCAGAAGCAGGGGAACACTGTCAAAGTTCTGGGACAGTTTTCTCAGACCCTCCCATCGCACAGGCTTTGATGCACGAGGTACTCTCACAAGGAGGGAAAAGTTTCGTAAGATGCTGAGGGAGTACATTGCTGACCATACCAATGTCCTCCGTGATTCCTCTGTGCCTTATAATTATTGGGTATCCAAGCTGGACACGTGGTATGAACTGGCTCTCTTCGTCTTGGAGTTCCTGGCCTGCCCTGCAGCTAGCGTGTTGTCACAGCGGGTTTTTAGTGCTGCTGGTGAAATTATAACTGATAGGCGCATTCGCCTGTCAACTGAAAATGCTGACAGGCTGACTCTTATAAAAATGAACCAGGGCTGGATTGGGCCAGACTTCTCAATACCACCGAATGAGAGCAGTGTAACATAAATTCAAATCCAGTGTCTTTTTTTTGGTAGGTCTATTCCCATGCACTTCTTCACACCCAGACATGGGTATACGCTTTCTAATTTTGTCTATTTGCCCTTGTCCTCCTCCTTCTCCTCATTCTCCATCACCATATCATTCACCACCATATCTACCATATCATCTCCTCTACGCCTCTTGCAAGTGGCATAGGAGTGCCTCCAAATTTTTGGCAGTCATTGTATTCACTGCAAAGGCAAGCAGTATGGGAGACCCACTGTTATGATCTGCAACATGTACTAAGGAAAGATAGGGGAAAGCTGTCCCTACAGTAAGACTAAGCTGAAACCCTACGATGTAGCAGGCTGCCTGTTCCTAGTGAACAGATCCGCCTTAGTCCTCGGCTATTCTGAACGAAGACCTATAGAATTAAGGGAGGGGTCACTAAAAGAACTAAGGACTGGGACAAAAAATGGGACACCTCCTAAACAGAGAAGTTGTTGCAGAACACAAAAATACAACCTGACAAAAATGTACTAGAGGTCCCAGAAGGACCAAGCGAACTAACAGAGAAAGGCACCGAAGCACCAGGCTAGAGAAACAGTCAAACACTGAAGTCCAGCAAAGCCACAAGGGCGGAGCTGGAATATAAAGGCAGATGGTCAGGTGACCGCAAAACACAAGATGGAAAAAACAAACAGGAGGGTTCTAACACCCACTTCCTAATAATGGAAACATTGTTTTCAGGAGGCCGTATGACCTCTACGTCTCTTGTAAGGGGCATTGGAGGGCCTCCAAATTTTTGACAGCCGTTGCAGTCACTGCATACGCAAGAACAGTATGAGAGAAACATGTCATTACTGAGGCCCAACTCAATGTGTCTTTAAATTGTTATTGATGTTTTTCCAAAATTTTGGCAGCCATTGTATGCAGTGCATACCCTATAACTGTATAGCAGACCCGCTCCTTTCTAATGGGAGCATGTCATTACTGTGGCCCAACTCTATGTGTCTTTAAATTGTTATTGGGGTTTTTCCTAAATTTTGGCAGCCCTTGCAGTCACTGCATATGCAATAACAGTATAGGAGACCCACTCTTTAATAATGGAAACAACAAAGCATAGCTGGCTGATGGTCCTCTAACAATAGTGAGGGCCGACTGATGGCCCTTTAAGAATAGTAAGGGCTGCATGATGGCACTATAACAATATTCTTTGCAACTTTCAGAGTACCTCCTTCATAAATGAAACATGGTGTGTCTGATCATGTCTCACACACCACATGGCCAAATAAGGTAGTAAAATGTTAAAATTACATTTAACGGTGAATGTATTTTTCACCATTGAAAGCAATGCAAAAGTGCAAAAACGCATCAAAAACGCTACGTGTCAACATAGCCCAAGGTGTGGAGGAGCATTTTTGTTTTTGTATATTTATTTTGCCTTATATACAAGTCATTACCCTGGAAAGGATGTTCCTTAACATTTTTCCCAGGAAAATCCATTTTGGTTTAGTTTTTGTATGTTTTATTATGAGTCCGTAAAAGTAGCGTAATACTCTGACAACATTGTTCACAGCAGTGGTCTGGGAGTCAGAGATGCTTCCAGGGGTCTTCCCCATGCTGTTCCATTGTCATTTCTGCACTGTTTCCATCGATTTGATCAATTTTTAGGCCCTCTGCAGACCGCCATGGAGAGCCGCCTGAAAAATGTTCGAGTTTCCCATAGACTTACATTGGGCTCGTTGCTTGAGTCGAGCACTCGAGCATTCCAATTTGCTCAACTCGAGCAACGAGTAACCGAGCATTTTAGTGCTTGTTCATCACTAGTTACACCCCAAAAATGAATGTCTGTTGCATAATCAAGAGTTTTACCTGTCCATGTCTTACTTGTCTGTGTTCTTCTAATACAAAGTTTAATTATAGCCAATGTTACAGTAGTTACCTTTAGTAATAGGCTATCTTTGCAGTTTCCCTGTAGAAACATGCCATGTGTCACAACTTAAAATATGACTGAGGCTAGTTTCATATGATGCTTTATGTAGATATAAGTTTAGTTTGACTACAGCTCTAGTTCATAAAATATAGGCAGGCCCCTGTTTTACACCTAGTGCTACAGGCCCTTTGCCCCATGTATCAGTGGATTCCTCTTAGTGATATTCTTATAGTCGGATCTAATGAGTGACTTAGCTCTTATTCTATGAATTTGCTATAACCTGCAGTTTTATGTGAGGGAAAACCTCTTTACAACATGTTATGATTATTATTTTTAAGTAAAGAACCTTTGGGAATTAAAGACTCCCATGAGATAAGAGCTTTGACAGTAAAACTATGTAGGAAAAAATGTAAAATAAATTCCAATTCTCTTTTATCTGCATATGAATGGAGCATCTGAATAGCACAATCATCCAAATTTAAAAATACAGCCTTGAACTATAGTCCAAGATCATGCCTGCCAGCTTTTCAGTAACTATGAAGGTTATATAAATATTGAACACCCATTAATCTTTCTTATTTGTTTTTATTCAGTAGAAAACTGATTTTTTCACCATGTCACTTCACAAAAATGTCAAGCTTATATTAGAGACTGGCTTGCTATTTTTTTTTTGCACTTTGAAAAGGTATCCATTAGTGATGAGCAAGCAATAAAATGCTCGGGTACTCGTTGCTCGGGTCAAGCAAATTGGAATGCTCGAGTACTCGGTCCTAGTAACAAGCCCAATGTAAGTCTATGGGAAACTCGAGCATTTTTCTGGCAGCTCCCACCGGCGGTCTGCAAGGGGCCTAAAAATTGCCCAAATCGATGGGAACAGTGCTCAAATGACATGGGAACAGCATGGAGAAGACCCCTGGAAGCTTTTCTGACTCCCAGATCAATGCTGTCAACAATGTTGTCAGAGGTATTACGCCACTTTTATGGACTCACAATAAAACATACAAAAATGAAACCAAAATGGATTTTCGTGGGAAATATGTTAAGGAACATCCTTTCTATGGTAATGACTTGCAAATAAGGCAAAATAAATATACAAAAACAAAAATGCTCCTCCGCACCTTGGGCTATATTCACACATAGTGTTTTTGATGTGTTTTTGCACTTTTGCATTGCTTTCAACCAAGACAAATGCATTCACCAGGAAACGTTATTTTAACCTTTTACAACATTATCTGGCCATGTGGTGTGTGAAACATCATCAGACACATCCTGTTTCATTTATGAAGGAGGGATTATGAAAGTCACAAACACTATTTTTACAACCTTACTATTTTTAAAGGGCCAGCAGTCGGATATGCTTGGTTGTTCCCATTATTAAAGAGTGGGTCTCCTATACTGTTATTGCGTATGCAGTGACTGCAAGGGCTGCCAAAAATTTGGACACAACCCAATACTCCTTTGAAGAGAGATAAGGGAGGGTCTCAGTAAAAAAATCTTCCCATTATAAAGGAGTGTGTCTCCTATAGTTGTAATGACCATTCTGTGACTGCAAGGGCTGCCAAAATTTGTGAAAAACCCCACTAACAATTTAAACACACATAGAGCTGGGCCACAGTAATCAGTATGACATGTTCCCATTAGAAAAGAGAGGATCTGCTATCCAGTTATAGGGTATGCAGTGAGTCCAACGGCTGCTTAAATTTAGGAAAAACCCCACTAACAATTTAAAGACACATAGAGCTGGGCCACAGTAATGACATGTTCCCATTAGAAAGGAGAGGGTCTGTTATACAGTTATATGGTATGCAGTGAGTCCAACGGCTGCCAAAATTTAGGAAAAACCCCACTAACAATTTAAAGACACACAGAGCTGGGCCACAGTAGCGACATGTTCCCATTAGAAAGGAGAGGGTCTGCTATACAGTTATAGGGTATGCAGTGAGGCCAACGGCTGCCAAAATTTAGGAAAAACCCCACTAACAATTTAAAGACACATTGAGCTGGGCCACAGTAACGACATGTTCCCATTAGAAAAGAGAGGGTCTGCTATACATTTATAGGGTATGTAGTGAGTCCAACGGCTTCCAAAATGTAGGAAAAACCCCACTAACAATTTAAAGACACATAGAGCTGGGCCACAGTAACAACATGTTTCCATTAGAAAGGAGAGGGTCTGCTATACAGTTATAGGGTATGCAGTAAGTCCAACGGCTACCAAAATTTAGGAAAAAACCCCACTAACAATTTAAAGACACATGGAGCTTGGCTACAGTAACCAGTACGACATGTTCCCATTAAAAAAGAGTGGGTTTCCCATACAGTTTGCCTATGGAGTGAATACAACGGCTGCCAAAAAATTGGAAGAACTCCAGTGTCCTTTGCAAGAGATGTAGAGGTCAGAGGGCCTCCTGAAAACAATGTTCCTATTATTAGGAAGTGGGTCTCCCATACTGTTTGCCTATGAAGTGAATGCAATAGCTGCCAAAAATTTGAAGGAACTCCATTTCCCCTTGCAAGAGACGTAGAGGTCGGAGGGCCTCCTGAAAACAATGTTCCCATTATTAGGAAGTGGGTCTTCCATACTGTTTGCCTATGAAGTGAATTCAACGGATACAAAAAATTTGGAGGAACTCCAATATCCCTTGCAAGAGCCGTAGATATGGTGGTGATATGGAGGAGGATGGGGAGGATGAGGAGAATGAGGAGGACAAGAGCAAATAGACAAAATCAGGAAGTCGCCATCGCAGACCAGCTACATACCATCCACGTGTGAGTATGCTCATTTTGCCATCATGATAGCTCCAGCTCATGAATATGTTCGTTTTTCCACGCAACACTAGCGTCTTTCTATCTAATGTATTTGGAGCCGTGCACGCTCTCAGGTTAATTGGGTGCTGTTCATGACGGTGTTCACATTTGTTCATATACTCTATTTACATATTCTACCTATATGGTAATAATTATAATAAACATCAATATTGTGAACGGTGTCATGAGCTAGCACTATGGTGTTTAATCTGCATGGTATACTATTTTTTTTTTTTAAGATACATGAGTATTAACTGACATGCAGTATAAGCTTTTGAGCAAGGTATACATCAGTGCGCAGGAATTTTTTAAGCGAACAATGTAACTTTGGCTTTACTATTGATACGACAAATATATAATTGAGCATTTCCCACGCATGGGTCTGCTGTGGCGCCCTCTTGCTTGTGTGTTGTTTTTATTCCAATTCTCGTTCACGTACTACATTGTGTCAATCGTGTTATTTTGAACAAATAAAGTTTGTCTTTGTCATAATGGACCTGTATTCGAAGTTTTTTCTTGTTTTTTCAATATTATTTTTCGATGGTCCGCTTTTTATATAAGTCCATATACTGGTTATCATTATTATAGGACACATATATAGGTGTTTTTAATGATATTTATTTACCTTGTTTTTTTCTTGTTCGTATAGTTTCTTCTAAAATCAGGTAGCGTATACCCATGTCTGGGTGTGAAGACAGAAGTGCATTGGAATAGAGTTAGACCTCCCAAAGAAACCACTGTATTTGAGTTTATGTTACGCTGCTGTCATTTGGTGATGTTGAGAATTCTGACCAAATATAGCCCATGTTCATTTTTATAAGAGTCAGCCTGTCAGTATTTTCAGTTGACAGGCGAATGCGTCTATAAGTTACAATTCCACCGGCAGCACTAAAAATCAGCTGTGACAAAACGATATTGGCCATGCAGGCCAGGACCTCCAAGGTGTAGAGAGCCAGTTCATGCCACATGTCCAGCTTGGCTACCCAATAATTATAAGGCACGGATGAATCACGGAGGACAATGGTACGGTCGGCAAGGTACTCCCTCATAATCTTCCCAAACTTTTCCCTCCTTGTGAGAGTATCCCGCGCCTCAGGGCTTGTGCGATGGGAGGGTCTGAGAAAACTGTCCCAGAACTTTGACAGTGTTCCCCTGCCTCTGCTGGATTGCATTTGTGTCTCTCTCATCTGTACTCCTTGGTTGTCCAACGAACTGTGACTTCTGCTGCCAGCGTTTTCAGATGGGAATTTTTTCAAGAATTCAGCAGGGTCTTCTCGTACTGCCCCATTTTTTTAGGCCTGAATAAGAGACAGAAATTTCTCCTTGTAGTGTGGGTCTAGAAGTGTCACCAACCAGTAATGACTGTCACCCAAAATTTGGACAACGCGAAGGTCACGGGAAAGGCAGCGTAACATAAACTCATCCATGTATGCCAGACAGCAAAGAGGCAAGACTTCCATGTGCTCACCAAGAGGACAACTGACCATGCTCTCCTCCTCATCCTCCTCCTCAGGCGATCCACGCTGAACTAACGGTATGACAGTTGAGCAGGTAGTACTGTCTATAGAACAGGAAACTAGCTCCTGTTCTTCCTCCTCCTCCTCCTCTTCTTCATTGTCACCCAATCCACATTGGGATGAGATGAGTCTGGGCTGTGTGTAATTACCCTGTATCCTTTCTCCATCTCATGGTGCTCCTCCTGCAATGCATCCTCTTTAATTGTGAGCAGAGAGCGTTTCGGAAGACAGAGAAGCGGGATGGCGACTCTAATAATGGAGTCATCTCCGCTCACCATCTTGGTGGAGTCCTCAAAGTTTTGGTGGATGATACATATATCTGACATCCATGTTCACTCCTGAGGTCTTATGTGTGGAGTCTCAACTGAATACCGATGGCCTTGTTGATGCTTATAGTCAACAACTGCCCTCTTCTGCTCACAAATTCTTCCCAACATCTGTAATGTAGAGTTCCAATGCTTGGGGACATTGCAGATCAGTCGGTGAGCTCGTAGCTGCAAATGCTGCTGAAACACGGCAAGGGTGGCGGAAGCTGTAGCTGACTTTCTAAAATGGGCACACAGGTGGCGTACTTTGACAAGCAGATCGGTTAGATCTGGGTAGGTTTTGAGAAACCGCTGAAACACGAGGTTAAGCACATGGGCCAGGCATGGTACGTGTGTGAGCTTGCCTCGCCTCAGAGCCACCACCAGGTTCTGGCCATTGTCACGCACGACCATGCCTGGCTGTAGAGTCAGCGGTGTCAGCCACAGATATGCCTGCTCTTTCAGAGCTGTCCACAACTCTTTAGCATTGTCCTCCTCCTGACTTTCAGGCAATTGTGTCTTATCATCATCATTCACCTCTTGTGACAGCAATTGCACTTTCTCACCGTTGCCTTCATGTAACCGTGGCTGCTACAATATTTGGGCATTGCTACACGAGTTCTGCTCTTGACTCGCTTGAAGCTGGCCGGGTGAGAGGCCCGAATCTACAAATGGAAAAGTGAATAGCTCTTCTGAGTGTCCAAGTGTGGGATCAGTTGTCTTCGAGCCCTCGGCATTGTGGGAGGAAGGAGGATCAGGGTGAGGAATATGCACTCCAGACTCACGGCTACTGAGACTTGACCTTGCGGAAGACAGGATGGTGGTGGTGGCAAAGTGACTGGAAGCATTATCTGCTATTCAACCACCAACCTTTGGACACTGCTCTGTGTTCAATAGTGGTGTCCCCTAGTAGTTGGGACAGGAAGGTTGAGCAACAAGATGTGGGTGTTTGTTGCTGCACAATTTCAGCTTGCCCACGGCCACATCCTCAGCCTCTGCATGCACCATCACCATCCCATCCACTTGCCTGTCCCTTGCCACGTACCTTGCCCATTTTAAATGGAGGAGAATATTTTCCACATTCACGAGAAATGGCTGATTTTGGAACGCAGTTATATGTGATACATCAGTCAGAGAACCACGGTTTTAAATAGGAGGCCTATAATTTACTAATCTTATTCTACACAGAGACCTAGTGCGTATAGCTTGACCAACACACTGCAACGAAATGGAAGGCAGAAATGGCTGATTTTGGAACACTGTTATAGGTTATATGTCTGACAGAGAACCATGTTTTTAAATAGGGAGCCTGTAATTTATTAATATTATTCTACACAGAGACCTAGTGTGAATAGCTTGACTGACACACTGCAACAAAATGAAAATGGAAGAAATGGCTGATTTTGGAACACTGTTATAGGTGATATGTCTGACAGAGAACCATGGTTTTAAACAGCAGGCCTGTAATTTACTAATATTGTTCTACACAGAGACCTAGTGTGAATAGCTTGACCAACACACTGCAACAGAAGGGAAAAGGAGGCCAATATTTTCCCGGTTCAGTTCAAATATCTGGATTTTTATCGCTGAAATATGGAACAGATCTGGCTGTATTCTGCAGTGCTAATAGGCAAATGGAGTAGAAAAATTGTGTACTCTGGATTGCTTTTTAAGCAAATATCCAAGATTAAGATAAAAAAAATTTGCCCTGGCCCCTGATATCTGGGGCTTTGTCTACAAATATCTGTAATTATTACAGCAGCAGCAGCAGACAGGACGTTCAATGGACCCTCTTGCACTATATGCGCTGCAGTCTGCCACATGCACTGCCTGCTGCCTAACACTGATTATATGCAGCTGCATTAATTCTCAGAAGGACTGTTAGTTCAGATATATATATAGGTCCATGTTGTTGAATACCAATACTAACAGGACGTTCAATGGACCCTCTGGCACTATATGCATTGCAGTCTGCCACATACCCTGCCTCCCTGCCTAACTCCTGCTATCACCACTGAATATATGCAGCTGGATTAGTCCTTAGAAGGACTGTTAGTTCAGTTGGATATATATATATATATATATATATATATATATATATATGTTGTGGAATACCTATACTAACTATAAACAAGCAAATCTCTCCCTGACTCAGCAGCATCTCTCCCTACTCTGCCTGATTCCTGATTCCGGGGTAGACTGTGATGAGCATAGCGGTGCCAGGTCTTATATATACCTGATGACGCTGTGCGGCCAGCCAAACACTGTAATGCCACAACCAACATGGCTACGGCATTACAGTGCATGGCAGGCAATCCCTGCATGTTCATTGGCTCTTTAAAGAGCGCCAAACATGCAGGGAGGGGACCTGAGTTCCCGCTCAAGCAACGCGGAAATTGTCGAGTACGGTGATGCTCGGGCGAGTATCGAGCAGTGGCGAGCACGTTCGCTCATCACTAGTATCTGTCTTCTCTGTCAATGAGAATATACAACATGGGCTCTACAGAAAAACAGTCATTTTAGCCAAAATAGCAAACAACTGGTGTTGGAAAAATGTCAAATGAAGGAAACTATTTTCTCAAGTAATACTCTGAAAAATAACTAATTGCACGATTCATCTATGGAATGTCTTTTTCCTTAGCTTCAGTTTTATGTATGTTTTCTTCTGCAAGCGGGCATTAGTCCTCTTTAGTAGAGATGAGCGTTGTTCTACTCGAACTGTTCGCCAATCTCAAATTCGAGCTGTTTTGGGCGGTGTTCGAGCCGGTCGGCGAACACGAACAATTTGAGAAAAATTCGGCTGTTCGAGGTTATGTTCGATAACTGTTCGTGCACCAAAATCATAACTGGATTTTTTCTCAGTAATGATGAAAATTAATGTTAATACGCAGTTTGAGTGTACAGCGGGGCGGGGGGAGGGGCAGGGGATGGATCTCTGCAGGAACAATGAAGATCTCCATTTTTTTTTCTCTTTCCCGCATTTGCAGTGGGGAGGTGCAATCTGTCAGCCTATCAGCAGCGCACACACGGAGCGAAGTGCTTTTTTTCACACAAGCAAGGGCATGTGTGATTGGCAGTGTATGTCACATGTCCTTGCCCTATAAGACCAAGCCATTTTCCCCATCGCCACCATTTTCTCACTGCTGCAGCTGCGTGTTAGACGGCACCGCTGTTGCTGTGTGTGCTATACCTTGTTAATTTCAAGCCAATTTTCGCACAAATATACAGATAGCTTGGGAGTAGGGAATAGTTGTGATTGCAGTCCTTTTAAGGACTAGGTTACAGCATTTCCTACGACTTTTATCAGGGAGGTCTGTGCTCTTAAATAGATAGGTTGTGGGAGTAAAGACTAATTGTAATTGGAGTCCTTTTCAGGACTAGGTTACATGAGTTCCTATCAGTTTTTGCCAGGCAGGTCTGTGCCAGTGCTGTGCAAGTTTTTTTCACAGCATTTGGCTGAATCTAGCAAAGCTAATCCTTTTTGGCCTATTGCAGAGTGTGTTAGTCAGTGGAGTAGCCTATCTGTGTTGCAAGATATAACACCTGTGTATAGAATACCAATTTTTTTACTGCACCTAGTGAAGTAAAATCTTTTGGGCATAGCATCATTCTATTAGTCCATCTATACTGACCTCCATCAGGTTGCAAACTGAATATAATTTTTTTCTGCATCTAGCTCTGAAAAAATATTTGGGCTTCTAGCGGTGTGTGGGACTTGGTCTATTAGTCCATCTATACTGACCTCCATCAGGTTGCAAATTAAAAATAATTTTTTTCTGCATCTACCTCTGAAAAAATATTTGGGCTTCTAGCAGTGTGTGGGACTTGGTCTATTAGTCCATCTATACTGACCTACATCAGGTTGCAAATTAAAAATAATTTTTTTCTGCATCTAGCTCTGAAAAAATATTTGGGTTTCTAGCGGTGTGTGGGACTTGGTCTATTAGTCCATCTATACTGACCTCCATCAGGTTGCAAATTAAAAATAATTTTTTTCTGCATCTAGCTCTGAAAAAATATTTGGGCTTCTAGCGGTGTGTGGGACTTGGTCTATTAGTCCATCTATACTGACCTCCATCAGGTTGCAAATTAAAAATAATTTTTTTCTGCATCTAGCTCTGAAAAAATATTTTGGCTTCTAGCAGTGTGTGGGACTTGGTCTATTAGTCCATCTATACTGACCTCCATCAGGTTGCAAATTAAAAATAATTTTTTTCTGCATCTAGCTCTGAAAAAATATTTGGGCTTCTAGCAGTGTGTGGGACTTGGTCTATTAGTCCATCTATACTGACCTCCATCAGGTTGCAAATTAAAAATAATTTTTTTCTGCATCTAGCTCTGAAAAAATATTTGGGCTTCTAGCGGTGTGTGGGACTTGGTCTATTAGTCCATCTATACTGACCTCCATCAAGTTGCAAATTAAAAATAATTTTTTTCTGCATCTAGCTCTGAAAAAATATTTGGGCTTCTAGCAGTGTGTGGGACTTGGTCTATTAGTCCATCTATACTGACCTATATCAGGTTGCAAATTAAAAATAATTTTTTTCTGCATCTAGCTCTGAAAAAATATTTGGGCTTCTAGCGGTGTGTGGGACTTGGTCTATTAGTCCATCTATACTGACCTCCATCAGGTTGCAAATTAAAAATAATTTTTTTCTGCATCTAGCTCTGAAAAAATATTTGGGCTTCTAGCAGTGTGTGGGACTTGGTCTATTAGTCCATCTATACTGACCTCCATCAGGTTGCAAATTAAAAATAATTTTTTTCTGCATCTAGCTCTGAAAAAATATTTGGGCTTCTAGCGGTGTGTGGGACTTGGTCTATTAGTCCATCTATACTGACCTCCATCAGGTTGCAAATTAAAACTAATTTTTTTCTGCATCTAGCTCTGAAAAAATATTTGGGCTTCTAGCAGTGTGTGGGACTTGGTCTATTAGTCCATCTATACTGACCTCCATCAGGTTGCAAATTAAAAATAATTTTTTTCTGCATCTAGCTCTGAAAAAATATTTGGGCTTCTAGCAGTGTGTGGGACTTGGTCTATTAGACCATCTATACTGTCTTCCATCAGGTTGCAAATTAAAAATAATTTTTTTCTTCATTTATCTCTGAAAAAATATTTGGGCTTCTAGCAGCGTGTGGGACTTGTTCTATTAGTCCATCTATACTGACCTCCATCAGGTTGCAAATTAAAAATAATTTTTTTCTGCATCTAGCTCTGAAAAAATATTTGGGCTTCTAGCAGTGTGTGGGACTTGGTCTATTAGTCCATCTATACTGACCTCCATCAGGTTGCAAATTAAAAATAATTTTTTTCTGCATCTAGCACTGAAAAAATATTTGGGCTTCTAGCAGTGTGTGGGACTTGGTCTATTAGTCCATCTATACTGACCTCCATCAGGTTGCAAATTGAATAAAAAAATTTTCTGCATCTAGCTCTGAAAAAATATTTGGGCTTCTAGCGGTGTGTGGGACTTGGTCTATTAGTCCATCTATACTGACCTCCATCAGGTTGCAAATTAAAAATAATTTTTTTCTGCATCTAGCTCTGAAAAAATATTTGGGCTTCTAGCAGTGTGTGGGACTTGGTCTATTAGTCCATCTATACTGACCTCCATCAGGTTGCAAATTAAAAATAATTTTTTTCTGCATCTAGCTCTGAAAAAATATTTGGGCTTCTAGCAGTGTGTGGGACTTGGTCTATTAGTCCATCTATACTGACCTCCATCAGGTTGCAAATTAAAAATAATTTTTTTCTTCATTTATCTCTGAAAAAATATTTGGGCTTCTAGCAGCGTGTGGGACTTGTTCTATTAGTCCATCTATACTGACCTCCATCAGGTTGCAAATTAAAAATAATTTTTTTCTGCATCTAGCTCTGAAAAAATATTTGGGCTTCTAGCAGTGTGTGGGACTTGGTCTATTAGTCCATCTATACTGACCTCCATCAGGTTGCAAATTAAAAATATTTTTTTTCTGCATCTAGCTCTGAAAAAATATTTGGGCTTCTAGCAGTGTGTGGGACTTGGTCTATTAGTCCATCTATACTGACCTCCATCAGGTTGCAAATTAAAAATATTTTTTTTCTGCATCTAGCTCTGAAAAAATATTTGGGCTTCTAGCAGTGTGTGGGACTTGGTCTATTAGTCCATCTATACTGACCTCCATCAGGTTGCAAATTGAATAAAAAAATTTTCTGCATCTAGCTCTGAAAAAATATTTGGGCTTCTAGCGGTGTGTGGGACTTGGTCTATTAGTCCATCTATACTGACCTCCATCAGGTTGCAAATTAAAAATAATTTTTTTCTGCATCTAACCCAGCCAATAGTTTTGGCCTAATACCACAGTTTGGCCACTCAGCTCTGCTCGGTTACCATCCATTGTTTTTTTGTGCAAACAACTCCAGAGTTGTGAATTAGTTAACCACCAAAATGAGTGGAAAAAGGCCTGCTGCTGGTGGAAAGGGGAATAGGCGTGTTGGGAAGGGGAAAAAAGGTTGTGTCCGTGGGGTAGGTGCAGAAGAAAGACCATCTTCCAGCCAAACTAAAATGTCTACTTCTTTTAGCGGACAATGTGATAAGATCCCTTTCTTACGGCCACGCCAATCGCTACAAATTCCAGATGAGGCACAAAAACAGCAGGTGCTTCAACGGATATCAAGTGCTCCTTTAAGTGGGCTCTCCTCCACATCAACTTCAACATCACAAATACTCCAGTCCTCAAAGGTGTCACCCAAATCGCACTTGCTTCCTCACAGCTCCCAAATCTCCAGCTGCCCGTCTGAGTGTGAGGTAGAACAGATGGTTGAGTCTGCAGAGCTGTTTACTCATACTATAGCCTGGGAATCAGAGGTCGACTCCAGCGCTTCTGTGAATCCAGACGAGGAAATGATCTGCACTGATGCCCAGAATCTTTATGAGTCGGATCCAGGACCAGACGCAGAAGGTTCTGACCATAATGTAGACCCTCATTCCCAAACTGTAACTCCTGTTGGTGGAGACAATGAGGAAGACGATGATAAGACTCAAATACCTGATTGGAGCGACAACTTTAGTTTTTTGTCAGGGCAGGAACAGGTTGGCTCTGAGGACGACGGGTGTGATAACGCACAGGGTGATGATGATGAGGTCGGAGATCCCACTTACTGTCAACCCACAGTCAGCCAAGAGATGAGGTCAGCAGAGGAGGTGGAGGAAGATGCTAGTGACGACGAGGTCAGGTTGCGCCTTCCTGGACAGAGACGTAGTACTGGAAGCACGTCAACAACTGCATCCTCAAACACAACTCTGCCTCTCACCACAAGTCGTGGTGGCTCTTCAGGTCGCATGGGTGCTAAGCCTTGCATAGCCTGGGCATTTTTTCAGATCGATAAAGATGACCCAACTCGTGTTATCTGTAACATTTGTCAGCAAAAGCTAAGTAGAGGCCAAAAAATACATAGTTTGAGTACTTCATGCATGAACCGGCACATGGACATGAAGCATAAGTTGCAGTGGGAAGCTCAGTGTGCTACAATGCGGCCTAGCCGGCCGGGCCAATCACCGTCTGCCATATCTTGTGCATCCGCGGCCTCTTCATCCTCTGTGACTGGGGGGACAGCAGTCACACCTGTTTTGGGGCGCAGACCTGCCACCTCTTTACCCGCAACAGCCAGCGTGATTGGCAGGTCATCATTTTCTTTGGAGGTGGTAACACCAGCTGGTGTTGAGCGCTGTCCGACATCGATAGCACCACCTTTGGATCAAGGCAACCTAACATGTCCGCCTGCATCTTCCTCACAGACTGGCAGTTTGCCGGGGACACCCTTATCAACCCCGTCTAAGCACAATAGCCAGCCCTCGGTCCCTCAGATGTGGACAAGTAAAAGACCATTTCCTCCTAGCCATGAGAAAGCTAAGAGGTTGAATTTCACCATCTGCAAGCTCTTGGCTACAGAAATGCTGCCTTTCCGCCTGGTGGACACAGAGGATTTTCGAGACCTTATGTCCGTCGCAGTGCCCCAGTACCAGATGCCCAGTCGGCACTACTTCTCAAAGAAAGGTGTGCCTGCGCTCCACCAGCATGTCGCACACAACATCACCGCTTCTTTGAGAAACTCTGTGTGTGACAGGGTGCATTTCACCACAGACACTTGGACGAGTAGGCATGGACAGGGGCGTTACATGTCGCTGACTGGGCACTGGGTAACTATGGTGACAGCAGGACAAGGGGCTGCTGTCCAAGTCTTGCCGTCCCCACGAGTTGTGCGTCAATCCTCTTTATGTCAAAGTTCCTCCACTGCTTCTGCCTCCTCAACCTCCTCTCGGTCTTCCACCTGCACCCAAAGCCTGTCTGGTCATGCCACAAGCTTTCTAACTGCGCAGAAGGGATCCTGCACACCTCCTTACTATGCTGGCAGTAGGGCTCAACGTCATCAGGCGGTTTTTACATTGAAATGTCTGGGAAATGTGAGTCACACAGCTGAGGAGTTGTGGTCAGCTCTGGAGAACCAATTTCATGAATGGTTGTCTCCACTGGACCTGAAACCAGGGAAGGCCGTGTGCGACAATGCTGCAAACCTGGGTGCGGCCCTTCGCCGGGGCAATGTCACACACGTGCCTTGTATGGCTCACGTGTTGAACCTGGTTGTCCAGCAATTTTTAGCCCACTATCCCAGACTAGATGGCCTTCTGCAGAGGGCACGGTCGCTGTGTGCTCACTTCCGCCGTTCGCATCCCGCAGCTCAGCGACTTACATCTCTACAGAAGTCGTTGGGCCTGCCAATTCACCGGCTAAAATGCGATGTGCCTACCCGGTGGAATTCAACTCTGCACATGTTGCAGCGACTGTGGCAGCACCGACAAGCCCTGGTGCAATACGTTCTGACGTATAGCCTGGGCCAACGAGATTCAGAGGTGGGGCAAATCACGCTGGAGGAGTGGTCTCAGATCAGGGACCTATGCACCCTTCTGCACAGTTTTGAAATGGCGACGAAGATGTTTAGTGCTGACGATGCCATTATCAGCATGACTATTCCGGTGATTTACATGCTGGAGCACATGTTAAACAGAATTCGGAGTCAGGTGGTGGCACAAGAGGAGGTGGAGGAAGTAGAGGAGGAGGAGTTGTATGCGGAAGGGCTAACATCTGCAAGGTCCAGACGGTCGGCAGCACCAAGGCGGCAGGCATGTGAGGGTGGGGGAGATGGTTTTACCAGGGCGCATGGTAGCAGCCAAACTAGTGAGGAAGGTGCAGGAGCCCAGGAAGAAGTGGAGGACGAACTGATGGAAGACTCATCAGATGAGGGAGACCTTGATCACATTTCTGTTGTGCGAGGTTGGGGGGAGAGGACAGAGGAAGGAAGCATGATTGTTACCTCGCCACCAACACAACAGGGACTTGGTGCTCCTGGATGCGCAACACACATGAGTGCCTTCTTGCTGCACTACCTGCAACATGACCCTCGAATTGTGAGAATTAGAAATAATCCTGACTACTGGGTTGCCACACTGTTAGATCCCCGGTACAAAAGTAAATTTGCAGAAATTATTCCTGCCATAGAAAGGGATGCACGCATGCAGGAGTATCAGCAGAGACTGTTGCAGAATCTTACATGTGCTTTTCCACAAAATACCAGTGGTGCACGTAGTGAATCTCACAGTTCCAACTTGCCAACCGTGGGACCGTCAAGTGTTCAGCACTCAAACCGTAACAGAACCACAGTATCTGCTGGTAACATCAATTTTGCGGAATCATTTCACCACTTTTTTAGCCCATCCTTTGCAAGGCCACAGGAGACAAGAAGTCTGACACATAGTCAACGCCTAGAGACGATGGTACAGGAGTATCTCCAAGTAAACATTGAAGCCACGACTGTGTCACTGGACCCTTGCTCTTTTTGGGCTTCCAATCTGGATAAATGGCCGGAGCTAGCCACTTACGCCTTGGAGATCTTGTCATGCCCCGCAGCCAGCGTTCTGTCTGAACGTGTGTTCAGCGCTGCTGGTGGTGTGCTGACAGATAAGCGCACGCGGCTCTCCACTGATAATGTAGACAGACTCACGTTCATAAAGATGAACAAATCATGGATCCGAAACGACTTTTCTACCCCTGTGTCATCCTGGGGAGAGTAAAAGCTTGATGATTGGTTAAAATCACCCTACCAACCGTTTTAAGCTTTCAAATTACTAATCATGTTTATCTGTATCTTGACTGGAAAATAATTTGGGCTTTGTAGCAGTGTGCAGCACTGATCCTATTAGGCCATCTATACTAAAGCTTCACCAGATTTAAAATTAAAAATAATTTTTAGCTGCATCTAGCCCGGAAAATAATTTTGGGGCTCCGAGATGCGCAAGGCACATAAGTGCCTTCTTGCTGCACTACCTGCAGCATGACCCTCATATTGTCAGAATTCGAAGTAATCATGACTACTGGGTTGCCACACTCTTAGATCCCCCAAACTTTTCGATCAACCTTTTCATTTTAATAAAGACCAAAAAAATGGTCATTTTTGAAATTATAAGCATTAGCAGGTTGTTAGAAACTGAAATCAAACAGTTTTCAACTCAAAACTTTATTCTAGGTGATGTTACATTTTCACATAGGACCCCTTGTTCGAAAGGAGCTTCTGAACTCTCTCGTCCATTGAATTTGTCAGGTTTTGGATGGTTTCTGCTTCAATTGTTTTGCATGAGGACAGAATACCCTCCCAGAGCTGTTGCTTAGATGTGAACTGCCTCCCGCCATCATAGACACTCCTTTTAATGATGCTCCAAAGGTTCTGAATGGGGTAGAGGTCAGGGGAGCATGGGGGTCACACCATAAGTTTGTCCCCTTTTATGCCCATATCAGCCAGAGATGCAGATGTTTTATGTGCAGCATGAGATGGTGCATTATCATGCAGAAAAATGATCTTGCTGTGAAATACACGGTTCTTCTTCTTGAACCATGGCAGGAAGTGCTGTTTGAGAAAATCCACATACATTATGGAGTTCATCTTTAGCGCCTTCAGGGATCCTAAAGGGGCCGACAATCTCTCTCCCCATGATTCCAGCCCAAAACATTACTCCACCTCCTCCTTGTTGGCGCTGTAGCCGTGTTTGCGTGGGGTGTCCATCAACCAGCCATCCTCCACTCCATCCATCTGGACCATCGAGCGCTGCACGGCACTCATCCGTGAACAAAACAGTTTTGAAATCAGTCTTCATGTAATGTTTGGCCCACTGGAGCCGTTTCTGCTTGTGTGAAGTGGATAGAGGAGGTCGACAGGATGGCGCATGCACAGCTGCAAACCTCTGAAGGACCCTGCATCTTGTTGTTCGGGGGACGTTGGAGGCACAAGCAGCTTCAAAAACTTGTCTGCTGCTATGACAAGGCTTTTTTGCCGCTGCTCTTTCAACCTGACGTAATTGCCTGTAGGAAAGAGTCCTCAATTTGCCCTTATCAGCACGCACACGTGTGTACTGTGAATCAGCTACATACTTCTTGATTGCCAGGACACTTCATCCTGATCATCGCACAATGTTGATTGTAGTCATGCCTTGACCTAAACACTCCACAATTTGTTGCTTCTCAGCAGCCGACACATCCTTTTTCTTTCCCATTTTGGCAGAAAATGTAGGCTGCTTAATAATGTGAGAGAGCCTTCTTAAGTAGTCTTGCCTTTCATTGGACACACCTGCCAAACTAATTAGCACAGGTGTCTGCAATTGCTTACAGTGATATAAAGAGCCCTGACACACATCACCATCAATGAGTTTAACTGACAAACAAACAAATTCTTCCCTTATCACTCCTAAACACTTTTTGTATAATAATTTGGAACGCAGTGTACATGTGCTTTTCCACAAAACACCAGTGGTGCACGTAGTGAATCTTACAGTTCTAACTTGCCAACCGTGGTCTGTATGGAGTTGTTCAATAAAGGGCCCAAAATTAAGATAACATAGATGGGAGAGGTCTCTATGAATAGGAATTCCTAAGTATTTGATACCCTGTGAGGGCCAGGCAAAGGGAAAGTTGGACTGGATGGAATCCTATATGGATTTGGGGAGGGAGACATCGAGGGCCTCAGACTTCGCTGCATTGATTTTAAAATTTTACCATGTAACAAAGTGATCTATTTCAGCCATAACAGCATGGATGGATATATGTGACTGAGTGATATATACTAGGACATCATCAGCAAATAGAGAGCACTTGTACTCGGTGCCTCCCACCTCAATCCACCTAATATTGGGGTTATGGCGAATTGATGAGAGCAGGTGCTCCGTCACTAGGATGTATAAGAGAGGGGACAGAGGACATCACTGCCTTGTCCCATTGGTGATTGTGAAAGGTGATGAAAATGTTCTGACGCACCCCCTGGGCCTTGGGACACCCGGAGCCGGACCCTTTTTGGTGGATGCTGGTGGTTGTAGTCTTCGTGGCGGCGACCCAGTTCCGTGGCTCAGGGCGGTCAAACCAGTGGCGGAACTATTTATGTGGTTTTCATGTTTAAATGTCCGACTACGCCACCCGTGGATTGCGGTCAGAGTGAACCGCCGCTACAGGGCAGACCACTGAGGCTGGTGTTGTGGGTGCAGCAGAGCGTAGCATAACTCCCCACGGGAGGAGTATAGCCTCAGGGCAGTGTATGCGGAGGATGGGGGTGATGGTGCAGGGCAGCAGCAGTAACGACACGGAGTCAGTGATGCAGTTCAGGGCCTTTACTCACAGTTCTTATTATCCAGACCACGTCTGCAGGTAACGGCTGCCCACGTCGTACTGTGCTCACCAGGTGAGGGGCTCAGACAACTCCCAGATAACTTTGGAGCACTTCACAGGACCCCCTTTGTGTGTCCTTTGTCTGGCCTTTCTTACCAACACTTCTGTCCGGCTGCCTCGGGCCTCCTCTTGGTAAACTTGGCGCCAGTTTCCCTGACCCTATGTGGTGCCTTCCTAGCGGGTGTAGCGAGGGGCTGCGCCACATAAAATGTCAGAGCCTCCGGTTTCTAGCTGAGGGTCGTTTCCTGCCTCCACTAGTTCGGGGACCGGTCTCCCCCTTTGGCCTGACCCCTCCACGCAGGTGGATTCGGGCGTGCGGTGGCGACTCGCCCGTCCGCACCCCTGGGATCCCTTCATTCCTCGTTCCTGGAGCCTTCTCCGCTCCTCTTCCTTCCTTCTCCCTCTTCCAGGCCTGGGCCTCTGTTACTAGGCCCGCCTCCGGAGCAGAGCTCATGCAGAGCCCCTGCTCCCTGCCACTTCTGCTCAGACTTCTCTGCACTGAACTAAGATGGTGCCCACCTTTTATACTCCCTTCTCAATGCACCCAGGAACTGCTTCCTCCCTGCTCCTGCACTACAGGGTTCCCCTTCCTCAGTGTTCCCTCCCCCCACTCCAGCCAGGGACAGGGACTGTCGTGCCCATCTCAGGGGCATATTGGTCGCCCTGCCCCACGGCAATGTGGTGTAATGCATGCAGGTGTCGGGTCCTGATCCACACTCCATCCTTACCTGAGAGTGAGATATCACACCTCTGGGTGAGGTGCAATACGTCTTTAGCAACCGAGCCCTCAGGGTGCTACAGTTCCATTTATCTTCAGCCTAGGTGACGTATTGCGATACAGGGCCGTGATTTTGGCTATAAAAGGGTCCCCTAGACCCCTACCCCAAGCTTTTTAAGAGAATCATATATGGCGTGCCAGGAGACTCTATGGAATGCTTTCTCAGCATCCAACGAGAGTATCTAATTACAAATTTTTAACTGCATCTAGCCCAGGAAATACTTTGTGCCTAGTAGCAGTGTCTGCTAGTAAGCGGATTATCCCGGCTGTTAAGCAAGCTGCACCACCTGTAGTTTAGACACTTAATTTTTTCAAAGGAAATGCTTCGGGACCATGGGATACTTAGTGAAGAGCATCAGGAGGCACCCCAAGGCATAGGGGCTGGGACTGGCAGTAGGATGCCTTGCGGTGGACAGCCGAGCTCGATCCTTATAAAAGCTTTTTAACTGCAGCAGCTTTAGTGGACGCTACTGGAGCTGGAATTACCGCGGCTGCTGGCATGAGACTTGCCCTCCAATAGATCCTTGTAAATGGATTTAAAGTGTATTCATTCAAATTAGAGAGACAATTTAAATTAAAAAGCTTAGAGCTGCCTCCACCACAGGGGGGCTCGCTCGACCCACCAGCGGACAGGCACCAGTATTGGGAGAGGGGGGCTGGCCGTCAGGGTTCACCGCGGCTCTGGCACAAACCCGGCGACACGGAGGTAGCACGGGCAGGAGCGGACTGGCCGTGTCGGCTTCTCACTTTTTGGATTTTAGAAGGGCATGACATGCCTATATCTGTGTCTCCCCCTCCTTTTACTCCTCCACCTCTTTTATTTTCGCATGACTATATGTACTTGTCACTTTTCCATGTGTTAGTTATGTCTTCTGAGCAGTTTGTCAGCTTTTGGACACCTTTGAAGGTGTTTTCTATGTGTTTCTATGTGTTTTTGTTTGCCTGCCATTGGTTTTAACGGTGTTCGAAGGTGTTCGACGAACAGTTCGACGAACAGTTCGGCGAACACACGGGTGTTCGACGAACCGAACCGAACTCGAACACTACGGGGGTGGCTCAACACTACTCTTTAGCAGTGATGGCCGAACCCCGGACTGTTTGGGTCCAGAGGCTTTAGCTGAACGCCAAACAGTTTTTTTTTAACAGGGGACAAGGGCATCGGTGAATAAGTTTAGGTCAGTATAATGTGTTGGTTTTTTTTTTATTTGAATTTTTTTTTATTAATTTTTACTTTTTTTTTATTTTCAGCACAGGCACCGGCTGATTACTGCTCCTACTTGCTATTTACATTGACAGCAGTCACCAGCTGATGGGGGTTGTAATCTCCTCAGCCGGCGCGCCTCTTACCCATGGTAAGCTTTTTACCGCGGGTCACTGTCACAGCTGCGGGATCACGCTAACATCTGACAGCGTGATCCCGCAGCGCTCTGACCCATGGTAATGATGTTACCGCCCATTAGAGCTCCTGTTTCCCGCGCTGTCACGCAGATGACAGTGCGGGAAACACCCAAACCCAAACTGCAACACGGACTTCCTGGTGAAGTCCATGTTTGGGGTCCATGCCCGAGCAGTAGGTGTTCGGTACGGACCCCAAACTTTACTGTTCAGGTTTGCCCATCTCTATTCATACTTTTCCAGATTTTTTTCACTGTACTCCCACAAACTTAAATGTATTTTATGTGATATACCAACACAAAGTAGGAAATATTTGTGTATTGTAATTGAAATGATACATGGTTTTCTAAATGTTTTAAAAATATAAATCTGAAAATTATGAAATGCATTTGTATTCACCCTCCTGTAGTTTGATACTGTCGAGCCCAGGGGATGGGGATGACCCGGCGCCCGGGCCTTGTTGCCTGATTTTTGGGGGATGTCGCGGTAGTCGGCTCCCGGGCCTGTACCCTGGGCCTCTCTTTAAAAGGAAGGGGTTGATAATTATGTTTATAAGTTCGTGACACCACCTGTGTTGCCTGGTGAGAATCACCAGCGCTGCGGCAGCCCACTGAGGCCGGTGTTAAGGCAGCTTGCGTGGTATAGCTCCCCACAGGTGGAGCTAGGTCTCCGGGCAGCGGGAAAGAAAGGATGCAGGACAGATGGGACCAAGCCAGGTCAGAGCAAGAACAGGGACAGACACGATAGTCACTTCAGTGCCTTTTACTGATGTTATTCAAGGCACAATCCGGAGCACTGTAGGGTGAAGGGTGCATATCAGGATCCTCCCCAGTGAGCGGGTATAGGGCCTCCTGTTTCTTGCCTTTGTGTAGTAAGTTTCTGACCTGCCTGGAGCTAGGCCTATCTTTGTCACTGTCCTGCACCGGCTGACTTTGTGGTAGGGCCTTCTCTTGGAGTACACCCTCCCAGCTTGTGGGGCCTCCGTGACTCCTGGCTCTGATACGTATCAGCTCTTGGGTGATCCTGGGACCTGAAGTCTTCCAGGGGTCTCCGATTGTCTCTACAGGGGGGTATACGACCCTGTAGACGCGGACCCGGTGTCCGGTATATGTTTTCTGAGGTGAGCTTGTACAGCTCCTCTGCCCCCGATGCTACTCACTCCTCTAGCCTTCGGCCTACTCGGGGCCCTCACTAGGCTATACACACTGGCAGCTAGCGGGCCGCATCTTCTGCCACTCCCTGAGCGTCGGCACCCTCCTGGCTCACTAACCTGAGCTACAACTGAGTCTGACTAAACTGAGCTCTCTCTGGACTGAGCCTCGACTCTGTATTCAGACCTGTACTTGCTGAACTCTCCAGAGTAACTGTTAGACTAGACTCAACTGCCTAGCTCCACCTTTCCTTTTTATTTCCCTAACGGGCTCCCTCTGGTGGTCTAAAGTGGAAGGTGGAGGTGTGTGTGTGCTGTGGGGGCCTCTTGTGGAGGAATCCATTTATGCACCCCTCTAGGATCTGTGGCACTCATAAGCAGCAGGGCGCCACAATACCACTAATTAAAATCCTGAGTGATGAATTGCCTCCACAAGTCACACAATTAGCAAATTGAATTAATCTAATTTGCTCTCAGAAAAAAGGGGGGAGGGTCTTCCCCCTTTTTTTCCTACTAAAGGTGTGCTCACCAGCAGGATTGGCACCCTCCAGTGATATTCTTCTTCTCAGCCTTGTCTGGATTTGTCTGGATTTGTACCACATGTGTGGAGGCTCCTTGACCCTCTCTCCTTAATTTGTTCTCAGTATAACTACAGCTGTTCTGACACAGCCTCCAAGGGTTGTTTGAGTACATTAAGGATCAATCAGCAACATAAAAACCAAGGAACACATCAGACATTTCAGAGATAAAGTTCTGGAGAAAAGTAAAGCAGGTTTAGGGTATAAAAAAATATCCCAATCTCTAAACATATCATGGAGCACTGTTCAATTCATCATCCAAAAATGGAAGGAGTATGCATCATTGCAAACCTACCAAGACATGGCTGTCCACTTAAACTGACATCCCAAGCAGGGAGAACACTAATTAGCGCGGCAGCCAAGAGGCCCACGGTCATTCTGGAGGAGCAGCATAGATCCATAGCTATGGTGGGAGGATCTGTCCACAGGACAACTATTAGTTATCAAAGACTTGAGACTGGAAAGTAGGCTCACCTTCCAGCAGGACAATGATCCTAAACATACTGCCAGAGGTACAATGGAATTATTTAGTTCAAAGAATTTTCTTGTGATTGAATGGCCCAGTCAAAGTCCAGACCTGAATCCCACTAAAAATCTGTGGCAAGATTTGAAAATTGCAGTTCACAGACATTCTCCATCCAATCTCATTTATCTAAAGCTAGTTTGCAAAATTGGCAAAAATTCCAGCCTCTAGATGTGCAAAGCTGGTAGAGACATACCCCAAAAGACTTGCAGCAGTAACTGTAGTGAAAGGTGGTTTTAAAATTTATTGACTCAGGGGGGCTGAATACAAATGCACTTCTCAATTTTAGGTTTATATTTTTAAAATATTTAGAAAACCATATATAATTTCTTTTACACTTCACAAATACTTGCTACTTTGTGCTGGTATGGCACATAAAATCCCAATATAATAGCTTTAAGTTTGTGGGTGTAACATGAAAAAATGGGGTATGAATACTTTTTCAAGACACTGTAGGTGTCAGAGTCAACCTTAAAAGGCCTTGGGTGAATTATTTCACTGGCATTAACCTGGCAACTTGTGAAATCTGGCGTGGACAAGAGTAAAGATAGGGTAGAGATTGTTGAAGGATGCCAAGACTAGTGAGTAACATTATTTCCCTTTTAGGGTCCCTCCCAGACTATAACAGAAAAAAAAGAGGATGATTTGCATGAAATCTACTACGCAAAACCCATCCATTTATATACTTTTTAAGGTCCCTGCATCTCAATTTTGGACCGTTTACGTTTAAGTCTAGTGAAATCAAGTGAAAGAGTTTCCCTTGAACCTTCTTAGAGTCCAGAATTTGGTGGATCTCATACTCAGGAAACAGGATCAGAAGCTGTCTTGTCAGTAGGAGAGAATTTATTGAGGACCAGAGGATCTAGTAAGGAGATATGAATTTTTGGGGGAATTTTTAACGTGGATAGTAGCCTCAGATAGAAAGTGACCAGATTAATTTGCTGAAAAATTTGGAATGGGTCATATATGTTATGAGCTAGCGTCTTGCAATGAGTCTTTAAAAGAATGTTTTTTGTGGAAAGTCAAACTTTACTTCCAGGAGAGATGTTGGGGACAGGTCATTACTGTCTATCAGAACTCTTCTTGGCTGTAGCCGCAGCTGCAGCACAATTGGATTTCACCTCATAATGTATGTTACAAATGTCATAAACTACACTGTCACCCAAAAGAAGTTGAATTTTAGATGCAATTAGTAAAGGAAGATGAGGCTCACATTCATGCACTGTGACAAAGGTAGATATCCCAGAAGTCTCAGAAACTGAATTTTTGTGGACAAACTCGGCCCATGGAAACAAATCGTGTTAAGTCTCTTGATGGGAATTGGCGAAAATATGTAGATAGTATTCAATGGACTGGTTGATTCTCTCAGTTTTCCCATTATTATAGCTGAGCAGAAGTCGATGAAGATTCTTAAATGCTTGAAAAATACCTTGCAGAACCTGGAAACAAACTGCACAACACGATCAGATTCTGTGCAAGCTGGGAGACCTTGGAACTGGAAAATTTGTTTGAAACCACTGTGGAGCTGATGGAAGGCCTGGGAATGGAAAAAGACAAGACATCTTGGAGAAATAATCCACTGTGACTCAACAGTAGTGAACCCTTGTGCCTCAATATGATCTGTAACAAAATCCATAGAAAGCTCAGCTGAGGGGCTCTTGTGCTATAGGAAGAGGCTGAAGTGGGCCAAGAGGAACTTAACGTGAGAGTTTAAATTGTGCACCCTTAAGGCAATATGGTACAAATTCTTTAATGTCTTGTTTCCATTTGGTCCATCTGTTAAAATGAGAAAGTCTCCTGGGTAACTGGAGAGAAGAGAAAAATAGTCCCAAGATAAGACTTTCTGGAGGAGTGCTTTTGAGACTAGAAAATGTCCATTAGGTGAACTTTGGAAAAGAAATGGATTTATTCAGGCTCAATTACAGGTGAAGGGGCTATCAGAGGTGTTACATAGATCAAAGGGTGTTGGCTCCATGGTAAGGTAGCATGTAGGTAGGTGAGAGTCAAACTATTAGGTGTTGGGTGGTTGCTGGACCTGAAATTGGGTTAGAATCATCAGTTGATTCTGTGGTCTCCCATTCCAGTCCAGCCAGGGCAGATGCTGCTTAGCATTGTGGTTGGTCTCAAAGCCTAGCCAGTGCACGAGATGTACAAGTTGTCACTTGGGTCCTAGTTCCTAGTAGTGTTAAGCATAGGTTGCAGAGGCGAACAGGACT
This sequence comes from Phyllobates terribilis, assembly GCF_046119375.1. Lineage (NCBI taxonomy): Eukaryota > Metazoa > Chordata > Amphibia > Anura > Dendrobatidae > Phyllobates > Phyllobates terribilis. The sequence continues at coordinate 231,758,541 of NW_027362764.1, forward strand.
GCTACAGTCTAAGTCCAGGATTCACTGCACTGAGCATGCCCGTGACATGGCGAACCGTGATTGTTGGTTTGGTATCAGCTGATCCAGTGACCTGGCCCCACTTGATAGGTCGCAGGTGATGTCATCAGTAGTGCAACCAATAATGCGACGGTGGGCAGGGCTTAGTCTGTAAATAGGCCGCCCACAAGCATGGCGGTGCGTTCTGATCATTTGAGCTTAGGTTGTGTTTATGTGTGGATGCTTAGCTGTTCTCTCCGTGACCTGCCGATGCCAGAGTTCGCTTGGCTGATTAGCACAGGTCGCTTAGGCAGGTTTAGCGGCCCTTACGCAGGTTTAGCGGGCTTAGGCAGACTTAGCTGGGGGAGGCAGGTAGATCCCATTTGGCAGTCTGGCTCTGGCAAGGAGGTTGCAATACACCTCCAGCAGACTACAGGCCCCGTATCCCTGGCACCGCCTGTTAGCCACGTGGATAGTTACTCCGCAGTCTGGTCCCACACCGGCTGGAGCACGTACATGCCAGCGTGAGTCACACACACTTCCTAGCACCTGCTGCGTAGCCCCTGTGCAGTTAACAGGGCTATTGCTATGATTATTTGTAGCACATCTCTCGTGCAGTTAAAGGAGATAGTGCGAATCCCTTTTCCCCTCCACGTGTGTTGTTAACACTGGAGGGATTTACACTTTAAGTTGGTTGTCTTACACGCTTACCCGGTGGATGTTCAGCTGCAGTCGTCGTGGCTGCACCGCGGACCCCGGGGTTCGGTTGCATATAATTTTAATAAAGTTGTTGCAACCGTCCCCCTAACACAAACTATGAGAAGAAGAGAGAACATCGAGCCTGACACAGACTCACTCTTTGGGCTGAATAAAGATATTTTTGATTTGTATGGTCTGTATAAATAGTCACTGGGAACTTAGCTCCTTCAAATCATGATGCCATTCCTCTAGAGCTAATTTAAATGCTAAGAACACACAGCCACCAATTGAATAATTCTGTTCTGCTGGAGAGAATTTTTTTGGAGAAGAGTACTCTGATGATTTCTCTTTTCAGAGGTGATATAACTACTTCTACACCAATTGCAAAGACATCCCCTTGAAGGAAGAACATCCTGTCAACATCAGGATGCTGTGAGACTGGAGCAATGGAAAAAAACTAATTTAAAATTTTTGTATTTTTTCATTGCGTTTTTACGTGTGCTTTTTACAAGTGCTTTTATCATGTTATTGACACTGCAGCTTTTATCTCTTTTTTGGTATGTCATGTTTTAAATAAAGCTGCTTTGTCTTTGATACTTCCTGATATTTGGCTTTGACAAAACTTTATTGATATAGTCATGTATGGATTACATGTGTTTTAGTGCATTTGCGCATCGGAAATGCACCAAAAAGTTTGTGTTTTTTACAATACCTGCAGATTTTCTAATTCTGTAGTGTAAATCAGCACATAAAATTTGTACTCGCCAGAGAAATTGAAATGTTGCAGATTGCAAAATGCATGACAAGTCATTTTACACAGCATTAAAGCAAAGCACAATGGGCATGAGATTTTTATACCACCACTTTAAAGGTAAGACACTGCATTTTTTGAGCACAAAAAACATGCAGCATCAAAAAATCGTAAAATTATAGAATCATAGAATGTTAGAGTTGGAGGGGACCTCCGGGGTCATCTGTACCAACACCCTGGTCAATGCAGGATTCACTAAGCCATCTCAGACAGATGTCTTTACTATGAATGAGCGAACATTTCAATGTTCGGTTCGGAAAAGTTCGCCGAATTAAATTGATATTCGCCAAATTTATTCGCCGAATGTTAGTCAAACATTTCCGAATCCCATAGGAGTCAATGGGGGGACCAAAAAAATGCATATACAACACCTAGAAACGGGACCAAAAGCTGCCAAAACACATCAAATTAGGTGTAGACACCAGGGAAGTGCCATCAATTGACCCAGAGAACAAGTACTATAATTATTATTACTGTGACAGCGACATTTATTAAGCTGCACTTAACATGTCAAAAGGGGTCACCGAATGGTACAACAGAAGAGAGGACCCTGTCTGCGAGGGTGCACTGTCACGGACGTGGTTTGAGGAACCACTGTGACACGGACCCCAGACAGCCTGGAGGGGCGTGACTAAGCGATCACCGGCCTGTTTACTAGAGCCTCTGATGGTGAGGTTAGGCTTGGCTCCCGATGAACGCCAGGTGCCACTCCAGGACAGACCGACGGACGAGCAGCAGCTGGACCCAGTAGGACAGAGTAGATGGTGCAGCAGGCAGAGTCTGTATCAGAGTGCAACAGGCAGATTCTGTATCAGAGTGCAGCAGGCAGAGTTTGTATCAGAGTGCAGCAGGCAGAATCTGCATCAGGAGTGCAATAGACAGAGTCTGTATCAAACTGCAGTAGGCAGAGTCTGTATCAGAGTGCAGCAGGCAGAGTCGTGCAGCAGGCAGAGTCTGTATCAGAGTGCAGCAGGCAGAGTCTGTATCAGGAGTGCAGCAAAGACTGGTACGCTACTTTACACAACGTAGACTGCAGAACAGGAAGGTTCCACTACAGCCAACCCAATAGATGGAGACCCATTCAGGATCCCCCACATTTCCATAAATTAGTGCCAGACATCAGTAAAGTATAATCAATTTCACTACAGTAGAAATAGTGTAAATGAGACCCAAATCTCTTCCAGTACAGACAACCCAAGACATGGAGACTTAACCAGGAGTGTTCACATTGCCCTAAATGAGGGCCTAACAAACACCACCGAAGTTTCATCAATTTCACTAGAGTATTGCAAAGGAGGCCAAAACCAGTTCCTCTACAGCCAACCCAATAGATGAAGACCCAATCATGATTCTCCACATTTCAAAAAATTAGTGGCAGACACTAGCAATGTCTAATCAATTTCACTACAGTAGAAATAGTGTAAATAAGACCCACACCTATTTCAGTACAGCCAACCCAGGAGATGGAGACCTAACCAGGAGTGTTCACATTGCCCTAAATGAGGGCCTAACACCACCAAAGTGGCATCAATGTCATCAGACTACATGTAGTTTAACACAGACCCAAACCTGTCCCACTACAGCCAACCCAATGGATGGAGACACAATCAGAATTCTCCACATTTCCCAAAATTAGAGCCTAAAACCTGCAGCAGCAGCAAGAGCAGGCACAGAAGCCATATCACAAACTGCAATTTCAAGAGATCAATGCAGCACATTCAAAACGACAACATCGAATACTCTTTACAGTCTGCAATTGGTGTGCAAAAGTCCTTGGAGATCCATGACTTGTTTATCTTGATGAAAGTTAGGCAGTTTACACTTTCAGGGGACAGCCAGGTGCGCTTATCCATCAAGACACTACCAGCAGCACTGAAGACACGATCAGAAAGAACGCTGGCTGCCGGGCATGATAAAATCTCCAAGGCGTGAGAGGCAAGCTCAGGCCATTCATCCATTTTTGAAAACCAAAATGTAAAAAAAGCCCAAACCCTCCCTGATGGTATTGATAATGAACTTTAGATACTCCTGTACCATCCTGTCCAGTCGTTCACCACGTGTCAGACTTGTTCTCTGTTGTGCTGGTGCACGAGCTGGTGCAAAAAATGTGTGAAAGGACTCACAGAAATTGCTTCTGCCACTTACTTTGCTGCTGCTAATTAGTGTTGAGCCACCCCCGTAGTGTTCGAGTTCGGTTCGGTTCGTCGAACACCTGTATGTTCGCCGAACTGTTCGTCGAACTGTTCGTCGAACACCTTCGAACACCGTTAAAACCAATGGCAGGCAAACAAAAACACAAAGAAACACATAGAAAACACATAGAAAACACTTCAAAGGTGTCCAAAAGCTGAAAAACTGCTCAGAAGACACAACTAACACATGGAAAAGTGACAAGTACATATAGTCATGCGAAAAGAAAAGAGGTGGAGGAGTAAAAGGAGAGGGAGACACAGATATAGGCATGTCATGCCCTTCTAAAACCAAGAAAGGCTGGAGTAAAAATCTAAAATCAGCCTACCAACACCCAGACGTTGTGACAAGAAAATTAAAAAAAGAAATGTCTTTAGGTAGAATAGCGGTTCCATTCAGAACACTTTCCTTACAAGACGTAGTGGTATCCCCGTTGTGAGTTGAGCCAAAAACGGAACCCAATACATTCAGACTAATCCACCATTTGTCATATCCAAGGGGCAGGTCCGTAAACGACAGCATCGACGCGGAACCAAGTACAGTAGTATATACTGTACATCCTTTGACAAGGCAATCAGGCGGATCAAGAAGTTGGGAAGGGTCACCATAATGGCCAAAACAGACATTGATGCGGCATTCCGCTTACTTACTAACTTTGCCTCCGAATAGTGTCCACCTATTGGGCTGCTTCTGGGAAGGAGCATACTATATAGATCGCTGTTTGCCCATGGGGTGGTCCAGATCCTGCTCACTATTTGAGGCGTTTAGTTGCTTCCTCAAATGGGTTGTAATGGACATTTCTAAGGGGGCACATATTATCCATTACCTCGACAACTTCTTATGCCTGGGCCCAAAAGATTCGCCACAGTGTGAATACACTCGGTAGTCCACCTGTGAGAAGGAGAGAGCTGGAGGGAGAGCGGACACCACAGAGCCGAGGGGTTAGATGGAGAATCGAAGAAGGAAAGAGGGCGAGGGAGGTAAGGGAGTACAGTGGAAGGCCGACCTGAGCTCCCCCACGTTCCTGCTGGGAGGGGAACAGCCCTGGGAAGAAAAGCCGCTTGCGCATCCCTTTGAGGTTACGGGCGCGAGCGGGCAGAGGGGCTACGCTGGAGTGTGAAGCCGACACGGCCACTCCGTTCCTGCCCGTGCGACCTCCGTGTCGCCGGGTTTGTGCCAGAGCCGCGGTGGACCCTGACGGCCAGCCCCCCTCTCCCAATACTGGTGCCTGTCCATTGGTGGGTCGAGCCCCCCCATGGTGGGGGGGGGGTAACATCTGCAGAAGAAAGACCATCTTCCAGCCAAACTAAGATGTCTACTTCTTTTCGTGGACAATGTGATACGATCCCTTTCTTACGGACACGCCCATCGCTACAAATTCCAGATGAGGCACAAAAACAGCAGGTGCTTCAACGGATATCAAGTGCTCCTTCAAGTGGGCTCTCCTCCACCTCAACTTCAACATCACAAATACTCCAGTCCTCAGAGGTGTCACCCCAATCGCACTTGCTTCCTCACAGCTCCCAAGTCTCCAGCTGCCCGTCTGAGTATGGGGTAACACAGATGGTTGAGTCTGCACAGCTGTTTACTCATACTATAGCCTGGGAAACGGAGGTCTGCTCCAGAACTTCTGTTAATCCAGACGAGGAAATGATCTGCACTGATGCCCAGAATCTTTATGAGTCGGATCCAGGACCAGATGAAGAAGGTTCTGAACATAATGTAGACCCTCGTTCCCAAACTGTAATTCCTGTTGGTGGAGACAATGATGAAGATGATGATGAGACTCAAATACCTGATTGGAGCAACAACTTGACTTTTCGGGCAGGGCAGGATGAGGTTGGCTCTGAGGACGAAGGGTGTGAGAACACACAGGGTGATGATGACGAGGTTGGAGATCCCACTTACTGTCAACCCACAGTCAGCCAGTCGATGAGGTCAGCAGAGGAGGTGGAGGAGGATGTGACTAGCCCAGGGGATGGGGATGACTCGGTACCCGGGCCTTTGCCTGGCCTTGGGGATGTCGCGGTGGTCGGCTCCCGGGCCCGTACCCTGGAGTCACTCTTTAAAAGGGTGGATAATTGTTAATTTTATAAGAGTTTGTGACACCACCTGTGGTATCTGGTGAGAAGCACCAGCGCTGAAGCAGTCCACTGAGGCCGGTGATAAGGCAGCTCGATGGTATAGCTCCCCACAGGTGGAGCTAGGCCTCAGAAAAGCGTATGCAGGGGGAATGCAGGACAGGTGAGACCCAGCTGGGTCAGAGCAAGAACGGGAACGGACACGGTAGTCACTTCAGTACCTTTTACTGGTGGAAATTCAGGCACATCCAGGAGCACTGTAGGGTGAAGGGTGCATATCAGGATCCTCCCCAATGAGCAGGTGTAGGGCCTCTTATTTCTTGCCTCTGCATAGTAAGTTTCTGACCAGCCTGGAGCTAGGCCTAACTTTGTCTCTGTCCTGCGCTGGCTGACCTTGTGGTAGGGCCTTGTCTTGGAGTTCACGCTCCCAGTATGCGGGGCCTAAGCATCTCCTGGCTCTGTTATGTATCAGCACCTTAGCGATCCTGGGACTTGTAGTTCTCCAGGGATTCAGGTTATGCCTTACTGGGTCATAGAGATCCTGGTAAGCTCGGATCCGGTGTCCGGTAAATGCTTCAGGGTGAGCTGGTTAAACTCCTCTGCCCTCTATGTACTAACTCTCCACTTGACTTCGGCCTACTCGGGCCCTCACTAGGCTATACACACTAACGGCAGCTTGCCGTGCTTCACCGATCTTATGGCGCTGGCACACCTTAAGCTCTAACTGGGCTCCATGAATCTAGCTAGCAGGAGCCTCGTGCTCCACTGCTGAACTATTAACTGAGTTCTCTAGACTAGACTGAGCTCCACTGCAGACTGACCTCTCTTAGGCTTCTCTACTGCAGGAACTCTTCAGAGGAACTGAACTGCCTAGCTCCACCTTCCCTATTTATATCCCTAACGGGCTCCCTCTGCTGGTCTGAGGTGGAAGGTGGAAATGTGTGAATGTTTATGGGGGCCTCTTGTGGAGGATTCCATCAACGCACTCTTCTAGGATCTGTGATACCAAGCGCAGCTGGGCGTCACAGATGCTATTGATGACGAGGTTAGGTTGCGCCTTCCTGGACAGAGACGGAGTACTGGAAGCACGTCAACAACTGCATCCTCAACCACAACTCTGCCTCTGACCACAAGTCGTAGTGGCTGTTCAGGTCGCATGGGCTCTAAGCCTTGCATAGCCTGGGCATTTTTTCAGATCAATAAGGATGACCCAACTCGTGTTATCTGTAATATTTGTCACCAAAAGCTAAGTAGAGGCCAAAAAATCCATAGTTTGAGTACTTCATGCATGAACTGTCACATGGATATGAAGCATAAGTTGCAGTGGGAAGCTCACTGTGCTACAATGCTACCTAGCGGGCCGGGCCAACCACCGTCTGCCCCATCTTGTGCATCCACGGCCTCTTCATCCTCTGTGACTGGGGGGACAGCAGTCACACATGTTTTTGGATGCAGACCTGCCACCTCTTTACCCGCAACAGCCAGTGTGATTGGCAGGTCATCAATTCATTTGGAAGTGGAAACACCAGCTGGTGTTGAGCGCTGTCCGACATCGAGAGCACCTCCTTTGGATGAAGCAAACATAACATGTCCGCCTGCATCTTCCTCACAGACTGACAGTTTGCTGGGGACACCCTACTCAACCCCATCTAAGCACAACAACCAGCCCTCGGTCCCTCAGATGTGGACAAGTAAAAGACCATTTCCTCCTAGCCATGACAAAGCTAAGAGGTTGAATTTCACCATCTGCAAGCTGTTGGCTACAGAAATGCTGCCTTTCCGCCTGGTGGACACAGAGGATTTTCGAGACCTTATGTCCGTCGCAGTGCCCCAGTACCAGATGCCCAGTCAGCACTACTTCTCAAAGAAAGGTGTGCCTGCGCTACACCAGCATGTCGCACACATCATCACCGCTTCTTTGAGAAACTCTGTGTGTGACAGGGTGCATTTCACCACAGACACTTGGACGAGTAGGCATGGACAGGGGCGTTACATGTCGCTGACTGGGCACTTGGTAACTATGGTGACAGCAGGACAAGGGGCTGCTGTCCAAGTCTTGCAATCCCCACGAGTTGTACGTCAATCCTCTTTATCTAGAAGTTCCTCCACTGCTTCTGCCTCCACAACCTCCTCTCGGTCCTCCACCTGCACCCAAAGCCTGTCTGGTAATGCCACCCGCTAACTGCGCAGAAGGAATCCTGCACACCTCCTTACTATGCTGGCAGCAGGGCTGAATGGCATCAGGCAGTGTTTACTTTGAAATGTCTGGGAAATGTGAGTCACACAGCTGAGGAGTTGTGGTCAGCTCTGGAGACCCATTTTCATGAATGGTTGTCTCCACTGGACCTGCAAACAGGGAAGGCCGTGTACGACAATGCTGCAAACCTGGGTGCGGCCCTTCGCCGGGGCAATGTCACACACGTGCCTTGTATGGCTCACGTGTTGAACCTGGTTGTCCAGCAATTTTTAGCCCACTATCCCGGACTAGATGGCCTTCAGCAGAGGGCACGGTCGCTGTGTGCTCACTTCCGCTGTTCGCATCCCGCAGCTCAACGACTTACATCTCTACAGAAGTCGTTGGGTCTGCCAGTTCACCGGCTGAAATACGATGTGCCGACATGGTGGAATTCAACTCTGCATATGTTGCAGAGACTGTGGCAGCACCGACAAGCCCTGGTGCAATACGTTCTGACGTATAGCCTGGGCCAACGAGATCCAGAGGTGGGGCAAATCACGCTGCAGGAGTGGTCTCAGATCAGGGACCTATGAAGTTGACACGCCCCCTGGGCCATGGGGTACCCGGAGCCGGGCCGGTAGACTCTGGGAGTTGTAGTCACTGTGGCGGTGACCCGGTCCGTGACCCAGGGTGGTCAATCCAAGGGTAATTTGTATATATGGGTTTTATAATATCCGACTACGCCACCTGTGGAGTGCGGCCAAAGGGGCCGCCGCTGTGTAACAGTCCTCTGAAGCTGGTGGTTTTGCAGCAATGGTATTATTACTCCCCACAGGAAGAGTGTAACTTCAGGGCAGTGTGGGTGGATGATGGTGGTTGTAGTGCAGGGAGTCAGTAATGAACACAGAGTCCATGTGATGCAGTCCCAAGATCTTTACTCACAGTTGTTGCAGTCCAGATTACAGGTACCAGAGCAATCTCCCCCGTCGTGCTGTGCGTACTCAGTGAGGGGCTCAGTCCACCCCCAGATAGCTCCGGAGTACTTAGTAGGACCCCCTTCTGTGTGTCCTTTCTCTGGCCTTCTCCCTGCACCTCACACCCAGTGACACTTCTATCCGGTATCCTCGGGCCTTGGCGGGCGACGTGTGGTCCGTCCCCTGGGTCCTATGTGGCTACCTTCTTAGTGAGACTGGTGTGGACTTTGGCCTGCAGTACATGAAATTCTGCAGCCTCCGGTTTTTAGTTGAGCCTTGCTGTTTCTCCGCTAGTTGAAGGACCGGTTCCCCTTATCTGGCCTGACCCCTCTACCTTCTGGTAGAAGCGGGCGTACGGGTGGCCTTCTGCGCGGCCCGTACCCCTAGGGTCCCTTCGGTTCCTGGAGCCTTCCTGCTCCCACTCCTCTGTTCTCTCCTTCAGTCCTGGGCCTCCCAGGCTAGGCCCGCCTCCGGAGTAAAGCTCATGCAGAGCCTCTGCTCCTGTCACTTCTCCTCCTCTGACTGGCTTGCTCTTTCTAAGATGGCTTCCTATTTATACTCTCCCTGTCATGTGCTCCCCTAAGCTGCTTTCTCCACCACACCCACTACATAGGAACCTCCCACCAGCTAGGGACCAGGGACTGTGCTCTCCCTTAGGAGCAATCTCGCCCTACCCCCACTGCGGGTATGTGTTGGATGCAGGTGTTAGGGTCCCGAGCCATACTCCTTCCTTACCTGAGGGTGAGATACCACACTTCTGGGTGAGATGCAGTACCTCTGTGGCGACTGAACCCTCACAGGCGCCACACACCCTTCTGCACAGTTTTGAAATGGCGACGAAGTTATTTAGTGCTGACGATGCCATTATCAGCATGACTATTCCGGTGATTTAATGCTGGAGCACACGTTAAACAGAATTCAGAGTCAGGTGGTGAGACAAGAGGAGGTGGAGGAAGTAGAGGAGGAGTCGTATGCGGAAGGGATAACATCTCCAAGGTCCAGACGGTCGGCAGCACCAAGGCGGCAGGCATGGGAGGGTGGGGGAGAGGGATTAACAAGGGCGCATGGTAGCAGCCAAACTGTTGAGGAAGGTGCAGGAGCCGAGGAAGAAGTGGGGGACGAACTGACGATGGACATGTACGACTCATCAGATGAGGGAGACCTTGATCACATTTCTGTTGTGTGAGGTTGGGGGGATAGGGCACAGGAAGGAAGCATGATTCTTACCTCGCTATCAACACAACAAGGACTTGGTCCTCCTGGATGCGCAAGACACATGAGTGCCTTCTTGCTGCACTACCTGCAACATGACCCTTGGATTGTCTGAATTCTAAGTAATCCTGACTACTGGGTTGCCACACTCTTAGATCCCCGGTACAAAAGTAAATTTGCCGAAATAATCCCTGCCATAGAAAGAGATTCACGCATGCAAGAGTATCAGCAGAGGCTGTTGCAGAATCTTACATGTGCTTTTCCACAAAACACCAGTGGTGCACGTAGTGAATCTCACAGTTCTAACTTCCCAACCGTGTGACTGTCGAGTCTTCATCACTCAAACCGTAACAGTAACACAGTATCTGCTGGTAACAGCAATTTTGTGGAATCGTTTCACCACTTTTTTAGACCATCCTTTGCAAGGCCACAGGAGACAAGAAGTCTGACACATAGTCAACGCCTAGAGAGGATAGTACAGGAGTATCTCCAAGAGAACATCGAAGCCATGACTGTGTCACTGGACCCTTGCTCATTTTGGGATTCCAATCTGGAAAAATGTCCGGAGCTCGCCGCTCACGCCTTGGAGATCTTGTCATGCCCTGCAGCCAGCGTTCTCTCTGAATGTGTGTTCAGTGCTGCTGGTGGTGTGCTGACAGATAAACGCATGCGGCTGTCCACTGAGAATGTAGACAGACTCACATTCATAAAGATGAACAAATCATGGATCTGCAAGGACTTTTCTACCCCTGTGTCATCCTGGGGAGACTAAAAGCTTGAGGATTTGGTAAAATCACCTAACCAACCGTTTTAAGCAACTCTGGGGCAATTGATGCCACTTAAGTGGTGTCTGTGCCACAATTTTTGGAAAAAATGGAGACTCTTTTTGGAGTCCCCTTGCTGTGTTTTACGCGACGTTGGCATCGTCAATTCCAGGTGGGTTGGGTCGCCCCCCCCCCTTTTAACTGTAAGAAACTACATACACTATGGCTTGGGGTAACACAGATGGTTGAGTCTGAAGAGCTGTTTACTCAGAGGTCTGCTCCAAAGCTTCAGTGTCTGCTAGTCAGCGTAGAATTTTTAACTGCATCTAGCCTAGGCAATACTTTGGGCGTAGTAGCCCAGCTGCGAAGCAAGCTGCACCGCCTGTGTATCTAATAAGAATTTTTAAATGCATCTAGCCTAGGCAGACTGTGGGGACCCCCAACCAAACCCAGACGCTCAGCCCCCCTATCGCCCCCCTTTCCTTGACAATACAATAATGTAACTCTTACAACTGGATGGGTGAGGATCGGTCACAGCTTTATTAACTCTTTATACTCATTCCATTAGAAAGGCATTTTATTTCTAAAATAATTCAGCTTGTTGCAGCATCCCCTGGGTCTGCACACCGGCAAGTTGGCCAACAAGTGTAACTCTCCAACATCTCCTTTCTATTTCCAGGCCACGGAGGATCCTGCGTACTCGTATGCAGGACTCTGACCCCCATCCATCACTCTTAACGCTTGTTCCACTCCGTCCTGGAGTCCTGACAGGAATATGTCCAGTCCAATATCCATTAAGTGAACACCGTCGGGCCGTATGAGGCCTGCTTTATCTCCTTCCAGTTGTCGGTGTTGTATCACTACACTGCCTCTGTCTCTTCTAAATTTTGCCATCCGAATATTTATTACCCGCCTTGTCCGTTCGATGGCCGTGATGTCTCGCGCACCTTGCCATACCGCTATCAGCACAATCTCTGACCATACTATAGTTAGTTTTGTGAAAAATTCTCTGAAGCGCTCAGTGTCTAATTTCATTATTGCCATTAGTTATGCGCTCTTTTGATGACCTAGGTCGTTTCCCCCGGCCTGTATAACTAAGATGACCAGACCTCTTGCCTCTCTCCCTACCTTGATTACCTCCATTAGTACCTGTGGCCATAGCAGGCCTCTAATACCTCTCCAGTTGAAATATGTGTTATGAAACTAATTTCCTCCCGCCTGGGCGGACTTTCGCCCTTTTTTCTGCCCAAAATATATACGACTGGCCTATCACCCACACTGTTGGCTTAGCGTCACCTATAAAAGTAACAAACCACGTTAGGATAACAAGTCCGGCCTTATGTAACTCGCCAAACACGTGGATTGCCATCTCCCTATCCTCTGAACTTCCGTTTCTGACAGTCCTGCTCTTGCTGATTCCGTGGCCGTGCCTATGCGGAATGAGTGTGTTCCATAATTAGTGTTGAGCGAGCACTAAAATGCTCGGGTGCTCGAAGCTAGGGCCGAGCTCACTGTGATACTCGGGTGCTCGACCCGAGCAACGAGCCCAATGTCTATGGGAGACCCGAACATTTTTGCGGCGGCTCCCCCGGCAGTCTGTAGACAGCCTAAAAAGTGCCCAAAACGATAGTGACAGTGCTCAAATGACATGGGGACAGCATGGGGATCGCCCCTGGAAGTATTTCTGACCCCCAGGTCACTGCTGTCAATAATGTGGTCAGAGGTATTAAGCCACTTTTACAGGCTCACAATAAAACGTTCAAAAACGAAAGTGAAAGTGCTTTCCTGTGAAATATGCTAACCCCTTAACGACCATGGGTCTTTCTGTTTTTGTGTTTTCCTTTTTTGCTCCCCTTCTTCCCAGAGCCAGAACTTTTTTAATTTTCGTTCAATATGGCCATGTGAGGGCTTATTTTTTGCGGGACGAGTTGTACTTTTAAACACCATCACTGGTTTTACCATATCGTGTGCTGGAAAATGGGAAAAAAATTCCAAGTGCAGTGAAACTGCAAAAAAAATGCAATTCCACAGTTGTTTTTTGGGTCCTTTTTTTACCACGTTCACAGATTGCTAAAACTGACCTGCCATCATTATTTTCCAGGTCGTTTTGAGTTCATAGACACCAAACATGTATAGGTTCTTTTTTATTTAAGTGGTGAAAAAAAAATCCAAAGCTTGCTAAAAAAAAAAAATAAAATGACGCCATTTTCCGAGACCCTTAGCTTCTCCATTTTTCGGGATCTGGGGCCAGGTGAGGGCTTATTTTTTGCGTGCCGGGCTGACGTTTTTATTGATACCATTTAGCGGTAGATCCGATGTTTTGATCGCCCGTTATTGCATTTTATTGCAAAGTTGTAGCGACCAAAAAAACTTAACTCTGGCGTTTAAAATCTTTTTCTCGTTACGCCGTTTACTGATTGTATTAATTCTTCTTTTATATTGATAGATCGGGCGATTCTTAACGCGGCGATACCAAATATGTGTATGTGTTTTTTTTTTATATATATATATTTTATTTTGAATGGGGCGAAAGGGGGGTGACTTAAACTTTTATATATTTTTTATTTTTTTTATTTTTTTAAAAACATTTTTTTGCACTTTCTGCTTGCTTCTATAGTCTCCAGAGGAGACTAGAAGCAGCAGTTGTCTGATTGCTTCTACTGCATACAAGCGATGAGCAGATCGCTTGTATGCAGGAGAAATGCTCACTTGCTATGAGCGCTGACCACTAGGTGGCGCTCATAGCAATTGAGACATGACAACCACAGGCGTCTGCTGCAGACCCTGAGTTGTCATGCCCACCCATTGGTGACCCGCGATCACGTGACGGGGTCACTGATGGGCGGGGCTTAGGACTCCCGGAAGCGCGAGTTAAATGCCACTGTCAGAGATTTAACATATTAACAGCCGCGGGTGGATTGCGATTCCAATAATCAGCTGACATGTGCTCGCTTCAGTGTGGGCTCACCGCCGGAGCCCCCGCTGAACCAGCCTTCCCGACCTGGTGCGTACTATTACTGACCAGGTCGGAAAGGGGTTAAGGAACATCCTTTCCAGGGTAAAGACTTGTGTATAAGGTAAAATAAATAACCAAAAACAAAAATACTCCTCCACACCTTGGGCTATGTTCACAAGTAGCATTTTTTATGCGTTTTTGCACGTTTGTATTGCTTTCAACCGTGACAAATGCATTCACCAGGAAATGTCATTTTAACATTTTACAACATTATCTGGCCATGTGGTGTGTGACACATGCATACAGTGCTAAAAAGACATGGGAACAGCATGGGGAAGACCCCTGGAAGCATCTCTGACACCCAGGTCACTGCCTAAAAGTGTGCCCATCAGAAGTGATCCTTGCCGCATCAGAAGATGCAGACTTGCAACTATCCCCGTGCAAGTCCTTGTCCCAGGGCAGTGTTCAATTGTACCTCCCCCATAACTTGCAATACAAGCGCAAGTATGCAGCCTGCCACCCACCCACCCCCCAGGCTGCAATACCATACTGCTAGCTTGCTTGCACTTGAAATTGGGCCTTTTAGGCATGTGGAGGAGGAATCTGGCCACCACGTCATGGCTGCGTCGGTAGCCTGGTATTCATACTCAGTCCCCAGCCGCCCGGTGGCCGGGTGTCCACGCTTGGTCCCCAGCCGCCAGGGGGCGGCCGGGTGTCCATACTCAGTCCCCAGCCGCCCCGCGGCCGGGTGCCCACACACAGTCCCCAGCCGCGTGGGGGTGGCCGGGTGTCCATAAACGGTCCCCAGCCGTCCCTATTTGTCCCGGTGCGCCTTATACACAAGCGCGCATACCAAAACATTACCTGTGCCCTCCCCAGTGCATTTAGTGGGAAGGACAGCCTAACCACAAACACGTGGACAAGTGAATGTGGCCAGGAATGGTCCATCTCACTGACGCCTTCACACTGGGTTAATATTGTGGAAGCCGGGACACAGTTGGACACTGGGATGCAACACGTCCTCCAGACATAGAGGATTGCGGGTCCTGGGTCAATCAGGCTTCAACACAAAGTTCAGAAGGTAGACAGCAGCAGTGGTCGGCCTCCTACACAACGAGTAAATTATTCATGATCATGAGGCCATCCACCTACTTAGCTTTCTGTTCCTTGGAATGCAGGCGCATGTATGTAGTAGCAGCTAGGCCTGAGGTGGTCAGCGTTTTGGCGCATATTCTACCTCCTTCGAGGATTGCTGGATGTTTTCCTGCTGCTATGCCAGTTCTATGACTCCCGTTAAAACAAAGCTTCAGGTGATGAATGATGGATGAAGTGGTGGCAAAGGAGAAAGAGCAGGAGGAACAGGGACCATTCACATCAATATCAGGCCAGCCAACCACACATGTCTTGTAGGATATGTTTCCGTACCAAAAGGAGCGGTTCAGCTACACAGTTATAAGGCATACAGTGAATGCAATGCCTACCAAAAATTTCGAGGCACTCCAATGCCCCTTGGAAGTGACATGGAGGTCAGAGGGCCTTAACTAAACCGTGTTTTCCATTTATAGCAACTGGGTCTCCTGTACACTGTTGGCCTAAGCAGGGAATGGAAGGCTTTCCAAAAATTATTAGGCACTGCAATGCCCCTTGAAACAGACGTGGATTACAGCGTATTAAAAACCTTCTACCCATTATTGGGGAGTGGGTCTCCCTTAGTGTTCGCCTATGCATTGAAAAGCAAAAGCTGACAAAAATTAGGAGGAAATGCAATGCCCGTTGCAAGAGTTGTGGAGGTTAGAGGTAATTAAAAACAACATGTCAATGCCCCTTGGAAGAGCTGTGGAGTTCAGAGTGGTTTAACAAGACGGTTTTAAAGCCCCTTAGAAGAGACGTGGAGTTCAGAGTGGTTTAACAAGACAGTTTTAATGCCCCTTGGAAGAGATGTGGAGGTCACAGTAGCTTAACAAGATGGTTTTAATGCCCCTTGGAAGAGACGTGGAGTTCAGAGTGGTTTAACAAGACAGTTTTAATGCCCCTTGGAAGAGTGGTGGAGGTTACAGTGGAATAAAAAGACAATATCAACGTCCTGTGGAAGAGACGTGGAGGTCACAGTAGCTTAACAAGACGCTTTTAATGCCCCTTGGAAGAGTGGTGGAGGTCGCAGTGGAATAAAAAGACAATATTAACGACCCTTGGAAGAGACATGGAGGTCACAGTAGCTTAACAAGACGATTTTAATGCCCCTTACAAGAGCCATGCAGTACAGCATATTAAAAACATTATTCCCATTATTGGAGAGTGGGTCTCCCAGAGTCTTTGCCTATGCCTTCCAAGCAAAAGCTGCCAAAAATTAGGAAGGGGGAGCTTGCAATGTCCCTTACAAGAGCCATGCAGTACAGCATATTAAAAACATTATTCCCATTATTGGGGAGTGGGTCTCCCATAGTCTTTGCCTATGCCTTCCAAGCAAAAGCTGCCAAAAATTAGGACAGATTAACTTGCAATGCTGGCAACATGGACCACGGTCACCCTGGTGGTATAGTGGCCGTGGAGGGTGAGGATAAGGAGAAGAGCAAAAAACAGCCGAAATGAGGAAGCGTATACCCATGTGTGGGTGTGAAGCGATGCATGGGAATACACCTCCCGAAATAACACAGTGGATTTGACTTTATGTTACTCTGCTGTCATTTGGTGTTGATGAGAAGTCTGGCCCAATCCAGCCCTTGTTCATTTTGATAAGGGTCAGCTTGTCAGCATTGTCAGTTGACAGGCGAGTGCGCTTATCAGTTATAATTCCCCCAGCGGCACTAAAAACACGCTCCGATAACACGCTAGCGGCAGGTCAGGCCAGGACCTCCAAGGCGTACAGAGCGAGTTCATTCCAAGTGTCCAGCTTGGATACCCAATAATTAAAAGGCACAGAGGAATCACGGCGGACGCTGGTACTCCCTGACCATCTTTTGAAACTTTCCACTCCTTGTGAGAGTACCCTGCGCCTCAGGGCCTGTAAGCTGGGCAGGTCTCAGAAAACTGTCCTAGAACATTGACAGTGTTCCCCTGCCTCTGCTGGATTGGAGTTGCGTCTCTCTCGCCTGTATGCCTTAGTTGGGCAGCGAACTGTGACCTCTGCCGCTACCGTGTTCAGATGGGAATTTTTTTAATAGTTCTGCAGCAAGGGCCTTCTGGTACTGCCCCATTTTTGTAGACCTCTCCAACTCAGGAATAAGAGAGTGAAAGTTCTCCTTGTAGAGGGGGTCTAAAAGTGTCATCAACCAGTAATGACTGTCACCCAACATTTTGACAATGAGAGGGTTACGGTTAAGGCAGCGTAACATAAAGTCAGCCATGGGTGCCAGACTGGTAACGGGCAAGACTTCCGTGTCCTCACCAAGATGACGACTGATAGTATTGAGCGATCACTAAAATGCTCAGGTGCTCGAAGCTCGGGCCGAGCTTACCGTGATACTCGGGTGCTCGACCCGAGCAACGAGCCCAATGTTAGTCTATGAGAGACCCGAGCATTTTTGCGGCAGCACCCCCGGCAGTCTGTAGAAAGCTTAAAAAGTGCCCAAAACGATAGTGACAGTGCTCAAAAGACATGGGGGCAGCATGAGGATTGCCCCTGGAAGCATTTCTGACCCCCAGGTCACTGCTGTCAACAACGTGGTCAGAGGT
Organism: Phyllobates terribilis; assembly: GCF_046119375.1. Taxonomy (NCBI): domain Eukaryota; kingdom Metazoa; phylum Chordata; class Amphibia; order Anura; family Dendrobatidae; genus Phyllobates; species Phyllobates terribilis. The sequence continues at coordinate 231,776,073 of NW_027362764.1, forward strand.
ATTAAGCCACTTTTGCGGGCTCACAATAAAACGTTCAAAAACTAAACTGAAATGGTTTTCCTGTGAAATATGTTAAGGAATTTCCTTTCCAGGGTAAAAACTTGTGTATAAGGTAAAATAAATAACCAAAAACAAAAATACTCCTCCACACCTTGGGCTATGTTCACAAGTAGCATTTTTCATGCGTTTTTGCACTTTGGTATTGCTTTCAACCGTGACAAATGCATTCACCGGGAAATGTCATTTTAACATTTTACAACCTTATCTGACCATGTGCTGTGTGACACATGCATACAGTGCTGAAAAGACAAGGGATCAGCATGGGGAAGACCCCTGGAAGCATCTCTGACCCCCAGGTCACTGTCTAAAAGTGTGCCCATCAGAAGTGATCCTTGCCGCATCAGAAGATGCAGACTTGCAACTATCCCCGTGCAAGTCCTTGTCCCAGGGCAGTGTTCAAATGTACCCCCCCCCATTCCTTGCAATGCAAGCGAAAATATGCAGCCAACCACCCACCCACCCACAGGCTGCAATACCATACTGCTAGCTTTCACTTGAAATGGGGCCTTTTAGTTTGGAGGATGCCGAAGCAGGCCACTACCTCATGGCCGCTTCGGCAGCGAGGTATCCATACTCTGTCCCCAGCCGCCCGGCGGCCGGGTGTCCATGCTCGGTCCCCAGCCGCCAGGTGGCGGCCAGGTGTGCATACTCGGTCCCCAGCCGCCCTGATTTCTCCTGTCACCTTCCCCCACACTTTTCTTAGCCTGGCCTGCTTTAGGGCAGCATTGGACGAGCCCACCAGAGAACCAGACTCCTCCGGTGGGCCCTGGCTTCTCCATCAGGGGAGTTGAGAGTACCTAAGTGAGGAGCATGATGATGATGATAGAAGTTAGCATCTGCTTTGTTTTCTTGGAATGCAAGCGCATGTATGTAGTAGCGGCTAAGCCTGAGGTGGTCCTCGTTTTGGCGCATATCCTACCTCCTCCGAGGATTGCTGGATGTTTTCCTGCTACTATCCCAGTTCTATGACTCCCGTTAAAACAAAGCTTCAGGTGATAAATGATGGATGAGGTGGTGGCAAAGGAGAAAGAGCAGGAGGAACAGGGACCATTCACATCAATATCAGGCCAGTCAACCAGATATGTCTTGTAGGATATGTTTCTGTAACAAAAGGAGCGGTTCGGCTACACAGTTATAGGGCATACAGTGAGTGCAATGCCTACCAAAAATTTCGAGCCACTCCAATGCCCCTTGGAAATGACATGGAGGTCAGAGGGCGTTAACTAAACTTTTTTTTCGATTTATAGCAACTGGGTCTCCCGTACACTGTTGGCCTAAGCAGTGAATGGAAGGCTTTCCAAAAATTATGAGGAACTGCAATGCCCCTTACAAGAGCCATGTGTGGCACCCCAGGGGTCTGGTCACCACAGTAATAGAGATATTACGTCGGAGAGCAAGTGGGAGGTTTCCTGGTCAGGATCCCTTAAACATGCAACATCCTCCTGCCCCAGGCCTGGGATGGGAGAATTCTGTCCTTATAAACTGGATCTGGGGCGGGGTTGAGTGAGTCAGAGAACAGTCAGAGTCAGAGTGAGAGCAAGGGAAAGTAACAGCAAGGAGCTCTGTAGGAGCTAGGAGCTAAAGACCAGGGGCTGGAAGCTGAGCAGAGCTCGCCCTGGCAGAAGACAATAGGAACCAGACACAGGAGTCCGAAGCTGTGAGGACTTATATATCCAGCAGCAGAAACCAGCCGGCAGGGGATTTCAGGTCCTCTGGCCATAGAAGCCCGGAGGCTCAGTCACAAGCAAGGGACCAGCACCGCCGTCGTGGAGCGGAGGCTAACAGAAGGCCCCAAGTCACCAGCCATACGGGTGAGCACTACACGGTACACTCAGGGACGTGGGCTACTTCTACCCGCTTACAGCAAGGTAGCCAGGAAGAGTGCAGACAGACGGGGAGGCCTACAACTCCACCTGGCCAGGGGAACTCCAGCTTGCTCACAGACTGACCAGGCCTCTTATGCTAGCCAGTACTCCCGGGAGGGTCTACCTTATAATCATCAGTAAAGACCCTGAACTGCACTGCAAAGACTCTGAGTCGTTCCTGCTGCGCTCGTGCACCATCACCCCCATCATCCACACTCACTGCCCTGAGGCTATACTCCTCCCGAGGGGAGTTATCCCATTCTATGCTGTGCACACAACACCAGCCTCAGCGGTCTGCCTCGCAGCGATGGTACTCCCTGACCGCAATCCACGGGTGGCGCAGTCGGACAATTAACCTCAAAACCTAAGAAAGACTGCCACTGGTTTGACCAGCCTGAGCCACGGGACCGGGTCACCGCCACGGAGACTACAGACCCCAGAGACCCAGCACCGGGTATCCCACACACGTGTACACACGGCCCAGGGGGCGCGTCACATGCAGTACAGCATATTACAAACATAAGTCCCATTATTGGGGAGTGGGTCTCCCATAGTATTTGCTTATGCTTTCCCAGCAAAAGCTGCCAAAAATTAGGACGGAGCAACTTACAATGCCCCTTACAAGAGCCATGCAGTACAGCATATTACAAACATAAGTCCCATTATTGGGGAGTGGGTGTCCCATGGTATTTGCTTATGCTTTCCCAGCAAAAGCTGCCAAAAATTAGGACGGAGGAACTTGCAATGCTGGCACCCTGGTGGTATAGTGGTGGTGGAGGCTGAGGATAAGGAGAAGAAGATTAAACAGCCGAAACGAGGAAGCGTATACCCATGTGTGGGTGTGAAGCGGTGCATGTGAATACACCTCCCGAAATCACACAGTGGATTTGACTTTATGTTACTCTGCTGTCATTTGGTGGTGATGAGAAGTCTGGCCCAATCCAGCCCTTGTTCATTTTGATAAGGGTCAGCTTGTCAGCATTGTCAGTTGACAGGCGAGTGCGCTTATCAGTTATAATTTCCCCAGCGGCACTAAAAACACGCTCCGATAGCACGCTAGTGGCAGGGCAGGCCAGGACCTCCAAGGCGTACAGAGCGAGTTCATTCCAAGTGTCCAGCTTGGATACCCAATAATTAAAAGGCACAGAGGAATCACGGAGGACGCTGGTACGATCGGCAAGGTACTCCCTCACCATCTTTTGAAACTTTCCACTCCTTGTGAGAGTACCCCGCGCCTCTGGGCCTGTAAGCTGGGCGGGTGTCAGAAAAGTGTCCCAGAACGTTGACAGTGTTCCCCTGCCTCTGCTGGATTGGAGTTGCATCTCTCTCGCCTGTACGCCTTGGTTGGGCAACGAACTGTGACCTCTGCCGCTAGCGTGTTCAGATGGGAATTTTTTTAAGAGTTCTGCAGCAAGGGCCTTCGGGTATTGCCCCATTTTTGTAGACCTCTCCACCTCAGGAATAAGAGAGTGAAAGTTCTCCTTGTAGCGGAGGTCTACAAGTGTCACCAACCAGTAATGACTGTCACCCAATATTTTGACAACGTGAGGGTCACGGTTAAGACAGCGTAACATAAAGTCAGCCATGCGTGCCAGACTGGTAACGGGCAAGATTTCCATGTCCTCACCAAGATGACGACTGACCATGCTCTCCTCCTCCTCCTCCTCCTCCTCTTCCTCCTCCCCCCTGTCCTCAGGCCACCCACGCTGAACCGACGGTATGACACTTGTACAGGTACTACCGTCTACAACGCATGATAGCAGCTCCTGTTCTTCCTCCTCCTCCTCTCCCTCATTGTCCCCCAATGCACGTTGGGATGAGATGAGGCTGGGCTGTGTGTAATCGCCCGCTACGGCTTCTTGATCCATCTCATCATACTCTGGCTGCAATGCCTCCTCTTTAATTCTCTGCAGAGAGCGTTGCAAAAGACAGACAAGTGGGATGCTGTCACTAATGATGGCGTCATCGCCACTCACCATCTTGGTGGCCTCCTCAAAGTTTGTCAGGATGGTACATATGTCAGACATCCAAGTCCACTCCTGAGGTCTTATGTGTGGAGTCTGACCTGAATATCGACGGCCTTGTTGCAGCTGGTACTCCACAACTGCTCTCTTCTGCTCACAAATCCTTTGCAACATGTGGAGAGTAGAGTTCCAACGTGTGGGGACATCACACACCAGTCGGTGTGCCGGAAGCTGCAAACGCTGCTGCAACACAGCAAGGGCGGCGGAAGCTGTAGCCGACTTGCGAAAATGAGCTGACAGGCGGCGTACTTTCACGAGCAGATCTGGCAACTCGGGGTACGATTTAAGAAACTGCTGAACCACGAGGTTAAGCACATGAGCCAGGCATGGTACGTGTGTGATCTCACCTCGCCTCAGAGCCGCCACCAGGTTACGGCCATTGTCACACACGACCATGCCGGGATGTAGGTTCAGCGGTCTCAGCCACAGATCTGCCTGCTCTTTCACAGCTGTACACAACTCACAAGCAGTGTGAGGTTTATCACCTAAGCTTATGAGTTTCAGCACAGCCTGTTGCCGCTTGGCGGAGGCAGTATTGCAATGCTTCCAGCTTGTAACTGATGTGGTGATATCTGAGATGGAGGCTGAACATGAGGAGGAGGATGCACAGGAGCTGTACACTGTGGGGGCAACTTTGACTCACATAGGGCCCGCAATCCTCGGTGTGGGGAGGATGTGTTCCGTCCCAAGGTCCGACTGGGTCCCGGCTTCCACTATGTTTACCCAGTGTGCCGTCAGAGAGATGTACCGTCCCTGGCCACAAGCACTTGTCCACGTGTCCGTTGTCAGGTGGACTCTCCCAGTAACTGTGTTGTTGAGGGCATGGCAGATGCTTTGGGACACGTGCTTGTGTAGTGCGGGCATGGCACACCGGGCAAAATAGTGTCGGCTGGGGACCGAGTACCGAGGGACGGCCACCGCCATAAGATTGCGGAAGGATTCCGTCTCCACCAGCCTAAAAGGCAGCATTTCCAATGCAAGCAGTCGTGAAATGTGCGAATTTAGGACTGTGGCCTGTGGGGCGTTAGCTGCGAATTTGCGCTTTCGTTCAAAGGTCTGGGATATGGACAATTGAACGCTGCGGTGGGACGTGGACGTGGACGTTGATGCTGTTTCTTGAGAAACTGCCATAACAAGTGAAGACTGAGAGGAGGGGGCATCTTTACATGCATTATGGACAGGGGATTGCCTTGCACACACAACAGGGGGTTCTATTGCACGCACAACAGTGGAAGAAGCAGTGGTGACACCCGCTGACACTGGTCGTGGACCCTGGGTTTCGCCCCACAAAGTCGGGTGCTTTGCTGCCATGTGCTTGATCATGCTGGTGGTGGTCAGGCTGGTAGTTTTGTCACCCCTGCTGATGCTGGCATGGCAGGTGGAACATATGGCTATTTTGGGGTTATCAGCAGAGTCTTTAAAAAAATTCCAGACTCTGGAAGACCTACCGCTTGTACTGGCAACGTCCCTCGTGTTGGTGTTACGGGGAACGGTTGCCTGCCTTCTGTCTGCGGCCACCACACTGCTTCTTCCTGCCTGTTGGGGTACTCTGCCTCCCTCCCCCTGTGTGCTGCTGGCCTCACTCTGCATGTCCTCCTTCCACGTTGGGTCAGTTACTAGATCATCCACCACCTCCTCCTCTTCCACTTGCGCACCAAGATCCTCCTCCTCACTTCCTGGCAATTGTCTCGTCATCGTCCACCTCTTGTGACAGATTGCCAACGTCGACTTCCTGTGGCCGTGGCTGTTCAAATATTTGGGCATCGCAACATGGGATCTCCTCTTCCACCACTTCAAGCGTATCAGGCGAGGGGCCCAAATATGGAAATGGACCAGTGAACAGCTCTTCAGAGTGTCCAAGTGTGGGATCACTTGCTGTCTGACGACACTCGGCATGGTGGGAGGAAGGAGCATCAGGGTGAGGAGGAGTATGCGGTCGAGACTCACGGCTACTAAGAGTTGACCGTGTGGAAGACAGACCGGAGGTGGTGGTGCCCAGGTAACTGAAAGTATTGTCTGCTATCCAATTAATAACCTGTTCACACTGATCAGTTCTCAATACTGGTGTTGTTCTGTGCTTCCCTAGTAATTCGGTCAAGAAGTGGGAGCGAGAAGATGTGGCTGTTGGTTGTGGCACATTTTCACCTTGGCCACGGCCCCGTCCTCTGCACGAACCATCACCAGAACGTCCACTTCCACGTCCCTTGCCCTTTGTAAATGAAGTAAAATAGCTTACACTTGCACTATCAATGGAAAAAGGGTAATAAAGAGTAGATTAGAACCGTGGAAGAGGAAAACCACAGTTATTGTTTACTGGGGTATACCACACTTTTTTAAATAGAGATATTTGCGGCTGAACAGTGAGCGACACACTCAAACTGCTTTTTTTTTTAGATACCAAAGGCCCAAAACTGGATAGTACAGCGATTTGACCCGTGGAACTGCGAAACCACACTGGGATGTCGGGCCTACACAAGACTATTTTCAACAGATATATTTTTGTGTCACAACAGTCAGAAGACACTACTGTTTTTCTTTACGGAAAAAAATACCAAAACCTGAATAATAGAGATTTTTTACCGTGGAACAGCAAAACCACAGTTATAATTTACTGGTGCATACCAGGCTTTTTAAAATATATATATATTTGCGGCTGAACAGTGAGCGACACACTCAAACTGTTTTTTTTAGATACAAATGGCCCAAAAGAGGATAATACAGAGGTTTGTACCGTGGAACTGCAAAACCACACTTGTATTTCTCGGGCCTACACCAGACTATTTTCAACAGATATATTTGTGTCTGAAAAATCAGGGAGACACTATTTTTTTTTTTTTTACAGCAAAAAATGCAAAAAGTAGCATAATAGAGATTTTTTACCGTGGAACAGCAAAAGCACACTTCTGTCTCTCTGGCCTACACCAGACTATTTTCAACAGATATATTTGTGTCTGAAAAATCAGGGAGACACTATTTTTTTTTTTTACAGCAAAAAATGCAAAAAGCAGGATAATAGAGATTTTTTACCGTGGAACAGCAAAAGCACACTTCTGTCTCTCTGGCCTACTCCAGACTATTTTCAACAGATATATTCGTGTCTGAAAAATTAGGGAGACACTATTATTATTTTTATATAGCAAAAAATGCCAAAAACAGGATAATAGAGATGTTTTACCGTGGAACATCAAAACCACAGTAATAATTTACTGGTGTATACCAGGCTTTTTAAAATATATATATATTTGCGGCTGAACAGTGAGCGACACACTCAAACTGTTTTTTTTAGATACAAATGGCCCAAAAGTGGATAATACAGAGGTTTGTACCGTGGGACTGCAAAACCACACTTGTATTTCTTGGGCCTACACCAGACTATTTTCAACAGATATATTTGTGTCTGAAAAATCAGGGAGACACTATTTTTTTTTTTTACAGCAAAAAATGCAAAAAGCAGGATAATAGAGATTTTTTACCGTGGAACAGCAAAAGCACACTTCTGTCTCTCTGGCCTACACCAGACTATTTTCAACAGATATATTTGTGTCTGAAAAATCAGGGAGACACTATTATTATTTTTATACAGCAAAAAATGCCAAAAACAGGATAATAGAGATGTTTTACCGTGGAACATCAAAACCACAGTAATAATTTACTGGTGTATACCAGGCTTTTTAAAATATATATATATTTGCGGCTGAACAGTGAGCGACACACTCAAACTGTTTTTTTTAGATACAAATGGCCCATAGAACTGCAAAACCACACTTCTATTTCTCTGGCCTACACCAGACTATTTTCAACAGATATATTTGTGTCTGAAAAATCAGAGGCACACTTTTTTTTTTGGGGGGGGGGGGGGGCACCAAAAGGTTAATAAGATGGGTATTTGTGCATTGTGAAGGAGGAAAAAAAAAGAGGATTTAGATAAAAAAAAAGGATTTTTCCTGGCCCCCGGGACCTGGAGCTAAGTCCAGCAATTTCAGCAACAGGAGCAGCACACAGGACTGTAATGCAGTGTTTGCTGGTATAACCACTGCGTCTCCCATACAGCCTGCCTGCCTGCCTGCCTGATATACCTGGGATGGATATTAGTCCTGAGAAGGACTGTTTGTTTGATCTGGCAGCCTTTACAGACCCTACACTAACTATTTTGCAGGATATATCTCTCCCTAAATCAACAGCGCTGTCCCTACACTGTCTGATCCGGAGCGACTGTGTGCAAGATGGCGGCGCCCGGTTTTAAATACTCGAGGTGACACTGTGCGGCCATCCAATCACTGTAATGCCCACAAACAACATGGCTGCGGCATTACAGTGACTGGCTGGCAATCCCTGCATGTTCATTGGCTCTGTAAAGAGCGCCAAACATGCAGGGCGGAGACCCGAGCTCCTGCCCGAGTAACCCGGAAATGCTCGGTGCTCGCCGAACATCCCGAGTAGCGTGATGCTCGGGCGAGTACCGAGCAGTGTTGAGCATGTTCGCTCAACACTACCCATAATCTTTGGGGTGGTTTCCTGCCGATGTTATGCATTTATTAAATATAGCTTGGAACTCGTATTTTGATAATGGCATTCCATCAATGTGTGATAGGAAGAAATTACTATGTGATCTGATGGTTATATATGTTTTTACTATTGTTACCTGACTCAGTGTACCGTTTGTGGGTTGTAGAAGTACCCAAGTGCCCCTGCCCGCTGGAACCGTTTTCGATTGGCGTATGCGTAGACGTATTGCATTATTGGCTATGACTACGTCCTGGTGTAATAAGCCTCCACTGGTGGTAATTTTGGATTGAGGGACTAATTCGCTTATGCATAGCGCCCCGAAGAAGGCGATCGCAAATGCAGTAGACAGTAGTATTGCTTCAAATTGTGAGTGTCATGTTAATGGTGTTAGGGATATGATGTGAGAAATCAGTTTTAGTGACACGGGTCTGGACGTCTACACTCCTGACTTGGCTGACCCCTTTTCCACCCTTTTATGGATTGTCTGATGATGAATCTCTTTGTCACATCTCCCCAATTCAGTAGTTGGAAGTGAAATGCTACTCCGGTCAGACACCGCTGTGCTGACGCCCCTGATATGCCCCTCATCATTAGCTGGTGGAGAAATTCTATGGTGACTTGTAATCGGGCTTGTTCTCATTGGTCAACCCGTCTGCCTGCTACTAGTCGTGTCCACTCTTCCCATGCCTTACCGTATGCTTGCCACGTCGACGGGGCAACTGACGCTCTGATTAATGGCATCAACTATTCGCCACTAGATCCCATAGGGAGGGTGGGCAACTGTTGCCCGATGGGTGGGCGTTGGGGAGGAGCTCTGTGAAAATCTACCAATTGAATTGTGATAAAGCATTAGCAGCAGCTTTAGACCACTCAGCATCGTGGCTAGCGTGGACCCATACATTGTGTTTTAGGCACAGGAATGCTAGCCGGCGTAGTAGGCCTAGCACTGGGAGAGACGATGATGCCATCTTATTAATGTAGTGCGCTAGGCTGGTGTTCTTTGTTATGAAGCGTACATGTTTGTTAGCCAGGCGCGCGCCCCATATTTCTATTGCTACCACTATTGGGAAGAAAAATTATTTTTCGGGCTAGATGCAGCTAAAAATTATTATTAATTTCAAAGCTGGTGGAGCTTGGTATAGATGGCCTAATACAATAAGTACCACACCCTGCTACTATGCCCAAAATTATTTTCCAGGCAAGATGCAGCTAAAAATTATTAGTAATTTGATAGCTGGTGGAGCTTAGTATAGATGGCCTAATGGAATGAGTACCACACACTGCTAATATGCCCAAAATTATTTTACAGGCAAGATGCAGCTAAAAATTGTTATTAATTTCAAAGCTGGTGGAGCTTGGTATAGATGGCCTAATACAATAAGTACCACACACTACTACTATGCCCAAAATTATTTTCCGGGCAAGATGCAGCTAAAAATTATTATTAATTTCAAAGCTGGTGGAGCTTAGTATAGATGGCCTAATAGAATGAGTACCACACACTGCTACTATGCCCAAAATTATTTTCCGAGCTAGATGCAGCTAAAAATTATTTGTAATTTGCAAGCTGGTGGAGCTTAGTATAGATGGACTAATAGAATAAGTCCCACACACTGCTACAAGCCCAAAATTATTTTCCGAGCTAGATGCAGATAAAAATTATTAGTAATTTGCAAGCTGGTGGAGCTTAGTATAGATGGACAAATAGAATAAGTCCCACACACTGCTACAAGCCCACAATTATTTTCCGAGCTAGATGCAGATAAAAATTATTAGTAATTTGCAAGCTGGTGGAGCTTAGTATAGATGGCCTAATAGAATGATGCTATGCCCAAAAGGTTTTACTTGGCTGGATGCAGTAAAAAAAATTGTATTCTATACACAGGTGGTGTAGCTTGCAACACAGATACGCTACTCCACTGACTAACACACACTGCAAGAGGCCAAAAAGGATTTGCTTAGCTAGATTTAGCCAAATGCTGTGAAAAACACTTGCACAGCACTGGCACAGACCTGCCTGGCAAAATGTCCTAGGAAATGCTGTAACATAGTCCTCAAAAGGACTGCAATTACAACTAGTCCCTACTCCCAAGCTGTCTATTTAAGAGCACAGACCTGCCTGCTAAAAGTCGTAGCAAATGCTGGAACCTAGTCCTCAAAAGGACTGCAATTACAAGTAGACCCTACTCCCAACCTATCTATTTAAGAGCACAGACCTGCCTGCTAAAAGTCGTAGGAAATGCTGTAACCTAGTCCTCAAAAGGACTGCAATCACAACTATTCCCTACTCCCAAGCCATCTGTATATTTCTGAGAAAATTGGCTTGAAATTAACACTGAAAGTATAGCGCACACAGCAACAGCAGTGCCGTCTAAAACGCAGCTGCAACAGTGAGAAAATGGTGGCGACGGGGATCATGTTGCAGATAGTGCATCAAGAAGGCACTCATATGTCAGGCTATTCCAGGAGGTCCAAAGCCAGGCTGTATTGTGGGCTGTGTAACATTGATGCTTGTTTCCTCTGTCACCTCCTGCCAAGCACGTTCAAATGAGAGGGGATGATTTTCCTCTTCATCCTCTGACAGCTGCTCGCCCATCACCTCTTCCTCCTCCATTAGTTCCTCGGCTCTTGCACCTTCACTAACAGTTTGCCTGTTATCACCAAACCCCCTCGATTGCTGTAATCCACAGTCACTTATCATCCGTCTGTGTGACGACAGTCTGGAAATTTGAGACATTGGTATCCCTTCCGCATCCTCCTCTTTTACTGGGGCCACAATCTCCTGCCGCAGTTTACTCAATGGTTGCTCCAGCGTGTATATAACCGGAATAGTGATGCTGATGACGGCATCACCAGCGCTAACCAATTTAGTAGCCATTTCAAAAAAACGTGCAGAAGGGAGGTCCTTAATCTGTTCCCACTCCGCAAACGTGATATGCCCCAAGTCCATACTGCATTGCCCCAAACTATACGCCATGACATACTGCATCAGAGCTCGTTGCTGCTGTCACAGTCGCTGTAACATGTGCAGAGTGGAATTCCACCGCGACGGCACATTGCAGATCAACCTGTTAACTGGCACGGAAAAAGACCTCTGTATCGATGCAAGTCGACGACATGAAGGGTGCGAACGGCGGAAGTGAGCACACAGCTTCCGTACTTTGTGAAGCAGCTCTTCAAGGCTAGGATAGTGGTGGCGTAATCGCTGTACCACCAAGTGGAGGACGTGAGCCATGCAAGGCATGTGTGTGAGATTACCTCGGGCTAGGGCCGCTAACAGGTTCGCACCGTTATTGCACATGGCCTTCCCTGGCTCTAGGTTCAGTGGAGACAGTCATTGCTCAAACTGAGCCTGGAAAGCTGCCCTTAACTCTTCACCTGTATGACTGTAATCTCCAAGGCATATTAATTTGAAGACTGCCTGATTACGGTGAGCCCTGACTGCGCAGTACGGAGGTGGTGTGTATTCGCTCCACACCCTTAGAAAGCGTTTCTCGTTAAGGTAGAGGTTGAGTGCACAGGTGGAGGCCCTAGAGGAGGTAGAGGACACAAAAGCAGCAGAGGAAGTGGTAAATACAGGGGTTTCTTCTGCAAGCCTTGGGGATTCCAAGATTTGTGGAGCAGCCCCTTCCCCACCTGCCCCCACAGCCACCAGAGTCACCCAATGGCCAGTCAGCGAGATGTAATGCCCTTGGCCGTGCTTACTCATCCTGGTGTCTGTGGTGAAATGCACCCTGGCACACATAGATTTAGACAAGGAACGGGTGATGTTGTCTGCGACATGCTGGTGTAGCGCAGGCACAGCTTTCTTAGAGAAGTAATGACGACTGGGCAACTGGTACTGGGGGACTGCGACGGTCATCAGATTTCGGAAATCGTCTGTATCTACCAAGCAGAAAGGCAGCATTTCTGTGGCCAACAGATTAGAGATGGTGGAGTTCAACCTCTTAGATTTGTTATGCGTAGGATGAAACATTCTTTTACGTGACCACAACTGCACGACCGAGGGCTGGCTAAGGTGCTGAGAGAGGGTGGAGTATGGCGAACTAGAAAAACTGGTGGAGAGTGAGTAAGGTGCAGATGTTACGGTGGCTTGAGAAACATGCGGTGTGCTCTGTGAAACAAAACACAGAAGGTGTGTCTGCTTCCATTACAGCTGACGGGATGTCACTCAGCCTGACTGGAGAGGGTAAAGAACCGGAGTTTCTGTGATCGGAGACCTGCGTGACAATACTTGGCACGGTAACAGAGGAGGAGGAAGAACCAGCGGATGTGTTTGATGGGGCAGCTGATGGTTGTTGAGGTGCGCTGGTCCGCATTTTAGCGCGGTAAGATTCCCAGTGTAAAGAATGTTGTTTGAGCATGTGAACGTTCATGCATGTAGTAGTCAAATAATTGCAGTTTTTCCCTCTACTGAGTTTTTTATCTCAAAGTTTGCAGATAACGTGAGCTGCTTCATTGTTTGCAGTGACAAAAAAGGCCCATGCTAGGCAACCCTTGCTGCCCCAGCGAGCTGCAGACCCATGACCGCTGCTGGCCAAAGCCATGGTTGTGGCTAAGGAAGCAGTACTGTTTGTGCTTGTATCACTCCGTTTCTGTGCCATAGGGTGAAATGTAACCTCCTCATCTTCCTCCTCCACCTCCTCAGATGAGCTACTCAGCTGCGTTACTCTGGGTTCACACCAAGTAGGATCTTCAACCTCGTCATCATCCAATGTGTTATCCCATGCCTCACCCTCAGAGTGACCCAGCTCCTCTTGTTGCCCTGATGGCACAGTACAGTCCGCATGAGCCTCATGAATCTGAGTCTCATCGTGATCACCTCCCTCCCCTGCGGTTAACGTCTGGTGACAAGGATCAGGAACCTGCTCAGACCCTACTTCATCTGGCCCCAAATCCAAGCTTAAAAAAATTTGGGCATCGGTGCAGATGCTTACCTCCCTTTGACTCTGTGACTGTTTGGAGTACACTTCTGATGCAAATGTCACCGCTCATCATACACCAGTTGCCACAGAGGTACTGCATCTCACCCAGAGGTGTGGTACCCCACTCTCAGGTAAGGAGGGAGGACTACCCGGGACCCACACACCCACATCAAATACACTTCACTTCAGTAGGGAAGGGTGAGATTGCTCCTAAGGGAGAACACAGTCTCTGGTCCCTAGCTGGAGGGTGGAACTAGGTAGCGGAGGTGGGTGGAGGAAGAGATTCAGTGGAGCACAGAGAGTAGGTGTACAAAAGCAAGGGTGGAAGATTCTAGAGAGAGTTCTGCTCAGGGGAGGGGAACAAGGGGAGCAGTTCAGTCAGTCTCCTGTTCCAGTGCTTGAAGCAGGAGGGGAGTTCAGTCAGGACCCAGTCAGAGAGGCCCAGGAGGAGAGAGAGAGAGGAAAGAAGACAGGAGCAGTGAGGAGGGCTCCAGGAAGACAGAAGGGATCCCAGGGGCACGGCGAGTGCAGAGTCCACCCGTGCACCCGAATTCACGCTGACGTGGAAGGATCAGGCCGCAGAAGGGGACCGGCCCCAAATTAGTGGAGAACAACCAGTCTCAGCTAGCCAACCTGTGGCTGCAGCATTTTCGAGGTGTTGCAGCCAAAATCCACAATTACATCGCCGAAAAGGTGGCCGCATAGGGTCCAGGGGACTGAGAGCACGTCGTCCGACAAGGCCCGAGGCCACTGGCTTGGGACATTGATTGTAAGACGCAGGGCAGGAGGGTGAGAGCCTGCACAGTGAGACGTCCGGTAAAGGTATATAGAACGGGGTCCCATGTAAGTGCTCCTGAGATACCTGAGAGTTTGCTGGACCCCTACCCTGGAGGACACAGGACGACGTGGGCGGTTACAAACCGGTAACTGTAACCTGGAGTCTTGAACAACTGTGAGTAAAACCTGAAGACTGCACCCCACTGTGTCCTTGAATAATTGCTACGCCATCACCAGCCCTGCACTGCACCGAGAACAACGGGTGCCATCATGTGTGTGATAGAGGATGACAAGAGAACTCCCATCATGAGCCGGCTTCCAGAATGGTGCCAAAAGCGGAGCCCGCCCCATGCACCTGCGGCCGTATACCTTGACTTGTCCATCAGTCTGGGGGAGCAGCCCCCTGGTGTGGCCCCCTGAGGTACCTGAGAGTTTGCTGGACCCCTACCCTGGAGGACACAGGACGATGTGGGCGGTTACAAACCGGTAACTGTAACCTGGAGTCTTGAAAAACTGTGAGTAAAACCTGAAGACTGCACCCCACTGTGTCCTTGAATAATTGCTATGCCATCACCAGCCCTGCACTGCATCGCACCAACAAACATCTACCTCATAAAATCACTATATCCTGCCCTGGAGCTTAGCTCTACCTGTGGAGACCTGAACCAACTCTGCTGTCAAAGTTACTTGTACCTGGCACTGCAGAGAACATGGGTGGTACGCCCTCCATGTTCACAGAGTGGTGGAGGAGGAAAGCATGCCCCTGCCCTCTGAGGCTGATGACCCGGCTGGGTCATCTAGTGGTGAATCATTTTCCCGGTGTAGAGCCACAGAGGTACTGCATCTCACCCAGAGGTGTGTTACCCCACTCTCAGGTAAGGAGGGAGTTCTACCCGGGACCCACCCACCTACATCCAACACTACACCAATCCAGACCAGCAGGAGTGGCAAGATGCACTTATCCACTGCTGAGCCCTGTCCGTGGTTGGAAGGGGGGAACCAAGAGAGAGGGAACCATGTAGTGGGTGTGGATGGAGGAAGTAGGTCATGGGAGCACTGTCAGAAAGAGTATAAGAAGAAGGGGAACCATTTAGAAATGTGTGAGTACAGAGGAGAAACAGTAGGGAGTGGGAACTCAGAAGGAGCTCCGCTCAGGAGAGAGAGGAGAGTGGGCCTAGTCTGAGAGGCTCAGGAGAGAGAGTGAGAGAGGACGGGAGCAGAGGGAAGGCTCCAGAGACAGAGGGGATCCCAGGGGCACGGTGAGTGCAAGAAGCCACCCGTGCACCGGAATCTACATGGACGTAGAGGGATCAGGCCGCAGAGGGGACCGGCCCCTAAACTAGTGGAGAACGATCAGGCTCAGCTAGATAACCAGAGGCTGCTGTATTTGCAAGGTGCAGCAGCCAACCACCACAATTATATCGCAAAAAAGGTGGCCGCATAGGGTCCAGGGGATTGCAAGTTGCCTGACAAGACCTGAGGCTACTGGCTTGGGACACTGATTGTGAGGCGCAGGGCAGGAGGGCAAGAGCTAGCGCAGGAAAACGACCGGGAAAAGAACATAGAACGGGGTCCCGTTTAAGTACTCCTGAGTGACTCCTGAGTTGCTGAACCCCTTTCCTGATGAACACAGGACGACGTGGGAGGTTACACACTGGCCCTGGTAACCTGGAGTCTTGAACAACTGTGAGTAAACCATGAAGACTGCACCCCACTGTGTCCTGGAATTATTGCTGTGCCATCTCCAGCCCTGCACTACACAGCACCAACAACATCTACCTCATAAAACCCCTATATCCTGCTCTGGAGCTAAGCTCTGCCTGCGGAGAGCTGAACTAACTCTGCTGCATCACCATCAGCTCCAGTGGATCTGCACCGCAGTGACAGCTCCATAAAGCCGCATACCACAGGTGGCATCACGAACATTATCTCTAAAAACTTTATTCCCCTTTTACTTCCCACTTAATTGACCGCCCTGGGTCACGGACCAGGTCACTGCCACCGTGACATCCCCCAGCACCGACCGACCCGGCTACTGAGTACCCCACAGCCCAGGGCTCGTGTCACTGGAAAGGCTCCACTATTAAGACTGAACTGTTCATTTAAAAATCAGAGACTGTAAATAGTTACCCAGAAGGGTATTGCAATAATCTTGTGTGTTTGAAAAGTTTTGTTTATTTGTGTAGTGTACCCGGTTAAGGTGCAAGGACTTATAGGTTGTGGATGGTGAGCAGCCAAAAACTTTATTTGTACATAGTTAGCACTTCTTAATGTGCTTCTTGTTGGTTTTATAAAGACCACCGAACAAAAACCCGTTTGGCGTGGCCGAAGACGTGGTCCAACAAGTGGATCAGGTATGCCCTGCAGCAACGCCCAGGACCTACGTTGGGGGTTTGTTGAGGACAGGTCCCCCCCACTTTGCACCTTCACCAATGAGATGGACAACCGGTTAAGGATCTCACTGCAGTCTGCTGAAGAATGTTTTACGTTTGATAAAAAGTTATTTAAAGTGATTATATATTGATTAAAATATTGTGTAGTTTTCTATGAACGAAAAGTGCCTCCCATAAATGGAAGAAAAGTTATTTATGTTTGTCTATGTGAATGCATTCTAAAAATTATTGTATGTCTAAAATACCTGTGTTTTTACTCTGTTCCAACCTGTGGATGTGCTGTGTTTAACGGGGGAGGGAGGGAATGTGGTGCCCCTGCGGGTCCAGTTGCCACAGAGGTACTGCATCTCACCCAAAGGTGTGGTACCCCACTCTCAGGTAAGAAGAGAGTACTACCAGGGACCCACACACCTACATCGAATACAAACCAAAAGGCATGACAAGTTGTTCATAATGACCATCATAAATGTTGAATGCTGTCTTCCATTCATCACCCTCTTTTATGTGAAAAAAGTTATAAACTCAATGAAAAAACAATTTGATGAAGATGGAAATTTACTCCTGTCAAATAGTTCAGAGATGAGGAGTAATGGTATTTGAACTTATAGGGAACCTGTCATGTAAAATTACGCTATTAACCTGCAAAATATGGAGTTAATTTGCAGGTTAATAGCGTTCGTCGAACTGAGAGCCCCCTTGCCAGGAAGAAATTAAGTTTATTTCTCCTGGGCTGGTTTGCTCTTTCATTCATAAAGGTGATGCTGGCATGGTTGTAGTCATCTTTCTGTGCAACTACCAATTAAGTAAATCTGGTGATGTGCATCTCTGTAATGAGGGGGGGTGTAGACTAATGACATCAACACCCTATATAAGGTATGCTTAATTATTAGGCAACTTCCTTTCCTTTGGCAAAATGGGTCAGAAGAGAGATTTGACGGGCTCTGAAAAGTCCACAATTGTGAGATGTCTTGCAGAGAGATGCAGCAGTCTTGAAATTTCCAAACTTTTGAAGTGTGATCACAGAACAATCAAGCGTTTCATGGCAAACAGCCAACAGGGACGCAAGAAGCGTATTGGCCAAAAAAGGCGCAAAATAACTGCCCATGAATTGAGGAAAATCAAGCGTGAAGCTGCCAAGATGCCATTCACCACCAGTTTTGCCATATTTCAGAGCTGCAACGTTACTGGAGTATCAAAAAGCACAGGGTGTGTGATACTCAGGGACATGGCCAAGGTAAGGAAGGCTGAAAAACGACCACCTTTGAACAAGAAACATAAGATAAAATGTCAAGAATCGGCCAAGAGATATCTTAAGACTGATTTTTCAAAAGTTTTATGGACTGATGAAATGAGAGTGACTCTTGATGGGCCAGCTGGATGGGCCAGAGGCTGGATCAGTAGAGGGCAGAGAGCTCCACTCCGACTCAGATGCCAGCAAGGTGGAGGTGGGGTACTGGTATGGGCTGGTATCATCAAAGATGAACTTGTGGGACCTTTTCGGGTTGAGGATGGAGTGAAGCTCAACTCCCAGACCTACTGCCAGTTTCTGGAAGACAACTTCTTCAAGCAGTGGTACAGGAAGAAGTCGGTATCGTTCATGAAAAACATGATTTTCATTCAGGACACTGCTCCATCACACGCATCCAACTACTCCACATTGTGGCTGGCCAGTAAAGGTCTAAAAGAAGAAAAAATGATGACATGGCCCCCTTGTTAACCTGATCTGAACCCCATAGAGAATCTGTGGTCCATCATAAAATGTGAGATCTACATGGAGGGAAAACAGTACACCTCTCGGAACAATGTCTGGGAGGCTGTGGTGGCTGCTGCACGCAATGTTGATCGAAAACAGATCAAGCAACTGACAGAATCTATGGATGGAAGGCTGTTGAGTGTCATCATAAAGAAAGGTGGCTATATTCATCACTAATTTTTTTGGTTTTTGTTTTTGCATGTCAGAAATGTTTATTTCAAAATTTTGTGCACTGATATTGATTTACCTGGTGAAAATAAACAAGTGAGATGGGATTATATTTGGTTTTTATTAAGTTGCTTAATAATTCTGCACAGTTATAGTTACCTGCACAAACAGATATCCTCCTAAGATAGCCAAATCTAAAAAAAAAAACACTCCAACTTCCAAAAATATTAAGCTTGGATATTTATGAGTCTTTTGGGTTGATTGAGAACATAGTTGTTGATCAATAATAAAAATAATCCTCTAAAATACAACTTGCTTAATAATTCTGCACACAGTGTAGAGCAGTGGCTGTAACCGCGCCCCCTGCACTGACTGACAGCAGGCTCAGCATTAGAGCAACTTTGTCTGAAATCCAACTGGATAGGCCACTATTGGAGACAACCAAGAGAGCATCATTGTTCTAGGCCAATACAGCAGACAGGATACAGAAAGGGATGGAATAATGTCCCACTGAGTTACTGTACTTTTCAGACTATAAGACGCACTTTTTTTCCTACAAAATTTTGGAGGAAAGTGGGGGGTGCGTCTTATAGCATACATAAATACTGTGGCTGTGGGTGGTGGGGGATGTGGGGGAAGCGACAGTGGTGGAGTAGCGGTGCACGGGAGGCAGCAGCCACCTGCTGCAGCCTACACTGTGGCACCCCAGGAGTCCGGTTGCTACATTGGCGTCGAGGTAATTACATGCTGATGCGGGTCTCCTACTAAGGTAATGACAGCCGATGGTGGCTATACATAATGTGAGGCACATTGATAGACAGACATAACTACATACTATTTGCTATGTGAATAGGTCCCCTCTTTCTCTCTGTTAGCACTCCTCTCATTCATTTATAGTGGAAGCTTGACACGGTTTCAGAGAGTTATTTTACCCGCATTTGACATGTTACATATCTGCTTTTAATTTTTTAATGCAAATGTATGTCTTTTTGCTCCTTTCTTCCCCATTTTTTCCTGTATAATATTTATAATAAAGTTTTTTAAATTTTTTCACTACAACGGGCTATTTGATCGTTTTCTTTTTGCCTCTGGCACCCTCCTATTTGCACTTGTAATGTGTAGGTGTCCAAATAATTTTGTCCATATAGTGTAGCATATATTTTTATTAAACCTCTTGATATAAAAAGAGCAACTAGCAATAAACATCTCTCTGCTCATTTGCATTTCTTTATTAATCACTTTATTTATTAATGTAATCTCAGTTAGTCTTTCACCTCACTACAGACTAAACTTTACAATACCACATATTACAGAAAATGACATGCAAATCACTGTGCACTGCCTCCTCAATAGATTAGTAATATATTCCTCATTCTGTTATATTATTTCAGTTCAATGGAAAATACAATAATGAAATATATTAAAGACAATTAAATTACTGAAAGAAGAAACCGGTAACTGGCAATAATTTACATACGACACTATGCAATAATGACGATTTTCATTTCACCTCTACATTTATTAAGTGTGCAAAGTAGATCTCTCAGCTTGGCCCTTGACCTCATCGAACATCTAGCTTCTACGTGTAATAACTAATAATATGCAAAGGAAAGCGATAAATCACTTTACTCTGCTAAAAATAATGGAGGCATGTTATTGTGTGCAGTGGCATTTTTATTAGTAGATTATTATTTCCATCATTTATTTATAAGTTGCCAGCATATTCTAGCAGACAGTCGATGGTGGAAAGAATGAAAAGCTATAAAGCAACATTTTGACCTAATTAAACACATTTTTCATATGCTATGCATAAGAATCATACTGTAACCTGCTGCAAATCTATACTTATATGTTTCCCTGGAATATAACACAGGAATATTATGCATATTTTGTATTTTTGCTATAACATGACCTTGACCCCCTGCAATAACATAATAATAAGCGGCAGTTTAGAAATAAGATCAAACTTTTGTCTCCAGTTTGCAAAATGCTAATTATTAACCCTTTAGTACAAAATGACGTACATGTAAGTTAGTGTTGGGGTCAGACTCATCATGTGTGGAGGGGGCTCAGGAGTTAAGCTCCCTCTACACGCGGTAGATGCCAGATATATTAAATAGCCATCATCTTTCTCCAACAGCATTAGTCAGATCTGAGCGCCGATCTCTGCCATTAACCTTTTAGATGTCACTATCAATCTCTGACATTTAAATGGAGCAGATTTCACCAGCGTGACGTGATCGCAGGGCACTTATGGGTTATCATGGAAGCTGGAGTCTGCTGTATTTCCCAGAAGCTGCCATCTTGGTAAGCTGCCATAGGCTACGTTTCATTAGAGACTGCTATTTTCACAATATACTGCAATGCCAAGTGTAAATTAAAATATGTTAAGAACATAACATTAGGATAAGTCAAATATTTACATGACTAACTCTACACAAAGGGTCATAAAATGTGTGAACTCTAAGGCACACGTGTTTTTTCTGCTGCAAATCTGCTGCAAACCACCCATTACTTCCTATGGGTGAAAAACGCAGCAAATACGCAGCAAAAACACAGGTGCATTTTCTACTGCAGAAATGCTGAAAGAAGTGACAAGCTCTATTTTCCAAATATGCAAGCAAGACTGAAAATACTCAGCAAACAAAAAGCAACATGTGTGAATAGAGAATTCTGGTTTCTCATAGACTTTGCTGATACTGCAAGATGCAGCTGAAAATTTGCATAAAAATCTGCTGCAAATACGCAGCAAAACACGTGTGTGAACATAGCCTAAGGCTAAGGTAAGTTAGCAGCAAATTTGCAGCAGATTTGCAGCAGAAAAAAACACAACGTGTGTGAACATAGCCTTACAGTTACAGGCAAGTGGCTATCAGGAACTCTTAACCAAGGGGGATATCGCTGGGACTACAGAGAATTTTATTTCCTGATACCTTGGCCTTCAAAGTTTGGTCCTATGTAGCCAATCTGGGCTCAGAAGAGAGGGAAACATTTGGATTTGGGAGAGCAGAATTTACTGGATTTCTTTTGGAGGGTGAAGAGCCATTTCTCTTTTCCAGAGCCTTTGTGCTACCAGTAACATGGAAGCCCCCTATATTTCCGATAACAGATGATGGACCTGAGTGGGGGCTTTTTTGTGGATTGAGTTGAAGCTTTTATTGGGAACATTTTACATAACATTTTGGATCACATTTATCCTGCACTCTACGCTGAGTACTTACATCAGGCTTTCCATCTAAATCTCCGAGTGACGTCATTCAGATGAAACCCCCGAGGGATTCATTCACTACAATGAGTCAGCAGAGTTACTCTGGACTCCATATGGCCTCTGTTCAGTGTTGTCCTTTTTTTTCAGACGTCAGACAGCATCCATAGTGCCTCCATTTGCCTCATTATAGGGAATCTTCCTCCGGGGTTCAATCTGAATCATGTATTTCAGAGATTTACATGGAGACCCCGGTGTAATCGCTCAGCATAGAGAGCAGGATAAATGTGAGCCAAGCCTTACTGCAATCTTTGGGAGGCAGAATGAACAAATCAGCAGCACCTAAAGAATTGGTCTGGTCCATACATGGGTCATCTAAAGGTTCACAAGAAACTGCTAAGTTATTGACCTTCCTTTCCTCATAAGCTTTTATCCTGTTTACATGATAGGTTCATTCACGAACATCTGCTCGATCCAAAGCCACAGTGTAGTCAGTCTCTCCACACTTCCTGGTAATGGTGAACGGACCCACCCACATGGCTTGCAGCTTGTTTTTGTGTACCAGTACTATCGGGCTGGCTGGCAAATTTTGGTCTAGGGGGCAAGCATACAGCAGTGGCCCATGAGCAGCGGCACAGCCTCACTGTGCAGGCACAGGACCAGCGGCCGGACATGTAGAAATGCGCATGCGCCCCACAATAATAGCGATCGCCGGGAGCAATATTCAAATACGTGGGTGGCACCAGCAGTGACTGAGTGCTGCGCCTGCCCCTGACTGAATAGCAGAATCACACCCCTATGACTGAAAACGAGACGGTAGGACAAAGTATATATAAAGTTATAAAATCAATATACTACCACCGATTTGAATGAAAAAAGCTTGTTAGTGATGCACATTGCATCACTAACAAAGCAATGGCAGCAGTGTAGATATTAGATACGACAGGTTCGCTTTAAAGCCAGAGATGTCAAATTCAAATACACAGAGGGCCAAAGTTCAAAGCATGGACAAAGTCACCGGCCAACCTTGATATTTATTAAAAATATGTCTACAATTGAGGAAGTTTAAAAATTATAGTGGAATATTATAATATGTTATGTACAAGTAGTAAAAAGCATATGGCCCAATGGCCTAATTTAAATATGTAATTTAACACAGGATAAAAATACTTGAATGAAACAGATAATAATGTATGATGCAAACAAAAGCACCCCAAAAACAGTATGATACCCCCACAGTGACTTCCTCCACACTCACAGTATGATGACCCTACTGTACCCCCATCGCTCAATCCCCCCAACAAAGTATGGTGACCCCATGACAGAATGATTCTCCAACTGTAAACTCCACAAAGCCCTCTATACAGTATAATGGCCACAAAGAGTCCTCCATGAAGAATAATTGGGCCCCACATAGTCCTCCATACAGTATAATGGGCCAAACATAGTCCTCCATACCATATAATGGCCCCACATAGTCCTCCATACAAAATAATGGGCCCCACATAGTCTTCCATACAGTATAATGGTCCCACATAGTCCTCCATACAGAATAATGGGCCCCACACAGTCATCCATACAGTATAAAGGCCACAAACAGTCCTCCATACAGTATAATGGGCCCCACATAGTCCTCCATCCAGTATAATGGGCCCCACATAGTCCTTCATACAGTATAATGGCCCCCACATAGTCCTCCACACAGTATAATGGCACCACATAGTCCTCCATAAAGTATATTGGCCCCCACATAGTCATCCATATAGTATAATTGCCCCACATAGTCCTCGATACAGTATATTGGCCCCCACATAGTACTCCATACAGTATGATGGCCCCACATTGTCCTTCATACATTATATTGGCCCCAACATAGTCCTTCATACAGTATAATGGCCTCACATAGTCCTTCATACAGAATAATGGGCCCCACATAGCTCTCCATACAGTATAATGGGCCCCACATAGTGATCCATACAGTATGATGGGCCACACATAGTGCTCCATACAGAATAATGAGCCCCACATAGTCCGCCATACAAAATAATGGGCCCCACATAGTCCTCCATACAGAATAATGATCCCCACATAGTCATAAATAGAGAATAATGACCCCACATAGTCCTCCATACAGTATAATGGCCTCACATAGTCCTCCGTATAGAATAATGGGCCCCACATAGTCCTACATACAATATAATGGGCCCCACATAGTCCTCCATACAGTATAATGGCCCCACATAGTCCTCCATACAGTATAATGGCCCCACAAAATCCTCCATTCAGTTTAATGGCCCCCCATAGTCCTTCATACAGTATAATAGCCCCACATAGTCCTTCATACAGTATAATGGCCCCACATAGTCCTCCATACAGTATATTGGCCCCCACATAGTACTCCATACAGTATGATGGCCCTACATTGTCCTCCATACAGTATATTGGCCCCCACATAGTCCTTCATACAGTATAATGGCGTCACATAGTCCTCCATACAGAATAATGGGCCCCACATAGCTCTCCATACAGTATAATGGCCCCACATAGTCCTACATACAGTATATTGGCCCCCACATATTGGCCCCCACAAAATCCTCCATTCAGTTTAATGGCCCCCCATAGTCCTTCATACAGTATAATAGCCCCACATAGTCCTTCATACAGTATAATGGCCCCACATAGTCCTCCATACAGTATATTGGCCCCCACATAGTCCTCCATCCAGTATAATGGGCCCCACATAGTCCTTCATACAGTATAATGGCCCCCACATAGTCCTCCACACAGTATAATGGCACCACATAGTGCTCCATAAAGTATATTGGCCCCCACATAGTCATCCATATAGTATAATTGCCCCACATAGTCCTCGAGACAGTATATTGGCCCCCACATAATACTCCATACAGTATGATGGCCCCACATTGTCCTCCATACAGTATATTGGCCCCCACGTAGTCCTTCATACAGTATAATGGCCTCACATAGTCCTCCATACAGAATAATGGGACCCACATAGCTCTCCATACAGTATAATGGGCCCCACATAGTGATACATAGAGTATAATGGGCCACACATAGTGCTCCATACAGAATAATGAGCCCCACATAGTCCGCCATACAAAATAATGGGCCCCACATAGTCCTCCATACAGAATAATGATCCCCACATAGTCCTAAATAGAGAATAATGACCCCACATAGTCCTCCATACAGTATAATGGCCTCACATAGTCCTCCGTATAGAATAATGGGCCCCACATAGTCCTCCATACAATATAATGGGCCCCACATAGTCCTCCATACAGTATAATGGCCCCACATAGTCCTCCATACAGTATAATGGCCCCACAAAATCCTCCATTCAGTTTAATGGCCCCCCATAGTCCTTCATACAGTATAATAGCCCCACATAGTCCTTCATACAGTATAATGGCCCCACATAGTCCTCCGTACAGTATATTGGCCCCCACATAGTCCTCCATACAGTATTATGGCCCCACATTTTCCTCCATACAGTATATTGGCCCCCACATAGTCCTCCATACAATATAATGGCCCCACATAGTCCTCCATACAGAATAATGGGCCCCACATAGTTCTCCATACAGTATAATGGGCCCCACATAGTGCTCCTTAAAGAATAATGAGCCCCACATGGTCCTCCATACAAAATAATGGGCCCCACATAGTCCTCCATACAGAATAATGAGCCACACAGTCCTAAATACAGAATAATGGCGCCACATAGTCCTCCATACAGTATAATGGCCTCACATAGTCCTACATATGGAATAATGGGCCCCACATAGTCCTCCATACAGTATAATGGCCCCACATAGTCCTCCATACAATATAATGGGCCCCACATAGTCCTTCATACAGTATAATGACCCCACAAAGTCCTCCATACAGTATAATGGCCCACATAGTCCTCCATACAGTATAATGGCACCACATAATCCTCCATACAGAATAATGGCCCTACATAGTCCTCCATACAGTATAATGGCCCCACATAATCCTCCATAGAGTATAATGGCCCCACATTATCCTGCATACATTATAATAACCCCACATAGTGCTCCATACAGTATAATGGCCCCACATAGTCCTCCATACAGATTAATGGGCCCCACATAGTCCTCCATACAGAATAATGGGCCCAGAATAGTCCTCAATACGTAAAAATGGGCCCCGCATAGTTCTCCATAAAGTATAATGGCCCCACATAGTCCTACATACAGTATAATGGGCCCCACATAATCCTCCATACAGTGTACTGGCCCCACATTATCCTCCATTCTATATAATGGCTCCACATAGTGCTCCATACAATATAATGCGCCCCACATAGTGCTCCATACAGAATAATGGCCCCACATAGTCCTCCATACAGTATAATGGGCCCACATAGTGCTCCATACAGTACAATGGCCACACATAGTCCTCCATACAGTATAATGGGCCCACATAGTCCTCCATATAGTATAATGGCCATAAAGAGTCCTCCATACATTATAAAAGGCCCCACAAAGTCCTCATACAGAATAATGGGCCCCATATAGTACTCCATATAGTATATTGGCCCCCACATAGCCATCCATACTGTCATCCATCCATAGTAATCCAATGGAATGGAGGGCCCCATATAGTCCTCCTTACAGTATAATGGGCCCCACATAGTCCTCCATACAGTATAATAGCTACAAAAAGTCCCCCATACAGTATACAGGACCCCAAATAGTCCTTCATGCAGTATAATGGCCCCACATAGTCCTTCATACAGTATAATGGGCCCACATAGTCCTTCATACAGAATAATGGGCCCCACATAGTCTTCCATACAGAATAATGGGCCCCACATACTTCTCCATAGAGTATAATGGGCCCCACATAGTGCTCAATACAGTATAATGGGCCCCACATAGTCCTCCATATAGAATAACGGGTCCCACATAGTCCTCCATAAAGAAAAATGGGCCCTACATAGTGCTTCATACAGAATAATGGCCCCAAATAGTCCTCCATACAGTATAATGGGCCCCACATAGTGCTCCATACAGTATAATGGCCACACATCGTCCTCCATACATTAAAGTCACCCCACATAGTCCTCCATATAATGGCCAGAAAGAGTCCTCCATACAGCATAATAGCTACAAAAAGCCCTCCATACAGTATACAGGACCCCAAATAGTCCTTCATACAGTATAATGGCCTCATATAGTCCTTCATAGAGTATAATGGCCCCACATAGTACTTCATACAAAATAATGGGCCCCACATAGTCCTCCATACAGAATAATGGGCCCCACATAGTTCTCCATAGAGTTTAATGGGCCCCACATAGTGCTCCATACAGAATAATGGCCCGACATAGTCCTCCATACAGTATAATTGGCCCCACATAGTGCTCCATACAGTTTAGTGGCCAAACTTAGTCCTCCATACAGAATAATGGACCCACATAGTCCTCCATACAGTACAATGGGACCAAATAGTCCTCCTTACAGTATAATGGGCCCCACATAGACCTCCATACAGTATATTGACCCCAACATAGTCATCCATACAGTATAATGGGCCCACATAGTCCTTCATACAATATAATGGGCCCCACATAGTCCTCCATATAGTATATAGGACACAAAGACTCCTCCATAAAGTATAATGGCTACAAAGAGTCCTCCATATAGTATACAGGAGCCCACATAGTCATTCATACAGTATAATGTGCCCCACACAGTGCTCCATAAAGAATAATGAGTCCCACATAGTCCTTCATACGGAATAATGGGCCCCACATAGTCCTCAATACAAAATAATGGGCCCCACATAGTCCTCAAAACAGAATAATGGGCTCCACATAGTCCTCCATACAGAATAATGGCCCTACATAGTCCTCCATACAGAGTAATGGTCTCACATAGTCCTCTATATAGAATAATGGGCCCCACATAGTCCTTCATACAGTATAATGTGCCCACATAGTCCTCCATACAGTACAATGGGCGCCACATAGTCCTCCATACAGTATAACGGGCCCACATAGTCCTCCATACAGTATAATGGCCATAAAGAGTCCTCCATACAATATAAAAGGCCCCACAAAGTCCTCATACAGAATAATGGGCCCCATATAGTACTCCATATAGTATATTGGCCCCCACATAGCCATCCATACTGTCATCCATCCATAGTCATCCAATGGAATGGAGGGCCCCATATAGTCCTCCGTACAGTATAATGGGCCCCACATAGTCCTCCATACAGTATAAAAGCTACAAAAAGTCCCCAGACAGTATACAGGACCCCAAATAGTCCGTCATGCAGTATAATGGCCCCACATAGTCCTTCATACAATATAATGGGCCCACATAGTCCTTCCTACAGAATAATGGGCCCCACATAGTCTTCCATACAGAATAATGGGCCCCACATACTTCTCCATTGAGTATAATGGGCCCCACATAGTGCTCAATACAGTATAATGGGCCCCACATAGTCCTCCATATAGAATAACGGGTCCCACATAGTCCTCCATAAAGAAAAATGGGCCCTACATAGTGCTTCATACAGAATAATGGCCCCACATAGTCCTCCATACAGTATAATGGGCCCCACATAGTGCTCCATACAGTATAATGGCCACAAATCGTCCTCCATACATTAAAGTCGCCCCACATAGTCCTCCATATAGTATAATGGCCATAAAGAGTCCTCCATACAGTATAATAGCTACAAAAAGCCCTCCATACAGTATACAGGACCCCAAATAGTCCTTCATACAGTATAATGGCCTCATATAGTCCTTCATAGAGTATAATGGCCCCACATAGTACTTCATACAAAATAATGGGCCCCACATAGTCCTCCATACAGAATAATGGGCCCCATATAGTTCTCCATAGAGTTTAATGGGCCCCACATAGTGCTCCATACAGTATAATTGGCCCCACATAGTCCTCCATACAGAATAACGGGCCTCACATAGTCCTCCATAAAGAAAAATGGGCCCCACATAGTGCTCCATACAGAATAATGGCCCGACATAGTCCTCCATACAGTATAATTGGCCCCACATAGTGCTCCAT
Organism: Phyllobates terribilis; assembly: GCF_046119375.1. Classification (NCBI taxonomy): domain Eukaryota; kingdom Metazoa; phylum Chordata; class Amphibia; order Anura; family Dendrobatidae; genus Phyllobates; species Phyllobates terribilis. Next base: position 231,804,846 of record NW_027362764.1, read on the forward strand.
ACAGTATAGTGGCCAAACTTAGTCCTCCATACAGAATAATGGACCCACATAGTCCTCCATACAGTACAATGGGACCAAATAGTCCTCCTTACAGTATAATGGGCCCCACATAGACCTCCATACAGTATATTGACCCCCACATAGTCATCCATACAGTATAATGGGCCCACATAGTCCTTCATACAATATAATGGGCCCCACATAGTCATCCATATAGTATATAGGACACAAAGACTCCTCCATAAAGTATAATGGCTACAAAGAGTCCTCCATATAGTATACAGGAGCCCACATAGTCATTCATACAGTATAATGTGCCCCACACAGTGCTCCTTAAAGAATAATGAGTCCCACATAGTCCTTCATACGGAATAATGGGCCCCACATAGTCCTCAATGCAAAATAATGGGCCCCACATAGTCCTCAATACAGAATAATGGGCTCCACATAGTCCTCCATACAGAATAATGGCCCTACATAGTCCTCCATACAGTGTAATGGTCTCACATAGTCCTCTATATAGAATAATGGGCCCCACATAGTCCTCCATACAGTATAATGTTCCCACATAGTCCTCCATACAGTACATTGGGCGCCACATAGTCCTTCATACAGTATAATGGGCCCACATAGTCCTCCATACAGTATAATAGCCCCACATAATCCTCCATTAAGTTTAATGGCCCCTATTAGTCCTCCATATAGTATAATGGCCCCACAAAGTCTTCTATACAGAATAATGGCCTCATATAGTCCTTCATACATTATAATGATGCCACATAGTCCTCCATACAGTATAATGGCCCCACATAATCTTCCATACAGAATAATGGCCCCACATCGTCCTCCATACAGAATAATGGCCCCAAATAGCCCTCCATACAGTTTAATGGCACCACATAGTCCTCCATACAGTATAATGGCCCCACATAATCCTCCATACAGAATAAGGGCCCCACATAGTCCTCCATACAGTATAATGGGCCCCACATAGTGCTCCATACAGTATAATGGGCCCACATAGTCCTTCATACAGTACAATGGGCCCACATAGTCCTCGTTACAGTACAATGGGCCCCACATAGTCCTCCATACATTATATTGGCCCGCATAAAGTCATCCATGCAGTGTAATGGCCCCACATAGTCCTCCATACAGTATAATGGGCCTCACGTAGTCCTCCATATAGTATAAAGGCCACAAAGAGTCCTCCATACAGTATAATGGCTACAAAGAGTCCTCCATACAGTATACAGGAGCCCACATAGTCATTCATGCAGTATAATGACCCCACATAGTCTTCCATACAGAATAATGGCTCCACATGCTACTCCATACAGAATAATAGGCCTCACATAGTTCTCCATACAGTATAATGGGCCCCACATAGTGCTCCATAAAGAATATTGAGCCCCACATAGTCCTCCATACAGAATAATGGGCCCCACATAGTCCTCCATACAGACTAATTGACCCCACATAGTCCTCGATACAGAATAAATGCCCCACATAGTTCTCCATACAGTTTAATGGCCTCACATAGTCCTCCATATAGAAGAATGGGCCCCACATAGTCCTCCATACAGTATAATGGGCCCACATAGTCCTCCATACAGTAGAATGGGCGCCACATAGTCCTCCATACAGTATAATGGCCCGATATAGTCCTCCATACAGTATAATGGGCCCACATAGTCAATACAGTACAATGGGCCCACATAGTCCTCCAAACAGTATAATGGCCCCACATAATCCTCCATCAAGTTTAATGGCCCCTCATAGTCCTCCATAGAAAATAATGGCCCCACAAAATCTTCTATACAAAATAATGTCCCCATATAGCCCTCCATACAGTATAATGGCACCACATAGTCCTCCATACAGTATAATGGCCCCACATAATCCTCCATACAGAATAGTGGCTCCATATCATCCTCCATACAGAATAATGGCCCCATATAGTCCTCCATTCAGTTTTATGGCCCCACATAGTCCCCCATACAGTATAATGGCCCCACATAATCCTCCATACTGAATAACGGCTCCACATAGTCCTCTAAACAGTATAATGGCCCCACATAGTCCTTCATTGAGTTTAATGGCCCCACAAAGTCCTCCATACAGTATAATAGCCCCACACAGTGTTGCATACAGTATAATGGCCCCACATAGTCCCCCATACAGAATAATGGCCCCACATAGTCCTCCATTGAGTTTAAAGGCCCCACATAGTCCTCCATACAGTATAATGGCCCCACATAATCCTCCATACAGAATAATGGCCCCACATAGTCCTCCATACAGTATAATGGCCCCACATAATCCTCCATACAGTATATTGGCCCCACATTATCCTCCATACATAATAATGGCCCTACATAGTGCTCCATACAGTATAATGGCCCCACATAATCCTCCATACAGAAAAATGGGCCCCGCAGTCCTCTATACGGTATAATCTGCCCCATATAGTCCTCCGTACAGAGAAATGGGCGCTGCATAGTCCTCCGTACATAATAATGGGCCCCGCATAGTCATCCATACAATGTAATGGACCCACATAGTCCTCTATATAGTATAATGGCAACAAAGAGTCCTCCATACAATATAAAAGGCCCCACATAGTCCTCCATACAGAATAATGTGCCACACGGTCCTAAATACAGAATAATGGCGCCACATAGTCCTCCATACAGTATAATGGCCTCACATAGTCCTCCATATAGATTAATGGGCCCCACATAGTCCTCCATACAGTATAATGGCCCCACATAGTCCTCCATGCAATATAATGGGCCCAACATAGTCCTTCATACAGTATAATGGCCCCACATAGTCCTCAATACAGTATAATGGCCCACATAGTCCTCCATACAGTATAATGGCCCCACATAATCCTCCATACAGAATAATGGCCCTACATAGTCATCCATACAGTATAATGGCCCCACATAATCCTCCATAGAGTATAATGGCCCCACATTTTCCTCAATACATTATAATAACCCCACATAGTGCTCCATACAGTATAATGGCCCCACATAGTCCTCCATACAGAATAATGGGCCCCACATAGTCCTCCATACAGAATAATGGGCCCCGCATAGTTCTCCATACAGTATAATGGCCCCACATAGTCCTACATACAGTATAATGGGCCCCACATAATCTTCCATGCAGTGTACTGGCCTCACATTATCCTCCATTCTATATAATGGCTCCAGATAGTGCTCCATACAATATAATGGGCCCCACATAGTGCTCCATACAGAATAATGGCCCCATGTAGTCCTCCATACAGTATAATTGACCCCACATAGTGCTCCATACAGTACAATGGCCACACATAGTCCTCCATACAGTATAATGGGCCCCACATAGTCCTCCATATAGTATAATGGCCATAAAGAGTCCTCCATACAATATAAAAGCCCCCACATAGTCCTCATACAGAATAATGGGCCCCATATAGTACTCCATATAGTATATTGGCCCCCACATAGCCATCCATACTGTCATCCATCCATAGTCATCCAATGGAATGTAGGGCCCCATATAGTCCTCCTTACAGTATAATGGGCCCCACATAGTCCTCCATACAGTATAATAGCTACAAAAAGTCCTCCATACAATATACAGGACCCCAAATAGTCCTTCATGCAGTATAATGGCCCCACATAGTCCTTCATACAGTATAATGGGCCCACATAGTCCTTCATACAGAATAATGGGCCCCACATAGTCTTCCATACAGAATAATGGGCACCACATACTTCTCCATAGAGTATAATGGGCCCTACATAGTGCTAAATACAGTATAATGGGCCCCACATAGTCCCCCATAAAGAATAACGGGCCCCACATAGTCCTCCATAAATAAAAATGGACCCTACATAGTGCTTCATACAGAATAATGGCCCCACATAGTCCTCCATACAGTATAATTGGCCCACATAGTGCTGTTAAAGATAAGATTCTAAAATCTACTAAAAAACATTATAAGAAACTCTGATGTATACTAAATATCTCTACTTATATTCTGTTATATGTTATGAATCTTGTTTTGCATATATCTGTTATATTGGATATCATTTAGTCATATATACCCTCACTTTAATATATATTATGAAAACCTTGATATATATATATCAGATATCTGTACTCGTGTGTCACTATATAAATATCCTGAAAGGATTAGTTAGAGCTGGTTATAGAGGTGGACTTTCAAATTGTTTACAAGAAGGAGACGAGACAAAGGATTCAACATGACACCTCCCAAGAGAATATCCTGAGGAATGAGGAGAATATCTGGGGAGGAAACATTTAACCCCATAGGACAAGATAATGAGACTTATCTATACCATGGGCCAGAGACTACTGTGATTGCTCAATTGCCTCAGGGCGACACCCTATTGGGACCTTCCTTTATACTGAATAGATATATATGTTATGCTGGAATAATAAACACATCTTTCCTGCGCCATTTCTCTTCAAGAGAAGTTCAGTATCTGACTCTGTCCGATATCAAAGCTTCACGTATACACTTGAATAAGTTAATTTGGCAAGGGATAAGCAAAAGTTTGGGGTCCTTTGAACCTCACTTCCACAATTGGCACCCAACGTGGGGCACCACACGGGCACCACACCAGGGCAGAACGAATGAAGGTGTCCAGCTGTGGATCGTGGATGACTGGATGGGCCTGATCACCCCGCTTACACGGTAAGTCTAGTTAATTACACTGTAATTACAGACTTGCTTGTGTTTCCAGTCATTCATAGATTAGCAGAGGGCACGAGTCGGTCTGTTGTGGTAATCCTTAAGTGGGGGTAGGTGTGACCCTGCTGGTGTTATCGAAACCCACTCACATTCCAATCCACTGTAACCTTTGCTTATTCTAATTTGTTTGTGTTTGAGACTGACTTAGTGGATGTGCTGTCGTGTGTGACTTGTGAACGGAGTATTCTCCTGGATGTAATCCCACATTGCATCTCCATATACCTCCTGTTCTTGAGAGAACGTAGGGGGGATGATGTGAGGAATGTGTAAAAAAAAAAAAAAAAAAAGTTTTGCAGTTCTGTATCGCTCCCTAAAAAAACGTCCTGTTCTTGGAAGATAGAACGTACGAGGGTAGGAAACAGAAGCTAGGCTGGCCAGCTAGTATCTGCAGTTATTATAAGGAGATTATTCTGTTTCATTGAGTCATACTGACACAAGAATTCACTTTGTCTGGTCCGTCTTTCTGTTTGTATTGTGTCAACGTTCGTCAGCCATGCAGAAATTCTTGAGACTGTTCACAAAGAAAGTTGGTGTCGAATAACAGCTATACGGCTAACACACTGGTGGCCGGCCAACAGGGAAGGGGTTAAGTATGTTGCTAGGGTTAAACAGTTAATGGACACTGTAGGAATGAATAGGAGGGGAAGACTTCAGCAGGGGCTGTGGAAAATAGCTTTAAAGAGAAAAAAAAAGAAAAAAAAAGGGGGTAAACTAGAGGATACAGGTTTATTATCTGCGGCTATGGCCTGGGGTCGTATAGCAAATGACATAGCAAAAGAGGGACGGGAAGAGGAAGAGAGAACAGATGATAATGATGATGTATATTACATGTATGTTAAGAATCATGTTTTTAATGTTGCTTTGAAAACTGTTGAGCCACCACCTTATAATGGCCTCAGGGGGTGGACATGTTCTAGGAGTGATGTGCAAACTTTAGACTCTGGGGACAATGGTTTACATTGTGGAGTTCATAGACCATCCCCCCTCCCCACTGACTTTGTAGCCACAGCGCCTTCTCTTGACTGCTCTTGGACAGACACACCACCCAGGTGCCCTCCCACCTTTGGAATGCATGACTCAAAGGAAGTCCCACCCACAGGTACTTCCTGTGGCGGCCATATCACTCCACCCGGAAGACCTGATAACAATGAGACGACAGATATTCCAAAGCCTAATGCCCAATTAGTTTCTCCACCAGTTTCTATATATCCGGTTGTGACTACGCAAGGACAATATTACACCCCACCTCAGCAATCTACCTGAGCATCTCCCCCACCTCTGACAGCAATGTTCCCAGCTCTTACATCACCTGTCCCTCAGTCAGGTGAAGGGGCTCCATCTGCTGCCCCATCATATCAACATGTGGATAATAGCAGATTTGTGTCGGGCCCCCCAGAGGACTGGGATCCTATTTTTGAGAAAATGATTACCCAGTGTCAGACAGGGGCTGGGGTTCTAATCTCTGTGGGTGTAGGGAACATGGTCACTCAGCGGGTGGATGCTATAGTGAATGCTACCAATAGCCACCTGCAGCACAGGGGTGGCCTGGCTAGAGATATTGTCATGGCAGGGGGAGACAGTATTCAAAGGGAAAGTGATAATATTGTATGAAGACATGGTCCTTTCCAGCCAGCAATGGTCACAGTTACAGAATCAGGCGATTTACCCTGTAACACTATTATTCATGCAGTGGGGTCCATCTATGACCCTTCCTATCCAGATAATAGTGCACGGCTTTTGTGCCAGACTGTACACGCAGCATTAGACATTGCAAACAAGACTGCTGGCATTAAGACTATAGCACTTCCTTTAATTAGCTCCGGTATCTTTGGATACCCAGTCAGAGCATGTGCAAGGGAGCTAGTACAGACAGTGTTAGAAGAGGCCTCTAAGCCTTCTTGCCATCTAACCGAGATATGTCTAGTCAGTAAACAGACTGACACTACAATGCAATGAAAGATGCTTGTCAAACACATGTGACTCCCATCACACCAGTACCAATTAAAAATGATGTGGATGAAGAAAAGTTGCTGCCAGGCCTACCTAGACCACCATCTAATTTAACCCTTAAGCCTATCACGCCACCACCTGCTCTTGGCAAACCAGAACCTATCATGTATGTAAAATTCACACCGTGAATGACACTCTGCAACCAATTGCCAGACCCAGAGAAATAACCCATGCCTTTCTACCGTGCAGTTTTGGCTATTCAGAAGACATGCTCAGCTACGTGGCAGGATTTGTCCTCTCTTGTGTCTATTAAAGCAGAAGAAAGCAGTCACTGCCATGTTAACTACAGATGAAGAAGATTATCCCATGATGTCTTAAGAGAAGGTAATCTTATCGCCTATGGTCATAACATACCCAGCCAGATGTATGACTCCTTTGAGAAGCTAAAAGAAGCCATCGTATCTGCCCCAGCCTTGGGCATACCTGTTTATATCTAGCCATTCTACCTGTTTGTACACGAAGTCAAGGGACATGCCTCTGGAGTTCTCGCCCAGAAACATAGAGGCAGCATGAGACCTGTTGCCTACTACTCAGCAAGGCTTGATCCTGTTGCCAGAGCCGCCCCTCATGTCTCAGAGCTGTTCAGTCTGCACACTTGCTTCTTGACAAGACGGCTGATGTGATCCTTGGACATGAAACCCGTGTTATGGCTCCTCACGACCTCAAGGCTATCCTTGCTCAGACACAGCCAAGATTCCTATCTGCGCAAAGACATGTCCGTCTTGAGTGTTCCCTTTTTCTTCCTGTGAACATCACTCTCCACAGATGTACAGTACTCAACCCTGCCACTCTGCTGCCTCTTTCCAGGGGGGATGATGTGGACAATTCTCCTCCCGTTAATCTCAGGCCCCATGATTTTGACCCAGACAGCCCGAATATAGATCTTCTTGAGCATGATTGCATTGAACAGATGATGTCAAAAGTACAACATAATTTGAAGATCCAAGAAGAGCCCCTCCCCAATTCAGACCTCCAGATGTGGACGGATGGCTCTAGGTTTGCTGATAAGCAGGAAGATTCCACACGGGCTACGCAGTAGTCACAATGGACCAGCCTGTCTCAATAGGCCCATTGCCCCCGTCCATGTCAGCTTAGGAGGTGGAGCTAGTTGCACTCACAGAGGCTTGCAAGGCAGGGGAGGGCAAGAAGATTAATATCTATACGGATTCGAACTATCCTTTGGTGTGGCACATGATTTCTGTTATCTGTGGAAGAACAGAGGATTTCTTACAGCCACCGGGACACCCATCAAACACGCAAGTCTTGTAAAAGACCTTTTGAAGGCATTGAAGTTGCCAGAAGAAGTAGCTGTCATGAAAGTCCGAGCACACAGACGCTTGGATACAGAAGAAGCCCTGGGTAATCATTATGAGGATGAAGCAGCCAAGGACGCGGCCCTTCAGTGGTGCCCAGGGAAAGAGACAGCAGAATTGGCACGGCAGGAACAACAAATCCCAGCCCAAACAATGGTTATGACAAGAAGTCAGAGACAAATCCAAGATCAGAATGAGAATGAACATATAACACCACCATGGACCTTACTATACAAGCATCAGGCAGAAGCTGGAGTAGAAGAAAAAGAAGAGTGGAAGAAGTCGGGAGCCAAGCAGGACAAGTATGGCCTATGGATGTTAGGTCCAAGAGTATGCCTTCCACGAACACTATACCCAGCGGCAATCTCGTGGGCTCATGGAGCCACACACTTGGGAAAAGATCAGATGTTCCGAAAGATAAACAAATTATACTTGGCACCTGGAATATCAACACCCATTCTGCGATACACAAAGGCCTGCTTGATCTGTGCAACTTGCAATCCAGGAAAAACAGAGAAGACTCCACCAAAACATCTGGCAAAACCACTGTACCCATTTCAGAGAATCCAAGTTAACCATATTCAGATGCCCAAAGTAGGGAAATATGAATATGTTCTGGTAATAGTGGATATGTTTTCAGGCTGGCCTGAGGCCTACCCAGTCACTAAAATGACAGACCGCACCACAGCTAGCTAAGAAACTGATGACAGAGGTTGTGTGTAGATCTGAGGTACCAGAAGTAGTAGAAAGTGACCATGGACCAGCATTCACGGCCCAACTCTACAGGGATCTGTGGAGTATGGTAGGAACTAGCTTAGGTCTTCATACGCCTTACAATCCCAAAAGTAGTGGGAAGGTTGAGAGACTGAATGGTACTTTAAAGTCCAAATTGTTGAAAATTAATCAGGAGACACAAATTCCTTGGCCAGACGGTCTTCCCATTGCCCTGTACTCAATCAGAAACACCCTGACAGGCCAACACAAACTGACTCCCTATGAGATTTTGTTTGGAGGAGCCCCAAGGTTGGGAGGGTATTTCCCCCAAGAGATGGTTGCAGGTAGTGATACTATTGTTAACTATGTAATACAATTGTCCAAAGAACTTGCAATAACACATGCTGCAGTCTTGTCTTCCATCCCAGATCCTGACAGTGATGAGCATACTCACTCAATCAAACCTGGAGACTGGGTGGTAGTTAAGAAGCACGTCCGGAAGTCCTCTCAGATACGAGGGCCCATTCCAAGTGATCTTGGTGACACCTACATCAGTCAAAGTCGAAGGGAAAGCCACTTGGATCCACGCTTCACATTGCAAGAGGACCCCAGCACCAGCACAGCCATCAGACTGTATATCCTTTACTGCATTGTTTTTGTGAGCGTTCAGAATCCCGAGTCCCAGGTAGCAATTACTCAGAGAAGAAGGGGGCGTATGTAAGATGTTCGGGGACTCTTGTTGTACCTATATTCCAGATAATGTTGGCCCTACAGGCAAAGGAACAATTGCTCTAAAGAAACTTACTAGTTTATCAGAAGAACTTAAAGAAATTTCAGGGATCAAGGATCCATGGGACCAGTATTTCTCATGGATGAGTGGCTGGCAGAAATGGTTAGATCAGGTGGGGATGGCAATTCTTGTAATAATGATTATACTAGCGATGATGGCATGTTGTGTTGTTCCTTGTATACGGAAATTAATATAAAAACTGTGGATCCTATAATGGTAATGACTGATGAGGAAACTAATAACTGGACAGAAGAATCTTTGACAACAATCCAGATTAAACAGTCAGTCTTAAGTAATAAGTCTAAAGGCCCCATCACGCAGTAGCGATTTCGCTGGCGATCTTGTTGTGTGTGAAGGGGCCTTAACACTTGATTGTGGCAGCTGTATAGTTCCCTTGTTTGTGGTGGTTTGTGTGTGTTCGGGTCCATCCGGCAGTGTAGCGGACAGGCTTGTCTGGGGAATCCGGCCTCGGCTGGCTCCTCCCACTAGGGGCGGAGAAGTACGTGGTCAGGTCTGTGTGTTTGCACTTTGGCTGGAGCGTTCACCCACTGCCAGAGGAGAAGGGAGCTGTGAAAGCAGTATTCATTTACTTATATCTAGAATTTATATTATTAAATGTAACCTCTAGATTCTTTTGTGTGAAATTTTTGCTATGTATTTCTACAAGTGCTAAGCAGAGAGGGGGTCTGATGAAGGGTTTCAAAAATGTTTTTAGGGGGGACTGTTAAAGATAAGATTCTAAAATCTACTAAAAAACATTATATGAAACTCTGATGTATACTAAATATCTCTACTTATATTCTGTTATATGTTATGAATCTTGTTTTGCATATATCTGTTATATTGGATATCATTTAGTCATATATACCTCACTTTAATATATATTATGAAAACCTTGATATATATATATCAGATATCTGTACTCGTGTGTCACTATATAAATATCCTGAAAGGATTAGTTGGAGCTGGTTATAGAGGTGGACTTTCAAATTGTTTACAAGAAGGAGACGAGACAAAGGATTCAACATGACACCTCCCAAGAGAATATCCTGAGGAATGAGGAGAATATCTGGGGAGGAAACATTTAACTCCATAGGACAAGATAATGAGACTTATCTATACCATGGGCCAGAGACTACTGTGATTGCTCAATTGCCTCAGGGCGACACCCTATTGGGACCTTCCTTTATACTGAATAGATATATATGTTATGCTGGAATAATAAACACATCTTTCCTGCGCCATTTCTCTTCAAGAGAAGTTCAGTATCTGACTCTGTCTGTCCGATATCAAAGCTTCACGTGTACACTTGAATAAGTTAATTTGGCAAGGGATAAGCAAAGGTTTGGGGTTCTTTGAACCTCACTTCCACAGTGCTCCATACAGTATAATGGCCACACATCGTCCTCCATACATTAAAGTCGCCCCACATAGTCCTCCATATAGCATAATGGCCATAAAGAGTCCTCCATACAGTATAATAGCTACAAAAAGCACTCCATACAGTATACAGGACCCCAAATAGTCCTTCATACAGTATAATGGCCTCACATAGTCCTTCATACAGTATAATGGCCCCACATAGTACTTCATGCAAAATAATGGGCCCCACATAGTCCTACATACAGAATAATGGGCCCCACATAGTTCTCCATAGAGTTTAATGGGCCCCACATAGTGCTCCATACAGTATAATGGGCCCCACATACTCCTCCATATAGAATAACGGGCCTCACATAGTCCTCCATAAAGAAAAATGGGCCCTACATAGTGCTCCATACAGAATAATGGCCCGACATAGTCCACCCTACAGTATAATTGGCCCACATAGTCCTCCATACAGTACAATGGGACCAAATAGTCCTCCTTACAGTATAATGGGCCCCACATAGACATCCATACAGTATATTGACCCCCACATAGTCATCCATACAGTATAATGGGCCCACATAGTCCTTCATACACTATAATGGGCCCCACATAGTCCTCCATATAGTATATTGGACACAAGGACTCCTCCATAAAGTATAATGGCTACAAAGAGTCCTCCATATAGTATACAGGACCCCACATAGTCATTCATACAGTATAATGTGCCCCACACAGTGCTCCTTAAAGAATAATGAGTCCCACATAGTCCTTCATACGGATAATGGGCCCCACATAGTCCTCAATACAATATAATGGGCCCCACATAGTCCTCAATACAGAATAATGGGCCCCACATAGTCCTCCATACAGAATAATGGCCCCGCATAGTCCTCCATACAGTGTAATGGCCTCACATAGTCCTCTATATAAAATAATGGGCCCCACATAGTCCTCCATACAGTATAATGGGCCCACAAAGTCCTCCATTCAGTACATTGGCGCCACATAGTCCTCCATACAGTATAATGGGCCCACATAGTTCTCCATACAGTATAATAGCCCCACATAATCCTCCTTTCAGTTTAGTGTCCCCTATTAGTCCTCCATATAGTATAATGGCCCCACAAAGTCTTCTATACAGAATAATGGCCTCATATAGTCCTTCATACATTATAAGGGCACCACATAGTCCTGCATACAGTATAATGCCCCCACATAATCTTCCATACAGAATAATTGCCCCACATCATCCTTCAAACAGAATAATGGCCCCACATAGCCCTCCATTCAGTTTAATGGCACCACATAGTCCTCCATACAGTATAATGGCCCCACATAATCCTCCATACAGAATAAGGGCCCCACATAGTCCTCCATACAGTATAATGGGCCCCACATAGTGCTCCATACAGTATAATGAGCCCACATAGTCCTCCATAAAGTACAATGGGCCCACATAGTCCTCGTTACAGTATAATCGGCCCCACATGGTCCTCCATACATTATATTGGCCCGCATATAGTCATCCATGCAGTATAATGGCCCCACATAGTCCTCCATACAGTATAATGGGCCTCACATAGTCCTCCATATAGTATAAGGGCCACAAAGAGTCCTCCATACAGTATAATGGCTACAAAGAGTCCTCCGTACAGGATACAGGAGCCCACATAGTCATTCATGCAGTATAATGACCCCACATAGTCTTCCATACAGAATAATGGCTCCACATACTACTCCATACAGAATAATGGGCCTCACATAGTTCTCCATACAGTATAATGGGCCCCACATAGTCCTCCATACAGTATAATGGGCCCCACATAGTGCTCCATAAAGAATATTGAGCCCCACATAGTCCTCCATACACGCTAATTGACCCCACATAGTCCTCCATACAGAATAAATGCCCCACATAGATCTCCATACAGTTTAATGGCCTCACATAGTCCTCCATATAGAAGAATGGGCCCCACATAGTCCTGCATACAGTATAATGGGCCCACATAGTCCTCCATACAGTAGAATGGGCGCCACATAGTCCTCCATACAGTATAATGGCCCGATATAGTCCTCCATACAGTATAATGGGTCCACATAGTCAATACAGTACAATGGGCCCACATAGTCCTCCAAACAGTATAATGGCCCCACATAATCCTCCGTTAAGTTTAATGGCCCCTCATAGTCCTCCATAGAGAATAATGGCCCCACAAAATCTTCTATACAAAATAATGTCCCCATTTAGTCATCCATACAGTTTAATGGCACAACATAGTCCTCCATACAGTATAATGGCCCCACATAATCCTCCATACAGAATAGTGGCTCCATATCGTCCTCCATACAGAATAATGGCCCCATATAGTTCTCCATTGAGTTTAATGGCCCAACAAAGTCCTCCTTACAGTATAATGGCACCACACAGTGTTGCATACAGTATAATGGCCCCACATCGTCCTCCATACAGAATAATGGCCCCACATAGTCCTCCATTGAGTTTAAAGGCCCCACATAGTCTTCCATACAGTATAATGGCCCCGCATAATCCTCCATACAGAATAATGGCCCCACATAGTCCTCCATACAGTATAATGGCCCCACATAATCCTCCATACAGTATATTGGCCTCACATTATCCTCCTTACATTATAATGGCCCTACATAGTTCTCCATACAGTATAATGGCCACACATAATCCTCCATACAGAAAAATGGGCCCCGCAGTCCTCCATACAGTATAATCTGCCCCATATAGTCCTCCGTACAGAGAAATGGGCGCAGCATAGTCCTCCGTACATAATAATGGGCCCCGCATAGTCATCCATACGATGTAATCGACCCACATAGTCCTCTATATAGTATAATGGCCACAAAGAGTCCTACATACAATATAAAGGGCCCCACATAGTCCTCCATACAGAATAAAGGGCCCTACATAGTCACCCATACGGTATAATGGCCCCACATTGTTCTCCATACAGTATAATGGGCCCCACGTGGTCCTGCATATAGTATAATGGCAACAAAGAGTCCTCCATACAGTATAATGTCTACAAAAAGTCCTCCATACAGTATACCAGACCCCACATTTTCCTTCATGCAGCATAATGGCCCCACATAGTCCTCCATACAGTATAATGGCCACACATAATCCTCCATACAGAAAAATGGGCCCCGCAGTCCTCCATACAGTATAATCTGCTCCATATAGTCCTCCGTACAGAGAAATGGGCGCAGCATAGTCCTCCGTACATAATAATGGGCCCCGCATAGTCATCCATACGATGCAATCGACCCACATAGTCCTCTATATAGTATAATGGCCACAAAGAGTCCTACATACAATATAAAGGGCCCCACATAGTCCTCCATACAGAATAAAGGGCCCTACATAGTCATCCATACGGTATAATGGATCCCATATAGTAATCCTTACAGTATAATGGGCCCCACATAATCCTCCATACAATATATTGGCCCCACATTATCCTCCATACATTATAATGGCCCTACATAGTGCTCCATACAGTATAATGGCCACACATAATCCTCCATACAGAAAAATGGGCCCCGCAGTCCTCCATACAGTATAATCTGCCCCATATAGTCCTTCGTACAGAGAAATGGACGCAGCATAGTCCTCCGTACATAATAATGGGCCCCGCATAGTCATCCATACGATATAATGGACCCACATAGTCCTCTATATAGTATAATGGCCACAAAGAGTCTTCCATACAATATAAAGGGCCCCACATAGTCCTCCATACAGAATAAAGGGCCCTACATAATCCTACATACAGAATAATGGCCCCACATAGTCCTCCATACAGTATAATGGCCCCACATAATACTACATACAGAATAATGGCCCCACATAGTCCTCCATACAGTATAATGGCCCCACATAATCCTTCATACAGAATAATGGCCCCACATAGTTCTCCATACAGTATAATGGCCTCATATAATCCCCCATACAGAATATTGGCCTCACATAGTCCTCCATACAGTATAATGGCCACACATAATCCTCCATACATTATAATGGCCCCACAGAGTACTCCATACAGTATAAAGGTTCCATATTGTCCTTCGTAGAGTATAATGGCCCCATACACTCCTCCATTCAGTTTAATGGCACCACATAGTCCTCCATACAGTATATTGGCCCCACATAATCCTCCATACAGAATAATGGCTCTACATAGTCCTCCATACCGTACAATGGCCCCACAAAATCCACCCTAAATTATAATAACCCCACATAGTGCTCCATACAGTATAATGGCCCCACATAGTCTTCCATATAGAATTATGGGACCCCACATAGTCCTCCATACAGAATAATGGGCCCCACATAGTCCTCCATACAGAATAATTGGCCCCGCTTAGTCCTCGGCACATAATAATGGGGCCCGCATAGTCCTCCATACAGCATAATGGCCCCACATTGTCCTCCATACAGTATAATGGCCCCACATAATCCTCCATACAGTATAATGGCCCCACATTATCCTCCATAAATTATAATGGCTCCACAGAGTGCTTCATACAATATAATGGCCCCACATAAACCTACATACAGAATAATGGGCCCCTCATAGTGCTCCATACAGAATAAAGGCCCCACATAGTCCTCCATACAGTATACTGGGTCCCACATGGTCCTCCTTATAGTATAAGGCCATAAAGAGTCCTCCATAGAATATAAAAGACCCCACATAGTCCTCATTCAGAATAATGGGCCCCATATCGTACTCCATATCGTATATTGGCCCCCACATAGTCATCCATACTGTCATCTATTCATAGTCATACAATGGAATTGAGGACCCCATATAGTCCTCCATACAGTATAATGGGCCACACATAGTCCTCCATACAGTATAATGGGCTCCACATAGTCCTCCATATAGTATAATGGCAACAAAGAGTACTCTATACAGTATAATAGCTACAAAAAGTCTTCCATATAGTATACAGGACCCCAAACAGTCATTCACACAGTATAATGGTCCCACATAGTCCTCCATACAGAAAAATGGGTCCCACATAGTCCTCCATACAGAATAATGGGCCCCACATAGTTCTCCATAGCGTATAATGGGCCCCACATAGTGCTCCATACACTATAATGGGCCCCACATAGTCCTCCATACAAAATAACGTGGCCCACATAGTCTGTCATAAAGAAAAATGGGCCCTAAATAGTGCTCCATACAGAATAATGGCCCCACATAATCCTCCATACAGTATAATTTACCCCACATAGAGCTCCATATAGTATAATGGCCACACATAGTCCTCCATACAGTATAATGGGCCCACATAGTCATCCATACAGTACAACGGGCCCACATAGTCCTACGTGCAGTATAATGGGCCCCACATAGTCCTCCATACATTATAATGGGTTCCACATAATCCTCCATATAGTATATTGGCCACAAAAGTCCTCCATACAGTATAATGGCTACACAGAGTCCTCCATACAGTATGCAGGACCCCACATAGTCAATCATACAGTATAATGGGCCCACACAGTGCTTCATAAAGAATAATGGGCCCCACATAGTCCTCCATACAGAATAATGTCCACACATAGTCCTAAATACAGTATAATGGCCTCCCAGAGTACTCCATATAGAATAATGGGCCCCGCATAGTCCTCCATACAGTATAATGGGCCCACAAAGTCCTCCATACAGTACAAAGGGCGCCACATAGTCCTCCATACAGTATAATGGGCCCACATAGTCCTCTATTCAGTACAATGGGCCCACATAGTCCTCCAAACAGTATAATGGCCCACATAATGTTCCATTCAGTTTAATGGCCCCTATTAGTCCTCCATATAGTATAATGGCCCCACAAATTCTTCTATACAGAATAATGGCCCCATATAGTCCTTCATACATTATAATGGCGCCACATAGTCCTCCATATAGTATAATGGCCCCACATAATCTTCCAAACAGAATAATGGCCCCACATCGTCCTCCATACAGAATAATGGCCCCACATAGTCTTCCATTCACTTTAATGGCCCCACATAGTCCTCCATACAGTATAATGGCCCCACATAATCCTTCATGCAGAATAATGGCCCCACATAGTCCTCCATACAGTATAATGGGCCCCACATAGTGCTCCATACAGTATTATGGCCACACATAGTCCTCTATACAATATAATGGGACCACATAGTCCTCCATACAGTACAATGGGCCCACATAGTACTCCATACAGTATAATGGGCCCCACATAGTCCGCCATACAGTATATTGGCCCGCATATAGTCATCCATGCAGCATAATGGCCCCACATAGTCCTCCATACAGTATAATGGGCCGCACATAGTCCTACATATAGTATAATGGCCACAAAGAGTCCTCCATACAGTATAATGGCTACAAACAGTCCTCCATGCAGTATACAGGACCCCCCCATAGTCCTTCATGCAGTATAAGGGCCCCACATAGTCCTCCATACAGAATAATGGGCCCTACATAGTGCTCCATACAGAAGAATGGCCCCACATAATCCTCCATACAGTATAATTTACCCCACATAGAGCTCCATATAGTATAATGGCCACACATAGTCCTCCATACAGTATAATGGGCCCACATAGTCCTCCATACAGTACAACGGGCCCACATAGTCCTACGTGCAGTATAATGGGCCCCACAAAGTCCTCCATACATTATAATGGGTTCCACATAATCCTCCATATAGTATATTGGCCACAAAAGTCCTCCATACAGTATAATGGCTACACAGAGTCCTCCATACAGAATGCAGGACCCCACATAGTCAATCATACAGTATAATGGGCCCCACACAGTGCTTCATAAAGAATAATGGGCCCCACATAGTCCTCCATACAGAATAATGTCCACACATAGTCCTAAATACAGTATAATGGCCTCCCAGAGTAGTCCATATAGAATAATGGGCCCTGCATAGTCCTCCATACAGTATAATGGGCCCACAAAGTCCTCCATACAGTACAAAGGGCGCCACATAGTCCTCCAAACAGTATAATGGCCCCACATAATCTTCCATTCAGTTTAATGGCCCCTATTAGTCCTCCATATAGCATAATGACCCCACAAATTCTTCTATACAGAATAATGGCCCCATATAGTCCTTCATACATTATAATGGCGCCACATAGTCCTCCATATAGTATAATGGCCCCACATAATCTTCCATACAGAATAATGGCCCCACATCGTCCTCCATACAGAATAATGGCCCCACATAGTCCTCCATTCAGTTTAATGGCCCCACATAGTCCTCCATACAGTATAATGGCCCCACATAATCCTTCATGCAGAATAATGGCCCCACATAATCCTCCATACAGTATAATTTACCCCACATAGTGCTCCATATAGTATAATGGCCACACATAGTCCTCCATACAGTGTAATGGGCCCACATAGTCCTCCATACAGTACAATGGGCCCACATAGTCCTCCTTACAGTATAATGGCCCCACATAGTCCTCCATACAGTATAATGGGTCCCACATAATCCTCCATATTGTATATTGGCCACAAAAGTCCTCCATACAGTATAATGGCTACACAGAGTCCTCCATACAGTATACAGGACCCCACATAGTCCTCCATACAGTATAATGGGCCGCACATAGTCCTCCATATAGTATAATAGCCGCAAAGAGTCCTCCATACAGTATAATGGCTACAAAGAGTCCTCCATACAGTATACAGGACCCCCCATAGTCCTTCATGCAGTATAATGGCCCCACATAGTCCTCCATACAGAATAATGGGCCCCACATAGTTTTCCATACGGTATAATGGGCCCAACATAGCGCTCCATACAGTATAATGGGTGCCACATAGTGCTCCATACAGAATAATGAGCCCCACATAGTCCTCTATACAGAGTAAAGGGCCCACATAGTCCTCCATAAACTATAATGGCCCCACATAATCCTCCATACAGAATAAGGGCCCCACATAGTCCTCTATACAGTATAATGGGCCCCACATAGTGCTCCATACAGTATAATGGGCCCACATAGTCCTCCATACACTACAATGGGCCCACATAGTCCTCGTTACAGTATAATGGGCCCCACATAGTTCTCCATACATTATATTGGCCCGCATATAGTCATCCATGCAGTATAATGGCCCCACATAGTCCTCCATACAGAATAATGGTCCTCACATAGTCCTCCATGTAGTATAAAGGCGACAAAGAGTCCTCCATACAGTATAATGGCTACAAAGAGTCCTCCATACAGTATACAGGAGCCCACACAGTCATTCATGCAGTATAATGACCCCACATAGTCTTCCATACAGAATAATGGCTCCACATACTACTCCATACAAAATAATGGGCCTCACATAGTTCTCCATACAGTATAATGGGCCCCACATAGTCCTCCATACAGTATAATGGGCCCCACATAGTGCTCCATCAAGAATATTGAGCCCCGCATAGTTCTCCATACAGTTTAATGGCCTCACATAGTCCTCCATATAGAATAATGGGCCCCACATAGTCCTCCATACAGTGTAATGGGCCCACATTGTCCTCCATACAGTAGAATGGGCGCCACATAGTCCTCCATACAGTATAATGGCCCGATATAGTCCTCCATACAGTATAATGGGTACACATAGTTAATACAGTACAATGGGCCCACATAGTCCTCCAAACAGTATAATGGCCACACATAATCCTCCATTAAGTTTAATGGCCCCTCATAGTCCTCCATAGAGAATAATGGCCCCACAAAATCTTCTATACAAAATAATGTCCCCATATAGTCCTCCATACAGTTTAATGGCACAACATAGTCCTCCATACAGTATAATGGCCCCATATAATACTCCATGCTGAATAATGTCCCCACATAGTCCTCCATTGAGTTTAATGGCCCAACAAAGTCCTCCATACAGTATAAAGGCCCCACACAGTGTTGCATACAGTATAATGGTCCCACATTGTCCTCCATACAGAATAATGGCCCCACATAGTTCCACATAGTTCTCCATTGAGTTTAAAGGCCCCACATAGTCCTCCATACAGTATAATGGCCCCACATAATCCTCAATACAGAATAATGGCCCCACATAGTCCTCCATACAGTATAATGGCCCCACATAATCCTCCATACAGTATATTGGCCCCACATTATCCTCCATACATTATAATGGCCCTACACAGTGCTGCATACAGTATAATGGCCCCACATAAACCTCAATACAGAAAAATGGGCCCCGCAGTCCTCCATACAGTATTATCTGCCCCATATAGTCCTCCGTACAGAGAAATGGGCGCAGCATAGTCCTCCGTACATAATAATGGGCCCCGCATAGTCATCCATACGATGTAATGGACCCACATAGTCCTCTATATAGTATAATGGCCACAAAGAGTCCTCCAAACAATATATAGGGCCCCACATAGTCCTCTATACAGAATAAAGGGGCCTACATAGTCATCCATACGGTATAATGGATCCCATATAGTCATCCTTACAGTATAATGGGCCCCATATAATCCTCCATACAGTATATTGGCCCCCGCATAGTCATCCATACAGTATAATGGCCCCACATAGTCCTCCATTCAGTTTAATGGCCCCACATAGTCCTCCATACAGTATAATGGCCCCACATAATCCTTCATGCAGAATAATGGCCCCACATAGTCCTCCATACAGTATAATTTACCCCACATAGTGCTTCATATAGTATAATGGCCACACATAGTCCTCCATACAGTGTAATGGGCCCACATAGTCCTCCATACAGTACAATGGGCCCACATAGTCCTCCTTACAGTATAATGGCCCCACATAGTCCTCCATACAGTATAATGGGTCCCACATAATCCTCCATATTGTATATTGGCCACAAAAGTCCTCCATACAGTATAATGGCTACACAGAGTCCTCCATACAGTATACAGGACCCCACATAGTCAATCATACAGTATAATGGGCTCCACACAGTGCTCCATAAAGAATAATTGGCCCCACATAGTCCTCCATACAGAATAATGTCCACACATAGTCCTCAAAAAAGTATAATGGCCTCCCATAGTCCTCCATATAGAATAATGGGCCCCACATAGTCCTCATAGAGTATAATGGGCCCACAAAGTCCTCCATACAGTACAAAGGGTGCCACATAGTCCTCCATACAGTATAATGGGCCCACATAGTCCTCCATTCAGTACAATGGGCCCACATAGTCCTCCAAACCGTATAATTGCCCACATAATGTTCCATTCAGTTTAGTGGCCCCTATTAATCCTCCATATAGTATAATGGCCCCACAAATTCTTCTATACAGAATAATGGCCCCATATAGTCCTTCATACATTATAATGGCGCCACATAGTCCTCCATATAGTATAATAGCCCCACATAATCTTCCAAACAGAATAATGGCCCCACATCGTCCTCCATACAGAATAATGGCCCCACATAGTCTTCCATTCACTTTAATGGCCCCACATAGTCCTCCATACAGTATAATGGCCCCACATAATCCTTCATGCAGAATAATGGCCCCACATAGTCCTCCATACATTATAATGGGCCCCACATAGTGCTCCATACAGTATTATGGCCACACATAGTCCTACATACAGAATAATGGCCCCACATAGTCTTCCATTCACTTTTATGGCCCCACATAGTCCTCCATACAGTATAATGGCCCCACATAATCCTTCATGCAGAATAATGGCCCCACATAGTCCTCCATACATTATAATGATCCCCACATAGTGCTCCATACAGTATTATGGCCACACATAGTCCTCTATACAGTATAATGGGCCCACATAGTCCTCCATACAGTACAATGGGCCCACATAGTCCTCCATACAGTATAATGGGCCCCACATAGTCCTCCATACAGTATATTGGCCCGCATATAGTCATCCATGCAGCATAATGGCCCCACATAGTCCTCCATACAGTATAATGGGCCGCACATAGTCCTCCATATAGTATAATGGCCACAAATAGTCCTCCATACAGTATAATGGCTACAAAGAGTCCTCCATACTTTATACAGGACCCCCCATAGTCCTTCATGCAGGATAATGGCCCCACATAGTCCTCCATACAGAATCAGGGCCCCACATAGTCCTCCATACAGTATAATGGGTCCAACATAGTGCTCCATACAGTATAATGGGCCCACATAGTGCTCCATACAGTACAATGGGCCCACATAGTCCTCGTTACAGTATAATGTTCCCCACATAGTCCTCCATACATTATATTGGCCCGCATATAGTCATCCATGCAGTATAATGGCCCCACATCGTCCTCCATACAGTATAATGGGCCTCACATATTCCTCCATGTAGTATAAAGGCGACAAAGAGTCCTCCATACAGTATAATGGCTACAAAGAGTCCTCCATACAGTATACAGGAGCCCACACAGTCATTCATGCAGTATAATGACCCCACATAGTCTTCCATACAGAATAATGGCTCCACATACTACTCCATACAGAAAAATGGGCCTCACATAGTTCTCCATACAGTATAATGGGCCCCACATAGTCCTCCATACAGTATAATGGGCCCCACATAGTGCTCCATCAAGAATATTGAGCCCCGCATAGTTCTCCATACAGTTTAATGGCCTCACATAGTCCTCCATATAGAATAATGGGCCCCACATAGTCCTCCATACAGTATAATGGGCCCACATTGTCCTCCATACAGTAGAATGGGCGCCACATAGTCCTCCATGCAGTATAATTGCCCGATATAGTCCTCCATACAGTATAATGGGTACGCATAGTCAATACAGTACAATGGGCCCACATAGTCCTCCAAACAGTATAATGGCCCCACATAATCCTCCATTAAGTTTAAATGCCCCTCATAGTCCTCCATAGAGAATAATGGCCCCACAAAATCTTCTATACAAAATAATGTCCCCATATAGTCCTCCATACAGTTTAATGGCACAACATAGTCCTCCATACAATATAATGGCCCCACATAATCCTCCATACAGAATAGTGGCTCCATATCGTCCTCCATACAGAATAATGGCCCCATATAGTCCTCCATTCAGTTTTATGGCCCCACATAGTCCCCCATACAGTATAATGGCCCCACATAATCCTCCATACTGAATAATGGCCCCACATAGTCCTCTATACAGTATAATGGCCCCACATAGTCCTCCATTGAGTTTAATGGCCCAACAAAGTCCTCCATACAGTATAAAGGCCCCACACAGTGTTGCATACAGTATAATGGCCCCACATTGTCCTCCATACAGAATAAAGGGCCCTACATAGTCATCCATACGGTATAATGGATCCCATATAGTCATCCTTACAGTATAATGGGCCCCACATAATCCTCCATACAGTATATTGGCCCCCGCATAGTCATCCATACAGTATAATGGCCCCACATAGTTCTCCATACAGTATAATGGGCCCCACGTGGTCCTGCATATAGTATAATGGCAACAAAGAGTCCTCCATACAGTATAATGTCTACAAAAAGTCCTCCATACAGTATACCAGACCGCACATTTTCCTTCATGCAGTATAATGGCCCCACATAGTCCTCCATACAGTATAATGGCCCCACATAATACTACTTACAGAATAATGGCCCCACATAGTCCTCCATACAGTATAATGGCCCCACATAATCCTTCATACAGAATAATGGCCCCACATAGTCCTCCATACAGTATAATGGCCTCATATAATCCTCCATACAGAATATTGGCCTCACATAGTCCTCCATACAGTATAATGGCCACACATAATCCTCCATACATTATAATGGCCCCACAGAGTACTCCATACAGTATAATGGCTCCATATTGTCCTTCGCAGAGTATAATGGCCCCATACACTCCTCCATTCATGTTAATGGCACCACATAGTCCTCCATACAGTATAATGGTCCCACATAGTCCTCCATTGAGTTTAATGGCCCCACGAAATCCTCCATACAGTATAATGGCCCTACATAGTGTTACATACAGTATAATGGCCCCACATCATCCTCTATACAGAATAATGGCCCCACATAGTCCTCTTTTGAGTTTAAAGGCACCACATTGTCCTCCATACAGTATAATGGCCCCACATAATCCTCCATACAGAATAATGGCCCCACATAGTCATCCATACAGTATAATGGCCCCACATAATCCTCCATACAGTATTTTGGCCCCACATTATCCTCTATACATTATAATGGCCCTACGTAGTGCTCCATACAGTATAATGGCCCGACATAATCCTCCATCCAGAAAAATGGGCCCCGCAGTCCTCCATACAGTATAATGGCCCCACATAATCCTCCATACAGTATAATGGCCCCACATTATCCTCCATACATTATAATGGCCCTACATAGTGCTCCATACAGTATAATGGCCCCACATAATCCTCCATACCGAAAAATGGGCCCCACAGTCCTCCACACAGTATAATGGGCCCCACATAGTCCTCCGTACAGAGAAATGGGCGCCGCATAGTCCTCCGTACATAATAATGGGCCCCTCATAGTCATCCATACGATGTAATGGACCCACATAGTTCTCTATATAGTGTAATGGCCACAAAGAGTCCTCCATACAATATAAAGGGCCCCATATAGTCCTCTATACAAAATAAAGGGCCCCACATAGTCATCCATACGGTATAATGGATCCCATATAGTAATCCTTACAGTATAATGGGCCCCACATAATCCTCCATATAGTATATTGACCCCCGCATAGTCAACCATACAGTATAATGGCCCCACATAGTACTCAATAACGTATAATGGGCCCCACATGGTCCTCCATATAGTATAATGGCCACAAAGAGTCCTCCATACAGTATAATGGCTACAAAACGTCCTCCATACAGTATACAGGACCCCACATATTCCTTCATGCAGTATATTGGCCCCACATAGTCCTCCATACAGTATAATGGCCCCACATAATCCTTCATACAGAATAATGGCCCCACACAGTCCTCCATACAGTATAATTGGCCCACATAATCCTCCATACAGAATAATGGCCCCACATAGTCCTCCATACAGTATAATGGCCCCACATAATCCTTCATACAGAATAATGGCCCCACTTAGTCCTCCATACAGTATAATGGCCCCACATAATTCTCCATACAGAATATTGGCCTCACATAGTCCTCCATACAGTATAATGGCCACACATAATCCTCCATACATTATAATGGCCCCACATATTTATCCATAGAGTATGATGGCTCCACATTGTCCTTTGTAGAGTATAATGGCCCCATACACTCCTCCATTCAGTTTAATGGCACCACATAGTCCTCCATACAGTATATTGGCCCCACATAATCCTCCATACAGAATAATGGCTCTACATAGTCCTCCATACAGTATAATGGCCCCACATAATCCTCCATACAGTACAATGGTCCCACATTATCCTCCCTACATTATAATGGCCCCACATAGTCTTCCATATAGAATTATGGGCCCCACATAGTCCTCCATACAGAATAATGGGCCCCACATAGTCCTCCATACAGAATAATTGGCCCCGCTTAGTCCTCGGCACATAATAATGGGGCCCGCATAGTCCTCCATACAGAATAATGGCCCCACATTGTCCTCCATACAGTATAATGGCCCCACATAATCCTCCATACAGTATAATGGCCCCACATTATCCTCCATACATTATAATGGCTCCACATAGTGCTTCATACAATATAATGGCCCCACATAAACCTACATACAGAATAATGGACCCACATAGTCCTCCATATAGTATAAGGCCGTAAAGAGTCCTCCATAGAATATAAAAGACCCAACATAGTCCTCATTCAGAATAATGGGCCCCATATAGTACTCCATATCGTATATTGGCCCCCACATAGTCATCCATACTGTCATCTATTCATAGTCATCCAATGGAATGGAGGACCCCATATAGTCCTCCATACAGTATAATGGGCCACACATAGTCCTCCATACAGTATAATGGGCTCCACATAGTCCTCCATATAGTATAATGGCCATAAAGAGTACTCTATACAGTATAATAGCTACAAAAAGTCTTCCATACAGTATACAGGACCCCAAACAGTCCTTCATACAGTATAATGGACCCATATAGTCCTTCATACAGTATAATGGCCCACATAGTCCTCCATACAGAAAAATGGGTCCCACATAGTCCTCCATACAGAATAATGGGCCCCATATAGTTCTCCATAGCCTATAATGGGCCCCACATAGTGCTCCATACACTATAATGGGCCCCACATAGTCCTCCATACAAAATAACGTGCCCCACATAGTCCTTCATAAAGAAAAATGGGCCCTATATAGTGCTCCATGCAGAATAATGGCCCCACATAGTCCTCCATACAGTATAATTTACCCCACATAGTGCTCCATATAGCATAATGGCCACACATAGTCCTCCATACAGTATAATGGGCCCACATAGTCCTCCATACAGTACATCGGGGCCACATAGTCCTCCGTGCAGTATAATGGGCCCCACATAGTCCTCCATACAGTTTAATGGGTTCCACATAATCCTCCATATAGTATATTGGCCACAAAAGCCCTCCATACAGTATAATGGCTACACAGAGTCCTCCATACAGTATGCAGGACCCCACATAGTCAATCATGCAGTATAATGGGCCACACACAGTGCTTCATAAAGAATAATGGGCCCCACATAGTCCTCCATACAGAATAATGTCCACACATAGTCCTCAATACAGTATAATGGCCTCCCAGAGTACTCCATATAGAATAATGGGCCCCGCATAGTCCACCATACAGTATAATGGGCCCACAAAGTCTTCCATACAGTACAAAAGGCGCCACATAGTCCTCCATACAGTATAATGGGCCCACATAGTCCTCCATTCAGTACAATGGGCCCACATAGTCCTCCAAACAGTATAATGGCCCCACATAATCTTCCATTCAGTTTAATGGCCCCTATTATTCCTCCATATAGTATAATGGCCCCACAAATTCTTCTATACAGAATAATGGCCCCATATAGTCCTTCATACATTATAATGGCGCCACATAGTCCTCCATATAGTATAATGGCCCCACATAATCTTCCATACAGAATAATGGCCCCACATCGTCCTCCATACAGAATAATGGCCCCACATAGTCCTCCATTCAGTTTAATGGCCCCACATAGTCCTCCATACAGTATAATGGCCCCACATAATCCTTCATGCAGAATAATGGCCCCACATAGTCCTCCATACAGTATAATTTACCCCACATAGTGCTCCATATAGTATAATGGCCACACATAGTCCTACATACAGTGTAATGGGCCCACATAGTCCTTCATACAGTACAATGGGCCCACATAGTCCTCCTTACAGTATAATGGGCCCCACATAGTCCTCCATACAGTATAATGGGTCCCACATAATCCTCCATATTGTATATTGGCCACAAAAGTCCTCCATACATTATAATGGCCACACAGAGTCCTCCATACTGTATACAGGACCCCACATAGTCAATCATACAGTATAATGGGCTCCACACAGTGCTCCATAAAGGATAATGTGCCCCACATAGTCCTCCATACAGAATAATGTCCACACATAGTCCTCAATACAGTATAATGGCCTCCCATAGTCCTCCATATAGAATAATGGGCCCCACATAGTCCTCCATACAGTATAATGGGCCCACAAAGTCCTCCATACAGTACAAAGGGCGCCACATAGTCCTCCATACAGTACAATGGGCCCACATAGTCCTCCATTCAGTACAATGGGCCCACATAGTCCTCCAAACAGTATAATGGCCCACATAATGTTCCATTCATTTTAATGGCCCCTATTAGTCCTCCATATAGTATAATGGCCCCACAAATTCTTCTATACAGAATAATGGCCCCATATAGTCCTTCATACATTACAATGGCGCCACATAGTCCTCCATATAGTAAAATGGTCCCACATAATCTTCCATACAGAATAATGGTCCCACATCGTCCTCCATACAGAATAATGGCCCCACATAGTCTTCCATTCACTTTAATGGCCCCACATAGTCCTCCATACAGTATAATGGCCCCACATAATCCTTCATGCAGAATAATGGCCCCACATAGTCCTGCATACAGCATAATGGGCCCCACATAGTGCTCCATACAGTATTATGGCCA
Source organism: Phyllobates terribilis (assembly GCF_046119375.1). Classification (NCBI taxonomy): domain Eukaryota; kingdom Metazoa; phylum Chordata; class Amphibia; order Anura; family Dendrobatidae; genus Phyllobates; species Phyllobates terribilis. Next base: position 231,833,048 of record NW_027362764.1, read on the forward strand.
CACATAGTCCTCTATACAGTATAATGGGCCCACATAGTCCTCCATACAGTATAATGGGCCCACATAGTCCTCCATACAGTACAATGGGCCCACATAGTCCTCCATACAGTATAATGGGCCCCACATAGTCCTCCATACAGTATATTGGCCCGCATATAGTCATCCATGCAGCATAATGGCCCCACATAGTCCTCCATACAGTATAATGGGCCGCACATAGTCCTCCATATAGTATAATGGCCACAAAGAGTCCTCTATACAGTATACAGGACCCCGCATAGTCCTTCATTCAGTATAATGGACCCACATAGTCCTCCATACAGAATAATGGGCCCCACATAGTTTTCCATACGGAATAATGGGCCCAACATAGTGCTCCTTACAGTATAATGGGTGCCACATAGTGCTCCATACAGAATAATGAGCCCCACATAGTCCTCTATACAGAATAATGGGCCCACATAGTCCCCCATACAGTATAATGACCCCACATAATCCTCCATACAGTAAAATGGGTCCCACATAATCCTCCATACAGTGTACTGGCCCCACATTATCCTCCATTCAATATAATGGCTCCACATTTTGCTCCATAAAATATAATGGCCCCACATAGACCTACATACAGAATAATGGCCCCACAAAGTGCTCCATACAGTACAATGGCCATACATAGTCCTCCATACAGTATAATGGGCCCCACATAGTCCTCCATATAGTATAATGTGTTCCACATAATCCTCCATATAGTATATTGGCCACAAAAGTCCTCCATACAGTATAATGGCTACACAGAGTCCTCCATACAGTATGCAGGACCCCACATAGTCAATCATACAGTATAATGGGCCCCACACAGTGCTTCATAAAGAATAATGGGCCCCACATAGTCCTCCATACAGAATAATGTACACACATAGTCCTCAATACAGTATAATGGCCTCCCAGAGTACTCCATATAGAATAATGGGTCCCGCATAGTCCACCATACAGTATAATGGGCCCACAAAGTCCTCCATACAGTACAAAGGGCGCCACATAGTCCTCCATACAGTATAATTCGCCCACATAGTCCTCCATTCAGTACAATGGGCCCACATAGTCCTCCAAACAGTATAATGGCCCCACATAATCTTCCATTCAGTTTAATGGCCCCTATTAGTCCTCCATATAGTATAATGGCCCCACAAATTCTTCTATACAGAATAATGGCCCCATATAGTCCTTCATACATTATAATGGCGCCACATAGTCCTCCATATAGTATAATGGCCCCACATAATCTTCCATACAGAATAATGGCCCCACATCGTCCTCCATACAGAATAATGGCCCCACATAGTCCTCCATTCAGTTTAATGGCCCCACATAGTCCTCCATACAGTATAATGGCCCCACATAATCCTTCATGCAGAATAATGGCCCCACATAGTCCTCCATACATTATAATGGGCCCCACATAGTGCTCCATATCGTATAATGGCCACACATAGTCCTCCATACAGTGTAATGGGCCCACATAGTCCTCCATACAGTACAATGGGCCCACATAGTCCTCCTTACAGTATAATGGGCCTCACATAGTCCTCCATACAGTATAATGGGTCCCACATAATCCTCCATATTGTATATTGGCCACAAAAGTCCTCCATACAGTATAATGGCTACACAGAGTCCTCCATACTGTATACAGGACCCCACATAGTCAATCATACAGTATAATGGGCTCCACACAGTGCTCCATAAAGGATAATGGGCCCCACATAGTCCTCCATAGAGAATAATGTCCACACATAGTCCTCAATACAGTATATTGGCCTCCCATAGTCCTCCATATAGAATAATGGGCCCCACATAGTCCTCCATACAGTATAATGGGCCCACAAAGTCCTCCATACAGTACAAAGGGTGCCACATAGTCCTCCATACAGTATAATGGGCCCACATAGTCCTCCATTCAGTACAATGGGCCCACATAGTCCTCCAAACAGTATAATGGCCCACATAATGTTCCATTCATTTTAATGGCCCCTATTAGTCCTCCATATAGTATAATGGCCCCACAAATTCTTCTATACAGAATAATGGCCCCATATAGTCCTTCATACATTATAATGGCGCCACATAGTCCTCCATATAGTATAATGGCCCCACATAATCTTCCATACAGAATAATGGCCCCACATCGTCCTCCATACAGAATAATGGCCCCACATAGTCTTCCATTCACTTTAATGGCCCCACATAGTCCTCCATACAGTATAATGGCCCCACATAATCCTTCATGCAGAATAATGGCCCCACATAGTCCTCCATACAGTATAATGGGCCCCACATAGTGCTCCATACAGTATTATGGCCACACATAGTCCTCTATACAGTATAATGGGCCCACATAGTCCTCCATACAGTACAATGGGCCCACATAGTCCTCCATACAGTATAATGGGCCCCACATAGTCCTCCATACAGTATATTGGCCCACATATAGTCATCCATGCAGCATAATGGCCCCACATAGTCCTCCATACAGTATAATGGGCCGCACATAGTCCTCCATATAGTAAAATGGCCCCAAAGAGTCCTCTATACAGTATACAGGACCCCGCATAGTCCTTCATTCAGTATAATGGACCGACATAGTCCTCCATACAGAATAATGGGCCCCACATAGTTTTCCATACGGAATAATGGGCCCAACATAGTGCTCCATACAGTATAATGGGTGCCACATAGTGCTCCATACAGAATAATGAGCCCCACATAGTCCCCTATACAGAATAATGGGCCCACATAGTCCCCCATACAGTATAATGACCCCACATAATCCTCCATACAGTAAAATGGGTCCCACATAATCCTCCATACAGTGTACTGGCCCCACATTATCCTCCATTCAATATAATGGGTCCACATTTTGCTCCATAAAATATAATGGCCCCACATAGACCTACATACAGAATAATGGCCCCACATAGTGCTCCATACAGTACAATGGCCATACATAGTCCTCCATACAGTATAATGGGCCCCACATAGTCCTCCATATAGTATAATGGGTTCCACATAATCCTCCATATAGTATATTGGCCACAAAAGTCCTCCATACAGTTTAATGGCTACACAGAGTCCTCCATACAGTATGCAGGACCCCACATAGTCAATCATACAGTATAATGGGCCCCACACAGTGCTTCATAAAGAATAATGGGCCCCACATAGTCCTCCATACAGAATAATGTACACACATAGTCCTCAATACAGTATAATGGCCTCCCAGAGTACTCCATATAGAATAATGGGTCCCGCATAGTCCACCATACAGTATAATGGGCCCACAAAGTCCTCCATACAGTACAAAGGGCGCCACATAGTCCTCCATACAGTATAATGGGCCCACATAGTCCTCCATTCAGTACAATGGGCCCACATAGTCCTCCAAACAGTATAATGGCCCCACATAATCTTCCATTCATTTTAATGGCCCCTATTAGTCCTCCATATAGTATAATGGCCCCACAAATTCTTCTATACAGAATAATGGCCCCACATAGTCCTCCATTCAGTTTAATGGCCCCACATAGTCCTCCATACAGTATAATGGCCCCACATAATCCTTCATGCAGAATAATGGCCCCACATAGTCCTCCATACATTATAATGGGCCCCACATAGTGCTCCATATCGTATAATGGCCACACATAGTCCTCCATACAGTGTAATGGGCCCACATAGTCCTCCATACAGTACAATGGGCCCACATAGTCCTCCTTACAGTATAATGGGCCCCACATAGTCCTCCATACAGTATAATGGGTCCCACATAATCCTCCATATTGTATATTGGCCACAAAAGTCCTCCATACAGTATAATGGCTACACAGAGTCCTCCATACTGTATACAGGACCCCACATAGTCAATCATACAGTATAATGGGCTCCACACAGTGCTCCATAAAGGATAATGGGCCCCACATAGTCCTCCATACAGAATAATGTCCACACATAGTCCTCAATACAGTATATTGGCGTCCCATAGTCCTCCATATAGAATAATGGGCCCCACATAGTCCTCCATACAGTATAATGGGCCCACAAAGTCCTCCATACAGTACAAAGGGCGCCACATAGTCCTCCATACAGTATAATGTGCCCACATAGTCCTCCATTCAGTACAATGGGCCCACATAGTCCTCCAAACAGTATAATGACCCACATAATGTTCCATTCATTTTAATGGCCCCTATTAGTCCTCCATATAGTATAATGGCCCCACAAATTCTTCTATACAGAATAATGGCCCCATATAGTCCTTCATACATTATAATGGCGCCACATAGTCCTCCATATAGTATAATGGCCCCACATAATCTTCCAAACAGAATAATGGCCCCACATCGTCCTCCATACAGAATAATGGCCCCACATAGTCTTCCATTCACTTTAATGGCCCCACATAGTCCTCCATACAGTATAATGGCCCCACATAATCCTTCATGCAGAATAATGGTCCCACATAGTCCTCCATACAGTATAATGGGCCCCACATAGTGCTCCATACAGTATTATGGCCACACATAGTCCTCTATGCAGTATAATGGGCCCACATAGTTGTTATGTTCTGCTACCAAAGCTGAGGAAAGAGAGGAGATCTGTCCCTACTATAGGACTCAGCTGAATCCCTACGATGTAACAGGGAACCTGATCCTGCGATCAGACCTGCTAAAGTCCTAATCTAGTCTGTACGGAGACCTATAGATGTGGGGAGGGAATCCCTACAAGTACTAAGGACTGGGAGGAATATGGGACACCTCCTAACAGAAATAGTAGCAGACAGACGAACAAACAATAGATAGAACATAGAGGTCCGTAGACCAAGCAAACTAACAGAGCTAGATACAGAGCACAAGCTAGCTAGAAAGTAGATATACAATGAAGTCCAGCAAAGCCAGAAGGGCGGAGCAGGATTAAATAGGCCAACAAGGTCATGTGACCAGCAAAGGAAAAAAAACCTAACAGCAAGGTTCTAACAGTACCCCCCCTTCTAAGAGGATCCTCCGGATCCCCTAGGACCAGGCTTATCAGGAAATCTCCTGTGAAACGCTCTGATAAGTCTGGACGCGGAAACATCATCTGACCTCACCCAAGAGTTATCCTCGGGTCCGAAACCTTTCCAGGCCACAAGATACTGCAAACTACCTCTATACCGTCTAGAGTCAAGGATGCGAGAAATTTCATATTCCCCGTCCTCCACCACCGGAGGAACAGAGGCAGAGGCGTCACCATCCGACACAACAGCTTTTTTTAACAGAGAGACATGAAAGACCGGATTAATTCTCCAGGAGGTAGGAACCTCCAACCTAACAGCAGATTGGTTGACAACCTGAAGCACCTTAAAGGGCCCTACAAACTTGGGACCCAATTTCTTAGAAGGAATCCTCAACCGCAGATTCCTAGAGGACAACCAAACCATGTCACCAACAGCGAACAAAACCTCCTGTCGTTTCCTATCAAAGTAGTCTTTAGATTTTCTGTTGGCCTCCTGAAGATTACCACGCACATCCGTCCAAACTCTTTCCAAATCACCGGAAAAATTCTTCTCCTCAGGCACGGCAGATCCCAACTTGGAGAACGACCCAAACGACGGATGTCTCCCAGAACAACAAAAAAAAGGCGAACAACCAGCAGAAGAAGATGTATGATTGTTCAGAGCAAATTCGGCAAGTGGCAGAAACTCAGACCACCCCTCTTGATTGTCTGCCACAAAACAACGCAAGAACTGCTCAACATCCTGGTTTTTCCTTTCTGTCTGGCCATTAGATTCAGGATGATATCCGGACCAAAACGACAAATGAATTCCCAACCTGTCACAAAAGGCACGCCAAAAACGAGCCACGAACTGAGGACCCCTATCAGAAACAATGTCAGTAGGAACGCCATGAAGTCTGACAATTTCCTTGACAAAGGCCTTAGCGAGAGTTTTAGCGCAGGGCAGTTTGACGAAGGGAACCAAGTGACACATCTTGCTAAAACGGTCCACGACCACCCAGATGACAGTAAAACCCTCAGAGGGGGGAAGGTCAGTTATAAAGTCCATAGCCAAATGTGTCCAAGGAGCACTGGGGACCTCCAAAGGACAAAGTAACCCCGCAGCAGGAGTATGTGAGGACTTAGATCTAGCACATATAGTACATTGGCGCACCCACTTAATGACTTCCTTCTGCCATCCAGGCCACCAAAAACTGCGACCCACCAGTCTCTTGGTCTCAGAGATTCCGGGATGACCTGCCAACCGAGATTCGTGACACTCAACAAACAAATCTCTCCTAAAGGTCCCAGGCACAAACAACCTCCCATGAGGAGTGTTAGATGGGGCATTCTCCTGAGCTTTAAGAATCTCATCTTCCAAAACGGAGTCTAAAGCAGCTATCACAACACCTTCTTGTAAAATGTTTTCCTCTTTCTCAGCACCGACTATGGGAGAAAAACTGCGAGACAAGGCATCCGCCTTAACATTCTTAGTACCAGGGATGTAAGTAACGGAGAAATTAAACCGCGAGAAAAACAGTGCCCACCTAGCCTGACGGGCATTCAGGCGCTTGGCAGCATCAAGATATATCAGATTTTTATGATCCGTAAGAACCTGAACGGGAAATTCCGCACCTTCCAAGAAGTGGCGCCAGTGTTCAAATGCGAGTTTAATAGCCAATAATTCCCGATTACCAATATCGTAATTCAATTCAGTCTCCGAAAAATTTTTTGAAAAAAAGGCACAGGGATGTAATCCATCCCCGTTATCCTGAGACAATACTGCGTCAACCCCCACAGAGGAAGCATCAACCTCAACCAAAAACGGCCTAGTAACATCAGGCTGCATAAGGATGGGAGCAGAGGTGAACCTCTCCTTGAGATACACAAAAGCTTCAATGGCCTCAGAAGACCACTGAACCGCATCAGCACCTTTCCTGGTGAGATCAGTCAGAGGTTTGACAATACTAGAAAAATTTTTTATGAATTTTCTATAGTAATTGGCGAAACCCAAAAACCTCTGTATCGATTTCAAACCAATAGGCCTAGGCCATTCCTGCACAGCCTGAACCTTAACCGGATCCATCTCAAAACCTTTGCTGGAGATAATGTAGCCCAAAAAACTAATTCTCTGTACAGCGAACTCACATTTCTCCAGCTTAGCAAAAAGCGAATTGTCCATTAATAACTGTAATACCTCACGCACGCTCCGCCAATGAGACTCCAGATCTGGCGAATAAATCAAAATGTCATCCAAATACACAACCACATTTTTACCGATCAAAGGTCTAAGGATGTCATTAATCAGATTCTGAAAAAATGCAGGAGCATTAGTAAGACCAAAAGGCATAACCAGATTCTCAAAATGACCCACAGGAGTGTTAAAAGCAGTCTTCCATTCATCACCCTCCTTCATGCGCAACAGATTGTATGCCCCCTTAAGGTCAATTTTAGAGAACCACTTGGCCCCCAATAACTGGTTAAACAGATCAGGAATCAATGGCAGTGGGTAAGGATTGCGTACCGTAATTTTGTTAATCTCACGAAAATCCAGACAAGGACGTAAACCGCCGTCCTTTTTTTTTACAAAAAAAAATCCAACCGCCACAGGAGACTTAGAGGGCCTAATGTGACCGGCGGCCAAACTTGTCTGTATGTATTCCTCCAAAGCCTTCCTCTCAGGAATAGTAAGGTTAAATAAACGACTTTTAGGAAGAGTCGCTCCAGGGACAAATTCAATAGAACAATCATAGTCTCTATGGGGAGGCAAAACCTGCGATTCTTTCTCAGAAAAAACTCTCCAAAAATCCTGAATAGGAACAGGCAATTCTCCCCTATCCAAAGCTGCAATACGCCCGTTACAACACTTGTCATAACATTTATGGCTCCAGGATTTAATTTCACTGGTAGACCAATCCAGTACAGGATTGTGAAATTTTAACCAGGGCAAACCCAATATTACTGGAGAAGGCAAGTTATTCAACACTACCAAATCCAATTTCTCATGGTGAACACCATTAATAGTGAGAGGAAATTCACTGACCTTGAGAGTAATATTCTTCAAAGGGGAGCCATCCACAGAAACCACAGCAATGGGGGATGATAAAGGTTCAGGTTTTAAATTGAGTTTTTCCACGAATCCCCCATCAATTACATTCAGTGTAGACCCACAATCAACAAACACCCGAAATTCCATTAATTTTTTCTGAGCAATCGTGGAAGCAGCTAAAAATATACCCTTGGAATTTAAACAGGCAATACGGGCGTGACTGACCATTTTTTTTTCTTTCTTCATACGAAGCTCACAGCCTTTAATTAAATGACCAGATTTTCCGCAATAGAAACACAAGCCTTCCGAAAAACGACGGTCTTTTTCTTGAGAGCGAGGTGCCACCGATCCAATCTCCATCGGTTCACCACTGTTAGTACACACATTATCATAACCAGAAACTGACATAGCAGAGGATTTGCTCTCATTAACCCTAGCACGCAGTCTTCTATCCACCCGTATAGCTAATTGCATAGCCTGTTGCAAATCCTCAGGTGTAGGATAAGCAATTAGCAGGTCTTTAACCCTTTCACTGAGCCCAGCAAGAAATAGACTTTTCAGAGCAGAATCGTTCCACCCTGTTTGAGTGGACCAATGACGAAAATGAGTACAATATTTTTCCACATTACCTAATCCTTGTTTTAAACGTCTCAACTCAGTCTCAGCTGATGCCACACGGTCAGGATCATCATATAATAATCCTAAAGCAGAAAAAAAACTATCCACTGATCTGAAGCATGTATCACTAGGTTGCAAAGAAAAGGCCCACTCCTGAGGCTCTTTGCGCAAAAGTGACATTATGAACCCTACGCGCTGGGATTCATCCCCAGAGGACTTGGGTCTCAAACGAAAATACAATAAGCAAGCATTTTTAAATGAAAAAAATTCTCGATGTTCACCAAAAAATAAATCCGGCAAACATACCTTAGGCTCCAAGAAATATGCTCCAGGACAGTTACTCACGTGCTGACGGAGCTCGGCCACTTCCAGAGAGAGTCCCTGCAGGTGTTTAGCCAAATCCTGAACCGACACCATGATGGAACAAAAAAAAAAAAATCTTTCCTTAGAGAATTTGCAGGCTGGACTTACTGTTATGTTCTGCTACCAAAGCTAAGGAAAGAGAGGAGATCTGTCCCTACTATAGGACTCAGCTGAATCCCTACGATGTAACAGGGAACCTGATCCTGCGATCAGACCTGCTAAAGTCCTAATCTAGTCTGTACGGAGACCTATAGATGTGGGGAGGGAATCCCTACAAGTACTAAGGACTGGGAGGAATATGGGACACCTCCTAACAGAAATAGTAGCAGACAGACGAACAAACAAAATAGATAGAACATAGAGGTCCGTAGACCAAGCAAACTAACAGAGCTAGATACAGAGCACAAGCTAGCTAGAAAGTAGATATACAATGAAGTCCAGCAAAGCCAGAAGGGCGGAGCAGGATTAAATAGGCCAACAAGGTCATGTGACCAGCAAAGGAAAAAAAACCTAACAGCAAGGTTCTAACAATAGTCCTCCATACAGTACAATGGGCCCACATAGTCCTCCATACAGTATAATGGGCCCCACATAGTCCTCCATACAGTATATTGGCCCGCATATAGTCATCCATGCAGCATAATGGCCCCACATAGTCCTCCATACAGTATAATGGGCCGCACATAGTCCTCCATATAGTAAAATGGCCCCAAAAAGTCCTCTATACAGTATACAGGACCCCGCATAGTCCTTCATTCAGTATAATGGACCGACATAGTCCTCCATACAGAATAATGGGCCCCACATAGTTTTCCATACGGAATAATGGGCCCAACATAGTGCTCCATACAGTATAATGGGTGCCACATAGTGCTCCATACAGAATAATGAGCCCCACATAGTCCTCTATACAGAATAATGGGCCCACGTAGTCCCCCATACAGTATAATGACCCCACATAATCCTCCATACAGTAAAATGGGTCCGACATAATCCTACATACAGTGTACTGGCCCCACATTATCCTCCATTCAATATAATGGGTCCACATTTTGCTCCATACAATATAATGGCCCCACATAGACCTACATACAGAATAATGGCCCCACATAGTGCTCCATACAGAATAATGGCCCCACATAGTCCTCCATACAGTATAAATGACCCCACATAGTGCTCCATACAGTACAATGGCCATACATAGTCCTCCATACAGTATAATGGGCCCCACTTAGTCCTCCATATGGTATAATGGCCATAAAGAGTCCTCCATACAATAAAAAAGGCCCCACATAGTCCTCATGCAGAATAATGAGCCTCATATAGTCCTCCATATAGTATATTGGCCCCCACATAGTCATCCATACTGTCATCCATCCATAGTCATCCATATAGTATAATGGGCCCCACATAATCCTTCATATAGCATAATAGGCATAAAGAGTCCTCCATACTGTATAATAGTTACAAATTCCTCCATACAGTATACAGGACCCCACATAGTCCTTCATACAGTATAATGGGCCCACATAGTCCTTCATACAGAATAATCGGCCCGACATAGTCTTCCATACAGAATAATGGGCCCCACATAGTTCTCCATAGAGTATAATGGGCCCCACATAGTGCTCCATACAGTATAATGGGCCCCACATAGTTCTCCATACAGAATAACGGGCCCCACATAGTCCTCCATAAAGAAAAATGGGCCCTACATAGTGCTTCATACAGAATAATGGCCCAACATAGTCCTCCATACAGTTTAATTGGCCCCACATAGTGCTCCATACAGTATAATGGCCACACATCGTCTTCCATACATTAAAGTTGCCCCACATAGTCCTCCATATAGTATAATGGCCATAAAGAGTCCACCATACAGTATCATAGCTACAAAAAGCCCTACATAGAGTATACAGGAGCCCAAATAGTTCATCATACAGTATAATGGCTTCACATAGTCCTTCATACAGTATAATAGCCCCACATAGTCCTTCATACAAAATAATGGGCCCCACATAGTCCTCCATACAGAATAATGGGCCCCACATAGTTCTCCATAGAGTATAATGGGGCTCACATAGTGCTCAATACAGTATAATGGCCTCCCAGAGTACTCCATATAGAATAATGGGTCCCGCATAGTCCACCATACAGTATAATGGGCCCACAAAGTCCTCCATACAGTACAAAGGGCGCCACATAGTCCTCCATACAGTATAATTCGCCCACATAGTCCTCCATTCAGTACAATGGGCCCACATAGTCCTCCAAACAGTATAATGGCCCCACATAATCTTCCATTCAGTTTAATGGCCCCTATTAGTCCTCCATATAGTATAATGGCCCCACAAATTCTTCTATACAGAATAATGGCCCCATATAGTCCTTCATACATTATAATGGCGCCACATAGTCCTCCATATAGTATAATGACCCCACATAATCTTCCATACAGAATAATGGCCCCACATCGTCCTCCATACAGAATAATGGCCCCACATAGTCCTCCATTCAGTTTAATGGCCCCACATAGTCCTCCATACAGTATAATGGCCCCACATAATCCTTCATGCAGAATAATGGCCCCACAGAGTCCTCCATACATTATAATGGGCCCCACATAGTGCTCCATATCGTATAATGGCCACACATAATCCTCCATACAGTGTAATGGGCCCACATAGTCCTCCATACAGTACAATGGGCCCACATAGTCCTCCTTACAGTATAATGGGCCCCACATAGTCCTCCATACAGTATAATGGGTCCCACATAATCCTCCATATTGTATATTGGCCACAAAAGTCCTCCATACAGTATAATGGCTACACAGAGTCCTCCATACTGTATACAGGACCCCACATAGTCAATCATACAGTATAATGGGCTCCACACAGTGCTCCATAAAGGATAATGGGCCCACAAAGTCCTCCATACAGTACAAAGGGCGCCACATAGTCCTCCATACAGTATAATGGGCCCACATAGTCCTCCATTCAGTACAATGGGCCCACATAGTCCTCCAAACAGTATAATGGCCCACATAATGTTCCATTCATTTTAATGGCCCCTATTAGTCCTCCATATAGTATAATGGCCCCACAAATTCTTCTATACAGAATAATGGCCCCATATAGTCCTTCATACATTATAATGGCGCCACATAGTCCTCCATATAGTATAATGGCCCCACATAATCTTCCATACAGAATAATGGCCCCACATCGTCCTCCATACAGAATAATGGCCCCACATAGTCTTCCATTCACTTTAATGGCCCCACATAGTCCTCCATACAGTATAATGGCCCCACATAATCCTTCATGCAGAATAATGGCCCCACATAGTCCTCCATACAGTATAATGGGCCCCACATAGTGCTCCATACAGTATTATGGCCACACATAGTCCTCTATACAGTATAATGGGCCCACATAGTCCTCCATACAGTACAATGGGCCCACATAGTCCTCCATACAGTATAATGGGCCCCACATAGTCCTCCATACAGTATATTGGCCCGCATATAGTCATCCATGCAGCATAATGGCCCCACATAGTCCTCCATACAGTATAATGGGCCGCACATAGTCCTCCATATAGTAAAATGGCCCCAAAGAGTCCTCTATACAGTATACAGGACCCCGCATAGTCCTTCATTCAGTATAATGGACCGACATAGTCCTCCATACAGAATAATGGGCCCCACATAGTTTTCCATACGGAATAATGGGCCCAACATAGTGCTCCATACAGTATAATGGGTGCCACATAGTGCTCCATACAGAATAATGAGCCCCACATAGTCCTCTATACAGAATAATGGGCCCACATAGTCCCCCATACAGTATAATGACCCCACATAATCCTCCATACAGTAAAATGGGTCCGACATAATCCTACATACAGTGTACTGGCCCCACATTATCCTCCATTCAATATAATGGGTCCACATTTTGCTCCATACAATATAATGGCCCCACATAGACCTACATACAGAATAATGGCCCCACATAGTGCTCCATTCAGAATAATGGCCCCACATAGTCCTCCATACAGTATAAATGACCCCACATAGTGCTCCATACAGTACAATGGCCATACATAGTCCTCCATACAGTATAATGGGCCCCACTTAGTCCTCCATATGGTATAATGGCCATAAAGAGTCCTCCATACAATAAAAAAGGCCCCACATAGTCCTCATGCAGAATAATGGGCCTCATATAGTCCTCCATATAGTATATTGGCCCCCACATAGTCATCCATACTGTCATCCATCCATAGTCATCCAATTGAATGGAGGACCCCATATAGTCCTCCATACAGTATAATGGATCCCACATAGTCCTCCATATAGTATAATGGGCCCCACATAATCCTTCATATAGCATAATAGGCATAAAGAGTCCTCCATACTGTATAATAGTTACAAATTCCTCCATACAGTATACAGGACCCCACATAGTCCTTCATACAGTATAAAGGGCCCACATAGTCCTTCATACAGAATAATCGGCCCGACATAGTCTTCCATACAGAATAATGGGCCCCACATAGTTCTCCATAGAGTATAATGGGCCCCACATAGTGCTCCATACAGTATAATGGGCCCCACATAGTTCTCCATACAGAATAACGGGCCCCACATAGTCCTCCATAAAGAAAAATGGGCCCTACATAGTGCTTCATACAGAATAATGGCCCAACATAGTCCTCCATACAGTTTAATTGGCCCCACATAGTGCTCCATACAGTATAATGGCCACACATCGTCTTCCATACATTAAAGTTGCCCCACATAGTCCTCCATATAGTATAATGGCCATAAAGAGTCCACCATACAGTATCATAGCTACAAAAAGCCCTACATAGAGTATACAGGAGCCCAAATAGTTCATCATACAGTATAATGGCTTCACATAGTCCTTCATACAGTATAATAGCCCCACATAGTCCTTCATACAAAATAATGGGCCCCACATAGTCCTCCATACAGAATAATGGGCCCCACATAGTTCTCCATAGAGTATAATGGGGCTCACATAGTGCTCAATACAGTATAATGGCCTCCCAGAGTACTCCACATAGAATAATGGGTCCCGCATAGTCCACCATACAGTATAATGGGCCCACAAAGTCCTCCATACAGTACAAAGGGCGCCACATAGTCCTCCATACAGTATAATTCGCCCACATAGTCCTCCATTCAGTACAATGGGCCCACATAGTCCTCCAAACAGTATAATGGCCCCACATAATCTTCCATTCAGTTTAATGGCCCCTATTAGTCCTCCATATAGTATAATGGCCCCACAAATTCTTCTATACAGAATAATGGCCCCATATAGTCCTTCATACATTATAATGGCGCCACATAGTCCTCCATATAGTATAATGGCCCCACATAATCTTCCATACAGAATAATGGCCCCACATCGTCCTCCATACAGAATAATGGCCCCACATAGTCCTCCATTCAGTTTAATGGCCCCACATAGTCCTCCATACAGTATAACGGCCCCACATAATCCTTCATGCAGAATAATGGCCCCACATAGTCCTCCATACATTATAATGGGCCCCACATAGTGCTCCATATCGTATAATGGCCACACATAGTCCTCCATACAGTGTAATGGGCCCACATAGTCCTCCATACAGTACAATGGGCCCACATAGTCCTCCTTACAGTATAATGGGCCCCACATAGTCCTCCATACAGTATAATGGGTCCCACATAATCCTCCATATTGTATATTGGCCACAAAAGTCCTCCATACAGTATAATGGCTACAAAGAGTCCTCCATACTGTATACAGGACCCCACATAGTCAATCATACAGTATAATGGGCTCCACACAGTGCTCCATAAAGGATAATGGGCCCCACATAGTCCTCCATACAGAATAATGTCCACACATAGTCCTCAATACAGTATATTGGCCTCCCATAGTCCTCCATATAGAATAATGGGCCCCACATAGTCCTCCATACAGTATAATGGGCCCACAAAGTCCTCCATACAGTACAAAGGGCGCCACATAGTCCTCCATACAGTATAATGGGCCCACATAGTCCTCCATTCAGTACAATGGGCCCACATAGTCCTCCAAACAGTATAATGGCCCACATAATGTTCCATTCATTTTAATGGCCACTATTAGTCCTCCATATAGTATAATGGCCCCACAAATTCTTCTATACAGAATAATGGCCCCATATAGTCCTTCATACATTATAATGGTGCCACATAGTCCTCCATATAGTATAATGGCCCCACATAATCTTCCATACAGAATAATGGCCCCACATCGTCCTCCATACAGAATAATGGCCCCACATAGTCTTCCATTTACTTTAATGGCCCCACATAGTCCTCCATACAGTATAATGGCCCCACATAATCCTTCATGCAGAATAATGGCCCCACATAGTCCTCCATACAGTATAATGGGCCCCACATAGTGCTCCATACAGTATTATGGCCACACATAGTCCTCTATACAGTATAATGGGCCCACATAGTCCTCCATACAGTACAATGGGCCCACATAGTCCTCCATACAGTATAATGGGCCCCACATAGTCCTCCATACAGTATATTGGCCCGCATATAGTCATCCATGCAGCATAATGGCCCCACATAGTCCTCCATACTTTATAATGGGCCGCACATAGTCCTCCATATAGTAAAATGGCCCCAAAGAGTCCTCTATACAGTATACAGGACCCCGCATAGTCCTTCATTCAGTATAATGGACCGACATAGTCCTCCATACAGAATAATGGGCCCCACATAGTTTTCCATACGGAATAATGGGCCCAACATAGTGCTCCATACAGTATAATGGGTGCCACATAGTGCTCCATACAGAATAATGAGCCCCACATTGTCCTCTATACAGAATAATGGGCCCACATAGTCCCCCATACAGTATAATGACCCCACATAATCCTCCATACAGTAAAATGGGTCCCACATAATCCTCCATACAGTGTACTGGCCCCACATTATCCTCCATTCAATATAATGGCTCCACATTTTGCTCCATAAAATATAATGGCCCCACATAGACCTACATACAGAATAATGGCCCCACATAGTGCTCCATACAGTACAATGGCCATACATAGTCCTCCATACAGTATAATGGGCCCCACATAGTCCTCCATATAGTATAATGGGTTCCACATAATCCTCCATATAGTATATTGGCCACAAAAGTCCTCCATACAGTTTAATGGCTACACAGAGTCCTCCATACAGTATGCAGGACCCCACATAGTCAATCATACAGTATAATGGGCCCCACACAGTGCTTCATAAAGAATAATGGGCCCCACATAGTCCTCCATACAGAATAATGTACACACATAGTCCTCAATACAGTATAATGGCCTCCCAGAGTACTCCATATAGAATAATGGGTCCCGCATAGTCCATCATACAGTATAATGGGCCCACAAAGTCCTCCATACAGTACAAAGGGCGCCACATAGTCCTCCATACAGTATAATGGGCCCACATAGTCCTCCATTCAGTACAATGGGCCCACATAGTCCTCCAAACAGTATAATGGCCCCACATAATCTTCCATTCAGTTTAATGGCCCCTATTAGTCCTCCATATAGTATAATGGCCCCACAAATTCTTCTATACAGAATAAAGGCCCCATATAGTCCTTCATACATTATAATGGCGCCACATAGTCCTCCATATAGTATAATGGCCCCACATAATCTTCCATACAGAATAATGGCCCCACATCGTCCTCCATACAGAATAATGGCCCCACATAGTCCTCCATTCAGTTTAATGGCCCCACATAGTCCTCCATACAGTATAATGGCCCCACATAATCCTTCATGCAGAATAATGGCCCCACATAGTCCTCCATACATTATAATGGGCCCCACATAGTGCTCCATATCGTATAATGGCCACACATAGTCCTCCATACAGTGTAATGGGCCCACATAGTCCTCCATACAGTACAATGGGCCCACATAGTCCTCCTTACAGTATAATGGGCCCCACATAGTCCTCCATACAGTATAATGGGTCCCACATAATCCTCCATATTGTATATTGGCCACAAAAGTCCTCCATACAGTATAATGGCTACACAGAGTCCTCCATACTGTATACAGGACCACACATAGTCAATCATACAGTATAATGGGCTCCACACAGTGCTCCATAAAGGATAATGGGCCCCACATAGTCCTCCATACAGAATAATGTCCACACATAGTCCTCAATACAGTATATTGGCGTCCCATAGTCCTCCATATAGAATAATGGGCCCCACATAGTCCTCCATACAGTATAATGGGCCCACAAAGTCCTCCATACAGTACAAAGGGCGCCACATAGTCCTCCATACAGTATAATGGGCCCACATAGTCCTCCATTCAGTACAATGGGCCCACATAGTCCTCCAAACAGTATAATGGCCCACATAATGTTCCATTCATTTTAATGGCCCCTATTAGTCCTCCATATAGTATAATGGCCCCACAAATTCTTCTATACAGAATAATGGCCCCATATAGTCCTTCATACATTATAATGGCGCCACATAGTCCTCCATATAGTATAATGGCCCCACATAATCTTCCATACAGAATAATGGCCCCACATCGTCCTCCATACAGAATAATGGCCCCACATAGTCCTCCATACAGTATAATGGCCCCACATAATCCTTCATGCAGAATAATGGTCCCACATAGTCCTCCATACAGTATAATGGGCCCCACATAGTGCTCCATACAGTATTATGGCCACACATAGTCCTCTATGCAGTATAATGGGCCCACATAGTCCTCCATACAGTACAATGGGCCCACATAGTCCTCCATACAGTATAATGGGCCCCACATAGTCCTCCATACAGTATATTGGCCCGCATATAGTCATCCATGCAGCATAATGGCCCCACATAGTCCTCCATACAGTATAATGGGCCGCACATAGTCCTCCATATAGTAAAATGGCCCCAAAGAGTCCTCTATACAGTATACAGGACCCCGCATAGTCCTTCATTCAGTATAATGGACCGACATAGTCCTCCATACAGAATAATGGGCCCCACATAGTTTTCCATACGGAATAATGGGCCCAACATAGTGCTCCAAACAGTATAATGGGTGCCACATAGTGCTCCATACAGAATAATGAGCCCCACATAGTCCTCTATACAGAATAATGGGCCCACGTAGTCCCCCATACAGTATAATGACCCCACATAATCCTCCATACAGTAAAATGGGTCCGACATAATCCTACATACAGTGTACTGGCCCCACATTATCCTCCATTCAATATAATGGGTCCACATTTTGCTCCATACAATATAATGGCCCCACATAGACCTACATACAGAATAATGGCCCCACATAGTGCTCCATACAGAATAATGGCCCCACATAGTCCTCCATACAGTATAAATGACCCCACATAGTGCTCCATACAGTACAATGGCCATACATAGTCCTCCATACAGTATAATGGGCCCCACTTAGTCCTCCATATGGTATAATGGCCATAAAGAGTCCTCCATACAATAAAAAAGGCCCCACATAGTCCTCATGCAGAATAATGGGCCTCATATAGTCCTCCATATAGTATATTGGCCCCCACATAGTCATCCATACTGTCATCCATCCATAGTCATCCAATTGAATGGAGGACCCCATATAGTCCTCCATACAGTATAATGGGTCCCACATAGTCCTCCATATAGTATAATGGGCCCCACATAATCCTTCATATAGCATAATAGGCATAAAGAGTCCTCCATACTGTATAATAGTTACAAATTCCTCCATACAGTATACAGGACCCCACATAGTCCTTCATACAGTATAATGGGCCCACATAGTCCTTCATACAGAATAATCGGCCCGACATAGTCTTCCATACAGAATAATGGGCCCCACATAGTTCTCCATAGAGTATAATGGGCCCCACATAGTGCTCCATACAGTATAATGGGCCCCACATAGTTCTCCATACAGAATAACGGGCCCCACAAAGTCCTCCATAAAGAAAAATGGGCCCTACATAGTGCTTCATACAGAATAATGGCCCAACATAGTCCTCCATACAGTTTAATTGGCCCCACATAGTGCTCCATACAGTATAATGGCCACACATCATCTTCCATACATTAAAGTTGCCCCACATAGTCCTCCATATAGTATAATGGCCATAAAGAGTCCACCATACAGTATCATAGCTACAAAAAGCCCTACATAGAGTATACAGGAGCCCAAATAGTTCATCATACAGTATAATGGCTTCACATAGTCCTTCATACAGTATAATAGCCCCACATAGTCCTTCATACAAAATAATGGGCCCCACATAGTCCTCCATACAGAATAATGGGCCCCACATAGTTCTCCATAGAGTATAATGGGGCTCACATAGTGCTCCATACAGTATAATGGGCCCCACTTAAACCTCCATACAGAATAATGGGCCTCACATAGTCCTCCATAAAGAAAAATGGGCCCTACATAGTGCTCCATTCAGAATAATGGCCCGACATAATTCTCCATACAGTACAATTGGCCCCACATTGTGCTCCATACAGTATAATGGCCACACATAGTCCTCCATACAGTATAATGGGCCCACATAGTCCTTCATACAATATAATGGGCCCCACATAGTCCTCCATATAGTATATTGGCCACAAAGACTCCTCCATGAAGTATAATGGCTAGAGAGTCCTCCATACAGTATACAGGACCCCACATAGTCATTCATACAGTATAATGGGCCCCACACAGTGCTCCATAAAGAATAATGAGCCCCACATAGTCCTTCATACGGAATAATGGGCCCCACGTAGTCCTCAATACAAAATAATGGGCCCCACATAGTCCTCAATACAGAATAATGGGCCCCACATAGTCCTCCATACAGAATAATGGCCCCACATAGTCCTCCATACAGTGTAATGGCCTCACATAGTCCTCTAAAAAGAATAATGGGCCCCACATAGTCCTCCATACAGTATAAGGGGCCCACATAGTCCTCCATACAGTACAATGGGCGCCACATAGTCCTCCATACAGTATAATGGGCCCACATAGTCCTCCATAAAGTACAATGGGCCCACATAGTCCTCCATACAGTTTAATAGCCCCACATAATTCTCCATTCAGTTTAATGGCCCCTATTAGTCCTCCATATAGTATAATGGCCCCACAAAGTCTTCTATACAGAGTAATGGCCCCATATAGTCTTTCATACATTATAATGGCGCCAGATAGTCCTCCATACAGTATAATGGCCCCACAAAATCTTCCATACAGAATAATGGCCCCACATCGTCCTCCATACAGAATAATGGCCCCACATAGTCCTCCGAACAGTTTAATGGCCCCACATAGTCCTCCATACAGTATAATGGCCCCATATAATCCTCCATACAGAATAATGGCCCCATATAGTCCTCCATAAAGTTAAATGGGCCCCACATAGTGCTCCATACAGTATAATGGGCCCACATAGTCCTCCATACAGTATAATGGGCCCACATAATACTCCATATAGTATAATGGGCCCCACATAGTCCTCCATACATTATATTGGCCCTCATATAGTCATCCATACAGTTTAATGGCCCAACATAGTCCTCCATACCGTATAATGGGCCTCACATAGTCATCCATATAGTATAATGGCCACAAAGAGTCCTCCATACAAAATAATGGCTACAAAGAGTCCTCCATACAGTGTACAGGAGCCCACATAGTCATTCATGCAGAATAATGGGCCCCACATAGTTCTCCATACAGTATAATGGGCCCCACATAGTCCTACATACAGTATAATGGGCCCCACATAGTGCTCCATAAAGAATATTGAGGCTCACATAGTCCTCCATACCGATTAATGGGCCCCACATAGTACTCCATACAGACTAATTGACCCCACATAGTCCTCCATACAGAATAAATGCCCCACATAGTTCTCCATACAGTTTAATGGGCCCACATAGTCCTCCGTACAGTAGAATTGGAGCCACATAGTCCTCCATACAGTATAATGGCCCGCTATAGTCCTCCATACAGTATAATGGCCCCACACAATGTTGCATACAGTATAATGGCCCCACATCGTCCTCCATACAGAATAATGCCCCACATAGTCCTCCATTGAGTTTAAAGGCCCCACATAGTCCTCCATACAGTATAATGGCCCCACACAATCCTCCATACAGAGTATTGGCCCCACATAGTCCTCCATACAGTATAATGGCCCCACATAATCCTCCATACAGTATATTGGCCCCACATTATCCTCCATACATTATAATGGCCCTACATAGTGCTCCATACAGTATAATGGCCCCATATAATCGTTCATACAGAAAAATGGGCCCCGCAGTCCTCCATACGGTATAATGGCCCCACATAATCCTCCATGCAGTATATTGGCCCCACATTATCCTCCATACATTATTATGGCCCTACATAGTGCTCCATACAGTATAATGGCTCCATATAATCCTCCATTCAGAAAAATGGGCCCCGCAGTCCTCCATACAGTATAATGGGCCCCACATATTCCTCTGTACAGAGAAATGGGCGCCGCATAGTCCTCCGTACATAATAATGGGCCCCGCATAGTCATCCATACGATGTAATGGATCCACATAGTCCTCTATATAGTATAATGGCCACAAAGAGTCCTCCATACAATATAAAGGGCCCCACATAGTCCTCCATAAAGAATAAAGGGCCCTACATAGTCATCCATATGGTATAATGGATCCCATATAGTCATCCTTACAGTATAATGGGCCCCACATAATCCTCCATACAGTATATTGGCCCCCGCATAGTCATCCATACGGTATAATGCCCCACATAGTACTTCATACAGTATAATGGGCCCCACATGGTCCTCCATATAGTATAATGGCAACAAAGAGTCCGCCATACAGTATAATGGCTACAAAAAGTCCTCCATACAGTATACATGACCCCACATATTCCTTCATGCAGTATAATGGCCCCACATAGTCCTCCATACAGTATAATGGCCCCACATAATCCTACATACAGAATAATGGCCCCACATATTCCTCCATACAGTATAATGGTCCCACATAATCCTTCATACAGAATAATGGCCCCACATAGTCCTCCATACAGTATAATGGCCCCACATAATCCTCCATACAGAATATTGGCCTCACATAGTCCTCCATACAGTATAATGGCCCCACATAATCCTACATACAGAATAATGGCCCCACATATTCCTCCATACAGTATAATGGCCCCACATAATCCTTCATACAGAATAATGGCCCCACATAGTCCTCCATACAGTATAATGGCCCCACATAATCCTCCATACAGAATATTGGCCTCACATAGTCCTCCATACAGTATAATATCCCCAAATAATCCTCCATTCATTATAATGGCCCCACAGAGTACTCCATACAGTATACTGGCTCCACATTGTCCTTTGTAGAGTATAATGGCCCCATACACTCCTCCATTCATGTTAATGGCACCACATAGTCCTCCATACAGTATAATAGCCCCACATAATCCTCCATACAAAATAATGCTCTACATAGTCTTCCATACTGTATAATGGCCCCACATAATCCTCCATGCAGAATAGTGGCCCCATATCGTCCTCCATACATAATAATGGCCCCATATAGTCCTCCATTCAATTTTATGGCCCCACATAGTCCCCCATACAGTATAATGGCCCCACATAATCCTCCATACAGAATAATGTCCCCACATAGTTCTCTATACAGTATAATGGCCCCACATAGTCCTCCATTCAGTTTAATGGCCCCACATAGTCCTCCATACAGTATAATGGCCCCACATTATAGTTCATGCAGAATAATGGCCCCAAATAGTCCTCCATACAGTATAATGGGCCCCACATAGTGCTCCATATGGTATTATGACCACACATAGTCCTCCATACAGTACAATGGGCCCACATAGTCCTCCATACAGTACAATGGCCCCACATAGTCCTCCATATAGTATAATGGGCCCCACATAGTCCTCCATACAGTATATTGGCCCATATACTGTATATTAATTCATACAGCATAATGGCCCCACATAGTCCTCCATACAGTATAATGGGCCTCACATAATCCTCCATATAGTATAATGGCCACAAAGAGTCCTCCATTCAGTTTAATGGCTACACAGAGTCCTCCATACAGTATACAGGACCCCACATAGTCCTTCATGCAGTATAATGGCCTCACATAGTCCTCCATACAGAATAATTGGCCCCACATACTTTTCCATACAGTATAATGGGCCCCACATAGTGCTCCATACAGTATAATGGGTGCCACATAGTGCTCCATACAGAATAATGAGCCCCACATAGTTCTCTATACAGAATAATGGGCCCACAAAGTCCTCCATATAGTACAATGGGCCCACATAGTCCTCCATACAGTATAATTTCCTCACATAATCCTCTGTTCAGTCTGATGGCCACACATCGTCCTCCATACAATATAATGGCTCCACATAGTCCTTCACACAGTATAATGGCCTCACATTATCCTCCATACACTATAATGGCCCCACATAATCCTCCATGCAGAATAATGGCCCCACAGAGTCCTTATACAGTATAATGGCCCCGCATAATTCTCCATACAGTATAATGGCCCCACATAATCCTCCATACTTTATAATGGCCCCACATAGTGCTCCATACGGCATAATGGCTCCACATCATCCTTCATACAGAAGAATGGCTCCACATAGTCCTCCATTCAGTTTAATGGCCCCACATAGTCCTCCATACAGAATAATAGCCCCATATAGTCCTCCATACAGTATAATAGCCCACATAATCCTCCATACAGAATAATGGCCGCACATGGTCTTCCATACAGTATAATGGCCCCACATAATCCTCCATACAGTATAATGGCCCCACATTATCCTCCCTACACTATAAAGGCCTAACATAGTCCTCCATACAGTATAATGTCCCCACATAGTCCTCCGTACAGAATAATGGGCCCCGCAGTCCTCCATACAGTATAATGAGCCCCACATAGTCCTCCATACAGATTAATTGGCCCTGCATAGTCCTCTGTACATAATAATGGGCCCCGCTTAGTGCTCCGTAAATAATAATAGGCCCCACATAGTGCTCCGTACCGTATACACGGCCCCCCATAGTGCTCCGTACCGTATACACGACCCTGCATAGTGCTCCATACTCTATACATGGCCCCGCATAGTGCTCCGTTCTGTATACATGGCCCCGCATAGTCCTCCGTACTGTATACATGGCCCCGCATAGTCCTCCGTATTGTATACATAACCTCGCATAGTGCTCCGTACTTTATACCTGGCCCAGAATAGTGCTCCGTACTGTATACATGGTCCAGCATAGTGCTCCGTACTGTATACATGGCCCAGCATAGTGCTCCGTACTGTATACATAACGCTGCATAGTGCTCCGTACTGAATACATGGCCCCGCATAGTGCTCCGTACTGTATACATGGCCCCGCATAGTGCTCCGCACTGTATACATGGCTCTGCATAGTGGTCCCTACTGTATACAGGGACCCGCATTGTCCTCCGTACTTTTTACATGGCTCCGCATACTGCTGCACACAGTATACATGACCCGCATAGTGCTGCACGCACTATACATGACCCCGCATAGTGCTGCACACAGTATACATGACCCCGCATAGTGCTGCACACATTATACATGACCCCGCATAGTGCTGCACACATTATTCATGACCCTGTATAGTGCTGCATTCAGTATACATGACCCCGCATAGTGCTGCACACAGTATACATGACCCCGCATATTGCTGCACACGGTATACATGACACCGCATAGTGCTGCACACAGTATACATGACCCTGCATAGCTCTGCACACAGTATACATGACCCCGCATAGTGCTGCACACAGTATACATGACCCCGCATAGTGCTGCACACAGTATACATGACCCCGCAGAGTGTTCCGTACTGTATACATGACCCCGCATAGTGCTGCACACAGTATACATAACCCTACATCGTGCTCCTCACAGTATACATGACCCCTCATAGTGCTGTACACAGTATACATGACCCTGGATAGTGCTGCACACAGTATACATGATCCCGCATAGTGCTCCGTACTGTATACATGACCCCGTATAGTGCTGCACACAGTTTGCATGACCTTACATGGTGCTCCTCACAGTATACATGGCCCCGCATAGTGCTGCACACAGTATACATGACCCCACATAGTGCTGCACACAATATACATGACCCCGCATAGTGCTGCACACAGTATACATGACCCCGCATAGTGCTGCACACAATATACATGACCTCGCATAGTGCTGCACACAGTAAACATGACCCTACATAGTGCTGCACACAGTATACATGACCCCGCATAGTTCTCCATACTGTATACATGGCCCCACATAGTGTTCCATACTGTATACACGGCCCCGCATACTGCTGCACCCAGTATATATGACCCCGCATAGTGCTGCACACAGTATACATGACCCTACATAGTGCTGCACACAGTATACATGACCCCGCATAGTTCTCCATACTGTAAACATGGCCCCACATAGTGTTCCATACTGTATACACGGCCCCGCATAGTGCTGCTCACAGTATACATGACCCCGCATAGTGCTGCACACAGTATGCATGACCCCGCATAGTGCTGCACACAGTATACATGACCCTGCATAGTCCTGCACACAGTATACATGACCCCGCATAGTGCTCCATACTGTATACATGGCCCCACATAGTGTTCCGTACTGTATACTTGGCCCCGCATAGTGCTGCACACAGTATACATGACCCCGCATAGTGCTGCACACAGTATACATGACCTGCATAAAGCTCCATACTGTATACATGGCCTCACATAGTGTTCCATACTGTATACACGGCCCCGAATAGTGCTGCACACAGTATACATGACCCCGCATAGTGCTGCACACAGTATGCATGACCCCGCATAGTGTAGTGCTGCACAAAGTATACATGACACCGCATAGTGCTGCACACAGTATACATGACCCCGCATAGTGCTGCGCACAGTATACATGACCCCGCATAGTGCTGCACACAGTATACATGACCCCAGATAGTGCTGCACACAGTATACATGATCCCGCTTAGCGCTGCACGCAGTATATATGACCCCGCATAGTGCTGCACACAGTATACATGACCCTACATAGTGCTGCACACAGTATACATGACCCCGCATAGTTCTCCATACTGTATACATGGCCCCACATAGTGTTCCATACAGTATACACGGCCCCGCATAGTGCTGCTCACAGTATACATGACCCCGCATAGTGCTGCACACAGTATGCATGACCCCGCATAGTGCTGCACACAGTATACATGACCCTGCATAGTCCTGCACACAGTATACATGACCCCGCATAGTGCTCCATACTGTATACATGGCCCCACATAGTGTTCTGTACTGTATACTTGGCCCCGCATAGTGCTGCACACAGTATACATGACCACGCACAGTGCTGCACGCAGTATACATGACCCCGCATAGTGCTGCACACAGTATACATGACCCGCATAGTGCTCCATACTGTATACATGGCCTCACATAGTGTTCCATACTGTATACACGGCCCCGAATAGTGCTGCACACAGTATACTTGACCCCGCATAGTGCTGCACACAGTATGCATGACCCCGCATAGTGTAGTGCTGCACAAAGTATACATGACCCCGCATAGTGCTGCACACAGTATACATGACCTCACATAGTGCTGCACACAGTATACATGGCCCCACATAGTGCTGCACACAGTATACATGGCCCCGCATAGTGCTGCACACATTATTCATGACCCTGCATGGTGCTCCTCACAGTATACAGGGCTCTGCATAGTGCTCCTCACAGTATAATACCCCAGTTTGAAAAAAATAAATAAATATTCACCTCTGTCATTCCAACGCTGATCTCTACCTACCTGTGGGCCCATGGGCCATCCCCGTTTCTTTAGTGCTGCGACCACTCTCCCAGTAGGCGGCCTGATGGGAGGGCGCGTGGCCCCGTTTGCTCAGAGTAGGATGATGGAGGCTTGGAGTGTGGGTTATCCTCGGGAGGGGTGGCAGAAGGATCCACATCAGGGTGTTGCTTGGCTTGGTTGCGGATGATGACTGTGACAAATTGGCTGGACAGTCCTTGTCCTAGGTCTTTCCCCAAAATAACAGGTGTGTGGAGGCCATTCATGAGTCCCACTTTGACCTCTCCCTGGTCGGTACCCCAGTCCAACTGCACACTTGCTAGAGGGATGTCCGAGCACTGACCTCCAGCCAGGTAGATGGTTACTTGGCGGCTTGGTAAATAAAGTTCTGGTGGGACAATATTTAGGCTGACTAGAGAGATGTAAGTCCCTGAGCCTGGATATCACCGACCTTGGTTGGCTGAATGTGGCGATGGAGGTTGGCTGGTGTATGGTGGCCAACCCACCATAGAGTATGGACGGGATATATCACTTCCTCCACTGCTGGTGTATCCTGGGGGTAGTGTCCCTCAGACTCTGCTGGCTTGTTATGGCAGATGTTGATCAGCTGGGCTGGCAGATAGGCTCCAGACATAAGGCCAGCCCTGGGGACAATTTTTGGCCATGTATCCAAGGTTCCCCCATGTATAACAGCATCGTGGCTTGGGCAAATCACAGGTACTGTTGGTAACCCTTTGTCCTGGTGTGTTTTCTGCTGGGTAGCGGGATAGTCCTGCTTGAGTGACTGGTGGCCATTCGAATCTTTGGTTGAGGGTTATTCTGGGATCAGTGGGCATTTTGAGTCTCCAGTGGGGTCAGTTGGCTGTAAAGTCGTTGGGCTTTCGGTCGGCTACCCACTCTTGTTTTTTGGGGGCCATTTTCTCCATAAGTTGCTTGAGCATGATCACATCCCAAATGGCAGCAGTGGAGTGGGCAGCCCTACCGTTGAGCCATTGGTTGTAGTGTCGTCGTAGTTGACTGCCAAATTATACATAGGAGATTCTCTGGCGAGACAATGTCCACAACTTGGTGCATTATCTCTTAGGGGTGATGGCAAAAAGGGCCAACAGGGTGTCCTTAATAGTTTCATTGTCTAGGCCAGGGGTCTCAAACTCGGCTGGGTATATGGGCCGCAAATGGAAAAAATTTGAATTTGGGGGGCCGCATTTTTTGTTCAATGTGACATTTTTAGTGATACCATTTTTTTTTGTATACACCTTTTGAACATTTTTGCCGTGTTTATTTTTTTATAGCTTGGGTCCTTATGGATGTGGCAATAATAAACGTGTACTTTTTTGTGTTTACTTTAGTTTACATATAAAACAGCATTTTTAGCGCCCAATATTTTTTCATGCTTAATTTTTATTTTTTTGATTTTTACAATTTTGTTTCCCCCAATTGGCCACATACAGTAAAATTGTCTTACAATTAGCATCATATAGTAATAATGGCAAACATCTTGTAGTAATGTCCCCATCTTGTACAAATGTGCCCCAACCAGGTCCCCATCCTGTGGCTATGTGCCCCATCCAGGTCCCCATCCTGTGGCTATGTGCCCCATCCAGGTCCCCATCCTGTGGCAATGTTCCCGATCCAGGTCCCCATCTAGTGGCTCTGTGTCCCATCCAGGTCTCCATCTTGTGGCTATGTGCCCCATCCAGGTCCTCATCTTGTGGCTATGTGCCACATCCAGGTCCTCATCTTGTGGCTATGTGCCACATCCAGGTCCCTATCTAGTGGCTCTGTGCCCCATCCAGGTCCACATCTTGAGGCTATGTGCCCCATCCAGGTCCCCATCTTGTGGCTATGTGCCCCATCCAGGTCCCCATCTTTTGGCTATGTGCCCCATCCAGGTCCCCTCTTGTGGCTATGTGCCCCCTGTGCTGTTCTTCACACACATAAAAAAAAAAAAGATGATTCTCACCTGTCCTCCGTTCCCTCGGCGGCCTTCCTGCAGATGTGGCCGCAGGCACCACAGAGTCAGACCCCTTGACGATCCCGACCTGGTCCAGGAGGAGCCGCCGACAGCAGCGCTACATTGCCGCACACAGACTGTCTCCCAGCACAGCATTTCCAATGCCAGCCGCCAGCCAATCAGAGGCCAGCAGCTGACATCAGCGTACGGCAATGACGTCATACTCACTGCGCCGACACACAGATATCAGCTGCTGGCCTCTGATTGGTCAGCGGCTGTCATTGGAAATGCTGTGCTGGGAAACAGTCTCTGTGTGGCAATTCAGCGCTGCTGTCGGCGGCTCCTCCTGGACCTGGTCAGGATCATCAAGGGGTCTGTGCCTGCGGGCCGCATAAAGCAGCCTCAGGGGCCGCATGCGGCCCGCGGGCCGCGTGTTTGAGACCCCAGGTCTAGGCAGTCCCGAAGCCCTAGTGGCCAGATAGCATCCCATGCCCGACCAGTCAAACTAGTCCACAGGTATTTAGCCCAATCAGCTGTGGGCACCTGATGCATCAGCATTAGAGTCTCAGAACAGAGGCCGATCCCTCTTTTATAGTTTACAACTGTCCTTCAGGCCATCATCCACAGGTCAAGGGGAAGGTGAGATGAGGTCATCTCTCATTTATTGAGTATTTTTTTAATCTGCTTTTTTGCCCTTCAATTTTTGCAGGTCAACAAGCCACATGAACTTATACAACAGGTAATCCACATATTAGCAAACATTAATTGTTCAATTACCCTGTATTCCTGTCCTTCAAAGATAGCAACACAATAAGCTGCAACAAACATCAACTAAAGAGTCAACGTTTAGTCTCATACAACAATGGCCTATGTCTCTTGACAAACGGAATAAACACATCTGGCCTAATTAAGAGCAAATAATGTGTCGTCACAGATGTGTGGCATTTTAGGGCCACCAATGGCAAACCCAAGAATGCTAAAGAATAGATAACATTATGGACTTAGAGTACATGCCCTGCTGAGAGTGACCCTTTGGCAATGGTGGCTGCAGAATGTTATAGAAAATAGGTAAAAGGAAAGTCAGGCAGATGATATGGCCGATTTACTCATTGGTATCATTCGTAGGTGAATGAAAGTCGGCACTGAACCATTTTTGAAAGAAAATTTCACTAAAGGAATTCAAAGATTTCTGGTTTGATAATTTTCAAACCATTTTGTCCTTTCTGACCTGCCTTTCGCATGAACCACCCATAAGGGCAAGTGTAGACTTTGCAGGGAGCAGATATTGGTCATCTGCGCATACATGTGGTTGGTCAGCATCCACTGTGCAAAAGTTTCACCAATTAGGGAACATTTTCCTGGTAATACATCAATTCCCCCAAAAAATTCTAACAATTTTAGAAAAAATTGACAATTTTTTTTAAGAGAAATTTCATTTAAGGAATTCAAAGTTTGATCATTTTAAAAATTAAACCCAGATGCAATTATAATGACATTGAATTCCACAGGTCCCATCCATTGTCTCAAAAGTCCAGGGGATTGCAGCTCAGGGTATCTTCTTTAGAAAGGGCACAGTGCAGCCTGAACCTGTTTCGGTGGTGCACCTCCGTTTGCTGGTGTGCTTCAATGCACTGCCAGATGAAACCTTTTAATCTATAATGTTATATATATTGCCATTAATTCTGCTGCTACCTTGGTTATTTGTAAAATTGTTAATTTTATGAAAGAAAATTGGACTCATGGAAGTGAAATAATTTTTGTTTGATCATTTTAAACAATTTAACCCTTCCTGCCATTTTTTTCCTTTCTGACCTGACCTGTGCAGGGACTACACATGCGGTAAAGGGTTTACTCTGCTCTACAGGCTACATGTGGTCAGCAACTGCCCACTGTGGAAAAGCGCCATGATTAGGGAACACAGAGTGTCAAAATAATTTGCCAATTTTCCTATCCCAAAAATTTCTTAACAACATTGGAAAAAATTATACTTTTTTAATAGAAAAATTCACTAAAGGAATTCAAAGAATTTTGGTTTGATAATTTTCAAACCATTTTGTCCTTTCTGACCTGCCTTTCGCATGAACCACCCACAAGGGCAAGTGTAGTCTTTGCAGGGAGCAGATATTGATCATCTGTGCATACATGTGGTTGGTCAGCATCCACTGTGCAAAAGTTTCACTAATTAGGGAACAGAGATTTTCCTGGTAATACACCAATTCCCCTGCCCAAAAAAAGTTCTAACAATTTTGGAAAAAATTGACAATTTTTTTAAAAAGGAATTTCACTAAAGGAATTTAAAGAATTTTAGTTTGATAATTTAAAAAATTAAACCCAGATGCAATTATAATAACATTGAATTCCACCCAAAATTACAAAGAAGGTTTGCTTGTTGTATCAAAAAATTGATATGTGTAACACAATAAATTTTGTTCAAAAATAGAATTTTGCACCCAAACCTGGCAAGGACAGCTTTTTAGTAAAATAATTAATGATAGCTAGGTATCTTTCATAACGCATGAGAGCATGTGATTATTTTGCAAAAAGTAGTGTAGTCTAGGTGATCTACCATTGATTATGGAGAACCTGGATATGTGGGGTGTGAAGACCCGGGATCTTCCATGGGCATAATACTACTCAGACAACACAGGGTGAGGGTAAAACAGTGTGGCAATACTTTATTGAACCACCAAACAGACAATAAACATATAGAACAATCCCAGCAAATACCCAAGATGGTCCAAAATTACACAGTTTCACCCTTCTGCTGGCCAGCCGGGAATAGAGCAACTGCTTCCAGGGCCAACTACCTCAACCAGTGGCACCCCGCTTTGGGTGTACACCCACATAGAGGAGGTAGCGGCAAGCTTAGGAAGCTTACAGTCCATTGAGGTACAAGGCCAGGAGACACAAGGGTCCCACCCTGGCTTCTCCAAACATATTCATGGGATCAGGTGACCCAATGGTCCCAACCTGGATTTCTCCGAGTGGATCCATGGGTTCCAGGTGACTGGATGGTCCCAATCTGGCTAACCCAAACATATCCATGGGACCAGGTGACCAGAGGGTCACAATCCTAGCTTTCCCAAACGTCTCCATAGGGTCAGTTATGGTCAATGGAGCAGATCTGTATCCTCCCAGCCAGGGCTGTGTTCCCTTAGGCTGGTATCTTGTAGTATGCAAATCTGCGTCCCTCTGGATGGAGCCATGCTACCAAGCTGCTGTTCTGAAGAGTCTCTCAGATTCTCCTTGCAGCACAATAGAAATCCCGTTTTATATTTACATCTGCGGCTCAGGTCATCATTCACAGATCAGGGGGGAAGGTGCAGGACTCATGTCTCATTGTTTGGGCATTTAATCTTTAAGCTGGCCGCTTACACACCCTCTGCCACGTCACCGCGGGTGATGCAACATCCGGCGGCCTGGCCTACATGCTCCCTAACACAAGACAAGGGGTATCTAAAGCTGGGCTATCAGGCAGCACACAGAACGCTCATGCACACCAGAAAGGTGCGAGAGCACCCCTGAACCACACCTGCTCCAGGTAAATCCTCTTTATATATTGTGCTGTATACTGCCGCATCCCTTTAGACAATGCAGTATGTGCCTACCATTACTCTACACATCTGTTCTGTACAAATTGTTTTATCTGATTTTGCTCTTAATCCCTACCACGTACTACCTGTATCTTGCAGTTTCTGATTCATACTGCTGCATTGCCATAGACCTGGTACTGCAGCATACCTGCGTTCCTATTTACATTCTGCTGCTGCACTACCATAGATCACTTGCTATACTATGCCTGTGTGACATGCAGAAGTAGTGCTGTTGCAGAGTGTGACATGCAGAAGTAGTGCTGTTGCTTTCAAAGCATTCAGCAATTATTAGAAGTAACACAAGCACATGAGACAGGAAGTGTTGTGCTCCATAAGCATCCAGCAACTAGAGGGGTTAACACAGTCACAGGAGAAGGGGAGTGTTTAGCAGAGCCCCAGGGGGATTGTGGGGAAGTTGTTTACTGTCTGGTTGGAGCCAAAGAGAAAGGTGATGTGCGTGTTCTGTAACTCACAGAAGCGCCCCTGCCAGTGAAAAGGATTCAAATCAGGAGTGAAGCTAAGCACAGGTCAGGTAGAGTTCCTGAACTAACAGTGCAGAGTATTGTCAGGCAGAAAGATAAGGACTGGAAGAAATTGTGTCACAGGGATCATTTCCTTTAACAAACCCTCCCCCCCTCCTCCATCTAACTGTGCTGTAAAGAATGTGTAGCACCCTGAGGACTCGGCTGCTACAGGGGTATTGCACCTCACTCCAGAGGTGTGGTATTCCACTCCCGGGTAAGGATGGAGTGTGGGACTGAGCTCAGTAGGCTGCATGCACTACATACATCCCATTTCCGGGGGACAGAACTACGGTACTCCCACCAAGTATATGTGCAGGTACGACAGCGTCTGTCCCTGGCTGGAGTGGGAGGGGGGTGGAACATCCCAGTAGTGTAGGGGCAGATAGGGGGAGTACTCTGGGTAAAGCTAGGAGCTCATTGGGTGCTAGTCACCTGGGCTCACACATAGAGGGAGTATATAAGGTGGGCACCATCTTAGAAGAGGGTCGAGTTCAGCCTGAGGAGGAGCAGAGCAGAGGAGCTCAGCCAGGAGGGCTGACAGGGAGCTGTGGCTCCGGCTGGGCCCAGCTCCAGAGCCAAGCCTGCAGAGGAGAGAGGAGAAAGAAAGGCCCAGAGTGGAAGATCAGAGGGAACCCTAAGAACCCAGAATCAGACCAAAAAGGGTGAAGGGTTGGCGGACATGGGTACCGGAACCCGAACTGGTGGAGGCCACTTATCCTCAGCCAGGAACCGGAGGTCGTGGTCAAGATTTGCCACGACCCTCACCAAATCCACCAGAAAGGCACACCAAGTATAGGGTCAGGGAACCCAGAGGAGGTTTGACCACCAAGAGACCCGAGGGAGCCGGGCAAAGGTGGATCCCTGGTGGGAACGGCCAGAGACAGAGAGAGAGAAGGGAGCTCAGGACCACGCTCCGGAACTGCCTGGGGGTTAGCCGAGTCCCGCACCTGGTGAATGCAGTACGGCTCGGGTGGTCACTCCCGGCCGAACTGACTAAAGCAACATCAGTGAGTAAAAACCCTGAAACTGCATCTCACGTCTCTGACTCTCCTTTCTGCACTACCACTACCTCCATCATCCGCACCAGCTGCCCTGAGGCCGTACCCCTCCCGTTGGGGGTTATACCACCATTGCTGCACACATACTACCGGCCTCAGCGGACTGTTCTGCAGCGGCGGCCTTGTGACCACAAATCAACGGGTGGCGTAGTCGACACAGAAACAACATCTACCAAGACTGCCACACACTTAGTTTGACACCCTGGGCACGGACCGGGTCACCGCCACAAGGACTACTACCCCCATCCAGATCCGGCTCCGGGTATCCCTTGAACATGGCCCAGGGAGCGCGTCAACTTTGGCGTAGTCGGCAGGATTCCGTGCCCGCAACCACCGGGTACTGCGTGCCTGAAGAAAAGTTCACAATTACCTCAAAAAGAAGTCTCCCGCCAATTCCGGAGGGTCCCCGCCATCGGACGCCATCACGGGTCGTTTCCCGCCGGTTGCTCGCCATCTGCAGCTTTTTCCCGCCATCCACAGAGTTTCCTGCCACTGGGAGGCGATTCCCGCCATCTTGGACAGTTTCCCGCCCTGGCAGAGCGGACGCCATTATGGGCGTGCCAGAGGGTGGCAAGAGGCCACCTCTCATCGTGGGCCAGGACCAAGAATGGCGCCAAAAACGAAGACCGCCCCCACCGGCAGAGACTGCAATGATTGAGATGTCCATCAGCGTGGGGGGTCTGCCCCTGGAACTGACAATCACCAAGTTGCCCCAGGACCGCCCTGAGTGTGGGCGGAGACAGAACAAAAGAGAGAAGATGGGTGCAGCCTGGAGGAGTCTGGAGGAGCCGTACCCGGAGATGGAGGGAGAGGCAGGCAGCACCGACCCTGTGGTCAGGAGCCTGATGCAAGCAACCACCCCACAAGACCTGGTGGAGATCCTGGCACAGCTCCCCCGAGACCGGGAGCGTGCACAGACCGCGCTGGAGGGCCTCGCAAGGAGGATGGCCCAGGTGCAGCGAGAAACGCTGACGGAATGGAGCAGGGAGATGGCCCAGCAGGCTGGAACCCGCCAGCGGAGCACACCACCCGCAACGAGGAGCACGCCTGCCCCTGAAGAGGATGCAGAAGGGACGGAGGCCGTAGACGACGCCGCAGAGGGAGCTGAAGAGATGGAGGCAAGTAAAGGGGACGTTACTACCCCAAGCCCAGCCACCGTAAGCCTACCCCCGCTCCCCGTCGCAGAGCCCGAAATCCCACCGATCGTGCCCGTTGCCGCACCGCTACCGCTCCAGACTAGGCCCCAAGCAGGAGCCGCGACCACGCCCCCTGTGACGTCACGCGCCTCAACCCTGAGCGCGGCCAAGCAGGAGACGCCACCGGCCTGGTCGCAGGGCCGAGTGCCCCCGGGCGCCGCAGTACCAACAGCGCCCTCTACTGAGCCACCGGCCTGGTCGCAAAGTCAAGTACCCCCGGGCGCCGCCGTCTTCACGGTGCCCTTTACCTTCAGGGTACCCCAAGCCTGGTCGCAAGGCCTAGTGATCCCGGGTGCCGCTGCCACCACCGCGCCCTCAACCTCCACAGTGCCGCACCTGGGTGAAGACTTGGTAACCCAGCATATTTGCCCGGATGGGCAGCCTTTTGAGTGGCCACCGGAGTACTACCATCCCCGACTCCGGAAGGAACGGCCCCTGGATGAGCCCCTGATCCCGGCTCCGGCGCCCGCCAAGATCACCCCACTCTCGCTGGAGGAAGCGCAGTTTGCGTGGGACCCCACTGGAGGAGACCTCATCGGGTTCACTCAAGAGACCCGGGCGGCTGCAGCGGAGTGTGCAGAGTGCTGCCGGCAGCAGTTAGAGGTTTTCGACCGGGAACGGCGAGAGAGGCGGGTCCGCGAGGAGCGGCTGCAAGTGAAGAGTGCAGAGCAGAAGAGCCGGACCCGACGGAACCCCCGTGCAGCTCACG
Organism: Phyllobates terribilis; assembly: GCF_046119375.1. Taxonomy (NCBI): domain Eukaryota; kingdom Metazoa; phylum Chordata; class Amphibia; order Anura; family Dendrobatidae; genus Phyllobates; species Phyllobates terribilis. Next base: position 231,869,182 of record NW_027362764.1, read on the forward strand.
GTCCCCGTGCCACCGGGACTGTAATCAAATTCCAACTGCAGCACGGTTGGGGCTTCATCCGGGATCACCACACGCCAGGCGACGTCTTCGTGACCCGCAGAGATGTCGAGTCCCACCTGCCGGAGGGACACAGAGGTCGTGACCTATACCTGGGTGACGAGGTCACCTTTACCCGGCACCAATGTGCCAAAGGACCCTATGCCCTTCATGTACACCGGTTGACAGAGGAAGAGCTGAGGTGTCAGGAGGAGCAAGAGGACCCGGACGGGTCTGAAGAATACAGGGAGGAAGCATCAGGAGGACGCCGTTATTAGAGTACGGTAAAAAAGAACTGTACATAGTTATCCGTAAGGGTATAAGAACTGCTGCTAATTTAAATATGTTCCCCGTTTGGACAAGTGTGAACTTAAACCCGTGTGTCCCCTATCCCTTAACAGGCTGAGGACTGTGAACAGCCATTCCTTTTCCCCACTGGCCGAGGACTGAGAGCGGCCACCTCCCCTTGTATATAGTTGCGCTTTCTAAGGCGCCCCCTACTGGTTTTATAGGAAACTGTTGTTCTTGAACTGACTGTTGCACTTTTACCTGGTCACAAGTGCCCAGTGGCCAGAAGCTCAAGAATATTTATGTGAAGAAGTTTTATTGCTAGAGATTGATAATGTTTAATGTTTGATATGTTCTTGTATGTTTTAAAAAAATTGTATGTTTTTGGATATTTTATTCTTTTACAGCCCGAGGACGTGCTATGATTTACCAGGGGGGAATGTAGCACCCTGAGGACTCGGCTGCTACAGGGGTATTGCACCTCACTCCAGAGGTGTGGTATTCCACTCCCGGGTAAGGATGGAGTGTGGGACTGAGCTCAGTAGGCTGCATGCACTACATACATCCCATTTCCGGGGGACAGAACTACGGTACTCCCACCAAGTATATGTGCAGGTACGACAGCGTCTGTCCCTGGCTGGAGTGGGAGGGGGGTGGAACATCCCAGTAGTGTAGGGGCAGATAGGGGGAGTACTCTGGGTAAAGCTAGGAGCTCATTGGGTGCTAGTCACCTGGGCTCACACATAGAGGGAGTATATAAGGTGGGCACCATCTTAGAAGAGGGTCGAGTTCAGCCTGAGGAGGAGCAGAGCAGAGGAGCTCAGCCAGGAGGGCTGACAGGGAGCTGTGGCTCCGGCTGGGCCCAGCTCCAGAGCCAAGCCTGCAGAGGAGAGAGGAGAAAGAAAGGCCCAGAGTGGAAGATCAGAGGGAACCCTAAGAACCCAGAATCAGACCAAAAAGGGTGAAGGGTTGGCGGACATGGGTACCGGAACCCGAACTGGTGGAGGCCACTTATCCTCAGCCAGGAACCGGAGGTCGTGGTCAAGATTTGCCACGACCCTCACCAAATCCACCAGAAAGGCACACCAAGTATAGGGTCAGGGAACCCAGAGGAGGTTTGACCACCAAGAGACCCGAGGGAGCCGGGCAAAGGTGGATCCCTGGTGGGAACGGCCAGAGACAGAGAGAGAGAAGGGAGCTCAGGACCACGCTCCGGAACTGCCTGGGGGTTAGCCGAGTCCCGCACCTGGTGAATGCAGTACGGCTCGGGTGGTCACTCCCGGCCGAAGTGACTAAAGCAACATCAGTGAGTAAAAACCCTGAAACTGCATCTCACGTCTCTGACTCTCCTTTCTGCACTACCACTACCTCCATCATCCGCACCAGCTGCCCTGAGGCCGTACCCCTCCCGTTGGGGGTTATACCACCATTGCTGCACACATACTACCGGCCTCAGCGGACTGTTCTGCAGCGGCGGCCTTGTGACCGCAAATCAACGGGTGGCGTAGTCGACACAGAAACAACATCTACCAAGACTGCCACACACTTAGTTTGACACCCTGGGCACGGAACGGGTCACCGCCACAAGGACTACTACCCCAATCCAGATCCGGCTCCGGGTATCCCTTGAACATGGCCCAGGGGGCGCGTCAAATGCTGTGTTCATTAATGTGCCTTTGCATTAGAACTGTGCTGTCCTGTACTACTGGGAAGACTGTGAACTGCTGTGCTGCTAAGGAAGCTGTACTGTTTGTCACTGGAGCCAGTTGCTCATAAGACTTAACTTGCACTGACTGTGCGACTTTTTATTAAATGCTACTGTTCTACCGTTTATGAGGACTCTTGTTAAGTGTGTCTGGTCAGCAAGTGAAACAACCTACGTGTCTGTGCCTCAGGGACAATACCTCTATGTGCCTGAGAGAAGCTGCAGCACATGGTCTATGGTCGCTCTGAGTAACGGTTCCCCCAGGATTCATGTAACCTGTCTCGCCCCTATCTGAACCTAGCGGCGTGCGTGTAACACCTGTATTCTTACCTGCATCCTACATATTTATACAATACTGAATTATTTATTCCACCACCTCCCCTACCTACAGGACATGCTCTGTGAAAATCCCATCCAGACATGAATCTACTTAATCCTGAGTAGAGATGAGCGTTGTTCTACTCGAACTGTTCGCCAATCTCAAATTCGAGCTGTTTTGGGCGGTGTTCGAGCCGGTCGGCGAACACGAACAATTTGAGAAAAATTCGGCTGTTCGAGGTTATGTTCGATAACTGTTCGTGCACCAAAATCATAACTGGATTTTTTCTCAGTAATGATGAAAATTAATGTTAATACGCAGTTTGAGTGTACAGCGGGGCGGGGGGAGGGGCAGGGGATGGATCTCTGCAGGAACAATGAAGATCTCCATTTTTTTTTCTCTTTCCCGCATTTGCAGTGGGGAGGTGCAATCTGTCAGCCTATCAGCAGCGCACACACGGAGCGAAGTGCTTTTTTTCACACAAGCAAGGGCATGTGTGATTGGCAGTGTATGTCACATGTCCTTGCCCTATAAGACCAAGCCATTTTCCCCGTCGCCACCATTTTCTCACTGCTGCAGCTGCGTGTTAGACGGCACCGCTGTTGCTGTGTGTGCTATACCTTGTTAATTTCAAGCCAATTTTCGCACAAATATACAGATAGCTTGGGAGTAGGGAATAGTTGTGATTGCAGTCCTTTTAAGGACTAGGTTACAGCATTTCCTACGACTTTTATCAGGCAGGTCTGTGCTCTTAAATAGATAGATTGTGGGAGTAAAGACTAATTGTAATTGGAGTCCTTTTCAGGACTAGGTTACATCAGTTCCTATCAGTTTTTGCCAGGCAGGTCTGTGCCAGTGCTGTGCAAGTTTTTTTCACAGCATTTGGCTGAATCTAGCAAAGCTAATCCTTTTTGGCCTATTGCAGAGTGTGTTAGTCAGTGGAGTAGCCTATCTGTGTTGCAAGATATACCACCTGTGTATAGAATACCAATTTTTTTACTGCACCTAGTGAAGTAAAATCTTTTGGGCATAGCATCATTCTATTAGTCCATCTATACTGACCTCCATCAGGTTGCAAACTGAATATAATTTTTTTCTGCATCTAGCTCTGAAAAAATATTTGGGCTTCTAGCAGTGTGTGGGACTTGGTCTATTAGTCCATCTATACTGACCTCCATCAGGTTGCAAATTAAAAATAATTTTTTTCTTCATTTATCTCTGAAAAAATATTTGGGCTTCTAGCAGCGTGTGGGACTTGTTCTATTAGTCCATCTATACTGACCTCCATCAGGTTGCAAATTAAAAATAATTTTTTTCTGCATCTAGCTCTGAAAAAATATTTGGGCTTCTAGCAGTGTGTGGGACTTGGTCTATTAGTCCATCTTTACTGACCTCCATCAGGTTGCAAATTAAAAATATTTTTTTTCTGCATCTAGCTCTGAAAAAATATTTGGGCTTCTAGCAGTGTGTGGGACTTGGTCTATTAGTCCATCTATACTGACCTCCATCAGGTTGCAAATTGAATAAAAAAATTTTCTGCATCTAGCTCTGAAAAAATATTTGGGCTTCTAGCAGTGTGTGGGACTTGTTCTATTAGTCCTTCTATACTGACCTCCAGCAGGTTGCAAATTGAATATAATTTTTTTCTGCATCTAGCTCTGAAAAAATATTTGGGCTTCTAGCGGTGTGTGGGACTTGGTCTATTAGTCCATCTATACTGACCTCCATCAGGTTGCAAATTAAAAATAATTTTTTTCTGCATCTAGCTCTGAAAAAATATTTGGGCTTCTAGCAGTGTGTGGGACTTGGTCTATTAGTCCATCTATACTGACCTCCATCAGGTTGCAAATTAAAAATAATTTTTTTCTTCATTTATCTCTGAAAAAATATTTGGGCTTCTAGCAGCGTGTGGGACTTGTTCTATTAGTCCATCTATACTGACCTCCATCAGGTTGCAAATTAAAAATAATTTTTTTCTGCATCTAGCTCTGAAAAAATATTTGGACTTCTAGCAGTGTGTGGGACTTGGTCTATTAGTCCATCTATACTGACCTCCATCAGGTTGCAAATTAAAAATAATTTTTTTCTGCATCTAGCTCTGAAAAAATATTTGGGCTTCTAGCAGTGTGTGGGACTTGGTCTATTAGTCCATCTATACTGACCTCCATCAGGTTGCAAATTGACTAAAAAATTTTTCTGCATCTAGCTCTGAAAAAATATTTGGGCTTCTAGCGGTGTGTGGGACTTGGTCTATTAGTCCATCTATACTGACCTCCATCAGGTTGCAAATTAAAAATAATTTTTTTCTGCATCTAACCCAGCCAATAGTTTTGGCCTAATACCACAGTTTGGCCACTCAGCTCTGCTCGGTTACCATCCATTGTTTTTTTGTGCAAACAACTCCAGAGTTGTGAATTAGTTAACCACCAAAATGAGTGGAAAAAGGCCTGCTGCTGGTGGAAAGGGGAATAGGCGTGTTGGGAAGGGGAAAAAAGGTTGTGTCCGTGGGGTAGGTGCAGAAGAAAGACCATCTTCCAGCCAAACTAAAATGTCTACTTCTTTTAGCGGACAATGTGATAAGATCCCTTTCTTACGGCCACGCCAATCGCTACAAATTCCAGATGAGGCACAAAAACAGCAGGTGCTTCAACGGATATCAAGTGCTCCTTTAAGTGGGCTCTCCTCCACATCAACTTCAACATCACAAATACTCCAGTCCTCAAAGGTGTCACCCAAATCGCACTTGCTTCCTCACAGCTCCCAAATCTCCAGCTGCCCGTCTGAGTATGAGGTAGAACAGATGGTTGAGTCTGCAGAGCTGTTTACTCATACTATAGCCTGGGAATCAGAGGTCGACTCCAGCGCTTCTGTGAATCCAGACGAGGAAATGATCTGCACTGATGCCCAGAATCTTTATGAGTCGGATCCAGGACCAGACGCAGAAGGTTCTGACCATAATGTAGACCCTCATTCCCAAACTGTAACTCCTGTTGGTGGAGACAATGAGGAAGACGATGATAAGACTCAAATACCTGATTGGAGCGACAACTTTAGTTTTTTGTCAGGGCAGGAACAGGTTGGCTCTGAGGACGACGGGTGTGATAACGCACAGGGTGATGATGATGAGGTCGGAGATCCCACTTACTGTCAACCAACAGTCAGCCAAGAGATGAGGTCAGCAGAGGAGGTGGAGGAAGATGCTAGTGACGACGAGGTCAGGTTGCGCCTTCCTGGACAGAGACGTAGTACTGGAAGCACGTCAACAACTGCATCCTCAAACACAACTCTGCCTCTCACCACAAGTCGTGGTGGCTCTTCAGGTCGCATGGGTGCTAAGCCTTGCATAGCCTGGGCATTTTTTCAGATCGATAAAGATGACCCAACTCGTGTTATCTGTAACATTTGTCAGCAAAAGCTAAGTAGAGGCCAAAAAATACATAGTTTGAGTACTTCATGCATCAACTGGCACATGGACATGAAGCATAAGTTGCAGTGGGAAGTTCAGTGTGCTACAATGCGGTCTAGCCGGCCGGGCCAACCACCGTCTGCCATATCTTGTGCATCCGCGGCCTCTTCATCCTCTGTGACTGGGGGGACAGCAGTCACACCTGTTTTGGGGCGCAGACCTGCCACCTCTTTACCCGCAACAGCCAGCGTGATTGGCAGGTCATCATTTTCTTTGGAGGTGGTAACACCAGCTGGTCTTGAGCGCTGTCCGACATCGATAGCACCACCTTTGGATCAAGGCAACCTAACATGTCCGCCTGCATCTTCCTCACAGACCGGCAGTTTGCCGGGGACACCCTTATCAACCCCGTCTAAGCACAATAGCCAGCCCTCGGTCCCTCAGATGTGGACAAGTAAAAGACCATTTCCTCCTAGCCATGAGAAAGCTAAGAGGTTGAATTTCACCATCTGCAAGCTCTTGGCTACAGAAATGCTGCCTTTCCGCCTGGTGGACACAGAGGATTTTCGAGACCTTATGTCCGTCGCAGTGCCCCAGTACCAGATGCCCAGTCGGCACTACTTCTCAAAGAAAGGTGTGCCTGCGCTCCACCAGCATGTCGCACACAACATCACCGCTTCTTTGAGAAACTCTGTGTGTGACAGGGTGCATTTCACCACAGACACTTGGACGAGTAGGCATGGACAGGGGCGTTACATGTCGCTGACTGGGCACTGGGTAACTATGGTGACAGCAGGACAAGGGGCTGCTGTCCAAGTCTTGCCGTCCCCACGAGTTGTGCGTCAATCCTCTTTATGTCAAAGTTCCACCACTGCTTCTGCCTCCTCAACCTCCTCTCGGTCTTCCACCTGCACCCAAAGCCTGTCTGGTCATGCCACAAGCTTTCTAACTGCGCAGAAGGGATCCTGCACACCTCCTTACTATGCTGGCAGTAGGGCTCAACGTCATCAGGCGGTTTTTACATTGAAATGTCTGGGAAATGTGAGTCACACAGCTGAGGAGTTGTGGTCAGCTCTGGAGAACCAATTTCATGAATGGTTGTCTCCACTGGACCTGAAACCAGGGAAGGCCGTGTGAGACAATGCTGCAAACCTGGGTGCGGCCCTTCGCCGGGGCAATGTCACACACGTGCCTTGTATGGCTCACGTGTTGAACCTGGTTGTCCAGCAATTTTTAGCCCACTATCCCAGACTAGATGGCCTTCTGCAGAGGGCACGGTCGCTGTGTGCTCACTTCCGCCGTTCGCATCCCGCAGCTCAGCGACTTACATCTCTACAGAAGTCGTTGGGCCTGCCACTTCACCGGCTAAAATGCGATGTGCCTACCCGGTGGAATTCAACTCTGCACATGTTGCAGCGACTGTGGCAGCACCGACAAGCCCTGGTGCAATACGTTCTGACGTATAGCCTGGGCCAACGAGATTCAGAGGTGGGGCAAATCACGCTGGAGGAGTGGTCTCAGATCAGGGACCTATGCACCCTTCTGCACAGTTTTGAAATGGCGACGAAGATGTTTAGTGCTGACGATGCCATTATCAGCATGACTATTCCGGTGATTTACATGCTGGAGCACATGTTAAACAGAATTCGGAGTCAGGTGGTGGCACAAGAGGAGGTGGAGGAAGTAGAGGAGGAGGAGTTGTATGCGGAAGGGCTAACATCTGCAAGGTCCAGACGGTCGGCAGCACCAAGGCGGCAGGCATGTGAGGGTGGGGGAGATGGTTTTACCAGGGCACATGGTAGCAGCCAAACTAGTGAGGAAGGTGCAGGAGCCCAGGAAGAAGTGGAGGACGAACTGATGGAAGACTCATCAGATGAGGGAGACCTTGATCACATTTCTGTTGTGCGAGGTTGGGGGGAGAGGACAGAGGAAGGAAGCATGATTGTTACCTCGCCACCAACACAACAGGGACTTGGTGCTCCTGGATGCGCAACACACATGAGTGCCTTCTTGCTGCACTACCTGCAACATGACCCTCGAATTGTGAGAATTAGAAATAATCCTGACTACTGGGTTGCCACACTGTTAGATCCCCGGTACAAAAGTAAATTTGCAGAAATTATTCCTGCCATAGAAAGGGATGCACGCATGCAGGAGTATCAGCAGAGACTGTTGCAGAATCTTACATGTGCTTTTCCACAAAATACCAGTGGTGCACGTAGTGAATCTCACAGTTCCAACTTGCCAACCGTGGGACCGTCAAGTGTTCAGCACTCAAACCGTGACAGAACCACAGTATCTGCTGGTAACATCAATTTTGCGGAATCATTTCACCACTTTTTTAGCCCATCCTTTGCAAGGCCACAGGAGACAAGAAGTCTGACACATAGTCAACGCCTAGAGACGATGGTACAGGAGTATCTCCAAGTAAACATTGAAGCCACGACTGTGTCACTGGACCCTTGCTCTTTTTGGGCTTCCAATCTGGATAAATGGCCGGAGCTAGCCACTTACGCCTTGGAGATCTTGTCATGCCCCGCAGCCAGCGTTCTGTCTGAACGTGTGTTCAGCGCTGCTGGTGGTGTGCTGACAGATAAGCGCACGCGGCTCTCCACTGATAATGTAGACAGACTCACGTTCATAAAGATGAACAAATCATGGATCCGAAACGACTTTTCTACCCCTGTGTCATCCTGGGGAGAGTAAAAGCTTGATGATTGGTTAAAATCACCCTACCAACCGTTTTAAGCTTTCAAATTACTAATCATGTTTATCTGTATCTTGACTGGAAAATAATTTGGGCTTTGTAGCAGTGTGTAGCACTGATCCTATTAGGCCATCTATACTAAAGCTTCACCAGATTTAAAATTAAAAATAATTTTTAGCTGCATCTAGCCCGGAAAATAATTTTGGGGCTCCGAGATGCGCAAGGCACATAAGTGCCTTCTTGCTGCACTACCTGCAGCATGACCCTCATATTGTCAGAATTCGAAGTAATCATGACTACTGGGTTGCCACACTCTTAGATCCCCCAAACTTTTCGATCAACCTTTTCATTTTAATAAAGACCAAAAAAATGGTCATTTTTGAAATTATAAGCATTAGCAGGTTGTTAGAAACTGAAATCAAACAGTTTTCAACTCAAAACTTTATTCTAGGTGATGTTACATTTTCACATAGGACCCCTTGTTCGAAAGGAGCTTCTGAACTCTCTCGTCCATTGAATTTGTCAGGTTTTGGATGGTTTCTGCTTCAATTGTTTTGCATGAGGACAGAATACCCTCCCAGAGCTGTTGCTTAGATGTGAACTGCCTCCCGCCATCATAGACACTCCTTTTAATGATGCTCCAAAGGTTCTGAATGGGGTAGAGGTCAGGGGAGCATGGGGGTCACACCATAAGTTTGTCCCCTTTTATGCCCATATCAGCCAGAGATGCAGATGTTTTATGTGCAGCATGAGATGGTGCATTATCATGCAGAAAAATGATCTTGCTGTGAAATACACGGTTCTTCTTCTTGAACCATGGCAGGAAGTGCTGTTTGAGAAAATCCACATACATTATGGAGTTCATCTTTAGCGCCTTCAGGGATCCTAAAGGGGCCGACAATCTCTCTCCCCATGATTCCAGCCCAAAACATTACTCCACCTCCTCCTTGTTGGCGCTGTAGCCGTGTTTGCGTGGGGTGTCCATCAACCAGCCATCCTCCACTCCATCCATCTGGACCATCGAGCGCTGCACGGCACTCATCCGTGAACAAAACAGTTTTGAAATCAGTCTTCATGTAATGTTTGGCCCACTGGAGCCGTTTCTGCTTGTGTGAAGTGGATAGAGGAGGTCGACAGGATGGCGCATGCACAGCTGCAAACCTCTGAAGGACCCTGCATCTTGTTGTTCGGGGGACGTTGGAGGCACAAGCAGCTTCAAAAACTTGTCTGCTGCTATGACAAGGCTTTTTTGCCGCTGCTCTTTCAACCTGACGTAATTGCCTGTAGGAAAGAGTCCTCAATTTGCCCTTATCAGCACGCACACGTGTGTACTGTGAATCAGCTACATACTTCTTGATTGCCAAGACACTTCATCCTGATCATCGCACAATGTTGATTGTAGTCATGCCTTGACCTAAACACTCCACAATTTGTTGCTTCTCAGCAGCCGACACATCCTTTTTCTTTCCCATTTTGGCAGAAAATGTAGGCTGCTTAATAATGTGAGAGAGCCTTCTTAAGTAGTCTTGCCTTTCATTGGACACACCTGCCAAACTAATTAGCACAGGTGTCTGCAATTGCTTACAGTGATATAAAGAGCCCTGACACACATCACCATCAATGAGTTTAACTGACAAACAAACAAATTCTTCCCTTATCACTCCTAAACACTTTTTGTATAATAATTTGGAACGCAGTGTACATGTGCTTTTCCACAAAACACCAGTGGTTCACGTAGTGAATCTTACAGTTCTAACTTGCCAACCGTGGTCTGTATGGAGTTGTTCAATAAAGGGCCCAAAATTAAGATAACATAGATGGTAGAGGTCTCTATGAATAGGAATTCCTAAGTATTTGATACCCTGTGAGGGCCAGGCAAAGGGAAAGTTGGACTGGATGGAATCCTATATGGATTTGGGGAGGGAGACATCGAGGGCCTCAGACTTCGCTGCATTGATTTTAAAATTTTACCATGTAACAAAGTGATCTATTTCAGCCATAACAGCATGGATGGATATATGTGATTGAGTGATATATACTAGGACATCATCAGCAAATAGAGAGCACTTGTACTCGGTGCCTCCCACCTCAATCCACCTAATATTGGGGTTATGGCGAATTGATGAGAGCAGGTGCTCCGTCACTAGGATGTATAAGAGAGGGGACAGAGGACATCACTGCCTTGTCCCATTGGTGATTGTGAAAGGTGATGAAAATGTTCTGATGCACCCCCTGGGCCTTGGGACACCCGGAGCCGGACCCTTTTTGGTGGATGCTGGTGGTTGTAGTCTTCGTGGCGGCGACCCAGTTCCGTGGCTCAGGGCGGTCAAACCAGTGGCGGAACTATTTATGTGGTTTTCATGTTTAAATGTCCGACTACGCCACCCGTGGATTGCGGTCAGAGTGAACCGCCGCTACAGGGCAGACCACTGAGGCTGGTGTTGTGGGTGCAGCAGAGCATAGCATAACTCCCCACGGGAGGAGTATAGCCTCAGGGCAGTGTATGCGGAGGATGGGGGTGATGGTGCAGGGCAGCAGCAGTAACGTCACGGAGTCAGTGATGCAGTTCAGGGCCTTTACTCACAGTTCTTATTATCCAGACCACGTCTGCAGGTAACGGCTGCCCACGTCGTACTGTGCTCACCAGGTGAGGGGCTCAGACAACTCCCAGATAACTTTGGAGCACTTCACAGGACCCCCTTTGTGTGTCCTTTGTCTGGCCTTTCTTACCAACACTTCTGTCCAGCTGCCTCGGGCCTCCTCTTGGTAAACTTGGCGCCAGTTTCCCTGACCCTATGTGGTGCCTTCCTAGCGGGTGTAGCGAGGGGCTGCGCCACATAAAATGTCAGAGCCTCCGGTTTCTAGCTGAGGGTCGTTTCCTGCCTCCACTAGTTCGGGGACCGGTCTCCCCCTTTGGCCTGACCCCTCCACGCAGGTGGATTCAGGCGTGCGGTGGCGACTCGCCCGTCCGCACCCCTGGGATCCCTTCATTCCTCGTTCCTGGAGCCTTCTCCGCTCCTCTTCCTTCCTTCTCCCTCTTCCAGGCCTGGGCCTCTGTTACTAGGCCCGCCTCCGGAGCAGAGCTCATGCAGAGCCCCTGCTCCCTGCCACTTCTGCTCAGACTTCTCTGCACTGAACTAAGATGGTGCCCACCTTTTATACTCCCTTCTCAATGCACCCAGGAACTGCTTCCTCCCTGCTCCTGCACTACAGGGTTCCCCTTCCTCAGTGTTCCCTCCCCCCACTCCAGCCAGGGACAGGGACTGTCGTGCCCATCTCAGGGGCATATTGGTCGCCCTGCCCCACGGCAATGTGGTGTAATGCATGCAGGTGTCGGGTCCTGATCCACACTCCATCCTTACCTGAGAGTGAGATATCACACCTCTGGGTGAGGTGCAATACGTCTTTAGCAACCGAGCCCTCAGGGTGCTACAGTTCCATTTATCTTCAGCCTAGGTGACGTATTGCGATACAGGGCCGTGATTTTGGCTATAAAAGGGTCCCCTAGACCCCTACCCCAAGCTTTTTAAGAGAATCATATATGGCGTGCCAGGAGACTCTATGGAATGCTTTCTCAGCATCCAATGAGAGTATCTAATTACAAATTTTTAACTGCATCTAGCCCAGGAAATACTTTGTGCCTAGTAGCAGTGTCTGCTAGTCAGCGGATTATCCCGACTGTTAAGCAAGCTGCACCACCTGTAGTTTAGACACTTAATTTTTTCAAAGGAAATGCTTCGGGACCATGGGATACTTAGTGAAGAGCATCAGGAGGCACCCCAAGGCATAGGGGCTGGGACTGGCAGTAGGATGCCTTGCGGTGGACAGCCGAGCTCGATCCTTATAAAAGCTTTTTAACTGCAGCAGCTTTAGTGGACGCTACTGGAGCTGGAATTACCGCGGCTGCTGGCATGAGACTTGCCCTCCAATAGATCCTTGTAAATGGATTTAAAGTGTATTCATTCAAATTAGAGAGACAATTTAAATTAAAAAGCTTAGAGCTGCCTCCACCACAGGGGGGCTCGCTCGACCCACCAGCGGACAGGCACCAGTATTGGGAGAGGGGGGCTGGCCGTCAGGGTTCACCGCGGCTCTGGCACAAACCCGGCGACACGGAGGTGGCACGGGCAGGAGCGGACTGGCCGTGTCGGCTTCTCACTTTTTGGATTTTAGAAGGGCATGACATGCCTATATCTGTGTCTCCCCCTCCTTTTACTCCTCCACCTCTTTTATTTTCACATGACTATATGTACTTGTCACTTTTCCATGTGTTAGTTATGTCTTCTGAGCAGTTTGTCAGCTTTTGGACACCTTTGAAGGTGTTTTCTATGTGTTTCTATGTGTTTTTGTTTGCCTGCCATTGGTTTTAACGGTGTTCGAAGGTGTTCGACGAACAGTTCGACGAACAGTTCGGCGAACACACGGGTGTTCGACGAACCGAACCGAACTCGAACACTACGGGGGTGGCTCAACACTAATCCTGAGACCTTTGCACCACTGTTGCCTTACACAGTAAGATATATAACCCCTATGAACTCCACAATCATATTTTGTAATTATATTTCCCGGACTCCCTCAGGTCTAACCCCTGCCCAAGGTGGCTTGATATGTTTATTTGAAACGTTAATTATACAATTTGCTTAATTCCTGGGATTGTCAGACTTTGGATGACCATTGTAAATATGTATACGAGTATTATTGCTGTTTCACTTCTTTGTTTTGGTTTGTACTGTACATATTTTCATTCTGCTCTGTTTCTTCCACAGCGACTCTATATAAATAAGACCCTCGTGAGTCCAAACGTTAATTTGTTACAGTCGCATTTAGTCCATTGCGTCCACACATGCCGTCCTCAGCATCCTGTGGTTCCTGAATTAAATCTGATCGAGTGTCAGTGTTCTGGTATTCAAATCATTGAAGCTGACTCAGCTCCTGTTGTTGCTGTTTCTTGTTGCGGCTGTATATCCCTTCCAGTCTTCCTCCTAAGGCTGAGCTGTTGGCGTTGGACATGGTAGCATCCAAAATCTATTGTGTATGCCTCACCTATGATCTGCTGGGTCGAGGTCTCACTCACTCTAGCGTATACAGTACATCAGAGAAGTGTTCTCTGATGTTTTACTAGATAGCACTCAGACCAATGTTAGTCAATGTGGCAGTGCTGATGCACAATTTTTTTCACTTATAGAATCCCTCCGTGAAGAAAAAACGCAGCATACTTCTCTTTCACTTTGAAGCCGGACGCCACTCACCCATTTAAGTCTATGGGTGCATGGAAATCATAAGACTCACAGAATGGTGAAGGAGAAATTTTGTTCTTCATCTTCGCTTCACAGTGTGCTCAGATTCTCTGATCCAAGAGAATCGGATCACACTATGCTGACACTCTGAGCAAACTCTGATCAAAGTTTGATCAGAGTGTCATTAGTAGAGATGAGCGAATATGTTCGAAATCTGATCTCAAAAGTAAAATGCGGCACGAATGTGGCCCATTCGGATTCATGATCGGAAAGGCGAGCATTTTTACTTAAATTCTGGAAAATCGGTAACGTTCAGCGAATAAGTGCGGGAACATGATTGCAGGGCAACTACAGCATTTTTAACAGTTTGACTAGCATAGTGCTTGTGTATGATGAGCGATGGGACATGTTAGATGAGTGGAGGGGCTGGGAAGAGCTCAGAAGAGGTCAGAGCAGCGGCAAGCTTGTAATCTTTTTTTTTCCTTGTAACTTTAAGTGAGGAAAGCGTGGCTAGCCAATCAGAGCGCAGGAAGCATTTAACACTGTCCAGACACAAGGGCTTCTGCCATTGGCTGCTGAAATCACATGTCCTCTCTATATAAAGAGCGTCCATGTTCCCTCAGCGCCATTTTATTCATGTCACTGGTGATACATGCTGCTGCTCAGTGTGCTCCTGTTTAATGAGAGATTTTAGCTAGATAGATGGGCGCTTGTTTGGAAGTCAGATAGTGTAGATAAGTCCTCTGCTGTATACCTGTGAAATCGATCTTGCAGTACATTTTTTTTTCTTGTGCAATTACTGAGATTCAGACAGAAACAGCAGGGCCCATGGCATAGAACTGTGTTGTGCACTGGTTGCATTGTGCTGTATGCACTAGTATCCCTTCAATCTATTTTTTCACTTGCTAATGTGATAAAGCAAGCAAGCAAGCCCTTGTAGCCCACCCTTTGATTTTGTGGGGTTGAAATTCAGCTGTATGCATACTCTGCAGAGCTTCTGAGTGCAGAGCACAAAAAAACTTTTTTTTCATTTGCTAATGTGATAGTGCAAGCTATAGTAACCCACTTTGTCATTTTTTGTGGGTAAAATTCAGCTGTATGCACAGTAAAAAATATATATTTTTTCGGTTGCTAGTCAGAGTCTACAAAAGATTTTTTTTATGTCGCAAACATGATACTCTCTTCTAAAAGCCACCTACTACTTTAGTGGCGTTGAACTTCAGCTGTTTTCAGAGTAAAACATAAATTTTTTCTGTTGCTAGCCAGAGTCCACAAAAGACGTGATACATTCTGTTATAAGCCACCTAGTCCTTTAGTGGGGGTGAAATTCAGCTGTATGCAGAGCTTATAGAGAGTAAAAAAATATATTTTTTGCTGTTCCTAACGTGATCCAGCAGGCTAGATCTGAGTTTGAAATATCTTGGAGCATATATTCTATGTTACATAGGCCTCATCTACAGTAAAAAAAATACTTTCTTTGGTTCCTAACGTTATACAGCAGTGGACATCTCAGTTTGAAATAGTTTGCAGAATATCTTGTATGTTATATAGGCCTCATCCACAGTAAAAAAAATGCTTTATTCAGATCCTAACGTTATACAGTAGGGAACATCTCAGTTTGACATAGTTTGGAGAATATCTCGTATGTTATACAGGCTTCATCCACACTAAAAAAAATACTTTCTTCTGCTCCTAATCTTATACAGCAGGGGACATCTCAGTTTGAAATAGTTTGGAGAATATCTCGTATGTTAGACAGGCCTCATACACATAAAAAAATACTTTGTTCAGTTCCTAACGTTATACAGCAGGGGACATCTCAGTTTGAAATAGTTTGGAAAATATGTTAATTGCTATACAGTCCTCATCCACAGTAAAAAAAATACTTTGTTCGGTTCCTAACGTTAAACAGCGGGGGACATCTCAGTTTGAAATAGTTTGGAGAACATCTCGTCTGTTAAATAGACTTCATCCACAGTAAAAAAAAAACAACTTTGTTTGGTTCCTAACTAGTGATGAGCGAGCATACTCGCAAGTACTCGGTACTCACCCAAGCATCTCAGTACCCGAGATGCTCAAAGCTCGCCAAGTACTTGTGAGATGCTTGGGCGGATGCTCAGGTCCCTTTCTGCATGTTTGGCGCTCTTTACAGAGCCAATGAACATGCAGGGATTGCCTGCCACTCACTGTAATTCCGCAGCTATGTTGGTTGTGGCATTACAGTGATTGGATGGCCGCAGACCTGGTGCCGCTGTGCTCGTGAGTCTACTCCACAATCAGGCAATGTAGGGGGAAGTGGTGCTGAGCTAGGGAGAGATTCGCTTGTTTATTAGGTAGTGTAGGTAGAACAGAAGTATATTGCAGATATCCATCTCAACAAACAGTCCTTCTGAGGACTAATCCATCTGCAGAGATATCAGGCAGGCAGTGTATATAGCCTCCATTAAAAAAAAATTTCATAGCGTCAGCGAAGTTTTTGACACCGGTTTGCTGTTCAAAATAGTTACCTACAGGCCAGGTATTTAAAACTGTGGTTTCTCCGTCACACAGATCACATATAACATCGCTCCAAATTCAGCCATTTGTAGTGAGCGTGGAAGATAATGTCCTCCATTTAAAATAGTGCAACACCCACATAATTTTTTTAAAGGGTGTTTATGATGCCCGTAAAATTTTTTTTTATACAGTATGTTCATGTATATCCCCCAGGGGTAAATGTTTGTCAGCCCATGCACTTTGTGCATGGGCATTACAAATATAGGAGACCCGCTCCTATCTAATGGGAACATTTTTTATGAGGCCCTCCTCCACGTCTCTTCCAAGGGGCATTGGACTGCCTCCCAATTTTTGGCAACCCTTGCATTCACTCCATAGACAAACACAATGGGAGACCCACTTCCTAATAATGGGAACATTGTTTTCAGGAGACCCTCTTACCTCCACGTCTCTTCCAAGGGGCATTGGAGTGCCTCCAAATTTTTGGCAACCCTTGCTTTCACTCCATAGGCAAACACAATGGGAGACCCACTTCCTACTAATGGGAACATTGTTTTCAGGATGCCCTCTGAACACTGCGCTGAAATGCAGACCAGCGGACCTCAATATTCATCAGCTGCCCCAACAACCGCATCCGCTGCTTCTTCCTCCTCCTCCTCTGTTTCTGTGCCAAGTGTTGTCACGCAGGTCTCCCACCACAGAACCTCTGGTTCTCTACCCACTCCAGTCAGGCTGAGTGAGAGCCCGTCAGCTGTAGCGGAAGTGGACATGCCTGCTGTGTTTGTTTCACCGAGCACACCTCATGTTTCTCAATCCACCGTAACATCTGCATCTGCACCTCACTCACGGTCCACCAGTTTGTCCGTTTCACAGTACTCCGCCCTCTCTCGGCACTGCAGCCAGCCATCGGTCCTGCAGTTGTGGTCACTTAAAAGATTGTTTCATCCTACACATGAGAAAGCTAAGAGGTTGAACTCCACCATCTCCAATCTGTTGGCCACGGAAATGCTGCCTTTCTGCCTGGTAGATACAGAGAGTTTCTGAAAGCTGATGGCCGTCGTAGTCCCCCAGTACCAGTTGCCCAGTCGCCATTACTTCTCTAAGAAAACTGAGCCTGTGCTACACCAGCATGTGGCAGACAACATCACCCGTTCCTTGACTAAATCTGTGTCAGGGGGCATTTCACCACAGACACCTGGACGAGTAAGCATGGTCAAGAGCATTACATTTCGCTGAATGGGCACTGGGTGACTCTGGTGGCTGTGGGGGCAGGCGGGGAAGCGGCTGCTCAACAAATCTTGGAATCCCCAAGGCTTGCAGAACAAACGCCTGTATTTCACACTTCCTCCACTGCTTCTGTGTCCTCTCCCTCCTCTAGGGCCTCCACCTGCGCACTCAACCTCTGCCTTACGAGACAACAGTACAGAGCGAAACCACACCACCTCCATACTGAGCAGTCAGGGCTCACCGCAATCAGGCAGTCTTAAAATTAATATGCCTTGGAGATCGCAGTCATACAGCTGAAGAGTTGTGGACAGCTCTACAGGCTCAGTTTGAGCAATGGTTGTCTCTGCTGAACCTAGGGCCAGGGAAGGCCATATGCGATAATGGTCCGAACCTGGTGGCGGCCCTAGGCCGAGCCAAGCTCACACACGTGCCTTGCATGGCTCACGTCTTCAACCTGGTGGTACAATGATTTCTCCGACACTATCCCAGCCTGGATGAGCTGCATCAGAAAGCATGGAAGCTGTGTGCTCACTTCCACCGTTCGCACCCCTCATGTCATTGACTTATGTCGATGCAGAGGTCTTTTTCCATGCCAGTTAACAGGTTGATATGCAATGTGCTGACACGGTGGAATTCCACTCTGCACTTGTTGCAGCGACTATGGAACCAGCAACGAGCCTTGATGCAGTATGTCATTTCCTATAGCCTGGGCCAACCCAGTACAGACATGGGGCATAACACATTTACGGATTGGGGACAGATTAAGGACCTCTGCACCCTTCTGCACAGTTTTGAAATGGTTACTAAAATGGTTAGTGCTTATCCAAGAGGGAGAGGCCTATTAAACGCAATACTTCATTTCAGACAATATCTGATCCGAACAAAGAAGTATAAATGCAGGTAAAATTTAAGTTTATTCAAAATTTTTAAAAGAATTTCTGATAAAAAATACATAGAGGAGAAGTAAAACATGAAGGTACCCGCAGTGATAAGCAGTATAAATAATCACATGGACATAAATATTGCCACAATCATGTAAATCACATCGATTAGCCAGATAAATAAAGTGACTAGTGCTTAGTGCATATTATCAAAATAATCCCAAAGCCATAAATGTCATTAGTCACAGAATGAACAAAACAATCTCCGGCAGTAGTGCCCAACAGTAAAGACCAGTATCAGTCATATAAGTAAAGTAAAGTTTCACCGAGAAATGTAATTTTAACATTTTACAACCTTATCTGGCCATGAAGTGTGTGAAACATCATCAGACACATTCTGTTTCATTTATGAAGGAGGGATTGTGAGAGTCATAAAGCCTATTTTTACAGCCTTACTAATCTTAAAGGGCCAGCAGTCGACTATGCTTTGTTGCTCCCATTATTAAAGAGTGGGCCTCCTATACTGTAATTGAGTATGCAGTGACCCACCCCTTTATAAAGGAGTGGGTCTCCTATAGTGGTAATACCCATACTGTGACTGCAAGGGCTGCCAAAATTTGGGAAAAAGCCCTTTAACAATTTAAAGACACATAGAGCTGGGCCACAGTAACGAGTATGACATGTTACAATTAGAAAGGAGAGGGTCTGCTATCCAGTTACAAGGTGTAACGGGTCCGGGAGGCGGAACCTCTGAGCTACTATACAAGGGGGCGGCCCTTGTAAGGGAGCGGGTGGCAGTCTCTGGGTGAACGGACAGGGAGTTACGGCAAGTGATCAGGGCAGTCTCTGGGTAAGGGGTAGGTACGACCTGTGATGGCAGAGCCTCCGGGTAGGCTAGCAGGCAGATGGTAGATGTGTGCTCCCAGGTGAGCAAGCGAGAGTCTCTGGAATAGCAGGTGGTCACGGCACGTGACGGCGGAACCTCTGGGCTGGCAGGCAGGTAGGTAACGGAGAAGCGCTCCCAGGTGAGCGGGCAAGAGTCTCTGGAATAGCTGGTGGTCACCGCACGTGACAACGGGACCTCCGGGCTGGCAAGCAGGCAGGTAACGGAGATGCGCTCCCAGGTGAGCGGACAAGAGTCTCTGAGATAGCTGGTGGTCACAGCACGTGACAACGGAGCCTCCGGGCAGGCAAGCAGGCAGATAACGGAGAAGCGCTCCCAGGTGAGCGGGCAAGCTGGTCCATAGACAGACTGACCGGAGTAGTAAGGCAGACCGTCGGACCTCAGGCAAGCAGGCAGGTAGCTGATATGCGCTCCCAGGTGAGCGGGCAGGCTGGTCCTTTAGACAGACTGACAGGAGTAGTAAGGCAGACCGTCGGACCTCAGACTGGCAGACAGGTAACAAGGATTCAGGCAGGTAACTGGCAGGTAACTGGCAGGTAACTGGCAGGAAACTGGCAGGAAACTGGCAGGAAACTGGCAGGAAACTGGCAACGGGACCTGAGGGCTGAAGCACAGGTGAGACACAGGTGCAAACAACATTGCTCGGGCACCTCCATTTTGGAGGAGGTGCCTTATATATGAAGAAGTCCTCCGGCCATTGGCTGGGGACTCTTTAGGGCGGCGCGCGCGGCCCCTTTAAGAGGAGGGGAGCGCGCGCGTTCGCGCCCTAAGCACAGGGGCCGGGAAGGAGCGCGCGCTGAGAGCAGAGCAGGAGGAGGACGCCGGGACGGAGCAGAGCGGTGAGGGGAGCAGCGTCCCTGCCTAGCAGAGGGCAGGGACGCCGGCACTACAGTACCCCCCCCTTTAGGCCCCCCCTTTTTTAGGCCAGACAGAAATTTAGCTAGGATGAGAGGGGCATGGATGTTCTCCCGGGGCTCCCACGTTCTCTCCTCAGGACCAAACCCCCTCCAATCTACCAGGAAAAAGGTCTTTCCTCTTACCCTTTTGGTGGCAAGAATGTTCTCTACCTCAAACTCGTCCTCAGCAGAAACCGGAGCAGGAGGCGTACCTGTAGACTTGGAAAAAGAGTTAAGCACCACAGGTTTGAGGAGAGACACATGGAAGGAGTTAGGGATCCGTAAGTTGGCCGGGAGTTTCAATTTATAGGCCACCGGGTTGATCTGACTGATGACCTCCAGTGGGCCGATGAACCGAGGCCCTAACTTATAGGAAGGGATCTTGAGCCGGACATATTTGGACGAGAGCCAGACTTTATCCCCAGGGCGGAATTGAGGAGGGTCCAGACGTTTTTTGTCAGCGTGTCTTTTCATACGCTCGGATGACAGAAGGAGTGCGGACCGGGTACTCTCCCATATGGAGGAAAATTTGTTAACAAGAGATTCCGCAGCCGGATTGTCCGCCGAGGTGGAGACGGGAAACGGGATCCGAGGATGCTGACCGTAGACTACAAAAAACGGGGATTTGGAGGAAGACTCGCTCTCGTGATTGTTGTACGAGAATTCGGCCCATGGCAGGAGATCCACCCAGTCAGAATGGTGGGCATTAACGAAGTGCCGAAGGTAACTGGTCAGGTTCTGATTGATCCGCTCCACTTGACCATTAGACTGTGGGTGGTAAGCGGAGGAGAAGTCCAGGGTGACGTCCAGCAATTTACAAGTGGCTCTCCAGAAACGGGAAGTGAACTGTACCCCACGATCCGACACGATGTGACGGGGCAGGCCATGAAGACGGAAGATGTGGCGGATAAAGTCTTTAGCCAGCTCGGGTGCAGACGGAAGACCTGGCAGTGGAATGAAGTGAGCCATCTTGGAGAAGCGGTCAGCGACCACCCAAATGACCGTACAACCGGCAGAGACGGGCAGATCAGTAATGAAGTCCATCGCTATATGCTGCCAGGGGGCAGCAGGTACTGGCAGAGGTAGGAGGCGGCCGGCCGGCAGGTGTCTTGGAACTTTGTTGCGGGCGCAGGACACACAGGCAGAAACAAAGTCTATTACATCCTTGTGCAGGTTAGGCCACCAGTAGTGCCGGGTAATAAGCTGGAGGGTCTTTTTCTGACCGGCGTGGCCAGCTAGTTTAGACGAATGACCCCAGTGTAGGATCTTCTCCCGATCAGGTACTGGTACGAACGTCTTACCAGGAGGAAGACGATTTAGACTCACGGGAGCCACCTGCATTACTCTGGCGAGATCGATGATATGTTTCGGATCCTCCTCGAGATCAGACACCAGAAAGGATCGAGACAAGGCGTCCGCCTTGACGTTTTTGTCAGCCGGGCGAAAATGAAGGGCAAAATCAAAACGAGCAAAAAACAAGGACCACCGGGCTTGGCGCGGGTTAAGTCTCTGGGCATGCTGGAGGTAAGCCAAGTTCTTGTGGTCAGTGTAAATTATTACCGGGTGAAGAGCCCCCTCGAGCAGGTAACGCCACTCCTCCAATGCCAGTTTGATGGCCAATAACTCTCGGTCTCCTATGGAATAGTTGCGCTCAGAGGAGGAGAAGAGTTTAGAGAAGAAGCCACAAGTTACCATCCTCCCGGAAGATGATTTTTGAGTAAGTACCGCTCCGGCTCCAGAGGAGGAGGCGTCAACTTCCAGGAAGAACTGCTTGTTGCCATCTGGGCGATGCAGCACCGGGGCGGAAGAGAAGGCCTGTTTAAGGGAAAGAAAGGCCTCCTCTGCTTCGGGTGGCCACTCTTTGGGATTAGTACCTTTACGGGTGAGCGCAGAAATTGGGGCCGTCCGGGAAGAGAAGTGTGGTATGAAGAGGCGGTAGTAGTTGGCGAAGCCCAGGAATCGCTGAATGGCCTTCAACCCCTCCGGTCGGGGCCATTTCTCGATGGCAGACAGTTTCTCAGGATCCATTTGTAGGCCGGTCTGAGAGATAATGTAGCCCAGAAACGGAAGCGAGGTCTGCTCAAAGAGGCACTTCTCAAATTTAGCGTAGAGATGGTTCTGCCTTAGCCTGAGCAGGACCTGACGAACGTCCCTCCGGTGAGTCTGGAGATCCGGAGAGAAGACCAAGATGTCGTCCAGGTACACCACTATGCAGGAGTAGAGAAGGTCCCGGAAGATGTCATTGACCAACTCTTGAAAGACGGCAGGAGCGTTACAGAGACCAAAGGGCATTACCAGGTATTCATAGTGGCCGTCCCGGGTGTTGAATGCCGTCTTCCATTCATCCCCCTGACGAATACGAACCAGGTTGTACGCCCCACGAAGGTCCAGTTTGGTGAAGATCCTAGCCCCCCTCAGACGATCAAATAATTCTGGAATGAGCGGAAGGGGGTACTTATTCTTCACCGTGATCAGGTTTAGGCCTCTATAGTCTATACAGGGACGGAGAGAGCCGTCCTTCTTTTTGACGAAAAAGAAGCCTGCTCCCGCCGGGGAGGTAGATTTCCGGATGAATCCTCTGGCCAGATTCTCCTCAATATATTCGGACATTGACCGGGTCTCAGCAGCGGATAAAGGATAGATACGCCCACGGGGAGGAGTAGTACCGGGTAGCAGATCGATGGGACAGTCGTATGGTCTATGTGGTGGTAATGTCTCTGCCTCCTTTTTATTAAAGACATCTGCATAAGACCAATAAGGAATCGGAAGTCCAGGTAGATTAGCTGGGGTAGGAGAGGGACGGACGGGATGGACGGGAACCAGGCAGGTTTTATGACAGTCTTGTCCCCAGCGAAGGACCTCTCCGGTTTGCCAGTCTAGCACGGGTGCATGTCTCTGGAGCCAGGGCAGACCTAGCAAGAGGGCGTGAGAGAGTCCAGGCAGAACATGAAAGGAGATACTTTCAGAATGCAGCATTCCCACCTGCAGGGTAATGGATTCGGTGATGAGTTGAATGGGGCGAGGTAAGAGGCCCCCATCCACGGCAGCGACAGACAAGGGTACAGCCAGAGGTTTGGTGGGGATGCGGTATTTCTCAACCAGGGACTGTGAAATAAGGTTCCCGGCTGCTCCAGAGTCAAGTTGGGCTAGTTCGAAATAACGGTTCTCCCCGTAGATGATCGAAACTGACAACAGCAGGGATGGAGAGGATTTATTCTTGTCTAGGTGGACCTCTCTGAGCGAACCTAGACACAGGCGTTTCCCGACCTCTACGGGCAGGCACGGATCCGGTGCTCCTTACTGCCACAATAGAAGCAGCTCCCCTCGGCACGGCGTGAGTCCTGACGGGTTTTGACCATCTTGGTCTGGTCGACCTGCATAGGCTCAGGAGAGTGTACCTGGGGAGAGATGGAGGGAATGACGGGTTTCTGGAAAGTAGGAGCTAAACGTGGAATCCTTCTCTCACGGGTGACCTCTTTGGCACGCTCCTGGAACCGTAGGTCAATCCGGGTGGCAAGGGTTATTAGATCATCGAGAGAGGTAGGAATGTCCCGACCAGCAAGTTCATCTTTAATACGACCGGACAGACCCTCCCAGAAGACGGATACCAGAGCGTCGTTATCCCAGGCCAGCTCCGAGGCAAGGGTGCGGAGCCGTATGGCATATTGGCCCACGGTGAGACCCTCCTGACGGAGGCGTAGCAGAGAGGATGCGGATGAGGTCTTCCGTCCGGGTTCGTCGAAGACTTTCCGGAAAGCCGAGAGAAAAGCAGGCAAGTTGGACACCAGGGGGTCTCCTCTCTCCCATAGAGGATTTAGCCAGGCCAGGGCCTCCCCGGTGAGATGGGACATGATAAAGGCAATTTTGGCCCGGTCGGAATTAAACTGATGGGACAAAAGTTCAAAGTGCAGGGTGCACTGATTTATGAAGCCCCGAGCCTGGACGGAGTCGCCTCCGAAGCGAGGAGGTGCAGACAGCCGGGGACCGGGATAGGTTACCATGGTATTAGTGGGTAGCGGAGCTGCCGGGTTGCGAGTCATGGTACTGGCAGTGGCTGCAGGTGGTGCAGTCAGAGTGTCCAGGCGAGTATTGACATTCCGCAGGTGACCCAGGATGGACTCCTGTTGGGACCTTTGACGGGACAGTTCATGACACAGGTCCGTGAGCGAGGGAGCTTGGGTGCCACCGGGTTCCATGGCCCGAGCAAACTGTAACGGGTCCGGGAGGCGGAACCTCTGAGCTACTATACAAGGGGGCGGCCCTTGTAAGGGAGCGGGTGGCAGTCTCTGGGTGAACGGACAGGGAGTTATGGCAAGTGATCAGGGCAGTCTCTGGGTAAGGGGTAGGTACGACCTGTGATGGCAGAGCCTCCGGGTAGGCTAGCAGGCAGATGGTAGATGTGTGCTCCCAGGTGAGCAAGCGAGAGTCTCTGGAATAGCAGGTGGTCACGGCACGTGACGGCGGAACCTCTGGGCTGGCAGGCAGGTAGGTAACGGAGAAGCGCTCCCAGGTGAGCGGGCAAGAGTCTCTGGAATAGCTGGTGGTCACCGCACGTGACAACGGGACCTCCGGGCTGGCAAGCAGGCAGGTAACGGAGATGCGCTCCCATGTGAGCGGACAAGAGTCTCTGAGATAGCTGGTGGTCACAGCACGTGACAACGGAGCCTCCGGGCAGGCAAGCAGGCAGATAACGGAGAAGCGCTCCCAGGTGAGCGGGCAAGCTGGTCCATAGACAGACTGACCGGAGTAGTAAGGCAGACCGTCGGACCTCAGGCAAGCAGGCAGGTAGCTGATATGCGCTCCCAGGTGAGCGGGCAGGCTGGTCCTTTAGACAGACTGACAGGAGTAGTAAGGCAGACCGTCGGACCTCAGACTGGCAGACAGGTAACAAGTATTCAGGCAGGTAACTGGCAGGTAACTGGCAGGTAACTGGCAGGAAACTGGCAGGAAACTGGCAGGAAACTGGCAACGGGACCTGAGGGCTGAAGCACAGGTGAGACACAGGTGCAAACAACATTGCTCGGGCACCTCCATTTTGGAGGAGGTGCCTTATATATGAAGAAGTCCTCCGGCCATTGGCCGGGGACTCTTTAGGGCGGCGCGCGCGGCCCCTTTAAGAGGAGGGGAGCGCGCGCGCGCGCGCCCTAAGCACAGGGGCCGGGAAGGAGCGCGCGCTGAGAGCAGAGCAGGAGGAGGACGCCGGGACGGAGCAGAGCGGTGAGGGGAGCAGCGTCCCTGCCTAGCAGAGGGCAGGGACGCCGGCACTACACAAGGTATGCAGTGAGTCCAACGGCTGCCAAAATTTAGGAAAAACCCCACTAACAGTTCAAATACACATAGAGCTGGGCTACAGTAACAACATGTTTCCATTATAAAGGAGAGGGTCTGCTATACAAAATGGTATAAGAATACATGCTTATAGTCCGGACGTCTGTTTTTTCATGTTGTTTTTTATATATAGCATATAAAAGTAGGTGGACAGAAAGTGTAATAAGGTTATGAAGGGGGAGATTTATCAAACATGGTGTAAAGTGTAACTAGCTCAGTTGCCCTTAGCAACCAATCAGATTCCACTTTTCATTCCTCACAGACTCTTTGGAAAATGAAAGGTGGAATCTGATTGGTTGCTAAGAGCAAATGAGCCAGTTTCACAGATCTAGTTTTCACAGATAGATCTCCCCCAAATCTGTTTTCTTTTCAGATAATTCAGATAACACATAATGGCAAATAATTTAAATACAGATCACAGAAAATGGATTTTAACAGAGTATTGGAAATCTCAAAATGCTGAAACTGTTAGAGCAAATTGGGTTGAAACATTTGGTAGTCAAGCCCCAAAGAGACAAACCATTTACCGCATTCATGACAAATTCAATGCCACTGGCTCAATCCTTAATGCTCCAATAACTGGTCGACCCAAAACAGTCTGTACAGAAGATAATAAACAACTTGTTGCTGAAACATTTGTCCAGAGTCCAAAAAAGTCCACCAGATGAGCCTCTATGGAATTGGGAATTTCACAAGCTTCTATCATGCGAATCCTGAAATCTATTGGGTGGAAAGCTTATCGTCCACGTCTAATTCATGGTTTATTGGAGGATGATCCAGACAGGCGGCTGCAATTTAGTGAGATTATGCTTAACGAAATTGAAGAAAATCTAGTAATTTTAAATAACATTATGTGGAGTGATGAAGCTTCTTTCAAATTATCCGGCCATATTAACAGACATAATTGTATTTACTGGTATAATGAGAACATGCATTTAACATTAGAGCAACAACTAAATGAGCCTGGTGTCAATGTTTGGGGTGGTATTTCAAGTTTTGGTGTTTTAGGACCAATATTTTTTGATGGAACAGTCACAGGAGATAAGTATCTCGAAATTCTAATGAATCAAGTTGTTCCCCAGTTACAGCAACAGCTTAATTCAAATGACCTTTATTTCAAACAAGATGGGGCCCCTCCACATTATTCAAGAGTAGTCCACGAGTATCTTGATGAAAAATTTCCTAATAAATGGATTGGCCGAAGAGGCCCACTTGATTGGCCGGCACGTGCACCAGACTTCACCCCAATGGATTTTTTCTTTTGGGGAGTACTCAAGGATAAAGTTTATAGTCAAAATCCAAAAAGTGTCAGTGATTTGAAAAATTACATAAGAGATGCATTTCAAGAAATTAATACCCAAAGAGACTTGTGCAAAGAAGTTTGTCGAAGTGTAAGAGGCAGACTTCAAAGCTGTGCAAATTGTAACTGTAATTGTAATTGTATTGTTCAGAATAAAATGTAATTGTCAATGTTATACTTGTGTTAGTAAATATAATTTTATATATAAATCAAAATAAATGTTATTATTTTCTGGCCACCTACTTTTGGACCACCTTATATATATATATATATATATATATATATATATATATACATACAGAACAGACCAAATGTTTGGACACACCTTCTCTTTTAAAGATTTTTCTGTATTTTCGTGACTTTGAAAATTGTACATTCACACTGAAGGCATCAAAACTATGAATTAACACACGTGGAATTATATACTTAACAAAAAAGTGTGAAACAACTGAAAATATGTCTTATATTCTAGGTTCTTCAAAGTAGCCACCTTTTGCTTTGATGACTACTTTGCACACTCTTGGCATTCTCTTGATGACTTGATGAGCTTCAAGAGGTAGTCACCGAAATGGTCTTCCAACAATCTTGAAGGAGTTTCCAGAGATGTTTAGGACTTGTTGGCCCTTTTGCCTTCACTCTGCGGTCCAGCTCACCCCAAACCATCTTGATTGGGTTCAGGTCTGGTGACTGTGGAGGCCATCACTCTCCATCTTGGTCAAATAGCCCTTACACAGCCTGGAGGTGTGTTTGGGGTCATTGTCCTGTTGAAAAATAAATGATGGTCCAACTAAACGCAAACCGGATGGAATAGCATGCCGCTGCAAGATGCTGTGGTAGCCATGCTGGTTCAGTATGCCTTTGATTATGAATAAATCCCCAACAGTGTCACCAGCAAAGCACCCCCACACCATCACGCCTCCTCCTCCATGCTTCACGGTGGGAACCAGGCATGTAGAGTCCATCCGTTCACCTTTTCTGCGTCGCACAAAGACACGGTGGTTGGAACCAAAGATCTCAAATTTGGACTCATCAGACCAAAGCACAGATTTCCACTGGTCTAATGTCCATTCCTTGTGTTCTTTAGCCCAAACAAGTCTCTTCTGCTTGTTGCCTGTCCTTAGCAGTGATTTCCTAGCAGCTATTTTACCATGAAGGCCTGCTGCACAAAGTCTGCTCTTAACAGTTGTTGTAGACATGTGTCCGCTGCTAGAACTCTGTGTGGCATTGACCTGGTCTCTAATCTGAGCTGCTGTTAACCTGCGATTTCTGAGGCTGGTGACTCGGATAAACTTATCCTCAGATGCAGAGGTGACTCTTGGTCTTCCTTTCCTGGGGCGGTCCTCATGTGAGCCAGTTTCTTTGTAGTGCTTGATGGTTTTTGCAACTGCACTTGGGGACACATTCAAAGTTTGCCCAATTTTTCGGACTGACTGACCTTCATTTCTTAAAGTAATGATGGCCACTCGTTTTTCTTTACTTAGCAGCTTTTTTCTTGCCATAATACAAATTCTAACAGTCTATTCAGTAGGACTATCAGCTGTGTATCCACCTGACTTCTGCACAACACAACTGATGGTCCCAACCCCATTTATAAGGCAAGAAATCCCACTTATTAAACCTGATCGGGCACACCTATGAAGTGAAAATCATTTCCGGTGATTACCTCTTGAAGCTCATCAAGAGAATGCCAAGAGTGTGCAAAGCAGTCATCAAAGCAAAAGGTGGCTACTTTGAAGAACCTAGAATATAAGACATATTTTCAGTTGTTTCACACTTCTTTGTTAAGTATATAATTCCACATGTGTTCATTCATAGTTTTGATGCCTTCAGTGTGAATGTACAATTTTCAAAGTCATGAAAATACAGAAAAATCTTTAAATGAGAAGATGTGTCCAAACTTTTGGTCTGTACTGTATATACACACTGCTCACAAAATAAAGGGAACACTCAAATAACACATCCTAGATCTGAATAAATGAAATATTCTCATTGAATACTTTGTTCTGTACAAAGTTGAATGTGCTGACAACAATATCACACAAAAATCATCAATGGAAATCAAATGTATTAACCAATGGAGGTCTGGATTTGGAGTCACCCCCAAAATTAAAGTGGAAAAACAAACTACAGGCTGATCCAACTTTGATGTAATGTCCTTAAAACAAGTGAAAATGAGGCTCAGTATTGTGTGTGGCCTCCACGTGCCTGTATGACCTCCCTACAATGCCTGAGCATGCTCCTGACGAAGTTGCGGATGGTCTCCTGTGGGATCTCCTCCTAGACCTGGACTATAGCATTCGCCAACTCCTGGACAGTCTGTGGTGCAACGTGACGTTGGTGGATGGAGCGCGACATGATGTCCCAGATGTATTCAATCGGATTCAGGTCTGAGGAACGGGCGGGCCAGTCCATAGCTTCAATGCCTTCATCTTGCAGGAACTGCTGACACATTCCAGCCACATGAGGTCTGGCATTGTCCTGCATTAGGAGGAACCCAGGGCTAACCCCACCAGCATATGGTCTCACAAGGGGTCTGAGGATCTCATTTCGGTACCTACTGGCAGTCAGGCTACATCTGGCAAGCACATGGAGGGCTGTGTGGCCCTCCAAAGAAATGCCACCCCACACCATTACTGACCACTGCCCAACCGGTCATGCTGATGGATGTTGCAGGCAGCAGATCATTCTCCACGGCATCTCCAGACTCTGTCACGTCTGTCACTTGTGCTCAGTGTGAACCTGCTTTCATCTGTGGAGAGCACAGGGCGTCAGTGGCGACTTTGCCAATCCTGGTGTTCTGTTGCAAATGCCAAGCGTCCTGCACAGTGTTGGGCTGTGAGCACAACCCCCATCTGTGGACGTCGGGCCCTCATACCACCCTCATGGAGTCGGTTTCTAACTGTTTCTGCAGACACATGCACATTTATGGCCTGCTGGAGGTCATTTTGCAGGGCTCTGGCAGTGCTCTTCCTGTACCTCCTTGCACAAAGGCGGAGGTAGCGGTCCTGCTGCTGGGTTGTTACCCTCATACGGCCCCCTCCAAGTCTCCTGGTGTAATCGCCTGTCTCCTGGTAGCGCCTCCAGCCTCTGGACACTATGCTGACAGACACAGCTTGCATTGGTGTGCCATCCTGGATGAGCTGCACTACCTGAACAACTTCTGTGGGTTGTAGAGTCCGTCTCATGCTACCACAAGTGTGAAAGCACAACCAACATTTAAAAGTGACCAAAACATCAGCCAGAAACCATTGGTACTGAGATGTGGACTGTGGTCCCCACCTTTAGAACCACTCCTTTATTGAGTGTGCCTTGATAATTGCCAATAATTTCCATCTATTGTCCATTCAATTTGCACAACAGCATGTGAAATTGATTGTCTATCAGTGTTGCTTCCTAAGTGGACAGTTTGATTTCACAGTAGTTTGATTTACTTGGAGTTATATTCTGTTGTTTGTTACGGGTCCGGATGGTGGAACCTCTGTGCTTGGGTGCAAGGAGGGACCAGAGGGGCATGACTAAGTGCCTACTTGGCCTGACCAATGTCACACGGCGGCTAAGTCGACTCCGTGAACCAGGGAGGGACCGGGCAGGTGGACCAGGTGCCACTCTGGGACCGACCTTGTGTGAGAGCAGGTGACTCCCACAGGTCAGATGGCAGGAACTGACCGGTACAGCAGATGAGCACAGCAGGAAGGCTGATAGGTGGTCCGGGTAGACAAACAGGCTGGTTTGGCAGATAGCAAGACGGGTGCTCCAGGTAGGCAAGCATGCAGGCACAGCAGGTAACTGGCTGGTGCTCCGGGTAGGCTGGCTGGCGGGCACGACAGGTAACAGGCAGGTGCTCCAGGTAGGCAGGCTGGCGGGCATGACAGATAACAGGCGGGTGCTCCAGGTAGGCTGGCTGGCAGGCACGGCACGTTAGAGGCAAGTGCTCCAGGTAGGCTGGCTGGCGGGCACAGAAGGTAACAGACAGGTGCTCCAGGTAAGCGGGCTGGTGGGCACAACTGTAGACAGACTGGAGGACAGAACTGTTAGACAGGCTGGCGGGCTGGACTGACAGACAGACTGGTAGGCAGGACTGACAGGCAGCGAGACCTGAGGGCTGGACAAAGTGAATAGCACATACAGTAGAACAACAACCTTGCACAGGCACCTCCATTTTGGAGGAGAAGCTTTATATAGGGGAAGTTGTTTACCGCACCTGAGGTTTTCCTCCGCTTGTTCACCGCACCTGCGGTTTTGCTCCGCTCTGCTTGTTCACCGCACCTGCGGTTTTGCTCCGCTCTGCTTGTTCACCACACTTGCGGTTTTGATCCGCTCTGCTTGTTCACCACACCTGCGGTTTTGATCCGCTCTGCTTGTTCACTGCACCTGCGGTTTTGCTTCGCTCTGCTTGTTCACCGCACCTGCGGCTTTGCTCCGCTCTGCTTGTTCACCGCACCTGCGGTTTTGCTCCGCTCTGCTTGTTTACCGCTCCTGCAGTTTTGCTAGGCTCTGCTTGTTCACCGCACCTGCGGTTTTGCTCCGCTCTGCTTGTTCACCGCTCCTGCGGTTTTGCTCTGCTCTGCTTGTTCACCGCACTTGCGGTTTTGCTCGCCTCTGCTTGTTTACCGCACCTGCGGTTTTGCTCCGCTCTGCTTGTTCACCGCTCATGCGGTTTTGCTCTACTAGTCCACCGCACCTGCGGCTCTGTTCCTGTATCCCAGTCTGTACTGGTCCCTATCCAGCCTGTGTTCATGCCTGCCAGTATCTGCCTGTCTGCATTCCAGCCGTGCCTGTCAGCATCCTCCTGTTTGCATACCAGCCGTGCCTGCCAGTACCCGCCTGCCTTCTTAAGAGCCGTGCCTGCTAAGTACCCACCTGCCATCATACCAGCCGTGCCTGCTATGTACCCACCTGTCTGCATACCAGCTAACCTGCCTGTTCCTGCATTCCCCGGTGTGGGTCAACAGCTGTGACCGGGGTCTGACCTGGAGTAGCACCTGGTCCCTCTGTTCGGTTCCTCCCTGGTTCACGGAGTCGACTGAGCCGCCGTGCGACCTTGGTCGGACCGGGTTGATACTTAGTTACGCCCCTCCAGGCACTCCTCGGTACACGGTCCAGTGGGATTACTAATCACGCTCATGCCAGTAAGTCCGGGCGCGAGCGTAACTGGATGAAGTGGGCCATACAACTGGCAGAAACAGGGAGTTCCGTAATGAAGTCCATTGCAATGTGTTGCCACGGAGTGGAAGGCACGGGGAGAGGAAGGAGACGGCCGGATGGAAGGTGCCTGGAAGGTGCCTGGAAACCTTGTTACGGGCACAGGAGGAACAAGCCGCGACGAAGTCTGCAACATCCTTGCGCAGGGAAGGCCACCAGTAATGTCGGGCGATGAGCAGAAAGGTCTTCCTCTGGCCAGCATGACCGGCTAGGTTGGTTGAATGGCCCCAGAGTAGAACCTTCTTACGATCCGGAACCGCTACAAAGGTTTTACCGGGTGAAGATGAGACAGATCAAACGGAGCCACAGTTATTACTTTGGAGGGGTCAATGATATGTAGAGGCTCCTCTTCTTGGTCGGAAGACAGGAATGAGCAGGATAGAGCATCAGCTTTAATGTTCTTGTCCGCCGGGCGGTAATGCAGAGTGAAGCAGAATCGAGCAAAGAATAGAGACCACCTGGCCTGATGCGGATTTAATCTTTGGGAGTTCTGCAAATAAGCAAGGTTTTTGTGGTCAGTGTAGATGACCACTGGGTGCAGAGCCCCCTTCAGCAAGTAGTGCCACTCCTCCAGCACTAATTTGATGGCCAGCAGCTCACGATCTCCTATGGAGTAGTTGCACTCGGATGAGGAGAAGATCTTGGAGAAGAAGCTGCAGGTTACCATTCTCCCGGATGAGAATTTCTGGGTGAGCACTGCTCTGGCTCCGGAGGAGGATGCATCAACCTCCAGGAAGAACTGCTTGTTGCAATCCGGAAGGTGTAGCACAGGAGCGGAGGAGAAGGCTTGTTTTAGGGAGACGAAGGCCTCCTCCGCTTCGGAAGTCCATACCCTGGGATTTGCTCCTTTATGGGTGAGTGCGGAGATGGGAGCAGTCCAGGAGGAGAAGTGAGGGATGAAGAGGCGGTAAAAATTTGCAAAGCCCAGGAATCGCTGAATCGCCTTCAATCCCTCGGGTCTGGGCCACTTTAAGACGGCAGAGACCTTCTCGGGATCCATCCGTAGACCAGTCTCGGAGATAATATAGCCCAGGAATGGTAGAGAGGTCTGCTCAAAGAGGCATTTCTCATATTTAGCATATAGGCGATTTTGCCGAAGCCTTAGCAGAACCTGACGAACATCCCTCTGGTGAGAGGGCAGATCCGGAGAGAAGACCAAGATATCGTCCAGGTACACCACCACGCAAGAATACAGGAGATCACAGAAGATGTCATTAACCAGCTCCTGGAAGATGGCTGGAGCATTAAAGAGACCAAAGGACATTACGCGGTATTCGTAGTGACTGTCCCATGTGTTGAATGCCGTCTTCCACTCGTCTCCATGGCGGATCCGGACCAAATTGTAAGCCCCATGAAGATCGAGCTTGGTGAAGATCTTTGCGCCTTAAGGCAGTCGAACAGCTCCGAGATGAGAGGCAGGGGGTACTTATTTTTTATGGTAATCTGGTTAAGACCCCTGTAATTGATACAGGGACGTAGAGAGCCGTCTTTTTTCTTGACGAAGAGGAATCCTGCTCCAGCCAGAGAGGTGGATTTCTGGATAAATCCCCAAGCAAGATTCTCCTCTATGTACTCAGACATGGCCCGGGTCTCAGCCAGCAACAAGGGGTAGATACGCCCGCGGGGAGGAGAAGAACCAGGTACCAGGTCGATGGGGCAATCATACCGCCTATGAGGTGGTAGTGTCTCTGCTTCCTTTTTGTCTAAGACGTCCGCATAGAACCAGTAGGGTGCCGGTAGACCAGGTAGATTAGCCGGAGTAGACCGGGGGTCGAGCTGGACGAACCAGAACCAGACAGGGCTCATGGCATTCCTGACCTCAACGGAGCACTTCACCAGATCTCCAATTCAGGACGGGCTCATGTCTTTGTAACTAGGATAGACCAAGCAACAGGGGGTGAGAGAGACTGGACAGCAGATGAAAGGAGATCTTTTCCTAGTGCAGCATTCCCACCTGAAGGATACAGGCTCTGTGACGAGCAAGATGGTCTCCAGAAGAAGCCTCCCATCCATGGAGGCAACCGCCAACGGTTCAGCCAGATGTACAGTAGGAATCTGATACTGCTCCACAACAGCCTGTTGAATGAGATGCCTACCGGCTCCGGAATCCAGAAGGGCAATCTCGAAGAAGCGGGTCTCACCACTGGAAATTGAAACAGACAGAGTCAAGGACGGAGAGGATTTACTCTTGCCTTGGATGACCTCTCCGAGCGGTCCTAGACACTGGAGTTTCCCAGCCTCACCGGGCAGGAACAGATCAGATGCTCTTTACTGCCAAAGTAGAAGCAACTCCCCTTGGCTCGGCGTGTCTCCTGGTGAGACTTGACCATCTTGGTTTGGTCGATTTGCATGGGCTCAGGCGAACATGCCCGGGGAATAGCTGGTTGCGAGGCTGGCTTTTGGAATACTGGAGCGAGAAGCGGAAATCTTCTCTCCCGTGTAGTCTTCTTAGCACGTTCCAGAAAATGGATGTCAATCTGGGTGGCTAATGACACCAGGTCGTCCGGTGGAAGGAATGTCACGACCGGCTAGCTCGTCCTTGATCCGTCCGGAAAGACCCTCCCAGAAGGAGGACACCAGGGCCTCGTTGTTCCAGGCAAGTTCAGATGCAAGGGTTTGGAAAAGTATGGCATACTGACCCACAGAGAGACTCCCTTGATGGAGACGGAGAAGTGAGGAGGCAGTAGAAGATTTTTGTCCGGGCTCATCGAAGACCTTCCGGAAGGCAGCGAGGAAAGCCAGAAGATCGGACACTAGGGGATCCCCTCTCTCCCACAGAGGGTTTAGCCATGCCAATGCCTCCCCGGTGAGGTGAGACATGATGAACGCCACCTTGGTCCGGTTGGAGGGGAACTGATGTGCCAGGAGTTCAAAGTGCAGCGTGCACTGATTTAAGAAGCCCCAATATAAGACGGGGTCACCACCAAAACGTGGAGGCACAGAGAGCCAGGGTCCAGAGCCAGGTGCCATATCGCCAGAAGGTTGAGGTGCTGCCGGAGTGGGTGCCGCTTGGCTAGAGACGGACACAGACGGGGTGGACAGCGTGTCCAGGCAGGAGTTGACAGTCCGCAGATAGGACAGGATAGTCTCCTGTTGGGATCTCTGACGTGAGACCTCCTGGTACAGGTCAGAGAGCAAAGGAGCCTGGGGGCCACCGGGTTCTATGGCCTGTGCAAACTGTTATGGGTCCAGGTGGTGGAACCTCTGTGCTTCGGTGCTAGGAGGGACCAGAGGGGAGTGACTAAGTGCCTACTCGGCCTGACCAAGGTCACACGGCGGCTTAGTCGACTCTGTGAACCAGGGAGGGACCGGGCAGATGGACCAGGTACCACTATGGGATCAACCTTGTGTGAGAGCAGGTGACTCCCACAGGTCAGATGGCAGGAACTGACCAGTACAGCGGATGAGAACGGCAGGAAGGCTGACGTGTGGTCCGGGTAGACAAGCAGCCTGGTTCGGCAGATAGCAAGACTGGTGCTCCGGGTAGGCAAGCAGGCGAGCACGGCCAGTGACTGGCAGGTGCTCCTGGTAGGCTGGCTGGCGGGCACGACAGGTAACAGGCAGATGCTCCAAGTAGGCAGGCTGGCGGGCACGACTGGTAACAAGTGGGTGCTCCAGGTACGCAGGCGGGCACAACAGGTAAAAGACAGGTGGTCCAGGTAAGCAGACTGGCGGGCACAACTGTAGACAGACAGGAGGACAGAACTGTTAGACAGGCTGGCGGGATGGACTGACTGACAGACTGGTAGGCAGGACTGACAGGCAGCGGGACCTGAGGGCTGGAGCAAGTGTTTAGCACACGGAACAACAACCTTGCATAGGCACCTCCATTTTGGAGGAGGTGCCTTATATAGGGGAAGTCCTCCGGCCATTGGCTGGGGACTCTATAGGACGGCGCGCGCTTCCCCTGTAAAAGGAAGGGAGCGCGCGCGCGCCCTAAGCACAATGCCCGGAAAGCTGCGCGTGGTCCACGCCACAGCAGCATGGGAGCGGGAAGACGCCGGACCTGGACCGCAGCGGTGAGGGGAACGGCATCTCTGCCTCCTGCTACATTGTTTAAGTGTTCCATTTATTGTTATGAGCAGTATATATATACAGTATATATATCTATAATATGATGCTGCAAGCGTCCCTCTGTCTGAAGCCTCTATAGATTGCGCAAGCGCGACACGCAGTCTGGTTGCAGACAGAAGAACGCATGGAGCCATTACAGGTCAGAGGAGTGTATGGCGCCGGAGATCGTGGTATGCATAGACACTGAATGCATACCGTGATCTCCGGCGCCATACTTACATACTTACCTGACCGGTGGAGCATTGCCGTGGCACCTCTCTTCTTGCCGGAGACCGGGGCTAGAGTGAAGGCCTCGGAGTCGGCGTATGTGCATAGCGCTACCCGGCGCCATTTTACTGAAAACACATTTGCAGTGTGTCTTCAGCAAAATGGCGCCGGACAGCGCGGTATGGGCACGCGCGTACTCCGGCGCCACACTCCTCCCCCGGCCTCCGGCAGAACTGGACACCGCAGCGCTGGAGCACGGGGAAGAAAGGTGAGTATAAGTGTTTTTTTGTATGTGTCCAGTGTGAAAGGGATGAGGGGTGCCACACATACCAGGATTGGGAGGTAAGGGGGCCATACATACCAGGATTGGGAGGTGAGGGGCCACACATATGAGGATTGGGGGATGAGGGGGCCACAAATACCAGGATTGGGGGGAGAGTGGGCCACATATACTAGGATTGGGGGATGAGGGGTACCATACCATACCAGAATAGGGATGAGGGGGTACCATGTATACCAGGATTGGGGATGAGGGGTATCTTGTATACCAGGATTGGGGATGAGGGGCCCATGCATACTAGGATAGGGATGAGGAGTGCCATGCATACCAGGATGGGGGTGAGGGAGCCATGCATACCAGGATTGGGGGTGACAGAGCCATGCATACCAGGATTGGGGATGAGGGGTACCATGCATACCAGGATTGGGGATAAGGGAGCCATGCATACCAGAATTAGGGATGAGGGGTGCCATGCATACCAGGATTGGGGATGAGGGGTGCCATGCATACCAGGATTGGGGATGAGGGGCCCATGCATACAAGGATGGGGGTGAGAGGTGCCATGCATATCAGGATTGGGGATGAGGGAGCCATGCATACCAGGATTGGTGATGAGGGGTGCCATGCATACCAGGATTGGGAATGAGGGAGCCATGCATACCAGGATTGGGGATGAGGGAGCCATGCATACCAGGATTGGGGATGAGGGGTGCCATGTATACCAGGATTGGGGATGAGGGGTGCCATGCATACTTGGATGGGGGTGAGGGAGCCATGCATACCAGGATTGGGGATGACGGAGCCATGCATACCAGGATTGGGGATGAGGGGTACCATGCATACCATGATTGGGGGTGAAGGAGCCATGCATACCAGGATTAGGGATGAGGAGTGCCATGCATACCAGGATTGGGGATGAGGGGTGCCATGCATACCAGGATTGTGGGATGAGGGGCCCATGCATACAAGGATGGGGGTGAGAGGTGCCTTGCATATCAGGATTGGGGATGAGGGAGCCATGCATACCCAGATTGGGGATGAGGGAGCCATGCATACCAGGACTGGGGATGAGGGGTGCCATGCATACCAGGATTGGGGGTGAGGGGTGCCATGCTTACCAGGATTGGGAATGAGGGAGCCATGCATACCAGGATTGGGGATGAGGGGTGCCATGTATGCCAGGATTGGGGATGAGGGAGCCATGCATGCCAAGATTGGGGATGAGGGAGCCATGCATACCAGGATTGGGGATGAGGGGTGAAATGCATACCAGGATTGGGGATGAGGGGTGAAATTCCCTACCAGGATTGGGGATGAGGGGTGCCATGCATACCAGGATTGTGGATGAGGGGTGCCATGCATACCAGGATTGGGGATGAGGGAGCCATGCATACCAGGATTGGGGATGAGGGAGCCATGCATACCAGGATTAGGGATGAGGAGTGCCATGCGTACCAGGATTGGGGATTAGGGGTGCCATGCATACCGGGATTGGGGATGAGGGGTGCCATTCATACCGGGATTGGGGATGAGGGGTGCCATGCATACCAGGATTTGGGATGAGGGGTGCCATGCATACCATGATTGGGGATGAGGGGTTCCATGCATACCGGGATGGGGGATGAGTGGTGCCATGCATACCGGGATTGGGGATGAGGGGTGCCATGCATACCAGGATGGGGATGAGGAGTGCCATGCATACCAGGATGTGGCTGAGGGGCACATGCATACCAGGATGACGGATACCATGCATACCAGGATTGGGGATAAGGAGTACCACGCATACCAGGATTGGGGGTGAGGGGTTCCATGCCTTCCAGGATTGGGGATGAGGGGTGCCATGCATACCAGGATTGGGGATGAGGGGTGCCATGCATACCAGGATTGGGGATGAGGGGTGCCATGCATACTAGGATTGGAGGTGAGGGGTGCCATGCATACCAGGATTGGAGGTGAGGGGTGCCATGCATACCAGGATTGGGGGTGAGGGGTGACATGCATACCAGGATAGGGATGAGGAGTGCCATGCATACCAGGATAGGATGGTGGGGACAGGAGGGGGGGCAACACAAATACCAGGATGGGGGCAGCACATACCAGCATGGGAGACCATATACCAATAAAAATGCTCGCAGATTCTATGCATGTAAAAGGTTCTATGAACAGAAACGTTGCCATTTGGGCTCAATAAAGTCCATTTTTTCTAAAAAAAATTCCTTATAATTTGGAGTGCTGCCTTCTGATGAATTTTTCTGATATGCTGCAGTTTGGACAGACTGCTTGAAGGCCTGGCACCCACTAGTGAGTAATTGTTAAATGGTGCTGTTTCAATATATGTTTTCTATATTCAGTGTATATATATATATATATATATATATATATATATATATATATATATATATATATATACACACTATTGAGCCCGTTCTACACCCAGGTGGCGAGCATTTTTATTTGGTATATGGTCTCCCATGCTGGTATGTGCTGCCCCCATCCTGGTGTTTGTGCTGCCCCCATCCTAGTATTTGTGCTGCCTCCAACCTGGTATTTGTGCTCCCCAATCCTGTTCCTCCATCCTGTTATGTGCTGCCCTCATCTCTATCCTGGTATGCATGGCACGCCTCATACCTATCCTGGTATGCATGGCACCCCTCACCACTAATCCTGGTATGCATGGCACCCCTCACCCCCAATCCTGGTATTAATTGCACCCCTCACCCCCATTGCTGGTATGCATGGCACCCTCATCCCCAATCCTGGTATGCATGGCACTCCTCATCCCCAATCCTGGAATGCATGGTACCCCTCACCCCCAATCCTTGTATGCATGGCACCCCTCACCCCCAATCCTGTATGCATGGCTCACCTCACCCCCAATCCTGGAATACATGGCACCCCTCATCCCCAATCCTGGCTTGCATGGCGCCCCTCATCCTGGTATGCATGGCTCCCTCATACCGAATCCTGGTATGCATGGTACCCCATCCCTCATCCCTATCCTGGTATGTATGGTACCCCACATCCTGGTATGCATGGTACCCCTCATCCCTATTCTAGTATGTATGGTACCCCTCAGCCTGGAATGCATGGCACCCAAACCCTCATCCTGGTGTGCATGGCACCCCATCCCTCATCCTGGTATGCATGGTACCCCACATTCCTATCCTGGCATGTATGGTACCCCTCATCCCTAATCCTTGTATACATGGAACCCTTCATCCCCAATCCTGGTATACATGGTACCCCTCATCTCTATCCTGGTATGTATGGTACCCCTCAACCCTATTATGGTATGTATGGTACCCCTCATCCCTATTCTAGTATGTATGGTACCCATCATCCTGGAATGCATGGCACTCAATCCCTCATCCTGGTATGCATGGCACCCCATCCCTCATCCTGGTATGCATGGCACCCCGAATTCCCATCCTGGTATGTACGGTACCCCTCATCCCTATTCCGGTATGCATGGTACCTCTCATCCCTATTCTGGTATGCATGGTACCCCTCACCCCCCAATCCTAGTATGCATAATCCCCTCATCCCCCAATAATGATATGTGTGGTACCCCTCATCCCCCAATCCTGGTATGAATGGTCCCCTCACCCCCAATCCTGGTATGCATGGTCCCCTCACCCCACAATCCTGGTATGCATGGTCCCTTCACCCCACAATCCTGATATGTGTGCCCCCCTCATCCCTTTTACGCTGTACACACATACAAAAAAATAAACAGTTATACACTGTTCCAAATTATTATGCAAATAATAATTTCTCAGATTTTCCCAAATTACCTATATGAATTGCAGTCGTTGTAATTTTCCAGTCAAATAACTATTAGAGTACAATTGAAAGGTTTTTGTACAAACTGCCTATGATAACAGTATATTTCTCAAACTGCACTCAAAATGCATGTTCCAAATTATTATGCACAGCAGAGTTTTCAACCTTTTCATTTTAACTTGCTGGGAGTTGCATACCTGCTTGCGTTTATGCTTTCAACCCGCCCTCATCTTCCGTTTTTTGTAATAGCTTCACCAGCACTAGATAGTTTATTTTTGCTGTTATGGGTCCGGGTGGTGGAACCTCTGTGCTTCCGTGCAAGGAGGGACCAGAGGGGCGTAACTAAGTACCTACTCGGCCTGACCAAGGTCGCACGGCGGCTCAATCGACTCCGTGAACCAGGGAGGGACCGAGCAGGGGGACCAGGTGCCACTCTGGGACCGACCGTGTGTGAGAGCAGGTGACTCCCACGGGTCAGATGGCAGGAACTGACCGGTACAGTGGATAAGCACGGCTGGAAGGCTGACGGGTGGTCCGGGTAGACAACATAGCAGGCACAACAGGTAACAGGCAGGTGCTCCAGGTAGGCAGGCAGGCGGGCACAACAGGTAACAGGCAGGTGCTTCCAGGTGAGCTGGTTGGTGAGCACAACAGGTAACTGGCAGGCAGACTGATGAGCAGGACTTACTGGCAGACAGGCGGGCAGGACTGACAGGCAGACAGGCGGGCAGGACTGACAGGCAGACTGGCGAGCAGGACTGACAGGCAGACTGGCGAGCAGGACTGACAGGCAGACTGGCGGGCAAGACTGACAGGCAGCGGGACCTGCGGGCTGAAGCAAGTGTTAGCACACGGAACAACAACCATTGCACAGGCACCTCCATATTGGAGGAGGTGCTTTAAATAGGGGAAGTCCTCCGGCCATTGGCCGGGGACTTTTTGAGGATGGCGCGCGCGGCCCCTTGACGAGGGAGGGAGCGCGTGCGCCCTAAGCACAGTGCCCGGGAAGCAGTGAGCGCCACAGTAGCTGCAGGACGGGAGCCGGAAAACGCTGGACCAGGGCCTTGGCAGTGAGGGGAACGGCGTCTCTTTCCGGCAGGAGGCAGAGACGCCATTGCTACATTTGCCAAATGAAGGTTTCTGCATCTCTCCCATATAACTCATAGAGGAGTCCGAGTGATCATCTGATGTAGCCACAAAGGAATTATCTGTAGACCAGGTCTGAATGGTCGCCTACAGGGACTTTTCTTAAGAATGGAAGGAGGTAATTTATTCCAGTTATAAACCTTGTTTTATGTGTAGTCATCACTGTCTCTTTTGAACTTGGATTTCTTTATATCCATGATAGTATTTTCCAATTTAGCCAAGTCAGTTTGTCATTACAGATATTAAACTCTTTCAACTGCACATATTTTCCCAGTGAGGGTTGGATGTTTTTTATGTCCATTTTAATTTTAGTCAATTCAATTTCCTCGTTTAGTTATTAATCGCATTAATTTCAGTGAACACTGACCGAGGATACTGATCCATTCCTCTTGAAATTCGTTGCTGTATACTGTGGTGGCAACTTTTTTCAACCGTAATCCTCTAGGGATCATTTCCTTCTTGATATATGTGTCCAAGGTTGTTAGATCCCACCAGATTTTGAGTTCTCTGGACATTTTATTTTCCAGCTGAGACATAAGATCTTTAAATTCAGTCGGGTCTGTTGCTGCCACTGAAGAACCATTATCAAAAACAGAAGCCAGTTTGCTTATTCTGGCTGAACAGTCCTCTATGTCACTGAAATTCATCATAAAAAATGGGAAAATTTCAAACTAACACAGCACATCAAAATCTGTGTGCAAACTCCAGGTGAGCAAGACTATACAAAAACTCTGAGGCAATGTGTAAATACAAGAAAAGTAGTCAGCTCACCTGTTCGGGGTGTGGAGCAATCGATGCCACACACAGATCCAGCCAGAGCAACTAGGAGAGGATCCAAAACAATATCATATGATAAAGCCAAGACGGCATGTAGATAAAAATAAAACTTAGCTTTTAATTAGCCATATAAAATATTGCTCCATATGGTGTTACAGGCAAAGTGCAGCTGTGCAAAGATAAAGACCTACGCGTTTCCACAACAAGTCTTAATCATGGCCTTACTTCCATAGTGACAAGGAGGCAAATAAATAGTGAACATTTAAAAAATGCAGCCTACAAACTGAAAAAGGATAAATGGATTAAAAAAAGAGAAAGAAAATAAATAAAAATAATATATATACAGTATATATACAGTTAGGTCCATATATATTTGGACAGAGACAACATTTTTCTAATTTTGGTTCTAAACATAACCACAATGAATTTTAAGCAAAACAATTCAGATGCAGTTGAAGTTCAGAATTTCAGCTTTCATTTGAGGGTATCCACATTAAAATTGGATGAAGGGTTTAGGAGTTTCAGCTCCTTAACATGTGCCACCCTGTTTTTAAAGGGACCAAAAGTAATTGGACAGATTAAATAATTGTAATAAAATGTTCATTTCTAGTACTTGGTTGAAAACCCTTTGTTGGCAATGACTGCCTGAAGCCTTGAACTCATAGACAGCAAGAACAGGCACTATTAGAAACACCTGTCTGGAATCTCTCCAGGTACATTTTATCTGAAAACCAAACCTCTTTATTAGTCAAAGGACTGAGATTTTCACCTACGAATGAATTCAATGTTTTCAGGACAATTTTGGACGTAAATAAACAAGCACGTAATTTGACTGTCAGATGCCATTTCTTGGATGTGGATAAAACCTCAACCACTCCTGAGGATGAAATTCTTCCTCAGGTTACGCAGGACAAGATGTTATAATTTATTGAACAACGATCACTTTTACAGATGAAACTTTAAGAAACTGAATCATTATCTTCGAATACGAATTTAAATGACAATTTTCGGACTGAACACTTCAGTCCAGGTCACAGGTATTGGATCAATTTCAGGACTTGATTGAGAAGGAAATTGTGAAGTTAAACAATGAGGCGTTGGGAGTGAATAAATGGGATAGTAATTTAACTTGCAAAGAGAAAAATGCTTTGAAAAAATTGAAAGACAATTCTGAACTTATACTGCGTCCAGCTGATAAGGGGGGGCCCAATTATTTTGTTAGATGCAAATAAATTTGCAGGATCTGGAAAATGGGGATGTTTATTAAGAATTATCTAAGGATCCCACTTCTGATTCTAATATTGCCATTCAGGATTTATTAAATGAGTGGTTACATCTAGGGGCCCTGGATGAAAAACTTCTGGATTACTTATTGGTTGATCATTCTGTTGTTCCAATCTATCATTCCCTGACCAAAACACTAAAATATGTTTCCGCCACCTTTAAGACCCATTGTGGTGGGGATTGGTGCTTTGAGTGAAAGATTAAGTGCCTGGGTGGATTTTTACCTACAACCTTTAGTCCAGGAGATTCCTAGTTACATCAGGGACTCAAAGGTCGTATTAACTATTTTTGATGAATTCAGGTGGCAAAATCATTTTGGATGGTTATCTTGTGATGTGGTGGCACTGTATCCCTCCATTCCGCATTACATTGCTATAGCATGTCTATAGAGGTATGGTAACTCACCAGACCTATTATGGTGTACTCCTATTACTGTCCCCTGATGAGCCCCGATTGAGGAAGGGGCGAAACGCGTTGGGACTGTGACTCTAGCACACACTGGGCCATCAATAAACTGGTATCAGATACTGTAAGTCTGCAATCTAGCAGTTTGCTAGTGTATTATGGTTGTGATATGAACTTATCATTTATTTTCTCTCTCTAGTTTGGGAGAATACTTGTGGCTAATGCAATGGCCTTTTTCTGAGAAACACTGAGTGATATAACAATTCATTGGTACTTTTCGGTTACTACTCACATTGATTGAGACTAGTGTTGAGCGAGCACTAAAATGCTCGGGTGC
Organism: Phyllobates terribilis; assembly: GCF_046119375.1. Classification (NCBI taxonomy): domain Eukaryota; kingdom Metazoa; phylum Chordata; class Amphibia; order Anura; family Dendrobatidae; genus Phyllobates; species Phyllobates terribilis. Next base: position 231,913,407 of record NW_027362764.1, read on the forward strand.
TCGAAGCTCGGGCCGAGCTCGCCGTGATACACAGGTGCTCGACCCGAGCAACGAGCCCAATTTTAGTCTATGGGAGACCCGAGCATTTTTGCGGCGGCACCCCCGGCAGTCTGTAGAAAGCCTAAAAAGTGCCCAAAACGATAGTGACAGTGCTCAAAAGACATGGGGACAGCATGGGGATCGCCCCAGGAAGCATTTCTGACCCCCAGGTCACTGCTGTCAACAACGTGGTCAGAGGTATTAAGCCACTTTTACGGGCTCACAATAAAACATTCAAAAACGAAACTGAAACGGTTTTCCTGTGAAATATGTTAAGGAACTTCCTTTCCAGGGTAAAGACTTGTGTATAAGGTAAAATAAATAACCAAAAACAAAAATACTCCTCCACACCTTGGGCTATGTTCACAAGTAGCATTTTTTATGCGTTTTTGCACTTTTGTATTGCTTTCAACTATGACAAATGCATTCACCCGGAAATGTAATTTTAACATTTTACAATCTTATCTGGCCATGTGCTGTGTGACACATGCATACAGTGCTGAAAAGACATGGGGACAGCATGGGGAAGACCCCTGGAAGCATCTCTGACACCCAGGTCACTGCCAAAAGTGTGCCCATCAGAAGTGATCCTTTCCGCATCAGAAGATGCAGACTTGCAACTATCCCTGTGCAAGTCCTTGTCCCAGGGCAGTGTTCAATTGTACCTCCCCCATTCCTTGCAATGCAAGAGCAAGTATGCAGCCTGCCACCCACCCACCCCCAGGCTGCAATACCATACTGCTAGCTTGCTTGCACTTGAAATGGGGCCTTTTAGTTTGGAGAAGGCTGAAGCTGGCCACTACCTCATGGCTGCTTGGGCAGCGAGGTATCCATACTCAGTCCCCAGCCGCCCGGCGGCTGGGTGTCCACACTTGGTCCCCAGCCACCAGGGGGCGGCCGGGTGTCCATACTCGATCCCCAGCCGCCCCCATTTCTCCTTGGAACATCCCTCCACACACTTTTCGTAGTCCGGCCTGCTTTAGGGCAGCATTGGACAAGCCCACCAGAGAACCAGACTCCTCCGGTGGGCCCTGGCTTCTCCATCAGGGGAGTTGAGAGTACCAAGGTGAGGAGCATGATGATGATGATAGAAGTTAGCATCTGCTTTGTTTTCTTGGAATGCAAGCGTAAGTGTGCAACCAAACACCCACCCACCCCCAGGCTGCAATACCATACTGCTAGCTTGCACTTGAAATGGGGCCTTTTAGTTTGGAGGAGGCCGAAGCTGGCCACTACCTCATGGCTGCTTGGGCAGCGAGGTATCCATATTCAGTCCCCAGCCACCCGGCGGCCGGGTGTCTACGCTCGGTCCCCAGCTGCCAGGGGGCGGCCGGGTGTCCATACTCGGTCCTCAGCCGTCCCGCGGCCGGGTGTCCACACACGCTCCCCAGCCGCCTAGGGGCGGCCGGGTGTCCATAAATGGTCCCCAGCCGCCCCCATTTCTCCTTGGAACATCCCCCCACACACTTTTCTTAGCCCGGCCTGTTTTAGGGCAGCATTGGACGAGCCCACCAGAGAACCAGACTCCTCCGGTGGGCCCTGGCTTCTCCATCAGGGGAGTTGAGAGTGCCAAGATGAGGAGCATTATGATGATGATAGAAGTTAGCGTCTGCTTTGTTTTCTTGGAATGCAAGCGCATGTATGTAGTAGTGGCTAGGCCTGAGGTGGTCAGCGTTTTGGCACATATCCTACCTCCTCCGAGGATTGCTGGATGTTTTCCTGCTACTATCCCAGTTCTATGACACCCGTTAAAACAAACCTTCAGGTGATAAATGATCGATGAGGTGGTGGCAAAGGAGAAAGAGCAAGAGGAACAGGGACCATTCACATCAATATCAGGCCACTCAACCACACGTCTTGTAGGATATGTTTCTGTGCCAATAGGAGCAGTTCGGCTACACAGTTAAAGGGCATGCAGTGAGTGCAATGCCTACCCAAAAATTCGAAGCACTCCAATGCCCCTTGGAAGTGACATAGAGGTCAGAGGGCCTTAACTAAACGTTTTTTTTCCATTTATAGCAACTGAGTCTCCTGTGCACTGTTGGCCTATGCAGTAAATGGAAGGCTTTCCAAAAATTATGAGGAACTGCAATGCCCCTTGAAACAGACGTGGATTACAACATATTAAAAACCTTATACCCATTTTGGGGAGTGGGTCTCCCTTCGTGTTCGCCTATGCATTGCAAAGCAAAAGCTGACTAAAATTAGGATGAAATGCATTGCCCATTGGAAGAATGGTGGAGGTCTCAGTGGAATAAAAAGACAATATCAATTCCCCTTGGAAAAGTGGTGGAGGTCGCAGTAGCTTAACAAGATGGTTTTAATGCCCCTTGGAGAAGTGGTGGAGGTCGCAGTAGCTTAACAAGACAGTTTTAATACCCCTTGGAAGAGACATGGAGGTCGCAGTAGCTTAACAAGACGGTTTTAATACCCCTTGGAAATGTGGTGGAAGTCGCAGTAGCTTAACAAGATGGTTGTAATGCCCCTTGGAAAAGTGGTGGAGGTCGCAGTAGCTTAACAAGACGGTTTTAATGCCCCTTGGAAGAGATGTGGAGGTTGCAGTAGCTTAACAAGACGGTTTTAATGCCCCTTGGAAAAGTGGTGGAGGTCGCAGTAGCTTAACAAGACGGTTTTAATGCCCCTTGGAGAATTGGTGGAGGTTGCAGTTGCTTAACAAGATGATTTTAATGCCCCTTGGAAGAGACGTGGTAGTCGCAGTAGCTTAATAAGATGGATTTAATGCCCCTTGGAAAAGTGGTGGAGGTCGCAGTAGCTTAACAAGACGGTTTTAATGCTCCTTGGAAAAGTGTTGGAAGTCGCAGTAGCTTAACAAGACGGTTTTAATGCCCCTTGGAAAAGTGGTGGAGGTCTCAGTAGCTTAACAAGACGGTTTTAATGCCACTTGGAAGAGACGTGGAGGTCGCAGTAGCTTAACAAGATGGTTTTAATGCCCCTTGGAGAATTGGTGGAGGTCGCAGTATCTTAACAAGACAGTTTTAATGCCCCTTGGAAGAGACGTGGAGGTCGCAGTATGTAACGGGTCTGGGAGGCGGAACCTCTGAGCAACTATACAAGGGGGCGGTCCTTGTAAGGAAGCGGGTGGCTCCCGGGGAAGACGGGCAGGTAGACACGGCAAGTGACAGGGACAGTCTCTGTGTAGAAGGGCAGGTAGTCACGGCAAGTGACAGGGACAGTCTCTGGGTAGAAGGACAGGTACTCACGGCAAGTGACAGGGACAGTCTCTGGGTAGAAGGACAGCAGGCAGGTGGCTGGTGAGTGCTCCCAGGTGAGCGGGCGAGAGTCTTTGGACAGGCAGGTGGTCACGGCAAGTGACGGCAGAGCCTCCAGGTAGGCTAGCAGACAGGTAGCAGGTGAGCTCTCCCAGGTGAGCTGGCAAGAGTCTCTGGACAGGCAGGTGGTCACGGCAGGTGACAGCAGAGCCTCCTGGTAGGCTAGCAGACAGGTAGCAGGTGAGCGCTCCCAGGTGAGCAGGCAAGAGTCTCTGGACAGGCAGGTGGTCACGGCAAGTGACAGCGGAGCCTCCAGGTAGGCTAGCAGACAGGTAGCAGGGGAGCGCTCCCAGGTGAGCAGGCAAGAGTTTCTGGACAGGCAAGTGGTCACGGCAAGTGACAGCGGAGCCTCCAGGTAGGCTAGCAGGCAGGTAGCAGATGAGCGCTCCCAGGTGAGCGGGCAGGCTGGTCCATAGACAGACTGACAGGTGTCGGAAGGCAGACCGTCGGACCGCAGGCTTGCAAGCAGGTAAACGGATATCAGGCAGGTATCTAGCAGGAATCTGGCAGGTGACTGGCAGGTAACTGGTAACGGGACCTGAGGGCTGAAGCAGAGTGAAGGCTTTGCAACAACATTGCTCGGGTACCTCCATTTTGGAGGAGGTGCCTTATATATGGTGAGGTCCTCCGGCCATTGGCTGGGGACTCCTTAGGACGGCGCGCGGCCCCCTTAAGAGAGGGGGAGCGCGCGCACGCGCACCCTAAGCACAGTGGCCGGGAAGCAGTGCGCGCTGCCAGCAGAGCGGGAGGAGGACGCCGGGCACGGAGTGGAGAGGTGAGGGGAACAGCATCCCTGCCTAGCAGGAGGCAGGGACGCCGACGCTACAGTACCCCCCCTTTAGGCCCCCCCTTTTTTAGGCCAGATAGAAATTTATCAAGGATGAGAGGGGCATGGATGTTCTCCCGGGGCTCCCACGTTCTCTCCTCAGGACCAAACCCCTTCCAATCTACCAGAAAAAAGTTTTTTCCTCTTACCCTTTTGGTGGCCAGAATGTTCTCTACCTCAAACTCGTTTTCAGCGGAAACCGGAGCAGGAGGCGTACCTGTAGACTTGGAAAAAGAGTTAAGTACCACGGGTTTGAGGAGAGATACATGGAAGGAGTTAGGGATCCGCAAGTTGGCTGGGAGTTTCAATTTATAGGCCACTGGGTTGATTTGTTTGATAACTTCTAGTGGGCCGATGAACCGAGACCCTAACTTGTAGGAAGGAATCTTGAGCCGGACATACTTGGACGAGAGCCAGACTTTATCTCCAGGATGGAATTGTGGAGGATCCAGGCGTTTTTTGTCAGCGTGTTTTTTCATCCGCTCGGACGACTGAAGGAGTGCGGATCGGGTACTCTCCCAAATGGAGGAAAATTTGCTAACGAGAGATTCCGCAGCCGGATTGTCCACCGAGGTGGAGACGGGAAATGGGATCTGAGGATGCTGACCGAAGACTACAAAAAACGGGGATCTGGAGGAAGATTCGCTCTCGTGATTATTGTAAGAGAATTCGGCCCATGGCAGGAGATCCACCCAGTCTGAATGGTGGGCATTAACGAAGTGCCGGAGGTAACTGGTCAGGATCTGATTGATCCGCTCCACTTGACCATTGGACTGTGGGTGGTATGCGGAGGAGAAGTCCAGGGTGACGTCTAGCAGCTTACATGTGGCTCTCCAGAAGCGTGAGATGAACTGAACCCCACGATCCGACACGATGTGGAGGGGCAGGCCATGGAGACGGAAGATGTGGCAGATAAAGTCTTTAGCCAGCTCGGGTGCAGATGGGAGGCCTGGCAGGGGAATGAAATGAGCCATTTTGGAAAAGCGGTCAGCGACCACCCAAATGACCGTACAACCGGCAGAGAACGGGAGATCTGTTATGAAGCCCATAGCTATATGCTGCCAGGGGGCAGCAGGTACTGGAAGAGGAAGGAGGCGACCGGCTGGCAGGTGTCTCGGAACCTTGTTGCGGGCGCAGGACACACAGGCAGAAACAAAGTCTATTACGTCCTTGTGCAGGGTAGGCCACCAGTAGTGCCGGGTGATAAGCTGGAGGGTCTTTTTCTGACCGGCATGGCCAGCAAGCTTAGACGAGTGACCCCAGTGTAGGATCTTCTCCCGATCAGGTACCGTTACGAACGTCTTACCGGAGGGAGACGATTTAGACTCACGGGGGCCACCTGCATTACTCTGGCGGGATCGATGATGTGTTTAGGTTCCTCCTCAAGATCAGACACCAGGAAGGATCGGGACAAGGTGTCAGCTTTGATGTTTTTGTCAGCCGGGCGAAAATGAAGAACAAAATCAAAGCGAGCAAAAAACAAGGACCACCGGGCTTGGCGCGGGTTAAGTCTCTGGGCACTCTGGAGGTAAGCCAAGTTCTTGTGGTCCGTGTAAATTATTACTGGGTGAAGAGCCCCCTCGAGCAGGTAACGCCACTCCTCCAAAGCCAGCTTGATGGCCAATAATTCTCGGTCTCCTATAGAATAGTTGCGCTCGGAAGAGGAGAAGAGTTTGGAGAAGAAGCCGCAAGTTACCATTCTCCCGGAAGACGATTTTTGGGTAAGTACCGCTCCGGCTCCAGAGGAGGAGGCGTCAACTTCCAGGAAGAATTGCTTGTTGCCGTCCGGGCGATGCAGCACTGGGGCGGAAGAGAAAGCCTGTTTTAAGGAAAGAAAGGCTTCCTCAGCTTCAGGCGGCCATTCTCTGGGATTAGTGCCCTTACGGGTGAGCGCAGAGATTGGGGCAGTCCGGGAAGAGAAGTGCGGTATGAAGAGGCGGTAGTAATTGGCGAAGCCCAGGAACCGCTGAATAGCCTTCAACCCCTCTGGTCGAGGCCACTTCTCGATGGCAGACAGTTTCTCAGGATCCATTCGTGGGCCGGTCTGAGAAATTATGTAGCCCAAAAACGGAAGCGAGGTCTGCTCAAAGAGGCACTTCTCATATTTAGGGTAGAGGTGGTTCTGCCTGAGCCTGAGCAGAACCTGACGAACATCCCTCCGGTGTGTGGGGAGATCCGGAGAGAAGACCAAGATGTCGTCCAGGTACACCACTACGCAGGAGTAGAGAAGGTCCCGGAAGATGTCATTGACCAACTCTTGAAAGACGGCGGGAGCATTACAGAGACCGAAGGGCATTACCAGGTATTCATAGTGGCCGTCCCGGGTGTTGAATGCCGTCTTCCATTCATCCCCCTGACGGATACGGACCAGGTTATACGCCCCACGGAGGTCCAGTTTGGTGAAGATTCTAGCCCCCCTCAGACGGTCAAATAATTCCGGAATGAGCGGAAGGGGGTATTTATTCTTCACCGTGATCTGGTTAAGGCCTCTATAGTCTATACAGGGACGGAGTGAGCCATCCTTCTTTTTGACGAAGAAGAAGCCTGCTCCCGCCGGGGAAGTAGATTTCCGGATGAATCCCCGGGCCAGATTCTCCTCAATATATTCTGACATGGATCGGGTCTCAGCAGCGGACAAAGGGTAAATGCGCCCACGGGGAGGAGTAGCGCCGGGCATCAGGTCGATTGGGCAGTCGTATGGTCTATGAGGGGGTAATGTCTCTGCCTCCTTTTTATTAAAGACGTCCGCATAAGACCAATAAGGAGCCGGAAGACCAGGTAGATTGGCTGGAGTAGGAGAAGGACGGACAGGATGGACGGGAACTAAACAAGTCTTATGGCAGTCCTGTCCCCAGCGAAGGACTTCTCCGGTCTGCCAATCAAGCACGGGTGCATGTTTCTGAAGCCAAGGTAGGCCTAGCAATAGGGCGTGAGAGAGTCCAGGCAGAACATGAAAGAAGATGCTCTCAGAGTGCAGCATTCCCACCTGCAGGGTTATGGATTCTGTGATGAGTTGGATGGGATGTGGTAAGAGGCCCCCATCCACGGCAGCGACAGATAAGGGTACAGCTAGAGGTTTGGTGGGAATGCGGTATTTCTCTACCAGAGACTGAGAAATGAGATTTCCGGCAGCTCCAGAGTCAAGCTGGGCTAGTTCAAAATAACGGTTCTCCCCACAGATGATAGAGACCGACAGCAACAGAGATGGAGAGGGTTTACTCTTGTTTAGGGCGACCTCTCTGAGCGATCCTAGACACAGGCGTTTCCCGACCTCTCCGGGCAGGAACGGATCCGGTGCTCCTTACTGCCACAGTAGAAGCAGCTCCCCTTGGCACGGCGTAACTCTTGACGGGTTTTGACCATCTTGGTCTGGTCGACCTGCGTAGGCTCAGGTGAGTGCGCCTGGGGAGTAGCGGGAGAAGGGACAGGTTTCTGAAAGGTAGGGGCTAGACGTGGAAACCTCCTCTCACGGGTGACCTCTTTGATGCGTTCCTGGAACCGGATGTCAATCCAGGTGGCAAGAGTTATTAAGTCGTCGAGAGTGGTAGGTATGTCCCGATCGGCGAGTTCATCTTTAATACGGCCGGACAGACCCTCCCAAAAGACAGACACCAGGGCGTTGTTATCCCAGGCCAGCTCCGAAGCAAGGGTACGGAACCGTATGGCATATTGGCCCACGGTGAGATTTCCTTGATGGAGGCGTAGCAGAGATGATGCGGATGAGGTCTTCCGTCCGGGTTCGTCGAAGACTTTCCGGAAAGCCGTGAGAAAGGCTGGCAGGTTGGACACCAGGGGGTCTCCTCTTTCCCATAGAGGATTTAGCCAAGCCAGTGCCTCCCCCGTGAGATGGGACATGATGAAGGCTACTTTGGCCCGGTCGGAGATAAACTGGTGGGACAGGAGTTCAAAGTGCAGGGTGCACTGGTTTATGAAGCCCTGAGCTTGAGCGGGGTCGCCTCCGAAGCGAGGAGGTGCCAAAAGCCGGGGTCCGGGACAGGATGCCCTGGTATTGGTGGGCAGCGGCGCTGCCGGGCTGCGAGTCATGACACTAGCGGTGGTTGCTGGTGGAGCAGTCAGAGTGTCCAGGCGAGAGTTGACATTCCGCATATGACTCAGGATGGACTCCTGTTGGGACCTCTGACGGGACAGTTCATGACATAGGTCCGAGAGCGAGGGAGCTTGGGTGCCACCGGGTTCCATGGCCCGAGCAAACTGTAACGGGTCTGGGAGGCGGAACCTCTGAGCAACTATACAAGGGGGCGGTCCTTGTAAGGAAGCGGGTGGCTCCCGGGGAAGACGGGCAGGTAGTCACGGCAAGTGACAGGGACAGTCTCTGGGTAGAAGGGCAGGTAGTCACGGCAAGTGACAGGGACAGTCTCTGGGTAGAAGGACGGGTACTCACGGCAAGTGACAGGGACAGTCTCTGGGTAGAAGGACAGCAGGCAGGTGGCTGGTGAGTGCTCCCAGGTGAGAGGTCGAGAGTCTTTGGACAGGCAGGTGGTCACGGCAAGTGACGGCAGAGCCTCCAGGTAGGCTAGCAGACAGGTAGCAGGTGAGCGCTCCCAGGTGAGCTGGCAAGAGTCTCTGGACAGGCAGGTGGTCACGGCAGGTGACAGCAGAGCCTCCTGGTAGGCTAGCAGACAGGTAGCAGGTGAGCGCTCCCAGGTGAGCAGGCAAGAGTCTCTGGACAGGCAGGTGGTCACGGCAAGTGACAGCGGAGCCTCCAGGTAGGCTAGCAGATAGGTAGCAGGTGAGCGCTCCCAGGTGAGCAGGCAAGAGTCTCTGGACAGGCAAGTGGTCACGGCAAGTGACAGCGGAGCCTCCAGGTAGGCTAGCAGGCAGGTAGCAGATGAGCGCTCTCAGGTGAGCGGGCAGGCTGGTCCATAGACAGACTGACAGGTGTCGGAAGGCAGACCGTCGGACCGCAGGCTTGCAAGCAGGTAAACGGATATCAGGCAGATATCTAGCAGGAATCTGGCAGGTGACTGGCAGGTAACTGGTAACGGGACCTGAGGGCTGAAGCAGAGTGAAGGCTTTGCAACAACATTGCTCTGGCACCTCCATTTTGGAGGAGGTGCCTTATATATGGTGAGGTCCTCCGGCCATTGGCCGTGGACTCCTTAGGACGCCGACGCTACACAGTAGCTTAACAAGACGGTTTTAATGCCCCTTGGAGTAGTGGTGGAGTTCGCAGTAGCTTAACAAGACGGTTTTAATGCCCCTTGGAGAAGTGGTGGATGTCGCAGAAGCTTAACAAGACGGTTTTAAAGCCCCTTGGAAGAATGGTGGAGGTCACAGTACCTTAACAAGATGGTTTTAATGCCCCTTGGAAGAGTGGTGGAGGTCACAGTAGCTTAAAAAGACGGTTTTAATGCCCCTTGGAAGAGATGTGAAGGTTGCAGTAGCTTAACAAGACGGTTTAAATGCCCCTTGGAAGAGCCATGCAGTACAGCATCTTAAAAACATTATTCCCATTATTGGGGAGTGGGTCTCCCATAGTCTTTGCCTATGCTTTCCAAGCAAAAGCTGCCAAAAATTAGGAGGGAGGAACTTGCAATGCTGGCAACACGGACCAAGGTCACCCTGGTGGTATAGTGGTGGTGGAGGCTGAAGATAAGGAGAAGAGCAAAATACAGCCGAAATGAGGAAGCGTATACCCATGTGTGGGTGTGAAGCGGTGCATGGGAATACACCTCCCGAAATAACACAGTGGATTTGACTTTATGTTACTCTGCTGTCATTTGGTGGTGATGAGAACTCTGCCCATTCCAGCCCTTGTTGATTTTGATAAGGGTCAGCTTGTCAGCATTGTCAGTTGAGAGGCGAGTGCGCTTATCTGTTATAATTCCCCCAGAAGCACTAAAAACATGCTCCGATAACACGCTAGCGGTAGAGCAGGCCAGGACCTCCAAAGCGTACAGAGCGAGTTCATTCCAAGTGTCCAGCTTGGATACCCAATAATTAAAAGGCACAGAGGAATCACGGAGGATGCTTGTACGGTCGGCAAGGTACTCCCTGACCATCTTTTAAAACTTTCCACTCCTTACCCCACGCCTCAGGGCCTGTAAGCTGGGCAGGTCTCAGAAAACTGTCCCAGAACGTTGACAGTGTTCTCCTGCCTCTGCTGGATTGGAGTTGCGTCTCTCTCGCCTGTACGCCTTGGTTGGGCAACGAACTGTGACCTCTGCCGCTAGCGTGTTCAGATGGGAATTTTTTTAAAAGTTCTGCAGCAAGGGCCTTCTGGTACTGCCCCATTTCTGTAGACCTCTCCACCTCAGGAATAAGAGAGTGAAAGTTCTCCTTGTAGCGGGGGTCTAAAAGTGTCACCAACCAGTAATGACTGTCACCCAACATTTTTACAATATGAGGGTCACGGTTAAGGCAGGGTAACATAAAGTCAGCCATGCGTGCCAGACTGGTAACGGGCAAGACTTCTGTGTCCTCACCAAGATGACGACTGACCATGCTCTCCTCCTCCTCCTCCTCCTCCCCCCTGTCCTCAGGCCACCCTTGCTGAACCGACGGTATGACAGTTGTACAGGTACTACCGTCTATAGCGCATGATACCAGCTCCTGTTCTTCCTCCTCCTCCTACTCTCCCTCATTGTCTTCCAATGCACGTTGGGATGAGATGAGGCTGGGCTGTGTGTAATCGCCCGCTATGGCTTCTTGATCCATCTCATCATACTCTGGCTGCAATGCCTCCTCTTTAATTCTCTGCAGAGAGTGTTGCAAAAGACAGACAAGTGGGATGCTGACGCTAATGATGGCGTCATCGCCACTCACCATCTTGGTGGACTCCTCAAAGTTTGTCAAGATGGTACATATGTCAGACATCCAGGTTCACTCCTGAGGTCTTATGTGTGGAGTCTGTCCTGAATATCAACGGCCTTGTTGCAGCTGGTACTCCACAACTGCTCTCTTATGCTCAAAAATCCTTTGCAACATGTGGAGGGTAAAGTTCCAATGTGTGGGGACATCACACACCAGTCGGTGTGCCGGAAGCTGCAAAAGCTGCTGCAACACAGCAAGGGCGGCGGAAACTGTAGCCAACTTGCGAAAATGAGCTGACAGATGGCGTACTTTGATGAGCAGATCTGGCAACTCGGGGTACAATTTAAGAAACCGCTGAACCACGAGGTTAAGCACATGAGCCAGGCATGGTACGTGTGTGATCTTGCCTCGCCTCAGAGCCGCCACCAGGATACGGCCATTGTCACACACAATCATGCCTGGATGTAGGTTCAGCGGTCTCAGCCACAGATCTGCCTGCTCTTTCACAGCTGTCCTCAACTCACAAGCAGTGTGAGGTTTATCACCTAAGCATATGAGTTTCAGCACAGCCTGTTGCCCCTTGGCAGAGGCAGTAATGAAGTGCTTCCAGCTTGTAACTGATGTGGTGATATCTGAGATGGAGGCTGAACATGAGGAGGAGGGGGATGATGCGCAAGAGCTGTACACTGTGGGGGAAACTCTGACTGACATAAGGCCCGCAATCCTCGGTGTGGGGAGGATGTGTTCCGTCCCAAGGTCCGACTGGGTCCCGGCTTCCACTATGTTTACCCAGTGTGCCATCAGGGAGATGTACCGTCCCTGGCCACAAGCACTTGTCCACGTGTCCGTTGTCAGGTGGACTCTCCCAGTAACTGCGTTGTTGAGGGCACGGCAGATCTTTTGGGACACGTGTTTGTGTAGTGCGGGGATGGCACACCAGGCAAAATAGTGTCGGCTGGGGATCGAGTACCGAGGGACAGCCACCGCCATAAAGTTGCGGAAGGATTCCGTCTCCACCAGCCTAAAAGGCAGCATTTTCAACGCAAGCAGTCGTGAAATGTGCGAATTTAGGACTGTGGCCTGTGGGGCGTTGGCTGTTAATTTGAACTTTCGTTCAAAGCCCTGGGATATGGGCAATTGAACGCTGCGGTGGGGCGTGGACGTGGACGTTAATGCTGTTTCTTGAGAAACTGCCATAACAAGTGAAGACTGAGAGGAGGGGGCATCTTTGCATGCAGTATGGACAGGGGATTGCCTTGCATGCACAACAGGGGGTTCTATTACATGCACAACAGCGGAAGAAGCAGTGGTGACACCCGCTGACACTGGTCGTGGACCCTGGGGTTCGCCCCACAAAGTCGGGTGCCTTGCTGCCATGTGCCTGATCATGCTGGTGGTGGTCAGGCTGGTAGTTTTGTCACCCCTGCTGATGCTAGCATGGCAGGTGGTACAAATGGCCTTTTTGGGGTTATCAGCAGAGTCTTTAAAAAAATTCCAGACTCTGGAAGGCCTACCGGTTGTACTGGCAACGTCCCTCGTGTTGGTGTTACGGGGAACTGTTGCCCACCTTCTGTGTGGCCACCACACTGCTTCTTCCTGCCTGTTGGGGTATTCTGCCTCCCTCCCCCTGTGTGCTGCTGGCCTCGCTCTGCGTGTCCTCCTGCCACGTTGGGTCAGTTACTAGATCATCTACAACCTCCTCCTCTTCCACTTGTGCACCACAATCCTCCTCCTCACTTCGTGGCAATTGTGTCTCGTCATCGTCCACCTCTTGTGACAAATTGCCAGCGCTGACTTCCTGTGGCCATGGCTGTTCAAATATTTTGGCATCGCTACATGGGATCTTCTCTTCCACCACTTCCAGTGGAGCAGGCGAGGGGCACAAATATGGAAATGGACCAGTGAACAGCTCTTCAGAGTGTCCAAGTGTGAGATCAGTTGCTGTCTGACGACACTCAGCATGGTGGGAGGAAGGAGCATCAGGGTGAGGAGGAGTATGTGGTCGAGACTCACGGCTACTAAAACTTGACCATGTGGAAGACAGACCGGAGGTGGTGGTGCCCAGGTAACTGGAAGTATTATCTGCTATCCAATTAATAACCTGTTCACACTGATCAGTTCGCAATACTGGTGTTGTAGTGTGTTCCCAGGTAATTCAGTCAAGAAGTGGGAGCGAGAAAATGTGGCTGTTGGTTGTGGCACCTTTTCACCTTGGCCACGGCCTCGTCCTCTACACGCACCATCACCAGAACGTCCAGTTCCACATCCCTTGCCACGCGCCTTGCCCATTGTAAATTAAGTAAAATAGATTACACTCGCACTATCATTGGAAAAAGGGTAATAAAAAGGAGATTAGAACCGTGGAAGAGGAAAACCACAGTTCTATTTCTCTGGCCTACACAAGAATCTTTTAAACAGATATATTTGTGACTGAACAGAAAGGGAGACACTTTTTTTTTTTTTTTTTTTTTAACGTAAAACAGGCCAGAATCTGGATAATACAGAGATTTGAACCATGGAACTGCAAAACCACAGTTCTTATTTACTGGCATATACCAGACTTTTTTTAATAGATATAATTGGGGCTGAACAGTCAGCGACACACTCAAACTGTTTTTTTTATGTAAAAAAGGCCCAAAAGTGGATAAAACAGAGATTTGAACTGTGGAACTGCAAAACCACAGTTATATTTTTCTGGCGTACACCAGAATCTTTCAAACAGATATATTTGTGTCTGAACAATCAGGGAGACACTATTACTGTTTTTCTTTATTGAAAAAATATCAAAAGCTGGATAACACAGAGATTTGAACCATGGAACTGCAAAACCACAGTTATATTTTTCTGGCGTACACCAGAATCTTTCAAACAGATATATTTGTGTCTGAACAATCAGGGAGACACTATTACTGTTTTTCTTTATTGAAAAAATATCAAAAGCTGGATAACACAGAGATTTGACCCGTGGAACTCGAAAAAAACACAGTTATATTTTTCTGGCCTACGCCAGACTCTTTAAAATAGATTTATTGGTGTCTGACCAGTCAGGGAGACACTATTAGATTTTTTTTTTTACGGCAAAAAATGCCAAAAACAGGATAATACAGAGATTTGACCCGTGGAACTGAAAAACCACAGTTATATTTTTCAGGCCTATGCCAGACTCTTTTAAACAGATATATTGGTGTTCGACCAGTCAGGGAGACACTATTACTGTTTTTCTTTATTGAAAAAATACCAAAAGCTGGATGACACAGAGATTTGAACCGTGGAACTGCAAAACCATTGTTATATTTTTCTGGCATACACCAGACTCTTTTAAACAGATATATTGGTGTCTGACCAGTCAGGTAGACACTCTTACAGTTTTTTTTTTACGGCAAAAAATGCCAAAAACAGGATAATACAGATATTTGACCCATGGAACTGCAAAACCACAGTTATATTTTTCTGGCCTACACCAGACTCTTTTAAACAGATATACTGGTGTATGACCAGTCAGGGAGACACTATTACTGTTTTTTTTTATGGCAAAAATTGCCAAAAACAGGATAACACAGAGATTTGATCTGTGGAACTGCAAAACCACAGTTATATTTTTCTGGCCTACACCAGACTCTTTTAAACAGATATATTGGTGTCTGACCAGTCAGGGAGACACTATTACTGTTTTTTTTTACGGCAAAAAATGCCAAAAGCAGGATAATACAGAGATTTGACCCGTGTAACTGCAAAACCACAGTTATAGTTATGTGACGTACACCAGACTCTTTTAAACAGATATATTGGTGTCTGACCAGTCAGGGAGACACTATTACAGTTTTTTCACGGCAAAAAATGTCAAAAACAGGATAATACAGAGAGTTGACCTGTGGAACAGAAAAACCACAGTTATATTTTTCTGGCCTACACCAGACAGTTTTAAACAGATATATTGGTGTCTGACCAGTCAGGGAGACACTATTACAGATTTTTTTATGGCAAAAAATGCCAAAAACAGGATAATACAGAGATTTGACCCGTGGAACAGAAAAACCACAGTTACATTTTCTGTCCTACACTAGACTCTTTTAAACAGATATATTGGTGTCTGACCAGTCAGGGAGACACTATTACAGATTTTTTTATGGCAAAAAATGCCAAAAACAGGATAATACAGAGATTTGACCCGTGGAACTGCAAAACCACAGTTATATTTTTCTGGCCTACACCATACTCTTTTAAACAGATATACTGGTGTCTGACCAGTCAGGGAGACACTATTACAGTTTTTTTTTACGGCAAAAAATGTCAAAAACAGGATAATACAGAGATTTGACCCGTGAAACTCGAAAACCACAGTTATATTTTTCTGGCTTACACCAGACTCTTTTAAATAGATATATTGGTGTCTGACCAGTCAGGGAGACACTATTAGATTTTTTTTTACGGCAAAAAATGCCAAAAACAGGATAATACAGAGATTTGACCCATGGAACTGAAAAACCACAGTTATATTTTTCAGGCCTATACCAGACTCTTTTAAACAGATATATTGGTGGTCGACCAGTCAGGGAGACACTATTACTGTTTTTTTAATGTAAAAAAGGCCCAAAAGTGGATAATACAGAGATTTGAACCGTGGAACTGCAAAACCACAGATATATTTTTCTTGCCTACACAAGAATTTTTCAAACAGATATATTTGTGTCTGAATAATTAGGGAGACACTATTGCTGTTTTTCTTAATGGAAAAAATACCAAAAGCTGGATAATGCAGAGATTTGAACCGAGGAACTGCAAAACCACAGTTATATTTTTCTGGCCTACACCAGACTCTTTTCAACAGATATATTGGTGTCTGACCAGTCAGGGAGACACTATGACGTTTTTTTTATGGCAAAAAATGCCCAAAACAGGATAATACAGAGATTTGACCCGTGGATCTGAAAAACCACAGTTATATTTTTCTGGCCTACGCCAGACTCTTTTAAACAGATATATTGGTGTCTGACCAGTCAGGGAGACACTATTATGGTTTTTTTTATGGCAAAAAATGCCAAAAACAGGATAATACAGAGATTTGACCCGTGGAACTCGAAAACCACAGTTATATTTTTCTGGCCTACACCAGACTCTTTTAAACAGATATATTGGTGTCTGACCAGTCAGGGAGACACTATTACTTTTTTTTACGGCAAAAAATGCCCAAAACAGGATAATACAGAGATTTGACCCGTGGATCTGAAAAACCACAGTTATATTTTTCTGGCCTACACCAGACTCTTTTAAACAGATATATTGGTGTCTGACCAGTCAGGGAGACACTATTATGGGTTTTTTTATGGCAAAAAATGCCAAAAACAGGATAATACAGAGATTTGACCCGTGGTACTGCAAAACCACAGTTATATTTTTCGGACCTACACCAGACTCTTTTAAACAGATATATTGGTGTCTGACCAGTCAGGGAGACACTATTACAGGTTTTTTTTTAAGGCAAAAAAATGCCAAAAGCAGGATAATACAGAGATTTGACTCGTGGAACTGCAAAACCACAGTTATAGTTATGTGACGTACACCAGACTCTTTTAAACAGATATATTGGTGTCGGACAAGTCAGGGAGACACTATTACAGTTTTTTTTATAGGAAAAAATGGCAAAAACAAGATAATACAGAGATTTGACCCGTGGAACTGCAAAACCATAGTTATATTTTTCTGGCCTAAACCATACTCTTTTAAACAGATATATTGGTGTTCGACCAGTCAGGGAGACACTATTACTGTTTTTTTAATGTAAAAAAGGCCCAAAAGTGGATAATACAGAGATTTGAACCGTGGAACTGCAAAACCACAGTTATATTTTTCTTGCCTACACAAGAATTTTTCAAACAGATATATTTGTGTCTGAATAATTAGGGAGACAATATTACTGTTTTTCTTAATGGAAAAAATACCAAAAGCTGGATAATGCAGAGATTTGAACCGAGGAACTGCAAAACCACAGTTATATTTTTCTGGCCTACACCAGACTCTTTTCAACAGATATATTGGTGTCTGACCAGTCAGGGAGACACTATTACGTTTTTTTTAAGGCAAAAAATGCCCAAAACAGGATAATACAGACATTTGACCCGTGGATCTGAAAAACCACAGTTATATTTTTCTGGCCTACACCAGACTCTTTTAAACAGATATATTGGTGTCTGACCAGTCAGGGAGACACTATTATGGGTTTTTTTATGGCAAAAAATGCCAAAAACAGGATAATACAGAGATTTGACCCGTGGAACTCGAAAACCACAGTTATATTTTTCTGGCCTACACCAGACTCTTTTAAACAGATATATTGGTGTCTGACCAGTCAGGGAGACACTATTACGTTTTTTTACGGCAAAAAATGCCCAAAACAGGATAATACAGAGATTTGACCCGTGGATC
Source organism: Phyllobates terribilis (assembly GCF_046119375.1). Taxonomy (NCBI): domain Eukaryota; kingdom Metazoa; phylum Chordata; class Amphibia; order Anura; family Dendrobatidae; genus Phyllobates; species Phyllobates terribilis. The sequence continues at coordinate 231,930,759 of NW_027362764.1, forward strand.
TGAAAAACCACAGTTATATTTTTCTGGCCTACACCAGACTCTTTTAAACAGATATATTGGTGTCTGACCAGTCAGGGAGACACTATTATGGTTTTTTTTATGGCAAAAAGTGCCAAAAACAGGATAATACAGAGATTTAACCCGTGGTACTGCAAAACCACAGTTATATTTTTCGAACCTACACCAGACTCTTTTAAACAGATATATTGGTGTCTGACCAGTCAGGGAGACACTATTACAGGTTTTTTTTTACGGCAAAAAAATGCCAAAAGCAGGATAATACAGAGATTTAACCTGTGGAACTGCAAAACCACAGTTATAGTTATGTGACGTACACCAGACTTTTTTAAACAGATATATTGGTGTCTGACAAGTCAGGGAGACACTATTATAGTTTTTTTTATAGGAAAAAATGGCAAAAGCAAGATAATACAGAGATTTGACCCGTGGAACTGCAAAACCATAGTTATATTTTTCTGGCCTACACCAGACTATTTTAAACAGATATATTGGTGTCTGACCAGTCAGGGAGACACTATTACAGTGTTTTTTTTTTTACGGCAAAAAATGCCAAAAACAGGATAATACAGAGATTTGACGCGTGTAGCTGCAAAACCACAGTTATATTTTCTGGCCTACACCAGACTCTTTTAAACAGATATATTGGTGTCTGACCAGTCAGGGAGACACTATTACAGTGTTTTTTTTTACGGCAAAAAATGCCAAAAGCAGGATAATATAGAGAATTGACCCGTGGAACAGAAAAACCACAGTTATATTTTTCTGTCCTACACCAGACTCTTTTAAACAGATATATTGGTGTCTGACCAGTCAGGGAGACACTATTACAGTATTTTTTTTTTACGGCAAAAAATGCCGAAAGCAGGATAATGCATATCTTTGACCCGTGGAACTGCAAAACCACAGTTATAGTTATGTGACATACACCACACTCTTTTAAACAGATATATTGGTGTCTGACCAGTCAGGGAGACACTATTACAGTTTTTTTTTTTATGGCAAAAAATGGCAAAAACAAGATAATACAGAGATTTGACCAGTGGAACAGAAAAAACACAGTTATATTTTTCTGGCCTACACCATACTCTTTTAAACAGATATAGTGGTGTCTGACCAGTCAGGGAGACACAATTACAGTTTTTTTTACGGCAAAAAATGCCAAAAAGAGGATAGTACAGAGATTTGACCTGTGGAACTGCAAAACCACAGTTATATTTTTCGGACCTGCACCAGACTCTTTTAAACAGATATATTGGTGTCTGACCAGTCAGGGAGACACTATTACAGGTTTTTTTTTACGGCAAAAAAATGCCAAAAGCAGGATAATACAGAGATTTGACCAATGGAACTGCAAAACCACAATTATAGTTATGTGACGTACACCGAACTCTTTGAAACAGATATATTGGTGTCTGATCAGTCAGGGAGACACTGTTACGTTTTTTTACGGCAAAAACAGGATAATACAGAGATTTGACCTGTGGAACTGCAAAACCACAGTTACATTATTCTGGAGTACACCAGACTCTTTTAAACAGATATATTGGTGTCTGACCAGTCAGGGAGACACTACTACAGTTTTTTTTACATCAAAAAATGCCAAAAACAGGATAATACAGATATTTGACCCATTAAACTGCAAAATCACAGTTACATTTTCTGTCCTACAGCAGACTCTTTTAAACAGATATATTGGTGTCTGACCCGTCATGGAGACACTATTAGAATTTTTTGTACGGCAAAAAATGCCAAAAAAAGGATAATACAGAGATTTGACCCGTGGAACTGCAAAACCACAGTTATATTTTTCTGGCCTACAGCAGACTCTTTTAAACAGATATATTGGTGTCTGACCAGTCAGGGAGACACTATTACAGTTTTTTTTTATGGGAAAAAATGGTAAAAGCAAGATAATACAGAGATTTGACCCGTGGAACTGCAAAACCATAGTTATATTTTTCTGGCCTACACGATATTCTTTTAAACAGATATTTTGGTGTCTGACCAGTCAGGGAGACACTATTACAGTTTTTTTTACGGCAAAAAAGGCCAAAAACAGAATAATACAGAGATTTGAACCGTGGAACTGCAAAACCACAGTTATATTTTTATGGCCTACACCAGACTCTTTTAAACAGATATATTGGTGTCTGACCAGTCAGGTAGACACTATTACTGTTTTTTTTATGGCAAAAAATGCCAAAAGCAGGATAATACAGTGATTTGACCCGTGGAACTGCCAAACCACAGTTATATTTTTCTGGCCTACACCAGACTCTTTTAAACAGATATATTGGTGTCTGACCAGTCAGGGAGACACTGTTATGGGTTTTTTTTACAGCAAAAAAATGCCAAAAGCAGGATAATACAGAGATTTGACCCGTGGAACTGCAAAACCACAGTTATAGTTATGTGACGTACACCAAACTCTTTTAAACAGATATATTGGTGTCTGATCAGTCAGGGAGACACTATTACAGTTTCTTTTTACAGCAAAAAATGCCAAAAACAGGATAATACAGAGATTTGACTCGTGGAACTGCAAATCCACAATTATATTTTTTTGGCCTACCCCAGACTCTTTTAAACAGATATATTGGTGTTTGACCAGTCAGGGAGACACTATTATGTGTTTTTTTTCGGCAAAAAATGCCAAAAACAGAATAATACAGAGATTTGACCTGTGGAACTGCAAAACCACAGTTATATTACACTGGAGTACACCAGACTCTTTTAAACAGATATATTGGTGTCTGACCAGTCAGGGAGACACTACTACAGTTTTTTTCACAGCAAAAAATGCCAAAAACAGGATAATACAGATATTTGACCCGTGGAACTGCAAAACCACAGTTACATTTTCTGTCCTACACCAGACTCTTTTGAACAGATATATTGGTGTCTGACTCGTCAGGGAGACGCTATTACAGTTTTTTTTATGGCAAAAAATGGCAAAAACAAGATAATACAGAGATTTGACCCATGGAATTGCAAAACCATAGTTATATTTTTCTGGCCTACACCATAATCTTTTAAACAGATATAGTGGTGTCTGACCAGTCAGGGAGACATTATTACAGTTTTTTTTATGGCAAAAAATACCAAAAACAGGATATTACAGAGATTTGACCCGTGGAACTGCAAAATCACAGTTATATTTTTCTGGTCTACACCAGACTCTTTTAAACAGATATATTGGTGTCTGACCCGTCAGGGAGACACTATTACAGATTTTTTTATGGCAAAAAATGCCAAAAACAGGATAATACAGAGATTTGACCCGTGGAACTGCAAAACCACAGTTATATTTTTTCGGACCTACACCAGACTCTTTTAAACAGATATATTGGTGTCTGACCAGTCAGGGAGACACTGTTATGGGTTTTTTTTACAGCAAAAAAATGCCAAAAGCAGGATCATACAGAGATTTGATCCGTGGAACTGCAAAACCACAGTTATAGTTATGTGACGTACACCAAACTCTTTTAAACAGATATATTGGTGTCTGATCAGTCAGGGAGACACTATTACAGTTTTTTTTTACAGCAAAAAATGCCAAAAACAGGATAATACAGAGATTTGACTCGTGGAACTGCAAATCCACAATTATATTTTTTTGGCCTACCCCAGACTCTTTTAAACAGATATATTGGTGTTTGACCAGTCAGGGAGACACTATTATGTTTTTTGTTTCGGCAAAAAATGCCAAAAACAGGATAATACAGAGATTTGACCTGTGGAACTGCAAAACCACAGTTATATTACTCTGGAGTACACCAGACTCTTTTAAACAGATATATTGGTGTCTGACCAGTCAGGGAGACACTACTACAGTTTTTTTCACAGCAAAAAATGCCAAAAACAGGATAATACAGATATTTTACCCGTGGAACTACAAAACCACAGTTACATTTTCTGTCCTACACCAGACTCTTTTGAACAGATATATTGGTGTCTGACTCGTCAGGGAGACGCTATTACAGTTTTTTTTATGGCAAAAAATGGCAAAAACAAGATAATACAGAGATTTGACCCATGGAATTGCAAAACCATAGTTATATTTTTCTGGCCTACACCATAATCTTTTAAACAGATATAGTGGTGTCTGACCAGTCAGGGAGACACTATTACAGTTTTTTTTATGGCAAAAAATGCCAAAAACAGGATATTACAGAGATTTGACCCGTGGAACTGCAAAATCACAGTTATATTTTTCTGGTCTACACCAGACTCTTTTAAACAGATATATTGGTGTCTGACCCGTCAGGGAGACACTATTACAGATTTTTTTATGGCAAAAAATGCCAAAAACAGGATAATATAGAGATTTGACCCGTGGAACTGCAAAACCACAGTTATATTTTTCGGACCTACACCAGACTCTTTTAAACAGATATATTGGTGTCTGACCAGTCAGGGAGACACTATTATGGGGTTTTTTTAACGGCAAAAAAATGTCAAAAGCAGGATAATACAGAGATTTGACCCGTGGAACTGCAAAACCACAGTTATAGTTATGTGACGTACACCAAACTCTTTTAAACAGACATATTGGTGTCTGATCAGTCAGGGAGAGACTATTACACATTTTTTTTACAGCAAAAAAATGCCAAAACAGAATAATACAGACATTTGACCCGGGGAACTGCAAAACCACAGTTATATTTTTCTGTCCTACACCAGACTATTTTAAACAGATATATTGGTGTCTGACCAGTCAGGGAAACACCATTACTGTTTTTTTTACGGTAAAAAATGCCAAAAACAGGATAACACAGAGATTTGACCCGTGGAACTGCAAAAACACTGTTATATTTGTCTGGCCTTCACCAGACTCTTAAACAGATATATTGGTGTCTGACCAGTCAGGGAGACACTATTACAGTGTTTTTTTACGGCAAAAAATGCCAAAAACAGGATAATACAGAGATTTGACTCGTGGAACTGCAAAACCACAGTTATATTTTCTGGCCTACACCAGACTCTTTTAAACAGATATATTGGTGTTTGACCAGTCAGGGAGACACTATTACAGGTTTTTTTTTAAGGCAAAAAAATGCCAAAAGCAGGATAATACAGAGATTTGACTCGTGGAACTGCAAAACCACAGTTATAGTTATGTGACGTACACCAGACTCTTTTAAACAGATATATTGGTGTCGGACAAGTCAGGGAGACACTATTACAGTTTTTTTTATAGGAAAAAATGGCAAAAACAAGATAATACAGAGATTTGACCCGTGGAACTGCAAAACCATAGTTATATTTTTCTGGCCTAAACCATACTCTTTTAAACAGATATATTGGTGTTCGACCAGTCAGGGAGACACTATTACTGTTTTTTTAATGTAAAAAAGGCCCAAAAGTGGATAATACAGAGATTTGAACCGTGGAACTGCAAAACCACAGTTATATTTTTCTTGCCTACACAAGAATTTTTCAAACAGATATATTTGTGTCTGAATAATTAGGGAGACAATATTACTGTTTTTCTTAATGGAAAAAATACCAAAAGCTGGATAATGCAGAGATTTGAACCGAGGAACTGCAAAACCACAGTTATATTTTTCTGGCCTACACCAGACTCTTTTCAACAGATATATTGGTGTCTGACCAGTCAGGGAGACACTATTACGTTTTTTTTAAGGCAAAAAATGCCCAAAACAGGATAATACAGACATTTGACCCGTGGATCTGAAAAACCACAGTTATATTTTTCTGGCCTACACCAGACTCTTTTAAACAGATATATTGGTGTCTGACCAGTCAGGGAGACACTATTATGGGTTTTTTTATGGCAAAAAATGCCAAAAACAGGATAATACAGAGATTTGACCCGTGGAACTCGAAAACCACAGTTATATTTTTCTGGCCTACACCAGACTCTTTTAAACAGATATATTGGTGTCTGACCAGTCAGGGAGACACTATTACGTTTTTTTACGGCAAAAAATGCCCAAAACAGGATAATACAGAGATTTGACCCGTGGATCTGAAAAACCACAGTTATATTTTTCTGGCCTACACCAGACTCTTTTAAACAGATATATTGGTGTCTGACCAGTCAGGGAGACACTATTATGGGTTTTTTTATGGCAAAAAGTGCCAAAAACAGGATAATACAGAGATTTAACCCGTGGTACTGCAAAACCACAGTTATATTTTTCGGACCTACACCAGACTCTTTTAAACAGATATATTGGTGTCTGACCAGTCAGGGAGACACTATTACAGGTTTTTTTTTACGGCAAAAAAATGCCAAAAGCAGGATAATACAGAGATTTAACCTGTGGAACTGCAAAACCACAGTTATAGTTATGTGACGTACACCAGACTTTTTTAAACAGATATATTGGTGTCTGACAAGTCAGGGAGACACTATTACAGTTTTTTTTATAGGAAAAAATGGCAAAAGCAAGATAATACAGAGATTTGACCCGTGGAACTGCAAAACCATAGTTATATTTTTCTGGCCTAAACCAGACTCTTTTAAACAGATATATTGGTGTTTGACCAGTCAGGGAGACACTATTACAGTTTTTTTTTCGGCAAAAAATGCCAAAAACAGGATAAGACAGAGATTTTACCCCTGGAACTCCAAAACCACAGTTATATTTTTCTGGCCTACACCAGACTATTTTAAACAGATATATTGGTGTCTGACCAGTCAGGGAGACACTATTACAGTGTTTTTTTTTTTACGGCAAAAAATGCCAAAAACAGGATAATACAGAGATTTGACGCGTGTAGCTGCAAAACCACAGTTATATTTTCTGGCCTACACCAGACTCTTTTAAACAGATATATTGGTGTCTGACCAGTCAGGGAGACACTATTACAGTGTTTTTTTTTACGGCAAAAAATGCCAAAAGCAGGATAATATAGAGAATTGACCCGTGGAACAGAAAAACCACAGTTATATTTTTCTGTCCTACACCAGACTCTTTTAAACAGATATATTGGTGTCTGACCAGTCAGGGAGACACTATTACAGTATTTTTTTTTTACGGCAAAAAATGCCGAAAGCAGGATAATGCATATCTTTGACCCGTGGAACTGCAAAACCACAGTTATAGTTATGTGACATACACCACACTCTTTTAAACAGATATATTGGTGTCTGACCAGTCAGGGAGACACTATTACAGTTTTTTTTTTTATGGCAAAAAATGGCAAAAACAAGATAATACAGAGATTTGACCAGTGGAACAGAAAAAACACAGTTATATTTTTCTGGCCTACACCATACTCTTTTAAACAGATATAGTGGTGTCTGACCAGTCAGGGAGACACAATTACAGTTTTTTTTACGGCAAAAAATGCCAAAAAGAGGATAGTACAGAGATTTGACCTGTGGAACTGCAAAACCACAGTTATATTTTTCGGACCTGCACCAGACTCTTTTAAACAGATATATTGGTGTCTGACCAGTCAGGGAGACACTATTACAGTTTTTTTTTTACGGCAAAAAAATGCCAAAAGCAGGATAATACAGAGATTTGACCAATGGAACTGCAAAACCACAATTATAGTTATGTGACGTACACCGAACTCTTTGAAACAGATATATTGGTGTCTGATCAGTCAGGGAGACACTGTTACGTTTTTTTACGGCAAAAACAGGATAATACAGAGATTTGACCTGTGGAACTGCAAAACCACAGTTACATTATTCTGGAGTACACCAGACTCTTTTAAACAGATATATTGGTGTCTGACCAGTCAGGGAGACACTACTACAGTTTTTTTTACATCAAAAAATGCCAAAAACAGGATAATACAGATATTTGACCCATGGAACTGCAAAATCACAGTTACATTTTCTGTCCTACAGCAGACGCTTTTAAACAGATATATTGGTGTCTGACCCGTCATGGAGACACTATTAGAATTTTTTGTACGGCAAAAAATGCCAAAAAAAGGATAATACAGAGATTTGACCCGTGGAACTGCAAAACCACAGTTATATTTTTCTGGCCTACAGCAGACTCTTTTAAACAGATATATTGGTGTCTGACCAGTCAGGGAGACACTATTACAGTTTTTTTTTATGGGAAAAAATGGTAAAAGCAAGATAATACAGAGATTTGACCCGTGGAACTGCAAAACCATAGTTATATTTTTCTGGCCTACACGATATTCTTTTAAACAGATATTTTGGTGTCTGACCAGTCAGGGAGACACTATTACAGTTTTTTTTACGGCAAAAAAGGCCAAAAACAGAATAATACAGAGATTTGAACCGTGGAACTGCAAAACCACAGTTATATTTTTATGGCCTACACCAGACTCTTTTAAACAGATATATTGGTGTCTGACCAGTCAGGTAGACACTATTACTGTTTTTTTTATGGCAAAAAATGCCAAAAGCAGGATAATACAGTGATTTGACCCGTGGAACTGCCAAACCACAGTTATATTTTTCTGGCCTACACCAGACTCTTTTAAACAGATATATTGGTGTCTGACCAGTCAGGGAGACACTGTTATGGGTTTTTTTTACAGCAAAAAAATGCCAAAAGCAGGATAATACAGAGATTTGACCCGTGGAACTGCAAAACCACAGTTATAGTTATGTGACGTGCACCAAACTCTTTTAAACAGATATATTGGTGTCTGATCAGTCAGGGAGACACTATTACAGTTTCTTTTTACAGCAAAAAATGCCAAAAACAGGATAATACAGAGATTTGACTCGTGGAACTGCAAATCCACAATTATATTTTTTTGGCCTACCCCAGACTCTTTTAAACAGATATATTGGTGTTTGACCAGTCAGGGAGACACTATTATGTGTTTTTTTTCGGCAAAAAATGCCAAAAACAGGATAATACAGAGATTTGACCTGTGGAACTGCAAAACCACAGTTATATTACACTGGAGTACACCAGACTCTTTTAAACAGATATATTGGTGTCTGACCAGTCAGGGAGACACTACTACAGTTTTTTTCACAGCAAAAAATGCCAAAAACAGGATAATACAGAGATTTGACCCGTGGAACTCGAAAACCACAGTTATATTTTTCTGGCCTACACCAGACTCTTTTAAACAGATATATTGGTGTCTGACCAGTCAGGGAGACACTATTACGTTTTTTTACGGCAAAAAATGCCCAAAACAGGATAATACAGAGATTTGACCCGTGGATCTGAAAAACCACAGTTATATTTTTCTGGCCTACACCAGACTCTTTTAAACAGATATATTGGTGTCTGACCAGTCAGGGAGACACTATTATGGGTTTTTTTATGGCAAAAAGTGCCAAAAACAGGATAATACAGAGATTTAACCCGTGGTACTGCAAAACCACAGTTATATTTTTCGGACCTACACCAGACTCTTTTAAACAGATATATTGGTGTCTGACCAGTCAGGGAGACACTATTACAGGTTTTTTTTTACGGCAAAAAAATGCCAAAAGCAGGATAATACAGAGATTTAACCTGTGGAACTGCAAAACCACAGTTATAGTTATGTGACGTACACCAGACTTTTTTAAACAGATATATTGGTGTCTGACAAGTCAGGGAGACACTATTACAGTTTTTTTTATAGGAAAAAATGGCAAAAGCAAGATAATACAGAGATTTGACCCGTGGAACTGCAAAACCATAGTTATATTTTTCTGGCCTAAACCAGACTCTTTTAAACAGATATATTGGTGTTTGACCAGTCAGGGAGACACTATTACAGTTTTTTTTTCGGCAAAAAATGCCAAAAACAGGATAAGACAGAGATTTTACCCCTGGAACTCCAAAACCACAGTTATATTTTTCTGGCCTACACCAGACTATTTTAAACAGATATATTGGTGTCTGACCAGTCAGGGAGACACTATTACAGTTTTTTTTTTTTTACGGCAAAAAATGCCAAAAACAGGATAATACAGAGATTTGACGCGTGTAGCTGCAAAACCACAGTTATATTTTCTGGCCTACACCAGACTCTTTTAAACAGATATATTGGTGTCTGACCAGTCAGGGAGACACTATTACAGTGTTTTTTTTTACGGCAAAAAATGCCAAAAGCAGGATAATATAGAGAATTGACCCGTGGAACAGAAAAACCACAGTTATATTTTTCTGTCCTACACCAGACTCTTTTAAACAGATATATTGGTGTCTGACCAGTCAGGGAGACACTATTACAGTATTTTTTTTTTACGGCAAAAAATGCCGAAAGCAGGATAATGCATATCTTTGACCCGTGGAACTGCAAAACCACAGTTATAGTTATGTGACATACACCACACTCTTTTAAACAGATATATTGGTGTCTGACCAGTCAGGGAGACACTATTACAGTTTTTTTTTTTATGGCAAAAAATGGCAAAAACAAGATAATACAGAGATTTGACCAGTGGAACAGAAAAAACACAGTTATATTTTTCTGGCCTACACCATACTCTTTTAAACAGATATAGTGGTGTCTGACCAGTCAGGGAGACACAATTACAGTTTTTTTTACGGCAAAAAATGCCAAAAAGAGGATAGTACAGAGATTTGACCTGTGGAACTGCAAAACCACAGTTATATTTTTCGGACCTGCACCAGACTCTTTTAAACAGATATATTGGTGTCTGACCAGTCAGGGAGACACTATTACAGTTTTTTTTTTACGGCAAAAAAATGCCAAAAGCAGGATAATACAGAGATTTGACCAATGGAACTGCAAAACCACAATTATAGTTATGTGACGTACACCGAACTCTTTGAAACAGATATATTGGTGTCTGATCAGTCAGGGAGACACTGTTACGTTTTTTTACGGCAAAAACAGGATAATACAGAGATTTGACCTGTGGAACTGCAAAACCACAGTTACATTATTCTGGAGTACACCAGACTCTTTTAAACAGATATATTGGTGTCTGACCAGTCAGGGAGACACTACTACAGTTTTTTTTACATCAAAAAATGCCAAAAACAGGATAATACAGATATTTGACCCATGGAACTGCAAAATCACAGTTACATTTTCTGTCCTACAGCAGACGCTTTTAAACAGATATATTGGTGTCTGACCCGTCATGGAGACACTATTAGAATTTTTTGTACGGCAAAAAATGCCAAAAAAAGGATAATACAGAGATTTGACCCGTGGAACTGCAAAACCACAGTTATATTTTTCTGGCCTACAGCAGACTCTTTTAAACAGATATATTGGTGTCTGACCAGTCAGGGAGACACTATTACAGTTTTTTTTTATGGGAAAAAATGGTAAAAGCAAGATAATACAGAGATTTGACCCGTGGAACTGCAAAACCATAGTTATATTTTTCTGGCCTACACGATATTCTTTTAAACAGATATTTTGGTGTCTGACCAGTCAGGGAGACACTATTACAGTTTTTTTTACGGCAAAAAAGGCCAAAAACAGAATAATACAGAGATTTGAACCGTGGAACTGCAAAACCACAGTTATATTTTTATGGCCTACACCAGACTCTTTTAAACAGATATATTGGTGTCTGACCAGTCAGGTAGACACTATTACTGTTTTTTTTATGGCAAAAAATGCCAAAAGCAGGATAATACAGTGATTTGACCCGTGGAACTGCCAAACCACAGTTATATTTTTCTGGCCTACACCAGACTCTTTTAAACAGATATATTGGTGTCTGACCAGTCAGGGAGACACTGTTATGGGTTTTTTTTACAGCAAAAAAATGCCAAAAGCAGGATAATACAGAGATTTGACCCGTGGAACTGCAAAACCACAGTTATAGTTATGTGACGTGCACCAAACTCTTTTAAACAGATATATTGGTGTCTGATCAGTCAGGGAGACACTATTACAGTTTCTTTTTACAGCAAAAAATGCCAAAAACAGGATAATACAGAGATTTGACTCGTGGAACTGCAAATCCACAATTATATTTTTTTGGCCTACCCCAGACTCTTTTAAACAGATATATTGGTGTTTGACCAGTCAGGGAGACACTATTATGTGTTTTTTTTCGGCAAAAAATGCCAAAAACAGGATAATACAGAGATTTGACCTGTGGAACTGCAAAACCACAGTTATATTACACTGGAGTACACCAGACTCTTTTAAACAGATATATTGGTGTCTGACCAGTCAGGGAGACACTACTACAGTTTTTTTCACAGCAAAAAATGCCAAAAACAGGATAATACAGAGATTTGACCCGTGGAACTCGAAAACCACAGTTATATTTTTCTGGCCTACACCAGACTCTTTTAAACAGATATATTGGTGTCTGACCAGTCAGGGAGACACTATTACGTTTTTTTACGGCAAAAAATGCCCAAAACAGGATAATACAGAGATTTGACCCGTGGATCTGAAAAACCACAGTTATATTTTTCTGGCCTACACCAGACTCTTTTAAACAGATATATTGGTGTCTGACCAGTCAGGGAGACACTATTATGGGTTTTTTTATGGCAAAAAGTGCCAAAAACAGGATAATACAGAGATTTAACCCGTGGTACTGCAAAACCACAGTTATATTTTTCGGACCTACACCAGACTCTTTTAAACAGATATATTGGTGTCTGACCAGTCAGGGAGACACTATTACAGGTTTTTTTTTACGGCAAAAAAATGCCAAAAGCAGGATAATACAGAGATTTAACCTGTGGAACTGCAAAACCACAGTTATAGTTATGTGACGTACACCAGACTTTTTTAAACAGATATATTGGTGTCTGACAAGTCAGGGAGACACTATTACAGTTTTTTTTATAGGAAAAAATGGCAAAAGCAAGATAATACAGAGATTTGACCCGTGGAACTGCAAAACCATAGTTATATTTTTCTGGCCTAAACCAGACTCTTTTAAACAGATATATTGGTGTTTGACCAGTCAGGGAGACACTATTACAGTTTTTTTTTCGGCAAAAAATGCCAAAAACAGGATAAGACAGAGATTTTACCCCTGGAACTCCAAAACCACAGTTATATTTTTCTGGCCTACACCAGACTATTTTAAACAGATATATTGGTGTCTGACCAGTCAGGGAGACACTATTACAGTTTTTTTTTTTTTACGGCAAAAAATGCCAAAAACAGGATAATACAGAGATTTGACGCGTGTAGCTGCAAAACCACAGTTATATTTTCTGGCCTACACCAGACTCTTTTAAACAGATATATTGGTGTCTGACCAGTCAGGGAGACACTATTACAGTGTTTTTTTTTACGGCAAAAAATGCCAAAAGCAGGATAATATAGAGAATTGACCCGTGGAACAGAAAAACCACAGTTATATTTTTCTGTCCTACACCAGACTCTTTTAAACAGATATATTGGTGTCTGACCAGTCAGGGAGACACTATTACAGTATTTTTTTTTTACGGCAAAAAATGCCGAAAGCAGGATAATGCATATCTTTGACCCGTGGAACTGCAAAACCACAGTTATAGTTATGTGACATACACCACACTCTTTTAAACAGATATATTGGTGTCTGACCAGTCAGGGAGACACTATTACAGTTTTTTTTTTTATGGCAAAAAATGGCAAAAACAAGATAATACAGAGATTTGACCAGTGGAACAGAAAAAACACAGTTATATTTTTCTGGCCTACACCATACTCTTTTAAACAGATATAGTGGTGTCTGACCAGTCAGGGAGACACAATTACAGTTTTTTTTACGGCAAAAAATGCCAAAAAGAGGATAGTACAGAGATTTGACCTGTGGAACTGCAAAACCACAGTTATATTTTTCGGACCTGCACCAGACTCTTTTAAACAGATATATTGGTGTCTGACCAGTCAGGGAGACACTATTACAGTTTTTTTTTTACGGCAAAAAAATGCCAAAAGCAGGATAATACAGAGATTTGACCAATGGAACTGCAAAACCACAATTATAGTTATGTGACGTACACCGAACTCTTTGAAACAGATATATTGGTGTCTGATCAGTCAGGGAGACACTGTTACGTTTTTTTACGGCAAAAACAGGATAATACAGAGATTTGACCTGTGGAACTGCAAAACCACAGTTACATTATTCTGGAGTACACCAGACTCTTTTAAACAGATATATTGGTGTCTGACCAGTCAGGGAGACACTACTACAGTTTTTTTTACATCAAAAAATGCCAAAAACAGGATAATACAGATATTTGACCCATGGAACTGCAAAATCACAGTTACATTTTCTGTCCTACAGCAGACGCTTTTAAACAGATATATTGGTGTCTGACCCGTCATGGAGACACTATTAGAATTTTTTGTACGGAAAAAAATGCCAAAAAAAGGATAATACAGAGATTTGACCCGTGGAACTGCAAAACCACAGTTATATTTTTCTGGCCTACAGCAGACTCTTTTAAACAGATATATTGGTGTCTGACCAGTCAGGGAGACACTATTACAGTTTTTTTTTATGGGAAAAAATGGTAAAAGCAAGATAATACAGAGATTTGACCCGTGGAACTGCAAAACCATAGTTATATTTTTCTGGCCTACACGATATTCTTTTAAACAGATATTTTGGTGTCTGACCAGTCAGGGAGACACTATTACAGTTTTTTTTACGGCAAAAAAGGCCAAAAACAGAATAATACAGAGATTTGAACCGTGGAACTGCAAAACCACAGTTATATTTTTATGGCCTACACCAGACTCTTTTAAACAGATATATTGGTGTCTGACCAGTCAGGTAGACACTATTACTGTTTTTTTTATGGCAAAAAATGCCAAAAGCAGGATAATACAGTGATTTGACCCGTGGAACTGCCAAACCACAGTTATATTTTTCTGGCCTACACCAGACTCTTTTAAACAGATATATTGGTGTCTGACCAGTCAGGGAGACACTGTTATGGGTTTTTTTTACAGTAAAAAAATGCCAAAAGCAGGATAATACAGAGATTTGACCCGTGGAACTGCAAAACCACAGTTATAGTTATGTGACGTGCACCAAACTCTTTTAAACAGATATATTGGTGTCTGATCAGTCAGGGAGACACTATTACAGTTTCTTTTTACAGCAAAAAATGCCAAAAACAGGATAATACAGAGATTTGACTCGTGGAACTGCAAATCCACAATTATATTTTTTTGGCCTACCCCAGACTCTTTTAAACAGATATATTGGTGTTTGACCAGTCAGGGAGACACTATTATGTGTTTTTTTTCGGCAAAAAATGCCAAAAACAGGATAATACAGAGATTTGACCTGTGGAACTGCAAAACCACAGTTATATTACACTGGAGTACACCAGACTCTTTTAAACAGATATATTGGTGTCTGACCAGTCAGGGAGACACTACTACAGTTTTTTTCACAGCAAAAAATGCCAAAAACAGGATAATACAGATATTTGACCCGTGGAACTGCAAAACCACAGTTACATTTTCTGTCCTACACCAGACTCTTTTGAACAGATATATTGGTGTCTGACTCGTCAGGGAGACGCTATTACAGTTTTTTTTATGGCAAAAAATGGCAAAAACAAGATAATACTGAGATTTGACCCGTGGAATTGCAAAACCATAGTTATATTTTTCTGGCCTACACCATAATCTTTTAAACAGATATAGTGGTGTCTGACCAGTCAGGGAGACATTATTACAGTTTTTTTTATGGCAAAAAATACCAAAAACAGGATATTACAGAGATTTGACCCGTGGAACTGCAAAATCACAGTTATATTTTTCTGGTCTACACCAGACTCTTTTAAACAGATATATTGGTGTCTGACCCGTCAGGGAGACACTATTACAGATTTTTTTATGGCAAAAAATGCCAAAAACAGGATAATACAGAGATTTGACCCGTGGAACTGCAAAACCACAGTTATATTTTTTCGGACCTACACCAGACTCTTTTAAACAGATATATTGGTGTCTGACCAGTCAGGGAGACACTGTTATGGGTTTTTTTTACAGCAAAAAAATGCCAAAAGCAGGATCATACAGAGATTTGATCCGTGGAACTGCAAAACCACAGTTATAGTTATGTGACGTACACCAAACTCTTTTAAACAGATATATTGGTGTCTGATCAGTCAGGGAGACACTATTACAGTTTTTTTTTACAGCAAAAAATGCCAAAAACAGGATAATACAGAGATTTGACTCGTGGAACTGCAAATCCACAATTATATTTTTTTGGCCTACCCCAGACTCTTTTAAACAGATATATTGGTGTTTGACCAGTCAGGGAGACACTATTATGTTTTTTGTTTCGGCAAAAAATGCCAAAAACAGGATAATACAGAGATTTGACCTGTGGAACTGCAAAACCACAGTTATATTACTCTGGAGTACACCAGACTCTTTTAAACAGATATATTGGTGTCTGACCAGTCAGGGAGACACTACTACAGTTTTTTTCACAGCAAAAAATGCCAAAAACAGGATAATACAGATATTTTACCCGTGGAACTACAAAATCACAGTTACATTTTCTGTCCTACACCAGACTCTTTTGAACAGATATATTGGTGTCTGACTCGTCAGGGAGACGCTATTACAGTTTTTTTTATGGCAAAAAATGGCAAAAACAAGATAATACAGAGATTTGACCCATGGAATTGCAAAACCATAGTTATATTTTTCTGGCCTACACCATAATCTTTTAAACAGATATAGTGGTGTCTGACCAGTCAGGGAGACACTATTACAGTTTTTTTTATGGCAAAAAATGCCAAAAACAGGATATTACAGAGATTTGACCCGTGGAACTGCAAAATCACAGTTATATTTTTCTGGTCTACACCAGACTCTTTTAAACAGATATATTGGTGTCTGACCCGTCAGGGAGACACTATTACAGATTTTTTTATGGCAAAAAATGCCAAAAACAGGATAATATAGAGATTTGACCCGTGGAACTGCAAAACCACAGTTATATTTTTCGGACCTACACCAGACTCTTTTAAACAGATATATTGGTGTCTGACCAGTCAGGGAGACACTATTATGGGGTTTTTTTAACGGCAAAAAAATGTCAAAAGCAGGATAATACAGAGATTTGACCCGTGGAACTGCAAAACCACAGTTATAGTTATGTGACGTACACCAAACTCTTTTAAACAGACATATTGGTGTCTGATCAGTCAGGGAGAGACTATTACACATTTTTTTTACAGCAAAAAAATGCCAAAACAGAATAATACAGACATTTGACCCGGGGAACTGCAAAACCACAGTTATAATTTTCTGTCCTACACCAGACTATTTTAAACAGATATATTGGTGTCTGACCAGTCAGGGAAACACCATTACTGTTTTTTTTACGGTAAAAAATGCCAAAAACAGGATAACACAGAGATTTGACCCGTGGAACTGCAAAAACACTGTTATATTTGTCTGGCCTTCACCAGACTCTTAAACAGATATATTGGTGTCTGACCAGTCAGGGAGACACTATTACAGTGTTTTTTTACGGCAAAAAATGCCAAAAACAGGATAATACAGAGATTTGACTCGTGGAACTGCAAAACCACAGTTATATTTTCTGGCCTACACCAGACTCTTTAAAACAGATATATTGGTGTTTGACCAGTCAGGGAGACACTATTACAGTTTTTTTTTACGGAAAAAATGCCAAAAACAGGATAATACAGAGATTTGACCTGTGGAACTGGAAAACCACAGTTATATTTTTCTGCCATACACCAGACTCTTTTAAACAGACATATTGGTGTCTGACCAGTCAGGGAGACACTATTACGTTTTTTTTTTCGGAAAAAAATGCCAAAAGCAGGATATTACATATCTTTTACCCGTGGAACTGCAAAACCACAGTTATAGTTATGTGACGTACACCAGACTCTTTTAAACAGATATATTTGTGTCTGACCAGTCAGGGAGCCACTATTACAGTTTTTTTTATGGCAAAAAATGGCAAAAACAAGATAATACAGAGATTTGACCCGTGGAATTGCAAAACTATAGTTATATTTTTCTGGCCTACACCATACTCTTTTAAACAGATATAGTGGTGTCTGACCAGTCAGGGAGACACTATTACAGTTTTTTTTACGGCAAAAAATGCCAAAAACAGGATAATACAGAGATTTGACCCATGGAACTGCAAAACCACAGTTATATTTTTCGGACCTACACCAGACTATTTTAAACAGATATATTGGAGTCTGACCTGTCAGGGAGACACTATTATAGTTTTTTTTTACCGCAAAAAAATACCTAATGCAGGATAATACAGAGATTTGACCCGTGGAACTGTAAAACCACAGTTATAGTTATGTGACGTACACCAGACTCTTTTAAACAGATATATTGGTGTCTGACCAGTCAGGGAGACACTATTACAGTTTGTTTTATGGCAAAAAATGCCAAAAATAGGATAATACAGAGATTTGACCCGTGGAACTGCAAAACCACAATTATATTTTTCTGGTCTACACCAGACTCTTTTAAACAGACATATTGGTGTTTGACCCGTTAGGGAGACACTATTACAGATTTTTTTAAGGCAAAAAATGCCAAAAACAGGATAATACAGAGATTTGACCCGTGGAACTGCAAAACCACAGTTATATTTATTTGGCCTATCCCAGACTCTTTTAAACAGATATATTGGTGTCTGACCAGTCAGGGAGACACTATTACATTTTTTTTATGGCAAAAAATGCCAAAAACAGGATAATACAGAGATTTGACCTGTGGAACTGCGAAACCACAGTTATATTATTCTGGAGTACACCAGACTCTTTTAAACAGATATATTGGTGTCTGACCAGTCAGGGAGACACTACTACAGTTTTTTTCACAGCAAAAGATGCCAATAACAGGATAATACAGATATTTGACCCGTGGAACTGCAAAACCACAGTTACGTTTTCTGTCCTACACCAGACTCTTTTGAACAGATATACTGGTGTCTGACTCGTCAGGGAGACAATATTAGAATTTTTTTTTTACGGCAAAAATTGCCAAAAACAGGATAATACTGAGATTTGACCCGTGGAACTGCAAAACCACAGTTATATTTTTCTGGCCTACACCAGACTCTTTTAAACAGATATATTGGTGTCTGACCATCAGGGAGACAATATTACGTTTTTTTTTTACGGCAAAAAATGCCAAAAGCAGGATAATACATATCTTTGACCCGTGGAACTGCAAAACCACAGTTATAGTTATGTGACGAACATCAGACTCTTTTAATCACATATATTGGTGTCTGACCAGTCAGGGAGATGCTATTACAGTTTTTTTTTATGGCAAAAAATGGCAAAAACAAGATAATACAGAGATTTGACCAGTGGAATTGCAAAACCATAGTTATATTTTTCTGGCCTACACCATACTATTTCGAACAGATATAGTGGTGTCTGACCAGTCAGGGAGACACTATTACAGTTTTTTTAATGGCAAAAAATGCCAAAAACAGGATAATACAGAGATTTGACCTGTGGAACTGCAAAATCACAGTTATATTTTTCTGGTCTACACCAGACTCTTTTAAACAGATATATTGGTGTCTGACCCGTCAGGGAGACACTACTACAGATGTTTTTATGGCAATAAATGCCAAAAACAGGATAATACAGAGATTTGACCTGTGGAACTGCGAAACCACAGTTATATTATTCTGGAGTATACCAGACTCTTTTAAACAGATATATTGGTGTCTGACCAGTCAGGGAGACACTATTACAGTTTTTTTTAAGGCAAAAAAGGCCAAAAACAGGATAATACAGAGATTTGACCTGTGGAACTGCAAAACCACAGTTATATTTTTCGGACCTACACCAGACTCTTTTAAACAGATATATTGGTGTCTGACCAGTCAGGGAGACACTATTATGGGGTTTTTTTAACGGCAAAAAAATGTCAAAAGCAGGATAATACAGAGATTTGACCCGTGGAACTGCAAAACCACAGTTATAGTTATGTGACGTACACCAAACTCTTTTAAACAGACATATTGGTGTCTGATCAGTCAGGGAGAGACTATTACACATTTTTTTTACAGCAAAAAAATGCCAAAACAGAATAATACAGACATTTGACCCGGGGAACTGCAAAACCACAGTTATAATTTTCTGTCCTACACCAGACTATTTTAAACAGATATATTGGTGTCTGACCAGTCAGGGAAACACCATTACTGTTTTTTTTACGGTAAAAAATGCCAAAAACAGGATAACACAGAGATTTGACCCGTGGAACTGCAAAAACACTGTTATATTTGTCTGGCCTTCACCAGACTCTTAAACAGATATATTGGTGTCTGACCAGTCAGGGAGACACTATTACAGTGTTTTTTTACGGCAAAAAATGCCAAAAACAGGATAATACAGAGATTTGACTCGTGGAACTGCAAAACCACAGTTATATTTTCTGGCCTACACCAGACTCTTTTAAACAGATATATTGGTGTTTGACCAGTCAGGGAGACACTATTACAGTTTTTTTTTACGGAAAAAATGCCAAAAACAGGATAATACAGAGATTTGACCTGTGGAACTGGAAAACCACAGTTATATTTTTCTGCCATACACCAGACTCTTTTAAACAGACATATTGGTGTCTGACCAGTCAGGGAGACACTATTACGTTTTTTTTTTCGGAAAAAAATGCCAAAAGCAGGATATTACATATCTTTTACCCGTGGAACTGCAAAACCACAGTTATAGTTATGTGACGTACACCAGACTCTTTTAAACAGATATATTTGTGTCTGACCAGTCAGGGAGCCACTATTACAGTTTTTTTTATGGCAAAAAATGGCAAAAACAAGATAATACAGAGATTTGACCCGTGGAATTGCAAAACTATAGTTATATTTTTCTGGCCTACACCATACTCTTTTAAACAGATATAGTGGTGTCTGACCAGTCAGGGAGACACTATTACAGTTTTTTTTACGGCAAAAAATGCCAAAAACAGGATAATACAGAGATTTGACCCATGGAACTGCAAAACCACAGTTATATTTTTCGGACCTACACCAGACTATTTTAAACAGATATATTGGAGTCTGACCTGTCAGGGAGACACTATTATAGTTTTTTTTTACCGCAAAAAAATACCTAATGCAGGATAATACAGAGATTTGACCCGTGGAACTGTAAAACCACAGTTATAGTTATGTGACGTACACCAGACTCTTTTAAACAGATATATTGGTGTCTGACCAGTCAGGGAGACACTATTACAGTTTGTTTTATGGCAAAAAATGCCAAAAATAGGATAATACAGAGATTTGACCCGTGGAACTGCAAAACCACAATTATATTTTTCTGGTCTACACCAGACTCTTTTAAACAGACATATTGGTGTTTGACCCGTTAGGGAGACACTATTACAGATTTTTTTAAGGCAAAAAATGCCAAAAACAGGATAATACAGAGATTTGACCCGTGGAACTGCAAAACCACAGTTATATTTATTTGGCCTATCCCAGACTCTTTTAAACAGATATATTGGTGTCTGACCAGTCAGGGAGACACTATTACATTTTTTTTATGGCAAAAAATGCCAAAAACAGGATAATACAGAGATTTGACCTGTGGAACTGCGAAACCACAGTTATATTATTCTGGAGTACACCAGACTCTTTTAAACAGATATATTGGTGTCTGACCAGTCAGGGAGACACTACTACAGTTTTTTTCACAGCAAAAGATGCCAATAACAGGATAATACAGATATTTGACCCGTGGAACTGCAAAACCACAGTTACGTTTTCTGTCCTACACCAGACTCTTTTGAACAGATATACTGGTGTCTGACTCGTCAGGGAGACAATATTAGAATTTTTTTTTTACGGCAAAAATTGCCAAAAACAGGATAATACTGAGATTTGACCCGTGGAACTGCAAAACCACAGTTATATTTTTCTGGCCTACACCAGACTCTTTTAAACAGATATATTGGTGTCTGACCATCAGGGAGACAATATTACGTTTTTTTTTTACGGCAAAAAATGCCAAAAGCAGGATAATACATATCTTTGACCCGTGGAACTGCAAAACCACAGTTATAGTTATGTGACGAACATCAGACTCTTTTAATCACATATATTGGTGTCTGACCAGTCAGGGAGATGCTATTACAGTTTTTTTTTATGGCAAAAAATGGCAAAAACAAGATAATACAGAGATTTGACCAGTGGAATTGCAAAACCATAGTTATATTTTTCTGGCCTACACCATACTATTTCGAACAGATATAGTGGTGTCTGACCAGTCAGGGAGACACTATTACAGTTTTTTTAATGGCAAAAAATGCCAAAAACAGGATAATACAGAGATTTGACCTGTGGAACTGCAAAATCACAGTTATATTTTTCTGGTCTACACCAGACTCTTTTAAACAGATATATTGGTGTCTGACCCGTCAGGGAGACACTACTACAGATGTTTTTATGGCAATAAATGCCAAAAACAGGATAATACAGAGATTTGACCTGTGGAACTGCGAAACCACAGTTATATTATTCTGGAGTATACCAGACTCTTTTAAACAGATATATTGGTGTCTGACCAGTCAGGGAGACACTATTACAGTTTTTTTTAAGGCAAAAAATGCCAAAAACAGGATAATACAGAGATTTGACCTGTGGAACTGCAAAACCACAGTTATATTTTTCGGACCTACACCAGACTCTTTTAAACAGATATATTGGTGTCTGACCAGTCAGGGAGACACTATTATGGGGTTTTTTTAACGGCAAAAAAATGTCAAAAGCAGGATAATACAGAGATTTGACCCGTGGAACTGCAAAACCACAGTTATAGTTATGTGACGTACACCAAACTCTTTTAAACAGACATATTGGTGTCTGATCAGTCAGGGAGAGACTATTACACATTTTTTTTACAGCAAAAAAATGCCAAAACAGAATAATACAGACATTTGACCCGGGGAACTGCAAAACCACAGTTATAATTTTCTGTCCTACACCAGACTATTTTAAACAGATATATTGGTGTCTGACCAGTCAGGGAAACACCATTACTGTTTTTTTTACGGTAAAAAATGCCAAAAACAGGATAACACAGAGATTTGACCCGTGGAACTGCAAAAACACTGTTATATTTGTCTGGCCTTCACCAGACTCTTAAACAGATATATTGGTGTCTGACCAGTCAGGGAGACACTATTACAGTGTTTTTTTACGGCAAAAAATGCCAAAAACAGGATAATACAGAGATTTGACTCGTGGAACTGCAAAACCACAGTTATATTTTCTGGCCTACACCAGACTCTTTTAAACAGATATATTGGTGTTTGACCAGTCAGGGAGACACTATTACAGTTTTTTTTTACGGAAAAAATGCCAAAAACAGGATAATACAGAGATTTGACCTGTGGAACTGGAAAACCACAGTTATATTTTTCTGCCATACACCAGACTCTTTTAAACAGACATATTGGTGTCTGACCAGTCAGGGAGACACTATTACGTTTTTTTTTTCGGAAAAAAATGCCAAAAGCAGGATATTACATATCTTTTACCCGTGGAACTGCAAAACCACAGTTATAGTTATGTGACGTACACCAGACTCTTTTAAACAGATATATTGGTGTCTGACCCGTCAGGGAGACACTACTACAGATGTTTTTATGGCAATAAATGCCAAAAACAGGATAATACAGAGATTTGACCTGTGGAACTGCGAAACCACAGTTATATTATTCTGGAGTATACCAGACTCTTTTAAACAGATATATTGGTGTCTGACCAGTCAGGGAGACACTATTACAGTTTTTTTTATGGCAAAAAATGCCAAAAACAGGATAATACAGAGATTTGACCTGTGGAACTGCAAAATCACAGTTATTTTTTTCTGGTCTAAGCCAGACTCTTTTAAACAGATATATTGATGTCTGACCAGTCAGGGAGACACTATTACAACATTTTTTATGGCAAAAAATGCCAAAAACAGGATAATACAGAGATTTGACCCGTGGAACTGCAAAACCACAGTTATATTTTTCGGACCTACACCAGACTCTTTTAAACAGATATATTGGTGTCTGACCCATCAGGTAGACACTATTATGGGGTTTTGTTATGGCAAAAAAACGCAAAAAGCAGGATAATACAGAGATTTGACCCGTGGAACTGCAAAACCACAGATTACAACAGACTCTTTTAAACAGATATATTGGTGTCTGACCAGTCAGGGAGACACCATTACTGTTTTTTTTACGGCAAAAAATGTCAAAAACAGGATAATACAAAGATTTAACGCGTGGAGCTGCAAAACCACAGTTATATTTTCTGGCCTACACCAGACTCTTAAACAGATATATTGGTGTCTGACCAGTCAGGGAGACACTATTACAGTGTTTTTTTTACGGCAAAAAATGCCAAAAACAGGATAATACAGAGATTTGACCCGTGGAACTGCAAAAACACAGTTATTTTTGTCTGGCCTACACCAGTCTCTTAAACAGATATATTGGTGTCTGACCAGTCAGGGAGACACTATTACAGTGTTTTTTTTACGGCAAAAAATGCCAAAAACAGGATAATACAGAGATTTGACCTGTGGAACTGAAAAACCACAGTTATATTTTCTGGACTACACCAGACTCTTTTAAACAGATATATTGGTGTCTGAACAGTCAGGGAGACACTATTACTTTTTTTATACGGCAAAAAATGCCAAAAACAGGATAATACAGAGATTTTACCCGTGGAACTGCAATACCATAGTTATATCTTTCTGGCCTACACCAGACTCTCTTAAACAGATATATTGGTGTCTGACCAGTCAGGGAGACACTATTACATTATTTTTTTACGGCAAAAAATACCAAAAGCAGGATAATACATATCTTTGACCCATGGAACTGAAAAACCACAGTTATAGTTATGTGACGTACATCAGACTCTTTTAAACAGATATATTGGTGTCTGACCAGTCAAGGAAACACCATTACTGTTTTTTTTTTTATGGCAAAAAATGCCAAAAACAGAATAATGCAGAGATGTGCACTGTGGAACTGCAAAACCACAGTTATATTTTTCTGGCCTACACCACACTCTTTTAAACAGATATATTGGTGTCTGACCAGTCAGGGAGACACTATTACAGTTTTTCTACGGGAAAAAAATGCCAAAAACAGGATAATACAGAGATTTGACCCATGGAACTGCAAAACCACAGATATATTTTTCTGGCTTACAACAGACTCTTTTAAACAGATATATTGGTGTCTGACCAGTCAGGGAGACACCATTACTGTTTTTTTTTATGGCAAAAAATGCCAAAAACAGGATAATACAGAGATTTGACGCGTGGAACTGCAAAACCACAGTTATATTTTCTGGCCTACACCAGACTCTTTCAAACAGATATATTGGTGTTTGACCAGTCAGGGAGACACTATTACAGTTTTTTTTTTTACGGCAAAAAATGCCAAAAACAGGATAATACAGAGATTTTACCCGTAGAACTGCAAAACCACAGTTATATTTTTCTGGTCTACACCAGACTCTTTTAAACAGATATATTGATGTCTGACCAGTCAGGGAGACACTATTACAGATTTTTTTATGGCAAAAAATGCCAAAAACAGGATAATACAGAGATTTGAACCGTGGAACTGCAAAACCAGAGTTATATTTTTCGGACCTACACCAGACTCTTTTAAACAGATATATTGGTGTCTGACCAGTCAGGGAGACAATATTATGGGGTTTTTTTACGGCAAAAAAATGCCAAAAGCAGGATAATACAGAGATTTGACCGGTGGAACTGCAAAACCACAGTTATAGTTATGTGACGTACACCAAACTCTTTTAAACAGATATATTGGTGTCTGATCAGTCAGGGAGACACTATTACAGTTTTTTTTTTACAGCAAAAAAGGCCAAAAACAGGATAATACAGAGATTTGACCCGTGGAACTGCAAAACCACAGTTATATTTTTTTGGCCTATCCCAGACTCTTTTAAACAGATATATTGGTGTCTGACCAGTCAGGGAGACACTATTATGTTTTTTTTACGGCAAAAAATGCCAAAAACAGGATAATACAGAGATTTGACCTGTGGAACTGCAAAACCACAGTTACATTTTCTGTCCTACACCAGACTCTTTTAAAGAGATATATTGGTGTCTGACCAGTCAGGGAGACACTACTACATTTTTTTTACAGCAAAAAATGACAAAAACAGGATAATACAGATATTTGACCCATGGAACTGCAAAACCACAGTTACATTTTCTGTCCTACACCAGACTCTTTTAAAGAGATATATTGGTGTCTGACCAGTCAGGAGACACTATTATGTTTTTTTTATGGCAAAAATGCCAAAAACAGGATAATACAGAGATTTGACTCCTGGAACAGAAAAACCACACTTATATTTTTCTGGCCTACACCATACTCTTTTAAACAGATATAGTGGTGTCTGACCAGTCAGGGAGACACTATTTAAGTTTTTTTACGGCAAAAAATGCCAAAAACAGGATAATACAGAGATTTGACGCGTGGAACTGCAAAACCACAGTTATATTTCTCTGGCCTACACCAGACTCTTTTAAAGAGATATATTGGTGCCTGATCAGTCAGGTAGACACTATTACTGTTTTTTTTTCTTGGAAAAAATGCCAAAAGCAGGATAATACAGTGATTTGACCCATGGAACTGCAAAACCACAGTTATATTTTTCTGGCCTACACCAGACTCTTTTAAACAAATATATTCGTGTCTGACCAGTCAGGGAGACACTATTACAGTTTTTTTACGGCAAAAAATGCCAAACACAGGATAATACAGATATTTGACCCGTAGAACTGCAAAACCACAGTTCTATTATTCTGGCCTACACCAGACTATTTTAAACAGATATATTGGTGTCTGACCAGTCAGGGAGACTCTATTGCAGTGTTCTTTACGGCAAAAAATGCCAAAAAGAGGATAAAACAGAGATTTGACGCGTTGAGCTGCAAAACCACAGTTATATTTTTCTGGCCTACACCAGACTATTTTAAACAGATATATTGGTGTCTGATAAGTCAGGGAGACACCACTACTGTTTTTTTTTACGGCAAAAAATGCCAAAAACAGGATAATACAGAGATTTGACCCGTGGAACTGCAAAAACACAGTTATATTTGTCTGGCCTACACCAGACTATTAAACAGATATATTGGTGTCTGACAGTTTTTTTATAGCAAAAAATAGCAAAAACAACATAATACAGAGATTTGACCCGTGGAACTGCAAAACCATAGTTATATTTTTATGGCCTACACCATACTCTTTTAAACAGATATATTGGTGCCTGACCAGTCAGGGAAACACCATTACTGTTTTTTTTATGGCAAAAAATGCCAAAAACAGAATAATACAGAGATTTGCACTGTGGAACAGCAAAACTACAGATATATTTTTCTGGCTTACAACAGACTCTTTTAAACAGATATAGTGGTGTCTGACCAGTCAGGGAGACACTACTACAGTTTTTTTACAGCAAAAAATGCAAAAAACAGGATAATGCAGATATTTGACCCGTGGAACTGCAAAACCACAGTTACATTTTCTGTCCTACACCAGACTCTTTTAAAGAGATATACTGGGGTCTGACCCGTCAGGGAGACACTATTATGTTTTTTTTTTTGGCAAAAAATGGCAGAAACAAGATGATACAGAGATTTGACCCGTGGAACTGCAAAACCATTGTTATATTTTTCTGGCCTACACCATACTCTTTTAAACAGATATATTGGTGTCTGACCAGTCAGGGAGACACTATTACAGTTTTTCTTACACCAAAAAGGCCAAAAACAGAATAATACAGAGATTTCAACCGTGGAACTGCAAAACCACAGTTATATTTTTATGGCCTACACCAGACTCTTTTAAACAGATATGTTGGTGCCTGACCAGTCAGGTAGACACTATTACTGTTTTTTTTTATGGCAAAAAATGCCAAATGCAGGATAATACAGAGATTTGACCTGTGGAATTGCAAAACCACAGTTATATTTTTCTGGCCTACACCAGACTCTTTTAAACAGATATATTGGTGTCTGACCAGTCAGGGAGAAACTTACAGTTTTTTATGGCAAAAAATGCCAAAAACAGGATAATACAGAGATTTGACACTTGGAACTGCAAAACCACAGATATATTTTTCTGGCTTACACCAGACTCTTTTAAACAGATATATTGGTGTCTGACCAGTCAGGGAGACACCATTACTGTTTTTTTTATGGCAAAAAATGCCAAAAACAGGATACTACAGAGATTTGAACCGTGGAACTGCAAAAACACAGTTATATTTGTCTGGCCTACACCAGACTCTTAAACAGATATATTTTTTGTCTGACCAGTCATGGAGACACTATTACAGTGCTTTTTTACGGAAAAAATGCCAAAAACAGGATAATACAGAGATTTGAAGCGTGGAACTGCAAAACCACAGTTATATTTTTCTGGCCTACACCAGACTCTTTTAAACAGATATATTGGTGTCTGACCAGTCAGGGAGACACTATTACGTTTTTTTTTTTACGGCAAAAAAATGCCAAAAGCAGGATAATACATATCTTTGACCCGTGGTACTGCAACACCACAGTTATAGTTATGTGACGTACTCCAGACGCTTTTAAACAGATATATTGGTGTCTGACCAGTCAGGGAGACACTATTTAAGTTTTTTTATGGCAAAAAATGCCAAAAACAGGATAATACAGAGATTTGATGCGTGGAACTGCAAAACCACAGTTATATTTTTCTGGCCTGCACCAGACTCTTTTAAACAGATACACTGGTGCCTGACCAGTCAGGTAGACACTATTACTGTTTTTTTTTCTGGCAAAAATGCCAAAAGCAGGATAATACAGTGATTTGACCCATGGAACTGCAAAACCACAGTTATATTTGTCTGGCCTACACCAGACTCTTTTAAACAGATATCATAGAATCATAGAATCATAGAATATATTCGTGTCTGACCAGTCAGGGAGACACTATTAGAGTTTTTTTACGGCAAAAAATGCCAAAAACAGGATAATACAGATATTTGACCCGTGGTACTGCAAAACCACAGTTCTATTTTTCTGGGATACACCAGACTCTTAAACAGATATATAGGTGTCTGACCAGTCAGGGAGACGCTATTGCAGTGTTCTTTACGGCGAAAAATGCCAAAAACAGGATAATACAGAGATTTGACGCGTTGAGCTGCAAAACCACAGTTATATTTTCTGGCATACACCAGATTCTTTTAAACAGATATATTGGTGTTTGACCAGTCAGGGAGACACTATTACAGTTTTTTTTACGGCAAAAAAATGCCAAAAACAGGATAAGACAGAGATTTGACCCGTGGAACTGCAAAAACACAGTTATATTTGTCTGGCCTACACCAGACTCTTAAACAGATATATTGGTGTCTGACCAGTCAGGGAGACACTATTACAGTGTTTTTTTACGGCAAAAAATGCCAAAAACAGGATAATACAGAGATTTGACGCGTGGAACTGCGAAACCACAGTTATATTTTCTGGCCTACACCAGACTCTTTTAAACAGATATATAGGTGTCTGGCCAGTCAGGGAGAAACTATTACAGTTTTTTTTACGGCAAAAAATGCCAAAAACAGGATATTACAGAGATTTGACCCGTGGAACAGAAAAACCACAGTTATATTTTTCTGGCCTACACCAGACTCTTTTAAACAGATATATTGGTGTCTGACCAGTCAGGGAGACACTATTACGTTTTTTTTACGGCAAAAAATGCCAAAAGCAGGATAATACATATCTTTGACCCATGGAACTGCAAAACCACAGTTATAGTTATGTGACGTACACCAGACTGTTTTAAACAGATATATTGGTGTCTGACCAGTCAGGGAGACACTATTACAGTTTTTTTTATGGCAAAAAATGCCAAAAACAGGATAATACAGAGATTTGACCCGTGGAACTGCAAAACCACAGTTCTATTTTTCTGGCTTACACCAGACTCTTAAACAGATATATAGGTGTCTGACCAGTCAGGGAGGCACTATTGCAGTGTTCTTTACGGCGAAAAATGCCAAAAACAGGATAATACAGAGATTTGATGCGTTGAGCTGCAAAAAAAAAAAGTTATATTTTCTGGCCTACACCAGATTCTTTTAAACAGATATATTGGTGTTTGACCAGTCAGGGAGACACTATTACAGTTTTTTTTACGGCAAAAAAATGCCAAAAACAGAATAAGACATAGATTTTACCCGTGGAACTCCAAAACCACAGTTATATTTTTCTGGCCTACACCAGACTATTTTAATCAGATATATTGGTGTCTGACCAGTCAGGGAGACACCATTACTGTATTTTTTTACGGCAAAAAATGCCAAAAACAGGATAATACAGAGATTTGACCCGTGGAACTGCAAAAACACAGTTATATTTGCCTGGCCTACACCAGACTCTTAAACAGATATATTGGTGTCTGACCAGTCAGGGAGACACTATTACAGTGTTTTTTTACGGCAAAAAATGCCAAAATCAGGATAATACAGAGATTTGACGCGTGGAACTGCAAAACCACAGTTATATTTTGTGGCCTACACCAGACTCTTTTAAACAGATATATTGGTGTCTGACCAGTCAGGGAGAAACTATTACAGTTTTTTTTTACGGCAAAAAATGCCATAAACAGGATATTACAGAGATTTAACCCGTGGAACAGAAAAACCACAGTTATATTTTTCTGGCCTACACCAGACTCTTAAACAGATATATTGGTGTCTGACCAGTCAGGGAGACACCATTACATTTTTTTTACGGCAAAAATGCCAAAAGCAGGATAATACATATCTTTGACCCATGGAACTGCAAAACCACAGTTATAGTTATGTGACGTACACCAGACTCTTTTAAACAGATATATTGGTGTCTGACCAGTCAGGGAGACACTATTATAGTTTTTTTTATGGCAAAAATGGCAAAAACAAGATAATACAGAGATTTGACCCGTGGAACTGCAAAATCATAGTTATATTTTTCTGGCCTACACCATTCTCTTTTAAACAGATATAGTGGTGTCTGACCAGTCAGGGAGACACTATTACATTTTTTTTTACGGCAAAAAATGCCAAAAACAGGATAATACAGAGATTTGACCCGTGGAACTGCAAAACCACAGTTATATTTTTCTGGTCTACACCAGACTCTTTTAAACAGATATATTGGTGTCTGACCAGTCAGGGAGACACTATTGCGTTTTTTTTTACGGCAAAAAATGCCAAAAACAGGATAATACAGAGATTTGACCTGTGGAACTGCAAAACCACAGATATATTATTCTGGAGTACACCAGACTCTTTTAAACAGAAGTATTGGTGTCTGACCAGTCAGGGAGACATTGCTACAATTTTTTTATGGCAAAAAATGCCCAAAACAGGATAATACAGATATTTGACCCGTGGAACTGCAAAACCACAGCTACATTTTCTGTCCTACACCAGACTCTTTTAAACAGATATATTGGTGTCTGACCTGTCAGGGAGACACTATTAGAATTTTTTTTTACGGCAAAAGATGCCAAAAACAGGATAATACAGAGATTTGACCTGTGGAACTGCAAAACCACAGTTATATTTTTCTGGAGTACACCAGACTCTTTTAAACAGATATATTGGTGTCTGACCAGTCAGGGAGACACTATTATGTTTTTTTTTACGGCAAAAAATGTCAAAAGCAGGATAATACATATCTTTGACCCGTGGAACTGCAAAACCACAGTTATAGTTATGTGATGTACACCAGACTCTTTTAAACAGATATCTTGGTGTCTGACCAGTCAGGGAGACACTATTACAGTTTTTTTATGGCAAATATGGCAAAAACAAGATAATACAGAGATTTGACACATGGAACTGCAAAACCATAGTTATATTTTTGTGGCCTACACCATACTTTGTTAAAAAGATATATTGGTGTCTGACCAGTCAGTGGGACACTATTACAGTTTTTTTTACGGCAGAAAATGCCAAAAACAGAATAATACAGAGATTTGAACCGTGGAACTGCAAAACCACAGTTATATTTTTATGGCCTACACAAGACTCTTTTAAACAGATATGTTGTTGCCTGACCAGTCAGGTAGACACTATTACTGTTTTTTTTTATGGCAAAAAAGGCCAAAAGCAGGATAATACAGAGATTTGACCCGTGGAACTGCAAAACCACAGTTATTTTTTTCTGGCCTACACCAGACTCTTTTAAACAGATATATTGGTGTCTGACCAGTCAGGAAGACACTATTACTGTTTTTTTTATGGCAAAAAATGCCAAAAGCAGGATAATACAGAGATTTTACCTGTGGAACTGCAAAAACACAGTTATATTTGTCTGGCCTACACCAGACTCTTAACCAGATATATTGGTGTCTGACCAGTCAGGGGGACACTATTACAGTGTTTTTTTACGGCAAAAAATGCCAAAAACAGGATAATACAGAGATTTGACGCGTGGAACTGCAAAACCACAGTTATATTTTCTGGCCAACACCAGACTCTTTTAAACAGATATATTGGTGTTTGACCAGTCAGGGAGACACTATTACAGGTATTTTTTTTATGGCAAAAAATGCCAAAAACAGGATAAGACAGAGATTTTACCCGTGGAACTCCAAAACCACAGTTATATTTTTCTGGCCTACACCAGACTATTTTAAACAGATATATTGGTGTCTGACCAGTCAGGGAGACACCATTACTGTTTTTTTTATGGCAAAAAAAGCCAAAAACAGGATAATGCAGAGATTTGACCCGTGGAACTGCAAAAACACAGTTATATTTTCTGGCCTACACCAGACTCTTTTAAACCGATATTTTGGTGTTTTACCAGTCAGGGAGACACTATTACAGGTTTTTTTTACGGCAAAAAATGCCAAAAACAGGATTATACAGAGATTTGAAACGTGGAACTGCAAAACCACAGATATATTTTTCTGGCTTACACCAGACTCTTTTAAACAGATATATTGGTGTCTGACCAGTCAGGGAGACACTAGTACTGTATTTTTTACGTCAAAAAATGACAAAAACAGGATGAGACAGAGATTTTACCCGTGGAACTCCAAAACCACAGTTATATTTTTCTGGCCTACACCAGACTCTTTTAAACAGATATATTGGTGTCTGACCAGTCAGGGAGACACTATTACATTTTTTTTATGGCAAAAAATGCCAAAAGCAGGATAATACATATCATTGACCCATGGAACTGCAAAACCACAGTTATAGTTATGTGACGTACACCAGACTCTTTTAAACAGATATATTGGTGTCTGACCAGTCAGGGAGACACTATTACAGTTTTTTTTATGGGAAAAATGGCAAAAACAAGATAATACAGAGATTTGACCCGTGGAACTGCAAAATCATAGATATATTTTTCTGGCCTACACCATTCTCTTTTAAACAGATATAGTGGTGTCTGACCAGTCAGGGAGACACTATTACAGTTTTTTTTTAGGGCAAAAAATGCCAAAAACAGGATAATACAGAGATTTGACCCGTGGAACTGCAAAACCACAGTTATATTTTTCTTGTCTACACCAGACTCTTTTAAACAGATATATTGGTGTCTGACAAGTCAGGGAGACACTATTGCGTTTTTTTTACGGCAAAAAATGCCAAAAACAGGATAATACAGAGATTTGACCTGTGGAACTGCAAAACCACAGTTATATTATTCTGGAGTACACCAGACTCTTTTAAACAGAAATATTGGTGTCTGACCAGTCAGGGAGACATTACTACAGTTTTTTTACAGCAAAAAATGCCAAAAACAGGATAATACAGATATTTGACCCGTGGAACTGCAAAACCACAGCTACATTTTCTGTCCTACACCAGACTCTTTTAAACAGATATATTGGTGTCTGACCAGTCAGGGAGACACTATTATGTTTTTTTTTTTACGGCAAAAAATGCCAAAAGCAGGATAATACATATCTTTGACCCATGGAACTGCAAAACCACAGTTATAGTTATGTGACGTACACCAGACTCTTTTAAACAGATATCTTGGTGTCTGACCAGTCAGGGAGACACTATTACAGTTTTTTTATGGCAAATATGGCAAAAACAAGATAATACAGAGATTTGACCCGTGGAACTGCAAAACCATAGTTATATTTTTCTGGCCTACACCATACTCTTTTAAAAAGATATATTGGTGTCTGACCAGTCAGTGGGACACTATTACAGTTTTTTTTAGGGCAGAAAATGCCAAAAACAGAATAATACAGAGATTTGACCCGTGGAACTGCAAAACCACAGTTATATTTTTCTGGCCTACACAAGACTCTTTTAAACAGATATATTGGTGTCTGACCAGTCAGGAAGACACTATTACAGTTTTTTTTTACGGCAAAAAATGCCAAAAACAGGATAATACAGAGATTTGACGCGTGGAACTGCAAAACCACAGTTATATTTTCTGGCCTACACCAGACTCTTTTAAACCGATATATTGGTGTTTTACCAGTCAGGGAGACACTATTACAGTTTTTTTTTACGGCAAAAAATGCCAAAAACAGGATTATACAGAGATTTGAAACGTGGAACTGCAAAACCACAGCTACATTTTCTGTCCTACACCAGACTCTTTTAAACAGATATATTGGTGTCTGACCTGTCAGGGAGACACTATTAGAATTTTTTTTTACGGCAAAAGATGACAAAAACAGGATAATACAGAGATTTGACCCGTGGAACTGCAAAACCACAGTTATATTTTTCTGGCCTACACCAGACTCTTTTAAACAGATATATTGGTGTCTGACCAGTAAGGGAGACACTATTATGTTTTTTATTTTACAGCAAAAGATGCCAAAAACAGGATAATACAGAGATTTGACCTGTGGATCTGCAAAACCACAGTTATATTATTCTGGAGTACACCAGACTCTTTTAAACAGATATATTGGTGTCTGACCAGTCAGGGAGACACTATTATGGTTTTTTTTACGGCAAAAAATGCCAAAAGCAGGATAATACATATCTTTGACCCGTGGAACTGCAAAACCACAGTTATAGTTATGTGATGTACACCAGACTCTTTTAAACAGATATCTTGGTGTCTGACCAGTCAGGGAGACACTATTACAGTTTTTTATGGCAAATATGGCAAAAACAAGATAATACAGAGATTTGACCCGTGGAACTGCAAAACCATAGTTATATTTTTCTGGCCTACACAATACTTTTTTAAAAAGATATATTGGTGTCTGACCAGTCAGTGGGACACTATTACAGTTTTTTTTACGCCAGAAAATGCCAAAAACAGAATAATACAGAGATTTGAACCGTGGAACTGCAAAACAGTTATATTTTTATGGCCTACACCAGACTCTTTTAAACAGATATATTGGTGTCTGACCAGTCAGGGAGACACTATTGCGTTTTTTTTACGGCAAAAAATGCCAAAAACAGGATAATACAGAGATTTGACCTGTGGAACTGCAAAACCACAGTTATATTATTCTGGAGTACACCAGACTCTTTTAAACAGAAATATTCGTGTCTGACCAGTCAGGGAGACATTACTACAGTTTTTTTACAGCAAAAAATGCCAAAAACAGGATAATACAGATATTTGACCCGTGGAACTGCAAAACCACAGCTACATTTTCTGTCCTACACCAGACTCTTTTAAACATATATATTGGTGTCTGACCAGTCAGGGAGACACTATTATGTTTTTTTTTTACGGCAAAAAATGCCAAAAGCAGGATAATACATATCTTTGACCCGTGGAACTGCAAAACCACAGTTATAGTTATGTGACGTACACCAGACTCCTTTAAACAGATATCTTGGTGTCTGACCAGTCAGGGAGACACTATTACAGTTTTTTTTATGGCAAAAAATGGCAAAAACAAGATAATGCAGAGATTTGACCCGTGGAACTGCAAAACCATAGTTATATTTTTCTGGCCTACACCATACTCTTTTAAACAGATATATTGGTGTCTGACCAGTCAGTGGGACATTATTACAGTTTTTTTACGGCAGAAAATGCCAAAAACAGAATAATACAGAGATTTGAACCGTGGAACTGCAAAACCACAGTTATATTTTTATGGCCTACACAAGACTCTTTTAAACAGATATATTGGTGTCTGACAAGTCAGGGAGACACTATTACAGCTCTTTTTATGGCAAAAAATGCCAAAAGCAGGATAATACAGAGATTTGACCCGTGGAACTGCAAAACCACAGTTATATTTTTCTGGCCTACACCATTCTCTTTTAAACAGATATATTGGTGTCTGACAAGTCAGGGAGACACTATTACAGTTTTTTTTATGGCAAAAAATGGCAAAAACAAGATAATACAGAGATTTGACCCGTGGAACTGCAAAACCATAGTTATATTTTTCTGGCCTACACCATACTCTTTTAAACAGATATATTGGTGTCTGACCAGTCAGGGAGACACTATTTAAGTTTTTTTATGGCAAAAAATGCCAAATACAGGATAATACAGAGATTTGACGCGTGGAACTGCAAAACCACAGTTATATTTTTCTGGTCTACACCAGACTCTTTTAAACAGATATATTGGTGTCTGACCAGTCAGGGAGACACTATTACAGGTTTTTTTATGGCAAAAAATGGCAAAAACAAGATAATACAGAGATTTGACCCGTGGAAATGCAAAACCATAGTTATATTTTTCTGGCCTACACCATACTCTTTTAAACAGATATATTGGTGTCTGACCAGTCAGGGAGACACTATTTAAGTTTTTTTATGGTAAAAAATGCCAAATACAGGATAATACAGAGATTTGACGCGTGGAACTGCAAAACCACAGTTATATTTTTCTGGTCTACACCAGACTCTTTTAAACAGATATATTGGTGTCTGACCAGTCAGGGAGACACTATTGCGTTTTTTTTTACTTCAAAAAATGCCAAAAACAGGATAATACAGAGATTTGACCTGTGGAACTGCAAAACCACAGTTATATTATTCTGGAGTACACCAGACTCTTTTAAACAGAAATATTGGTGTCTGACCAGTCAGGGAGACATTACTACAGTTTTTTTACAGCAAAAAATGCCAAAAACAGGATAATACAGATATTTGACACGTGGAACTGCAAAACCACAGCTACATTTTCTGTCCTACATCAGACTCTTTTAAACAGATATATTGGTGTCTGACCAGTCAGGGAGACACTATTATGTTTTTTTTTTTACGGCAAAAAATGCCAAAAGCAGGATAATACATATCTTTGACCCGTGGAA
This sequence comes from Phyllobates terribilis, assembly GCF_046119375.1. Lineage (NCBI taxonomy): Eukaryota > Metazoa > Chordata > Amphibia > Anura > Dendrobatidae > Phyllobates > Phyllobates terribilis. The sequence goes on from NW_027362764.1 coordinate 231,967,977, forward strand.
CTGCAAAACCACAGTTATAGTTATGTGACGTACACCAGACTCCTTTAAACAGATATCTTGGTGTCTTACCAGTCAGGGAGACACTATTACAGTTTTTTTTATGGCAAAAAATGGCAAAAACAAGATAATGCAGAGATTTGACCGGTGGAACTGCAAAACCATAGTTATATTTTTCTGGCCTACACCATACTCTTTTAAACAGATATATTGGTGTCTGACCAGTCAGGGAGACACTATTTAAGTTTTTTTATGGCAAAAAATGCCAAAAACAGGATAATACAGAGATTTGACGCGTGGAACTGCAAAACCACAGTTATATTTTCTGGCCTACACCAGACTCTTTTAAACAGATATATTGGTGTCTGACCAGTCAGGGAGAAACTATTACAGTTTTTTTTTACGGCAAAAAATGCCAAAAACAGGATATTACAGAGATTTGACCCGTGGAACAGAAAAACCACAGTTATATTTTTCTGGCCTACACCAGACTCTTTTAAACAGATATATTGGTGTCTGACCAGTCAGGGAGACACTATTACATTTTTTTTACGGCAAAAAATGCCAAAATCAGGATAATACATATCATTGACCCATGGAACTGCAAAACCACAGTTATAGTTATGTGACGTACACCAGACTCTTTTAAACAGATATATTGGTGTCTGACCAGTCAGGGAGACACTATTACAGTTTTTTTTATGGCAAAAATGGCAAAAACAAGATAATACAGAGATTTGACCCGTGGAACTGCAAAATCATAGTTATATTTTTCTGGCCTACACCATTCTCTTTTAAACAGATATAGTGGTGTCTGACCAGTCAGGGAGACGCTATTACAGTTTTTTTTTACGGCAAAAAATGCCAAAAACAGGATAATACAGATATTTGACCCGTGGAACTGCAAAACCACAGTTATATTTTTCTGGTCTACACCAGACTCTTTTAAACAGATATATTGGTGTCTGACCAGTCAGGGAGACACTATTGCGTTTTTTTTACGGCAAAAAATGCCAAAAACAGGATAATACAGAGATTTGACCTGTGGAACTGCAAAACCACAGTTACAGTGCCTACAAGTAGTATTCAACCCCCTGCAGATTTAGCTGGTTTGATAAGATGCAAATAAGTTAGAGCCTTCAAACTGCAAACGAGAGTAGGTTTTATGAACAGAATCATAAATCTTACAAACCAAAAAGTTATGTTGCTCAGTTGAATTTTATTAAATTTTAAACATAAAAGTGTGGGTCAATTATTATACAACCCCTATGTTTAATATTTTGTGGAATAACCCTTGTTTGCAATTACAGCTAATAATCGTCTTTTATAAGACCTGATCAGGCCGGCACAGGTCTGTGGAGTTATCTTGGCCCACTCCTCCATGCAGATCTTCTCCAAGTTATCTAGGTTCTTTGGGTATCTCATGTGGACTTTATTCTTGAGCTCCTTCCACAAGTTTTCAATTGGGTTAAGGTCAGGAGACTGACTAGGCCACTCCAACACCTTGACTTTTTCCCTATTGAAGCAGGCCTTGGTTTTCTTGGCTGTGTGCTTTGGGTCGTTGTCTTGTTGGAAGATGAAATTACGACCCATCTTAAGATCCTTGATGGAGGAGCGGAGGTTCTTGGCCAAAATCTCCAGGTAGGCCGTGCTATCCATCTTCCCATGGATGCGGACCAGATGGCCAGGCCCCTTGGCAGAGAAACAGCCCCACAGCATGATGCTGCCACCACCATGCTTGACTGTACGGATGGTATTCTTGGGGTCGTATGCAGTGCCACCCAGTCTCCAAACGTCACGTGTGTGGTTGGCACCAAAGATCTCGATCTTGGTCTCATCAGACCATAGAACCTTGAACCAGTCTGTCTCAGAGTCCTCCAAGTGATCATGAGAAAACTGTAGACGAGCCTTGACATGACGCTTTGAAAGTAAAGGTACCTTACGGGCTCGTCTGGAACGGAGACCATTGCGGTGGAGTACGTTACTTATGGTATTGACTGAAACCAATGTCCCCACTGCCATGAGATCTTCCCGGAGCTCCTTCCTTGTTGTCCTTGGGTTAGCCTTGACTCTTCGGACAAGCCTGGCCTCGGCACGGGAGGACACTTTCAAAGGCTGTCCTGGCCGTGGAAGGCTAACAGTAGTTCCATAAGCCTTCCACTTACGGATGATGCTCCCAACAGTGGAGACAGGTAGGCCCAACTCCTTGGAAAGGGTTTTGTACCCCTTGCCAGCCTTGGGACCCTCCACGATCTTGTCTCTGATGGCCTTGGAATGCTCCTTTGTCTTTCCCATGTTGACCATGTCTGAGTGCTGTTCACAAGTTTGGGGAGGGTCTTAAATAGTCAGAAAAGGCTGGCAAAAGAGATCTTTAATCCACACATGTGAAGCTCATTATTCTTGGTGCCTGAACTACTTCTTAATACTTTAGGGGGACCAAACAGAATTCTTGTGGTTTGAGGGGTTGAATAATAAATGACACTCTGAATTAACTTTTTACGTTTAAAAAAAAAAAAAAATTTGCTGCAGTGCATTTCCCACTTCCAGGCTGATCTACAGTACAAATGTCACAATGCCAAGTTAATTCCGCATGTGTCAACCAGCTAAATCTGCAGGGGGTTGAATACTACTTGTAGGCACTGCATATTATTCTGGAGTACACCAGACTCTTTTAAACAAAAATATTGGTGTCTGACCAGTCAGGGAGACATTACCATAGTTTTTTTACTGCAAAAAATGCCAAAAACAGGATAATACAGATATTTGACCCGTGGAACTGCAAAACCACAGCTACATTTTCTGTCCTACACCAGACTCTTTTAAACAGATATATTGGTGCCAGACCTGTCAGGGAGACACTATTAGAATTTTTTTTTTACGGCAAAAGATGCCAAAAACAGGATAATACAGAGATTTGACCCGTGGAACTGCAAAACCACAGTTATATTTTTCTGGCCTACACCAGACTCTTTTAAACAGATATATTGGTGTCTGACCAGTCAGGGAGACACTATTATGTTTTTTTTTACGGCAAAAGATGGCAAAAACAGGATAATACAGAGATTTGACCTGTGGAACTGCCAAACCACAGTTATATTATTCTGGAGTACACCAGACTCTTTTAAACAGATATATTGGTGTCTGACCAGTCAGGGAGACACTATTATGTTTTTTTTTTTACGGCAAAAAATGCTAAAAGCAGGATAATACATATCTTTGACCCGTGGAACTGCAAAACCACAGTTATAGTTATGTGACGTACACCAGACTCTTTTAAACAGATATCTTGGTGTCTGACCAGTCAGGGAGACACTATTACAGTTTTTTTATGGCAAATATGGCAAAAACAAGATAATACAGAGATTTGACTCGTGGAACTGCAAAACCATAGTTATATTTTTCTGGCTTACACCATACTCTTTTAAAAAGATATATTGGTGTCTGACCAGTCAGTGGGACACTATTACAGTTTTTTTTACGGCAGAAAATGCCAAAAACAGAATAATACAGAGATTTGAACCGTGGAACTGCAAAACCACAGTTATATTTTTATGGCCTACACCATACTCTTTTAAAAAGATATATTGGTGTCTGACCAGTCAGTGGGACACTATTACAGTTTTTTTTAGGGCAGAAAATGCCAAAAACAGAATAATACAGAGATTTGAACCGTGGAACTGCAAAACCACAGTTATATTTTTATGGCCTACACAAGACTCTTTTAAACAGATATGTTGTTGCCTGACCAGTCAGGTAGACACTATTACTGTTTTTTTTTATGGCAAAAAATGCCAAAAGCAGGATAATACAGAGATTTGACCCGTGGAACTGCAAAACCACAGTTATATTTTTCTGGCCTACACCAGACTCTTTTAAACAGATATATTGGTGTCTGACCAGTCAGGAAGACACTATTACAGTTTTTTTTTACGGCAAAAAATGCCAAAAACAGGATAATACAGAGATTTGACGCGTGGAACTGCAAAACCACAGTTATATTTTCTGGCCTACACCAGACTCTTTTAAACCGATATATTGGTGTTTTACCAGTCAGGGAGACACTATTATAGTTTTTTTTTACGGCAAAAAATGCCAAAAACAGGATTATACAGAGATTTGAAACATGGAACTGCAAAACCACAGATATATTTTTCTGGCTTACACCAGACTCTTTTAAACAGATATATTGGTGTCTGACCAGTCAGGGAGACACTAGTACTGTATTTTTTACGTCAAAAAATGACAAAAACAGGATGAGACAGAGATTTTACCCGTGGAACTCCAAAACCACAGTTATATTTTTCTGGCCTACACCAGACTATTTTAAACAGAAATATTGGTGTTTTACCAGTCAGGGAGACACTATTATAGTTTTTTTTACGGCAAAAAATGCCAAAAACAGGATAATACAGAGATTTGACCCGTGGAACTGCAAAAACACAGTTATATTTGTCTGGCCTACACCAGACTCTTTTAAACAGATATATTGGTGTCTGACCAGTCAGGGAGACACTATTACGTTTTTTTTACGGAAAAAAATGCCAAAAGCAGGATAATACATATCTTTGACCCATGGAACTGCAAAACCACAGTTATAGTTATGTGACGTACACCAGACTCTTTTAAACAGATATATTGGTGTCTGACCAGTCAGGGAGACACTATTTAAGTTTTTTTATGGCAAAAAATGCCAAAAACAGGATAATACAGAGATTTGACGCGTGGAACTGCAAAACCACAGTTATATTTTCTGGCTCACACCAGACTCTTTTAAACAGATATATTGGTGTCTGATCAGTCAGGGAGAAACTATTACAGTTTTTTTTTACGGCAAAAAATGCCAAAAACAGGATATTACAGAGATTTGACCCGTGGAACAGAAAAACCACAGTTATATTTTTCTGGCCTACACCAGATTCTTTTAAACAGATATATTGGTGTCTGACCAGTCAGGGAGACACTATTACATTTTTTTTACGGCAAAAAATGCCAAAATCAGGATAATACATATCATTGACCCATGGAACTGCAAAACCACAGTTATAGTTATGTGACGTACACCAGACTCTTTTAAACAGATATATTGGTGTCTGACCAGTCAGGGAGACACTATTACAGTTTTTTTTATGGCAAAAATGGCAAAAACAAGATAATACAGAGATTTGACCCGTGGAAATGCAAAATCATAGTTATATTTTTCTGGCCTACACCATTCTCTTTTAAACAGATATATTGGTGTCTGACCAGTCAGGGAGACACTATTGCGTTTTTTTTACGGCAAAAAATGCCAAAAACAGGATAATACAGAGATTTGACCTGTGGAACTGCAAAACCACAGTTATATTATTCTGGAGTACACCAGACTCTTTTAAACAAAAATATTGGTGTCTGACCAGTCAGGGAGACATTACTACAGTTTTTTTACAGCAAAAAATGCCAAAAACAGGATAATACAGATATTTGACCCGTGGAACTGCAAAACCACAGCTACATTTTCTGTCCTACACCAGACTCTTTTAAACAGATATATTGGTGCCTGACCTGTCAGGGAGACACTATTAGAATTTTTTTTTCACGGCAAAAGATGCCAAAAACAGGATAATACAGAGATTTGACCCGTGGAACTGCAAAACCACAGTTATATTTTTCTGGCCTACACCAGACTCTTTTAAACAGATATATTTGTGTCTGACCAGTCAGGGAGACACTATTATGTTTTTTTTTACGGCAAAAGATGCCAAAAACAGGATAATACAGAGATTTGACCTGTGGAACTGCAAAACCACAGTTATATTATTCTGGAGTACACCAGACTCTTTTAAACAGATATATTGGTGTCTGACCAGTCAGGGAGACACTATTATGTTTTTTTTTTTTACGGCAAAAAATGACAAAAGCAGGATAATACATATCTTTGACCCTTGGAACTGCAAAACCACAGTTATAGTTATGTGACGTACACCAGACTCTTTTAAACAGATATCTTGGTGTCTGACCAGTCAGGGAGACACTATTACAGTTTTTTTATGGCAAATATGGCAAAAACAAGATAATACAGAGATTTGACCCGTGGAACTGCAAAACCATAGTTATATTTTTCTAGCCTACACCATACTCTTTTAAAAAGATATATTGGTGTCTGACCAGTCACTGGGACACTATTACAGTTTTTTTACGGCAGAAAATGCCAAAAACAGAATAATACAGAGATTTGAACTGTGGAACTGCAAAACCACAGTTATATTTTTATGGCCTACACAAGACTCTTTTAAACAGATTTGTTGTTGCCTGACCAGTCAGGTAGACACTATTACTGTTTTTTTTTATGGCAAAAAATGCCAAAAGCAGGATAATACAGAGATTTGACCCGTGGAATTGCAAAACCACAGTTATAATTTTCTGGCCTACACCAGACTCTTTTAAACAGATATATTGGTGTCTGACCAGTCAGGGAGACACTATTACATTTTTTTTACGGCAAAAAATGCCAAAAGCAGGATAATACATATCATTGACCCATGGAACTGCAAAACCACAGTTATAGTTATGTGACGTACACCAGACTCTTTTAAACAGATATATTGGTGTCTGACCAGTCAGGGAGACACTATTACAGTTTTTTTTACGGCAAAAATGGCAAAAACAAGATAATACAGAGATTTGACCCGTGGAACTGCAAAATCATAGTTATATTTTTCTGGCCTACACCATTCTCTTTTAAACACATATAGTGGTGTCTGACCAGTCAGGGAGACGCTATTACAGTTTTTTTTACGGCAAAAAATGCCAAAAACAGGATAATACAGAGATTTGACCCGTGGAACTGCAAAACCACAGTTATATTTTTCTGGTCTACACCAGACTCTTTTAAACAGATATATTGGTGTCTGACCAGTCAGGGAGACACTATTGCGTTTTTTTTACGGCAAAAAATGCCAAAAACAGGATAATACAGAGATTTGACCTGTGGAACTGCAAAACCACAGTTATATTATTCTGGAGTACACCAGACTCTTTTAAACAAAAATATTGGTGTCTGACCAGTCAGGGAGACATTACTACAGTTTTTTTACAGCAATAAATGCCAAAAACAGGATAATACAGATATTTGACCCGTGGAACTGCAAAACCACAGCTACATTTTCTGTCCTACACCAGACTCTTTTAAACAGATATATTGGTGCCTGACCTGTCAGGGAGACACTATTAGAATTTATTTTTACGGCAAAAGATGCCAAAAACAGGATAATACAGAGATTTGACGCGTGGAACTGCAAAACCACAGTTTTATTTTTCTGGCCTACACCAGACTCTTTTAAACAGATATATTGGTGTCTGACCAGTCAGGGAGACACTATTATGTTTTTTTTTACGGCAAAAGATGCCAAAAACAGGATAATACAGAGATTTTACCTGTGGAACTGCAAAACCACAGTTATATTATTGTGGAGTACACCAGACTCTTTTAAACAGATATATTGGTGTCTGACCAGTCAGGGAGACACTATTATGTTTTTTTTTTTACGGCAAAAAATGCCAAAAGCAGGATAATACATATCTTTGACCCGTCGAACTGCAAAACCACAGTTATAGTTATGTGACGTACACCACACTCTTTTAAACAGATATCTTGGTGTCTGACCAGTCAGGGAGACACTATTACAGTTTTTTTATGGCAAATATGGCAAAAACAAGATAATACAGAGATTTGACCCGTGGAACTGCAAAACCATAGTTATATTTTTCTGGCCTACACCATACTCTTTTAAAAAGATATATTGGTGTCTGACCAGTCAGTGGGACACTATTACAGTTTTTTTATGGCAGAAAATGCCAAAAACAGAATAATACAGAGATTTGAACCGTGGCACTGCAAAACCACAGTTATATTTTTATGGCCTACACAAGACTCTTTTAAACAGATATGTTGTTGCCTGACCAGTCAGGTAGACACTATTACTGTTTTTTTTTATGGCAAAAAATGCCAAAAGCAGGATAATACAGAGATTTGACCCGTGGAACTGCAAAACCACAGTTATATTTTTCTGGCCTACACCAGACTTTTTTAAACAGATATATTGGTGTCTGACCAGTCAGGAAGACACTATTACAGTTTTTTTTTACGGCAAAAAATGCCAAAAACAGGATAATACAGAGATTTGAAACGTGGAACTGCAAAACCACAGATATATTTTTCTGGCTTACACCAGACTCTTTTAAACAGATATATTGGTGTCTGACCAGTCAGGGAGACACTAGTACTGTATTTTTTACGTCAAAAAATGACAAAAACAGGATGAGACAGAGATTTTACCCGTGGAACTCCAAAACCACAGTTATATTTTTCTGGCCTACACCAGACTATTTTAAACAGATATATTGGTATCTGACCAGTCAGGGAGACACCATTACTGTTTTTTTTTACGGCAAAAAATGCCAAAAATAGGATAATACAGAGATTTGACCCGTGGAACTGCAAAAACACAGTTATATTTGTCTGGCCTACACCAGACTCTTAAACAGATATATTGGTGTTTGACCTGTCAGGGAGACACTATTACAGTTTTTTATTACGGGAAAAAAATGCCAAAAACAGGATAAGACAGAGATTTTACCCGTGGAACTCCAAAACCACAGTTATATTTTTCTGGCCTACACCAGACTATTTTAAACAGATATATTGGTGTCTGACCAGTCAGGGAGACACCATTACTGTTTTTTTTTACGGCAAAAAATGCCAAAAACAGGATAATACAGAGATTTGACCCGTGGAACTGCAAAAACACAGTTATATTTGTCTGGCCTACACCAGACTCTTAAACAGATATATTGTTGTCTGACCAGTCAGGGAGACACTATTACAGTGTTTTTTTACGGCAAAAAATGCCAAAAACAGGATAATACAGAGATTTGATGCGTGGAACTGCAAAACCACAGTTATATTTTCTGGCCGACACCAGACTCTTTTAAACAGATATATTGGTGTCTGACCAGTCAGGAAGACACTATTACAGTTTTTTTTACGGCAAAAAATGCCAAAAACAGGATAATACAGAGATTTGAAACGTGGAACTGCAAAACCACAGATATATTTTTCTGGCTTACACCAGAATCTTTTAAACAGATATGTTGGTGCCTGACCAGTCAGGTAGACACTATTACTGTTTTTTTTTATGGCAAAAAATGCCAAAAGCAGGATAATACAGAGATTTTACCCGTGGAACTCCAAAACCACAGTTATATTTTTCTGGCCTACACGAGACTATTTTAAACAGATATATTGGTGTCTGACCAGTCAGGGAGACACCATTACTGTTTTTTTTTTACGGCAAAAAATGCCAAAAACAGGATAATACAGAGAATTGACCCGTGGAACTGCAAAAACACAGTTATATTTGTCTGGCCTACACCAGACTCTTAACCAGATATATTGGTGTCTGACCAGTCAGGTAGACACTATTACAGTGTTTTTTTACAGCAAAAAATGCCAAAAACAGGATAATACAGAGATTTGACGCGTGGAACTGCAAAACCACAGTTATATTTTCTGGCCTACACCAGACTCTTTTAAACCGATATATTGGTGTTTTACCAGTCAGGGAGACACTATTACAGTTTTTTTTTACGGCAAAAAATGCCAAAAACAGGATTATACAGAGATTTGAAACGTGGAACTGCAAAACCTCAGATATATTTTTCTGGCTTACACCAGACTCTTTTAAACAGATATATTGGTGTCTGACCAGTCAGGGAGACACTATTTAAGTTTTTTTATGGCAAAAAATGCCAAAAACAGGATAATACAGAGATTTGACGCGTGGAACTGCAAAACCACAGTTATATTTTCTGGCTCACACCAGACTCTTTTAAACAGATATATTGGTGTCTGATCAGTCAGGGAGAAACTATTACAGTTTTTTTTTACGGCAAAAAATGCCAAAAACAGGATATTACAGAGATTTGACCCGTGGAACAGAAAAACCACAGTTATATTTTTCTGGCCTACACCAGATTCTTTTAAACAGATATATTGGTGTCTGACCAGTCAGGGAGACACTATTACATTTTTTTTACGGCAAAAAATGCCAAAATCAGGATAATACATATCATTGACCCATGGAACTGCAAAACCACAGTTATAGTTATGTGACGTACACCAGACTCTTTTAAACAGATATATTGGTGTCTGACCAGTCAGGGAGACACTATTACAGTTTTTTTTATGGCAAAAATGGCAAAAACAAGATAATACAGAGATTTGACCCGTGGAACTGCAAAATCATAGTTATATTTTTCTGGCCTACACCATTCTCTTTTAAACAGATATATTGGTGTCTGACCAGTCAGGGAGACACTATTGCGTTTTTTTTACGGCAAAAAATGCCAAAAACAGGATAATACAGAGATTTGACCTGTGGAACTGCAAAACCACAGTTATATTATTCTGGAGTACACCAGACTCTTTTAAACAAAAATATTGGTGTCTGACCAGTCAGGGAGACATTACTACAGTTTTTTTACAGCAAAAAATGCCAAAAACAGGATAATACAGATATTTGACCCGTGGAACTGCAAAACCACAGCTACATTTTCTGTCCTACACCAGACTCTTTTAAACAGATATATTGGTGCCTGACCTGTCAGGGAGACACTATTAGAATTTTTTTTTCACGGCAAAAGATGCCAAAAACAGGATAATACAGAGATTTGACCCGTGGAACTGCAAAACCACAGTTATATTTTTCTGGCCTACACCAGACTCTTTTAAACAGATATATTTGTGTCTGACCAGTCAGGGAGACACTATTATGTTTTTTTTTACGGCAAAAGATGCCAAAAACAGGATAATACAGAGATTTGACCTGTGGAACTGCAAAACCACAGTTATATTATTCTGGAGTACACCAGACTCTTTTAAACAGATATATTGGTGTCTGACCAGTCAGGGAGACACTATTATGTTTTTTTTTTTTACGGCAAAAAATGACAAAAGCAGGATAATACATATCTTTGACCCTTGGAACTGCAAAACCACAGTTATAGTTATGTGACGTACACCAGACTCTTTTAAACAGATATCTTGGTGTCTGACCAGTCAGGGAGACACTATTACAGTTTTTTTATGGCAAATATGGCAAAAACAAGATAATACAGAGATTTGACCCGTGGAACTGCAAAACCATAGTTATATTTTTCTAGCCTACACCATACTCTTTTAAAAAGATATATTGGTGTCTGACCAGTCACTGGGACACTATTACAGTTTTTTTACGGCAGAAAATGCCAAAAACAGAATAATACAGAGATTTGAACTGTGGAACTGCAAAACCACAGTTATATTTTTATGGCCTACACAAGACTCTTTTAAACAGATTTGTTGTTGCCTGACCAGTCAGGTAGACACTATTACTGTTTTTTTTTATGGCAAAAAATGCCAAAAGCAGGATAATACAGAGATTTGACCCGTGGAATTGCAAAACCACAGTTATAATTTTCTGGCCTACACCAGACTCTTTTAAACAGATATATTGGTGTCTGACCAGTCAGGGAGACACTATTACATTTTTTTTACGGCAAAAAATGCCAAAAGCAGGATAATACATATCATTGACCCATGGAACTGCAAAACCACAGTTATAGTTATGTGACGTACACCAGACTCTTTTAAACAGATATATTGGTGTCTGACCAGTCAGGGAGACACTATTACAGTTTTTTTTACGGCAAAAATGGCAAAAACAAGATAATACAGAGATTTGACCCGTGGAACTGCAAAATCATAGTTATATTTTTCTGGCCTACACCATTCTCTTTTAAACACATATAGTGGTGTCTGACCAGTCAGGGAGACGCTATTACAGTTTTTTTTACGGCAAAAAATGCCAAAAACAGGATAATACAGAGATTTGACCCGTGGAACTGCAAAACCACAGTTATATTTTTCTGGTCTACACCAGACTCTTTTAAACAGATATATTGGTGTCTGACCAGTCAGGGAGACACTATTGCGTTTTTTTTACGGCAAAAAATGCCAAAAACAGGATAATACAGAGATTTGACCTGTGGAACTGCAAAACCACAGTTATATTATTCTGGAGTACACCAGACTCTTTTAAACAAAAATATTGGTGTCTGACCAGTCAGGGAGACATTACTACAGTTTTTTTACAGCAATAAATGCCAAAAACAGGATAATACAGATATTTGACCCGTGGAACTGCAAAACCACAGCTACATTTTCTGTCCTACACCAGACTCTTTTAAACAGATATATTGGTGCCTGACCTGTCAGGGAGACACTATTAGAATTTATTTTTACGGCAAAAGATGCCAAAAACAGGATAATACAGAGATTTGACGCGTGGAACTGCAAAACCACAGTTTTATTTTTCTGGCCTACACCAGACTCTTTTAAACAGATATATTGGTGTCTGACCAGTCAGGGAGACACTATTATGTTTTTTTTTACGGCAAAAGATGCCAAAAACAGGATAATACAGAGATTTGACCTGTGGAACTGCAAAACCACAGTTATATTATTGTGGAGTACACCAGACTCTTTTAAACAGATATATTGGTGTCTGACCAGTCAGGGAGACACTATTATGTTTTTTTTTTTACGGCAAAAAATGCCAAAAGCAGGATAATACATATCTTTGACCCGTCGAACTGCAAAACCACAGTTATAGTTATGTGACGTACACCACACTCTTTTAAACAGATATCTTGGTGTCTGACCAGTCAGGGAGACACTATTACAGTTTTTTTATGGCAAATATGGCAAAAACAAGATAATACAGAGATTTGACCCGTGGAACTGCAAAACCATAGTTATATTTTTCTGGCCTACACCATACTCTTTTAAAAAGATATATTGGTGTCTGACCAGTCAGTGGGACACTATTACAGTTTTTTTTATGGCAGAAAATGCCAAAAACAGAATAATACAGAGATTTGAACCGTGGCACTGCAAAACCACAGTTATATTTTTATGGCCTACACAAGACTCTTTTAAACAGATATGTTGTTGCCTGACCAGTCAGGTAGACACTATTACTGTTTTTTTTTATGGCAAAAAATGCCAAAAGCAGGATAATACAGAGATTTGACCCGTGGAACTGCAAAACCACAGTTATATTTTTCTGGCCTACACCAGACTTTTTTAAACAGATATATTGGTGTCTGACCAGTCAGGAAGACACTATTACAGTTTTTTTTTACGGCAAAAAATGCCAAAAACAGGATAATACAGAGATTTGAAACGTGGAACTGCAAAACCACAGATATATTTTTCTGGCTTACACCAGACTCTTTTAAACAGATATATTGGTGTCTGACCAGTCAGGGAGACACTAGTACTGTATTTTTTACGTCAAAAAATGACAAAAACAGGATGAGACAGAGATTTTACCCGTGGAACTCCAAAACCACAGTTATATTTTTCTGGCCTACACCAGACTATTTTAAACAGATATATTGGTATCTGACCAGTCAGGGAGACACCATTACTGTTTTTTTTTACGGCAAAAAATGCCAAAAATAGGATAATACAGAGATTTGACCCGTGGAACTGCAAAAACACAGTTATATTTGTCTGGCCTACACCAGACTCTTAAACAGATATATTGGTGTTTGACCTGTCAGGGAGACACTATTACAGTTTTTTATTACGGGAAAAAAATGCCAAAAACAGGATAAGACAGAGATTTTACCCGTGGAACTCCAAAACCACAGTTATATTTTTCTGGCCTACACCAGACTATTTTAAACAGATATATTGGTGTCTGACCAGTCAGGGAGACACCATTACTGTTTTTTTTTACGGCAAAAAATGCCAAAAACAGGATAATACAGAGATTTGACCCGTGGAACTGCAAAAACACAGTTATATTTGTCTGGCCTACACCAGACTCTTAAACAGATATATTGTTGTCTGACCAGTCAGGGAGACACTATTACAGTGTTTTTTTACGGCAAAAAATGCCAAAAACAGGATAATACAGAGATTTGATGCGTGGAACTGCAAAACCACAGTTATATTTTCTGGCCGACACCAGACTCTTTTAAACAGATATATTGGTGTCTGACCAGTCAGGAAGACACTATTACAGTTTTTTTTACGGCAAAAAATGCCAAAAACAGGATAATACAGAGATTTGAAACGTGGAACTGCAAAACCACAGATATATTTTTCTGGCTTACACCAGAATCTTTTAAACAGATATGTTGGTGCCTGACCAGTCAGGTAGACACTATTACTGTTTTTTTTTATGGCAAAAAATGCCAAAAGCAGGATAATACAGAGATTTTACCCGTGGAACTGCAAAACCACAGTTATAGTTATGTGACGTACACCAGACTCTTTTAAAAAAATATATTGGTGTCTGACCAGTCAGGGAGACACTATTACAGTTTTTTTTATGGCAAAAAATGGCAAAAACAAGATAATACAGAGATTTGACCCGTGGAACTGCAAAACCATAGTTATATTTTTCTGGCCTACACCATACTCTTTTAAACAGATATATTGGTGTTTGACCAGTCAGGGAGACACTATTACAGTTTTTTTTTACGGCAAAAAAATGCCAAAAACAGGATAAGACAGAGATTTTACCCGTGGAACTCCAAAACCACAGTTATATTTTTCTGGCCTACACCAGACTATTTTAAACAGATATATTGGTATCTGACCAGTCAGGGAGACACCATTACTGTTTTTTTTTACGGCAAAAAATGCCAAAAACAGGATAATACAGAGAATCAACCCGTGGAACTGCAAAAACACAGTTATATTTGTCTGGCATACACCAGACTCTTAAACAGATATATTGGTGTCTGACCAGTCAGGGAGACACTATTACAGTGTTTTTTTACGGCAAAAAATGCCAAAAACAGGATAATACAGAGATTTGACGCGTGGAACTGCAAAACCACAGTTATATTTTCTTGCCTACACGAGACTCTTTTAAACAGATATATTGGTGTCTGACCAGTCAGGGAGAAACTATTACAGTTTTTTTTTATGGCAAAAAATGCCAAAAACAGGATATTACAGAGATTTGACCCATGGAACAGAAAAAACACAGTTATATTTTTCTGGCCTACACCAGACTCTTTTAAACAGATATATTGGTGTCTGACCAGTCAGGAGACACTATTACGTTTTTTTTACGGCAAAAAATGCCAAAAGCAGGATAATACATATCTTTGACCCATGGAACTGCAAAACCACAGTTATAGTTATGTGACGTACACCAGACTCATTTAAACAGATATTTTGGTGTCTGACCAGTCAGGGAGACACTATTACAGTTTTTTTTATGGCAAAAAATGGCAAAAACAAGATAATACAGAGATTTGACCCGTGGAACTGCAAAACCATAGTTATATTTTTCTGGCCTACACCATACTCTTTTAAACAGATATATTGGTGTCTGACCAGTCAGGGAGACACTATTTAAGTTTTTTTATGGCAAAAAATGCCATAAACAGGATAATACAGAGATTTGACGCGTGGAACTGCAAAACCACAGTTATATTTTTCTGGCCTACACCAGACTCTTTTAAACAGATATATTGGTGCCTGACCAGTCAGGTAGACACTATTACTGTTTTTTTTTCTGTCAAAAAATGCCAAAAGCAGGATAATACAGTGATTTGACCCATGGAACTGCAAAACCACATTTATATTTTTCTGGCCTACACCAGACTCTTTTAAACAGATATATTCGTGTCTGACCAGTCAGGGAGACACTATTACAGTTTTTTTACGGCAAAAAATGCCAAAAACAGGATAATACAGATATTTGACCCGTGGAACTGCAAAACCACAGTTCTATTTTTCTGGCTTACACCAGACTCTTAATCAGATATATAGGTGTCTGACCAGTCAGGGATACACTATTGCAGTGTTCTTTACGGCGAAAAATGCCAAAAACAGGATAATACAGAGATTTTTCGCGTTGAGCTGCAAAAAAAAAAAGTTATATTTTCTGGCCTACACCAGATTCTTTTAAACAGATATATTGGTGTTTGACCAGTCAGGGAGACACTATTACAGTTTTTTTTTACGGCAAAAAAATGCCAAAAACAGGATAAGACAGAGATTTTACCCGTGGAACTCCAAAACCACAGTTATATTTTTCTGGCCTACACCAGACTATTTTAAACAGATATATTGGTGTCTGACCAGTCAGGGAGACACTATTACGTTTTTTTTACGGCAAAAAATGCCAAAAGCAGGATAATACATATCTTTGACCCATGGAACTGCAAAACCACAGTTATAGTTATGTGACGTACACCAGACTCTTTTAAACAGATATATTGGTGTCTGACCAGTCAGGGAGACACTATTACAGTCTTTTTTATGGCAAAAAATGGCAAAAACAAGATAATACAGAGATTTGACCCGTGGAACTGCAAAACCATAGTTATATTTTTCTGGCCTACACCATACTCTTTTAAACAGATATATTGCTGTCTGACCAGTCAGGGATACACTATTTAAGTTTTTTTATGGCAAAAAATGCCAAAAACAGGATAATACAGAGATTTGACCCGTGGAACTGCAAAACCACAGTTATATTTTTCTGGCCTACACCAGAATCTTTTAAACAGATATATTGGTGCCTGACCAGTCAGGTAGACACTATTACTGTTTTTTTTTTCTGTCAAAAAATGCCAAAAGCAGGATAATACAGTGATTTGACCCATGGAACTGCAAAACCACATTTATATTTTTCTGGCCTACACCAGACTCTTTTAAACAGATATATTCGTGTCTGATCAGTCAGGGAGACACTATTACAGTTTTTTTAAGGCAAAAAATGCCAAAAACAGGATAATACAGATATTTGACCCGTGGAACTGCAAAACCACAGTTCTATTTTTCTGGCTTACACCAGACTCTTAAAAAGATATAAAGGTGTCTGACCAGTCAGGGAGACACTATTGCAGTGTTCTTTACGGCGAAAAATGCCAAAAACAGGATAATACAGAGATTTGGCGCGTTGAGCGCCAAAAAAAAAAAGTTATATTTTCTGGCCTACACCAGATTCTTTTAAACAGATATATTGGTGTTTGACCAGTCAGGGAGACACTATTACAATTTTTTTTACGGCAAAAAAATGCCAAAAACAGGATAAGACAGAGATTTTACCCGTGGAACTCCAAAACCACAGTTATATTTTTCTGTCCTACACCAGACTATTTTAAACAGATATATTGGTGTCTGACCAGTCAGGGAGACACCATTACTGTTTTTTTTTACGGCAAAAAATGCCAAAAACAGGATAATACAGAGATTTGACCCGTGGAACTGCAAAAACACAGTTATATTTTTCTGGCCTACACCAGACTCTTTTACAGATATATTGGTGTCTGACCAGTCAGGGAGACACTATTACGTTTTTTTTACGACAAAAAATGCCAAAAGCAGGATAATACATATCTTTGACCCATGTAACTGCAAAACCACAGTTATAGTTATGTGACGTACACCAGACTCTTTTAAACAGATATATTGGTGTCTGACCAGTCAGGGAGACACTATTACAGTTTTTTTTATGGCAAAAAATGGCAAAAACAAGATAATACAGAGATTTGACCCGTGGAACTGCAAAACCATAGTTATATTTTTCTGGCCTACACCATACTCTTTTAAACAGATATATTGGTGTCTGACCAGTCAGGGATACACTATTTAAGTTTTTTTATGGCAAAAAATGCCAAAAACAGGATAATACAGAGATTTGACGCGTGGAACTGCAAAACCACAGTTATATTTTTCTGGCCTACACCAGACTCTTTTAAACAGATATATTGGTGCATGACCAGTCAGGTAGACACTATTACTGTTTTTTTTTTCTGTCAAAAAATGCCAAAAGCAGGATAATACAGTGATTTGACCCTTGGAACTGCAAAACCACATTTATATTTTTCTGGCCTACACCAGACTCTTTTAAACAGATATATTCGTGTCTGACCAGTCAGGGAGACACTATTACAGTTTTTTTACGGCAAAAAATGCCAAAAACAGGATAATACAGATATTTGACCCGTGGAACTGCAAAACCACAGTTCTATTTTTCTGGCTTACACCAGACTCTTAAACAGATATATAGGTGTCTGACCAGTCAGGGAGACACTATTGCAGTGTTCTTTACGGCGAAAAATGCCAAAAACAGGATAATACAGAGATTTGGCACGTTGAGCTGCAAAAAAAAAAGTAATATTTTCTGGCCTACACCAGATTCTTTTAAACAGATATATTGGTGTTTGACCAGTCAGGGAGACACTATTACAGTTTTTTTTTACGGCAAAAAAATGCCAAAAACAGGATAAGACAGAGATTTTACCCGTGGAACTCCAAAACCACAGTTATATTTTTCTGGCCTACACCAGACTATTTTAAACAGATATATTGGTGTTTGACCAGTCAGGGAGACACTATTACAGTGTTTTTTTACGGCAAAAAATGCCAAAAACAGGATAATACAGAGATTTGACGCGTGGAACTGCAAAACCACATTTATATTTTCTGGCCTACACCAGACTCTTTTAAACAGATATATTGGTGTCTGACCAGTCAGGGAGAAACTATTACAGTTTTTTTTTACGGCAAAAAATGCCAAAAACAGGATATTACAGAGATTTGACCCATGGAACAGAAAAAACACAGTTATATTTTTCTGGCCTACACCAGACTCTTTTAAACAGATATATTGGTGTCTGACCAGTCAGGGAGACACTATTACTTTTTTTTTACGGCAAAAAATGCCAAAAGCAGGATAATACATATCTTTGACCCATGGAACTGCAAAACCACAGTTATAGTTATGTGACGTACACCAGACTCTTTTAAACAGATATTTTGGTGTCTGACCAGTCAGGGAGACACTATTACAGTTTTTTTAATGGCAAAAAATGGCAAAAACAAGATAATACAGAGATTTGACCCGTGGAACTGCAAAACCATAGTTATATTTTTCTGGCCTACACCATACTCTTTTAAACAGATATATTGGTGTCTGACCAGTCAGGGAGACACTATTTAAGTTTTTTTATCACAAAAAATGCCAAAAACAGGATAATACAGAGATTTGACGCGTGGAACTGCAAAACCACAGTTATATTTTTCTGGCCTACACCAGACTCTTTTAAACAGATATATTGGTGCCTGACCAGTCAGGTAGACACTATTACTGTTTTTTTTTTCTGTCAAAAAATGCCAAAAGCAGGATAATACAGTGATTTGACCCATGGAACTGCAAAACCACATTTATATTTTTCTGGCCTACACCAGACTCTTTTAAACAGATATATTCGTGTCTGACCAGTCAGGGAGACACTATTACAGTTATTTTACGGCAAAAAATGGCAAAAACAGGATAATACAGATATTTGACCCGTGGAACTGCAAAACCACAGTTCTATTTTTCTGGCTTACACCAGACTCTTAATCAGATATATAGGTGTCTGACCAGTCAGGGATACACTATTGCAGTGTTCTTTACGGCGAAAAATGGCAAAAACAGGATAATACAGAGATTTGGCGCGTTGAGCTGCAAAAAAAAAAAGTTATATTTTCTGGCCTACACCAGATTCTTTTAAACAGATATATTGGTGTTTGACCAGTCAGGGAGACACTATTACAGTTTTTTTTTACGGCAAAAAAATGCCAAAAACAGGATAAGACAGAGATTTTACCCGTGGAACTCCAAAACCACAGTTATATTTTTCTGGCCTACACCAGACTATTTTAAACAGATATATTGGTGTCTGACCAGTCAGGGAGACACTATTACGATTTTTTTACGGCAAAAAATGCCAAAAGCAGGATAATACATATCTTTGACCCATGGAACTGCAAAACCACAGTTATAGTTATGTGACGTACACCAGACTCTTTTAAACAGATATATTGGTGTCTGACCAGTCAGGGAGACACTATTACAGTCTTTTTTATGGCAAAAAATGGCAAAAACAAGATAATACAGAGATTTGACCCGTGGAACTGCAAAACCATAGTTATATTTTTCTGGCCTACACCATACTCTTTTAAACAGATATATTGCTGTCTGACCAGTCAGGGATACACTATTTAAGTTTTTTTATGGCAAAAAATGCCAAAAACAGGATAATACAGAGATTTGACCCGTGGAACTGCAAAACCACAGTTATATTTTTCTGGCCTACACCAGACTCTTTTAAACAGATATATTGGTGCCTGACCAGTCAGGTAGACACTATTACTGTTATTTTTTTCTGTCAAAAAATGCCAAAAGCAGGATAATACAGTGATTTGACCCATGGAACTGCAAAACCACATTTATATTTTTCTGGCCTACACCAGACTCTTTTAAACAGATATATTCGTGTCTGATCAGTCAGGGAGACACTATTACAGTTTTTTTACAGCAAAAAATGCCAAAAACAGGATAATACAGATATTTGACCCGTGGAACTGCAAAACCACAGTTCTATTTTTCTGGATTACACCAGACTCTTAAACAGATATATAGGTGTCTGACCAGTCAGGGAGACACTATTGCAGTGTTCTTTACGGCGAAAAATGCCAAAAACAGGATAATACAGAGATTTGGCGCGTTGAGCGCCAAAAAAAAAAGTTATATTTTCTGGCCTACACCAGATTCTTTTAAACAGATATATTGGTGTTTGACCAGTCAGGGAGACACTATTACAATTTTTTTTTACGGCAAAAAAATGCCAAAAACAGGATAAGACAGAGATTTTACCCGTGGAACTCCAAAACCACAGTTATATTTTTCTGTCCTACACCAGACTATTTTAAACAGATATATTGGTGTCTGACCAGTCAGGGAGACACCATTACTGTTTTTTTTTACGGCAAAAAATGCCAAAAACAGGATAATACAGAGATTTGACCCGTGGAACTGCAAAAACACAGTTATATTTTTCTGGCCTACACCAGACTCTTTTACAGATATATTGGTGTCTGACCAGTCAGGGAGACACTATTACATTTTTTTTACGGCAAAAAATGCCAAAAGCAGGATAATACATATCTTTGACCCATGGAACTGCAAAACCACAGTTATAGTTATGTGACGTACACCAGACTCTTTTAAACAGATATATTGGTGTCTGACCAGTCAGGGAGACACTATTACAGTTTTTTTTATGGCAAAAAATGGCAAAAACAAGATAATACAGAGATTTGACCCGTGGAACTGCAAAACCATAGTTATATTTTTCTGGCCTACACCATACTCTTTTAAACAGATATATTGCTGTCTGACCAGTCAGGGATACACTATTTAAGTTTTTTTATGGCAAAAAATGCCAAAAACAGGATAATACAGAGATTTGACCCGTGGAACTGCAAAACCACAGTTATATTTTTCTGGCCTACACCAGAATCTTTTAAACAGATATATTGGTGCCTGACCAGTCAGGTAGACACTATTACTGTTTTTTTTTTCTGTCAAAAAATGCCAAAAGCAGGATAATACAGTGATTTGACCCATGGAACTGCAAAACCACATTTATATTTTTCTGGCCTACACCAGACTCTTTTAAACAGATATATTCGTGTCTGATCAGTCAGGGAGACACTATTACAGTTTTTTTAAGGCAAAAAATGCCAAAAACAGGATAATACAGATATTTGACCCGTGGAACTGCAAAACCACAGTTCTATTTTTCTGGCTTACACCAGACTCTTAAAAAGATATAAAGGTGTCTGACCAGTCAGGGAGACACTATTGCAGTGTTCTTTACGGCGAAAAATGCCAAAAACAGGATAATACAGAGATTTGGCGCGTTGAGCGCCAAAAAAAAAAAGTTATATTTTCTGGCCTACACCAGATTCTTTTAAACAGATATATTGGTGTTTGACCAGTCAGGGAGACACTATTACAATTTTTTTTACGGCAAAAAAATGCCAAAAACAGGATAAGACAGAGATTTTACCCGTGGAACTCCAAAACCACAGTTATATTTTTCTGTCCTACACCAGACTATTTTAAACAGATATATTGGTGTCTGACCAGTCAGGGAGACACCATTACTGTTTTTTTTTACGGCAAAAAATGCCAAAAACAGGATAATACAGAGATTTGACCCGTGGAACTGCAAAAACACAGTTATATTTTTCTGGCCTACACCAGACTCTTTTACAGATATATTGGTGTCTGACCAGTCAGGGAGACACTATTACGTTTTTTTTACGACAAAAAATGCCAAAAGCAGGATAATACATATCTTTGACCCATGTAACTGCAAAACCACAGTTATAGTTATGTGACGTACACCAGACTCTTTTAAACAGATATATTGGTGTCTGACCAGTCAGGGAGACACTATTACAGTTTTTTTTATGGCAAAAAATGGCAAAAACAAGATAATACAGAGATTTGACCCGTGGAACTGCAAAACCATAGTTATATTTTTCTGGCCTACACCATACTCTTTTAAACAGATATATTGGTGTCTGACCAGTCAGGGATACACTATTTAAGTTTTTTTATGGCAAAAAATGCCAAAAACAGGATAATACAGAGATTTGACGCGTGGAACTGCAAAACCACAGTTATATTTTTCTGGCCTACACCAGACTCTTTTAAACAGATATATTGGTGCATGACCAGTCAGGTAGACACTATTACTGTTTTTTTTTTCTGTCAAAAAATGCCAAAAGCAGGATAATACAGTGATTTGACCCTTGGAACTGCAAAACCACATTTATATTTTTCTGGCCTACACCAGACTCTTTTAAACAGATATATTCGTGTCTGACCAGTCAGGGAGACACTATTACAGTTTTTTTACGGCAAAAAATGCCAAAAACAGGATAATACAGATATTTGACCCGTGGAACTGCAAAACCACAGTTCTATTTTTCTGGCTTACACCAGACTCTTAAACAGATATATAGGTGTCTGACCAGTCAGGGAGACACTATTGCAGTGTTCTTTACGGCGAAAAATGCCAAAAACAGGATAATACAGAGATTTGGCACGTTGAGCTGCAAAAAAAAAAGTAATATTTTCTGGCCTACACCAGATTCTTTTAAACAGATATATTGGTGTTTGACCAGTCAGGGAGACACTATTACAGTTTTTTTTTACGGCAAAAAAATGCCAAAAACAGGATAAGACAGAGATTTTACCCGTGGAACTCCAAAACCACAGTTATATTTTTCTGGCCTACACCAGACTATTTTAAACAGATATATTGGTGTTTGACCAGTCAGGGAGACACTATTACAGTGTTTTTTTACGGCAAAAAATGCCAAAAACAGGATAATACAGAGATTTGACGCGTGGAACTGCAAA
Source organism: Phyllobates terribilis (assembly GCF_046119375.1). Lineage (NCBI taxonomy): Eukaryota > Metazoa > Chordata > Amphibia > Anura > Dendrobatidae > Phyllobates > Phyllobates terribilis. The sequence goes on from NW_027362764.1 coordinate 231,991,295, forward strand.
ACCACATTTATATTTTCTGGCCTACACCAGACTCTTTTAAACAGATATATTGGTGTCTGACCAGTCAGGGAGAAACTATTACAGTTTTTTTTTACGGCAAAAAATGCCAAAAACAGGATATTACAGAGATTTGACCCATGGAACAGAAAAAACACAGTTATATTTTTCTGGCCTACACCAGACTCTTTTAAACAGATATATTGGTGTCTGACCAGTCAGGGAGACACTATTACTTTTTTTTTACGGCAAAAAATGCCAAAAGCAGGATAATACATATCTTTGACCCATGGAACTGCAAAACCACAGTTATAGTTATGTGACGTACACCAGACTCTTTTAAACAGATATTTTGGTGTCTGACCAGTCAGGGAGACACTATTACAGTTTTTTTAATGGCAAAAAATGGCAAAAACAAGATAATACAGAGATTTGACCCGTGGAACTGCAAAACCATAGTTATATTTTTCTGGCCTACACCATACTCTTTTAAACAGATATATTGGTGTCTGACCAGTCAGGGAGACACTATTTAAGTTTTTTTATCACAAAAAATGCCAAAAACAGGATAATACAGAGATTTGACGCGTGGAACTGCAAAACCACAGTTATATTTTTCTGGCCTACACCAGACTCTTTTAAACAGATATATTGGTGCCTGACCAGTCAGGTAGACACTATTACTGTTTTTTTTTTCTGTCAAAAAATGCCAAAAGCAGGATAATACAGTGATTTGACCCATGGAACTGCAAAACCACATTTATATTTTTCTGGCCTACACCAGACTCTTTTAAACAGATATATTCGTGTCTGACCAGTCAGGGAGACACTATTACAGTTATTTTACGGCAAAAAATGGCAAAAACAGGATAATACAGATATTTGACCCGTGGAACTGCAAAACCACAGTTCTATTTTTCTGGCTTACACCAGACTCTTAATCAGATATATAGGTGTCTGACCAGTCAGGGATACACTATTGCAGTGTTCTTTACGGCGAAAAATGGCAAAAACAGGATAATACAGAGATTTGGCGCGTTGAGCTGCAAAAAAAAAAAGTTATATTTTCTGGCCTACACCAGATTCTTTTAAACAGATATATTGGTGTTTGACCAGTCAGGGAGACACTATTACAGTTTTTTTTTACGGCAAAAAAATGCCAAAAACAGGATAAGACAGAGATTTTACCCGTGGAACTCCAAAACCACAGTTATATTTTTCTGGCCTACACCAGACTATTTTAAACAGATATATTGGTGTCTGACCAGTCAGGGAGACACTATTACGATTTTTTTACGGCAAAAAATGCCAAAAGCAGGATAATACATATCTTTGACCCATGGAACTGCAAAACCACAGTTATAGTTATGTGACGTACACCAGACTCTTTTAAACAGATATATTGGTGTCTGACCAGTCAGGGAGACACTATTACAGTCTTTTTTATGGCAAAAAATGGCAAAAACAAGATAATACAGAGATTTGACCCGTGGAACTGCAAAACCATAGTTATATTTTTCTGGCCTACACCATACTCTTTTAAACAGATATATTGCTGTCTGACCAGTCAGGGATACACTATTTAAGTTTTTTTATGGCAAAAAATGCCAAAAACAGGATAATACAGAGATTTGACCCGTGGAACTGCAAAACCACAGTTATATTTTTCTGGCCTACACCAGACTCTTTTAAACAGATATATTGGTGCCTGACCAGTCAGGTAGACACTATTACTGTTATTTTTTTCTGTCAAAAAATGCCAAAAGCAGGATAATACAGTGATTTGACCCATGGAACTGCAAAACCACATTTATATTTTTCTGGCCTACACCAGACTCTTTTAAACAGATATATTCGTGTCTGATCAGTCAGGGAGACACTATTACAGTTTTTTTACAGCAAAAAATGCCAAAAACAGGATAATACAGATATTTGACCCGTGGAACTGCAAAACCACAGTTCTATTTTTCTGGATTACACCAGACTCTTAAACAGATATATAGGTGTCTGACCAGTCAGGGAGACACTATTGCAGTGTTCTTTACGGCGAAAAATGCCAAAAACAGGATAATACAGAGATTTGGCGCGTTGAGCGCCAAAAAAAAAAGTTATATTTTCTGGCCTACACCAGATTCTTTTAAACAGATATATTGGTGTTTGACCAGTCAGGGAGACACTATTACAATTTTTTTTTACGGCAAAAAAATGCCAAAAACAGGATAAGACAGAGATTTTACCCGTGGAACTCCAAAACCACAGTTATATTTTTCTGTCCTACACCAGACTATTTTAAACAGATATATTGGTGTCTGACCAGTCAGGGAGACACCATTACTGTTTTTTTTTACGGCAAAAAATGCCAAAAACAGGATAATACAGAGATTTGACCCGTGGAACTGCAAAAACACAGTTATATTTTTCTGGCCTACACCAGACTCTTTTACAGATATATTGGTGTCTGACCAGTCAGGGAGACACTATTACATTTTTTTTACGGCAAAAAATGCCAAAAGCAGGATAATACATATCTTTGACCCATGGAACTGCAAAACCACAGTTATAGTTATGTGACGTACACCAGACTCTTTTAAACAGATATATTGGTGTCTGACCAGTCAGGGAGACACTATTACAGTTTTTTTTATGGCAAAAAATGGCAAAAACAAGATAATACAGAGATTTGACCCGTGGAACTGCAAAACCATAGTTATATTTTTCTGGCCTACACCATACTCTTTTAAACAGATATATTGGTGTCTGACCAGTCAGGGATACACTATTTAAGTTTTTTTATGGCAAAAAATGCCAAAAACAGGATAATACAGAGATTTGACGCGTGGAACTGCAAAACCACAGTTATATTTTTCTGGCCTACACCAGACTCTTTTAAACAGATATATTGGTGCATGACCAGTCAGGTAGACACTATTACTGTTTTTTTTTTCTGTCAAAAAATGCCAAAAGCAGGATAATACAGTGATTTGACCCTTGGAACTGCAAAACCACATTTATATTTTTCTGGCCTACACCAGACTCTTTTAAACAGATATATTCGTGTCTGACCAGTCAGGGAGACACTATTACAGTTTTTTTACGGCAAAAAATGGCAAAAACAGGATAATACAGATATTTGACCCGTGGAACTGCAAAACCACAGTTCTATTTTTCTGGCTTACACCAGACTCTTAAACAGATATATAGGTGTCTGACCAGTCAGGGAGACACTATTGCAGTGTTCTTTACGGCGAAAAATGCCAAAAACAGGATAATACAGAGATTTGGCACGTTGAGCTGCAAAAAAAAAAGTAATATTTTCTGGCCTACACCAGATTCTTTTAAACAGATATATTGGTGTTTGACCAGTCAGGGAGAACATATTACAGTTTTTTTTTACGGCAAAAAAATGCCAAAAACAGGATAAGACAGAGATTTTACCCGTGGAACTCCAAAACCACAGTTATATTTTTCTGGCCTACACCAGACTATTTTAAACAGATATATTGGTGTTTGAACAGTCAGGGAGACACTATTACAGTGTTTTTTTTACGGCAAAAAATGCCAAAAACAGGATAATACAGAGATTTGACGCGTGGAACTGCAAAACCACATTTATATTTTCTGGCCTACACCAGACTCTTTTAAACAGATATATTGGTGTCTGACCAGTCAGGGAGAAACTATTACAGTTTTTTTTTACGGCAAAAAATGCCAAAAACAGGATATTACAGAGATTTGACCCGTGGAACAGAAAAACCACAGTTATATTTTTCTGGCCTACACCAGACTCTTTTAAACAGATATATTGGTGTCTGACCAGTCAGGGAAACACTATTACATTTTTTTTACGGCAAAAAATGCCAAAAGCAGGATAATACATATCATTGACCCATGGAACTGCAAAACCACAGTTATAGTTATGTGACGTACACCAGACTCTTTTAAACAGATATATTGGTGTCTGACCAGTCAGGGAGACACCATTACAGTTTTTTTTATGGCAAAAATGGCAAAAACAAGATAATACAGAGATTTGACCCGTGGAACTGCAAAATCATAGTTATATTTTTCTGGCCTACACCATTCTCTTTTAAACAGATATAGTGGTGTCTGAACAGTCAGGGAGACATTACTACAGTTTTTTTACAGCAAACAATGCCAAAAACAGGATAATACAGATATTTGACCCGTGGAACTGCAAAACCACAGCTACATTTTCTGTCCTACACCAGACTCTTTTAAACAGATATATTGGTGCCTGACCTGTCAGGGAGACACTATTAGAATTTTTTTTTTACGGCAAAAGATGCCAAAAACAGGATAATACAGAGATTTGACCCGTGGAACTGCAAAACCACAGTTATATTTTTCTGGCCTACACCAGACTCTTTTAAACAGATATATTGGTGTCTGACCAGTCAGGGAGACACTATTATGTTTTTTTTTATGGCAAAAGATGCCAAAAACAGGATAATACAGAGATTTGACCTGTGGAACTGCAAAACCACAGTTATATTATTCTGGAGTACACCAGACTCTTTTAAACAGATATATTGGTGTCTGACCAGTCAGGGAGACACTATTATGTTTTTTTTTACGGCAAAAAATGCCAAAAGCAGGATAATACATATCTTTGACCCGTGGAACTGCAAAACCACATTTATAGTTATGTGACGTACACCAGACTCTTTTAAACAGATATATTGGTGTCTGACCAGTCAGGTAGACACTATTACAGTTTTTTTATGGGAAATATGGCAAAAACAAGATAATACAGAGATTTGACCCGTGGAACTGCAAAACCATAGTTATATTTTTCTGGCCTACACCATACTCTTTTAAAAAGATATATTGGTGTCTGACCAGTCACTGGGACACTATTGCAGTTTTTTTACTGCAGAAAATGCCAAAAACAGAATAATACAGAGATTTGAACCGTGGAACTGGAAAACCACAGTTATATTTTTATGGCCTACATAAGATTCTTTTAAACAGATATGTTGTTGCCTGACCAGTCAGGTAGACACTATTACTGTTTTTTTTTATGGCAAAAAATGCCAAAAGCAGGATAATACAGAGATTTGACCCGTGGAACTGCAAAACCACAGTTATATTTTTCTGGCCTACACCAGACTCTTTTAAACAGATATATTGGTGTCTGACCAGTCAGGAAGACACTATTACGTATTTTTTTTGCGGCAAAAAATGCCAAAAACAGGATAATACAGAGATTTGAAATGTGGAACTGCAAAACCACAGATATATTTTTCTGGCTTACACCAGAATCTTTTAAACAGATATATTGGTGTTTGACCAGTCAGGGAGACACTATTACAGTGTTTTTTTACGGCAAAAAATGCCATAAACAGGATAATACAGAGATTTGACGCGTGGAACTGCAAAACCACATTTATATTTTCTGGCCTACACCAGACTCTTTTAAACAGATATATTGGTGTCTGACCAGTCAGGGAGAAACTATTACAGTTTTTTTTTACGGCATAAAATGCCAAAAACAGGATATTACAGAGATTTGACCCATGGAACAGAAAAAACACAGTTATATTTTTCTGGCCTACACCAGACTCTTTTAAACAGATATATTGGTGTCTGACCAGTCAGGGAGACACTATTACGTTTTTTTTACGGCAAAAAATGCCAAAAGCAGGATAATACATATCTTTGACCCATGGAACTGCAAAACCACAGTTATAGTTATGTGACGTACACCAGACTCTTTTAAACAGATATTTTGGTGTCTGACCAGTCAGGGAGACACTATTACAGTTTTTTTAATGGCAAAAAATGGCAAAAACAAGATAATACAGAGATTTGACCCGTGGAACTGCAAAACCATAGTTATATTTTTCTGGCCTACACCATACTCTTTTAAACAGATATATTGGTGTCTGACCAGTCAGGGAGACACTATTTAAGTTTTTTTATGGCAAAAAATGCCAAAAACAGGATAATACAGAGATTTGACGCGTGGAACTGCAAAACCACAGTTATATTTTTCTGGCCTACACCAGACTCTTTTAAACAGATATATTGGTGCCTGACCAGTCAGGTAGACACTATTACTGTTTTTTTTTTCTGTCAAAAAATGCCAAAAGCAGGATAATACAGTGATTTGACCCATGGAACTGCAAAACCACATTTATATTTTTCTGGCCTACACCAGACTCTTTTAAACAGATATATTCGTGTCTGACCAGTCAGGGAGACACTATTACAGTTTTTTTACGGCAAAAAATGCCAAAAACAGGATAATACAGATATTTGACCCGTGGAACTGCAAAACCACAGTTCTATTTTTCTGGCTTACACCAGACTCTGAATCAGATATATAGGTGTCTGACCAGTCAGGGATACACTATTGCAGTGTTCTTTACGGCGAAAAATGGCAAAAACAGGATAATACAGAGATTTGGCGCGTTGAGCTGCAAAAAAAAAAAGTTATATTTTCTGGCCTACACCAGATTCTTTTAAACAGATATATTGGTGTTTGACCAGTCAGGGAGACACTATTACAGTTTTTTTTTACGGCAAAAAAATGCCAAAAACAGGATAAGACAGAGATTTTACCCGTTGAACTCCAAAACCACAGTTATATTTTTCTGGCCTACACCAGACTATTTTAAACAGATATATTGGTGTCTGACCAGTCAGGGAGACACTATTACGTTTTTTTTACGGCAAAAAATGCCAAAAGCAGGATAATACATATCTTTGACCCATGGAACTGCAAAACCACAGTTATAGTTATGTGACGTACACCAGACTCTTTTAAACAGATATATTGGTGTCTGACCAGTCAGGGAGACACTATTACAGTTTTTTTATGGCAAAAAATGGCAAAAACAAGATAATACAGATATTTTACCCGTGAAACTGCAAAACCACAGTTATATTTTTCTGGCCTACACGAGACTATTTTAAACAGATATATTGGTGTCTGACCAGTCAGGGAGACACCATTACTGTTTTTTTTTTATGGCAAAAAATGCCAAAAACAGGATAATACAGAGATTTGTCCCGTGGAACTGCAAAAACACAGTTATATTTGTCTGGCCTACACCAGACTCTTAACCAGATATATTGGTGTCTGACCAGTCAGGGAGACACTATTACAGTGTTTTTTTACAGCAAAATATGGCAAAAACAGGATAATACAGAGATTTGACGCGTGGAACTGCAAAACCACAGTTATATTTTCTGGCCTACACCAGACTCTTTTAAACCGATATATTGGTGTTTTACCAGTCAGGGAGACACTATTACAGTTTTTTTTTACGGCAAAAAATGCCAAAAACAGGTTATACAGAGATTTGAAACGTAGAACTGCAAAACCACAGATATATTTTTCTGGCTTACACCAGACTCTTTTAAACAGATATATTGGTGTCTGACCAGTCAGGGAGACACTAGTACTGTATTTTTTACGTCAAAAAATGACAAAAACAGGATAGACAGAGATTTTACCCGTGGAACTCCAAAACCACAGTTATATTTTTCTGGCCTACACCAGACTACTTTAAACAGATATATTGGTGTCTGACCAGTCAGGGAGACACTATTACTGTTTTTTTTACGGCAAAAAATGACAAAAACAGGATAATACAGAGATTTGACCCGTGGAACTGCAAAAACACAGTTATATTTGTCTGGCCTACACCAGACTCTTAAACAGATATATTAGTGTGTGACCAGTCAGGGAGACACTATTACAGTGTTTTTTTACGGCAAAAAATGCCAAAAACAGGATAATACAGAGAATTGACGCGTGGAGCTGCAAAACCACAGTTATATTTTCTGGCCTACACCATACTCTTTTAAACAGAAATATTGGTGTTTGACCAGTCAGGGAGACACTATTACAGTTTTTTTTTACGGCAAAAAATGCCAAAAACAGGATAAGACAGAGATTTTACCCGTGGAATTCCAAAACCACAGTTATATTTTTCTGGCCTACACCAGACTATTTTAAACAGATATATTGGTGTCTGACGAGTCAGGGAGACATCATTACTGTTTTTTTTTAGGGCAAAAAATGCCAAAAACAGGATAATACAGAGATTTGACCCGTGGAAGTGCAAAAACATAGTTATATTTGTCTGGCCTACACCAGACTCTTAAACAGATATATTGGTGTCTGACCAGTCAGGGAGACACTATTACAGTGTTTTTTTAAGGCAAAAAATGCCAAAAACAGGATAATACAGAGATTTGACGCGTGGAGCTGCAAAACCACAGTTATATTTTCTGGCCTACACCAGACTCTTTTAAACAGATATATTGGTGTTTGACCAGTCAGGGAGACACTATTACAGTTTTCTTTTACGGCAAAAAATGCCCAAAACAGGATAATACAGAGATTTGACTTGTGGAACTGGAAAACCACAGTTATATGTTTCTGGCATACACCAAACTCTTTTAAACTGAAATATTGGTGTCTGACCAGTCTGGGAGACACTATTACAGTTTTTTTACGGCAAAAAATGCCAAATACAGGATAATACAGAGATTTGACCCCTGGAACTGCAAAACCACAGTTATATTTTTCTGGACTACACCAGACTCTTTTAAACAGATATATTGGTGTCTGACCAGTCAGGGAGACACTATTACGTTTTTTTTTTAAGGCAAAAAATGCCAAAAGCAGGATAATACATTTTTTGACCCGTGGAACAGCAAAACCACAGTTATAGCTATGTGACGTACACCAGACTCTTTTAAACAGATATATTGGAGTCTGACCAGTCAGGGAGACACTATTACAGTTTTTTTTATGGCAAAAAATGCCAAAAACAGGATAATACAGAGATTTGACCCATGGAACAGCAAAACCACAGTTATATTTTTCTGGTCTACACCAGACTCTTCTAAACAGATATATTGATGTCTGACCAGTCAGGGAGACACTATTACAGAATTTTTTATGGCAAAAAATGCCAAAAACAGGATAATACAGAGATTTGACCCGTGGAACTGCAAAACCACAGTCATAGTTATGTGACGTACACCAAACTCTTTTAAACAGATATATTGGTGTCTGATCAGTCAGGGAGACACTATTACAGTTTTTTTTTTTTACAGCAAAAAAGGCCAAAAACAGGATAATACAGAGATTTGAACCGTGGAACTGCAAAACCACAGTTATATTTTTTTGGCCTATCCCAGACTCTTTTAAACAGATATATTGGTGTCTGACCAGTCAGGGAGACACTATTACGTTTTTTTTTACGGCAAAAAATGCCAAAAACAGGATAATACAGAGATTTAACCTGTGGAACTGCAAAACCACAGTTATATTATTCTGGAGTACACCAGACTCTTAAACAGATATATTGGTGTCTGACCAGTCAGGGAGACACTACTACAGTTTTTTTACAGCAAAAAATGCCAAAAACAGGATAATACAGAGATTTGACCCGTGGAACTGCAAAACCACAGTTACATTTTCTGTCCTACACCAGACTCTTTTAAACAGATATATTGGTGTCTGATCCGTCAGGGGGACACTATTAGAATTTTTTTTTTAAGCCAGAAGATGGCAAAAACAGGATAATACAGAGATTTGACCCGTGGAACTGCAAAACCACAGTTATATTTCTCTGGCCTACACCAGACTCTTTTAACGGATATATTGGTGTCTGACCAGTCAGGGAGACACTATTATGTTTTTTTTTACGGCAAAAAATGCCAAAAGCAGGATAATACATATCTTTGACACGTGGAACTGCAAAACCACAGTTATAGTTATGTGACATTCACCAGACTCTTTTAAACAGATATATTGGTGTCTGACCAGTCAGGGAGACACTATTACAGTTTTTTTATGGCAAAAAATGGCAAAAACAAGATAATACAGAGATTTGACCCGTGGAACTGCAAAACCATAGTTATATTTTTATGGCCTACACCATACTCTTTTAAACAGATATATTGGTGTCTGACCAGTCAGGGAAACACCATTACTGTTTTTTTTTATGGCAAAAAATGCCAAAAGCAGAATAATACAGAGATTTGCACTGTGGAACTGCAAAACCACAGTTATATTTTTCTGGCCTACACCACACTCATTTAAACAGATATATTGATGTCTGACCAGTCAGGGAGACAATATTACAGTTTTTTTACGGCAAAAAATGCCAAAAACAGGATAATACAGAGATTTGACCAATGGAACTGCGAAACTACAGATATATTTTTCTGGCTGACAACAGACTCTTTTAAACAGATATATTGGTGTCTGACCAGTCAGGGAGACACCATTACTGTTTTTTTTTTTAACGGCAAAAAATGCCAAAAACAGGATAATACAAAGATTTAACGCGTGGAACTTCAAAACCACAGTTATATTTTCGGTCTTACACCAGACTCTTAAACAGATATATTGGTGTCTGACCAGTCAGGGAGACACTATTACAGTGTTTTTTAATGGCAAAAAATGCAAAAAATAGGATAATACAGAGATTTGACGCGTGGAACTGCAAAACCACAGTTATATTTTCTGGCCTACACCAGACTCTTTTAAACAGATATATTGGTGTCTGACCAGTCAGGTAGACACTATTACAGGTTTTTTTACGGCAAAAAATGCCAAAAACAGAATAATACAGAGATTTGACCCGTGGAACAGAAAAACCACAGTTATATTTTTCTGGCCTACACCAGACTCTTTTAAACAGATATTGTGGTGTCTGACCAGTTAGGGAGACACTATTACAGTTTTTTTTTTACGGCAAAAAATGCCAAAAACAGGATAATACAGAGATTTGACCCGTGGAACAGCAAAACCACAGTTATATTTTTCTGGTCTACATCAGACTCTTTTAAACAGATATATTGATGTCTGACCAGTCAGGGAGACACTATTACAGAATTTTCTATGGCAAAAAATGCCAAAAACAGGATAATACAGAGATTTGACCCGTGGAACTGCAAAACCACAGTTATATTTTTCGGACCTACACCAGACTCTTTTAAACAGATATATTGGTGTCTGACCAGTCAGGGAGACACTATTATGGGGGTTTTTTACAGCAAAAAAACGCCAAAAGCAGGATAATACAGAGATTTGACCCGTGGAACTGCAAAACCACAGTTATAGTTATGTGACGTACACCAAACTCTTTTAAACAGATATATTGGTGTCTGATCAGTCAGGGAGACACTATTATGTTATTTTTTTTTACAGCAAAAAAGGCCAAAAACAGGATAATACAGAGATTTGACCCGTGGAACTGCAAAACCACAGTTATATTTTTTTGGCCTATCCCAGATTCTTTTAAACAGATATATTGGTGTCTGACCAGTCAGGGAGACACTATTACTTTTTTTTTACGGCAAAAATTGCCAAAAACAGGATAATACAGAGATTTGACCTGTGGAACTGCAAAACCACAGTTATATTTTCTGGCCTACACCAGACTCTTTTAAACCGATATATTGGTGTTTTACCAGTCAGGGAGACACTATTACAGTTTTTTTTTACGGCAAAAAATGCCAAAAACAGGTTATACAGAGATTTGAAACGTAGAACTGCAAAACCACAGATATATTTTTCTGGCTTACACCAGACTCTTTTAAACAGATATATTGGTGTCTGACCAGTCAGGGAGACACTAGTACTGTATTTTTTACGTCAAAAAATGACAAAAACAGGATAGACAGAGATTTTACCCGTGGAACTCCAAAACCACAGTTATATTTTTCTGGCCTACACCAGACTACTTTAAACAGATATATTGGTGTCTGACCAGTCAGGGAGACACTATTACTGTTTTTTTTACGGCAAAAAATGACAAAAACAGGATAATACAGAGATTTGACCCGTGGAACTGCAAAAACACAGTTATATTTGTCTGGCCTACACCAGACTCTTAAACAGATATATTAGTGTGTGACCAGTCAGGGAGACACTATTACAGTGTTTTTTTACGGCAAAAAATGCCAAAAACAGGATAATACAGAGAATTGACGCGTGGAGCTGCAAAACCACAGTTATATTTTCTGGCCTACACCATACTCTTTTAAACAGAAATATTGGTGTTTGACCAGTCAGGGAGACACTATTACAGTTTTTTTTTACGGCAAAAAATGCCAAAAACAGGATAAGACAGAGATTTTACCCGTGGAATTCCAAAACCACAGTTATATTTTTCTGGCCTACACCAGACTATTTTAAACAGATATATTGGTGTCTGACGAGTCAGGGAGACATCATTACTGTTTTTTTTTAGGGCAAAAAATGCCAAAAACAGGATAATACAGAGATTTGACCCGTGGAAGTGCAAAAACATAGTTATATTTGTCTGGCCTACACCAGACTCTTAAACAGATATATTGGTGTCTGACCAGTCAGGGAGACACTATTACAGTGTTTTTTTAAGGCAAAAAATGCCAAAAACAGGATAATACAGAGATTTGACGCGTGGAGCTGCAAAACCACAGTTATATTTTCTGGCCTACACCAGACTCTTTTAAACAGATATATTGGTGTTTGACCAGTCAGGGAGACACTATTACAGTTTTCTTTTACGGCAAAAAATGCCCAAAACAGGATAATACAGAGATTTGACTTGTGGAACTGGAAAACCACAGTTATATGTTTCTGGCATACACCAAACTCTTTTAAACTGAAATATTGGTGTCTGACCAGTCTGGGAGACACTATTACAGTTTTTTTACGGCAAAAAATGCCAAATACAGGATAATACAGAGATTTGACCCCTGGAACTGCAAAACCACAGTTATATTTTTCTGGACTACACCAGACTCTTTTAAACAGATATATTGGTGTCTGACCAGTCAGGGAGACACTATTACGTTTTTTTTTTAAGGCAAAAAATGCCAAAAGCAGGATAATACATTTTTTGACCCGTGGAACAGCAAAACCACAGTTATAGCTATGTGACGTACACCAGACTCTTTTAAACAGATATATTGGAGTCTGACCAGTCAGGGAGACACTATTACAGTTTTTTTTATGGCAAAAAATGCCAAAAACAGGATAATACAGAGATTTGACCCATGGAACAGCAAAACCACAGTTATATTTTTCTGGTCTACACCAGACTCTTCTAAACAGATATATTGATGTCTGACCAGTCAGGGAGACACTATTACAGAATTTTTTATGGCAAAAAATGCCAAAAACAGGATAATACAGAGATTTGACCCGTGGAACTGCAAAACCACAGTCATAGTTATGTGACGTACACCAAACTCTTTTAAACAGATATATTGGTGTCTGATCAGTCAGGGAGACACTATTACAGTTTTTTTTTTTTACAGCAAAAAAGGCCAAAAACAGGATAATACAGAGATTTGAACCGTGGAACTGCAAAACCACAGTTATATTTTTTTGGCCTATCCCAGACTCTTTTAAACAGATATATTGGTGTCTGACCAGTCAGGGAGACACTATTACGTTTTTTTTTACGGCAAAAAATGCCAAAAACAGGATAATACAGAGATTTGACCTGTGGAACTGCAAAACCACAGTTATATTATTCTGGAGTACACCAGACTCTTAAACAGATATATTGGTGTCTGACCAGTCAGGGAGACACTACTACAGTTTTTTTACAGCAAAAAATGCCAAAAACAGGATAATACAGAGATTTGACCCATGGAACTGCAAAACCACAGTTACATTTTCTGTCCTACACCAGACTCTTTTAAACAGATATATTGGTGTCTGATCCGTCAGGGGGACACTATTAGAATTTTTTTTTTAAGCCAGAAGATGGCAAAAACAGGATAATACAGAGATTTGACCCGTGGAACTGCAAAACCACAGTTATATTTCTCTGGCCTACACCAGACTCTTTTAACGGATATATTGGTGTCTGACCAGTCAGGGAGACACTATTATGTTTTTTTTTACGGCAAAAAATGCCAAAAGCAGGATAATACATATCTTTGACACGTGGAACTGCAAAACCACAGTTATAGTTATGTGACATTCACCAGACTCTTTTAAACAGATATATTGGTGTCTGACCAGTCAGGGAGACACTATTACAGTTTTTTTATGGCAAAAAATGGCAAAAACAAGATAATACAGAGATTTGACCCGTGGAACTGCAAAACCATAGTTATATTTTTATGGCCTACACCATACTCTTTTAAACAGATATATTGGTGTCTGACCAGTCAGGGAAACACCATTACTGTTTTTTTTTATGGCAAAAAATGCCAAAAGCAGAATAATACAGAGATTTGCACTGTGGAACTGCAAAACCACAGTTATATTTTTCTGGCCTACACCACACTCATTTAAACAGATATATTGATGTCTGACCAGTCAGGGAGACAATATTACAGTTTTTTTACGGCAAAAAATGCCAAAAACAGGATAATACAGAGATTTGACCAATGGAACTGCGAAACTACAGATATATTTTTCTGGCTGACAACAGACTCTTTTAAACAGATATATTGGTGTCTGACCAGTCAGGGAGACACCATTACTGGTTTTTTTTTTAACGGCAAAAAATGCCAAAAACAGGATAATACAAAGATTTAACGCGTGGAACTTCAAAACCACAGTTATATTTTCGGTCTTACACCAGACTCTTAAACAGATATATTGGTGTCTGACCAGTCAGGGAGACACTATTACAGTGTTTTTTAATGGCAAAAAATGCAAAAAATAGGATAATACAGAGATTTGACGCGTGGAACTGCAAAACCACAGTTATATTTTCTGGCCTACACCAGACTCTTTTAAACAGATATATTGGTGTCTGACCAGTTAGGGAGACACTATTACAGTTTTTTTTTTACGGCAAAAAATGCCAAAAACAGGATAATACAGAGATTTGACCCGTGGAACAGCAAAACCACAGTTATATTTTTCTGGTCTACATCAGACTCTTTTAAACAGATATATTGATGTCTGACCAGTCAGGGAGACACTATTACAGAATTTTCTATGGCAAAAAATGCCAAAAACAGGATAATACAGAGATTTGACCCGTGGAACTGCAAAACCACAGTTATATTTTTCGGACCTACACCAGACTCTTTTAAACAGATATATTGGTGTCTGACCAGTCAGGGAGACACTATTATGGGGGTTTTTTACAGCAAAAAAACGCCAAAAGCAGGATAATACAGAGATTTGACCCGTGGAACTGCAAAACCACAGTTATAGTTATGTGACGTACACCAAACTCTTTTAAACAGATATATTGGTGTCTGATCAGTCAGGGAGACACTATTATGTTATTTTTTTTTACAGCAAAAAAGGCCAAAAACAGGATAATACAGAGATTTGACCCGTGGAACTGCAAAACCACAGTTATATTTTTTTGGCCTATCCCAGATTCTTTTAAACAGATATATTGGTGTCTGACCAGTCAGGGAGACACTATTACTTTTTTTTTACGGCAAAAATTGCCAAAAACAGGATAATACAGAGATTTGACCTGTGGAACTGCAAAACCACAGTTATATTATTCTGGAGTACACCAGACTCTTTTAAACAGATATATTGGTGTCTGACCAGTCAGGGAGTCACTACTACAGTTTTTTTACAGCAAAAAATGCCAAAAACAGGATAATGCAGATATTTGACCCCTGGAACTGGAAAACCACAGTTACATTTTCTGTCCTACACCAGACTCTTTTAAAGAGATATATTGGTGTCTGACGCGTCAGGGAGACACTATTAGAATTTTTTTTTACGGCAAAAGATGCCAAAAACAGGATAATACAGAGATTTGAATCGTGGAACTGCAAAACCACAGTTATATTTTTCTGGTCTACACCAGACTCTTTTAAACGGATATATTGGTGTCTGACCAGTCAGGGAGACACTATTATGTTTTTTTTTTACGGCAAAAAATGCCAAAAGCAGGATAATACATATCTTTGACACGTGGAACTGCAAAACCACAGTTATATTTTTCTGCCCTACACCAGACTCTTTTAAACAGATATATTGGTGTCTGAACAGTCAGGGAGAAACTATTACAGGTTTTTTACGTCAAAAAATGCCAAAAACAGGATAATACAGAGATTTGAACCGTGGAACTGCAAAAACACAGTTATATTTGTCTGGCCTACACCAGACTCTTAAACAGATATATTTTTTGTCTGACCAGTCATGGAGACACTATTACAGTGCTTTTTTACGGCAAAAAATGCCAAAAGCAGGATAATAGAGAGATTTGATGCGTGGAACTGCAAAACCACAGTTATATTTTCTGGCCTACACCAGACTCTTTTAAACAGATATATTGGTGTCTGACCAGTCTGGGAGACACTATTACATTTTTTTTACGGCAAAAAATGCCAAAAACAGGATAATACAGAGATTTGACCCGTGGAACTGCAAAACCACAGTTATATTTTTCTGGCCTACACCAGACTCTTTTAAACAGATATATTCGTATCTGACCAGTCAGGGAGACACTATTACAGTATTCTTTACGGCGAAAAATGCCAAAAATAGGATAATACAGAGATTTGACGCGTTGAGCTGCAAAACCACAGTTATATTTTCTGGCCTACACCAGATTCTTTTAAACAGATATATTGGTGTCTGACCAGTCAGGGAGACACTATTACATTTTTTTTATGGCAAAAAATGGCAAAAACAAGATAATACAGAGATTTGACCCGTGGAACTGCAAAACCATAGTTATATTTTTCTGGCCTACACCAGACTCTTTTAAACAGATATATTGGTGCCTGACCAGTCAGGTAGACACTATTACTGTTTTTTTTATGGCAAAAAATGCCAAAGACAGGATAATACAGTGATTTGACCCATGGAACTGCAAAACCACAGTTATATTTTTCTGGCCTACACCAGACTCTTTTAAACAGATATATTCGTATCTGACCAGTCAGGGAGACACTATTACAGTGTTCTTTACGGCGAAAAATGCCAAAAATAGGATAATACAGAGATTTGACGCGTTGAGCTGCAAAACCACAGTTATATTTTCTGGCCTACACCAGATTCTTTTAAACAGATATATTGGTGTTTGACCAGTCAGGGAGACACTATTACAGTTTTTTTTAAGGCAAAAAAATGCGAAAAACAGGATAAGAGAGAGATTTTACCCGTGGAACTCCAAAACCACAGTTATATTTTTCTGGCCTACACCAGACTATTTTAAACAGATACAGTATATTGGTGTCTGATCAGTCAGAGAGACACTATTACAGTGTTTTTTTACGGCAAAAAATGACAAAAACAGGATAATACAGAGATTTGACGCGTGGAACTGCAAAACCACAGTTATATTTTCTGGCCTACACCAGACTCTTTTAAACGATTATATTGGTGTCTGACCAGTCAGGGAGACACTATTACATTTTTTTTACAGCAAAAAATGCCAAAAACAGGATAATACAGAGATTTGACCAGTGGAACTGCAAAACCAGTTATATTTTTCTGGTCTACACCAGACTCTTTAAAACAGATATATTGGTGTCTGACCAGTCAGAGAGACACTATTACGTTTTTTTTACGGCAAAAGATGCCAAAAACAGGATAATACAGAGATTTGACCCGTGGAACTGCAAAACCACAGTTATATTTTTCTGGCCTACACCAGACTCTTTTAAACAGATATATTGGTGTCTGACCAGTCAGGGAGACACTATTGTGTTTTTTTTTTACGGCAAAAAATGCCAAAAGCAGGATAATACATATCTTTGACCCGTGGAACTGCAAAACCACAGTTATAGTTATGTGACGTACACCAGACTCTTTTAAACAGATATCTTGGTGACTGACCAGTCAGGGAGACACTATTACCATTTTTTTATGGCAAAAATGGCAAAAACAAGATAATACAGAGATTTGACCCGTGGAACTGCAAAACCATAGTTATATTTTTCTGGCCTACACCATACTCTTTTAAACAGATATATTGGTGTCTGACCAGTCAGGGAGACACTATTACAGTTTTTTTTACGGCAGAAAATGGTAAAAACAGAAAAATACAGAGATTTGAACCGTGGAACTGCAAAACCACAGTTATATTTTTATGGCCTACACAAGACTCTTTTAAACATTTATGTTGGTGCCTGACCAGTCAGGTAGACACTATTACTGTTTTTTTTTATGGCAAAAATGGCAAAAACAAGATAATACAGAGATTTGACCCGTGGAACTGCAAAACCATAGTTATATTTTTCTGGCCTACACCATACTCTTTTAAACAGATATATTGGTGTCTGACCAGTCAGGGAGACACTAATACAGTTTTTTTTACAGCAGAAAATGCCAAAAACAGAATAATACAGAGATTTGAACCGTGGAACTGCAAAACCACAGTTATATTTTTATGGCCTACACAAGATTCTTTTAAACAGATATGTTGGTGCCTGACCAGTCAGGTAGACACTATTACTGTTTTTTTATGGCAAAAAATGACAAAAGCAGGATAATACAGAGATTTGACCCGTGGAACTGCAAAACCACAGTTATAGTTTTCTGGCCTACACCAGACTCTTTTAAACAGATATATTGGTGTCCGACCAGTCAGGGAGACACTATTACAGTTTTTTTTTACGGCAAAAAATGGCAAAAGCAGGATAATACAGAGATTTGAAACGTGGAACTGCAAAACCACAGATATATTTTTCTGGCTTACACCAGAATCTTTTAAACAGATATGTTGGTGCCTGACAAGTC
Source organism: Phyllobates terribilis (assembly GCF_046119375.1). Lineage (NCBI taxonomy): Eukaryota > Metazoa > Chordata > Amphibia > Anura > Dendrobatidae > Phyllobates > Phyllobates terribilis. The sequence goes on from NW_027362764.1 coordinate 232,009,959, forward strand.
AGGTAGACACTATTACTGTTTTTTTTTATGGCAAAAAATGCCAAAAGCAGGATAATACAGAGATTTTACCCGTGGAACTCCAAAACCACAGTTATATTTTTCTGGCCTACACCAGACTATTTTAAACAGATATATTGGTGTCTGACCAGTCAGGGAGACACCATTACTGTTTTTTTTTTACGGCAAAAAATGTCAAAAACAGAATAATACAGAGATTTGACCCGTGGAACTGCAAAAACACAGTTATATTTGTCTGGCCTATACCAGACTCTTAACCAGATATATTGGTGTCTGACCAGTCAGGGAGAAACTATTACAGTTTTTTTTTACGGCAAAAAATGCCAAAAACAGGATATTACAGAGATTTGACCTGTGGAACTGGAAATCCACAGTTATATTTTTCTGGCAAACACCAAACTCTTTTAAACAGATATATTGGTGTCTGACCAGTCTGGGAGACACTATTACATTTTTTTTACGGCAAAAAATGCCAAAAACAGGATAATACAGAGATTTGACTCGTGGAACTGCAAAACCACAGTTATATTTTTCTGGCCTACACCAGACTCTTTTAAACAGATATATTCGTATCTGACCAGTCAGGGAGACACTATTACAGTGTTCTTTACGGCGAAAAATGCCAAAAATAGGATAATACAGAGATTTGACGCGTTGAGCTGCAAAACCACAGTTATATTTTCTGGCCTACACCAGATTCTTTTAAACAGATATATTGGTGTCTGACCAGTCAGGGAGACACTATTACATTTTTTTTATGGCAAAAAATGGCAAAAACAAGATAATACAGAGATTTGACCCGTGGAACTGCAAAACCATAGTTATATTTTTCTGGCCTACACCAGGCTCTTTTAAACAGATATATTGGTGCCTGACCAGTCAGGTAGACACTATTACTGTTTTTTTTATGGCAAAAAATGCCAAAAGCAGGATAATACAGTGATTTGACCCATGGAACTGCAAAACCACTGTAATATTTTTCTGGCCTACACCAGACTCTTTTAAACAGATATATTCTTATCTGACCAGTCAGGGAGACACTATTACAGTGTTCTTTATGGCGAAAAATGCCAAAAATAGGATAATACAGAGATTTGACGCGTTGAGCTGCAAAACCAAATTCATATTTTCTGGCCTACACCAGATTCTTTTAATCAGATATATTGGTGTTTGACCAGTCAGGTAGACACTATTACAGTTTTTTTTAAGGCAAAAAAATGCCAAAAACAGGATAAGAGAGAGATTTTACCCGTGGAACTCCAAAACCACACTTATATTTTTCTGGCCTACACCAGACTATTTTAAACAGATATATTGGTGTCTGACCAGTCAGGTAGACACCATTACTGTTTTTTTTTACGGCAAAAAATGTCAAAAAGAGGATAATACAGAGATTTGACCCGTGAATCTGCAAAAACACAGTTATGTTTGTCCGGCCTACACCAGACTCTTAAACAGATATATTGGTGTCTGATCAGTCAGGGAGACACTATTACAGTGTTTTTTTACGGCAAAAAATGACAAAAACAGGATAATACAGAGATTTGACGCGTGGAACTGCAAAACCACAGTTATATTTTCTGGCCTACACCAGACTCTTTTAAACGATTAAGTTGGTGTCTGACCAGTTAGGGAGACACTATTACGTTTTTTTTACGGCAAAAAATGCCAAAAACAGGATAATACAGAGATTTGACCAGTGGAACTGCAAAACCAGTTATATTTTTCTGGTCTACACCAGACTCTTTAAAACAGATATATTGGTGTCTGACCAGTCAGAGAGACACTATTACGTTTTTTTTACGGCAAAAGATGCCAAAAACAGGATAATACAGAGATTTGACCCGTGGAACTGCCAAACTACAGTTATATTTTTCTGGCCTACACCAGACTCTTTTAAACAGATATATTGGTGTCTGACCAGTCAGGGAGACACTATTATGTTTTTTTTTTACGGCAAAAAATGCCAAAAGCAGGATAATACATTTCTTTGACCCGTGGAACTTCAAAACCACAGTTATAGTTATGTGACGTACATCAGACTCTTTTAAACAGATATCTTGGTGACTGACCAGTCAGGGAGACACTATTACCGTTTTTTTATGGCAAAAATGGCAAAAACAAGATAATACAGAGATTTGACCCGTGGAACTGCAAAACCATAGTTATATTTTTCTGGCCTACACCATACTCTTTTAAACAGATATATTGGTGTCTGACCAGTCAGGGAGACACTATTACAGTTTTTTTTACGGCAGAAAATGGCAAAAACAGAATAATACAGAGATTTGTACCGTGGTACTGCAAAACCACAGTTATATTTTTATGGCCTACACAAGACTCTTTTAAACAGATATGTTGGTGCCTGACCAGTCAGGTAGACACTATTACTGTTTTTTTTTATGGCAGAAATGGCAAAAACAAGATAATACAGAGATTTGACCCGTGGAACTGCAAAACCATAGTTATATTTTTCTGGCCTACACCATACTCTTTTAAACAGATATATTGGTGTCTGACCAGTCAGGGAGACACTAATACAGTTTTTTTTACAGCAGAAAATGCCAAAAACAGAATAATACAGAGATTTGAACCGTGGAACTGCAAAACCACAGTTATATTTTTATGGCCTACACAAGACTCTTTTAAACAGATATGTTGGTGCCTGACCAGTCAGGTAGACACTATTGCTGTTTTTTTATGGCAAAAAATGCCAAAAGCAGGATAATACAGAGATTTGACCCGTGGAACTGCAAAACCACAGTTATATTTTTCTGGCCTACACCAGACTCTTTTAAACAGATATATTGGTGTCTGACCAGTCAGGGAGACACTATTACAGTTTTTTTTACGGCAAAAAATGCCAAAAGCAGGATAATACAGAGATTTGAAAAGTGGAACTGCAAAACCACTGATATATTTTTCTGGCTTACATCAGAATCTTTTAAACAGATATGTTGGTGCCTGACCAGTCAGGTAGACACTATTACTGTTTTTTTCATGGCAAAAAATGCCAAAAGCAGGATAATACAGAGATTTTATCCGTGGAACTCCAAAACCACAGTTATATTTTTCTGGCCTACACCAGACTATTTTAAACAGATATATTGGTGTCTGACCAGTCAGGGAGACACCATTACTGTTTTTTTTTTACGGCAAAAAATGTCAAAAACAGAATAATACAGGGATTTGACCCGTGGACCTGCAAAAACACAGTTATATTTGTCTGGCCTATACCAGACTCTTAACCAGATATATTGGTGTCTGACCAGTCAGGGAGAAACTATTACAGTTTTTTTTTACGGCAAAAAATGCCAAAAACAGGATATTACAGAGATTTGACCCGTGGAACAGAAAAACCACAGTTATATTTTTCTGGCCTACACCAGACTCTTTTAAACAGATATATTGGTGTCTGACCAGTCAGGGAGACACCATTACGTTTTTGTTACGGCAAAAAATGCCAAAAGTAGGATAATACATATCTTTGACCCATGGAACTGCAAAACCACAGTTATAGTTATGTGACGTACACCAGACTCTTTTAAACAGATATAGTGGTGTCTGATCAGTCAGGGAGACACTAATACAGTTTTTTTTTACGGCAAAAAATGCCAAAAACAGGATAATACAGAGATTTGACCCGTGGAACTGCAAAACCACAGTTATATTTTTCTGGTCTACACCAGACTCTTTAAAACAGATATATTGGTGTCTGACCAGTCAGGGAGACACTATTACGTTTTTTTACGGCAAAAAATGCCAAAAACAGGATAATACAGAGATTTGACCTGTGGAACTGCAAAACCACAGTTATATTATTTTGGAGTACACCAGACTCTTTTAAACAGAAATACTGGTGTCTGACCAGTCAGGGAGACACTACTACAGTTTTTTTACAGCAAAAAATGCCAAAAACAGGATAATACAGAGATTTGACCCGTGGAACTGCAAAACCACAGTTATATTTTTCTGCCCTACACCAGACTCTTTTAAACAGATATATTGGTGTCTGACCAGTCAGGGAGAAACTATTACAGTTTTTTTACGTCAAAAAATGCCAAAAACAGGATAATACAGAGATTTGAACCGTGGAACTGCAAAACCACAGATATATTTTTCTGGCTTACACCAGACTCTTTTAAACAGATATATTGGTGTCTGACCAGTCAGGGAGACACCATTACTGTTTTTTTTAAGGCAAAAAATGCCAAAAACAGGATAATACAGAGATTTGAACCATGGAACTGCAAAAACACAGTTATATTTGTCTGGCCTACACCAGACTCTTAAACAGATATATTTTTTGTCTGACCAGTCATGGAGACACTATTACAGTGCTTTTTTACGGCAAAAAATGCCAAAAGCAGGATAATAGAGAGATTTGAAGCGTGGAACTGCAAAACCACAGTTATATTTTCTGGCCTACACCAGACTCTTTTAAACAGATATATTGGTGTTTGACCAGTTAGGGAGACACTAATACAGGTTTTTTTTATAGCAAAACATGCCAAAAACAGGATAATACAGAGATTTGACCTGTGGAACTGGAAATCCACAGTTATATTTTTCTGGCAAACACCAAACTCTTTTAAACAGATATATTGGTGTCTGACCAGTCAGGGAGAAACTATTACAGTTTTTTTACGTCAAAAAATGCCAAAAACAGGATAATACAGAGATTTGAACCGTGGAACTGCAAAACCACAGATATATTTTTCTGGCTTACACCAGACTCTTTTAAACAGATATATTGGTGTCTGACCAGTCAGGGAGACACCATTACTGTTTTTTTTATGGCAAAAAATGCCAAAAACAGGATAATACAGAGATTTGAACCGTGGAACTGCAAAAACACAGTTATATTTGTCTGGCCTACACCAGACTCTTAAACAGATATATTTTTTGTCTGACCAGTCATGGAGACACTATTAAAGTGCTTTTTTACGGCAAAAAATGCCAAAAGCAGGATAATAGAGAGATTTGAAGCGTGGAACTGCAAAACCACAGTTATATTTTCAGGCCTACACCAGACTCTTTTAAACAGATATATTGGTGTTTGACCAGTCAGAGAGACACTAATACAGTTTTTTTTTATAGCAAAACATGCCAAAAACAGGATAATACAGAGATTTGACCTGTGGAACTGGAAATCCACAGTTATATTTTTCTGGCAAACACCAAACTCTTTTAAACAGATATATTGGTGTCTGACCAGTCTGGGAGACACTATTACATTTTTTTTACGGCAAAAAATGCCAAAAACAGGATAATACAGAGATTTGACCCGTGGAACTGCAAAACCACAGTTATATTTTTCTGGCCTACACCAGACTCTTTTAAACAGATATATTCGTATCTGACCAGTCAAGGAGACACTATTACAGTGTTCTTTACGGCGAAAAATGCCAAAAATAGGATAATACAGAGATTTGACGGGTTGAGCTGCAAAACCACAGTTATATTTTCTGGCCTACACCAGATTCTTTTAAACAGATATATTGGTGTCTGACCAGTCAGGGAGACACTATTACATTTTTTTTATGGCAAAAAATGGCAAAAACAAGATAATACAGAGATTTGACCCGTGGAACTGCAAAACCATAGTTATATTTTTCTGGCCTACACCAGACTCTTTTAAACAGATATATTGGTGCCTGACCAGTCAGGTAGACACTATTACTGTTTTTTTTATGGCAAAAAATGCCAAAAGCAGGATAATACAGTGATTTGACCCATGGAACTGCAAAACCATTTGACCCATGGAACTGCAAAACCACAGTTATATTTTTCTGGCCTACACCAGACTCTTTTAAACAGATATATTCGTATCTGACCAGTCAGGGAGACACTATTACAATTTTCTTCACGGCGAAAAATGCCAAAAATAGGATAATACAGAGATTTGACGCGTTGAGCTGCAAAACCACAGTTATATTTTCTGGCCTACACCAGATTCTTTTAAACAGATATATTAGTGTCTGACCAGTCAGGGAGACACTATTACATTTTTTTTATGGCAAAAAATGGCAAAAACAAGATAATACAGAGATTTGACCCGTGGAACTGCAAAACCATAGTTATATTTTTCTGGCCTACACCAGACTCTTTTAAACAGATATATTGGTGCCTGACCAGTCAGGTAGACACTATTACTGTTTTTTTTATGGCAAAAAATGCCAAAAGCAGGATAATACAGTGATTTGACCCATGGAACTGCAAAACCACAGTTATATTTTTCTGGCCTACACCAGACTCTTTTAAACAGATATATTCGTATCTGACCAGTCAGGGAGACACTATTACAGTGTTCTTTACGGCGAAAAATGCCAAAAATAGGATAATACAGAGATTTGACGCATTGAGCTGCAAAACCACAGTTATATTTTCTGGCCTACACCAGATTCTTTTAAACAGATATATTGGTGTTTGACCAGTCAGGGAGACACTATTACAGTTTTTTTTTAAGGCAAAAAAATGCCAAAAACAGGATAAGAGAGAGATTTTACCCGTGGAACTCCAAAACCACAGTTATATTTTTCTGGCCTACACCAGACTATTTTAAACAGATATATTGGTGTCTGACCAGTCAGGGAGACACCATTACTGTTTTTTTTTACGGCAAAAAATGTCAAAAAGAGGATAATACAGAGATTTGACCCGTGAATCTGCAAAAACACAGTTATATTTGTCTGGCCTACACCAGACTCTTAAACAGATGTATTGGTGTCTGATCAGTCAGGGAGACACTATTACAGTGTTTTTTTATGGCAAAAAATGACAAAAACAGGATAATACAGAGATTTGATGCGTGGAACTGCAAAACCACAGTTATATTTTCTGGCCTACACCAGACTCTTTTAAACGATTATATTGGTGTTAAACCAGTCAGGGAGACACTATTACGTTTTTTTTACGGCAAAAAATGCCAAAAACATGATAATACAGAGATTTGACCAGTGGAACTGCAAAACCAGTTATATTTTTCTGGTCTACACCAGACTCTTTAAAACAGATATATTGGTGTCTGACCAGTCAGAGAGACACTATTAAGTTTTTTTTACGGCAAAAGATGCCAAAAACAGGATAATACAGAGATTTGACCCGTGGAAGTGCAAAACCACAGTTATATTTTTCTGGAGTACACCAGACTCTTTTAAACAGATATATTGGTGTCTGACCAGTCAGGGAGACACTATTATGTTTTTTTTTTACGGCAAAAAATGCCAAAAGCAGGATAATACATATCTTTGATCCGTGGAACTGCAAAACCACAGTTATAGTTATGTGACGTACACCAGACTCTTTTAAACAGATATCTTGGTGACTGACCAGTCAGAGAGACACTATTACCGTTTTTTTATGGCAAAAATGGCAAAAACAAGATAATACAGAGATTTGACCCGTGGAACTGCAAAACCATAGTTATATTTTTCTGGCCTACACCATACTCTTTTAAACAGATATATTGGTGTCTGACCAGTCAGGTAGACACTATTACAGTTTTTTTTACGGCAGAAAATGCCAAAAACAGAATAATACAGAGATTTGAACCGTGGAACTGCAAAACCACAGTTATATTTTTATGGCCTACACAAGACTCTTTTAAACAGATATGTTGGTGCCTGACCAGTCAGGTAGACACTATTACTGTTTTTTTTTATGGCAAAAATGGCAAAAACAAGATAATACAGAGATTTGACCTGTGGAACTGCAAAACCATAGTTATATTTTTCTGGCCTACACCATACTCTTTTAAACAGATATATTGGTGTCTGACCAGTCAGGGAGACACTAATACAGTTTTTTTTACAGCAGAAAATGCCAAAAACAGAATAATACAGAGATTTGAACCGTGGAACTGCAAAACCACAGTTATATTTTTATGGCCTACACAAGACTCTTTTAAACAGATATGTTGGTGCCTGACCAGTCAGGTAGACACTATTACTGTTTTTTTATGGCAAAAAATGCCAAAAGCCGGATAATACAGAGATTTGACCCGTGGAACTGCAAAACCACAGTTATAGTTTTATGGCCTACACCAGACTCTTTTAAATAGATATATTGGTGTCTGACCAGTCAGGGAGACACCTTTACTGTTTTTTTTTTACGGCAAAAAATGTCAAAAACAGAATAATACAGAGATTTGACCTGTGGAACTGCAAAACCACAGTTATATTATTCTGGAGTACACCAGACTCTTTTAAACAGAAATATTGGTGTCTGACCAGTCAGGGAGACACTACTACAGTTTTTTTACAGCAAAAAATGCCAAAAACAGGATAATACAGATATTTGACCCGTGGAACTGCAAAAGCACAGCTACATTTTCTGTCCTACACCAGACTCTTTTAAACAGATATATTGGTGTCTGACCTGTCAGGGAGACACTATTAGAATTTTTTTTTAAGGCAAAAGATGCCAAAAACAGGATAATACAGAGATTTGACCCGTGGAACTGCAAAACCACAGTTATATTTTTCTGGCCTACACCAGACTCTTTTAAACAGATATATTGGTGTCTGACCAGTCAAGGAGACACTATTATGTTTTTTTTTTATGGCAAAAAATGCCAAAAGCAGGATAATACATATCTTTGACCCGTGGAACTGCAAAACCACAGTTATAGTTATGTGACGTACACCAGACTCCTTTAAACAGATATCTTGGTGTCTGACCAGTCAGGGAGACACTATTACAGTTTTTTTATGGCAAAAATGGCAAAAACAAGATAATACAGAGATTTGACCCGTGGAACTGCAAAACCATAGTTATATTTTTCTGGCCTACACCATACTCTTTTAAACAGATATATTGGTGTCTGACCAGTCAGGGGGACACTATTACAGTTTTTTTTACAGCAGAAAATGCCAAAAACAGAATAATACAGAGATTTGAACCGTGGAACTGCAAAACCACAGTTATATTTTTATGGCCTACACAAGATTCTTTTAAACAGATATGTTGGTGCCTGACCAGTCAGGTAGACACTATTACTGTTTTTTTTATGGCAAAAAATGACAAAAGCAGGATAATACAGAGATTTGACCCGTGGAACTGCAAAACCACAGTTATATTTTTCTGGCCTACACCAGACTCTTTTAAACAGATATATTGGTGTCTGACCAGTCAGGGAGACACTATTACAGTTTTTTTTTACGGCAAAAAATGCCAAAAACAGGATAATACAGAGATTTGAAACGTGGAACTGTAAAAACACAGTTATATTTGTCTGGCCTACACCAGACTCTTAAACAGATATATTGGTGTCTGACCAGTCATGCAGACACTATCACAGTGTTTTTTTCCAGCAAAAAATGCCAAAAACAGGATAATACAGAGATTTGATGTGTGGAACTGCAAAACCACAGTTATATCTTCTGGCCTACACCAAACTCTTTTAAACCGATATATTGGTGTTTTACCAGTCAGGGAGACACTATTACAGTTTTTTTTTTACGGCAAAAAATGCCAAAAACAGGATAATACAGAGATGTGGAACTGCAAAACCACAGATATATTTTTCTGGCTTACACCAGACTCTTTTAAACAGATATATTGGTGTCTGACCAGTCAGGGAGACACTAGTACTGTATTTTTTACGTCAAAAAATTACAAAAACAGGATGAGACAGAGATTTTACCCGTGGAACTCCAAAACCACAGTTATATTTTTCTGGCCTACACCAGACTATTTTAAACAGATATATTGGTGTCTGACCAGTCAGGGAGACACCATTACTGTTTTTTTTTACGGCAAAAAATGACAAAAACAGGATAATACAGAGATTTGACCCGTGGAACTGCAAAAACACAGTTATATTTGTCTAGAGTACACCAGACTCTTAAAGAGATATATTAGTGTCTGACCAGTCAGGGAGACACTATTACAGTGTTTTTTTACGGCAAAAAATGCCAAAAACAGGATAATACAGAGATTTGACGCGTGGAACTGCAAAACCACAGTTATATTTTCTGGCCTACACCAGACTCTTTTAAACAGATATATTGGAGTCTGACCAGTCAGGGAGACACTATTACAGTTTTTTTTTACGGCAAAAAATGCCAAAAACAGGATATTACAGAGATTTGACCCGTGGAACAGAAAAACCACAGTTATATTTTTCTGGCCTACACCAGACTCTTTTAAACAGATATATTGGTGTCTGACCAGTCAGGGAGACACCATTACGTTTTTTTACGGCAAAAAATGCCAAAAGCAGGATAATACATATCTTTGACCCATGGAACTGCAAAACCACAGTTATAGTTATGTGACGTACACCAGACTCTTTTAAACAGATATAGTGGTGTCTGATCAGTCAGGGAGACACTAATACAGTTTTTTTTTACGGCAAAAAATGCCAAAAACAGGATAATACAGAGATTTGACCCGTGGAACTGCAAAACCACAGTTATATTTTTCTGGTCTACACCAGATTCTTTAAAACAGATATATTGGTGTCTGACCAGTCAGGGAGACACTATTACGTTTTTTTTACGGCAAAAAATGCCAAAAACAGGATAATACAGAGATTTGACCTGTGGAACTGCAAAACCACAGTTATATTATTCTGGAGTACACCAGACTCTTTTAAACAGAAATATTGGTGTCTGACCAGTCAGGGAGACACTACTACAGTTTTTTTACAGCAAAAAATGCCAAAAACAGGATAATACAGATATTTGACCCGTGGAACTGCAAAAGCACAGCTACATTTTCTGTCCTACACCAGACTCTTTTAAACAGATATATTGGTGTCTGACCTGTCAGGGAGACACTATTAGAATTTTTTTTTTAAGGCAAAAGATGCCAAAAACAGGATAATACAGAGATTTGACCCGTGGAACTGCAAAACCACAGTTATATTTTTCTGGCCTACACCAGACTCTTTTAAACAGATATATTGGTGTCTGACCAGTCAAGGAGACACTATTATGTTTTTTTTTTATGGCAAAAAATGCCAAAAGCAGGATAATACATATCTTTGACCCGTGGAACTGCAAAACCACAGTTATAGTTATGTGACGTACACCAGACTCCTTTAAACAGATATCTTGGTGTCTGACCAGTCAGGGAGACACTATTACAGTTTTTTTATGGCAAAAATGGCAAAAACAAGATAATATAGAGATTTGACCCGTGGAACTGCAAAACCATAGTTATATTTTTCTGGCCTACACCATACTCTTTTAAACAGATATATTGGTGTCTGACCAGTCAGGGGGACACTATTACAGTTTTTTTTACAGCAGAAAATGCCAAAAACAGAATAATACAGAGATTTGAACCGAGGAACTGCAAAACCACAGTTATATTTTTATGGCCTACACAAGATTCTTTTAAACAGATATGTTGGTGCCTGACCAGTCAGGTAGACACTATTACTGTTTTTTTTATGGCAAAAAATGACAAAAGCAGGATAATACAGAGATTTGACCCGTGGAACTGCAAAACCACAGTTATATTTTTCTGGCCTACACCAGACTCTTTTAAACAGATATATTGGTGTCTGACCAGTCAGGGAGACACTATTACAGTTTTTTTTTACGGCAAAAAATGCCAAAAACAGGATAATACAGAGATTTGAAACGTGGAACTGTAAAAACACAGTTATATTTGTCTGGCCTACACCAGACTCTTAAACAGATATATTGGTGTCTGACCAGTCATGCAGACACTATCACAGTGTTTTTTTCCAGCAAAAAATGCCAAAAACAGGATAATACAGAGATTTGATGTGTGGAACTGCAAAACCACAGTTATATCTTCTGGCCTACACCAAACTCTTTTAAACCGATATATTGGTGTTTTACCAGTCAGGGAGACACTATTACAGTTTTTTTTTTACGGCAAAAAATGCCAAAAACAGGATAATACAGAGATGTGGAACTGCAAAACCACAGATATATTTTTCTGGCTTACACCAGACTCTTTTAAACAGATATATTGGTGTCTGACCAGTCAGGGAGACACTAGTACTGTATTTTTTACGTCAAAAAATTACAAAAACAGGATGAGACAGAGATTTTACCCGTGGAACTCCAAAACCACAGTTATATTTTTCTGGCCTACACCAGACTATTTTAAACAGATATATTGGTGTCTGACCAGTCAGGGAGACACCATTACTGTTTTTTTTTACGGCAAAAAATGACAAAAACAGGATAATACAGAGATTTGACCCGTGGAACTGCAAAAACACAGTTATATTTGTCTAGAGTACACCAGACTCTTAAAGAGATATATTAGTGTCTGACCAGTCAGGGAGACACTATTACAGTGTTTTTTTACGGCAAAAAATGCCAAAAACAGGATAATACAGAGATTTGACGCGTGGAACTGCAAAACCACAGTTATATTTTCTGGCCTACACCAGACTCTTTTAAACAGATATATTGGTGTCTGACCAGTCAGGGAGACACTATTACAGTTTTTTTTTACGGCAAAAAATGCCAAAAGCAGGATAATACAGAGATTTGAAACGTGGAACTGCAAAACCACAGATATATTTTTCTGGCTTACACCAGAATCTTTTAAACAGATATGTTGGTGCCTGACCAGTCAGGTAGACATTATTACTGTATTTTTTTATGGCAAAAAATGCCAAAAGCAGGATAATACAGAGATTTTACCCGTGGAACTCCAAAACCACAGTTATATTTTTCTGGCCTACACCAGACTATTTTAAACAGATATATTGGTGTCTGACCAGTCAGGGAGACACCTTTACTGTTTTTTTTTTATGGCAAAAAATGTCAAAAACAGAATAATACAGAGATTTGACCCGTGGAACTGCAAAAACACAATTATATTTGTCTGACCTATACCAGACTCTTAACCAGGTATATTGGTGTCTGATCAGTCAGGGAGAAACTATTACAGTTTTTTTTTACGGCCAAAAATGCCAAAAACAGGATAATACAGAGATTTGACGCGTGGAGCTGCAAAACCACAGTTATATTTTCTGGCCTACACCAGACTCTTTTAAACAGATATATTGGTGTCTGACCAGTCAGGGAGACACTATTACGTTTTTTTTTTACGGCAAAAAATGCCAAAAGCAGGATAATACATATCTTTGACCCGTGGAATTGCAAAACCACAGTTATAGCTATGTGACGTACACCAGACTCTTTTAAACAGATATATTGGAGTCTGACCAGTCAGGGAGACACTATTACAGTTTTTTTTATGGCAAAAAATGCCAAAAAGAGGATAATACAGAGATTTGACCCGTGGAACTGCAAAACCACAGTTATATTTTTCTGGCCTACACCATACTCTTTTAAACAGATATATTGGTGTCTGACCAGTCAGGGAGACACTATTTAAGCATTTTTTATGCCAAAAAATGCCAAACACAGGATAATACAGAGATTTGACCCGTGTAACTTCAAAACCACAGTTATATTTTTCTGGCCTACACCAGACTCTTTTAAACAGATATATGCGTGCCTGACCAGTCAGGTAGACACTATTACTGTTTTTTTATGGCAAAAAATGCCAAAAGCAGGATAAGACAGTGATTTGACCAGTGGAACTGCAAAACCACAGTTATATTTTTCTGGCCTACACCAGACTCTTTTAAACAGATATATTGGTGTCTGACCAGTCAGGGAGATACTAGTACTGTTTTTTTTACGGCAAAAAATGACAAAAACAGGATAATACAGAGATTTCACCCGTGGAACTGCAAAACACAGTTATATTTGTCTGGCCTGTACCAGACTCTTAACCAGATATATTGGTGTCTGACCAGTCAGGGAGACACTATTACAGTGTTTTTTTACGGCAAAAAATGCCAAAAACAGGATAATACAGAGATTTGACGCGTGGAACTGCAAAACCACAGTTATATTTTCTGGCCTACACCAGACTCTTTTAAACAGATATATTGGTGTCTGACCAGTCAGGTAGAAACTATTACAGTTTTTTTTACGGCAAAAAATGCCAAAAACAGGATATTACAGAGATTTGACCCGTTTAACAGAAAAACCACAGTTATATTTTTCTGGCCTACACCAGACTCTTTTAAACAGATATATTGGTGTCTGACCAGTCAGGGAGACACTATTACGTTTTTGTTACGGCAAAAAATGCCAAAAGCAGAATAATACATATCTTTGACCCATGAAACTGCAAAACCACAGTTATAGTTATGTGACGTACACCAGACTCTTTTAAACAGATATAGTTTTGTCTGATCAGTCAGGGAGACACTATTACAGTGTTTTTTTACAGCAAAAGATGCCAAAAACAGGATAATACAGAGATTTGACGCGTGGAGCTGCAAAACCACAGTTATATTTTCTGGCCTACACCAGACTCTTTTAAACAGATATATTGGTGTCTGACCAGTCAGGGAGACACTATTACGTTTTTTTTTTACGGCAAAAAATGCCAAAAGCAGGATAATACATTTCTTTGACCCGTGGAACTGCAAAACCACAGTTATAGCTATGTGACGTACACCAGACTCTTTTAAACAGATATATTGGAGTCTGACCAGTCAGGGAGACACTATTACAGGTTTTTTTATAGCAAAAAATGCCAAAAAGAGGATAATACAGAGATTTGACCCGTGGAACTGCCAAACCACAGTTATATTTTTCTGGCCTACACCATACTCTTTTAAACAGATATATTGGTGTCTGACCAGTCAGGGAGAGACTATTTAAGCTTTTTTTATGCCAAAAAATGCCAAACACAGGATAATACAGAGATTTGACCAATGGAACGAGATATATTCGTGCCTGACCAGTCAGGTAGACACTATTACTGTTTTTTTATGGCAAAAAATGCCAAAAGCAGGATAAGACAGTGATTTGACCACTGGAACTGCAAAACCACAGTTATATTTTTCTGGCCTACACCAGACTCTTTTAAACAGATATATTGGTGTCTGACCAGTCAGGGAGATACTAGTACTGTTTTTTTTACGGCAAAAAATGACAAAAACAGGATAATACAGAGATTTAACCCGTGAAACTGCAAAACCCCAGTTCTAGCTTTCTGGCCTACACCACACTCTTTTAAACAGATATATTGGTGTCTGAACAGTCACAGACACACTCAATTTTTTTTTTTCGGGGGGGGGGATACCAAAAGGTTAATAAGACGCATATTTGGACAGTCTGACTGAGGAAAAAAAAAATACAGGATTTAGATGAACAAAAAAAAAATTTCCTGGCCCCTGAGACCAGGGTGATGAGTCTAGCAATTTGACCAACAGGAGCACACAAGAGTGTAATGCAGCGTTTGCTGGTATAACCACGACGTCTCCTATACAGCCTTCCTGCCTGCCTGATATCAGGGATGGATATTAGTCCTGAGCAGGACTGTTTGTTTGATTTGGCAGGCTTTAGAGACCCTACACTAACTATTTTGGAGTATAAATCTCTCCCTATCTCAGCAGCACTGAACCTACACTGGCTGATCCGGAGCGACTGTGTCCAAGATCGCGGCGCCCGGTTTTAAATACTCAAGGTGACGCTGTGCGGCCAGCCAATCACTGTAATGCCCACAAACAACATGGCTGCGGCATTACAGTGACTGGCTGGCAATCCCTGCATGTTCATTGGCTCTGTAAAGAGCGCCAAACGTGCAGAGCGGACACCCGAGCTCCCGCCCGAGTAACCCGGACATGCTCGGTGCTCGCCGAACATCCCGAGTAGTGAGATGCTCGAGCGAGTACCGAGCAGTGTCGAGCATGCTCGCTCAACACTTGTGATCACAACAAATATTAAATATTTGATTTAGACTTTTCTTTTGTTCTTTCACTTTACACGTTAAATAATAAAAATAAACTATTTACAGTTCTAATTTTTTAAGTTTTTTTTTACTTTGCAGTATTTTTTCAAAACCTGCCTAAAACGCTGCACAATTACATTGATCTAAGCTTATAATATCCTTTTTGCTATGTGTGAATGGGGATTCGTGTTAAAAATGCATAAAACAAGATATATGTCTCTACAGAATTTCTAATATTATCAGCCTATTGTTTTTATTCTTTTCCAAATTTATGTTGAAAGTGTGTCTTATGCTGAACGAAACTTTGTTTCCATTAGTATAAAAACAAGACGTTTAAAGGCTTTCTGGAAATAATTGAAGACAAATCCTTGATCTTCTATATGGAGCATTTATATCCATCAATATTTTAACAGAGCATAGTAGAAGTGCTAAAAAGGTTTTTACAAGAGAAGTGAGCTATGAAAATCAGCTGAGGCTTCTAAATGAAGTGTGAAGACAGAAAAGCAGCATATCAATAACTGGAATAAATTCCATTTCCTCCAACATATCAGTGCAATCCTTAAAGTGTGTTACTGTTAGAAGTGTGTTGGAAAAAATATTAGATATTTTCATAACAAATAAAAGCAAATATAGAATGCCTAAAATAAGGAAGATGACTAGAAAGCCAAATTAGGACCCTGAATAAAGCTAGCTACTTTTTTGGAGATTTTATTTTACATTGGAGAATTGTATGATTACTAGTGATTACTGATGAGCGAATGTTCTTGCCACTAATCGGTACTCGCCCGAGCATCACGATGTTCGACAAGCTCAGCGCTCGGCTGTTATTTCCGAGTTGCTTGGCGGGAGCTTAGGTCCCCGCCCTGCATGTTTGGCGCTCTTTAGAGAGCCCATGAACATGCAGGGATTGCTTGCCATGCACTGTAATTCCGTAGTCATGTTGGTTGTGGGCATTACAGTGATTGGCTGGCCGCACAGCATAATCAGGTCTATATAAGGCCTGGTGCCGCTATACTTGTCACAGTCTACCCCAGAAACAGGCAGAGTGGGGAGAGATGCTACTGACGCGCGTCTGGGATGGGAGGCAGTGACACATGCGCCGCTCACGAGCATCGGGCCACGCCTACTTGCGTCTCATGTGATCGGTCACGTGGGGCCACACGTGACCGACACTATGACGCTTAAGAGATCCGTCCCCTCACTTCCCTGCACTCCCCTTGAGAAAGCGGCCGCTGGGGGTTGCGAAACGCGCGTCGGGGTCCGCCATTGCGCTCCTTCGGTCACTGACTTTCATCTGGACCTTTACGTGGTAAGAACATTGATGACATAATTTCTAAATAGATACCTTTGCTTTGATGTGCATCATTACCCCTGCAACATATGGGCTATGTGTTGGGTCCAACCTGTAATTATTCATGTCTATTTCAAATAGCAATTTATATATGTACTGTTAGTTGACCCGACCCTTTGCCTGATTATGTAGCTAAGTTACAATTATCCTTATCTACTCTAATATGATACAGGAGCTCTATCTAGAAACAGAATTACTGGCCTTAATGTCAGTGACTATCACTGCCATCTTCATGTACTTTTACTCTCACTTTTGTATGTATACTTTTCTATTTTAAACATGATATAATAAAACTTAATCTTTTAATGCCGTTCATAAAAACTCTCTGTTCTCCTTGTTTATGTGCATTATGAGTTGGCACTCCATGGTGTCTGTGGGAGGTACCTTCCCCCACACACACCATTACAGTCATAGTGGGATCAAGTTTCTAGCATGAGTGAGAGAGAGATTTGCTTGATTATAGTTAGTATAGGTATTCCACAACATATATATATATCCATCTGAACTAACAGTCCTTCTTAGGACTAATCCAGCTGCATATATTCAGTGGTAATAGCAGAAGTTAGGCAGGGATGCAGGGTATGTGGCAGACTGGAGTGCATACAGCACAAGAGGGTCCATAGCACATTCTGACTGATCCTGCTGTGACAGATATTTGTAGACATAGCCCCAGATATCAGGGGTCAGGACTAATTTTTTTTTTAATCTTAAAAAAAAAGCAATCCAGAGTTCACAATTCTGCTCCATTTGCTTGTTAGCACTCCAGAATACAGAAAGATCTTTTCCATATTACAGCGATAAAAATCCAGAAATTTGAACTGAAAGTGGAAAATATTGGACTCCATTTCCATTTTGTTGCAGTGTGTCGGCAAAGCTATTCACACAAGGTTGCTGTAAATAATACTATTAGTAAACTACAGGCCTGCAATTTTAAACCGTGGTTCTCCATCAGATGTATCACATATAACTGGGTTCCAAAATCAGCCATTTCTGGCCTCCATTTACATTTTGTTGCAGTGTGTCAGCAAAGCTATTCACACAAGGTCACTGTGAAGAATAGTATTAGTAAACTACAAGCCTGCTATTTAAAACTGTGGTTCTCCGTCAGACGTATCACATATAACTGCGTTTCAAATTCAGCCATTTCTGGCCTCCATTTCCATTTTGTTGCAGTGTGTGAGCGAAGCTATTCACACAAGGTTGTTGTGAAGAATAGTATTAGTAAACTACAGGCCCGCTTTTTAAAACTGTGATTCTCCGGCAGACGTATCACATATAACTGCGTTCCAAATTCAGCTATTTCTGGCCTCCATTTCGATTTTGTTGCAGTGTGTCAGCAGAGCTATTCACACGAGGTCACTGTGAAGAATAGTATTAGTAAACTACATGCTTGCAACTTAAAACCGTGTTTCTCCATCAGACATATCACATATAACTGCATTCCAAAATCATCAGTTTCTGGCCTCCATTTCCATTTTGTTGCAGTGTGTCAGCGAAGCTATTCGCATGAGGTCGCTGTGAAGAATAGTATTAGTAAAATACAGGCCCGCAATTTAAAACCATGGTTCTTCGTTAGATGTATCACATATAACTGCGGTTTAAATCCAGCCATTTGTAGTGAATGTGGAAAATATTGTCCTCCATTTATAGATTGCAGCAGTGGTTCAGTGTACACCATTTTACAGCTCCATTTGCTTGTTTTCAGAATACAGCCAGATTTTTTTAGTTTTACTGTACTGTGGAAGCAGAGGAACTTTTTTCAAAGATCAGATGCACGTGATCCATATGACTGCCGTAAAAATACACAAATTTTGTGGAGCATGCCAAATATTCCACTCCATTTAAAGTCAGCCAGCTGTGTTTTGTTGAACCAATTGACACTTGGTCGCTGACAAATACCATACCATTAGGCAACTGCCTGAAACTGTGGCCATCAGACGTTATCCCATATGACTGCCCTAATAATCCAGCAATTTTTGTGAGCATGTCAAATATTACACTCCATTTAAACTATTGTAGTTGTGGGTTCAAACCTATTCACAGTTGCCCGTTGACAAATAGCATATCTGTGAACAATGTTGTCAGAATATTACGCCACTCTTACGGACTGACAAAAAAAACATACAAAAGAAAAGCTAAAATGGAAAAAATGTTAAGAAACATTCTTTCCTGGGTAATGACTTGTATATAAGGCTAAAGAAATAAAAAAAATAAAGTTATGGACTGTGGAAGACATTAATGCGACCAGCATAAACACTCATCTGTAGCTAGTAATAATACCACCTAGCATCACCTGTCCCTGTTGTAAATGCATCTAACAGTGTTATCGATAGGGAATAAAATAAATGTAAATTTTTTTGGGGCGGCACCAGCAGCATGCAGTATAAGGCAATAATTCCTGGCTGGATCGATGTAATACGCTATCCATACTGCGATACCTCACCCATAAAAGAATTTCAGATAAGACAGTTAATATTCTAGAATGTAGAATCTATTTGAATTGTCCTTCCCATTATTGAGTGTGTCTCCTATACTGTTATTCAATATGCAGCAATTTCAAGGGCTGCCAAAAATTAGGATGAACTCCAATACACATTTGAAGAAAACAAATAAATAAATAAAAACACAGTAGGATCTTTCTTTAGTATAAAAACCAAACTCAATGTAATCACATTGTTCAGCTCCTGGACCTCCTCCTCTTGTTTGACCTCCATCTCCAAAATGACCACATCAGTCACAAGCTGGAAGCACTGCAGCACAGCCTTGGCCAAGTGGAAACAGGCTGTGTGAAGATAATATGCTTAATGCTTAGGTGACAAACCGCCCACTGCAGCAGAGTTGTTGAAAGCTGTAACACAACAGCCTGATCTGGGGCTCTCACCACTGAACATACAGCCAGGCATGGTCATGTGTGACAATGGGCGGATCCTGGTGGCAGAGAAATGACAGCCGGAATAGATATGGTTTCCCTCTATGCCAGTCCTTTCACTGAGCTAAACAATATGGCTGTGGTGAATTACAACTCTCAACGAGAAACATGTCAGACTGAAAAACATTGGGCCCACCAGAGGATTTGATTCTGAGGGCCCACCTTTCTCCCCTGCTCAAAAGTCCCATAGCTGCTGCAAAGTTTGTGCTATTGACTCGCCCCCTGGGCCGTGTGCTGTGCTGCTGTGCAGGGGGAATACCCGGAACCGGATCGCTGGGGGTTGTAGTTCTCCGTGGCGGTGACCCGGTCCGTGCCCAGGGTGGTCAAGCCAGTGGCAGTCTAAATGTTGTAATAAGTGTCCGACTACGCCACCCGTGGATTGCGGTCAGTGGGGACCGCCGCTGCGCTGCCGACCGCTGAGGCTGATGTTGGTTGCGCAGCCGAGTATGGGATAACTCCCCACGGGAGGAGTATTGCCTCAGGGCAGCTAATGTGAGAGATGATGGGAGTGATGGTGTGAGCGTCCCAGTACTAATGGTGCTGGTGCGGCGAGGAATCACAGAGACGTGCAGTTGCAGTTTTCAAACTTTACTCACGGTTGTTATTCTGGTCACTTGTGCACATGAGGGACCACCTGAGCCGTGCTGCATTCACCAGGCAAGGGACTCGGTCAACTCCCAGGCAATTCCAGAGTGTGGTTCAGAGCTCCCCTCTCTTCCTTTCTACTGGCCGTCCCCACCAGGGACCCACCTTTGTCCAGCTTCCTCGGGCCTTCTGTTGGCGAAACCTCTCTCCGGTTTCCCTGACCCTATACGGTATGCCTTTCTGGTGGATGTAGTGAGGGGTCGCACCAAGATGTGGTCACAACCTCCGGTTTTGGCTGAGGATAGTCGCCTCCACCAATTCGGGTTACGGTACCCTGCTCTGCCAACCCTTCACCCTGTATCTCCTGGGCATATGGGGTTCCTTCTGCCTTCGTGTCTCTGGGCCTTTCTCTGTGTTCCTTGCTTCCTTTCTCCTCTGTTCCAGTTCCTTTCCTACTTTCCTTTCTGTTCCTTCTTCTCTCTCCCTCTCTCAGGCTCCAGCCTCCTGACAAGGCCTGCCTGCAGAGCAGAGCCCATGCAGGGGCTCTGCTTCCTGTCTTCTCCTCAGACTGTCTCCACTGAACTGAACTGAACTCCACTGTGATCTAAGATGGTGCCCACCTTTTATACCTCCTTCTGACACCCGAGCCCAGGTGACTAGCAACCAATGGGCTCCTACCTATGCCCAGAGACCCACCCCTATCTGCTCCTACACCACTGGGTATTCCACCCCCTCCCCACTCCAGCCAGGAACAGATGCTGTCTAGTGGGAGCACCGTTGAGCTGTTCCTCGGAAATGGGGTGTGTGTGGTGCACGCAGCCTACCGAGCCCTGGTCCACACTCCATCCTTACCCGGGAGTGGAATATCACACCTCTGGTTCGAGGTGCAATACCCCTGTAGCAGCCGAGCCCTCGGGGTGCTACACTATCATGAACTCTCCTGATGGAGACGCCAGGGCCCACCCAAGGATTCTCTGGTGGGCCTGTCCAACCCTGCCGAAAAGCAACCCTGGCTAAGAAAAGTCAGTGGGAAGGTTCCCGGACACTCTATGGCTGCTTTTTTACTGTGGACTGGCTCCTGCAATCTATAAGATTGCAATCTATAAGATCCCTTCACTGGCTCCCCATTGGCCAGAGACTTCAGTTCAAAACCGTAACCATGACATGCAAAGCCATCCACAACCTGTCTCCTCTATATATCTGTGACCTAGTCTCCCGGTACATACCTGCACGCAACCTCCGATCCACACAAGATCTCTTTCTCTACTAACATCTTATTTCCTCTTTACACTATCGCATACAACATTTTTCCTGTGAATCCCTTCTACTCTTGAACTCTGTACCCCAACATATCAGACTCTCGCCTACTGTTGAAACCTTTAAAAGGAGACCCACCTCTTCCGACAATCCTACAACCTGCAGTAACCCTCACTCCACCATACCATGGCATGACCAGCTGTCATCTCATCTACTGTATCCCCACCCATCCCTTATGCACTGTTTGTGCGCCCTCATGGGCAGGGTCCTCTCTGCTCTTGCACCAGTCAGTGACACATGTAAATCGCAATGGAATAAATGGCACTATAATAATAAATAATAATTATACTACTTGTACTCTGGGTCAATTGATGGCACTTTCCTGGTGACTACCCCTAAATTGATGCATTTTGGCAGCTTTTGGTCCCGTTTGAAGGTGTTGTGTATGCATTTGGTTTTAGCACCCATTGAATCCAATGGCATTTGGCAATGTTCGGCGAATATTCGACAATTACATTGGCGAATATTACAAAAACGGCGATTGTAATTCAAAAGGAATATTGAAATATTCGCTTGTCTCTAATCAGAAACACCCTTAAAAAATTATGTGGGTTTTGCATCACGGTCACCCTGGTGATATGGTTGTGGAGGATGAGGAGAAAGAGGAGGGCGACATAAAATAGAACAATTCCTAAAGGGTATACCCATGTCTGGGTGTGAAGGGGTGCATGGGAATAGACCCCCAAAAAAATAACCTCTGGATTTTAGTTTATGTTTGATGCTATCATCTTGTGGTGTTCAAAAATGTCTGGCCCAATCTAGCCCTTGTTCATTTTTATAAGAGTCAGCCTGTCAGCATTTTCAGTTGACAAGCGGATGCGCCTATCAGTTTTATCAGTTATAATACCCCGGGCGGCACTAAAAACCATCTCTGACAAAACGCTAGCAGTCAGGACCTCCAAGGCGTAGAGAGACAGTTCATGCCACATGTCCAGCTGGGATACCCAACAGTTGTAAGGCACAGAGAAAGGATGCTGGTATGGTCACCAAGGTAGTCCTTCAGCATCTTCCCAAACTTTTCCCTCCATGTCAGAGTACCCCGTGTATCAGGGCCTAAGCGCTGGGAGGGTCTGAGAAAACTGTCCCAGACCTGTCCCAGCATTCTCCTGCCTCTGCCGCATCTGGTTTGTGTCTCCCTCACTTGTACTCCTTGGTTGTTCAATGAACTGTCTGACTGTGACCTCTGCCGCTAGCGTTGTCAGAAGGGAATTTTTTTTTTTGTTATAATTCTTCAACAAGAGCCTGAACTTAATATCTCCAAAAATGAACTCCTTTGTTTTCCTCCGTCTACTAACCTACCTATACCTGACTTTGCAATTTCCATTAGGTGGTGCCACCATAACTCCCACTCGGCATGCCTGCTGTCTAGGAGTAATTATTTGAAACACAACTTTCCTTTATTCAGTGTTGAAAATCACTCACTCGCTCATGTCACCTGCACCTTAAAAACATCTCCAGAATTCGACCTTTTCTCACCTTTGATACTGCAAAAAGTCTTACTGTCACTTTTATTCACTACTGCAACTCTTTTCTAATCGGTCTCCCTCTAAAAAAACTGTCTCCTCTCCAATCCCTTCTGAATGCAGCAGCAAGGGTCATATTTCTATCAAGCCACTTCACCAACGCCTCTTCCCTGTGCCAGTTATTGCACTGGTTAGGTTAAACAATCACAACAGAATATAATAAAAACTCATCTCTCTCACTCACCAAGCTGTCCAAAGTTCTGCACTGGCCTTTATCTCATCCCTCATTTCTGTGTATCATCACCTCTCCCGTGCCCTGCATTCTGAAACTGATCTAAGACTGACATCCTCCTTAATCAGAACCTCACGCCTCCATCTCCAAGAATTCTATCGTGCCATGCCAGTTTTTTGTAATGCCCAAAATGCGTACAACGCGATGGTCACGGTAAAGGCAGTGGAACATAAAGAGGGCCTTCTGTGCCAGACTGCCAACAGCCAAGACTTCCCTGTTCTCACAAAGAGTATGACTATGTATGACTAGTATGTATGACTAGTATGACTATGACTAGTATGACTAGTATGACTAGTATGACTAGAGTATGTTCTCTTCTTCTCCGCCTCCTCATTATCACCCAACCCGCGTTGAGATGAGGCTGGGCTGAGTAGCATCACCCTGTATAGTTACTTGCTCCGCCTTCAATGCCTCTTCTTTAATTGTGAGCAGCGACTGTTTCAGTAGATAGAGAAGCGGGATGGTGACGCTACTTATGGCGTTATCGCCGCTCACCATCTTGGTGGAGTCCTCAACGTTTTGGAGGGCAGCACAGATGTCAGACATCCATGCCCACTCATCAGCTCTTATGAAAGGAGGCTGACCTGAATGCCGATGGACGTGTTAAAGCTGGTACTCAACAACTGCTCTCTGCTTCTCAAAATCATTCCAAAGATCAGCAACATTGATTTCCATAGTCACATCGCACACCAGTCGGTGAGCTAGAAGCTGCAAATGCTGCTGAAGCCCTACCAGGGCAGTGGAAGCTGTGGCTGACTTTCTGAAATGGGCACACATGTGGCGTACTTTCATAAGCCGCTCTGGCAGATCTGGGTAGATTTTGAGAAACTGTAGAACCACTAAGTTGAGCACATGGGCCAGACATGGTATGTGTGTGAGCTTGCCTAGCTTCAGAATCACCACAAGGTTCTCTGACACAGCTTTTAACAACTCTGCAACGGTATACGGTTTGACGCCTAAGCATACAGTCCTGCTTATTTTTATTGGCACACACGAAGTTTAAGTAAATAATTTGGAATATGTCCTGAAAAAGTGATTCAAGTGATGGATATGGAGGCTGAAGAGGAGGAGGAGAAGATGATGCAGGAGCTGTAGAATGTAGGGGCAACCCTGATTGAACCAGAACCCGCAATTCTTTGCGTCGGGAGGACGTGCTCAATCCCAGAGTCTCACTGGGTCCCAGATTTCACAATTTTAACCCAGTGGAATGTGTAAGTGAGATATACCGTCCCTGGCCACATTCACTTGTCTACATGTTTGTGGTTCGCTGGTCCTTCCCACTTAAGTGCATTGAGGAGGGCACAGGTAATGTTCTGGGACCCGCGGTTGTGGAAGGCGAAGACGATATCGGGAGAAATAGTAGCGGCTGGGGACCGAGTATGGACACCCGGCCGCTGCCGCCATGAGGTTGTGAAAAGCTTCTGCCTCCACAATAATAAAAGGTAACATTTCAAGTGCAAGCAAGCAGTCCAGAAATGTGTCAGTTTAGTATTGCGGCCTGTCGGTGGGTGTTTGGCTGCGTACTTGCGCTTGCATACCAAGTAATACAAAGCTAAGGAGATGGATGATCCGACCATCATAAATAATTTGGTCGCTGTTTAGGAGACCGAACACAATATTAACCCAGTGATGCGTCAGTGAGATGTACCGTTCCTGGCCACATTCACTTGTCCACGTGTTTGTGGTTAGGCAGTCCTTCCCACTTAAGTGCACTGGGAAGGGCACGGGTAATGTTATGGGACCCACACTTGAGGAAAGCGGAGATGATACCCAGAGAAATAGTGTTGGGGACCGAGTATGGACACCCGGCTGCTGCCATGAGGTTGTGGAAAGCTTCTGCCTCCACGAGCCTAAAAGGCAAAATTTCAAGTGCAAGCAGTCCAGAAGTGTGACAGTTTAGTATTGCGGCCTGTGGGTGAGTGGGTTGTTGGCTGCATACTTGTGCTTGCATTGAAAGTAACACAGAGTTATGGAGATGGATGATCCGAACATCATGAATAATTTGGTCGGTGTCTAGGACACCGAGCACAATATTAACCCAGTGATGCACCAGTGAGATGTACCATCCCTGGCCACATTCACTTGTCCACATGTTTGTGGTTAGGCAGTCCTTCCCACTTTCGTGCACTGGGGAGGGCATGGTAATCTTCTGTGACTCGCGCTTGTGGAAGGCGGAGACGATACCAGGAGAAATAGTGGCGGCTGGGGACCGAGTCTTGACACCCGGCTGCCACCGGCATGAAGTTGTGAAAAGCTTCCGCCTCCTCGAGCCTAAAAGGCAACATTTCAAGTGCAAGCAAGCAGTCCAGAAATGTGACAGTTTAGTATTGCGGCCTGTGGGTGGTTGGCTGCATACTTGCGCTTGAATTCCAAGGACTGTGGTAGGGACAACTTAACGTTGCGAAGGGACAAGGACATGGACCGTGATGGTTGCAAGTCTGCAACGACAAGTGCAGAGCGGGAGGCATCTTCGCATGCGCCATGGACAGGGATTGGCGTGCATGCACAACAGTGGAAGAGGCAGTGGTGTCACCCGCAGGCTCCGTTTCTGGACCCTGGCGTTTGGCCCAACTAATTGGGTGCTTCGCTGTCATGTGCCTGAGCATGCTGGTGGTGGTCAGGCTCGTAGTTTGGGCGCTCTTGTTGATGCTGGCCTGGTAGATGTAGAAAATGGCCTTTTTGGGGTTATCTGAAAAGTCTTTAAAAAAGAACCAGACTCGGGAAGACCTAACAGTTGTACTGGCAACTTCCGTTGTGTTGGTGTTCTGGGGAACAGTTGCCCGCCTTATGTCTGTGGCCGCCACACTGCTTGTTCCTGCCTGTTGTGGTGCTACACCTCCCTCCCCCGTTGTGCTGCTATCCTCGCTCTTCATGTCCCCCTCCCAGGTTGGGCCAGTGACTTTATCATTCACCGTTTCGGCTTCCACTTCCGTACCCTGGTCCTCCTCCTGTATTTCTGTCCATTGTGTCTCATCATTATCCACCTCTTGCGACAGTAATTGCACTTTCAAACCATCACCTTCAGGTGACCATGGCTGCTCAAATCACTGCATGCGATCTTTGGTTGCCCTGCTCGAAGCTGGCCGGTCGAGAGGCTCGAATCTATCGATGGAAAAGTGAACAGCTCTTGGGGTTACCCTGGACTCTAATCTTTCCTTCAAACCACATATCCAAATTCTTTCCACTTCCAAGTGGACCGAGCGAGAGGCCAGAATCTATAAATGAAATGATGAACAAAACAGCTCTTTGGAGTGTCCAAGTGTGGGATCGGTTGTCTCAGGGCACTCGAAATGGTAGGAGGAAGGATCCGCACATTCCTCAACCACGAATCTACAAAAACACTAGTGCACGCCCTCATCATCTCCTTTTTGACAACTGCAACCTCCTGCTTTGTGGCCTCCCTTCTAACTCTCTCGCATTCCTCCAATCTATCCTAAACTCTGTTGCCCGACTAACCGACCTGTCCCCTCGCTATTCCCAGGCCTCTCCTCCCTGTCAACCCCTTCACTGGCTCCCCAATGCCCAGAGACTCCAGTTCAAAACCCTAACCTTGGCATGCAAAGCCATCCACAACCTGTCTCCTCCATACATCTGAGACCTTCTCACAATCGCATACAAGATTTCTCCCATGCATCCCCCTTCTCTGGGACTCTCTACCCCACCATTTCTGACTCTCGCCTACTGTTGAAACCTTCAAAAAGCACCTGAAGACCCACCTCTTGCGACATGCGTACAACTTGCAGTAACCCTCGCTCCACCATACCACTGCACGACTAGCTCTACTCACCTACTCTACCTAGCTCTACCTTACCTAGCTCTACCTCACCTACTGTATCCTCACCCATCCCTTGTAAACTGTGAGCCCTCACGGGCAGGGTCCTCTCCTCTCCTGTACCAGTCACCGTCACATTTTTGTTCAAGTTTATTGTAATTGTTTTTGCGATGTATACCCCTTTTTCAGATGTAAAGCACTATGGAATAAATTGCACTAAAGTAATAATAATAATGTGGTCCAGACTCACGGCTACTGAGACTGGACCATGTTGAAGACAGGGTGGTGGTGGTGGTGGTATACTGACTGGAAGTATTATCTACTATCCAACCAACAACCTTTTCATACTGCTCTGGCTTCAATAGTGGTGTTCCACAGCCCCCTAGAAATTGGGACAGGAAGGTAGTTTGACATGACATGGGTGTTTGTTGTGCTCCCTCAACAGGCTCAATTGCCCACAGACTCTGCATGCACTATCACCATCACCATAACGTCCACTTCCCTGTCCCTTGACACACACTTTGCCCATTTTAATTGGAGTTTAATATTTGTCACATTGCCAAAAATGTCAGTATTATTACCACAGTAATATAGAATCACATCTGATGAGATGATCACAGTTTTAGGTAATTGATCTGTGATTCTTGATGTAACATGCTTTTATATTTGTAACTCTGACCACTGTATATGTAACCCTTATGTATATAGTAGATTGTTTATGGCGATTAAATATATAATTTAATCATGGGCTGGTCTTTTATCTCGAACCACGAACCTCACGTCTGTTGTTCAGTCAACGACGCGCTACTGGGCTGGTTTCTAGCCCTATATAAGTCTGTTATATCAAATAGAAACCGGTGACAGCACTATTCAGACCGACAAGGCTTTGCTTCACTGGAGCATTGAAGGAGCCTCTCAGCCTGTCAGGAGTAGTGTTGAGCCACCCCCGTAGTGTTCGGGTTCGGTTCGGTTCATCGAACACCGGGATGTTCGAGGAACTGTTCGTCGAACTGTTCGTCGAACACCTTAGAACACCGTCGAACACCGTTAAAACCAATGGCAGGCAAACAAAAACACATAGAAACACATAGAAAACACCTTCAAAGGTGTCCAAAAGCTGACAAACTGCTCAGAAGACGCTTTCTTTAAAAAAGCCGGCCGGCAATTCAGCTGCGGCATACACCGGTACCCGACAATTTAGACAAGAAGGAATAGAGCCTCACACATAGATTAGATAGATAGAAACATGTCAGTCACATATATATGAAGTACAGTGACAATGTTGCTTACTGTACTTGTCATTTAGTGTAAAGGATTTATTAAAAAAAATAATAGTGTTTTCGTGCACCGTCTCTTTAAAAAAGCCGTCCGGCAATTCAGCATCTGTACCCGACAATTTATAACAGACAGAATAGAGCTTCACACATAGATTAGATAGATAGAAACATGTCAGTCACATATATATGAAGTACAGTGATAGTGTTGGTTACTGTACTTGTCATTTAGTATTAAAATAAAGGATTTATTATTAAAAAAAATTGGCGTGGGGTTCCCCTTAATTTTAGTCTCTAGTAGTGTTGAGCATTCCGATACTGTAATATCGGGTATCGGCCGATATTCGCGGTATCGGAATTCCGATACTTAATTCCGATACTTTTACAATATCGAATACCGGAATCGGAAGTTCCCATAATGCCTGCGCTCTGCAGTGTCTGTGAAGGATGACAAGTTGGATGGCAGCGCTCCGCTGAGATCCAGCCTGTCATCAGAATGCCATCCCAGCGGGGGAGAATTCTCCTGATTGTTTAAAAGCCGGCGGGCGGTAAAAAGCTGCCGGCTTTTAAACAATCACACAGCCCCATACTGCTTCCCCGCAGCCTCCCACCCCGATCCTCCGCTCTCCCCATCCTGATCGTAAGTTAGGACCGGGCGGGGAGCGCAGCACCAAGGAGCGGGGAGCGAAGGACCCGGGCGGGGAAGCCGGCAGTGAAAAGACTTCACCGCCGGCTTTCCCGTTCTGTGCTGCGCTTTCCCGCCGGTTATTTCAAATGAACAGCTGAGGTATCAGGTGATGCCGATCAGCTGTTCATTTGAAGTCGCCGCGGTGCCCTCAGAGGGTTCATGTGAGTTCATGCTTCACTGCATGAACTCACATGAACTTTCCCACGGCCGCACAGGTCAGCCTCACCTCCCAGACCATCAGACCGGTCATGATTAGTGTGTGTGCGGGTGTGTGTGCGATGTGTGCGGGTGTGTGTGCGGGTGTGTGTGCGGGGTGTGTGTGCGGAGTGTGTGTGCGGGGTGTGTGTGCGGGGTGTGTGTGCGGGGTGTGTGTGCGGGGTGTGTGTGCGGGGTGTGTGTGCGATGTTTGTGTGCGGGGTGTGTGTACGGGGTGTGTGTGCGGGTGTGTGTGTGCGGGGTGTGTGTGTGGGGTGTCTGTGCGATGTTTGTGCGGGGTGTGTGTGCGGGGTGTGTGTGCGGGGTGTGTGTGCGGGGTGTGTGTGCGGGGTGTGTGTGCGGGGTGTGTGTGCGGGGTGTGTGTGTGCGGGTGTGTGTGCGGGGTGTGTGTGCGGGGTGTGTGTGCGGGTGTGTGTGTGCGGGGTGTGTGTGCGGGGTGTGTGTGCGGGGTGTGTGTGCGGGGTGTGTGTGCGGGGTGTGTGTGTGCGGGTGTGTGTGTGCGGGTGTGTGTGTGCGGGTGTGTGTGTGCGGGGTGCGGGTGTGTGTGTGCGATGTTTGTGCGGGGTGTGTGTGCGGGGTGTGTGTGCGGGGTGTGTGTGCGGGGTGTGTGTGCGGGTGTGTGTGTGCGGGGTGTGTGCGGGGTGTGTGTGTGTGCGGGTGTGTGTGCGGGGTGTGTGTGCGGGGTGTGTGTGCGGGGTGTGTGTGTGCGGGTGTGTGTGCGGGGTGTGTGTGCGGGGTGTGTGTGCGGGGTGTGTGTGTGCGGGGTGTGTGTGCGGGGTGTGTGTGTGCGGGTGTGTGTGCGGGGTGTGTGTGCGGGGTGTGTGTGCGGGGTGTGTGTGCGGGTGTGTGTGTGCGGGTGTGTGTGTGCGGGGTGCGGGTGTGTGTGCGCGGGGTGTGTGTGCGATGTTTGTGCGGGGTGTGTGTGCGGGGTGTGTGTGCGGGGTGTGTGTGCGGGGTGTGTGTGCGGGGTGTGTGTGCGGGGTGTGTGTGTGTGGGGTGTGTGTGCGGGGTGTGTGTGTGCGGGGTGTGTGTGCGGGTGTGTGTGTGCGGGGTGTGTGTGCGGGGTGTGTGTGCGATGTTTGTGCGGGGTGTGTGTGCGGGGTGTGTGTGCGGGGTGTGTGTGCGGGGTGTGTGTGCGGGTGTGTGTGTGCGGGTGTGTGTGTGCGGGTGTGTGTGTGCGGGTGTGTGTGTGCGGGGTGCGGGTGTGTGTGCACGGGGTGTGTGTGCGATGTTTGTGCGGGGTGCGGGGTGTGTGTGCGGGGTGTGTGTGCGATGTCTGGGGGGTGTGTGCGTGCAGGCAGACATAGGCCGATGTGACACTACTACTCCCATCGGCCTATGTCTGTCCCCCGTCCACTCCTGCCAGCAGGATCAGCTCGATGGGAGCAGTAGTTCCAATCAGCCTGATCCTGCTATTTAAATTGCCCTACTGTTTCCCCAATAAATGTTAAATACATGTCATTGGTGGCCAGTGGTTGCCTACAATAAATTTGTTCATATATTACCTGTCCCCGCCGATCGCCACCTAAAATAAAGTAAAAAATAAAAAACTACACCTATACTCACCTAGACACCTAATTCCCCGAAGCCATCGATCTCCTGTAATAAAATATAAAATAATAAACCACAACCTTATCCTTACCCCTCCGGAGTAGTCCACGAGTGTCCCACGAAGATCTCCAGTTCAGAGCAGCCACATAGAATGTGACCACTCTGAACCGCTGCCGCCGCTAGAATGACGGGGCCGTAAAGCAGCCCCGTCACTGCATAAGCGGGTTCACCGGAGTTCAGGCAGCGCTGCTCCGGTTAGCTGCTTTACGGCCCTGCTGTATCGTGAGAAATTCCCACGGTACAGCAGTGCGGTAAAGGAGGTCTCCGGAGCTGCGCTGCCTGAATGCACTCCGGTGACCTCAGTCAGTGGCTCCCGCTGCCGGGAGCGGACGTGTTCCCGGCAGTGTGAGCTTACAGCAGCCATGCACAGCTGTCACCATCTCCAGATGTGACAGCTGTGCATGGGAGATCAGCGCAGGAACGTGGACAGGTAACTATTATTTTTAGTAAACTAAGAATTAAATAAAATGGTGTGTTTTATTTCAAATAAATTATTTTTTTCTTGGTGTAGTGTGTTTTTTCTTTTTAACACTTTGTAGGTTAGTAATGGGGGTGTCTTATAGACGCCCATCATTACTAACCTGGGCTTCATGGCAGCTGACGCTGACATGAACCCCACCACTATTACCCCCTGCCACCGCACCAGGGCAGCGTGGAAGAGCGAGGCTAAGTGCCAGAATTGGCGCATCCTATGGATGCGCCATTTCTGGGGCGGCTGACGGCTGGTGTTTCTAGCCTGGGAGGGGGCCATTATTCATGGCACCCTTCCTGGGCTATTAATATCAGCCCCCAGCTGTCTGCCTAGCCTTTGCTAGCTATTAAAATAGGGGGGACCCCACGTCATTTTTTTTGGGGGGGTCCCCCATTTTAATAGCTAGTAAAGGCTAGGTATTCAGCTGGGGGCTGATATTAGTAGCCTGGGAAGCTCCGTGGGTTTTACCCCCTTCCCAGGCTTCAAACATCTGCCCCAGCCGTCTGCTTAACCTCCGCTAGAGACTAAAATTATGGGGGATCCCACGCCATTTTTTTTTAAATAAATCCTTTATTTTAACACTAAATGACATTTGAGGAGTTAATAAAGATGCAGTCCCTAAATTATTATTTATTTTTTAATTAATTTTTCCCAAAACTTTTGACGTGGGCTTCGCCATATTTTTGTATGCCAGCCAGGTACAGCATCCAGCTTCTATGAACGCGCCATTTTCCGGGGCGGCTGCGGACTGCAATTTTCAGCGGGGGGGGGGGGGGCAGAAAGCTTGGGCCTCCCTGCGCTGCAGATTCCAGCCCCCAGCTGCCTAGTTGTACCTGGCTGGACACAAAAATAGGGCGAAGCTCCACGTATTTTTTTTTTAAATTCATGAAATTCATGGAATAATTAAGAAAAAAAAGGCTTCCCTATATTGTTGTGTCCGGCTAGGTACAAATAGGCAGCTGGTGGTTGGGGGCAGCCCGTTCCTGCCTGCTGTACCTGACTGGACACAAATATAGGGCGAAGCCCCGCATCAATTTTTTTTAATTATTTCATGAATTTCCTGAAATGATTTTAAAAAAATTGACGTGGGGCTTCGCACTATATTTGTGTCCAGCCAGGTACAGCAGGCAGGAACGGGCTGCCCCCAACCACCAGCTGACTATTTGCACCTGGTTGGACACAACAATATAGGGAAGCCCTTTTTTTCTTAATTATTTCATGAATTTCATGAAATAATTAAAAAAAAAAAATACGTGAAGCTTCTCCCTATTTTTGTGTCCAGCCAGGTACAACTAGGCAGCTGGGGGATGGAATCTGCAGCGCAGGGAGGCCCAAGCTTTCTGCCCCCCCCCCGCTGAAAATTGCAGTCCACAGCCACCCCGGAAAATGACGCGTTCATAGAAGCTGGATGCTGTACCTGGCTGGCATACAAAAATATGGCGAAGCCCACGTCAAAAGTTTTGGGAAAAATTAATTAAAAAATAAATAATAATTTAGGGACTGCATCTTTATTAACTCCTCAAATGTCATTTAGTGTTAAAATAAAGGATTTATTTTAAAAAAAATTGATGTGGGGCTTCGCCCTATATTTGTGTCCAGCCAGGTACAGCAGGCAGGAACAGGCTGCCCCCAACCACCAGCTGCCTATTTGTACCTGGCCGGACACAACAATATAGGGAAGCCCTTTTTTTCTTAATTATTCCATGAATTTCATGAAATAATTTAAAAAAAAAATGCGTGGGGCTTCGCCCTATTTTTGTGCCCAGCCAGGTACAACTAGGCAGCTGGGGGCTGGAATCCGCAGCCCAGGGAGACCCAAGCTTTCTGGGCCACCCCCGCTGCAAATTGCAGTCCGTAGCCGCCCCAGAAAATGGCGCGTTCATAGAAGCGCCATCTTCTGGCGCTGTACCCAACTCATCCAGGGCCCTGGTGCGGTGGCTCACTGGGTAATAAAGGGGTTAAGGCCAGCTTGGCATTATCAGCTGGCCCTAAGCCCGAAATTCATGGGGTCACGCCAATATTAGACATGACCACCATGAATTTCTAGTAAAGTATTTAAAAAAACACAAACACCCAGAATAAAGTCCTTTAATTGAAATAAAGACACAATTCTTTATTGTTCTAAATTAAACCATACTTACCATCACGCCCATTCCAGCTGAATCCAACGATCTCCTGCAATAAAAGTAAAATAATAAAGCAACCTCATCCTTACCTTTCCATGGCTCCCACGACAGCTTCAGCTCTGCTACATCGAGATGACAGGCTGGACCGCAGCAGAACGCTGCCATCCAGCCTGTCATCCCGCAGACACTGAGAAGCGCAGGCATACTTCCACTCCTCAGTGTCTGGCTGTGAGGGCATAAAGATGAGCCGAGGTCATGTCCAATGAAATCAGCTCACCTCATGCACGTCACTGACAGCGTGGGAAAATTCTCCTGCACTCAGCACTTCAGCGTGAGAATTTTCCCACGCTGTCAGTGACGTGCATGAGGTGAGCTGAGTTCATTGGACATGAACTCGGCTCATCTGGATGACGTCACAGAGAGACACTGAGGAGCGCAAGCAAGCCTGCGCTTCTCAGTGTCTGCGGGATGACAGGCTGGATGGCAGCGTTCTGCTGCGGTCCAGCCTGTCATCTCGATGTAGCAGAGTTGGAGCCGTCGTGGGAGCCATGGAAAGGTAAGGATGATGTTGCTTTATTATTTTACTTTTATTGCAGGAGATCGTTGGCTTCAGCTGGAATGGGCGTGATGGTAAGTATGGTTTAATTTAGAACAATAAAGAATTGTGTGTTTATTTCAATTAAAGGACTTTATTCTGGGTGTTTGTGTTTTTCTTTAACTTTGACTATGGGGTTAGTAATGGGGGTGTCTTATAGACGCCTCTCCATTACTAACCTGGGCTTGATGTCAGCTGGCATTAGAAGCTGATATCAACCCCAGCCCTATTACCCCACTGCCACCGCTACAGGGCAGTGGGAAGAGCGAGGCTAAGTGCCAGAATTGGCGCATCCTATGGATGCGCCATTTCTGGGGCGGCTGACGGCTGGTGTTTCTAGCCTGGGAGGGGGCCAATATTCATGGCACCCTTCCTGGGCTATTAAAATCAGCCCCCAGCTGTCTGCCTAGCCTTTGCTAGCTATTAAATTAGGGGGGACCCCACGTTATTTTTTTGGGGGGGTTCCCCCATTTTAATAGCTAGTAAAGGCTAGGTATTCAGCTGGGGGCTGATATTAGTTGCCTGGGAAGCTCCGTGGGTATTACCCCCTTCCCAGGCTTCAAACATCTGCCCCAGCCGTCTGCTTAACCTCCGCTAGAGCCTAAAATTAAGGGGAACCCCACGCCAATTTTTTTTTAAATAAATCCTTTATTTTAACACTAAATGACAAGTACAGTAATCAACACTGTCACTGTACTTCATATATATGTGACTGACATGTTTCTATCTATCTAATCTATGTGTGATTCTCTATTCTTTCTATTCTAAATTGTCGGGTACAGATGCTGAATTGCCGGCCGGCTTTCTTAAAGAGACGGTGCACGAAAACACTAATATTTTTTTAAATAAATCCTTTACACTAAATGACAAGTACAGTAAGCAACACTGTCACAGTACTTCATATATATGTGACTGACATGTTTCTATCTATCTAATCTATGTGTGAAGCTCTATTCTGTCTGTTATAAATTGTCGGGTACCGCTGCTGAATTGCCGGCCGGCTTTTTTAAAGAGACGGTGCATGAAAACACTATTATTTTTTAAAATAAATCCTTTACACTAAATGACAAGTACAGTAAGCAACACTGTCCCTGTACTTCATATATATGTGACTGACATGGTTCTATCTACCTAATCTATGTGTGAAGCTCTATTCTTTCTGTTGTAAATTGTCGGGTACCGGTGAATGCCGCTGATGAATTGCCGGCTTTTCATGTCATTCTACATTATTCTTAGTTGTTTTACTTCATGTAGAATTAACCTACAAGGAAAGAAAGGGTTTATTTTCATTCCGATATTTGTGTCCCATTGACTTGCATTGGTTTCCGGTATCGGAATCGGCGATATCCGATACTTTTTGGGTATCGGCCCGATCCAATCCGATACGATATTTCCTGATATCGGAAGGTATCGCTCAACACTAGTCTCTAGCGGAGGTTAAGCAGACATCTGGGGCAGATGTTTGAAGCCTGGGAAGGGGGTAATACCCACGGAGCTTCCCAGGCTACTAATATGAGCCCCCAGCTGAATACATAGCCTTTACTAGCTATTAAAATGGGGGACCCCCCCAAAAAAATGACGTAGGGTCCCCCCTAATTTAATAGCTAGCAAAGGCTAGGCAGACAGCTGGGGGCTGATATTAATAGCCCAGGAAGGGAGCCATGAATATTGGCCCCCTCCCAGGCTAGAAACACCAGCCGTCAGCCGCCCCAGAAATGGCGCATTCATAGGATACGCCAATTCTGGCACTTAGCCTCGCTCTTCCACGCTGCCCTGTAGCGGTGGCAGGGGGTAATAGGGCTGGGGTTGATGTCAGCTTATAATGCCAGCTGACATCAAGCCCAGGTTAGTAATGGAGAGGCGTCTATAAGACACCCCCATTACTAACCCCATAGTCAAAGTTAAAAGAAAACACAAACACCCAGAATAAAGTCCTTTAATTGAAATAAAGACACAATCCTTTATTGTTCTAAATTAAACCATACTTACCATCACGCCCATTCCAGCTGAAGCCAACGATCTCCTGCAATAAAAGAAAAATAATAAAGCAACATCATCCTTACCTTTCCATGGTTCCCACGACAGCTTCAGCTCTGCTACATCGAGATGACAGGCTGGACCGCAGCAGAACGCTGCCATCCAGCCTGTCATCCCGCAGACACTGAGAAGCGCAGGCATGCTTGCGCTCTGCAGTGTCTGGCTGTGACGGCATAAAGATGAGACGAGTTCATGTCCAATGAACTCGGCGCACCTCATGCACGTCACTGACAGCGTGGGAAAATTCTCACGCTGAAGCGCTGAGTGCAGGAGAATTCTCCCACGCTGTCAGTGACGTGCATAAGGTGAGCTCATGTCCAATGAACTCAGCTCACCTCCTGCACGTCACTGACAGCGTGGGAGAATTCTCCTGCACTGAGCGCTTTAGCGTGAGAATTCTCCCACGCTGAAGCGCTGAGTGCAGGAGAATTTTCCCATGCTGTCAGTGACGTGCATAAGGTGAGCTCATGTCCAATGAACTCAGCTCACCTCCTGCACGTCACTGACAGCGTGGGAGAATTCTCCTGCACTCAGCGCTTCAGTGTGAGAATTCTCCCACGCTGAAGCGCTGAGTGCAGGAGAATTTTCCCACGCTGTCAGTGACGTGCATGAGGTGAGCCGAGTTCATTGGACATTAACTCGGCTCATCTGGTTGTCCTCACAGAGAGACACTGTGGAGCGCAAGCATGCCTGCGCTTCTCAGTGTCTGCGGGATGACAGGCTGGATGGCAGCGTTCTGCTGCGGTCCAGCCTGTCATCTCGATGTTGTAGAGCTGAAGCTATCATGGGAACCATGGAAAGGTAAGGATGATGTTGGTTTATTATTTTTCTTTTATTTCAGGAGATCGTTGGCTTCAGCTGGAATGGGCGTGACGGTAAGTATGGTTTAATTTAGAACAATAAAGAATTGTGTGTTTATTTCAATTAAAGGACTTTTTTCTGGGTGTTGTGTTTTTTTTAAATACTTTACTAGAAATTCATGGTGGTCATGTCTAATATTGGCGTGACCCCATGAATTTTGGGCTTAGGGCCAGCTGATAATGCCAAGCTGGCCCTAACCCCTTTATTACCCAGTGAGCCACCGCATCAGGGCCCTGGATGAGTTGGGTACAGCGCCAGAAGATGGCGCTTCTATGAACGCGCCATTTTCCGGGGTGGCTGCGGACTGCAATTTGCAGCGGGGGTGGCCCAGAAAGCTTGGGCCTCCCTGCGCTGCGGATTCCAGCCCCCAGCTGCCTAGTTGTACCTGGCTGGACACAAAAACAGGGCGAAGCCCCACGTCAATTTTCTTTAAATTATTTCATGAAATAATTAAGAAAAAAAGGGCTTCCCTATATTGTTGTGTCCGGCCAGGTACAAATAGGCAGCTGGTGGTTGGGGGCAGCCCGTTCCTGCCTGCTGCACCTGACTGGACACAAATATAGTGCGAAGCCCCACGTCAATTTTTTTTTAATTATTTCATGAATTTCCTGAAATAATTTAAAAAAATTGAAGTGGGGCTTCGCACTATATTTGTGTCCAGCCAGGTACAGCAGGCAGGAATGGGCTGCCCCCAACCACCAGCTGCCTATTTGTACCTGGCCGGACACAACAATATAGGGAAGGCCTTTTTTTCTTAATTATTTCATGAATTTCATGTAATAATTAAAAAAAATTGAAGTGGGGCTTCGCACTATATTTGTGTCCAGCCAGGTACAGCAGGCAGGAACGGGCTGCCCCCAACCACCAGCTGACTATTTGTACCTGGCCGGACACAACAATATAGGGAAGGCCTTTTTTTCTTAATTATTTCATGAATTTCATGAAATAATTAAAAAAAAAATACGTGGGGCTTCGCCCTATTTTTGTGTCCAGCCAGGTACAACTAGGCAGCTGGGGGCTGGAATCCGCAGCGCAGGGAGGCCCAAGCTTTCTGGGGCCCCCCCGCTGCAAATTGCAGTCCGCAGCCACCCCGGAAAATGGCGCGTTCATAGAAGCGCCATCTTCTGGCGCTGTACCCAACTCATCCAGGGCCCTGGTGCGGTGGCTCACTGGGTAATAAAGGGGTTAGGGCCAGCTTGGTATTATCAGCTGGCCCCAAGCCCAAAATTCATGGGGTCACGCCAGTATTAGACATGACCACCATGAATTTCTAGCAAAGTATTTAAAAAAAACCCAACACCCAGAATAAAGTCCTTTAATTGAAATAAACACACAATTCTTTATTGTTCTAAATTAAACTATACTTACCATCACGCCCATTCCAGCTGAAGCCAACGATCTCCTGCAATAAAAGAAAAATAATAAACCAACATCATCCTTACCTTTCCATGGTTCCCACGACAGCTTTAGCTCTGCTACATCGAGATGACAGGCTTGACCGCAGCAGAACGCTGCCATCCAGCCTGTCATCCCGTAGACACTG
Source organism: Phyllobates terribilis (assembly GCF_046119375.1). Taxonomy (NCBI): domain Eukaryota; kingdom Metazoa; phylum Chordata; class Amphibia; order Anura; family Dendrobatidae; genus Phyllobates; species Phyllobates terribilis. The sequence continues at coordinate 232,048,865 of NW_027362764.1, forward strand.
AGAAGAGCAGGCATGCTTGCGCTCCTCAGTGTCTCGCTGTGACGGCATCCAGATGAGCCGAGGTCATGTCCAATGAACTCGGCTCACCTCATGCACGTCACTGACAGCGTGGGAAAATTCTCACGCTGAAGTGCTGAGTGCAGGAGAATTCTCCCACGCTGTCAGTGACGTGCATGAGGTGAGCTCATGTCCAATGAACTCAGCTCACCTCATGCACCTCACTGACAGCGTGGGAAAATTCTCCTGCACTCAGCGCTTCAGCAGGAGATTTCTCCCACGCTGTAAGTGACGTGCATGAGGTGAGCCGAGTTCATTGGACATGACCTCGGCTCATCTTTATGCCGTCACAGTCAGACACTGCAGAGCGCAAGCATGCCTGCGCTTCTCAGTGTCTGCCGCATGGCAAGCTGGACGGCAGTGTTCTGCTGCCATCCAGCCTGTCATGTGAATGTAGCAGAGCTGAAGCTGTCGTGGGAACCATGGAAAGGTAAGGATGATGTTGCTTTATTATTTTACTTTTATTGCAGGAGATCGTTGGCTTCAGCTGGAATGGACATGACGGTAAGTATGGTTTAATTTAGAACAATAAAGAATTGTGTCTTTATTTCAATTAAAGGACTTTATTCTGGGTGTTTGTGTTTTTTTTAACTTTGACTATGGGGTTAGTAATGGGGGTGTCTTATAGACGCCTCTCCATTACTAACCTGGGCTTGATGTCAGCTGGCATTATAAGTTGACATCAACCCCAGCACTATTACCCCACTGCCACCGCTACAGGGCAGTGGGAAGAGCGAGGCTAAGTGCCAGAATTGGCGCATCCTATGAATGCGCCATTTCTGGGGCGGCTGACGGCTGGTGTTTCTAGCCTGGGAGGGGGCCAATATTCATGGCTCCCTTCCTGGGCTATTAATATCAGCCCCCAGCTGTCTGCCTAGCCTTTGCTAGCTATTAAATTAGGGGGGACCCCACGTCATTTTTTTTGGGGGGTCCCCCATTTTAATAGCTAGTAAAGGCTATGTATTCAGCTGGGGGATGACATTAGTAGCCTGGGAAGCTCCGTGGGTATTACCCCCTTCCCAGGCTTCAAACATCTGCCCCAGCTGTCTGCTTAACCTCCGCTAGAGCCTAAAATTAAGGGGAACCCCACGCCAATTTTTTTAATAATAAATCCTTTATTTTAATACTAAATGACAAGTACAGTAACCAACACTATCACTGTACTTCATATATATGTGACTGACATGTTTCTATCTATCTAATCTATGTGTGAAGCTCTATTCTGTCTGTTATAAATTGTCGGGTACAGATGCTGAATTGCCGGCCGGCTTTCTTAAAGAGACGGTGCATGAAAACACTATTATTTTTTTTGATAAATCCTTTACACTAAATGACAAGTACAGTAAGCAACACTGTCACTGTACTTCATATATATGTGACTGACATGTTTCTATCTATCTAATCTATGTGTGATTCTCTATTCCTTCTATTCTAAATTGTTGGGTACAGATGCTGAATTGCCGGCCGGCTTTTTTAAAGAGACAGTGCATGAAAACACTATTATTTTTTTTGATAAATCCTTTACGCTAAATGACGTACAGTAAGCAGCACTTTCACTGTACTTCGTATATATGTGGCTGACATGTTTATATCTATCTAATCTATGTGTGAATCTCTATTCTTTCGGTTCTAAATTGTCGGGTACCGGTGTATGCCACTGCTGAATTGCCGGCTTTTCATGTTTCACTGTTGGCACTGTTCCCATCGATTTGGGCAATCACTGTAATGCCACAACCACCATGGCTGTGGCATTACAGTGAGTGGCAGACAATCCCTGCATGATTGGTGCTCTAAATAGCGCCAGACATGCAGGACACGCTTTTGGTGCACGAACAGTTATCGAACATAACCTCGAACAGCCGAATTTTTTGCAAATCGTTCGGGTTCGTCGAACAACTCGAACACCGCCCAAAACAGCTCGAATTTGAGATTGGCGAACAGTTCTAGTCGAACACCGCTCATCTCTAGTCAGGAGTGTGTGAGATTGTAGGGCCACATCAGTTTCAGAGTGGACCACCTTGTCCCACCACCTGGAACGTCACGTTGGTGCAAAGGATAAATCAGTATCGTGTGCTCCGTCTGGCGTAGTGTGACGTCAGGCGGGTGTCAGGGTGTGAATACCCCGGAAGAAGCGGCGACAGCGGGGTTCTACTGTGCCCCCCTGGTGCTGTTTCTTTACATTGGTGGCAGCGGTGGGATTCTGTGGGGTCTCTCTGCTGCCATTCCTTCACAATGAGTTTCACTTTTTGTATTAAAGAAATGAAATAAATTAACTTTTTGATATTCTAATTTTGTGAGAAGCACCTGTAACTAATACAATTGGTAATCATTAGTGATGAGCAAGCATTAAAATGCTCGGGTACTTGTTGCTCGAGTCGAGCTAATTGGAATGCTCGAGTGCTCGGTCCGAGTAACAAGCCCGATGTAAGTCTATGGGAAACTTGAGCATTTTTCCGGCGGTCCCCTCCCCCCCCCGGCTGTCTGCATAGGGCCTAAAAATTGCCCAAATCAATGGGAACAGTGCTCAAATGACATGGGAACAGCATGGAGCAGACCCCTAGAAGCATTTCTGACTCCCAGGTCACTGCTGTCAACAATGTTGTCTGAGGTATTACACCACTTTTACAGATTCACAAAAAACATACAAAAACAAAACCAAAATGGATTTTTCTGAGAAAAATGTTAAGAAACATCCTTTCCAGGTTAATGACTTGTATATAAGGCAAAATAAATATACAAAAACAAAAATGCGCCTCCACACCTTGTAGCCTTTTTGATGCGTTTTTGCACTTTTGCATTGCTTTCAATCAAGACAAATGCATTCACTGGGAAATGTAATTTTAACATTTTACAACCTTATCTGGCCATGTGGTGTGTGACTCATCATCAGTCACATGCATACAGTGCTGAAAAGACATGGGAACAGCATGGGGAAGATCCCTGGAAGTATCTCTGACTCCCAGGTCACTGCCTAAAAGTATGCCCATCATAGGTGATCCTTGGCGCATACGAAGATGCCTTCCACCATGCACCTGTCGTTGCAGACTTCCAACAATAAACGTCCATGTTCTTGTCCAAGTGCAGCTTTCAGTTGTCCCTACCACATTCCTTGGAATGCAAGCGCAAGTATGCAGCCAGCCACCCACCCACCCAAAGGCTGAAATACTATACTGCCAAATTTTTGACAGCTGCTTGCACTTGAAATGTGGCCTTTTAGGCTGGTGGAGGTGGATGCTTTTCACAACCTCATGGCAGCGGCGGCCGGGTGTCCATTCTCGGTCCCCAGCCACCACTATTTCTCCTGGTATCTTCTCCGCCTTCCACAAGCATGGGTCCAACAACATTACCCATGCCCTCCCCAGAGCACTTACTGGGAAGGATCGCCTAACCACAAACACATGGACAAGTGAATGTGGCTAGGGATGGTACGGAGCCAGTCCACATTAAAAATGCAGCCATAGAGTATCCGGGAACCTTCCCACACACTTTTCTTAGCCAGGGCTGCTTCTCAGCAGGGTTGGACAGGCCCACCAGAGAATTCTCGGGTGGGCCCTGGCTTCTCCATCAGGAGAGTTCATGATAGGCGCAAACATTGCAGCTGTTATGGGACTTTTGAGAAGGGGAGAAAGGTGGGCCCTCAGAATGAAATCCTCTCATAGGCCCAATGTTTTTCAGTCTGACACTGCTTCTCAGTGAGAGTTGTATTTCACCACAGCCATATTCTTTAGCTCGGTGAAAGAACTGGCATAGAGGGAAACCGTAGCTACTCTGGGTGTCATTTCTCCCAGGTAGTCCTCTAATACAGCTTGTTGGAGAAGCAATGGCAGCCCGTCCAGCATACGCTCGCACTTGTCAGTGGTGTTTCGACACACAAACATCTTTCTGTGCGCCTTTAATTTCATGTCTACAGAGTTGGGCAATGGCCTGATCTGCAATGCGGTTTGAGAAATAACATGCATAAGCACGTCCAATCCACATTAAAAAAGCAGCCATAGAGTGTCCGGGAACCTTCCCACACACTTTTCTTAGCCAGGGCTGCCTCTCGGCAGAGTTGGACGGGCCCACCAGAGAACCGGAGACTCCTCCGGTGGGCCCTGGCTTCTCCTTCAGGAGAGCTCATAGTACTGAGGTGAGGCTATGATGATGATAGAGGCTACCATCTGCTTAGTTTTCTGTCATTTGGAATGCAAGCGCAAGTATGCAGCCAAAGACCCACCCACAGTCCACAAAACTAAACTGCCAGATTTCTGGCTCGTGGAGGTGAAAGCTGTCCACAACCTCATGGCGGCAGCAGCCGGGTGTCCATACTCAGTCTCCAGCCGCCACTATTTCTCCCGGTATTGTCTCCGCCTTCTACAAGCTCGGGTCCCTGAACATTACTGCAGTTTTATATTCTTTGCGAATCTGCTTGCCTCCTACCAGCCTGGAATATTTCCAGTAAACTATGGTACGACGCCATGGTATTAGCATTTCCCCCAGTACCAGTAGCGAAGCCATCCCCAATTTCCTTCTCATGAATTTTATTTGGTAGACTGAGTGGCTGACCAAATACATTAGTTTCTCACAAAGAAGCTGAAGATAGAGTGGCAGTAGTTGCAAGTTTCTCCAGCCTGTTAGATATCAGAGGGTGAATGGCAAAACATTGGATCAATGGTTAGCACTGACGCTTTGCAGCGCTGGAATCCTGGGTTCAAATACCAGCAAGGACAGCATCTGCAAGGATTTTGTATGTTCTCCCCGTGTTTGCGTGGGTTTCCACCTCAGTAAAAAAGCAGCCATAGAGTGTCCGGGAACCTTCCCACACACTTTTCTTAGCCAGGACTGCTTCTCGGCAGGGTTGGACGGTCTCACCAGTGAATTCTCTGGTGTGCCCTGGCTTCTACATCAGGAGAGTTCATGATAGCGCTAACTTTGCAGCTGCTATGAAGCTCTTGAGCGGGGGAGAAAGGTGAGCCCTCAGAATCAAATCCTCTGTTGGGCCCAATGTTTTTCAATCTGAAACAGCTTCTCAGTGGGAGTTGTATTTCACCGCAGCCATATTCTTTAGCTCGGTAAAAGGACTGGCATAGAGGGAAACCGTATCTACTCCGGCTGTCATTTCTCCATTACTAGGTTCCGCCCATTGTCACACACGACCATGCCTGGCTGTATGCTCAGCGGTGAGAACCACAGATCAGGCTGCTGTGTTACAGCTTTCAACAACTCTGCAGCGCTGGGCGGTTTGTCACCTAAGCATTTAGCATGTTATCTTCAGCACAGCATGTTGCCGCTTGGCCAAGGCAGTGCTGCAGTGCTTTCAGCTTGTGACTGAAGTGGTCATTTCGGAGATGGAGGAGGAGGTGCAGGAGCTGAACCATGTGATTACATTGAGGTTACATCGGCGATTCTATTTTTTATACTAAAGAAAGATCCTACTGTTTTTTTTCTTTTCCGTTATTTTTTAAGACAAATGCATTCACCGGGAAATGTCATTTTAACATTATACAACCTTATCTGGCCATGTGGTGTGTGACACATCATCAGACACATCCTGTTTTATTCATGACGAAGGGACTCTGAAAGTCACAAAGCCTATTTTTATAGGGCCATCAGGCGGCCCTTACTATTCTTAAAAGGCCAGCAGTCGGCCCTAGCTATTGTTAGAGAGCCATCAGCCGGCTATGCTTTGTTGTTCTCATTATTAATGAGTGGGTCTCTTATACTGTTATTGCATATGCAGTGACTTCAAGGGCTGCCAAAAATTCTGACGCAACCCACTACCCCTTTGAAGAGACATAGAGGAGGGTCTCGGTAAAAAAAAATGTTCCCATTATAAAGGAGCGGGTCTCCTATAGTGGTAATGTTCATGCTGTGACTGCAAGGGCTGCCAAAATTTGGGAAAAGCCCCACTAACAATTTAAAGACACATAGAGCAGGGCCACTGTAATGACATGTTTCCATTATAAAGGAGCAGGTGTGCTATACAGTTATAGGGTATGCAGTGAGTCCAACGGCTGACAAAATTTAGGAAAACTCCACTAAGAATTTAAAAACACAGAGCAGGGCCACAATAATGAC